>NC_084468.1:120657500-123157500 GCF_027409185.1 Cynocephalus volans
TTGGTTTTCAATTTCATTCAGTTCTGCTCTGATCTTAATGATTTCTTTCCGTCTGCTAACTTTAGGTTTGGATTGTTCTTGTTTTTCTAGTTCTTTAAGGTGAAGTGTTAGGTTGTTCACTTGCCATCTTTCTATTCTTCTGAAGTGAGCATTTAATGCAATAAATTTTCCCCTCAATACTGCTTTTGCAGTATCCCACAGGTTTTGGTATGATGTATCATTGTTTTCATTAGTTTCAATAAATTTTTTGATTTCCTGCTTGATTTCTTTTTGGACCCATATGTCATTAAGTAGAATGCTGTTTAATTTCCATGTGTTTGTATATTTTCCAGAGTTTTGTTTGTTATTAATTTCTAGTTTTAATCCATTGTGGTCTGAGAAGATACATGGGATAATTCCAATTTTTTTGAATTTATTGAGACTTGATTTGTGACCTAATATGTGATCTATCCTGGAGAATGATCCATGTGCTGCTGAGAAGAATGAATATTCTGAGGTTGTTGGGTGGAATGTTCTGTAGATATCTGCCAATTCCAATTGGTCTAGAGTCTTGTTTAGATCTTGTGTTTCTCTACTGATTCTTTGCCTAGATGATCTGTCTAATATTGACAGTGGGGTGTTCAGGTCCCCTGCTATTATGGTATTAGTGTCTATTTCCTTCTTTAGGTCTCATAGAGTTTGTTTTATAAATCTGGCTGCTCCAACATTGGGTGCATACATATTTATGATTGTTATGTCTTCTTGATGGATCAGTCCTTTTATCATTAAGTAGTGTCCCTCATTGTCTCTTTTTATGGTTTTTAGTTTAAAGTCTATTTTGTCAGATATAAGAATAGCTACTCCAGCTCGTTTTTCTTTTCTGTTTGCATGGTAAATCTTTTTCCATCCTTTCACTCTTAGTCTGTGTGAATCTTTATGGGTGAGGTGGGTCTCTTGTAGGCAGCATATAGTTGGGTCCTGCTTTTTGATCCAGTCAGCGAGTCTGTGTCTTTTAATTGGGGAATTTAAGCCTTTTACATTAAGAGTTGTTATTAAAAGGTGTTGATTTATTCCTAGCATTTTATTGGTTGTTTGGTTGTCTTAGGTGTCTTTTGTTCCTTGCTTTCTGATTTACTATTTGTTTTCTGTGTTTGTTGGTTCCTTAGGTTGTAGATAGTGTTTTTGTTAGCTTGTTTTCTCTTCATGAATGCCATTTTTATTATACTAGCGGGTTTAGATTTTTCTTGGGTTTTTATGGCAGTGGTAGTTATTTTTCAGGAACCAAACCCAGTACTCCCTTGAGGATTTCTTGTAAGGGTGGTCTTGTGGTAGTGAACTCCCGCACTTTTTGTTTGTCTGAGAAATAGACTATTTGCCCCTCATTTCGGAAGGATAGCCTTGCAGGGTAGAGTATTCTTGGCTGGCAATCTTTGTCTTTTAGTATTTTGAAAATATCATCCCATTCCTTTCTAGCTTTTAGGATTTGTGATGAAAAGTCTGATGTTAACCTGATTGGGGCTCCCTTATAGGTGATTTGACGCTTCTCTCTTGCAGCTTTTAAGATTCTCTCTTTGTCTCTGAGTTTTGCCAATTGGACTATGACATGTCTTGGAGAAGGTCTTTTTGGGTTGAATACATTTGGAGATCATTGAGCTTCCTGGATCTGAAGATCTGTGATTTTTCCTATACCTGGGAAGTTTTCTGCCACTATTTTGTTGAATATGTTTTCAATGGAATCTCCATTTTCCTCCCCTTCTGGAATACCCATGACTCGGATATTTGATTGCTTAAGGTTGTCTGATATCTCTCTCAGATTTTCTTCAATGTCCTTGATTCTTTTTTCTTTCTTTTTGTCTGCTTGTGTTATTTCAAACAGCCCATCTTCAAGTTCAGAGGTTCTCTCTTCAACTTCGACAAGCCTGCTGGTTAAACTCTCCGTTGTGTTTTTTATTTCGTTGAATAACTTCTTCAGTTCAGCAAGTTCTGCTACATTTTTTTTCAGGACATTGATTTCCTTGTACATTTCCTCTTTCAGATCCTGTATACTTTTCCTCATTTCATCATGATGTCTAGCTGAGTTTTCTTGTATCTCATTCAGTTTCCTTAGAATTATCACTCGAAATTCCTTGTCAGTCATTTCAAGGGCTTCTTGTTCTATAGGATCTAGAGTTTGAGATTTATTAACTTTTGGTGGTGTACTTTCTTGATTTTTTGTATTTCTGGTATCTTTTTTTTGGTGTTTATTCCTTGTGGCCGGGGGTTTCACAGTTCACCGGTTTGAGACTAATGACTAACTAGGATGTTTCTGTGGTTGCCAATTTCGTATGGCTCCCTCCGTGACTGATCAGTTGGCCTCTAGTGCCTTGTGTGTGTGGTTGCCTCGGGTCTTGGGCTTCTCCGGGGAGCCACCTTTCTGGTCAGCTTGGACTCTGCTGGGCTGGTGGATCACGTACCACAGGGTGTGTGATCTCTGTTGAGCTTTCACTTCCTGTGCAGGACTTCTCCCTGTTCCGTGTGCTCTGGCCCAGGCTGTTAGATCGTGCAGTGGCGACCCCACCGGGTGTGTGGTTTCTGTCAAGTCTCCGCTTCCCTGGCCGCAAGTCTCCCCCCTCTTTGCGCACTGTGCTGGGCTGGGGCGTGTCTTCTGTACCCCTCGTCTATCAGCTGGGCCTTCAAGACCCTGCTCGGCACCGCCTCGCCCAGGAAGTCTACCAGGTTTCTGCTGGGCACAGACGACCGGTCTCTCTGGGTGCCTTTGTAGCACTATGTAGATCTTTCTCGGGTCTTGTTCACCTTTGTATCCCCCCAGTATAAACCGAGTCTAGCGCCCACCTGCAGCCTGGTCTCCGGCAGGTTCAAGTGGACCTGGGAACTCTCCTACCACACTATTCCCAACCAGAAATTCGTTAGGCTTTTTTCCAAACTGGTGGCCGCAGAGATGGTATCTGCCTCCCAGTAACAGGGAGTTACCTGGGGCCGGAGTCCAGGGTATGGTGGAGTGACAGTCGGCCAGCCCGTACTTCCTTGCCCTCCCGACACTGGCCCGGGACACCCCCCGCCACCAGCCCCGCCAGAGAACCGCAGAGGGAGTGGGAGCGGAGGCCGGTCCGCAGGCTCCGGAAAGCCCGGCACCAGGCCAAGCAAGTGGGAGGGCTCAGTGATGGCCGAGCAGGGCGGAGCTGCCCGCACCTGGGAAAATGGAGGCAGCACCGGGCGGTGAGAGGCCTGGTGGTGCAGGCGGGAGCCGCGTGGGCATCCACCCCCCGAACAGAGCTGTGCCAGGGATCACTCACAGTGCTGTGCCAGGTCGGGTGCTCGCTGTCTGTCTCTGGTTTGCCGCCTTTCCCAGTTCTTGGCCGCTGCCGCCTCGGGCTGTTCAGTCGCCGCGCGGCTCGGGCGCTCCCAGGAATCTTCTTTAATGCCGGCCTGAAACCTCGAATCCTGAATAGGGCAGCTGGCCGCCTTCAGCGTGGCCCCGGCCTCCGGGATCCTGGTTGCATCCACAGCAGCCCTGGCACCGTGTTCCCTGTTTCGAGACTCGCTTTTGCAGCTAAGAAACAGTTCTTTTCCTGCTCCACACTTCAAAGCTGTTGCCTGTAAATGAGGCAGCCTCTCCTGCCGGGGGCAAAGTGGCAGTCACCCCTCATGACCGGTCAGCAGCAGCAGTCCTCCCTTAAGAGATGGCGAGAGGAAGGTCCACAAGTTTCCCGGCTGCCTGAGGCCCAGTGGCCACCTTTTCCACCTCAGCTACTCCGTGCCAGCTGCCGCAGCCGCCGCCATCTTGAAAAACCCCAAACACTGTATTCTTTTGAATCAGAAAAGTCTTAATATTAGAAACTTGTAGCAGCTAGTTATTTCATGGGGGAGAAGGAGAGATTGGGATTTCTGCCATTTATTAATTAGTTATCATATATTTTATTGTCTTCTCAAAGTCTGTATTCATTGGTTTGGGGGAGTATCAAAATGTGAGTTGTGGACAGTCCCAGAATGGAAGAATAATATTTGCCACATTTGAGTTATTAGAGGCCAGACATCTTGACATAAGGGTGTGTGTATGTGTGTTTACACTAATTCATAAAATAAATTTTTGATTTAGACATATAAACCAAGGTTCAGTAATATTGCCAAATTGCCATAGCTATGAAGTGGCCTAGCTAGAAGGTGAGGTCAGTTCTATCTGAATAGAAAAGCCAGTGTTTTTAACCACCATGCATGAAAGCTTCCCTCATGAGATATATAGATTAGTCAGTAGGAAAATATCAGTGCTCAACATCTTAGAAGAAAAGTATTTTTAAATCAAATTATAGACATTGGCACATACTATACCTAAAAGTTTAGTATATATCTCTAAAAAATGAAAAGTTTTTATACATAGCCAAAATGTCATTAATACATTCATAATAATTAAAATCTCATTTATCATATAATATTGTTTGAGCTTATTTTAGTTTTTCTTTTTTGTGGTTTGACTGGTTCTTGTTTCTTCTTTTGGACCTCCACTTATAGGTATGTTAGTATGTTCTTTACATGGCTTTTATATCACTTTCTAATACTTTCAGTTCCCTATTTCTATTAAAGTTTCATTTCTTTTATCCTCTATGTCCCTTACTTTCTGTGCTTCCTGTGGTCCTTTTTCTCTCTTTCACTACTTGTAAATTAGTCTTAATTTCTGAAGTTTTTTTCCTTCAATATATTTCTTGATTTCTGTCTGCTTTTACATCAAATCTTTTTCTTGCTTTTGGTTTTCCGTATGTGACAATGTGTGCGTCAATTACAATCTCCTTTCATTGGCATGGGTATTTGCCTTTCTTGTTGTTAATATTTGAATGAACAAAATTTTACTTTCTGCTTTTACATCAAATCTTTTTCTTGCTTTTGGTTTTCTGTATGTGACAATGTGTGCGTCAATTACAATCTCCTTTCATTGGCATGGGTATTTGCCTTTCTTGTTATTAATATTTGAATGAACAAAATTTTACTTTTCCTGCTATAAGTAGAATAATCTATATGTGCTTTTTTTTTTTTTTTTTTGGTGGCTGTTCAGTATGGGGATCTGAACCATTGACCTTGCTGTTATAATACTGAGCTCTAACCAGCTGAGCTAACCGGCCAACCCCCCAGTAGAATAACTTGAAGGGGAGAGTAGAAAAGTATAAGGATAGTTTTATCTGGTTTCTCCACTCAAAGACTCTCTCTTTTTTGCTCCACAGTAGAGTGGTTTCTTTACAATGTGGAGCTGCCTCCTCAATTGCCTTTATACCGTCCATGCTTTATTTCCTATTTCCTTTATCCCTAGCATATTGTCCTGCCCAATTCATTTTTAGAAATCACAGCAGTTTCCATATAAGGTAGAGCCTCCTACCATCTAGTTTAAATACTTTTACCTGTTTGCTGTTATTGTTGTTATTTTACCTGGGGTCAAACACACCTCTGACCCCTTGGCTTCTCTAGTCTTATTCTATACCTGGCATAATCCTTCAAACATTTCATGTCTATTATGTGTATTTTTCTCCTATCATGTACAAGTTATTGTTAGCTTGACAGCTTTCTCTGTCTTAAAGTTTTACTGAAGATGTAAGATATGGCAGGTTTTGATTATCTTTCTAATTGCTTTGTATGGTTTTTATGAAGATAATTGGGAAGGTTTTGTATAAGTTGCTGCTATGCTCCTGTTTTTGGTGATTTATTTTCGTAGGCAGAATGAGTGAAGTGTGAAAAGATGCTGCCAGAATCTATAAACTGAAAATACAGAAAAGGTCTTTTGGAATTTTATTTTGTTTAACTAATCCATGTGTTGTTTTAATTAATAACTTTGTCTGACATTTATTTAGGGCTTGTGATGCGAGATACATCGTTCTTCTATTATCATTATTTCTGTCTGATTCTCAAAACAATTAATGATATAAATACACTATTTATTTCTGTCTTAGAGATTGTAAAACTTGGTCACAACAAGCTTAATTAATTGCCCAATATCACCTAACTTGTAGATAGCAAAATCTGCACACAAGGAATCTGACTATGGACTGGGCATAATAATTAGTATGTACAAAACCAAGGTAATATGAGAAGAAAAAAAAATATGGGTTTTATGGTGAATACCGTTTATCTTCATATAAGCTAGGTAACAAATTCTAAAAGATTTTCATGGTTCATAGGGAATTTTAGAGTTTAATGTTTAATAGATTTGAAATGATACATAAGGACCTTACATAATGTATTTCTTTAGTTCATTTAGTTTTCAAAAAAAAAAAGAACCCAAATTCTTTTGATAGAATTCTCTAATCATACTAAAAAGTACCACCAGTTGTGATGAGTTCAAAGAGAAGATTTTCTAATATTGAAATCAATGTTCTAGACTTCTTAGTAATGACTCTTTTTTTTCCCCCAGGAGATGGGAAATCATCTGTGTTATTTATACACTTAAAGCAATGAATAGAAAATATTGTCTTACATCATCCTAATAAAAATAATGTATCTTTTGTGAATTTCAATGTTTCTTAAACTCTACTGAATCTATGAGTTATCTAATTCTAACATAGTTTCCATTTTTATTATCCTTATGTAATAATTGTTCCTGTAGTTTTTCCAGGCAACATTTAGATTTGAAATGTATATTTTCATGGGAAGTAAAACTGTACTACTATATAAGCTATAAGCATATTTGATTTTAATTTTAATGTAAGAAAAATGAGAAATTTATTTTTGGGGGGTGAATATATTCTCATGCAAATTTACTCTTTTCCTCTTATTAGAGATTTAGCACCAAGAAAATAGCTGAGTGAAAAATTTCTAGTAAATATCATTAGCAAGCTGGTGAGTTAGCTCAGCTGATTAGAGTGAACCCATAGAGTGTACTTTAATACCCTTGCCATTTTTAATTAGTATGTGGTGCTTTAAAGCATTGTTTATCATCATAGAAACTTTTTCTAGTATATAAGTCTATATGTTTTTCTGCCACTAATACTTACATTTTAGCTGGAAATTTTAATATGATATTTAAAAATTCAAAATAACTAATTCCTCAACATATAATACATCAGAAATAGAATTAAATAGGAATGATACTGTAAATATTAAACGATAATATATTTTATACTATTTCACTTACTAAAAAAAGGAAGTGAACAGTGGTATCATTAGCATTATATCACAATAAAGTAATTTTGTTAAATTATATCATTCTGTTTGCAATAATCTCCTTGCCTGGAAAATCAAATGCCACCTTAAAATAGCATTTATAATTGGCATTTCTTCCCCTGTCATTTGGTTTAATGATCCCCAGGTATTTGATAATAAGGATAATATTGGAGCTGATCTCTTTGATTTGCTTTTATGATTTCAAAGCAGGAAGTGCTTTCAAATCATTTTCTGTGTGTAATCTGAAAGCAGGTAAAGAATTTTTGTACTTGTCAAAATGCTAATTGAATGTAACAATAATTTGTGTAACCTGCTGTGATACCAAAGTAACTAATGGCAATTATTTGGGTTTCCAACAACTAAGCATTTGTTTTTATGCACATGTCTAATTTAAGAAGTTTAGTATTTTATTACCACATAGTATTGTCATTTCCTGGAAATGATATGAAGCTAATAGTTGACTGATTATTCTTAAATTTATAGTTCCTGGTAAAATCAACACAGAGGATCTATTTCCAGAGAATAAAATGTCAATATTTAATATTAATTTTAAAATAAAGGGGAGAATATCTCAGGCAACTCAGAAAATTCCTAGATTTTTTTTATTTGTATGGGATGTTTATAGGTTAAGACAGGCTCTGAATTCACAGATAAATTCTTGGCTCACTGTCTAAGTTGGTGTTCTGGATGCAGCACAGCCAATGCACAAAGACAATTCCATGCTCTGAGAGAATTATGGTGAAAAACTACATGACACTCAACCAACTCCTTCCTTATGAAAAAGGAAACTATCCAGAAAGTCACACACCTAAGAAAGCCTACTGGAACCTGTAGACTTAGATATTTTCATAATCTTATTCCCTTTCTCAGTGCTATTTTTCTTAAAAAAAAAAAAAAATCTTTATTCAAAAATAGCAAATATTTTGTTTACTATAAACTGGCAGAGCTTTTCTGATATTTTTACAAATATCAGTGTTTTTCCATTTCAGGAATTAATTTAAAATGTTGTCATCAAATGGAATTCCCATATTATTTAAAAATATTTATTTTATTATTGAATGTTAAAGGTAATCAATGTTATTATTCTTGAAGCACAAGCAGATATTGGATAAGAATGCTGTTCATCACTGTCCCTTACTGGTGGTGTGCCATGTGGCAGGCAACATTTCTAAAGTGACCACTCAGCGATATCTCACTCTAATCCCTGAACCCTGTGAATGTCATGAGACATCACTCCTTTAATCATGGTATGTTATATGTCCTTAAATTGGGAGATTCAGGTGGGCATGATCTAATCCTATGAGCCCTTAAAAACAGAAGTTTTCTCTGACTGGTAGTGGAAGGGGAAGAGATTCTAAGCACAAGAAGGATTTGATGTGCCCTTGATAGCTTGACCATGGGGAGAACCATGTGCAGAGCAAAGTGGGTGCCCCTGGCTAAAAACCAGCAAGAGAAAAGGTACTTTCATCCTACAACCACAAAGAAATGAATTCATGCAGCACTGAGTGAGCTTGGTAGTAAATTCATCCCCAGAGCGCAACTTGGCAGACAACAAGATGTCAGCCTGGGAGATCCTGAACAGACAGCCTAGTTGAGTCAGCCCAGACTTCTGACCGACACAACTGTGAGATAATAAATGAAATATGGTTTAAGCTACTAAGTTTGTGGTTATTTGTTATGTAGCAATATAAAAGTAATATATAGATAATGGTAAAAAAGAAAAGAAAAGAAAAGAAAAACTTCACCAAGGGTTAAATGCACATTGTAAATGCTCAGTTTGTGTTAATTTGTTCCAGCACCAATAGAAAACTAAAAGTAGAATGTTATGTTCTTGTTATGCTGAGAAGGGACTTTTTACCTAGGCTTATCAATAATCTCAGAAAAAAAATGACATATTTCCCCCAAATATTAGGTAACTATCTTAAATATTACCATTGCAAATTAAAATTTAATTCCCATTTAGAACACGTGACCCATTTTGGACATAAATAAATAAAAATATTGTGCCAGTCGTTTTCCTGTTTGCTCTCAGATCTGTGCATTTCCCTTCCCCTGCACTGCAGTGCATTGATACTTGCAAGTTATGCTTTTCTTCCCACTGATTTCAGTTAGGTTCAATCAATGGGGTGCTTTGGTGGGAGCTTACAGAGCAGGAAGTTGAAAAAAGCCTGGGTAAGCCCCTTCCATTCTCCAGTGACATATCCAGCACAGGCTCACATGTCAGCTTTGCCACACACCTTCTTTTTCCCCCACATCCCAGCTCCCAAAGGTCGGCCTGAGTAGGGTCTCCAGCTCAGCAGTTTCAGCTCCCGATCTTTGTTCATGGCTCCCAGACCCTGGTAACTACATCATTTTCCTCAGTCCCATCTTCCCTAAGATATTTTCGATAATTAGCTTTTAGTTACCCTGTATTTTCCCCTTCCAGCTCCTTCGGTGCCTGTAGAACTAGTCCTATATACTACCCTAACTGTATAGAATTATCTAATATGAATTCTACTTTCCTGACATGAACTAATATAGCTCTTGTTACGAGAAGCAATTTCAAGAAACAGACCTTTAAGTTAGGACTCTAGAATTGGGTTACACACCTATTGAAGCTAAAACATAGTGGGGATTTTATAACCAGTGGGAAAAGGATACTAAAAATTCATGGCATAAAATTACATCATTATTGTATAAACTACCATCAGTGGTTGTTGGTTGAAATCAAGGTTTCTACAGATAAAATTGTTTTTGCTCTTGATCATTATGGTGGAAATGATGACTACAAAGTTTATAATATGATATAGCAACTTCTGGCTATACTGGAAAGAAAATGATAAGCTCTTACATTATAACCATCAGCTCAAGACACAGAGAATCAGGAAGCTTCTATTGTGGTCCTGGAATAATATCATATTTCTTATAGTCACAGAGCAGATATGGCTAAAAATTAAACTCTAAGTTTAATCATGCCAGTTGGGGAATAGTAATGCATGTTGGATGAAATGTCTGAATTTCCTAAAATAGAGGTTAAGATATTGAAAAGTGAGTTTCTAAGATTTGAATTGGAGACCTTTAATTGGAGTCAGAAGAATCCGAGAAACTTGAACTATTAAGTTTCCCTGAGCATACTTCTGCTGCCTTGGAAGAAATCGCAACATGCTTTTTCTGAGGAGACACATCTTCTTGCTGAAGGACCCCATAAAGACTTCACTTTGCAAGTCTATTCTCCACAAAGCCCACTCTCATCACTCCTCTTTGCCCCCAGACCCATAACAGAACCAGATCCCAGCATGTCCCTAGGGAATAAGGCAAAGTTTGACCCAAGAGGAGAGACACACAAAAATAATTGCAAGATTTGATTATTTACATTGGCAGGAACCTGAGAGACATGAGGAGAAATAGATTCTAAGTCTGTTGGATATCCTGTAACATGAATTGATTCAAATTTAACCATCTGTGTGCATTTTCACAAGATTATTACTTTAATATGCAGTTTACAGAAGCTGGAGGTGGTTCTAACACTTTAGTTAATTCACTAAAAGCTACACACAAAGGTGGACCACATTCAATGAAATTGAGATTCCAGAACATTCCTGATAGGAGAAAAAAGGTAAAATCCAAAGATTTAGAGAGATTAAAATGTTAGGATAAACATGATAAACTTATGATGTAAACATAAACTTACGATATTTCCCCATGAGGGCTCAAATTATACTCCTTTACCAAAGTACTGTTAAACTGCCTTAAATGTGTGGACACCAGCATTTGTGAAATCTCTGGGATAGTTTTCCTTTGAAGATCAAGGTTAGTGTTGAAAGATGCTTCCACTGAAATGAGCTCCTTGATTTCCGTGGGACTGATGGGATCCTAGAGTCACAAAGCCCAGGCAATAATTTCTAGTCTTCATAATAAAAGTGCCCATCAAATAGGAAGCTGGTTGATGGTGGTTGATAAATTATTTGATCCCTAGATATAAAAGAATTGTCAAGCTAGTAAAATATTATTTAATATATATAATTGGAGCAATTCTACATCTACTGAGAAAAAACTTGACTTACATCAATGGGAAAGTGCAGAAATGGAATCCCTCAATTCCAAGCAAATTCACAGAGCCAGAGCTTCTTTACTGAAGAAAAGGTTGAATTCTCTGAATAACACCACTAGTGTATACTATAAATCACTCTAAAATCCTTATCCAAAGAAACTCGAGGCCACTTACCGTGGTAACTGTGCTCTAAGGAAAGGAAAGCACCATGATATTCCAGAGATTATTAGATAGTGGTGATGTTTTGAAGACATTTTCTGTAGATCCAATTTATTACTGTGGCCCATAGATAAGGACTGGGGGTTCTCAGGTGCTAAATACAGTGTATTTCCAAGTCTGTCATACACTGGGATCAGTGTGACTGTGGTTTCACCTTGAATATGTTTGCAGCACTTCAAGATGCATAATTGGAATGCATATTTGGCAACTGGCAGAATTCCTAAAATGGCTCCATGACCATGTACTAAGAGCTTTTATGAAAATAATGGATAAATGAAAGTTTTAACTACTGTGACTTTCAAATTTTAAAAAGCAGAAGCAATACTTCAGCCCCGAATGAACTGGAGAAAGTAGTGTCACCCTCAAATGCTTGAAAGATGTAGGTGGTTGTGATTTCCTATCACAGGGCTATTTAACTTGAATGTTTTCCTTGTGTAAAAGTCGCAAGTTCCTGATGAATGACTGTGGATTTTTGTAATTGTCATCAGGTGGTGCCTCAAACTCCATTTCCAAAACCAGAGGTTTTAGAGCAAACCTCTGTACATTTGGTTACCTGATGTGCAGCTATCGATCTGGAAACTGCTATAGCTATATACCAATTAATAAGAAAAATAAATAGGAGTTTACTTTTACCTGGAAGTGGTAGCAGTATAATTCCGTGTCTTCATTAAGCTCTATGTCAACTTCCAGAGCTCTGTTATGATACAGTACACAGAGACCTGGACAGTCTTGAATTCCAGAGAAAGTCATGCTAGTTCAAATTGATGGTATTCTAGATGACTTAGGAAGATACATGTATTTATGACAATGTGAGTGATAAACTCTGAAAAGCAGGGCTTGCCAATTGAAGGTGCCCAGTGGTCCAGACCATGTGAAAATAAATGATACACCTTACACAGTCTACCAATAAGAAAGAAGCAAAAGATTTGATGCATCTCTTTTCATCTGGTGGTATAAGCCTCTAAAACCCATTAACTGAGAACATTTAAAGCTGCTGGCTTTTATAGAAACTCAGATAATTAGAAGTGTCTGCTGCAATCTGGCTGAAGTTCAAGCCACTCTGTCACTTAAGTAGACCTATGACCCAACCAATCCAATTGAGGAATTTCATGTTTGTGACATGTAAAGATGCTTTATAGAGACGCTGGGAAATCACATTGTCCTGATACTTAACCTGCTAAACTAGAGAAATCACAGTGCCTACCTCTAGGGTTTTGGAGCAAAACTGTTCTACCTTCCATTAGGAAGAACTTCTATTTGACTATTTGGTGTTTGCTCCTCCTGAAAAGAATATCTGAGATCCCTCTTAAGTATGAAAAAGACTGAATGGGAGAGTCTCACAGTCTATGTAGAAGGCACTGGTGATATGATATGAGATCTCTGTTCTCTAGAATTAGCAGTAAATCTTTTGCTGTATAAAAAAGACTACTTCTTTCAATTTAGTATGGAAAACTCTGGGATTATTCATAAAGAGGAAGAACTTTGATAGCTCTGTTTCTGGTTATCTTGTAACACAGGGTCTTGCTCAGTGCTAGATTACCCAACAAGAAGGTGAAGCTCATGCAGGGGCAAATATATACACACACATATACACATAAATCCTATGTTTTGAAAACACATAAATATAAGCAGGGAGTAATTACATGGAAAACAAACATTTAATGTTTGCCAGGCAAAAAGCTAAGCACTTTTTTCATTTAATGTGTAGAATAAGTGTATGAAGTTGATACTATTAATTTCTGCTTTGGTCAGTGAGAGTATAAAGACTTAGAGAAATAAAGGAAATTACCTGAAGTTGCAAAACTAGGAACTGGTAGATACAGAATTCTCTCTGATGCTTATTTCTAGGTCATATAGTTATGAATTAATTTCTGTACAATTCATTTTTGCACAAAGTTCTGATGAGACATAGGCTAAGATTCAGAAGGTCAGAGACATGATGACCGCAGGGATGAGAGAGGGTTGGATACAAAATGGAAAGCATTGTAATGCCTTGTCATTTCCACACAATTAAAAAATATGATCAACTGAAAAATTGGAGTAAAGAAATTCAATCAAGTTGTATTAGAGTACTATTAAGTAACTTGTTTGTTCAGTTTTTCTATTAATGCATATATAATATCTTCAAGAACTATAGGAATTAATTGAAAATGATTAGGGCAGCCCTTACCATCAATGGTGTCCTATCTCTGAGGATGTTTTTTTCACCTTCTTCAAAGAACTGAAGCAACTGTTCCTCAACATCAGATCACTGACATCTGACACTTTTGTCAAATTAAGGCAGATGTTTTACTCTGTAAGGAAAAGCAAACACCATTCTCTTTGCTCTGAAAGTGTTTAATGCTGAATCTTCTAAGTACCTTGGTATTCCATTGTATGTATATATCCATTCATTTGTTGATAGACATTTAGGGTTTTTCTATATCTTGGCTACTGTAAATAATGCCACAATGAACATGGGAATGCAGATGTCTCTTTCACCTACTGATTTCACTTCCTTTGGACATACTTGTATATGCAGAACTGGGATTGCTGGATCACAAGGTAGTCCTATTTTTAACTTATGGGAACCTCCATACTCTTTTCCATAATTATTGTACCAATCTACACTCCCATCAAAAGAATGCAAGGTTTCCCTGTTCTACACATCCTCACCAACATTTATTGTCTTTTCTCTTTCTGATAATAGTGTTTCTAACAGATATGAGGTGATATCTCATTGTGGGTTTGATTTGCGTTTCCCTGATGATTACTGAGTTGAGAAATTTTTCATGTACTTATTGGCTATTTATATGTCTTCCTTTTGAAAATTGTCTATTCAGTTCTTTTGCTCACTTTTTAAGATATAATGTACAACAATATGACTTTAATAATGCCTTTTGTATAACTGAAGTTTGCTAAGAAGGTAGATCTTAAGTGTTTTTACCACACAGAAGAAGGAAGGAAGGAAGGAAGGAAGGAAGGAAGGAAGGAAGGAAGGAAGGAAGGAAGGAAGGAAGGGAAGAAAGAGAAAAAAGAAGTGATTATCTGAAGTGATGGAAATGTTAATTAACTTGACTGGTGATTATTTTACTATATATATATACACACACACTAATACACTCACTCATACATGTATATATCTATAAAATCATCAAATTATATGGCTAACAAACACATAAAAATGCTCAACATTACTCAACATTCGGGAAATGCAAATCAAAACCACTTTGAGATATCATGTCACTCCAGTTAGGATGGCTAATATCCAAAAGACTGACAATGACAAGTTTTGGTGAGGATGCAGAGAAAGAGGAACCCTCCTACACTGTTGGTGGGATTGCAAAATGGTGCAGCCTTTATGGAAAGTGGTATGGAGTTTCCTCAAACAATTACGGTTAGATCTACCATATGACCCAGCTATTCCACTTCTGGGAATATACCCAGAGGAATGGAAATCATCATGTCGAAGGGATAGCTGTACTCCCAGGTTTATTGCAGTGCTATTTACAATAGCCAAGAGTTGGAACCAGCCTAAATGCCCATCATCGGATGAGTGGATAAGGAAAGTGTGGTACATCTACACAATGGAATACTACTTCACTACAAAAAAAAAGAAAAAAGAAACACTACCATTCGCAGCAACATGGATGGACTAGAGAAAATTATATTAAGTGAAATAAACCAGGCACAGAAAGAGAAATGCCACTTGTTCTCACTTATTTGTGGAAGCTAATAAAAATAAATAAATAAATATACAAAAAGATAAATGGGAGGGGGAAAAGAAGACACGACAATCACAACAATTCCTTCATCTTGTTAAGACGAGTGAACAGATATGATGATGTTGGGGTGGGGGAGAAGGAGGAATTGGAAAGAGACAAGAAAATCAACTATGCTGCATATTGATAAATTAAAATAAAAAGAAATAAAGAAATAAAAATTGAATGTCTTTAATATATATAATCTTTAATTGCCAAATATACCTCAATTTTTAAATAAACAATAATAAAAAAAAGGACCCCAGAGGGCTCTCTCACCCTCTTTCTACAGGAATTTGGCAGTCTATAATGCAGAAGAGTGAGCTCACCAGAACTAAACTGTGCTGGCACTAGTATCTCAACCTTCTAGCCTCCACAACTGTGAGAAATGTTTCTGTTTGTTTACAAGCCATCCATTCGATAGTACTTTGTTCTAGCACCTACAACTGGCAAAGGCATCATAAACAGTGGGGCATTTAAAAACAAAATTAAAATTAATCTATCTTTAACCTTTTCTTTTTCTGTATGAAAGGCCTCTAGAAGTGTAATGGCATTTATATCACTTTATTTTGTAAATTTGAGTTCTTAAGTTATTTAAGGCCAGAGGATAAGGTTTAATTATTTCAACACATACTATAAATTCTTAATCCAAAGTTTGTCTTAACGGGAGCTTAATAATTTATTGGAAAACATTATTTCATTTATTTAATTCTTACAGTTTTCTTAAGCATTTTAAATGCAATTAGAAATGTAAAGTTTCCATGTACTTTAAAGTCAAAGGTTCATGATCTGCCAACACCTTTTTTAAGATCATTTTTCTCGATTTTGAATAAAAATAAAACTAAAGAAAGGAAAACATTTTATTTAAATGATTTTTTGCTTAAATCAAAATAATTATGTAACTTTCTCTGTTGAAGACATTTTTCTTCAATAGATATTGCTTTGTTCTCTATAAGTGAACTTGAATTATCATTTAGTAGAAAGCATTGGAATGAAACCTTTCCCACAGCAAACTCTCCAATAAAACAATAAGCATCCAATTTTCTTCCTCTTTTTCTTAAAAAAATCTTCATCAGGTATTTAAACCAAGATATTTTGGTGCACTTCCTGAAGTAATAGTCTTTCTTAAAGCCTTTTCCCCCACATTAAAGAAAGCACATGCTCCCCCTCTCAACTAGAAAATATTTTTTATGTGATTTCTAACCATGGATATTATTTTAGCAAAAAAAAGGACACAATTCCTCTATCTTAACTATGATTGCAGCATTTTAAAATAAATCCTTGCACTTCACACATTACCTGTATTATTTCCCTCTATTTCAGTCCCCTTACTCTCTTCATTCCTCATTCCGTGGAATATCATGTTTCTGTTTTCATTGTGTCTATCTCTGCTGCATTCATCTCATTTCATTGTCCCACTGAAACCCAACATTCATTATAGTAAAACACTCAATATTCGTGTCCCAAATTTCTATTCTGTTATCTTCCATATTCCTTTACAATGACATTGAAAGATTTATGCCTTTTGTGACAGCAGATGAAATTAAATAAAAAAGTAGATGTCTTTGTAATTATATTATATAGTACCTTATGAAATGATTGTTCGTAAGAGAAATTTTACTGTCTCTGTTGTGTGAAAAGTTTTTCTGACTTTAAAGCTATTGTTATTTGACATCTGAATCTTCTGTTGCACCATAAATTTTTTTAAGTCAAATTTACAACATTCAGTTTTATCTTGAATACACATTAATTCAGCTGAGTACAACTAAACAATATTCTAGAATGATGTTTGCATTTTCAGAGTTCGTGCTATTAGAAATGAGCCCTTATTTACTTTGTCTGCAAATAAACTAACTGTATTGTTTGTCTTTGACTAAATGAAACTTCTGTGTAACTTGAATCTGAGTTTTTACAACAATAATCAAAATAGAACTGAATTTGGGTCACTCAATGTTAAAAACAATTCCACAGGCTTCAGTTTATTTTCAGAGTTTGCATTGTTAGATCATCCTATGGTGTAAATATGTTCACCAAAGTTTATAGGTTGTAAACTTAATCCCCAAAACAGCAATGTTGAGAGGTGGGAACTTTAAGAAGTGATTAAATCATGAGGGTTCTGCCCTTATGAGTGGATTAAGGTCATTATCCTGAAAAGGAGTTTATTATTATGAGAGTGGGTTTGTGATTAAAGTGGCTCTCTCTCTTGCTTGCTTGCTCTTATCCTCACTTGCCCTTCCACCTTCCACCATGGGATAATGCAGAATGAAGGTCCTCTCCAGATGCCAGCACCATGCTCTTAGACTTCCTAGCTTACAGAACCATGAGCCAAATAAATTACTGATAATTATAAGTTACTCAGTCTGTGGCATTCTGTTATAGTAGCAAAAATGGACTAAGACAGGTGGCTTTATTTCTTTTTTCCCAATGTGTGATATGCAAATAATAAGTTAATGCAGGTGTCCAAACTATCCAATTTCAGATCTAATCTCAGAGGACCCCAAAACATAGATACATAGATGATAGATATTAATATAGCTATAGATCTCCAAAACTGGTATTTAACCAGTATATTTTAAATTTTCAAAAAATAACTCAGATCTCTGGTTTTGACTAAGTAGCAAAATAGAGTAAGATAAGCATAAATGTTTTTAATATAAAAAATACAATTTAGAAAGGTGCTGTTACCTTGCTATTGGAAATAACAAGCACTTCATTTGCTTAGTTCAGTTGTGGTCAATAAATATTTGCATCCTGTTTACTATGTGCCTTGCACTGTGAGAAGCTCTGAACCGTACTCTCAGGTTATTTAGTCAAGATATGGATGATACAAAAATATAGATATCACACCCCAATATGGCTAGAAAATGATATATTACAGAACAGAATACCTCTAATGGACATTTAGCACACAGAGCTCAAAGGAAGATTTGAAAATACATACTTTATAATTGACATTACTACCTCTTTATGCTCTTCTGATCCCTTTTCTTTATAACAGTCAGCATGGCACCTAATAGCTAATATCTTTTGAACAATGCAGATAATTGTTTTATCATGAACAGCTCAGAGCCCCACTAATAAAAGTAATTCAGCCTGTAAGTACTGAGCCAAGATTTCTTATCTACAATAAATTCATAAATAAGTGTATCATCAAAGTTTATGGGTTGCAAACCAAATCTCCAACACAATTTGGAAATCAATCACACACCTTGATTTGCAAATTGGCTTCTCTATTTTCTGTTCTCAATTTCCTCATCTGTAAAGTGATGACAAAACTACAATCAAATTTAGAGATATTTTTTGAGAATTCTATGAAGTAATCCTATAAAGTGCTAAGTGCAATGTTGGATGCCTAGTATATAGGCAAAAGACAAGTTATTATTATCAGCTTTTTCTATATGTATTGTCTCCTTTATATCTCTTTAATAATGAAGAAAATCTAGAGGATTCTTAAAAGATGGTGGAGTAGGAAACACCAGAAATCTGTCTCTCACAACAATTGCATTGGCAGAATCTGTCTGATGTAACTATTTTGAAACTCTAGCATATATAGAAGGTTTGAAAGTTCTGGGGGAAATCTTAGATAATAAAATACAGTTACTTTCAGTCAATTTCACCTTTTAGCACAGCCCCATGGTAGGCAGCTGTGCATATGTTCCAGGAGCAGCTTGCACACATCTTGTCAGAGCCAGGGTGGGAAAAAACGGATTGTTCCTTCAAATACTTGAGATGTATGCTCTGATCAATAATTGCTGCTTCCAGACAAAGAGAGGACAGCCGTTGCTATTGTACTTCCCCACATTTTTGCAAATCTCTCCCCCTCTATCTAAAATAACTTCTTGGTCACTTAAAGGGACTACATAATTATTTCTTCCTCCATTTTTCTCTTATTCTTCTTTTGGGAAGCAAACATTAAAAACTAGGACATTTAAAAGCAACCATATATTCAGGGGAAATTAAAGTCACTGCACATGCCTAGAAGAAGACATAGACTTAGGAAAAAAACTAAGATCTAAAGTTTACACCTCAGGCTGGACATTGGCACTGGGCAGCCTACAATAATTTAAAAAACCAACCAACCAAACAAAACACCAACAACAAAAACAGCAAGTCTCAGGCCAACCAACAAAACAAACAAACAAACAAAAAGCAACAAAAATAGCAAATCTCAGGGATGGGAGAGAATCTAAATTCCAAAGCTATCACATTATTGGATTAAAATGTTCAAATTTTAACAAAAAAATTAAAAGGCATGCACACATGCCAAAAATAAAAATAAATAAAATAAAATGGCCCATGTAAAGGATATAAGTAAAATAACAGAAATTGTCCCTGGGGAGAAAAAAATACCCTGATGACAGGTCTACTTGACTAATAACTTGAAACAAATATCTTAAAGATGCTCAACAAACTAAAGAAAGACATAGAAAAAGTCAAAACAATGTATAAACAAAATGAAAATACCAATAAAGAGCTAGAAAACCTAAAAACAAAAGAAATTCTGAAGCTAAAAATTGAAGTAGTTGAAATAAAACATTTACTAGATGAATTCAAAATCAGATCTGAGCAGGCAAAAGAGTTAGTGAACTTGAATGGAATAACCAAATCTGAGGAATAGAAACAAAAAAGATTGAAGAAAATTGATCAGAACATCAGGGACCTGTGAGATGCCATCAAGAGGACAAAATATGCACTGTAGGAGTCTAGAAAGAGAAGAGACAGATAAAGGAGCAAAGAGAATGTCTAAAGAAATGATCTCAAAAATTTTCCAAATTTAATGAAAGACATAAATATAAACATACATATAAACAGGGGTGAAAAAAAAGGACATTATACAATAATTCAAAGCCATGTGAAAAAATAAGGATCTCAATAAAGGTAAATACATGGGCAAATATAAAAGCTAGTATTATTACAAGAATGGTGTATAACTCCATCTTTTGTTTTCTATGTGAATAAAGAGATTAATACATTTTTTAAAATTATTACTCTAAAAACTAGTATTTTTGTAACTTTGGTTTGTAGTTCCACATTTCATTATATCCATACTTAGAGAGACTAATGCATTATAAAATTATAAGCTTATTTTCTTGGACACACAATGTGTTAAAATGTAATTTTGTGACATCAACAACTGAAAGACATGTAGACAGATTGATAAAAGAACAATTTTGTTATGTTTTTGAAGATAAGCTGGTATAAATTCAAACTAGAGTGTTATAACTTTAGGATATTAAATGTAATCTCCATGATAACTATGATGAAAATAGTATAGAATATGCACAAAAGGAAATAAAAAAGGAATTTAAACATATCACTATAAAAAAAATCAGCTAAATGCAAAAGAAGATTATAATGCAGAAAATGAGGGACAAAAATGTTATCAAGTATGTAGAAAACAAATAGAAAAATGACAGAAGTCTCCCTTATCAGTAATTAATTTAAATGTAAATAAACTCTCTATTCAAAATACAGAGATTAGCAAAATGAATTTAAAAGAACCACAATCCAACCATGTCAAGAGTATACAAGAGATTCATTTTAGATCCAAAGCCACAAATATGTTGAAAGTAAAAGGATACAAAAAGATATTCCATGCAAATAGTAACCAAAAGAGAGTAGGGTAACTGTGTTACTATCAGACAAAATAGACTTTAAATTAAAATATTTTTAAGAGACAAAGGAGGATATTATATATTAATAAAATGCTCAATACAGCAAGAAGATATAGCAATTATAAATATTAATGTGCTTAATAACTTTAAAAATATATAAAGCAAATATTGACAGAATTGGAGAAAGAAATAAATAGTTCTATGATATTAGTTGGAGACTTCAATACCCAACTCTCAATAATGGCTAGAGCAAGCAGACAGAAGATAAGTAAGGAAATAGAAAACTTAACCAACACAATAAACCAACTGGATTTAATAGACATATACAGACCACTTCTTCCAACAACAACAGGAAACACATATTTCTCAAGTACACATGGGACATTTTTCAGCATAGGTCATATGTTATGCCAAAAATTAAGTCTTAATAGATATTAAAACATACATAATGTACAAAGTATCTTCTCTGACAACAATGGCATGAAGTTAGAAATTAATAACAGAAAGAAAACTAAAAAATTCAGAAATTTTTGGAGATAAAAGTAATTTTAAATAAACAGTGGATCAAAAAAGAAATCACAAGAGAAATTAGAAAATATTTAGGTATAAATTAAAATAAGTATCAAACATATACTATACCAAAAATACATATCAAAATACAAAAATACCATACTCAAAATACACCATACCCAAAACTTATGAAAGCAGTGTTAAGGTGGAAATTTATAGCTATGAATGCTTATATTAAAAAAAAGAAAAAAACAAAGATCTAAAATCAACAACCTAACTTTACAACTTAAGAAACTAGAAAGAGAATAAACTAAAACCAAAGCTAGCAGAAGGAAGGAAACAATAAAGATTAGAGCAGAGATAAATGAAATAGAAAATACAAAAGATAGAAAAAAATTAACAAAGCCAACATTTGATTCTTAGAAATAATGGACAAAATTCACAAACCTTTAGCTAGATGGACTAAGAAAAAAATAGATGATATGAATTACTGAAATCAGAAATAAAAGTGGAGCAATTACTACTCATTCTACAGAATAAAAAACATTATGCGAGTACTATGAGTGACTGTAAAACTATAGACTGCATGACCTAGATGAAATGGACAAATTCCTAGAAACACAAAACCTACCAAGGCTAAACCTTGAAGAAAGAGAAAATCTGAATGTGCCAGTAATTGGTAAGTAGAAACAATAGACAAAATTCTCCAACAAAGAGCCCTGGACATGATGACCTTAATGGTGTATTCCACTGAACATTGAAAGAGGAAATAACATCAATTCAAAAACTTTTCCAAAAAATTGAAGAGGAGGGAGCATTTCCTAACTTGTTGTATGTTTACCTTAGTACTAAAGCCAGACAAAGACACTACATGAAAAGAAAACTACAGAGCAATATTTTTTATGAACACTGATGCAAAAATCCCCAACAAAATACTAGCAAACCAAATTCAGCAGCTTTTTAAAAATATTATATACCATGGCCAACTAGGATTTATTCCTGAGATGCAAGGATGGTTCAACATATAAAAGTTGATCAATATGATACATCACTTTAACAGGATAAAGGGAAAAATATTGATTATCTAAATTGATGCAGAAAAGGCATTTGACCAAACTTAACACCTTTTCATGCTAAAAAACACTCAACAAACTAAGCATAAACAGAAACTAACTCAGCATAATAAAAACCATATGTGAAAAACCTGCAGTAAGCAGTATACTCAATGGTGAATGACTGAAAACTTTTCTTTTAAGATCAGGAACAAAGTAAAGATGCCCACATTTTTCAAGTCTATTCAACATAATGCTGGAAATTTTAAGCAAAACAATTAGAAGAGAAAAAGAAAAAGTAAGAAGTAAAATGACTCTGTTCATAGATAATGTGATCTTATAGGTGGGAAAAACCTAAAGATTCCACACTGAAAAAAATAAAACTCTTAGAACTACTGAAAAAATTCAGTAAAGTAATGGTAAACAAAAACAGCATATAAAAATTAGTTGCATTTCCATACATTAACAATGAACAATTATAAAAGGAAATTAAGAAAATAATCCATCTTCAATATCATCAAAAAGGAATAAAATACTTTAGAATTAATTTAAGCAAGGAAGTAAAAGACTTTTACAATGAAAATTACAAAGTACTTCTGAAAGAAATTAAAGCCAATATAAATAAATGGAAAGACATCCCATGTCCATGAAGTGGAAGACTTACTATTGTTAATATGTCAATACTACCCAATGTGATCTACAAATTCAATGCAATTCCTATCAAAATCTCA
The DNA here is from genome assembly GCF_027409185.1 of Cynocephalus volans. NCBI lineage: Eukaryota > Metazoa > Chordata > Mammalia > Dermoptera > Cynocephalidae > Cynocephalus > Cynocephalus volans. Next base: position 120,680,517 of record NC_084468.1, read on the forward strand.
ACAGAAAACTTTTCACAAATATGAAAATTCATTCTAAAATTTATATAGAATCTCAAGGGACTCCAGATAGCTCAAACAATTTTGAAAAAGAATATAGTTGAATGAATCACACTTTCTAATTTTAAAACTTACTACAAAGCTACAGTAATCAAGACTGTGGTATAAAGACAGACATATAGATCAATGAAATATGAAAAGAGAGTTCAGAAATAAACCCTTGTATATATGGTCAAATGATTTTTGACAAGTGTGCAAAGACCATTAAATGGGAGGAAAAAGTCTTGTCAAAAAATGGGGCTTGTAAAACTTGATATCCACATGCAAAGGAATAAAGTTAGACTGATACATAACACCATATGTGAAAATTAACTCTAAATGTAAGACCTAAAACTACAAAACCCTTAGAAAAAAAACAAAGAGGAAAGGCTTCCTGACATTGGATTGGGCAACGATTTCTTGGATATGATACCAGAAACAGAGCAATAAAGGAAAAAAGAAAAACATAGATAAATTGTACTTTTAAATTTTAAAACAAAAACTTTTTTAAATTGTGCATCAAAAGACACTATCAACAGAGTAGAAAGACAAAGCATAGAATGGCAGAATATATTTACAAATCATGTCTGATAAGAGATTAGTGCCCAGAATATATGGAGAATTCATAAAGCTTAACAGCAAAAGAACAGGCTTGATTTAGAAAATGGGCATAGAACTTGGATAAACATTTCTCCAATGAAGGTGCACAGTTTCCAATAAGCACATGGAAAATGTTCAGCATCATTCATCGGGAAATGCAAATCAACAATAGTCAACCACATCGTATATTGACAAAATAAAATAAAATTTGGAAGAAAACAAAACAAAACAAACAAATAAAAAAACTGCAATGAAATACCACCTTCCACACATTAGGATGGCTACTTTAAAAATAAATAAATAAATAAATAACGAGTGTTGGCAAGGTTGCAAAGAAATTGGAACCCTTGTGCACCATTTGTAGGATTCTGAGATGTTATAGCCAATGTGTAAAACAGTATGGAGGTTTCTCAAAATATTAAAATTAAAATTATCCTATGATTCATCAATTGCACTTTGGGATGTGTGCCCAAAAGAATTGAAAGCAGGGTCTTGAAGAGATAGTAGACCACCCATGTTCACAGAAGCATTATTTACAATAATTAAAATGTGGAAGCAACCCAAGTTTCCACCAATGGATGAATGGATAAGCAATATGTGGTATGTACATAGAAAGAAATATTATTCAGCTTTAAAAAGGAAAAAAACTCTGACATATGCTACAACATGGTGAATCTCGAGGACATTAAGTCAATTGAAATAGCCAGTCACAAAAAGACAATACTGTATGATTCCACTTATGTGAGCTACTCAAAGTAGTCAAAATCATAGAGACAAAAAATAGAAAGGTGGTTCCCAGGGACTAGAAGAATAAGGGAATAGGGATTTATTGTTTAATGGAATAGAGTTTCAGTTCTGTAAGATGAAAACAGTTCTGGAAATGGATCGTGGTGATGTTTGCACAGCAACATGAATTATTTAATACCATTGAATTATAAACTCAATAATAGTTAAAACAGGAAATTTTAGGTTAGGCATATTTTACCACAATTAAAAAAAAGTTGAAAAAAAATGAAAGAACTCTAATCCACACTAAATAAAATCAGTTTAAAAAATCTTAAGAATTATTAAGAAGAAAATAATTTCATCATGCTGATTTATGTTCCAATTTAAGCACAAATACTTAAAAATTAACTTACCTTTACACATGTCTACGGCCTCAGCATGTTTTAACTGACCTGTGAAAATTATTACCCCTTTGAAATTACTAACCAACCACTAAAATAATGCAGCAATTCAAATATTCCAAAATATTTGATTTATAGAATACAAATCCCTTTTAGATATTAGGAAGTACTTATTTTTAGTTGAATACACTGCAAGTTGTAAAAGATATCCATTAGTACAACGAATCCCTCCCTCAGGGAGTAAATGTCATTTTTGAAGCATAACAAACATGAATAAACTGTACATTTAAGCATAATAATACACAAATATTTCTCAACAAATGCTTTCTCAGAAGACAAACTAGAAAACAGGACTTGAAAATTATTATGTACATTAATAATTTCCACAGAGCTATAACTGGGAAAAATGTGATAACTTTACCAAATTATTTCTATAAATAACTCATTTTCCATCTAATTTTTTTTAGTGTAAACTATTTTACAGAATTGAAAAAAGTTCAGTTTTGAACATTGTTCTTATATTCAGCAAGATTAAAAATAGGTTTAAACCGATAATGCCTGGGCATTAGTCTTACAACATGACTTTTAGGGAAATTCTCTTCAAAGTTATAATAAACAAGTCATAGTAATATTTCTATTGCCAATTCCAAATTTATATTAATTTATACTGACTTCCAGTTGTAGCAAATTTTTATGAAAGATAAAGCCAAATAGCCTATACTAGGGGACCATCTATTACTTCCATTTTTTTTCTAGACCACTGCTGTTCAAAAGAATATTCCACAGTGATAGAAATATTAAGTCAGCATTTTCCAATATAGTATCCATTAGCCATATGTGGCTATTCAGTACTTGAAACGTACTGAATTTTTAATTATATTTAATCTTAATTTAAATTTAAATAGCCACATGTTGCCAGTGGTTATTACATGAGACAGTCCAACTCCAGATATTTGCCTCTATAATTGTTTTTTAAGGTACTTAGTTCCTCAACTCTCCTGTTCCTCTTGGCCCTCAAAAACAAAGACACAGGCTTTGGCAGGAAAAACTAGCAGTCAGATTTTCTGCTTTAAGGAACATGAGAGAAAAATAGACCAACGACCCCAGAGGCAAGGAGCATCATTGACAGATAACACCAGGTGCTGTGTTCTGAACCCCCCACCAGCTCGTGTGCTGAAGCCACTCTTTCCAAAGCCTGCTCTCAGCCAATGACTGAGTGCAGCAGGGATACTGAGACAAGTCAACTTCTGCAAGATTCAGGACTCCTGTGAAGGGTGACTTTGACCATAGGTTTAGCAGATAACTTCTTAGATCTGTACTATCTGAGAATCTTCTTATCAATCTTCTTTTATTGCCTTTCTCGTTCACAGGAGTCACATGTGTGCATCTTGGTGTGAGGACTCTCTTTGCCTCTTCCAGCTGCCTCCTCTTTTTCCTTCACAGACATTTCCTTCTATGAATCTCATGCACAAATAATCGCATCATGGAAAATGCCCCTCAGAGGACCTGAACTAACACACGAGCCCTTGCTCTTTGTTAACAAAATATATCTAAAGTCATTTTTCAGAAATAAAAGGTAGTCAACAAATCTCCAGAGAGAAATAGTATATAATATATAACGAGTAAGTGAAAGTTAAAATAATTAAAATGTTTTCAAAGTAATAGTGTGCAAATATCTTCTAATACGAGAAATCTAATTTACATGGGGATATTTTGCTCTTTTCTTTTACTGAATCGTGCTTTCTTTCTAGCTTATGATTGCATCTTAGATATGATAAAGACGTGATGATGGGTTCAAACAAAAATAACTTTCCACTTTGGCTAAGTTGGAAAGTTTACAGAAACATTTCTGGACCAGTGATTTTGAACCTGGGTGATTGGGTTCCCCAAAGGATATTTGTCAATGTTTGGGTTGTTACGACCGGTGTGGGGCTACAGGAATCTATTGGGTAGAGGTTAGGGCTGTTACTAAGCATTCTGTTATGAACACCACAGATCCTCCACAAGGATTTTTTAATTTAATTTAATTTTATGTTTTTATTACTTTACATAGTAGTAGAAGGAATTCAAAGGCTTAAAGATGTGAGCATGTTTCAGTGTAAATAACATGTAAGACCAGAAAACTCACCAGAAGCCTATGTTTCACAGAAGATCCTGGAGAACACACCAGTTATTGAAGCAATGCAATACATGCTGGGAGAGGGGCACCAGCATCATTGAGAAGTTCACTGTGGCTGGCCTTTATTGGCCAGGACTGACAGAGGAGATGCTATTGCAGGACTGGGCTCACTGACAGCAATGAAGATAGCAGGACCTGTAAATAGTAAACATGAAGGTCAGGTCATTCAGAGTCAAGGAGAGACAAATATTTTAATGTATAGTAAGATCAGAGAAGCAGCCAAGGGACTTGATCAGAGAGCTATGGAGAGGGTTAACATAGCATGAAAACATTAGGGACAAAATAGACAGGCAGCCAATAAAGCTGAAGGAAATTAACAAAACAAAAACTCACAATTTTTTGCCAAGTTTCCAGATGAAAACCAGTTTGCAATGTGGAAACTTCTGTCTGAAAGTAAAGTTGAGTCCTCAGGAAAAAGGGCTATATGATATCATGACAAAAGCACACAGTGATGATTATTCCAGCTGTTCCCTAAAGCTATGTATAGCCTTTTACTCTGGAAACTGTGTACAATGGTTAAATGAGAATAACCAAACACTTGAAGATCTGCTAGACACAGGATTTGAGGTAACATTGATACCTGAAGTGTCATTATGGGCCCTCAGTTTGCAGGGGGCACACAAGGGTCATGTAGTGAACAGTCCAGGCTCACAGTTATTCCACTGACTCAGCAGATTTACCCAGTGCTCATTTCTCCCAATGCTTAATTGGAATAGACCCACTTGGTATTCAGCACAACCTCCTATTCATTTCTTGGCCTGGGCAATAAGAGCAATCATAGTGTGGAAGGCCTGTGAAAACCTCTGACACTGATACTCTCTGGCTGAAATCATAAAAAATAAATAAATAAATAATAAAACAATATTACATCCCAGGAGGAATGGCACAAATTAGGGACACCCCTATGTAAACCTAAAGGATGAAGAGTGGTGATTTGCACGTATTTTAACAGTCTGGCCCCTGAAGAAACAAGGTAGATCTTGCAAGATGATGGTATGCTACTGATAAACCAGAAATCTGCTCTAACTGAGGTCAGCTAAATTCCTCAAAGCCTTGGGGGTCTGAAATGGGGCAATAATCACATCTCCACATTCTGGAACTGTTACCACAAGACTATTTTTAACATAAAACCATACTTACTGATGCCTGAAAGGCTATGTATTACCTTAGAAATGCTGAAAATATATCTTTTGACCCTTCCCCTTACATCTATACAAAGGATGTGAGCAAGATCCAATCACTAACCTATATGATACTACATAATCAATACAACACCTGATGTACTGATTGAGGGGCTATCCTCTCTCTTCCCTTTGTTCTCCCCTTCTCTGTGACTATATAAATACTGCAACCTGGTCTGCAAATTGGAAATTCAAATCCTCTTGAATCTATGTCTCTGGAGGCTGCAGTCACACATATTGGCTCAGAGAAACTCTCTGATACTTTATCAGTGCCTCAGAATCTTTTTCCAGGTCGACATATCCATAAATGCACACAAGTATTAGGCAAAATTGTAGCTGTTGTTTTAGAAGTGATATCTTTTCTAAAGTAGTTCAACATGACTTTGGGTATATGGTAGGTGGACTTTGATCAAGAGAATGTATTTTTTCATCCCTACCAAAAATAAGGATTAGAAAAAATTCCGTTCACTTACAATAGATAACAATACACATTTAGAGTCTTGTTTCTAGTCTATGTAGCTTCCCTTCTCTCTTCAGTAATATAGTTCTAAGAGACTGATTCAGTTGGCTATCACACAGAACACAAAACTGGTCTGGTTTTCATTTATTCTCTTCAGTAGATACCTTTCCTGTCTTTTTCCTTGCCTCTCTTCACCAGTGAGGGTCTCAAGTACAATGATAAATAGAAGTAGTGATAGTGCACGTCCTCGTCTTCTTCCTGACCCCACAGAAAATGTTTTCAGTATTTCACTATTCACTATGATGTTGGCTATATTTTTTAATGAGTTAGGAATTGCCCTTTATTGCTACTTTGCTAAGAGTTTTAATAATAATGACTGCATTTTTAATTTTATGAAATGCCTTCTCATCTAAGTAGGTGAATTTCACACTTTCTTATTTTATTAGTATGAATAATTGTTTTGATTAGTATATAAATCTTTGATAAATCTTGCATTCATGATGTTAAACCAATTTGGCTTGGAAGTATCATTCTTTTTATTTATATTTTTTTGGCTCACATTATGATTAGAAACTTTTCATCTATGCTCATAAGAAAGATTGGTGTCAATTCCAGGGTACTCCAAAATGTTTGTAGAAAACTGGAACAAAAAGATAATATAAACATTTCCATGAACTTTTCGAAGACCCCTCCTTTTATCACATTTTATTATCATAAAAATATAAAAATGAGGCTATCATTATGTTCAAAATATTTTATAATTTTTAATGTTTTTCCTATGACCCTTGGGTTGTTTAGAAGTATATTAATATTTGGGAAATTTTAATTTATAACCTATTAGTTATTTTTATCTTTCTGTGGTAATACAATTTTTCCACATGTATTTAATCCTTTGAAATGGATAATAATTTATGAGCAAATCTATGAAGTCTTATTTTTTTCCCCCATTTGAAGATAATGTGTCTTTTATTCTCGGGTTTTTAAGAGTTTCTCTCCAAATTTGATTCTCAGTAGTTTTACATAGATGTGCCTAGAATGTTTCCTTTGTACTTATTCTTTTTGGGTTCATAGTATTTCTTGAAGTCCATGGCTTGATGTGTCTTCAATCACCTTTGAAGAAATTTTAAACTTTATCACTTCAAATATTACTTTATACCATTCTCCATGCTTATTATACTGGGATTCCAGTTACAGTTTTGCTTAATTTTTTCCCATGCCCTCTACCTACACACACACATTCCAGCTTTTTTGTTCTGTTTTTCAGTCAAAATACTTTCTACTGACCTATTTTAAAGTCATTGGTCTTCTCTTTTGCTTTGCCTGATGTGCTGTTAGTCCTATATACTGAGTCCTTAATTTAGTCATTATATTTTTCATTTTTAGAATATCCGCTTGAATATTTTATATATCCTGCTTCTCTGATAAAATTCTATACCCTGTTATCTTCTTGAACATATTATTCATATTTATCTTAATGTCCAAGTCTGGTCACTCCATTATCTGAATCATCTTTGATCTATTTCTATTGCCCGTTTCTCTTCCTTTCTATATCTTATAGTTTTTAAACAAATAGCAGACTTTTTATGCAAAAAAAATGTGTAGGCTATATATGATGTTTTCTTTACCCAGAAAATAATTATCCTATTCTCTTTCAGCCAGCTAGAGATCTCTATAATGTAGTTGGGATCCAAAATGTTTCAAAATTCTGTAAACCTCTTTGGTTCATTTTATGTTTATACCCACTCTTAGGTTTATGCCTTCTAGGAATCCCAACCGTGAGCTTAGAATGTGTACCGGGCTTCTTCTCCTAGTAGATCTTGAGGTTTTTGTCTCTCCAGTATCAGGAAACTAATTAATGTTCTGCTATGCTTTGTAGCCACATTCTCATTTTTTTAACCATGTTCTAAAAGACATCTTAGTCTCTAGCCCTGGAAAACTTAAACAGTGTAAACAGTGTTAGGTTCATTTGAATGAGCTTGTCTGGAATTTTGACTTCTCAAGATTTGACTGCCTTGGACGTTCTCCAGTGCCTTCAAATATAATTTACTTTACTTCTACTTTGGTGCCCTGGGCTCTCCCAAGCTGGGGAGGTGGGGCCAAGGGCCTCAGCTATGCCTTCCCAGCACCCACAACCAGCCCAGTAATGACCACCGAGCTGCCACAAGAAGCACCTTGGGCTTCTGTGCTGGGGTGTGGAGGGTGAGGACTTCAGCCACATACCCCTGACATCTGCACCCAGCCCAGCTATAACCAAGCCACCACTGGAAGCCCTCTGGTCTCCCCTGCAGGAATGAGTGAGATGCCACAGGCCTCAACCCTGCTGCTCTTTCTTCCTCCTTCTCCCACCCTATTTCTTTCCCCCTTTCCCTCTGTCCCTACCCTACAACTGCTCCACAACAAAATTGTAGAATCTAAAAAAATAACATTAATAAATAAGTAGACTTAAAAAAATAATTTTTACGTTGGCTTCCTAATAGGGGTCGGTGAGAGTGTTGACTTTTGATAAGCTATTCCCTCATAATCCTAAGTGAAATTCTCCAATGTGCTATAAAATTTGGGAGTAAGAAAACATGTCACACAATAATAGCTTTGTGAAGCAGCCATTAAGCCATTATGACACATATTGTTGCTCCCTTTAAGCTTATCTTCATCTATTCCACTAAATTGATTTGTCTGAAACATAAATCTGAATATAGTATTTACCTGTTTAAAAATTTTAATGAGTATCTGCCACATATATCAGCGTAATTTTCTCCACAGTGCTCAGACATCTTAAGCTTTAAAAAAAATTATAAAATTATTTGAAAAGTGAACAAAATTGACTTTAGTAACTGTTAATTTAATTTTTATAAGTTTTATGTGTCAATTAGCCAGCAACTCAATACAAGTCCCACATAATTGTATAATATATAAATATTATTTATTGTGGTATGTGAGAGCATTTTGATAATTTTTGTATAATATAGAAGTGAGTCTCAAAAAAAAAAAGCCTAATGCCTTCAAAGTTGTTCAGAAGTCCTAAACTTTGATGACTCATTATAATCTGTTCTTTGCACACTGTATAGTTTTATTTTTTATTTTCACCAGCCTACTTTCCTACCCTCAATACTCCTTGACATATCTGAATCTACCACTGGACAAACTTGGATATTACTATTATTATTTTCTATTTATCCATGTCTTTGTTATTATTTCCATAGAATATAAATAAATGGTGCCCTTTGTCCACCAGTATGAAATTTCTCTTTCAATTCTTTCCTAATCATCCCTTCATTTGGCTTCTATTATATATTATATATATTTGGCTTATATTGTACATATTATATATAATATATTATATATTACACATACCCGGTATCTATAAAAATGCATCAAATTTAATTGTTTACGATTTTTGTATATATTTGTCTTTACACTTCTGGAGATCAAGGATTGTGTCTTAGAAAACACAGCATATAGTAGGTGCTTAGTAAATGCATGTTTCATTTAAAATGTAATTTAAATAAGTTTTGAGGGATAAGGGGGATTTATCCTTTAGACTTCAGTAAGGAGGAAAAACAATATGGAGTAGCCAACTGCAGGTGCATTTAAAAATAGAAAGGATTTCCTATTTGACTGGAATCCAGTGTATCTGTAAAGTCACTGTAGTCAATAAGGACGGAAATATAGGTTGCAATGTTTATCAAAAGTTTTAAAGGTAAGACAGCAGAATTTTAAGGACTGTATGGTTGACTATTAAACGTTTCTAAAAAAGAAATAATATAACTAGATTTTTTTCTCTAGGAGGATTTACCTGGTATAAATTAATGATATAGGAGTTACAAATGACCTTAACAAAAACAGAGGCAATAAGGATGAGAAAAAGAGACCTAGAATCAAAAAGATTAAGCAATTAATTGAACTGGTGGCACACAAAGGAAGATGATTTAAACACTATTTCCTAAGAGAGAATTTTGGTGTAACTGAATACTGATTATCTGTATGTGTAGGTTGATTTATATAGGAACTTGCTGATATTATACTTTTTATCATAACATGAGACTTTGTGTTATGATATATTCTGCTTGGTAGTTTCTAGAACAGATCTAAGGCACAGTGCACTTCATTTACATGATTCTTCCTTCCATTTTCTAACAAGGATTGTTGCATAAAGACTGTAGAATGCCAGAAAATCAAATTCCTGTCCCCTGTTCAAGGAGAATTTGAATTTTTTCTTATTTTAATTTTCAATTTTTTTTACACATGTTGAATGTGTGTGTGTCTTAGTCTGCTCAGGCTGTCATAACAAATACCACAGACTGGGTAGCTTAAATAACAGAAATTTGTTTTCTCATGTTTCTGGAGACTGGGAAGTCCAAGGTCAAGGTGCTGGCCAATTCAGTTTCTGATGAAGTCTCTCTTCCTGGCTTGCAGATGATGGCCAGTCTATCTCATTGTATCCTCATATAGCAGAGAGAGATAGAAATAGAGACAGAGAAAGAGAGAGAGAGAAAGAGAGAGCAAGTTATCAGGTGTCTATTCTTATGAGGGCACAGATCTCATCATGAGGGCTCCACCTCATGATCTCATCTAAACCTAATTATCTCCCAAAGGCCATCATATTGGGAGCTAGGCTTCCACATATGAATTTTGGGGGCAGAACTCAGTCCATAACCACAGTGTGTGTGTGTGTGTGTGTGTGTGTGTGTGTGTGTGTGTGTGTGTGTGTGTGTGTGTGTGTGTGTGTGTGTGTGAATTTTTTTCTTCCTACAGAGAATGCTTTTTTGAACTTCTATCTGAGCTGAGAAAATATAATAGAATAAATATACATTGGCAAAAAGCAAGAATATGTCCTTGCCCCAATATTCAAGTATGTAACAGAGACTCGCAACTCAACCCTGCTGGTCTTTTTCTCCCAGGGTCAGTAAGAAGTATTGTTAAATGGTCCCAGAAAGCCAGCCACTATCTCTGCAGCTAACCACGTTAGCTGCCTAGGCCTCAGAAAGATGAGGTTAGGATATTGAGACTGGCTTGGGGTGAAAAAGTATCATCTGTTCTCTGTAAGTTCTTTGGCTTTGATTCAGTCAGCAGCTTTTTAAATGCCAGCATATTGTGGCTTTAAGGTTTAATTAAAGGGATTAACATAACAAATCCAGGAAAAAGATAACCATATTACACAGCTTTGGGTTTACCAATAGAACATAAAAATAATTAATTTTATTTTCTACCTTTGGCAATATTTTTTCCAGATTTATGCTAAAATAATGCATACAAAATCTCAGTGAGCAAAGACCGGCCTTAGCCATATGCTCAGTAAAGAAACTAACAGAACAGGTGTGAACATGTATGGATCAAAACTACTAATTTTTAGTAATCAGTAAATTGTAATAAATCACTAAATGTAGTAAATACTAATTATTGGAATTTGTTTAGTTGGGAATTTCCAGGCATGTGGAGAAACTGAAAACCCTGTTGAAGTTTTATGGTTTTAAGCAAAATTTATGCCCACTGTTTTTTGTTGGCAGTATAAATACATAGTAGGAGTGGGGTGAGGCAATTTTCATTGCTATCGGTGTGAATGGCTAGAGGACTGCTGTGAAAAAAAAAAATAGAAATATCTGAAAGGGCAATTTACATTTTTAAAACTTGTCTCTTGCTTCTGCAACTCACAAAAGTGTGTCACTGTATAATATGCTATCCAGGGTCTTTGCCAGATAAGCAAGCGGCATATCAAGAGGTGATCTGAGCCTTTGGGGAAGAGGTCCTTCTCACCTAAACCCCAGATGTCTCTTCATCCAATGTCTCATGTAATACTAGAATAGTTCTCTGATAGAGGCAGAGGTAAAAATTTATACCTTTCCAACTTTATTTTGTTTCGTACAAACACAAGCAGGTTTTTATTTATTTCATTTAATTTTATTTTAAAAAATGGCAAAGGAGGCATAGAGTTGATATTTTTATTATTTTCATTCAAAAACATAAATAATAGAGAAAATTTTTCATTTGACTATAGTTCAGAGCTCAGGTATACATGGTGAACAGAAAAATCCTTCTTATTTAATTTGGCTACAAATTCAGGAAAACAAAGGTAAGACAGTGACCTAATAGTAGAGAAAGAGATAATACATCTCGTGCTCTTACCTCTTTTTCTTAAATTCATGGATATTAAATCAGTCAATTACATGCCCCATGACTTTCTCATGTATCTCTCCTTGAATAAGTATATTGTGAATATTTTAAAGCTTATTGTTTTATGTGACTTTGGATTGGTAGGAGGCAGTGAGGGGCAGGAATTTCACCACTCTCTCTAGCAAGATCTAAATATCAGATTAAAAAGGAAATAGAAAAACAAGTTTAAAAGAAGAGAATAGTTCCATGTTAAATAATAAAACAGAATCAAAAGATGGGGATGGAGTGGGAAACAGATGTTTGTCACCTAAATCTGCAAGTATTCACTGAATAAGACAACATTATCACTTACAAAAAAGAATGTTTACTCTGATTCTACATGCACTTATCACCAAAATTTAGCAGTCTAAAACAACACTCATTTATTACCTCCCACTTCTGTAGGTCAGAAATCTAGCTTGTCATTCCTGAAATCAAAATCAAGGTGTAGGACAGGCTGAGTTTTCCTCTGAAGTCTCTGCTGTTGACAGAATTGATTTCTTTGTGTTTGTAGGATTCAGATCCTGTGTTCTTGCTGGCCAGAGGACAGAGGTGGTTCTCAGCTCTCAAGTTCTTTCCACGTGGCCCTGCCCAGCTTCAAGCCAGCGATGGCTCAGTGAATCCCCCTGGTGCTTCAAATCTCTGACTCTCTATTCTAAAACTCTCTGGAGAAACACTCTCCTTTGCTCATATTATTAGATCAGTCCCACCCAGAAAAATATCCCTATCTTAAAATGTCCTTAACAAAACCTAATCTTGGGAGCAAAACCCATCATAGATGCAGCCAGGGAATTATTCTGGACAGGTGTACCACAAAGAGCAGAAGATCTCTGGGGAAATCTATTTACTGATCACTTAAGCAACTTCCTTACATTTCTCCACAGTAGAAAAGTATTTTCAATTATCATACCAGGTATATTTTCAGGTATAACAATTAATTATCATTCACGTTTAACAATTAGGGAATTTGAAATTTGAAGTGATTAAATTGATAGATTATTTTTTTCTGAATCTGTAATTTGATGATTCAGGTAAAGACTGGTCAGCCTCTGAGCCCCTCTTGAAATGGTCAGTGGATATTTTATCCATGACAGTTACAAGTTGTTTAATTGTCCTGGGTTTAATTTCCCTCTACTCCACTATCTTCCCACATATATTGAATTTTGATTGTTATTGACTCAGTTGCTATGCATTTCCCAAAATAAACTCCATCAGGAGTGCTATGTTCAAAAGGTCATTTAAGCAAGTGGGCAGAACATAAAAGCTTATGTTGGGTAAAGAAGTGTTTATGGTGCTTCTGTGAACACGATTAAATTGAAATATTGGAGGTATTAGTATACCAAAATAGCTAAAACCAAATAGTGCATCTATTATACAGAAAACAAAAGTTTCACAAATTCTCAGAATTGTCACCTACTCTTTTCCTTTTGTTAGCATTACTTTGGTAAAAGTATGATAAAATGCAACCTGTTAAAAATAAATTGAATTGCTTCACCTATAATTCAACACACTTTCCCATATTTTGCCATCACTTTCAGTAACACCACCTTTCTCTTGTTTTTCCTTCTTTGACTTTGCTCCTTCACTGTTTATATTCAGTAACAAGGGCATGAATCCCTCTAAGAATCTGGTAAAAATCCATTGATCTTCATCTCATGGAAATTGATATATGCATATATATACAACACTTTGCTTTTAATTTTGGAAACTCACTGATCCCCTAACACTCTCTCCATTTCATATTTTAACTTTTCCTATTTATTTTTCTGAAAAGATTGGCAGCCACCTTCCCTCTGTCTCTGGACTCTCATCCTAGGACGAGCTTTGTGCCCCTCACATCTCATTTCCTGCCATCATACCTGTGCTCTTCACAGACACTGGTGTATCCATACTCAATGCACCTCACACAAAGGTAAGGTTTAAACCTCTGTTGATGTGTTTGTTTATTCAAAAGTCTTCCTCTCTGTACTTTAGTGCTCATTCTTGTCATCTAACTTGCAAAGTCCTTTTACATCTTTTTTTCCTAAACCCACTGCCTTATTCCATTCCCTAATAACTCATTGTGGAAATGCTAAAACCAAGTGTTTTCCTGGCTTCAGCCAAATTCAAATACTTACCTCTAAGTGAAATTAATTTCTTCCCTGCTGCCTGCATTCTTGTCTTTGCAAGTGACTTCAGAGACACCTTTATGCCCTCACCTCACCTTTCTGCTTGCCTGTAGCACATTTGTTTTTCAAGTGCGTGCGTGATATTCTATATTAATCTCAAAGAATTTTACTCTGCTCATTTTCTCCATGGCTAAGCAGCAAAGTCAGAAGAAAAAATGGTCTGTGTCCTTTGTCCCTGTCCCTCTACCTTTCTTAACAGTGCACATAAATGTCAATAAATTACATTTTCTATATTTCTTCAAAGAAAGAAAAAACTAGTTTTAGAACTGAATATAGTTTGAAATTCTGTTTTAAAAGTCTACTGTTAATTAACTTTAAAAAATATATATTTTTCTTGTAACACAATCCCAAAGCACACACACACAACCTTAAAATAAAATGTAACACAAACAAGAATTTTCTCATTCTCTCTGAAAAAAAGTAATGGAGTAATTTTCAGGAGTTACTCAGAGATTACCTTACAATAGAAGCAATTTATTAACAAGATACTTTAAAAAATAAACTCCAACATAGGAAGTAAGGCTTTTGACCCTACATTGTGTCTAGTTCCTGATGTCTGGTAATAAAATGGAGAAAGAAAAAAAAAAAAAAGGAAAAATAAATTCTGAATTATATTAATGTCTGGCACAGGAAAACAGGAGAACCTATGAAAATATCTGATGAAACTAAGTCTGTGAGTACAGAGCTGAGTGACTGAGAGGGAGAACATATTCTGTGGGAGTAAAGCACCCTGATTTTTGCCAAGGACAAAATGTTTGCATTGGCTTCTTATGCCTCTTTCCCAGTGCCAGGTCCCAGATCAGAATTAAGAGAAGTTATCTCATCAAGGTTTTCCTCAAGTACAGAGACATGAATTGTCTGGGAAGTATGTCAAGTCTCTCAGTGACATCAGTAAAGTCAATCAAGAATCACTGCAGCTACTTGGAAATAGAAATATCTGCAGGGATTATGTAGAACAGGCGGTGGAAGAAAGGTAGTCAAAATTAGCCATAAGAACATCTTCTTCCTCTTTTCAATGCTGAAAGGAAAAATTTGGGTGATCAAGGCACAGAATAATTGCTGTGCTATTAGTTTACCCAGTAACTGTACCTCTAGGCTGGTGGCCTAAGGAAATACCTGTTATGTTTATATTTACATTTTAATTGGTGTAGATTAGGCTTGTGGGAATTCAGAGTGTCAAACCAACATAACAAAGTGACACTAATCAACTACCGTGGGAGGTGCCGAAAAGCTGTTCCCTTTAGAATTATATCCTGCTTAATTCTCACTGCACCCAGAGAATAGTATCTATTAGACTATCAGCCAAAGGAAACTTTAACTGATTAATTTAAAGGATAGCTTTTTGGAGTAGAGAGGATTGCGTAGACATCATGGGGTTCATTTGCTTCCTTTTTTTAATCTGTAGGTTTTTAATTGAAAAGCATGAGACAATATCAGTATTTAGCAGTGCCTGGATATGTTTAGATATTAGTCTCCCTCACCACTTTCTGGGATAAGCTCAAATTCTTTATTTATCAGGGGAGGAAAGTAAAAATCAGAGTTAAAGTGGTTTGTCCAAAACATTTAGGATGATAATAGTTACATTACGGGCCTGTATTTTACAGTATGTAGCAGTTTTTACAATTCAACACTTAAGTAGACAAAAGTATAAATTTTATACAAATTGATAACTAAATGTTATGCTATTAAAATATTTTGAATGAGTGTAATACTTGCAGTGAAATGCTTCACTAAAAAATAAGATTTGGTTTCTACATCAGCTTCTGCAGCTTAATACCTATAAGATCCTGTTGACTGAAGCTTAAGAATACATTTTTAACTTAAATGGAGATTTATACTTTCTGTTTCATAGGGTTGTAATGAAACTTAAAAGAAAAAATAAGGTGAAATCACTTTGCAACCGCAAAGAAGAAAAATAAATTCTAGTTGTATTATTGTTGTCATTAAATAAGTACAGTAAGGATAAGCTTAAGAAAGTAGTACTTCAAGCAGAGAGTAATAAACACATAAATTGGTTAGAGTAGAATCCAGTGAATGTTACAAATGACTTTGTAAAGGAGTTTATTGAAAGAAAAAGACACATGATAGATAAATAAGGGAAATTAGATTGGTGCAAATTTCTGGCTTTCTGAGAAAAACGTTATTAAATTAAACCCAGTGCTTCTTAAGTAGAGCCTTGTAAATGTGTAGTGGCATTTTTTTATCTTAGTATTGGTGAAATATTTTGGATTACCCATCACAATACTGTATAAGAAAGTATTGTGCAGCCCCAAATGACAATAGTGCTCAGTTGTGAACCACCAGAAAAGCAGCCATGAGGCTGGGCAGTGAGCAGAGCCAGCACGCATCTCTGACTACGTACTGAGACGATGTCACTTTTCCCACTGATAAGATACAAGAAAATCAGACTCAATTTGGACAATATATCTTTTCAGCTTTGTATGTGTTGGGAAAATGGAATAATTGGTCAGGATCCCCTCTCCTTGGAGCCAGTTCAGGGTCATTCAGTAAACATTGTGTGGTTGGAGTGAGTGCGCCTGCACAGTGCCACTTTGGCTGGTGTTTACTGCCTCTGGCGCCTGCCCTGAGTGGCCATATTTTTCCAGACCTGCAGCTTCCAAGGACCGTGTGGCAAGTTGCCTAGTTTATAGACCTGTGTGAAAGGATCTGGTGACCAAGCCTGGTGTGCAGGGGTCTGGTGACCCAGCCTGGCATGTGAAGGGTTTGTGACCCAGTCTGTGAATGGGCTTGAGGGGTCCAGGAGCTCCAGACCCAGCCCTAGTTCACCCATTGGCCCAGTAGGTACAGGATTACCAGCAGGTAAAAGAACCCCGACAACTAGTGTGGTCACCTAGCTTTACAATTGGTGACACAAACAGGATTAAGAGCTAGACAATTGGCACTGTGAAGATTCCAGGCCTTAGCTGTAGCTTAGCAGTAGCCAGACAGTATGTTTTACATGTTCATTTTTCAAGGGGATGCTCCATTTCTCTGGTGAAATTTCTCATCTCTTTCATAAACTAGTATTTTGTCTACCTTTCTGTTACGTCTATTAATAAGTTTATAAAAGTTACTTGAAAGTCTTTATCTGCTCATTCGAACATCCGAGCATATTTCTTTTTCTGTTCCATTTTTATTTTCTACTTTGCTTCTTAATTATGGGTCACACTTTTTGATTCTTTGTGCAACTAATTGCTTCTTTTAAATTTTATGCTGAACATTGTAAGTAAAGTGAGACTGAAGTATGTATTATTTATTCCAACAATGAAAATACCCATATGTTCTAAGACTGCATTTAGGTGAAAAGTTCAACCATCTCTTCTGTAGTTTGTCAGGCCTTAAAAACTAATGCCACCTTAAGTGACATTACAAGCGGTGCCATGATGGGCCCACAAGGGCATATTTACGTGGCAGCCTAAGAGGGCGCTGGGAGGAAGTAGGGTGGGAGTGTCTGCGGGAAACTTGCCATAGCCCTTATTGGCCAAATACGGGCTTCCACACTCGTGAACACTGCGTGATTGCAATAGCTAGGCACTGAGACAGGATGCATGCTCTTGTAACCTTTAAGCTGATTAGAGGATGTAAAAACCTCCCTTCCCCATTTGCCTTTAAAAGCAAGTGCTTGTGTGATAATAAACAGAACTGCTCGACAGAACCCCTGCCGTGTCTGAGTGTCCTTTAACGGGCTGGTTGGGGCCGGCGGCTGTGCTCACCTCTCTTCACGGCTCTCTTCCCCCGTCTCCTCCCAACGGGGACCGGAGGGAAAGAGGAATCTGGGTCATCCGCCCACCCACCAGAAGGGACACCAAGGGAGAGACTGATAGCGAGGCAAGGGCTGTTTGGGTCAGCTGGTGGCGGACCCGACAGTAGTTGAAATGGGTCTTGGTTTCCATTCAAGCTTTATTCCGCTGAGTTTCTAACTGGTTATAATGTTTTGATGTTGGCATCAGGATTTTGATGAATAAAATTCCAGAGCTCTCTCTACATCAGACAGAGAAGCAGCTAGCTTTTCACATCACAGGACATTTCTCTACTTTATAACATAGACACCAGCTTTTTGGGATGATGGGCCATTCTCTTTGCTTTCTAGCTGCACCCCTGTGTCTGGGAGATTTCTGTGTCTTGAGAGATCTGCCCCCTACATTGCTACCCTGCTTATAGCTTTTAGTGGACTACTGCTGTGTAATTAAAGACCCTATGTGCCTCGGGATATCCTCTTTTCCATCCAGTCCATGGTCCACACATTCTTTTATTTCCTTCATGTGCTCAGGGAAAGGTTTTATGCACTGTCTTAGCCTGTTCAGGATAATATAACAAAAATACCACAAACAGGGTGCCTTAAAAACAACAGGAATTTATTTCTCACAGTTATGAAGGCTGAGAAGTCCAAGATTGAGGTGCCAGCCAGTTAGGTGTCTTGTGAAAGCTTGTTCCTCATAGACAACAACTTCTCTCTATGTCCTCACATAGCAAAAGAGCCAAGCAACCTCCCTTGGGCCTCTTTTATAAGGACACTAACCCCATCAATGGGGGCAGAGCCCTCATTATCTAATCACTTCCTAATACCATCACCTTGGGGGTAAGCTTCAACATATCAATCTGAGGAGGACACAAACATTTAGATAATAGCACACACCAAAGGTGTGTTTTTACACACTCATGTCCTACCCCATCTTTTTTCTCCTTGCTGCTCTGCCTTTGGTAGAAACCTTGTAAGAAAGAATTGGCAGCTCAGTGCAATCTCTTCCTGTGAATGGGACTCCTAGGGTTGTAATCCATCCTGCCAAACCACAAATTGTCATCACACATTGTCACAGTTTGGATGGTTTTCCCTTACCTCTCTTTCTGTCAGGATCCTTACTTTCTTTTCCCTAATCAATATTTATTTCATTTAGATTCTTTGCCTCAGCTTTCTTATGGACATACATATATACCTGTGTATGTGCACATATACGAAACACATACCAACTACACACACAAACACACAGAATTTTTTGTAGCTTATTTGGTTGGTTCTCATAATTAGGGAATGATGATCTCTTGTGACTTTCCACATCCTACAAAGTCATGCTGTTAAAATATTTACAAGCTTTCAAATGCATCAATTTGACATATCATATTTCAAAATTTATTTAACCACAACAATTTCCATAGTTAATTTTTTTCATACTTTTGCTTTGTATATTGATAGGGTGTCTTCTCCCAAAAGCCAATAGGAAGAATTCCAAATTTTTTCTATATTCAAGGCAGTTTCTTTCCCTTGAGACACAATTAACTATCCATCTTCTCCCTACATGTCCCCAAAAAGCTTTCTTTCAGTGTGTCTCACTTTGCTTTCTCTGTTCCTCCTCTACTCGGTAGGATGGGTGAGGAAAAGACCCATGTGTGCCTTTCTTAGTATGAGGATACTACAAAAAATTGTATTATCTCTTAATTCCATTTTTCCACAGACTTTTTGAAGTACACTCATAAGTACTCCAAGTCAGATTGTGTAGGTACCCACACAGTGCAGACACTCTATAAATATTCTTTAAATATATGAATAAATTAATGAATAATGTAGACATTCTATAAAAAGAGATTCCTTGTTACCACATTACAGACTATACAGTTTTCTACCAGAAAATATATTTTAATTGTGTATTTAGAGAAAGATTAGTAAACATCTAAGGCATTTCTCTGAGAACCAGTAACAAGGTTCTTTGATTCACGTATCCCCATGTCCTTGGGGACAAAGTTTTCTTTCACCCTTGTACAAAATTCAAAATGAATCTATATTTTTCTGATGAATTTTGTAAGCTATAACATCATAGAAGTTGTTTTCATCTGTTCGTCCTGAATATAAAAGCCTGTATATTTTGCTGGAAAATGTGAAAATACAAGTGTCTGAGTCTCACTTTCAACATTTCTGTAATGGTTTATTTTTCAATAAAGATATTTCAAATCAATTTATACTAAATTTAAAGTACAATGTAATTTATGTAATAAATATTTGATGGACTGAATTTGACTTTCAATAAAAAGGAGTAAAAGTGACAGTAAAACTAATTTAAATACTGTTGTAATAGAGGTTGCTTTTCTGACATTTTTATTCATTTTTAAATACAAAGGGTCAAGCAGGTGTTTGTATTTCAATGAATATATCTCTGTTTTAAACAATACTTATAGGTGATATCTAACTAGACGGAAAGTAAGCAAATAGTTGAATATAGTAAAGAGTAGTGCTTAGTCAATTTGTCGATATGCAGGACATTGACAGGCTGCCAAACTATGATATGCCTCAGGAAACATTAAGATGATCTTCAATTTTTATATGATAATTGGAAATTACAGGAGCTAGTGTTCCATTGGTTAGCAAAGATGGATATATCCAAAGATATGATAACAATTTGCCAAAAATTGCTGGTGAGTGCAGATATCTAGAGAAAGTTTAGCAAGTTCAAGTGATAGAATATTGCAACAATAGAAAAATGATTGCAAAAAATATATGGAATCATTCAATTATTTGTAGTCTGTTGGAAACTTTCCCAGTTTTACAAATCTTATCAAATTCCATTCTAAATCCATGGGAAAGAGATGTGAAGCAGAAAATCACTATGTTGATCTAACTTATATTTATTTTTATGTTATTATACTTGTAACATTAGTTAATAGTTTGAATATTTGAATCCTATTTATAATACTTGACAAAGTTTTTAATGTAACATCTAAATATATCACCTGTTTCCTAAGTCCAGAAACAAAATATGTTTTCATTCAATAATTAAAGATATTCAAAATATTTTTACCTATTAAATATATATTTTATGAAAAATTTTTTGGTCAGGTCACTGAGGCATTTTAACTGTTTTTAATAAAAATAATCGACGTTTAATATTACTATTTATTCAGTCATTATAATTATTTACAATGATATTATTCCTCAGTGACACACAAGGAAACACATGCATACATGGAAGGTACTATTATCTTTAGTTCCTTTATTTATGTATTGATTAATTTAACAAATCTTTACTGAACAATTATCATATGAGGGAAGGGTGCTATCTATTAGAGATGATAAAACGGTCTCTTCCCTCAAAGAGACTGCACCTGAGTGGGTAGGAAGTTCATTTATTAGAACCCAAAATAGAATACAATTTCTCTCAAGCCCAATTAAATCTACCCTTCAAGACTTAGCTTTCATCTAAATTATTTCAAATTCTGTAAACTTTTATTAAAAACCTGTTCTTTGGTATCTAATAGTTCTGAAAGTTTTTAATATTAGACAATTGGCATGAATTAAATTAATCCTAGCATAGGCCCTGATATTTAATTACTTTGAAATAAGCTTAACATTCTAGTAACCAATTGATAAAATCCATGAGTAAAAGCTAGCAATTTGGACTGTGAGAAAAAGAACTTTTTAGGAAGAAAAAACAGTATCGGAAGACTTTAGGCAAAAAATGGCTTGGCTCATTTGAAAACCAAAAGAAATTTCTGGTAATAAGACAAGATTTATGAAGAAAATGAATGGAAAGATAGGGTAGGGCCAGATCATAAAGCCCATCAAAGAAACCATGGAATTATTTTGAATTTATACCAGGTTCCAGACTTCCTGTAATGAAGTATTACAAATTAGGTGGCTTAAAACAATACAAACTTAAGTTTTCACAGTTCTGGAGGCTGGAAGTCCAAAATCAAGGTGCTGATGGGCTTCGTAACTTCTGGGGAATCTAATATATTCCATGCCTCTCTCTTCACTTCAGGCGATGACAAACCTGTGGCGTTCACGTGGCTGTCTTCCTTGTGTGTCTATGGGTTCAAATCTCACTCTTGATATAAGAATACCACTAATACTGAACTAAGAGTACAGCCAACTCCAGTGTGACCTCATCTTAACCCACATTCAAACGATTCACGTTTAAAGCAAATGTTTATCTTTCAAGTAGTATGTAACAACTCACCTTTAAATAAATAAATGAATGAATGAATGAATGAATGAATGAATGAATGAATGAATAAATAAATAAATAAATAAATAAATAAATAAATAAAATTTAAAAAGCACAGGTTTAGTACTTATCACTCAAAATATAACATTTTACTTTCTCATGCTCTGATTATTCAATCAAATATAAGCTATTGATGTGGAAGAATTTTGCAGATAGAATTAAAAGCCCAAGTATTTGACTTTAAAATATGGAGATTATCTGGGTAGGTCTGGCCCAATCAGGTGAGGTACTTAAAAACAAAGGGCTTTCTCCAGATGGAAGCAAAAGATGGAGTGTGAGATTCAAAGCATGAGGGGTGTTCAATCTGCCATTACCAACTTTGGAGATGGAGAGGGCCACATGCATGGCACATGAGAGGCTGGCATTCAGTCTCTAGGTATTGAGAGTGACCCCTGAGTAACAGCTAACAATGAAACAGTCATACAGCCACATGCAAATGAATTCTGCAAAGATTGGAGTTGAGCCTAAAAATGATTCTTCCCTAGAACCCACAAAAGGAAACACAGTGCTATGTACACTCAGATTTTTAGAGAGACCTTGAGCTGAGAATCACACTTATTGTCCATCATGCTGGATTCTTGGCTTACTGAACCATAAGCTAATAAATGACTTTTATTGAGTCACTAAGTTTGTGATCACTTGTTAAGCAACAATAGGAAACTATTACAAGTTTGGTCTGTGTTAGATTTGTCTTTTTGTGTGGTTATTCCTTTCCACAAAATACAAAGAAGCAGGGCTAAGAAAGGAAACCTGAGTTTGGGTTTCCTTTCTTTTTTTTTTTTTTTTCTTATTCCCTTTACCTTATCCAAGTAAGCCTTAAAGCCATCTCACAAATTTTTACTTTATAAGCTTTTAACGTGCTGTATGGTATGTAATACAGTATAGGCTGGACTGTTTTTCCCACTACGTAAGACCAAAAAATACAATTTTAAGTCAACTTTTAGAGAAAATAAATAGTAATTAAGCTTAGCTGACTGTTTTGAATTTATTCTCTTTTTATACATTTTTTTGTGTGTGTGACTGGTAAGAGGATCGCAACCCTTGGCTTGGTGTCGTCTGCACCGCGCTCAGCCAGTGAGCGCACTGGCCATCCCTATATAGGATCCCAACCCGCGGCGCAGCGGGAGCGCCACTGCACCCCCAGCACCACACTCTCCCAAGTGAGCCACGGGGTCAGCCCCTCTTTGTGTACATTTTAAGGACTCGTTATGCAAATCAAATAGATTTCTGTGAAATAACACCGTTATGCCAAAATAGGATTTATGTTTTTCTAAACATAACCTAGAGACTTGCTGATTCCCTTTCACATACTGAAGGCTGAGCAGTAGCGAAAACACTTTAATTTACTTTTGTAACTGATTTTTCAAAAAACGTTACCTTTCTTGTAACATTTTTTTGCAAGGCTTCTCAAGATCTGTTAAGTGAGTCTATGTGCAGAAACACATCTTGTAAGCAGTCCAGTTTTGGCAGCCATGCTTCCTCTTGAAGTTTTCAGCTGAATCCGGTCTATTATCTTCTTGAAAGTGCTCTTCCAATCCACTTTTCAGCTCAAACACCGGGTTGAGCACTCTTCTTCTGCTAAGCCCCTGGATTTCCATGTGGAGCGTATTTAGGTGCTCTTTGTCCCGGTGTCCACCCCATTTTAAAAACTTTCTCAAGTAAACTGGTCTTTGATTACTAACATAACACATTTTTGTAACAACATTCAGATTTTTTTTTTTTTTCACCTCAAGAACTTTTGTCACCAGCACTTCTAGGTGAACAAAGGATTGTTGTGACTAGTCGGGATGGTCTTTTGTTTAAAGAGATATAAGCCTTTCATGCAGCTGAGTATCGATAGCGCACTGTCAGCAGAGATGTCAACACAGTTCATACAAGACAGACCTTTGGTTGCAGAGAAGAGAAAAAAAATGTTAAAAACGTCTTGGCCTCTGCCTGTTTCTTGTCATTCTTTGCAGCAGGAAAAAAAAAAAATCTTGGATTTCACCATCATTCACAAATCATACAAATGCTACAGCATGACATTTACTGAGGAAATCTCAGGGTTTCAACCAGATAAGCAGCTGTTTTTCAGATTATTACACAAAAGTTTCTCAGCAGCTTGTGACATAATATTAATATGTCTATTATTATACTGTTCAAGAGTAGAACCTTTCCAAATTCTCGTACTGCATCTTGTGCTGGCATTCTGATCACTATAATTTTACATGCTGGCATTTTTAGGTTCTCACCAACTGTGTGACTTTTTTTTTTCCTCTGGACAATAAATTTTGCTACTAAATAACTTACTTCCTGGGACTTTTCACTAAGGTGACTTTTTACGACAAAAACTTTATTTAGATTTCTTTCTGATTCCAGTATCCATTTATAATAATCAGCATCTTTAAGTGTCGAAAGACTGTAACTTGTAGTGAGTATATTTTCAATTATGTCGGAGCCACTCCTGGATTTTTAGTTTGCTTGGCACAGATGGCACACAAAGAAATAGGAAACTTGAATGACTGGCCCAGAAAAAGCCCATGAATAAGAAGCTTTCATTGTGACAGCAGGCTTTTTTTGTGCATGTCTCTTGTTTCACTTCTGAAATGACTCAGAAGATGGTAATTTTCACCAAGCTTCCCAGATTTATTCATCAACTGAGACCTAGAATTTTCTTCTTTCTCTCATACTTCATCTTCATAAATCACCAAATTGGACTCTGACATCTTTATTTTTTTAGTAAAAGCTAATAAAATGTAAAACAGAAGGATAATATAATAATGTGAGAAAATTACAAAAAATGAAATAGAAAAACTACAAAATAATTAACTACTAACCTACACAATCTAGGTTATACAATGTTTGTAAAATAACAAAGTGTAAACAGGGGAAGCTAGTTGAAACATATGAAAACACTTCCTTCTGAATAAAAATTTCCTTCTGATTTTCGTTTACGGTGGTAGGGCATGGTAACTCCTGTGACTTTTCCTAAGTCAGTCAGTGCTGCACAGAAGGAGGTGAGGGTGGATGATTTGGGAGGTAGAGTCTGACATCATCAGCCTTCTCTCTTCCCCTCTGTGTAATCAGCCAACTATAAATAGCCTCTCCTATGTTGCCTCAAAAATCGAGAATGAACACAACCAAATAAGCACAGTGCTTCTGCACACTGCTACATGTGAATAAAAAAACCTGATAACAGGGCTCTTCCATTACTGTCCACTACTGTGAGTGCTAGGTTTTTTCCATAAAGTACAAAACAATTTTTTTTGGTATGATCATTCACATCACTCATAAAAAAAAACTTATCTAATCCAAGAACCCAGGTTGATAAATCTTGTACATCCACATTGATTGATCTTAGTTATTTATCATAGTATTGATAATTATCAATACTATTTATGTTAATTACTGGATCTTGATTTTAATATATATGTTTGATGCTTAAGTATATTGTTTTAGTGTTAAAATAGAGATAAAAGTAATAAAAACTGTATGTGTAAAATAATCTGTTTTATGAATTGTTCAGTAAGTATACATAATGATTTAGAACCAAGACACATATGCCTGCCATCACATTGAAAATGATGTTAGAAAATTCATATCTATATGGATGCTATTCCACAAATCAAGTAAGAAGAAGGATAAGTAATAGTAGATAAGCAACTTCAGCATGATTGTTTCCACTTTAATGTGAGCTATTCCCGAATTCCAGCAGTACAGGGAGGCCTTCAATAGCAGAACCTCCTTTATTATTTTTGTCATAAATTCTTATTTTTTTCTTCTTTTTTACCACTTGGAAAGTTATTCAGGAATTTTATGAGATAAGGTTTTATGAAACTCTATACTGTACATATCATTACAACTAAATCTTATTTTACTGTCTCTCTAAAAAAAGTGAAACCACAAACTGTCACTGGATTAATCAAATCACAGCAACACTCCCTGTTCAAGTGAAGCTGTGGTTGAGCTGAACGTATCAAAACTTTACTAAATCACAACACATATCCTGTAGCACAAACATCAAAGCAAAATCTATCTGTAGTTGTAAACTCCAACACCATCATCTGCAAGAGTCATCTTGTCCGTTGCTACCTAGTTTTTAAGTTCAGGGTAGTAGTTAATAATGTCCTCAGTCTTAGCAAATGTTCTAAATACTATCTGAGACTCTTTTGCAGATGAAATTTTACTGGAATTAAATTACATGCAAAGAAATATGAATAATTGTCAAATTGGGACTCTGTAATGAATCCAAAAATATTGAAAGACTTCAGGTTAAGCACATACATCTGTACTTTTATTTGTATTTTTCTAAATTTCTATTATTGAGCCAACTATACCAAGAAATGGAAATGGGGAGGAGGAGATGGGTAAGGGAGGAAATGGTAAAGGTCCACAAAAAACAATTACATTGTATAATGTTGAATATGCTAATTATCCTGGTTTGAGCATCACATATTGCACACAGGTATTGATATTCAACTTTCTATCCCGCAGATATGTACAATCAACTATGTTTTAATAAAAATAAGTAAATAAACAAACAATAAGTTAATTAATTTAAACAAAATAAATTACTGATCTACATTGTTTTCAACCAAACTGTACATAAAAATCATGAGTAAAAATTAAATTAACAAATAAATATATAATTACCAGAGGCCACCCAAAACAAGAGATCATGTTCTCTAAGACTAAGGACCAAACACAGATTTTGTAAAGCTCCATAAGTGATTATGAAGGACAGGCTGAGTCGAAAATCTCTGAACCAATAATGTAAACATTTAAATCCCATCTTTGTATAATTAACAAATAAGCTATATTCATGATAACCTTGTCAGAGCTAGTGGTAGCTATGATGAGTCATTCATTCATTCAGGAATTCTGGAATTCATGTATGAAATTATAATTAAATGACTATTGCATGCATTATACTCTAGGGGATGGAAATCTGAGAATGAATTAGACATGTCTCCAACACGCAAGGAGCTCACCATGCTATGGCAGCCAAGCACATTAGCAAATTAGAATGCAATGTGGTTTGTGCAGTCACAGAAGTACTGCAATGCAAAAAGATAAAAATTCCGTGTGATAAATGCAATTACAGGCTGTACCAAGAGACTAGAGAGGAAGGATGTTTAAATGTGTTTGAGATGTTGGGATGGAAAGAGGTGACATTTAAATATTAAAGTATCATTTACAGTTCAGAAAAAGCAATAGCAAATGCAAAGGCACAGAAGAGAAAGAGATGGATGTTGCTGAATGGTATAGAGTTGTTTAGAAATTATGGAAAATGAGTCTGAAAATATGAGCCCTTGAGCATCACGTTAGGGATCTTCAATTTCATTTTCTAGGCTAGTGATTACAACAATTAGAATGAACAGATAAGTAAAAAAATAAAAAATAAAAAAGAGAGAGAAAGAAGCTAAAAAAGTAATGAAAAAATAGAAATAAAAAGAAAGTGAGAGAGACCCTATACGACTATCAGTTTTGCAGTTCTGCAAGTAAGATTAAAAAATAACAAAATCTTTATTAGCACCATTATTTCAAAACTGAAAAGTCATTTTAAAACCACAATAGTAGAAAATAATGTAAAAATTCAAGATAGTTTGATTAATTGAACACATTTTGTTTTATGCACAATTTGTGACATTGTCCTTTTGTTCTCTTCTGTCTAAAGACAAGTAAAAACCTCATCAGGGTTTTGGGAATCACTTGGGGGACTTGGAAACTTTTAAATCTGGGGCAAAATTAGATTTTATTTTTATCAAATCAATTCTGTCATAGTGGAAAGAAGTGTGGTAGGGGACAAGATTATTTCTTTTTCACAAATTGTTAAGACTGCATTTGGGTCAAGTTTGCTATTCCAAAAATTTTAACTTTTAGCCAGAGGGTATAATTTAAAGCATCAACTTTTGGAACCAAATAGTTTGTATCAGGTTCATTAATTCACCATCTTCTTCATAGGGGCAGATATTCTTGTTTCAAATCATTAACAGTAAAATAGCAGTCACATAGAAGGTACTTTTTAAAAAAAAATAAAACCATTCACTATGCAGTGGCATGTTTACAATGTTTGCTTAAGTATGCAAAAATCAATATATTTTTATACCATAATAAGAAATCAAAATTAGCTGTCTCTGCTTTCACTGTAAACCAGAATTTAAAAGATTATTGTTCTTACCTGCAATAGATTTTTTAAAATGTGTTAGCAAGCTTACTTAATGGGGAATCACTTAATGTTTTCTAGCAATACCAAACAAAAAACGAATCTCTGGCTTTTACACTACAGTGTACAAAGCCTTTGGCTGTTCTATAAGGTTCTTTTCCACAGGCCTACCTAAATACTGAAGGAGAGGAGAGGGCAAGGATATTAACATGCTGTGACACAGTTTTGTGCTCTTTGTAGAATTGTCAAAAACAATGTATAGTATTAAACTCTATACACCCTATGGAGAATTGTTATATAGAATTATTCCAAATGTGACGTGCTTTATGTCAACCTCTCACCAATAATAAACACTTTATTAGAAGTGTTCCACATTATCAATGAACATAATATAAAATACCTAGTATAAGGAAAATTAGAATACTCAATATGATTGAAATCTTAATGTTAAAATGTATGGCTAATTTCTCTGTTTTAGCTCAGGTTTGACTGTTTTAACCTTTCACAACTAAGAATATATGACAAGAAAAGTATTTCAAGGAAAATCTCAGCATTATAAGTCTCTCTCTTCTGGTTACAGTTAAGGTAGATTTTACCTGATTGCAAAATTGTTCTGACTGTATTACCCATGGAAGAGGATCATTCTCACACTGTTGAATAGTATTTTACTTAAAGTTAATTATCAAACACAAAACTCAGTAAAAGTGAAGTGGAAATTTCTGATAATGTTAATGCTAGGATTTCCAACAGACTCTTAGATTTTTAAGTGAGATGTTATAACTACTATTTCTCTATATACTTTTTGTAGGCCTTAAGTATTTAAGCTAATTGTTTCTATCTTTATTTCTATTCATTAATGATATAAGCTGTAGAAATTCAGTAAAACTAAGTGATTATTAATAGGAATAAAATATAATTTTATTATATCAGCTTTATATATAACCATGGGCAGAGAGAGGAGATATTTTCCAACCTTTTCTCAGAATTCTTCTAGCTAAGAATGAAAAATAACTCCTCAACTGCCAGTGTATTGTAATGTTCACATTTGCCAAAGAGCTCATGATGGAGAGCTAGCATTGAATGACCCCTGTTCATTTCTAGTAATGCACTCTCAAGACAGCCTTGATTCCTTTTTTTTCTTTAATTTGCTCTAAACCTTTCCATTAGTTCAAAACTCTGTCCCACTCCACAATCCAAACAAATACTTCTTATCTTTCAGGTTTTAGAACTGCTGGTACAGGCAAGTTGTAACAGATAACTTGATAATCCCAATAATTACATCGTCATGGACCACAGAAAGTAATTTTGAATCATGGCAGAATTTGACAAGTTCAGAAATCGGCTATTTTAAAATTTAAACCTGCAATATTCCTTCCAGAGGCTCTTCCTGATCCCATAGCTAGAAGAATTGATCTTTTTGCAGACAACTGCCTCACTGCCATGGACCACATTTAGGGTAAATTGGCTACAGAATGGGATTGTAATTTCAAACTATGTATCACTAACAAGAGCACCAGTGCACACGTTATACAATAACCAAACAGGCCATCTGTCAGGTGTTGATGGACTCAGGAAGTTCAGAAGAGCTTAGATGAATATGTAGAAACAGTTAATAATAGTGGATTTAACCACTACCCAGATTTCCCCCAATTCTTTCTATTGGCAAAGTTAATCATAGCTGACAAGGAAAAGAAGGAAGTTCTAATAAACATTCAGGCATATGACAGATAATGAAGTTTACTCCCCAAACTGGGATAGTCTGAGTGATATCAGTACACATCAGAATTTTGGAATTGAAATCTCAACAAAAAAATCCAGGTAGATAGGAATAAGCAAATTCTTTGTTAAAAGCTGTAAAAATGTTGACCATCCAAATAGCATCCCCATATTTAGGGGTCTAAAGGTGGTCTTTGTTTCAACAAAGAGTAGCCCTGTACACCATCATGAGGAAAATAGAATAGTTTGATCAGGCCCCCTCACCTTGGATCTGGTTGGGGGTGGTGCAGCACATTCTTTGTAAACAAGTTGTGTGTGGGTGGAGTTAGTGTGCATGTGGGCCAATGTGTCTTTTTAGTTTTGTTGCTATTCTTGTATTCTTCAGAGTTTGTGAAGTGGACAGCCAGCAGAGCTCATGCTTAAAAACAGAGCATGTTTACTCTGCTGGCAGCTGCTCAGTTTTACTTTGGACTTTGTCTATAGCAGTTGAATTCTCAGTTTCTGAGTTTCTCTGTGGACTGCTTAGCTCTTAAGATGTGTGTGTGCTCAATAAAGACTACTCTTTCTTCAACCAAGGCTCCAAGGATGTTTTTTTCTGGTTACCTAGCTTGTAGACCTGCATGTGAAGGGTTTGTGAATGGGCTCAAGGGGTCTATGAGCTCCAGACCCACCCAGCCCTAGCTCTACAACCATCGTCCCCCCACAAATACTTGCTTTTCAGAAAGATGGGCTGAAAGCGATCTTTGTGCTTACTTTTCAGGAAGTTGCAAATTTCTAGCCTCAACCCTGGCAAGATGGGACCTTGATAGGCCCAGCCAAGCTGGACATGATAGCAGCTACTGAGAAAATAGAAAAATAATAGGGTACACTCCCAGTGGAATCAGAAGAAAAGCCTGAAGGTCTTGAACTTTAAATAGGAGTCCCTTAATCACTGAAAATAGAAGAGTGAAGATATATATATATTTAAATAATGTGTCAGTGTTTGGAAAGTTATATCTTTCTCCCCTTCTAATTCCTTCCTTGACACTTTTTAAAACCTCCACCCATTTGAAAGATGTGAATAAGCACACATATGATTTCATAAAGCAGAAAAACTGCATGAACTTTTCTGGAATTATAAGAGTAACAATTTTATATCTAAATAAGGTAGTAAGTACATGAGAACTTCCTGCATGAGTTAAATTTTATCCTATAAGCAGACTTTATGGAGGAGATTCAACAAAGCTATTGTCTTGCTGCCTGTATCAGAGTCCAATCAGCGAGAAAAGCATACAGTAATTTGGACAAGGAGAGTTTAATACGAAAAATATTAACTTTAACAGGGCATTAAATAATGGGAGGTTGGCTAGTAAAAGATAGAACATTAAAAAAAAAACATAAGAAAACAGATGTAAGGAGTAGCCACTAATCCCAGGGCTGAGACAGAACACCAAGCAAGAGTACCCTGCCCCACTCAGGACTTAAAGGCCTTATTGGAGAAGGTATAGACATAGATAACTACATGGTGGAGAAGTTGCCCAGGTGCTGTGTTGGCAAAACTCTGCCCTCTGAGATGCCAGGGAAACCATCCATACAGAGGTGCTATATCTGGGTACTGTTAGAAAGCCATTGGAGTGAGTGCTATAAAAATCCCTTTTTGGGAAAGTGCCATGGGAGGTGTCATCAGCATCATTCTGATATGAAGGTGCTGAGGAAATACAGGGGCAGCTTCTGAGCTCTACACACTGTAGAAGACTGATGTTGGAAAAGCCATTTCCCCAATGTCTTAGGAGCCTGGTAAGAAGAGCACATCTTACTTTTTGATAATGGCCAGTCTAACTAGCAGGAGATGATATTTTGATGTGGTTTTGATTTGCATTTTCCAGATGCTGACTAATGTTGAGCATTTTTTCATGTGTCTGTTGGCCATTTGTATATCTTCCTCTGAGAAATGCCTATTCAGCTCCTGTGCCTATTTTTTTTAATCGAGATACTTGTTTTTTGCTGTTGTTTGAGTTCCTTGCATATTCTGGAGATTAATCCCTTGACAGATGCACAGTTTGTGAATATTTTCTCCCATTATTTTTTTTAATCTTTTCTCTCTGTTAACTGCTTCTTTTGCTGTGCAAAAAGTTTTCAGTTTGATATAATCCCATTTGTTTATTTTTTCTTTTGTTTCCTGTGCTTTGGGGGTCTTGTTCATAAAGTCTTTGCTCAGTCCTACTTCCTGAAGTGGTTCTCCTATATATCTTCTTTTATGTTTTTGTGTTTTTCTATGCACTTTAATAGTTTGAGGTCTTATATATTAAGTCTTTAATCCATTTTGAGTTGGTTTTTCTATATGGTGAGAGGTATAGGTCTAGTTTCATTCTTCTACATATGAATGTCTAGTTTTCACATCACCACTTATTGAAAAAGCAGTCCTTTCCCCAATGTAGGTTTCTGTTGCCCTTGTCACGTATCAGTTGGCTGTGAGTATGTGGTTTGATTTCTGGGTTCTCTATTCTATTCCATTTGTCTGAGTGTCTGTTTCTATGTCAGTACCATGCTGTTTTGGTTACTATAGCTTTGCAGTATAGTTTGAAGTCAGAGAATAACAAATGCTGGTGAGGATGCAGAGAAAGGGAAACCCTCCTACACTGTTGGTGAGACTATAAATTAGTGCAGCTGTTATGAAAAACAGTATGGAGCTTCCTCAAACTACAGATAGAACTGCCATACGGTCCAGTAATCCTGCTGCTGGGTGTATACCCAAAGAAATGGAAATCATTATGTTGAAGGGATATCTGCAATCCCCTGTTTATTGAAGCTCTATTTACAATTGCTAAGAATTCGAACCAAACTAAATGTTCATTGTTGAAGAACTAGATAAGGAAAATGTGGTCTATATGCCCAATAGAATACTACTCAGCCATAAAATAGAATAAGATTCTGCCATTTGCAACAACATAGATGAAAATTATGTTAAGTGAAATCATCCAGGTATTGAAAGAGAAGTACAGCATGTCCTCACTCACAAGTGGAAGCTGAAAAAAAGAAAGAAAAAAGAAAAGAAAAAAAGAAAGGTACAATAATCACAATAATTCCTTGAATTTTTAAAAGGAGAGAGAGGAATTGAGGCCACTATAGGTGGGAAAGCAGGAGAGGGAGGGTAAATTGGTAAAGAGCCACAATAAATGATTACATTGTGTAATGATTTGCAAAAAAAAAAAAAAAGAGAGAGAGAGAAGAGCACACCACAGAAAGACACCTCTTTCTCCTCCAGTGCCCTTTACTGATGAAGCTTAATATTGCTCCAGCTGGTAAAGAAAAAGTATTTACATTATTGCTGAACAGGCAAACAGGGTTGGACTCAGAACTAAGAGGTAAGAAATTGATAACCAGCAAAACGTCCCATCATTAAGTACCCTTCAATCTTAACTCACAAGCTTTTCTTTTACACGGCTTGATTATTCTTCTTCTCTGCTTCAATATATCTGGCTCTCGTAGCCAGATTCCTTATACTATTGAATGTATGACTCTAGAACTTTGTATAATTTAATAGCATTTTTGTACTTGTATTTTCAGTGTATTCATTTGGCTTTCCCATAATTTTGGATTCTGCATGGACACTCTTTATCCCTACCATGTTTCAGATTCACCTAATGTGGTAAGCACCAGATTTTTTTATTTTTCCCAAATCATACACTTAAGAGATAAAATGACAGAACAAGATCAATCCTGTTTAGGTAAAATTTTGAGTGGTGAACAATTTCATAAGTAATTGAATGGCCTGTAAACTGACTTCTTATATTAGATTTCTAGAACAGGTATAATTAGTTTGGGCCGGTAGAGGAAAGCAGATATTGCATACCACAAGTCCATATAGGGACAGAGTGTCGAAGGTGA
Source organism: Cynocephalus volans (assembly GCF_027409185.1). Lineage (NCBI taxonomy): Eukaryota > Metazoa > Chordata > Mammalia > Dermoptera > Cynocephalidae > Cynocephalus > Cynocephalus volans. The sequence continues at coordinate 120,714,137 of NC_084468.1, forward strand.
TTGAGATAAAAACATATTTATTCTGTGTGATGTATCAGATCTGAAAGGGCTATGCCAGTTTGGGATGAGGCTGATTCTATGAACTGCTCAAAAGACAGGTAATTCCTTTGCTAGAAGAAGGGTGGAGTGGTGTGCAGTCTTAAGAAATACAACGCAAATTCAAGGTTCATATCCTAAAAAGGTATGTTCCATAATGTGCTGTGTAGTGCGCTAAATATCACAAAGTTTCTTTTTGTTTTGTTGTGTGAAAATTTGAGCTCCCAATTCTTGTAGTTAGAAGATAAATTTTGAAATTGTTCAAGCTATTTTTGTTGCCTACTAAATTAGAAACATAGTGTTTGAGTAAAAAATGTTGATTTACAAGGACGTATATGTTATGCAGTCATTTAACTTGTGGAAAGAATTGAGAAATATAAAAAAATTGGGAGAAAACATTCAAATTCATCTTAAAGGTATTGTATTAAATACTTCTAATAACTAAGGAAATCACATTTTTAAAATCTAAATAAATCTCAAATGATTGCAGAAAATAAAAATATTTTAGTTAAAAAATATAAATGTGCAGAATCCAGTTACAAGGCACTTGAAATATCAAGAATATAAGCAGCTAAAGTGATTCAATTTTATTTAGAAAAGTCCTGCCTGAAGCTTTCTGCTTTCATTAATATTTGGGGTTAGGAAAAGTTTAAGCTATGGTGGTTGATGTTGAATTTGACTCTTTGAGGTGAAATACTAGACAGAGAAAGAGCTAGAAATGTAAGCACCACAAATGGCCTCAGGAGAAGAAATTATCTGCTCCTAATTCCTTTTATTTTATCTGAAGTGTGTTGTGATGCATGACATAATCCATATGAATTCTCCAAGCACCGCAAACCTTTTAAAATTCATAGCTTCTCCCTTACTCATGAGCTACACCTTCCCTTATTTTATTTTTAAAGCTGAAAAACTAACACATTCCAGAGTATATCTTATACAGCACATTTTCTCTATCATATACTGTTGTTATAAACAAACGAAAAGAAATTAGTCTGGCAAATGTGAATAGTGTTGGGGTTTATTTTAAGGACCTCAGATGAATTAAGGAATTAGACAGAAACTTTAAACACAGCACCAGAAAGGACATGAACCCGGACTTTAAGTGTTTTAGTAGCTAAGTGTGAACAAAGCACATTTCTCTACAGCCCTACATGGCCTTACACAATGTTGGGGGGTGAAAAAAAACAGTGATTCTCCAAGAGATATTTTTATCATGTTTTTCCAAAAGAAGGGTGAATGCATACTGGAGGTCTGAAAAGCAATACATATCTATTGTAGTCCACATACACACGTTCAACTATTTCAAAATAGTCAGTGGGTAACTGTGATGGGACATTGCCTAGGAGATCAATTTTATAAATGTGCAAACTTATGCTTCCATGATAACACAATTTAGTGCAATATTCTACTGCCTCAGTCTCAGATTTGTTAATGAACATTTATTGCTCTTTTTACTGTTGATTTCAGATTTTTTTTTCTTTTTTTACTTGATGAACTTCTTATCTTTTTCAAATCTCTACTTGGTGACGTTTTATATGTCGCTGAGAACAAATTAAAATGTCCTAACCCACCGTTGATAGACATGCTATGTGATAAAGTACTAGTATTTAAATTCAGTACTAGTATTTAAATTTATCCTTTCAACAACTGTTTATTAAACGTCTTCTATGTAATAGTCACCACTACAAGTGCTGAAGAATCATCGGTGAACAAAACAAATAAAAATTCCTTCCATTATTCTTAATAAAATGACACTTTGGTGTAATGGGAGCTTTTTTAGAGTATATGTTTCTTTATTCATTTCACAATCAATTAACTATAAATGCCCTGAATATTTATTAAAAATTACAGCTATTAGTTGTTTTGAAAACTTAAACACTTAAATTTACATTATAGTATGCATCAATTGACAATGTGGAAAATCAGTTTGTGGTAGTATCAAAAATTAAAGACCTCTGGAGTGAGTGGAGCGATCTGTCCGCTATCATTGTATTATCTATAAATCTATGTAGGTGCACCTGTTGTAATTCATGACTTTTCTTCTTACACGGCCACCTGTATTGTTTTCCCCAGTTGGGATATTTGAAGTGACTCAACAGACTCCACAGGTTATATCCATACAAGGCTCTTTTTTTTTAAAAAAAAGCAAATGATACGTGCAGGCAGAGAAAGAGATTGCCAGTATGCATTTGATGTCCAAGAAGCATTCCACAGCTCAAGCTCCCCATGGACGCAACTATACAAATGGAACGTACTCGCTTTGCCTTAAACAGCCAAGATCTTTGCAAAGAACTTCAGTTTTAGGACAGACATCAATGAATGAAGCTTTCAGTGGGGAGGTCTTACAAATCTCCTTGCTCACAACTAGCCAGTTAGGCTATCTGTAAACCAGCAGTAAAGAAACTAATCATGGGGATTCCTGGCGGAGTTTCCGAACCTACGCACCACCGTATCATACATCTCACTGCTCTTAACTTGGCCAAGAGTCAAACACCAAACATCCAGGCATCCCCAAAGATAATGATAGAGCCACTCCAGCTATAAATCAATTCTATCTTCATAACACCTGATATAGGGCCGAGCCGGTGGCGCACTTGGTAGAGTGCTGCGCTGGCAGCGCCGCGGGTTCGGATCGTAGGACTGACCGGTGCACTCACTGGCTGAGTGCTTGTCACGAAAAAACGACAAAAAAAAAAAAAAAAAAAAAAAAAACACCTGATATAATCATGTCCAAATTTGTCAGTATATATATATATATATATTTTGTCTTTTTCGTGACGGATACTCAGCCAGTGAGTGCACCGGCCATTCCTACACAGGATCCGGATCCGAACCCTCAGCGGCAGCGTCGCTGCGCTCCCAGCGCCGCACTCTCCCGAGTGCGCCACGGGCTCAGCCCTAAATTTGTCAGTATATTGAATCTCTTTTAGTCCCCAGTAGATGGAATCAGAATATAGGCCCTAAATCCCAAATCCAGAATGGATTGAGACCTTGTATGTAACTCTGGGCACTACATTGAAGTTTTCTATTATGCTGATTGGCTTGTGTCAACTTGAAAGTATCACTACAGATTGATCCTCTCCATCAAGCTGCAAGTATCTGCTATTCTCAAAAACCATAGTAGGGCTTTGCTGACTGTGTGAATGAGAGAGTCTTCACACTTTATTTTTCCACTACTGGAATGACCTTCCCAAAGTATCCTCATAACTGGTCCCTTCACGTCATGAATGTATTTATATAAAGGTCACCTCCCAAGTTTCAACTCCTTCTAGTCCCATCATTTTATATTCTTCTTCTGTTCTTTTTCTTTTCCTCCTAAGCACTTATTACTGCATATACATGCCATACATAATATTTTACTTATTTATTTTGTTCACTGTCTATCCACTTTAATTGAAGGTAAGCTCTAAGGGATGGGAAGGGAATTTTTTCTGATTTTTTACTACAGTTAACTGAAGCCTAGAATAGTACCTGAGGTACTATAGGTAGTCAAAAAATATTTGTTGAATAAAAACTTGGGTGAGAGAACTTTGAATATTAACCCCAGTTATAACCAAGGACAAACACAAGATTTTCCCTCATTTTGATCCTGAAGTGGAATTCATTTTTTTGAACATGAATTTCCTTGAATCAGCAAACATTTTGGTATGGTACATGACATCAGTTCTAAAACACTACATAGCACATTCACTTTCCCTATACATTTTTCAAATTATATTTTCCCTACAGGTTGCCCAGGCATTTTGAAATCATTCTCAACTCCTATCTTTGTCTTACCCACCACCTTGAATAGATAACACAATGCTGTGGCCTCTACCTGTCTCAATTCATTCCAACAGCCAACACCTGACAAAGACGACTGAGGGATCTCTAAAAATATAAAGCAGATCATTCCCTCAAAACTCAATAGCTTCACATTTGGCTTCCAAAGTCCTTCACAATGACTTGCAAGTCTCTATTTAATCTGGTCCCTTTCTGTCTCTCTTACTTATTTTCCAGTTCTCTCCAAAATGCTCCAGCCACATTGTCCTTACATAGCGGATGTGTTCCTCCCCCAGCATCTTTGCACTGGCTGAGCTTTCTTCCTGTTGTGTTTGCCCCTCAGATACCCACATGGCTCTTTACAAGTCTTTACTCTCCCTAAGTCACTTCCTCAATGAGGCTTTCCCTGTCTATCCTATTTAAAATTACAACATGCCTCTCCTAAGTAGCATTCTTGGTTCCCTTTATCCTGTTCTACCTTTCTTTCTTCCCCTCACATAACTTAATCATCTTCTAATATAATCTAATTTACATATTACTCATTAATTTAGTTTCTTATCCCTCCCTCCTCATGAGAACATAAGCTCCACAACACCAAGTGTTTTTGTCTATTTTTCCCCACTGATAGATCCCAAGTACCAGGCACAAAGTAGGCATTTGGTAATATCCACAAAATAAATGAATTCAAGTGTTTTCATGGAAGAAGTCATCTTGTGTTATTTTTCTCTTTGTTTTATGCATAGTTTGCTTTTTAGAGAAATATATGTGGTCAATGGCTTACTAAATTGGCTTTAATTCTAAAAGAAAACAACAATTTAAGAAGAATCTGGAATGCAGCATTCATTCATTATTTGTTTAACAGATATTTATATGTCTGACATATACCAGGCCCCACACTAGAGGGTGATAAAAAGGTGCACAAGCTGCATTTCTTTCGTATCCTCAGAAAATATAATTGAACAAGGAATTACAACAAAGTGTGGTTAGGGCTGTGAGACAATCATACTGTACTTTCAACTCCCTCCAAAATGCTCACTTTGCTTTTTACTTCTTGGCTTAATAAAGAAAAGCAAATATAGCATAGTCTTAATACAGTACACTGCATTATAAATAGTAAAATATGTACATGAGTGTGACTCCATTAGTGGTAATGGCAGCAAGCACCATGCATCCTCTTCAAGGCATCATCATGTACCAAGAATTTACTGTGAGCTGCAGTCCTATTGGGACATTTGTTCATTACAGTACTTTATCATGCATAAAACAACACCTAATAAGGATTCTACTTTTTAAATTACAAGTCTATTTCACTGAAAAAGTGTTTTTAATGCTAAGTATATATTATTAATGGGCCATAACAGTTTGTTTCATGTTTTAAAAAATATTTTCAAAAGGGTTGCAGATCTCTTTTAAATGATTAGACTTGCTTGGGTTTTCCTTGCCCAGGGGGTGCCCTTGCTCTGTGCTGACTTCACTGCCTGAGGCAGCAGGGTGAGCTCATTTCCTTTGTACCAAAATTGAAAGCTGACTGACTCTTGGTTTGAGAGTGCCTTACTGCTCATCAGGCATTTTATTATCTTGCCAAGCACCACAGGAGAGTTATCATGGGGATATTGCTGATTGCTAGACTGCACTTAGAGCTGACAAATATGCAGATGTGCAGAATATTAAATGACTTTATTAATCAACATGTTATGCCATTAGGTTCCTCTGTATGGTTAAAAATTAGCAAAAATTAATCTGATTTTTTTAAAACTCTTTTTTTATTCTTTTAAGTATATTTTCCAGTTAGGGTGAAAGGTGACTAAAGTTAAGTGAAATCACCAAAGCACTATGACCCTTGCTGTTATTCTTTTTCGAATAAGTGAATATCAGTAATTTAAAGTGAAAACAATTTTATTAGCTGAGTAGAAAAAGTTTGGAGCAAATAGAAACATAGAATCTATTAAATGATAAGCTTTTTTGGCTTTGTTTTAAAAAGATCAATGAAATTGAAAGCGGCTAGCAAAACTGACCAGGAAATAAAAAAAAAGAAAGAAAGAAACAGATCAACAATATTAGGAATGAATGAGGAGCAGCACTAGAGATCCTACAGATTTTGAAAGGATAATGGGACCTATTATTAACAATTTAATGCTAATAAATGAAACAATTTAGATGAAAGGGACAAATTCCTTGAAAGACAGAACTAACAAAGCTCTCTGAAGATGAAATAGATAACTTGAATAGCTTTATATCTATTACAGAAACTGAATTTGTAGTGAAAGACCATCCCACAAAAAATAACTCTTGGCTCAGATGGCTGCATTTGTATATTTTAATAAACATTTAGAGAGGTAATAACACAGATTCTAAATAAATTTGAAAATAGAAGAAGTATGAACACCTTGCATCACATTTTATGAAGTTAGAATTACTCTGATTAATCAAAAAAAAGACAATGATTTGTCAAAAAAGGAAGCTACATACTAATATCACTCATGATTATTAAGTGTAAAAGTCTTTAAAAAATTATTAGTACATCCTTTTCATCATATAAAAAGAGGTACTAATTCATGACCAAGAAGGTTTTCCCAGGTATACAGGTTTGTTTAATAATGCCAAATCAAATGATGTAATTCATCATATCAACAGAGTAAAAAAGAAAAAATGATATGAGGCTATAAGCAGAAAAAGCATTTACAAAATTGGACATTCATTCATTCATTCAATCAAAAGGGGAAAAATAAAGACAGATTGAAAGTATAAAGTAAAACTATTGGAGATTGAAAGTTTAAGTGCAATTGCGTCAAAAATATAAAATCCTCAGGGATAAATGTAACAAAATATGTGCAAGCCAAGAACGGTGAGAAAAATTGCATAAAATATGAATAAGCACAGAGATACTCCAAGCACATGAATTAGAAAATTCAATCTTATTAAGATCTTAATTCTCCCTAAATTGAATTAAAGATTGTGTGCAATCCAAATAAAACTTTCAGCATACTTTTATGGAGTCTATCTTAATAAAATTTCTAGATAAAAATGAATTTAGAATAGTCACATTTTTTTAAAGGGTACATTTGGAGAGATTATCTTGCCTAATTTCAAGACATACTATAAAGTTATAGTAATTAAAACTGTTGTAGTGGTATGTCATGGGGTGAGTTGTATATCTCCCAGGCCCAATAAAGAAATGGTTGTGTCCTAACCCTCAGCACTTCAGAATGCGAGCGTATTTGGACGTACAGTGCTTACAGAGCTAATCAAGTTAAAATGAGGTCATTAGGGTGGTTTCCAATCCAATGAACTGGTGTCCTCATAAAAAGGGGGAAATTGGAATATAGATAATGGGCACAGGGAGAACATCATGTGAAGACTGGAGTTATCCTTCTGCAGCACAAGGAACTGCCATAAGCTAGAAAAGAGACCTGGAACAGATCCTTTCCTAGCACTTTCAAGGAGCATGGTGTAGCCAATATTGGACTTCTAGCTTCTGCAAATGTGAGACAACAAGCTGCTGTAAGTCACTCAGTTTATAGTACCTTGTAACAGCAGCCCTAATAAACTAATACATGGTATAAGAATAAACATATAGATTAATTGAATGGAAAAGAGAGTCCAGATATAGACCCATACATACATGGTCAATTGATTTTTGACAAAGATGCCAAGACAATTCAATTAGTCATTTCAACCAATAATGCTGTAACATTGGATATTTTTATGGAAAGAAATTATCCTCAATACTGACTTTATCCAATATAAAACATTATCTCAAAATGAATCACATATCAAAACCTAAGATCTAAAACTATAAAATTTCTAGAAAAAGTAACAAACATATGAGAAAATCTTTTAACCTTGGGTTAGACAAAGATTTCTTTTATAGAGCCCGTGAATAATAAAAAAAGTATGTAAAATGCACTTAATAAAAATAATTTTCAAAAGCAGAAAATCAGATTTTGTTTTTGTTACAAAAATGAAAAGATAAGACACAAATTGGCAGAATATATTAGAGAAGCAAATATTCAATAGGTTACTTGCATCCAGAATATAAAAAGAAATTTTAGAACTCGGCAATAAATCAACAAACAAAATAAAAAACATTTAGCAAAAGAAAATATACAAATGGTCGCAAGCACATGAAAAGAACTCCAGACATCAAAAAAACGTCAATTACAACCACAATGGGATACCATGACATACCTACTAGAATTCAAATTCTATCAAAACATCTTGTTGATCCAACAGTTTTCTGCCCAGATCTTTGATGTGGTCTCAAAGTTTTCAAGTGAGCACTGCTGAAGAGAATCAAGATTCAATCTCAGAGAAGAATAACAGTAACTAGTGGAGGGGTCTTGAGTACCAGTCAATCAGGTTGAATTTCAAGACAAAATCAAATCTCTGCAAGTACCTGGAATGAGAATTAGAAATTAGGAAACCAGAAATGAGACCAGAAAGTTGGTCTAGCCACAAAAGTTGAGGGTGATAGAGGGATCTCTAAAGCATTATCAGACAGAGTTTGTCAGTAAGTTTTTCTAGATTATATTCACTAATGGGGGAAAGTGTTCTAATATACTTGTATTGGTTCATTCTATAAATAGAATTAGTCATCAAGTGACAGGCACATATTATGTGCAGTGGTGAACTGCAAGGAAGAGCAAGAGAGGAGAGACAGTGAGGAGTCAGTAAAGCTCCAAGCAGAATTACACTATATTTGACATACTTTTCCATACAGTAAATGTATAACAGGGGTAGTAGAAACTTGCTTGCTTTTCATGTAAGATATTGTACTGTAAAACCACCTACAATTAGAGACAAAACTTGAACTGAATTTCAGAGGATGAATAGAAGTTAGATAAGTAAGTATAGTTAGGATAGAATATTGTAGGGCATAACTTTTGAATTGTTTCACAAGAGAAAATAAATCAGACATAAAATAGTACTATCCTCCTTCCTATCTTCCATCAAAGCAATTCTGTTTTTATATATTATATAATGGCTCACATTTCTAGGTAATATTATATGCTGACCTAGAGGTTAATTCTATCCTTTTATTAATAACAATAAAAATAATAATGCTGCATTATTAAAAACAGAAACTTAGAATTTGACCAAATCTAAGACTTTTACTGTCTGTGACTATTTTAAAATTACTTTAATAAAGCATATGTTGAATTAGTTCAAAGTAATAAAATTATTTCTATTATCAATGAGTAATAAACATCAAGACTATGTGAAATTGCTTTTCACCATGATAAACTATTCTTTTTTACTCTGCCTGCAAAGGTGAATATGGATACATTGGGTCAGTCTCAGTTTGGAGCCCTTTCATCAGCTAGTACCAGAATATCTAATAGCTTAAATAATAAGAAAATCATTGATTACTTACCAGAGTCAGAAGTTAGGTGCTTTTGGGAAACTCTTTCTATAATTGCTTTACAGAAATCTTTTTTTTCTTTGAATCAAGTTTTCACTTTCTCTGTCAGATTTAAATTCTACTTTTTTTTTTTTTGGACTGCTATAAGAAAAATCTACTGTAAAACTGGTCAGATGAGAATGTAATTTTGACAGAATAAGAAGAGAAATAATTTCATATGAAATTTATAAAAGGTTGGCATTCCATAAAAGGACATAAATACTCTAACGGTAAAAATATTCTAATGTAAAATTAAAAGATTCCATCAGCTTTGAAAACTCAGTCAGATAGAGATGTTTAAAGACAAGCTTTCTGACATCCTAAGCGCTTCCTCTTTGACCTTTATATACTGCATGAGAAATGTTAACAGCCACCACCACCCCCTCCCCCCTTTGAAAGGAATTGACAAGTTCTATATGATTGCATCCAGATTGACTTAAATCAGAGTGTGGAGAAAAAGAGTACTTAATGGTTAGCTTGCTGACCTGCCTAGCATTAGATAATGTCTGTCAAGGCTTGCAGAGTGCTTCCAGGGAAATCAGAGCCCAAATAGGAAAAAAGAAGTCATGATTAAGAGAAATAAAGGAAGGTCTAAAGAAAGCCTCTCTCTCCAACAAAGCTCCAGAAAAGCTCATGCATGAAGTGTACAAGAGTTGAAACTCTTTGCTGTCTTCTGAAACAATTCTAGGAACCAGAGAGAGAGATATGGAAAAAGAGAAAAACCTCCCCTCCCACACACAAACTGGAAACTTCAAGATGAACTGTGTTAAGTTTTGCATTGCTGAAAAATTGAATGGAGTTTGCCCTTTTGGTTTTTGGTATAAATTGTGGACGCACATATGTGCACGCACACACAGCAAGTAACTATAGAATAACTATATAATAAAGAAAACTAATAAAAGTATCTTTTGACAATGAAAAAGAAAAAGAAAAAAAGATTTCATCAAACTATCAAATATATGTCCACAGAGAGTGAAATTTTAAAGTGATTCTTCAACTGTAATCATCCTTTTATACATAAATTTTAAAGTGATTCTTTAATTGTAATTGTCTGTTAATACATAAACACATCAATTAACAGTTTGATTCATTGTGGTATGTATCTAGTTAAACACATATATTGTCAATAGAGATAAGATATACTTGTATTTGGACCAAAAGTCAAGATGAAAATAGTAAAAAATCACTCTTGTTCATTTTAATCAGAGCTCTGGATATACTGTACTGTGCATATAAAATATTGAGTTAATTAACTAAAAAACAGTATTCTGTGTGTGTGTATTATATAGACCAATTTCAGAAAGTCACACCATGATCTGCAATGCCTGATATACTAATAAACTTTTTAAAAAAATTTTCAGATTATTCAAATGTTCCTTCAAACTGCATTGTGTAAATATATTCTCTTATAGAAGTAGGTAGTGACAGTCTTCACAGAGGCATGACACCCTGTTACTAGGAAAGGCTTCCCATGCATTCTCCCGAGCTTCTAAAGAGGAAAGGGGTCGTGGGAGCACCTTCTTGCCCCCTCTCCTACTGATCCTAGGACAACTCTGGACTGTGCATGTCTTCCTGATGTTTCTTTTTTGAAGACTGACGTGTGCATATCCTACTATATACCAACCTGTCCCCAGGAGAAAGGAAATGATTTCCACCATGCTTATCAGAGTCTAATGGTTGGAGCGGGCTGTTTGCTGTGATTCTGTTTTAGGTTGGCATCCACCTTGTTTTATGTAAAATGAGCAAGCAGAATATCCAGTCGGAAATCTGGAAATTGGACACGCGGATGGAGAACAGGATCACTACAGACACAGAGAACAAACACATAGTCTTAAGGTGGAAAGCCTTCAGGACTGGAAGGAAGCTTCTGGAACCTTTAGATCATTGAATACCCCAGCCATTCAGCAAATCTTTCCTAGAAGAAACTAACAACTTGTAAATCCCCCAGTCTCCTCTAGCACTGGTCCCCAACTTGACAAGAAACGTTAGGATGTTCTTCCCCCACCTCTCTGACCCTCAATGTCTGTCTCATCTCATCTCACTGCTAGGACGTGTGTGTGTGCCTGCATGTGAATGTGTGTGTGATGACTATGATCTTCACGGATATTGTTTGTGGATGATGTGTACTTTAGGAAACTTATGCCCGCTTTTCCTGGGCAGGAATTGAGCTTTGTGGGTGGCAGCTTTTACTACTTCTGCTAGGCCTCCCATCATCTCCCACTCCTAGGAGCCTCCTTCCTTTCCAGAGAGACCAATTCCTATTCTTGCTTTATTGTGGTAGTAAGGAAAGTCACAAAAGTCAGGGTGTCTCTGTTTTGTGATTGTAGAGAGTTTACATTATGTTCTTACTCGTAATGACCACCCATGTCTTCCCTCTTCCTTCATGGGCTCCTTTTCCTTACCACCAACGCTTATTTATTTATTTATTTTTTTCCTGAGAGTCTGTGAGTATTTGGAAACTCAAAGCAAGATGCTGATGACATCTTTAATAGGATCTGGGCCCTTCCTTATTAATGCTTCTCTTTGAAACTCCCTTCAAGAAATTCCTATTGCCAAGCATGTGTTGGGTAAATGCTTGAGGATTTCTACACCCCGTGCTCTTACTGGGCACCAGAGAAATATGCTCCTTGTGTGTTTTTCTCAGCAATAAGTTACCAGCTCTGGAGTCTTACTCTCCTCTCTCATCTTTCTCTAGCTTCAATTTACAATTCTAGAATTTAGCTAAATTCGGATACTCTATCCTTAAAAGAAAATTTGACATCTGATAGGAGAGGCCTGTCCTCTGTTGGGACCAAAGACAGAATTTTTAACATTTCTATATAACAGTTCTATTGAGATATAATTCACATATATATTTTACCCATTTAAAGTGGTTTTATTATTACTTCCAGTGGTTTTTAATGTGTTCATAGTTATGCAACCCTCACCACAATAAATCTTAGAATATCTTCATAATCCCAAAATAACCCTGTACCCATTAGCAGTCACACTCATTTTCCCTAAACCCCTCTTAGCCCTTGGCAGCCACTAGTCTAGTTTTTGTATCTGCAGATTTGCCTGTTCTTGACATTTGAATAAATGGAATTATACAGTATGTGCTCTTTTGTAACTGAGATCTTGAACTATATGCTGTAGCATGTATGAGTACTTCACTTGTTCTTATGGACAAACAATATTTCATTGTATGGATATACCACATTGTATTTATCCATAGAACAGTTTATGGACATTTGAATTGTTTCTCCTTTGGGGCTGTTATGATAAAGATTCTATGAATATTTGCATGCAAGTTTTTGTGTAAACATATGTTTTTATTTTTCTTGGGTATATGCCTAGTAGTAGAATTGCTGGGTCATATGTTAATTCTGTTTAACCTTTTCAAGAATTGCCAGGCTGCTTTCTAAAAAGGCCTAACCGTTTTACACTCGAGCAATGTATAAAAGTTCTAATTTCTTCACATCCTTACCAACGCCTGTTATTAACTGCCTTTCTGGTTATAATTACCTTGGTAGGTGTGAAGTAATAGCACATTGTGGTTTCCATGTGAATTGTCCTGATGGCTAGTAGCGTTAAGTATATTTTCATGTTCCCCTTGGCCATTTGCATATCTTCCTTGGACAAATGTCTATTCAGATCCTTCATCTGTTTTTAACTGGTTTTTTTTTTTTTTGAGTGATAAGTTTTTACTAGTTTTTATTTTGTATACAAGTCCTTTATTAGATAATATGATTTGTAAATATTTTCCCTCATTCTGTGGGTGGTATTTCATTTCATTGACGGCATCACTTGCAACCCAAAAGGTTTTAATTTTTGTAAAGTCTAGTTTAACATTTTTCATTTGTCACTTGTACTTCTGATGTCATATCTAATAAGACTTTGCCTAATCCAAGACTTTGCCAAATCAGAAACTGTGAGTCCTACAACTGCATTCTTCCTTTTTAATATTGTTTTAGTGACTCTGGGTCACAAAGATTTACTCCTACATTTTCTTTTAAGAATTTTATAATTTTTCTTCTTAAATTTTGTACTATGATCTATTCTGAAGTAATTTCTGTTTGTGGTATGAGAAAGGCATACAACGTTTTTTATGGTTCTGCGTGTACTGGCACCATTTGTTGAAAAATTCTATTCTTTCCCCATTGAATTTTCTGGGCATCCTTGTCAAAAATTAATTTATCATTAAATGTGTGGGTTTACTTCTGCACTCTCAATTCTATTATATTAATCTAGGAATTTACCTTTATGCCAGTTCCACACAGTCTTGAATACTGTAGTTGTATAATAAGTTTTAAAATCAGGAAGTACAAGTCCCTCAACTTTGTTCTTTTTTAATATTGGTTTGGTGACTCTGGGTCCATTAGACTTACAAATTAATATAGGATCAGCTGTTAATTTCTGGAAAGAACAAAATAAACAACAACAAGAAAAAGCTAGGATTTTGATAGATATTACATTGAATCCGTAGGTCAAATAGCAGAGTATTATCTCCTAATAATTGTCTCTTGATCCATAAGCATTGTTGGTCTTTCATTTATTAGGTCTTCTTTAAATTCTTTCAATAATGTTTTGTTGCTTTTGAAGGATAAATTTTACACTTCTTTTGTTAAAGTTATTCCTAAGTGTATTACTCTTTTTGATACTGTTATAAATGTAATTTTTTCTTAATTTCATTTTTAGGATGTTTATTGCTAAAATATATAAATAACATTGATTTTTTTTTCAGACTTTAACTATATAGTTATCACAATGTTGAATATAAGTAGTGAGAGCAGACATTTTTGCCTTATTACTGATTTTAGGAGGCAGAGATAGAATTTTTACTGAAACAGAAACTGCATGTGGTTCTATTGTCCCTCAACTGGGCATCAAAGATATCTTCCACCCTCTTTGGCTCCAAAGGTCAGAGTGGTTAAAAGTGTAGGCATTATTTTAGCTAGGGGACAGAGTATATTCAGTGTTAGTGCAGCCCAGCTAAGTGAGAACAGTCAGCACTCCAGGGTTATATAGTAACATAACAAAACAAAACAAAAAGATGCAGATGTTGGCTCAAATTTCCATTGAAATTAGGCAGTGTCACTGTAAACAAGGAATTATTTTCTCTGTATTATGACTTCTCCTGAAGAAATACACACAAACACACACAAGGGAAAAAGGAATACAATATCACCCATAAAAAAAAATATGTGTGGGCATATGTGTGTATGTAAAATTTTTGCAGAAAGAAAATCTGCTAGACAAAATGCAGTAACAGAAAGAGTGCAACCAGTACTGCAGTGAAACCTCCAATTACTACTCTGTGATTACTCTGGAAAACAATCAACTCATCTCACCTCTTAAGCATGAATTGTGGGCCAAGCCCGTGGCGCACTAGGGAGAGTGCGGCGCTGGGAGCGTGGCGACGCTCCCGCCGCGGGTTCGGATCCTATATAGGAATGGCCGGTGCGAGCGCCGGTCACGAAAAAGACAAAAAAAAAAAGAAAAAAAAAAAAAAGCATGAATTGTAACTCCCAAATTAGAACTGTGTTTTGGAAATTGGAGAAAATGTAAGAAAAATTCTTAGTAGAATAACAGACAGTAGTAATGAGTACAAAAAGCACAAACCAAAGCAAACAAATACTAAAACAAATAATTGTGTAATTTATATCTAACTAAATATATTTTGTGATAATAGTTCTCAAATATTTTAAGAAATGATTTTGGAATTATGATAATTAAAAAAAGTGGTATACTTAGGTGTTCATAGTATTCATCAGTCAATAATTTCTGGAATACCCTACATTTCTATGCATGTCTGCCCAATGATTTCCTCCAATTCTCACTTCAAAACCCAGTTCAAATATCTTGGTAAATTTTATTATTTTTAAGAATAACTTTGTTTTTCCATAGCATGTCTTGTCTATGTCCACTGAGATACTTGTCTATGTAAGGGAAAATATCAATAGAAAAAAAAAATGAGTTCTCCCTGTTGAAAATAAGAGAAGAGACTTGTCTTTCACCCTGTTCCTTTTCTTAGAGCATTTACTTTAGAAAATTTGTTATTGAAAGTTCTTTCTCCATCTTTGTAAAATGTATATATATATGTAAATGTATATATATGTAAAATGTATATATATATCTATATATACATATATATATCTTTTTAAAAATTTAATAAGCCTATTGCCCATTTTAAGACCCAGAAATGTCTTTCTCAAATATATGGGAACCATCTTTTTGAAATGTAATCATCAAGAAAGTTAGTGCCCCTACTCTCAGTTTTGGGATGACGGGGTTGGGGGAGGGTAGGAGTATAACTTTGGAGGGTATTAAGCTTCAAGTTGCAAAACTACTTCCTGTCATTAAGACATGAGAAATTTATTTTTCCTTTGGATAAAGCCAATTAATTAACACTGATGGTCACTCAATTACCAAATGAATTTAGGATGAACCATGTGTGATAAATTGTGCTGTCAAGTCCTCTTATTTGAGAACTAGTTACTGTTTATCTTGAGGACAAACATGTAATGATTTGTGTCTGTTTGGTTGCATAAAAAAGTGAGATTTCTTTTTGTCTTTGAAGTCTCTTAGAAGATTCACATTCTGGTTTAATGCTTATTCAATAAAACAAAAGCAAACTTGTTTTCTTTCTCTTCTCCCATGGCGAAGAGGTTTTCTGTGTTGGAAGGAGTTTTTGGTTTGTTTGTTTGTTTGTTTGTTTCCCCGCCCCCAACTATTCTGGTGACAAGGATGAGGTGTCTGATAGTTCCTAAATTGAGCAGACAACAGACAGTTAAGAGTCCCCAGATTACAAAAAGTCTCCTTCTAGCTCTTCATTCTTTTGGAATATTAGCTGGGAAGACCATCTTCTCCAAATTTAAGATTTTAGTACTCAATAGGAATGGGTAATACAGTCTCTAAAATCCTACCAGGGTCACCATATGGTTGGAAAATATGGGAAGCCAGGAATGTTGCCTTCAGGTCTTTCTATTAAACAGCTAATATCTCTCTGTCATTAAAAAAAAAAATTATTTTACTTTATTAACATACAATGTAGTTGATTTTCATGTCGCTTTACCAATTCCTCCTTTCCCCCCTCCTTCTCTCTCTCCCCTGCATCAACATCATCTCTGTTCACTTGTCTTAACAAGTTCAAGGAATTGTTGTGATTGCTGTCTCCCCCCACCTCCCAAATAAATATTTGTATTTTTATTTATTTATTTGCTTATCTTTAGCTCCCACAAATAAGTGAGAACATAAGGAATTTCTCTTTCTGTGCCTGGCTCATTTCACTTAATACAATTATTTCTGAGTCCATCCATGTTGCTGTGAATGGTAGTATTTCATATTTTTTAGCAGAGTAGTATTCCATTGTGTAGATATACCACAGTTCCTTACCCACTCATCTGACAATGAGCATTTGAGCTGGTTTCATATCTTGGCTGTTGTAAACAGAGCTGAAATAAACATGGGAGTATAGGTATCCCTTTGACATGATGATTTCCATTCCTTTGGGTGTATACCCAGGAGTGGGATTGCTGGGTTGCATGGTAGTTCTACCTGGAGTTGTTTGAGGAAACTCCTTACTGTTTTCCATAATGGCTGTGCTAATTTACAGTCCCACCAACAGTGAAGAAGGGTTCCTTTTTCTCCGCAACCTGGCCAGCATTTACCATTCTCAGTCTTTTGGATATTAGCCATCCTAACTGGAGTGAGATGGTAAACTCGGACCAGTGGAACAGAATAGAGAATTCAGAAATCAACCCACACACCTGCAGTCATATGATCTTTGACAAAGGCACCAAGCCTAGACACTGGGGAAGAGACTGCCTCTTCAGCAAACGGTGCTGGGAAAACTGGATATTCTTATGCAGGAAAATGAAACTAGACCTGTACCTCTCACCGTATATCAAAATCAACTGAAAATCGATTAAAGAATTAAATATACATACTTAAACAATAAAACTCCTTAAAGAAAAAGTAGGGGCAACACTCTAGGAAGTAGGATTCGATGCAGACTTCATGAATATAACCCCAAAAGCACAGGCAACCAAAGGAAAAATAAAAAAATGGGAGTATATCAAACTTAAAAGCTTCTACACAGCAAAAGAAACAATTAACAGAGTGAAAAGACATCTAACATAGTGGGAGAAAATCTTTGCAAAATATACATCTGACAAAGGATTAATATCGAGAATATACAAGGAACTCAAACAACTTAATGGTTTCTAAAACAGGTAACCCAATTAATAAATAGGCAAAGAAGTTGAATAGGCATTTCTTAAAGGGAGATATACAAATGGACAGCAGACACATGAAAAAATGCTTAACATCACTCAGCATTCGGGAAATGCAAATCTCTGTCATATTTGGAGTGGGTAAATGAAAATTCAGTCTTGCTGCTGCCTGAGGTTGATTCTTTTGATTTGGATGAATTAATTAACATATTTGCTGAGATTCTTAGTCTTCATTCCAAGCAAACGAATTACTGGTATTTATAAGATAAATATTCAAAGAAGAAAATTAAGATGATTTGGATGGCCAGATGAAAAGAGTGAGGAAATTGGAAGAGGAAACGTGAGAGTTAAAAATACTTTCTCTTTCATATTTCCTCCTTCTCCCATTTCTTCCACACTTCTGCTTTGCCTGTCTTCATCCCTCTCTAATTCAAATTGACCCCCTGAAAGTGTAGGTGATAATCTTTTAGATGGGTAGTTTTCTTCATTAGTGAATGTCCCTATGAAGAGGGATAAGAGCACAATTTCTTTGGCTGATAATGAATTACCTGCCCTGATTGAGGGCACAAGTTTGCATGTCTTATGGCAGCACTACACTCCTTCATGTTGTAGCCCAGCTCCCACTCCAAGAGTCCCTTCTCATCCACACAACATGTGGCTAAGAGAGAGACCTGATCAAGAAATAATTGAGAACTTAAGTAAAAGATTGCCTCCATAGAAAAGCAGCAGGATAGAGAGTATGCACCAGTCACTTGGAAAAAGGCAAACGAGGTGCTAAGCAGATGAATAGCAATACAGGAAAGGAAACCAAAGTGTCCCATAATTTACATCTTTCTTGTCCCAATGTAAGGAAAACCAGCCCTTCCTATGTAGATTGCCCAAGAAGCTGATGTCTTTGAGAAGATACTCAGGATTCCTGCATAATTCACATGTCTTTCTCACCAGTTGATAGTACTCATTTAAAGGTTTCTTTTCTCTGTGTTCCAGAGATGTGTAGATATAGTCTACAGAATGTCACCAGTTTAAATCTGATCGATGCAGATGTGCACTGGCTACTGTGTGGAAGTACACAAATAGCAGACTTTGCTTCTTTGATGGAGCCAACACATTAAAGTCCAGAAGATCACCACATCAAAAGGTATGATGGTCCAGGGAAGCCAACTATCTGCCACCCCCTACAACTATGGAAGTTCTAAGGGCATTACAGACCGATTGAGAGGGGTTGCTTAATGGCATCACTTGAAGCCTTTCTGCTGCAGGTCAGCTGGGAGAAGTTACACTGGTGTACCCAGAATATGAGCCCTCAGTTGATTTCATCTGTGGTTTGTTCAGATTTTCTAAAAAATTATTGCTGTGGAACCAAGGGCAGATCAAAATTGCCCTTTAACCTTAACCACATTTGTCTTGGCTCTTTGGCTGACTGTCAAAACCCAAGTTAAGTAAAAGGTGATAGGAAAGCAAGAACAGATTGTTACTCAAATGGTAGTAGTAGGTACTCTGGGGAGAATCTAGAGAAAGACAGAGAAGAAGAGAAATTTAAGCCTGCTGTGTTGGCTGCTCAGTTAGAACTCTTTACTAAAGAGGGAAAAAATCCCTTCTAGCCAGTCTGTTAAGGGAAGAAAAGAAGAAGGGAAAACTCTATGTTGTTACTCCTTCCTTTCCATCTTTCCTTCTTTCTCTTTCTCTCTTTTGTTCTTTCTCCTGTAGCAAACTCATCTAATTTCCTGTTTGCTTTGGCTTATGAAGGAGTCCAATATTTATGGAACTTTCCTACTATTTTCTCTAGTCATTTACAAAAAAAAAGTCAAAATAAAAAAATTTGGATAATTTATTCCCAGAGGGATCTATAATTATTCAAAATGTAGATGATTTTCTGGTAGTATAAAAAATTAAAGGACAACAAAAAATTGGTAGTTTAGATTTGTTACAATTCTTTGCTTCACAGGGGCATAAATTCCCTATAGAGCAATTGCGATATTACAATATTGCTAAACTTAGGTAAAATATTTAGGGCATCAGCTGCCAACAGTGGGCCACAGAATCTAGGAGTTATAATCTAGAGGTCAGTCAGTCCATTAATCCATTTTGCAGATAAAATTAGCCACTACAAGGAAAAAGAAACAGACAATTTTGGGGATTAGTACGATATTGTAGACAGTAGATTCCAGATTTCGCAGAGTAAACAAAACTTCTGATGCAGCAATTGCCCAATGATTCTCCAGATATTCAGGTTTGGTCCCTAGAATCTGAAGAGGATTTTGAACAACTGAAATTGGCCATAGCATCTTTCCCAGCTTTGCTGATTCCAAATCTTTTGAAATCTCAACCTGATTTATCTAATATTCCTGTTATATTGTATATTTAATAGGGACAACAGTAACCAACCTAAGGCTTCCTATGCTATGGTGACTTACTAAAACTTGAAAAATTATGTTTTGTCTGTAAATAAGTCTGCACAAGCAAACAAGTTATTAGCTGTTACTAAAGCCGTACGTTTTGGTTCTGGATTTAAAGTGAATATATAATATATCTACTAATAATAAATACATGTTTGGCATCATTCATGCAACAAAGCAAATTTTTAAAACTAGAGGAATTCTTAATTCTATGGAAACTAAAAATATCTCATAGAAGTCAATAGCTGATTTTCAGAGACTTTGCAACTGCTTGCTCTGATGTCAATAGTTTATTTTGCTGACAGAGCTGCAAAAGCTATTGTTAAAACATGGCAGATTCCAAACTTAGAAGCTTTACTTTTAATACTGTAAGAGATATCTGTTCTTTTTTTTAAAGCATGCTTTCCAAAAGAAGATGGATTATAAAAGGGACTAAAAGAAATTTGACTGGACTATGGGAATTTATCTAATTAAAAATAATTACTACACTCCAGTCTCTCTTTGCTTAGTTAGTATTGTGTGTCATCGACTAAATCATCTGAATAAAAGACAGATTTTGAAGACACTAGACTCTTACTATACCTTCAACAAAGATAAAATTATTGTAAAACATATCAAAGAAATCTGCTATTTGTCAGCAGAATTCTTTACAGGCTATTGCCATGATAAGCACAGGAAGCTATATCTGACCAGCTTTATCAGGAACCAGGTAGCAGTTGGATTTCATACAACTAATGCATGTAAAAGATAGGAGATTTTGTCTTATGATGTGTAAGATGTCCAGATGGCCTGAAGTCTTTCTTCAAAAAACTGATGTTCAGGAAATGGTAAAAAAATCTCTTAATAAACAGAATTTCCACTTTAGGGTTATCAGAGCATTTAAATGACAGAGAAAGTCATTTTATCTTTACTGTCATCCAAAAATTATGCAAATGTTTACAGATTTCTATTATCCTCAGTCCTCTGGAAAATAGAGCAAATAAATCAAACTTTTAAAAACTCATTAGCTAAGATTCTGAAACCTGCTATGCTAAGATGGCTTAGAGCTTTACCACTAGCCTTATTAAAAATTAGAGTGATCCTTCCAAGCAAGCACAGAATCTCTCCCTTTAAATTTTTGTTTGGAAGGCTTGCAAATTTAGGTTTAAAACCATGTCCTGTGCCTGATTTACCTAAATCCTCTTCTAATCATGTTTAATACTCAAAAGGGTTTCTTTCTTCCCAGGAACCCTGAGACATAAAGTCATAAGGACCTGAAAGGACCCACTGGATGAAGTCAGCCACCCTTATTGACTAGGAGATTTTGAAGTTTCCCCAGGAAATACAAGATGGGCTGTCACCACACTGGAAAAGACCTTTTCAAATGTTGCTGATCTCCCATAGGGCTATGAAAGGGCAGGGACAAAACCAACAGCAATAAGAAAAAAGCTGGATTTGTGCTTCTCTTAGGAAGCCAGATCCTCAGAAGGACTGGACTGAGGTTCCTACAAAAGACTTGAAATTTAAGTTTTTCAGAGTTACTGATATCGGTGCTGAACTTAATCAAAAAGAGGTGTTCTTGCAAACTTACTATTCTCGTAGACTGCCTTGCTGTCCCACTCACAATAGGGTTGTTTCAAATACTTTAAGAATCTCATTTTACTAGAAAGCAAGCAAATTATTTGTTATGCTACTTTTTCTTTCTATACTCCGAAGGGTGGTTTCCACAGTCTCATTCCCAATCAGCTCTACATTGTACTCCCAGGATAAACAGGGTCTGGACTTACAAGTTCAAAATCTGATCATTGATAAAGTACACGTGAGACCATTTTCATCCATAATTTTTGATAATTAATTAGGATAATTTGATAATTAGTAAAAGTAACTAATATACATTCAGGTACTTAAGTTCTAAATTTGACAGAAAAACATTTTAGCTGGTTTGATTGGAAGATAAGGTTGGTAAAACACAATAATAGACAAACAGAAATCTGGAAGGTACAGATAGAGACTGAAAGGACAGGTATAATGTTACTCAATTAAGTTTGGAATAAGTTGTCTTCAATCCTAAAATATATAGATGAACAAAAATGAATGCCTATTATTTATATAGGTTTAGTTAACAGTCTGACTATTGACATAGACCCAATGTAAATAAATAAATAAATAAACAAATGCAAAAAAAAAAAAAAATCCATAGAGTATGCTTTTTGTCAAGACTTAGAACAATTGGAGCCATATGCATTAAATCCTGGAAGTTCAATCTGTCCTGTTCAATGGGAGCCTCATAATAAGGCTTTGATCCCAGACGATGGCCATGCATGTCTTTCATTTCATATCCAGGAACAATTATTTAGAAAGATAGAACAATTGCTAAATTGTCATATGAATATGATGGCCTAAATTGTCATATAAATGTGATAGAACTTATGTGATTGACTGAAACACAGAAGAAATTAGTTGAGCCTCTCAAGAAAAATGCGATTAAAAATTTAGATTATCAGACTCCAGTGTAAAGCTACTCTTCAGAGTTGGATTGGGGAAGGCTTCTTAAGAAAGTACCAAATTATACTTGGATAGTACCCATTTGAAAATGTAAGCAATAAAATCATCATAACAATTTGTAAAATTAATGTATGAAAAAAAAATGTTTTGTGCATTGCTAATTATATTACTCATATATATGTATACACACACACGTATGGAGATTTATTATAGAAATTGGCTCATGAGATTATGGAGGGTGAGAAGTCTCATGATCTACTATGTGCAAGCTGGAGAAGCAGGAGAGCCAGGGGTGTAATTCAGTCTGAGTCCAAAGACATGAGAACCAAGGAATCTAATGGTGTAAGACTCAGCCGGCGTCTGAAGGCCCAAGAACCAGGACTGCCCATGTCCAAGGGTAGGAGAAGATGGATGTCCCAGCTCAAACAAAAGCAAATTCGCTTTTCCTCCACCTTTTTCTTTTATTCAGACTATCAACATATTGGATGATGCCCACCTCCATTGAAAAGGGCAGATCTGTTTTATTTAGTTCACCAATTTAAATGCTAATCTTTTCCAGAAATAGCATCATAGACACACCTAAAAATATTGTTTAACCTGCTATCCATGCATCCCCTGGCCCAGTCAAGTGGACACATAAAATTAACTGTCACACTAATCAAGAAGCTGATTTAACTATTAACCATTGTATGATATATTCAAATGTTATTACCCCAGGCAATAGTGTATAGACTTTTAGAAATGTTAGTTGTTTACTATTTTATCACATTTCTGGCAATAGCATTGTATTGTACCTCACTATGGACTTGCTGATTATTTAAAGTGCTCTACCTTGCCCTGAGAAAGGTGAAAACAGCAATGGAGTTGGAAATTTTAGTGTCCCATTCTAGGCTGTTGGCTACATTAAAGTAGTGTGCTGCTTTGGAACCAGCCACATGGTCACAGCTTAATGAAGAGTTGCTGAGTGAAAAAAAAAAAAAAAAAAGGACGAAATGGGTGTTAGCAAGTTTTAATGGCCATAGCATTTTAATAAAAATTCTATTCCAACTACTGTGGACAAGAAATGACAAACCTCCCTTCTAAGCTGTCTGACTAAAGAAAAGGAGAAAGTTTTAGTAAGGAGTTAATCTCTGTCCTTTAGTCAACAGTTTCTCACTCACATGGGCATGCTAAAAACAACTTTTAAGCAAACACTCCAGATGAAACACATCATTCTTTTTCACTGTAAAGTTCTTTTTCTGCCTGTGACTAGATAGTGTTCAATAATTCCATTTCAGCTGCTCTCTCAACACACACATTGTATCACTAGATAGCCTTTAATGAGGGAAATAATTTCTCAAAATCAAAAACCAATAATAACAATTATTCAATAGAACATCTCTTTTAAGAGACATTGCTGTATATTTGACACAGTAGATTTCCCTTATCTGTGGAAGATACATTCTGAGGCCCACCGTGGATGCCTCAAACTGGGGATAATACCCAACCCTATATACATGATTTTTTTCTATACGTATATACCTATGATACAGGTTAATTTATAACACATACAGGCACAATCAGAGATTAAAAACAACTAATAATAATATGGAACAGTTATAACAATACACTGTGATAAAAGTTACATGAATGTGGCCTCTCTCTTTCTCTCTCAAAATATCTTATTGTTAAGGTACTTACATTCTTGTGATGATGTGAGATCATAAAATGCCTACGTGATGAGATGAAGTGAGGTAAATGACGTAGGCATTGCGACATCACATTTGACATGTTAGAAGGAGGATTATCTGCTTCAGGGATCCTGGATCATCGAGCCATTCTGATGTCGATGGTTGGATATCAGGAGCAGATAATGTCAATGATGAAAGGGCAGGGAACTTACACAGCATGGAGATGGTGGGAAAAGGAATGATTCTCAGCCTGGGTGAGATGGAGAAGGATGGCACGAGATTCCACCACACTCCTCAGAATGGCACTCATTTCAACAAAAGTAATTTCTGGTAAGGGGTAAGCCCCTAGTATGAATCTGGCCCTCACATCATGGACAGGAGGAGTGACAACTAGCTTTGCATCTCATGAATATTCTTAATTAAAACAATTATGGATTATTTCTGGCATTTTCCATTTAATTTTTCAGACTGCAATTGAGCATGAATAACTGAAACCATGGAAAGCAAAACCATAGATATAGAGAAAACACTGATTTATGCTTTTTATGGGTACTTAAAAATATTAAATTAAATAAAGACGCCTGCTAAAAAGCAAAATAATCATGATTATGAACATGATTGTGATCATTATCAAGGCTCAAATACATACTGTTTGTTTATTCAGTGTTACTTATATGACAGATTCTTAGAACATTATGCACCCAGTATTTCCCTCGTTTTACTCTCATACAAAATGTGGGATATTCTGAAGTAAACTGTATAAAGACAGAGAGGAAGGAGGTCAGACAAGATACTTTCCTTCCAGTGCAATCTAAGTTGGGAAAACTAGCATAGGGAATAACTGGATAAAAGAAGTCATTCTAGATAAGTTAAGAAAAAGCAGTGACCATAAGGACAATGTTTTTTAAAAGTGCCTGGAGTGCAGTTGCATATTTGTTTCTTAGACTGTCTTTGCTTAATAATTAGCATATAAATGGTCCCAACCAGGATTGGAAGTTAACGTTTCATTAACCTCACTTACAATACCTAAAGGAGGCATCCACATTTAAATTCCGGGAGAAAATTAGTCCAACTAAACTCTCCTGAATATGATAATCTTGAAGCAGCCACAACACTTTGAGCACTGACCAAGCATCCCAAGTTTCATTAAAGAAACACACACACACACACACACTCATACACACTTAGCAAAAATGAAAAAACTCAGTGACACTATTTTCTCAAAGGCAATCTTGAATGACACCTTAAGAAATTATCTTCTAGTCTTGAGCTATAAATTTTAGTTTAAAAAATCTTTATTTATTCAGTCATATAACAATTCATTGATCTTTTATTCATTAATTCACTCATTTTTCATTTAATGAATGTTTAAAAAGCACAATTCTGGACCCAGTAGGAGGTGACCAAGGGAAAATAAAACCTAGATCCTGCCTTTATGGTGCCTGCTGTCTAGTAGGAAAAATAAGACTCCAAACTGGAACAAATTCAAAAGAACATGAAGTGGTTTTTTTGTTGTTGTTGTTTTTGATTTTTTTAATTTATCAATATACAATGTAGTTGATTTTTGTGTCCCTTTACCAATTCCTCCTTTTCCCTCTCTCTTCCCCCTCCCTGCCATCAACATCATATCTGTTCATTTGTCTTAACGAGTTCAAGGAATTGTTGTGATTGTTCTGTCTTTTTTCTTTCTTTTTTTTTTTTTTAAGTTTTTAAAATTGAGTCCCTAGTATGTGACAGGCATGTGTAAAGCAACTACTTCTAAGTCATGTTGCCATCAAACAGAGCTTAATAAAACATATAGGGAGATCGGAGAGATTTCTATTATCCAAGAGGCAGAGTGAGTAACAGTTAAGGACAAGGTCATACAAACCTCAGCTTGCATCCTGGCTTGGTCATTACCTCCACTGTCACCTTAGGCAAGACATTTGAGGTCCCATTGCCTCATTTCCCTCATGTGTGAAGGGAGTGATAACAAGGGTGCCTGCCTTGTAGGGCTGTTGTGAGGACTAAATTTGCTAAGAAATGTGCAGCACTTAGAGCTGTGTCTGTGTCTGTTATGTAAGTGGCGTAATAAGTTTTATCTTTCATGTATCGTGGACATTTTCCAAAACAATTAACATTTTAGCTAAATGGTATTTCAAAGGTAGGTCTTTTTGTTTGTTTGTTTAGAAAAGTGAATTCCTGTTTTCCAAAGTAAAATTAAATCAGTGTTTCACCAACACTAAATGTTTAGTGCCAACCCATGAGGACATCTCTGACGCTTTAGAATTAACAGTGTTTGATATAATCCCATTTGTTTATTTTTCCTTTGGTTGCCCGTGCTTTTGGGGTCGTATTCATGAAGTCTGTGCCCAGTCCTATTTCCTGAAGTGTTTCTCCTATGTTTTCTTTAAGAAGTTTTATTGTCTCAGGGTGTATATTTAAAAGCTTCTGCACAGCAAAAGAAACAATTAAAAGAGTTAAAAGACAACCAACAGAGTGGGAGAAAATATTTGCAAAATATACATCTGACAAAGGATTAATATCCAGAATATATAAGGAACTCAAACAACTTTACAAGAAGAAAACAAGCAACCCAATTAAAAAATGGGCAAAAGAGCTAAGTAGGCATTTCTCTAAGGAAGATATCCAAATGGCCAACAGACATATGAAAAAATGCTCAACATCACTCAGCATCCGGGAAATGCAAATCAAAACCACATTGAGATACCATCTAACCCCAGTTAGGATGGCTAAAATCCAAAAGACTCTGAACCATAAATGCTGGCGAGGCTGCGGAGAAAAAGGAACTCTCATACATTGTTGGTGGGACTGCAAAATGGTGCAGCCTCTATGGAAAATGGTATGGAGGTTCCTTAAACAATTGCAAATAGATCTACCATACGACCCAGCCATCCCACTGTTGGGAATATACCCAGAGGAATGGAAATCATCAAGTCGAAGGTATACCTGTTCCCCAATGTTCATCGCAGCACTCTTTACAATAGCCAAGAGTTGGAACCAGCCCAAATGCCCATCATCAGATGAGTGGATACGGAAAATGTGGTACATCTACACAATGGAATACTACTCAGCTATAAAAACGAATGAAATACTGCCATTTGCAACAACATGGATGGACCTTGAGAGAATTATATTAAGTGAAACAAGTCAGGCACAGAAAGAGAAATACCACATGTTCTCACTTATTGGAGGGAGCTAAAAATTAATATATAAATTCACACACACACATACACACACACACACAAACCGGGGGGGGGGGGGAAGAAGATATAACAACCACAATTATTTGAAGTTGATACAACAAGCAAACAGAAAGGACATTGTCGGGGGGGAGGGGGGGAGGGAGAAGGGAGGGAGGTTTTGGTGATGGGAAGCAATAATCAGCTACAATGTATATCGACAAAATAAAATTTAAAAAAAAAAAAAAAAAAAAAAAGAATTAACAGTGTTTGTGTTAGATAAAGTGCTGGACCGAGAGTGAAATGTACCAAATAATTATAACTATAATTACCACTTTGTAGTAATAATTATATGACTTTCGGCAAATTAGAAGTTATACATTGTAAACCTCAATTTCCAATTTTTAGTCCATAAAATAGGATGCACTGTTGTGTATTTGTGTGTAAGGGATGCTAGGAGGGGTTCTACTTCAAAGGCATTCAAATACTACAATAAGGCTTAAAAGATCATATATAATAGAAGGCACTTTTCAGTCTTGTGCTGTAAATATTTGCTCCCTGTGCTATAATTTGTGCTTCATAAAATTTAAGAAAGCACAATAACATCTACCAATCATAAAATAGCAGACTTCTTAAGGTGAGGAACATCCTATCAAGCTGGTAATCAACAGAATACATGAAACAAAGAAATGGAAGTTTAGTTGAGTGATTTTATGTAGAAATCTTATTCTTGGATCAAGACAAAGTCAGTATTTGTATCTAACATTTTTCTGAAATTTATTTCTTACTTGCAGGTAAAATAAAATCACTATCACATTTTTTTAAGCTCTATTTCAACTTGATCTACTTAAGGATGTTATGAAATAGACACTGAGTACTAATTGTATTGACATTGCACATCAAACAATACACAAATCATTGATTGCTATAATATATTTAAACAATAACAAAATACATAAAGTAAAAAGCTTAAATATCCTTTACTGCTCATCCATGTCTACGGTAGCGACAGAAAGTTGTGATACCATTTGTCCCCCATCATAAGGATCATGGCCGATACTCCTGTAAGAAAAGACAGGTTAACAAAAGAAAAGCATAAGAAGTTTATTTAATCAAATTTGTACACGACACGAGGGACTTCAGAAATGAAGACCAAGAGACCCAGGGAAAACTGTTTCTTTTTATGCTTAGGTTTGAAGAAGAGCGGACAGCCTTGTAGAAAGGGATTGAGCAAAAGGATATAATCTCACAGTAACAGGCTGATGTGAAGCCCAGCAAAACCTGTCCAGATTTTTCTTGACCTCTCTGTGTAGCCTTTCTTCCTCCCAAGTATTGGTCAGGGCACCTTCTGGAACGAGGGTCTTACAACCTACTATCAGACAAGATAGGTCAAAGAATTTCTTCACGGCCAGCTGCTACACGAAAGGCAGAGAAAGGTTAGAATCATATTTCTAGGATTTGTGGCTGGCTTTGGGGAGAGGGGTTCTGGTTTCTATCAACCACCTTGGGGAAGAGGAATTTTAGTGTCTATGGCCTGTTTTGGAGAGAAAGAGGAGCAGGAGAAAGGGGGGCAGGAGACGGTCAGAAAGACACTTTGCTTCTCAGGCTCTTCTAATTTCCTTCAGTTCAAAGTACTCAGCAGGTCAAAATGCCATACTTTGGGGTATTGTTTTCCTTGCCCCAATACTATCTAGCATGGCCACCACTTCTATTCCTGTTTTTGTCTTTTCCAGTTACAATTACTATTAACTATATGATATGATTCTGTTTAAACTAGTTTTCTATATATTTACATAAACATCTTTGTATGTGTAAACCTGTACCTTCATATATATGGGACAGTACATTGTATTCTTTGATCGAAAAATAATAACACATTGTTCTTTTAAGGCTCCTAATTATAGTTACATTAAGCAAATTTCTTAACATTTTTTGCACATTAACATGTATTCCTTTGTGAAATGTATATTCCCAATATTTGCTCACTTTTTTTTTCTAAGTGATAAGACTTCTTTAAAGTTTCCCTTTTCTGTTGCAAATATTTTTTGGCTAGGCTGTGAATTGAATTTTAAGTTTGTTTCATGTCTCTCTTATTGTAAAAAGTTTTAGTTTTACAGGAACAAATCATTTTTTCTTCTTTTTTTTTTTTTTTTTTTAAATGTAGCATTCTTTATTGCACTTTTTTTTTTTTTTATTTTATTTTTTTTCACTTTTTTTTTTTAATTTTATTTTGTCGATATACATTGTAGCTGATTAATGCTCCCCATCACCAAAACCTCCCTCCCTTCTCCCTCCCCCCATCCCCCCCAACCATGTCCTTTCTGTTTGTTTGTTGTATCAACTTCAAATAATTGTGGTTGTTATATCTTCTTCCCCCCCCCCCCCGGTTTGTGTGTGTATGTGTGTATGTGTGTGTGTGAATTTATATATTAATTTTTAGCTCCCACCAATAAGTGAGAACATGTGGTATTTCTCTTTCTGTGCCTGACTTGTTTCACTTAATATAATTCTCTCAAGGTCCATCCATGTTGTTGCAAATGGCAGTATTTCATTCGTTTTTATAGCTGAGTAGTATTCCATTGTGTAGATGTACCACATTTTCCGTATCCACTCATCTGATGATGGGCATTTGGGCTGGTTCCAACTCTTGGCTATTGTAAAGAGTGCTGCGATGAACATTGGGGAACAGGTATACCTTCGACTTGATGATTTCCATTCCTCTGGGTATATTCCCAACAGTGGGATGGCTGGGTCGTATGGTAGATCTATTTGCAATTGTTTAAGGAACCTCCATACCATTTTCCATAGAGGCTGCACCATTTTGCAGTCCCACCAACAATGTATGAGAGTTCCTTTTTCTCCGCAGCCTCGCCAGCATTTATCGTTCATAGTCTTTTGGATTTTAGCCATCCTAACTGGGGTTAGATGGTATCTCAATGTGGTTTTGATTTGCATTTCCCGGATGCTGAGTGATGTTGAGCATTTTTTCATATGTCTGTTGGCCATTTGGATATCTTCCTTAGAGAAATGCCTACTTAGCTCTTTTGCCCATTTTTTAATTGGGTTGCTTGTTTTCTTCTTGTAAAGTTGTTTGAGTTCCTTATATATTCTGGATATTAATCCTTTGTCAGATGTATATTTTGCAAATATTTTCTCCCACTCTGTTGGTTGTCTTTTAACTCTTTTAATTGTTTCTTTTGCTGTGCAGAAGCTTTTTAGTTTGATATAATCCCATTTGTTTATTTTTCCTTTGGTTGCCCGTGCTTTTGGGGTCGTATTCATGAAGTCTGTGCCCAGTCCTATTTCCTGAAGTGTTTCCCCTATGTTTTCTTTAAGAAGTTTTATTGTCTCAGGGTGTATATTTAAATCCTTAATCCATTTTGAGTTGATTTTAGTATACGGTGAGAGGTATGGATCTAGTTTCATTCTCCTGCATATCGATATCCAGTTATCCCAGCACCACTTGCTGAAGAGGCAGTCCCTTCCCCAGTGAATAGGCTTGGTGCCTTTGTCAAAGATCAGATGGCAGTAAGTGTGAGGGTTGATTTCTGGATTCTCTATTCTATTCCATTGGTCAGTGTGTCTGTTTTTATGCCAGTACCATACTGTTTTGGTTATTATAGCTTTGTAGTATAGCTTAAAGTCAGGTAGTGTTATGCCTCCAGCTTTATTTTTTTTGCTGAGCATTGCTTTGGCTATTCGTGGTCTTTTATTGTTCCATATAAATGTCTGAATAGTCTTTTCCATTTCTGAGAAAAATGTCTTTGGAATTTTGATGGGGATTGCATTGAATTTGTATATCACTTTGGGTAGTATGGACATTTTCACTATGTTGATTCTTCCAATCCAAGAGCATGGAATATCTTTCCATCTTCTTGTATCCTCTCTAATTTCTCTCAGCAGTGGTTTGTAGTTCTCATTATAGAGATTTTTCACCTCCTTGGTTAACTCAATTCCTAAGTATTTTATTTTTTTGGTGGCTATTGTAAATGGGCAGGCTTTCTTGATTTCTCCTTCTGCATGTTCACTATTGGAGAAAAGAAATGCTACTGATTTTTGTGTGTTGATTTTGTATCCTGCTACTGTGCTGAAATCATTTATCAATTCCAACAGTTTTTTTGTAGAGGTTTTAGGCTGTTCGATATATAGGATCATGTCATCTGCAAACAGGGACAGTTTGACTTCATCTTTTCCAATCTGGATGCCCTTTATTTCCTTCTCTTCTCTGATTGCTCTGGCTAGTACTTCCAACACTATGTTGAATAGGAGTGGTGAGAGTGGGCATCCTTGTCTAGTGCCTGTTCTTAAAGGAAAAGCTTTCAGCTTTTCTCCATTCAGGATGATATTGGCAGTGGGTTTGGCATATATGGCTTTAATTATGTTGAGATACTTTCCCTCTATACCTAACTTATAGAGGGTCTTTGTCATGAATGAGTGCTGAACTTTATCAAATGCTTTTTCAGCATCTATAGAGATGATCATATGGTCCTTGTGTTTGAGTTTATTAATATGGTGTATCACATTTATTGATTTGCGTATGTTGAACCAACCTTGCATCCCTGGGATGAATCCCACTTGATCGTGATGAATAATTTTTCGTATGTGTTGCTGTATTCTGTTTGCTAGTATTTTAGTGAGGATTTTTGCATCTATATTCATCAAGGATATCGGCCTGTAGTTTTCTTTTTTGGTTATATCTTTACCTGGTTTTGGTATCAGGATGATGTTTGCTTCATAGAATGAGTTTGGGAGATTTGCGTCCGTTTCAATCTTTTGGAATAGTTTGTAAAGAATCGGTGTCAATTCCTCTTTGAATGTTTGGTAAAATTCTGCTGTGAATCCATCTGGTCCTGGGCTTTTCTTTGTTGGGAGCCTTCTGATAACAGCTTCAATCTCCTTTATTGTTATTGGTCTGTTCAAATTTTCTATGTCTTCACGGTTCAGTTTTGGGAGCTTGTGTGTGTCCAGAAATTTATCCATTTCCTCCAGATTTTCAAATTTGTTGGCGTATAGTTGTTTATAGTAGTCTCGAATGATTCCTTGTATTTCAGATGAATCAGTTTTAATATCGCCTTTTTCATTTCTAATTTTTGTTATTTGAGTCTTCTCTCTTCTTTTTTTTGTTAGCCATGCTAATGGTTTGTCAATTTTATTTATCTTTTCAAAAAACCAACTTTTTGATTCGTTGATCTTTTGAATTGTTTTTTGGTTTTCAATTTCATTCAGTTCTGCTCTGATCTTAATGATTTCTTTCCGTCTGCTAACTTTAGGATTGGATTGTTCTTGTTTTTCTAGTTCTTTAAGGTGAAGTGTTAGGTTGTTCACTTGCCATCTTTCCATTCTTCTGAAGTGAGCATTTAATGCAATAAATTTTCCCCTCAATACTGCTTTTGCAGTATCCCACAGGTTTTGGTATGATGTATCATTGTTTTCATTAGTTTCAATAAACTTTTTGATTTCCTGCTTGATTTCTTCTTGGACCCATATGTCATTAAGTAGAATGCTGTTTAATTTCCATGTGTTTGTATAGTTTCCAGAGTTTTGTTTGTTATTAATTTCTAGTTTTAATCCATTGTGGTCTGAGAAGATACATGGGATAATTCCAATTTTTTTGAATTTATTGAGACTTGATTTGTGACCTAATATGTGATCTATCTTGGAGAATGATCCATGTGCTGATGAGAAGAATGAATATTCTGAGGTTGTTGGGTGGAATGTTCTGTAGATATCTGCCAATTCCAATTGGTCTAGAGTCTTGTTTAGATCTTGTGTTTCTCTACTGATTCTTTGCCTAGATGATCTGTCTAATATTGACAGTGGAGTGTTCAGGTCCCCTGCTATTATGGTATTAGTGTCTATTTCCTTCTTTAGGTCTAATAGAGTTTGTTTTATAAATCTGGCTGCTCCAACATTGGGTGCATACATATTTATGATTGTTATGTCTTCTTGATGGATCAGTCCTTTTATCATTAAGTAGTGTCCCTCATTGTCTCTTTTTATGGTTTTTAGTTTAAAGTCTATTTTGTCAGATATAAGAATAGCCACTCCAGCTCGTTTTTCTTTTCTGTTTGCATGGTAAATCTTTTTCCATCCTTTTACTCTTAGTCTGTGTGAATCTTTATGGGTGAGGTGGGTCTCTTGTAGGCAGCATATAGTTGGGTCCTGCTTTTTGATCCAGTCAGCCAGTCTGTGTCTTTTAATTGGGGAATTTAAGCCTTTAACATTAAGAGTTGTTATTGAAAGGTGTTGCTTTATTCTTAGCATTTTATTGGTTGTTTAGTTGTCTTAGGTGTCTTTTGTTCCTTGCTTTCTGATTTACTGTTTGGTTTCTTTGTTTGTTGGTTCCTTAGGTTGTAGATAGTGTTTTTGTTAGCTTGTTTTCTCTTCATGAATGCCATTTTTATTGTACTAGCGGGTTTAGATTTTTCTTAGGTTTTTATGGCAGTGGTAGTTATTTTTCAGGAACCAAACCCAGTACTCCCTTGAGGATTTCTTGTAAGGGTGGTCTTGTGGTAGTGAACTCCCGCAGTTTTTGTTTGTCTGAGAAATATACTATTTGCCCCTCATTTCGGAAGGATAGCCTTGCAGGGTAGAGTATTCTTGGCTGGCAATCTTTGTCTTTTAGTATTTTGAATATATCATCCCATTCCTTTCTAGCTTTTAGGGTTTGTGATGAAAAGTCTGATGTTAACCTGATTGGGGCTCCCTTATAGGTGATTTGACGCTTCTCTCTTGCAGCTTTTAAGATTCTCTCTTTGTCTCTGAGTTTTGCCAATTTGACTATGACATGTCTTGGAGAAGGCCTTTTTGGGTTGAATACGTTTGGAGATCGTTGAGCTTCCTGGATCTGAAGATCTGTGATTTTTCCTATACCTGGGAAGTTTTCTGCCACTATTTTGTTGAATATGTTTTCAATGGAATCTCCATTTTCCTCTCCTTCTGGAATACCCATGACTCGGATATTTGAGCGCTTGAGGTTGTCTGATATCTCTCTCAGATTTTCTTCCATGTCCTTGATTCTTTTTTCTTTCTTTTTGTCTGCTTGTGTTATTTCAAACAGCCCATCTTCAAGTTCAGAGGTTCTCTCTTCAACTTCGACAAGCCTGCTGGTTAAACTCTCCGTTGTGTTTTTTATTTCGCTGAATAACTTCTTCAGTTCAGCAAGTTCTGCTACATTTTTTTTCAGGACATTGATTTCCTTGTATATTTCCTCTTTCAGATCCTGTATACTTTTCCTCATTTCATCATGATGTCTAGCTGAGTTTTCTTGTATCTCATTCAGTTTCCTTAGAATTATCACTCGAAATTCCTTATCAGTTATTTCAAGGGCTTCTTGTTCTATAGGATCTAGAGTATGAGATTTATTAACTTTTGGTGGTGTACTTTCTTGATTTTTTGTATTTCTGGTGTCTTTTTTTTTGGTGTTTATTCATTGTGGCAGGGGGTTTCACAGTCCACCGGTTTAAGACTAATGACTAACTAGGATGTTGCTGTGGTTGCCAATTTGGTATGGCTCCCGCCGTGACTGCTCAGTTGGCCTCTAGTGTCTTGTGTGTGTGGTTGCCTCGGGTCTTGGGCTTCTCCGGGGATCCACCTTTCTGGTCAGCTTGTACTCTGCTGGGCTGGTGGATCACGTACCACAGGGTGTGTGATCTCTGTTGAGCTTTCACTTTCTGTACAGGACTTCTCCCCGTTCAGTGTGCTCTGGCCCAGGCTGTTAGATCGTGCAGTGGCGACCCCACCGGGTGTGTGGTTTCTGTCGAGTCTCCGCCTCCCTGGCCGCACGTCTCCCCCGTCTGTGCACACTGTGCTGGGTTGGGGCGTGTCTTCTGCACCCCTCGTCTATCAGCTGGGCCTTCA
Source organism: Cynocephalus volans (assembly GCF_027409185.1). Lineage (NCBI taxonomy): Eukaryota > Metazoa > Chordata > Mammalia > Dermoptera > Cynocephalidae > Cynocephalus > Cynocephalus volans. The sequence continues at coordinate 120,749,141 of NC_084468.1, forward strand.
AGACCCTGCTCAGCACCGCCTCGCCCAGGAAGTCTACCAGGTTTCTGCTAGGCACAGACGACCAGTCTCTCTGGGTGCCTTTGTAGCACTGTGTAGATCTTTCTCGGGTCTTGTTTACCTTTGTATCCCCCCGGTATAAACCGAGTCTAGTGCCCGCCTGCAGCCTGCTCTCCGGCAGGTTCAAGCAGACCTGGGAACTCTCCTACCACACTATTCCCAACCAGAAATTCGTTAGGCTTTTTTCCAAACTGGTGGTCGCAGAGATGGTATCTGCCTCCCAGTAACAGGAAGTTTACCGGGGCCGGAGTCCAGGGTGTGGTGGAGTGACAGTCGGCCCGCCCGTACTTCCTAGCCCTCCCAAAACTGGTCGGGACGCCCCCACCCCCAGCCCTGCCAGAGAACCGTGGAGGGAGTGGGAGAGGAGGCCAGCCCGCAGGGTCCGGAAAGCCCCGCGCCAGGCCAAGCAAATGGGCTCAGTGATGGCCGAGCAGGGCGGAGCTGCCCGCACCTGGGAAAATGGAGGCAGCACCGGGGCAGAGAGTGGCCTGGTGGTGCAGGCGGGGAGCCGCGTGGGCATCCACCCCCCGAACAGAGCTGTGCCAGGGATCACTCACAGTGCTGTGCCAGGTCGGGCGCTCGCTCTGTCTCTGGTTTGTTGCCTTCCGTGTTCTCGGCGCTGCCGCCTCGGGCTGTTCAGTCGCGGCGCCGCTAGGGCGCTCCCAGGAGTCTTCTTTAATGCCGGCCTGAAACCTCGAATCCTGGATAGGGCAGCTGGCCGCCTTCAGTGCGGCCCCAGCCTCCGGGATCCTGGCTGCATCCACAGCAGCCCTGGCGCCGTGTTCCCTGTTTCAAGACTCACTTTTGCAGCTAAGAATCAGTTCTTTTCCTGCTCCACACTTCAAAGCTGTTGCCTGTAAATGAGGCAGCCTCTCCTGCCGGGGGCAAAGTGGCGTTGAGCCCCCACGACCGGCCAGCAGCAGCAGTCCTCCCTTAAGAGATGGCCAGAGAAAGGTCCACAAGTTTCCCGGCTGCCTGAGGCCCAGTGGCCACCTTATCCACCTCAGCTACTCTGCGCCAGCCGCCGCAGCCGCCGCCATCTTGAAACCCCAAATCATTTTTTCTTCTAAAGCTGTGGTTTGTTTTAGAAGCCATTTCCTACTTATAGTTGGTAAAATACTACTTTTAATTTTCTCATATATGTGTACGTGTATATGTGTGTACATATGTATACCTGTATGTTCTAGTTCATTCCTTTCATACAGATTTAAATTTTTGTATTCATCATATAATAAATTCTCACCCGGATATGGGTAAAATCAATAATTATTAAGCTCTAAATTAGTAAGTTGTTTTGTATTAGTCAAGAATTTTTAGATTAAACAATAAAATATCTTACTGGAGTTTGGATCATTGAGATTTTAGTGCTGATCAGGAGAAGAGTGTCAAAGAACGTCTATTAGAAATAATGCTGTCTTATCATAGATTTTCTTACTATGAGTATAACTCACATAAAAACACTTCGCAGTGTCTGAATAGATCTGTCTTAGAATCTTGGGTAAGAAATGCCAATGCAGTTTAGACTATTCCCTGATGTGTCCAATATTTTAAAAGTGAAGACTTCACATTATAGTTATTATCTGATAAACTTTGGCAGTCATGGTCGAAAGAGAATATTTGTGCTTTCATTTCACATGACCTTAAGTCAATGATTTTATGATTCCATGAGGTGAAATACACAAACATCTTCAAAGTGCTTTAAACACACACACACACACACACACACACACACACACACACACACACACACACACACACTTATGTGTTTGGTGGGTTGCCAAGACCATCTTCAGGTTCAGTGATTCACTTGAAGGGCCCACAGAACTCAGAAAAGGTGTTACACTCACTCACAACAATGGTTTATAACAGTTAAAGGAAATCAACTAACATCAGCAGAGGAAAAAGACACATAGTGTAAGCTTCTAGTTATCCTTTCCCAGTGGAGTCACGTGAACAACATTTAATCTCCCTAGCATATGTGTGTGACATATATGGATTACTGGCCTCCACAGAACCTCATCCAAGACTTGGTGTCCAGGGATTTTATTTAGGGTTGGTCATGTAGGCATGGAGCACTGCGTGGCTAACCTTATTCAGCCTCCAACTCCTCCAGAGGGTCAAATTGATACCACATGCGCCAAGACCCCCACCTTCAATCACATTGTTATCACAGACTACCTGGTGACCCAAGGCCCCAGGTAAACAAAAACACTTATTAAGATTAATATTCCAAGGGTTTAGAAATTATCAAGGACTTATATACCAAGAGTTGATCAAGGACTAAACCTTCTTTGGAACATGCAGGGTTTCCACAACCCAGGCCTGCAGAGTTAATCCTTTAGTACACAGTGGATAAATTGTCAACTAAATGGATATTACAGAGATACTAATTAGGAACATGACCGCAGAACAAAGAAACCAAAAAAGAAAAAAAAATAAATAAAAACGTAATGTACTTCCTACTTTTTAATGTCCTTTAATTTGAAAATATGGTCATGGGTACATTTCAAATTCTAAAACCACAGTGAATAATGCTATATTGCCCTGATTTTTTTTTTCCAAATAAATTTCTTCCAACAGTAAAGAGGCATATTCTGAAAACAATCTCACTTGTCATTTTCCATAAAAGTTGAGAAATATGATGAGCAATTAGTAGATCCAACAATGCACTGCAATCTTCAGAAACCTCTAGAGGATATCAGAAAAATATCCTATTTTAATATTGGGAAGTAAGGAAGTCAATCTGGTCTGATCTATGCAATTTGGCCTTTGAATACCTAAGACGCTGTCAATCACACTTCTGAATTAATGTTCAGCACAGCAGGAAATACTAACTTATGCAAACCAAACTGCTGCCAATAAGAAAAAATTTAAGAAGTCTCCCTATTTGCAAAAAGACACATTTATTGTTGAGGTTTTTTTTTTGCTGTTTTGTTTTAAAGCTATCTTTGTAAGCATGCAAATAAAATGCATTTTGGTTGTCTTACCCACATATCTGTCTATAATAAGACATTAAATAAAAATATTTCTTTACTGAATTTGCTTTTTATTTCCATGTTTTTGTGCTAGGTAAATAAAAGGTGCTCCAAAATCACAATTATGAAATAAAAAAATAAATGTTTTTAAAAAGCAAGTTACATTTTTCAATATAATTAATAACAGTACTATAAATGCAACCCATCAATAAGATGTTAGTTTCTTAATCAAGGCTATACAATTAGACTAGGCTTAAATTTTTCCTTATATACTTTAATCTTATGCTAATAAAGACCTTGATTAAATTGATTCAGAAAATGATTTAAGAGATCTAAATCATCAGCTGATACTTCAATTTGTTTTCTTTTCTCATAAATGAGATGATTTTTAAAATGGCTAATTTGTGGAAAAATAAAGGAAACAACATATATGTTTTACTGATGATCACAAAAGAATGCTGTGTCAGTAATATATTCCCTGCATTATGTTCAAAATGAACTGTACACTTTTAAAAATGGTCAAAATATTTTGAATAAATGAATTCTAATACACTGTAGGCTTTTATTTTTTAGTCTGAAGCAAATTTATATAGTATACAGTTCATATTACAGAGGCATTTAAAAATGTTTCTTGATAAGTATTGTATGTTTTCAGGACATTGAACAGTGTTTTGGTTTATTTGATTTTGGTTTCCTGATTGGTTTCCCTCACAGGAAAAAAAAAAAATCCCAAGTAATTCAGTATTTACTCAACTATTAGGAAGGCAAAAGAGTGTACTTGATAATACTTAGACTTTGGAGTCAGATTAGCTGGATTCTAATTTTGGTCCACCAATTACTAGCTCTAAGACTTTAGTACGTAAGATATTAATAGTATGCAAGCAATATGGATTTTTGAGGATAAAATGAGCTAATCCATGAAAAGAACCTAGCATAGTGCTTAGTGATTTATAGGTATTCGATAAATGTTAACCTATTCTTATTTTTTGTTTGCTTTATTAATTCAAAGAACCTCCAGCATATTTAGAGAATAAACATTAATTTACCTTGAAAATGTTTTGAATAATTCTGTCTCCATATTAGAAACAATGTATTTCAATAATTAGTTTGTTGTCTATATCAGATCCAACTAATAGAAATTCATGTAATGATGGAAAGTTTTTATAATCTGTGCTACCCAATATAGTCACCAATAGCCGCATGTGACTACTGAGCGTAAAACTACAAATAGAACTACCATATGATCAAGCAATCCCACTACTGGGTATTCAAAGGAAAGAAGATCAAGATGTTGAAGAGATGTTTGTACTCCCATGTTTATTGCAGCACTATTCACAATAGACAAGATATGGAATCGACCTAAGTGTCTATAAACAAATGAATGAAGAAAATGTGGTATGTATACACAATGGAACACTATTCAGCTATAAAAAGGAAGAAAAACCTTCCATTCATAGCCACATGGATAAGCCTAGAAGACACTATGTTAAGTGGAGTAAGACAGGAACAGGAGAAATACCACATGTTCTCACTCAGCGTGGAAGCTGAGGACATCGATCACATAAAAGTAGAGAGTAGGATGGTGGTTAAATGGGGCTAGAAAGGGTAGGGGGCCGGAGGGACAATGAGAGGCTGGTTGAGGAATGTAAAAGTACAGCCAGATGGGAGGAATATTATCAAGCATTCTATAGCACTGTAGGGTGATTATAATTAATAACAATTTATTGTATAGTTTCAATTAACTAGAAGAGAGGATTTTGAGTGTTTCCAACACAAAGAAATGATAACTGTTTGAGGTAATAAAAAAAAAATCAGTGGTTGCCAGTATTTCAAGGGATAAGGGAATGAGAGAGGGATGAACAGGTGGAGCACAGAGAATTTTTAGGGAGCAAATCTATTCTGTATGATATTGTAATGTCGAATACATGACATTATGCGTTAGGCAAAACCCATAGAACTGGACAACACAAGACAGAACCCTAATATAAAATTAAGTTAAAATAATACATCAATATTGATTCATACTTGTCACAAATGTACCACACTAATGCAACACGTCGATAACAGGAAAAACTGCGTATGTGGGTGGGGGAGGGTATGGGAAATCGCTGTACCTTCTGCTCAATTTCTTTATAAAACTAAAACTCCTGGAAAAACAAAGAAAAAAAAAATAGAAGTGTAACCAAAGAACTGCATTTCTAATTGCATTCACTTTTAATTAATTTAATTTAATTAGCTACATGTGGCTAGTGACTACAGTATTGTACAGCACAGGTCTATATGCTGTATTTTAAATACAGTTCTTAGCTAAATCCAGATGTTTCCAGCTATTACTGCAAAGTGAAGCACACTCAATTGCACTTGCAGTAATGAAGGCAATATCCCAATTTGTTTAGAAGTCTCTGTTTAGACACAAGAGTAGTATTTTTCTTTTGTTCAACTTTATTTATTTATTTTGCTGATGGCCAGTGCAGGGATCTGAGCACTTGACCGTGGCATTGTAACACCACTTTCTAACCAACTGAGTTAATTGGCTAGCCTCTGTTAAACATTAAGAGTAATTAAAACTTGATTTCATGTTGGGATCTTAGGTTACAGGAGCCTAGCTGACAGAGACCTTTCAGAGAAGTTATCTACTGACACTGGCCCCCAAATTTTTCATTGAGACTGTCATCATATTCAGGCCAACTAGTAGGAAGCAGATTCCTACACCTTGTCAGAAACAGGCAGATGAAGTGGTACAGTGGTCAGGTTCTGGATTCTCAGGTACTAGGGTACATAACCACCACAGGTTCCCAAATGCCTCCTGATGGATACTAGGTGGCTTCCAGAAGCAAAAAGCAATTGTAAGACTCTTTCGGGATTCTCTCTGCTATAAGATATGATTTCTCTAATATCAGTCCTTTAAAATTCTCTGATACTTTTCGTTGGCCTAATCCAGCTGAAAGCCAGAGGGCATGAGAGCTCTGTTGGTGCACCCATTCTGTTGTATCTCCTGGGCAGGGGCACAGAGAACAAGGTGGGAGAGGCGCTCTGCGTGGGCAAGTGGAAGATAGGAAGTATATTCTATTTATAACACAAAACTGTGACAGGAATCTAGGAAGCTATGGATTCCATGCAGGTAAATCTGAAAAGAGAAAGGAGGATGAAGTGGATACATAACAAAAATGCAGTTGAGTCACAGAAAGTGCTAACAACTTTCAGTTCTTTCCAAGCTACATTTCTGCTCTTTATGTTTCATGAGATTGTTTGAGTATTTATAATACATGTTTTCATTTTTTGCTTAATCTAGCTAATTTCTGGTTTTTGCAACCAAAAATATTCGACTAATATAAGTTTAAAAATTCTATACTTCTCCCTTGTTCTCCTTTCCAAAAGAAAACAAAATCAGACCTATGTTTAATTTTAAAGATGAAATATATTAATTTTAAATGAAGCCCCATCACTAACTGATGATTTGACCTTAGATAAATATGTTCTCTTGGATTAAATGTCTTTAAAACTGCTAGTAACTCTTTTTAAAAATTTTACTATCACAGATAATACAAGAAATAAATTTTGAAAGACATGTGAGCTTGTATATACTCATATGTGTGTAAGTGTATCAAAGAGTAATAAGCATAATATAACTATACATTATATATTTCATCAGTAGTTTGATAGCCATTCTTTAATTTTTAAACCATGAGAAATGAATTTTATTACTTATTTTGTGTTTATGTTATATCTAAGCAAATATGGATAAAATGCCTGAAATATATTACTGTCCTTGACCAATAAAAGTGAATTAAAAAATTTCATTGTTTAATATTTACTAAAATATAAAGTAATAATAATCAAAGTTATGATTTATTGAGTGCTTATTATATGCCAGTTATTTGAGGAGGTGCTCTACATAGATTACTGAATTTAACAAAACAGAGTGGAGTGAGATTGTCTCACTTTGCACAGGAGTAAATTGTGGTCTAGAGATGTTAAACTATTGATGGAGGGCAACCCTTTACTAAATGGATGAATTACAGCTCAAGTCCAAATATCACTCATAGTCTACACTCTTAATCACTATGATGTAATGCCTTTTCTTTTCTACTTTTACCCTTTTACTTTTGAAGTAAAATACATTTCAAGAGAAATTAAATTACCTTTCATAGAAATGCTTAAATTAAATTATAAATTGTAATCTTCTGAAACAAGTTAACTATAATCTCTTGGTAGAAAGAAGTATAGATGGTATTTTCTTCCTAACATCTATTTAAGCTCTCTGATTTAAAAATTCCACTAATTCACCCTCTTGTATCAATAATAACAATAATAGCATCTCTTGAAATTGAAGCTTAAATTCATGCTAGAATTACTTAATTAATGCTTCTTTGTAGATCAAAAGTTTGTTTGAAATGGAAGAAAAAATAAATGTCATTTCCTCTTTTGGTGAAATTGAATCACAGTAGTTTACCTTAGAAATTCCCTCTGAAAGTACATTTTGCTAGACTTGAATCTGTCATAAGTTTATTGGCTATTGTGGTAGCATGTTATAGTAATGGCTCCCAGTGAATCATGTCTCCCCAGTACCCACAGCTTATTTTATTATCTGCCTACAATAAATGTGGGCTTGATCTTGTAAATTGTGATGGCCAACAAGAAATCAGCAAATGTGAAGTAAACAGAGACTTGTACGTTGATGCTCACCTCCTTACAACAGTGCTCTGAAGCTCCATGTCATGAAGGAGCATAAGGTGAGAGACCACATGGAGAGAAAGACCGTGCTGTCCCATCTCCTCCAGCTGAGCACAGCCTCCAGCCAACTCAACAGCTGAATTCAGCTGCATGAGTGGCCCAGGGCGACACCATCAAAAGAATCAGTCGATAAACTCAAACATAGAATCATAAAAAATGCTAAAATCTCTTTTGTTTTAATTCACTAGTTTATCATATCATTAAATAACTGAAATAAAACTGACACCTGAAAGTTGGGTTCTACCAGAACTAAAACCTGAAACACGTGTCATTAGGTTTGATTCTGGATATTGGGCAGAAACTAGGAAAACGGTGAAGGGACTGTTGAAGTCTGAAGAAAAGGCAACTTGTCTTTGTCTTGAGGGAAACATTTGCCAAACTGTTCCTTGCAGTTCCGCAGGAGATAAACTATGTCCCAAAGAACTTGTAAATTTTGATAAGAATATTTTTAAGCAGAATACTGAATATGGCAATTGGCTTTTTATAGATGCATATTGATAATGTATGGACAGAGAGATTAAAGTAATTTTTCAGTTTGCAAGAATACTTTAGAGGAGATATAAAATGCCCAGGATTTGCTGTATTGCAAAATAAAACTGTCTCATCTTCTGTTTCCTACAAAATAAATTAAAAAAAAATTCCAAAGGTAAAACATGCTTGAGGGCACAGAACAAATCAATGTTGTTACTATAAGATGCCTTGATAAGACTTCTGAAGATTTTCAGGTCGTGCTTAGTAGACCCTGTAAGCTAGACAAGAAGACATTTAAGAATCTTATGGGTGTTGTCCCCCAGCAGCCACACACATGGCCTAAATTATAGACAGCCCCATCCTGAAAGATTTATGGATTTGTCTTTTGAGGCATGGCATGAGCCCACATAATTACATTTTGTTAAATGAGAAAAGATTTTAAAATAATTGTATTTACCAAAATACACCACCAGTTTAGATTACAAGCAACTTATATAGTTCAAAATTATAAGAGATCTCTGAGTTTCCAACTTTATATGGGCAGAAAGCATATTAATAAAGCTGGTCTGCTGCAAATACATGTCATTTCTTACTGAAAAGTAAAGACATCTCAGGGGGTGAAGACCAGATCCCAGAAAGTGTAGCCAAGAGAAAAGGAAAACAATAGAATAGGGATCTTAGGCAGCAGAACAAGAACCTAATCAAGGAATATCTGCTATATCCAACTTTGGGAGAAGTAGCGATGTGTCCCTAAACATATGCCCCTTGAATTTCAGAATTATTACAGAGCAGCTGCTGCTATGTGTTCATTTTGTAAACAGAAGTGTCTATTGTAGCTTTCCTATCTCACTGTTGTGCATCGGTGTGTGGTGCCTAAATAACTTGACCTTCTAGTCTCTTGATCTAAAGATTCTGTCTTAGTTCATTCTGGCTGTTATAACAAAATACCATAAACTGGGTGGCTTATAAACATTAGAAATTTATTTCTCACAGTTCTTCAGGCTGGGAAGTCCACAGTCAAGATGGTGGCAGATTCTGTGTCTGGTGGCAGACTATTTTATGGTTCATAGCTGGTGCCCTCTTGCTGTATCTTCACATGGCAGAAGGGGCAAAGCAGTGCTCTGGAGCCTCTTTTATAAGTGCACGAATCCCATTCCTGTGGGCTCCACCTACCCTCATGATCTAATCACCTCCAAAAGGCCCCACCTCTTTACACCATCATGTCAACAATTGTTTCAACAAATAAATTTTGAAGTGACAAAACGTTCAGATTATAACAGATGCCAAACTTGAGGAGCCATACCTGAGAAGATTTATCTATCTGAATCAGATGTAAATCATGAGATTCTGTATTTCAAGCTTGATATTTGTCATAGGTTGAATTGTGGCCCCCCAAATTCATGCTGAAATCCCAACCTGTAGTACCTCAGAATGTGACCTTATTTGGAGTTACAAACAGGATCAAGTTAAAATGAGATAATTAGAGTGGGCTGTAGTCCCATATGCCTAATTTCCTTATAAAAAAAGAAAATTTGGAAACAGGTGCACAGGGAGAAGATGGCCATCTTCCAGCCAAGGGAGGCCTGAACAGATCCTTCCTTCACAGGAATCAGAAAGAATCAGCCCAGCCTACACTATACCTTGATTTCAGTCTTCCAGCCTTCAGAAGTATGAAACAATACACTTCCGTTATTTAAGCCGTCCAGTTTGTAGTTCTTTGTTATGGCAGCCACAGCAAACATATGCAATGTCAAAATTGCATAGACTAGATTTTGGAGATTCTAGGATAGCATATTTTATGTATAAGAGGAATGTAAATAATTTGAGGCCAATGGACAGACTCATAGATTATTTGATGGCTATAAAATCCTTTCACCTCATTATATAAGCCCCCTTTGAAACATAACTTTGCTGGTCCTCTTACCCAGAGGTAGTATCTATTTTTCCATCTCTATGAAACTAGTCTAGCCCTGTGACTAGCTTTGATCAATAGAATGTGGCAGAAGTGAGAATGCACAAGTTCTGAAGCCTAAGTCTCAAAAGCCATGCCACTTCCACTTTCATCCCCTTGGAACACTGCCCTGAGAACTCCATTGAAAGAAAAAGATAAAGACCTTTCTAGGAAAAGAGGCTGGTTGAATGAGAACTGATGAGTCCCATCTGATAGCCAGTACCAATTGCCAACATGGAGTTTAACCACCTTAAATCATCCAGCCTGGGCAAAGCAGCCACATTCGTGAGCATTAGATGAAGCCAGCCCTGTAGAACCATTCAGGTTTGGGGTGGTTGTAATTCAGCAATAGATGACTCAAACAGTAGTATTCAGGAGAAACAAGCCAAATGGTGACACTTAAATCCTAGGCTTTACTAAAAGGAATGGTTGAAACCTTTCTGATTTTTCTTTGTGTTTTTTTTTTTTGTTTCCATACTTGTTTTCAGATTGGGGTCTTGCTTTTATCTTCAGCATGTATTTAAGATGAACCAAAGGCAAGTAACATATATTTTAAATTAAATACAAAACAGTGTTTAACTGCCTGTCTTATATACAACTTATTTTACAAATTTGATATTTATTTTTTGATCTTAAAAAAAATGAACAGAGATATTTCATCCTATGTTGTAACATACAATATATGATAAAAAATCAAAACATGTTTTTTCTTTGTTCTTAAACATAAATAAAAATATCTTATGTTATGTTATAATTATGTTTTTGCACATTTATTCTGATGCTTTGGCATCAATGGATTTAGCCATTTAAAGATTTTAAATAAATACTATTAACAAAAGCGATAATAATAATATTAACATAGTTGTCCATACTGACTTAAGAAAAGAAGAATCCCAGTGCCATATAATATTAAGGGTATTGTAGAATATGGTCCTCAATGAAAATACTTAAAAATAACATTTACTTATCATTATAGTTTAAAGATGATCAATCTTAAAATATTCTGAAATATTTTTATTTAAATGCCATATGGAGCACTGCCAAGCTTAAAACCCACACATGTAGAATCCCAGAAATTTAATAAAATAAAGTATAATAAATAAAAAGAAAATATAAAACATAATAAGTATAAAAATAATGAGACTTATAGGAGTAGTGAATCATTCTGAAATTTTCTATCATTCATTTCATGATTGTGACAAATTTTAGGCTACGGGCAAGATTAATTTATTTATTACTACTTTATCCTAGGAACATATTATCCTCATTTCCCTAAAAGGTGTTATATATTTTGTTTTTTTAAAGCAAATTATTCATTTATTTCACAAATTATTTTAACAAATATTTATTAAAAACTTACTATTTGTGAGACACAATATTAAATGCTGGGTATCCATTAATGTTATTTCTGTCATCATAGAATTATAATCTGGTGAGTAATAAAGAAAACAAAAGAGTAAATAAAAGTATTTTTAGTTACAGATTTAGATAAAAGCTATAAGGGAAAGTTCATTTTCTTTGTGATAGGCCTAAAGGATGGAGCAGACCAACAGTTAAGAACTCAGCTCCTCCATAATCAACAGGATTAATGTCACATACTCTAAATTTTAAAAGTTCAACTAACAGATGTCTCTAATATATAACTGATAGAGACCACTAATAACAGAGATCTCACATAAACACTATGACCATTTTATTGATTTACTTATTTTATTCTCTTGGACCATTACTATAAGACCTATATAGATTCCTAATATTTATTGGACAAATAATTTGACTTCATTCAAACATACATGTTACTCTCACTCTCAAAGAACCAGCTTGAAGTTTGGTGATTCGTGGCCACACAGCTCACTTTTCCTTGCTCTAAATCCTGGTATCTCATCTTTTCTATTTTGCAGGGCATAAGGTCTCTCCTCCCTTGCTGACTACAAATCTTGGAGGAAATGTTAATAATACACAGGGATAAAAGAAAGCTTCCTCTTTGTATGTATTTAAAAATACCTGGGTGTATTATTCCCAGGACTTGTCTGGGGAGCAGACTCTCCCTTCCTTGTTTTGCTCTTGCAATGAATGCAACAGATATAGTTGATGAAGCCTCTCCCCCTACCCCAACCTCCCCTTTATTAATTTTGGGTCCATGGCCTTTTTATTCCAAATCCCAATCAGGGACAAAGAAGGGAACATAATATTCCAGAGAGGTACTAGAGTGTTTCTAGGCTGGCTTTTCCTCAGAAGGGGAAATAATGTCTGAAATATTTTAAATAAAGCCATAAAAAGAGTTTAACTCTTCTGGGTGAAACTTTTAATGCATTTCAGAAACTAGTAAAAAGGCAGCAGTTTGGTGCTGGTTAAGCATCCAGGTTCTGGAGTCTGATTACTGCGGTTTGATCTTCCCTCTACCTCTTACTAGTTGTTTGATTTTGGCAGAGTTATCTAACCTGTATCCCAGTTTTCTCAGCTGAGCAGTGGGGCTTAATAAGAAGATAATGGAAATTCCTCTCATGTGGGTTTGCTTTCTGCTTTAGAGAGTATGCACTGTAAGGGCTGGCTCATGCCAGCTCCTAATACCATGGCATTATTAACTTTTTTCCAACTTTTCATGCCCTATCCTTTTTACAGAACTATAGCCCAGATTTTCTCCCCTTATTCCTGAAAATTTAGTGTTATTTCACAGTTGTTCTACAGTATATTGATACTTTCAGAGAAATATGTCAAACTTAGTGGAAAAAGATGTTCATCAAAAAATTCAAGGTACAGTATTTAACCAGTAAAATTAGATTCTATATTTTGCATAAATAAAAATAATATTGAATCACAACATTTTATATTTTTGTAACAGTTAATTTAATCTTTAAGTATTGGTATCTGGGAAAAAGGGAACATGGACCACTTTTCTACAAACAAAATCAAGAATACAGATAAGATATAATTTCTTATGAGGAACATTTTTTTCAAAACACAACAAAAAGTAATTTAAATGAAATATAAGAAAATCCCTAATTGCCCCCCAGCCTGATTTGTGCAGATATATTTCCCAGAGTATTTGACTACTTTATTGAAAACAGGTTGACACATTTCTTTTATTGATTAAGACTACATTCACTTAATTGATTCACTGACGTATTCAGGCCTAATATTTCTGTGTTCTCAGGTCAATTTCCATTTTTCATTTTTAATGGAAAATTCCCTGTAGTATCAGAGACTACATACAAAACTGGAGAGTCGCTGCTTTGTAGTGGAGACCTGGACTAAAGACTCCTGCCATTGCCCAGATATGTGACTGTAGGCACATCAGTAGAAAGGTGATTCTGGAAAATTAATTCTTCTGCACTGGCCTTTTCATATATATTGCATATAAGATGAGAGCCTTGAAGTACATTACTTCTAATGTATCTTCCAGCTTGGACCTATTATAGCTTACATATACCTTGAAATTCCAAGTTTATTTTATTTTTTGACACCCAAGAAAATGTTGGATTACGTGAAGGGAATTTATAAAATTCTCAAATCTTGCTTAAAATATTATTAAAACTGTAAATGCAATTTATAACAAGTATTTGAGTCAGGTTTACATTGGCATATCAAATAGGTAATTTTAATGTATTGTAACTGCAAATGTATTTAATTACTTAACTCTAATCTTGCAAAAAACATCATATAGCTGTAATATCTCCTCACTTATATTTGAAAGATTAAAAAAAAAGAGCAGTGGGAGAGTGTGGGGGTGCAACAGGAAACCGGTAGGATCGCTGTGGAGTATGAAAACCCAGGATGGTAGCAGACAGAGGAGACAAAGAGGCACACAACCTTAGCTGCCATGATTCCAAAACCAGGATTTGTGCAGGAAGAATTTTTGCTAGTAGTGAAAAGGTAGACAGAGGACCCACATCAATCCCCGTCTTCACCAAAAAGCCCACAGATCTTTGGCAGAACAAACCCAGATCCAAGTGTGGGGAATACCCTAGAAAACATACACTGCATCACTCTAGAACACTAGCCCAAAGTACTCCCCAACCCTCACCCTTGGCTCCCAACTCAATGCATAATGGTGCCATCTTGAAACCAGAGCCATTACAGGAGCATGCCCTGCCCTATAGCCAGTAGCCACAGTGCTTCCCCATCCTTTAGGCTCTGCCTCCTACCCAGCATAATCATAGGAGAGGCTATAATGCTCTGATCCTGGCAGCGTGAACCATGTGCTTACAATGACTGTGAGTCTGTTCTGCAGTCTGGGAAGACAAATCTAGTCCTGTGGAGCTGATGCACCCCCATATCCTCAGCCAGAGATAGGCAGACAGACAGACCCTCTTCAAGTGGACCACACCCCTAACCCCAGCCCTGCCAACTCACTGAGTTGTGTGTGCCTGAGCCCCCAAGCCAGAAAAACAGCTCATGGGTCTCTACCCTAACAAAAATGACCTCAGACCAGTGGAAATAAAGTGCATCTGCCCCTCTCAGAGAAGTGACCAGGCAGTTTGTCAGGAACAATCCCACCTAGCAGCCTTGCCAACAGTCCCAGAAGTGGCTGCACTGACCCCTTCACAATAGAACTGCCTAGTGGCCTTGACCACCACCCAGAAACAGCTGGATGGGTCACTTTACTGTAGGCCTGCCTACTGACTGACTCACTTCTCTAAAAGTGGCTAGACAGGCCCCCTCCTTGCAGACTCACCTAACAGCCTAACCCACTTCCTGAGAAGTCACTCAGTGACTCTACTCTTGGCAGTCCAACTCCCAAACCACAGAGGAAAGCATGACCTCACAGGAAACTTCATGACAACCACCTGGCCGCAGGGCAGTTCTGCCTCAGCCATCCTTCTCCCAACACAGCAGTTCATCTTGCTCCCTGCCAACACCCAGCCCAGCAACAACTAGCTCGATCTTTCCCTGATCCAGGTGTTTCTCCATTTTACTAGACAGGAAGAAAGAGTAAAGTAGAAGCAAGGACCCAAGAGAAGTCTGTCTGCAAGAAAGAAGAAAGTGAAACCCTGCCAAGGGTCATCCACTCAAGCTGAGGAGATTCAGTACCCACCAGTGCTCCTATCATGATCACTAGACACTAGCTAGGGTGCCAGCAAGTCCACTCACCTCAGCCAAGGAGTGACAGGGCACCTAGGTGCTTCTACCAAGAACTCAATATCTTGCCTACATCCTCAATGACCCAACACAGTGTCATTCACTTCAGCAAGAATCCACTGAGTGCCCCAGTGCCTAGGCCATTGAGGCACTCACAGACAACTCTGATGTTTAATACAGTCAAAGTAATCACATGGAGACTACACTGCTGAATCTACCCAGAACCAAAACAAAAACACTCTACAACACAGTCAATATAAAACACATCTACAGGAGGGAGTCTTTCTCCTCAACAGTGACTGCAGAGTAATAAAAGAAGTAACTGCTCCATCGGATGACATGACCTCAATGTAGGGATACTAGAAATACAAACAAACAAACAAACCGAAAACAAGAAAACATAACACCACCAAAGGAATATAATAATTCTCAAGTTCCAGACTCCAAACAGCAATTACTGAAAAGAAATTCTGAGCAACGATCCTAAGGAAACTCAATGAAGTACAAGAAGACTCACTCAGATAAACAAAAAGAAAAGAAAAAGAAAAAAAAATAAATGAGAAAAACTATTCAGTACATGAAGGAGGAAATTTACAAGGGGATAGATACCTGTAAAAAGAATGTAGCAAAACTCCTGGAACTGAAGGACTCATTCAATGAAATAAAAAATACAACCAAGAGCTTAAGCAGCAGGCTATAGAAAGTGGAAGAACAAATTTCTGATCTTGAAGACTGTCTTTGAAATAACCTAGGCAGATTAAAAAAAGGAAAAGAAGAACTTAAAAAATGAAGAAAATCTTCTAGAGCTATCAGACAACCCTAAGTGCAAAAACATCTGAATGTTCCAGAAGGGAGGAGAAAGGAAACGGTATTGAAAATTTATTCAATGGGGCTGGCCAGTTAGCTCAGTTGGTTAGAGCACAGCTTTGTAATACCAAGGTCACAGGTTTAGATCACTGTACTGGCCAGTCACCAAATAAATAAATGAAATTTTTTAAATAAAAAGAAAAAGAAAGAAAAGAAAACCTATTCAACAAAAAAATGGGAAACTTCCCACATACCAGGATAGATATGGACTCTCAGATCCAATAGACTCAAAGATCCCCAAACAGATTCAATATAAAGTTCCTCTCTGAGACACATTGTAGTCAAACTGTCAGAACTTGGAGACAAAGAGAGAATCTTAAAAACAGCAAGAGAAAAGTACAAGTCACCTATAAGGGAGTTGTCATCAGACTAAGAGCAGATATCTCAGCAGAAACCTTACAGGCTAGAAGACAATGATACATTCAAAGTACTAAAAGAAAAAAAAAAAAAAGAAGAAGAAGCCTGCCAACCAAGAATACTATACCAAGAAAGCTATCCTTCAGTTATGAAAAAGAAATGACATGTTTCCCAGACAAACAAAAACCGTGGGAGATGACCACCACACAACCAGCTCTACAAGAAATCCTCAAGGTAGTCCTGCATTGGGAACCCAAAATATGATAATCACTATAATGAATTCATGAGAAAGATCAAAACTCACTGGTTGATAAAACAACCATATGAAAATCAATAAAATGCTAGGAATAAGACAATAATTCTCAATAACAACCCTCAATGTAAATGGGTTGAATTCTCCACTCGAAAAACATTGACTGGCTGAATGAATTAAACTAGACCCAACTGTATGCTGCCTACAATAAACTCACCTCATCTGTAAAGATTCACACAGACTAATAAATAGTAAAGGGATGAAAAAAAGATATACCACACAAATGGAAACCCAAAACAAGCAGGAGTAGTTATTCTTATATCAGGTAAAATAAACTTCAAATAAAAATTATATAAAAAGAGACAAAGAAGTTCATTATGTAATGATAAAGGGATCTTTCCAGCAAGAGAATATAACAATTATAAATATATATGGACCTGCCTCAGATTGATAGTCCCCCCAAAACTTGACCCCCATGTGACAGTGTAAGAGGGTGAGAAATTCTATTATGATAATTGAAACATGGGGCCTTGAAGAGGTGATTAGTTTCTGAGGACCACACCTAGTAAATGGGTTAAAAATGATGGTCAAGGGCATGGTTCTGAGGTCTTTAAAAAGAAGAGCACCTGAGAGGTTAGTCTCTCTCTGCTCCCTCATTTTCTGCCATGTAAGACCTCTGAGTCACTGTTGCCACCTCCAAGGCCTTTACTAGCTGTGTTCCCTGAACTTTAGACTTCTCAGCCTCTGAAAGTATAGGCAATAAATTTTGTACTGCTTATAAATAACCCAGTTTCAGGTATTTATGTTTAAGTGACAAAATCAGACTGATATGGAAAATTGGTACCAGAGAAGTAGCTGTGTTACTTATAACAAATACTTTAAAATGTGGAAATCGCTTTGGAACTGTGTGTTGTGCAAAGGTTGGAGGAGTTTGGAGGACTCAGAAGAAGATAAAAAGATGACAGAAAGTTTGGAATGACTTAGAGATTGGTTACATAGTGGTAAGCAGAATGCTGATAGAAGTATGGATAATAAAGACCATTCTGAGAAGGTCTTATATGTAAATGAGATGGGACTAATTGGAAACTAGGGCAAAGATCACCCTTGCTATGAACTGGCAAGGAGTTTGGCTGAATTCTGTTCATACCCCCAAATATTTCAGAATGTGGAACTTAAAGGTGATGACTCAGGGTATTTGGCAAAAGAAATTTCTAAGTAGCAAAGCATTAAGAAAGCTACATGGCTACTTGTAACAGCCTATGTGAGTTATGGTGTCACAGGCATGATGTAAAGCCAGAATTGAAAAGGAAAGCAGAGTGTAAGGATTTCAAAAATTTGCAGCCTGGCCATGTGCTGGAGAAGTAGAGAGCATTTTCAGGAAAACCATTCAATGGTATATGACTGTTAACTAAGGAAATTAATGCAGAAGAAAGAGATTGTCAAGAGAAGGGAAAAACGACCTTGAAGGCATTTCAGAGATCTCGGAGGCTGCATCTTCATTAGAGGCCCAGAGGCCAACGGAGACGGAATGGTCTTGGGGAACATGCCCAAGGTGCACTTTAAGGGCTTGCTACCCAGGGCCACCTCATAATGTGCTCTTCACACCAGCACACCAGCTGCTTTGGATATTCTGGCTGTAGCTAAATTGGCCCCAGGTGTGGCTGGAGATGCAGTTTTGGAAAATAGAAGCTAGAAACCTTGGCAGTATCCATGTGGTGTTAAGTCTGCAGGCTCATAGTATGCCAAAGCTGTGGAGGCTTGGTAGCCTCCACCCCTGATTTCAACTAATGTATGGAAAAGCTTGGGGACCCAAGAAGAGATCTGTTGCAAGGGCAAATTTACTGCATACAGTCTTCACTAAAGGGATGCTGAGAGGAAATGTGGGCTCCTTCTTGCAGCAGAGAAACTCTGACAGTGTTATGTCCAGTGGAGTTGTGAGAGCTTGGAGGCTCAAGACCTGTGGAGCTGCCAGAATGGAACACCAGCCTGTGATAATTGAAGTGTGGACTGAGACCAAGAAAGCCATAGGAGTGGAGCTGCCCAAGGACTTGGGGCCCAACCCTCACACCAGCATACAGAAGACATGGAACACAGAATCAAGATACATAATTCACCAGGTTTGAGATTGAATGCCTGCTCTGTTGGATTTCGAACTTGCTTAAGACATGTTTCACCTTTCCTTTGGCCTATTTCTCCCCTTTTGAAGGGGAATTTGTACCCTATGTTTGTCCTGTCATTATACCTTAGCAGTAGATAGCTTGTTTTGATTTCACAGATGGGAATTTTGAGTTGAAACAAGTTAAGACTTTGGAGATGGAATGAATGTATTATATGTGAAAAGGACATGAGATTTGGGGGTCAAGGGTGGAATGCCTTGAATTAAATGTCCTCCCAAAACTTGACCCCCATGTGGCAGTGTTAAGAGGTAGGACGTCCTATTATGATAATTGAAAGGTAAGGCCTTGAAGAGCTGATTAGATTCTGAGGACCACACCTAATGAATGGATTAAAAATGGTGGTCAGGGATATGGTCCTGAGGTCTTTAAAAGAAGAGCACATGAGAGGTTAGTCTCTCTCTGCTCTGCCATTTTCTGCCATGTAAGACCCTTGGGTCACTGTTGCCACCACTGAGGCATTCACCAGCTGTGTTCCCTGGACTTTAGAACTCACAGCCTCAGAAACTGTAAGCAATAAATTTTGTATTGTTTATAAATCACGCAGTTTTAGGAATTTATGACATAAGCAACAGAAACAAACTAATACAGTATCCAACATTGGAATACCCACATATATAAAGCAATCACTATTAGACCTAAAGAGAGAGATAGGCTCCAATCCAATAAGAGTGTGGGACCTCAGCACCCTCCTCTCTAAATTGGACAGATCATCTAGGCAACAAATCAACAACAACAAAAGGATTTTGACTATACGTTAGAGCAACTGGACTCAGCAGATATAAATAGAACATTTCATCCAACAACTACAGAATATACATTCTTCTCATCAGCACATGTAACATTCTCCAAAATAGACCATGTTAGGTCACAAATCAACTCTCAACTAATTTTAAAAATTGAAATCATTTCAAGTATCTTTTCAGACCACAATGGATTAAAACTACAAATCAATAAAAAGCAAAACTCTGGAAACTCTACAAATGCATGGAAATTAAACAACATGTTCTTGAACAACCTATAGGTCAAACAAGAAATTAAATAGGAAATCAAAAAGTTTCTTGAAACTAAAGAAAATGAAGACACATCATAACAAAACCTATGGGAGATTGCAAAAGCAATACTAAGAGGAAAGTTTATTGAAATAAATGCTTACATCAAAAGAAGAGAAAGACTTCTAATAAACAACCTAATGTTATACATCAAAAAACTAGAAAAACAAGAACAGTCCAATCCCCAAATTAGTAGATAGAAAGAGATAATTAAGATCAGAGCAGAAATAATGAAAGGGACACACAAACAAATGATACAAAAGATCAATGAAAGAAAAAGTTGTTCTTTTGAGAAAATAACAAAATAGATAAACCATTAGCTAGACTAACCAGAAAAAAAGGAGAGAAGACCTGTATTAGTCTGTTTTGTGTTGCTATAACAGAAATACCTGAGAATGGGTGATTTATAAAGAGCAGAGATTCATTTGGCTTATGACTCTGGGACAGCTGCCTCTGGCACCAGCCTCAGGCTGCTTCTACTCATGGCAGGAAGTGGCAGGCAGCCGGCAGGTACAAGCAGATCACATGGCAAGAGGAAGTAAGAGAGAGAGAGAGAAGGTGTCAGGGTCCTTTAAACAACCAACTCTCATGGGAACTAATAGAGCGAGAACTCACTCACTACCTCTCCTCCCCCAGAGAGAGCATTAATCAATTCATGTGGGATCCACCCCCATGACTCAATCAGTTACCAACACTCAAATTTCCACATGAGTTTTGGAGGGGACAAAATATCCAAACTCCGTCATGACCCAAATAACAAAAATCAGAAAAGAAAAACAAGACATTAAAACTGATAGCACAGAAATACAAAGAATCATTAGAGATTATTATGATTAACAACTATATGCCAACAAATATGAAAATCTGGAAGGACTGGATAAATTTCTGGACACCTATAAACTACCAAGACTGAACCAAGAAAATAGAAAACCAGAACAGATCAATAGCAAGCAACAAGATTGAAGAAGTAATCAGCAGATTCCCAACAAAAAGAAGACAGGACTGCATGGTTTCACTGCTTGAATTCTACCAAACCTTAAAGAAGAATTAATATGTATTCCTTCAAACTTTTCCAAAAAATTGAAATAGAAGCCATTCTCCCAACCTCATTCTGTGAGGACAGCATTACCCTGATACCAAAAACAAACAAAAAACTACAGTTTTTTGTTTGGTTTTGATAACAAAAAGACTACAGAGCAATACACTTAATGAACATAGACACAAAAATTCTCAACAAAATATTAGCAAACAGAATACAGCTGCACATCAAAAAGATTACACATCATGATCAAGTGGGATTCATCCCAGGGATGCAAAGATGGTTTAACATATGCAGATCAATAAATGTGATACACTACATCAACAAAGTCAAGGATGAAAACCTTAAGATAATTATAAATCTTAAGATAATCATAAACATATGATTATCTCGATAGACTCAGACTTGACAAAATTCAACAGCCCTTTACTGTAAAGACTCAACAAATTAGATATAGAAGAAAAATATCTCAACACAATAAAAGCCATATATGACACATCCACCACAAATACCATCTTAAATAGGAATAAGCTGAAAGCTTTTCCCTTAAGAACAGTAACAATTAAAGGATGCCTAGTCTCACCACTCCTATTGTACATAGTATTGGAAGTACTACCAGAGCAATCAGCCACGAGAAAGAAATAAAGGGCATCTATACTGCAAAAGATGAAATCAAATTGTCCCTGTTTTCACATGTTTTGACATGATCCTACGTATAGAAAAACCTGAAGGCTCTACTAAAAAACTCTTAGAGCTGATAAACAAATTCAGTACAGTTGTAGGATACAAAATCAACACACAAAATTCAGTAGCGTTTTTATACTCCAACAGAAAACTAGCAGACAAAAAAATCAAGAAAGCGAACCCATTTATGATAGTCACCAAAAAAAAAAAAAAAACCTTAGGAATAAATTTAACCAAAGAGGTGAAAGATCTCTACAACAAGAACTACAAATCACTGCTGAAAGAAATTAAAGAGGACACAAAAAGATGGAAGGATATTCCTTGCTCTTAAGTTAGAAGAATTAATATTGTGAAAATGTCCACACGACTCAAAGCAATATACAGATTCAATGCAATCGCCACAAAATAACAATGAAATTCTTCACAGAAATAGAAAAAACAATCCTAACATTCATATGAACAACAAACAACACCATATACTCAAAGTAATCCTGAGCAAAAATAAATAAATAAATAAAGCAGAGGCATAACACTACCTGACCTCAAATTATACTACAAAACTGCTGTATTAGTTGTTTTTTGTGTTGCTATAACAGAATACCTGACACTGCATAATTTATAAAGAAAAGAGGTTTTTTGGCTCATGATTCTGGGACAGCTGCTGTAGGCCTCAGGCTGCTTTCTACTCATGGATGAAAATGGCAGGCAGCTGGTGGGCACAAGATCACATGGTAAGAAGAAGCAAGAGAAAGATGGAGGGGAGGTGCTAGGCTCTTTTAAACAACATCTCTAGTGAGAACTTAAAGAGTAAAAGGGAGGATAATAATCTATTCATGAGGGATCCACCCCTATGACCCAAACAGCTCCCTACATTGTCATATTGGGGATCAGATTACAACATGAGATTAGGGAGGACAAAGGTTGGGGGGACAACCATATCCAAACTATATAAGCTATAGTAAGCAAACAGCATGGTACTAACATTAAAAAAAGACACATGGACCAATGGAACAGAATAGAAAACCCCCCAAATCAATCCATGTACTTACAGCCAACTGATCTTCACCAAAGTTACCAGGAACATACACTACAGAAAGGACAGCTTCTTCAATAAATGGTGCTAGGAAAACTGAATATCCATGTGTAGAAGAATGAATCTAGACCTGTACCTCTCACCATATACCACATTAACTCAAAATGGATTCAAGATTTAAACGTAAGACCTGAAACTACAAAATTCCTAAAAGAAAACACAGGGGAAACACTTTAGGATGTAGGACTGGGCAAAGACTTTTTGAATAAGATCCCAAAAGCACAGACAACAAAAGAAAAAATAAACAAATGAGATTATGTCAAAAAAGCTTCTGCATAGAAAGGAAAAAATAAATCAACAGAGCAAAAACACAATCTACAGGATGGGAGAAAATATTTGAAAACTATACATCTGACAGTGGATTAATATCCAGAATATACAAGGAACACAAACAACTTAACATTAAAAAACTAAATAATCCAATTCAAAAATGGGCAAAGGAGTTGAATAGACATTTCTCAAAAGAAGATATACAAATGGCCAAAAGTATATGAAAAAATGCTCAACATCACTAAGCATCAGGGAAATGCAAGTCAAAACCACATTGAGATATCACCTAATCCCAGTTAGATTGGCTATTATGAAAAAGATTAACAAATGCTGGCAAGGAAGTGGAGAAAAAGGAACTCTTCTACTCTGTTGGTGGGACTGTAAAATAATATAGCCATTACGGAAAATACTATGGAGATTTCTCAAACAACTACAGATAGAACTACCATATGATCCAGCAATCCCATTTCTAAGTATTTACCGAAAGGAATGGAAATCATCATGTCGAAGGGAAATCTGCACTCCCATGTTTATCACAGCTTTATTGACAAGAGCCAAGATATAGAACCAATCTAAATGTCCACTGATGGATAATTGGATAAGGAAAATGTGGTATATATACACAATGGAATACTACCCAGACATAAAAAGGAATAATATTCTGCCATTTGCAGCAGAATGCATGATTTTGGAGAAAATTATGTTAATCGAATAAGTCAGGTACAAAAGAGAAATACTGCATGTCCTTACTCATAAGTGGGAGGTGAAAGAAAAAGAAAGAAAGAAAAGAAGGAAGGAGGGAGGGAGGGAGGGAAGGAGGGAAGGAAGGAAGGAAGATCTTAATAATGCGTTGAACTTTCAGAAGGAAAAAACAGATCTGAGGTTTCTACAGATGGGAAAGGAAGAGGGAGAAGGATTTTAGCAAGAAATTGGTTAATGGACACAAAGAACGATTACAATTTATAATGATAAATATGCTAATTATCCTGATTTAATCACATGTTATACATAAGTATTGAAAGTCAATTCTGTACCCCACAAATATGTATAATCAATTATGTTTCAATAAAAAAAGAAAAAAATGCAAAACATAAAATGAAATTGTTTTAAAAAGGAAAAAACTGTTCTTCGAATTGGCCAATTAAGTCACATTAATAACTTATAGTTTGTTAGAAGGAAGAAATCCTAACTGTAGAAATGTGAACGTCAGTTTCCTTGAGGTTTGTTTTCATCTCTACTTTTTAGTGTCCCCAGAAGTTTTAAATACACTTGGATCAGGGAGGAACCCTGGTGCTACACCCCTTAAGCTCGTATACCATTCTGCTGTAGTCTCGGAGAAAGTTGATCTGCTATGGGATGCTCATTTTACCCAGGAGCTGCTGGAGCCATGCCCACTTAAGTGAGAGGTAGAACCAAGCCCTCATTGCTCTGCATAAATCTTCTCCAGACTGCCCACTCCCTCCCCCCACCACCACTGCTTTCTGTCTTTCGGCTGGTGGGGGAACTCAACCCTTGACCTTAGTGTTATAACACCAGGCTCTAATCAACTGAGTTAACTTGCCAGCTGATGGAGTTTGGATGTGTTGTCCTCTCCAAAACTCATGTGGAAATCTGATCCCCAATGTGGCAGTGTTGGAAACTGATTGAGTCATGGGGGCGGATCCCTCATGAATGGATTAATACTTTTCCCGGAGGAGGGGGGATTAATGAGTGAGTTCGCACTCTGTTAGTTCCTGCGAGAACTCGTTGCTTAAAAAGACCCTGGCACCTTCTCTCTCTCTACTGCTTCCTCTCTTGCCATGTGATCTGCTTGTACCTGCCAGCTGCCTGCTGCTTTTCCACCATGAGTAGAAGCAGCCTAAGGCCTGTGCCAGATGCAGCTGTCCCAGAATCATAAGCCAAATAAAACTCTTTTCTTTATAAATGACCCAGACTCAGGTATTTCTGTTATAGCAACACAAAACTGACTAATACAGAAAACTGGTACCAAGGAGTGAGGTGTTGCTAAACAGATAACTGAAAATGTGGATG
Source organism: Cynocephalus volans (assembly GCF_027409185.1). NCBI lineage: Eukaryota > Metazoa > Chordata > Mammalia > Dermoptera > Cynocephalidae > Cynocephalus > Cynocephalus volans. The sequence continues at coordinate 120,774,228 of NC_084468.1, forward strand.
CAGCTTTGGTACTGGGTAAGGGCAAAGGTTGGAGGACTTAGAAGAAGAGAAAAAGACGCGGGAAAGTTTGGAATTCCTTAGAGACTTATGTGGTGGTGAGCAGAATGTTGATAGAAATATAGACAGTAAAGGCCATGCGGATGATGAGGTTTCAGATAGAAATGAGGGACATATTAGGAATTGGGGCATAGATCACCCTTGCTACACCATAGCAAGGAACTTGGCCACATTGTGTCCATGCCCTTGGACTTTGTGGAAGGTGGGACTTAAGAGTTGTGAACCAGAGCATTTGGCTGAAGAAATTTCCAAGCAGCAAAGCATTAAGGATGCTGCATGGCTACTTCAAACAGCCTACTCTGAGTTATGGTGGCAAAGGCTTAACATAAAGCCAGAATCTAAAAGGGAAGCAGAGTGTAAAGATTTGGAAACTTTGCAGCCTGGCCATGCAGTAAAGAAGCAGAGAGGTATAGAACAATGCAAAGGTGAAGCAGATAAACTGGTTGCTAAAGACATTACCTTGGCAGTGAGGCAGCCAGATGCTAATAACCAGGAAAATGGAAAAAATGCCCTAAAGGCATTTGAGAAGTCTGGAAGGGTGCCCCACCCATCACAGACCCTGAGGCCTAGAAGGACTGAGTTATCCTGGAGGAAAGACCTGGGGCGCAGCTGCCCTCGGGAAACTATTCCCTGCATTCCAGCTGCTCTGGCTGGAGTGGCCCCAAGTGTGGTTCGTACAGCAGCCCTGGAGAGTAGAGGCCCAAAACCTCGGTGGCGTCCACGTTATGTTAAGTCTGCAGGCCGGCAGGACGTGAGAGCAATGGAGTCATGGCAGCCTCCACCCAGATTCCAGAGGATGTATGGAAAAGCCTGGAAGCTCAGGCAGAGACCTGCCGCAGGGGTGGAGCACCACAGAGGTCATCTACTAGAGCAATGCCGAGCAGAAAAGTGGGGTTGGAGCCCGCACAGAGAGCCCCCACCAGGGAAATGTCTAGTAGAGCCAATGCAGCAGGGCTGCCGCCAGGACCCCAGAACAGGAGGACCACTGATAATGTGCAACGTAGGCCTGGAAAAGCCACAGGCACAAGTGTAGCTCGCTGGGCTGTGCCTGGCAGAGCTGTGAGAACAAGGCTGCCTGATGTTTTGGGGGCCCAGATGCCCAATTGTGCCCAGGATGCAGGACTTGGAGTCAAAGAACATTATTTTGGAGTTTTAAGACATAATGTCTGCCCTGCTGGGTTTCGGACTTGTTTGGGGCCTGTTTTTCCTTTCTTCTGGCTTATTCCTCCCTTTTGGAATGGGAATGTGTACCCAATGCCTGTTCCACCATTGTGTCTTGGCAGTAGATAAATCTGGTTTTGTTTTTCAGGTTCACAGCTGGAAGGACTTTTGCTTTTGGTCTCAGATGAGACTTTGGACTTTGGACTTTTTAGTTGGTGGTGGAGCAAGCTAAGACTTTTGGGACTGTTGGGATAGAATGATTGTATTTTGTATGTGAGAGTGACATGAGTTTTGGGGGTCCAGGGGTGGTATGATGGAGTTTGGATGTGTTGTCCCCTCCAAAACTCATCTGGAAATCTGATCCCCAATGTGGCAGTGTTGGAAACTGATTGAGTCATGGGGGGTGGATCCCTCATGAATGGATTAATGCTCTCCCTGGCGGAGGGGGGATTAATGAGTGAGTTCTCGCTCTGTTAGTTCCTGTGAGAACTCGTTGCCTAAAAAGACCCTGGCACCTTCTCTCTCTCTCTTGCTTCCTCTTTCTTGCTTCCCGTCACCATGTGATCTGCTTGTACCCACTGGCTTCCTGCCACTTTCCGCCATGAGCAGAAGCAGCCTGAGGCCCATGCCAGACGCAGCTGTCCCAGAATTGTAAACCAAATAAGCCTCTTTTCTTTATAAATTACCCAGGCTAAGGTATTCTGTTAGTTATAGCAACACAAAACAGACTAAAACACCAGCCATTACTGCTTTCTTAAGCTGCCAACTGATGCATCTACCGCTTTACAAGAATGAGTTTCCATCTCTCCCTGCTAGTGGGAAAAGCTTCTCCTTTTTCTATATATGAATATTTTACAGCAAAGTTGCTTAAGGGCCCAGATCTTACAACTCTTAGTTTTATATGCTTTTTTTCCTCAGGATACTCAGCTCTCCAGGATTGGGTGTGCTTTGTCTGGTGTACAGTGCTAGATTACTTCTCCCATGCTGTTTTTGGCCCTCTACAATGGGATCACTATATTCTCTTGTGAATATCTGAATCGCAAGCTCTCACAGAGTCCTAATGCTTCAGCAAATCAACAGATGCAGCTAAATAGGAGGTAGGAAGCTGGTGCTAGATGGGGAGCATGGTGGGGCATTGCCTAACATGACCTGCATCATTTATCTGAATTTGAATGATCCAGCTGACACATAGGATCGAAAAGAAGAATCTACTGTAGTTCATCTCAAAATTAAATGAAATCAGGGCTGGCTGATTACTCACTCGGTTACAGTAATGGTGCTGACAACACTAAGGCCAAGGGTTAGGATTCCTGTATTGGCCAGCTGCCAAACAAAACAACACAGACCAAAAAATCAAATCAAGTTTCTTTAAGTATTCTAAATGTATTATGGAGATTTATAATTCACCACAAGTTATGGTCAAAAAGTTTATAATAGCAATAAGTTGAATTTATGCTCAAATTTTAAGCAGAATTTTGACCAATGAATGCATTCTTTAATGAGCTTTCAAACAAATAAAAGCAAAACAGTGTTTTTTTTTTTTTCTGTAAACAAGGTAATAACTTTCTTGAAAAAGTAGTTATAAAACAAAAAATAGTTATTTATAAAATAGAAAAATACAAACATGTTGGAAGAGGCTAGGGGAATATATTGAAAATCACCACCACAAAATAATTCCTATTAGGAATTGGATTTTCTTTCCTAGTTTAATTGCTCTGCATGGATTATTGCTATTGTTGTTGATATTACTATTGTTTTAACTTAGCTGCTATTATACTGCCTGTGCAATTTTATAAACTTTGCTTGTTGCTTAAGATCATTATATACTTGTAAATCCTGACCATTACCTAGCATATATAACCATTAACTATAATACCTGATTCATTAAAATCTTTGGCTATAGCAAAGATTAGTAAGCCTTTCTCCATCATCAACTACTAAAATTTCTTTCAACCTCTCACAATTTCAAATTGTTTTAATAAAGGTATATGTGTGGAGTATATTATATTTACTTCTGATTATTTTTTAAGATAATTACAGAAAATACTTGGTTAATGTGTATAAGTATTTTGAGACACTTCATACCCATCATCAATTGCTTTAAAAAAAATACTAATTTATACATTTAGTTGTGATGTATGAGAACAATTAAACGTTTTAAAAATTTTACTGTCAAACCTATATTATGTAATTTAATAGTTGAAATATTATATAATAAAGTTTGAATAAAATCAGAAAATTATTTGTTAATTTCCAGTTTACTGAGAAGAGTCATTAATTATACATGGATAACTTAGTTTCTTATCTTAGTCATAAACTAATATAGGGGAAATTATTCTGTGGGTTCTTTAGAGTACACATAAAACATATTGACCAAGATTTCCTTATCTGAGAATCATGTAGTTTGTTTTCCTTTCTGAGACTAAGATTGTCTAAAGTCTACTGAGATAAATGGTACAACATTTAAAAAAATATACAATTTTCCCCCATATATGATCTCAAAAATCATCAGACTGGTACTCTCCTGTTCCTGAAATAGATTCCTAACTATTAAAACTTATACATTATAATCATTCATTAAAATCATATATATGAGGGGTCTCCAAAAGTTCATGAGAAGATTCATATTATCTTGTGATTCCATTATTCCGTGAACTTTTTTTTTTGGAGTACCTGCATATGTTTTTAAAACTGAAGCTTACTATTAGGCAGACTATCCAGTAACACATGTAGGGAGAAAGTGACTCATCTTCCACCATGGGGACCAGGCTGTCCTTGTAAAATATCATAAAATATGTGCTGCCAAGTGTAGTAGTCTGTTTTTGTGTTGCTATAATAGAATACCTGAGACTGGGTAATTTATAAAGAACAGAGGTTTAATTGCCTCATGATTCTGGGACAGCTGCATCTGGTGTGGGCCTCAAGCTGCTTCTATGCATGGTGGAAAGTGGCAGGGAGCCAGCAGATACAAGCAGATCACATGGTGAGAGGAAACAAGACAGACAGAGAGGGGATGTGCCAGGGTCTTTAAACAACCAGCTCTTGTGGGAACAAATAGAGCGAGAACTCACTCACTACCCCCACCCCCAGGGAGAGCATTAATCCATTCATGAGGGATCTGCCCCCATGACTCAAACAGCTCCCAACACTGCCACACTGGGGATTCAATTTCCACATGAGTTTTGCAGGAACAACATGTCCAAACTCTATAACCAAGCCTTAGAGGAGAAATGATACTTTTTGTGGACAGCCAGATCCCCAAGAGAAAAAAAGGAAGGAAGGAACTGGGCCAAGAATATACATTTCCTCCTTCAGCATTTACTAAATGGATAGCTTCCTCCACCTTCATGGGGAAGAAGTAGCAGAGAAAGGGCCAAGAGTGTCTTCTATTGGAAGAAGTAAACTACATGCAAGGGGAGAAATTATGTAAAGACATTTATACTAGGAGCCAGGACTGCGGTAGCCACCTAAAGAATCTAACTAGCCTCTCTGTGTTAACTCTCATAACTGTGTGTGTTTGTGTGTGTGTATCTGTGTGTTTGCACACACACACACATCATTTTCCTTGAGACACAACTAAATGTACATTTACATATAATATCCACTTTAAGTAAAAGGTAAGCCTTTGAAGTATGTTATTAAAGCATCAGTCATTCTCAGTTGGATGGATTTACTATGATTTTACCATTCTTGGAAAAACAAAAAAAAATCAAATTGATGAACAAATTAGATCATTCTTCACAAGTAATGCTTTTTAAAAATTTATCCATACTAAATAAAAGTAATACATGAATCCCTGAACAAAAAGAGCCATTTACAATTAGAGATTTGGTTGACTTTAAAGTTTTCCCTTGGGGGATTTTTTTCCTGAATGTTTGCTTGAAATATAAGAATACTTGTGAAATCATTTCCATTAAGATTGTGTTACATTGCAAATAACAGAAATCATTGGCTGGATGAGTTTTGATTGCTTTTGTAATCAATTATCAGTAAGGTAGTGGCTTAAGACAACACAGATTTCATTCACTTACAGTTCTGGACTTCAGAAGTCTAAAATGGGTTAGCAAGTCTGTTTTCTTCTTGAGGCTCTAGGCTACAATTTGTTTCCCTGTCTTTTTTCAGCTTCTAGAGTGCATTCCTTGACTCATGGTCCCATCCTCCATCTTCAAAGTCTATAGCGTAGCAACTTTAAATCTCTTTCTGACTCTGACCCTCTCTCTCCTGCCTCCTCTGTGATTACATTTTACTGACACCTATAATCCAGAATAAGCTCCCACCTCAAGACCTTTAACTAATCAAATCTGCAAAGTCCATTTTACCATATAAGGTAACATATTCACAGGTTCTGAAGATGAGGATGTGAGCATCTTTAGGGGGCAGTTATTTAACATGCCACAGTGGCTTCAATTAGGAGCTTGTTTTACTCATGTATCAATAAATCAGGAGGATCAATATAAAGGATCAATATTGTTCAAATTGACATCTCTCTCTCATATATATATATATAAAATATATATTTTATATGTACACACACACACACACACACACACACACGCGCGTGTGTGAGAGTGTGTGTGTGTGTATGTATATCTGGCCTTTCCTTCAGACCTGGGTGATGGCTGTGACATCTTAACTATCGTATCCATGTTGATGTTAGGAAGGAGGAAGGAAGGGGGAAATGTAAGCACAAGTTAATTTCAAAGTATAATTTATAACCAGAACTTTGCACAAATCATCTCTAGATGCAAGAGGGATGGGGAATTAAGAATTTAACTTGCACAGCCATAATTTTAGAGATAGAAAAGGGAGAATGGCATTAGGTTTTTATTTTATTTTATTTTTTGGTAAGCCATTTGACAGTATATGCCACAGTTTCAATACCTTATTATAAGAATTTTTTCTATCTTAATTTTTAAATTACAGGGAAAATGTGCCCTATGTACTTTCCTACTTAAAAAGAAATATTTTGGTAAATGAAAGGATTTCATCAGCCATCTTTGTGAGAACTACTTGAATAAATGTGATTTCTTTTCTTCTCAGAAGAGCACAGAATTCATGTCTGCGATTTCCATTATTTACATCCCTCATCCTATACAAAGTTCTAATAGTCCTATGTAATCCCCCATTATTTGTTTTCCTCTTGGGACAATGAGTAGAGATTTAGGAATGAAAGTTAAGAAATTAGGTTCTGTAGCTTTCATCTGTCAGTGAATTAGAGCTGTAGCTTTTCTGGTTTCAACCTTCATGGTATGGTAACTAGAGGGCTGTCAATCAACTTCGACTGCATATATTTTCAGACAGCGTGGAGCAGAGCAAATGCACACTGGAAATGAATTTTGAACAGTTCAGCAGAAGAGAGGTTTTCTCTCACAGGAACAAGGCATTCAGCAGGAGTTAAGGTCAGAACTAACGTACTTCTTCCAAAATGCTTCCAGATTTACACTTGGAACCCTAGAGTCGTCTTTGGAATCCCTTGATTGTCCTTGTCTGTACAGAGTTCCAGCTGCTTTGACCCTCAGGGCACTAAACAAACATTTCTTTCAAGTTGGCTTAGTTTATGACACAGAGAACATTGTGCGTCTTTTTCAGTGTAAATATTTAGTAACTGATCTTTACTGTTTGAATATTTCAAAGACTATTATGTTTTCTTCCTTACATGCCGTGAGATATTATAGAATAGGATAATGTTTTAAATACAAAAAAATAATATTTTTTCTGATTCAAAAGCAATTATTTCACTAAAGGCATACGACTTGACTCATTCTAAATGTGGGCTCAATTTGGGTGAAATTCATACACTTGCAGAATTCTATTTATTTTTATGTTAATGTATTGTATGAAAGCATTATTTTGGTTTATTTCCAAGAAAAACAAGATCAATTGCTCCCCTTACAATAGGATAAAAGGGAAATATATTGAATGGTTCTTATTTTAAAGTAAATTGTTTTAAAAAGATTGCATATGCTTACTTTGAACCTAAGACAAAATGTTATATATTATCTTTGAGAGTAAAACTTTAATTGGATGGCTCCCTGAAGTGGCAAAGAATCTATTATAATCTTACAGTAGTGAAATGAAAATATTAATACATTTTTCTAATAATAGTTCAGTCTCAAAGTTTTAGAATTCAATCATAATTTATCTGTCAAAATTAAACATCTGTTAAGCATCCTTTCAGTATATTCTAATACATTAGTGAAGTTTAGAGCTTTCATTAAATGTATAAAAGTTTTCATCATAAAGTGTGCATTCCAACATTACATTTAAAGAGCAAAAATTCTTTTACCTTTTTCCATTCCACATTTTTCGATAGTATTAGAGCGTGCAGAAGTCCCTGTTTGAGCCATAATAGATTTGTGAAATCTCTGATAACCAGAAAGAAAACTGAAATACAAGAAATGATGTGTTTATCTATGCTTTTTTTTACTGTGTTTATTAGTCCTTGCTTTTAATTTTATAGTAATATGCACGTATGACTCTCTAAAGAACAAACTCATGTTTGAATTATATTTGTATACACCCAGTTTGTGAAGGATATCTAATGTACAAAGGGCACTTAACACATTTCTTAGGAAAAGTGAAACGAGAAAGAGGAATAGGATAATGACTACAGCTCTATGTTCCCTTTCTCTGTCTTTACTCACCGTTTTATTCCCTGTGCTTTGTACCTATGAATAGTGTTAACCAAACACAAACTGTCAAGTCTCTCTGATTCTTTCTGGTCAACTCATGATTTAGATTTCCACAAGTGTAATCATATCTCTTGTAAACTTGTGCAACCATTACAAAACATATTTTTGATTTGTCTACCTTTTATTTCTAGTTAAAAAAAAAAGATTAGAAAAACTGCAAAACTTCATAAGGAACAACACAACCCTCTATCTTGAGTCAGTTAAATGACTTCCATTAAATTGGCAGGCTTCTGCTCACTAAAGCTGTATGTCATCATGGCTTTAGTCAGTTTGATTTAGACTAAGTTTTAGATAGTTTTCATTAACTTGTAGCGGAATCATGTGCAAGAAGCATATGTATCAGGGATTTAATTTACACACGTCTGATAAAGAATTGTGTAGGATTACTTTTTAAAAGTCACGCATTAAAACGTTTTAAAGTTACCATTTAAAAGTAACTGAAGCTATTTAGTACAATGAAAAAAAGAAAAGAAAACAAAATTCTAAAGAGTTCTATTATTCATCTGAGTCTAGAAAATGACCCAAATCAATTTCTATCAGTTATCCAAAATGTTATTCATTTCTCCTTCATGTCAAAATCAAACAATTTGGCAGCCTTTTTTCAGGAGAAAAAGAGTCAATGGACAAATGACCACTTAAGCACTTGGTTTCTGGGAACATTAAGGTCAGCTCTACACTAGAAATGTGAAGACATAAATGAGACAAATTTCAAAGATGAAGTAAAGCTGAAAGCTCTTTCACCAGGGCAGACCAACTGCCTAGCTGAATTATAAACCCCTAATGTGCATGACTTTATCTACCAATAAAATGGGAATTAAACTACAAGTCAATTCTGTCAAAGGCTGTTATAAAGATAATGAGATAATGTCTTTCAAGTGCTTTCAATGTCTTAAATGTAAAGAAGGTAATTTTTCCATCCTCAGTAAAGAGGAGAGCCATGATCACTAACATTTCGCATTGCTAAATGTACCTTCTGTGGAAAAGTGATGCTATTAAATTAATGATACCTAATGCTCTTCCACTAAACCTACTACAAAGATCTATTCATCAGTAATGAAGGCATAGATCTGTAGCTGAAGTTGGTGAGCTTCTCTGAGATTATCGACTATTTTCTATAAGATTAACAACCATATTCAAGGGCGTTTACTGCAAGGCTAGTTATAGACATGAAGAAGCATTCCAAAACAATGTATTTTATACTAGCAAGGAGATCTTTTAATTGGTATACATATATGAATAATGAAAGTTCATCCTCCTCAATGTTAACAAAAATTAGACTTAGGGTATATAACTTAGATGTTCTTTTAATATCATTTTCTACTACTGTCCAATAGAACTCATTAAATATAACATACTCAAATCATCTGTCATCTGAGCCACCACACTCATGTGACATAATCAATTTCAGTTGGTTCAACTAAAGTGAAAGACATATCCAAAATGTACATGGTATTAAAATGAGCCATGACTCTCTCTTGAGCTGCCATGATTGAATATAATTTTGTTAAATAATTAATTAGCCATTAATTAATTGTCAATGAGAGATATCAGAGGACAGATATTTTTTCTTTTTCTTTTCCTTTGACCTGAGTTATGGGTAAAGTTGGTGCAGTTTCTTGAAATAATGGACCTATATATGGAAAAATTAAATGACTAAAAATATTAATAAATTCCTACAGAAATTATCAAAAATTTAAATATCCATAGAAATAAATTGTAGTAAAATAATGATGATGATGATGATGATGGTAATACCTCTCATAACAGAACCTGTGAATAACAAGACAGACAATTGCTTGGTAGATTACAAATTGTTTCTGAGAGCTTCACTCAGTGAAAATAATAGTGATAGATTTTGCCTTTGCCATAAAATACTGATGGTAAAATATATGTTTAATATTTTCAATTTGTTATTTTCCTAATATACAATGTGTAATTATTTTTCTCTTGTACTGATTGCCATGGGCATATCCTCACACCCCAATTCCAGCCAATGAGAATTTAAAAGTCTTCTTGTGGTTACAAGGTTCATTAGGACCTAAATAAGACTTTAAAAGAAGATGATATACCTCTAGACATAGGTGTGTGAGGACAGGATGCCTGACGATCTGAAGATTCTGCAACCATCTTTCAGCAGAAGGGAAGAGAGCCAGTATGCTAAAGATGAATGAAAAAAAGAGAAAAAAAGAAAAAGAAAAGAGTTTGCCCCCTTGTTAATGCTGTTGAGAAACTGAACTGAGAAAAGCAGAAACAATTTAATCTGTAGCCTTTGTAACAGGTCCTCAGAATGTTAAGTTGAGATTGGGTTTTATAGTATTTGCTGCCCTGCCTAAACCAGGTTAATTTATACAGGTACCTTGCTGAGAACCATATCTATGTGGACATTAGGTTTTATCCAGTGGATTTTGATTTTACTGACGGGGTTAGTAGTAATGGTCTTGGGATAACCAGGACTGTGCAACTTGGTTAGAGCCCAAGTTTCTGGGAATGACAGAGCTTTCAGCATGACAGGCCCCAGTGACAAAATGAAGAGCACCATTTCTGAATGGCAGTGACATTCAGGAAATCAAAAAATTTTATTTGAAGTTAATTCACCCTTATTATTTTCTGTCTCCTCATTTTGAGAATGGAAAGTAAGTTTCTGCTTTGAAGCACCTCAGTGACATTTCTTGCTCAGGTAGGCTTACCCGTGGTAGCATTAGCAGTTAGGAGGCAGCATGTCTATGAAAAAAAACCCTAAAATTAACTTAAATGTTTGAAAATCCAACATACTTGAGGGTCACTTTTGAACTCCTTCTGCACTGTCAAGAAGTTATAATAGTTGTAATTGGTTCTATATGTGTTTAAATCTAGAATTTCTCAGAAATACCAGGGAAGGCAAACTCGAAACATGTAAAGTGTTCTGCTACCTGGTCAGGTGAGAGCTCAAAATCAATAAAAATTCTAGTATGTAGTAGAAACATGGTCTTCCATTGTAATCCCAAACTAGGAAGTCCTGGGTAAGCTTTTTAAAATAAAACTTACGTAAGTTCAAGATAGTTAGTAGTAGAATTGGTATTCAACCCATGTACCTGGCTCTTAGTCATTAAAAGTACTAAGATTAAGTACACTCATTAAGCTACAGAGCATTTAATGTCAAGTACAATATATTAGGGCTGACCCCGTGGCTCACTCCAGAGAGTGCAGAGCTCCCGCCGAGGGTTTGGATCCTATATAGGGATGGCCGGTGCGCTCACTGGCTGAGCGCGGTGCGGGCAACACCAAGCCAAGGGTTGCGATCCCCTTACTGGTCACACACACACACACACACACACACAAAACAGAGAGGTATACAAGATAAGTGGTGTCCCAAAGGAGGAGTGACCAGTTGAGCACTTTATGAGGTTGGTGGCTGAGGTATTCATAGCATGTGCGCTAGATTAGACTAAGAACTGTATGTGGCTTTCTAGGGAAAGAATATTCAGTAGTTGGAACAGGACGCACAAAGAAAATAAATGAACTTAATTCAGGAAACTGTTTTTTAATCTCTCTGATTCCAAATTATTGTAGTAGAGGAATGGTGAGAATAAACTATGTGAGGAAGGAATGAATCCCCTTGAGAACGTAAGTAACCCTTTTTTATGTGTTCACATTACAGCCTATAGCTTCTGTATTTTGTCACTTAACTTCACGATACTGCTGTTGCCTGTTTACATATTTATTTTATATTGGACTTTAATTTTAATGAAGGTAGATATTATGTCTGTCTTATTTATAGCTGTGTTCTTTATTCCATACTTGAGTATCTGCTACATTAATGATTCAAAGAGTAAGTATATCTACTAATACCAAGGAGGTTTGTTTGTCCAGACTCTTACCTCATTCTACCAAAGCCTTGTTTCAATTCCTCTTCATGGACAACAGAGATAGAGCTTGAGAATTGACATAGGAGCCTATTGTCTATTGTCATAGAAATATTAAAAGGATGACTCTCATGGAAAGAGAAGAATGGAACACAGGAAATATTCTAAAACTGAATTTGTTAAGTTCTTGTTTTGTTTTTTTGTTTGTTTTGTTTGTTTTGTTTTTTTACTCAAGGCTATATTTAAATAGAAGTGAACACTGAAAATATCTAAATACTGGTAATTAAGACCATGATAAATATTAACTGGTGTTTTATAAAATAACTGTTAATGAATGAGGAAATATCATTAGAACATTAAAGAAACATTTTAGTAATATTAACTACACAGTGAGAGGATTACTACCATACCAGTGTCTGGGTGATTATATCTTTTCATTTAATGATTGAACCAACTTGGGCAACAGACCTAAAGACACACATTCTTAATAGTAGCAAAGTTAGTATTTTGTTAAACATTTGAATAACTCTAGTATTTCTCTTTCCTTGAGTTCCAAAGTTAGATTGAGAAATGTGACATTACTTAAAAAATTTAAAGTTATTATTTAATAACCAAATGAATATTTTATATCAATTTTGGTAGGTTGTATTTTTTAAGGATTTTTTTTCAATTCATGTAAACCTTGGAATTTATTCATATAAATAAGTTACTATTTTTTTTCATTATTCCTTCAAATATTTCTATTTCTTTTTCTTTTTTTTTTTTTATTGGTTATGGATTTTCATGTGATACAAAGCTGATTGTCACCCCTCATGCCCACGATGTAAGGTCCAGATTCATACTGGCAGCATACCCATTACCACAAATTGCATTTGTACCCCGGGTCCTCCACCCAATTACCCCCAACTTCTTTCTCCCTCTCCCCCCCCCAACTCCATTTTGTAGCCCAAGGAATGTTCTCCTCTTCTCCAAGTCCAATGCACTACTGTGGTCTTTCTTTCCTTCATTCTTTCTCTCTTAGCTCCCACATATGAGTGAGCACATGTGGTATTCATCCCTGTGATTTGCTTATTTCACTTAACATAAGTTTCTCCAGGCTCATCCATGTTGTTGCAAATGGGAGAATTTCATTCTTTTTTATGGCAGAGTAGTATTCCATGGGATATATATACCACAGTTTCCTTATCATCCATCAATGGACATTTAGGTTGGTTCCATGTCTTGACTATTGTAAACAGAGCTGTGATGAACATGGGAGTGCAGGTATCCCTTCGACATGATGATTTCCATTCCTCTGGATATATATATCCAGAAGTGGGATAGCTGGGTCATATGGAAGATCTATCTGTAATTGTTTGACAAACCTCCATACTGTTTTTTAGTGGTTGTAATAATTTACAGTCCCACCAACAGTGTAGGAATGTTCCCTTCTCTCCACATCCTATATTATTTATTATTATTTTGATTTCTGTAGGTTCTATAGCATTTATGCCTTCTTTCATTTCTGATATTAGTCATTTACCTCTTTATCTCTTGATCCATTTTGTTAAATGCTTTTCAAATGTATTAGTATTTTTACAGAACCAACTTTGGGTTTTGTTAATTTTTTTTTGCATTAGTTGTGTGATTTGATTGATTTTTGCTTTTTAATATTTATTTACATTTACTTCCTTTATTTTTACTTTGTTTTTTCTTTTTAGATTTCTAAGAAAAATGTCTAGATCAATGATTTACAACTTTGTTTTTGGATAGAAATAAGAATTTGAAGCTAAAATTTTTCTGTGAGCACTGCTTTAGCTGTGCTGTTTAATTTTGGCGTATTTGATGATTGTCTAGATATAATGTTGTTTTTGATTCCAATTTAATTCCAAGGTGGTCAGAAAATACATTCTCTAATATTTAGATCTTTTGAAATTTACTGAGATTATTTTATCTGGCCCAGCATATCATCTATCTCAGTGAAAAGTATATGTGTACTTGATAAAAAGTGTATTTTGTAATTGTTGGGCATAATATTATGTAAATGTGAATGATGTCAAGGTAGTTGGCCATCCTGTTGAGATCTTCTGCATCTTTGCTAATTTTTTTTTGTCTAATGTTGTATCAGTTATTGAGAAAGTTGTGTTAAAATTTCCAACTACAGGGCCAGCCCCGTGGCTCACTCGGGAGAGTGTGGCGCTGGTAGCGCCAAGACTGCGGGTTCGGATCCTGTATAGGGATGGCCGGTGCACGCACGCGGTGCGGGCGACACCATGCCGAGAGTTGCAATCACCTTACCGGTCAAAAAAAAAAAAAAAAATTCTCCAACTAGGTATATTTGTCTATTTCTCCTTCAGTTTTGTTATGTATTTTGAAAATCTTTTAGGTCCATACATATAATTGTATAATCCACTAATTAGTTGACCCTATTAACATTCTGATATTTCCCTCTTTATTTCTGGTAACAGTCTTTGTATCAAAGTCCACATAGTCTGGTCATAATGTAGTCACTGAAGCTTATATATAATTAGGGCTTTCAGGGTATACTATTTCTTTTGTTTTACCGTGAACATTTCTGTGTCTTTTTTTTTTTTTTTTTTTTCTTTTTTTGTGACCGGTCAGGGGATTGGACCCCTTGGCTGGGTGTCGCCTGCACCATGCTCAGCCAGTGAGCGCACCGGCCATTCCTATATAGGATCCGAACCTGCGGCCTTGGCGCTACCAAGTGAGCCACAGGGTCGGCCCCATTTCTGTGTCTTTTTATTTAAAGTGTGTGTTTCACGGGAAACATGGTTGGGCTTTCTTTCGTACTTTCTCTCTTTCTCTCTCCTTCCCTCCTTCCCGGCTTCCTTCCTTCCCTCCTTCTTTCCTTCCTTCCTTCCTTTCTCCCTTCCTTCCTTCCTTCCTTTCTCCCTTCCTTCCATCCATTCTTTCTAAGTCCAGTCTGGCAACCTCTGTCTTAGAGTGTTTAGCATAATTAATAGAATTATTGATATGGCTGAATTTAAGTCACGCATTTACTATATGTTTTTCTTTATTCCATTTGTTTTTTGTTCCTTCATCCCTCAATTATTGATTTAATTATATAACTTCTAGTGACTGAGTCTCGGGATTTCAACATGTATCTTTATTCATGATCTTCTTGGAGGTTGTATTGTGGGACTTTGTGTAGAATGTGTGAACCTTATACCAGAATCATTCTAATTACCTCCCCATTTTTGTGCTATTGCTAAAAGTTCTGCATACTGTGTAATAATTTTAGCTTTGAGCAATCATATATCTTTTACTTAATTAGAAATATCTATCTCCCCTACATATTAGCTATTTCCCGTGCTTTTCATTTCTAATTGTAGATGTGAGTTTGCATCTGAAAATATTTTACTTTAGCCCAAGAAACATACTTTATCATTTTTTGCACTATAGGTCTCCTGGCAAATAATTTTTCCAGTTTCTTTTAAATCTGAAAATGTCATTATTTCAACTTCAATTTAAAGACTTGACTAGCTAAATGCAGAGTTCTAGATTGAAAATATAATTTTCTTTGAACAATTTAAAGATTTTGCTCCATTTCTTCCTGGCCTCCAACTTTTTTTCCTTATGGAGATCAGTTTCATTCTTATCATTTCCCTGTATACAATGGGTGGGTTTTCTTGGTCTACTTTCTTTGTCTTTGCATTTTATCATGAAATATTTAGGTTTATTTGTACTTGTATTTCTCTTGTTTGGTATTCATTTTGCTTCTTCAAAGTGTAAGTAGAAGTTATAAATCAAATTTTGAAAAATTCCTATTGGGATTTTTTCAAATACATTTTCTGTTTTACTGTCTCTCTCTTCATCTTCCAGGCTTCTAGTTACATAAATTTTATGCTGCTTAATTTTGTTCTGAGACTCTATTGATATCTCTTCAAGTTTACTGTCTTATTTTTTGCACCCTAAACACTGCTGTTAAGCCCATTCAGCAAAGTTTTCTTTCACTGATTGTATTTTTCAGTTAAAGTATTTTCATTTGTTTTTATTTTTATAATTGTCATTTCTTTTCAGAGTCCTTATCTTAATCCATTGTCACTATATATATATATATATATATATATATTTCAGGTTCTTGATCATATTTAAAATAGATCCTTTAAAGCTCTTCTCCACTTCTTCCAACATCTGGGTCACCTGAGGATCTGTTTCTATTGACATTTTCTTCTTGAGTATGGGTTATGTTTTCCTGTTTTTCTTTTTTTTTTTTTTTTGGTGTTGTTGTTGTTTGTTTGTTTGTTTTTTGTGTCTGGCAAGTGTTTGTCTTACAGTGGATATTTTGAATAGCATTTTGTAGACACCCTGAATTTAATTACATTCCTGTGTAGAGGGTTGATTTTTGTTCTAGGGGGCCATTAACTTGTCTGGATTCTGAATCCAAGCTCTGTTTTCTCTGGAGTGGAATACAGCAGAACCACTCAGTTCTTTCAAATTATAGTTGCTGGTATCACTACATGTCCTTTAGTTTGCTTCTCACATGCATAATTTAGTCGTCAATCATCATTTGTGCAAAGTTCACAAGCAAATTTTTGGGCTCAACCCTTCTATATCTCTCTTTTGTTTGGATTTCTGTTGGTCTAGCTTTTGGGTTTTTTTGTTTGTTTAATCTACTCTACTAGCCCTGAGCTTTGTATGCTGACATCTCAAGCAACTAAAACTGATTAATTTGCTGTGCTGTACCTAAAAGTTTGAGGTATACCCTCAGGGAAAAAAAAAAAAAGGTGACAAGCAATTAGACCCAGTGCACTTTTATTTATTCTAGGGTCTAATTTTCTCAATTACTGCCCACTCTTAGTGAGACTGACTGCCCTCAAAACACTGATTTTTTAAATATTTTGTAACTTAATTATTTTGTAATTATCATATGTGGGTGATGAACATAACCAAGGTATTTTATATCACCAGAGTATATTTATTAGTTTAAACCAAAATATTTCTGACCTATAAAAGTATAATGGGTAGAAATAATAAAAGAGTAGTCAGTGCTTGTATATTAATCATCCGAAATATATCTTTGTCAATATGACATATTCAAGGACCCTCTTTCAGAAAAAGACAAGAGTGCAGGGTTCTGTGTAAAAATTGTGTAGAAACAGTGAGTTAAGGAGAGTAGAGTCTTAAAGAAAATAGGAAGAAGACATTTTAAATAATAGAGAACTTATGAGTCAATTAAATAAAAGTATCTTCAATCCCTGTATGTGATGACAGTGAAACTGCGCAAGCTAGAACTATTTGTCCTGATATCATGAAGCCTAGATCAATCATAAATTCCCCAAATACTCCAAGTAATAGGTCTTAATAATGGAATCTCTGAACATCCAAAAATCTTATATTATGAACCAACCATCAGGACTCAGACATAGCTGGGGCCTTTCTGGAACACCAGAACCAAGAAAAAAAGACATAAACATCTATTAAAAACTACTATAGCAGAAGGCTATTCATCTTTTTAGAATTTATTACTACAAAATTTAAGATAAATAGGTATCAAGGGCAAACAGAAGAACTTTTCATCTAGCTTACATGCTGGATGGTCAAAAGAAAATATCAGCACATTTCCTAGTTTATTCAGACTAAACAGAAAAAAAATCAGTTTAATCATCTGAGACACCTATAGAAATAGAGTTTTATTTATCTAACTAAAATAATTTGAGTGAAAACAGTTTAATAACATCACTTTTTTTCTCCAGTGAAGTCAAAAATGACTTTAACTTAACATTATTAAGCATAACTAAAGGCAGGACATAGCTACATAACTTCGAAAGAATCCCTTTGACTAAAAACGTACATTAAATAAATGGGCTCATCAATCATACTTTGTCATAGAGCAATGTTGCAATTTTTTCAATAATATGAAATGTTGATTTTGCCAGCATTTTTGATACAATATATATTCTGTGAAAATGCTGCCCACAAACATAATCAACTGCATCCCAAGTGATGTCAGATATTTATAATTTTCCTTGATGCAGTCTGTAAATGTTTGTGATTGGGTAGCCTTATTAAATACATTTACTTTCTGGCAGAATGCAATTTTTGACTAGGTAATCATGTTTATCAAGGAGATTCATTGTATATTACTTGTACCTTAAAGAAGCATTTTCTGTTTTCAACAAACTCAGCACTCTGATAGTAATGCTTGCTTGTGACATCTGGTTAAAAGGAACTCTGCATGAAGAGAGACAAAGATTTTTATTATTATTATTATTTATTTTTTTAGTAGAGCCAACTATACAAGAGCAAAATCACATGCATGTTGACACTGTGTATAGTTGTTTTATGTTAATTCTCTTAAAATTTGACTCTTCAGAGTAGGAACATAATTATTCCAAGAAAACCTTACTACATTTCTTTTAATTGAATAAATGCTTCAGTTCCCAATCTGATATTTATATGTCAATGTGAGTGTTTAAGTAAATTAAGAAATTAATGTTGTATTTCTATTTAAGTGAAATTATGTCACATAAAAATGAATATAGTACAGAGAATACACACAAATTGTTCAAATTAGTTACATTGGAAAAAAATAAAAGTCATATGTATGAGTATAGGTAAAATTAGAGATCATATTTGAAAAGTAATGATAAGAGATCATAAAAGGGTAATATTTTTATGGACGTGCTTTCAGTATTTCTCTAACTTTTCTACTTGTTAGAGGAAGGAATGGTCTACAACATCATACTAGAAAGTGGAAATATAGCAAAGCCACTCTTAAAGTGGTATGAAGGGATAAACCCAATTTCCAGAGACTTCACAGGTCAAAGGGAGAGTTGCTTATTGCCTCCCAGAAACATCTGGACAGTCAGATTTCAACATTGTTTATAATAGGCTCTGACTCAGAGTTAAGCAAGAGTGAGGAGACGATTCTAGTTTCTTCAGGCAGCATTAATCATAAACCATGATATATATACACATTTGTCACTGCAGTTTCCTTTATTAGAGTTGAGAATGTCTTTATCGTTTTAGTCTTTATTTTTTTTTAGCAAAGGAAGTTCTCCATTCTCTGCTGAAACTCATTTCAAGCCCTAAAATATAATCCATGAAAGGTTGTTCTCAGAGTTATAGTAACATTTGATTGAGTTAAAAATGACATCAAAGATCACAAAGCACAATTCTGTGTTACACTTTAAGATTTCCACCTCTAAAAATTGAGAGAAGGAAAGAGAAGTTAGAGGAAAGAGAGTAACAATTGATCTCTACCATAAACTGTCAAAGGCTTAAAATTGACCCAAGTCCTCAATCTATTCGTAACTAGGAACAAGTAAGATGTTGTCAAGTCTTCTGCCATCTTCAAAGCAGAGTGATCTAAAAATTTTGAACTTTTATTGTGAGTCAGGCATTGCATTTGGAAATTTGCATATAATATCTCCTTAATAAACTTGATTCTGTTGCAGTAATCCTTCTCAAGTAATGGAGGTAACAATGTTTATAATGATAAACATATTTTCTGTAAAGGTGGAAACAATATGTGGGGATATGGGAGTCATGCTACTTTTACTCTATCTACAATTCTAATACAATTAAGTGATAAAAAGTTTGCCTGGAGCTAGAACTTGCTCCCTGCAAAACGATATCTTTCTACAAGAAATGATTTCCAAAATTACATTTGCTAAGTCTTGGCCTCGTTAGTGAGTGTAAGTCCTGTCTTTCCTTCTCTCCCTCCTTCCCTCCCTTCCTTCCTTCTTACCTTCTTACCTGTCTTCCTTCCTTTATTCCTTCCTTCTTTTATTTTACCATTGCCTCTCTATGTTATTTTATTAAGAATTGGCTCAATAGCTGAGAACTGGTTCACAACATTTGATTCTGTTTTACACTATATACTGAATTGTATACTGGATAAAAATGATTCAAGTGCTAAAATTTTATTTACATAAATGGCATATGATAGTCTTCACTTCATTTTGGTTTCTAAAGAAAGATTACAAAAAAAAAGTTTATTATGAATAAAAATAATTGAGAACCCTATCAGATCTCTCACAGGGCTCTCATCAGCATTTGATATTTAAATCATTCTCTTTCACAAACTCTTTATCATCATCCTCATCAATAGCTCTTTCAATTTTAAACTTGTGAAATCTGCCAGATGCACAAATTTCAATGGTTTTAAGTGATAAAAACTTTTGCTCAAAATTTCACTCAATTGGCTTCATGAGATTCTGCACCTTTGTCGAGATATACATAAGTTCACTTTGTAATCATTCTCCTTTTTATTTGTATTTACTATGAGATGTTTACAGCATCCGAAAATTAACAAGAAATTTTCAGGGATAAATGACTGTACCTAGTGTATATGTGTGTGCTGGGATGTGTATTAGTCCGTTTCATGTTGCTTATAACAAAATACACAGAACTGGGTGGTTTATAAAGAAAATGAAATTTATGGCTTACAGTTTCTGAGGCTGGGACGTCCAAAGTCCATCTGGTGGTGGCCACAGTGACCCAGCGGTCTCACACTGCAAGATGGTGGAAGCAGAGAGAGCAGAGAGAGCAAAGAGAGAGAGAAAGACAGACTGTCTTCTTCTTTTAAAGCCCTCACAACCACGCCCCTGACCACCATTTTTAATCCATTCAATACTGAGCGGTCCTACAACCCAAACACCTCTACAAGGCCCCACCTTACAATTACCATAATAGGATTTCCCACCCTCTTAACAATCACACTAGGGGGCTAAGTTCCGAATATGTAAAAGTTGGGAGACACTACTCAAGCTGCAGGGAGTTTTGGGGGGACCTAATTCAATCCACTACAGGATGGAAAAAGTGAATATTTAAATAGGAAGTAATTTTAGTATTTGACATTTTAGTACTAGATATTTTCACATTAGATAATTATTTTATTCCTTTCATAATCTTGTAACGGCAAGGACTCAAAATTTCTGTACTTTGATGATGAGGCCTCTCTATCAAAAATTAGTAATAAGGGATATGAAGCAAGAAGCAGAAATCTTAGACCAGAAGAGAGAATATGAGACAGGAGCAAAAACAGACAAAACAAAGAGGACTGTAGACTAGACCATTACTATTTTCTTAGCCGGACCCATTGTCTCATCACTAGTTCCTCAGTGATGAAAAATGAAGATAGATTTTAGAATCAACTATGAATCTTTGCTGTTGTTTGCTTAATTTGTGTTTATAGTTCTCACTTCAAAGTGCATTTGAAAATGCCTAAACCTTCTGCACACATTTTCTTATTCCTATCATGTGCTGAGTTAAGAAACTCGTTCAGAAATAATTTATCAGTGTAACATGAAGAAAACTTAAGCAAAGTAAATAATTGCAGAATTTACAAACTTTAGAGAAGCTAAATTTTTTTGTCAGGGAAAGATGAAACTTTTGGTCAGAAAAACGCGGCGACACTCCCGCCGCGGGTTCGGATCCCATATAGGAATGGCTGGTGCACTCACTGGCTGAGTGCCGGTCACGAAAACGACAAAAAAAAAAAAAAAAAAGGAAAACTCATTATTGGAGTTTTTTAAAGTAGAATTTTAAGTTAAGAAAAGGAACCTATTTATGAGTTTTTCCTTAGCCACTCCTGAGGGATTGTGGATACCATGAAAGGGAAGAAAGGAGAGGTGAGAAAATGTTCTAGGTGAGGGCTAGAGCACCTATTCCTAGACCAGGGTTAAAAAAAAAAAAAAGAAAAGGAAAAAAAAAAAGATATTTTCCTTGAGATGTAGAATATTGAGGGACTTTAGAAAAAATATCTTGTTTTCATTATTAAGCTTTTACTATTTTGCGCTATTATGTAATTATTTCTGTGCTGTCATCAATCTGTAAAAAGTCTACTAAAATCAATGACTTTGTGCTAGTTGACCAGTGGAAAATAAATTACAGAGGACTTTGTGATACTTGGAGGTGATGAGTCAATGGGAAGGAGTAAAGACTTGGGCAGAAAGCAGGAATTTAGAATAAAGTTGACCAGGGGAATCAAATATCCTTCCATAATACCCTCACAGAATTCTCAGAATTTTTTAGTGATTGAACAGAAAAGGTTCTCAAATATTTGGGTGGAGACATTAGAGTAGTCAGTGACCCAAGAAGAGTGACTGATTTGCGGTAATTTGTCCTGACATGGATGAATATTAGATGGATATTACAGTCAAGACTTTGGTGTGCAGCTAAATTTGGCAGCATGCAGTTAGTTCTTGCAAGATACTATTTGGGTATATCACAAGGTAGATAGCGAAATGTTGAAGAACAAAACATTCTGTAACTTGGCAGTGTTGAGAATGACAGAGACAAGCCCTTTGACAGCATCAAGAACAGAATGGTGGATAAAGCTAGACCTAAGGACTCTCTTAGAAGAGACTCCGGGCTAGTGAAAGCACTTGGAGATTTACCAAATCTTCCTTAAAATAATTTGCTTGATTTGGTGTCAGGAAATCTGATGAAGGATCCTAGGGGACCTAAAGAAAATCATCGAGTTGGGTATGTCCTTTCTCGATGTCTGGGTCATTGTCAGAAGGAAAATATCCTTATTAACAGTGCAAAGGTGTTGAATCAGTATTTCGTGCATGTCTTTAGCATGTGTAATATGGGGAAATCTTTTTTTTATTGAGCTATACAGTGATATGAATTAAGCATATATCAGTATTGTGCTAGCTTAAAATTAAATGAAAGAGAAGGCCTAAATCCTGCCTAAACATCCATTGATTTATTCATGAGAAATATATTATGATAGAATATTTAAGAGGACAGAATTTGAAGTTAGGCAGATCTGAGACTGAAACTCAGCTCTTCTACTTATTAAACACCAATGTTACTTTGGGAAAGCTACCTACATTTTCGTTGCCTTGGTTTTCTTATTTGTAAAAAGAGGATAATAATGTCTATTCCCCCTCCCCCAGCGTTATGATGAGAATTACAATAGAGCAGCAATGGTGTGTTTATGTGGTACAAGAAAAGCATCATTAAAATACTGTAATAATTATATATAAATATGTATGTATATACATAGGTATGTATAGCAACATACATATTTATATATAATTAAAATGCCTTAATTTCACAGAATACAAGAAAAGAAAAAATGAGTTCATTATAAAGAAAATCAAAGCAGAAAACAAATTATGTCCTCAATGTGACAAAATTATAAAAAAGCTGAAATCTGGAAATCATTCAGAAGATATACATGAAATTTTCAGAAGAACAACTGATAGTTAGAAAGCACTCATTAAAATGTAGTTATTGTTATAAAATGCCAATCTCTTTTTCCCAGTAGCTTTCATATGTATTACTTTATGTAACCCTATTAGTAAGCCTATGTGGCACGAACCACCATTCATATTTTTAGAAGACAATCGGGGTTCACATATGCTGAAAAGTGCTTTGCCCAACATCACACAGTAGGTTGGCTTATCATAGACTCCAACCCCAGGGGTCCCAAATGCCACTGTCCTTTTGCATTTTCATTCTGCCACAGCTGCCTCTTCATATAGTTGTTATTTGCCACCAGTGACTTGGTTATTTTGGTTCAGCAACAAAACATTTCTGATCAAAAAACCCTGTTTACTGACATCATATGGCAAGACTACATTTTAAATTTTAAAAAATATATTAAAATTCTACTAGCATATGTAATTAACTTTGCAATATACTAAAAGAAGAAACATTGCCCATGAGTGTGGAGATTATAAGGCTGTTCAAGTTAACAACTTTCTAATTAGTGCAATTGTTTCAGAAATTCTTGTTAACTAGGGTCACCACTGGATATTTTTAGGTTAAATGAGGATTTCTCAGCAGAGAGGAAGAAAAGAAATAACCATCATATTTCATAAGAACTGTTTTGGAATAAAGTGACTTAATAAAATTAACTGGATCTGTAATGATGATGGAAGAAAACAAATGATGTCAGAATCATAAGTGAGTCAAGCAAAACATTTAAATCTCTTGCATAAAATTGTAGTGGTTAGTTCAATTTTGGAGAATAATAAGCATTTATGAAATTACTTTCCTATTGGTACTCTAATACTTAACTGCAGTTCTTATAGGAACAGGGGAAAGAAAAGTTCTTGTAACTCTTGTTATGTAGCAATTCAAGAACCATCTGAACGTAACATGTGAAAGAGATTTACAGAGTCTGTGTAATTAATAAAGAATTCTAAGTAGAGGAATGTTTAGGCAAATGTTAAATAGGAAATGATGCATGAGAAAATAAGTGTTTTAATTGGTTCTTCAGATAAAACTAGGCTGTGGATTGAATGCTGTACAGAACAAGCTGGGGAATTTCTGTAAGGTTAGTTTAGATGAGAAGGAAAGTGGTTAACAGCTTATGGTTAAACTCACCACAAATAAGTAGAGGTCATCACTCAACAAATCTTCCCCACAGACACTGAACTCCAAAAGAGCAAGGGATGGGACTGATGACAGGGTATGTGGTTCTTTATAAGTACATTATTGAAATATTATGTATATATAATGGGACATTTTTATAAATTATTGGAATTTTAGAATTTATTCATTAATTCAGAAAAAAATATATACTGAGCAGGACGAAATCAAGAAATCATATTTCCTACCTCCTGTCTTTCCACCTTCAATAAATGATGGTGAAATTTAAATATATGTTGGAATTACCCAGTACTTTAATGTTTCTAGAACAGAAAGGGCATAGGGGTATATAGTGGGAGATAAAGCTGTTATGGTCATTTGAGTCTAGATCTGTGTGCACGTGTATGTAGGTGTGTGTCTGTCTGGAGGGCAGGGGAGAATTAGGGCCAACCTATGCTCTTTAATTTGTTTTCCAGTAAGGCTGGAAGCAAAGCTCAAAAGAGATTCTGAGCAAAAGACTGACATAAAAGTATTGAAACTCTAATAAGAAAGTGGCAGAGGAAGGATGGATTGAAGAGAAGAAGCTTTGAAGCTACTACGAGAGTAAATTGAGAAGCAACGAGATCCCAATTAGAGTGGAGGGAAAAGTTCAAAACAGACACAAGATATATTCCAGAAATAATATCAAATGGAACCTAGGAAGAATAACCTCAAATTTTAAGTGTGGTAACTAAATTGAAGAACACAGAGGAGGGGATTTAGGAAACAGCACAGGCATTTCTGTTGCGGTTCTCCTTCAGTTTAGCACATGACATCAACTAAATTATTAAAACCTGCAATTATAATTCTTTGATATTGAATGCATCACCACAATAATAAAAAACAAATTCAAAAATAACATTAAAATTTAAATGGCCCATGATTTTTAAACCAGATTATTACATTGCCATTATGTTTATAGTCCTCTGAATTGAATCCTAGTGTCAAGAGCTCACGATATACTAAAATGCTTTTATCATTTAAACAGGCTAAGTGAACAAAGTGTGTTATACTCTGTTCCGTCAGCTTCCACAGACACATCTGAAGGCAATGAGTACATTTCTATGTAAGGTTACTAAAGACTTAAAAATTCAAAATTCAAAAGATTTTTACTCTAAGTTTAGACTAATTAATAAATTTGAGCTAGGAAAAAATCTAATTGGGGTTTGCCACAGTACTCGTTATAAATATATTTAGTTTATGTGAAAAAAAAGCCATCTTAAAAATTAAGTCATTATAAATTCACACACTCACTGTCTCCTGAAATTTGCTTCTAAATGTCTATCATAAAAACCATGATACAGTTACATTTTTAATTAAACATCATATATGGATGCAAGTTAAATGTAATTGCATAATGCCTCTTAATTACTTGTTTAGTAACTGTCAGACCTTATAAGACTGCAGAAATTAAACACGTAAAAACATATTAACTCATCTATTCCATCCCCTTGACAGCGCATGAATATTCTCTGTTAAGAAAAGTGGCATTTTACAAAATGCTTTTTCTACTCCACTTTTAAATTACTTTGCCTTTTAAAAATATACCTAACAGCACTGTATTGTAGAATAAATTAATTTCTATATTTTACTGTAACAGTGAAACTAATTTTTTGAGGCAAATTTGGGGGGGAACTCTGAGGTCAATGGACTCTAGAAATACTATGTTACACATGTACACATGATGAAATTGAGTCATTATGTTAAATAATAATATAAAATACTAATGTATTAGTGGCTATACATACATTTTTGCAATAAATGATAAAAAGCAACTGTCCAGGGATAAAATTGATAGGACTTGGTAAATGTTTCAATGTGGGTTGTGAGATAAAGAGAAGTGCCATGAAATATCCAGAGATTTCTGGTCTCAGACACCCATGTGAAGATATACATATGGTATAAGAAGATATACATATGGTATAAGTCAGAAGCACTTGTGTATACGAGAGACAAAGAAAATGAGCATGGTGGTCATACCTTAAGAATGTATCTTTCCTATTCCTCTGCTTCTCAATCTGAAGTTCTCTTCTCCAGCTGCCCAAAGACTTTACTCCACTCTTCGGCTCCATGGAGTTCCTTTGCAAGGCTTCAGACCTCAACCTGCTCTCTTCAAGGGATACTCAAGATATACCAATGTTATTTCCACATTTTGTGCACCTCAAAATTTGCAAAGTACATTTGTGAACTTTAAATACATTGCTGCTTACCATAGCCCTGAGTCAAGTGGACATGTGTTATACTCCATATTTTGCAGATGAGTAAATGAGGCTTCAAAATTTTAAATCAGTAATAATAGATTTATAACACTATAATCTATTATAAATAATAGAAAGTAAGAGACCCAATACTGGAAGCCAGGACTTCTGTTCCCAGGCAGGTATGCTTTTCTCTCTTCCCAAATCCCCCCAGAATGACCCAGATCTTTGGTGGTGCTTCTAATGTACTGCAGGTAACTGTAGCATAATTTAGTGAGTCACCTAACAGTCATTTCAAACTACTTTTGTAATAGATTTTCCAAGTGGTAGAAAGATTTTAAGTGACATTTGTGCCACTTAATGAAGTCTATACTGACATAAGAATCCTCTGAAATTTCAGCATAATTGATATCTATTGCATGCATTTCTTTAAAAATATATATATTTATTTATAATATCTAGAGTTGCATTTCTATTGTAGATAACATTATTGATTTGATACTAAAAATGTCCCATTTTAGTAATGACCCCTCCATTTTGGAAGAGTATGACTCTCACAATCTAGTAATTATTATTCAAAAATTGATCTTTAGAAAAAGCTGAAATGGAAGAGGTTGCTGATTTTTGGTTTTGAAATCTCAAGTTGATGAAGATAACACTTTGACAATTGAGTCTCATGAAAATACATTTCATCAACAAAAACTTCACATACGACATGCAAATTTATTTAACAAGTGGTATAACAGTGTAGAAAACAGTTGTATTCAAATGTAGGACAGTTGTAAATTAGATTTCATGATGACACTTTATGGGTGCATTTTTTAAAGAAATAATTGTCAAAATGTTCAATGAACCACTACAGGGGAAAAGAAACTCATCTACATTAAAAGTGATTCATAATAAGCATAAAATATACAATTAACTAAAGTAAGATCAAAGGCTGAATAACAAGATATAGATGAGTGCACTTTTTTTCTCTTTCAAATAAAAACAAGGAATATTATATTAAGTTTGGACAACAATTTTGGGGATTAATTTTCATTAAATCACACATATTCACTTTGATTATTAGAATTTTCAAATTACTGAAAAAAGCAATTATGATGTAAAACGTTTTAATTAAAAAACATTTATATCATTTGAAAGAAATGATTTTTAGGATACTTTGGAAGGATGTGCTCTGTTGAGAGGGGATACTAAATATTATCGAATGTTCTCCATGAGGAAGAATAATTAGTCAATCCATTAATCATGGTTCTGGTTTCAAAGCTTATTCTTTTAGTTATGTTTATTCTATTTTTATATGGCCTTAGTCAATGTGCTATAGAATTTGTGAAATCGAACTCCATATGTACAGAGTATTTCTAGCTAGCTATTCAGGCACATCAAACGTTTTACTTCAATCTGTTCAATAAGATATATATTTCCCATTGTGTAAAAAGAACTATGCTCTATTCTGAATGCTCTAGAAGATACTAATAGAGCATTCAGAATAGAGTGTATTCTTTCAGAAGATACAAAGTTTACTAATACACTGAGCCTGTCCTCCAGGAATTGATAATTCCTTTGGAAAAACACACATAAACACCAGTAGTGGGGAAACATCTCTGATGCGAGTAGAAGGGCAAAACTAAAATAACCTTCAGTCTCTAGGATAAGAAAATTACAAGTAGTCAATAGTGCTATGCTACTTCTTTACTATGGATATTAGTGGTAGTCAATTTAACCTATGCAACCAGTGATTGTTTTCACTGACCATTTCTCTATTCATGTGTTTCATTTCCTCAACATTTTTGCACAAATTTGAGAAATTTTCTTGTTGTTCACATCTACTGAAGATCTCATGTTTTCTTTTTTGTGTTTTTGCTTTTGAGTACTGCAAAAAGCAATTTGGTGTAATTTGAATATTTTTGTTAAATTATGAAGCTGAAAAATTAGCCACACCCATGTCTTATATATGTTAGCAACTGAAAAATTGAGATGATCCTCAATCCATTTAAAATACTTCAATGTGCAAATCCACATAAACTCATTGATTTTTATAATATTTCCTGTTAGTTGTAATAGTCATTCATTTATTAATATTTTATTCAGGAAATATTATTGAGCACCTACTATGTACCAGATACTGTTCTAACTACAGAAAATACAGTAGTGAATGATACTGACAGAAAACTCCTGCCTTCTTACAGTTGCCATTCTAGTTTAGGAGACTGAAATAAAACAATTAAGTAAAATACATGGTATGTTAAATAATGATACGGACTAAAGATGCAAATAAGAATATAGAATATCATTGGCCAAACATGAATCGTACACTGAACTCTAGATTCAAAGGAGTCTGAAAAATCTAGTTACCAGGCATTTCAGCTCTCATGATACAAAGAAGAGCACAGGAGAATTTGGGAACAAATACTGGGTGCCAAAAGAAACAATATCCAGAAGAGCATACACCACATTGGCCAATATTTAAGATTTTAATCAGCAACAATGGCAAAAACAACATGATTCTTAGTAATAGGGCAGAACTGTTCTTTATACAATGATTTTCTCAATCTCTCCCCTAAAAATAGGGACCAAAAGTTCTATTGGTTTATCAGTCACCAAATCCATGCCTGAGTGATATTTATCTTTCCTTAAGTTAGGTTGCAAACCTTCTTTGGTATATTTAGTCTCTAAAAACTAATTTTCATGAACCACCAACACCTTATGTAAGTTAGCATAAGAGAAGAATGAAGGTAAGATAAGAAGCTGGTGGCTAATATATACAAACAAGCACATAATAATGCAAGGAAGAAAATATAAACATGCATAGTTTTAAAGTTCTCTTTTCTTCAATGGGTCACAAAATTATAGTTTGCATTTTTCGCTTTTTCCTTCCACTAACCATTTACTATTTTCTTGCCTTCAGCCAACGTTAAGCTGGTGTGGTTTACATCTTCATTCATAAAGGAGTAGAAGATTTTATTGGTCCTGTCTTTAGTTAGTGACTGTAGTTTTCCAGGGAGTGTTAAAAAGCATCCCCCCAAAAGGTAATCTCCTGACATTCAGACCTGTGCCTCTTTTTCGCCATTGTTAAGCATTATTATGTTGGATATTTTACCAGACACTAGATGATAGAGTTTAACAATCATGCCAGGAGACAGACCTAAAATGGAAATCTGAGATGAATTTTCTGAGTTGACTGGGCCCGACTTTATAAATAACTTCTCTTTGATCCTGGTGCTGCCTCAGTTGCCCACATTCGGTGCAGCCATGCTGGTACAGATGGAATTTATGCATGGGCTTTAAGACACAAACTTTCCCTCAGCAAGCCTGACCTGCCTACCATCACTGCTGCTGAGTGTCTAACTAGCCAACAGCAAGGGTTAACACTGACTCACTAACAAGGCTTTATGTCCCAGGTGAACCAGTCAGTCACCTGTGGTAGGATAATTATAGGAGATCCTTTTTAGTACACAGAGGCTAGAGATTTCATTTCATAAAAATAAACCTACTGGATATGGATTATTTTTCTCCTCAATGCTTGCAATGCTTCTGTAAAAACCATCATCTTTCAACTTCCCAAATGTTTTACTCATTGTAATGGTGTCCCCAAGCTCTCACAGGGGGAAGATCTAGAAGTTCCTGCAAACTGTCACGTCTGTGAAACCCATGTATTTGTGTGCTGCCACTGTGAAAGAAGACAATGGTTTTTGATTCATTCCATCTCAAAATCTCAAACACATGTATCTTCTTAGGGACTAGATATCACAGTGAAGATTCTTGAAGTAAATAAGTTGGATAAACATAGTAGCAGGGTTTCTATGCCTTGCAATACAAGGCATGTTAGTCCATTTTTGTGTGCTGTAACGGAATACCTGAGACTGGGTAATTTATAAAGAACAGAGGTTTATTTGGCTCATGATTCTGGGACAGCTGCATCTGGTGCAGGCCTCAGGCTGCTTCTACTCATGGCAGAAAGTGGCAGGCAGCCAGTGGGTACAGGAAGATCACATGGTGAGAGGAAGCAAGAGAGAGAGAGAGAAGGTGCCAGGGTCTTTTAAACAACCAGCTCTCATGGGAACTAAAGAAGTGAGAATTCACTCACTATCCCCACTCCCAGGCAGAGCTTTAATCCATTCATGAGGGATCCACCCCCAAGACCCAAACACCTCCCAACT
Source organism: Cynocephalus volans (assembly GCF_027409185.1). Taxonomy (NCBI): domain Eukaryota; kingdom Metazoa; phylum Chordata; class Mammalia; order Dermoptera; family Cynocephalidae; genus Cynocephalus; species Cynocephalus volans. The sequence continues at coordinate 120,804,656 of NC_084468.1, forward strand.
CTGTCACATTAGGGATCAGATTTCCAAATGAGTTTTGGGGGGACAACACTTCCAAACCCTATCACAAGGGAAAGTTCAGGAAGGTGTGTAGATGATGACTGAATGAAATATAGGAAGTCTCTGGAAGGTTTTATTCAGACAGATACCATGATCTAACTTTCCCTTCTAGTCTTTTGCCCCAGCATTCATTGCCTGGGTCAGGTGCTTCTCTTTCATAAATTGTCTTAATTGGCTAATCAACATAGAAACTATATTCAAGTTTTAAAACTAGGTGGAATATTTTTCTCAGGAATTGAAGCCTTCACAAAAATTATCATAATCCCTTAATGTACCAAGAATTTGTTGACTAGGTGCTAGGCACTGAGAATATACAGTTTAACGACCCTGGCTTCTAGACACAGAATCTCACACTTAAATTCTTAATATAGCTTTTAAAAGTACTATAAAATGTTTGGTCAAAAATATAACGCAGAAATTTGAGAGAAGAGCACCTAATTCAGATTGTGAATGAGGGAAAAAGATTTGAAGATGATACATTGGTTTAATTGAATCTTGAATGAGGAGAATAAATTAGGCAGTCAAAGACAAATGAGAAAGCTATTCTAAGAAGAAGGCAGAGTAGATGCTAATTCCAACTGTGAAAGCATATGCTCCTATCAGGGAGTAAGCAACAAGCAATTCCTAATGTAAGTAGGGTTTTAGGGTGTGGTAGGAGGCATTCCAATCTCTAGCTGAAACTTGAAACCATCTTTCCTCCTAAAGAGGTTAAGCTTTGTTGAGCATCCTGGGAAAAATGGATTTCTCAACAACAGCACTAGAATACACTACTGGAGCTGAGTGGTGGAAAGGGCAGTTTTACCAGTAAGAATAAAGTAGTTATACATAGAACTGAAAGGTCTGTATGTTCTTTTAAATCATGTCATTTGTTCTTAGATCATTCCATCTCCAGCAGCTGTTGTGCTAGCATACTCCTACGTAGTCTAGAGGATCTGTCATAGGCTTGTTTTTGTGGGAGATTTCTTAGCTTCTGCTGGTCCAGTCCAATTCAATAGAATCAAAAATAGGAAGAGTTTTGTGGGTGATGTCCTAGCAGTAAATAACAGTGTTCATATTTAAGTAATGTTATCTATGAATAATAATCAGACTAATAGAAGTAGCCACAAATTAGGTGGCTGGTCAAAGATTTGAAGGAGTTAGGTTAGGTCTTTATATTGGCTGTTTACACCCCAAAACAGGTAATGTTCACATAGTCAAATACTCTGTGAAAAGGACGTATTTTGTTGTTCTAATTTACTTATAAAGGAAGTAATACTAAATAAGATGAAAACAAAGTCAAATCCAAAAAATGAGGTTATTCAAATTACAATAGGTGGTAGTCTAAGAGCCTTATTTAATTTCACAATTTCTGGTAATTTTTGTAACAAATTATTACTCAAATTATTTGTAAAGTTCTACAAGACAAGTAGAATTATCTGAAAAGTTCTGTATTTGTCATGTGGGTATTGGGTATGCATCTGTGTGTCGATATATATAGTCTTGGTGCTATTCCCTCCATAAAAATTAGTTCCCCATGTTAGAATATAAACTTATGCTACTGTTTTGATGATACATAGATATTACAAAATAGGTTTGCCGTGTGAACTGCTGAAAGAATTCTATCTATATCTAATTTTGAGCTTTATCATCAACAGATGTTTTATAGAGGTTTTCTTAGTAAGAAATAGTTTAATATTACTTGCTGTAAAATCACAGTTCAAAGTTACCTGAGTAAATTTATTTTCTTTAACAAGTGCTTTATAAATATTCATTTAAAAAGTCATGCTTATAAATTGAAATGATCCTTTGTAAATGTCCAATTACAATCATTGACAAGTATAAATACACTTTGTGGCAAAGAATACCCTGATTTATGCAGATCCCATTAGATATAACTGTGAACTATAATTATCCTAGTGGACTGTAATTTTGCCTGCCCAGTCATTCATAGAGTTTAATACACTCAACTGAGACTGAATTTTCAAAGCTGTTTCTAACAGTGGCAATGATGTATGTGTCACCGCCCTTTCTAATTCTGTTTTTGCTTGAATAAATCATCTCAGCTAGAACCTCATTCATGCCATTTTGCTCAACTCAAAGGCCCAAAACAAAATAAAAATAATATTAATAGCAAGTCACTTTTGCTTGGTCTAAAAAACATTTGTTTGCATTTTTTGCTGGTATTTTTTCTTTTTTAGTATATTTGGTCATGAGAGGTTAAACACATTGGTATTTAAATTATTGCCTTGATGAAGGAAATTGCCTGTATTAGGGAGTATTATGAATGAGCAAGAAATTGCAGCTAAAATATGGATGTCAAGTTTGAACAAAATTGCATGTTTACTTTCCTATTTTAAATTTATGACTCGTCATCTCTCTTAACTTGATAGATAAAATCAGTTTTTAGGTTTAATATGCTTTTAGTAATAGCTAATACCAAAGCATAACCCAACTTCATCACTCAAGAGCATATAAATAGAGTCCTTTTAGGAAGGTTTTTGCATGACACCGAAACAGCCAGGCATTTGATCACCTGCTTTGGTAACATTCAAAGAGGATGTGAGCACTATGTCAAATAGCACCATACCAAACCTAAACAGTCTCCATGATATGCAGTTTTTGATTCAACTTTACAGATAGTGGTTGAATACAGCCCATTTTTGTAATTTTAAATGGCATTCTATGGAGAACAGAGTCTATTCTCATAGAGTAATGCTTTCATTTCTTCTCAACCCAGCAGTAACATTCAACTTAGGGCAATTTTTCTTTCCAGAATTTTGCTAATATTATATTGTCCTTATTAAAATTTTGTACTACAAAATTAAGGTACGCTTACAGTAAAATAGGAAATTATAGAATTGAATGAAGCAATTCTAAATTAAATTTGTAAAGAAAAAAATACTTGTTTCACAGTGCAAATCATTTGTTTTTTTGGTCATACTCATTTATTAAAGCTACTGCTCCCTGAACGGGCTCGAAGACTTTCATCAGTATTTCCTAAACTGTTTCTACAAAACATAAACTAAACTCTTTGGTGACCCTTAATTCTAGGATCTGCTTTTGCTATCATTGTTGGAGACACTATTAAGAGGCATTGCTGTGCGGAGGCATCCCTGTGCCTTGGGCACAAGAATGCTGGGGCCCTGGACCTTCAGAATGGATTGACTGATCCTGAATAACAGTATTGTGTTCTATGCTAATACAGGGATAATATTTCTCTTGCATTTTGCAGTTGTACTATGTTAGATGAGTTTCAAAACAATACTATTTTTTCTCTAGACAAGTCATGAGAATTCAACAAAAACACATATTTCAGTTTTTATGTGTAAACTTACCTCAATCTTTAAGTCAGTCATGAGCCCATAGGCAACAGGGCGTGGTATAGTCAAGGCGGGAACAAATGAGAATTTTCAGCAACTGCTGGTACTTATAAAACCCAAATAATTTGAAAACTACAATCCTGTAATTTAAAGCAGGTATGCAAGACACTTGGAGAGTTTTTATCCTCAGGACTTTGACTATTTATTTCCCAAAGGGCTTCTAAGCTCTTTGGCTTGCAGGTCTGCCCAGCCACCTCAGATCACTCTCAGAGTCCAGAAATGTCTGAAACCCTGCAAAGAGTTCAGTTTAGACTCATGACAGACTTTTGCTATACAATTATAGAACATTCTACATCAGTATTCTACGTATACTGTTAAATATACTGATATTATTACTCATTCATTTTCTCCCTCATCACTAAACTTTGTGGTTTTATGTCTTGCTCTTCTGAATGTTCTTATTTCTTGTTTGGAAAATGCTTCTTTTTAATCACAATTATTATTGTCTATATAAAGAGATAGTTTTTTAAAAAAATTTTATTTACTTGGAGTTAAGACTAAGGAGAAAGATCAACCCATTTTATGGGTTTTTTGTTTGTTTGTTTGTTTGTTTTACCATTGCATTTGCAATGTCATAAAAATTGTTAAGATCTTAAATTACTGCCGTCTATGTCCATCAAACTTCTAGTCAATATTGAAGAAGATATCATACTACTTCAGAGGATACAGGAGAGGCAGTTCACTCCACAGTAAAAAATTATATTTCTACCTATCTGCTTCTATATATATCAACATCTTTGGTTTACAATTTTTGTATTCACCTTTGAAAACCACAAATTCCCAAAGTCCACTTTCAAATGGTATTAAATATTAACTGTTTTTCCAAGAAGAAAATGCTTTTTTTGAGATTTAGAAAAAAAATAAAGTCTCATTGATGCTCCATCTGTTACTCTCTCTCCAATGGTAACCTCAAGGCACATTAAACGTATTGAATGCTTCCTATAAAATGCCAGTACAATAGACCCACTCTGAGAGATGAAATCAGAAGAGTTCAAAAGTAAAAGGAATGTTCGCTTTCTCAGTAGGCTGTTTAATTGTATGTGCATTCATTTTGATTGATTTTTAACACTGATGGAAAGAAAGTAACTTTTCAGGGCAGAAACAATTAAAGCAGGGACTGCTATCCTTTACTGAATGAACAATGCTATTTATAAAGGAAGGAAATTACAAAGGTTTGTTTCCTGCTGCTAATTTTGCTAGGGCACTGCATTAGTATGATCCTGCTGGGAGCTACGGGAGACTTTTATGATACATGAGCGGGAAGGAGGCGACTGATGAGTAGCATTAATCATCAAACGCTCCAGTTAGTGAGTGTCAACAAGGGGCCAGAGAGGCACTGCCCCGTCCCCCACCCACAAAGTCAGTGTGAAAGGTAATTTTAAGTAACAGCTAAAGTGACCCAAATCATTGATTAAATTTTGACTTGAATCACTTAGCGGTAAGAAACAAAATTCTTGGTGGAAACAAAGTGGTTATATTAAAGGAAAATCAACAACAAAATTAGTCCGCCTCTATTCTCCCTTTTCAGCTCTACTTCTGATTTGTTTGCTAGAGCTGCCTTAACAAAGTACCACAAGCTGAGTGGCTTAAACGACAGAAATGCATTGTCTTAGGGTTCTGGGGGTAGAAGTCAGAGCTCAAGTCGTGGGCAGGTTTCGTTCCTTCTGCAAACTGTTGAAAAGAATTTGTTCCAGGTATCTGCCCTAGCTAGCGCCTCATGATTTGCTGGCAATCTTCGTCATTCCTCTTCGACTGTAGAAACATCACCCTCATCTCTGCTTTCATGCTCACATAGCATTCTCCCTGGGTGTGTGTCCATCTCCAAATTTCCCTTTTATTTAAGGACACCAGTCATATCGCCCCACCCTAATAACCTCATTTTAACTTGATTACCTCTGTAAAGACTCTGTCTCCAAAACGATCACATTCTGAAGTTAGGCTTTCAACATATCAATTTGGTGGTGTGGGAGACACAATTCACCTCACAACATGATTATAAAAGCAGTAGTGAATAAGTCAGAATTTCGATCTGTAGCTGAAACAATTTCAAGTTTGTTTGTGGTATGAAAGGTGCACTTATCAAAAAGTATGCCAGAAGCAGAGCATGGAAATATGTGCATATTAGAGTTTTCTGAAATACTTGCAAATTAAAACGTTTTTGTTGTATTATTTATAAAGGTAGAATCAGTGAATGTTAGCTCCGGAACCCTATTTTTTACATGAGCAAACCGAGGTCACTGTGCTGTTGAAAATCTTGCAGAAATTATAAAGCTAATCAGAGGCATAATGTTCCGGTTCAAAATAAATCCTAACAGATCACTCAAAACAGAGGGCAGATCCAGTTTGCTCTTTGTAGGTGTATTTTGTACTTAGTAGGTCTTCCGGTGGCCACAAAACTCAATTAAAAAAAAATTTGCTATACAAATAAAATCATCACGTGTTGGTTCTGAAATGAAGTGTAAATTTTAAATATATACATGGTACTTCTGTGGGCAAATACAGTTTTCATCAGAAGGAATAACACTTGTCAAAAGAGAATTCACATAGTATGTGCCAGCGCTAAACAGAAGAGAATCCTATTTTAAATTTCACAAGCCACGTAACATCTCTATTGTTGTAAGGCCATTGCAGAAATAATTGCATTACAAGTGATATTTTTCACTTTATAGGTGGTAAATGCCAATGTGAACATGATAAAGCTTTCAGTCATCAGTGACCATGTTGGCCTTGAAAACACATTTGGTTTCCACATTAGCCATGGACCCTAGAATTGACAATTGTCTTACTAGAAAATTGTTTCCAAGACAGTTTAAAGAATAGAGGTTTTCTGTGTATCTGTTTTGATTCTTTTTAAAGCCATGCTGCTGTGGAAGGCCTATTGGCATATTAATAGTCTTCCTTCAATCTGGTTTAAAATATGAGATTTTTGCCTTCCTGAGGCTATATCCAATGGTTAGGTACTGAGTAGCAAGTCTGACCACTGACCTACTCCCATATTCAGCTAATTATGCCTGAAAAAGAAAATCTTGACTCGACTACAACATTTTGCAACTCATTTCTTTTCCAGAACTTTTAAACTTTTTCCAGAATATTGCATAACATGCTGCTTCATCATTTACCTGTGTTTAGTCAAATGAGGGGTTCTAATGCATTGTTGTGATGAAAACAGGTCGTTTGCCAACAAAAAATATCTTCTATGGTAACACAACTTATATGAGAGTTTTATAAGTTTGTTAACGTATGCTATTCATGCCTAATTTTTTTCTATTACTAAACTTAGTCTTTGGAAGCAGATCAGCAGACTTTAATATCATTTATAGCAATGAGAGTTCATATTTATAAAATATAGATTTTAAAAAATAACTATCAGAATGCTAAAAGAATTTTCATTTTTAGAACCTAAGGAAATTACTGTTTTTCTTTTTTTTTCCTCTCTTTTTTTCTTTTTTATTATATGTACATGTGGGGTACAACGTTGATTTTTTCAATAATTGTGTAGAATGTGTGATGGTTAGATCAGTATAGTTAGCTTATTCATCATTACAATAAGCGATCCTTCTTTGTGTCCATTGACCAATTCCTCATTAGCCCCCTTCTCCCCCTCCCCTCCCCTTTTCCACCTCTAGTTTTCTAAAAGTTCAGCATATTACGGTGATTATTCTTTCTTTCTTTCTTTCTCTCTGTATCTCTTTACCATTCATGTGTTTATTTATGGATTCAGCTCCGAGTTATGAGTGAGAACATGTGGTATTTCTCTTTCTGTACCTGGGTTGTTTCACTTGGGAAAATTTTCTACAGGCTCATCCATGTTGTTGAAAATGATAGAATTTTGTTCTTTTTTATGGCTGAGTAGTATTCCATTGTGTATATATAACACAATTTCTTTATCTAGTCATCCATCAATGGAAATTTAGGTTGGTTCCATAACATAGCTATTGTAAATAGAACTGCAATAAACGTGGAAGTGCAGGTATCTCTTTGACCAATGTTTTCTAGTCCTCTGGATATATCCCCAGGAGTGGGATTGCTGGATCATATAGAAGTAGTTCTATTGGTAGTTGTTTAAGGAACCTACATACTGTTCTCAATAGAACGGCTGTACTAATTTACAGTCCCACCAACAGTGCAGGAGCAGATGACATGATTCTATATACAGAAAACCCAAGAGACTCTACCGAAAAACTCTTAGAGCTGATAAATGAATTCAGTAAGGTTGCAGGATACAAAATCAGCATACAAAAATTAGTAGTGTTTTTATACTACAACAACAAACTAGAAGAAAAAGAGATCAAGAAAGCAAGCCCATTTACAATAGTCTCCAAAAAAAATAAAATACCTAAGAACAAAGAGGTGAAAGATATCTACAATGAGAACTACAAATCACTTCTGAAAGAAATTAAAGAAGACACTAAGAAATGGAAAAACATTCCTTGCTCACAGATTGGAAGAATCAAAGTTGTAAAGATGTCCATACTACCTAAAGCCATCTATAGATTCAATGTGATTCCCATCAAAATACCAATGACAATCTTCACAGAAATAGAAAAAAAATCCTAACATTCATATGGAACAACAAAAGACCCCAAATAGCCAAAGCAATCCTGATCAAAAAGAGTAAAGCTGGAGGCACTACACTTTCTGACTTCAAACTATATTAAAAATCTCTAGTAACAAAAACAGCATGGCACTAGCATAGAAACAGACACGTGGACCAATGGAACAGAATAAAGAACTCAGAAATCAAGACTCCTTCCTCAGCTCAGCCTAGTGCACGCTGATCAGAGAGGCTCCCAGATGGAGAAGCCCAAGATCCGTGGAGACCATGTGCCCTGCAGTGCCAGTATGTGACCCAGCCAGTAGGCCTCACCACCACCAACAAACTTCATCTCCAGCCCAGCCTAGTGCACACTGATCAGAGAGGCTCCCAGCTGGAGAAGCCCAAGATCCGCGGAGACCACGTGCCCTGTGGTGCCAGTGTGCAACCCAGCAGGTTGGCCTTCCTGTGTCTGCCCAACTACATCCCAAGCCCAGCAGAGTGCGTGGCGATCAGAGAGGTGCCCAGCTGGAGAGGCCCAAGATCTGTGGAGACTACGCACCCCGTGGTGCCAGCATGCAACATAGCAGGTAGGCTTCGCTGCTGCCACCCAACTCCATCCCCAGCCCGGCCAAGTTCATGCAGATCAGAGAGGTGCCTAACCAGAGGGGCCCAAGATCTGTGGAGACTACGTGCCTTGCAGTGCCAGCATGCAACCCAGCAGGTAGGCCTTGCTGCCGTTGCCTGATTCCATCCCCAGCCCAGCCAAGTTTATGCTGACCAGAGAGGCACCTCCCTGGAGAGGTCTAAGACCCAAGGTGACCATGCACCAAGGCACTAGTGGGCAAATGAACAGACACTGAGGCAGCAGTACCAAATTGGTAGCCCCAGCAGAATCCTAGCCAGAAAATAGTGTCAATCCAGTGGACTGTGAAATCCCCTGCCACAATGACTAAACATCAAAGGAAAGATAACAGAAATATGAAAAATCAAGAAAGTACACCACCAAAGGGCAAGTTAACCAAGGGTGTGAAAAATCCCTATAATGAGAACTGCAAACCACTGCTGAGAGAAATTAAAGAGGACACAAGAAGATGGAAAGATATCCCATGCTCTTGGATTGGAAGAATCAACATTGTGTAAATGTCCATACTACCCAAAGTGATATACAAATTCAATGCAATCCCCATCAAAATTCCAATGACATTCTTCTCAGAAATAGAAAAAAAACTATCTAGACATGTATATGGAATAACAAAAGACCATGCATAGCCAAAGCAATTCTGAGCAAAAAAAAAATAAAGCTGGATGCATAACACTATCTGACTTTAAACTATACTACAAAGCTATAATAACCAAAACAGCATGATACTGGCATAAAGACAGACACACTAATCAATGGAATAGAATTGAGAATACAGAAATCAACCCACACACTCACAGCCATCTGATCTTGGACAAAGGCACCAAGCCTATATAGTGGGGAAGAGACTGCCTCTTCAGCAAATGGTGCTGGGATAACTGGATATTTATATGCAGGGGAATGAAATTAGACCCATACCTCTCACCATATACTAAAATCAACTCAAAATGGATTAAAGAATTAAATATACACCCCGAAACAATAAAACTTCTTAAAGAAAACATAGGAGAAACACTTCAGGATGTAGGACTGGACACAGACTTCATGAATACGACACCAAAAGCATGGGTAACCAAAGGAAAAATAAACAATTGGGATTATATCAAACTAAAAAGCTTCTGCACAGCCAAAGAAACAATTAACAGAGTTAAAAGACAACCAACAGAGTGGGAGAAAATACTTGAAAAATATACATCTGACAAAGGATTAATATCCAGAATGTACAAGGAACTGAAACAACTTTACAACAACAAAATAGTAACTCAATTAAAAAATGGGCAAACAAGCTAAATAGGCATTTCTCAAAGGAAGATATATGAATGGCCAATAGACACATGAAAAAATGCACAACATCTCTCAACATTCAGGAAATTCAAATCAAAACCACACTGAGATACCATCTCACTCCAGTTAGGATGGCTAATATCCAAAAGAATGTCAAAGATAAATGCTGGCAAGGTTGTGGAGAAAAAGGAACTCTCATACATTGTCGGTGGGACTGCAAAATTGTTCAGCTTCCATGTAAAATGGTATGGAGGTTCCTCAAACAATTGCAGATAGATCTACCAGATGACCCAGCTATCCCACTGCTGGGAATATACCCAGAGGAATGGAAATCTTCAAGCCAAAGGTATACCTGTTCCCCAATGTTCATTGTAGCACTCTTTACAATAGCTGAGAGTTGGAACCAGCCAAACATCCATCATCAGATGAGTAGATATGGAAACCGTGGTATATCTACACAATGGAATACTACTCTTCTGTGAAAAAGAATGAAATACTCTCATTTGCAACAACAAGGATGGACCTAGAAAGAATTATATTAAGAGAAACAAGTCAGGCACAGAAAGAGAAATATCACATGTTCTCACTTATTTGTGGGAGCTAAAAATAAATAAATAAATAAATAAATACACAAATAACCTGGGGGGTGGGGAGGGAAGAAGACACAACAATTACAATTCCTTGAAGTTGATATGACAAGAGAACAGAGAGAAGGTTCTTGGGAGGAAGGGGGGAGAGGGAGGATGGAGGGAGGTTTCAGTAATGCACCAGAAAAATCAACCACATTGTATATTGACAAAGTAAAATGAAATTTTTTAAAAAAGAAAAAGAAATCAACCCACATATTTACAGCCAACTGATCTTTGACAAAGGTACCAATTACATACATTGGGGAAAAGACTGCCTCTTCAATAAATGGTGCTGAGAAAACTGGATATCCATTTGTAGAAGAATGAAGCTTGATCTGTACCTTTCACCATATATTAAAATCAACTCAAAATGGATTAGATACCTAAATATAAGGCCTGAAACTTTAAAACTCCTAGGAGAAAAAGTAGGGGAACACTCCAGGATTTAGGACTGGTCAAAGACTTTATGAATAAGATATCAAAAGCATAGGCAACCAAAGAAAAAATATACAAATGGGATTATATCAAACTAAAAACCTTCTGCACAGCAAAGGAAACAATCAATAGAGTGAAAAAACATCCTACAGAATGGGAGAAAATATTTGCAAAATACGCATCTGACAAGGAATTAACATCCAGAATATACAAAGAGCTCAGACAACTTTACAACAAAAAAGCAAATAATCCAATTTAAAAAATGGACAAAGGAGCTCAATAGACATTTCTCGAAGGAAGACATAAAAATGGCCAACAGGTACACAGGTATCCCATTTAGTGATCATACCAGCCATAGTAAGTACAATTATCATTCCCATTTTACAGAGAAGGAAAAGTCCACATACAGTGCACAATGTAACAAAGATAGTAGAGGTGAATTTCGCACCTTTGCTGTCTAACCTCATAAGCCATGCTATAACGATTATACTGTATTACTTTATAAATGTGAAAATATTTTTAAACATCTGGAAAATGTGTTTGTTTTTATTACATAATAACCTTATTCTGCAGGGAAGCATGAAACTTTTTGAGAAAGTTCTGTGAAATTATTCAACCAATGGCATCACTTTCTTAGACTGGGTCAAGGAAGCCATGGTGTTTTCTCTCTGGGTAATTTATTTTAAGGATTATGGGCATCAGATATGCTTGCAATGAGTTAGCTGGTGTGCATTATCTTAGATTCTCACCACGATGAGTCCTTAAATAAGAAGTTAAGCACTTCCAGCCTCCAGAACTATGAGAAAATAAATCTCTGTTGTTAAAGCTACCTAGTCTGGTGGTATTCTATTATGGTAGCCCATATTAGTCCATTTCTGTTGCTTATAACAGAATACCTGAAACTGAGTAATTTATAAAGAAACAAAATTTATTTCTTACAGATTCAGTGGATGGAAAATGCAAGGTCCATGGAACACATCTGGTGAAGGCCTTCTTGTTGGTGACTCTCTATTGCAGTGCAGGTATCACATGGTAAAAATGGCCTGAGCAAGAGTGAGCTAACCTTCTCACTTGCTCCTCTCCTTATAAAGCCATCAGAACCATGCCCATTACTCCATGAACAGATCAATCCATTCATCAGGGCACAGTCCTCACAATCTAATCACCTCTCAAAGTCCCTGCCTTTTAAATATCATAATCGATTTTCCACCCTCTTGGCACTGTTACAATTGGGGTCAAGCTTCAATGAGTTTTGGGGGGACATTCAACCTACAGTATAGCCTGAGCAGACTAATACAGTTTGGTAATTTTTTTTCTGTATGGTAAAGAATTTAAACCAAAGGTTATGATTTTATTTCCTAGTAAGACAGTGACCAATTTTATATCTATTACATTCCTTTTATCACTGCTATATGAATAAAAGTTTCTCATTTACTAACCGAATCACCATTGTCATTTTGCTAGTTTCCTCATTAATGATTCAAATAAAATTTTGACACGTGCTCAGTAAAAAGAGAGAGCAAAAAATAGTTAAGTGACTATTTCCCCTTACAAATAACCTCAATGTGAAATTTTTTATGTTTCCAGGATGTGTTCATGTGTGGCATAGCTAGCATGGAAGAAAATTATGGATTATCTAGTTTCAAACCATTACCAAATAGATTTTTTTAAAAACCTTAGTGTTTTGTCAACATCCAATTTATACTGAACTGTTATATAATATAGATATAATTATATGTACTACATGAAGATGTGATTAATGGAATAGAAATAAACCCTGTGACATTACATGTGCCCTCATGTTAATTTTGATAATAATATGCTAATTACTTTACTATAGTTGAGTCACATGTACTAGCACTGCAAGCATTTTCTTTTAAAAGCCATTATTATTTTAAAAATTGCTTAGCATGTATATGCAATACTATTGATTTTATTTCCTTTTTAGAAAATCTCAATTTTATATAATTTTACTAAAAATGATTTTTAAAAATTTGCTACTTTTTTAAGGAGTGGGAGAGAGTAAATAATGAGGGATCAAAGCAAGTGACAGTAGGTCTAGGTTTAAAAAAAGATTTTACAGCTACATCAAGGAGGTATGGCTGTGTTAATTTGAAGAGCAAATCTAATGTAAGGAGAACAGAGGAGGAACAAGTTCCACTATATTTAGTAGCTGACCATTTATTTAGAACTGATTACCTTGGCTAACTCCAACTGTTATATCTCAGTTAAAGGACCTTATGGTGTGGGTGATGTCTCCTGTTCTCTGAAATTTTACTGTATTTATGACTCTCCATTAAATAATTTTGGGGCTTTAAAGAACAGAACAAACAGGATCAACCTTATTTGGAAAGTTCTGAGGTTTCTAGGTGTCTCAGTTTGTTTGCACTACTGTAACAGACATCTATTTCTCACAGTTCTGGAGGTTGGGAAGTTTGAAATCAGGGTACCAGCAGGGTTGATCTGGTGCAGGCCCTGTTTCTGCTTTTCAGATGGCTGTCTTCTTGCCGTGTCTTCACATAAAGCAGAGAGAGAGAAGGCAAGCTCTGTCCTGTCTCTTCTTATAAAGGGTACTAATCCCATTTATGAGAGCTCCACCAGCATGGCCTAATTACTTCTTAAAGGCCCCATCTCCAAATGCTATCACATTGGGGATTAAAGTTTCAACATATGAATTTTGAGATGATGCAAACATTCATTCCATTTCACTAGTTGTTGCTGTTGTTTTAATGGTGCCAACCATGGTGCTGAAATGTTACAAGCATACGAACAACCTCCTTGATTGAGCACTAGATTATCTTCCTCCAAAAGCAGGCCATCATGCTCCATAGTGTTCTTCATTTATGATTAGAATAGCTGGGCAGGGCCGAGCCGTGGCGCACTTGGGAGAGTGTGGTGCTGGGAGCGCGGCGACGCTCCCGCCGCCGGTTCAGTTCGGATCCTATATAGGAATGGCCGGTGCACTCACTGGCTGAGTGCCAGTCACGAAAGAGACAAAAAAAAAAACAAAAAAAAAAAAAAAAAAAAAACAAGAATAGCTGGGCAAATACATGTTAGCCTAGAGGTGTGGCTGTTTTGAAGAATATAGCATGCTGGCACCACTAGCCTATGCATTTTGGGAAGGTTAAAAATATCACCCACTACATGATGTACAGCAATACAAAAGAATGAAGATGTTATTGGGCATCTGCCAATGGATTGTTAGCAATATTTTTTCATGGTCTAAGAAGAAATTTAATCAGACAAAATTCTCCCTTTCCAAATTGTAGAGGGGAAGTCAGCCTTCTGGGTCTGGACGGTCCATTTCAGGATGAGCCTGGACTGAGATTGCAGCCCCATTTGCAGGAACAGCATCATTGGCCAGTGCTCCAATTTATCATTTGGAGAGCTTGGATGGGGATCCCACCTACACTAAATGGAACTGGCAGCAAGAACCCCCATTTCAGTCAGTAATTCATATCCTTTATAGCTTTAGAGACTTTTCATTATTAGGCTTTTTAGGAAGGTAGATCTTGTTTATTTTAGTAACAGGCTTTATGCCATGTAAATCTTACTTCCATAACAATGGGGCTGATTTCAATACAAGAAAACTATAGCTAGCTTTTTTATTTGTACTTATTCTGACAGTGGTAAGAGAAGTGATAACTATGCTTCACGCTATTCTTTTTCAGCTTTTGCTCCACCCCCTACCCCCACCACAAGTAATTGATTCAACTTGAGTAGTGACCAGTGAGGAGTCCTAGATGGGTTCTAATATAAAAAAATGTATTTTGTCCATCCTACCAATTGCTTATAGAGCACAAGTTGGCTCATTCCGTAGTACTTGGCTGAGAGTTTTTTGAATCATTTTCTGATTGTGGATCATTCCAGAAAAGATGAAATGAAGGTGTCCTTATTCTGGAGCATTCCAGCCACTTCTGTCTTTTTTTAATAGGAGAAAACGGATTGCAAATTTTTATGCATTATTGTAAGCAATTCTGTGGAACTTTCTAGAAAGGGTGATTAGAAAACATCTGTAATCATTGCTGAGAGGACAGCCAAGTTGCATCTTTCTTCCTCTCTGGCCTTCAGGATGCAGGAAATGTGACCCTTCTCACTTCTTCTCTAGAACAGAACTTGGATATAAAAATATAGCAGCTTCATATAGAATTCAAATGGCTTTATAATAGGCTTCCCAGCATTTTTCTGGAACAAGAAAAGAAGGTGGTGTAGAGGAAATTAGTACTTTCACTGTGGTGAGAGGTAAGAGCTATGAGTTTGGAGAGCAGTTTATCCACAGTTAAGAATAATATAATCTTGTATGCATGCTGTTTTTCTTTCTAGTGCCACATTCTTAAGCTTCAGGGATTGGAAATGTCCCATTAGCTCATCAGTGTTGTTTCTTTCAGGGATATACTGTTAGTGTCTTGCAAAATACCAAATTTCCTGAAATCTTTCTCCTGTTTGAACCTGTCTAGATCTCACAAGAGCTAGCATGTCAGGCTCTGAGGAAACTACATGGCAGATGTGTCATGAGAGAAATTCTAAGAGATTAAAAATCAGGTAGACAGTCTAAGTAAACTCTGTATGGGGAACCCAGATGAGAACAGCTGAGGAGGCAAGTAACAATGACAAGCAAAAAGTCAGGAATCAATGGGGCAGGGCAAAGAGCTGAGAGTTAGACGTTTCATGGAAGTTTGGAGAAAACAGAAAAATGTGCGCAAGCAGGAAAGGAAGAAAAGAGATTCAAATACCAGACGATGCCCTTTGATATTTGGCAAGTGCCAGGCATATGACAGATTCAGAATGGCAAAATACCTGAGATGATCCTCGGTAGGGTGAGGAATTGTTTAAATTACTGAAGTGAATATTATCACCCCTGAGGTTGATGGAAGTGAGAAAAGAAGTCAAAATGGATCCCAGGAGAGCATGGGTTTCTTACTAGTGGGCCAAGAAAGAGAGCCTGCAAAGACTCAGAACAATGGACCACTGGAGCCAAGGACAAGGGTGTTCCCACAAGGAGGAAGGAGTGGTAAAAAGAGGTCAAATGTTCAAAGGGTTGAGGAGAGCTGGAAAATGCCAGTGACTGCGGCAATTAGGCAGCCATTGGTTTCCCGAGAATCACCTTAATGCTCTGATGTGGTTGAAGTCAGAGTTGTGAAGAGACAGTAAATTCAGGGATGAAAGTAAAGAAGCAAATGCAGGAAAGGGGCTGATGTGAGGAAGGACTGGTTATTTTTCTAACAGGAAGGAACTGCTTACCTATAAAGGCAAAGAAAGTGATAAAGAGGGAGAAGTAAAAATCTAAGTAGGTTTTTATAAACATAAAAATCTTATTTTATATGAAATTGTATATTATTATTTACATGTGAGATGAACTTAAAAATTAAATTTATGTTTCCATGCCTGTAAGTAGAAAAATAACTAATCTGAAATGAATCAGGAGTTGGGTGAGTTTTAAATCAAATTATAATTGTGTGAAAGTAAGAAACAGTAGAGTAGCAGAATCCTCCTCCTCTTTCCTCACCATCACTCCTGCCCCAAAACCAGATGACCTTGCGGCCAGTCCCAAAGGAATCAAATTATGTGGCTACTGCTTTCCAGGTCTCAAAGAGATGCATTTAAATCTATATTCAGGAGACAGAAACAGTGAACAGCTCTTCCACCGCCCTCCCCCCACCCCCTTGCACACACACAAACACATATCTTTCCATCCTAGGCAGGAATTCCTGGACCTATAACATTGAGATATACAATATGCTATATTTTTTTCTCCATCTGGAGAAAAAAAAATAACTCAGCATTCCTAAGATTATCACATGCAAGGCTTATTCACATTCTAAACAGTCAAGCACATAAATACTGACAAAATGTTTTGTATCCTCATTATAATTAATTAGGAGATTTAAAAAATGCAGAGAATCTAATATAAGCCACTTATTCTCTTGCTGCTTATAGGCGATTATTGTTAATATTTTGGTTCTCTTACTCTGAAAATATTAAATGTGTTTGAATTTGATGGAAATATATGGAAAAATCTGTTTTTATTTAAGATATTCATGATCAATTTTTTATATCATTATAAAACTGTGAAAATAGCTGCAACAGTTTTATAATATTCCATCATATTGCAACAAAAAAATTTATGTAAGGATAGCTTAGTGCTAAAATTTAGGTATAAATTAAACTATTGTAAACATTCTGTGTGTTTTTATGCTTATTTCAGAATTTTTCCTTAGCATATATTCTCAGAAGTAGAATTAATGAGTCAGATATACAAAATTTTAAATAGATCTTGATACTGCAAAATTTCCCTTAAATGTAGCACCAGTATAAAATTGCCACCTATGCAAAAAAAAAAAAAAAAAATAGGATATGGAACACAAGATACTTTATATGAGTACAGGCCAATATTATGTAGAAAATCATATAATATAAGTTTTTCTAATTCTTTCCACATCAATTAGACTTGAGTTAAACATTTTTTGTGTGTTGTGTTATAAAAAATTACATGGATGATTTCCCAGTGAGTAACTCATGAGGCCTATAATACCATCTTGTCATTGTCAGTGACACTAAGTTTGACCATTTTATCTGCTGTTCTTTACTAGATCCCTGCATTGAAAGTAAATTTTTATAATTACTTTATTATTATTATGTACGTAATATGTGGGATGACGTTTCAAACCTATATAAGTGATATTTAACCATCCATTGATAATTTAGTCTGTTTTCCTCCTACATAGATTGACTGATATTCTTCTGTTGAAAAAGAGCTTTCTTCCTTCCCAAATCTTTTTATTTATTTTTTAAGTAGCATTATCGATTCATGCAAAATATGTTATAATTCAGTGTGTTATAATTGTTTCTCTCATTTTTTATGGTGTTTACTCATCTCTAATTTGGACCATGGGAGCCCCTTACTATCTAGATCCTGTGTGCTTTGACATGTTTCCATCCATTTTTGAACATGTCTTTGCTTTCTGGATCTCTTATTCATTTGGAGTCATTCTGTTATGTGCAGTGAGGTATTGATTCAACTTTACTATTTTTTTAAATAACTAGTTGTCAAAATACTATTTATTAAAAATTAAATTTATCAATGGGAACCCAGAAAGTTTAACACTGATTTATGAAGCCATATTTATATATATAATAAAGGTTTTTAAATGTATGTTTATGTTCTTTTATAAGAGATCATACCTCTGGGGCTTGAATTATAATTGGTCCACTTTGTTCAGTAAACAGCATTTTATGTAAAGGGAGCAAATTTATTCTGAAGATACTGTATCCAACAATCAATTTCTCTCTTTTTCTTGATCTCTTTCTCTCTTTCTCAATCTTATTTCACACTTGATCTTAATCTCCTACAAAAAAAAATGATTATAAAGACCAATGTATAAAAAAGAGGAGAAGACATCTGTATTTTAGCTTTACATATACTTATTTAGATGCAAGAATTCTGAAAAACAGTAATATACATGTCACTACTGAAAAAAATTATCTCCCTTGTTTTAATATTATGCACCATGGTTTTGCATTCGTCGTATATAACCTCATATCTTTTAAAAAATGTCCTTCTCCTTTAATATTGTCAAAATGATAAATTTTTGCTCACTAATTTGATTAGTATGACAGGCTGAGGGCTCATTTTAAAAATTATAATTCCCATGCAAAAGACTATGAAAAAAATACCACAAAGTGTCACTTTTTTACTTTATTCATTTAGCTTCAAACTAATAACAAATTTGTAGAGTTATAGAGCAAATTAGCTAAAATTTTTCTATTTGGTTCTAATTATAATTCTGTCCTTTGTAAACAAAGATGATAGTACTGGCACAGCATCAATAAATAATGTATTCTATGTGTAGCATGGTGATGGATTTTCATGGGTTCATTCACATTTTTTAACCAGTCCCCCTGGTGATTGGTGTGGCTTAAGAAACACGGTTTTCCAGAGAGCGAGTTATTTGAATTGATTCAATATGTGTCCCAACTAGCTGCAGTAAATGTATGTTTATATGCTGTTGGCTCTAAATAGAATTGATTTAGAAAAAATTTTAAAATAAGAAATTTTCTAACATTTGAAAGATGGCTGTATATTAGCTGTCTATTAGCTATACTGCAATTATGAAGAATTCACTGCAGAACTTTTCTCTCCTTCCTTCCTTTTCTTTCTGTTTTTTATTTTCTATTCTTTGGTTCTGAGAAGAAATAGCAGCACCTGTGATGCATCAAGCTGTAAGTATTAAGAGGGAGTAAATGCATTAACAAAGAGTAATCCTTATGATAAACTTAGGTAAAAATTGTTTTACTTTTTATTGAAAAATTAAAAGGAAAATGGCATTTAGCCTATGAAATCTTTGGATCAGGCTTTGTACTAGGTAATTTACACAAATCATATATTATAGAGTCCTCTCAGGAAAAAAAAAAGTACAGATATTATTTAATGCAAAGATGTGGTACCTTGATCTAATTATTGAACACTGCAGTTAAGACCATATATCTACTAAATTTGGGGTCAGTAAAAATAACTCGTTTGATATTTATAGCAACATCTTGAGTCCATCCTTATCTAAATAAAGTGCAAGCATTAAAGATGATTTTTAACTCCTAAAGAGAGTGCTTTACGTTTGGAAGAAATTCCTCTTATTTGTGCAGCTCTCTGCTCCCTCTTCGGTTCCTTTCTAGAACTTAGTGATGGGTAGTAATCGTTTTCTTAATTCTTTGAAGGCTTCTCAATTTGAGAGAGGCTTAGTTTAAGTGGGTTTTACCACAAAAGGACAAAAGCATTTAAAAATCTGCCTTATCAAAATTGCTCTTAAACTTTTTATCACAAGACTAGGGTTTTTCTACCTTGTGAGAATTGATTAAGTAGCCGTGTTGGAAAGGAGGAGATAATCCTCATATTCATAAATCCTTTTAAGGCATTTCTTACATTGAGTACTTTTCTCTTTTGATGAATCCAAATGAAGGGACCAGTGACTCTTTTAGGTGAAAGAGTCTAGGTTGTTTATGAATTCCAGGGAGGATAAGACAGTTTCTGAAGCATTGCAGCAGCTGTTATAAACACAGAATTAACTGAAGTACTTGAGTCTGGACTGCTCTTCAAGTTTACTGTGTTTTAGTCCCTTAAGTCCAAGTTTATTGGAAATAGAAACAATTTCACAAGTATAATCTTGCCTGCAAAATTGCGAATATTATTAAGAAGTTGAGAAAACACAGAGATTTATAAAATCTACCCTGAGTGCATGGCTGCTCTTTTAAATATTTTGATTATTTCAGAATGAACAAAAAATTACTATTTTTATAAAAATCTGACAATTGTTATTTCTTTTGTTGTTTATTTCTAATTTTTAAATTATTTCCACCTATTCTTTCATGATTTACATATATTTTTAAAATAACTATATCAAAATTTTATCCTGTGGCCAATATAAATAATATTTAATGCTTTGTTGATTATAGTCAGACGGGTATCACCACAGAGATACAAGATAAAAGTGGAATAGTATAAGTATTATAAAATTATAATCAAGCTTCTAAAGGCAGTGGTTTGGCTTTACTGGAAAATTAAAACAATTCTTGAAAGTATTGTCGTAGGTATATTAGATTTATTAATCAGCATTTAAATTTATTGGGAGAGTTGGAAAAGGAAATGAAGAATTGTGTATGTAAAAAAATCTGTATAATAATGAGAAATTAAATTGTATAAAATCAAATTAAATTTCAAAGATAAGCATCTATATAAATCTAGGGATATATGTCTTTAAAAAAGTTGATAGTGCTTACCTCTGGGTGGTGGTATTTCCAGTGCAGATATTTCCTTTTATTATTTTGGTTTGTTTATATTTTCTAATTTTTTATTAACATAAATTTTTTCAGTTACAATTTTAACATCCCAATTTTAACTTTTTCTCAAGCATTGCTAACTTTAATGATTTTCTGTACAGTAAATGAATTCCACTGTTTATTAATTGATATTTTATTCTTGTTTCATCTGAACTCTTTAGGCATCATTTATAATCTACATATTTTTAAAGGGAATTTTAAATGGGTCAGGAGGAATACAGACACACACACACATCACAATTTATATAACTTTCTTGAGTGAACATAAAATAAAATTTATACATCTTTACAGATTGGATAACAATGACAAGTGGTTAGAAATTACACAAAATATAGTAATATGTTTGTTATTTGTATTTGAATCTGACCTTTCTCACATACATTATTTAAAATGTAGTATGATACCAATTACTTAGAATTACTATTTTTCATGTACTGGATTATTATCCCTCACCCCGACAAAAATTTTAAATAAATCTTAAGACTAATGTCATGAGAAATGCCTACATACTACTTTTACAATAATGCAAAAGTAAACATATAATGATTTCTTCATAATTTTATGACACAAAAGTAATGGGCAGAAAATAAAATACATACACTGCAATGATGGTTCTATGAAGACCAAATTAATGCATTTAGAATATGTAGATTTTCAAAGGATCAACTAATTTCAAAAGATAAAATTTTAATTATTTGAAGGAAAGAATAAAACTCAGAATAAAGTAAAAGATTTTTTTTTTAATGTCATTTCTTTGAACTGGGCTTTTGAAAGGAGCTAGAAAATAGGCATGTTATGATTGATTTCTTATGCAAAGGGCCAGAGTCATAGTGTACTAGGCTGTTGAATGAGGACCATAGTAGCTAGGATGGTAAAGGAATATGTTTACCTGAAATTCTCTTATTCATAGAAATCAACCAAGATAAATGAAAGGGGTGTAGGTCTTTTCACTCCAAACCAATAACTGACCTCCCTTCCAATTTTGAGAGAAGTGACCGCTACAGAAGAGAAGCTGGCAGCCTGAGCTGTCACTTTTTCTGCCTATCTAAAAGCTCAGGCATTTGCATATGATTGAGATTGGTCAACCTGAGACAGGATTGTAAGTGTGTGATGTAGAAACAGTGGAAAATGTTTCAGTCATCTGCTGATCAACACAGAAAAAAATATTTAGATGAAGATACGTTGGAATTATATTTCTCAGTGCTGGTAGAAGCAGAGATATAATTGGAAGTGGGACAGGATCTCAGATCTTTGAAACGTTTTTCAGAGACAACCAACTTCTCTGAACTAAAAGAGATGGCAGAATCTGCAGAATTCAAGATTAAGATTCCATCCATGATTTGAGGTCCCAGGCAAATTTATCTCTGTTAAAAAGTAAACTGAGGGACCGCCCCGTGCGCTTGGGAGCTCAGCCGCGCTCCCGCCGGTTCGGATCCTATATAGGGATGGCCGGTGTGTTCACTGGCTGAGTGCAGTGCGGGCGACACCAAGCAAAGGGTTGCGATCCCCTTACCGGCCACACACACACACAAAAAAAGTAAACTGAGGCACAATAAAATTTTAAAGAGTTTATTTGAGCAAAAAACAATTCATGAATTTGGCAGCTCCAAACCAGAAGTAGTTCAAGAGCTCCACCTAGGGAATGCAAAGGGGAGGTTTTTATAGGACACAGAAGCAAGCAATGGAAATATTTGATTGGTAACAGTTACATAGTTACCTTGTTTGGTCTATTTCATTGGAAAGCCCTAGTCATATAAATATGTTTGTTGGCTGCATCTGATTGGTTGAGCTAAATTTCTGTGTTTTTTTTTTTTTTTTTCTTTTTTGTGACCAGGTAAGTGGATTGCAACCCTTGGCATGGTGTCACTCGCACCGCACTCAGCCAGCCCTATATAGGAGCCGAACCTGCGGCAAGGGCTGCTGTGCTCCCAGCGCTGCACTCTCCTGAGTGAGCCACGGGGTCAGCCCTAAATTTCTGTTTTTAATTAATGTAGTCATTTACAAGAAATAGCTCCAGATGAGTTTCACTTAACCTTTGCAAATCAAGCAAAGTTGAGGTCACTTATGAGGCCAGACTGGCTTTGTCTGCTCAGGGATTTTTAAGGTCTGATCTCCATTTTAGTCTACGTTAAGATCTCCATTTGGAAAACTAAGGACTTAGAGCAAACACGCTAGGCTTAAAAACACTTCTGTTTGTAGTTGGCAGCTTGAAGCCTCAAACATCTATCCGGTATTTGAATAGAGAAGACATGGAAGACATATCTCCAGGGTCCTGGAGCTCACTTTCCTGTGCTTGTGTCAGGTCACTCCACAGCAGCAAAGTACAGACATCAGCTATATCTATTTTATAAATCTGGAGCTATGTACACTGTTGAACAATCAGATTTAAGTGCTAGTTTAGAAAATCTAAGTAAACAAACAAATATTTTAATTTCATCTTTAATTTTCCTTTAAAAATACTGTGAACATATAACTTGACTCAGATAAGCAGTTGATTATTATTATTATTATTATTATTATTATTATTAAATACAGTAAAAGTAAAACTGTTCTGGTTCCTTAATACCTACTGTTGTAAACAAAAATGTTCAATATGAAACTCATTCCTTATCTTTTACACACATGTGATTCATATATTCAGAATAAGATAATTCACATGAAAAGCAGATTTTATTACTCTGGGTATATTTGCTAAATGATTTCAAAAAGAAAAATATAATGCATTAGGTGGATTTATGGGGCAAATAACATACTCTTGGCAATAGACTGCGAAGAAAAAGCTGGTTTAAAAGTTAAGAAGCTCCTAATGCCAGCTAAGAATTTATAGCTAACAATTTCATAGGCCAAAGCCTCTACACAGGCATCCTTATCCTGCAGTGCGAACAGGATTACCCTTCCAAGCATTATCCTAATGTGGAATTAAACTGTCAAGTTGGCTTGTTTGCCACATGGACTTGAGCATAAGATGAATGTAACTCTGGGTAAAGTTCAATATTGCTCCATCTGTTAAGCACCTTTTTTTTCTAGAAGTAAAAAACCTGAAAATGCACCCGCACAACATTCCTGCTTAAGTACTGAGTTATTATGGGTTGATTTATTGGAAAATATGACAACAGCAACCACGATCAATCTTTTTACTATAAATTTAAAATTTTCTACTTAAAAGTTCTAACAAGATATACTTTGAATTATTTGTGTTGAAGTAAAATTGAAGGACCATAATCAAACAAACAAACTGTAAATTAAACAAAGTTGGTAAATGCATATAAGCATTTGCCATCAATGTCAATCTGTAATAGCAATAAACTTATCTCCTTTACTAAACTTTTTTTTTGTCATAAAATGTTTTTTGATCCTTCTAACCATTTTGTGTTCTGTCCATGATACATCTTTATCAGTAGATTCACTGTATTTTAACCATGATGTTTGTGGGAAATGGCAAGGATAGACAGGAAATTATTAATTGTTGAAACGGCAGTTACTTGATAATTTGCTAATCTGAATTATACTGAGTACAGAAAAAAAAAAAAAAAAAACTAAAAGGTGCCTACCATCATATAGGAGGAGAGACTGAAAAGAGGCAACATTTTAATGTAGTGGAATGCTGTCTTGATCTGTTTGTGTTGCTATAACAGTGTCTGAGATTGAGTAATTTTGAGAATTTAAAGAATAGAAATTTATTTCTCATCATCCTGGAGGCTAGGAAGTCCAAGATCAAGGTGCTGGCAGGTTTGTTATCTGTTAAAGTCCTGTTCTCTTCTGTCAAGATGGTGTCTTGAATGCTGCCTCCTCTGGAGGGGAGGGACGCTGTTCCTCCCACGCAGAGAAGGGGAAGAGGGTGAACCCACTCCCACAAGCACTTATCATAGCAGCATTAATCCATTCATGAGGGTGGACCTAAACACCTTTCATCAGGCCCCACCTTGTAACACTGTTGCTTTGGGGATTAAGTTTCTAACACATGAACTTTTGGAGAGGACACATTCAAACTAGCAGACTCTAAGTTTTGAGATTGCTTTTTCAGGGAGTGTATTAGTCTGTTTTTGTTGCTTATAACAAAGTACACTAAACTGTGTGATTTATAAAGAAAACAAAATTTATTGCTTAAAATTTCTGAGGCTGGGAAGTCCAAAGTCCATCTAGTGGTAGTGGCAGTGACCCAAGGGTCTCACATAGCAAGATGGTGGAAGGAGAGAGAGCAAAGAGTGAAAGACAGATTCTCTTCTTCTGTCAAAACCCTCAGAAAGATGCCCCTGGTCACCATTTTAATCCACTCACTACTGCAGGGTCCTACAATCCAATCACCTCTTCAAGGCTCCACCTTTCAATTACCATAATAGGATTTCCCACCTTCTTAACAGTCACAGTGGGGGCTAAGTTTCTAATACATAAAACTTGGGAGACAATTTAAGCTTCATTGAGTTTGGGGGGGGGGGGGGGACGGGACATGATTCAATCCACTACAGGAATAAATTTGTAATTAAGGCTTTTTCCATAAATACCTGGCTATTATTTTTTTAATTGGTGTGGGGAAAAATAGAATAATTTAGTCAGGCTCCCTCCACTCAAGTCTAGCTGGGGGGTCCAGCAGCACATTTCTTGTAAACAAGTTGTGTGGGTGGTGTTAGTGTGCATGTGCACCCATGTATCTTTCCAGTTATTTGCTTTTGTGTGTTCTGCAGTTTGTGAAGCAGGCTGGCAGCAGAGAGCTCAGGTCTAACAATAGAGCATGTTTACTCTGTTGGCAGCTGCTCAGTTTCAGTTTTTCTTTGGACTTTATAGCTAGCAGTTGAGTTTCTGAGTTACTCTGTGGAATGCTTAGTTCTTAGCCCTTATTTTTCAAGAAAGACACTATGCTAATGATACGAATCAGTTACCTTTTATTACATATTTTACATTAGACTAACTCAAGAGGAAGATCTGGCTTTCCTCCTTTCCCTCATTTTCCTTATTTTTAGGAGAATTATTACTACAGAGTAATAGGAATTTGTGAAATGCAGCATGTTTCTATCCACATCTAGGTAAAACAAATAGAAGTTATAATGTAGATCTGGAGAACACATTCTAAGGAGAATTTTCTTGTCACTAAATACTTAAATTTCAGATCATAGGAACTGTTAAGTGGTTAACTCTGGGGAGAGATATGCACATCAAAACAGGAGGTAATAAAGTGCATGTGCATTGTAGACGTGTGTGAGCATGCCCATACAAGTTGGGAGAGTGGTCATGGTGCCATACAGGCAGTGTAATTCCATTTTATATAATAATAGCATATAAAATGTTAACTTTATTATTATTAAGACTGTTGCAATGTAAAAACTAGCAAGCAACAAGTTATGTCACTTTAATTTGTAAATAGAACTATTTTATCTACTTTTCTCCCCCCCCCCCCCTTTTTTTAGTAGCTTTTTAAAAATATACTATTCTTTCACATGCATTGAAATTTTCTGGAAAGATTATACAATATCTATGCTGTTATTTTGACATTCACTGTTGTTTTAACTTTAAAATATTTGTATCTTATGGCACTATCATCTAAGAATTCATTCAATAGTAGGACCATTGCAAGTTCTGAAAAGCAAGGCAACAAAAACTTTGGAATTTAATTAGGTATATTCAATTTCTATGAAGAAGGTCAAGTTTTAAATTAGATAGCTTTAGTTTAGATAAATAAAAAGTCTCATTAGAGGAAAAAAAATGCATCATAGAAGATATATGTGCTGTGATTGGAAATACCTGTAGTCTGAGGATTCATTTCTCTATTACCTTTTCTATGGGAAAAGTTATTATTGATTTATTTTAGGCTCTATCATGCAAACTTTCAATTATGTAATATCCCCAGAAATGCTCCCCTAAAATAAAATACAACCCTCCCTTATCTCAATGTTGTTTGCATCTTTTACAATGAAAAAAAGACATTTTTTTTATTTTTCAAATAACCACAAAAAATAAAGCGACATGTAATCACTATAGAAGTTTTTTTAAAAAAGAGATTTTTATTTTATTTTTATTATTTTTTTTTTTTAAATTTTATTATGTCGATATACATTGTAGCTGATTATTGCTCCCCATCACCAAAACCTCCCTCCCTTCTCCCTCCCCCCCTCCCCCCCAACAATGTCCTTTCTGTTTGCTTGTTGTATCAACTTCAAATAATTGTGGTTGTTATATCTTCTTCCCCCCCCCCCGGTTTGTGTGTGTGTGTGTGTATGTGTGTGTGTGAATTTATATATTAATTTTTAGCTCCCTCCAATAAGTGAGAACATGTGGTATTTCTCTTTCTGTGCCTGACTTGTTTCACTTAATATAATTCTCTCAAGGTCCATCCATGTTGTTGCAAATGGCAGTATTTCATTCGTTTTTATAGCTGAGTAGTATTCCATTGTGTAGATGTACCACATTTTCCGTATCCACTCATCTGATGATGGGCATTTGGGCTGGTTCCAACTCTTGGCTATTGTAAAGAGTGCTGCGATGAACATTGGGGAACAGGTATACCTTCGACTCGATGATTTCCATTCCTCTGGGTATATTCCCAACAGTGGGATGGCTGGGTCGTATGGTAGATCTATTTGCAATTGTTTAAGGAACCTCCATACCATTTTCCATAGAGGCTGCACCATTTTGCAGTCCCACCAACAATGTATGAGAGTTCCTTTTTCTCCGCAGCCTCGCCAGCATTTATCGTTCATAGTCTTTTGGATTTTAGCCATCCTAACTGGGGTTAGATGGTATCTCAATGTGGTTTTGATTTGCATTTCCCGGATGCTGAGTGATGTTGAGCATTTTTTCATATGTCTGTTGGCCATTTGGATATCTTCCTTAGAGAAATGCCTACTTAGCTCTTTTGCCCATTTTTTAATTGGGTTGCTTGTTTTCTTCTTGTAAAGTTGTTTGAGTTCCTTATATATTCTGGATATTAATCCTTTGTCAGATGTATATTTTGCAAATATTTTCTCCCACTCTGTTGGTTGTCTTTTAACTCTTTTAATTGTTTCTTTTGCTGTGCAGAAGCTTTTTAGTTTGATATAATCCCATTTGTTTATTTTTCCTTTGGTTGCCCGTGCTTTTGGGGTCGTATTCATGAAGTCTGTGCCCAGTCCTATTTCCTGAAGTGTTTCTCCTATGTTTTCATGAGAAAGACCCTCTATAAGTTAGGTATAGAGGGAAAGTATCTCAACATAATTAAAGCCATATATGCCAAACCCACTGCCAATATCATCCTGAATGGGGAAAAGCTGAAAGCTTTTCCTTTAAGAACAGGCACTAGACAAGGATGCCCACTCTCACCACTCCTATTCAACATAGTGTTGGAAGTACTAGCCAGAGCAATTAGAGAAGAGAAGGAAATAAAGGGCATCCAGATTGGAAAAGATGAAGTCAAACTGTCCCTGTTTGCAGATGACATGATCCTATATATCGAACAGCCTAAAACCTCTACAAAAAAACTGTTGGAATTGATAAATGATTTCAGCACAGTAGCAGGATACAAAATCAACACACAAAAATCAGTAGCATTTCTTTTCTCCAATAGTGAACATGCAGAAGGAGAAATCAAGAAAGCCTGCCCATTTACAATAGCCACCAAAAAAATAAAATACTTAGGAATAGAGTTAACCAAGGAGGTGAAAAATCTCTATAATGAGAACTACAAACCACTGCTGAGAGAAATTAGAGAGGATACAAGAAGATGGAAAGATATTCCATGCTCTTGGATTGGAAGAATCAACATAGTGAAAATGTCCATACTACCCAAAGTGATATACAAATTCAATGCAATCCCCATCAAAATTCCAATGACATTTTTCTCAGAAATGGAAAAAACTATTCAGACATTTATATGGAACAATAAAAGACCACGAATAGCCAAAGCAATGCTCAGCAAAAAAAATAAAGCTGGAGGCATAACACTACCTGACTTTAAGCTATACTACAAAGCTATAATAACCAAAACAGTATAGTACTGGCATAAAAACAGACACACTGATCAATGGAATAGAATAGAGAATCCAGAAATCAACCCACACACTTACTGCCATCTGATCTTTGACAAAGGCACCAAGCCTATTCACTGGGGAAGGGACTGCCTCTTCAGCAAGTGGTGCTGGGATAACTGGATATCGATAGGCAGGAGAATGAAACTAGATCCATACCTCTCACCGTATACTAAAATCAACTCAAAATGGATTAAGGATTTAAATATACACCCTGAGACAATAAAAAAGAGATTTTTAAAATGCCACCAGTATGGGGCTCACTGGTTAGCTCAGTTGGTTAGAGTGCAGCCTCATAACACTAAGGTCACAGGTTCAGATCCCTGTACAGGCCAGCTGCCAAAAAATAAATTCCTCAAATGTTCACAGAATGAAGGTTCCATAGTCAAAGTAGTTGGGAAAATGTTCGGTTAAAATACCACCAGTAAAATTACTCCCTAGAGTCCATCATTGCTAATAGTTTAGTAGGTTTCCTTTTCATGTATACATATACGTATATATATATGTGTGTATGAATATGTGTGCATACATATAACATTTAATAAAATGTGTGTAAATACAAGGTGTCTTCACAAAGTTTATGGACAGATATATATTATCTTTCAATTCCATTTTTCACAAACTTTTTGAAGTTACCCTCATATGCACATATTTTCTCCTATCGATGTATTGTGAGAAGATCTCTGTAGTGGATTGAATTATGTCCCTCCAAAACTCCCTGAAGCTTGAATTGTGTCCCCAGAGTTTTATGTATTAGAAACTTAGCCCCCACTGTGACTGTTAAGAGGGTGGGAAATCCTATTGTGGTAATTGAAAGGTGGAGCTTTGAAGAGGTGATTGGATTATAGGGCCATGCCTTAATGTATGGATTAAAAATGGTGATCGGGGCATGGTTCTAAGGACTTTAAAAGAAGAGGAGAGTCTGTCTTTCTCTCTGTTCTCTCTGCTTCCACCATCTTGCAATGTGAGACCCCTGGGTCACTGTTGCCACCACCAACTGGCCTTTGCTGGACTTTGGACTTCCCAGCCTCAGAAACTTTAAGCAATAAATTTTGGTTTTCTTTATAAACCACCCAGTTTCAGACATTTTGTTATAAGCAACATAAACGGACTAATATCCATATCAATAATGTTTTTGGAAAACACAATTTGGATAGATAGATAATATGTAATCATTTCCACTCAGTATATATAGCACTGTAACTAATATTATAAAAAAATTCTTGGAATTTCTGATAATTTCCTTAGGGCAGTTTTTCTGAACTGAAATTAGGACATATTTATTAACTCTTAAAACTTATTTTAAGTTTTGCTATTTTGCTTGACTGAGGATAGTGTACCAAATATGAATTGGATTATCAAAATTCAAATGCAAAAGCCTCTACCATGAAGTGGAAATCTATTTTGTAACAGCCAGTATTTTTCATTAATCTAAGCTTCAGGTCTGTCTTGGGCAGATTTCTTAGGTATTAATACCTAATAAATCTTCAGGGTTACTTCTTCAATCATTTTCTTTCTTATGAGTGTATTTTCTTCCCTTTTCTCAAATGTGGTTGCTTCTGCTTTCCTCTCCCTTAGAGAGCCTGTCTCCTAGCCAGGAAAGAGGAAAGAGAAGGGTCACTGCTTATGTGGTCTTGCCATTGACTTCTAATATCCTCAGTAAGGGCACTGTTAGCTTTGGGATATAGCTATTTTTCTTTGAATGGAACTTCCCAGACCATTTCAGAAAGTGTAGTTTTTCTCCCCGCTGCAACTTCTCTGTTGCTGCACAAATAATTGCTTTCATATGTTCTGAATGTTTGTGCCTCCTAGGCCCACAATAGATATGTTGAGATTCTAAACCCCAAGGTGATGGTATTAGAAGGTGGGGACTTTGGGAGGTGATTAGTTCATGATGGTGGCGCCTTCATGAATGGGATTAGTGCCCTTAAAAGTGAGGTCCCAGAGATGTCCCTTGCCCTTTCGACCACATGAAGACACAGTGAGAAGGTACCATCTGTGAATCAGGAAATGGGCTCTTGCCAGACACTGAATCTTCCAGCACCTTGATCTTGGATTTCTCAAGCCTCCAGAACAGTGGGAAATAATTTTTTGTTTTACATAAGCCACCTAGTCTACAGTAATTTGTTACAACATCCCCAACTGACTAAGACAATTGCCAAAAAAACTTTATCATGTATTGTGACCAAAGGTACCCTGACATATTTCCATCTGACTGTTGGGGGGGCTAGCATGCATGAAAAATGTAAATACTCAGAGATGCTGAACACTGTTTGGTTTCTCTGCTTATATGTCATCTCACCTTGACTCTCCTTCAGCACATTGGTTGTTTTTTACTCTAGTTGGGCCTCTTTAATAAAAGTTTGATGAGATAGAAATGATAGTCCACTGATGCTTTTAATTAGCACTTATTTTATTCATAGAGGGAGTTTAAATAGAATGTAATTTGTATTAATTCTGTGAATACTTAGTTCATACTTTTGCCTGTTTTTTACTTCACTTTATACATTTGATGAGATCTCTTTATATTAAGGATTATCCACAATGAATCTATTCTCAATGCAACCAACATAGTGAAGTTTCTAAAACATATATTTGCATTGTATTAACACCCAGCTTCATATCTTCAGTTGCATCCCTCACATTTAAATTAAATTCCAAACATCATGACCTTCAGGTACCCACCCCACCACTCCATTTTAATCTCTCCTTGTCTCATACTTGCCCTGGTTTACCAATTCTGCCCCTCACCTTGGGCTTCGCTCAGTTACTGAAATATGCTGATGCACATGGAGATTTCTTCTTTCCTTGTCCCTACTCATGCAAGTTATCTTCTTATTCTGTGTTATGGACTGAATGGCCGTGCCCTCCCCCCAATTCGTATATTAAAGCCCTAGACCCCAGCATGACTGTGTTTGGGCCTTGACAGAAGTAATTAAGGTTAAATGAACTCAAAAGAGTGGATCCCTAATCTGATGGGATTAGTGTCTTTATAAAGAGAGACACCAGAGAGCTTGCTCACTCTCTCCGTGTGAGCACAAAGGAAAGACTATGTGAAGACAGTGGGAAGATTGTCATTAGGCCGTGAAGAGAGCTTCACCAGAAGCCAAATTGGCTGGAATCTTAGTCTTGGAATTCTAGACTTCAGAACTTTGAGAAATAAATTTCTGTTGTAAAACACCCAGTCTGTGATATGGTAGCATGAACCGACTAATACAGACTGTGACTTAAATACCATCTCCTCATGAGGGAACAAATGATTACCTTTAAAAGCACAACTTCCACCTTCGGTGTGCATACACACATGCCAATATTGCCTATTACTCTCTTTCTTCCAGAGCATTAATTACTTTTGAAGACTTGGATTTTTAAAATATTTTTAGTTTTACTTTTTAATGTCTAGTCATTTTCTCCTTTTTTTTTTTTTTTATATAGATGTCAACTCCACATGCAGAAATCATTCTTGTTTCCTTCATGTTTCTTCACACTTAGACTTAGGACAGTGCTGTGTGCATAGGGCTGCTTAGTAAATATTCCCTAGTGAATTACATAGCTAATATTTATTGACTTACTATGTACTGGGACTGTCAAAACACTTTACAAGCTTTCTCATATTTAGTTTTCCAAGAACTGTTATATAGGCACTATTCTTTTTGGAGATGAGCAAATTATGTACCTAGCCCAGAAATAAGGGTTAGTGTCAAAGGAGCTGAGATTCAAAACCTGAGAGTCTGTCTCCAAATTGTTCACTCTCAAGCATGACAGCATGTGATATTTTTTTCCCAGTAATGAGTGAATTATTTGAATACATGAATATCATCTTGTTGACTGTCACATTAGTTGGAAATGTTTTCCCACATTTTTCATCACATTTGCATTTTAATTAGTTTACTATAATCCTTCTAATAAATTTTATTTTATAAAAGCAGTACATGTATTCAGTTTAAAAATTTAAATAGCACCAAAAAAGGCTAGTAATAAAAAAGTAATCATCTGCCACCTATTCCTTAGCACACCTAGCACTTAAATTTCTGCTTTTTATGTTGTCTTTATATATTTACCTGTGTATATAATTTATTTTTTATCTATACTGCTACTTAAAGATATAAAAATTTTAGAAAGCTTATGTCATTTTCTATTATAGAGCGTGAGATTTAGATCTCTAATACCTGTAGCCCTTCCATTGTTCTCTCTCTAGTCCACTTTCAAAATAAGCTCATATAAAAGTATTTGCTTAAATAAACACTCATTATGGGTGGGGGTTATAACTTCAATATTGAAAATTCTGGGAGACTATCTGGAGACTTGGGCTGAATTCCTGTGGCTTACCAAGTAGATTTCCATTTAATTGACCTTATTACATGTGGCACTCCTTTCCACAGCTGTGCGTGGTGTACCAGAATTCATTATTCCTCCTTAGAGCAAGTCATCAGTCTTCTGCCAAAATGGTAAGAGATAACATTTTTTTGTTTTCTTTCTTTTGTATTTGGATAGGAGTGGGAGAGGACATTCTGAAATCTCGGTTCTTTTCTTGACTTTCAATTGTTCATCTACATGTTTTCAATCTCACATTCAGCCTACATCACTTGTCTGTTTCTCTTACAGCATTCAAATTTTGGTATCAGCTCCCATCTGGTGTGACCGTCTTTCTTCTCTTTTACTACTGTATTGGATAACTATTACTGTATATTAAATAAGCTCAAATTTTATCATCTTAAGACAGTAAACAGTTTCTTTGGGTCAAAAATTCAGAAGTGGCTTAGCTCAGTGGTTTTGGCTCCGAGTCTCACATAAGGCTGCAGTCTGGATGTTGGCTAGAGCTGCAGTCATCCTGACTGGCTGGACAGTCTGATTCCCAAAAGGCTTACTTACACAGCTATTAGCAGGAAAACCCTGTACCTTAGTGGCTATTCACAAGGACCATCAGTTCCTGGATACATGGGCCTCTCCTTAGGCTGCTTGAATGATCCAGCATGTCAGCTGGTTTTCCCCAGAGCAAGTGATCCTTTAATTTAATTATAGTGTGGTTTGGGGAAATAGAAGAGATAAATCCATGTGTTGATATATTAGAATTAACAAATGGATGACAGACAAAACAAAATAAAACTATTTTGTTAAAATTGTTTCTTTTTTGTTGCTCTTATTTCAATTAATGTAGTTTTATTTGTGTTCATATCTAGTACTATTGGTTTATTTTTCATTGTTTTTTATTTCAAATAAATTGTACTAATTTTCTCTCTTATACATATACTTAAAAATTCTTCTAAGAATCTCCATAATTTATTTGGAACAATTGTTATCAATACAATATTTAATTTTCCTACCTAGAAATGTCATCTCTCATTGGTTTTACATTTTTCTTTTTGTGATAGAACTATTTATTTTTTTTCTGCTTTGTACTTTTGTTTTTGATAAATTTTCCATATGAACATGCATTATTTTGATGATCAGATAAAAATAAAAAATAATGCAGTAAAGTTTAAATAAGAAGATAAGGATGAAAATGTATAAATAATGTGGAGACTATTCTGCTTACTTGTATACCACAGAGGAAGTGTTGTGAAGTTCAAATGAAATAATGTACTAAATTATTTATTTTCTTCTCATATTCCTTCCTCAGCCCATAAAAGAACAGACAGAACACGTCTGCCAAGCCAGCATGGAAGAACAGAAAAGAGATCTTCTACCCTTCATTATGCACCTCTTTCCAATGGTGGGTGGGGGTACATAGGGGAGAGGACAGAGCAAGCCTGATTGCTGTGAAACAGGTAGAGCTATTGACACTTATTAGTCTAGTTGTTCTCTTGGACTGGCTTGGAAGTTCCCAGCCCTGACTGCACATTAGAATCACCTGGGGAGCTTTTCAAAAATATTGATGCCCAGGCCCCACCTTCAGTGATTCAGACTTAACTGGTCTTGAGAGGCCTGGGAAAGAGTGTTTTCAAAAGCCCAGGTGATTTTAATGTGCAGTAATGGCTGAGAACCACTGGATTAATTGAATCAGGTTCTTTGTACTTGGTCTTTAGACGGAACACAGACCAGGTAGGACCTGCCTCTTGTTTACTTATCCAGGTCTTGGCTTAAAATTTTGTAGTTCTGAAAAACTACATTAACGATAAAGTTTCATGATATTAGATATCTAGCTGTATCTATACAGTAGGTAGTTTTGTGTATTTTTTTATCTGCTATACAAAGTTTACAAATTAGTTATTGTTGCAAGCAGATATTTTGGTCTAACACATTATATCAATTTTAGAACATGATGTTTCTTTTCCAGTGGGGTAAAGCTTCTTCAAATCGAAATGTGGTCTAATATAGGCTGAGAAATGACCCACATTTTCTCCACACAGACTTCAATAAACTTCAGTCAAAGCTAAGTGATGGCTGTATTTCTATGTTATTGATTATTAAGAAAGAGACATATTCTTTCCTTAGAAATTTCCTAAAATGTGATGATTTGTATATTTATTATAACAAGAGTTATGAAAAAAAATCATTCTTTCTAGTACCCAGGGCTTCTGTAGCCACTACATATTTTATTGAAAAGATTATAAATAAGGAGGAAGCTAGAAATTTCCATAGAGTTCATTTTTTTTGGAGGGAGGAGGACTTGTACTACAGATTTATATTAACTTAGTAACTACAAGTATGAGTGCAAAAATTCTTGTTTTGTAACAATTTCTTTGTCCATATCAGAAAATGCAATGTGCATTTTCCAGCACATTATATTTCTATAAAATTTTAATACTACTGGAAAATAAACAAAAAATATATAATATTGAAAATATGCTGGATATACACTTAGATTATTTAAACTTTATATCCAATAGGGTAATGTTCCTTTGCTTGGGAATTTAAAATGTTACTATTGTTAAAATGTGGTACATCTACGCAATGGATACTATTCAGCCATAAAAACGAATGAAATACTGCCATTTGCAACAACATGGATGGACCTTGAGAGAATTATATTAAGTGAAACAAGTCAGGCACAGAAAGAGAAATACCACATGTTCTCACTTATTGGTGGGAGCTAAAAATTAATATATAAATTCACACGCACACGCACGCACGCACGCACGCACGCACACACACACACACAAAACGGGGGGGGGGGGAGAAGATATAACAACCACAATTACTTGAAGTCGATATGACAAGCAAACAGAAAGGACATTGTTGGGGGGGAGGGGGGAGGGAGAAGGGAGGGAGGTTTTGGTGATGGGGAGCAATAATCAGCCACAATGTATATCGACAAAATAAAATTAAAAAAAATAAAAATAAAAATAAAAATAAAAATAAAAACACTAAGAAATCTCATGATACTCTTCAGAATTAAGACAACTATATCTAGTTGTTATTCTAGATCAACTTATACGTCCTTTTATCTTCTGATAATGCTAGATCTTTCTGCTAATGGTAGATCGATTGGTTTGGTACAACTTTCCCTTGTCGTGTGCCTGAAACACTAACAACTTCGATTTCATGTTGTAGTTGGAGAGAAGAGAAAAAACAAAACAAAACAAATCATCTTATGGCTTACTTAGGTGGTGTTACGTTAAAATAAAAGTAAATCATAATTAGATGTAAATGAATATTGTGCCAGGATAAATGCATACTGGCAATATTGCTTTGATTTAACAATTTTGTCATTTAAAAGTTATATACATTCACAAGAAATAATGCTATGTTTATAATATATGACAAGGATAATAATAATATCTATTTACTGTTTTCTGTGTACAGGTACTATTCTAAGCATTTAATTCTTATGATAATCATTGATCCATGAATCATTATTTTCATTTTATAATGGAAAAACAAAAATGAAAACAAAACTGTGGAACAGGTAAAGATCACACAGAGAATTTAAAAGTGGAGCTAGGATTTGAAGCCAGAGATGTTGAATCCTGAGCCTAATAAACGTTTGATTGCATATAGATCAGGGTTTCTCCACATTGGCACGATTAACATATTGGGCTGGAGAATTCCGTGTTGTGGGATACTATCCTGTACATTGTAGGATATTTAGCAGTGTCCCTGGACTCTACCCACTAGATGCCAGTAGTTCCTCCTACCCTTTATTATGACAACTAAAATGATTCAGGCATTACAATGTTCCCTGGAAGGCAAAATCACCCTCAGTTAAGAAATAATGACATAGATTTAACTTTTTTTTTTTTTTTTTTTTTTTTTTTTTTTTTTTTTTTACTTAAAGTCACTTTACAGTGGCATAAAATAAAATGCTGTTATGTGGACTTGATATGAAAAAAAATTGGATGTAATTATCAGGTTTTTTGTTCATTAGATTCATCACATTCTTACATTTAAAATGTCAATAAAGAGAAAAATGAAGGTAATAAGGAAAAAACCTAATTTGAAAATGCTATTAGAAAAATTTTAAAGGGACCTGTAGGAGCACAGAAGAAGATTTAAAGAGGACTAATAAAGTCAGGAAATTTTCAGCTGGTGCCTCAGAGGTACATAGTCATGAAAGACAAATACTGATAAATTTAAGCAACTTGCCTAGACATCATAAAATTCTGGGAGTCCCAAGATTGAATGGAGAGTTCATGCCCCCACTAGGGTCATTCAAATTTAATTTAAGAAAAAAATAGCTCATTAATTTTTTTTCAAAAGAACATTCTTAAAGACATTAATTTTTCAAACCTCAAGTAGTGTTAATTTTCTAGCAAGAGGAGTTATCATATGAATAAGCCCACATTTGAGGGAACTGCAAGTAGTATAATGTAGTTGGGCCACAAAATTTGATGTGAAGATAAATGTCTGAAAAGGTAATTTATAGAAAGACTTAAAATTAATAGAGGCTATTGAACATGTTATAGAAGGATAGCATGATTAAATTTTCATTTAGAACACTGATTCTTTGAACAAAATTTTTAGATTAGTTTGGAAGACACTGGTTGTAAGAAAACTGTTGTAATACTCTGGCCAATATTGATTACCAGAGTTACAAAATTAGCAATGAACTTGGGAGGAGATAATGATGGATTCAAACATTAATAGAGAGGTAGCAGACAGTTTGAGCATAATGTAGCAAATGGTTGTAAAGATTATGTGAGTAAGATTCTAAATTGGCTCCCAGATTTCTTGTTTTAGAAAGTAGATGGTTGGACTGATTCCCAGCAGATATACAGGAGGAGGATAAATGAGGAGGGATGGATGATAAGTTCATAAATAACTACATGTGGATACCAAAAATGTTTCTCTTTACCTTATTGTGATGTAAAAGCAAATTGGCATTAGTGTTTATGTCTAAGCAATTTTCAGCATTAGCCTGGCACCAACTTTTCCCATTGGCACTCTTTAAATTTGCCCTGGCTTCAGTGCCAATACTGCCAGAATGTACTTGGCAGTCACAGGATCTA
This sequence comes from Cynocephalus volans, assembly GCF_027409185.1. Taxonomy (NCBI): domain Eukaryota; kingdom Metazoa; phylum Chordata; class Mammalia; order Dermoptera; family Cynocephalidae; genus Cynocephalus; species Cynocephalus volans. The sequence continues at coordinate 120,842,812 of NC_084468.1, forward strand.
GGTGTCAAATTGTCAAATGATTCTGTTTCACTTCCTTTTTAAATAAACTATTTTTACAAGCTGGCTTTACTTCCTATTTAGCAATTTAAAGTGAATGTCGGAGAAATATTTTCATAAAAGTGTTTATGACTTAAATTTAGCAGTTCCACTATTTTTCTAGTGATTCTGTCCATTTCATGCACCTCATTCACACCCTCTTCTGTCTTCTACTCAATTCTCTGAATATGTAGCATTTTAAAAAACAGCTCCATGTACCTAAAAAGCCATTCTTCTGCAGGCATCACTTCAGTGCTCAATGATGGTCTTACATTGGGTTCACTGGAAACAGATTGTGAAACAGGAACTTCTGTGCAGAATACTTACTGGAGAATATTCTTGGGAGATAGAACTGGCAGGAAGCAAAGAAGGCAGGACTGGACAGAGGAAGAGACTATTGCAATGTTATTGTGATCAAGACTTCAACAAATCCTACATGGAACTCTGTAGCTGGGATGGACCCTCAGAGTGGTCTCAAATTTAAGCAAAAAGACCAGGCCTTTGTATCCCCACATCAACTAATCTTTTGGTCTCTCTTGGAAAGGTGAGCAGTTTTGAATGGAACAGTTTTTGGTGACTGTGAGAAATGCCCTCACTCGTCCAATGCCAAAGAATGGATGTGGAGACACGAGGTACATTGAAGTGAGGCTTTAATGGCAGTCCTGCAAGATCAGATGTCTGATGGGCAGGCACACCTGAAACGGTTACAGCAAGCAATTTACTCCCTAGTGTGCAAGTCCTTCACCGGTTCCTCATTGGCCAAGTACTACAGGATGTACAATCTTCCCAGACATCACCTAAGTTTCATTATTTCCTTATAAGGCATTTATTATCCCTTTCTTTCTGGTGGAAAGGGATGGGCTCAGGAGAAGCCAACGAAAAAGGCATGGAAAATGTCATGAGGAGGGAGAAGAACCAGGTAGTGAAAAGAACAAAGGGCTGGTGACCAGCCAGCATCTTCAGAAATCACTTTTGGGAAAGTGTGCTTTCTGGGGTTGTCACATCTGCAAGCTAGTCAAGCAAACTTTGTTAAGCTATTCTGAAAATGAATCATTTTGGCTATTTTCTTACAGTGACTATGGTGATTTGCAGAGGCAATACAGTTGTGAACAATCAGCAATCAAGATTATATGCTGGGCAGTTGGAGGATGGGTGACTTGAGTCTGAGGAAGGGGAACTTTACAGAATCTGCCATCCCTCATCTGTCCCATTTCTACAGCCCATCTCTTCCAGGAATTCTCATTGCTAGAATTCTCATTGTTGGAATTTTCTTGTCCAATTATATCTTTACCTTCATCTGTATAATTTGTAAATTGATTTCCATTTTTTTTTTTTTTTTTGCTCTTGTGTTTTGTGTTTCTGTCTATTCTGTATGTTTGTATGTAAGGCACAGAGAGAAAAATGATCAGATCTAAATGGAACGTGGTATAGAATCACACATGACCTTGGACAGGAACTGTTCATCGGTCTTCAAAGAATTACATAATACTAGAATATAAAAGCTTGAACAGAATGTACAGAATAAAATCCTGAGTAAAACTTAAATAACTAGACACTAAGCCCAATCCCTGGAAGAAAATCTATTTCCTTTCTTTAGTGTCTTTCCTAAAGTGACTAAAAACACTTAACTCAGTTTGATTAGATTACTTGTTTAGCTAGTTACAACTAGTTTTTTGTTCTTTTCGTTGAATGGCAATTAAAATGTTAATAATTTATACACACATATACTATTAGGTATAATAAAATGTCAGGATCTTGAAAACATGAGGCTGGAGAAATTACTTTGAATTTCTAGTTGGCTGACAGTTTTTATTATAAATATACATTGAATGTTTTCAAATGCATTTACTGCATATTCTGAGATAATCATATTGTTTTTATTTTCTTTTCTCTTTACAGTCTGAATTACATTGATTTCAAATTTTAAATAAACATTGCATTCCTAGGATAAACCCGGTCATGATATAATATTCTCTTTTCAGCAATTGCTTTATTAAATTTGCTAACCTATGTTTAAGGATATTGCATCTGTATTTATGAAATGAGAAGTGTTTTCCTTTCTAGATGTGTTTCTGTAAAACTGTTAATATATATTTTAAATGTTTGATAGAGTTCATTATTCAATAAAGCTGGGCCTGGAGTTTTCATTGTGAAATCATTTTAAACTATTAATCCAATTTTTAAAAATATAGGGAGAGCATGGTGTCAATTTCTTCTTGGGTGAGCTTTGGTAGTTGGGTGTCTTTAAGGAGTTCTGTTTCATCTAACTTGTCAAAGTTGTTGGCACAAAGTTGTTCATATTATTCTTTTGTATCTTAAATGTGTGTAGGATCTATAGTGATGTCTCTGCTTTTATTATTAGTATTGGAAATTTGCATTTTCTCTTATTTTTCTTATTCAGATAAGTTATAAGTTTATCAGTTTTATTGATCTTAAAAAAACCCTACACATTCATTTTATTTTTCTGTTTTCTATTTCATTAATTTTGATACATACATTTTTTATTTTGTTCCTTCTACTTGTCACGGGCACATTTTGGTTCATCTTATCTAGCTTCTTAACATGGAAGCTTAGATTATTGGTTTAAGTATTTTTTGTTGTTTGTTTGTTTTAATATAACAATTTTAATACCATATAGACCAGTACAAAGTTACCAAGTTACAGTTAGACAGGAAGAATAAGTTCTGGTGCTCTATGGTGACAATAACCAGTAATATTGTATTGTATATTTCAAGATAGCCAGAAAAGAGAATCTTGAATGTTGTAACCACAAATAAATGATAAATGTTTAGGTGATAGATATGGTGACTATTCTGATTAGTTAATTATATAATATATACATGTATTAAAACAACAGACTGTAACCCATAAACATGTACAATGAAAAAATAAAGTAAAAAAAGTAAAAGAAAATGTTAATAACATAATTTTCCTCTTAAGACCTGTTTTAGCTGCATTCCACTAATTGTGTTATGTTGTGTTTTCATTTTAATTCAGTTCAAAATATTTTATGATTTTCTTTATATATCTTCTTTACTCATGGTTAATTTAGAAGTAAGTTACTTAATTTCCAAATGCTTGGAGATTTTACAGTTCTGTTTCTGTTATCGATTTTTACTATAATTCTGTGTGGTCAGAGTTCATACTTCATGTAATTTCACTACTCTTTATTTATTGAATTATTTTATTACATAGTACATGGTTTATCTTGGTGAATGTTCAACATATACTTGAAAAGAATGTTTATTTTGCTGTTGTCGCACAGACTGATCAATTTGCTTGATTGGTGAATAGTGTTGCTCGAATTACTTTTTCCTTCAATTAGGGAGAGGAATTTTGAAAATTACAGCTATGTTTATAGACTTTTGTATTTCTCCTTTGAGCTCTACTAGTTTTAATTTTATATATTTTAAAGCAAGATAATTAAGCTCTTATACATCTAAAGATTGCTTTTTTTTTCCTTTTGATGAATCAAAAAATGGGATTAAATATGTCATTAAATATCATATTAAATATCTCATTTTATCCCCTGAAATATTATTTATTGTTCATAAATCTACTTTGAATTTTTAATTAGTTTCTAATTCATTTTTTTTTAATGGAGAAAAACATGCCTTTAAGTCCTCTTTTATTATTACATAATTACTTTTATCAGTGCTCTTTGTTTATGTGAATTTGAATTACTGTCTGGAGTCAATTGCTTTCAGCCTGAAGAATTTCCTTTAGTATGTCTGTAAGATGGTCTGCAAGCTACAACTTCTCACAGTTTTTATTTATCTGGGGATGTCTTCATTTTACCTTCATTTTTAAATAATATCTTCACTGAATATAACATTCTTGATTGACAGTTATTTTCTTTGAGAACTTTGAATATGTTTTCCCCTTGCCTCGGGCCTCAAGTTTTCTGCTGAGAAGTCAGCAGCCATTAATCTTAGTGACGGTCCCCTGTAAATGATGTGTCATTTTTTTCTTTCAAAATTTGCTCCTTGTCTTTGATTTTCATCATTTTTTTCTTTTTCTTTTCTTTTTTTTTTATTAAGATGACTGGTAAGGGAATCTCAACCATTGACTTGGTGTTGTCAGCACCACGCTCTCCGAAGTGAGCAACCGGCCATCCCTATATAAGGATCTGAACCTGTAGCCTTGGTGTTATCAGCACCGCACTCTCCAGAATGAGCCATGGGCCGGGCCTCATTTTTTTTCTTTTCTTTTTTCTATGATGTGTCTGTTTGTGGGTCTCTTTATGTTTATTTTACTTGGAGTTTATTGAGCTTCCTCAATATTTAGATCAATATTTTTAATAAATATGTAATGTTTTTAACCATTTAAACATTTTTTTCTCTCTCCTCTCCTCTTATGTTGGTGCACCTAGTGATGTCCTACCTTTTTCTGAGGCTTTTTTCTTTTTTCTTCATTTTTTTCTCTCAATTTTTTGGCTCACATAATGTTCATCAATCAAACTTCGATTTTGTGAATTATTTCTTTTACCAGTTTTAGTCTACTATTGAGACCCTCTAGTCTTTTCAACTCTAGAACTGCCATTTTATTTGTAAAAAAATAATTTTTATCCTTTATTGATTCTCCCTACTTGAGGCAGCATTGTTAACATAAACTTCACTTCTTTAATCAAACCTTACTTCTGTAAATATGCTTTTAATGGTGACTTTGCAATCCTTTTAGTTAAATGTGACATCTGATTGCTCTCATGGGCAATTTCTCTTGCCTACTTTTTTTTTTTTTTTGCAGGTTATTGGTCCTATTTTCCTATTTCTTTGCATGTCTCATCATTTTTTGTTAAAAACTGAATATTTTGGATAATATACTGTGGATACTCTCTGGGTACTATCTCCTCTCCTGGGCTTGTAACTGTGATTTGCTTATTTATTTGTTTAGTGACTGGCTGGATTATTTTTGCTAGGTGTTTCTCCGTCCTTTCTACTCCTAGAGTGTTAGGCCTCTGATGTCGCTTCTCAAGGAGGTACAGCTTTCGGTATGCCCACAGTTATCATGGGTTGACAGTGGTGCTGGTAACTTCCACTCTTTCCCTGACCACACCTAACTGTTAAACTTCAGTAATTGCCTTCCTGGCCAATTACTCTATTGTTTTTAGTAAGCTCCTGGGACATAATTTACTCTGCTAACTAATATAGTCCAATTGTGCCTCCTTTGAAGGAGTAGTTTCTGAAATCAGTATTTGATATTTGTTCTGAAGGCTCCTTCCATCTGTCTTATTCCCCAGTTTTGCCCTGCAACCTATCCTGCCTTACAGTATAAGCGGTATCTCTATTAGATGCATCAATCTCCTCCCAATTGCCTTTTACTATAAACCTCCACCGCTCTTGAGAATGCTCTTAGGTTTAACTTCTTCAAACTTTCTTGCAAAATAAGTCAGTTTCTTTGGGAAGAGAGTAGGGGCTATTTGTTTTGCATTTTGCTTCTTCCCCGAGGAAAAATCTTTGAGCTAGGGCTGTGGAGCTGAGGTTACGGATAACCGCAAGCTTCTGTGTGAGCTGTACCCCTGCTTTGAGAGCTAAGCATTCAGTGGAGGAGCAGCAGCAGCCTGTAGTCCTGTCGGCTTGCCTCTTCTGATGTGGATTCACTACCTTACAAGCTGAAATAAGGGCTTCCAGGGTTCCAGTATTCTCAGCACTTCACACTCAAAATAGAAACTGAATTCCGTGAGTGGGGGTTGTGTAAAAGAAGGAAACTCCCATTTCTAGACTGCATTTGCCTATGATTTAATCTTAGCAACTGGTAGCTGGTGCCATGATGAGAAGCTCTAAAGTCCGTTTCCTCTTGGGAAAAAAGTCATCCTTTTAGGAGCTGGAAAAAAAGAACTCTGTGTTTTTGCTTTCAGTAGTCTGAAGTGAAGTTCATGCTTTGTTGAACCTGGGATAGAAAAGGAGCATCTAGGTTCAGTTGTTACAGACTTTTACCTTTCTTATTGAAATTTGTAGGCTTTCTTGAATAGATGTTTCTTCATTTGCTGTTGGCCGTTGGGACCATTTTCAGAGGCTTTAGAAGGTTTTTTGTTTGTTTTTTGTTTTGTTTTGTTTTGTTTTTTAAATAATGTCTACTACTTTCACTGGGACCAGGTCAGGAGGGTTTCTGATGCTGTCATGCTAGAAATTGATCCTTTTACCTTTATTCTTGAAAAGTATTTTGGGAGATACAGAAATATAGGTCAATAGCTTTGTTTTCTGTTGTTATTTTAAAAACAGCATTTCTTTATCTTTCGTTCTATGTAGGTTCTGATGAAAAACCTGCTGTCATTCTTATGTTTATTGCTCTGCAGGTTATGATTCTTATTTCTGGCTGAGGCTTTTCTTTGTCACGGTTTTCATCTGTATGATTATGATATTTCCTAGTGAAGTTTCCTTCCTATTTTTTCTCCTTGGAGTTTATTGAACCTCTTGAATTCGTGAATATGTAGTTGTCATCAAATTTGAAAAATTGCAATTATTTTAAAAAATTGTTCTTACCTGTCCCAAATTCTGGGACTCAAATTGCACAAGTGTTGTATGTTTTGAAAATGAAATTCTGTTTTGTCAGTATTTTTTCTCTTTACATCTTCACTAATCTTACCTTGTGTGATGTCCAATCTGCTTTTACTCCAATCTGGAATATTTTTCATGTAGGCATTTTTTAAAATCTTTAACAGTTTGATTGAGTCATTTTTATATCTGCTCTATATTTACTCATGTGTTTCTGTTTTCCTATATAGTCTTGGACATATGCAATGAAATTACCATAGCTATTTTAATATTTGTGTGCTAATTCAAGTCTCAGTCATTTTTTTTCTATTAATATTAATTGAATTTTTTTCTGTTACTACTATTGATTTTTTCCCCCTAGTTATTGGTTATATTTTCTTGCCTCTTTTCATGCTTGTTAATGTTTTATAAGGGATTATGATTTTCTACTTCTTTTATATCCAGTAGTTTTCTTCTTACATAAAGGGTGCTGTGGATAACAACACCTTTAATAGTATTCAGGTATTTTTTTGCCTAGTAAGCAGTTAAATTGCAGGGCACATTAATCTCATCCTCTCATACTTGGTTTTATTCCTTGTTGGAGCATGGGTATTTCAGTTTTTCCCTTATTCCTAGGATATGGGTTTTATTTAAAGACACAATCTTTCCTCCCAAGGTTTGATGTGTTTACAGTCTCAACTCAGTTTACAAGGAGTTCAGGCAGGTTTCTATCATCTGGCTGGGCTAGAACTCCAGTGTCTTTTAGCACTTCACAATCTATAATATTTCTCTCAGTTCTTAGCCCCTTGGCAGCAGTGACTTTCTACTAGACTTCACGGAGTCTCCACATGTACAAATTATCCTTTAGTCATGAAAATATAGAAAACCCTCAGCAGATTTCTGAAACTTCCCTCTCAGCACTCCGTTTTCTCCAGTAACCTGCCATACTAATGCGATCACTTCATCTGCCCTGAATTCCAATATTCTTATCCAACACAGTGAGACTGTTGTATTCTTATCGGACTCCAATTTACTTCAACGTGGTAGAAGAGTTTTTCTCAGCCAGAAAGCTGGAGTGAATGTGGCACTCACCTTGTTTTTTCTCTTTTTCTCAAAATCACAGTCATGCACTGCTTGTGGTCTGAAGCCTGGAAACATTTGCCTCCTGTCTTTTCTACGATTTAATAGTTGTTTAAAGTGAGAAAGCAATTTGGCCTAGTTAAAATACAATGGTATTTAATTTAAAAAAATTCTATTTTTATCACTTTAAAAATAAACAGATGTAAATAAATGATTGATAATAATTGTGAAGAAAACTATTTTTAGCAACTACTAGAAGTGTTATTTGTTTATATAAAATAATATTTGACAAATATTTTACACAAATTACCTTAATGCCTCCAGATAGAAAGCATGTGATTTAACTTAGATTTAATTTTAAAAAGTCAGTATCCAAATATGGCATCAATTCTTACTAAATATCATAAATAATATAAACTAAAATATTTTTATTTATTAAATACCCAAATAATACTGCTAACCACAAAATTAACTCGATAACGTCTTCTTTGTCTAATTCATTATGAGTCAATATATTTTAATTATTTGAAAATGAATAAATGAATGTAATTGAGTATACTTTTACCAACTATATTTTCACATGTGAAAGGTAAAACATTTGTGCTTTTAGAACATTGGACCAACTGGCAAATCATTTTTATATCATATTGGCTGTTTTGTAGGCATTTCCTACTAATTTAACCAATAGTAAGTCAAGCTATATTACTCCATTTATATATTACTAGTGCGAAAATCATTATTACAGATGGAGAAACTCACAGGCAAAGATTATTCTTTTATATGGTCACAAATAGACAAAGCAGTGTCAACAATAACTGTGACTTGTAGACAAACATTGTCTGCAGAGTGCTCTTTTTTGTTTCAAATATAATTTGAGGGCAGACAATGCATTTCTAAGTCCATTCCCAAAACTAAGTGGCAGTCTGATAAAAGTTGCATTAAAGTAAAGGTCAAGTAATAATGACAAGATTCCTTCCTTTTCACTTTGCCATGGTTTGACACAAGCTGTGATTTATGCGATGTCACCAGCCATCAATCAATCACCCATGCAACAAATAAAGAGATGAAATAGCTAAGTAAATATATCTTTTTAAAAATACAGGGAAAAATATAAATTCAGATACTAGGCAAAAAAAAAAAAAAAAAAGGCATAAAATCAGCTATACTGAGAAGAGATGACCCAAATACTCTTTTTTTTTTTTTTTTTAAACTGCTTTTATTTAAGGACACAAAGCATTGGCAGTTTTTCATTTCCTGTGTGATACATTAACTATTTTAGTTCCCAGAGTAGTTCTGTTAAAATACTACAGTACTAACTAATTTTGCTTCTTAAAAACACCTGAAAGAGATGTTTTGTCCTTAAATAATTTCTATCTGGTAAGCCTTGGGTAGCTATACTATTATTGGTTTTATGACATTTTCTGTGCTTATTCTGAATCCATATCTTTGTTATCAAAGCAAGTCAGTTTAAATGAAATGAGGGAAATGATAATAGCAACGATTTAAAAATTAATGTTTTTGAGCATATGCTATTTCCCAAACACTTTAAAGAAACAGTTTAAAATCTCTTAAAGAAAGATGCTATTATAATTTATGAAGCACCTTCTTAATTTCTGTAATTTCTTGGCTTTCTGCACTAAAATTTAAAGCATTAGTGTGAAACTATTTAGAAATACAATGAGTGACTCTTTTTAATGTCTTTAAGTGACCATAGATAAACTTAAAGCAATCATTCTGGCACAGACTCAGAGGAGATATAGGTTGGCATGAGCACACATTAAAGGATTAGCAGAAGATGAAAGTAGTGGAGAGGCTGAACAAGACCATAACAATATTGCATCAAACCATACCCAGTGAGTTCTATACCAGCCTTTAGGGTGGAAGAATTGCAAGTTAATATCAAAAACACAGTGCGAGTTTGTATGTATACAGCATGTAGTTTTATACTCATACATGTTTGTGTTTAAATAAAAAATACGTAACGTTTTACTGCCTACTGTATCTTTATTATTTTCTTCACAAATTCTTTTTATTGACTTTACTATATTTCATGTTAAAATTTATCTACTTAGTGCATTTGAGAGGATATGTACATGTATATTCATTTTATTATGGCTCCACGTGGTAATTGAAATTCAGATGGGAGAACACCATGCTTTTAGGCAGGATCCTTCTACATCTAGATAATAAAGGAAGCACAGGATAGAGCCCTGAAACATGCAGTGTGATTCGTGAGATGGTGCTTTATAAGGCCCATAAGTACACGTGTACTCACACAAAAAATAATTGAGAAATGGAAAGAGGCTTTAAAACATTTTAACAAGAAATCAGTTTGACTTTTTTGTTCATTTAAGAAGTAATGTAATGACACTAAATGAATATAACAATACAAGAGTATACTTTACTGTACTCTTTGTTTTCTCAAACTTCTATTTAAGATTCCCTTTTCACATATTTTTCTAAGAAAACGATGGTTTTATTTCAACCAAATAATATGGATATTAACAAAGAAATGTGATTATTTTTCCATTCAGACTTTTGAGTTCTGAATATAACACAGAAAGATGATGACAAAGCATCTTGCTTTCAGAAAAAAATGGAAAAAGAAAATAATTTTTATCTTGATGTTATTTTTGGCAAGCGATATAAAAATATATGTGTGTTTGAATTCAAATATGAAACATATCAGAAAAGACAAAACCTGATTTTAAAAGTCTTTGCTAGTCAAAAAGAATAACAGAAAAGAACAGTAAAACTAGCAACTATACATCACTTTCTCAAAATGTACTCAGATAATTTCTAGGGTTTTTTTTTTTCTTTTTTCCTTTTTGCATTTTGTCACAAATGCTTATTGAAATCATTGTAAAGAAATCCTTTAAATTTCATGCCTTAATAAAAATGACTTCATTTCCTTATTTATGGTCATTCAAAATAAATAAGGTAGAAATAAAAATGCCCATAAAAACTAAATAATTAAGAAAATCTTTCTACAATAGTTGATACCTGTATCACATAAATTAAAATAGCTTGTAAATGGCTGTAGTATTTCATGTGTTATTCATTTTTTACGTTCTTTAGAAAGCCTTAAAAGGGAAAAATTGCATTGACATTTATGATCCATTTAATAAATGCCTGTTGAATGATGTTTCATACCAGACACTGTCTTAGTTACCTGAGCTACAAAAATGGCAAAATGTCATGATTTCTTTGCCCAAAGAGCTCACAGTCCACTGGGAGAAGACAGAAACACACAAAAATCATTACTATAAAAAGAATTAATACTACGTTGGTGTGAATGGAACACCAATGAATGAATGAATGTGAGTAGAACAAACAGGAACATGGTAGAATATGTTTTGAAATATACTATGAAAATGCCTATTTTTTTAAACAAACAGAACACGTGCATTTGTTTAGAGGTATAACATCTAATAATAATTTAAATATGAAACTCATAATTGACTTTAGTTCAAAGTTCCTAATCTAGGAAAATATTACTTTTATTGCATGAGGAGAGATTGTAGTATTCACACGAGGGGCCGTGCTTTAAATTTCCAAAATTGTTGGTGTGTTCTCTGCATGATCACTGCCATGCAGACTCCCAACACCGTTTAAGCTTTATGCCCATGAAACACTGTTAATTTGAAAAGCTGGAACTGAAGGAGTCTCTCTGTGACTATTTGTTTTATGTTTAGAGGTGTTACAGATTGTGATGTCTGAAATCAAAAGAATCACCTGTATGTGCAGTCTATTGTTGTGAAAACAAAACTACAGGTGGCTTATTGGCTTATTTTCCTCATCATATGGCTAATTTATCCAGTCCTTTCCTCTTTATAACAAATGATCATTCACATAGTAAATACCAGTACAAAAATTGTATTCCTCTGTAGTGCAAATATTTTCTTTGTGAATTCCTTTTGGTTTTCAGATCTTAGATAAAAATGAATTTTTTCTTTTATTTCTGAAGTTTATTTATTAATATTATTTTTTTACATTCTATGATGTTGTTGCAGAGCAGTTAGGGGAGGGGGAGAGGGAAAGGGGGAAAGAAATATGGTGGGAAAAGGAGGAAGGAGGAGGGATCGGGTTCAGGCCTATGGCACCCCCCTCATTCCTACAGGGAAGACTAGGGGGCTTCCAGTGGTGTCTTGGTAATTGCTGGGTTGGGTGCAGATGTCAGGGAGGTGTGGCTGAAGCCCTCGTCCCCCATTGCCCCAGCTCAGGAGCCTGGGGTGCTTCCTGTGGCTGCTCGGTGGTCATCACTGGGCTGGTTGCAGGTGTTGGGAGTATGTGGCAGAGACCCTCCGCCCCCACCTCCCAGGGTTGGGAGAGCCTGAGGTGCTTCCTGCAGCAACTCGGTGGTCATTGCTGGGCAGGTTGCAGGTGTCAGGGGGGCATGACTGAGGCTTCCAGCCCTCCCCCACTCCCTGGCTTGGTAGCCCAGGGGACTTCTGGTCCTTCTAGGTTTTATAGGTGTTCTTTGATGATGTGAGACCCTTGCTAGTTAATATCAAATTTTGTCTCCGGTCTGTGTGTATTTTGTGTTTTCTTACAGTTCTGTGTTGGATTATTTGCTGTTCCTACCACTTAACCTCTGCACTAGAATTAATATGTTGTCCTTTGCTTACTTCTAAAATGGGGGAACTTCTTGTGGCGACCAGCACTTGAGCTCTGTGGTTGAGCTAAAGTATTGCTTTGCTGCTGATTCCCTGGGGAAGTCTTTTTGAGCAGCTCAGGTTTTAATGGTTGACTTTACAAGTACTTCTGGCTCTTCTGAGATCTGGTGCACCTGGGTTGTGTAGAAACTCTGGTCTGGCCTGAGTCTTTTCAGCAAACTGCACCGCATGCAATTCTATGTTCCTGATCAGTCTGCACTGAGTGGGCCTGTGCTGATTGGAGGGCAGATCAGCTGTCCGTGCAGTGAGCCAGTGTTCCCCCAGTGGCCCATCTCCCCTACCCCCTTCACTCCAAACACTTCCCATGGGATGGGCCTTGAGCTGGTCCCTTGTGATAATTCACCAGCCTCTGAGTGGCTCCTTTATTCAGTTGTTGTGGCTCCTCATTCCTATGTGGGTCCACAGAAACCCTATTAGTAGTCTTGCTGGCCTGGGGGCCACCAAGACCCTCTTCTCCCCTAAAGCCTCCAAGCAACTCCAACAAAAGGACACAGCTGTGGCTTTGGCCAACTCCTGCTCCATGCACTCAGCAGTCTTGAAGTTGCGGAGACTCAAAATGGTCAGAGCAGTCCTTTCTTTCTCTCACTGTGGCTTCTCCCACCATCATGAACTCCATAGGTCTCTCCTCCTCTTCCCCTGGGCTCTAGTGGCCCCAGCGTGGCTGTCATTGCTCTTTAATAGTTGTAAATTGGTTGATTTGTGGGAGAGGGTGACGCTGGGAACCGTTTATTCAGCCATCTTGACCAGAAGCCCAAAGTAGCTAATTTTCTGTTTAGGGTCCTGTTTGCACCTTCCACGTATCCCTTCCTGTACCATCACAGTCCTGGCAATGAACTTCAGATGTTTTTCCATGACCCTGGATTTAAGTCTTCGCTCTGCAGGACCCTGCAGCCGCACCTACCTTCTTTTCCCCAGGCCCTACGCAACCTCCTCAACCTGCGCACTCAGGATCCTGTTGACCTGATGTCCAAAAATGAGATTTTTGATAGAATTATCATTTGAGCTTTTTTTTTTTTTTTTTTTTGTTCTTTTTGCGTCATATTTCTTCCGTTCCCCTGTACCCTGGCTAATGGTTAACTGCACTCCTATGTAAAATATCCAGGGGAATTTCAGGGGAAGATAGAGTGATTTTAGAGATTTTAATAGCTTTTTATTTTTCATCCCCCTGCACTATTTTCTGAAGGAGTTGGCCAGGCCTGCCATATGGATGTTAAACTGCCTATCATCTTGTCAATCCACTTTTTTCATCTTTCTTACTATTTTTAGTAGTTACATTTCATAGTGAGCAATATCAATTATTAATGTTTTAAATGAAGAAATATAGGAAATATACAATATTTTGCTTTAATTTTATTTCTGTGATAATGAGAGTTCTTTCTTACCTTGTTGGTGATAAAGTCACAAAGGAAGTCCATTATTAGAGCAATTAATTTGTTCATAGGTAGTTTGTATGAATATAAAGTTTTATTCTTTCATAATAAAAAAACATTGTCAAGGTTAGAACACATAAATAAATATAGTGTGAGTGCAATGTGAAGTAACTTGGTTTGCATAATGTATTTTTCTCACTATAGATTATAGCATTTTACACTAATGAAAGTCTTGAATAATCCAAAATTTGCAGCTCTGGTGTCTATGTTATTCATAAGTCAGTGTTTGATGTAATAAAGTTTTCCCTTCAAACTGAGTGTTAGATCCCTGGATCGATATTCACTTAACAGGGAAAATGCCCACATATCATTAGCTTCTCTTCTGACATCCCTTGTCACTGATTTGTAGCCTACATATGGTGGTTTATAGTCACAAAGCCACAAGGTACCAAAGATATGGGATTAGCCATGAAAATAAGCTTTCTCACCACCAAATAACACTCTGTTGTGTAAGGGTGGGCCAACAAAATGTCCAGCGTTCATTATCTCAGGCTGGTAACACATCAGTAAATGTGCCAAGGTCAAGACTATGACTGGAGCTTAAAGATAAACCTTGTATTTAATTTTTCTGTATGTCAGCATCAAGATTATCTATTAAAATTCCAAGATTAGTCTTCATTAGTTTGACCTCATGTACTTTGTTTTATAATTACAAAAACAAACAAACGAACAAGCAAACAAAAAAAACCCCAGGAAGGATACGAAAGGAAAAAAAAAAAAAAAAAAAAAGAAGAAGAGGAAGGAGAAGGATCCATCCACCAAGTTCTGGAAAGCATAATGTGCTATTAATATTGTCATTTATTTTTACTTGCAACAATCATCAATAACTTATCAAAACAAATGTAGGAACTTATCAAAACAAATACTTATAATGCATTGAATGAACTATAAATAATTCAGGAATTAAACTTTATGCTAATCAGACCTTTAAAAGTAGCATTCTCTTTTGTTCACAATTTCCTTCAAAGGACTTCACAGGCTTAGTTAAAAAGAACAAAATCAACAGCCAATTTATTGAGTTATTATTATTTGCCGGGGACTATTCCGGATGTTAAAGATACAGAAGGAAACGAGATCTGGGGACTCTTGAGGCTTATATTCTGATGGGATATGTGACAATAAACAAATTAGCTAATTAATTAATTAAGAATACTGTTTGCTGATGTTGATAAGTACGATAGGGAACAATAGATCAGAAAATATGGATAGGAAAAATGTCGAGGATGGAGATGGTTGATATTTTATTTAAGATGATCGGGAACCTCATGCACTTTCACTGAAATGGTGACATTTGTGCCAAGATCTAAAGAAGACTAGCAAGCGATCCTTGAAAAGACCTGAGGTCAGAATGTTTTATTGAATGTAAAAGCTTGGGCCAGGCCTGGAACAGTCTCTAGAAACAAGACCAAACTTGTGTGCTAGGAGATGTTAAGTAAGCAACAGAGGAAACCTATGGAGAGGAGTTCGGAAAGGTGAGAGAGGGTAGGTTTGTGCAGGGACTTACTGCCTGCTGTGACAACTTTGGCTTTATGCTTAGCAAGATACATTCTGGAGAACAATCAAAAAAATAATAAAAGATTAGAGACAAGTGGTTACTAAGATGGCATCTCATCATTTAAAATGGCCAGCTGACATTGACTAGTCACTTAAACATTGTTATTGGATTAAGAATGTCTATAAATGGTTAGGAAAACATGACTGTCACTTATCAATGACCTTTGGATATTTTTACCTGACTTTACAAAAGAGAGAGAGAGAGAAAGAGAAGAGAGACAACTTTTCACTTTAAAATGCAAACAAAATAAAATATGAGTGGTTGTCTGTATCCTCTAGTTCAGATTACATTTGTGCAAAAAACATGATGCATTCTAGATGAGATTTCATTGAAGATAAATTGGTTTTTGAACCTACTTGTGATTGAACTTGGACATATGGCTTTACCTTTTCTGGCCTCTATTTTTTTCTCTGTAAAATGAGATAGGTGAAGTAGAGGATTTATAAGTTTCTCTGTACTCTCTAAAATGTTATGATTTGAAAATGAAAATGATATTGTAAATATAGCATACAAGTATGTATCATACAATCTATTTGAAAGGGCAAGGCAGATTACTAATCTCCTGTAAAACTAATACCTAAATATTATACACCATGCATGAATATGGTGTGAAAATAAAAGAAATATATGAAGCGGACCCACAACTTTTTTTGTTTGTTTCTTTTTTAAAAAAATTACCAGTGAGAATTCTTTCAGCTGCTCTAAATCTGAGGGCATTTCTTCAAAGCAACCAAAGAGCTATGCTGCCACCTACTGGCGAAATGATTCGCATCCATAAAATGTTGCAACACCTTCCTTTAAAAAAAAAAGTGATAAATATTTAGCGTTTTCACTTTCAAAAATGAGGAATATAAATCCTTGTGCATTCATTTAAAACAATGCTTTGATAAAATTTTATTCAGATCTTTGTATTTATTATAAAAAAACAACACCACTGCTATTTTACAGGTGGTCTTATCTGTTGATAATGCAACACATTTCTCATGGACTTCCTAGAGCAAAAACATAACCGATATTGTGATTAATATTCCAACTTTTACAGTAACAAAAATATTGTGTTTTTCTGGGATTCCCAGAAACAAAAGCACTCACTTTTAGAAGCCAACATATAAACTACTTTTGAAAAAGGAAAAACTCCAAAGTCAGTCTTTGTTAATGACTAGCTATATTAAAAGTGAGCCATGTAAGCACTAATAATGCACTGTGTTTTGAGCATTTGTTCCAAAAACAGTGTGGCACTTAAAGTCCTTTCATCTGGAAACATTAGCACCTGAACATCTTACAAAGCTGCTGAGAAAATAGCCATTTGTTCATTCGTAACTCTTTCTGTGAGAAAAGGCATAGCAGTGTGTGCAGTTTTTAAAGTGCTATCCTGCTACTATTATGCACTAGCCATGAATCACACTGATGAATTTATGCCGTGTAATCTCCACCTTGCGATTGTATGATAATGCACTCCTTCGACATGATTCTTATCCTTTTGAAAGTAGTCACATCCAAAAAAAGTGTTTCTCTTTTTAACAAATAGAAACTCTTCATTTTGATAAGGCAACAGAAAACATAAAAATTGAGAGGAAAATAGTAAATAGGTATTTAAAAAATTTAAGCTACTGTAATTTGTATTTCATACTTTGTTCCCCCCAAAAGATCTTTATGTGTGTGTTTTTCAACTTTCATTTGAAACACAAATTGTAGAAATTGAAGAAGGAAAGGGTGCATCAAATAATTTCTGTGCTTGCTCTCAGAGCAAAGCCACTCTGAGATAGCCTGAGTGCTTTGAACAACCTAGCTTTAATGTTTCTACCCCTGAATCCTTAATCAAATAGATTGCCTCATCAGAAAGATTCTTCTGAACACTTGCTTAAAATTTAATTTTTCTTTAACAAAACAAACTCCCAAATTTTCCCAAATATGTTTCATTCTCTTTATGATGCTTAAACCTTTGATAAGAATTATATCATTTCTCCTTTTCTGTTACGATATACACATTTTTTTCACTATTTCTCTTTGTATCGTCTCTCTCACTTTCTCTGTCTCTCTTTATCACTTACTTCTGTGTTCTCTCAACTTTCTTTTTGTAGATATCCATATTCTAAGACTTTGAACAACCAAGCTTACTGAAGCAAGCACAATTACCTGTCTCTTTCGTTTTTATACCCAACAACATTGATTTAATCCTATGGACTCCTTTTAAACCTAGAATTTAAAAAAAATTCATTTATGATGATGTTCTTTGGGCTAGGGGACATTTTAATATTACCATTTAGCCTCATCTTTTATTCTGGCTCTGAATTTTCCCTAAAATATAGTGGAAAAGATTCTTTTAAAATAATATTTTCTTGGTTATGATTTAGAAAACAAAGTGTGGATTATCAAAATAACACATTTTTTAGTTTTATATTAATTGGAAAGTGAATATCTTCATCATTGTTGTGGCTTTAAAAAAGCAATTACAGTTTTTGAATGTTCATGCTAATTATTGAAGCTAATCTAATCTGACATAAGTATTTTTCATAGTATTGCAAAGTTTCTACAAATATTTTATTGCAACATACTATACCATTAATTTTGAGTACCATAATTTATTTGGACTTTTCTTTATAATTTACTATAAATATTGTGGAAATAATATTATAATATAAAACATTTTATGTATTTTCAATTTATTTCTTAGGCTAGATCTTCAGAAAGGTGATCACTAAGTTAAAAGTTATTCATTATTTTAAGATTCTTGTCATTTCTCTAAAATTTAGGTTAAGTCATGAATCAAGCCCAACCCCCTGGCTTCTATCTTTGCTGAAGAAAGGACCATGGAGAGGCTCATTAGCCATTTTATCCAGAATAAACTGTACACATTTGGAGCAGCTATGAGAGAAGCTTTGTTAACCAAGGGAGATGTTTCTCCTTGGAGAAGTCCATCACCTCATCTTCAGATGTACAGCTTGAGGAGGAAAGATCGTCAGCCCTTGTTGTTTCTGGAAGGGTGGAGGTAGCCCTGGAATTATATGTGGTATATGTAATATGAACCATACTGAATAAAAATAAAAATATTAGATCATTTGTTTGGATTATAATCCCATCAACTCTAACTGAGGATTTACATTTAGTGTGAAAGAGATTAAAACTACTAAATCTGTGGGATGTGTAGTCTGGGAATAATGATACTTAAAGTCTCCTTGGGTTTAATATGTTGGTTGCAGTTTAAATATTAATAATTTGCTATAGACTTTTAAAACTATTTTAATTAATGACTATCTATATGTATTATACACATATCAGGAGGCACTAACAAAGTAATGCACAAGGCAAAACAGGAAATAATTGAATCAATCTGTCTTTCTTTTTATTAGTTCTATGGTAATTATCATTTAGGAAGTTTGTGCTTTGACAACAACTACCAGAAAACGAAAGTGCATTAGGATCTAAACAGATACCTTTTATGTTGATATCATGATGTATGTATATAGACTAAATTCTAACAATGGAGTAATATGTCTAATGTAGTATAAAAAGAAATAAAATTTAATCAATATTCTAAGTTATAAATATTTTAAATAGCGTTTATTGTACAAACAATATTATTTAATCATTCTACATGCTGGAAATGATACAAGTATAGTATTTCCTTCCATTCCATTATCAGTGTAACATTCTTCACTTATTTTATGTCATTAAAACTTTCATTCGCCATTGTTCACATAGAACACAAGTTGAGAATCTGAAGATTATGTAAATGTTCGTCTACCAACGCTCATAGGAATGAGTAGGTTATCAAAGATCATGTCAAACAAACAGACAAAAAGATGTTAAAGAACCACAGAAGCTGAAAATGCTTTGTAACCCCTGTGCTTGCTAAAGCTGTTTCAATATTTAAAAATAAGTTTTTGATCAGCAAAGTGTTTATCATCAGACTGTATTCACCAACTTAATCATTACCTTTCAGTACAATTTAAGTGTGATGCTTTGGGAAGTCTATTCATGATATGTATTTTAAGAGTCCAGAAAGACATTTGGGACTCTGTAAATGAGAGAGAGACAAGAATACCAGCACTTGACTTCACAGAGTTGTTGACATGTCTGTCTTTCCCTGTTGAAATGGGGGAAAGACATTGAGGGCAGGAGCTGGGTTTTATTCATGTTGTACTTTTTTCATGGCATATCACCTGGCACGCAGAAGCTATTCTTACTGTTTGTTGAGTCAAGGTAGGAAGGAAGGAGGAGGGTGGGGGAGATAGAGAATGAAGAAATGATTAAGAACCCTATGTGGGTCAGTCAATTCTATTTTCACCATTTTAAGATAAAATCTGTTAAATGAAATTAGAATATACACCAGGCAAGATAATTCTCAATATAAGTTCTAGCCATACCTTTCATTTATAGTCTTCCTAATATTAAACTTCATCTTAAGTTTAAAGTTATTTCAAATTTCCTAAAGATATGACTCCACTGTTGATTAACATCAACAAGGGACAAAACTCCATTTCTACTATCCTTATGCTTCTACCCCACTTATTTTAATTCTAAATGAGTTGCAGTCCTAGCGACGCATGAATTGCTTCATCTGCTTCTGGTACTTGTTATAATCAGCAGTAAAAGCAACTTTTTTTCTACACAGTTTAGTGCCTATCCTGGGGTTGAATTAAAGGTAAATGACTTGCTTGCTTTAACCTTCCCTGAATGACCCCATGTGTCCTTAGATGGAAACTGTCTCGACATGTCTTAATTTATTCTGTCACTGTCATTATGGAAACCCTCAATGTAAATAATTCAGGTGAGAATAGTCAAAAGATAATTTCTTTTCTTTTTATTTTATAGCACATTAATTACAGACATACAGAGAATTAATTGGAAGAGAGAATTCACATGACACTTTGGCTTAAGTTTTCATTAAGCACATAAAAAATGGTTTTGTATAGAAAAAAAATATTTCACACCATCAGATGATATCTCTAATCTTACTGAGTTACTCAATAGCTGCTGTTGTTAGTAACAGAGAAAATGAGAAAATGGGTACAGTGTTTGAGGTCTAAGATTCCTCCAAAATCTAGTAAAAACCCATCTACTCAAGTAAAATTGTTTAACCTATTGAGGAATTTAAAAAATTACAAATAATAACTTGACTTGTGCCTGAAGGGGGAATTTCTAAGGTATTGCCTGTTAGAAATGTTTAACACACACACGCACACGCACACGCACACGCACACGCACACGCACACACACACACACACACACACACACGATAATTGTTACATTGATACAGCCTCTCAGACTCGACTATTCTTATGCAAGAACTGGGATGGGGAAAAGGGAGGGAAATCTGCAACTAAATATTCTTTCTCCCACACCAGCTTCTCAGAGTCCTTGAACTAGAACTAAGACTGGATAGGAAGGCAGCTTAGAGTAGGCAGAGAAACTCATGAGGTGGAAGGGAGGAGTGCAGAGTCCTATGGCTCTACTCTGTAAATCAGCATTTCATTAGGGGCACTAATTCTTTTATTTCACTGGGTTTTATTCCATTTATTTATATTTGCGATCACTGAGAAAAACATAAGCAACCTATGGGGCAGATCATGCATGCATATAACTTTATCAATATTATTAATCATGCTTTACAGAAGGAGAAAGGGGCATTTTTGTCCCAATTAGTTTTAAAATAAATTTAATAACTCAAATTATGTCTTAATACATGGTATGAGTGTTCAAAAAAGTATGTGTGCATTATTTTTATCCAAAAAACTTGAGAAAAATTATGTCATAGCCAACAAATTTAAAGCATATTTCAATATATCAAATGCTAGATGTTTTGCAAACTCTTTCCACTTACTGACTTGTTGGGTTTGACCCTAACTGAATTCTCAGATGATTGGTTTGTATATTAATGAATGGATTACTCACAGGGTATTTACATATAACATCAATAAACAAAAAATTAAGAGTCAGCAAATATACAAATCAGAAACAACCATCAAATAGCTCATCAAACAGATGAAGTTTGAAGTTAACCACTGGCTGGTTATCCGGGTCATCTAGTCGTAGTTCATGTTTTTCTGCTTCTTGTTCTAGGACATTCTGTTTATATTTTTATGGAATAATTGGAATAATATCTCTTAGTACTTATCTGGAGAGGTAATAAGATTTCACTTTAAGAAAAATTTGAGCTGAGCATTAAACTTCATTTTTACTTGATTGCTTTCATCTTGTATGTAGTTATGATTTTTTTACTGTTTTTCATTATTCTCACTACAGATTAATCTATAGGGTGGAGTCCACCAGGAACAGTTCACTGTGAATTATGTAAATAATAATTGGCTTCTGTTCATGTGCTTCAGGTATATATTTTCAAAGACGGGCATACATTTTTAGTAAAGAAAGACAGTGTATAATGTATCCATTGTGGGACATCAATAAAACCAAATATTGGATGTTTCTCAAATTGAGAGGAAAAATACAAGTTCAAATAAAGCCTAATAATTTTCTCATGGGAGATATGGACAAAAAACCAGCAAAACACTCTGAAGAAAGGGTTGCAAGAGAGCCTTGCCCTGTACACGGTAGATCATATCTCTTTTCGTTTCCTTTCCCACCTTCGCCGTTCAGAACAGTTGTTTATGGGAGGCCTCATTAATGGTTCTTTACAGCTGACCCCTGCTGTAGAGGGTATTACCACTCCACAGGTTTCTATCACACAATTTTCTGGGTATGTCAAAAGCATATGTCAGAGCAGAAAGGGCAGAGATAAACCCTGGGGAATCTAGAGAGTGACACCTGGCTGGAATTCAATTTGTCAAGAAATGTAAAGCTGTGTTGCAATGCACCAAGAAGCTTGGGTTAGCTTAAAATGACTCATTTACTGGAGTTTAAAATTAACTCTGAGGACCCTCTGTGACAGTGTTTAAACTCTGTACAAACATAATGCTGAAATATTTAAACCCAGTGCAAATTATGTTTTGATTCAAGACAATGAATATGCTTAATTAAACTGGCACTGAAAATGTAAATATTTCAGCTAGTATTGCATTAAAGTTAAAACCCTGGGAATTAAATTGTACATTTCTAATCTTTCATAATGATGAAATTCAAAATGTTATTGTTGTGGTTATAAAGGAGTCCATTGTTAGGCTGCATATTCATTATGAGACAATGGTTACACATCTAATTCCACAGCAGGGAATGGATTCAATGGTTCAATATTGTATACAATGATAACAATAGATTTTACCAAAAAAATCAATGTGAAGTAATATTGGATTCTAAAATCTAAAGTCATGAAAAAAGAGAAGCTATCACAAGCAGGTGATATTTGTAACGATAGTCATATTCTATTTTAGCAGGCACTGTAAGCAAATTATTTTGATATTAAAATAAATTGGAATTCTAATTAACTGAACTAAAAACAGTGGTCCTTTCATAGGAAAATGTTATGCTTTATGTAAGAACTAACAGTAAGCAAAAGCAAAGATAAGCCCAAAGCCCCTTGATTTTCCAACATGTTCAGAGATAGTTCTTTACCACGGAAATAATCCCATATTTTTATTTATTTCTTTTATTTTTAAACTTAATTGTTGTAAGAATATTTAACATTAAATCTATCCTTTTAACAATTTGTTTACTGTACAATATGGTACTGTTAGCTATAGGCACAATGTTGTACAGCAGATTTCTAGAACTTATTTATCTTACATAAATGAAGTTTTATACCCACTGAATACAGCTCCCCATCCACTCATACCCTCAGCCCGTGACGACCACTATTCTACTCTCTGGTTCTATGAGTTTGAATATTTTAGACACATCATATGAGTGGAATCAGGCAATATTTGTCCATCTGTGACTGGCTTATTTCACTTAGTATAATGACCTCAAGATTCATCCATATTGCCTCATATTTCAGGATTTCCTTAGTTTGTAAGGCTGAATACTATTTTGTTGTATGTATATACCATATTGTTTCCATCCATTGATGGGCATTTAAGTTTCCACATCTTGGCTGTTGTGAATAGTGCTGCAATGAGCATGGGAGTAATGCTATCTCTTTGTGATAGTGATGTCAGTTTTTTTAGATAAATTCCCAGTGATGGAATTGCTGAATCATATGGTAGTTTTATTTTTGATATTTTGAGGAACCACCATACTGTTTTCAATAGTGGCTGCACCATTTTACGTTCCCAACAACAATGTATTAAGTTTCCAATTTCTCCACATCTTCACCAACACTCAGTGGTAAAAAAATTGAATAATCCATATTATTTTATATAAAGCCATTTCATCTTTTCCTTGATATGATAACTGGGGATCTATTCTTCAACATTAGAAAACCAATGCTATCAAAATTGTGAAAAAATCTGAAATTCAAAGTTTGGCCGTCTTTTGTCTTTTGATGAATTTTAAATATAGTCTTCAAAACTGATAAAATCTGTTGATTTTTAAAATATTCAAATGAAGTGGCTATTTAGAAAGTGAGACAATGTGCATCCATAACATTAATAGTTATTAACCCTCTCCTTTTATATGGTTAATTTCCTACCCAATCCAATGGCTACCCTCACAAAATAAGATTATTTTGAATGTATGTCTATTTTTTTATTTAAATGTATTTTATTTAATCACAAACCTCAGAGGAAAAAAAGTCAAATGGGTTTTCAAGAAAAATTATTTGTGTACATCAGTATTGTTAATAATACTTTTATGGTAAGTAACCTCTTATATGACCCCAATGATCCCTGCCTCCTTGTAATTATGCCCTTGTGTAATGCCCTCATCTTGAATGTGACCTGGACCTATTGATTTGATAGAATGAAGCACATGTGATGGAGTAGCATTTTTAAGATTAGGTTGTAAAAATAGGCTGATTTAGTTTTGGATATCCTTTCTTTCTCTCTATTGCTGGCTTAGTCAAAAACAAGTCAGCTGCCATGTTTTTAACTGTGCTTAATTCTTTCATGACAAGAAATTAAGGCAGTCCTCTAGTAAACAGCTGGTAAGGAATTAATTCATGTCAGTATCCACATGTGTTATCATGGAAGCAGGTTCCTTCTAAGTCAAGTCTTCAGATGAGATGACAGCCCCAGCCTGCACCATGTTTGCAGCCCCCTGGGAGACCTCCAGTCACAGGACTCTGGATCTCTTACCCACTGAAATGGCAAAATAATGAATGATCATTGTTTCACACCACTAAATTTTAAGGTAATTTCTCTTGTATCAGTAGATATCTAATACAAGGGTCTCGTATGATCTTGTTCACCCTCACATCTCATACAGAACCTGCCAATCAGTGAACAGAATTTACCAAGTCCGCAATGGGCGTTGAAAGGAAATTTGAGATTTAATTTCTGCCATTGAATTAACGAGATCTGTTACTCATTCCCTTGCTGCTGATTATTAGTGACTGTCATGGGCAAGTGGTGCTGCAGACACCTACAAATCATATTGTCATTTTCTGTGTTGTGCTAATTGTCAGAAACTTTAAAAAGGGCATCATAAAGTCCTTATATTAGATAGAGCTTAATTTAATTTTTTAGCATCTACAGACCAAAGGGTTTTGACCTAAGCTGTAATGTCCTTGGAAATCAACCCTAGATAGAAGATTCTGAAAATAAAAAAATAAGTTGGATTTCTTTGTCTTTCAGTTCTTGCCACTCAAATTTCCCCCATTCCCAGCCTAATATAGATATAGATGACATAGAAATAAATATAAGTATAGAAATAAGATATTCAACTACAATATTTACCAAATATCTATTGAACATCTCAAATACACACATAGTCTACTGACTAACAAACAAAAAGTCATACAGGATTCCTCGGAAATTTTCAGGTGCCACAAGGTTTAACTGGAAGGAAGAAGTCTGAGAAGAGTGGGGAAGACAGACCGTGATGGCAAAAAGTCCTCCAGCTTTAAAACAAGGTTTGAAAGTTATGGGTGTGGACACACACACACACACACACGCACACGCACATGCACACGCACACGCACACGCACGCACGCACGCACGCACACCCACACTCAAGAATGATTGTATGATTTTTTTTTAAACAGAGTTGATTACACATATCTGTGGCATACAGAATTGAATATCAATATCTGTGTGCAATATGTGATGCTCAAACCAGGATAATTATCATATTCAACTTTATATAATTAATTTTTATGGCCCTTTACCAATTAATATGAATGGACAAGCTAAATACTTGCTATATATTAGGGAGAGAATGTTTGTGTTACCCCAAATTTCATATGTTGAAATCTAATCCCCAATGTGATTTGCATTTGTGAATGTATTTGGAGGTGGTAGCTGTGGGAAGTAATTAGGTGGTAAAGATGGATTCCTCAAGAATATGATTACTTCCCTTATAAGAAGAGGACAGAGAGCTAGCTTGCTTTCTTTCCATCACGTGAAGATACAATGAGAAGTTGGCAGTCTGCAGCCTGAAAGAGTGTTCTCACCAGAACTCAGTGATACTGGCATCCTGACCTTGGACTTCCTACCTCCGGAACATTACAAACTAAGATGCTATTTAAAATTTTTTCACAAGAACTAAAAGTATGTTTTTTGGTATTTTATTATGCCACTCTATAAAATATATTTTCAGTTACTTCGACTGAGATTAAAATAACTTGTCTTACTACTGCATTGGGGTTTGAACTTTCACTATTTAATCATTAATTGATGTAAACTGTATCCACTAAGATTCCATAAAATGTGTGCAAGGCATTATAATTAATAATCATTTTTAAAATATATCCTTATCATGATAAAATAATCATTCAATCAGAAAGGCATATGCAGTCTTCAAAAAAGTTCATGAAAAGTACATATTATAAAAAAAACTATGCATGGATTTCAAAATGATTTTGCACCAAAATAAACTCATACTAACTTGTTATAATATGTCCGAACAGTATCGAGTTTGGGGCACTAAGAAGGATAAGACATCAGTTTGAAAAGAGCCACTGTCAGAGCAACATCAATTGTGCTAAAATTGAAGCAAGAATGAACATCAAATTGATGGTGAAAAGCTTGGGTGGAATAAAGAAATTTCTTAAAGAAATCAGCAGTTTACAAATGGATAACTCGTTTTAAGAAGAAACAAGACAATGTTGAAGATGAAGCCCACAGCTGCAGATCACCCACATCAATTTGTGAGAAAAAAATTAATTTTGTTTGTACACTAATTGAAGAGGAACACTAATTAACAGCGGAAACAATTGCCAACCCCATCGACATCTCAACTGGTTCGTCTTACACAATTCTGACTGAAAAATTAAAGCTGAGGAAATTTTCCACTCAATGGTTGATGAAATGCTGTTCCCAAATCAGCTGCAGATGAGCTGCCGAAGAGTGCAGAGCTTTCAGTGGAAATTTTATCAAGTAGGATCAAGATCCTGAAGCATTGCTCTGAAGAACTGTAACAGAAGAACTGAAACACGGCTTCACTGATATGATCCTGAAGACAGAGCACGATCAAAGCCATGGCAGCAAAGAAGTGGAAGTGGTCCAGTCAAAGCAAAAGCAAACCAGTCAAGAGCAAAGGTCATGGCCACAGTTTTGGGGGATGCTCAAGGCCTTTGCTTGTTGACTACCTGAAGGGTGAAATAATGATAGCACATGCTTATTATTGGTGTTTTGAGAAAGTTAGCCAAAGCGTTAATAGAAAAATGCCCAGGAAAACTTCACCAGAGAGTACTTCACCGCAACAATACTCCTGTTCATTCTTCTCATCGAACAAAGGTGATTTTGTGAGAGTTGAGATGGTATGTCACTAGACATCCACCTCACAGTCCTTGTTTGGCTCCTTTTGACTATATGTTTGTTTTTTTTTTTTTCCTAATCTTAAACCATCTTTAAAAGACATCCAATTTTTTTCAGATTAAATTCCTAAGACCCTCAATTTTTTACAGATGAACTAACTGGTTGGTATCATTGTTTACAAAAGTTTCTTGAACCTAAGGGTTTATATTTTTTATTTTTATGTTTCAATTTCATTTTTCCACAAACTTTTTGAAGTCCCCTCATAGAATCCTAAATATGTATGCACCAAACAAAAGAGCCTAAAATTACATATAGCATAAACTGATAGAACTGAAAAAAGAAATAGACAAACCCACATTTATAATTAGGGACTACAACATACTCCTCTCAGCAATTTACAGAATTACTAACAAAAAATGAATAAGGCTATGGAAAGAATGAATTACACAACAGCCAACAGAATCTGAATGACATACAGAGCTCTTCAGCCAACACCAGAAGAAGGAACTTTTTTTTTTTTTCAAGCATTCATGGGATATTCACTGACACAGACCATATCATAGTCCATAAAATAAACTTCAACAAACTTAAATAACTGAAATTATGTACAGTATGTTCTCTGGTCATAAGGAAATCAAACTAGAAATCGACAGCAGAAAGACAAGATAAAATCTCCAAACACATAACAATAAACAACACACTTCTAAAGAATCCATGGGTCCAAGGGAAAATGTCAAAGGGAATTAAAAAAAAATAGAACTGAATGAAAATGAAAATATAATGTATTTAAATATGTGAAATGCTGCTAATTCAATACTAAGGGAAATTTACGGCACTAAACGTGTATACTAGACAAGGCCAGGTCTCAAATTAATAATGTATGTTCTACCATCAGGGAAGAAGTACAAAATAAACACAAAGCAACCTGAAGGAAGGAAAAGGTAAGGATTAAGGTAAAAATAAAGTTTAATAGAGAAAGAAAAACCAGAAAGATCAATGAAACTAAAAGCTGACTCTTTAAAAAAAAAGCACAATAAATTTTAAAAAACCTCAAGAAGATGGACACGCATAAAGAGAGAAAACTAAACTACTGATATTAGGAATAAAACCAGGAATATCCATTACAGACTCTGCAGACATCAAAAGGATAATGAGGGACTAACGTGAGCAACCTTACACTCATAAGCTATACAATTTAGGAAAAGTGTTCTGAGAAGCACACACTACTAAAACTTAACAACATAAAATAGATATTCTGAATAGTCCTAAAATCACTAAATAAACTACATTTTTAAAATTAAAGTCTCCCCAAAAAGAAATCTTTGGGCAAGATGATTTCACTGCATAATTCTATCAAATAATTACTGCAATTTCTACCATGTCTTCTAGAAAATTAGAAAATGAGGAATACTTCCCAATTCGTACTATGAGCCTATTATTGCCCTGATACTAAAAGTAGGCAGTACAAAAAAGAAAATTATAGACCGATACCTCATAAACTGAGGTGCAAAAATATTAGCAAATTGAGCCAAGCAATATATGAAAAAATAATACACCATGATCAAATGGAACTTATTTCAGGTGTGTGAGGCTGGTTCAACATTAAAAAATAATTCACGATAAGTCATCACATCAACTGGTTTAAGAAGAAAATTTGTATAATCTCATCAACTGATACAGAAAAAAGCATTTGACAAAATCCAGCACCATTTTTGGTAGAATCTCACAGCACTCAAAGAATAGAGAGGAACTCCCTGTTATGGGCTGAATTGTGTCCTCTCCCCAAAATTCATATGTTGAAGTCTTAACCCTCAGTACCTCAGAAAGTGACTGTATTTGGAAACAGAGTTTTTAATGAAGTGACTGAAGTTCAATGAGGTTATTGGTGTGGGCTCTGATGCAGTACGATTGGTTCTTTATAAGAGGAGGAGATTAGGACACAGACACACACAGAGGGACAGCATGTGAAGACACAGGAAGAAGACAGCCATCTATACGACCTCAGAAAAACAAGCCTATAGACACCTTGATTTTGAACTTCTAGTCCCCAGAACTGTAAGATCGTAAATTTCTCTTGTTCAAGCCATCCAGTCTGTTGTGCTTTGTTATGCTAGCCCTAGAAAAGTAATACACTTTCTTCACTTGATTAAGGATTTTCTACAAAGATTCCACAGGTGACATCATACTTAATGTTGAAAAACTGAATGCTTTCCTACTACATTTAAGAGCAAGGCAAGGATGTTCACTTCTACCACTGTGATTTGACAGTGTTGGGAGTTCTAGCTAACACTTTAAAGCAATTAAAAAAAGAAAGCTACAAGAAGACATATTGATTGATAGTGAAGAAATCAAACTGTCCATATTTTACAACAAAAGAAGTAGAACTAATAAATGAATTCAGCAAGATTGCAGGACACAACCCCAATATATAAAAATAAATCACATTTCTATAAACTAAAAATGAATATGTGGGAACTGAAATTAAAAATAATACCATTTGCAATTGCTTTAAACAAAAATGAAATACTCAGGTATAAATCTAAGAAAACACCTACAGGATTTATATCTTGAAAAATACAAAATTATGATGAAAGAAATCAAAGAAGACTTAAATAAATATACAGACAAACCACATTCATGGATTTGAATATTCAACATAGTAAAGATGTTAAATTTCTCCAAATTCACCTATACATTTAATGTAATTCCCATCAAAATTACGGCAAGTGTTTTTGTAGCCTGGAAAAGTTTATTCTAAAGTTGATATGGGAAGATGGGAACTAGAAGAACTAAAAAAAATATTTGATAAATAGGAACCAAGTGAGAGTAATCATTCAATCTGAAGATAGTTCCTACCATACAGAAACTAATAAAGACAGTATGGTACTGGTGGAGAGATGGTCACAAAGACTGATTTGACAAATGATGTTGAAGCATTTGGACATCCATAGAAAAAAGAAAAAAAGCAAGCAAGCAAAAAAAAAAAAAAAAAAAACAGCTCAACCTAAATATCAAACCGTAATATAAAAATTAAATCAAGAGAGACTACTGATTTAATATCAAAACATAAAACTATAAAACATTTATAAAAATTAGAAGCTTTTTGTCTGTGAAAGACTGTGAAGAAAATAAAAATGGAGCTATATATAGAAAAAAAAACCCTGATAGCCACAAACCCAAGGTCAGAATTGTATCTAGAATGTGTAAGGATCTCTGTAGTCAACAAAAAATGATCCAATCAGAAAATGGGCAAAAGACAAAACAGATATTTCACTGAAGGGGACATACAGATATCAGATAAGCACATGAAAATATTCTCGGGATTGTTAAACATCAGGATAATGCAAATTAAAACCACAATAATATTTACTACACACCTATCGGAATGGCTGAAATAAAAACAAAATTAAAAAGTATGACAAAAGATAAAAAAAAAATTACTGGCCAGCTGCCAAATAAATAAATAAATAAATAAACAGTCAAAAGTAAAAATAGTAAAAACTAGGAAAGGTATGACAGTTTTTTTTTTTTTCTTTTTGGTTTGTTTTTTTATGAAAAATAAATGTTTGCTTACCATATGACCATCCAATTGCACTCTTGGTCATTTGTCCAAGAGAAACAAAAACATATGATCACCCCAAAATCTATACACAAATATTCATTGCAGCTTTATTTTTAATAGTCCAAATCTGGAACCAACTGAAATGTCCTACAAAGGATGAATAGTTAAATACACTGAGGTTCATTGATACCATGGAATGGTACTCAGTCAAAAAGGAAAATTTGGATGAATCTTTAGAGAATTATGCTGAGTCAAAAAAATCTCTAAAGGTATGTGTGATTATATTCATATAACAATCTTAAAATAACAATATTAGAGAGATTGAGAACAGATTGTCAGGTGATTGACAGGTGTTAGGGAGGGACAGAAAGAGGCAATGAAGCTATCACTATAAAAGGGTAGCATAAGGAATCCTCACAATGGGACTGTCCTGTCTCTTTACTATGGCCATGGTCACACAAATCCAAGATAAAATTTCATGGAACTAAATACACACACACACACACACACACACACACAAACACACTCAAATAAGTGTATATAAAACCGGTGAAATCTGAACATGGTTAGTGACTGTATCAATGCCTATTTTCTGCTTGTGATATTATCCTGAGATGTTCACATTGGGGTAAACTGAATGATTGTTACACAAAATTTCTTCAACTTATTTCTTAAAACATGTTAATGTACAATTACTGCAAAATAAAAAGTAAAAAAATAAAAGTATTAACAATAATCAGACCTTAACTACCATGATCATAATAGCTACTTACCATGCATCAAGTGCAGCGCTAAGCCCTTTGAAATATATTTTTTCTTGTTGTGGGAGCTCTATGACACAGGCAACTACTATTAATCCCTATTTCACAAATAGGAACATTGATGTTTTGAAAGTTAATGAAATTTGTCTAAGAGGATATAGCTTATTAGTAAGAAAGGAGGGAATTAGACTCATGTCAGTTTGAGTGCAGAGCTGAAAAACAACAATTTCTGTTATAAAAAAAGCAAGTTTATTATTTCATATTTTTTTTATATTTATACTTGGCATAATGGTTGGCATTAAATCTATAAATATTTGTGAATAAATGAATACAGTCATTAAACCATCAAATTTTATTGTCTGAAATCACAGGCATAATGGTGTAAGGGAAAGAGCAAATTCTCTGTTCCTTCGAGTCATGTAATTTGGAAAACTAAATGAAAATCTGAGCTTCAGTTTCGTGACTGCCTGACTAGTGAAATGGATGCTTCATGTATCTTTTAGATTCCATCTCTCAAATATCAGATGTCTCAAGCAAGTTTTTGGCATCACAGTTAATTTATGATTGACATTTTTAATGAGTGTCTGAAACGCCAATATTTTGTGTTGTTGATAAAATGATCCATATGTTTTACATTTCAGATACCCAGGCAGCTGAATTGACATTCTGTTGTGAAATGCTAAGTTCCTAATACGATTCCACATTTGGCAGTAGGCTAACCCATTTCCATAAGGAACTTAGATTATGTTCAAGATTTTATTATTGTTTTCACTGGAGACTTGGAGTTCTGATGTATCTAGAACATGCAAAGACAAATGTTGCAAATAGATTAATCATTATCAACAAAGGCAAATGCTATGTAGAAGAATTAATGTGATTTGATAGTACAGAAGATTGAGCCAGTAATTTCATATTGGACAGCTATGGAGAACTTCAGTGGCACTTTAACATGTACTTGCTTGCATATAAGCTGTCCAGGCCAGAACTGTCAGGAGAGCAGAAAGTTTGTGTGTTTCCTTCATCACACTATTCCCAACATTTACAACACTGCTTGGCATATGGTGAGGGCCACCATATCAACAAAGCAGCTGGTAGACATCATAGGCAAGCATATTTAATTTTTTTACTCAATTATTGTATACCATTCTTGATTGCTGTGTTTATTTGAAATGCATCACAGTTAGACTGGAATTAAAATCCATACAGTGCCTTCTCTCATTCTTAAACTTTGGTGCAAACAAATGCTTGAACAGTGTATTTGTTTCTTTCATTTTCCTTTCTAGAGTCTCTTGATATTATAATAACCATATTCATTTTCTAGAAATTTCTTTTTCAAAATTTTTAATAGATTTTATTTTTTTAAATTATTATTAGCATATTCATCATTACAAATTGTAATCTTTCCCCATGCCCACCAACTGACCTATCATTCCCAACCCCCCTCCCTACCTCCCCTCATCTCTAGTATCCTTCTGAAAGTTCAATGTATTATTGTGTTCTCTCTCTCTTTCTCTCTCTTTCTTTCCTTCCTTCCTTCCTTCCTTCCTTCCTTCCTTCCTTCCTTCCTTCCTTCCTTCCTTCCTTCCTTCCTTCCTTCCTTCTTTCCTTCTTTCTTAGCACCCAGTTATGAGTGAGAAGATTCGGTATTTCTCTTTCTAAGTCTGGCTTATTTCACTTAACATAATTTTCTCCAGGCACATCCAAATGACAGAATTTCATTGCTGCAAATGGTGGAATTTCATTCTTTTTTGTGGTTGAGTAGAATTCCATTGTACATATCTATGATATTTTCCTTATCCAGTCATCCATCAATGGACATTTCTGTATTTCTGCTGCTGTAAATAGAGACGTGATGAACATGGGAGTGTTGGTATCCTTTCAACGTGATGATTTCCATTCCTTTGAGTATAAACCCAGTAGTGGGATTGCTGGATCATATGGTAGTTCTATCTGTAGTTGTTTGAGAAACCTCCATACTCTTTTCCATAATGGCTGTGCTAATTTACAGTCCAACCAACAGTGTAGAAAAGTTTCCCTTTCCCTTCATCCTCTCCAGCATTTGTTATTATCAGTCTTTTTAATAACGGCCACTCTAACTGGGGTGAAATGATATCTTGATGTGGTTTTGATTTGCATTTTCCTGATGATAAGTGATGCTGAGCATTTTTTCTTGTACCCATTGGCCATTTGTTTATCTTCCTTTGAGAAATGTCTATTCATCTCCTTTGCCAATTTTTTATTTGGATAGCCTTTTTACTGTATAGCTGTTTGAGTTCTTTGTATATTCTGGATATTACCCCTTGTCAGATGTAGAGTTTGCAAATATTTTCTCCCATTCTGTAGATTGTCTTTCTGCTCTGTTGATTGTTTCCTTTGCTATGCAGAAGCTTTTTAGTTTGATATCCCATTTGCTTATTTTTTTCTTTTGTTGTTTGTGCTTTTGGGGTCTTATTCATAAAGTCTTTGCCCAATCCTACTTCCTGGAGTGTTTCCCCTATGTTTTCTAATTTATCCTTTGGTTTATACATAGCAGAAGAGAAATAACAAGATAGTTTTCTCAAGAGATCTCTTAACGTTGCAAGAACAAAAAAAATCACTTACACTTTTCTCCCATTCAAAATTTCTTAGTTGTATATTTTTCCTTCTCTAGCATAGCACAAATAAATAAATTTTCTCCTAACTTACCACCTTCGACTTGAAAACAAAGATAATTTGCACATCATTTAACACCAGGACATATTAAAGAAATCCACACGTAAAAATAACTTTTTTCTCACTGAAGCACCATCTTCAAATTTACAAAATTACCTCTTACAGAAAACTCATTACTTCCTGTGAAATAGGAAATTAGCATTGATATTTATTAGTCATAATTGAAACTTTAAAATTTTTTACACCTAGTGTTTTTATAATTTACCTTTTGCATGTCTCAAAATTTGATCTCTTTAGTGGCCACCAGATGTAGCATTTTAAAATAAAATTCAGCAAAGTGGATCATTACCACTCTGTTAGTTATTCTCTGTCTTTCATCTTTTCAGGAGCCCAGTGGGGTCTTTGTGTTCTGTAAATATACAAGACAGAAGACAGTAATAGCTATTACTGGCATTGTCCTTCAAGTTGACTATGTTTCACTCCTTCTTGTCACACTTTTGTTTTCCTATATTAGAATGGAAATATCACTGTAAATAATTCATTGCCTCATTTTCTGCAACCTGTCAGAAATTTATTCAAAGGATTTTACTCCTTCATTAATTCATTCATTTGCCTAAAATTTGCTGAGCTAGATGATGAGAATATAATAGTAATTTAGACAGTTATGATTCCTGTCTGGACAACTTAATGGCTTTCTCCTTGATCTGTAAGAGTTCATAGCTATGGCCAACTTTATTTTCTTTATTTCTATTGTGCTCACTATGACTGATAAGTGCAATGAAATATCTTTAATATTAAGAGTCACTTTGGAAAGGACCTCTTCTGGAATCAATGATTTTAATTCAAGATGATGACATTGATATCTTTGCAGCCCTTTAAGTTGGAGGTTTCTTTGTCCTAGCTCTCATTGCTGTATCTATGAGGATATTTACCTGCCTATCTTCCTCTCTATCAATATGTACACACATGATTGCCAACCAAACACATATTATAAATCACTGCAATTATACCTTCAAGATCTCTCAAATTTTTCTTCTCTCTTTCCTGAGTAGGATCTCATCTTTTGCATGGATTTTTGCCTTCCAACTTCTTATTTCTATTTTCTTTATGTGATTATGCTTCACATTGCCACTAAAATTATCTAACTGAAACACAAATTTTTTAATGGTTCCTTATTATCTGTAACATGAAGTTCAAAGTCCTTGTAATGGTTGAGTGGAATTTAACATACTGCCCCAAACTACTCTTCCAGACTTATTTCCTCCATCTTTCCCAGAACTCCAACACTATACACCACCCACAGCACACCAGACTACATACAAGATTAAATACATTTTTCAATTTTATGTCATTGGTTAATTTCTCAGGCGAGTCCCTCTTTATGGGTACACTCTACCCTGATCACCCTCTTTACTCTGTATGCCGCATATTTCCCAGAACCTATTTTCCATTTTTTTCTATAGCAGTTTGTAGACATTAATTAAACTTATTATAAAAAGAAGCTTTTATTTACAGCTATTTTGTAATCTTTCTGAAGATAGGGATTTCGTCATCATCTTCTTCATGGCATTTACCACATTCTAAAAAGAAAGAAGGAAAGAGAGAGAGGAAGGAAAGGAATAAAAAAAAAATGAAAGATTTTTCAGTGAATGAAATGTTATTTATAAGTTCTGGATTATAGTTCTACTCGTAAGACAATTCCCATAAAATGACATTTTTGTGTAGTAATTTACCTTTTCCCTATGTGATTTATTCATCTATCTGCCTGCTGCATGTGATTAGATAAGTGCATGTACTATATATTTACAATTACTAAGAAATTAAATATTTGCTGTACAATTTGCTTGTTTAAAATTTCTAGAATAATGTAAAATAAATTGAAGAAAAGATAAGAGAATATTAATTTATTTTTGCAGCAAACACCATGACTGAAAGTCTAAGTATTTTCTTATTAAGCAAAAATTCAGCAAGCTCTCTCTTTTAACTTATAACATTTATTTTTATTTATTGTAAAATAACTATATTGAAAACACAGAAGAAAAATCTATCTCTGTCTGCCTGTCTATCTCTCTAACAAGTCTATCTGGTCTATCTACCTATCTATTCTCTAAAATCCATCCTATACACCACAGAGATTTACTGTTAATATTTTGTTAAATTTTATTCAAATAATAATTGGAAGAATTTTCAATATAATATCTTTCAAGTTGTTTTCTCTCCTAACAATATATCCTAAACATGCTCCTAACAACAATAAATACTCTTGGAAAACATGACTTTTTTAATGAGTAGAAAGTTTATATTACTTACATGTATTGGATTTATTCACTCAATTCCTATTATTAAATATTTAGGTTGTTTTCATCTTTTACTACTATAATTTTAAAAATATAATTATATATTTACATTATAGGTATGGACTTGAGTAGCTGTTCATAAAAAATTTACCACTACTAGATATTATTTTAAATCTTCATAATAGTAAGTAGAGAAATAAGTACTAATTACTAAGTAGCACAGCTTTTTCATTTGAACTGAAATCTTTTTTATTACTTTGCAGTCATAGACTTAAATTTACATTTAAGTCATTAACATCAATTTTGCAATTGTAAACTCATATATTTAAATATATGGAGTGAGTGTCTTACATAAGTCTTTAATATATACATTCATTTATTTATAAATTTATTTATTATTTATAAATTTAGTATACATAATTTTGTCAATTTTATATTGGATCATTTGTTTTTTCTTTGTTAGATTTTTTTTTTCAATTATAGATGTTAAATTTTGAGTAAGATATGTGGTTCATGTATCTGTTTTTTGGCTAATAACATTAAATTTAATTTAATTTAGTTTTGCTTATAATATAATTCTTATTGAGCCTAAGGTCAATTATATCACAGATAACCACTATGATTTTTCTCCTTAAATTTTTTTCTTTGGGAGATCTGTTTTGAAAAGATGTTTATTTTTTAATTATCCTCTTAAGGCTTAATTTAGTTCTATTTAACAATATTTTTATTTTTCACAATACATTTCCTTTTAAGAAATTATTTTCTTTGTAAACTCTACTAATTAGAGGAGGAATGACTATATTAATAGTCATCAGATTTAAGCTATGTGGTTTTATTTTCAATAAATTGTTATTTCATTTGATCTTTAGTACGTTATGATTTTTCTTGTTCACTGTGAATAGTTATTTTTTTAATTCTTTTTTTTTCCTTCCTAGTTCTTTGCAAAGAGTATAAAATATTTTTACTTGTAGTGATGTTTTGGGCTCACACATCTTAAACTTTTTTAGAACGATTTCAGATATACAGAAAAGTTGAAAGATAGTACAAAGAGTTTTCATGTAACTTCTCATCCAGTTTCTCCTGTTGTTAGCATCTCACATTAACCACGTTATATTTTTTACAACTAAGAAACCAAGTTGGTGCATTACCATTAACTCAACTCCAGATCTCATTTGTACATCATTGTTTTTTTCTACTAATGTCCTTCTGTTTCAGGATCCCATTCGGATACCACATTGCATTTAGTTGTCATGTTTCCTTGGTTGCCTCTGGTTTCTGACAGTTTCTTTTCTTGTTTGTCATGGCCTTGACATTTTTGAGGTTTATCAGGCAGGTATTTTGTAAAATGTACCTCAGTTGGATTTGTCTGATATTTTTTCTCATGGTTAGACCAAGGATGTAATTTTTTGGAAGAATACCACACAGCTGAAGTACCCCTCTTTTCACCTCATGTTAGCAATACATGCTATTCACATGGCATCATTCATGATGTTAACCCTAATCATTTTGTTAAAGTAGTGTTTGCCAGGTTTTTTCAGTGTAAACTTACCTATTTTTACCTTTTTTCCTACTGTATTCTTTGGAAGCAAGTCTAAGTGCCACCCACACTCAAAGGGGTGTGGGTGAGAATTAATTTCCACCTATAAGGATCTTATCAGTATGAATTATTTGCAATTCTTCTGGAAGAAAGACTTTCTCTTCACCCTAATATTTATTTAGTCAATCATTTGTTTATATCATTATGGACTCAAAGATATTTACTTTGCACTTTTGGCACTGCAGTGATTTTTATATGTAAAAACTATAATCTATTTCTCTACCTGTTGATGTCAACAATGAAACAATATTTATTACTTCTATCCTTATTAATCCCCAGTCTCGGATATACATTATTTTGCAACTCTTGTTTTACAATCTATTTTTTCCCATATTTTCTTTACCTCAGTAAATGAGAACTCCATTCTACCAGTTACTCAGGGAAAAACTTCTGAGTTACCTTTGATTCCTCTCTCTTTCTCACCCCATGTCTAATCATTTGTCAGATTCTTTCAATAATTTTTTCAAAATATACACAAAATCCATATACTCCTTCTCAACCACCCACATTTAAACCATGAGTAACTTTTGCCTGAATTGTAAAAACAATCCACGAAGTACTCCCTTTCTCCCCCTCTCGCCTCAGTAAAGTCTATTTGCTAAATGGCAGCAAGAATAATTCTTTATTATCAGTCATGTAATATCAGATGGGAAACCTTTCATGGCTTTCTTTCTCACTCGTACTAAAATCCAAAAGCTGTCAATGGAATAAACCAGGTTCTAACACACTTTTGCTGAAAAGGCCAGTAAGTAAATAGTTTCAGCTTTGGAGGCAATAAGCTCTATATGCAACTACACAACTCTGCTGTTGTAGCTTGAAAGCAGCCATAGACAATAAGAATAAATGAATGGGTTTGTCTGTGATCTCATAAAATTTTTGTGACAAAAATATATAGTGAGCAGAATTTGACCCATGTGTGAAGTTTGCCAATCTCTGGCTTAAGTAATCTGGTTCTTTTTTGGCCTTATTTACTAACTTACTCCCTTCACTCACATCACTTATTTCCTTGATACCAGCCAGGCACTCTCCAATGTCAGGACTTCTGCATACGCTGTCCCTTTTTCTTGGAATGATCACCTTCCAAATAGCCACAGGGCTGACTTCATCACTTCCACTTGTTCAAGGATCTCCTTAACACAAAGGACTTTCCTTACTGCCCTCAATCTTTATACCCTTATGCTGCTTTATCTTTTTCCATGGCATTCATCATAACCTGATAATTGCTTATAAAGGCTTCACCCTCCTCAATAAAAAGTAAGTTATGTATTTTGTTCACTATTGAGTTCATAGGACCTAGCATGTAATTGTCTCTCAGTAAATATTATTGAATAAATGATTAAATTAATGATGTAATATCTGTTTCTGACATTACTATTGATATACATTACAATAAAAAAATCTATTAGTGGCTTTATTCTTTTTTCAATTAACCATTAGTTCTTATTAGCAAAGCGTCAATAGTATTGAATAACTTCTTTTGATTTATCTCACTGTTGACTCCAAATATGTCTTTGAATTGCTTCTTTTTTAAAAAATATTTTATTTTATTTTATTTCGTCGATATACAATGTGGTTGATTATTGTGGCCAATTACCAAAACCTCCCTCCTGCCTCCCTCTCCCCCCTCCCTCCCTGCAATGTCCTCTCTGTTCACTTGTCCTATCAATTTCAAGGAATTGCAATTGTTGTGTCTTCTCCCCGCCCCCCCCCCCCCAGTTTTTATTTGTGTGTATTTATTTACTTATTTTTAGCTCCCACAAATAAGTGAGAACATGTGACATTTCTCTTTCTGTGCCTGACTTGTTTCACTTAATATAATTCTCTCTAGGTTCATCCATGTTGTTGCAAATGGCAGGATTTCATTCTTTTTTATAGAAGAGTAGTATTCCATTGTGTAGATGTACCACATTTTCCGTATCCACTCATCCGATGATGGACATTTGGGCTGGTTCCAACTCTAGGCTATTGTAAAGAGTGCTGCGATGAACATTGGGGAACAGGTATACCTTCGACTTGATGATTTCCATTCCTCTGGGTATATTCCCAGCAGTGGGATAGCTGAGTCATATGGCAGATCTTTCTGCAATTGTATGAGGAACCTCCATACCATTTTCCATAGAGGCTGCACCATTTTGCAGTCCCACCAACAGTGTATGAGAGTTCCTTTTACTCCACAAGATAGCCAGCATTTATCGTTCAGAGTCATTTGGATTTTAGCCATCCTAAATGGGGTGAGATGGTATCTCAGTGTGGTTTTGATTTGCATTTCTTGAATGCTGAGTGATGTTGAGCATTTTTTCATATGTCAGTTGGCCATTTGTATATCTTCCATTGAGAAATGCCTATTTAGCTCGTTTGCCCATTTTTTAAATTAGGTTGCTTGTTTTTTTCTTGTAAAGTTGTTTGAGTTCCTTGTATATTCTGGATATTAATCCTTTGTCAGATGTATATTTTGCAAATATTTTCTCCCACTCCGTTGGTTGTCTTTTAACTCTGTTAATTGTTTCTTTTGCTGTGCAGAAGCATTTTACTTTGATATAATCCCATTTGTTTATTTTTCCTTTGGTTGCCCATGCTTTTGGGGTTATATTCATGAAGTTTGCATCCAGTCCTACTTCCTGAAATGTTTCTACTATGTTTTCTTTAAGAAGTCTTATTGTATCAGGGTGTTTATTTAATTCTTTAATCCATTATGAGTTAACTTTTGTGTATGCTGAAAGGTATGGATCTAGTTTCATTCTCCTGCATATTGATATCCAGTTATCCCAGCACCATTTGTTGAAGAGGCAGTCTCTTCCCCCGTGTATAGCCTTGGTGACTTTGTCAAAGATCAGATGGCTGTAGGTGTGTGGGTTGATTTCTGGATTCTCTATTCTATTCCATTGATCAGTGTGTCTGTTTTTATGCCAGTACCATACTGTTTTGGTTATTATAGATTTGTAGTATAGTTTGAAATCAGGTAGTGTTATGCCTTCAGCTTTATTTTTTTTTCTCAGCATTGCTTTGGCTATGCGTGGTCTTCTGTTATTCCATGTAAATATCTGGATAGTTCTTTCCATTTCTGAGAAAAATGCCATTGGAATTTTGATCAGGATTGCATTGAATTTGTATATCACTTTGGGTAATATGGACATTTTCAAAATGTTGATTCTTCCAATCCGAGAGCATGGGATATCTTTCCATATTCTTGTATCCTCTCTAATTTCTCTCAGCAGTGGTTTGTAGTTCTCATTATAGAGATTTTTCACCTCCATGGTTAACTCAATTCCTAAGTATTTTATTTTTTTGGTGGCTATTGTAAATGGGCAAGCTTTCTTGATTTCTCTTTCTGTATGCTCACTATCGGAGAATAGAAATGCTACTGATTGTTGTGAGTTGATTTTGTATCCTGCTACTTTGCTGAAATCCTTTATCAACTCCAAGAGTTTTTTTTTTAGAGGCTTTAGGCTGTTTGATACATAGGATCATGTCATCTGCAAACAGGGACAGTTTGACTTCATCTTTTCCAATCTGTATGCCCTTTATTTCCTTCTCATCTCTGATTGCTCTGGCTAGTACTTCCAACACTATGTTGAATAGGAGTGGTGAGAGTGGGCATCCTTGTCTAGCTCCTTTTCTTAAAGGAATAGCTTTCAGCTTTTTCCCACTCAGGATGATATTGGCAGTGGGTTTATCATATATGGCTTTAATTATGTTGAGATAATTTCCATCTATACCTAACTTATAGAGGGTCTTTGTCATGAATGAATGTTGAGTTTTATCAAATGCTTTTTCAGCATCTATAGAGATGACCATATGGTCCTTATGTTTTATTTTGTTAATATGGTGTATCACATGTATTGATTTTTGTATGTTGAATCAATCTTGCATCCCCAGGATGAATCCCACTTGATCGTGGTGAATAATTTTACGTATGTGTTGTTGTACTCTGTTTTCTAGTATTTTAGAGATGATTTTTGCATGTATATTCATCAAGGATATCGGCC
Source organism: Cynocephalus volans (assembly GCF_027409185.1). Lineage (NCBI taxonomy): Eukaryota > Metazoa > Chordata > Mammalia > Dermoptera > Cynocephalidae > Cynocephalus > Cynocephalus volans. Next base: position 120,884,667 of record NC_084468.1, read on the forward strand.
TGCCATTTTCTTTTTTGGTTGTATCTTTACCTGGTTTTGGCATCAGTAGGATGTTTGCTTCATAGAATGAGTTTGGGAGATTTGCGTGTTTCTATCTTTTGGAAAAGTTTGTAAAGAATTGGTGTCAATTCCTCTTTGAATGTTTTGAAAATTCTGCTGTGAATCCATCTGGTCCTGGGCTTTTCTTTGTTGGGAACCTTCTGATAACAGTTTCAATCTCCTTTATTGTTATTGGTCTGTTTAGATTTTCTACGTCCTCTTGGCTCAGTTTTGGGAGCTTGTGTGTGTCCAGAAATTTATCCATTTCCTCCCGATTTTCAAATTTGTTGGTGTATAGTTGTTTATAACAGTCTTGAATGATTCCTTGTATTTCAGATGAATCAGTTGTAATATCACCTTTTTCATTTCTAATTTTTATTATTTGAATCTTCTCTCTTCATTTTTTTAGTTAGCCATGCTAACGGTTTGTCAATTTTATTTATCTTTTCAAAAAACCAACTTTTTGATTCATTGATCTTTTGTATTGTTTTTTGGGTTTCAATTTCATTCAGTTCTGCTCTGATCTTAATGATTTCTTTCCATCTGCTAATTTTAGGTTTGGATTGTTCTTGTTTTTCTAGTTCTTTAAAGTGAAGTGTTAGGTTGTTCACTTTACATCTTTCCATTCTTCTGAAGTGGGCATTTAATGCAATAAATTTCCCCCTTAGTACTGCTTTTGCAGTATCCCACAGGTTTTGGTATGATGTATTATTTTTTTCATTAGTTTCAATAAATTTTTTGATTTCCTGCTTGATTTCTTCTTGGACCCATATGTCATTAAATAGAATGCTGTTTAATTTCCATGTGTTTGTACAGTTTCCAGAATTTCATTTGTTATTGATTTCTAATTTTAATCCATTGTGGTCTGAGAAAATACATGGGATAATTCCATTTTTTTTAATTTGTTGAGAATTGATTTGTGACCTCATATGTGATCTATCGTGGAGAATGATCCATGTGCTGATGAGAAGAATGAATATTCTGACATTGTTGGATGGAATGTTTTGTAGATATCTGCCAAGTCCAATTGGTCAAGAGTTTTGTTTAGATCTTGTGTTTCTCTGCTGATTCTTTGCCTAGATGATCTGTCCGATATTGCCAGTGGGGTGTTTAGGTCCCCAGCTATTATGGTATTAGTGTCTATTTCCTTCTTTAGGTCTAATAGAGTTTGTTTTATAAATCTGGCTGCTCTGACATTGGGTGTATATATATTTATGATTGTTATGTCTTCTTGATGGATCAATCCTTTTATCATTACATAGTGTCCCTTATTGTCTGTGTTTATGGTTTTTAATTTAAAGTCTATTTTATAAGATATAAGAATAGCTACTCCAGCTCATTTTTCTTTTCTGTTTGCATGGTAAATCTTTTTCTATCCTTTCACTCTTAGTCTATGTGAGTCTTTATGGGTGAGATGGGTCTCTTGAAGGCAGCATATAGTTGGGTCCTCCTTTTTAATACTGTCAGCCAGTCTGTGTCTTTTGATTGGGGAATTTAAGGCTTTTACATTAAGAGTTGTTATTGAGAAGTGTTGATTTTTTCCGAGCATTTTATTGATTATTGTTTGGTTGTCTTAGGTGTCTTTTGTTCCTTTCTTTCTGATTTACTGTTTGTTTTCTGTATTTGCTGGTTCCTTGGGTAATAGATAGCCTTTTTGTTTGTTTGTTTTCTCTTTATGAATGGCATTTTTTTAAAAATTTTATTTTGTCGATATACATTGTGGCTGATTATTGCTCACCATCACCAAAACCTCCCTCCCTTCTCCCTCCCTCCCTCCCCCCCAAAATGTCCTTTCTGTTTGCTTGTCATATCAAATTCAAATAATTGTGGTTGTTATATCTTCTTCCCCCCCCCCCGGGTTTTTTTTTTTGTGTGTGTGTGTGTGTGTGTGTGTGTGTGTGAATTTATATATTAATTTTTAGCTCCCACCAATAAGTGAGAACATGTGGTATTTCTCTTTCTGTGCCTGACTTGTTTCACTTAATATAATTCTCTCAAGGTCCATCCATGTTGTTGCAAATGGCAGTATTTCATTTGTTTTTATAGCTGAGTAGTATTCCATTGTGTAGATGTACCACATTTTCCGTATCCACTCATCTGATGATGGGCATTTGGGCTGATTCCAAATCTTGGCTATTGTAAAGAGTGCTGCGATAAATATTGGGGAACAGGTATAACTTCGACTTGATGATTTCCATTCCTCTGGGTATATTCCCAGCAGTGGGATAACTGGGTAGTATGGTAGATCTATCTTCAATTGTTTGAGGAACCTCCATACCATTTTCCATAGAGGCTGCACCATTTTGCAGTCCCACCAACAATGTATGAGAGTTCCTTTTTCTCCGCAGCGTCGCCAGCATTTATCGTTCATAGTCTTTTGGATTTTAGCCATCCTAACTGGGGTTAGATGGTATCTCAATGTGGTTTTGATTTGCATTTCCCGGATGCTGAATGATGCTGAGCATTTTTTCATATGTCTGTTGGCCATTTGTATATCTTCCATTGAGAAATGCCTACTTAGCTCTTTTGCCCATTTTTTAATTGGGTTGCTTGTTTTCTTCTTGTAAAGTTGTTTGAGTTCCTTATATATTCCTGATATTAATCCTTTGTCAGATGTATATTTTGCAAATATTTTCTCCCACTCTGTTGGTTGTCTTTTAACTCTTTTAATTGTTTCTTTTGCTGTGCAGAAGCTTTTTAGTTTGATATAATCCCATTTGTTTATTTTTCCTTGGTTGCCCGTGCTTTGGGGGTTGTATTCATGAAGTCTGTGCCCAGTCCTATTTCCTGAAGTGTTTCTCCTATGTTTTCTTTAAGAAGTTTTATTGTTTCAGGGTGTATATTTAAATCCTTAATCCATTTTGAGTTGATTTTAGTATACGGTGAGAGGTATGGATCTAGTTTCATTCTCCTGCATATGGATATCCAGTTATCCCAGCACCATTTGCTGAAGAGGCAGTCCCTTCCCTAGTGAATAGGCTTGGTGGCTTTGTCAAAGATCAGATGGCAGTAAGTGTGTGGGTTGATTTCTGGATTCTCTATTCTATTCCATTGGTCAGTGTGTCTGTTTTTAGGCCAGTACCATACTTTTTTGGTTATTATAACTTTGTAGTATAGGTTAAAGTCCGGTAGTGTTATGCCTCCAGCTTTATTTTTTTTGCTCAGCATTGCTTTGGCTATGCGTGGTCTTTTATTGTTCCATATAAATGTCTGAATAGTTTTTTCCATATCTGAGAAAAATGTCTTTGGAATTTTGATGGAGATTGCATTGAATTTGTATATCACTTTGGGTAGTAAGGAGATTTTCACTATGTTGATTCTTCCAATCCAAGAGCATGGGATATCTTTCCATATTCTTGTATCCTCTCTAATTTCTCTCAGCAGTGGTTTGTAGTTCTCATTATAGAGATTTTTCACCTCCTTGGTTAACTCAATTCCTAAGTATTTTATTTTTTTGGTGGCTATTGTAAATGGGAAGGCTTTCTTGATTTCTCGTTCTGCATGTTCACTATTGGAGAAATGAAATGCTACTGATTTTTGTGTGTTGATTTTGTATCCTGCTACTGTGCTGAAATCCTTTATCAATTCCAACAGTTTTTTTGTAGAGGTTTTAGGCTGTTCGATATATAGTATCATGTCATCTACAAACAGGGACAGTTTGACTTCATCTTTTCCAATTAGGATGCCCTTCATTTCCTTCTCTTCTCTGATTGCTCTGGCTAGTACTTCCAACACTATGTCGAATAGGAGTGGTGAGAGTGGGCATCCTTGTCTAATTCCTGTTCTTAAAGGAATAGCTTTCAGCTTTTCCCCATTCAGGATGATATTGGCAGTGGGTTTGGCATATATGACTTTAATTATGTTGAGATACTTTCCCTCTATACCTAACTTATAGAGGGTCTTTGTCAAGAATGAGTGCTGAACTTTATCAAATGCTTTTTCAGTATCTATAGAGATGATCATATGGTCCTTGTGTTTGAGTTTATTAATATGGTGTATCACATTTATTGATTTGCGTATGTTGAACCAACCTTGCATCCCTGGGATGAATCCCACTTGATCGTGATGAATAATTTTATGTATGTGTTGCTGTATTCTGTTTGCTAGTATTTTAGTGAGGATTTTTGCATCTATATTCATCAAGGATATTGGCCTGTAGTTTTCTTTTTTGGTTATATCTTTACCTGGTTTTGGTATCAGGATGATGTTTGCTTCATAGAATGAGTTGGGGAGATTTGCGTCCGTTTCAATCTTTTGGAATAGTTTGTAAAGAATCGGTGTCAATTCCTCTCTGAATGTTTGGTAAAATTCTGCTGTGAATCCATCTGGTCCTGGGCTTTTCTTTGTTGGGAGCCTCCTGATAACAGCTTCAATCTCCTTTATTGTTATTGGTCTGTTCAAATTTTCTACGTCTTCACGGTTCAGTTTTGGGAGCTTGTGTGTGTCCAGAAATTATCCATTTCCTCCAGATTTTCAAATTTGTTGGCGTATAGTTGTTTATAGTAGTCTCGAATGATTCCTTGTATTTCAGATGAATCAGTTTTAATATTGCCTTTTTCATTTCTAATTTTTGTTATTTCAGTCTTCTCTCTTCTTTTTTTTGTTAGCCATGCTAACGGTTTGTCAATTTTATTTATCTTTTCAAAAAACCAACTTTTTGATTCGTTGATCTTTTGAATTGTTTTTTGGTTTTCAATTTCATTCAGTTCTGCTCTGATCTTACGGATTTTTTTCTGTCTGCTAACTTTAGGTTTGGATTGTTCTTGTTTTTCTAGTTCTTTAAGGTGAAGTGTTAGGTTGTTCACTTGCCATCTTTCCATTCTTCTGAAATGAGCGTTTAATGAAATAAATTTCCCCCTCATTACTGCTTTTGCAGTATCCCACAGGTTTTGGTATGATGTATCATTGTTTTCATTAGTTTCAATAAACTTTTTGATTTCCTGCTTGATTTCTTCTTGGACCCATATGTCATTAAGTAGAATGCTGTTTAATTTCCATGTGTTTGTATAGTTTCCAGAGTTTCGTTTGTTATTAATTTCTAATTTTAATCCATTGTGGTATGAGAAGATACATGGGATAATTCCAATTTTTTTGAATTTATTGAGACTTGATTTGTGACCTAATATGTGATCTATCCTGGAGAATGATCCATGTGCTGATGAGAAGAATGAATATTCTGAGGTTGTTGGGTGGAATATTCTGTAGATATCTGCCAATTCCAATTGGTCTAGAGTCTTGTTTAGATCTTGTTTTTCTCTACTGATTCTTTGCCTAAATGATCTGTCTAATATTGACAATGGGGTGTTCAGGTCACCTGCTATTATGGTATTAGTGTCTATTTCCTTCTTTAGGTCTAATAGAGTTTGTTTTATAAATCTGGCTGCTCCAACATTGGGTGCGTACATATTTATGATTGTTATGTCTTCTTGATGGATCAGTCCTTTTATCATTAAGTAGTGTCCCTCATTGTCTCTTTTTATGGTTTTTAGTTTAAAGTCTATTTTGTCAGATATAAGAATAGCTACTCCAGCTCGTTTTTCTTTTCTGTTTGCATGGTAAATCTTTTTCCATCCTTTCACTCTTAGTCTGTGTGAATCTTTATGGGTGAGGTGGTTCTCTTGTAGGCAGCATATAGTTGGGTCCTGCTTTTTGATCCAGTCAGCCAGTTTGTGTCTTTTAATTGGGGAATTTAAGCCTTTTACATTAAGAGTTGTTATTGAAAGGTGTTGATTTATTCCTAGCATTTCATTGGTTGTTTGGTTGTCTTAGGTGTCTTTTGTTCCTTGCTTTCTGATTTACTGTTTGGTTTCTGTGTTTGTTGGTTCCTTAGGTTGTAGATAGTGTTTTTGTTAGCTTGTTTTCTCTTCATGAATGCCATTTTTATTATACTAATGGGTTTAGATTTTTCTTGGGTTTTTATGGCAGTGGTACTTATTTTTCAGGAACCAAACCCAGTACTCCCTTGAGGATTTCTTGTAAGGGTGGTCGTGTGGTTGTGAACTCCCGCAGTTTTTGTTTGTCTGAGAAATAGACTATTTGCCCCTCATTTTGGAAGGATAGCCTTGCAGGGTAGAGTATTCTTGGCTGGCAATCTTTGTCTTTTAGTATTTTGAAAATATCATTCCATTCCTTTCTAGCTTTTAGGGTTTGTGATGAAAAGTCTGATGTTAACCTGATTGGGGCTCCCTTATAGGTGATTTGACGCTTCTCTCTTGCAGCTTTTAAGATTCTTTGTCTCTGAGTTTTGCCAATTTGACTATGACATGTCTTGGAGAAGGCCTTTTTGGGTTGAATACATTTGGAGATTGTTAGGCTTCCTGGATCTGAAGATCTGTGATTTTTCCTATACCTGGGAAGTTTTCTGCCACTATTTTGTTGAATATGTTTTCAATGGAATCTCCATTTTCCTCCCCTTCTGGAATACCCATGACTTGGATATTTGATCGCTTAATGTTGTCTGATATCTCTCTCAGATTTTCTTCAATGTCCTTGATTCATTTTTCTTTCTTTTTGTCTGCTTGTGTTATTTCAAACAGCCCATCTTCAAGTTCAGAGGTTCTCTCTTCAACTTCGACAAGCCTGCTGATTAAACTCTCCGTTGTGTTTTTTATTTCGCTGAATAACTTCTTCAGTTCAGCAAGTTCTCCTACTTTTTTTTCAGGACATTGATTTCCTTGTACATTTCCTCTTTCAGATCCTGTATACTTTTCCTCATTTCATCATGATGTCTAGCTGAGTTTTCTTGTATCTCATTCAGTTTCCTTAGAATTATCACTCGAAATTCCTTGTCAGTTATTTCAAGGGCTTCTTGTTCTATAGGATCTAGAGTTTGAGATTTATTAACTTTTGGTGGTGTACTTTCTTGATTTTTTGTATTTCTGGTATCTTTTTTTTGGTGTTTATTCATTGTGGCAGGGGGTTTCACAGTCCACTGGTTTGAGACTAATGACTAACTAGGATGTTGCTGTGGTTGCCAGTTTCGTATGGCTCCCTCCATGACTGCTCAGTTGACCTCTAGTGCCTTGTGTGTGTGGTTGCCTCGGGTCTTGGGCTTCTCCGGGGAGCCACCTTTCTGGTCAGCTTGGACTCTGCTGGGCTGGTGGATCATGTACCATAGGGTTTGTGATCTCTGTTGAGCTTTCACTTCCTGTGCAGGACTTCTCCCTGTTCCATGTGCTCTGGCCCAGGCCGTTAGATCGTTCAGTGGCGACCCCACCGGGTGTGTGGTTTCTGTCGAGTCTCCGCCTCCCTGGCCACATGTCTCCCCAATCTGTGCCACTGTGCTGGGCTGGGGCGTGTCTTCTGCACCGCTCGTCTATCAGCTGGGCCTTCAAGACCCTGCTCGGCACCGCCTCGCCCAGGAAGTCTACCAGGTTTCTGCTAGGCACAGACGACCGGTCTCTCTGGGTGCCTTTGTAGCACTATGTAGATCTTTCTCGGGTCTTGTTCACCTTTGTGTCCCCCCGGTATAAACCGAGTCTAGCGCCTGCCTGCAGCCTGCTCTCTGGCAGGTTCAAGCGGACCTGGGAACTCTCCTACCACACTATTCCCAACCAGAAATTGGTTAGGCTTTTTTCCAAACTGGTGGCCGCAGAGATGGTATCTGCCTCCCAGTAACAGGGAGTTTACTGGGGGCCGGAGTCCAGGGTGTAGTGGAGTGACAGTCGGCGCGCCCGTACTTCCTTGCCCTCCCAACACTGGCCGGGGATGCCCCTCGCCACCAGCCCCGCCAGAGAACCGTGGAGGGAGTGGGAGGGGAGGCCGGCCCACAGGCTCCGGAAAGCCCCGCGCCGGGCCAAGCAAGTGGGAAGGCTGATTGATGGCCGAGCTGGGCGGAGCTGCTAGCACCTGGTAAAATGGAGGCAGCCCCGGGGCAGTGAGTGGCCTGGTGGTGCAGGCGGGAGCCGGGTGGGCATCCGCTCCCCAAACAGAGCTGTGCCAGGGGTCACTCACAGGGTTATGCCAGTTCGGGCGCTCACTCTCTGTCTCTGGTGTGTTGCCTTTCCCGTTCTCGGCCGCTGCCGCCTCGGGCTGTTCAGTCGCGGCGCGGCTCGGGTGCTCCCAGGAATCTTCTTTAATGCCGGCGTTAAACCTCGAATCCTGAATAGGGCAGCTGGCTGCCTTTAGTGCGGCTCCGGCCTCCGGGATCCTGTCTGCATCCACAGCAGCCCTGGCGCCATGTTCCCTGTTTCGAGACTCGCTTTTGCAGCTAAGAAACAGTTCTTTTCCTGCTCCACACTTCAAAGCTGTTGCCTGTAAGTGAGGCAGCCTCTCCTGCCGGGGGCAAAGTGGCAGTCACCCCCCACGACCGGCCAGCAGCAGCAGTCCTCCCTTAAGAGATGGCGAGAGGAAGGTCCACAAGTTTCCCAGCTGCCTGAGGCCCAGTGGCCACCTTTTCCATCTCAGCTACTCTGCTCCAGCCGCCACAGCCACCGCCGTCTTGAAACCCCCCCCCCAAATGCCCATGAATGGCATTTTTATTATACTAGTGGGTTTTGATTTTTCTTGGGTTTTTATGGCAGTGGTAGTTATTTTTCAGAAACCACACCCACTACTCCCTTGAGAATTTCTTGTAAGGGTGGTTGCCTGGTGGTGAACTCCCACAGTTTTTGTTTGAGAAATATACTATTTGTCCTTCATTTTGGAAGGATAGCCTTGCAGGGTAGAGTATTCTTGGATGGCAATCTCTGTCTTTTACTATTTTGAATATATCATTCCATTCCTTTCTAGCTTTTAGGGTTTGTGATGAAAAGTCTGATGTTAGCCTGATTGGGGCTCCCTTATATGTGATTTGGCGCTTCTCTCTTGCAGCTTTTAAAATTCTCTTTGTCTTTGAGTTTTGCCAACTTGACTATAACATGTCTTGGAGAAGACCTTTTTGTGTTGAATACGTTTGGGGTTCTTTGAGCTTCGTGAATCTGAAGGTCTGTGACTTTTTCTATACCTGGGAAATTTTCTGCCACTATTTTGTTGAATATTTTTTCAATGCAATCTCCTTTTTCCACCCCTTCTGGAATACCCATGACTTAGATATTTGAGCGCTTAAGGTTGTCTGATATCTCTCTCAGATTCTCTTCAGTGCTATTGATTTTTTTTTCTTTCTTTTTTTCTTTTTTTTTTTTTTTTTTTGTCTGCCTGTGTTATTTCAAAGAGCCCATCTCCAAGTTCAGAGGTTCTCTCTTCAACTTCCTCAAGCCTGCTGCTTAAACTCTCTGTTGTGTTTTTTATTTCACTGAATGAATTCCTCAGTTTGGCAAGCTCTGCTGCATTCTTTTTCAGGGCATTGATTTCCTTGTACATTTCTTCTTTCAGGTCCTGTATACTTTTCCTCATTTCCTCTTGTTGTCTAGCTGAGTTTTCTTGTATCTCATTTAGTTTCCTTAGAATTATCACTGGAAATTCCTTGTCACATATTTCAAGGGCTTCTTGTTCCACAGGATCTAGAGCTTGAGAGTTATTACCCTTTGGTTGTGTATTTTCTTGATTTTTCATATTTCTGGTATCTTTTCTTTGATGTTTAGTCATTGTGGCAGGGGGATTCACAGTCCACAGGTTTTACACTATTGTCTGACTAAGATGTTGCTGGGGTTGCCAATTTGGTATGGCTACCTCAGCGTGTACTCAGTTGGCCACTAGTGCCTTGCATGTGTGGTTGCCTCAGGTCTTGGGCCTCTCTGGGGGGCCACCTATCTGGTCAGCATGCACTTGGCTGGGCTGGTGGGTCACGGGGCATTACTGCAGGGTGTGTCATCTCTGCAGAGCTTCCACCTCCCCTGATGGATGTCTTCCTGTTCCACGTGCACTGGGCCGGGCTGCTGGGATGCATGGAGGCACTGCAGAGTGTGTGGTCTCTGTGGAGCTTCCACTTCCCCTGCTGGACATCTCCGTGCTCCGTGCACACTCAGCTGGGCTGGAGATGGAACCGGGTGGCAGTGGTGAAGCCTACCTGCTTGATTGCACAGCTGCGGCAGCCCCACAGGGTGTGTGGTCTCTGCGGAGCTTCTGCCTCCTCTGCTGGATGTCTCTCTGCTCCATACGCACTGGGCAGTGCTGCTGGATCATGTGGTGGCACTGTCGGTCTCTGCAGAGCTTCCGCCTCCCCTGCTGGACGTCTTCCTGCTCCGTGCACACTGAGCTGGGCTGGGCTGGGAATGGAGCTGGGTGGCGGCTGTGAAGCCTACCTTCTGGGTCATGCAGCGACGGCCCCACAGGGCATGTGGTCCCTGCAGAGCTTTTGCCTCCCCTGCTGGATGTCTCCCTGTTCCATACACACTTGATGTTATGTTTTTATAGTTGTAAATTGGTTGATTTGTGGGAGAGAGTGATGCTGGGGACCGTCCATTCTGCCATCTTGATTGGAAGTCTCTTGAATTGCTTCTTTTTTTTCCTAGAAGTAAATTATAAAAAATTTCCGTGGTTAGATATGAAAACTTGGCATGATAATTTGTTTTGCTCAAAATTCTTTGGAAATGGATTCACTGTTTTTGGCACTTCTTTCTGTCTTAGGTAACTCTCGTGTCTATTCTTATTAGTCACCAAGTTGATTTTTGTTGTTTTATGGTGTTTGTTTTTGATATTTCTGCATAAATATTTGTAGCAGATTTTTTTCATTGTTTATTTTTTACTCTTGAAGTGCAGTTACTTTACTAAGATATGGGCCTCTTTTCATCAATAGAATGTGGAATAGAGGTGAATAGAGTGCAAAGCTCAGGAAAAGCCTGGGTGGTGGGTTTGACTATTTGAATCTAGGCTCTAATTGTTGTCCCAAACTTCAATTTCAGGTTTTGCAAAATGCTGATATTAACAGTGCTCCTTTAATAGGGTTCAACAGGGTTAATAAGTTGAAAACATTAAATGAGGTTATAGACATAGAGCACTTTGGAAGTTAATCATTTTTATTAGTTTAATGTCTGTTATCATCATCATTATCAATTTAACATAGTATGTGGTTAACACTTTAATTTGAAAAGCAAATTTTCTTTAACTTTATTCTCCTATTATTTCTTTAATAATGTTTACTTCCATTTCTTATCCTAGGATCCCTTTAATAATATGATTAAAAATTGTTATTGTCTCATCCATACTTATTTTCTCTTATTATTTCTATTTTTTATCTATCGTTTATTTTTTAATTATATGAGAACTTTTAAAATTCTTTGTTATTTTGGTGCTGTTTTATATTTTCTTAATAACTTAATATATAATATGTTGCTTATGTTTTTAACATCAGAGACCAACATCCAACATTTTGTTTTGCATCCAACAAAATTCCAGTCAACAAATATTTGTTGAGACCCAATTATGTGGTATATATAATCTTTGGGACCATGATCCTTTTCTGATCTCAGATTCCTGTCTCTTTGTTTCTGCCACCTCTATTTTCCAGTATAAAACATGCTGTTTATTTTTCTTAAGAATAAAATTTGTGAAGAGGGTATTATAACAGAAATTGTTTTAGTCATTGTGTTCATATTTACAAAATGCTTACTAGAGCACCAAACACATAGTGAAGGTTTTGGAAATAATATTAAGTTTAATAAATAAAAAATGCAAATAAGCAAAATTATGCATTTTCTTGAATCTTGTTAAAATTATTTGTCATAAGGATACATGTTTCTTTGCATTTTGCTTTTTTTTTTTTTGAATTGTGACATTTTCTCTGTGTTATATGATTTTTCTCTTTGTCTCATTCTTAAAAAGAAGAGGAAATAACTTTAATACTGTGAACGGAGATAAGTTTTGCTACATTATGGGAAAATCATCAACTCTTCTTTCAATTCCCCATGTAGGAGAACATTTAGATTTCCCCCAGCCTATTTAATCATTAGAGATTTAACAACAGGCAAGATATTGAGACATCACAAGAAGGAGAGGCTGGTCGGTTTTCCTTGTTGGAGAAGCAGCTGGACAGTAGCTGGAATCAGCTGTTCATTAGCTGTCATGGATGCATGAGTGGAAAATCAGCAGTGTCAGTTCAAAGTCACTTTGCCTGGCCTAGACATCAGCTTTATTCTGTAGCCTGGAGTTATCACCATGTCAGGATCTCTTTTCAACATGGCCTGTGGCACCTCCTGGGCTTCACAGAAGCATTACTGGAAAGGCTGCTGTGTTTCCTGGCTGGTCCAATCTAGTCCTTACCTTTCAAATTATCAGAGTTCCATTATCAATTTACAAGTGATTTGTGGCAGGTCATGTGCCTCACTGGACCTTTCATCTATCTGGTCTTATCTGTACTTTTTTGGCAGAAATAACTTTTTACACTGGCATGTATATACAACATTTTCTCTAGTTTCCAGTGCTATTCTTTTACCTGAGCCATGGCCGTTTGATTATTTGAAGATGAATCCAGTTTATAAGCAACTTAAGAACATAGTCTTACTTCTCGCATCACTAGTTTAATTCTTACTAGTATCAAAATAATGTTTTGATGGAATGAATATCACTGTTGTTCTCCATACTCGTAAATATGATAAAACAAAGATTAACTTCTTCCTACGTAAAAATGGAACAAATTACTGAGGAATGACAGGAATTAAAAAAAAAAAATCCTAAAAGACAGCCTCGTATACATTTACCTCACACAGATTTTGTTGCATGTATTTCATGTCAATGTCATGTATTCATATGAATCATAAAAGTATAGTCCTGCCCAGTATAATGAAAGCAAGGCTTGAAGTGCAGTACTTAATTATAAATGTTATGGGTCCCCTGATTGAGAGGGCTTCCTCCAGAGATTACAAAAAGAATGAAGTACATCCAATTAAGTACCAGATTGACAAGAATCTTCCTTATGCTCATGGGCAGTGCTCAGATAACTCATTCAGAATTAGAGATTCAAGTACTCTTAATGACAGCAGGATTCCTCTTGCTACTTATTCCAGCATTTCTATCTCTGTATACGAAAACACTGGAACTCCTATTCTGATAAAGTATGTGTGTGTATAGTAAAAAATATCAAAAAAATTTTGCTAGTCATTTTTCTCTGCATCCGAAGAGATTTTTAAAATTTCCTTTTGAACCTGTTATCTACAACTATATTGCTCAAAACCAAATTAGGAACTATCTATATCACAATAATGATTTAGTATTTACATGAAAGAAATTTACATAAAAATATACATGTGCATATATGTGAAAATAAAATGAGGCAGATATTAAGTGAATTAAATATATGTATACATTATCTCTGATATTAGCATAGTATGATTCATAATGAAATAGAAGACCAAACAAATCAATATCAAAACTTCCCAGAGAGCAACATTCCATCAAAAAACTACTATTTGCCTTCCTAAATTTATAAAAATACAATCTTAAAAATAAGCAGATAAAGGGCCATGGAAAATGATTACATTGTGTAATGCTGAATATACTAATTATCCTGATTTGAGCATCACATGTTGCACACAGTTATTGATATTTAATGTTGTAGCCCACAGATATGTACAATCAATTATGTCTCAATAATAAAGTAAATACAATAAAATAATAAAATAAAATAAAATTAGAATTTCAGTACAGGAGATGAGAGATGCACTTTCAGCTGCTTCATTTCAGTGAATTAAACTGAACTCTGGCTAGGGATAAAAAAAAGAAAGCAGATTAATTTGCCTGTCTCCTATTTAGAAAAAACAAACACCCCAAATAAATAGAAACATTTTTCACAGCTGTGATAGTGTACCTTAATGGTTCATTGACAGGCAAACTTATTTGGGCCATCTGCATATTTATTTGATTTCCATGGTGGCCCAGCTGCAAATATTACCACATTTGATAATGCCTTCAATTAGACCTACACTCTTAATGGATATTATTATTTTTCATAACCATTCTCTCCTGGATTTCATTCAAAGTAGGCAATAATGAACATATATAAGTGATACAGCTAGTAATTTAACAGCCTATTTTCTTGTGGGAGTGACAAATACTGCTTGGTGAAAGCAAATATGTGGCTTTACACTGATTCAGTGTGTCTCAGTTTGCCTCCCCAGTGACTTTGTGAACTAATCTTTTATCACTATTTTATATTAAAAATACATTCATCTGATACATTTTCCATGAAAGAAGTAGGTTATGTGTACTAATGGACCCCTAAAGATGCATTTCTACTTATTTTCCTTTACCGTGTGATTGATTCCTGCCTTCTTAATCAGCTTTCCCTCTAATGCTGTAGAAACACTTATGGTTCTCCATGAAATAAGATGAAAGGTGAATTAGAATTCAGTTTTTCCTTAGGGCCTCAAATGATAAAGGTGATTTCAGAAATGTGAGACATGCTGAGATATAGCTGAAAGCAAGAAGAGACTTAAATCATTCCCACAACAGAGCCTGCAGGCAAGTACGGTGGACCAATTAAAGCATTCCAGGTCATTCCCAATGGTACTTTAAGTCAGATGTTAATTATCACTAGACTCACTAGGGACTGAACATTCTTTCTGTGTATCAAGACCTACTTGGACCTTAATTTGGCTTTGTCAAAATAACCTTTGTCTGTGAGAGAAGTCTTCTTTAACTTGTCAGGCTGATTAAGCTCTACTATACTAGAATGGTGAGCTAATTTTATTTTGAAGTCCTTTGATATCCACACTAACTAAATTCCTGTTCAGGATACATCTACCAGTTAAAGATTTTCAAATGAATGCCCAGAAATAATATTGAGCCATTTGGAATTTTTTTATTATGGTAAGCCAATATTATTATAATCTTTTTTTTTCATTGGTTATGAATATTCATGAGATACAAGGCTGAATGTCTCCCTTCATGCCCTACCTGTGAAGGCCAGATCCACACTGGCAGCATGCCCATTACCACAAATTGCAATTGAAACCATGTCCCCCACCCAATTATCCCCAATCTCCCTCCCCCTCCCCCTACCCCCACTCTACTTTGTATCCCTAGATATGCTCTCTCTCTCTGTAAGTCCAGTGCACTACTGTAGTCTTTCTTTCCTTCTTTCTTTCTCTTTTAGCTCCCACTTATGAGTGAGAACATGCGGTATTTATCTCTCTGAGCTTTGCTTATTTCACTCAACATATTATAATCTTTATAATCACTAGACAGCACAAATAGAAAATACCTTTTAATAGCTAATTTTGTTGTTGTTATTAAAAAGTAATACTTAGGAAAAAAATGAAACTATCTTATACAAATACCATAATTCTAGTTTGTTACTTGGAGAAAACTTTTTTTTGTAATTGGTGTGCGTAGTGCCTTTGCCTGTCAGCCCTGAACTAAGACTGCTTGTTGTTAGAGTATAATATATAGAGAGAATATCTATATTCTTATGGGTCATGATATTTCCATGAGTCCGTTTTAACACATCACAGTATATTTCGCATGATGTATCTATTTCTTGCCTATCATATATTTTATGACACAAAATTTTAATTGGACTGATACTTTGAAGCTGAGCTTGGTGCTGTAACTGAAAAGGCACAAATTTTAAGAACAGACAAAAGTGGATTTGAGTCTTGGTCCTTTCTTTTACTAGGTTTGTGGCCCTGGACCAATGACTTATATGAGTTTCAAACTCCTCACCCTTAAAAAGTGGATGAGACAATAATGCCAAGTGTGCAGGGTTTGTTGAAAGGATTAGAATTTAATGTATGTGATGCACTTAACATAGTGCCTGGCAAAAAAATGAATGTGCGTTAATTTGGCTTTTTATTGTCATTATTATTATTAGAATTCTCATTTTTTAGGGTGTTTCAAATTATCTGATTATTGCCACAGTAAGAATCCTAGATAGCCATGGAAATTTATTATATCCTGTTGTAATATTTTACATTTGGTAGAGAATTAATGCTTGCTGGATATTTTAAATATTACAGCTTCAGAATTATCTGGAAAATTGTGTTTGAAGTTGGTTTCTGCATATTCACTTATGCTGAAGAGTGTAGTTTAATTATAAGCACATGATGTAGGTGGGCACATTGAAAACTGTTTCATTTGTGTGTTTCTGTCTGCCAAATCATACAAACCTACTAAAATAAGTGAAGTGGAGAATGAGCCAATTTTCTGAAGAACTTTAGGAAGGACACACGTTATATATTAGAAGAATGCAAGGCTAGAAATAAACAATAGTATAGTATGGTCTCTTGCTAAGAGTGACATTTCCAAGTTTGGGCTAATTTTCATCAGTTTTCTAAGAGGCAGGACAGAAAGCAAACGGGCTATAACTTTGTACATGGCCTAGTTAGAATTTCTTTCAACTTTCAGCTATGCAATTTAAGTTTTCAACATACTTTGAAAAATTTAGTTTCCTGGTAAATTAAGGTGAGTATAAGTGTGAGTGTAGGGAAAGTAAATATAAATGGTCAGGGTCCCTCGAGGGGTTTGGAGTCTTGCCGAGCATTTGATGTAAATATGCATGTGTGCTCAGGGGTTCCTTGGTTCTTGTCTAATGTAATTGTTTATTTGCACCCAGGTGTCTTGGGTTATGAACTTAAGTACACAGGACTAAGGGCTCTGATCCACAGTGCCCTCAGGACATCCCAGGAGGCCACTTGGGTGGCTGCTGCTTGCTATCTGAGCTTGCATCTGAATAAAGCCTATTAATTTTTTACCCACGGCTCCCAGGATCTTTTCCTATTGCCTAGCTCGTGGACCTACAGGTGAGCAGTTTGTGACCCAGTCTGTGCAACAGTTTTGTAGGGTCTGTGTCCCCTAGCCCTAGCAATACAGTGAGCAATAATAGAAGATCCAAAGAATAATACTGGTGGGTTTTGAAAGTTTCACCTGACCAGAGGGGAGTAGACACAGCAAAAGCTGAGATCAACAAAACAAGGATCCCCACCTGGTCGGTAATTCAGCAAGAGACTTTAACACAATCTAAAGTTAAATGTTTTTGTACTTAAAGGAAAACAAGCAGTCATGTTATGTGTATGGGCAGATACTTTCCAAAAAGTGTGAAAATAGCTGTATGGCTAGGACCAGTTTCCATCAAGGGAGTTAAGCTCAGATAATCATCATATGCAAGTAAAATGCCAGTTATCAAAAGTTCCCGTTAATTTTTATAGCCCACCAGAAGATTACAGAAACATTCAGTGATTACCCACAGTAATTGTAATCACTTGTGCTGTGTATAATGTTGTTCTGAAAACATCAATTGCCGAAAATTGATAACAGTTCCACCCTAGAATTACATAGCCAATTATGTGTCTCTTTCATTTGTCACACCAGATTAGATTCTTGCCCATCTAGTTAAGCAGATTGCCTCTGCCAATGACCAACATAAGTAAATGATGTTTCAGTGTGAGGAAAAGAGAACACAATGATATAAGAAGTGAAATAAATGAGCGGGTCTTCCTGCGTATGCTTCCTGAGAACACTAGCATGCAATCATGTATCCATGGCTATGTCTGCACACAGTACAAATATGCAGTCCAAAGCAAATACTCAATGAAAAATGTCTAACACATTTTGGCATAAAAATTAGATCAGAATACCTTTAAGCACATTGTTTTCTATCACTATGAATATCAGTTTAAAAGCATTGTCATACCTCTTGTTTAAAATTTAAAAAAAGGGCCGAGCCCGTGGCGCACTCGGGAGAGTGCGGAGCTGGGAGCGTGGCGACACTCCTGCGGCGGGTTTGGATCCTATATAGGAATGGCTAGTGCACTCACTGGCTGAGTGCCGGTCACGAAAACAACAAAAATAAATAAATAAGTAAATTAATTAATTAAATTTTTAAAAAATAATTGCTTTAAAAAATAAAGTAAATATATCAGCTCTCATGATTGAAATGTTTAGCGTTCTGGCAGCACTTAGGCCATGGTGTATACTGGGACTCTAGCTGTATTCCACGGCCACCATTCCAATGTCAGTTTTGTCTTCAGGTTAGCTTTCCTCATGACAGCTTGAAGGCTCCTCATAATTCCCATTGGCACATTGAGATGGCTAATTTTATTTGTCAACTTGTCTGGGCTGGGGATGCTCAGATATCTGGTTAAACATTATTGTTTAGGGTGTCTGTGAAGGTGTTTCTGGAAGAGGTTAGCACTTGAGTTGTTGAATTGTTTGACTAAGAACGTGGCCTTCCCCAAAATGGGTGGGCATTTATTCAATATATTGTGGTTCTGCTATTCTGCTATATATATCAGATATGTGTGTGTGTGTGTATATATATACACACATATATATATGAGACATACACATACATGTATATATAGAAAGAGAAAGACACAGAAACATAAAGAGAGGTGATTTATTCTAAGCTATTAGCTCATGTGATTACGGAGGCGGAGAAGTCCTGATGTGCTGTCTGCAAACTGGCTCCAGGAAAGGTGGGTGGAGTTCAAAGGCCTGAGCATTGGAGAGCTGATGGCATAGCTTCTGTCTGGGTCTTAACTCCTGAGAACAAGCAGTGCTAAGGGCAGGAGAAGACTTGTGTCCCAGCTCAGTCAGGGAGAAAGTGAATTCAACCTTCTTCCAGTTTTTTCTTTCGTTCAGGACCTCAGTAAATTGAATAAATGTCCACTCATATTGGGGAAGGCTGTGTGCTTTACTTTAGTCAACCAATTCAACAACTCAAGTGCTATCCTCTTCCAGAACAACCTTCACAGTCTCCCTCAACAACCTTCACAGACTCCCTCAACAACAACAACAACAACAACAATAATAATAGTAAGCAATGATGTTTAACTGGATTTCTGGGCATTCCCTGACTCTGACAAGTGGACACATAAAATTAGCCATCACAAGGTGAAGAGTTCTGAAGAATAAAAACATTTTTTTTTTTCATATTGAAAGAGATGGAAGGCATCCTGTTCTACGATCAGAAAACAAAAGACCTATTTTACTATATTTGATCATCTTAGGCCACATGTGTTAGAAAAGAACTTCTATTTTCTTGGGTAACCACTTCCTTCATGAGACTTTTGCAAGAGTAGTATTTCTGGCTATTCTTTTGACATCTTCCTTTCTCATTTCAATGGAGAAGGAGTATCCTATGTAATAGGAAAAGATCCTAAGGTCTTCCACACATTTGCAAACACTCACTGGGAAAATAAGGAGTTCTTTCCTATACTATTCTAACTTCTTGTGCTTACACTGTCACAGAAAATATCACAGTCTACTCTGTGGTTTTCTCCCTTTTATCAGCTTTGAACTTCACTAAGGCAAGGGTGAAACATTTATCACCCTATCTACAGTCTGATGTATAGCACTGAATTTATAGTAGATCTTTAATATGTGGTTGATGATAAATACCCTAAACTGAAATATAATTAAGAAAAATTATGCCATGCTTGAGAAATGCCTATAAGAATTCATACTGGATTTTTGTGCTGATTGCACCATTTCTTCCCTATACTTTTTTCACTCTCAATTTTCTGTAGGTTACTCCTTTCACTTTGGGAGGAAGTGTTATAGTATAAAGACCCGATCCCTGCTTAGCTGAAGTTCTTTTAAAGATGCTCATTTGAAAGCCACTGAATTGGGTGCTCTAGTTAAAAGAACAAACAGATGCTCTTATGTAGGATAATGATGTCTAGGTCTTGTGGACGAATAAAACACCCAAGTTCATGCACGATTTTCCATTGTATATCTCTATCTGTGTATCAGCTATTGGTCAAGATTCTGAGCAATTTATTTATACTTCATTTAGGGACCATCCATAAAGAAATTCTAATTATCAATCTTACTTGGGGATTTCACGTGGAAGTAGAATTAATTCCAGGAAGAAGAGCACAGTATGGAAAACAGTGAGGGACAGTGAATTCACAAATTCCTTGAGAAGCTCTTTAGTTGGTTAATTGACTTCCCCTTAGCTGGAACATCTGAGTCTTGAGCTTTTGGCCTAGCATTAAAGATAGTCCAGTAGTTTGTTCCATCTTCTATAGAGAGCTTGTGCTATAGTTTTCTAATAGTATGGATAGAGAGTAAAAGCTTTTGTTGCTCTTTCACCCATGCACCTTTGATTAGCATTGCCAAAGCTGATAGAACTAGGAAATATGTATTGAGCCCTTGCTTTGTGTCAGACACAGTGTGGGTCCCTGAGATACAATATCTATATATTATCTCATGGACAACTAAGTAACTCCAAACTAAGGCATACCTTTCTTTAGAGCCTTCAAACTGTGTGTGCATATGTATATGTGTATGTGTGTGTGTGTGTGTAAAATATATATTTTTTTTAGAAAGAGAAGGTAAAAGTAAGGTAAAGTATAATATTAATTGTATCATATATCTGAAACACTGTAACCCTGACTTACTGCTGTTGGGTTGAGGAGTAAAAGGGGTCAGGGGAGCGGGTTGCTCTTTTGCACTGGAAGATGATGTCTTAACTTTAAAACTTGAACACTGGGATTTGAAATTTGACTTCAGCATTTGAGCTATGACAAGCACAATTACATTGCAAATAGCCACTCTAGCATATTAATAAGTTAATTGAGTATTACAAAGTTGGAAGTCTACTTGACTCTTTTCTGTCACAAAAACTGTGACTTTAGAGGCAGCAAGTATCAGTGTTAGTCTGCAGCAAAAAGTGGCTGGGCTTTTAGTGTTTGGGGAAGTGGCCTTTGCAGCACTCTGCAGTCTCATAATGAAGACTAATAAAACACAACTCATACATCTAGGGCATGTTTTATCTAACAAATGCTAAATATTCACAGTGATGAATGGCATACCTGAGATGACTTATACATGTGTGGGTTTATTTATGTTTTGGTCACCTTGTCTTCAGCAAAGAAGGTGCCAGTTCATGGTCACTGAAAGCATCTTTTTTTTTTTTTTTAGAAGATATATAAAACAGGACACCTTAAAAAAATAATAGGTAGCTTACTTAAAGAGTGATAAAATTTAGGTGAGTATTTTTGTATTTGGAAAAAAGGAATATAATAAAACCATTTGTTTTATAAAGGTTTAAAAGAAAAAGCTTCCAAATACTTACAGGTAGATACTTGGGAGGTAGAAAAGAGTTCATTAGTTCTGGGAATGTGAGGTGTTTTGTAAATTAGAACACATTCATTCCCATTTTTTATGTATGCCTGCTTTCAAGCTATCATAGCAGAATAGAGCTAGTTCCCCTAGAAGATTTCTACATTTGTGAACTGAAGTGTTCAAGTCCTAAGAGCTATGTCTCTGGGAACCCAAGTATTGGGCATACTGTTTTGACCTCAGAAAAAAAGAGACCGAGTTTGTTCTTTCTGGAATAACACAGTGGGATGTATAGCCATATGGACAAGAGACTCATTAAATAATAAATAAAGGGCCTGCATTACTCAAGTACATACATCAGAACTATGACACAACATATTCACAAGTAGAAGCAATAAATACAGTGAGCTGATCCTACTACTCTAATCATTTAGTTTAGATGTGGAAACCGAACATTTTAGATTATAAATTTTTCATGTGGTCTTTGGAAGATTCAAAAAGAAAATATTGGACTTCCTGATAGCAAGGCTAAAGGTAGTTGGAGCAATTAATGGGAAAATCATAAAAATATTATCACATACTTTAATGGAACATTTTATTGTAGTACTTGAGAAGTTATGCTTTATAAGTAGTTATCTGAAAATTAATATTCTACAATGTCCTTGTTAATTTGAGTGAATTCTTTCCTCAGAGTTTCTAGAACATCTGTACATCACTTTATTGTAGCTCTTCTCATATCATATTAGAACAGCTTATCTGTGAGCATTCGAGGATGAGAATTATTTCTTTCTAGTTATGAGTCTTCAGTACCTAATATGGCTATTAGCACACAGTAAGAATTTAATTATTTTTCTTGTATAATTGCTTTCTTTCAATAAAATGGTAACCATAATCCTTACATATACAAAAGAAATATCTCATGAAAGTACCAAAATTAGCATAAGTGGAAAGGAAGAAAAATGAGTGTATTAAGTCCTTCTTTATCCTTTGTCTCACAGTGATTTTATGATGGCTAGAGTTCCAAGAACAATGATGCTGACATATACAAATGCAAAATGTTGCTACATATAACTTTCATTCAGGTAGCATATTCATTACTTATATTTTTTTGTCATCTAGGATAAGAGTCACAAGCTATCGCCCCTTGGGCTAAATCCAGCCTACACTCTGTGTTGTAAATGTTTTATTAGAACACATTCATTCACATTCTTTTATGTATTCCTGCTTTCAAACTACCATATCAGAACTGAAAAGTTACAGCAGAGACCATATTATGGCCTGCAACGCCTAAAATATTTACTATCTCTTTATAATAATAAAAACTTTGTCAACCCCTATTAGGATATCAAGTCACCCAAAGTTTCGTTCCTTAGCAAATTTTTAATACCTTTCATAAAGTTCTTAAATTTTGTATGGTCTTGCATAGTTTGATAATTAAAAACAGTTGTGTTAACAGTACTGTTCCATCTTCAATTTACATTTCCAAAGCATGTTTAATGGGTCATAGACTAAGCCTTCTGGTGGTGTTATAGAAGTCTTCATGCTTTGAACCAAATTGGTTACATGTAATTAACTATTAATACCAGTACTTCTTATTTAAGTAAATTAGAAACCAAATAAATAACTTTGGGAAAGAGTGAACTGACAATCTTCCTGATCTTTCTTGAAAAAAGAAATTTACTCCTTAAATAAATATGCCTCAAACCTAAAATTTTTATATTTTCGTATTTAGGGTTTTTTGGGGAGGAGGGGATATCTTAATATCATGAGACTTACAAATTCCAAATTCTGACTTGGAATGACAGTAAGATATCCCTTCTCCAATCCCCACTTTCATCTTCTCTCTTTCTGTTCCCAGCCTTGACAGAAGGAGAGCCATTTTTAGGATCCACGAGGTTACCTCCAGGAGACACAGAGATAGAACTGGCAATTTGGGATGACTTTACTAAACTTCCCTAGCAAAGACAGAGATCAGAGGCAATATAAACAATAAACGAAGGGGTATTCCAGAAAGTCAGAGGCTAAAAGTTACCAGAGGTCAGGTTGTCCTGCCATTAAGAATCTCAAGGTATAGTTAGTACTCCTTTGCTTCTTCCCAAAGTATTCTGGATGGAACCTGCTTCACTTTTATTTGGAAAATATATTTTGTATCTAATCAAGGTTTCTATTATTTCCAGACCAAACTAAGATCAGAACAAAAGCTCAACAATTTTTTCTAAAACACATATAACTGCAAACCTACACTGTCTTTTCAAGCTTCTTCAAGATTGTCCTGTTTTAGACAGAGGGAGGAAGAAAAAGAGAAACAGATTTCTTGCTCCTGGCTGTTTCCCATCATTATATAAACAATAAAATGCATTCTCTTAAATAAGAAACCTTCCAGTTACCCAATCAGCTTGTTCCTTCTCTCTTCCACAACAAAGTCAAATTTCTTGAAATAACACGTTAAACAAATTGTCTCCTTTTCCTCCGTAAGTGATTTCTATATGGATCATCCAAAATCATTTAACTCCTTTACTCTAAATTCACTGAATATGTATTTTTTCTTCCTTTTTTTCTTTCTTTTTCTTTCTTTCTTTTTTTTTTTTTTTTTTTGGCATACAAGTGCCTTTTGGGCAGCATTCATTTCTTCTGATCTTTTATTCCTTCTTAAAGTATAATCCTCTTTTTACTCCTACAAAACTATAAATCTATATCTTAAACCACACCACTCTCTTGTTTACTAACAATACATGTTTAAATGTCGATTGGGACATTTAAGTGTCTTCCAGACACATCATACTCAATATCTGAACATCTAAACTCATTATCTCTCAAATCTGCCTCTTCTCCAGTGATCCCTCTTTAAGTGAATTGTATCCATCTTTACCTAGTTGCCTACCATGGGAAACATTCACCTGATTATGGCAATTCTATGTTCTTCTGTGGCTTTTCAATGACTTTTATTTCCTTTTAGGAGAAAGTTTTACTCCTAATCCTGACTTACAAGTCCCATTACGGTTTGGTCCCTTCTTCTTTCTCCAAACTTGGCTTTTAAACTAGCACCTTTCCCTCTATAATCCAGTGACTATCCAGTAACTATGAATTTATTTTATTTCCTCGGTAGTTCCACGTTTTTTCTCTTATCTAAATCTTTAAATATACTCTTTCCTCTGCCTGAAACACGTATTTCTACTCTGTGTGATAATTATGGTGCAAATGGGGAAAGACATACCTGTTGAATTTAACATTATATCCCTACCCTTAAGACAGTGCTTGGCGTTGAGTAAACATTCAGTATAAGATTACACAAAAATACTGATTACACAAAAAGACGTTATCAATTATTCTCCTCTAAATATATGACTCTATAATTTGTTGTTTTTTTATAATTTATTTGCTTGTTTATTTTGAGGCAGACTAATATATTTTTAAATGTGTTTTCATAGAATGCTAAAGCAGCTTGAGAAAGAGCAAGTGCAAAATGTATCACAACCATGTTCGGAATAGTCTCTGAGTTCTGACAAAAGTTGCAGTCATATATTTTAGGAACAGAGTCCCAGCCAACAGCCCTGGTTCTCCCCACTTGTAGGAGAGCCACTTCCCAGGAGAGCTGGAAGGCCAGTTAGGCTTGGGATTACCACATGGGATAACTGTTTCTAACTGATCTTTTAAATAGGGGTGAAGTATGTAAGTTACTTATACCTAATTCATGGTATTTTCAATATATGTTGCAAACAATTTATCATTTTTTTCCCACTACTTGTTAGGTTTTTGTTTACCAATGTAGCTTAAAAATTTGAGAGACATATCCTAAAAACAAAGAAGAGATGTTAACATAGTTTTAACTTTCATATTTCTAGCTTTAAATTGGAGTTACTAATAATCGAATTTGAAACTTTATTGATTTGATTTACTTTGTAATATTCATTATTTAACTAGATGCTTCTAACTTTTAAAGAAAGTATGCTACATTCATAATGGTAATAATGAGTCTACCCAACCATTTTTATTCATTGAAATTGTTGAAATATTTCATGCCTTCAGTGTAAGCAGCATATCAAATATACTCTGATTTCTTCCACAGGAAGCACTACAGACTGACAGAAGTTACTAAGACACTATGAATATGATACATGGTCTACAAACACATAATATTACTATGTATCCTAAAAATAGTCCCAATTTTAGCCTACTAGATTCTACAACTGGAATCAGAGAAAATAATAGTAAAAGAGACATCAAGATAATTTGGCATGAAGTATTCAATTCAATTAAAACCCAACATATTTTTTTCATGCTTGCAGATTTTTCCACCATCACTCTTGGATTTTAAAATTAAATTTCTATAGGTAAGTGATTATATCTGCAACACTGAGACCATCAAAGTGACAAAATGTCTTAAAGAGACACTAGCACACATACATCATTAGCAGTCAAAAATCACTACCTCAGTTTTTGGAAGAGATGGTAGAAAATGTCTACCTTAAAAATTTCTTGGCTAACAAGAGAATACTTATGCAGAAAAAATGAAAGTGTAATTTTTTAAAAAAAATTTTGCTTCAAATCCTATTGAAAAAATTGTTCAAAAAATTCAAGAGAAGTAGATATTTGAAAAAAAAATAAGTATTTTTTTTAGCACACAACAAAACAAGAAATGGAATATGACCCAGGAAACAAAGAAAACTGATTGCAGAAATGAGGGCATATAATCTACATAAAAACAACTGCTGTAGCAAATAGTGGTAATTGTATCTAGTTAACAAACTATGGCAGTAGCAGAATGTCCAGCCAAAAACAATAGTTTTCATGAAGACTTAATATTTAAGTAAAAACGATTAATTTTGATGACACTCCTGCTAATATGAATGGATTTTCAACTTTACAAAATTCAGCCACAAATTGGTGATATACACTTTTATTAAATATATTTGTCTATAAACTTTAAAAGTGCTAAGGTTGGATAAACATAATTAAGTTTACAGTTCAGATAAAGAAGTTCTTTCATTTGAAGGGACACGGATTTAGCAACGGATCTACTGACTTACTACATAGCTTTATTAAAGCTTTGTAGTAATTCACCTTTCTGGACCTAATTGATGAGCTCTTAAAACATGTTGGTGATATATTTGCATAAATTGTGAGAATGTGTGGAATTACGTGTATAGTGCATCTGAAGAGACTTTAGTTGATTACTGTAAAAATGCCAGGATAATTAGAAGGCATTATGGCTAGACTGTTGCTCAGGACAGCTGTATTCTTCTATAGGTGCAATTTTATGACATATATTAAATTAACACACACATATAGACAAATAAAATAAATCAATATACTAAATAGTGGACACTTAACAAATATTTATTGAGTTAAAGCTTTCTCTTTATCATGAGAATTCTTGTCTCCTAAATTAATATCCCAAATCATCTATGATCAGATTTCTCACTGTTTTTGCCAAATGTCAAAAAGACACTGGCTACATAATTTGTTGAGCCCAGTGTAAAATGAAATTGTTCAAAAATTATTAAGAATTTTGAGATAAAGACAGCAGAGCATTAAACCAATCAAAGGTACTTTTATGAATGTGGGGCCCTTTGCAACTGTGCAGGTCGCATACCTTGTTAAAAATCCTGTATGTTTACATTGTTGGTGGGACTGCAAAATGGTGCAGCCTCTATGGAAAATGGTATGGAGGTTCCTCAAACAATTGCAGATAGATCTACCATATGACCCAGCTATCCCACTGCTGGGAATATACCCAGAGGAATGGAAATCATCAAGTTGAAGGTAAACCTGTTCCCCAATGTTCATCGCAGCACTCTTTACAATAGCCTAGAGTTGGAACCAGCCCAAATGTCCATCATCGGATGAGTGGATACGGAAAATGTGGTACATCTACACAATGGAATACTACTCTGCTATAAAAACGAATGAAATACTGCCATTTGCAACAACATGGATGGACCTTGAGAGAATTATATTAAGTGAAACGAGTCAGGCACAGAAAGAGAAATACCACATGTTCTCACTTATTGGTGGGAGCTAAAAATTAATATATAAATTCACACACACACACACACACACACACACACACACAAAAAAAAAAAAAAAAATGGGGGGGGGAGGAGATATAACAACCACAATTACTTGAAGTCGATACGACAAGTAAACAGAAAGGACATTGTTGGGAGGGAGGGAGGAGAGAGAGGAGGGAAGGAGATTTTGGTAAGGTGCAACAATAATCAACCACAATGTATATCGACAAAATAAAATTAAAAAAAAAAAGAACCCTGTATGTTTAGACTTTTATATAACCAATGAAGAAACAAAGACATTTTGTAATATTCCTAAGCATACCATCATTTATAGATAATCAAATATAAAAGGGATCAAAGTTGGGATACTTGTTTAAGGGATGTGTATGAATTGTATCAATGTAGAAGGGAAAGATTACAGGGAAGTCAGGAAAGAGTGGTATTGACATTTAAAATACTTAGTGAAAAAATATTTAAAAGTTTGTGTACCTTCTAAGTTCACTATTAATTATATGTTAATACTAGATCTCTGTATGATTAATGATATTATACCTCAACACACATGTTGGACTTGGACATGGAGTGCTGTGACAGCTGATGGTGATCTTACATAAAGAGATATTTATTTTCAATTTAAAAGCCAGTGGACACCCAGGACATGTATAATTAGACATCATTCAAATTTGAGGGAACAAAGTTGAAAATTGAAAGATTACAAAGAAGACAATTGGTATGCCAAATAGGAAGAAGAGGAGACAGAATTAATCAGAATTCAACAGTGTGGCACAGGACAAAATGAGATATAATTAGTCAAATGAGAAGTGTTGGTGCAGGTGTCAGAATTGCAATTCTTCTTTCAGAATTGGTGCTGGTGTCATAATTGTAATTCTTTCAGAATTCCTTTATGAGCATTTTGGCATGTTATACAAGTACAGAGGTGAACTTAGCAGGGCCAGAATGCAAAATTTAATCATGTACATTTCAGAATCCAGTTTTATTCTGGAGTTTAGAGTTTATATAATCACAATCCCATACATGCCAACCATAATAATCATATAAGCCTATTTGAGCTATTGTTAAACCTAAACCATATTTACACCCAATAAAAAACTGTATTCACACATGTGCCTAAGATTTATTCCAATGCCCTTTAGTTCTACTCCTAAGGAAACCCATTTTTCTTCAAGTATCCACTTCAGGACTATAGAATCCAATTTTATGCCTACTGCTTCTGCTGTAGATTGGATGCCCCCCCACCACTACCACCTGGAACCTCACTGAAGCTTAAACTCCCACTGTAACTGTTGAGGGTGGGAAATCCTGTTATGGTAATTAAAAGTTGGGGCCTCGAAGAGGTGATTAGAGTCTGAGGACCATGCCTACTGAATGGATTAAAAATGGTGGTGATGGGCGTGGTTTGGAGGGCTTACAAAGGAGAGTGAATAAGGCTGGTCCCTCTCGCTCTCTCTGCTCTGCCATTTACTGCCATGTGAGACCTCTGCATTGCTGTAAAGCCAGCACCAAAGATGTTCACCAGCTGTGTTCCCTAGACTTTGCACTTCCCAGCCTCAGAAACGTAAGCAATAAATTTCATTTTTTTATAAATCACCCAGTTCCAGGTACTTTGCTATAAGTGACAGAAATAGAATGTTCACAGTATCTGGAATTAGAGAATATAGCCAGCCGAAGATCTCTATGAATAAAAAGGAGCACTTCTTTTCTAATATGTAAAGAAGTGTTAACTATTCGTTAAAAAAAAAAAAAAATTCAGAATAACACAGGCTTGTTTTCCTATTACAGTGTGAAGTTCATGTCTTATCTATAACAGTGAAAAGAAGAAAATGCACTTAACATGTTTATCCCAATTTAATCATTTAATGAAAAATACTCACAAATGTATTGTTGCTTTGGTTTAGAAGCTTCTCTACCTTAACTTTCTAACAATAAAATACAACTCTCCCCATGACACTTGAAGTTGGACAGTTTCTGGTAATTTACTTTATAATGATATCACAGATCAGTAAGAGTTGTGAAATACAGTCAGTAGCCTGTGTTAAGAGTGTCCCCAAAGGGAAAGGGTTTATGCTTAAAAGAGGATAAAAGAAGTTCTCACAGCAAAATTACATTTGAAAATAAGGTTTTTAGAGGTTGGAAAAACTGTTTTCTAGGAGCAGCAATCATATTAAAACAGCTGTGATAACTGTATCTCAGCCAAAACCTTCACAAAATCTCAGCCCTGTTGGAATACAGTAACAAGGTGTCAAATTCAATGATTAGTTCACAGCAGATAGGTCTTAATTAAATATTGGACTCATGCCATCATCTTTATGGTGAAGACAAATTAGGCAGCAGACTTACACGAAAATAATCATAATAAGTAGACAAACTGAGAGATGTACCTTGGTAACAATATTTAATTCATGTGACTTAGTGCTCAGAGTTGTGCTCTCTCCGACTCATACATAATTCTGATGTATTGTGCCACTTGAATTAGAAATTCAAAATCTAATTCCACAATTAGACATATTAGACAAAACAAAAAGTAATGAATCATTATGTAGTGACCCACATATTTTCTTCTTGAATATTTTTGTCACATGCACACAAGCAGGAAATCAAGAAAAAAGTGCTATTCTTATATTATTTTTACACCTGCCTCTCTCTTTTTTTACTCAATTAACAATAGTTTCATCAAGAAAAGGCTTTTTAGATTTTATTTATTTATTTATTAACATCATAAAATCAAAAAATTAAAGGAGAGATTTGTGGTCTTCTTATATCCTGCCCAAATGTCTTTTTTCTACCAACACTCCCTGCCCCTTCACTCAATCTGCATCACTGCTCTCTTAGTGTGGGTCCAAATTTTGTTCACTCTTCTGTGAAACATAAGAAGCAACCTGCAGTTATAAGATCTACATGCTCCTACAAACAAAGCAAAACAAAACAAAACAAAACAAACTGGAAAAAATATGATAAACTAATCTAAAATTTAAATATGAAGGT
Source organism: Cynocephalus volans (assembly GCF_027409185.1). Taxonomy (NCBI): domain Eukaryota; kingdom Metazoa; phylum Chordata; class Mammalia; order Dermoptera; family Cynocephalidae; genus Cynocephalus; species Cynocephalus volans. Next base: position 120,914,600 of record NC_084468.1, read on the forward strand.
AATTTTAAAAAGGTACTTCGTCATTTAATTTCTTTCAGAATTTTGTTTTTGAGCTTTGGCAATAAAAACACTTATCTACTAGATATTGTGTGAAATGTTTCCAAAACAAAAAACAGGCTTCTGTTTTCATGTTCATTATAATCCTAATGAAAAGGAATGATGTACCATACAACATTGTTTAATAAAAGAAAAGATCATATGGAAATAACTGCTCAAATGATTGTCTCCCACTAGAATATAAATTCTACATAGGAAGACATTTGGGAGTTTTTGTTCACTTCTGAATTCTCAGAGCCCAGACCAGAAATAAAACATACACATATGGTATAATTTGTCACAGACTATAAAATTCAGATATTTCTTGAGATAAATCTCATCAAGAATTAGTATATTCAGAAAAACTTCATACATTTCCATGCTTATTGTATGTCTACACATTTAATTTTTGACACATGAGCAGCATTTGGGTAGGTAAAATCTACATGGGCATTTCAGACAGAAGAAATTGTAGAAAAAAGGACATAGAAGCATAAAATAAATAATATGTCATTGTTGGGTGTGGTGCAACTAGAGTAGTTGAAAAGGCAATCCACATTGGATCAGAGTATGTTTATGTGTGTGAGTGTGTGTAGAAAAGGGGTACAGGGAATACCCTAAGGAAAGGTAATGGTTTGAAAGCCAGTCTGAAAAGTTAGGCAATAGAAGAAGAATATGTGTGTGTGTGTGTGCGTGTGCGTGTGTGTATGTGTGTAAAATTTCAGGGTACTTTCATTTCCTGACTTTTTAATCTTGAAATTTTATTTCAGAATAATTCAAAACCAAATATATTTGTGGTAAAACAGGATGAATAGTGATTCCCTAATGCCAGAGACCAGCTCCAGTCAAGTTGGGGGCCCTTGAAAAAGGGATGAGGAGTCAGCAAAAATAACAAACACAGACAGAGACCTCAATGCATCAAAATGCACGTTCTCTCTCTGCAGGCTGCAGCTGGAGCCCAGTAGAGCATGAGATAATGCCTTTTATTTAATTTTACAGCTCTGTAGGGGGGCTTTGAGTACTAATTTTATTACATCAGCAAGCTTGAGTCAGTAATTCAAAAAGCACGGGGGAAACTTCTTTGGTGGTTAGCCAGTTTTTTCCCTTCAGCACGTCTCAGGTGATTAGCTCGTGCTTCCTCCTTTTGGTATCAGGTTAACAGATCAGGACCATCTTTTCATTGTCCTGAAGTTAACCTGTGACCTATTCCTGTTGGCAAGCTGTGGTTAATATCTACCTTATTAACAGGGTGGGGCTATTGTGGTTACAAAGTGATAGACAGTACTATCATATGACCTATGTCTATTGCTAACTGTAAGTACAAATTTGCTAAGAGGAAAAATGCTAACATTTAAATTCTAATGGGGGGTCTAATGATCTTATGTTCTAATGGAATGAAAAGGAACAATGGATATTTGAGAAGCAATATCATGCATATTTTGAGGTTATGCATTGGCTGTGGCCCTGTAATCTTGATCTAAATGTGAAAGTGTCCTTGTGCACAGCACCATCCTTCACAAAACTAGGTGTACTCTCTTATTCTTTTAAGATCTTATTTCGTAAGTTTAATAATTTTACAGAATATATTTTTATCCCAATACCTGATTTTTAATGATTTATTTAAAACTGGACACCACCAAGTAAAGGGGGTTCTACAGTTTCATTCCCATATACTTAATTTGTCCCAATCATATAATTTCTCATTAATGCCAACCATTTTCTTGACATTAATATAATCTCCAGTAAATGATGTTTGCCAACTTATATCATATTTTGGACATCCCCTGGGAGGGTACCAAATTTTTCCCTTTCTCATTTTATATACCATGTAACCATTTACCCAGAAGGTAGGAAGAGGATGGGGACTTCTTTTATTTATTAATTTCTTTGGTCAAGGCAATTGTTCATGATTAATCGTAACCGATGTTTTTGAAACATCCTTTGGCATAATTAATTGACTCAAAAGGGACAATTTGGAATTGTTCAACCTTCTTGGATCTTTGGTGGGACTATCTAATTTCATGACAACAACTGTTTGTGTGTCATTTTTTGCGTCTTTTGGAGACTCAGGAAACTGCAACGCTGACCAAAACATCAAAGAGAAAGTAAAAGCAGTACCACTATGCCAAGGCAGAGATCCTTACAGCGAAAGCAAGTTCTCATAGCCGTGGCCCTGCCAACAGCTCTCCCTGTGGCGGCTTTGCCAACTCGGAGAGGGCAGCCCAAGCTATTCTTTTCAGGACTCTGCCATGGCATGGACTGTGTCACCCTAAATCAGGGGTTAGCCCTCTATGACATATGGGTCAATTTCATCAGCCACCTGTTTTTGTAAATAAAGTTTTATTAGAACACTTTTATCTATGGCTGCTTTCATACTACAAAGGCAGTGTTGAATAGTCATGACAGAGAACATCCAGCTCATAAAGCCTAAAATGGTTAATATCTGGCTCCTTACAAAAATGTTTGCCAGCCCTTGCTCTAGTTAAAAAGAAGAAAATAGGATGCACACTAGAGGGGGTATATTTCTACAGAAATGCATGCACCATATGAAGATGGTTTACAGAGAAGAGGGCAAACAATTCTTTTTGAATCTGGAGAAGCTGGGGATGCAGGAAGTGGATTAAATTCCCCAAGTCAAAGTCACATCTTTAAATTTTTCAGTCTCATTTTGCAGGACATGGAAGAAAATACCATCTGTTTAACATGAAAAGAGTAGTATGAGAGGACTTCAGGGCTGGAAAGACATAGGTGGTTTAGCAACTATTGCAAGAGTGTCAAGAAGCCAGTGTACCTCACCTGTTTAACTCAATGAGAGATGCTCTCTGCTGCATCGGATAACTCTATCGGTTAGGTCAATGTCTGTCTGCCTCTCCCTCTGTTTCTCTGTCTACTTTCTCTCTCTCTCTCATTGTCTCTGTCTCTTTCTGTCAAAACACACACACACACACACACACACACATTAAAAACAGCATTTCACTAAAACCCCACATGGGGCTGATAAATTCAGGGAAAAAGTGTTAGGTGATCTGGAGTTCAATTATGCCAGTCATTAATTTCTATGTAATACATAATGTATATATTTTTAGTAAATGTTATTTGAACTTTCAATTTTATTTTGAAAGCACCAGATGTTTGCGTTAGCTTTTTTCAAACCCAACAAGGTTTTAGAGAAGAAAAATCAAGGAACAAATGGATAAATAATTATGTTTATGCCCTTGCTCTCAAGTGATGCTAAATATATGTGTTTGCTACAGGTTATAAGACTGATGATAAAACATATGAGAATGAAAATGCAAAATATTGTATTTGATGTGACTAGCTATATTTTCAAAACTAATCTTGGAGTCTTCTTTATGTCTTCTTCAAAAAATTCTGTGATGGAAAGATCATGGTCTTTAAAACCAAAAAAGTGTGGGATTAAATTTGTGCTCTCCCAGTTACTAGGTACATGGTTTTTGCTAGATGCTTAAAATCAATGAGCCTCGGATTTATCATCTGTAAAATGGGGGTAAAATGCCCATGAAGTAGTACTTCAGGGAGTAATGATTCAGATAAAATGCAGAAAGTGTCTAACACACTGACAAAGAATAAATGCCCACTAAATAGTATTTCCGATTGTTTTGCTGTTTTTATAGCATATCCGGTTTAATTTAATTTCTCCAATATCATAGTCGTATCACTATAATCCTAATCCTTAATCTAAACAATAGACATAATCTTTTAACTGGTCTCCCTGTCCCTAATGATACTCTCCTCCAAATAGCCTTCATGCTGCTGCTATCAGTTATGATAAATTGATGCTACCCAAACTCTACTCAGGTGGAATAAATCAGGAGATGGAAATACAAAGCTTGTTCTGGCTTCATCTTAATTCAGAAGTTCAATTTCATAATTTAAATTCCAAGTTCTTTCCATCTTTCTGTTCTGCCTCCTGAACTGTCAGCTTCTTCATAAAGTAGGTTTTCTTCAAGGTTCTAGTGCCAGTAACAACCATAGCCTTGTTTACATTTGGCAAGGAAAAAACAGAGAGTAATTTTTTATAATTGAATATTTTACACTACAAATCCAATTTCTTGGGGTTATTTTGTATTTAAACCAAAAAGTTGCACCTCTGGAGCTTAGAATACAGCTTCCCCTTAGACACTTGAGCTGCATATTATCTGTTAGGATGAAGAAGAGGGTAAGTGTATGCTAGCTAATATTACAACAAACACAACATTTCCTACTATAGTGCTTATGTACGTCTCTTAGACCTGTTTTAATTTGACGAGATCCCTACCCTGTGTCCTGTGCCTCAGTCTAAGGTGCTATTTGAAAGGACCTTTTGAACATTTTATAACCCTCTTCCTGTGCCTGGGGTGATGTGAGCCAGTAGCACCATCTTAGTGTGGTGTTTTGAACCCAGATCTGAATTCACATATGACTTGGTTTCCATTTCTCTTCTTTGGGACACTCTAGGACCCTCTACCCTTCCTTGGTGATCAATCAGATGCCCTGAAGAGCTCTGGGACTTATGCCTATGAGGCCAACCTGAGAAAAATCTGGGATCAGATCTTTCCCCATAGCCGGCCCGGTCTTCTTTTGTGGGTCATGCAGTGTTGAGACACCAGAATGTTGCTTGCACATGGATTTGAAATGACTGTCATTCATATCTTACACAAAGTAACTTCAGGGCTCTGAGCTACTAATTATTTCCTGTCAACCTATGACCTTGAGCCACATGTGTGACTCTTGTTTTGTCTCTTGCCTATTTCTTAGCCAAAGGTATGGGCCACTTTCAGTCTACAGCACCTGAGAATAAACACATTCTTTATCCTGTGAGCATCCATTGCTGGAACTTGGAGTATTCACCCCGTGTCTTCTGCAGATTTTGTGCCATGTGGTTTTGAACCCCCTTCCAGGGGTGACCACATATATATCCTGCAGGGACTTTTAAGATTGTTCCTCGGCAACATCAAAGTGTCCTTCTAAATGATGTTCTCAATTGCCTCCAATTTGTGATGTTGGGCTCTTCTGGGTCAGTCCTAAGCCATGCACAAAGAGAGTCTGGTATTTTTATATAAATTAGACTCCTCTTCACATTCTGCCTACAGGCCTTTTGCCTATCCTCCTAACTAAAGGAAGGTGGGGTGCCATCATATTTGAAAGAGTTTATGTTATAGGAATGCAATGATTATGGTCTAAAGAGTTCAAGAGAAGACATGGTCTGAAGATGTGTTCTACATTTATAGTATAAGATTCCAAATGGTAAATTTAACATGACCAGAAAATGAGTTATCATTTAGTTTCCTGCACACTCTGGGTAAGATTTATATTTGTAATCATCATCAATGAATCACAGTAGCAATCTACAAGAAAATTATTAAAGGCCAGTCTTCACTGGTGACATGTTAGATAATGCAGCATCATGAATGTATTAGTTTCCTGGTGCTGCTATAACAAATTGTCAAAAACTAGATGGCTGAAGACAACAGGAATTTATTCTATTATACTTCTGGAGGCCAAAAGTTTGAAATTAAAGTATCAGAAGTGTTGGCTCCTCCTGGAGGCTCTGAAGGAAAATTTGTTTTCTCTCTCCTAGCTTCTGGTTGTTACTGGTAATCCTTGCTATTCCTTGGCTTGATGATATGTCACTCCAACCTCTGCCTCTGTCTTCACATAGCATTCTTTCTTTCTGTGCCTGTGGCCAAATTTTCCTCTTCTAATAAGGACATGAGTCATTGGATTATGACCCATCTCTCATTCAGTGTGATCTCATCTTAATTATATCTGTAAAGAGCCTATTTCCAAATAAGGTTTCATCAATCATGGGTTACGGGTACTGGGGGTTAATATTTAAATACATCTTTTTTTGTTGGGGGGGAAATTTCACCCACTACAATGAGTAATAACGTAAGCAGCATTAAGTACATTGTATTAATTATCTTCAGAGGCAAGAAGATCTATTGTGAAGGTTAATTTTGGGTGTCAACTTGATTAGATTAAGGAATGCCAAGAAACCTGGTAAAGCTATCTTTTTAGGTGTGTCCATGAGGGTGTTTCCAGCAGAGATTAGTATGACAGCCTGAATCAACTGGGTGGAAAGTACCCATCCTCAATGTGGGTGGAAACTTTCCAATCCACTGGGGGCCCAGAGAGAACACATGACAGAGAAAAAAGGTAATCTACCTACTGGAGCAGGCACACACTCTTCTTTCTTTCCTGCGGACATCAGAGCTCGAGACTCTTCAGCTTTGGGGTTCTGGGACTTATACCAAGGACACAATTGGCTTCTCTGGTTTTGAGGCCTTTGGACTTGGACTGAGCCATGCTACGGCATCCAGTTTGCTGACAGCCTACCATGAGACTTTTCATCACAGTTGTATGAGCTAATTCCCCTATGAAATTTCCTCTCATATAATTATAACATATCTTATTGTTTCTGTCTCTCTGGAGAAACCTGATTAATATATCTATCTTGTTTGAATACAAGCAGATTCTGAGGAACCATGGCATTGTGAGTGGTAACAGCATCACTACCTTTATTTCTTGGCAAGAGATATGAAATTAACCAGTAATGGCACAACTGACAATAGAAAAAAGATGTTGCATAGGCACTAAGAAGACTCTTCATATGCACTAGCTGGGTGACAAATACATAGAAGCCTCTTCTGTACCCATTTCTTTTAATATTCATTGTTAAATTACTATAACTCATATGATCTATGAGTTTTGTAAAAACAGTTTAAATCACATTGTATATATAGACAGACACCTCTAAAAATTATTTTACTGGAACCTCAAACACCTAGCACATTTATTAGTAGCTCTAATTATTTCCATGGCAAAATAATACCAAACACTCTGCATTGCCCGTGGTATACACCCAATATCTCCTAAGCTATACAACATTAGTCTCTCCCTTCCACTACATGAACTAATTCAAAATATTATGATGTTGGGTTTAGATAGGGAGCCATGAGAATCTTCGAAAATACTTTATATCTCTCAGAGTTATTTCTAGGAAAGAACATAAAAATAAGTTTCACTTATTCCATTATATCATTTGCAACAGTATATTCCCACATCTTTATTCAAACCTACAATGGTAAATTGCATTAGAGTGTATTTTCCTTTATATTTCAAATTTGATTTACAATTTTAACTGATTAAACTGAGTATTTCACCAAGTCTTCTCAGTAACATATTTATAAACTCTGTCTTTGGAAAAGGCACCCTATAGATTGTTATGCCATTTGTTTTAACCTAAATTTTTAGTAATAGTTTTGCTCTCTGAAAGTGTCCTTTTCCAGACTTTGTCCCCTAAATTACAAGACAACTTATTGTTAGAAACCTATGTACAGAGTGCAGTATTGACAATGACATCCCAATAGGCTGTATAGTTCATGTAGAAGCTCTCACATGAGTAGTCCTGTAACAGATTATGGATCATTTCAAAGTGTCAGCTGTGTGCTAAGGACTGACGACTAAACCACATGCAGCCAAATATCTTCATAAGGGATACAGCACTGAAAGTTGTCACTGAATTCTCATGCCTCAGCAGTAAGCTTTTAACTGATTCACTGAAAGTCAAGTCAAATCAAGAATTGAAAGATAACATGAAGGAAAACCAGATCAATAACATGCTCATGTCTTTTGGGATACCCACTGACAGACTGTGGCTTCAGTGTAGCAGGAATCTCGAAAGCAAGAAAATCTGCTGTTAGCACGGAGGTATTCTCCAGTAGTCCAGATGGGAGGGCAATGCCAGAGGTGGACAGAGGAGGGGAATAAATCACTGTGGAGGAGGTGAGGCTGAGATTTTTAGGATTTTTCTCATTAAGTAAATCTTCTACCTAGAGTGCAGAAGAGATTTCTGTGAAATATTATTAAATATAACCAATGAATAGTTTATAAATCTGGTAATTTGGAATGCAACCATTTAATCCATAGCTAAAATTTTACAAAAATCTGCATGAAGTTTATGTTTTGATATAGGGCTTTAATTGTATTTAGCTTATTTTCCACGACTGTAGCTCAACCAGAATATTATATTTCCTTTCATAAATCAGTAGTATATTTAAAAGATTTATCTAATAGAATTGGGAAGGGATTTGGGAGAAGTTTATAATGGACAAATTGTTGCAATTCCAGTTTTAAAAATGAGATATCCTTTTTGGTTATACCTTATCACACAGAGAATGAAGCTACCTTATTTTTTTATTTCAAAATATCTCCCTTATGCGTTACTTTCCTTCCTGTGTGGTAGTCACAACTACAATATAAATGCCATCAATAATAACAAACTATTACATATTTTATAGTACAATTATAAAACTACTTATTCAAATGAGAGATGTAATACAAAGGTAGAATACTTTATGACAAGGGATATCCCATGATATATTCAAAGTTACCGTGATAATTAAAATGTTAAAGTATAAATCCACACATAATAAATTAAGTACCATTTTGTTTTGCCATAAATTACCTATCATTTGATGCAGAAAAGGAAGGTATTAACCATAAATGTTTTTAGTCTAATGGGATAAAGTGATATTTTGAAAAGGAAAAATACATTTATGTCAGCATGCCATGTTGAGGCATGCAAATCTAACAGGTTGTTAGAGAACTAGGAAATTCAAATGAGAGGGAGTTGATTTCAGATACAAAGCAGACCATATTCAAAAGTTTCTCTCCCTAAAATTGTCGATTAGGAATTTCCACTAGGAACATTTAGCATTCAGACTTGTTTAAGACTAATGAGTCTATGGATAATTTGTCACAAAGTTTAAGAATTAGGTTAAACTTCATAGATACAGAGTTAGTACAAGTTATTTTGTAAAAATCAATACGACTTTGCAGGGGAGCTTTGTTTTAATCACCACTTAGAGATGGTCAGAATGTAAATACCATTCTTATATCCTTTATGTTTTAATTTCTCATTCATTTCATGCATGTTTATTGCAGATAGGACATACTGAAATGTCTTTAGGAGCCAGGCAGGTGATCGCATCATCAAAATAACTGTGAGAGTTAACACACAAATTTCTGGACCACAACAAACTGGACAAACCACATGAGCTCTGCTGGGGCTGAGACAGATGCCGCTGTTTGCTGATGCCTTTGGGGAATGTCAGTGGACCTTGTGTTCTTCAGATGTTTTTTCAGAGATGCAAGACTTTCGTGGCAAATTTCCCAAATTTAAAATTTTTCTTCCAAATAAAACTTAAATACTATGCAGACCCAACACAAAAAGTCTGAAGACCAGATTTTTATTACCCAGGGATGACACATTTGCTAGCTCAGATTGGAGAAAGTCTAGTAAATAATAATAAAAATAATGATGATGATGATGATATAATCATAACAGTAAAAAAAATGCCAGGACTTGGGATATAAAGATAATTAGGGTATTTTTTGCCTTTGTTTTTGTTTTTTATTGGTCCATCGAGAAGTTCACAGACTTAGCGAGGGATATTAGCCACACCCATCATCTGCCAGGGCCAGGTCAAGGGTACAAACATAGGCAGTCAGCATGTCCCCTTCTCTTCCCTTCCAAGATTTGTATCTTCCCTCAGTAAGAGGAACATCTCAACCCTCATTTCCATCTCCATCCATAGCCCTGAGCCAACAACAGGCACCCAAGGCCCAACACTAGGGCCTGGTGGTGAGCACATTAGCAGTAAAGTCACCTTCCTGTAGCCTTGGGGAAGTAGACCATGAAAGGACTAGAGGACAGCTCCGAGGTCTAAGTTCATGGTGAAGAAGGGGGAACAGCAAGGTCCAGGTGGACATGACTTCTTAGTTCCTACAGTCTGCTCACACTGGAAAATGAAATGACCAGTACAGAGCAAAATGGAGTTCCTCTAAACATGTCAGAGAGAGCAGGTGACCAAGGACTGACTCTAAGGGTTATACTGAGGGAGAACAATATGAAGACAAATATTTTGGGCTTTGGTCGATCACCTACACTTTGTCTTCATCTGTAAGTCTACAGAGGTTTATCGCCTACATGCTGTATTTTGTGATCACTTATTTTCTTGTGAACATGCTGTTTCTATTCGAGTTTAGAAAAGCCCGTATAATCTGCTTTTAGTGTCTGAGTGAATGACTAACCTGCTGCATTGTAAAGAAGAATTATTTTGTCCAAAAAATATTCCACTAAGGAAACAGCTTAAGAATATCTTTTACAGAGGACATATCTACAAATATTTTCTCTATGGGGTTTCTTGCCTCTCTATGTTAAAGCACTCTGAACTCAATAACATACAGAACTTTAAAGTCATAAAACACCATATTTAGAGTCATAGTTTTGAAATGTTAAATTTTTATTGCCTCCTGTATGTGAGCTGCTGGTGTTATGTTTATGAACTCTTCAGAAAAAGGTTTTCTACTCAGATATAATTAAAATTTTTGAAAGAAAAAAAAAAAGAGAGAAAGAGAGAAAGGAAGCAAGAAGGAAGGAAGGATAAAAGAAAGGAGCTAATATTCGTTAAAGAAGAAAGGATGCTTTTCAGGACTGTTTGAAAATGCAGTTGGAAAATAATTTTAAGAGATGGATGCAGCTATCCATCCCCACTGTTAATGGCTTGTTAGTCCATAAGGAAGACATTCAAGAGGAAAGTGAGGTGCCCAGGTTAAGCTTCTTTAGTAGCACTGCAATAAAATCGAAGCAGCTGTTCTATAACTCTTGGCAATTCTCAAGTGGAGACAGTAACACAGGTCCAGAAAAGGGCATTCTGGTATCATACAGAATAATTTTAATAGTTTTGCTTATGCCCAGTGCATAAGCATCCTCATTTTAGGGCTGAAATAGCAGCCATAAAGGCAACAAAGTTGTGATAAAAATGGATAATGAGGTTTATTTGCCAGTATTTTTCTGTTCATTTTAGAATTATATTGTTCATAAACACTGTAGCCTTGGTGTATTTGAAAAATTATCTTCATGAATATATAAACCAATAAAAAAGTTTGATCTTAAGTTTTAATTGTTAATATATGTATGTTTTCTCACATGGGGATACTAAGCAGAATTATGATTGTGAGTACTTGTGGGAACTGAAGTATTAATAGGGAGAAATTTAATGAATAAAAATAATGTTTCAAAATAACATTCAAATGTCAATAAAACAATTCTTTGGAAATGTATGAGCATTTCTTGGATGTAAGAAATATACTGGAAACTTGGTTTTCCATGCTTGATAAGTTGAATTTCTCATTTACCCAACTTATTTTAGGAAGTCCAGAAGGTTAAAAAAAAAATTTACTGTTATAAAATCTTGAAATCAGGAATGAGAATACATAAGGCAAAATATTTAGAGAGGACCTAAAAGAGTTTATGTCCACGTAAGATATAATATTTTCTAGTTATTCAGATGTTTTTGAAAAATGGAGCTGTAATAATGGACCTGTTTTACCACACATGCAGCTAAAACTAAACATAGGAAAATAAAAGTGACAAACAGCAGAGTGTTCTTAACCAACACAAAACCAGCTTAAAAAAGGCATATGTAAAATTCAAGTACTCGTATATTATGTTGATTATTAATTTTTTCTTCTATGCAGATAATAATTTTCATTAATTAATGGGATGCCTTAAATTTCTAAATCAGTTACTAAGTATACATGAATAATTATGGAATATTACCTCTAAAAGTATTTCTTATTTTCATGTTTCTTCATCTCTTCTGTCATTAAGAATAATCATGTAACCATTAAATACAATTACATAGCTTAAGGTGCCAAGTAGGTTTTAATATCAAATTTTTGGAAATGAATAGCTTATCTCTTTTAGTGTTTCTGGATACTGCTATACTTGTACATTCTTTCTCACATTTATATTGCTGCAACACTTTGTCATATTGTTTGCAAATAAACTGCAAAAATAAAACCATGAAAATGTGGAAATTGCATGTATAGCAGAAGCTTCCTTAATCATCTCCTAATTAAGCAACTTGCTGGCTTTCAACCTATTTCCTCCATTCCTTTTGGAAAATATTTACTAATGAGCATGGCTTTGAAACACTGGTGGCTATTAGGCTACTTCAGAAGAGACCTTGGCATTTGTAGTTACCATGCGTTTAGTTGAGTGCCTACCAAGAGTCCATTGAGATTATTCTCAACTCACTTATGCCAGATAAAACTGTGAAAGATACTAGATGATTTAATTAAGTATTGTATAATTTGCTGATATCTATGTGCCAAAGAATGTGTGTGTATGTGTGTTTGTATGAAACCTCTGTTTAATTCTTTGGAGACATTCAATGAAAAATTTATTACAAAATACTGTTAAATGAGCTGTGGTTAAAACAACTCTAAAATATTTGGAGAGACAATAAAATTTGAAAAAAAAAATCTATGTTCAAGTACAAGCTATTTTTTCTTTTTTCTTTTTGGTTCTGTTTTGTATATATATATATATTTATTTCTCACTTCATTTAATTAAAATCCTGATCATCACTGATACTACATTGGATTATAAAGACAGGGAGAACACCAATATATAGATCAATTTTCAATATGAAAAACCTTGGTCTTATTTAAAAATATTTGCCAATGACTGTAACTGTTGACATGATTTAGATTAAATATAATTAGAAAAATATGCATGAACATTTTATTTTATTATTTATTTATTTATTTATTTATTTTTTAAATTTTATTTTGTCGATATACATTGTGGCTGATTATTGCTCCCCATCACCAAAACCTCCCTCCCTTCTCCCTCCCCCCTCCCCCCCAACAATGTCCTTTCTGTTTGCTTGTCGTATCAACTTCAAGTAATTGTGGTTGTTATGTCTTCTTTCCCCCCACCCCCGGGTTTGTGTGTGTGTGTGTGTGTGTGTGTGTGTGTGTGTGTGTGTGAATTTATATATTAATTTTTAGCTCCCACCAATAAGTGAGAACATGTGGTATTTCTCTTTCTGTGCCTGACTTGTTTCACTTAATATAATTCTCTCAAGGTCCATCCATGTTGTTGCAAATGCAATATTTCAATTCCAATGGCTACTTCTCTGTGTTATTCTTTTGGGCTTTGTTAATTCAGGGATGTACAATGCACTTCTTGAAAGATGAATTAATACAGGGCCAGCCGTGGCTCACCTGAGAGAGTGTGGTGCTGATAACACCAAGGCCACGGGTTTGGATCCTATACAGGGATGGCCGGTTCACGGGTTTGGATCCTATACAGGGATGGCCGGTTCGCTCACTGGCTGAGCGTGGTGCTGACAACACCAAGCCAAGGGTTAAGATCCCCTTACCGGTCATCTTTAAAAAAAAAAAAAAAAAAAAAAAAGATGAATTAATACTTTAAGAATATAATTTGATTGTATTAAAAAAGACAACATGACTCACAAGATAAATTAATTAATCAATGCATACACAAGCAATCTTTTAGAAATACTTAATTTTGAAAAACATGGAAGGATATACCTCTACTGGGTTTAGTTGGATCCATCCTTTACCTTTCTGCAAAACAGTGTTCCTTTCCACTGCATGTACCTACTCAACCCATTTATTTATCACCTAGCAGACACCCTACTTAAAACAGATCACCTTCTCAGTTCAGAAACCTCATTCTTTTGAACGTAGAAGGATTTGGGCAAGGACAGGATCCATCCTCCAGTTAGACACATCGATTGAATAAGCTGGTGGATTCTACATGAAGCAGGGGAACACCTGCAGAAGGTGAGCGTGTGAGCAGACCTTCTAATTCCCTTTCCCCCCCAAAATAATTAAATGACAAAATAAAATAAGACAAGAAAAACCTGTATCAGTATAAGTATGAAAATCAGAAAAGGCTGCTGCTTCCGACCCCCAAATTCTAAGAATTGTGCCCTATTAAGCCCAGATTTAAAAACACCATCAAGGGAAACCCCAAACATTCCTTCAAAAGAAAGCAGAAAGAATGTAGGGAAAAAAACTAGCAGGGCCTCTCTAAAATGTCTTGGAGGAAGAAAGAATTACAGGCTCTGTGAGAATGGGGGACACTCCAATTTAAACAATTTTCCATTTAGCATTAGATAGCATCTGAGGAAGCCGTGAAAATATGCCTCTCAGTTTGCTGCCTCGGAGAACATGACTGACAGCTCCAGCTGCTGCCTTCCTGGATGCATCACCACTTTCCACTGTGTTCACACTTAAAGGTTTCTCCCAGCCAACAACTAGGCACAACGGTGATCCTCATGCAGTTCCATTCCTGAGACCTGAGACTCCTCTAACTACAGATTTTGGCCCAAGGGCTCCCCTACAGCCCAGCTGAACATGCCTTGGAATTATGTTGCAGTCCATGTTCCTTCCTGCCCAGACCCCCTTCCTGTCCCTCTTCTTCACTGATGGAAGACCTACATAATGTCTGAAGGCTCTCCCTACCTTTTTTGCGCCCTGCTAGTTATCCTTCATATTCATTTTCATATATAAATCTCTTGTACTCGTAATCCCATCTTTGCTTCCTTCTTCTCAGAAGATCCAAGAATTGTCTAAGATAGCAGGCAATACAACAGGGATTTGGGACTGCTTACTCTTCACCTGGCAGGCAAGAAAATGTTATTCTGAGTAGCATGTGGTCACTGACAGTCCCTAGAAAAAGGTAATGGTCAAATTGCTAAATAATTTACATGTCCATGAGTGACCTGAGGAAACATCTTGGATTAGAGAACTGAGCCTTCAGGTCTTTCAGGCATTTGAAAGATATGGCAGCTGAATTGACATTCTGTGGTGCAATGCTAAGGTCCTAATACAATTCCATATTCGGGCAGTGGGCTAACCCATTTCCATAAGGAACTTAGAGTTCCGCTTTCCCTGCATCCTCTCCAGCATTTGTTATTCTCAGTCTTTTTAAAAATGGCCAATCTAGGGGCCGAGCCCGTGGCGCACTCGTGAGCGTGCGGCGCTGGGAGCACAGCGACGCTCCCGCCGCGGGTTCGGATCCTATATAGGAATGGCTGGTGCACTCACTGGCTGAGTGCCGGTCACGAAAAAGACAAAAAAAAAAAAAAAAAAATGGCCAATCTAATTGGGGTGATATGATATATCAACGTGGTTTTGATTTGCATTTCTCTAATGATTGATTATGCTGAGCATTTTTCATGTACCTGTTGGCCATTTGTTTGTCTTCCTTTGGGAAATGCCTGTTTCCTTTGCCCATTTTTTGATTGGATTATTTGGGGTTTTTTTTACTGTATATTTGTTTGAGTTCTTTGTATATTCTGGATATTAATCCCTTGACTGATATTGTAATTATTGAAAATGTAAATATTGTAAATATTGAAAATATTGTAAATATTTTCTCCTGTTCCATAGGTTGTTCTTCTGCTCTGTTGATTGTTTCCTTTGCTGTGCAGAAGCTGTTTAGTTTGATATGATCCCATTTGTTTATTTTTTTCTTTTGTTGCCTGTGCTTTGGGAGTCTTATTCAGAAAGTCTTAGCCCAGTCCTATTATCTGGAGTGATTCCCCTATATTTTCCTTTATGGTTTTAGGTCTTATACTTACGTCTTTAATCCATTTTGAATTGATTTTGGTATATGGTGAGAGGTACAGATCCAGTTTCATGTTTCTGCATGTGGATGTCCAATTTTCCCAGCAGCATTTATTGAAGAGGCTGTCCTTTCCCCAATGTATGTTCTTTTTGCCTTTGTCAAAAATCAGTTGGCTGTAAGTATGTGAGTTGATTCCCGGGTTTTCTATTTTGTTCCATTCATCCAAATGTCTGTTTTTATGCCAGTACAACACTGTTTTGGTTACAATAGCTTTGTAACATAATTTGAAGTTGGATAGTGTTATGCCTCTGGCTTAATTTCTTTTGCTCAGGATTGCCTTGGCTATTCAGGGTCTTTTGTTTCATATGAATGTTTGGATGGCTTTTTCTATTTCTGTGAAGAATGACATTGGTATTTTGGTGGGTATTGCATTGAATCTGTAGATTGCTTTGGGTAGAATGGACATTTTCATGATGTTAATTCTTCCCATACAAGAGCACGGTGTGTTTTTCTACCATTTTTTGTTGTCTTTAATTTTTTCAGTAGTGCTTTGTAATTCTCATTGGAGAGATCTTTCACCTTCTTGGTTAAATTGATACCTAGGTTTTTTTTTTTTTTTGGTGACTATTGTAAATAGGCTTGCTTTCTTGATTTCATTTTCTTCTAGTTTGTCATTGGAGTATAAAAATGCTATTGATTTTTCAGTTTGATTTTGTATCCTGCAACATTACTAAAATTGTTAATCAGCTGTAAGAGTTTTTTGGTAAAGTCTATAGCTTTTCCTATAAATAAAATCATGTCATCTGCAAACAAGGACAGTTTGACTGAATCTTCTCCCATCTGGATGCCCTTTATTTCATTCTCTTCCTGATTAACAATGCTAAAACATATTTTACTTCACTTAATCAAAATAATTCAAATAAAAACATTAATATTGTTACATTTCTCTTTTGAAAAGAAAATTATTTATCAAACGTAATATTTATAGCAGAATTGGTGATTGTGCCAAAAATATAAGATGGCTCATGTGCAGAATTGTCTCTTCTATATCACTATTCATAAGAAATATTAATACCTTTACTTGATATGCACTGAAGAATTGTTTTAATTATAAGAATTTGGAAATAGCATAATCGTTCAATAGTTTGATAAGTTTTAATGCAAGTTCATAGTAAAAGCTGTACTGTAGTAGCGAGTTTAGTGAGAAATATGAAAATATTCATAATATTTGGTTCACCGGAAATTACATTGTACCAACTTGAATATGCGCTTATGTTTCTATTTTCTAAAATAGAATTGAATGCATAAGGGCAAAGATCATATAAACATATATATGTTTATATATTTAAGTTCACATTTTTTTTCCTGGGTGAGTCGTTTATTGATGTGTTTAAATAAAATGTTTGTATTGGGAATGGGCAGAATCAGTTCTCTGATTTTTATAATCTTATTTGGTAAGGGATTAAGTGAATAGGCATCAATAAAAAAGTCCCCTGGATCCCCTTTCTTTTTGTGTAAGAAAATACAATGATCACTTTCATTGAGAGCTGTTTGATAAAGCAAAATTACTTTCTTGCTTTTTATCCATTGGAGAGCTGTTATATACCCAAAATCAATTAGAACAAAAAACACCACATAGGCTTAACACTCTCTGTATGCTATACAAATGTAGTAGTGACTTTTTTTAAAAAAACAGCAGCACAGGGTGATAAATGCATAAAATGGTCCCTGAAGTCCAGTGAACTAGGTCTTAGGACACTGGTGATTGTGCAGAGGTGTGAGTTAGCACTACTTTTAGCAAATCAATAAGGGAGAAACTCTAATGTTTATTCTAGGAAAGAAAGAGACAAAAATATGCAAATAAAATTGGGTTAAAAAATAAACTCTCACAAAGCAAGGAAGCAATATATTCTATAACCCTGAAATTAAATGACTGTTATATAATGAGATTATATGTACTCACCACCAGTATGGCATTTATATAACTAGATAGAATAAACAAATTCTCTGTTCTTTAACAAAAAAGGTTTCTTTTCATTATTTGGTACCCGACTCTAAACAGTTTTAGTACATTTGGGGGGAAGTGGGTAGTGGACCAGGATTGACTAGAACTGGAGACAGTGTTCTGATGCATTGTTACATGGAGAATATCATGTTTTAACCGTTGTGAAATCACAAAATCATTAACTTTGACTTCACCATTATGCTCAGAATTTTCTCTTCTCTCTTTTGTCTTGCCCCCTCCCCCGGTAGAGAAATTCAACCTTTTCATATTTAACAGTTCTACTTCTAGGTTATTAGGAGAGATTAAGAAGGAGGGGGTGAATAGAAATGCTATTCATATGATCTGAAGTTTCAGGGGTAGCTAGGGGCTGAGCTGGGAATCAAGTTTTAGGATTTATAGTAGCAAGAATAACTTAACCTGAAAGTTCCTTGACTCTGTTCATACCACACACATATGCACACACACATGATGTTAAGCTGATATTTACCAGAAAGCTTCTGGGAACAAGAGATATCAATACTTTTAGTTACTAGACAGATAATACATAAGGATAAAAGGGTAAATGTCATTGTTTCACAAGTGGGTACAGAAAATACTGATCTCTAAATAACACTTTACTTCAGTGCTTTCTCTTTCCTATGGGACAGAAAATAGGAGAATGGGAATGTCTTTAGATTCCTGGCTTAGGAAATATTGGTGCAGGGTCACCCTATCTCCAGCAAGGGGAGATACAGTCTTGTTGGACAGGCATTAAATCATAGCCAAGCAATTAGATGTTAAAAATCACATATTTTACAGAGAAGACAGGGTGGGTGTGTTTAGGAGGGGAAGAGGAGAAGCAGCTCAAGCTGGGCATGGGGGATTCTAATAAATAAAAGGCAGGATGAGAAAAAACAGGAGTGTAAATTGTTGGACTTAGCTTTGAAGCAGAGGAGGTGGTAACCAGAAAATTTCCTGGATATGGTTCTGAAAATGCTGTTTGCCAAGGTCGATGTTTTAATAAGATTAGTTGGAAGACTCCTACACTCTTCTAAAGTTGGTCTATTTGTCATAAGACACCTCCCATCAGTAGCCTCTAGAGCACATGTAAAAAGACTTGTCAGTTGGTTCCTGAGACCTCTAATTGGTCTTGTGGAAAAATGACACACATCAATAAAAACCATTACTCCAATCAATATTTCAGGAAGCCTAGAGAAATTATGCTTGTGACTGGCAATCTATGTTAACCCCAAAGGAAAAGATGGCGTTACTTTCTAGCTATTTTATGGATGCCTAGATATTCCATCAGAATATATCAAACCTATCATTTGCTCTAACAAGGAGGTGTTTTTTGATTAAGGTAACTGTTGATAGTCCAGCAAAAATGGAATAACATGTCCTGGGGAAAATGGTAATTTATAAATGAATATCCCTCACATTATCGTAGAAAAAGTACCCTTAGCAGAACTAAGGTATCCAGAAGTAAGGTCTTTGTAATTGCTGTTATGACCAGTTCTAGCCCTTACAGGACTATAGTAGTTATTCTTCATCGGTCGTCCATAAGATTCTGCAACCTCCACGATCTTCTGTCAAAGAATGGCTTGCTTATTTGATTTCCATTTTCCTATTATGACAATTCTCTACTTTAGGAATAGGTAGAGAATAAGTAATCATCTTTATGATTTTGTATGTATATTTTTAAAAATTTAGATCCATTTAAATGTGTTATATAAAACCCAGATATATTTGTTAAAAAAACATTAAAGCAATTTTATACAGAAATTGTCATTGAAATATGCAACTATCATTATGTGTCTTTATTCATCTAGTTGGGTAAAGTATTTTCGGTTTGTTTTAATATTAGTCTGGATTCAAGCATTTACCCTTACTTGAAACTTTATTTTCTCTAGGTTTATAGTCAAAATTATTATTTAAGTGACTCAGCTATCCTTTGAGTTGAATTAATTTTATTCTTAAAAAGATGATAATACTTTTTTTTTTATTAAGCTAAATTCAGTTTAAGGCATTTGTACAATACTTGACAATAAAGATGAAAGATTCTGAGATAGTTAGTTCTGATAGCTTTATATCTTAAAATCCTCTTTGTTATTTTTAATCCTCCTTGTACATATTCTCACAAAATGAATTTCAACATTTGAGGAAAATTTAATTACTGAAATTTTCAGTGTATAAGAATATTTAAACTATGTTTAAATATTTAAATCTTTAAACTATGTTTAAAGATACTAATGAGATGTGTGGAAAAAGTGTGGACTACTATAGGAAACTATACCCAGGAGACTAAGATGAACATTGATCTACTCAAGGGGAAAGTGTGTTATTCCTCTTGAGATTTGCAGGACCATTTGATGTAATCTGTAATGCTTCTTAATATTACAAAGCAAATAATTGTGATAGCTTTAAAAATATTTAAAGCATAAGAAAAATTAGAAAATATTTTTGCTTATTTAAAATTTATGTCTGCAGTTACTGTGTTTTATAGATTGCTAATGTATTGGATTTCCTCTATTTATCCATTACTTCAGAAAGTTTCAATTAATTTATCAAAACTATTTTATAAATATAAGGCTTGTTTTATGTCTTTCTATCTAATGTTTTATTCTCAAGAAGCAGAGATATATAATTACAGTAATATTGTCAGTGTATAGTTTAAATTCCCCTGTCTTCATATTCTCATGTGATTGGGTAGAAGAGGGTATGACATAGGGAGTCGAGAGGGGAAAGAAGGAAATTTTAATAAATCTAGTGGTTGTTAGAGTAGGAGAGGTTAAAGAATGGAGGAAGGAAAAAGAAAAAAATATATAAGGAGGCTCTTTTTATATCAAAACAACTGTTATCGAAATAAAGAAAACAGAAATGATTTGATAGATGGATGGATAGATTATAGATAGGTTGATAGCCATATAGATACTAAGTTGTGTCTCTCCCAATTCGTATGTTGAAACTCTAGCCCCCAGTACCTAAGAATGTGACTGTATTTGGAGATTGTGCCTTTAAAGAGATAAAATGAGATCCTTAGGCTGAGCCCTAATTCAATGTAACTGATGTTTTTTAAGAAGAGAATATTTGGACATACAAGCAAACACCAGGTGCATGCACACACAGAGGAATAACCACGTAAAGAGACACCAAGAGGACAGCTGTCTGCAAGCCAAGGAAAGAGGTCTCAGGAGAAACTCTCACTGCTCACACCTTGATCTTGGACTTCCAGCCTCCAGAACTGTGAGAAAGTAAATATCTATTGTGTAAGCCTCTCAGTCTGTGGTAGAGGCACACTTCAGAGAATATTGTGGCTTTCATTCCAGACCACCCCAATAAAGTGAATATCACAATAAAGTGAGTCATATGAACTTTTTGGTTTCCCAATGCATATAAAAGTTATGTTGGTCTTAAGTGTGCAGTAGCACTGTCTAAGAAAGCCATGGTCACACCTTAGTTAAATAATGCTTTAGTGCTAAGAAATGCTAACAATCATCTTCAGCAGACCATAAGCTTTTTGCTGGTGGAGGGTCTTGTCTGGATGTTGATGGCGGCTGACGATTCAGGGTGGTGGTGGTTGCTGAAGGTTGGGGTGGCTGTTGCAATTTTTTAAAATAAGACAACAATGATGTTTGCTGCATTATTTGACTCTTCCTTTTACAAAAGATTTCTCAGTAGCATAAGATGCTGTTTGATAGCATTTAACCCACAGTGGACTTCTTCCAAAACTGGGGTTACTCGTTTCAAACCCTGCTGCTTCTTTATCAAGTAAGTTTATGTAGTGTTCTAAATACTTTGTTCTCATTTCAATAATGTTTACAGCACCTTTCCCAGTAGTACACTCCATCTCAAGAAATAACTTTCTTTGCTCATTCACGAGAAGCAACTCCTTATCTATTCAAATTTGACCATAAGACTGCAACAATGCACCGAAATATTTAGGCCCCACTTCTAATTCTAGTTCTCTTTCTGTTTCCACCACATCAGAAATTATTTCCTCCATCAAGGTCTTGAACCCCTCAAAGTCATCCATGAGGGTTGGAATCAACTTCTTTCAATCTCCTGTTAATGTTGACATTTTGACCTTCTCCCATGAATCATGAATATCCTTAATGGCATCTAGAATGGTGAATACTTTCCAGAAAGTTTTCAACTTACTTTGCCCAGAAACATCAATAGTCTTATAAAATGTATTTCTTAAGTGATAAGACTTCAAAGGCAAAATTCTTGATCCATGGGCTGCGGAATGGACGTTGTATTAGCAGCCATGAAAACAACATTAATCTTCTTGTATATCTCCATCAGAGCTCCTGGGTGACTAGGTGCATTGCTAGTAAGCAAACATATTTTGAAAAGAATCTTTTCGTTTTTTTTTTTTTTTTGAGCAGTGGGTCTCAGCAGTGGGCTTCAAATATTCAGTAAACCATGCTGTAAGCAGATGTATTGGCACCCAGGCTTTGTTGCTCCATTTGTAGAGCACAGGCAGAGTAGATTTTTCATAATTCTTAAGGACCATAAGATTTTCAGAATGGTGAATAAGCATTGGCTTCAACTTCAACTCACCAGCTGCATTAGCCCCTAACAAGAGAGATAGTCTGTCCCTTGAAGCTTTGAAGCCAAGCACTAACTTCTCCTCTCTAGCTATGAAAGTCCTAAATGGCATCTTCTTCCAGTAGACGGCTGTTTAATCTACATCGAAAACCCGTTCTTTAGTGTAGCCACCTTTATCAATGATCTGAGCTAGATCTTCTGGGTAACTTGCTGTAGCTTCCACATCAGCACTTGCTGCTTCACCTTTTATATTATGGAGATGCTTTCTTTCCTTAAATCTTGTGAATTAACATTTGTTAGCTTTAAACTTTTCTTATGCAACATCCGCAGCTCTCCCATCCTTCACAGAATTGAAGAGAGTTAGGGCTTTGCTCAGGATTAAGCTTTGACATAAGATAACGTTGTGGCTGGTTTGCTCTTCTATCCAGACCATTGAAGCTTTCTGCATTATCAGTAGTAAGGCTGTTTCACTTTCTTATCATTTGTATGTTTACTGGAGTAGCACTTTTAATTTCTTTCAAGAACTTTTCTTTTGCATTTTCAACTTGGCTAAGTGTTTGGTGCAAGAGAACTACCTTTTGGCTTATCCCAGCCTTTGACATGCATTCCTCACTAAGCTTAATCATTTCTAGGTTTTGCTTTAGTAAGAGACATGTGACTCTTCCTTCACTTGACCATTTAGAAATCTCTGTAGGATTAGTAATTGGTCTAATTTCTATATTATTGTGTCTCAGGAAATAGGGAGGCCTGAGGAGAAACAGAGAGATGGGGGAATGTTCAGTCATTTGGGCAGTCAGAAAACACACATTTATCTATGTAGTTTTCTGTTATATAGGGGCACAGTTTGTGGTGTCCCAAAACATTTACAATACTGACATCAAAGGTCACTGAACACAGATCACCGTGAAGGATACAATAATAATAAAAATGTTTGAAATATTGCGACATTTACCAAAACGTGACAGGAAAACAAAGTGAACATGTGCTGTTGGAAAAATGGTGCTTGACACAGGTTGCCACAAACCTTCAATTTGTAAAAATAAAGTGAAATGCAACATGTAGAATTATGCCTGTATTTTGTTATCAAAGCTCTAGCAAACTAGTACAATAGATATTTGCTCTGTCCTCATTTTGGATTCTGTAAGGAGACTGACTTTTATAGTGTCTCTATGGCAATTTGGAGTAGGCCCAACAGAAAAATGTAATACTGAGGAATACGCCCACAATTTCCTGAAGGTCCTATAGTTTAGAAAACAGTTTTTCCTGTGTGCTCCTTATGAGAGACATGTAAAGTGACAATAGACCTGTAGCTGTGAAGGTCCTTCACTGTGGTAAGGGGTAAGGTGACCTTAGAGTGGAGGCTGCCAGGTGGGATGGCATAAGTCATAAATGCAATAGAAGCTGTGACTGAATCACAGAAAACCTACAGGGCCAGCAAAAACTGTCCAGCAGAAGCTGGCAGGAAACTTAGTACTTAGTATGACATATTGTTACATATACTTCTAGAGCCCCAGAGGGGAAAAAAGAACAGACACAAAGATCTAAGGACACCTTCTCTTAGCAGTGAAGGCATGTAAGCTTTTCTCTTAACACAGATACCAGTTTGGAGATAAAGATGGAAGGAGAAATCTTTAAAAAAAAATGATGTGTTTTTAAATGCCAAATAGAATGTTTAAAATACAAGGTGGAAATATCTTTAAATTGCTGCAGTGAGTCAACTATACTTATAATACCTATACTACCTTGG
The DNA here is from genome assembly GCF_027409185.1 of Cynocephalus volans. Classification (NCBI taxonomy): domain Eukaryota; kingdom Metazoa; phylum Chordata; class Mammalia; order Dermoptera; family Cynocephalidae; genus Cynocephalus; species Cynocephalus volans. Next base: position 120,938,378 of record NC_084468.1, read on the forward strand.
CCTAGGGGACTTATGTATGCCAGTAGGCACCTTGCTTCTTGATTTAATCAGGTATGCAATCAAAGAAACCATAATTCCCTGTACACTCCCATTATTTGAGTATAAATATAGAATTCCACCATAAGAGAATGCTTTTCTTTTGTTTAACTCATAAAATGTAACCCCAGACAAGGCTATTAGAAGTATTTGTGTCATTGAAGTTGCTGCTTCAGTGATGTTTGAGTAGATATTGAAATACTGGAATGTATTTTATATTTCATAAGAAATAAAGTCTGACAGGTGGAAGGGAAACAGCTTCAGAGGGTGACCAATTACTAACCCATGCTGCATGGAGGTTGTAGAGGAGCTTAAGTGAAAGCAATGTCAGCCAGGAATGTCTTGGCAAATGGAGTGAATGTGTCTTCAATGAAGATGCATAAATAAAGCCAATTATAAGGAGCTGAGGAAGCAAAGAATGGGGGGGGGGGAGGAGAGAAAGAACAAGACAGAAAAATTAATAATTGCTGTAGTTTACCCATCATTTAAATTGTACAAGTTCAAAATATTCCCACCAAAACATATTTCTAAACCTTTATTCCTTGAAGAACTGTGATGGGAATAAGCAAACTACAGTTATAGAAAAATTCAAATTTCTGCCTGTTGTTGTAAATAAAGCTCATTATTGTCAATGGCGACTTTCGCACTGCAATGGCAGAGTTGAGTAGTCGCTACAGAGACCTATGCCTCACAAAGCCTAAAACATTTACTATCTGGCTATTTACAGGAAAATTTGTCAACCCTTGGCCTGATTCTGGAGGTCCTACTTTTACATAGGGTAATGTCTTGTTTCTACCTATATATTTTTAGTACGAGAAAAAAAAAATCAACTTGGTTTTAGTGAAGCAATAATCCTTTTCCTTCCTTCAATGCCCTGTTGGCATAAGGACTTAAAGTGGCAATATCCATTTTCAATGTTTGTCCATTAATGGAAGCACTTTTCTTCATACACTATGACTTTAGATCATCAAATCCAGAGTTGTGATGACAGATATAGAAATACCCATTGTGTGTCATTGGCTTCTCTATCAGCCTTTTTCTTTTTGGTTGTTAACAATGCAAACAAACATTTGTAGCTCTATGATTTCTGGGAATTAGATTGATTCCAATTTTGGCCTTCTTGTGTTTGGGGGAAGCTATGTGACCATGTGTGGCAGTAAATTTGTGGGTGGAGGTGATACGTACCACTTCTGGAAAGCATCCAGGTACCCATATGAAAAGCCCATTTCCTTATTCTATGAAAATCAGCAATGTTCTGAAAAAGTGGCTTCTCAGATTTCTGGGTTCAACTCTGACAGGTACAAAGCTTAAAAGTTATATTCATAGGCTGACCCCGTGGCTCACTTGGGAGAGTGTGGTGCTGGTAGCGCTGAGGCCGTGGGTTCAGATCCTATATAGGGACGGCCGGTGCACTCACTGGCTGAGCGCGGTGCAGGCAACACCAAGCCGAGGGTTGTGATCCCCTTACTGGTCACACACACAAAAAAGTTATATTCATTCTTATAACAACAAAAACAGCGATGGCAAATGCTGAACAAACTAACAGTCAGTGACTTTTCTTTGATGTATCAGAGAATTGGGGTCACAGAATGAACACCCCCCAAAATCTACAGAGACAAGCTAATACAGAGAATCACAGCTGATATCAGCGTACTTGAAGCAGAAGCTGCTGTAGCTAGTAACTGGTAGTAACATCTAAATGGTAATTATGACAAACTGCTGAAATCTGATATATAAAGGCTTAAGAGTTAAAAATCCCTGAAGGTCCACTATTGGGGACACACTTTCATTTGTTTTACATCCAGAGATGACCCCAGATGTTCGGAGTCAAGACCTAATAAAAATCCCCTCTTATTTCAGGCAGCAAATAGGGTAAGTAACCATTTTTAAATAAGCCCAGAACATTCTCCATTACAAAAGCCTGATCTTTAAGGGAAAGCTGTGTTACCAGAGCCTTATGTGACCTAAGTTAGAGGCAATTGGCCAGCTTCATCTCTCTCTAGACTTCCTGTCTCAAGTAAGGAAAAAAAAAAAAAGAAAACTTAAAAAGGCAAATAAGTGCTCAAAAAGTCACAGCCCAGGAACTTAGGCTCACCAAAAACTGACACTTAATTATAAGGATATAGAACACTTCTCTTCCTAATATCTTATTACAACACTAACAGAGCTTCAATACAATAAAGATGGATTAAAACTGGAAAGAACAGACCTATAGTTACTAGAGGTTGGAAAGGGGTGGTAGGATTTAGGGAGTAATTGGGGAGGGCACAAAGCATAATTACAATTTGTAATGATGAACATGATGATAATGTTGATTTGATCATCACATACTGTGCACAAATACTGAAGGTCAACTCTGTACAGCATAAATATGCATCATCAAAAATAAGTAAATAATTTTTTTAGAAAAAAAAAAAAAACTGAGAGAGCTGAAAGACACACCCACTATTTAAAAATGCATTCTTAAGGAAACTCCAAGACAACAAGGAAGAAAAAACAAAGAATCTACAGGATACTGAAGCCTCTGGCACTTACAACTATAGCACACATTAAACACATCCCTGTTCCCAGCCTGATTAACATAATAAAACTTCACAATAAAAGCTAAGTTATTTCAGTTCCTATCATCCAATACATCATGTATTCTTTCAAGAAAAAATTGCAAGGCATGGTAAAAGGCAGAAAAAAATGCAGTCTAAAGAGACCAAGCAGCAAAACTAGACTTAGATATTACATAGAATTAGTCATTTTTAGGAAATTTAACTGTGATATATATGCTAAAGGCTATAATAGAAAAAGCCAATAACATGTAAAAGCAGATGTGTAATATACAGAGAGATAGGAAAAGAATCTAAAAGAAATGCTAGAAATTACAAAGACCATTACAGAAATAAAGAATGCTTCTGATGGGCACATCAGGAGACTAGGCATGGCTAAGGCATTAACAATTTTGAATATATGTCAATAGAAACTTTCTAAGTATTGCAAATAGAAAAAAGAATAAAGAAGTAGCAGAATATATAGTTGTAGAGCAATTATAAAAGGTGTAACATATGTGTGATAGAAATCCCAGAAAGAGAAGAGAGAGAGAAAGAAGCAGAAGACTTACTTAAACTAATAATGGATGAGCATTTTCTAAAATTAATGACAGACACCAAACCACAGATCAAGGTATCTCATGGTAACAGTTAAAGATATATCTTTTAAAAAGTATAAATCATGTGCTATGAGAAGAGAGGAAATGGAAATACTTACATTTCTTCTTCCATTAAGAAGAAAGAAGACAGGAAAAAGGAGGGAAGATAAAAAAGAAATGCAATAAACAGAAACAGGCACAAATATGGGGATATTAATAGAAATATAATAATAATTACTTTAAATACGAGTGACCTAAATTCATCAATTAAAAAAAAAACTAATAGACTGGATAAAAAAAAGTAAAATTAAGACACAATTATATGCTGTCTTTAAGAAATCCACTTTAAATATAAAGACATAGATAAATTAAAAGTAAACAAATGAAGAACAATATACTCCTCTAACACTAATGGAAAGAAATTTGGAGTAGCTGCATAATTTCAGAAAAAGTAAACTTCATGACATAAAAATATATCAGGGTTAAATAGGGGTATTATATAATGACAAAGGGGTTAATTTTCTAAGATGATATAACAATACTTAACATGCATGTTCCTAAAACAGAGTGTCAAAATATGTGAGGCAAAATAACCATAAAATTTCAAAAATGAATAAGAAAATCCACAATTATAGTTGGGGCTTCAACATGATTCTATCAGCAATTGATAGATGTATAGGGCATAAAATCAGTAAGGATATATTTGAACTGAACAGCACCATCAATTAACTGGTCTAAAGGACATTTACAGAATATCTTATCTAACAACAAAAGAATACACATTCTTCTTGAAATTGAATCAGTATTCAATTACCTTATAAAAGTAAAACACCAGACCCATATGGTCTCACTAGTGAAGTCTACCAAACATTTAAGGAAGAAATAATATAAACTTTCTATGATCTGTTTCAGAAAATGAAAGTGGAGTAACACTTCCTAACTCATTCCATGAGGCCAGCACTACCCTAACACCAAAACCAGGCAAAAACATTACAAGAAAATACCTCGTAATGAATAAGGCAAATACCTCTCACGAACATAGATGCAAAATCCTCAATAAAATATCAGCAAATAGAATCCAACAATGTACATAAATAATTATAAACAATTATCAAGTGGGATTTATTCCAGGTATGCAATAGAGGCCGAGATGCAGTTTATGTAGCCACATGTCAAGGAACACCTGGAGCCAACAGAGCCCAGAAGAGGGAAGAAAAGATTTTCCCGGAGAACTTTTGGAGGGAACACAGCTCTGCTGTCATCTTGATTTCAGACTTCTGTCCTCCAGAACTGTGAGACAATAAATTTTTGTTGTTTTAAGCTGGCAACTTTGTGGTAAACTGTTACAGCAGCCACAGGAAAATAATACAAAGCCTAAACAAGTAACTCAATATTTTGAATCTCAACATCTTGAACTCTTTTATAAATATTCCTAATGTGCTGACGTCTGTCGAGAGTGATCCTATCCCAGTCATTCAAGATATAAGCCCCTAGAATCTGTTAGACACAGATGCAAATGGGAAAAGAAACTTGATTTAACTTTATGTCCCATGTTTCAGTACCAGTGTCAGAGCCAGACTTAGTTCAGAGTGCCGTAACTACTATCATTTTCTAGGTGGCTTAAACACAGAAATTTTTTTCTCACAGTTCTTAGAGGTTGGGAAGTCCAAGATCAAGATGGCACCTGATTCAGTTTCTGGTGAGGGCTCTCTTCCTGGTTTTCAGGTGCCTGTCTTCTTGCTGTATCCTCACATAGTGGAGAGAGATCATTTTTCTAGTATCTCTTTATAAGGGCACTGTCCCATTCATGAGGTCTTTGTCCTGATGATGTAAGTACCTCTCAAGTGCCCCACCTCCATGAACCATCACAGTGGGGATTACAGCTTCTATACATGAATTTTGAAGAGACATGCATTCAGTTCATGGCAGACTTCTGAAAACATCCTTAAAATTGGAAGGCAGAATTTTGACTTGAATATTATTGCTTAGCACAGAAAACAAAAGAATCACAACAGGAATAATATAAAAGTTAGAAAGTGATTTTTCAGATAGCGAAAGGAATCATTAATGAGTAAATGCTACTGGCCATCTACTTAAAGGTAATAAAAAAGAGACTAATTTGATCAGGTCTGATCCAATTGCTGTATTCTGTATTTAAATTAATAAAGTTAAACAAAATTATTTTTATGCTAAGAAATCTCTTCTGTCTTTATTGCTTATGGGATATAATCTTTGGAGACATATTTAGTAATCTATTAAAACAGATTGTTTGAAAAGTAGTTTGAATGGATGGTACAATGAACCCAATAACTCAGTAGGGTTTAACCATTCTTAAAATTTTACAGCAATGCTAATGTTGCAGATTTATTTATTTTTTCCCTAGATGTTTCAAAAGTATTTAAAAAATACCTTTTGCAAAATGTCATTCTGCAATTAATTATAACAGTAACAATCAACAAAATAGGTAATCATCTTTTAATAATAACTACTTGGGCAACTAATAAAAGCAATATTAAGTCTCTTTTGGACCTGAAAATAAATCTTTGCATACTCCTGTATTCTTTGTTTACTTTATGATAACATTAATGTTAATTTTAGATAACGTGCATAAATATATTGATGTGCAGTAATCTATGATAAGTATACTTTCTAGGATACGTTTGATAAAATACTGTGGAAAATCATGTTGAAAAACAATACCATAATACAGTAATGTATCAAAAATATGTTATTAAGAGAAGAACATAAAAATTGTATATGGCATGACCCTAGTTATAAGTAACATTCATATGAATATATGTACATTTTTGCATTTTTCCATAAAAATGTTTTATAAGCACCAAAATATTCTCTATGATCAACTGAGTGGCAGAAGTATAGTTAGCTTTAGCTTTCCTTGTTTTCTATTTTCTAAACTTCTTAAAATAAAATTATTAATTTATCACCAATTTTGAGAGCAATTTAAATAACACTGGTTTGGACATTGAAAGCAATGGAAGATTTATGAAAACAACCCTTGAACTATAATAGTCCTTTTCAGGGATAGTTCTTATGGCAGTATACTGACTTGTATTTACCTATTCAATATCTCTTCTCCACCCTTTCCTTACTATGAGAAGGATAAGTTAATTCCTGTGCTCAGTAAAAATGGTTAAACACTTGACTTCCCTTATCATCAGAAGTGTGCATGTGACCTAAGTCTGAATATTGCCATAAATGACATTCACAGGTGGTGTCGGGGCAAGAGTGGTGTTCTGAAAGCCATAAAAAGGGATCTGGCTTGTGTGGTCGGTCTCTCTAGTCTTTTCTCACTTAAATTTTCTTTCTACCTGGAATATCATGCTAAGTCAAGAGAAGTGGAAAACATCTTTCATGCATGAGAATGAAAACCAACACTAAAAATGGTGAACCAGAAATAAATAAAAGACCTGAAACATTTATGATTTTATTGAGCTACTTCATTAGTCCTGGATAGCTTACATCTGGACTTTTTCAAGTTATACAAATAAATCCTTCTATATTTAAGTGCTCTTATTTGGGTTTTCTTTATATGCAGATCAAGAAATTGATTCACCTGCTTTCCAGAATAGAATTCTAGGGAGAACGTAGATTAAGTCCTGTAATTCCACAAGGTTCAAATAGCACCCAAATTCCAGGATTTGGGAATATTTTAAAATAATAAACAAACTCACAGATCTGACAGTCATCATTAGGTTGATATCCAGATTAAGGCATGATTAATGTTCAAAATTGTATATATGTGTATGTGTTGATACATGTGCATGGATATGTGTGAGTGTGTGTGTGACAACTTAATGCAAATATCTCACAGAAAAACACATATGTATTATTGAACCTACTTTCAAATTATTTGTGTTTGTAACCCAAAATTCCTTTATGCCTTGGCTGAAAACAACATGTCAATGTTTAAATTTTAGGAATGAAGGATTTTAATGTGAGAAAATATAAGAAGACTATAGAATTATTCACAATAGAGTAAAAGTACGTCCCAAATTTCTGTACTGTTTTGCTTTGGCATGTTTGAAACTTTTAATATTTTATTTTAAATAGCTCATCTGTGAAGGGTTTGTTTGGAAAAGAAGTAGCATTTTCCCTACAATGTGGCTGTTGCAAAAGAAAATCATCATCAAATGTCAGTTATACAAACCATAACAGCAAAAAAAAAAAAAAGAAAGAAAAAGAAAGAAAGAATGAAAGAAAACAAAGTATTTTGAATTAAATACAATATGTTCTGCTAAAGAATGAGATGACAAATATGTTCTGCTAAAGAATGAGATGACAAATTTTGATCAAGCCTGGAGGAAAAAATAAGTAAATTCATTTTTAACAGCTTCAAAAACTCCTCTCAATAATACTCAGTACTTTTTGTTTTATAAATCTTCCTGCAGATTTTATTAAAAACACTTTCAAACAGAGAAAAAACACCATATGTGCATGTAACTTTTTCTTAGTTTATTACCGACAACAGTTATCCTTAAAATATATTAACTTTTATTGAAATATTTATAAGTAAAATGTATAATATGCTTTTATAAATGCAAAATACAAATTAATTTGTTGGTGTATATAACTGTATTTTATCCATATTGATATTAAAGAGGGGTTTTAAGCCTGGCCAGTTAACTCAGTTGGTTAGAAAGCTGTGTTAATAAACGCCAAGGTAAAGGGTTTGGATCTCTTTTATTGGCTAGGTGCAAAAAAAAAAAAAAAAAAAAAAAAAAGATAAAGAAGGGTTTTAATATTATTCCAATATCTTACGCTTTATTTTAAAAAATAACATTTGCAAAATAAATACAATAAGTTCCAATATAACCCACAAACCTGGTTTCCCCTAATATTAACATCTTACATTAGTGTATTTGTCACAACTAAAGAACTAATATTCATACGTTGCTGTTAACTAAAGCCCATAGGCATATAGATTTCTTTAGTTTATAGCTAATGCCGTTTTTTATTTCAGGATACAATATTACATTTAGTCATCACATCTCTCTAGGGTCTTCTAGACTGTGACATTTTGCAAGACTTTTGTATGATCTTGACAGTTTTACGTGCTGATAAGGTATTTTATAGAATGTCCCTTATCAGATTATATCAAAGGGAGATGCTATCAACTTATCATTGTCAATATTAACCTTCATTTGGATGACATGGTGCTTGTCAATTTCTATATTGTAACATTGTTATATTTTGTACATTATTATATTTTTCTCCATTTGCATACTTTGTTTTTTGGAAGGAAGTCACTATCATCAGACAACATTTACAGAAAAGAGAGTATGCTCTACATAAATTGTTTAGAATTGTTCTGCACAAATTAGCCTATTTCTTCACATTTAATTATTTATTAAGCTTTCTATTTGTCTCAGTATTTTTTTTATTTTAACTTCTCAATATACATTGTAGTTGATTTTCATGACCCTTTACCTGTTCCTCTTTCCCCCCTCTTGGTCTCCCCCCCCCCCGCTACATCTTATCTGTTCACTTGTCTCACTCAACAAGTTCAAGGAATTGTTGTGATTATTGTGTCTTCTTCCCGCCCTACCCTTTATTTATTTGTGTTTGTATTTACTTATTTATATTTAACTTCCACAAATAAGTAAAAACATGTTGTATTTCTCTTTCTGTGCCTGACTTGTTTCACTTAATATAATTTTCTCTAAGTCCCTCCATGTTGTTGTGAATGGTAGTATTTCATTGTTTTTTTTTTTTTTTATAGCAGAGTAGAATTCCATTGTGTAGATATACCACAGTTTCCTTATCCACTCATCTGATGATGGACATTAGGGCTGGTACCAACTCTTGGCTATTGTAAATAGTGCTATAATAAACATTGGAGTACAGGTATCCCTTCGGCATGATGATTTCCATTCTTCTCGGTATATTTCCAGCAGTGGAATAGCTGGGTCATATGGTAGATCTACCTGTAATTGTTTGAGGAACCTCCATACCATTTTCCATACAGGCTGCACCATTTTGCAGTCCCACCAACAGTGTATGAAAGTTTCTTTTTCTCTGAAACCTCACCAGCATTTGTCATTCTGTCTTTTGGATTTAAGCCATGCTAACCGGAGTGAGATGCTATCGTTTTGATTTGCATTTCCTGAATGCTGAAAGATGTTGAACATACTTTCATGTATCTGTTGGCCATTCATATATCTTCCTTTGAGAAATGCCTATTCAGTTCTTTTGCCCATTTTTTTACATTTTCTTTTCTTTTTTTTTGGCTGTGAAATTGTTTGAGTTCCTTTTATATTCTGGATGTTAATCCTTTGTCAGATTTATATTTCGCAAATATTTTCTCCCACTCTGTTAGTTGTCTTTTCACTCCGTTGATTGTTTCTTTTGCTGTGCAGAAGCTTTTTAGTTTGATATAACCCATTTGTTTATTTTCCTTTAGTTGCCTGTGCTTTGGGGACCATATTCTTGAAGTCTGTACCCACTCCTACTTCCAGGAGTGTTTCCCCTATGTTTCCTTTAAGGAGTTTTATGGTTTCAGGATATATATTAATTCTTTCATCCATTTTGCATTGATTTTGGTATATGGTAAGAGGTACTGGTCTAGTTTCATTCTCATAAATATGAATATGCAGTTTTCCCAGTACCATTTGCTGAAGAGGCAGTCTCTTCCCCAGTGTGTAGACTTAGTGCCTTTGTCAAAGATCAGATGTCTGCAGGTACATGGATTGATTTCTGGATTCTCTATTCTATTCCATTGATCCATGTGTCTGTTTTTATGCCAGTACCATGCTATTTGGTTATTGTAGCTTTGTTATATATTTTAAAGTCTCCATTTGCATACTGTGTTTTTTGGAAGGAAGTCACTATGATCAGACCACATTTACAGAAAAGAGAGTATGCTCTACATAAATTATTTAGAATTAATTAAATAATAGTAGTGTTATGCCTCCAGCTTTATTTTTCTTTTTTCTTTTTTTTAATTTATTTTTTAATTTTTTTTCTTTATTTTTTCTTTATTTTTTCTTTTGCTCAGAATTGCTTTCACTATGTTTTCATGTCTTTTGTTATTCCATGTAAATGTCTGGATAGTTTTATTTTCCATCTCTGAGAAAAATGTCATTGGAATTTTGATAGGGATTGCATTGAATCTGTAGATCACCTATTACAAAAGGAACCAATAGACCTTCACATATCAACAGTAAAGAAGTTGGTTTCTTTGAATGTAGCAGATGCATATTTTATATCTGGAAATATTCCTTTATACCAAGTAACCAACAGATGTTCAAGGTTGAGTGGAGAGCCCCTGCATATAAAAGCTCATAGAAAGTGTCCTACTACCAATAAAAAAGCCAGACATTTGATCTTTTATACACCTCAAATCTCATGGAATTATAATTATATATGGCTAATTCCACAGCTGACAGAAGACTTTGGCAACACCACCACTTTTGCTGTCTTGTTTTGTTTTGTTTCCACAAACCCCTAGGATTTTTGATTCAAGGATATTCCTCCAACATGAAAAATAAAAGTACTCTGCTAAGCTGTTCCTGTGCAGACAGCATCCTACCCAGGGAAAAGATATAACTTCCTAACTCATCACAACCTTTTTGTAATGGGTGTCAAAAGTTCTTAAGTTGGGACAAGTTCCAGAAATTTCCATTGTGGAATAAAACTTGCATAGTCAATCAGAGGTGGAAGCTTGTCCCTAAATCTAACCCAATTTTCTGAATATGTGGCTGTCTACCCACCAGCAGGCAATCACAGAAATAGCACTGCCTACCCTTTATACCAGTCACTGTCTCAAAGAGGACTTCGCCCACAAGATTTTCCAGTAGCTGAGAAAACATGCATTAGTATTTAAATAGCCACTGTTTTTTTATGTGTACACTAAACAGCTTATTCAAAATAGGTAAGCATGAGTCTTAGAACTATATACCATGATAATGGAAAAATGATAAGAGCCAAAGCATTAGATATTCTACACAATCCCTTAAGCTTAAATCAGTACTCTTGATGTGAAATTACTGAGGAAGTCGATATCTAATGACCGATAAAGATCTCGACAACTTGGCCTAATTAAGTCCAAATCTGAAGGGATATCCTAGTTCCAGAACTTCTGAGAGCATTGAGTTAGTTGTTTTTAGGCCTGCACTGCAGATCTCCTTCTCCACCTGCTCAGTCATGCTTCCTTCCTTCAACAGGTTGTGACTTGAAAGATACTACATGATAGAGAGCATGCATCTTAAACTTCAACTCAGAGAGTATGTTTCTTGAGAACCAACTTGCAGTACTTGATACCACTATAAAAAAATTAATGTGAATTTTTAAATAAAATATGTACATTTCAATGGGTAAATGCTCAGGCACAACTAATCTAGAGGGTGTGATGCTGTAATCAGATATTAGTTTTCACTTCTGTGTAGAATAAGGGCTAATGTGACAGCTGTAAATACAGAGCTAATGCAGGTCTTTTGTGTTGATAATTGAAATATGTGAGATGTCTACTGTAACTTTTTATTGTGTAACTTACTGAAATGGTTAAAAAAAGAAAAAGAATCTAAAAAGAACCACAAATGCAAACTTCCTACACTTTCATACAATTTGCATTTCTAAAACCCTGCATATTAAAACTGTGCATAAGTGCATAATATTTATCCAGAAAAGGTTCAAGACTGTCTTTTTTTTCATGAATATCTAGCAGAAAATTTAAATATTGTGCAGAATGTGAAAAAAACTAATTTGTGGGGACTTTCCTGAACATAGGAGAATAAGAGTACAAAGTCCAATTAAAAATTGGCGAAAGAATTGAAGAGATAGTTAACCATAAAGATAAGACATAAGGATAGCAAAAAGCACTTAAGATGCTCAACATCATTTATCAACAGGGAAATGTAAATGAAAACATTAATAAATACACTACAGAAGTATTTAAATGGCTAAAATAAAATAAAATGAAATTTATGATCCCAAGTGAGCAAACATGTAGAATACCTGGAATATTTATATCGTGCTTAGGAAATGAAAAATGGTATAGCCATGTTCAAGAATAGTTTGGTGGCCTTATAGAGTTAAACAAAAAATCAGCAAACAAATAAAAACACTCTCACTCACAGGTTTTAAGCCAAATGAACACTTTTGCTGATGAACAATCCAATACAGGAATGTCGATGGTGTCATTATTTGTCACTTCCCTCAAAATGGAACTAATCCTAACTTCCTTCAGCTGGTTAACAGATGTATAAATAGAGATATATCCACAAAATTGTATACTACTCAGTGGTTAAAAAAAAAGAGAGAAAAGAAAAACTACTCTTGATATAAACAAAAATCTGTGTAATATCTCAAATAAATTATGCTAAATGAAAGACAAGAAACTCAAAAGATTACAAGATCTGAGCATATGATCAGATTTCATTACATGATGCAATTTATATGACATTCTGGACAAGGCAAAACTACAGGAAAGAGAACAAATCACTAGCTGACAAGTGCTGAGAGTGTTGGGGAAGGTTGAATACAAAGGTTTATGGGAGAGTTGCAGTGGGGTGAGTGGAACTGATGGAATTGTTTTATATCTTGCTTGTTGTAGTAGTTATATGACTGCATTTGTCAAAATTCAGAGAAATGTACAGTAAAAAGGGAAAATTTTACTACACAATTATTATCTTGAATATAAAAAAGGATAAAGACCTATGCAATAATATATTGAATTTTGTATAAAATTGAAATTTATTTGCTATGTCCTATATATACATAAGGATAAGTCAGTTTCCTCTGTGGCTTTTCATATTTATGTCAATATTCTAGCTTTAAAAAATAAGATGACACCAAAAAACGATAAAGTTTTGAAATGATGAATATGCTAATTACCCTTATTTGATCCTCACACATTGTATGCACGTATTGAAATATAACTTTGTACCCCATAAATATGTATAATCAATACATGTCAATTAAAAAATAAATAAAAAATAAAAAATAAGATGACAACATAATTACTCTTAAAATTATAAATTATTCCAAATTGCTGTATTCTTTTTTATAGCCTTCTTCATCTTTACTATTTTATTATTAAAATATTTTCATAATCAAGTTTTATACTTGAAAATGGCATTTAAAGTATAAAACCCTTTGTAAATAGAACAAATGTTCAATTTTGCTTTCAGAAATTAAAAAATAAATGTCCATATAATTATGAATAGTTTAAACCACATATATGACAGATAATACTTTCATTATATATATTTTTCAGTTTATTGAGGGAACAAAATAAATTTTTGTACGTTTTATATAATTTTGTCTACATATAACATCATAAAATAACATTAGTATGGGCCGACCCCGTGGCTCACTCGGTAGAGTGCGGCGCTGGCAGCGCAGCAACACTCCCACCGTGGGTTTGGATCCTACATAGGGATGGCCGCTGCACTCACTGGCTGAGCGTGGTGCGGACGATACCAAGCCAAGGGTTGTGATCACCTACCGGTCACACACACAAAAAAATTAAAAAAAAAAAAATAAAACATTAGTAATAAGAATAATTACATTGAACATAAAATATTTTGACACAAAAAATGGTCTCCACAGGATTCTGAAACAAGTAATACTCTTTGTACAACTTGGGCATTTATCTTTCAGACTAAATTTTTAAAAAGCAGCCTAAATAACACAGCGTGATATTATTAGGCTACAGAATATTGTCGGAAGTATGTCAAATACCATAAGGAAGACAAAAGAACATGTAAAGACAAGTTTTAATGCACATGAAGTAAAAAGTAAGGAGATCATTGCTGGTTTAGCTTTCTGCCAATGCTATTTTCTTTCTCTTTATAGCTCCAGGATGTACACTTTTAAGAAGTTTTATACACTTAGTCTTTTCAGCCTCTACTTTTCTAAACTCTCTTTTTCTTAGCGCAGTAGACTCATGATCTTGGGTATTATAAAATACAATGGTTAAAATATAGATTTCCCAAATGGGCAAAACAAGTGGCAGTACATAAATATTTTATGCTCTCTGTTGTCCTCTGTCATTACCTTCTCATTGTAAGCAAACACCTAAGGGATATAATATAACTTCCCTCCCTATTCTGTTTACCATAGTTAGCAGAACAAATGACACAGTGCTACAGCCCTGCCCAAGTTTAAGACTAAATTAAAGATTATTTAAAATATTTTTCTTAGACAACATAAAACAATTAGTTCTGTAAAATATAGAAATCATAATAGTAAAATAGAATAGTTTACTACATTTGAAATAAAAATAACATTTATTTTTAAATAACTTATAGTGAAGCGGCAGAAAATTGATGTGACCTAAAAGCAGCAAAAATCTGTTTTGGCTTACAGGATTTAATTTAAACATGATATGTTGTCTGGCTACTGCTAAGCTATGGCTAAGGCCTGGAATACTCACAGCGCTAATTGTCTAGCTCTTAATCCTGTTTGTGATGCTAATTGTAAAGCTAGGTGACCACCATAGTTGTTGTGGCTCTTTTACCTGTCGGTAATCCTGCACCAACTGGGCCGATAGTTGACCTAGGGGCTGGGTCTGGAGCTCCCAGACCCCTCAAACCCATTCATAGACTGGATCACAAACCCTTCACATGTCAGGCTGAGTCAGCAGACCCCTCCATGCCAGGCTGGGTCACCAGACCCCTTCATGCAGGTCTATAAGCTAGGCAGCCAGCCACACGGTCTTTGGAAGCTGTAGGTCTGGAAAAACATGGTGGCACAGGACGGGTGCCAGAGGCAGTAAAACACCAGCCAAAGCAGTGCTGCCGTGCAGTCGCACTTATTCCACCCCTACACAATGTTTAGGGAACCACCCTGAACTGGCTCTGAGGTGAGGGGAACCTGACCGAATTGTTCCATTTTCACAACATATGTGTAAACTGAATGAGGTATGGGATGTTTACAGGACAATATTTGACTTTCTCCCACCCACCTAATCCAACGATTCTCAAACATTTTGTCTCAGTACACATTTACACTCTTAAAACTTATTGAGGACCCACAATACCTTTTGTTTATGTGGGTTGTATTTATCAATATCTACCAAATTAATATTAGAACAGAAATTTTAAAAAAATATTCATTTGAAATTTATTGAAGAATAACAATAATAAAATTTATTCTACTACTATGAATAATTATCATAATGTAAATAACATAATTTTATGAGAAATAACTGCATTTTCCAAAATAAAGTATTTGGAGTGGCATTGTTTTACATTTTGTAAATAATATGAAGTCATGTAGATTCTCATATCTGTTTCTGCATTCAATATGTTGTTTTAGTTGAAGTATTTGGAGAAAATCTGCCCAATTATTGATATGAACAGATGCTCCTTATATTAGTCTGTGCATATAACAAAAATACCTGAAATTGGGTAACTTGTAAAGAAATAGTATTTATTTCTTACAGTTTTGAAGGCTGGGAATTCCAAAGTCTAGGGAACACAGCTGGTGAAGACCTTGTTTCTGGTGGCTCTACAATGACAAAGGATATCACATGGCAAAACTGCTGAACAAGAGAGAACTAAGCTTCTCACTAGCTCTCCTTTTAAAGCCATCAGAACTATGCCCTTTATGTCATGAATGGATCAATCTTCACAAGGGCATAGTCCTCACAATCTAATCATCTCTTCAAGGCCCCACCTTTCAATTATTGTAATAGGATTTCCCACCCTCTTAACACTGTCCCAGTGGAGCTTAAGTTTCAATGAGTTTGGGGGGACATTCAAACCACGGCATTCCTTGACTTACCATGGGGTTATGTACTGATTAACCCATAGTAAATTGGAAATATGATAAGTCGAAATGCATTCAAAATACTTGACTTAGTTTAGCATAGTCTACGTTAAACTTACACAGAACCTTACATTAGCCTATGGTTGGGCAAAATTATCTAACACAAAGCATATTTTATAATGAAGTAATATCTCATGTAATTTATTGAACATGGTACTGAAAATGAAAAACAGAATTATTGAATGGGTACTTGAAATATGGTTTCTACAGAACATATATGGCTTTTGCACAATCATATAGGCAAAAAAAATGTAAGTCACACCATTGTATCAGGGGAGCACCTGTAGTTTGAATAGTTAGGAATGACTTTTTCAGGTAATTGTGGATACTATTTGATTTTTACCAAAATTTAACAAGTAATAGTTCCTTATAAGTTAATTGCAATATGGGATTTGAAAACATAGAAGGAACTTTGGTAGTCTTTTACATTGTAATCTGTTTGTTTGTTTTGAACTTTGAATGAATCATTTACCTATGCATAATTTGAAAGTATTGGTTCACTGAGTTATACAAATTTTCCAGATTTGACACAGACTAACATATAAAACATTCACATTTATTAATATCACTACCCTTTCCATCAGAAAAAGTTATTAAGCATTTGAAATTGCCAAGCTCACAGAAGATGCAGGATGTCCAAAATTCTAATTTTTTTCTCAAAAGCTTAAATTTTATCATTGATAACAAATGCTGTCTTTTGTTTTGTTTTAGGTGTCAGCCTCACTTGGTAATTTCCTCAAAAAATGTGCCACTAAATAATCGTATTACTTTTCTCTCATGTTTTCAAGTAAAAGGTACATTTCATTAAATAATGGCTTGTTCAACTAGCAAATCAAAATAGTTCACAAATGGTCTTTTTTGAGACAACCATCATAATTGGTACTATATTGGTCCATTTCTGTTGCTTATAACAAAATACATAGAACTGGATAATTTATAAAGAAAATGAAACTTAATGCTTACAGTTTCGGAAGCTGAGAAGTCCAAAGTAAAGGAAACACATTTGGTGAAGGCCTTGGTCGTGGTGACAGGGACAGCAGAATATCACATTGCAAAAACGACAAAGCAGAGAGCGACAGACTCTTCGTGCTCCCCTTTTAAAGCCCTCCAACTACACCCATGGCCGCCTTTTTTAATCCATTCACTATGGTCTGGTCCTATAATCTAATCACTTCATCAAGGCCCCACTTTTCAATTATCATAATAGGACTTACCAGCCTCAGCTGTTGCAGTGGGCAGTAAGTCTCAGTGAGGATGCAGGGCGGGGGGAGCAGGCATCCAATCTACAGCAGGTACTCAGCATAAGCATTCTCCCTATTGCATCAGACAGAATATCAAAATGCATAAATCAGTGGTAGATGTCTAAAAAAAAGCATTTAATGTATCATCTAGTGCATTCTTACATGAACTAGAATTTTAAAATGTATTTTAAGTGTATGGCAATGAAAAATGAATTGACTTCAGTTACAGTTTGGTGTCACTGCTTCGATTCATGCCTATGTAATTGCAACTTTAACTATTATGGATTTTGTACCATCGTTGCACTTTGTAACATACTGAAAATGAAAAAATTTCATCTTTGTCTAAACAGGAAGTGAGTTTTGAGACTTACATATCCACGATGGTCTGCTGACCACAATGAGAGAATGGCTGCTCTAAACCATTATGGTGGTTTAATTGCTAAAATAACATCTAGTTACTTGGTGATTACAAAAGTATTTAAATTGTGCTTATGTGTTTGATAACAGAAATTTGAAGAACACAAAATGCAAAAAGAACTGCAGATATTACTTTTTAAATTATTAAGAATCAGAAGCATTAGAATTACTTTAAAAATCAGTAAACAATAAGTCTAATTAACACATTTTATTTAATTTTTAAATTTCTCATTAACTAAAATTGGAATTATAGAGTAGACAAATCTCAACACATTTACTTCAGTTTAATCTCCAATTGTTTACATTAAATATCATTTAAATTTATTTAAGCTAATAATACAATGTAATAAATCAGAAAATCTAACCAAGATGAATTGTTTTTAAATATTTACTATTACATGTGTTGCTATTACTTACAAAATACTGTGAATTTAATGTTACCAGCCTATTCAGAGTTTATCAGAATTTATATATAAAGTATTGGGAGAAAAAATAGGCTAACCCTTTAGGTAAACACAAAATAGCATTTACTTGATGTCAAAGTTTCTTAAGATATTTGTTTAACAATACATTAGTTAAAATTAAGTTAGAGAAGCTAAAATATGAGGATAAATTTCTTGGTATTTAATGATCTTATCTCAACTTAGTAACTTTATTGACACTATTTTTTGAAGTGAAATGTTACTCAATAATTAAAATTACTCAATTATTGAGAATGACTCAACTAAAATGATTTGATGGAGAACTTCAGCTTCCAATCATAATGGACTATGGTCTAAAAAAGACCATATAAACGTATCTCTGTAAAATAAGAAAAAATACAAACAAAATCTAAAAAGCTAGACAAAATTTATTTTCTGACATTACACAAAAAGCAGCACAAGACTTTGGTCCTTGACTGAAACAAAACAAACAAATGATCCCTACCATTGCCTTAACTTTCTTCCAGGAAACACAATTTAGGATGCTGACCTAAAAAGGGAAAACTCATAAGAACATATTTGTACACTGACTTACAGGCAAAACAGTAGAACTTGAGCTATAGAAGTTGCAGGGAAGAGCTCTGAAGAGAAGGAAGCTATACAGGAAAAGAGTTGAAATATGCATATGGATTTCTTGAGTCTTTTCTGAATGCTAAGAATTACATACAAAAAGCTTCTCAAAAAATATTGTGAAAGGCAGAAGACAATGGGTTTTAAAGTGCTGGGGAAAACTGTTAATCTTTATTTCTATAATTGCTAAAATATCTCTCAAAATTTAAGAATAAAATAAAAATTTTTCTAGACGAAGAAAAGTTGAGAGAATTTATTACTCAAAAACCTACAATATAAGACATTGTAAAGGAAGTTTTCAGGCAGAAATAAAATGAAATCAAACAAATTGAAAAGTTGGACCTAACATGAAAGAATAAGTAATGTAAAAAAGTAACTATTTAAATAAATATAAAATATTTTTCTTAGTCTTTAATTATATTCAAAGATAATAGTCTAAATACTTTATATAAAACAGAAATAATAACAGTATTTTATTCTTTTTTATGGCTAAATAGTATTCCATTGTGTATATATAGCACATTTTCTGTCATCCATAGTTGAGGACATTTAGGTTGATTCCATGTCTTGGATATTTGCAGCACCATGAATGAAAATGCAGGACATCATATTAAATGAAATAAGCCAGGGACAGAAAGAGAAATCCTGCATGATCTCACTTACACATAAGATTTAAAAAAAAAAAAAAAAAGTTCTCATAGAAATAGAAAGCGGAATGGTATTTAACAGAGAATGGGAAGGGTAGATTGGAGAAGAGTGATGGTGAGAGAATGGCCAACGAATACAAAGTCACAGTCAGATAAGAGGAGTAAGCTTTGGTGTTCAATTACACAGTGGGACAATTAGAGTTAGCGATATTGTATTCTATATTTCAAAATATCTAGAACAGAGGTTTTTGAATGTTCTCATCAAAAAGAAATGATAAATGCTTAAGATGATAGATATACCAGTTATGCTGATTTGATCATTGCACAATATACACATGTATCAAAATATCATGTTGTACTTCATAAATATGTAATAAAAAAATCCATAAATAATAACATTGTATTTGTAGGGTTTAAAACAAGTATAAAAGTAAAAGATTTGATTGTTACATAAAAAATATGTATTAGTGTCTTAGGGTTGCCTTTAATTGTCAAAAAACATTGTGGCTTAAAACAACAGCAATTTATTCTGTGGAAGCTTGAAATCTGAAATCAAAGAGTCAGGGGCAGGGCTAGGCTCCCTCTAAAGTCTCTAGGGAAGAATTTATTCCATGCCTCTCTTCTATCTTTGGTGGATGCCAACAATCCTTGGCACTCCTTGACTTACTTCATCATTCTGAGCCTACATCCTGCCTCTATCTTCAGATATCTGGCTTCCTTCTGTGTGTGTGAATTTCTGTTCAAATATCCTGCTTCTTATAATGATACCAGTCCTATTAGACTTAGAGATCACCCTAATCCAGTATGGCCTCATCTAAACTTGATTTCATCTGGAAAGATCCAATTTTTAAATAAGGTTATTTTCACAGGTTCTGGATGGAGATGAATTTTTGAGGGACAGTATTCAATCTAGTGCAAATCACAAATGGGAAAATGAAAGTATATCATTGTATATGTACATTTTATGTATATTACATGCAAAGTGGCATAATATTATTTGAATGTAAATAGTGATATCTTAAAGATGCACATTGTAAATCTAGTACAACCAATAAAAAATAAAACAAAAAGGTGTACATAAAAAGCAATAGAAACAATAAAAATAAAATGGAATCTTACAAAACATTCACTTTATTAGAGGGCAGAAAAAAGAAAAAAAGAAATCAAAATAAAACTAAATAGTACAAATATAAAATAACTACCATGATGGTGTATTAAATAACATAAATTAGAACATTAAATATGTAGAACCTGAACACTTTAATTAAAAAAAAAGATATTTTCAAAAAAGGATCAAAAAGCAATACTGAATTATATTATGTCTACAAAAATCACTTTATATATAAAGGCAGAGATGTGCTAAAAGTGAAGGATCAAACTCAGCAGTGACCTTGTAGTAGTTAGACTAAATGATAATAACATGAAGAATATGTATATGGAAATCACTGGCATAAAAAAAGAATCAGTGAACTTGAAAATAGATCAGTAGAGATTATGGAATCTGAATATCAGAGAGGGGGGAAAACCTATAAAGAAAAATGTGCAAAGCCTCACAGAAGTATGAGGCACTATTATGTGCATTAACATATATACACTGGAGTCTCAGAAGTAGAGGGGAAAGAAAAGAACAGAATTTTTCTTTTCTTTAATGGTGACTAATAACTCTGCAAAATGTGATGAAAGATCATTAATTTATGCTTTCAAAGAACTCATGGAATTCCAAGTAGGCCAATGGCACAGAGATCCACACTCAGACACGTCACAGTCAAAACATTAAAAGGCAAAGAAAAAAGAATCTTGAAACCAACAACAAAAAAATTACTTTAATCAGATGGACAGCTGACTTCCTGTTATAAACAATGAAGACCAAAATGGCAGTGGGAAGGCATACTAAAACCACTGGAAGTAAAAAGTAAACAAAACCAAAACAAAACAAAACAAAACTGTCAATTATCAACAAAGATTTTTATATTCTGTAAAACTATAATTCAAAAATTAGGACAAAATAAAGGCATTCCTAGATAAATAAAAACTGAGAGAATTAGTTCCTAACCCTGGTTTATAGGAATTACTAAAATAAATTCTTTAGGCTGAAAGCAAGTGACAGAAGATGATGATTCAAATCCACACAAACAAAGAGCATCAGTTAAGAAAATTATGTAGACAATTACAAAAGACAGTAAAATTAATTATAACTTCTTTCTCTTCTCAGCAGGTTTAAAGTGCAATTACATGAAACAATATGTATATAATTGTATGTTGGGCTTATGTAGAAATGTAAGATGCTTAACAACAAAATAAATGTGGAATGTGGGAACAAAAGTGTATCACAAAACGAAAATGACACCAGACGGTAACTCAAATTCACAAGAAGAAATGAAGAGAAAAAAAGGGGTAAATGTTAGTTTAATACAACTAACTTAATAAATATATACCTGCCTTCTATTCTTCTCTCAGCTTCTTTAAAAAACTCAACTTATACAAAGTAATAATTGTAAAAATGAGTTTGTAATATATAGAGAGGTAATATATATACAAATAATACAACACCAAAGGAGCAGAGGAGATAAAGTAATACAGTAGCTAAGCTTGTATATTTAACTATTTTAAATTATTTTATATCATAAATAGAAAGTGTTAAAATGTGTATTAGGGTTCTCCAGAGAAATATAACCAATAGAATGTGTAAATACATAGAAAGAGATTTATTTTAAGGAATTAACTTATACTATTATGGAGAATGGCAAGTCGAACATCTACAGGCTCTAAGTGTAATCCATCATGAAACACAATTCCACTACATTTGTGAACCTGTGAAACATAAGAACCAAGTTTGTTGCTCCCAAAATATAGTGTTAGGGCAAGCATAGAAAAAACAGTTATATACATTTCCATAGTATTCAATACAGTATAGTGTTGCTACAATAATAGCATAGTAGATCAATGGAGCAGGATTGACAGTCCAAAAATAAATCATACACCTATGGCCAACTTATTTTCAACGAAAGTACCCTAGGAAATTAGGTACCCACTTGAAAATAGTAGTAATACTTATGATAGCAATGATAATGATAATAATAACAATAATAAAATTATTTACCCTATACACAAAAACTAAATACAAACTAATTATAGACCAAAATGTAAAACCTAAAATTACAAAAGTTCTAGAAAAAAACATAGGAGAAGGGCTTCATGATCTTGCATTAGGCAAAGTTTTCTTAGATTACCATAAAAATGATAATCCAATACAGATAAAAATAAATAATTTGAACTTTATCAGCACAAAGAAAATTTCTTTCAAAAGACAAAATTAAGTAAGAGAAATACAAGGCATGCACAGGTAGACAATATTTGCAAAGCGTATGACTGATAAAGGCCTTGTATTCAGAATATGTAAATATCTTGCAACTCAATGATAAGCAAACAACCCAAATAAAATAAGCCAATGATTTGAATAAACGTTTTACTGAATAAGTTGTATAAATGACTAGAAGCACATTAAAAGATGTGCAGTGTCATTACTCATTAGAGAAATCCACATGAAAATCACCATAAGATACCACTACACACCCATTAGAATGGCTATAATAAAGGAGACACAAAATACCAAGTGTAGATAAAGATGTGCAGAAGTGGAATCCTCCAGCATTGCTGGTGGGAATACAAAATTGTACAGTTACTTTGGAAAACAGTTTAGCAATTTCTTAAAAATGTTAACATAAATTTAGCATACAACACTCATAGAAATTTACCAAAATAAATGAAAACACAAGTCCATGCAAAGACACATACGTGAACTTTCACAGCAGCACTAGTTATCATAGCCAAAACCTAAAAAGAAACCAAGTATCCATTAACTAGTGAATGGTTAAAAATACGCAGTACAGGGATGAAACGAAACAGTAGTCAGAGGCAAAAATAAACAAACTACTGATATATGGTGAAACATATATAAACCTAAAACATTACCCAGTGAAAGAAGCCACATACTGTATGATGATATAAATAAAATATCCAGGAAAGGCACAATTATAGTGATATAAAGCAGATCAGTGGTTTTCAAAGTCTTAGGGTGAGAGTAGTCATTGATTGCAAAGGGAGGTGTTAATTTTTGATTTGATAGAAATGTTCTAAAACTGGATTGTGGTGATGATTGAGCAACTCTATAAATTTAGTAAGACTCATTTCATTGTGCATTTACAATGGGCAAATTTTATGTTACCTAAGTTATCCTATAAAAATCCGTAAAGAAAACTGGTATTTCTTGAGGTGAGGTCCTCGTGGCACTAAATCTATATGATTCAGGAGTCATTTTCAATTAGGTGTTTGATTACATTTCCCAATATTTAGTCAATTTATTCATAATATTTTTTTTATTTAATAACCTCAAATGTTATATTTATTGTATAATATAAATATATAATAGAATAGAGAAGAGAAATAATCTGCTTATCTACAAAATTCAGATTTTTTAAAAAACTTTAGCATCTGTGATTTAACTTACAGACTTACCCAAATCTAGTGGGGTGGGTATCTCCCTATTTTACAAATGAAAGTAACCAAATATAAGAGAGCAGTGGTTTGACCAAATTGTAACTAGTAAGGATTATTCAAGACTTGAATTTGATAACAAGTTTATTGGCATATCTATGTAAAATTCTATTTAAGCTATGTAACTTTCTCAAAGGCAATAAAGTAGTATTCTAGTATTATTCCTTTTTCCCACTTTTCAATTTTCAAAATTTAATTTGCTGTTCTGTTTATGTGCCAATCTTTGTCTTTGATACAGTTAAAATGACATTATATCTGATCTTTTAGAAGAACTTTATATTCCCATATTAAGAATAGATGTTCCTACATTTCATTTCCTGTATGTTCTATTTTTACAGTGTTTATTAGCATGTTTTCTCTTTATGAGTATCATACAAATAGAAAAATCTGAACTAAAATATGAAAAGAAAAAAAAAATCAACCTTAATCAAATCACTCGCTAAGCCTTATTTCATGAAATTTAGGCAGCTTTGATGTGACAGTTTCATGATTTTACCAGAAGGTTCTAAGGAAGATTTTCACACATCTATGTCATGACTCCAACTAGCTGGCAGTTATTATAAAATCCATCAATTGAAAAATGTATCCAAATTTCAATAAAGTGAAAAGGTAAAAATCATGCATATTACAGACATTTTGGTAGATTTATTTTTTGTTTTCATAGATATAGATATGTATATACACAAGCATATTAAAATATAAGCCTGTACAAATATACACACATATGTATTCCATAAATATTTTCCTACTTCATTAAAAAGTTTGATAAATCCTCGCGTTATACATGTGTAATATTTCATCATTAGGTATATTATAATACATTTAATATTTCCCCTACTTTAAAAAATTTGAAGATTTTTTTCTCCTTTCATCTCTATTAAAACTACACTTAAATATATATCTTTGAACAAAATACTCTTGTACATTTTCAATAACTTAAGAATGAGTTGTTAGAATTAGTGGGTTAAAAGGCAAATATAGTTTAAGGCTTTTCATACAAATTCCTATTTTTTTCCTTGAAAAACTATGATTGATACATCTGTTTTAATGTTTAAGCAACAGATTCCTGAAGAAATTTCTATCTGTATATCCATTATAGATGTATTAAATGGGAGATTGTGTATTTAATCATTATATAAATATATAATACTGCATATTTGAAATATGAATAATTTAGTGTTTTCTGTTTATCTATATGCCTAAAATTATTAAAAATCATATACATATATTGTTTTCTTTATAGGAAATTCCAAATTTGGTCTCTCTCTCTCACACACACACAATCTTCAAAGTATGTTTAAAAATCTTCTTTCATCATTAATGTGGACATCATATTCTGAAACTTAAAGCATTAAAACATTTTCAGTTTGGGGATTCTTGTCATATTCCACTGTGAGATAATTAGGGGAACTATGATGAATGAGATAAGACTTTTCTTCCCTTCGAGGTTTTTTTGGTGAGAAAAAATTAATAAACGCACTTTAGACATGAGATAATTTCTGTAGTAATAGGTCCTTTGAGGAAAATAAAAGAGATTGGTGGCAGATTGGAGGGAGATGAAGTTGGAGAGACTGACAAGGGGCAGGTAGATCACTGAGGGCAGTTGAGTCATCATCTTTTAACTGTAATAGTAATTCACCAAAGGTCTTAGCCGGGGAGAGGCTGCTTTGCTCCTTAAGTCAGGATTGTGTGGCTGCCATTTGGAGCAGCAGTCGAGGGAAGAAAGCCAGTTCAGAAGCTGCTGCAGTGGTACAGATGACAGTGACTGTGGCTAGGCTTCGTATTTTAGCAGTGTGAGAGGGAAGACATAATCAGAGAGACCTGACAGATGGAACCACTAGGACTTACTGTCTACAGCTGCAATCCTGACTAAAATCTTCCGGTGGCTTCTTATCACTTTCAGGTTGCAGTATATTTTGCTTACATAAGCACACTTCATTATCTAATCTCGTGAAATTTCAAACTTCATTTTGCCCTGTTTCCTGCATGTATACCCATCTCCTGCCAAGTGGTTACCTGAACAAAAATGTGTTTTCTGACCCAGTGCCTAAATGCCCTTAACCTGTTTCCTCTGCTCTTAAAGCCATCACAATTTCTTAAGAAATTGCAAAGGTCCCTTCGCGTTTGAGAAATCTACCCTGACACTAAAAGCTCCTACAGAGTCCCCTTCGTTGCTCCTTGTTATCCTTCCCGTGTCTGCATCAGAGTAATTATTATGTACTGCTATTAATGCATCATATATCTATAAGGTGACTGTATACCTTATTATACAAACCAAGACACTTTTCAGAGTGCAGTGAGGAGAAGCTGTCAATAATTATACCAAGACAACAAACACAAACCAGAACTGTCTTAAATAAACTTTAAATCATAAATTTTATAAGATACTGATGATAAAATGAACTTGAAATATTGTTAAGTGCTGTCACTTGACAAGGTGACATAGCTAGTAGTTGACTAGTTAGGGATGCAAATTTTGAACTGTTTAGAACCAGATAGTGTTTCTTCCATATCAAAACGAGTATTTGCCAAAAGGCTTTCTGCTCATTGTATTTGGTAAAAGGATCATGATTAAATCTAAATCTATCAATAATTTGGTGTTCTTAATTAAAAATTATTTCTATACATAGAACATTTAAAAAATAAGAGAAGAAATTTTTTATGTATCGTGATGACAGATAGTCACAGTTTATTAGTTTTGATTTTAAATTGTAGACTTTTACTCTTCACAATTAATATTTTTTAAAAATGTAAAACTAGCAATATATTATGAATTAGTTTTTAAAAAGAGGGCCCATTGCTCTGAGGTGTCTTCCATTGGAGCCACTTGTTAAAGGCAAGCAATCATGGGTGGAAACATCTGATGCTGTTAAACCACAGAATCCCGAGTTAAATGAATCTCATGAAAAAAATCACAATATTATTTATGTGTCATGTTTTTACTAATTTATTTATACTATATACCATGTTCCAGAAGTGTAAAGGCTTAGAAATCTTGACTCTTAATTTGATTTTTAGAACAGGGTTTTTATGTAATGCACGTATGAGGCAAAAGTCTCTGGTCAGGGGGCAATAGCTCACAGCTAGCCGGGCAACAGCCCATCTCATCAACCCCTAACACTGCTTAGTTGTGTATTGTGTACTTTAATGATTTAGGAGCTATCAGATGGTTGTCATACTGATCCTGTTAAGAGATTTTAAAGAATTGCTGAGGGAAAAAATGTGAAAAAATGTTTCCTAAGGGCAAGCTGTCTGTTGGTGAAAACTTCAGAGACAATTATACTTAGATTTAATCATAAGAATGTAACTTCTGCTTAAATCATTTGAGGAGAGGTTATATTTTAGATAATGATCACAGTTTGACCAAGTTAGCTTTTCACAAACTTTACCTTAGAATGTCACATTGTTAATTTTACTGATGTTACTCGTTTTCATTTTTTAAGCAATACTTAGCCATAAATAACTTTAGTCACACTTCCCATGTCTTTATGTCCTTTTGAAATGATTGAATCAACTGATTTTTCTTGTGAAACTTCCTTGTCTTTACAATAAAAACAGAAGCTAACTTTGAATCAGGGCTGTACCTAGTTTTCTCCTTGTAACGGAGGAGTTGCTGAGGTGCAGTCCTTTTGGGCTTCTCATTGCATTCATGTTGCTTTGAATAATTCTTTTTTTTTTCCATCTCCATTACACAGAGAGAAGGGTAACACAGAAGATTTAAAGTGAAAAAAGATTTTAAAAATGTGAAAATAATATACATCTAATCTGTGGTCTTGGCAATAGCTTGATTTATAATAAAAAATTATAGAGTAAGTGACATAAAATTATTTGTGGAGTTAGATGTTTGCAAATATTGCTCACTCTTGAAGCTTCCGTGTGTGTGTGTGACTGGTGTGTGCATATGTGTCTGCATGCACGTGCAGCTGCATGTCAATCTGAGATTGACAATCCTCTATTGAGTACGGTCTTGTAATGTCTGACTCACATGGGTGCCCATCATCTTAAGGGCTTTATGACCTCCTTCTTGAAGTGGAAGACCCTGAATTATAAAAATGATTATATACTAAATAAATATTTATTGTATTGAATTGAATTGAGTTGACTCTAGAAAGAAAAATAATAAAACAGTATTATTTTGTTTCAGGCAAAATGCAGCAGGCTAAATTTGCCTTAGTGTCATTAGTAATTAGTAGATAAAACTTTAAAATAATTTATCAGTTAATGCTCCCGGAATCTTAAACGTTGAGACTCTTACGGTTGAAGATAAAATTTCTCAAACCATAAGTTATTTAAAATATATAAACCATATTTAATGCCATCATATGATAAACTTTGGTCCATTTTAAATAAGAAATATAATGTGAATGACAGATCAAGTATTTCTATGTATTTTATTGGACAGGTCTCCTGGACTTACGTTGATTTATGTTAATATTTATTTCATAATAATTTTCATTAAATTTTAAGAAAAACAGCACATTTTTAAGTTACAGAAACTACTAGAGAGAAAACTAAAAGCATTTTTAAAACTTGTAAAAGCAGCTAAAGCAGCTGCTTTTCAAAGACTTCAAATGTCAGTGATGTTAAGTATCAATTTTATGCACACACTGGGAGAATAGCAAAGTTATGATGTGTAATTGATTCAAGATTCTAGCTGATGATACTCTTGCTAGTTTTAATCAGATATCTAATGAATACGAATACTGGAAAGTATTCTCTCTAGAATGTGTGAAATTTTTTTCTTCATTGCAATGAGTCCATTATTTATGGTATATAACTTCATGATGGGGAAAAGAGTAATAAACCAATGTTTTCATAAAGCGTGCAGTAACATAAAACATTTTATAAAGCCCATCCAATTTTTATCAATTTGTTCTACAGAAATACTTTTCCTAAAATCCACAATTTGTGTAATAAACATGTTTTATGTGTGTATGAACCAGTGTAGTTTGCTTGGAACTTAAGATGGCTCTGAGTGTTGCCAAGGAGGTAGTAACTAAATTTTAGGTCCCAAGATATTAGCTATAGGCAGAAGCTGCTGTTGTGCCTGCTTTGTGCCAAGGACAACAGGGGAGATCATTCAGTTTCATTGCTCTGAATGCGTTCCTTATTATCCCGCCTGGTGACTGACAAAAGACGAATCTTTAACACTCTTTATCCATAGACTCTGAATTTTAAGATTCTTCAGAAAAAATCTTTTCTTCCATGTGTTAGGCTGTGTTTTTCTTTATCAGTCCAAATTGACCTGAATTATACTGTGAGAAATTATGAAAAGTTTTGGGCACTCTTTTTTTTTTTTTTTTTTTTTACCTAGCACTGTAAATTATTATTTCAATTTAAAATATCATGTGTGCGTGAATGAGGTTTTGCAGGAAGTATGGGCTGAACCTAGCATCTTTATTCCTTATTTACTCTCTGTGCCTGGCATATATAGATAGATGGCTAATCACAGGCACTGCTTGGATAATAGCTACCAGTAATATTTGTTAACAACTACTAGCATATCATCAAAAGAAGGAATTTCCTTAAGTAACCAATGAGTTCATTGTAATACTCCAGTTATTTTTCTACTCTATCCAGTGAATTATAGACTGTAATTCACTGTATAGAATAGAAAAATAACTGGGGTAGAGTAGAAGAATAAAATGAATTATTTAAAATTTCTCCACTAACAAATGCATATTGGATATAGTGTTCAAGAACCTCCATGACAAACAGATCTATAGTTGTGTTCAGATAAGTGCTACTAAGGAATCCTTTGAAGGAAGTAATATTTGACAGCAAAAAAGGAAAGAACAGCCTCCTAGAATAAGCTGGACTTGAGTTTGATGAATCAGCAGTAGTAGGTGCCATCAGATATTTTTAATATTAAAAAAAGTAGAATTTTAGTAAACTGTGTCTTTATTTGTGAAATTCAATTTTGATTGCATTCTACTACTCCATCCCCATTTTTTAAAAAAAAAAAAATGGAAAAGTCAGGGAAATAATGATTGTCATACCCACCTTTACTTTCAAGGCAACTTATATACAAAGTAGTCCCCAAGCAACCAGCCATCTAGAGAAGCAGAGTAGCACAGAACTTAAGAGCGAAGACTCTGGAGTCAGCCTGCTTTGTTTAGATTTCTGTTTATCCCTCACTAATTGTGCGTACATGGGCAACTTCCTTAAACTTCCTGTGCCTCTTTTTCCCCTGCAATATAAAAAGAGAATTAAAAATACCTAATTAAGGATTAAATGTTTTGAATTAATATATGTAAAACATGTGAAACAGTGTAATATGTGTGTTTTTATTTTAATTAGTCTAATGTGATATATATCTTAGGCCCAGATACATATATTCTTTAGCTTACTTTTATACTATCCCTACCACATTAGTGTCTTAACCATTACTCTTCTCTGGACTAACAATCTATTCTTCATTCCTCAGTCTTAGCGACATGCATATCTGATAGGTCACTTCTCTGCTTAAAAACAGAGCTTACCTGGTGATAAATCTTTGCACATCCTTTATTCTCTACTGTTTCCCTAAATTTGTGTTGCTGTTGTTGTTATTTTTCAACACTCCACCCTTCTTTTCTACTGGCCTAGCAACTTCCTCTTGCTTCTAATCCTACATACTTTCTCCTCCAGCGCCTTCTGTAATCCACCCAACTAAGGTAGGTTTCATTTTGAGTGATCTCCTAGAATTCTGTGCTATCATAAACCCACATGGCATAAGAATTTCTAGTGTATTTGTTGGTATTTTCTATAATACTGTAAGTTTCCTCAGGGCTGAGCTTCTGTGTGAGTGTGTGTGTGTGTGTGTGTGTGTGTGTGTGTGTGTGTTTCATACCAATATCTTGTAAGGACCTAGCTCAGGCTGGGTTTTTGTTGTGATTGTTGTTTCTCTGGATTTATTTATTTTACTTGCTAAAAACATATAACCTCCAGGAAAATAAAGTAAGTTGTTATACAGAAAGCCACCACATAAGCACAGTTTAATTTTAGCTTGTGATGCAGTGAAGTTGATGATGTATTTGGAATCCGAAGATCCTAGTCGCACCAATTATTAACTGTATAACATTGTGAATGTTACTTAAGCTTGTTGAATCTTCCATTCTGAAATGTTTATAGCTATTATACAGAGTAAATAAGACAATATAATTAAGCAAATGACTTAATGCAGAGTTACTAGGAAGTTCTGAATAAACTTTAGTCAAATCTAAAAAACACATTTGCTATGGATAATCAGCAATGCAAATTATTTGCAGGTAAAAATCTTAGAAGACAATTATTTCATAAAAATTTTAAATTATCTCATTAAATTCGTATTATTACTTTACATGTCCACCTTTAACTTTAATATTTAATTGGCTAATCTATTATAGTAACTTAGATTGCAGGAGTTAGAAAATAGTTCCCAAAATTACACTTGAATTTTATCCACAAATGTTATGGTTGTAATTTGGGCAAATACGAAGAGATATCTGGATTTAATAATAAAATAAAATGTGACTTATCTAATACATTGCAAAAAATGTTCTGCACAATTTAATATAAGACAAAAGTTCTGATGTCGTTAATTTAGAAAGCAAACACTTGTTCACATAAAAAAGAATCAATTATTTGTGTGCAAATAATAACAGGTGATCACTAAAGCATAATCATAAAAAATAACTGATAAATAATATCCTCATGTAATAACTGGCAGATGTGTGTTATACTGTAACTACAAATTTTGCAGATTTTCCAGTGATTAAATGCAGAGTTGGAGCTCATGATATATTTATATTTCCTAGGTTCACAGCTAATTTATATTTTCTCACTGTATTGTTAATTGGAAGAAAATTAAGCAATAAAAATTTCTTGAATTCACTTTTTAAACTTTGATTTTAGTACTCTCCTCCTTTAGCCCATTTGTTAAAAAAGAAAGAAAAAAAAAAGGTGAATTAAAGGAGAGCCACAGTGTCAGGAAGAGCTAAATATCTTCATCCTCCTTCCCTGTTCTAGATTTTTAGTTTTGTTCAGTTACCAACAGAAAAACAGTGAATTTAATTAGGTAGCCTATGTTGTCCCTACAATCCAGGAAGCAATTGTACATTTTCCAGATGCCATACTTCTCAGATCACAGGGGGAGAATGAATTGTAAGTATTCGATAATTTAATATTAACACTCTTTTTTTTCATAACATTAAGGTTTTCAACAGAAGATGAGGAGAGTTTTCTTTATTCAGAATACCTGCATTATGGAAAGTACTTCTTGATGGCCAGTCATAAATTTATGTTTTCTTGTTGTACATACCTGCAGGTTACTCATTTAAAATTTATGTTGATTACTATCCAACATGCATGTCAGAGAATTGTTTTCTGTAAAATAAAATTTGACAATCTTAGACTATTAGTTCCATTAATGAAATATGAAGTGGGTCTGTCAGATACCACATGCATACCACCTTGAGTCATTGGATTCTGGTGTGACTGCAGCCACCAGAGCAGCAGCTCTGTATAAATTGACAGGTTTCGCTGACAATAGCTGTATTAGATCTGGCTGTTGTGACAAAATACCATAGACTGGGTGGCTTATAAATAGCATATATTTATTTCTTGTAGTTCTGGAGGCTGGGAAGTCCAAGATCAAGGCACCATCAGATTCATTGTCTGGTGAGGACGTGAATCCTTATAGATGGCTGTCTTCTCACTCTTACCTCATAAGGGTGATGGATCTCTCTCAGATCTCTGGTATAAGGGCATTAATACCATTCCTGAGGGCTTAGCCCTCATGATCTGACCACTTTCCAAAGACCCCAACTCCTAATACCAACACCTTGGTGGTTACAATTTTAATACATAAATTTTGGCAAGTGGTGGTGGGGGAACAAATATTCAGATCATAGCAAAAGTTCCTTATTTCACATCTATAATCTTGACTTATAGCTGCACCCTGGGCTTCTCTGTTGCTTCTGATGTATTAGATGCCACAGGAACTGACTGCTGTCTAGTCATGCACAACCAAGAATGCTTTCTTATACTTCCTAATATATACATAGTTTATAATTTTGTTTTAGGCTCTACTGTGTGGAGAACTCAGGCTGAGACTCTTTGTATATGTGTATCATGCTTAAGATCAGGATCACAGATTTTTTTTAAATGAAGTACACTTGTAGACCTAGAACTATTTTCTAGATGTGCAACATCAAATTCTCTGAACTTCATTTTCTTTACTTAATAAGTAAAAAGTGGAAATTATAAGACTTTTATCATAGAAATTTAGGAGAAAAAGACAAGAAGGATGTGCAAAATTTTTAGTAGACTGCTGACCTATAGTAAGAGTATAATAAATATAACCTAGCTATTTAGTGACCATTAACAATTATTCTTCTGCTTTTGTTTTTTCCTGAACAATACACAAAATAGCTGTAAGCCAAATAAATTTGGAAATTTTATTTTTAAATTTATACATGTACAATGCAATGAACAATGCTGAGGAAAAATTTGAAATGGGGATTGTTATTTTAAATATTATATACTATTTAATATATAAGATAAGAAAGATATTTAAAGACAGTAAAGTATATGAAATCATTGCAAAGCACCTGTATATCCTCAAGCAGTATTTAGTGTTAACCTCATATTATTATTGTGAGAATTTAATAAGAAAATTTATGTATAGCACTTAGTATGCTAAGTTTCTGTCATATTTTAAGTGGTCAGTCCTTATTATTACTATTATTATAGCATAAAATGGTTCAGTAAAACTATGAAAATTATATTACTTTTGCTTATTTCATCTATTACAGCATCACTTTGTTACAAATGACATTTAAATTAATGTACAAAATTATGAAAAATTATGCATAAGGCAGTAAGCAAATTAAAACCACATGAAACATTTCATGTATAAAATTATTATATCATTTAAATAAAAATGAACATGGAAGTGATAAAATATATAAAGATATTCATGTACTATCTTACTTTTGATAAAATGTTTTGGTTATTGTAAACTGGGCAGTTACTGTGTACCAAGCATTGTGCTCTATTCTTTTTTTTCATTAATGCTGAAAATCCTAAAAAAATTCTTGAGAAAGATATCACTATTAAATAACACGCTAAGGAAACTGAGGTACAGGAAGATGAGCAATTTGTCTGAAATCAAATAGTAAAGACTTACACCATAATGAAACCAAAGGTCTCTGGTGTTTTAGCACTATGCATAAATTTAAAAAGAAAAAGGAAAAGGAAGAAAGAAAAGAAGAAAGGATCAAAGGAAGAAAGAGAGGAAGTGAAAGAAAAGAGAGCAAGTAAATGCAGACAGGTTGGATTCAACTTCTGTCCTATAAAATCAGCTTTTTTTATAATCTGAAAGAGATAG
Source organism: Cynocephalus volans (assembly GCF_027409185.1). NCBI lineage: Eukaryota > Metazoa > Chordata > Mammalia > Dermoptera > Cynocephalidae > Cynocephalus > Cynocephalus volans. The sequence continues at coordinate 120,972,604 of NC_084468.1, forward strand.
TTAGACAATAAGCCTATTAGACTTTATGTGGATTTAAATGGGTTATTTTTTGGTGTTAGTAGAATTGAAGGTAAATTTTTATCAATCAATTTATTGCTAGTACAATTTGCCCTCTGCTTCTTTGCATTCATTCCTTTGAAATCCATTTATTGGGTCTGTACATGTCAAACTCTGTAGACTAATCTACTTTCATTAAAAGTGGGAAATTTGGAGTTAATCATAGTAAAATCTTATAGAAATTATGGGATGCAATTGGAAGTAATATTTGACTTAAACTAGCACTAAAAACGAAATCTAAGTAGTCTCACTAAATGATTACAAGTGAATTATATGAGTGAGTTTTGTCTTAACTCAGATAGTCTTAGTTGTGAGGTCTATTCATACAGTGAATACAATACGTGGCCAAAAAGCTTTCAATGGTTTGTAACCCTGAAGCTTCTGCTGCCAAAGTTGTTAAACAGGCTTTTGTTTTGGTGATATGCAATATTAAATCCTATTTAAGCAGAAAGTTATTTTTCTCTAGAATTAAAAAGTAATGATATCGGTGTACATAGCTCTTTCCATAAAAGGAACGAGGACAAAAAAGACACAGAATCCTCAAGTCAGAGAGATAAAGAACTGGAACAAGTCACAAGAGCATTGTTTCAAAGCATTTTAGTGAGAAAAAATGTGTTTCCCTAGAAACAGTTGATAAACGTCTAAATTCTATACTCTGGTACGAACATAAAAAAGGGCAAGGACTTGGCACTAAGAGCTTTGAAACAAGATATGGACATCGTATTGCAATGCTGTGGGAGAAGAGCCATGCTGTCTTTATCATGATAATCAGAGCGGATTACACTGATATAAAATCAAAAGAAATGATTTACAATCCCACCAACAGTGCAGGAGGTATCTCAATGTAGTTTTAATCTTCACATCCCTGGTAATTAGTGATGTTGAGTATTTTTTCATGTACCTGTTGGCCATTTGTATGTCTTCCTTTGAAAAATGTCTATACAGCTCCTTTGCCCATTTTTTAATTGGCCTATTTTTTTTTTTACTGTATAATTACTTGAGTTCTATGTATATTCTGGATATTAGTCCCTTGTCTGATGCATAGTTAGCAAAATTTTTCTCCCACTCTGTGGGTTGTCATTTCACTCTGTTGATCATTTCCTTTGCTGTGCAGAAGCTTTTTAGTTTGATATAGTCCCATTTGCTTAATTAGTACAACCACTATGGAAAACTTTATGGAAGTTTCTCAAACAACTACAGATAGATCTTCCATACAATCCAGTAATACCACTTCTGGGTATAAACCCAGACGAATGGAAATCGTCACGTTGAAGGGATACCTGCATTTCCATGTTCATTGCAGCTCTATTTACAATATTCAAGACATGGAGCCAACCTAAATGTCCATCGATAGATGATTGGATAAGGAAACTGTGGTATATATGCACCATAGAATACTACTCTGCCATAAAAAAAGAATCAAATTCTCCCATTTGCAACAACATGGATGAGCTTGGAGAAACTTATGTTGAGTGTAATAAACAAAGCAAAGAGGGATAAATACTTCATGTACTCTTAAGTGGGAGCTAAGAGAGAAAGAAGCGAGGAAAGAAAGACCACAGTAGAGCATTGGTCTTGCAGAGGGAGAGAACATAACTTGGGATACAAAGTGGAGTGGGGGGGGACGGAAGGAGGGGGAGGGAGGTTGGGGATAATTGGGTGGGGGATAAGGGGTACAAAAGCAATTTCTGGTAATGGGTGTGCTGCCAGTATGAATCTGGCCTTCATATCATGGGCACATGGGGTAACAATGAGCTTTGTATCTCATGAATATTCATAATAGACAAATAAATAAGTAAAAGAAAATCAAAAGAACTGCAGATTGATATAAACCACGGTATATTCTTTAGATGTTGTTGTATTTGAGCATATAAAAGTAAACAGGATATATTATATTTCAACAATTCTTTTTTTTTTTTTTTTTTTTTTTTGTCTTTTTGTGACCAGTAAGGGGATCGCAACCCTTGGTGTGGTGTCGCCTGCACCGCGCTCAGCCTGTGAGTGCACCGGCCATTCCTATATAGGATCCGAACCCTCGGTGGGTGCGCCGCTGAGCTCCCAAGCGCTTCTCCGCTTCTCCCGAGTGCGCCACGGGGCCGGCCCATATTTCATCAATTCTAAGAAACACATTTGCCCCCAAATTTTAGCATCTTTGAAACTGGAGTGAGTTTTATATTCTAAGGCACCCTGCTACAATAATTAGCAGTGTTGTTCCGCTTCCCTTCTAAGGGATAGATTGCCTCTGGAGCTGCATGGAGAGTAGTCAGTGAAGAAATAAGGGTAGAAACAGGGAGAACCAGAAAGGAGGCTGTTGGAATAATCCAGATGAGAGATGATTATAATTCGGACCAGATGATAGTAAATGTTCACATTCTAGTTATATTTGGAAAATATCATTCAAAATATAGTCTATCCTTACTATTCACAGATTCCATACTTACAAAGTTGCCTACTCACTCAAATTTATTTGTGACCCCAACATTAATACATTAATACTGATGGTGCTTTCACAGACATTCATGGGTATGTACAGAGCTGGGAAAAATTTGAATTGTCCAACATGCACGTTCCCAGTTGTAGTCAAATAAAGCAAGGCTCTCTTTTCGTGTTTCAGTTGTCATACTTGAAGCACATATTTTCATGATCTATTTAGTGTAATGGTTTTCACGTTTTTGTGCTTTTTGCTTGTGATCTTTCTGTTTAATATGCTCCACAGGCATAGTGCCTGTTGTGTAGTGTTCCGAAGTGCAAGAAGTCTGGGCTGTGACTTATGGAGAAAATACCTGTTAGATAAGGTTTGTTCAGGTATGAGTTATAGTGCTGTGATTTCAATGTTAATGAATAAACAATATATATTAAATAAGATGTCTTTAAACAGAAACTCACATATATTGGTCAGTTTAAAAACAAAACAACAACAACAAAAAACAAAAAACAAAAAACAACGTTGTGACCAGAAGCTTACAGAAACCTTACTCTGTAGGGTCTCTAAGAGCAACAGTTCAGTATTCAGTAACTCAGTGTTATTAGCAGCTTTATAGAACATTACCCTGAGTAACAAGAGTTGACTGTATCTCATTTCATATGGGCTGTGAGAAAAAGGGAAGGGAAAGAATGACTCCAAGGTCTTTGGGCTAATCAACTGAAATAATTAAGTTGTCATTCATGGTTATGGAGAATAATGTGAATGAATCTGGTTTCAGAATAAAGAACAGGAATTTAGTTCCATCCTGTTGAGTTAGAGATATCTTTGACATGACCAATAGAAGATGGTAATATGAAAGTTACATAAACAAGTAGGGAGTTTGGGCTGGAGAGTACTTGGCTGGAGTTATAAATTTCAGATTAATCATCAGACTTAATTTATTGCAGCCATTGAATCTGGATAAAATAGCCAAGGAAATAAGTGAGTGTAATTCAAAAGGAGTCAAGTACTGAGTTTGGGGACATATAACATTAATTTATACTTTGCAACATTAGAATAAAGAGAAGAAACATTCAAAAGAGACTAAGATGGAACAATCAGTGAGATACAGTGAAAACAAATAGAGTTCGGTGTCCTGGAAGCCACGTTAAGAGAATATATCAAAAATAAGGAAATAAGCCACTTCTATGTATTAAGTCAAGAAAAATGATGACATATAATTGCTTCTTAAATTTAGCAAATTAAGGTCATTGCTAATCTAACAAATCCTGATTGGAATGCTTTTAAGAGAGAATGGAAGAAGAGTAATCAGAGACAACTCTTAAGAATTTTTCAATAAAAGGGAAGAAGAAACAAGATCATAGCTACCAACTAAAAATGGTCAAAAAGTATCTTTTGTGTGTCCTGTTTTTATGATGGGAGATAAAAATATGTTGGCATGTTGGTGGAAAATAGAAGATGGAAAACAGAAGAGTTATGAAAAAAATAATAATGTGGGAAATAAAGAGAGGTTTGCTGAAGCAATGTCTTTAAGTAAATGAGTAAGAATGGGATTTAGTATATATGTTAGGGGATTGAATTTAGACAGAACCATCAGAGTCATCAGTGACAGCAGATACAAAGACAGAGTTTGCGATCCTTAATGAGATTCACAGACTTATATTTAAAAGTGAATTTTAAATTTAAATATAAATTTAATTTTGTTTTATGCATTTATCCACTCATATTTACTAGCACACATGCAGATTTGGAGTAAGCAGAGTTGGATCTAACCAGAGTTGTGATTTGCCAAGATAGAGTGACGGTGGTAAAGAGGTAAAAGAGTTGAGAAATATGCAAAGGAGTAATCATGATGTGACCAAGCATCATAGCCTTATGTACCTTGAAAATAGACTCTGTAAACCTTAAAACTTATTGGGAATATGGACTGAATGCAAGAGAAGATATCGGGATGAGAGGTATACATAGAACAAGTTAGGAAAAAAGAGGAAGGAAATTTAAGGAAACTCATTCCGGAGTTGTCTACAGATGTCTGAAAGTGCACAGCCAACTGAGGGATGATTACAACTCAGAACAGTCTTTACAGTATATGAGCAAACTTAAACTCATATCTCCTGATTCTCAGTGGCCAGTTTTGTACCACAAAGTGAGCACAAAGTCCCTGCATTTCGGAATTGTGTTATCTGACCTTTCTGATAGCCATTGACAAAGCCCGATCCTCCAAAGCACAGAATTCAGCTGAACCTGGTACTGAAAAGAGGAATCCTGTCATTTCTTCATGGGCCTGGCTGAGTTGAACAGAGCCCTGGATCTGCAGAGTTTTTTGATGTTTTGTACACCAAACACCATGATGAACCAATACCTTCATAACAAAACAGCTAGAGATTGATGTAATCCACTGTATACTATTTAGATTTTGTTTTATTTAAGTATTAAAATAAACATAATATATTAGATTTCATCAATTAAAATGATTGGGAAAATGTGAATATATGAATACAGGTGGATAACTTGAAATTGCCAAGCAAAATTCCAAACTTAGGTCAGATACATATTAATTTAAATAAAATAAAAAAAACGTATTCTTAATATGTTTTAAAAATATGTGGAATAGAAATGAACCCAGAATTAACTTTGGTTTAGGTCTAATTCATAATTGTCCATTGGAACATCCTGGCCTTACTTTTGCCTTTTGTCTCAAGACTACAAACATTCTTGTCTATCCTGTGCGTATAAAACGTAAAAATATAAAATAAAATAAAATAATTTTTAAAACCTAAAAAAAACTACAAAAGAAAAATTACACAAAAAGTAGTATTTAAAGAATGCAAATTGAAACATAATACCGTTTTTTGCTTTGCCCCCAAATTTGCAAACTAAAATATTATGCATGTTTTAGTTTATGTGAAGAGTATTATAAATGACTCAAATTTTGAAAGGGCAATTTTATAATATGTATTACAAATCTTGAATTGTCCACAAGAAAGTATTAGCCACATATGCAACATTTTCTGTAAATAATTAATCTGTAGAAGTTTATTTCTTGCATTTTGCATTTAACAGAATAAAATTGCAAAGGCAGAAATGTCCAGTAGTAAGTTGAGCTGTCAAGACACAGGAAAAAAATTAAGAAAATACCTAACACACATTTTAAATATTGCAACAATAATTCAGATGTGCAACTTGAGTAAGCAATTGGAATCAAATGCAACTGAAAATTAAATATTTGAGGAGAAAAATGTTAGAAAAATTTCTCTCAGATTTTTGAGAGAAAACAGTACAAAAGCAAAAGCGACAAGAAGACAGATGACTAGGGATTTGAAAAATGTATAATTACTGAGAAACCCAGAAAAAGGATTAGTAAGAAAAGAATTAGTCAGATGAATAGTCAAAATGTGGGGCATTTTCTCCTTTTCCGGTTTTGTTAAGCATAGTGGCACTGACCTCGCAGGCAGGCATCTCTAACGATAGCATGAAATCACTGCTGAAACCTGATACTAAAATATCCTTAACATTTAAGTAAATTGCATACTTTGCAGCCAAGATATGCTCAGGCACCATTTTCTTTTGTTCTGAATGCTCTGAGATTTAATAAATATGCTTTCTGTGGGAAGTAGAAATAATTAGATAGTTAACAATCATTCAGTTCTATTTGGAATAACTGATATTTTTCTATGACTTCAAATAAGCAATAATAATATTTACTTTGAATATAGAACAATTAATAGAGAACATTATGAACATTACAACTTTTCTTCAAAGTGACAATTTCTTATATCAAATAAATAACAAAAAGTCTAATATAGAAAAGATTCTCTTGAGAGGAAAGTAAAAGAAAGTGCTAGATTAAGTCAACACAATTTTTTTTTTTTTAAGAATTGGGAATAAACAATTCTACTGTCAGTGCTGTAAGACCTTAATATAAATGGTTTACAGCATTAAATATTAAAGTATTAATGCCAAAAATAATGTAGAAATTCCACATTTATATTAATCCTCTATTTATTTGCAATTTGCAGTAAACCAAATGGAAGATATATTTATATAAATATCACATGCTGCATAATCATCATAGTATTTAAATAAAAATAGCAATAAAACATATTGATAGATTGATATCTCAGTATTAATTAAGCATTTTTTCTTCAGGTTGATTGATATATACTAGTCAAACATCTGATTCTGATTTTTAGTCTATTTGGAACAGCATATACTTATGTAATTTTGTCCACTCTGAGATTTGCATGTTATATTAAAATTAAATAAGGCTCCTTTTACTTTCTATTTTTGGAAGTTTCCAATTAAATTAGCTATTATGGCATTATAAAATTATCATTTATGCACTAAAATATATTCTTAGTCTTACCCCGGATAGCAAGTACATTGTTCCCCCATTTCTTCATGCTGTGGAGTGTGTTTACTCATGCAACTTCTTTTGCCTGCTTTGCCTAGTTTAAGACATTTGCACTAACTATAAAATCTGGCTGTTGGAGGCCTTTCCAATTTTTATGGGTTTCTTGAATTTGGGGTGACCTTCAGAAAGAAAAGAAAGGGGTGAAACCACTAATATTACATAGTGAGTTTCCCAATACCATGGGGAAAAGGATGGGACTTTTACTGAATTTGCTTTAAGAAAGTGAGAGAATTGACAGTTCTTCTAAATTTGAATTTTTGGATTAACATAACTATCTATTACATTGTTGTTTTATTCATGTTAAATTATCTATGCATTTGCCAAGTGACATATTTGCACTTTATTGTCTACGTTTCCAAGTAGTTATTCTGTTTTCAACTCCTGGTATTATGGATTAAAGAAAGGCTTTTTATTATCTGTCCCCATATCACAATCCCTGCTCAACCCCATCCCTATCTTGAAACAACATGGTATTTTCAAATATTAGGAATTTTACTTTGGTTTCTAAGTTATACAATGTTGTGCCAGGTTTGCAGAAACTATATTAGAATCTCAAATAGCAACTGGACAACACCAAAATATAAACATCTTTCACTGCTTAACATAAGTAAAGATATGCAAGTTATAAATGTAGGAATATTTCCATATTTATGTTAAACTCATTTCCCACTTTTGATTTTTCTTTTCTGTCTCTTTGGGTATTGCCTCATCCACTTTAGATAGAAGGATTAAGAAGTATCAAAACGGAAGAGTTGTATAAATTGGACAACTCAGCTTTTCAGCTATTTCCAAAATAATTACATTAGCAGTTGAAAAAAAAGATTATTAGAAGAACAAAGTATTAAAATTTAATAGTAACATTCACTTTCTGCATCAACACTAGTAAGGGAATCATTGTGAGGTATAGACACTACCAATGACTAAGTAAATAAGTAAATACAATTGAAAGGCCAAAAGTACAAAGCCAGTGGTCCATCTTAGAAGTCCCAGTTATAATTAATTGGGTCTTGGTAACTTGTAAAACTGTGGGTAAAAATAGAAAAAATAAGTACATTTAGAAAAGTTTCATAAGGATTTGGGTTCCTAAAGGTAGTGAAGCAATAAGAGATTGAAATCTAGGGTTATAGTTTTCCATCAAAAAACCTATTTCAATACTCATCCAGTTGTTTTGACTACACATTATATTCCATTTTATTGTGTTAGACTTGAGCGTGAAAATAGCCTGTCATTTATAGGGGTGAATTGTTGAAGAATATCCTGAATGATTCCCTGAGGGAGCAATTATAATTGTTTAAGGAGGATAAATAAGAATAGAAGAAGTTTCCATGTCACAGGTCGCATTAGATTCAGCATTGCCCATATGGGTGTTGGAAGATAACTATGGGGAAATTGTAGATACAATTTCTGCTATATATATAGCGTTATTGATTCGAGACATCAGTTTTGAATAGAAATGTTGAATAAGGGTTGAGATGCCCAAAGGGCAGGCCATTTTCTTGGTGAGCCCTTCACTCTGTCCGCAGCTCAAGCACAGTGCACTGAAAGTTCAAACACTTTTTCAGTTACCACTGAGTGGCAGCTCTCCCTTTTTAACCTCTTTAACCAAGCAACCTGCAATCATCTCTAAATCATTAATATAAAGTTCCTCTTAAATCTTAAGACATTTATCTTCCCATCAGGCAAGTAAGCCTTCGCTGAGTTCTTGTCAGCAAACACACCAGTAGAATAGCTCCAAGAACTGTTTTTATTATAACTTGCTCCCTAACTAATCAGTACAGCAGGACTAAGTGGCATGTCATTCTGAAATATGCCACTGTGAGTGTCGCTTCATGTAGGAAGTGTGCTGCTGGATGTAAAATGGAAAAGAAAAACAATTCTCACAAACTATTTGGCTATCTTTTTTATATACATAGTTATAATGTATGTTATTGTCTGTGTTCCCAAGTTATTTTGTTATCAAATCCTGGTATCACGGATAGTGGGAGGCTTTTTATTATCTATTCCCTTCTTTTTGGACTCCCAAATTTCCTTTAGGCATAACAACGAAAAAACAAAAACAAAACTAAACTAAAAAACTTTCCTGACTCTCATCTCACGTGCGTAAGATAATTCTGTGTCTAGCAGTGGGAATGGAGCCCAGACAAAGCAAAACATTTTAACCTCTGGACACACCCACTGGTTCTGGGATAAGCCTATAAACCAATCTTGTTCAGTTAATATTAACAGTTAGACTTGTAAGAGCACCAAATGGAAAACATAAGCTTTTTTTCCCTTTCCTACATTGATCCTGGGATGATGTTAGCATATTGTTACTAGCAACCACTATGCTGAGCTAAGAATGCAGCCGTCTTAGTAGAGAAAAAAGATAGAAAAAGACTGAGATCTGATGATACTAATTAAGACTCTCGTTTCAAACTCCACCTGGATCTAATTCTATGTCTGCATTTTTCAGGAATATGAATAAATAAGTTCCCTTGTTCAGCCAGTTTTAGTTGAATTTTCTATCCCTTGCTATAGAAACCACCCTAAATGATACAATAACTTATCCTATATTAGGCATGAAATAGAAAATAAAAATGCAAGCTTCAAGACAGGGAATATTTAGCCAGTGTCACAGAGTTCATGAATATATTCACAGAAGGATTCTTTTTGCGGCCCAGCTCAATCATGAATCTGCTCTTTCCACTAAAAGCTAGTATGGCTTTTAACATCCACCTTCCAAATTTTATCACAGGCTGTATCAGATAGCACTCTAAGAGACTTTCTTACAAGCATAAAATGCAGTTGTAATCATTATTTTGCAGAGACAAATGCAACTTAGCAAAAGTCAAATTCAAATATTTTATGAAGTGGAGCTTCAGTCATAGACATAAACTAAAAATTAATGATGACTCAGTACTTAAAGTTTGGACTTTGAGAAATCGCAGAGATGTTGAGAAGTCCTCGTTCTTTGTGATTAAGGGTCTGAAACAGCAAACTCTTCCAACTATGCATGAAGTAAGTCTCAGCAAAATTAGAAGAATCAAATGTTTCCCATTCCTTCAGAGATGAAAGAAAAGCACTTAATACTGCAAATCATATAAAATAGTATCATTACATGTATTTTTCTAATAAGTAAGTCTTATAAGACACTCAAACCTTGGAAATTGTTATTATGTCTTGTGTAACTAACCTTTAAAAATGGACCAATTGTCTTAATTAATAAAACATTGTCATTGTAATAACATTTAATTTGGCATCTCTGATTTCTCATTGGCATATACTTTGTGATTCCTTTTTGATTGATCAGATGAGATTGGAACATTTATCTTCTCTATCTATGGAGGAATCAAACAAAAGCATTCTGTCAAATTTCTTATTTAAGTAAAGAATCTGGGAGTCCTTTCTCATTTAAATTAATCTAAGAAAAAGGTATAACCTTTCATGTTAGTCATTAGAAACTTTTTGATCAAGAAAGACCTAGATTGGATTCTATCTCTGCTTCTACATGATTCTGAGCAAATAAATTAACCTCTCTGAGTGTTAATTTACTAATTGATAAAATACACTTGGTTCTATAACTTATTTCATAGAAGCAGCATTTAGTTTCATTGAATTTGTCTGTTTAATTTCTGTCTCACTGATTTTTGTGCTATTTTTTATTATCTCTTTTTCTTGCTTTATGTTTCATTTGTTTTTTTAAGGGGGTATCTTAGATTACTGATTTGAGAATGTACTTTTGTTTAAAATAGGAGTTTAATGCTATGAATTGTACTGTAAACTTTAACCAGAAAAGACCCCGTATAACTAAAACAATCTTAAACAAAAAGAACAAAGTTGGAGACATCATACTTCATGACTTCAAAATATGCTGTAAAGCTATAGTGACCAAAATAACATGGTACTGGAACAGAATAGAGAGCCCAGAAATAAATCCATGCATTCATATCCAACTGATTTTTGACAAAGGTGCCACGAATATGCAGTAAGAAAAGGACAGTCTCTTCAATAAATGGTGCTGCGAAAACAGGATGTCCACACACAGAGTATTGAAATTAGACCCCAATCTCTCACCATACACAAATATTAACCCCAAATAGATTAAAGACCTAAATTTAAGAGCAGAAACTATGAAACTACTAAAATAAAACATAGTGGAAACGTTATATGAAATGGGAGTGGCCAGCACTTTTTAGAGCAAGACTCTAAAGGTACAGACAAGGGCACTAGAGCAAAAATTCACAAATGGGACTATATTGCACTGAAAAGCTTCTGCACAGCAGGGGACACTATCAACAAAGTGAAGACACAATCAACAGGTCAGGAGAAAGTGTTTGCAAACTACACATCAGAAAAGGGGATAATATCCAGGATATATAAGAAACTCAAACAACTGAACATCAAAAAATCAAATAACCCAATTAAAAAATGGCGAAGGACTTGAACAGACATTTCACAAAAGACAACATACAGATGGCCAACAAACACGTGAAAAAATGCTCAAAAGCACTAATCATCAGGGTAAGCAAATTAAACAGCAATGAGATATCACCTCACCCCTGTTAGAATGGCTATTATCAAGAAAGAAAATAACAAATGCTGGAGAGGATGAAGAGAAAATGTAATCCTCCTACAATGTTGGTGGGAATGTAAATTGGTACAGCCATTGTGGAAAACAGCAAGGAAGTAGATCTGTCTTTTGATCCAGCTATTCCACTACTGGGTATATACACAAAAGAAATGAAATCAGTATATCAAAAGACAAATGCACTCCTATGTTCATCACAGCACTATTCACAATAGCCAAGAGATGGAATAAACCTAAATGTGCATCAACAGATGAATGAATTTAAAAACTATGATATACATACACAAGGGAATACTATTTACCTATAAAAAGAAATGATATCCTATCATTTGCAGCCACATGGATAGAACTGGAAACCATCATGTTAAGTGAAGTAAGACAGGCACAGAAAGACAAATACTGCATGATCTGACTTGAGTGGAATCTAAATAATAACGATAATAATAATAATAAAGTAGTTCTCATAGAAGTAGAGAGTAGCACAGTGATTATTAGCTGGAGGGGGTAGGGGATGGAAAGTGGTGGACTAAAAGGCACAAAACTATGCTATTTACCCTAAGTGAATCATTGTGTAGTATGTGCATGTATTGAAACAATACTCTGCACGCCACAATATGAACAAGTAAATGAAAAAATTTTTAAAAAATAAACACTTTAGCAGGATTTAAAATTTTATATATTCTATTTTCGTTTTTAGTCAGTTCAAATTTTGTTTTTCAATATACCTTCAGATTTGTTCTTTAACCTATAGGTTAATTTGCAAATATTTTGTAATTTTTCAAATAACTTATTAATTTTATATCAGTTCTTTATGGTTGGAAAGTTATTTTATTATTTCTATTGTTTTTATTTGCTTGGTTTATTATATGACCAAGAATATGTTCTGTCTTAGTGAATGTTCCATATATATTTCAGAAGAACATGTATTCTACTGAAATTAGGTGGGTGTTCCATAAATGTCAATTCTATCTTTGATAGTGTTCAATTCTTTAAGTCCTCACTGATTGGCTGCTAGTTCTACAGTTACAGAGAGAGTGGTGTTATGGTCTCAAGCTCTAATTGTAGATATTTTCTGTTTCTTTTTTCACTTCTGTCAGTTTTCGCTTTATATAATTTATAGCTCTGTTGTTAGTTACATGCACATTTAAAGTTGTTATGGTTTCTAGGAGAATTCATATTTTCATCATTATAAAATATTTCTTATTATTCCTTGCAACATTCATGTTCTGAATCTATTTTATCATTTATTAGCTTTCTTTTGATTAGTATATGCATAGTATAATGATTGTTACCTTTTTCCTTTTAACATCTCTATGCCCAGATATTTAAAGTGTGTTTCTTATAGATAGCATATAATTGGTTCTTTCTTTCATTATTTAATCTACCACTTCTTAAATTAAATGGTGTCCTTTAAGTGTTTATCTTTCATGTGATTATAAATATAGATTAAAATCTATTACATTTGTGGCTGTTTTCTATTTGTTCCATTTATACCCTACTATTTTCCCCCTCTAATTATGTCTTCCTTGTGTTAATTAAACATTTTGTATGGTTATATTTTATCTTCATTATTGCTTTATTATTTATACCTGTTTAATTTTTTAGCGATTGCCCTAGGCTTAAAATATAATTTTTTCTTAATAAGAGTCTTCCTTTAAATCATTTAAATCACTTCATTTTATGTTTAGTGTGAGTATCTTGTAACCATATATTCTTATTTATACCTATTCTTTCCTCTGTAGTATTGCTGTCATATGTTTTACTTTTATATGTCCTATAAACACAATATGTTATCATTATATTTTCTTTAGAAAGTCAGTTATTGCTTTGCTCTGATTTCCTTTACAGTCTTTACTATCTATCATATCCCATAATTTAACTTTAGATAGAAATTGTAATGGACTCTTTGCACTGTCAGAGAAAAAGAAAAGTGTCATTCTGAAAAGAATATAAACTTTCACTACAAGTGAGGAATAGTGAACCATAGATAAAGCCAAGCCTACAGTCTATTTTAGTATTTAGTAATTGCAATTTTATTGCCATTTTTTTCTAAGCCAATTCTTTTTGGTTAGGGTATAAGAAATGATATGAAAATAGACTGGGAAGTGTTTTCAGGAATAATACCTTTAAGATAATGAAAGAAAAACAGAATTCAGCAGAGAAAGAAATTGAAGTATAATATAGATGCAACAGAGGCCTCAGCTGATCCCACCAAGAGCTCTAGTGCTTGGATGGGTCTTCAGAAATGTCCCAAATAGAGGAAAAGCTTCGGGACTTTGTACTCCTATATAAACTGCATTTGGTATAGGAGTCTTCCCACTGAGGGGATCTAAGAGTGTATGAAGCAGCTTCCTTAAGCGAACTAATCCTGGGAAGGGACATTTCTATGAGCCATCATCGGCCATCACTCCCATACCTGGTAACAAGCGTCTTCATTCAGCAAGGGGATTTAAACAGTTCACTACAACATCCACTACAGGCCGCTCCATGTGTCACTTAGATCCACTTGTTTCCTATAATAAGTGTTCTCCATCTGGAAACAGATCCTCTAGATCTCTTTTCCTAGGGGAAATATAGTGTTATTGAGAATAAAACAAGCCTCTCTTCTCCAGCTTTAGGGCCACATATGATACTCATAGTCTTCCTCCTCATCTACTGCTACTAAACAAACTAAACATAGAATAACCATATGACCCACTCTTGAATATATACCCAAAAGAATTCAAAAAAAGTACTCAAACAGATTCTTCTATGCAAATGTTCATTGCAGCATTATTTACAATAGTCAAAAGGTGGACACCATCCAAGTGTCTTTCAATTGATTATTGAATAAATAAAATGTGGCACATCCATACAATAAAATATCACTAAGCTGTAATAAGGAATAACATTCCACCACATACCACAGCATGAATAAACCAAGAAAACATTACCCGAAGTGATATAAGCCAGACAAAAAAGGAAAAATGTTGATAAATAGGTTTTCAAAATAAGTAGTGATGAAGGCTGTGTGATGTTTTGAATGTAACTCACGTCACTGAATTATTCACCTGAAAATAGTTTTAAAGGCAAATTTTATGTTATAAGTAAATATAAAAAATATATGAATTATATATATAAATCTGATGTATATACATTTAATAATTTTAAAATATATGTATAAATTATATATATTTCACAGTTAAAAAATAATTTAATATACCCAAACCATTAAATCATATATTTTAAATGGGTGAATTATACACTATGTGAATTATATCTCAATAAAGTTATTTTTAAAAATTTTGGCAGAAGAGTTCCAAGATATGACATTATGGATCACCTGTGTGCCAAATATATTTTTACTTTTAGCCATCATTTAACAACAATCCTATCTCCATGTAATGATCAAAATCAATTATCTCTGCCGGGATAGTGACTTCTTTCTTCCACACTGGTTTTTTTTTTTAGCTTTAGGAGGCTGATATAATGTGGGATCCTGGTTTTCAGACTAAAATTCATACCATTGGCTCTCCTGGTTCTCAGGCCTTCGGACTCAAGTCTGGAACTTCACATTGGCTTTCCCAGGTGTCCAGTTTTGCTGACTTCTTAGTAATCACATGAGCTAATTTCTCTTCTCTCACTCTCTCTCTCTCTCTCTCTCTCTCTCTCTCTCTCTCTCTCTCTCACACACACACACACACACACACACACACACACACACACACACACACACACCCATTGGTTCTGTTTCTCTGGGGAACCCTGACTAATGCAGCATTATAATGTGACATAAATATCTTCACTCTTTGTGACTAATCCCCTTATTATCTACAGACCCTTTCCCTAGACTTTCCTGTCCTGATCTAATCTTTCTGCCTCCAGGCTCCTGATAAAAAAACTGAGTCATTCTTCACTGCTATGGGTTCATATATATTCTCATTTAGGGAACCTTTTCCTACCACACAATGTGTATGACCAGAGACACTGCCTGAAGCTCTGTCCATGTGAGGATTTCTCCTCAGCACTGTTATTCAGGAACACTCCTCCAGAACCAGAGGTCTACTAGGAATGGTGCTTATGGTGGGAAGTACACGATACTATAATTTGTTTTTATATTTGTGGGGACATACCAGAAAATCCCAGACCATTGGACACCTAAAAACTTCACTTATGGGGCCAGTCCCTGAAATGTCATAGAGTATATTTCTCACACTCTGGAGTGCATGGGCCTTGAATTATACTTAGAATAGTCCATCGTCAGTGTACACCCACAAGCCAGTCTATCTGTGACATTTTCCTTGACCTTTTGCCTTCAACATGATAGACTCCCATGTAACAATAGGGTTGAGCTGAGGAACAGGTGTCAGTGAGACAGTGGGATAAAGTGCAAGTCTGAGTCACTTTTTGCCAATTGTACTCCTAACCCTCATTCTGTTCGATTACAGATATACTCCTTCAGTCTTGGAATAGAAAGCTGCTGGATATATGAAACCATTTGATTTGGAAGGTCTCACAAAAGCCAGCTTATAAAGGATGGTATGGCTGCACGCTCACTTGAAATCCCATGGTCAGCTTTTTCTCATGGATGAGTAGCATGTGAAAATCTGCTTTATGACTGGTATATAATTCGTTGTTGTATATAAATGTTTTTTCTACCACAAGTAGCTCTAATTTCTTAGAGTCTACTAGTTTAGATGATCCAAGCAACAGGACAACTTGCATTGTAGCCTGCTTCTGCTGTACAATCATTCCTTATATGGGCCTCACTCCTGGATGGAAGTTTCCATTTCAGTCTGTAATGGATGAAAGTAGTATTCTCAAGTGTAGAATATGTTGCCTCCAGAACCAGAGAGCTACTAAGAATCATGCTTGCTTCTTTTTGGTGGGAAATCTGAAGTGTCATAATTTGTTTCTATGTTGTAGGAGATGTACCAGAACACAACTGACAACTGGACCCCTAAAAAAATGCATCGATGTGCCCAGTACCTGAAACATCACAGGGTTTATTTCTCATGCTCTGGATTGCATGTGTCTTACCAAGGCCTCCCTTCGTGAGCCATGTCTTGCTCATCATCACTTTAATGATCATAATATTATCAATATTGTTTGCTAACCTTATATGGGAGTGAAAGAAATAGGATTTGGCAGAAAGGGGAGGTCTCAGCTTATTCCACAAGAAAAGCTAAAACTGAGATAGTTCCTCAAATATACCTGACTTGAGCAAAGAAGGCTAGGGTTTTGTACAAATTGATCAGTCATTATAAGTAAGCTATTCCCAGGGTATGGGCATAATATTGGGTGAGGACAATTTCTGGGAATGGGCTCAATTTTGAGCCTTCAGCAATTAAAACTTTTAGAAGCCAGAAGAATCTGGGAAGCACACCACAACATCTATTTCAACAGGCATTAATCTAACTACTATATTTATCTAAATAACAAATATATTTGTTATTATTTATTATATATTATTATTATTATATTATTATTTATTATATATTTGTTATTTTTTTGCAACATAAAATTTCAGAGATGCATTTGTGTAGAAAGAATATATATTGTTCTAAATTGGTACTATTCAAGGTTGGAAATATTTCACATACTCCATTTAATTTCAGACATTCTGATAATGTATAACAACTGACTATTCATAAGCAGTAATTACACATTTTGTATAAGGAGTCATCTGACTTCTAGAAGTAATTATGTTATTACAAACACATGCATATATATTATTGTCTCACAGTACTCCTAGCACCTCTGTCCAACTTGCAAGCACAATTAAAATTCTCTTGAGTAGAAACAAGGCTTGTAACTCAACTCATTATAAAAGCAATTTATTGCTTAATTTATGAATAGTGATAAACTAAGAGCTTAATTTGTTAAAACTTTAAGAAGTTCCTTTGGTCATTGAGAATACATATCTTAATGAGATATTTATGGAGACCGCTTTATTTTATGACACACTATTTCAAAAAAATAATTTCATTAGAGTAACCTAATTTGAATGACGTACTCTTAACTGAAACATATGTAATGAACAAACTACATTGAATTTACATTTGATTATAGACAATAAAATTGTGCTAATAAATAATTAAACAATATTAGGTTTAGAGAAATGATTATGGGATATTATTTAGTGAACATCCACTATGTGACATATTATAACTACATAATCACAGAGAAAGAAAGCCATAGAAAATATGAAGTGCATTTAAAAATTTTTTTTGAATATTTAAAATATTAACAAATGTTTGTGCATATATTTATTCTAAAATATAACAGCTGTGAAAATATCTTCCTAGCAACCTCATATTCTCATACTCTTCTCTTACAATATACCCAAAGCTGCCTGTAATGGGTTCTTCCCACTCACGTTCCAAACAAGAACTTCTTCAAGATATATAGGAGTTTACACTGTTGTTGTTTATGTCACTAAATTCAGCTTAATTAGGAATTGGGATCCTGGCCCTTGTGTGACTCTCTTTCACAGAGATTTTCAAAGAGTGTTCAGTTACCGTATCCCCAAATCTGCTGCAGATGACAATCTTGAACTACATTATGCAAATATAAACATTAATTAAAGCTAGAGAAGGTGTTCAGAAGTAAGTGGCCCCATAGAGGTCTACTGAGTCATTTCTCTTTACATTTACCAAATTACTCTAGGGGTGGGGCAAGAAGCAACACAAGTGTGTTTTCTTTTTCAATGTCTCTGAGCATGTCAAGATTCTGAGTGTCAGTGTTATTCCTGAGGCCAGTGCTTCCCTAAATGATCTTGAGAAAGCACCAATCAATGGCAAGGTTTTCATCAATCACAAGTAAATAAGGGAAATAAAGAGAAAAATTATATAATTTGAATGTTTTCTTCAATTAATAAAAATTTGAGGTTGTATTCTCTTATATGTTTT
Source organism: Cynocephalus volans (assembly GCF_027409185.1). NCBI lineage: Eukaryota > Metazoa > Chordata > Mammalia > Dermoptera > Cynocephalidae > Cynocephalus > Cynocephalus volans. Next base: position 120,990,957 of record NC_084468.1, read on the forward strand.
GGCATTAGTTTCTCTGTCTTGTTTATGAGCAGATGAGAGAGGCTGAATTAAAATGAGCAGTCATGACATTCCCTAAATATTTTTGTTTGTTTTTGATGTATTTTTTATTTTTAACTAGAATATTTATATTTATTTAAAATTTTAAGTCTACAATCTCACACTAACTGCACCATAAATCCATAGTTTGCAGGCCTTTATAGAGGGTTTATTGTGTAAGCAGACAGGGAATTGCTCATTAGGAACAAATTCTGAATTAGTGAGGTGGGTAAGAAGAGAGAAATAAAATTAAACGGTATTATACAGTAAGTAAAATGACAATCATATTTCTGCATTATGAGAATCTTTAAATTTTTTTTTTTTTTTTTTTTTACTTTTACCTAAGACTTCAAGCAAAGTGACTCTTTCTAGGGGGAGTAAAGTTCAAGTATCTCTGTACTTACAAATTTCAAAGAACACCAATATGATAAGGATACCATTACCAACATAAAAAAACATTCATGTTAGAAAAAAAAAAGGCTTCTGGAAAAATCTCTTTATAAAGATTCAATTTCTAAACCCAATGGATAGGAAAATCTAAGTTCTACATTTTCTAGTAATATTTAACTTCATTTAAGAGCATGATGTCAACACATTGATGACAAGTCACAAAGCCTAATATGTAGCAAGTAAGAAATAAAGGGAACTAGAGAGTGCATAGGTCCCTACTGGGGCTTGAGAAAAACATTTGTCAGGATAATAACTGTGCCCATACACATCCCGGAAACAAGTTTATATCATCTACTCATTGTGGAAAACATGGTACTCAATACTACAGTCCGTTGAATACCTACCTGAGTTTCCAACATATAAAGATGACTAATAAAAAGAAAATGTATAATTGGGTTCATTATGAGTTTAGTTCAAAAAACAATTTTTTTGAACTTCTATAATGTCATGACTTAAAAACAACAACAACAAAAACAGCTTCTTTGTAGAAAACTGACTGGGTCACTGAAAATCCCAACAATGTAAGTACAACCCCCTAAGCTAAGGAAATTGACCCACTCCCACCACTGCCTCAAGTACGTTAAGCTTGAGTGAAAGTCATTTCTCCCAAGATATAGCCCCAGTTCTACTCAGTTCTTTGTATTCCCTAGTTCACTTTTATTTCTTACTCTTTTGCCCCCTCATAACATAAATTAGACAGTTACTGTTCCTAGTGTCCCTGCTACTGCACGTGAAGGTCAGAACTCTGGCTTGTTCCTGGCCACTGCACCAGCCTTTTACAGTCCTAATAGCTACATATTCCATACAGAGTCCCTTTGAAATGCCCTTTGGGAACCAGCATTCATTGCTAGCTGTTTCTCCGGACATGGCATTATAAAATTTTGTCGATGTGTATTTGTAGGAATAAACACACTGGCTTATTCCATATGATAGTGAACTATTTCTGAACCAATGGGGATGTGTTCCTGCAATGGACATAACAATTGACCCAAATTTAGATTCTTTGTAATTTCCCTCCTCTTTCTTTCCAAAGTGTGGCCAGAATTGATGCTAAATAGATTATTATTTTTTCAGACTGTAAAACCATTAATGGAAAGCTTATAATTGAACGTTTCTAAAAATAAACACAATGATTGGCCTTGTAAGAATACTTTCAGAATTGAGGCGTAAACTCTTATACTGAACTTTTCAAATTCTAGCTACAGCATATATTTTTTTCATCCTCCTCCACAATTAGCTTTGCCTGGTAACCTGAACCTCTAGAATTCATGCAGATTACCTGAGATCAAAAGTCAAATGACATTTACATGCTTTTTTTTTTTGAGTCAAACAGTCTTTTAACACCTATGGCTCCCAGAGTAATTCCCCATAGACCACTAAACTATAGATAATCTATTACTAAATGTAGTGTATATTAATCAGGGTTCTCCAAAGAAATAGAACTAATAGAATACGCATCTGTATACCTATACCTATACTTATATCTACATCATCTATATCTGTACCTAAAGAGATTTATTATAGAGAATCTTCTTAAGAAATTATGGAAGCTGACAAGTCCCAAGATTTGCAGAGTGAGTCAGCATCAGCATGTCAGTGATGGCATTCCAGTCCACGTCTGAATGCCTGAGAACCAGGGGAGTCAGTGGTATAATTCCAGTCCAAAGGCCTGCAGGTTCAAGATACATGGAAGTTTCAATGTTTCAGTTTGAGTCAGAAGGCAGAAAAATTATTTCATGAATCAACAATAGGTAATCTGCCCAAGATTACTGCTAAAAGTTTTTCAAAGGACAAAACTACTACAAGAAGAAAATATAGGGGAAGCTCCATGACACTGGTACAGTTTTAGGGCTTATATTTAAGTCTTTAATTCATTTTGAGTTGATTTTTGTATAAGGTTTGGGATGAGGGTCCAATTTCATTCTTCTGAATGTAAATATCTAGTATTTCTAGCACCATTTATTCAAGAGATTGTCCTTTTTCCATTGTGTGGTTTTGGCACCTTTATGGAAAATCAATTTTCCATAAATGTGTAGGCTTATTTCTGGGTTCTCAATCTTATTCTGCTGATCAATGTGACTGTTTTCATGCCAGTACCATGCTGTTATAATTACTATAACTTCGTAGTCTATTTTGAATCAGGTAGTGCGATGCCTCTAGCTTTATTTATTCATTCATTTATTTATTTATTTTATATTCGTTTATTTTCTGAAGATTGCTTTGACTATTCAGGGTATTTACTTGATGGTTCCATTTGAATTTTATAGTTTTTTTTTCCTATTTCTATAAAAAATGACATTGAAATTTTTCATAGGGATTACATTGAACCTGTAAATCACTTTAGGTACTAAGGACATTTTTAACAATATTAATTCTTTCAATCCATGAACATAGGGTATCTTTCCATTTATTTGTGTTCATTCAATTTATTTCATCAATGTTTTACAGTTTTCGGTATACAGGTATTTTATCTCCTTGGTTAAATTTACTTCTAAGCATTTTGTTGTTGTTGTTGCTATTATAAATGGCATTTTTTAAAGTTTTTTTTTCTTTCTGAAATAATTTATTGTTAGTAAGTGGAAACACTGCAGAATTTTATATGTTGATTTTGTATTCTACAACTTTACTGAATTTTTTATCAGTTCTAACAGTTTTCTGGTGGAGTATTTACAGTTTTCTATATGCAGCCGTTCCCCAAAGTTTGATGGTTTAACTTATGATTTTTCAACTTAACTATAGGTTTATCGGGGCATTAAATATATTTTCAACCTATGATATTTTCCATTTATGATGGATTGATTAGGATGTAACCCCATCATAAGTCAAGGAGCATCTGCATAAAATTATGTAGTCAGCAAACAGAGACTATTCCGCTTCTTCCTTTTAAATTAGGATGTCTTATTTCTTTTTCTTGACTAAATTTCTCTGGCTAGGACATCTAGTACTATGTAGAAAAAAGCGATGACACTGAGCATCCTTGTTGTTCCTGTTCTTAGAGAAAAAGCTTTCAACGTTTCACTATTGTGCTGAAGTACATTCCTTCTATGCCTAAATTGTTGAGAGTTTTTATCATGAAAAAATATTAAATTTCGACAAATACTTTTTCTGCATCTATTGTGATGATTATACGGTTTTTATCTTTTATTCTGCTAATGAGGCATATAACGGTTTTTTTTTTTTTTTTTTTTTTTTTGATTCATATATGTTGAACCATTCCGTTCCTGGAATACCAGGAATAAATCCTACACAGTCATGTTAGATGATCCTTGTAAAGTGCTATTGAATTTGGTTTGCAGTATTTTGTAGAGAATATTTGCATCTATGTTCATCAGGGATACTGGCCTGTAATAATAATAATATAATAATATATTATTATATATTATTATATTATTATTATTTTATTATTTATTTATTTGTTGTTGTTGTTGTTATTATTATTATTATTATTATTATTATTATTATTATTATTATTATTATTATTATTTTGGTAGTGTCCTTTTCTGGCTTTGGTATTGGGGCAATGCTGGCCTGGTAAATGAGTTTAAAAGTTATTCTTCCACTTCAAATTTTTGGAAGAGTTTGGAAAGGTTTAGTATTGGATTTTCTTTAAATGTTTCATAGAATTCAGTAGTAGAGCCATCAGTTCCTGGGTTTTTCTTTGAGGGGGGCTTTTTATTACTGATTTAATCTTTTTACTCATTATTGCCTTATTCAGATTTTTATTTCTTCATGATTCAGTTTTGTTAGGTTATATGTGTCAAGGAGTTATCCATTTCTTCTATGTTATTCAATTTGTTAGTGTATAATTGTTTATAGTAGTCTCTTATGATCCTTTGTATTTCTGTAGTGTCAATTATGCCATCTCTTCTTTCAGTTTTTATTTATTCAAATCTTCTCTGTATATTTTTTAAGTCTAGCATAGGATTTGTGAATTTTGTTTATCTTTTCAAAAAACAATCTTGACTTTGTCAATTTTTATATTGCTTATCTAGTCTCTATTTCATTTATTTCTGCTCTGATATTTGTTACTTCCTTCTTTTTGCTAAGTTTGGACTTACTGCATTTTCTAGTGCCTTGAGGTATAATGTTAAATTGTTATTTGAGATATATATGTATATATATATATATATGTATATGTATATGTATATATATATATACTGCTTTTGCTGAATCCCATAAATTTTGGGATGCTGTGTTTCCATTTTAATTTGTCTGAAGATAATTTTCAATTTCCTTTTTTATTTCTTCTTTGACCCATTTGTTGTTCAGGAGTATTTTGCTTAAAAGCCACATACTTGTGGATTTTTCAAGATTTCTCCTGTAATTATTTTTTTAGTTTCATATTAGGGCTCTTCCAAAAATTCATAGGAAGATTCATATTATCTTTTAATTTCATTTGTCCATGAAATTTTTGATGTTCATTATAATGAGAAAAGATATTTGATATGATTTCAATCCTCTCACATTTGTTAAGATTTTTGCTCATGAACAATATTTTCTGTGCATTTGAGAAGAATGTGTATTTTGTTGCTATTGGATGGACTATTCTTTATATGACTGTTAGGTCCATTTGATCTAAAGTGTAGCTCAAGTCTAATGTTTCTTTATTCAATTTCTGTCTGGATAATCTCTTCATTGCTGAAAGTGGGGTATTAAAGTATCTTACTATTATTGCATCGCAATCTACCCCTCCCTTATGATCATATAATACCGATATTTGCTTAATGTATTTAGGGCTTTGACATGTGCATATTTATTTACAATTGTTACATCCTCCTGATGAATAAAACTCGGTTAATTTTAAACCTGTGATATTTAAATACTATAGCTATTAAAAAACAGTATTTTTCAGAGTTTTCAAAATACATTGAACATTCTTCCTTAGTCCCTTCAGACCCACTTTGCATACTTCTTTACCCTGCTCTCTGTCCAGGAAGCAGATTTTTTAATGTTATAAACCGTACTGTCTTGTTTTCTGGCTTCTGGTTTGGCCAATGAGATACATTGCCAAGATATTTTAGAACGGAAAGAATGACAGGTTAGAGTGTTCATCCCACCCAAGCTCCCACACCACTAAACTACAGATTGGCAGTGGCTGCAATGCTCTACCAAAGATCAGAGATCCATTCAGGCAGCACTCTCCTACAGACAGTTTCTCAGTGCATTTTGGAAATTGCTCACTCTGTCTGTGTCTCTCTACAGGGAAAGGCAAATATTAACATTTATAAGGGAGTAATTAGGTAATGGTCATTCCAAATAAAATTTACATACCATGAAATCCAAAGATATGACTTCTAATAGAAATATATACAAAATATGAAATAATAAATGTTCGATTATTTTTATTAAATCATTTTCATAATTGTAAACTAATCAGGAAATAATCTCAGTGTCAGTAAATAATAAATTGGTTAACATAATATTATATCCATCAATTCAAATACCATGATGTCTAGAACAAATGGTATACTTCTATATTTCCTTATGAGGGAAAGTTTCCAAAATGTAATCTCTTATGAAAAAAACCCAAAATACTTAATTTTGTATGTAAAAATAGTACTTTCTCCTTTTGTTTCATTCATGTATCATATAATATGTACTGGGTGGCATCGATTTCCCACATTTATGTTTTTCTAAAACATATAAATAAGTTGTTATTCTATTTATTATGAAACAGGAAATAACAATTTCTTTCCCATGATTATAAAAATGAGTTCTAGTTTCTAAGCTATATCCTGGAGAAATATTTTCTATTGTTTATGACATGAAGAGGTCATTTTGTCCTAGAAACAAATAATTGATTCTATATATCTTAAAACTTGTTGGTGAAGACAGAAAATTGAAAAGCTATTATCTCAAATGTAGTTTTATTTGTAGTTTTATATGATGTAGATTATTGAATTATCTTTTTATATAGACTGATCCACCTTAGAAAAACCACCCAAATTACTCTTCATTTATTCATGTATTCAGTGCCAGGACAGTTGTGATAATACAGAAAATATTAAGATGAATTTAATATTTGCCATTTTCAGCTCAGAAAACAAATAAAATTAAGGCCTTTGCCAGAAACCACCTTGGATATATACCTTACTTAATGCCAGGAATTGTTCTGGGGATATAGCTATGAGAAAGAAAGATAACAGCACTTATTCTGAGGTTGCTGACAATGGTATAGTAGATAGCAAAGACCATATTCTCACGTTAGGTTTCCTGAGCAATTCTGTAGCTCCAAGTTCAGAAACACTATGGATGAAAATTTAACATCAGGTATGAACAGAAGACAGTTTGTTGAACAAATGTGTCTTTTCAAAGGAAGGCCTTTGGTTGAGTTGTCCAGAAAACTGCTGTTGGTTTTGGTGGAGGGATATAAGTATCCTACTGTGTAAGTGAATGAGTGGCCCCCTGCATGCTGCTTTAGGTGCCCAGTTAGCAAATCTCTGCCATGATCACGCAGGAAGACATTCTGCCTACCTCTGCATGTTACCCAGGACCTCTCTGACACCTTAAAGTTCGGTTGTTTGGGAAGTGTCAGAGATAAAACAATCTGATGAATCTTGGTGTGATCTTCGTGAGCATTCATTGTAGATCTCACTTCAAATGGTTTCTTGAAGAGAAAAAGCACAAGAAGGATGCCAGAAGCTCACTGTTGCTGAAAAATTAGTTTGTGAGTACAACCAGGTTTCCAATTTGACATCTTTCAGAAATGAGAGTGGGAAATATTACAGTAAGTAGTGGGAGTGGCACAGGTGTAAGTGGAATATGAAATGTTTGTGTGATTTCACACTACAGTTGTGACTATAGCTGGGAGAATCTGCAATCATTTTAGCTTATGTGTATATATATCAATATTTTCATAAATATAAGCCTCATGTATACATCTCCTGAAACACATTCCATGCTTTCCCCTTTGATACCAACATACATTTCAACCCCACTCCATGACAATTAATTCTTTACAGAAAGCATATTAGGGAAATAATTGTTGTATAGATGGGTCAAGAGATGAGGTTGCTATTTGAAATAAGAGTTATTTGGAATGTGATAAAATTGTGATTTGATTTAATAAATAAACTAGCAAATAAATCATTGAGATTATTTAGGGATAATGTTTCAATTTGCAACCTATGCCAACACTGGATTTATATGAATCAAATCATTAAAAGATCACTTACAGTTGGACAGAATGAATTTCAACCTCCCCAAACTACCCATTACACAAAAGTAGTTTTATACTTTTACACGGTAAAATGACTATAAAGTAAATGAGGGTATTTCAAGGATAGTAGATATTTACAAAGTAGTTCTTTATAAAAATGTTCCATTAGGAATAAAGATCAAATGTTTTCTATAAAAAATAATGATGGGATTTAATATTGGAGGCGTCAGCTATGAAGACCACATGGTTATTGTGAGAAATAACATTTAACCTCTCTCTTGTGGCTGATGGAGGCCAACGCAGTATTTTATTATCAACATTGGCAGGTGATTTATTACCACTGTTTCTTCTCTAGTAAAGCTACATTAGGCTGTGCTCGATGCATAATTTGTTATCTTCAAACCCCCTGCACACTTTCTGCATGCATAATCTCTTTGTTCTAGCAAATTTTAAACAGTGAAGAGTAAATAGTTAAGTAATTATTCCAAGTTCATCAGAAACTGTAGAGGTAAAATAGATTAGCTAAATAGATTATACAAGACAATGTCTGGCATAATCATAAAGTTCTGGCTACAAGAAGAGTGATGGTTATGCATCTGAAACATCAGCTATGCACAATGGTACATTACTGTAGATATAGCAGTGACAGAGAATAAATCACAGGCACACTTTCATGTGGGAATAAATTCAGATCAGATAGGTCTCAATAGTTTCTGTTTTCAGAACTTACTACCTAAAAAATCAGTCAAATTGTCTGAAATTGCTTGGCAGATGCACTGAGAATAGTTTCTCTATCTTTCAACTACTCTGACAATTTGGCATTAATGTGGAAGAAAATTTAGGAACATCAAAATATTTCTATTCTTTAAAATTGTGTCTTTATGTATGTATCTCTAGTGAATTCTAGAATCGTTGGAAATATAATTTTTGGCTCTAGTAAAATATGGTTAATAGTTATCACTTTTAAATCCATGATGAACTTGCTCTCATATGCTTTTCTTTCAGCTAAAGATCATAAATATTATCTAAACTTCTGAAGCATTTGTTAGAGAAAGACTCTTCTCTGTGTAACATTTTATTCTGGGAGAAGGACTCTGAATTACCTAGCCTCTCTCCATCTCTTTACTCACTCTGCTCATGGGTGATGGAGTACTTTACATGTTTGGTAAATATGAAAATAATTAACTGGGCATGCTTTGCTTGCCTCTGCCTTTCCTCCTTTTGATAGTAAGAATGTCTGTAGAGATAATTTACTATCTGTTGCTCCTTGAGAGGCAGATGTAGTGGATCAATAGCTATTAATTCTGATATTTGCTATTAAAAATTCCATTATTGGTTCTCATATATCATTTACATTTTTCAAACCTACCTTTTATAAATCATAATGGAATATTTTGTTTTCCATCTACTACTCTTTTTATTCCTCAGAAACCATCTGGAAAATTTAGAGGGAGCTGTTTATTAAAATTTCTCAGTAACTCCAACATGTTCTACAGATTAAAAAGAGAAATACAGTTTCCTTTTTTTCCCTCTTTATTCTAAGCATTTATTTTCCCTGCGTTCCTATGTCATTTCCTAGTTGTTAGCCTGTTAATTGCAAAAATAGAATTAATTTTATTCCCTGCAACAAAATAATAAACATGTATTTCCTAAAATTCATTATCATGGCTAAACATCTGTAAGTCCCTATCATATGTATGCCAAACATTCTAAATGCTTTTGAGTATAGACATTAACAATGTTGGGGACCAGAAATCAAAACAATGATAAACAAATGGATTGATTAATAAAGGAGTAAACATGGAGGTGATATTTATTCAATTAACAAATATAGATGAAGATGTTGCAATTAACAAGAACTGAGCCATGTCAAAGTGATATAGGGATCAACTTTAAAGAGTTCTCAATTATTAAAGCTAGAATAATTTTAGCAACAAAATAGCATAGTATTAGATTATAACAAAAAGTATATAATAAATATCTGTGACCCCATAATGATATAAATGCATGATTGAATGAGTGTATAAATCATAAAGAGTTCTTCCTTTCATAAGAATTTCAAATAATTTATGTAGACACTTTCCCATTGAGAACTTGGAACTCCCCTCCCCACTGAGTGTGGGCTGGACTTGTTTACTTAGTTCACAGAGTAAAGCATGAAAAAAATATAGTAACTTTACCGTGGAGAAATCTGGCAAATGCTACCACAATGGAGTGACTAAATTAATATCAACAGTGTTAAATCATGTTGATATCATATACTCCCTGATAAGATGTGGTGAGGCAAGAATTTCATCTCTGTGTTATTCTTCTAAAAAACACCTGTAAACCTAGTGCATTAGTTCATTTTCTGTAGCTCAAAGTGGAATAATTGAAACTGGGTAATTTATAAGAAAACAAAATTTACTTCTTACAATTTGGAGGCTGGGAAGTTCAAGGTGGCGTGGGTGCTTCTAGTGAGGACCTTCTTGTTGATGGGAACTCTCTACACAGTCCCATGACAGTGAAAGGTATCACAGTGAGAACAGTAAGAGCACTTTTACATGCTCACTTGCTCTCCTTATAAAGCCATCAGTCTACTCCCTGACAATCCATTAAACCATTAACCCATTAATGGATTAATCCATTCATGAGGGCAGGTTCTTCATGACCTTTCAACACTGCCACAAGCATCCACAGAGATTTGGAGGGTACAAACACTCAGAACATAGCGTCTGATATAAAAATGATAGAAACATCAGTGGAATCTAAATTAAAGGACACTCCACAAAATACTTAACTATTATTCTTCAATACTGTCAAGATTACAAAATACAAAGAAAGACTTAAAAATTATCACAGACCACAGGAGACTAAAGAGACAGGAAAACTAAATGCATTGTGAATTCCTGAATCAGATCCTGGAACAGAAAAAGACATTAGCAGAAAAACTGGTGATATCCAAATAAACTCTGCATTTTAGTTAGTAGTAATGTACCAATGTCATTTCTTTGTTTTATATAATATATTATTAACGAGTGGGAATTGGGAAAAAAGTATATTGGAAGTCTCCCCTACTCCCTCTACCCGCCTTTCTGTTCCTTTCCTTAGCTGTAGTGGGCTAGCACCAGTGCCCTGAGTCCAGAGTTTTGATTCCCTGCCCCATATAGATTAAGCTTTTTGTACTGTTGAAGAGATAAAGAAGTTGAGTCTGGGTGGATTTTTAACTGTGACCACTGTTCCTCTCTCACCATCAGCTCCACAGGTGAGCTTTCACAGAATTCTACTTGATCTTCCCTGTGGACTTCTGATAGAGATGCTACAGGAAAAACCTACAATAGAATTTTACTTATTTTTTTATTGTTTATTTATTTTTATTTTATTTTATTTTTTATTGAATCATAATGGATTTCACATATTTTGGGGGTTCAATGTTGACATATATTGATCAAATCAATATTGTTAGCATATACATTATTACATATCGTACTTATTCTTTGTGCCTCTTATCCAATCTCTCTCCATCCCCCTCTCGCTCCCCCCCCAACCTGTGATAACCCTAGATTTCTTTTCTCCTTCTGAAAGAGCAACGGTTACTCTGTTGATTTGTTGCCTAGATGATCTGTCCAGTGCCAGAGAGGCATGTTCAGGTCCCCCACTATTATTGTAGAGTAGATACTTCTATCATTCTGGAATGGGCTCTGTGGAGAGAGATGTCCTCTTCTTTGGTCTCCACTGGTGATTCTCCTTGTGTCAACGCACTCGAATCACTGGAGGGCCATCTGTATGGTAGTTGTGGTGCCTAGCCACTTTTGCAGCAGCCATGGCTATTGTGGTGTCTGTGGTGGGCCACCCACATGGAAGTGGTGTTTTGGGTGTGCTCCTTGCCTATATGCAGGAGGAGGGGTTGGTCCCCGGCTCCATATGCAATAGAATCTTAGTCCTTCCCTGTAGCCGTTGTCCTCAATGGCTTCACACTCTGACTCTAGGTCGTAGTCAGACTTTAGAAATTCACTAGTCTAATTTATTCTTACTAGTTTACATTGTGGTCTGTAGCTTTAGCTAGGCAGGAACATTCTAGTAGGCCCATCTCTTTCTTGATTTTGTCAGATGAAAGCACGTAATTCATAAAGGACAAGCCAAGTGTTTTTTGTACTGATCAGTGAGTAATCTCCTGTGGATTTAAATTAGCATACAAAGTTTTAAGCTGACCTGTTTCCTAGCCTGTATTTTAACTCTAACAAACCAAAGGCGTGATTATTTCCATGATGCCAACCTCAAATTTTAGAATTTTTTTTGTAGGTCAGTCAGAAATCCATAAATCAATTAAAACATTTAATCTTAACTTCTATCACTTCTATAAGTACTTCTTATGTTTTGTTCTGTTTAACAGATTTTCTGTAGTTCTAATATGATATGTTCTCAATATTTTGTATTTACCATATCCATCTGTTTCAAAATGTTGTCTAAATTTTCCTTTTAAGGAAAGTTTGAATAGAGAGTAATATGAAAAATGTGTAAAAGTCAAATAAATTATTAATATCCTTTTAAATACTGTTAAATAATGGGCAAAATAAACATGTTCTTAAGCTGAACACTGTGATTAGTACTTTACATCATTTATTTTATTTAATTATCAAAAATCCTATGAATTAGATGTCATGATTTCTTGCTTTCAAAAAAAAAAAAAAAATAGGCTAAAAGAGTTTTAAAATTTAGCCCCAAATTGATTACTGAACAAGCAATAAGGGTGAAATTTAAATATGGTTCTGATGTCAAAGTTGATGTTTTATCAAAACCAAATGCACTTTATGGAAACTATATTCGACAAATACCTAGCATTTCACTCAAACACTCTTTCCAGCTTCTACTCTCTTTTGAATTTTGTATTCGTTATTACTGAGAGCCACATCCAAGTTAAGTCTTAATGATTTCCATTTTAAGTCAAGAAAATTAATTTTTGTGTAGTATAAATATATGAATATAATAGGAATTAGAAATGCTCAGAAACATTGTAGAGGTATGATGTTACCTACTGAGCTTTATTTAACAATATGTTATTTTGTTATGCAAGTTTGAAAGAAAAATTATGTCACTTATTAAAAGAAAAAAATGTATTTTAAGACAAAAACACATAATCCATAAAATGGCATTTTAATTTAAGACATAATGTTTATGAAAACATCTTGAATGGAAAATTATTATTTGTTTTTTTGTTTTATTGGTTATGAATATTCATGAGATACAAAGCTGATTTTCACCACTTATCCTCAAGATGTGATGGCCAGATTCATACTGGCAGCATGACCATTACCACAAATTGCAATTATACCCCATGTCCCCCACTCAATTTTCTCCTACCTCCCTCCACATTCCCCCATCCCGACTCCACTTTGTAGCCCTAGGTGTGCTCTGTCCCTCTGCAAGCTCAACACACCACTGTGGTCTTTCCTTCCTTCTTTCTCTCATAGCTCCTACTTATTAGTGAGTATGTGTGGTATTCATCCCTCTGTGCTCTGCTTACTTCACTCAACATAAGCTTCTCCAAACTCATCTGTGCTGTTGTGAATGGGAGCATTTCATTCTTTTTTATTGCAAATTTAACAAATTCTTAATCTACAGGCATTAATTATAAAATCGTCTTTCTGTTAATTAGGAAAGTAGGATGATGCAATATTTTCTTGCTGAATTTTTAAGCTGAAATTTAATTATGAGTTATCGTAGCCTAACTGTATACCCAATGTCTGTTCCACCATTGTGTCTTGGCAGTAGATAAATTTGGTTTTGTTTTTCAGGTTCACAGCTGGAAGAACTTTTGCTTTTGGTCTCAGATGAGACTTTGGACTTTGGACTTTTAAGTTGGTGCTGGAACAAGCTAAGACTTTGGGGACTGTTGGGATAGAATGATTGTATTTTGTATGTGAGAGTTTTGGGGGGCCAAGGGCAAAATGGTGGAGTTTGGATGTGTTATCCCCTCCAAAATTCATGTGGAAATTTGATCTCCAGTGTGGCAGTGTTGGAAACTGATTGAGTCATGGGGGCAGATCCCTTATGAATGGATTAATGCTCTCCCTGGGGAGGGGGGAGTAATGAGTGTGTTCTCGCTCGATTAGTTCCTGCGAGAGCTGATTGTTTAAAGAACCTGGCACCCTCTCTCTCTCTCTCTCTCTCTCTTGCTTCCTCTCGCTATGTGATCTGTTTGTACCCACCGGCTGCCTGCCACTTTTTCGCCATGAGTAGAAGCAGCCTGAGGCCCGTGCTAGATGCAGCTGTCCCAGAATCATAAGCCAAATAAACCTCTCTTCTTTATAAATCACCCAGTCACAGGTAATTCTGTTATAGCAACACAAAATGGAAATACAATAACAAAACAGGTAAGTAATCTATTTTCTGAGTTTAATATTGTTAATTTGTAATTAAATTAGTGTAGAACTGACATAAGCATGGTTTCAAGTGTGAATAAAGAGTGAATTAAATATATTCGTATTCCTAGATTTTAAAATGTTTATTTTCATAATTGAAACAAATAGAATTCATTTTATAAAATAATCAGTTGAACAATGTTTAAACATTTTATTGTAATTTATTTTATAATTTTTACCAGATACTTTATAAAAACTAGTTTATTTCAGAGACAAAAAATGCATAACAATGAACTTCATTAAAAAAAGATCTCATACTATATACACCAATGCTTGTTCTGCTTTAAGTCTGATATTTACTTTACTTAGACATTCAGTTTCCTAATTACCACTTACAATTTTAAAAATAAAATTGCCTGTCGATGAAATATTTTCACTTCACTGTTCGCATAAATTGGCTTGGCTTTCCGGGAAGTGATGATAAAAGTTAGTCAATATGATCAATTCTATCAGAAAAAAAAATTAAACATTAATCAGAGTGCATCACATGAGTTATTAGAATAAATAATTGGTTGATTACTTGTAAGTAGTGGAATTGGTATTCTAAAGCTGAAATTTATTAATTTCTCTTTTCCAGATATGTTTCTTTCATATCAATTGGCATAAAATTCCCCTTTCACTTTGTTTTTGGAACAGATAAAGAGAATATGGGTTAATATCTACTTTTCTATGTCTATTCCCATGTAAAGAAGTATTTGCAATATAGTATTATAATATAGGTAGTACTAGTATTAATTTGATGCACCAAACAAGTTTCTTTGTTTATTTTTGTATACAAAGCTATTTAATCCAATTTTGTCAAGTGACATTTTAATTGAGGAAAAAGAATGGGTGGAGAGGTGGGAATTAAATATGAAGTCATAAACTTACATTTAATTTATGTTTTCTTTACATATAGTTCTGGTTTATTAAAAATATTGTATTTTAATTACATAAGTAGTTTTGACCTTAGCACTTAATAAATGCATTTATTAATAAATAATCTTGTCGATAGTCTAAAGTCGTCACTATAGAAGATGGCCATAATGATGCCTGCTTCAAGAGCCGCTGTGAGGCTTGAGACACTAGGTGGAAATACCTTCTCCTTTACAATGTTCTTTGTAAATGTAAGATATGATTATTATTTATCTTCATTGTTTTCCCATTGAAGATACTGTTCAAATACTAATTTAAAGACTTTAAATACCTTATTTATTTTATTCTCTCATGTACTATCATCATATATAAATCCAAATCTTCAGCTTTTTTAAACACAGGAATGATTTCATTTTCAAAACTGTGAGTCAGATTTCTCCTTCCTTTAGAATAGCTTTAGTGTGATTGAAAATATTTGTAATACATATGGTACATATACTGTTTCTTAAGAGTTCCAACTGAATGTACTTGGTTAAGCATCAAGCTTTTTTATTAGCAAATGAACTGGCAAAAAGGAAAAACGTTGCACAGTTGACAGAATATGAATCAAGAATCAAAGAAACTTATTTCTAAATCTAACTCTTCCATTATCACATTGCATTACACAGTTAGGTGTGTAATTTAGAGTTAGTTTCTTTGTCTGTCCTGTAAATATTAGGGTATCTATCTTAAGTTCTTGAAGGGATATAATTAAGAAATTATACAAACACACACAGGAAAATGACATACAAAGTACACGAGATTACAAGATGCAAATATCATGGTATACGTTTGCATGGGAGAGGATGGTAAATATATGTTTTATATTGTTTTATATTTGTATCTTAGTTTGAGATTGGAGACAGTTTTGAGTACAATAGTTAGTTGGGTAGGTGATATCAGGGGTCCATAGGGAAGCTGGGAATAAGAAGGGATGGAAGGCAGCTAATTAAAGAAATATTTTCAAGTAAGTTACCACTGTGGGAAACCTGTGATTAATCCCACTGGAGAACTCTGGGAGCCAGTATAGTACACATGCCTCACTGAAATACCACTGAGGAGCAAAAGATGTGGGGTATTTCTGCACTGCCCATCCTTCGCTGAGGATTCCTCCTGAGAAGACCTAATTTGATGACAGTTCTGGCCTGCTGCATACACATGGGCAGAGCAGTCTGTGGGGGAAAGAAGCCCTTAAACACAGAGATGCAGGTTCTGGCACCTGGAGGTCTGGGCTACATGCAGAGGAATAGGAAGAGCAAGGAGATAAGGAGGGGACATTGACTGTATGCTGTTGACCTGTTCCCAGCTAAGATCAACTCATGCTCCACATTAAACCCACTCCAACCTGTGACTGCTTTGTAAAGGTGCTAAGCAGTCACAATATCTGAAGAAAAGAATAATGACAAGAGTTAGTGTGTCAAACTATGTCCCTGCTTTAACAGTTAATTCTGATATGGTAATTAATATTCATTTTTCATCTCTGTCAACAATTCTTGATGTCTTTCACGCCTAACCAGAATATTTGCTGATTTGTGTTGCTTGCCATATGAAGTCACCCAAACCTATATTCCCAAAAGGGTGTAAACCTCTGGCTGTCTTGTCATTTACTAGACCCGATTGGTGCAATTGTCCAATCACAGTCTGTTAGTAGAATTGTTTCTCCATGAAAACCTGGACCTCTAGTCCAGCAGAGATGAGACTAGAACTGTGAAAAAGGGAAGCAGAAATTCCCCAAATGGGTATTTCTCCCACGCCATGGTTCTGGGACACATGTATTCTACCTAGCATAGCACAGCACCATATCATAGCCATTGGCTCAAAATGTCTTGAAAATCTTAGCATTTCATCACTAAGCTGATGTCTTAGCAGTGCTTTGAGAGTCCATTTCAATATTGGATTAGTCTGGCAGCTTCTGGATTCTGGGTAGAACCAGGAAATATCAGGGTCATGTGCTTACTCATCGTAATGTAGATCCACAGTGAAACAACAGACTAGTCAGGGTGTGTTCTCATGGTAATGGGAAAGACACGGAAAGAAAGGACAAATGTTTATGAGGCCTCTTTAGGTCTAGGCTTGACATCAACGCACTGTCATTAATGCCTCAAGCTATTGGCCAAAATCCAAAGTTGAAGAGTGGAGAAATGCAATCTTCCACAGTTGAGGCAATAATAAGAATGCAGATTTAAGTAGAGGTGAAGAATTTGGAAGTACCACACTGAGTATTTTTTCATTAATTTCATATATATATATATATATATATATATATATATATATATATATATATATATATATATATATATATACTTTAGTCCAAAGGAGGAAAGATAATGTATGAATACCCTTACATATATTGTTTTACGTATCTTTTCTCAATATTTCACCTGAGATACATGCAAAATTAAGGCATTTTACTCTGTCAACAATACTTTATGAATGATTATAATTAGTCAATATATTGGATTCATTTATAATTAGCTAAAACATGGGATATAAAATACAGGAATAGGCAATTTGGTTTCAGATACACAAAATATTTGTAAAAAAAAATTATAAACTCTTACAAGCACTAGAAAATTAGTAAAGTTTGCTTAAAAATACCTAAATGTTGGCTGGCTGGTTAGCTCAGCAGGTTAGAGCACAGCCTTGTAATACCAAGGTCCATGGTTCAGATCCCCATACCGGCCAGCCGCCAAAAAAAAAAAAAAAAATACCTAAATGTTGACAGGAAGTAAAAGAAAGAAAATTAGAGTGGAGAATCATTAACTAGGAAGTTTGGTTTTAGAAAAATGGTTTTTAAGAGAAAGTTGGTTTTTAGAGAAATTTTTAGCATGACAAGAATTGAATAAGAGAAAAGAAAAAATTGAATTTTAGGTAGTAAGAAACAAATTAATGTTCAAATAGCAACAAGTACATTGTCCCTGTGCAAGCTAAAATTAAAGTAAGTTTAGTTATATATGGTTCTACAAGCCTAAGAAGAATAGAAATGGAAATATTTAGACACGTGGTAATACATAGTCATAATAATGCCTTTATGAGTTATTTGTAAGTCATTTGAAAATATCTTCATTTTGGAGTTTTTTGTACTTTTTCAAAGTGTTTAGCAGAGGTGGATGTTCCACAAAATTTAGTGAATGATCAAGGATTCATTTGAAATCATTAGTGGGCAGCATCTTCACAAGTAGTAGCAAAGGAACAGAAAGTATAACAACATACGTAAGCAGTATTAAAGCAAATTTTGGAAAATACACATATAAATAGAAATAAGAATAGAACATTAATTAGTAAAGATTCATAAAAAACTATAACAGACTGAAGTACTCTTTTAGGCTAAGATCTTATGAGAAGTGACATAAATTAAAACAAAATAATATGAGTCATGTTAGAAATTGTGAGTTTATTGTTGCTCATAGGAAATTGCTTTGTATAATGAGATGTTCAAGAACAAAATAAAAAGACATTTTAAAATTTCATTCAACTTCATTTATGCCATCATGTAATTATCAACATAATTTTACCCTAGTCGACAACCAATCTGGAAAATAATTTCAACAATTAATTCAACAAACATTTTATTTGATCAATATTAAAATTTGCTTGTATGGATACAGAATAAATATAACCTTAACTCACTTAAGTAGAACCTAAGTATGTCTAGTACTACTTGGTATTTCTTTTGAATAAGGATGTATTCATTTAATAAATCTACTCTGAAAATGTCTCGAAATGCAAGAAGTTTCTGACATGAGATAATGCAGAAAAAAAAACTGTTCTGCTACACAAACAGGAACTGATTATGTGATCTTTAAATGAATTTAAGACATGAGTTTTTATCATAAATACATGGAATAAACATCCTGTCTAGAGTGATTGCAAAAAACTACAGATTACCACAGCACTTAACAATAGTTTATCTATGATGTGAAATCCAGAAAATAGTTAATTAATTTGTTAGGAATCTTAAAGAATTCACATGAAAATGATTTTAATTATTGAGTTTCATGCTGTTATATAATGTTAAAGCACCTCATTATCAAATAGACACTGTTGTTTTAAGCAGAAATCATCTCTCATTGTTTTGCTGAGCTCTGAGCAATATATATATTTATTCTGTATTACTTAGATGCTAATTTACATTATTTCCTGATTTTCCCTGAGTAATCATTTTAAGCCTTCATCAAAACCTAAAAGGATAATTAATTTTCAAACTATTTGAATATCAACCATAATTTAGAACAAGTTAGTTCCTACAACAATTCTTGCCTCTAGGGACTATGCTTCAAAATGACCCCATATGCCACCAAATGAATCGCATAAAAATATGAGCTCAAAATAAGTTGCTCTTAACCTTAAATGTGTGAACAATTTTGCATATCTGTAATTGTCAATATGGCACGCTTCAGGATACACTAGAATCTCTAGGCAGAGAGCCAATCAGCCTTATGTTCAGTTATATGTGAGCCAGCTGGACATCTGACAGGTGCATTGTGGTGGTTAACTGCTGTCATCCACACTCTTTAACCCTCCAGTGACTTGGTTGTTCTGAGGTGATTGCTAGGGTAAGAGATCATGACACAGATGAGTAAAGCTTAGCATGCACACTTTAGAGCGATGAGAGCACCAGTAGTGCTCCAAACTAATATTCAAAAAACATTAATACAGTTCTGTAGGCTCTTTACTTCTGTGAGAAGGATATTCCCTGATTCTCTTTAAATAGATATAATTTGGAGTTCACCTAAAACATATCACTCTAAGACATTAGAGATGTGAACTTCATGTTGGATCAAGGCTACCACATATGATGACTCCATTCCTTAAAGTTTCCTAACATTTTTAGGCCTTCTGAAACCAAGTGAACTGGTAAGCCATATCTCTGCAGGAGCTACCACTCTTCCCTGAGAGGTTTTATTGGAAGAAAGATATCCAAATTATTAGATAATCATTTAAAAAGTCACGATTAATGCCAAATTCATGTACCCATTGATCCTCTAAAAGGCAACAGGGTAACTTAAAGTTGTGCAGGAAATGTGGCCTGCTGTATAATCATCTTTTGTCCAGTGGGACTATTTATTTTCAATTCTAAAATGACAATGACAAAAATGAGTGTTTCCTTTAAGGGGAATATAAACACATTAACAATATATTCTTTTGGTGAGGTTGTGGGAAAACACACACTTACACATTGCTGGTGGAAATACATAGTTGCACACACCTATAAGAAGGAATTTGGTCATATCTAGAAAAAATACTTATTGATCTTGGACCGTTTACACAGAAGTCCCTCTTTAGGAATTTCTTCCAAAGTTACCCTGGCAAAATATGCACAAGGCTATCTATTTTTGTCCTATTTGTCAAAAAATAAACTTAAAAATAATAAAAATGTCCATCCACAAGGGACTAGCTGAATAAACTATGGTATATCCATGGAATGTAGTACTACATATCTCTAAAAATAATAAGACATTTCTACATGGCCATGAATTTATATTTAAATAACATCTTAAAAGTGCCGACCAAGGTGATTACTATGCTACGCTCTCTCTGAAAGGAGGTAAAATGTACATACAAAAGGAAGTAAATATTCATCTCTCTCTTTCTCTCTGTGTATACGCATATAATAGGTGCTTATATTTTACAAATTAAAGTAGAAACAAAGAACTAACAAAACTTACCGACAAAGCAGAAAAAAGAGATTAAAGGAGAAAGTAATAAAAGGTATACTTCTTTGAGTGTATTTTCTTTTACACATTAGAATTATTTTGCATAATTATAAAACAAAATTAATTCTAAATCATAAAATCCTTAAAAATGGGAAACAAAATAAAACTAAATTAAATAATACATCAATTTGATGGCTTAACCATGAGAGAATTATTTTGAATGACCTTAAAACACATTAATCTGACTGTAAATCGTAACTGGGATATATTGAAGTTAAAAAGAAATGAAATCTCAAACAGAATTTTAGTGATCATATTCACACCAATAATATTGGTACTATTAATGTGAATATTTTATGTAGATATATAGATGATAGATAGAAAATAAGTCATTACATTAGAATCTGTAAGAAACAAGATTTTCAGAGTAAGAACAAAGAGAAATAAACGAAAGAGTAAAAAAATTCTGTACTCTTAAATTTTAGTTTCAACTAGAGTATAAATTCTTGGCGTTTTTATTTTCTCTTCCAAAATATATATATATGTATTTTCTAGTTAGTAAACTGAAAATATCTAGAGGCAATGGCAACCCAGATAGAGAACCCAGACTGCGGTGTATCCCACTTGCTAGTAAAATAAACTAAGGCTTGGAGATACGGAAGGTTCTCCTCTCTGATAAGAACTGTATAATTTAGGACTGGCCCCTTGGCTCACTCTGGAGAGTACAGCGCTGGGAGCGTCAAGGCCGGAGGTTCGGATCCTATATAGGCTGGTGCGCGCTCACTGGTTGAGTGTGGTGCCTGAAACTTTATAATTTAAGCTGGGAACTATTTTTTCTATGAAAAGTCAACATGCCTAGTGCCGACACCGACACCGGGCTCTAGTGAGGAGAACCCCACCTCCTGAGAGACGGTGAGCGGCGGGCGGAAGGCGGCGTCAAGCAACGCACGTTGGTGGAAATCCGCGCTAAAGCGCTTGTGGACAACCTGCACCAGCGTGGGGGTTTGTACATAGCATAGTGGCTCCCTTGCTGCGATTTATTGACAGTCAACTCCTGCACACAAGGGTTTGGAAAAAGAAAGAAGAAAAAAAGGAAACATCAGTAAGTAAAACAAAAGACAACATGAATAAACTGTTAAAGACAGAGCCCGGTTGGAAGGTCACAGAAGTCAAAGTAAATGGGTTTCCAGGATCAAGACTTAACCATCAAAAAACGTAATGACTGCGGGCCGAGCCCGTGGCGCACTCGGTAGCGTGCTGCGCTGGCAGCGCGGCGACGCTACCACCGCGGGTTCGGATCCTATATAGGAATGGCCGGTGCACTCACTGGCTGAGTGCCGGTCACGAAAAAGACCAAAAAAAAAAAAACGTAATGACTGCAATGAACATTTGAAACATGTTAAAAACTCATGTGTTCATAATAGTTTGAAAAATCTCATTAATCTCTTCTGGAGGTTGCTAGGGCAAAAGTTCATTATTCTGGAAACTGGTAAATAAGAGTAGAGGGTGAAGTATTTATCATGCCTGTGCTGCAAAAATATATTTGGGGGTAACCAAATAGTTAATGAATAAAAATTTTTTTGTGGAAGAATTACAGCTGATGTATCCAGCGAAAATGATAGTATTGGAATATCACCATTTTGCATCCCTTTATGGAAAAAAAGGTATTGCTAATGATCTTCAAAGTCTGCTAAAATATTAAGTGAAAAGCTGATGGAGAACATTGTAACAGAGAGATGAAAAAGTTAGAAATGACCAGACATCTCACAGGCCTCATAAGATATTCTTGAAAAAAATTCGAAATTGAGTCCGATAAGGACATTTGATCTAATCAACACATTAAATATAGGGAATAGATAAAAATATTTAATGATATCGTAGGGATGCAATTAGCTAAACCCAAAATGTGGAAAACCGTAAAAATTAAATAAAACAAGAATTATTTCCTGTTTAAAGGCGAGACTTAAAATGAAAAGATTTTATTCAGATACTCAAATAAAATAAAAGTGGATCATAAGAGAGTATGTTACCTTAATTCTAGTACTTACAATTCTTCTTTGATTGGGAAAACAAGAACGGTTAAATTATTTTGCATTCCACTGTACACATTTTAAATTATTTTTATACACTACCTTTTATTACACATGCCATAGAAATACACTAATTATTTTCACTACCAAATATGAGTTCTGTCATTGTGAACAAATTGTGTTGTCATCTTCATAATAATTTATGAAAAGGACACCAAACCCGTGCTATACAAAGCTGCATCTGTGTAAATGTGCACTCTGCTTTGCGATAGCAAAAGCAGCCATGAGGAGCTAGATGTCTTACCTATTCTAATATGAGGATAATAGTGACACTTGACATTTCACAGTTCAGGGCTAGCCAGAGATTTGCTATAACTTAATCATGAAGTACTCAGATTCTTCAAAAAGCTTTTTAAGAAAAATTTTTAAAATTTGTGTTTATATTTTGAACAAAATATAACACTATTAGAGGTTAACATCAGAGCACTCTTCATTCTTGAAAATCCAATTAATTCCTAAGTATTATCATACCTTAGAAATATAGTAGTGACTAAAAGAACAAACACTTCACTTTCTTTTACTCATATCCTCTGACACTCACTGACACTAAGATCTTTACAAGAGATAATTTCAAAGTTAAAAAGATATTTCACATGCTATGTTAAGTATAGGCTCTTTAAAAAGTTTATGCTGCAGAATAAAATGAAAGGGTTTTATTATTTTGTGCTAAATTTTGCTTTTACAAAAAAATGGATAAATCAAGAAATTATTTTGGATTCAATAGGTAAAGTCACCTGAGATATTAAGTTTGGTTACTGATATTAATCTTCATCCTGATATTTTGTTAACATAATTTGAAAAACACCAAAAGGATGGCAAACCTAAAGTATAACTTAAAAATTCAGCTTAAGAATTATTAAAAATATATAGACACTGTTATAAATAGCAGATGATAAAATGATAAATTTTCTAGGCAAAACTTTGTAATACTATTCAAAATCTTTCAAAACTCTTCAACACCAATATGCATTGTAAAAAGTTTGAAAAATAGTTTATAGAGAAGAGTTTTTAGTCAATACATAAATACTGTAAATCTGGGGAATAGGCTATTTAGTGAAGTTAAGATTGATTATACTGATTTTTAATTAATTTGCTCAATTTTATTTTCATCTACTTGAGTGCATTCTCTGACAATAGAAGTCACTGCAACAGGTTCTACTCTGATATTTTCTCATTATTATATTTCTGAGATTTGACACAGTATACATGATTCCAACATAGTTAATAACTTAGTAAATAAATGAGTAATATGACAAAATAAAAAGTTTTTAATTGACCCACTTTATGACTGAAAGTAAATGTAATTACACCAAAGATGACAAGAAAGCTTTAAAACTAAAACCGGGTGTTAAGAGGAAGAAGCAACTAGAACAACTCAAAGAAATACTGGAGGAAACATTTTAAATTTTATTTTTTTCCCTTTGAGTAATCATCCTAGGTTGCTGAAGTATCATTCTCATTGCAAAATTCATCTTTGACATATTATTAATCAGAGTTCTTGAGGAAAATAGAGGAAAAAAAATCTAATGTGTGACAGCTGCTCAGCATTTGAAGATATCGATTATATTTGTCCCTCAGGCTTTTACAAGGTAAACATTACAAGTTCCCTTTAGTGTGTCATATGTCACACTTTCATATCCTCGTGTTATTCTCTATGCTTCTAAAAATCTAACTCTTAGAGCTGGATTCACGTTGCGAGAGAGAGAGAGAGAGAGAGAGAGAGAGAGAGAGAGAGCGAGAGAGAGAGAGAGAAAGAGAGAGAGAGAGAGAGAGAGAGAGAGAAAGGGAGGGAGGCAGGGAGGGAGAAGCTGTGAGCAGGGATCTAGCTCAGTAAAGTCTTAGCTTTGGCCTGATTCATGTAGGACTCCAGAGTCTAAATTGTACCAGAGTTGACCACTTGAGGCAAGAGTGCCGGGCCTTCATATTTCTATGTTATTTATTTATTCTTTAATTCTTGATTATGAATATTTATGTGGCACAAAGCTGATTGTCACCATATGTGCCCAAGATGCAAAGGCCAAATCCAAACTGCCAGCATGACCATTACCACAAATTGTGATTACACCCTGTATTCCCCACCCAGTTATCCCTGACCTCCCTCCCCAATCTCCTTTTCCCCGCTCCACTTTGTAGCCCTAGGTATGCTCTCTCTCTCTGCAAGTTGAACACACCACTGTGATCTTTCTTTCCTTCCTTCTTTCTCTCTTAGCTCCCACTTATGAGTGAGCACATGTGGTATTCATCCCTCTGTGCTTTGCTCATTTCACTCAACATAAGTTTCTCCAAGCTCGTCCATGCTGCTGAGAATGGGAGAATTTCATTCTTTTTTTATGGCAGAGTAGTATTCCATGGTGTATGTATACCACATTTTCCTCATCTAGTCATCCACCAATGTACATTTAGGTTGGTTCCATATCTTGTTTATTGTGAACAGAGCTGCAGTGAACATGGGAGTGCAGGTATCCCTTCGACATGATGATTTCCATTCCTTTGCATATATACCCAGAAGTGGGATTGCTGGATCATATGGAAGATCTATCTGTAGTTGTTTGAGAAAACTCCATACTGTTTTCCATACTGATTGCACTAATTTACAGTCCCACCAACAGTGTAGGAGTGTTCCCTTCTCTCCACACCCTTGCCAGCATTTGTTATTCTCCATCTATTTGATTATACTTAGTCTAACTGGGGTGAGGTGATATCTCAATGTAGTTTTAATTTGCATTTCCCAGATGACTAGTGTTGTTGAGCATTTTTCATGTACCTGTTGACCATTCGTATGTCTTCCTTTGAAAAATGTCTATCCGGCTCCTTTGCCCATTTTTTAATTGGGATATTTGTTTTTTGCTGTGTAATTGTTTGAGTTCCTTGTATATTATGGATATTAATCCCTTCTTGGATGCATAGTTAGCAAAAAATTTCTCCCACTGTGTAGGCTGTCATTTCACTCTATTGATTGTTTCCTTTGCTGTGTGGAAGCTTTTTAGTTTAATATAGTCCCATTTGTTTATTTTTTCTTCTGTCACCTGTGCTTTTGGACTCATGATTCATAAAGCCTGTGCCCAGACCTAGTTGCTGAAGCGTTACATCTACACTTTCCAATAGTAATTTTACAGTTTCAGGTCTCACACTTAAATCTTTAATCCATTTTGAGTTGATTTTAGTATATGGTGAGAGTGCATGTCTAGTTTCATTCTTCTGCATATTGATATCCAATTTTCCCAGCACCACTTATTGAAAAGACAGTTTTTTCCTCAGTGTGTGTTTTTGTTGCCTTTGTCAAATATCAGATGGCTGTAAGCCTGAGAGGTGTTTTGTGAGTGCTCTATTCTGCTCCACTGGTCTGAGTGTCTATTTTTATGGCAGTACCATGCTGTTTTTGTTACTATTGCTTTGTAGTATAATTTGAATTCAGGTTGTTTTATGCCTCCAGCTTGATTTCTTTTGCTGAAGATTGCTTTGGCTATTTGAGGTCTTTTGTTGTTTTCTTTGAATATTCAGATTATTTTTCCATTTCTGTGAAGAAAGTGATTGGTATTTTGATGGGGATTGCATTGAATCTGTAGATCACTTTGGGTAGTACAGACATTTTCAGAATGTTAATTCTTCCAATCCAAGAGCATGGAATGTTTTTCCATCTTTTTGTGTCTTCTTTAATTTCTTTCAAAAGTGGTTTGTATTCCTCATTGTAGAGATCTTTCATCTCCTTGGTTAAATTTATTTCTAGGTATTTTATTTTTTGTGTGACTGTTCTAAATGTGCTTATATTCATGATTTCTCTTTCTGTTAGCTCATTATTGAAGAATATAAATGTAACAGATTTGGGACATTTATTTTATATCCTGCAACATTACTGAAATTATTAACCAGCTTTAGGAGTTTTTCGATAGAATCATTAGGTGTTTTCTATATATAGTATCATGTCATCTGCAAATATGGACAGCTTGACTTCATCTTTTCCAATCTGGATGCCGTTATTTCTTTCGCTTGCCTGATTGCTCTGCCTAGTGCCTCCAGTACTATATTAAATAGAAGTGTTGAGAATGTCCTGTCTTGTTCCTGGTCTTAAGGGAAAAGCCTTCATTTTTTTTTAGGGTAGCTATTGACAGATATATATATTTTTTAATTCCTGTCATTTAATTGCTTTTTATTTAGATGTTATAAATACCTCTTGATCATTTCTTCCCCTTTTATTTCTCTTCTTCGATGTTAGTTGGAAATTTGTAGTGGCATGATTTAACTTCTTTCTCTTTCTCACTGTAATTTTTAAAGGTAGATTTTGCTCTTTCTTGTGTATGTGTAATAGTGATCATCATTATTCGGATTCCAGATGAAAGACTCCTTTGAGAATTTCCTGCAGGGCTGGTCTTGTGGTGGTGAACTACCACAATTTTTGTTTGTCTTGGAAATACACTATTTCTCCCTCATTTCTTAAGGACAGCCTTGCTGGGAAAAGAATTCTTGGCTGGCAATTTTTTTCTTTTAGTATTTTGAATATATCAATACACTTACTCCTGGCCCGAATGGTTTCAGTTGAGAAGTCTGCTGTTAGCCTGATGGGAGTGCCCTTATAGGTGACTTGATGCTTTTCTCTTGCTGCTTGTAGAATTCTCTCTTTGTCTTTGAGCTTTGCAAATTTGACTATAATGTGTCTTGGGGAGGATCTTTTTGGATTGAATCTGTTTGGGGACCTTTGAGCTTCCTGGATCTAAAGGCCTGCATCTCTCTCTATACCTGGGAAGTTTCCTGTTATTTCCTTGAATAAGTCTTCAGTCCCTTTTCCTCTCTCCTCCCCTCTAACATGCTGACAATTCAGATGTTAGAGCGCTTGAGGTTGTCTGCTATCTCTCTTAGATTTTCTTCATTATGTTTAATTCCTTTTTCCTTTTTTTTTTGTCTGCGGGGTTATTTCAAAAAGAGCATCTTTGAGATCTTTCTTCTGCTTGCTGTTACCTGCTGCTCAAGCTCTCAGTTGTGTTTTTTATTTCATTGAGTGAATCTTTCATTTCTAGGAGTTCTGATACACTTTTTTGAGGTAGTAATTTCTTTGTAGATTTCCTCCTACATATTCTGGATATTTTTTTCTTTTTTCATTGTGTTTTCTAATTGAGTCTTCTTTTATCTCTTGGAGTTTTCTTAAGATCATTGCTCTGAATTCCTTTTCAGATATTTCAAGGTCTGGAATTTGAGCACTACTGTATTCCTTTGGTGGTGTCATATCTTCTTGTTTCTTTGTAGTTTTAGTATTTTTTCACTGATGTTTGGTCATATGGTAGAGGACTTCTATTACTCTGGGGTTGGCTATGAGGATTAAGATTTCCTCCTCTATCTACAAGCTCTACTGGTGACTTTTCTTGTATCAGTGTAGTCAATTGAGTGGCAGGTTGCCTGCAGAGTGGCCCTGGCTCCTACTTTGGTGGTGAACTGTCTTTGTGGTGACAATAGATGGGGCCATGGCTATATAACATCGCATTGGCTCCTGTTCCAGCTTACTGTAGCCATAGACTGAGCCCCTGGGGTCGTGTGGGTCTCGGCTCACCTCAGCAGCTGCTGGGCTGTGGGTGCTTCCCTTCCCTCAGGGGCCTAAGACGGGGAACCTGGTATCACGCATTCCTAAACTTTTAATAACCAAAGTGACTATACTGAATTTGTGACCAACGGAATTCTCCATGTTTTTTTCACAGTAGTTGTTTTCAAGGATGCACTATGCTGCATTTATGTAAAATATTTAATACAAAGTAAGGATTTGCATTTATTACTAAAAATGTACTTAATAAGTATCTACTGGATACCTACTATATTACCAGTACTAATTAAAGCAATGGAGAGGCAGAGGAAAACAAATTGATACTCCCTCTATCTTTTAATTAATTTCTTTCTAGTAGATGAGGCAGAGAAAATGATAATAATTAAAAAAACCAGAAAATACATTTAAAAAATTAAGTCACGGGCCGAGCCCGTGGCGCACTCGGTAGAGTGCTGCGCTGGGAGCGCGGCGACGCTCCCGCCGCGGGTTCGGATCCTATATAAGGATGACCAGTGCACTCACTGGCTGAGTGCCGGTCACGAAAAAACGAAAAAAAAAAAAAAAAAAAATTAAGTCACAAATGATAAAAAAGCAAATAATACTCTGAGAGAAATATAGATGGTGAGATGCCCAATTTACATATGATGCATAGGGAAGGCTAAGAGGAGGTAATATTTATTTTAAAACATAAAACATGACAGGAATCTACCTTTGAGGTCATGACAGAATAAAAATGTCCACAACTTCTTTGATGCCATTCACATCAAGAAGAGATATTTACCACATTTAAATGGTACATCTACACAATGGAATACTACTCAGCTATAAAAACGAATGAAATACTGCCATTTGCAACAATGGATGGACCTTGAGAGAATTATATTAAGTGAAACAAGTCAGGCACAGAAAGAGAAATACCAAAGGGGAGTTTCAAGATGGCGGCGGCTGCGGCGGCTGGCGCGGAGTAGCTGAGGTGGAAAAGGTGGCTACTGGGCCTCAGGCAGCCGGGAAACTTGTGGACCTTCCTCTCGCCATCTCTTAAGGGAGGACTGCTGCTGCTGGCCGGTCGTGGGGGCTCAACGCCACTTTGCCCCCGGCAGGAGAGGCTGCCTCATTTACAGGCAACAGCTTTGAAGTGTGGAGCAGGAAAAGAACTGATTCTTAGCTGCAAAAGCGAGTCTTGAAACAGGGAACACGGCGCCAGGGCTGCTGTGGATGCAGCCAGGATCCCGGAGGCTGGGGCCGCGCTGAAGGCGGCCAGCTGCCCTATTCAGGATTCGAGGTTTCAGGCCGGCATTAAAGAAGATTCCTGGGAGCGCCCGAGCGGCGCTGCGACTGAACAGCCTGAGGCGGCAGCAGCCGAGAACTGGGAAAGGCGGCAAACCAGAGACAGAGAGCGAGCACCCGACCTGGCACAGCACTGTGAGTGATCCCTGGCACAGCTCTGTTCGGGGGGTGGATGCCCACGCGGCTCCCGCCTGCACCACCAGGCCACTCGCTGTCCCGGTGCTGCCTCCATTTTCCCAGGTGCGGGCAGCTCCGCCCTGCTCGGCCATCACTGAGCCCATTTGCTTGGCCTGGCGCGGGGCTTTCCGGACCCTGCGGGCCGGCCTCCTCTCCCACTCCCTCCGCGGTTTTCTGGCGGGGCTGGGGGTGTGGGGCGTCCCGACCAGTGTTGGGAGGGCTAGGAAGTACGGGCGGGCCGACTGTCACTCCACCACACCCTGGACTCCGGCCCCGGTAAACTTCCTGTGACTGGGAGGCAGATACCATCTCTGCGACCACCAGTTTGGAAAAAAGCCTAACGAATTTCTGGTTGGGAATAGTGTGGTAGGAGAGTTCCCAGGTCCGCTTGAACCTGCCGGAGAGCAGGCTGCAGGCGGGCACTAGACTCGGTTTATACCGGGGGGATACAAAGGTGAACAAGACCCGAGAAAGATCTACACAGTGCTACAAAGGCACCCAGAGAGACCAGTCGTCTGTGCCTAGCAGAAACCTGGTAGACTTCCTGGGCGAGGCGGTGCTGAGCAGGGTCTTGAAGGCCCAGCTGATAGAGGAGGGGTGCAGCAGACACGCCCCAGCCCAGCATAGTGCGCACAGAGGGGGGAGACGTGCGGCCAGGGAGGCGGAGACTCGACAGAAACCACACACCCGGTGGGGTCGCCACTGCACGATCTAACAGCCTGGGCCAGAGCACACGGAACGGGGAGAAGTCCTGTACAGAAAGTGAAAGCTCAACAGAGATCACACACCCTGTGGTACGTGATCCACCAGCCCAGCAGAGTACAAGCTGACCAGAAAGGTAGATCCCCGGAGAAGCCCAAGACCCGAGGCAACCACACACACAAGACACTAGAGGCCAACTGAGCAGTCACGGCGGGAGCCATACCAAATTGGCAACCACAGCAACATCCTAGTTAGTCATTAGTCTCAAACCGGTGGACTGTGAAACCCCCTGCCACAATGAATAAACACCAAAAAAAAGACACCAGAAATACAAAAAATCAAGAAAGTACACCACCAAAAGTTAATAAATCTCATACTCTAGATCCTATAGAACAAGAAGCCCTTGAAATAACTGACAAGGAATTTCGAGTGATAATTCTAAGGAAACTGAATGAGATACAAGAAAACTCAGCTAGACATCATGATGAAATGAGGAAAAGTATACAGGATCTGAAAGAGGAAATATACAAGGAAATCAATGTCCTGAAAAAAAATGTAGCTGAACTTGCTGAACTGAAGAAGTTATTCAGCGAAATAAAAAACCCAACGGAGAGTTTAACCAGCAGGCTTGTCGAAGTTGAAGAGAGAACCTCTGAACTTGAAGATGGGCTGTTTGAAATAACACAAGCAGACAAAAAGAAAGAAAAAAGAATCAAGGACATGGAAGAAAATCTGAGAGAGATATCAGACAACCTCAAGCGCTCAAATATCCGAGTCATGGGTATTCCAGAAGGGGAGGAAAATGGAGATTCCATTGAAAACATATTCAACAAAATAGTGGCAGAAAACTTCCCAGGTATAGGAAAAATCACAGATCTTCAGATCCAGGAAGCTCAACGATCTCCAAACGTATTCAACCCAAAAAGGCCTTCTCCAAGACATGTCATAGTCAAATTGGCAAAACTCAGAGACAAAGAGAGAATCTTAAAAGCTGCAAGAGAGAAGTGTCAAATCACCTATAAGGGAGCCCCAATCAGGTTAACATCAGACTTTTCATCACAAACCCTAAAAGCTAGAAAGGAATGGGATGATATTTTCAAAATACTAAAAGACAAAGATTGCCAGCCAAGAATACTCTACCCTGCAAGGCTATCCTTCCGAAATGAGGGGCAAATAGTATATTTCTCAGACAAACAAAAACTGCGGGAGTTCACTACCACAAGACCACCCTTACAAGAAATCCTCAAGGGAGTACTGGGTTTGGTTCCTGAAAAATAACTACCACTGCCATAAAAACCTAAGAAAAATCTAAACCCGCTAGTACAATAAAAATGGCATTCATGAAGAGAAAACAAGCTAACAAAAACACTATCTACAACCTAAGGAACCAACAAACAAAGAAACCAAACAGTAAATCAGAAAGCAAGGAACAAAAGACACCTAAGACAACCAAACAACCAATAAAATGCTAGGAATAAATCAACACCTTTCAATAACAACTCTTAATGTTAAAGGCTTAAATTCCCCAATTAAAAGACACAGACTGGCTGACTGGATCAAAAAGCAGGACCCAACTATATGCTGCCTACAAGAGACCCACCTCACCCATAAAGATTCACACAGACTAAGAGTGAAAGGATGGAAAAAGATTTACCATGCAAACAGAAAAGAAAAACGAGCTGGAGTGGCTATTCTTATATCTGACAAAATAGACTTTAAACTAAAAACCATAAAAAGAGACAATGAGGGACACTACTTAATGATAAAAGGACTGATCCATCAAGAAGACATAACAATCATAAATATGTACACACCCAATGTTGGAGCTCCCAGATTTATAAAACAAACTCTATTAGACCTAAAGAAGGAAATAGACACTAATACCATAATAGCAGGGGACCTGAACACTCCACTGTCAATATTAGACAGATCATCTAGGCAAAGAATCAGTAGAGAAACACAAGATCTAAACAAGACTCTAGACCAATTGGAATTGGCAGATATCTACAGAACATTCCACCCAACAACCTCAGAATATTCATTCTTCTCATCAGCACATGGATCATTCTCCAGGATAGATCACATATTAGGTCACAAATCAAGTCTCAATAAATTCAAAAAAATTGGAATTATCCCATGTATCTTCTCAGACCACAATGGATTAAAACTAGAAATTACTAACAAACAAAACTCTGGAAACTATACAAACACATGGAAATTAAACAGCATTCTACTTAATGACATATGGGTCCAAGAAGAAATCAAGCAGGAAATCAAAAAGTTTATTGAAACTAATGAAAACAATGATACATCATACCAAAACCTGTGGGATACTGCAAAAGCAGTATTGAGGGGAAAATTTATTGCATTAAATGCTCACTTCAGAAGAATGAAAAGATGGCAAGTGAACAACCTAACACTTCACCTTAAAGAACTAGAAAAACAAGAACAATCCAATCCTAAAGTTAGCAGACGGACAGAAATCATTAAGATCAGAGCAGAACTGAATGAAATTGAAAACCAAAAAACAATTGAAAAGATCAACGAATCAAAAAGTTGGTTTTTTGAAAAGATAAATAAAATTGACAAACCATTAGCATGGCTAACAAAAAAAAGAAGAGAGAAGACCTAAATAACCAAAATTAGAAATGAAAAAGGCGATATTACAACTGATTCATCTGAAATACAAGGAATCATTCGAGACTACTATAAACAACTATACGCCAACAAATTTGAAAATCTGGAGGAAATGGATAAATTTCTGGACACACACAAGCTCCCAAAACTGAACCGTGAAGATGTAGAAAATTTGAACAGACCAATAACAATAAAGGAGATTGAAGCTGTTATCAGTAGGCTCCCAACAAAGAAAAGCCCAGGACCAGATGGATTCACAGCAGAATTTTACCAAACATTCAAACAGGAATTGACACCGATTCTTTACAAACTATTCCAAAAGATTGAAACGGACGCAAATCTCCCAAACTCATTCTATGAAGCAAACATCATCCTGATACCAAAACCAGGTAACGATATAACCAAAAAAGAAAACTACAGGCCAATATCCTTGATGAATATAGATGCAAAAATCCTCACTAAATTACTAGCAAACAGAATACAGCAACACATACGTAAAATTATTCATCACGATCAAGTGGGATTCATCCCAGGGATGCAAGGTTGGTTCAACATACGCAAATCAATAAATGTGATACACCATATTAATAAACTCAAACACAAGGACCATATGATCATCTCTATAGATGCTGAAAAAGCATTTGATAAAGTTCAGCACTCATTCATGACAAAGACCCTCTATAAGTTAGGTATAGAGGGAAAGTATCTCAACATAATTAAAGCCATATATGCCAAACCCACAGCCAATATCATCCTGAATGGGGAAAAGCTGAAAGCTTTTCCTTTAAGAACAGGAACTAGACAAGGATGCCCACTCTCACCACTCTTATTCAACATAGTGTTGGAAGTACTAGCCAGAGCAATCAGAGAAGAGAAGGAAATAAAGGGCATCCAGATTGGAAAAGATGAAGTCAAACTGTCCCTGTTTGCAGATGACATGATCCTATATATCGAACAGCCTAAAACCTCTACAAAAAAACTCTTGGAATTGATAAATGATTTCAGCACAGTGGCAGGATACAAAATCAACACACAAAAATCAGTAGCATTTCTTTTCTCCAATAGTGAACATGCAGAACGAGAAATCAAGAAAGCCTGCCCATTTACAATAGCCACCAAAAAAATAAAATACTTAGGAATTGAGTTAACCAAGGAGGTGAAAAATCTCTATAATGAGAACTACAAACCACTGCTGAGAGAAATTAGAGAGGATACAAGAAGATGGAAAGATATCCCATGCTCTTGGATTGGAAGAATCAACATAGTGAAAATGTCCATACTACCTAAAGTGATATACAAATTCAATGCAATCCCCATCAAAATTCCAAAGACATTTTTCTCAGAAATGGAAAAAACTATCCAGACATTTATATGGAACAATAAAAGACCACGCATAGCCAAAGCAATGCTGAGCAAAAAAAATAAAGCTGGAGGCATAACACTACCTGACTTTAAGCTATACTACAAAGCTATAATAACCAAAACAGTATGGTACTGGCATAAAAACAGACACACTGACCAATGGAATAGAATAGAGAATCCAGAAATCAACCCACACACTTACTGTCAGCTGATCTTTGACAAAGGCACCAAGCCTATTCAGTGGCGAAGGGACTGCCTCTTCAGCAAATGGTGCTGGGATAACTGGATATCCATATGCAGGAGAATGAAACTAGATCCATACCTCTCGCCATATACTAAAATCAACTCAAAATGGATTAAGGATTTAAATATACACCCTGAAACAATAAAACTTCTTAAAGAAAACATAGGAGAAACACTTCAGGAAATAGGACTGGGCACAGACTTCATGAATACGACCCCAATAGCACGGGCAACCAAAGGAAAAATAAACAAATGGGATTATATCAAACTAAAAAGCTTCTGCACAGCAAAAGAAACAATTAAAAGAGTTAAAAGACAACCAACAGAGTGGGAGAAAATATTTGCAAAATATATATCTGACAAAGGATTAATATCCAGAATATATAAGGAACTCAAACAACTGTACAAGAAGAAAACAAACAACCCGATTAAAAAATGGGCAAAAGAGCTAAGTAGGCATTTCTCTAAGGAAGATATACAAATGGCCAACAGACATATGAAAAAATGCTCAACATCACTCAGCATCCGGGAAATGCAAATCAAAACCACACTGAGATACCATCTAACCCCAGTTAGGATGGCTAAAATCCAAAAGACTATGAACGATAAATGCTGGCGAGGCTGCGGAGAAAAAGGAACTCTCATACATTGTTGGTGGGACTGCAAAATGGTGCAGCCTCTATGGAAAATGGTATGGCGGTTCCTCAAACAATTGCAGATAGATCTACCATACGACCCAGCTATCCCACTGTTGGGTATATACCCAGAGGAATGGAAATCATCAAGTCGAAGGTATACCTGTTTCCCAATGTTTATCGCAGCACTCTTTACAATAGCCAAGGGTTGGAACCAGCCCAAATGCCCATCATCGGATGAGTGGATACGGAAAATGTGGTACATCTACACAATGGAATACTACTCAGCTATAAAAATGAATGAAATACTGCCATTTGCAACAACATGGATGGACCTTGAGAGAATTATATTAAGTGAAACAAGTCAGGCACAGAAAGAGAAATACCACATGTTCTCACTTATTGGTGGGAGCTAAAAATTAATATATAAATTCACACACACACACACACACACACACACACACACACAACCCGGGGGGGGGGGAAGAAGATATAACAACCACAATTATTTGAAGTTGATACGACAAGCAAACAGAAAGGACATTGTTGGGGGGGAGGGGGGCGGGAGAAGGGAGGGAGGTTTTGGTGATGGGGAGCAATAATCAGCCACAATGTATATCGACAAAATAAAATTAAAAAAAAAAAAAAAAAAAAAAAAAGAAAGAGAAATACCACATGTTCTCGCTTATTGGTGGGAGCTAAAACTTAATATATAAATTCACACACACACACACACACACACACACACACACACACACACACAAAATAAATAAATAAAAACCGGGGGGGAGGGAAGAAGATATAACAACCACAATTAATTGAAGTTGATACGACAAGCAAACAGAAAGGACATTGTTGGGGGGGAGGGGAGGAGGGAGAAGGGAGGGAGGTTTTGGTGATGGGGAGCAATAATCAGCCACAATGTATATCGACAAAATAAAATTAAAAAAAAAAAAAAAGAAGAGATATTTATGTTTTCCTGTCTCGAATCTAGAGGGACTCTGTGACTGCCTTGACCAATAAAATGTGGTAGAAGTGAATCAGCCAGTTTCCAGATACAAGCTTTAAAAGACTACCTTCCATTTCTGATCTATTTGAACACTCTTGGAGCCCTGAGAAGCCATGTTCAAATACCTTGCTAGTGATGAAGCCCAGAAATGACATCAAGGGGAAAATGGGCCAGCTGAGGCAGCCCTTTCTACACGAAGACACCACCCTCTAAACTAGATCAGCCACTAAATGTATGCCATTGAGCAACCTCATTCTAAGCAATGTGGAGGAGAAGAATTGGCCAGCTGAGTACTGCCTAAATTACTGATTCACACAAGTATGTGAGTTTAAAACAGTGTTGATTTAAGCCACTATACTTTGGGGTGCTTTTTATGCAGTAATAGATACCTGGAACAAGAGTGGAGGGTGCAACTTAAATAATATCTGCCAAATTTAAAACTGGGGAAGTGTTTGGTAATTTGAGAAGCTCCTGGATACCAATAGGTATAAATAGCTTACTTAGACAAGACAGAGGAATTGGGCAGGATCATTTAGGGCATTAAAGTCAGGGTAAGTAGACTGTAATTTATTTCAGGTACTATGGAAAATTCTTCTGCATATAGAAGAGCTTTCTAACTGCTAGACACAGTTTAAGGCAGAGGAAGAAAAGAGTGATCATCTCAAAAGAGTAAGCAGGCTGTCATAGAAATCTAGTAAAAAGGTAGGAGTAGCGTGGGTATCATGATGGCCGAGGAAATGAAGGGAAGTGTACATATATGAGATGTATTTCTGAGATTAAATCAACAGGATTTATATTCACAGATAGTTTGGATGTGGGTAATGATAGGGAGGAAAAGATTCAATGATTACACCAAATAGAGTGATGCCACTTACTAAGGGTTAAAATTAGGAACAGAAAACACATTTAAGAAAAAAACAAACTCAAGAGTTCCATTTTGGATTTTACTGTGACTGATGCATTCAAGCAAAGAAGTCATACAGAGAGCTGGGTATTAGAGAGTGGTGCTTTATGAGTAATCTAGGCAAGGAATTTAGATTAGGAAGTAATAAAAAACTGAACGGAAGATAAATTTCCATGAATCATCGACATCTCCTTGGGAATGTATATACAGAAAGGAAACAGAGCCAAGAAACAAGCTCTAAGGAATTTCAAAATTAAGAGTATAGTCAGAGGAAGATCATCCACCAAAGGAAACTGAAAATGAAGGAACAATGATTTGGAAGCAAATCTAAGATTGATAATACAAAAGACAAGATTTTCTTGTGCTTCCAAAGGAGTGTTGAAAGTACATGAAAGATATGAAATAAAAGAAATATGTATGTTGAATTTTTTTCAGCCTTAAAGATGGTAGCCTGGAACAAATAAACAAGTTGTAAAGGTGGGTAGCAAAAGCCAGACATTGTTCAGAGGAAGATTGAATGGGTATTGAGTCATTACAGACAAGTGAACTGTTGGTTCTGAAGGGGAGAGAACAAATGTAGCAGTATCTGTATATGAGATTGAGGGCTTGTTTTGCTATTTTTTAATGGGGTAGCTAAGGCGTATTGCCATGCTATTGATGATAACATGTTAGAAAAGATTGCTGAATAATAAAAGTAAAATATTTGGTGTAGTGAAGCTGTTGAGATGGCAGAAAAATAAAATCTATAGCACACAAGGAGATATTAAATGGTGATAGGCTTTTTCAATTGTAACACAATAGAACAAAAAAAGAAGTAGATGGGTGCAAGCATAAAATTGTTCTTGATTGACTAACTAATTACAGGTAAGAGGAAGAGAAGTTTATTTTTGGCAGTTTCTATTTTTTCAACAAAGAAAAAGATAAAATAATCTCCCGAGATTTATTATAAGGAACAAACATAGAAAATTTGATATCTGCAAAAAGGTATGAATGAGCAACATTGGTATTAAAATATAAGAAACTGTAAAAAATATATTAGGATTGATAATACTACTTCATGTCATTTATGTGCTTGATTTGCAATTCTAAAAAATCTTGCATGAAATTTATACCTCCACTTTTGTATTATCTGTTTTCCTAAGCAAGATTGCTATGTCTTCATCAAAAACCTTGATAAATATAAAGAGACATAGGCCAAGGCCTGTGAGGTGAAGGCCAGAGACGTACGGTGATATTCCATTATTTAACAGGTTGATTGAGATATAAAAGAAATATAATAAACTGCACATATAAAAAGTGTACACTTTAAAACGTTTTAAAATTTGTATGTATCCATGACACCATCATCACAATCAACAAAGTAAATAGATCCATCATCCCAGAAAGTTTCTCATGACTCTTGATAATCCCTCTCTCCCACTTCTTACAACAAAGCTTATTATTATCAACAAACACTGGCATACTTTGCACACATTTGTTGTGATTTTCTTCCTAGAGTTTTGTATAAATTAAACCATAAAATATGTACTCTTTTTTATTTCTGTTTTCTTTCAGTAAACATAATTATTTCAATATTCATCGATATTGCTATATGAATCAATATTTCATTCTTTTAATGCTGAATGGCATTTCATTGTATATATACATACCTCAATTTTTTATCCATTCAGGATCAATTGAAGAACAACTGGGTTACTTCCATTTTGGGATCATTAGAAATAAAATTATTATAATCATTCATGTACAGGCATTTGCATGAAAAGAGTCTTCATTTATGCTGGATAAATGTCCAGGAGAGTAATTACAGAGCCATGTAATAGGAGTATATTTAACTTTATAAGAAATGGCCATTTGATTTTCCATAGTCACTGTTCCATTTTACATTCTTAGCAGCACTGTATGAGAGAAAAAGTTTCTGCACATTGTTGCCAGGATTTTGTTATGGGGTGTGTGTGTGTATGTGTGTGTGTGTGTGTGTGTGTGTGTGTGTGTGTGTGTGTGTGTGTGTGTGTGTGTGTGTGTGTGTGTGTGTGTAGTATAGATGTGTATATAGAAATACATGTTTGTGTAATTCTAATAGCTGTGTAGTGATATCTCAATATGATTTTAATTTGCATTTCTCTAATGGCTGATAATGTTAAACAATGTTTCTTATGCTTATGTGTCATCTGCATATGCTCTTTTGCCCATCTTTTATTTGAATTGTTCGCACTTTACTTTTGGGTTTTGAGAATTCTTTATATATTCTGAATACAATTATTTTGTTTTTTATGTGATTTGCAAACATTTTCTCCCAGTCTGTAGCTTGCATTTTCATCCTTTTAACAGGGTATTTAACAAAACAAAACTTTATAATTATGATGATGATCAGTTTATTCGTACTTCATTTTAAGGATCATGATTTTGGTGTTACATCTGTAAGCTCTTCACCTAACCCTAGGCCTTGAAGATATTCTTCTAAGTTTTCTTCTAAATGTTTTATATTTTACATTTAAGCATATGATCTATAATGAGTCAATTTGTTTCTAAATTGTGATGTAGGGTGATGTTTATTTTTTCTGCCTATGAATGTCCAGTTATACAGATAACACATATTGAAAACAGTGCTCATATTCTTTGTCCATTACATTGCTTTCTTTTAACTTTGCCCAATCTCAGTTGATTCAAGTTGTGTGATTTTATTTCTGGGTCCCTCTTCTGTCCCGTTTATCTATGTGTCTATTTCTCTGCTGATACTACAATATCTAGATTATTGTAGGTATAGTAAATATTGAAAGTGGATGGTGCAATTTTTCCAACTTTACTCTTTCTTTTCAAAATATTTTAGCTATTCTAGTTCTTTTGCCTTTACATAAAATTGTAGTCAACTTTTCTATATCTACACAAGTTTTGTTGAAATTTGATAAGAATTATGTTTAACTTCTAAATCAATTTAGAGTGCACTGTCATCTTTATGTTGAGCTTTCCAATTTATGAATATACATCTCTCCACTTATGTATATCTTCTTTGATTTCTTTCTTCATTGTTTTGTAGTTGTCAGTATACAAGTTCTGTCCATGTTTTGTTAGATTTATAGCTAAGTATTTAAATTTTGAACAATTTTAAATGGTATTTTATTTCTAATTTCAGTTTTAATTTTTCATTGTTTGCATGTAAAAATATAATTTATTCTGTTCATGTTATATTCTGAAACTATGCTGAACCCAATTATAAGGTACAGATTATATATTTAAAGATTTTCTACATCAATAATTGTCATTGCAAATGAGAACAATTGTATTTATTCTTTTCCAATTTATTTGCAGTTTATTTCTTTTTCTTGACATACTTGACATATTGTGCTGTCTAGGACTTCCAGAACCATATTGAAAAGAATGGTGAGAGCAGAAACTCTGTATTTTTCTTGGTTTAAGTTGGAAGTATTAAGTCTTTTACCTTTAATTATAATATTAGTTGTAGTCTTTATGAACATATTCTTATTAAGTTGAGAAAGTTCCTCTCTATTCCTATTTACCTGAGAATTTTAAAAAATAATTGATGGGTGTTGAAGTTGTCAAATATATATTTTTCTGCATTACTTGATAAGACCATAAGGTTTTTCTGCTTCAGCAAGTTAATAGGATGAATTATTCTTGAATATTCTTGAATATTGAACCAGTATAATATTCCTTAAATAAAATATGTCATGACATATTATTCATTTTTTATTTAAAAAAAATGCTGGGTTTTATTTGCTAATACTTTGCTAAGAACTTTTCTGTTTATGTTCTTGAAAGATATTTGGCAATGTTTTCTTTCCCCCTCCCTTTATTTTTTCTCTATCTTTGGTTTTGGTGTCAAGGAAATACTGTTCCCATAAAATGAACTGAAAAGTGTCCTATTACTTGCTACTTTCTGGAGAGCATTGTATAGAACTAATGTTTTTTTATTTTATTTTATTTTATTTTATTTTTTAACTTTTATTTTGTCGCTATACATTGTGGTTGATTATTGTTGCCCCTTACCAAAACCTTCCTCCCTCCTCCCTCTCCTCCCTACCCCCCCAACAATGTCCTTTCTGTTTGTTTGTTGTATCAACTTCAAGTAATTGTGGTTGTTATATCTTCTTCCCCCCCACCCCCGGTTTTGTCTGTGTGTGTGTGTGTGTGTGTGAATTTATATATTAATTTTTAGCTCCCACCAATAAGTGAGAACATGTGGTATTTCTCTTTCTGTGCCTGACTCATTTCACTTAATTTATATAGAACTAATGTTAATTTTTCCTTAAATATCTAGTAAAATTTTCCAATGAAAATAACTGGGCATAGATATTTCTTTTGGGGTGTGTTTTAAATTAAAAAATCAGTTTTTAAAATAGTTATAGTACTATTCTTAATATGTAATTCAACTTGGGTATGATTTTGTAGTCTGTGGTTTACATGGAATTGATCCATTTAATCTAAGTTATCAAATTTGCATATATGTTTAGTGTTCCCTTGTTATCCTTCTGATATCTGTGGGGTCTGTAGGATTATCCTCTTTTTCTATTCTGCATACTGGTTATTTTTCTCTGTCACTTTTCCTAGAAGTCACCGATTTTATTGATATTTTCAATCAACCAGCTTCTGTTTCACTGGTTTTTATACTGCTTTTTAATTTTAAATTCCATTGATCTGCTGTTATCTTTATTTTTTCCTCTTGTACATTCTTGAGGTGGCCACCAATCCTATATTCTTGATTTGATATTGTTCTTATTTTTTAATGTAAACATTAGGTGTAAAAACTTTATCTCCCAGTACTAAATTAATTACAACATGCTCCTGAATGATCAATGGGTCAAAGAAGAAATAAAAAAGGAAATCAAAAAATTCCTTGAAACAAATGAAAATACAAGCACCATATACCAAAACCTATGGGATACTGCAAAAGCAGTACTAAGAGGGAAGATTATTACAATAAGTGCTTACATCAAAAAAGTTGAAAGATGCCAAATAAACAATCTAATATTACACCTCAAGGAACTAGAAAAGCAAGAACAATCAATTCTTGAAATTACTAGAAAGAAATAATAAAGATCAGAGAAGACATAAATGAAATATAGACAAAAAGAGATACAAAAGATTGATGAAACAAAAGATAGATTTAAAAAACTGATTTTTTGCGAAGATAAAAAAAAATGACAAAACATTAACTAGACTAACCAAGAAAAGGAGAAGATTCAAATATCAAAAATCAAAAATTATAAAAGAGCTTTTATGACTGATTTCACAGATATACAAAGAATCATTACAGACTATTATGAACAACCATACACCAACAAATTTTAAAATCTAGAGGAAACATAAATTTCTGGACACATACAACCTACCATGATGGAACCAAGAAGAAATAGAAAACCTGAACATACCAAGCAGTAAGACTGAATCAGTAATCAACAGTCTCCCAACAAAGAAAAATCCAGGACCAGATGGCTTC
Organism: Cynocephalus volans; assembly: GCF_027409185.1. NCBI lineage: Eukaryota > Metazoa > Chordata > Mammalia > Dermoptera > Cynocephalidae > Cynocephalus > Cynocephalus volans. Next base: position 121,033,582 of record NC_084468.1, read on the forward strand.
ACTATTGAATTCTACCATGTCTTTAAAGAATTAACACCAATCCTTTTCAAAGCATTCCAAAAAACTGAAACAGAAGCCATTCTCCTAAATTCATTCAATGAAGCCAGCGTCACCATGATACCAAAATCAGACAAAGACACAACAAAAAAAGAAAACTACAAGACAATATTCTTGATGAACTAGGTGCAAAAATTCTCAAGAATCCAACAGTACCTCAAAAAGACTATACACCATGATCAAAGTGGGATTAACCCTAGGAATGCAAGGATTATTCAAGGTATGCAAACCAATAAATGTGATACATCACATCAACAAAATGAAAGACAAAAACCATATCATCTCAATAGATAAAGAAAAAGCATTTGAGAAAATTCAATATTCTTTATGATAAAAACTCTCAACAAATTGTGTATAGAAGGAAAGTATCAATAGAGTAAAAGCCATATATGACAAACATACAGCTAACATCATACCGAATGAGGAAAAATTGAAATCTTTTCCTCTAAGAACAGGAACAAGACAAGGATGTACACTCTCACCACTCTTATTTACAGTAGCACTGAAAGTTCTAGCCAAAACAATTAGGCAAGAGAAAGAAATAAAGGACATCCAACTTGGAAAAGACAAAGTCACATTATCCCTGTTCACAGATGACATGATCTTATAGACAGAAAAACCTTAAGACTCCACCAAAAAACTTGTAGAGCTGATAAAGAAATCCAGTAAATTTGCAGGATATAAAATCAATATACAAAAGCCAGTAACATTTCTCTACAACAACAACAAACTAGCAGAAAAAGAAATTGAGAAAGCAGTCCTATTCGCAGTAGCTACCAAAAAAAGTAAAATATCTAGGAATAAATCTAAGCAAGGAGGTGAAAGATCTCTACAATAAAAACTGCATGACATTGATGAAAGAAATTAAAGAGGACAGAAAAAACTGGAAAATCACTCCATGTTCATGGATTAGCAGAGTTAATGTTGTGAAAATATACATACTGCCCAAAGCAATCTACAAATTCAATGAAATCCCTATAAAAATACCAATGACATTCTTCACAGAATAGAAAAAGCAATCCTAACATTCATATGGAACAACAAATGACCTCAAATATCCAAAGCAATCCTAAGCAAAAAAGGTAAAATAGGAGGCATTATACTATCTTCCTCCAAATTATCCTACAAAGCAACAGTAACCAGAACAGTAACTCGAACCAATGGAACAGAGTAGAAAACCCAGAAGTAAACCCATGTGTTTAAAGCCAACTGATTTTGAGAAAGGTGCTAAAAATATACATTGGGGAAAGCCTCTCCAGTAAATGGTGCTGGGAAAACTGGACATCCATTTGTAGAAGAATTAAACTATGTACCTATCTCTCACCATATGAAAAACATACTCAAAATGGATTAAAACTTAAATGTAACACCTGAAACTTTAAAATTTCTAGAAGAAAACATAGTAGAAACACTCAGGGACATGAGATGAGGCAAAGATTTTATGAATAATATCCCACAAATTTTTATATGTTATATTTTACTTTCATTCTATCCAATGCATTTATTAAAAATTTGCCTTGAAGTTTTCTCTTTGATCCATTAATTATGTAGAAGTGTATTAATTTCCAGGTGTTTGTTTGCAGATTTTTCTGCTTTGTGTTGTATATTTCTCATTTGTTTCCATGCTGGCTATAAAATATGCTTTGTATATTTTTAATTTTTTAAAGTTTCTCCAGGCTTGATTTATATATATAACATGATCCACCTTTTTGAATATTTCATAGACATATGTAAAGAATGTGTATTTTGCTATGCACACATAAATATACACATGTACATATACGTATAACAGATTGCAAAAATGGAGGTACCATTTTTCTCTGTTCTGCAGTAACATTACACCTTAAAGTGTGTGTACAACAATTCTCCATATGCTGAATTTACAAATAGTGACAGTAAAAAAACAGTAAGAGAAAAGTAAATTGGTTTCATGTTACTGGGCAATTTTCCAACTTGAAAATTTAAAAATGTCAAGATACAGAGAAAAAGGCAGAAATCCTGGGAATATTTTCTGTAGAGAGGGCTATTGTCAGGGTATGATTTCCCTTTCTCACCACCTCTACATATTACCCTATAATTCCAAGCCTAGTAAAGCTGGCTACCATGATATCATTCAGAGAGCTTGATTGAAAGCCTGAAAGACAAATATTTTTTTCATGCTTGAGAAAGCTGAAGGCCCTACATTTCCAATATCTGTTAGTGAAAAGGTTGGGTTAATCCTTTTCTTAAGAACTAGACAGGCCATGGTACAGTAAGGAGAGAAACTATTGTCCAACAGAACTGGAGCCAGAAGACTCTGACATCCAGAGTATTGGAGAAGTGGATATTCAGAAAAACAAGGGCTGAGATGAGCAGAGCAGAAAAGCATCCAGTGAGAGAGATCAGCTTTAAATATTGCCAGATCCAGAGAACAGGAAGCCATCAGCAAATAAGAAAATCCCGTCCCTTCGCTTTTAATTTCTCTATTCCCACAAGCTAGCCCCAAAGGCACTGAGGCTTCAGTTAGCAACCCAGATGCTTCAAATCAGGAAAAGAAAACAGGAAAAACCCACCAGACCTTTTCTAGCCACAGGATCTCCCCCAACTCTGGCTTTAGTAGCAGCTGTGAGAGAAGGTCTTATCTTTTGAGGCAGATTAAAGTGTTTCTTTGTACAGTGGACTGGATTTCTGATTTAAGACTGTGTCTTGAGACTTTTAAATGATTACAGGATTGTTTGTTAAATAAAAGTAAGCAAAATATTAGGGGCACTGGCCAAGTTTTTATTCAGGGCCAGGGAAAGATGACCACAACTGGGGGTAGAAAAGAATTAGAAGACACAAATAAAACATGTATCTATTATGTTCATGAGTCATGCTTGTTCAACACACCAATTTTACATATTTACACTCAGGAATCTATGTGTACTTTTTACTTAAGTAGGCTTTCACTGTAAATTCAATGCCATATTTTTTTCACTCAACAACATTTCACGGACATCATCCATATCCAAAAATATGAAGTTAATAATAATTTTTAATGATTCATGAATATTATGGATGACCTGTTTTTGCTTATGTATGCATATTTACCTTTTTTAAGCAGTGAATTAGAGAGCTACTTTTATCATCTCTCAGTGACCACATTCCAGTACCAAAGATTTTGATTAATTGATCTGCTGTAGCACCCAGAATATGCCTTTAAAAAAAATACCCCTGGTGGTTCTTCCCCACATGGTCCTCAACCACACTTCAAAAACATTGGGCTAATTTTATGAAAACATTTACAGAATTATAGTCTAAGGTGAAACAGCTCTCTATTATATTTTAAATAGCAACATATGCTTGGCACTCTTTATAAACCTTTTTTTATTCCTACTGTTTGTCTTTCTTCCTGGAATCCTTGCTGTTTTAATTTGAACTATCAAGAGAAATGGAAAACAAAACAAGATAAAAATACTTTAAAATTTAACAGAATTTGGTCAAATTCTCTTCCTCTTATTACTTATGTTATCACGAGCAAGATACTAAACTTCTTGGTACCTAAATGCCCTTATAATGCCCTTATTTTTTAATTGGAAAATATAAAACAAATATTATGAGGCTGAAGTGTTTTCAGAAATGTAAAGCACATAATGTTCAAAAACATCTACTTTCCTTTTTCTACAATCTTTTATTCACCCTCCTTGCTTCCCACTATCTTATTTATTCAATAGATAAATTTGCAATAGTCTTCCTCTTCCATAAGAAGGTATATTTAAATATCTTTAAATTAAAATCCCAAATTTCTTAACAATTATATTATAGAATTCTCTACTCTAGCTCAATTCCTGCACTGAAAAAGGAAAAATACATTGATACCTTACTGTTTTATACCCCAGATTTCATTTTAGCATCTTTTTCTGGTAGTTGCATGTATTAAGTCCACAAGAATTATTTCAGACTCTGAAAAACATACCAGTAAAAGAAACACTAAGAGTCTGCACTGTGAACTATTTCCCATTAATGTATTATCACATTAGTACATACATTACATTTCTGCACTATGGACTATTTCCCATTAATGTATGTATCACAAATAGCTACTGATTTTACATATTTATTTCTCTAGTGGAAGTAGGAAAAGAACATAGAAGCCCTAGAGGGGAAAAAATCAATATCACACTTATTAACCATATAAAACCAAATGTTCATTATCACTTCTGTAGAGAAATGCCAAGAAACCTGAATGATTTGAGAAACAGGATGTTTGGTTAATGAGTTTTTTTAGTTGATTAAAACAGTTTTAAGTTATTTTAATCCCTGTTGCTGAAAATATAATAGTACATTTTTCTACCTTAAAAATATAACAAATATTAATTGATTTCTTGAGTAAATTCTTCCATAACCGTAATTCTGAATTTAATTCATATGAGATTATTTTGAATATAAAGGAATTTGGAATAGATATGATCTATTGTCAGGAAAAAAATGGAAAACAAATTTTTGGAAAATTATTATTTTTTATTTCTTAAAAAAATGCTTGATTTGGGTTCACTTTAACTGAATTGTTTCAGCTGAAAATTTTTTAAACTTTGCTCTTATTTTGCCTTTTAAATAGCAGTATTTTTGTGCCCTGAATGATAAGAAAGAAACAAACAAAAGCAAAGTATTTCTTCTACCAACTTTCTATTGTTATAAGTCACATGTGAGCATACTTACACCAGAAAAACATAGCACAATATATGTGACTATGCATAATAAGCATCTCTCTGTGAGATAAATTAGCATTAAGTTCAATTTCCAAAACTGCAATTTCTGTAACAGAGCACCGTCATTTATAGTTTCACATACTGAGCAGCAGCACATTTTCAACCTTTATGTTGTAAAGACTGAATCTGATTCTATATTTAGATCCACAGCTGTTTGGTGTTTTCGCAGATGCTTCCACTACTAAGATGAGCTCTTAAGAATAGATGAACGTGTCAAAATGTTTGCCTTTTATAGAGAAAATAAAAATAATTTACTTTTAAAATGATTACTGCCTTTAGGACCAACATGTACTGAGCTCTTTGTACTAGGATTAGATAATCCAGAAGCATACAAATCAGAACATTTCTCAGAAGGTTATGTCAGAAAAGAGAGAACCTTAGGTTTGTAGGTCTCTGTCTCTCTTGAAAAGAGATAAATACTGAGATGACACTACAGACAAAGGAAGAATTACTTAATTTCCCCTGATGCTAATTTGTCTCTGATTTGTATAAAATGATTTGTTCCTTCCATATGAAAATATAACGCAACTAAGGTGAAATGAAAAATAGGTCAGGAGCTTGTCACAAGAGCTCTGATCTTCTACCTTAAATATTGATTCCTGAAATTTGAGTGAAATACTGAAGAGCTCAAATTTGGGAATGAGTCTGACCTGTACTGCTCAACCCAGTCACTTTCCGGTTATACAAATGGTGATTAGTTATTTTTCTCCACTCTTCTATCTCATCTTATCAGTACAAGGCAAGGTAAAATAACAATGGTACTTTCTTCAGAATTTTTTAAGGATTCAATTACATGTAAATATAAAGTGCTTAGTAGAATGTAGCACATAGTAACAGTAAAATGGCCTTTATTAACATTATTACTATTTTCTTATTTTTCTTATCTTGTAACAACTTTTGTACATATTATAAACTAAAATATTAAAAAGGTATATAAAAAGGTGAAAGATTCATACAATCTGAAGAGAAACCAGAGTATAGGGACACAAATATCAACTACACTGTATATTGATAAAATTAAATTAAATTTAAAAAAATTCCCTCAACTTAAAAAAAAAAAAAAACTAAAGGTATATAAAAAGGTAAGCCATATTTCTAAACTTGAGTTATCAGTTCATTCTCAACAGACCATCACCACCATCAAAGAGGTTATTTGTATCAGTGTAGAAGATTTCTATATATAATTCTATGTTTCATATTTACACAAGTGGGAGTGTACTATCCACATTTTCAGTACCCTGCTTTTTAATTTACTTTGTCCACTAACGGGGTACAAACCACACTAGCTATCCTAAGTGAATCATGGTTCAGTGTATGCATGTACTGAAACAACACACTGTGCCCCACAAAAATGTATAAGTAAATGTCAAAATAAAAAAAAATTAATAAAAGATATTGGAGAAAGTGCCTTTAATTACCAGCCTCCAGCCTGCACTCAAAAAAACAAAACAAAGCAAAACAAAACAAAATTTACTTTGTTCTGCAATAATAACATAGTCAATCTTTTCTTTCAATTGCAATCCATTTGGGGCTATAAATTATTCATTTATATATTTTGATTATTAATCTGTCAGCTTGTTGGTTTTTTATTGATTTTAATCAATATTTAAATGGCAAGTCAGATTGCCATATTTCTTAAATAGCTATATGTTTAGCTATTTGGAAAGCTATATGTTCATATAGTCAAGTTGAACCATCTTTTTCTCTGTGGTTTATGCATTTTTTATCTTGCTTTGACACATGTAAAATCATCTATTTTTTTCAGTTGTATTTTTTTTAATGTTTATATTTTTGATTATCCAAAAATATATTTTGGTTTAAGGAGAGAAGTAGGATTCTGGTTTTACATATTTATATGTACTTTTCTGTCTATCTGTTTGTCTATATTCATCTGTTTATCTACCTACCTTCCAGTGTCTGATCAGTTATCACACATAATTGATCGAGAACTGTATTTGTTTAATCTCAAAGATTGTAATGCCATATTCATCCTATTCTCACTCCTTCACTCTCTCTCCCTCTCTCTCCACACACACACACACACACACACGCACACACACACACACACACACACACACACACACACTGCTGAAAAAAGTTAAAATTATTTCGTGACTATCCCAGTTAATAACTATAAGTTAATGATTTTTTCTTTGGCCAAAACTCCAGCTGCACTTATCTTGTAGTCTAAGCTATGCTTGATATATAGTGGATTATCTAAATATACCTATTGAATAAATAAGCATAAATAAATTAATTAGAATATGAATTTAAATAATTAATGTATAACTAATAAATTATAGATTAAACATAACTTAATCTGAGATTGCCTATTAGAAGCACTCAAATATATTAAAACAACTCAATAATGGCTTAGAGCATTATGATATTTTAACCATTCCACTATAATGATGTCTAGCCTAAAACAAATTAAAGTTCATTTTTAAAAGATAAAGTTACATGATTTCTGTGTAAAAAATAATCAGAAAAAGTTGTTTATTTAGAATAGATATTCTTTAACATTCACTGACAGAACAAATTGTGTTGCTATCATTCCAAAATGTAACTTATCAGATCAATTTACTATTTTTGCCTATGTGAAATATTTAAATAATTAGAAATTGCATTTACTTTTCAAACTGGCTGTCTGCTGCCTCTGATAAAATCTGCAAATTGTATGCCTTTTTTGTGCGTCATAATTTATCTTTTTCAATGTTTTGGCATCTATACTACACTTTGTTTTTTTGAGAGCTAAGCATTCAAATAAAATGCTTCAAAAATGAAATAATCCAGGCTGGATTTTAATCCCAGATAATGTATTTTCTTACTTTTACCTTTTGTAAAATACCCTAACCATGACGACATGCAAAAATACAGCAGAGAAACAGAACTGGGGAGATCTCCAATTACTCATCATTTTATAGACTGTTAATGGACTGTGTTCACGTCACAGACTCCCTTGATTGTTTGCTTAAGCAGCATCCTGTAGGTAAATGATTTTATACTTAGGGTTTCCTTGCAGTCTTAGCTTTTAGAAGGGAACGTGCATATTACTCAACCATAGTCATTTAAAACATATGGATCTGCTAGCACACTGATTTACAGAATGCTTTACTGTAAGGCCTTCCAAATTTAGTAAAAGGATTACGTCTATACATTTCTAACTTGAAAGCATTAATATTCTCTGGTTTAAGGTTTCACAGCATCTCAGTGGGCATAATGGAAGCAAAACTCCCTTATAAGAAACTTATTTAAATATCAAGGAATAAGCACACAAGAGCAAAAGCTATTTTGCTCACTCTGTACATATTTTACTGTTTCTTTAGACTATTATGATGATTTAATAATTTTTTAAAAGATATTCATTGAAAATTGGATATTTGAAGCAATGTATAAATTTTTTAAATAATGTTTTATTCATATACAAATAGAGTTTTATTTCTACAAGGTAGGCAAACATTAATGTATATTGAAAAATGTTTGAATTTTTTTTTTTTTAATTTCGGCAATAATGTGTGTGAAAATTAAGGCATATGTAAGAAGATTAAAAATCTTAGCAGCTAATATAAGGGTTTAGACTTTCTTTGTATCACAAAAAATGATGGAGCTTATCCATTTTACTGTAAAATCAAAGTAAATGTATTAACTGAATCATACAAGTAATTAATTTATATTTATATGAATACAACTCACACAATCATAGACCCAGAAAAAAATCTTTGAATTTTCTACTCAAACCATCAATTCAATGAAGTTCCTATTAATCCCTCAAGAGTAGATACAGTGATATATCTACTAAAGTGCCCCATTTTTTTGTGCTGTATGTATTAAATACACATGAATGATATTTCTTGTATAGAGTTAAATCAGGCTCCTGAAACTACTACTTGCTAATTGTAATTCTAATCTCTTAAAAGATTCAAAGTAGATCTCCTTCAAGTTTAACAGTGCAACCCTTAACACTTATGAAGAAATACCGTTCATCTTATGAATTACATCTATTTCAGAACAAACATACCAAGTTCTTAAAATTTATAGGCAATAAATATTAAAATAAATAAATGGTCAAGACAAGTCCTTTATTTATGATAAACCCGAGTTTGGCAGTCAAATATATCACTAAACATACAACACTAGGAGCAAATGAAACAAAAACAAATGCTGCTAAAGGACTTTAAACAACATAATATTTTAACAGTAATATATATGAAATTTCAGTACAAAACAGACCTAAGAGTGCAGGGCACAGGGGGACACTCACTGAGCTTCTCACTTGCCTCCCCTCCTGTGCAACCCAGGTTCATTGAAGGAGAGATCTTAATCTCTGAAGAATATGGTTTGAAATAGTTAATAAAAATTTTGATGCAAGGACTTCAATGTTGTTTTGATGGGTGTAGTGTTTCTTGTCTTCACAAAAGAAAAATAATTGTTTACTTTTGGGATGTCTTGGGTTTTCAAAGGAGAGAGAAACTATAGTCCTATCTAAATTAAGTGCAGTGTCAGATACTCACAGTCTCTAATTCCATAATTCATTAAGAAATTCATTAAGAAAATAAAATATTACAAATAAAAAATTACTTTAGTCCTTTCAGTAAATGTAACCAGTGAAAAGGTGAATTAGGGAAGCATTAAGAAAACATTCTTACTTGTCTTATGAGTGGTTATCCACTTCTAGAAAGAGGTCATTTTCCACTCTTAATGTGGTAGGACTGACCCAAATGTTAATAATATGGTGATATTACCTAGTGACAAATCTGAAAATTATTAGACACTAGTATTATACAAAATGCTGCAGCAGAGTCTTCTTTATAGATTGTATCTTGTCCATGCTTCCCTTAAACTATTGAGATAAATACAATTCCACTTAAAGCGTTGTAATGCCTGAAATTGATTTGCTTCAAATAAGGGATTTATATTTATGATTTTTGTAGCAGAGTTATGAGATAAAAATAGATGGGGATTTACACATCTTATAATAGAAGCAACATCACATGATAATATTATTCCCTAATTGGAAATACTCCCACAAAATCATAAGGAATTTTTAAACCAAACATATTCATATCACCATATGGAAAATAAACATTCATGTACAATGTTTAATTAATTTTTTATTCAACAAATATTTATTGAGCACGTAATATTGGTGCTGCAGTTACAACAATGAATATTAAGTTTTGTTTTTCTTCATTGAATTAAAGTATAGGGATGAAGATAGATATTGAATGCATGATTGATAAAAAACAAAAACAGAAAAGACCTAACAATTACAGCTCTTAACTTTACACAATTCAGTTTTTGCCCCTGTGGCATTCATCTGATAATTTGTGGTCTTTCTTTGGAGATGGTTTTAGCTTTATTGTCTTTATTTTCAACATAATTCTCTCTTAATTGTTGGTAGGCTATACCATGCCTAATCTTTCAGAAACCTATCAGAAGTATTTTTTCCTCCTGTCCTCCAATGATCTCTCCCATTGCCCAATTCAACCATGTAGCTACCATAGAGCAATGTGCACCCACCTTAGATTGATATCTTGAATTAATATGCATTCAATGTTTCCAGTAACTAAAATTGTACCAGGATGTATGATTAAATGATATGGTCATTTGATCAATAGCAAAAGACTCCTCCATAGTCTTGATTTTAGCCATCCAACTCTCTGACTAATCATGCAAACTTTAGATCACATTTGAATTCACTATTCATTAATCCTATCTCTTTTATATATCTTTCACCAACCACTTAGTCCCATTTCATTCCTTCACAAGCTTAAATTTTGGGGTAATTATGACTACATACAAAGATACACCCTCAACTCTTGCCTTCTCTTGTTTCATTTTACTATTGAAAGTAAAATACAACCTCATATCCAGCATTCCATCTACTCTTTGCCTGCACCCACACAGTACAACATGGCTGAACAAAAGCATACAACATTGTTGACAGGTCTCGCTTTAAATTCATGATAAGTAATCTTAGAAAGATCTTTATTTTTTATTTATTTGTTTGTTTATTCATGAGATACAAAGCTACTTTTCACTCCTTGTGCCCATGATGTGAGGGCCAGATACATACTGGGGGCATACCCACTACCAGAAATTATTTTTGTACCCTGTGTCCCCGACCCAATTATTGCCCAACCTCCCTCCCCATACTCTTCCCCCCCCCTCCATTTTGTAGCCCTGGGAATGTTCCCTTCCTCTGTAAGACCAACACACTACCAGGCCTTTTTCCTTCCTTCCTTTCTCTCTTAGCTCCCACATACGAGTGAGCACATGCAGTATTTATCCCTCTGTGCTTTACTTATTTCACTCAACATAAGTTTCTCCAGCTTCATCCATGTTGTTGCAAATGGGAGTATTTCATTTTTTTATGGCAGAGTAGTATTCCATGGTGTATATATACCACAGTTTGCTTATCCAAGCATCTATCAATGGACATTTAGGTTGGTTCCATGTCTTAGCTATTGTAAAGAGAGGTGAGATGAACATGGGAGTGCAGGTATTCCTTTGACATGATGATTTCCATTCCTCTGGGTATATACCCAGAAGTGGGATTGCTGGATCATATGGAAGATCAATCTGTAGTTGTTTGAGAAAACTCCATACTGTTTTGCATAGTGGTTGTAGTAATTTACAGTCCCACCAACTGTGTGGGAGTGTTCCCTTCTCTCCACACCCTCACCAGCATTTGTTGCTCACTGTCTTTTTGATTATAGCCAGTGTACCTGGGGTGAGATGATATCTCGATGTAGTTTTAATTTGCATTTCCCTGATGACTAGTGATTTTGAGCATTTTTTCATGTACCTGTTGGCCATTTTTATGTCTCCCTTTGAAAAATATCTATTCAGCTCCTTTGCCCATTTTTAAATTGGGTTATTTGGGGTTTTTTTACTGTATAATTGTTTGAGTTCTAGGTATATTCTGGATATTAAACCCTTGTTGGATACATAGTTAGCAAAAATTTTCTCCCACTCTGTGGGCTGTCGTTTCACTCTTTTGATTGTTTCCTTTACTGTCCAGAGCTTTTTAGTTTGCTATAGTCCCATTTGTTTATTTTTTCTTTCACTGCTTGTGCTTTTGGGCTCACGTGCATAAAGCCTGTGACCAGATATAATTGCTGAAGTGTTTCACCTATATTTTCTCTTAGTATTTTTACAGTTTCAGGTCTTATACTTAAGTCTTTAATATGTTTAGAGTTGATTTTAGTGTATGGTGAGAGATGCATATACAGTTTCAGTCTTCTGTATATGGATATCCATTTTTCCCAGCACCAATTGTCAAAAGAGGCAGTCTTTTCCCCAATGTAGATTTTTGTTGCCTTTGTCCAATATCAGATGGCTATAAGCCTGAGGGGTGATTTCTGGGTTCGCAATTCCATTCCACTGATCTGAATGTCCATTTTTATACCAGTGCCATGCTATTTTCATTACAATAGCTTTGTAGTATAATTTGAAGTCAGGTAGTGTTATGCCTCTGGCTTTACTTTTTTTGCTTAGGATTGCTTTGGCTACTTGGGGTCTTTTGTTGTTCCCTATGAAAGGTAAGTTCGTTTTTTCCATTTCTGTGAAGAATGTCATTGGTATTTTGATGGGGATTGCGTTGAGTCTGTAGTTCACTTTGGGTAGTATAGACATTTTCACAATGTTAATTCTTCCAATCCAAGAGCATGGAATATCTTTCCATCTTTTTGCATCTTTAATTTCTTTCAGAAGTGGATTGTAGTTCTCATTGTAAATATCTTCCACCTCCTTGATTAAATTGATCCCTAGGTATCTTATTTTTTTTGTGACATTTGTAAATGGACTTACTTTCTTTATTTCTCTTTCCATTAAGTCATTATTTGAGTATATAAATGCTACTGATTTGGGGGCATTTATTTTGTATTCTGCAACATTACTGAAGTTATTAACCAGCTCTAAGAGTTTTTTCATAGAGTTTTTAGGTTTTTCTATATATAGTATGTCATCTGCAAATAGAGAGAGTTTGACTTCATCTTTTCCAGTCTGAATTCCCTTTATTTCTTTCTCTTGCCTGATTGCTTTGGCTCGTACCTCATGAACTATGTTAAATACAAGTGGTGAGAGTGAACATCCTTGTCTTGTTTCTGTTCTTAAGGGAAAGGCCTTCAGTTTTTCCCCATTAAGAATGATATTGGTGGTGGGCTTGTCATAAATGGCTTTTATTGTGTTGAGATATTTTCCTTCTATACCAATTTATTGAGAGTCTTTATCATGAAGGGATGCTGAATTCTGTCAAATGCTTTTTAAGCATCTATTGAGATAATCATATGATCTTTGTCCTTTAGTTTTTTGATGTGATGTATAATATTTATAGTCTTTCATGTGTTGAACCATCCTTGCATACCTGGGATTAATCCCACTTGTTCATAGTGTATAGTTTTTTAAATATGTTGCTGTATTCTGATTGCTAACATTTTGTTGAGGATTTTAGCATCAAGGTTCATCAAGGATATTGGCCTATAATTTTCTTTTTTTGTGGTGTCCTTATCTGGTTTTGGTATCCGAGTTATTTTGGTGTCATAGAATGAGTTTGGGAGAGTAGCTTCTGTTTCAATTGTTTGGAATAGTTTGAGGAGAATTGGTGTTAATTCCCCTTTAAAAGTTTGATAGAATTCAGCTGTAAAACCATCCTGACCCAGAATTTTCTTTGTTGGAAGATTCTTAACTACCACTTCAATCTCCTTGCTTGTTAGTGGTCTGTTTAGGTTTTCTATTTCTTCTTGGTTCAGTCTTGGTAGTTTGTATGTTTCTAGGAAATTATCCATATCTGCCAGATTTTAATGTTTGCTGTACTACAGTTGTTTATAATAGTCTCTAATGATTGTTTGTATTTCTGCTGTATCAGTTATAATGTCTCCCTTTTCATTTCTGATTTTTGTTATTTGGGTCTTTCTTCTTTTTTTCTGTTAACCTAGCTAATGGTTTGCCTATTTTATTTATCTTCTCCAAAAAAACAACTTTTTGTTTTGTTGATCTTTTCTATTGTTTTTGTGGTCTATTTCATTTAGTTCTTCTCTGATCTTAATTATTTCTTTCCATCTACTACCTTTATGTTTGGATTGTTGTTGTTTTTCAAGTTCTTTGAGGCATAGTGTTAGGTTGTTTATTTGAAGTCTTTCCATTCTTTTGATATAAGCATTTATTGCAATAAATTTGCCTCTTAGTACTGCTTTCAAAGTATCCCACAGGTTTTGGTCTGATGTATCTTTATTTTCATTAGTTTCTAGAAATTTTTTTATTTCCTATTTAATTTCTTCTTAAACCCATAGGTTATTCAGGAGCCTATTATTTAGTTTCCATGTACTTGTATAGCTTCCAGAGTTTTGATTATTGTTTATTTCTAATTTTCTTCCATTGTGGTCTGAAAAGATAATGAGAATGGTTTCCATTTTTTAGAATTTTCTGAGACTAGATTTGTGACCTAATGTATGGTCTATCCTAGAGAATGTACCATGAGCTGATGAGAAGAAAGTGTATTCTTTAGTTGTTGCGTGAAATGTTCTGTTTATATCTGCCAAGTCCAGTTAGTCTGGGGTGTGGATTAAATCCTGTGTCTCTTTGTTGACTTGTTGCCTGGAAGATCTTTCCCATACTGAGAGAGAGGGGTGTTCAGATCACCCACTATTAATGTATTATGTCCCATTTCTTCTTTTAGGTCTAAAAGTGTTTGCTTTATATATCTGGGTGCTTCAGTATTGAGGGCATACATATTTTATGACTGTTATGTCTTCTAGCTGGATAGATCCATTTATCATTATATAGTGGCCTTGCCTTTTATCACATTTTTTGTTTAAAGTCCATTTTGTCTGTTATAAGAATAGCTACCTCTGCTCATTTTTGGTTTCCATGTGCATGATATATCTTTTCCCACCCCTTCACTTTTAATCTATGTGTGTTTCTACAGGTGAGGTGGGTCTCTTGAAGACAGCATATACTTGAGTCTAGCATTTTCATCCAATCAGTCAGTCTGTGCCTTTTGAATGTGGAGTTTAGTCCATTCAATTTAGGGTAGTTATTGACAATTGTTGCTTAATTCTTGTCATCTAATTACTTCTTGTTTAGATGGTTTAAATATCTTTTGATCATTATTTACCCTTTTATTTCTCTTCTTCAATGTTAGTTGGGAATTTAAGGTGGGGTGATTTAGCTTGTTTCTCTTTCTTGCTGGCATTTTTATTTTAACAGTGCGTTTTGCTCTTTCTTGTGTATTTGTGATAGTGGACACCATTATTCAGAATCCAGATGAATGACTCCCTTGAGAATTTCTTGCAGGGCGTGTTGGTGGTGAATTCCCACAACTTTTGTTTTTCTGGCAAATAGACTATTTCTCCCACATTTCTGAAGGAGATCCTTAAAGGGTAAAGAATTCTTGGCTGGAAATTTTTTTCTTTCAGTATTTTGAATATATCATTCCATTTCTTCTGGCCTGTAGGGATTTGGTTGAGAAGTCTGCTGTTAGCTTGATGGAGTTTCCCCTATAAGTGACCTGATGCTTTTCTCTTACTGCTTGTAGAATTCTCTCTTTGTCTTTGAGCTTTAAAAATTTAACTATAATGTGTCTTGGGGAGGATCTTTCTGAGTTGAATCTGTTTGGGGACCTTTGACCTTCCTGGATCTGAAGGTCTGTATCCCACCCTACACTTAGGAAATTTTCTGTTACTGTTTCCTTGAGTAGGTTTTCAATACCTTTTCCTTTCTCCTCCCCTTCAGGAATAGCCACAATTCAGATGTTATAGCACTTCAGGTTGTCTGCTATCTTTCTTAGATTTTCCTCATTATTTTTAATTATTTTTTTCTTTTTTCTTTTTTTTCTTTTTTATTTTTTTGCCTGTCTGAGTTATTTCAAAAAAGACCATCTTCAGGCTCTGAAATTATTTCTTCTGATTGCTCTACCCTGCTACACAAGATCTCAGTTGTGGTTTTGTTTTTTTTTAAATTTATTTCATTGAGTGAATCTTTCACTTCTAGAAGTTCTACTACACTCTTTTTTAAGTTATTAATCTCTGTTGATTTCCTTCTTCATATTCTGGATATTTTTTCTTGTTTCATTGTGTTCTCTAATTGAGTCTTCCTTTATTTCTTCAAGTTTTCTTAAGATCATTGTTCTAAATTCTTTTTCAGACATTTCAAGGATTCCCTGTTCCATGGAGTCTGACTTTGGAGCACTACTCTATTCTTTTCGTGGTGTCATTCCTTCTTGCTTATTTATACTTCTAGTATTTTTTCATTGATGTTTGGTCATTTGATAGAAGGTTTGCTTCTTCTATTACTCTGAGGTTGGCTGTGGAGTGGCCCTGTTTGCTACTGTGGTGGTAAAATGTCTTTTCTTGACAATAGGTGTGGTAGTAGTTATATTAAATCACCTTGGGTCCTGTTCCAGAATCTGTGGTGATAGAATGAGCTCCTAGGGCCACGTGGTTCTGCTGAGCACACCGCGGCTGGTCAGATCCCGTGGGCTGGTGCTCCCCTCCAGGTCAAAGGAGGGGGGTGGGGTCACCTCTAGCTATGTGGATCTGCTACTGCTGCTGGGCTCACCTCAACACTGGGCGAGCCAGGGTGTGGGGCCAAGATCTTTATTTTTACCCAGAATTTATACCTTATATTTGCAGCCACTCACTATCACACTGTTCTAGATGAGTAATTCTTATTTTCTTCTCTCTTTTTTAGCAATTCATCCACCTGTCACTCTCAGCTGACAATTTTGCTTGCTATTTCCCCAAGAAAATTAAGTCAAAATAAAACATTTACAAGCTCTCACCCCATATCTATCCAACTAACTCAAGCTGTCCTTTGCTTCCTTTTCTAATACTTGACAAACTTTCTTTACTCTTACCAAGAATAACACTTTGACTTGATCACTAAATTCTATTCTCATTTTTCTACTCAGTAACAAAATATAATAGTTGAGTGTTCATTCTGCATAAGCTGACAGAATAACAATCCTGTGCCCACATGTCTAGAATATACAAGTCACACAAGAATCTTTCAGACATGACTTTGCTCAGTTACTGCATTCCCTGATTTAGTCTTCAATGTTACAGATCTCACAGTAACAGGACAATCAGGTTCAGATTGAATTTATGTTAACTAAATGAGTATATTTTCCAAACTAGGAATTTAAGGCACCATTCTAACAACCTGTAAATTACATGTAAAATGAAACTTAATATTTTAATATAAACAACGTCTTTAAAATGCTTATTTTCCCAAACAAGGAATTATATGAAGGTACTTCAAAGAGTTCACAGAAAGATTCACATTATCTTTTAATTCCACATATTAAGTCCAGACATCTATTGTCTCCCAATAACATTTTGTATTGATACTATTTTTTTATAGATCACATGCACTGTTTATCAAGTTATTTATATTTTGCAAACTACTGTAAATGGATTATTTTACAAAGTATATTTTGACAGGACATCAAAAAATAAATCAAATGATTCATAACTGCCATTCACAAGAATGGCATTTATGCCATTCTCCAAATAGCACAGGCTCCTCATTGAAAACTGGCCAGGAATATAGAACTGCAGGGGTGCAGTTTGCTGAAAAGACTCAGGGCCAGACCAGAGTTTCCAACAACCTGGGTGTGCTAGATCTCACGAGACCTGGAAGTACCTGCATAGTGAACCATTAAAACCTGAGCTGTACAGAAAGTTTCCCCAGAGAATTAGCAGCAAAGCAGCAATTGAGTTCAACCACAGGGCTCAAGTAATGGTCCCCACAGGAAGGACCATTTTACAAGTTACCAAAGGACAGCAAATTAGTTCCAGTGCAGAGTTTACATGGTGGGAACAGCGAATAATCCAACCTAAAGAAAAACCAAAATACCCACAGACCGGAGACAAAGTTTGATATTAACTAGTAGAGGTCTAACACCACCAAAGAACATCTAAAAAGTTACAAGGATTGGAAGCCCCCTGGGCTCTCAAGCCAGGAAAAGGGAAGGGCTGTTGTCCTCAGCCACGTCCTCCCAATGATCACACCCAGCTTAGCAATGACCACAAGGCCACCATTGAAAGCACCCTGGGCTCCCAAGCTAAGGCAATGCGGGGCCAAGGACCTCAGCCATGCCCCCCCTGACATTTGTGTCTAGCCCAGCAAAGACCAAGATGCTGCTGGAAACCCCCTGATCTCCCCTGCTATAATAAGAGGAGTGCCACGGGTCTCATGCGTGCCCCACCTTCTTCCTTCTCCTCCCACCCTATTTCCCTCTCCATCCCTCCTCCCCATCCCCTGCCATATGCTCTGCAACAACATCTTAAGATTTAATAAAAAATATATATATATATTGAAAAAAAACCCACCACAGACACCTTTCACTTTTCTAAAATCATAGCAACTATTGCTTGTATCATTCTTCTCTTCCTTGTGGTATCTCCCAGGATTCTCCCTGTATTATTTTAACTTTTGCGTAGTTCTGTGAAATTTCATGTACCTGGGTTTTGTCTGCTTAGCTATTTTAATAATGACTTGTCATTTATATTTAGATATTATATTTTATATAATTATATTTGTTTTATAGTTATATATAGTATTTAAATTTGAAGAAAAAAAGAAGAATGAAAGATTGCTGCAATAAACATGTGTCTTTTCTATCAGATAGAGCTCAGTGGAAATGATTTCTTTTTTAAAGAGCAGGCTTTCTCTCATCAGCTGTTTTACAAATGTACATTATCCATCCTAACTACTCCTGATATTTGATAGTCTGTTAGACAGAACATCTATGGATTTTTGATGATTCACTTTGCTAAGTCTTCTAAATAACCATAATTGGTGAATATGGTGAATCAAATCATATTTGCCAAAACTATCTGAGCAATGTTCAATAATAATGATGAGGCTCATTGTCTTTGATGACAACAATAATCTTCCCTTTGACAACATCCTTAAGGAAAAATCCAGGTATTTTACAGTAATACTCGTTAAAGCATAAGAGAATGGTGGAAACAATAAAAATCAGGTAGACTAAAATACCAAAGAGAAGAGAACAATTTAGAGGTGAGCTGAAAATTGTATGATCCCTGCTCCTCAGAAGGGCATTTGCTAATTTAGAGTGTGAGCTGAGAACGTGAGAATCAATCTGAAGGATACTGTTGGGGGAAAAGGGAAAGAAGAATTAGTAGAATGTTCAGATAGAGCTGAAGTCATAAAACTAAAGACTTGAACAGTCTTAAACAAATTGCTTATTTTATCCAGAAAATGTTTCTAGATTTTCAGGTCTTCGAGTGAGGCTAAAAAAGCTAAGTCAAATGCTTATGAAAGGAAAATATATACTTCCTCTCAGAACTTAGAAAACAAAAACTCATTGAGAATAATGGGCCTAAAAGTCAAATATGCAGGAGGCAAAAGCTCTAGAGAGGGATTTTACAAGTAATACTGATGGTATTCAGACAGTTTACTGATTTTAAAGTCATCTATAATCTAGAAAAGCAGGCTGGCCTCCTGGCAGATGCTTATGTTGCATAAAAGAGAAACCAGTAAAGATTTCATAACTAACTTAGAGCTGAAGAGACAAAATCAGGGAATGGAGCAGTCTTAAGAACGGTTAGTCCCTCCTCAAAACTTGTATAAAATTTTGATTTTGCAAGAAACAAAGAGCTAAAGAGTTTGCTGATGAAACTTTGACAAGCTTAAAGGAATTTCTGTCTTTCAGTACTGTGGAAAAAGACTTACTAAGCTTTGATTGAAATTACTAGAATGCCACATCCTAGTAACAAAATAAAGTAGAAGTAGGCTCTATCTTGCTAAAATGGAAATCCAACTCAAGTCTAGGTCTATCCCTGAAAAGACAGACAGAGTCAGCCACCTATCAATCTTTCTAACTTGGAAAATGGGGAATGCTTTCTGGGGAATGATAACATCCTTGTGCAACATGTCAGATGCATAATAAAACATTTACACTTATTAAAAGGCAATAAAGTGTGACGAATATTAAAGATAGTATTCAAGAAAAAAACATGTCCTAAAAGTATACCGTGAGATGATCCAGGATTTAGTGTTATTCAGGCAAAGGCCTTAAAATAACTACGTTTAAGATAATAGAGAAATGGATAGACAAAATAAATAAAAACAAGAGGAATTTAATCAAAGATAAGAATGAATGGAAAATAATCAAAAGACATTCTAAAACTTTAAATAACAATACTGAAAAAGTAAAAATTTAATAGGTGGATTATTGACATAGTAAATTCAGCAGTAAGAGTAAAAGTGCAATGAAAAATATCCAAATTAAAGCACAGAAATAAAAAAGACCAGAAAATAATGAATGCATACAAGACATGAAACACTCTGAAAAATAAGAGATTGAATAAATACATCAAGTGCATACAAGAATATAATAAAAATAAGAGCACATATCAATGAAAAGAAAATGAATACACAATAAGGAGTAGCAACAAAATTAAAAGCTGATATTTTGAAATGAAGAAAAATTTTCCCTAATACCAAAATCAGACAAAGATGTTACAGTAGCTGTCATGAACATACGTACAAAAATCCTCAACAAAATGTAAGCATATTGAATTTAACAATGTGTAAAGAGAATTATACACCACAACCAAGTGGTGTTTATTTAGGTGTACAAGGCTGATTCAGCATTTGAAGTCAATTAATGCAATGCATCATATCGACAGGCAAAAGAAAAAAACCCATGATCATATCAATAGATGCAGAAAAATATATTAAAAATACAACATGCGTTTATAATAAAAAGCCATAGAAACTAGAACACAAGGGACTTCCTCAGTTTGATAAAGAGAATCTACGCTGTATCTACAGCTAATATCATACTCAATAAAAAACTGAAGCTTTCTCTTTAAGATCAGGGACTAGGCAAGGATGTCCCCTCTTGCCATATAATGTATGGTACTTTGTTATAGCAGCTGAACTGACTAAGACACCTTCTATGTGGCCAGTGTTAACTATTATTGCACTGGTTCTTTACTGAGCAAAAATTTGTCAATGATTACTAAAACACATAAATGTCCTCACCTATTTATCTCAGGATCACTCTGTTTGGCAGTATGACTGCAAAAAAAGGAGGAACTGTGAAAAAGAATTTGACGAAACAGACCAGAGATATTGCTGAGCAATAACAGACATGGAGGCAAACAAGCAAATTGGTGATCAAAGAACATTCCATTCTAAAATGTACATAGTCATTAGCATTAGTGGGTTCCCCAGTTGCTAAGGAGAGCACTGTAATGGGGAATTCAAGGCTCGTGGAAACAGAAGAGAAAAACAGTAGCGGTCTTGCTAGCCCATACAAAAGCAATACAGTGTCAACCACAAGATCATTGTTAAATCTATGGGGAATTTTTCAATGGCATTGGAGAATTCAAGTTTATTAATACTGTTTCATGCTCCTTATTTTTTTAAGAAATTTTTTCTTATTTATTCATTTACTCTTTGAAACATTTCCCTCATCTTTAATTTTGTTTATTGTATATATACTTAAGGTGTAAAATGTAATGTTTTGATATATATACGTATTGTTATATGATTACTACAGCTAATCAAAAGAACTTATCCATTCACTTTACATATTTTTCACCACCACAGTTACCTTTAAAAAAAAAAAAAAAAGAGCACAGAAAAACTGCTGTCTTATTAAATTACCAGTACCCAATAGAGTATCATTAACTGTACTCCTCATGCTGTACCCTTCGATCTATATCTCCTCATCCTTCTCCCCTATCCCTGCCTCTGGTAATCAACAACTATTTTACTCTGTTTCTATGTGTTAGGCTTTTTTAATATTCCACATATAAGGGAAATTATGCAGTTTTTTTCTTTCTGTTTCTGACATTTAAATTAGCATGATGTCCTCCAGGTTCAGCCATGTTTCCACAAGTGACACACTCTCTTTTTTTAAAATTTTTATTATTTATTATAAGCATATTCATTATTACAAATTGTGATTTTTCGTTATGCCTTTTACCCAAACTATCCCTCCCTAAACCCCCACCTTGCCTCCTCCCGGCCGTCTTAGTATCCTTAGGTTTGTTCTCTCCTTTGTGCATATAAAACACAATTTCTTTATCCATTCATCTCTGATGGACACTTAGGTTGTTTCCATATCTTCGGTGTTGTGAATAATGCTTCAATTAACAGCACATCTATGAGGTGCTGATTTCATTTCTGTTGGGTGTATACCCAGAAAAGAATTTGCTGGGTCATATGGTTGTTCTATTTTTAATTTTAGAGAGACCTCCATTCTTTTTCCATAGTGGCTGTACCCATTTATATTCCCACCAAAAGTGTACAAAGTTTCCCTTTTCTCCATACCCTTGCCAACACTTATCTTTTGTCTTTTTGATAATAAGCATCCTAACAGGTGCAGGGTGATATCCCATTGTGGTTTTTACTTGCATTTCTCTGATGATTAGAGATGTTGAACACCTTTTCATATACTTGTAGGCCATGTTTATGTCGTCTTTGAACAAACATCTTTGCCTTCTTTTAATAAAGAAATTTTTGAAAATCACAGAAAGCCCAAACCAATTCATCTTGAGAAGGCATTTCTTCCTTAAAACACTCTTTAAAAAATTTCCCAACATTATCAAAGCCATTCACTTATTTAGGAATTCAGCAAAAGAGTCTAATTGTGTTTGAAAAATGAAGATATATGAGGGTGGAAAATTATCATTACACAAAAGTAAGTGCAGGCAAGAACGCTAAAATTATGATACTGAACAGCCAAGAAGATAAATTCTCATGGCAATTATTACATTATATGCGGATGCAATAGAACTGTAGGACACCGTTTATTGAGTAGTATTGAATAGCATTGAAAAAACACAGTCTTTCACATTAGTTTTGTTACATTCAATCTGACTTCTATTTGTCTCCAATTGTCTCTTGAACACTAAAATTGCAATATCTTCTCCTAACTGGATTGAAAATAATAGAAATTCATGTTAAGTGAAATTCATCTTTACAGCTCTGCCATTTTCTATATCTGCCTTTCACATTTCCCTAAGAGAAGACTAAATTCTCTGATTTCAGAACCTTTGTGACTTCCAGTCATCCCACTTCATACTCCCAAATTGCTTCTCATTTGAGTTATCTCCTGTCATACCATTCAGAAAACTAAGTACCCCAATGCTACCTGGTCTCATTGTCTTGACTACCTTTGATCTTCCACTACACACTCCAATATTGATTTTTTTCCTTGAATCATCTCCCATTGTGTCATTAAGAAAACTCTAACCTTTCTACTTTTAATTATGTTAAAAGAATTACTAATTGGTAGACACTGATAATTTTCTAAAGCTCAAAATACCAACATCCTCTCTCTTTGCAGACTTGCCTCTGTTCTATACCTAACCTCTTATTTTTCTGTAGCATTCACTCCCCTCACTCAGTAACAGGTCTTCATTATTTCTCCTTAAAATTGCTTTTCAATATTCTTGGCTCTCTAATTACTGATATATCTACTTCTTTCTGTCATTTTCTTCTCATCAAGTTGTTTTGTTATACTCTCCTGCCATTTACAACTCAACGTATTTGATCAATCTTTCTCTGAATTTTCTCTCAGATTAACATTTACATCTCTCAGATGTAATGTTTTCAAAACAAATAAATTATTTTCTGTCTTTATTATATTTAAGTGGCCTGAACCTATCCCTGTCATATATTTTTGAAGGAAAATCTAATAATGCTTAAAAATACTGAGGTCTGTTTGTCTAGAGTAAAATGGCTGACCTTCAAAACTGTTCTACCCACCACAGAATGGAAGTTTTTTGGCACATTCATTATTTTCCTGGGTCTTATACACCAATTTTCAGTGTCAAAAACTTTACTTGATTAGTCAATATAACATATCAGATTCAGAGATCTGAGAATAGCTGTATGATACACTGTTTAAAGCAAAGATTGTAGGCCAGGCTATTTGGGTTAAATCATGGATCCATCTCTTTCTAACTATACGGTCTTAAACAAGTACTTGACCTCTCTGTTCCTCGGTCTTTGATCTGTAAGATACATTAGTAGGGTTTTTGCAAAGATTACATGGGATAAATACAGATAAAGTGCAAAGAAGAGTGCGTTTTCATTACAAATGCTTTGTAAGTATTAAACATTATTTATGGATAGAGTTTTAACACAAAATGCTAATATGAGAATGATGTATGGTGGTGTGATATACTACCACACCCTGACATAATCCTTTCATGACTGAGACCAAAACTAGAAATAACAAGAGAAGCAATTTGGGCAATTCACCATTACTGTCAGTCAATATAAGGAATGGTTGTACTGATAGCCAAAAGATAGTAAAACCATTTTTTCCTAGAACAAAAAAGAAATTGTTATTAGTAGATGAGAAATAGACTGAAAGTTTCATATTATTTGTAATGGCAAGATATGTTTCTTTTTAGGCACCTTATGAGACAGCCAGTGTCCACTAAGAAAGGAATAATCTGATTATTGCTTCTTTCAATCCATTGTCCAAGAATTCACCTATCGCTAGTCCCTTAAGGAAGCAGTAGACATTGAAACCAAAGTTCACTCCTGTCTTCCTCACAGGCAACAGAACCAGACTGGAGAGAATGCACTGGCATTCTCTGGACTCCTGAGTCGGCAAAATTTGTAAGACACAGTGAGAAACTGAGCAGACTGGACTTTTATTATTTCGTTCCTGTGAGATATGAGAGAACAGCAAGTTTAGGAGTGAATGAGTGTCTATTAAGGACAATCTTCAGAGGTTTAGGGACAGTAATATGAGAAATATGTACAAAATATCAGACAGATACATTTTTCCTCCATAAAATAAATTCTCTTTCTATCTTTTTTTCACTAAGTTTAAGCCATGTGAGTTATTGCACAGAACAAGGGCAGGCAATTGCAAATATAGTAGAAAAGAATAAGTTGTCAAAAAAGTTCTAAATGACAGGAAGGAAAAGTAGATAACTATTCTAATTGCAGAAGGAAGGTATGAAAAGGAAAGGAGAGAGGGAAAAGAAAGATGTTAAATGAGTTGTTTTGCCCTTGTTCTTACGGTTGAACCAAAAGAAAGTAAGTACACAGTGAAAAAAACCTGCAGGATACAGGAGGGAATCATTAGAAATGGACATTTGTATGATGCTACTCATTTTGGACTTTTATAGAAGATGGTTTCTAAGTCAAAAAAAACAATAGCTTAGCTGTAACACATTAAAAATACAGCAACACATTTTTAGATATGGAAACGCTGAAGTTTCTATGTCACTTTGAAAGGATGCAAGCACTCCTGCATTCTCTCACTGAGATCCAGAGGGCCTGCCTGTGGTCCTGCAGAAGGTGGCAGTTTGAGCTGATTTATTGGGAACTGAATGACAAAGCAGCCCAGATTCAGAAACAACACAGTGCTCAGTCACTGGAAGGCAAACCCCAGAACTTTGACAGCACCCAGAACGCAGAACATTTCTACAGCACATGTATGTAGGATTCTCTGTGACCAGGTGTACAAGGGACATCCTCATAGAAATCAGTAAAAGGCTTAACAAGAGCAAACAGTTGAACTTATGAAAAGAATCTTCCTCTTCAGTCATCATGGTGACACTCAAGCTATTCCTCAGACACAGAAAACATCTTAGGGAATCAACTAATAAAATATAAATAGTCCTGGTAAGGAGTTAAAACTCTAATAACTATCATAGTACCAGAAACACAATTTATTCTGGGCAGCCCAGGTAAAGTATTAAATGTTCTGCTTCCCTTGCAGCTAAAACTAGTCATTTAGATGTATGGAAAAGTCGATACTTGAAACTTCTGAGAAGGTTCTTAGATGGGTAAAAAATAGTTGGCCTTGCTCTGTCCTTCTTTCTGCTGCTTGGAACATGAGCATTACAGGTAACTTCTTGTGACTATGAAGTTGGGACTTCATTCTAAGTGTATCAGAGGGAGAAAGATAGAAGATGGCGGGGTTCCTGAAGATTTATCTCCATTCCAACTGTGGTTTGCCTTTGTCCAGAGGTAGATCTGAGTTTCCTATCTTTAGAACAGTGGTATGTGAGAGAAAAATAATTTGTGTAGCCATAATTATTTGGTCATTTCCTAAGTGATACAGAATTTGGTACCTAAAACTATAATGTCACATAAAATATAAAATTGACTGAATGGAAAGGCTGGGGGTGAATAATAAGGATTCACAAACATCAACTGAAAATTTCAGCTGGAAATCTGGTGATCCATGCAATGCACTGGCGGAATATTTGGTCAAATGTTTACCTTTTTTATCTTGAACAGCAGACTGAGTCATCAGGTGATAATACTCTTACTGACAATGCTCTCCAACATTGTCTCCTATATGCATTAAGTATGACATACTATTTATTTTGAAATATTTCAAACATGCAAAATGGAATTACATAAACGATTATGTAATATGTAATATGTTTTTGTTATACGTATTATCATATATAATATATGTATTAGTCCATGTTCTGTTGCTTATCACAGAATAACTGAAATTGGGTGATGTATAATAAAACAAAATTTACTTCTCACATTTTGGAAGCCAGAAAGTCCAAAGTTGAGGCTCACATCTGCTGAAGGCCTCCTTCTTGATGGGGAGTCTCTACAGAATTCTGTGGTGACAAGGTCACACAGTGAGGAGGGGGAAGAGCGAGAGCATTCTAATGTGCTCAGTCGCTCTCCTTATAAAGCCCCCAGTCTATACCCATGATAATCCATTAAACCACTTAGCCATTGCTCCATGAATAAATTAATCCATTCATAAAAGCATAGTTCTCACAGTCCAATCACCTATTAAAGACCTGCCTTTCAAATACCGTATTGGGGGATAATTTCCAACATGAGCTGGGGGAACATTCAGACCACAGCAGTATACATGTACAATTTTATATTATACATATCATATATATTAATGTGTATAATTATACATGTTATATGTATTAACATGTATAATATTTCATATATGTTATGCATACTGTAATATATACAAATTATTGTGTATATTTCATAACAATGTTGATAATGGATAGCCACCACCCAGACCAAGAAATAATACTCTATAAGCACAGCTGAAGCCCTAGTTCACATTCACTTCCCTATTGCTTTCCAGAGCTAATTATAATCCTGAACTCAAGATTTATTATTCCTATATATATCACACATTGCCTGCTTATGTATGTGTCTCTAAATTATGGTGTGCACACCTTCCATATAAATGATATCCTACTCTATGTGTCCTTCTGAAAATTCCATTAATTCGACTTTGTTGTTTTAGGTTTATCCCTGTTGATAAATGCAAGTCTTGTTCATCAGTTTTACTACTAGGTGGACTTCACAGGATAACTATATCAAATTTATTGGTTTGGTTATTTATATTGTTTCAGAGGTTTTTTTATTATTGCTTTGTTATGACAAAAATTGCTGACATAGACATTCTTTCTAGATTTTTTTCTTGTGCACATATGTGAGAGTTTCTCAATGCTATACACTTTGTGCCATAGGGTATGGGGTTATAGGGTATGCACATATTTATCTCTACTAGGTATTGCCAATTTGCTTCCCACAGTTGCTGCAAAGATTTATACTTCTACCTGCTTCAGTATATGGGATTCTCTATTTTTCTACATCCTTATTGTCTATTTTAGGAGCAAAATGGATATTTAATTATAGCTATAATTTTACATTTCCCTGATTTCCAAAGAAATTTAAATTAATTTTATATATCCATGGACTACACAGCCTCCCCTACCAAGAAAGTAAGCTTATATATTTTGCCTCTTTTAAATTTATTATTGTTATATTTTAATTTTGATTTATAGGAAGGTATTTGGAAGTCTAGATATTAATTCTCTGCAAGTTACGTGCATTTTAAATATATTCTTCCAGCCCAGCAATGACCAAACTGCCACGGGAAGCCCCCGATCTCCCCTGCCATAATGAGGGGGGGTACAACAAGCCTCGATCACACCCCCCTTCCTTCTCCTCCCACCCTAATTCCCTCTCCCCCTCCCCACAACTGCTTCACATCTTAGAATGTAAAAAAAATATATAAATAAATAAATAAAATTTTTAAAAAATGAAAAATAAAAGCTGACTCAAACAGAAAAAATAGAATAAATAAATTAATAAATATATTCTTCCAGCCTAAACTTAACTTTAAATCTTTTTAATGGTGTCTTTTCAGGCAAAGCATTACATTTTAATATAATCAAATCATCATACATTTTTCTATATGCTTTCTGTTTTCAGATCTTAGAGTCATGAAAAAAAAATCATATTTTCTCCTGGGAGTGTGAAGAGTGTTCTTACATAGAATTATTTAATACTCAGGAATTTTGTATATGATGTGAAGTGAAGATTCTCTTTTTAACATGGAAAACCACTTTTAGCATCACTTGTTAACTTATTCTTTCTGCATTGATCAGTAATTACACCTCCATCATATATAAAGTGTTCAGAGATCCACGGGTCCATATTTGGGCTCTTTTTTGTGTGTGTGGTATTGGTTATTTACCTACACCAAATTCCAATGTCTCAATAACCATTGCTTTATAGTATTTCTTAACTTGCATCAATGCATTAATTCCCTCATGTTCTTCCTTAATATGATCTTGTCTGTCATTTGGTCTCTGCAATTCATATATATTTTTTAGATCTGCTTGTCAAGTTCCACCAAAGATGAAATCTTGATTAAAATTACGTTGACTCTACTCAGCAATTTAAAAAGAATTGACATCTTTGTGATAATGAATCTTTTTTATGCATGAATACAGTATACGAGTGTTACTGGACAGTGGTTCCAGGTTCTTGCTCAGACTGTGAAGGCGAAACTTTCATGGGACCAAGTGTGGGGAAAATGGCCAGACAAAAGGAATGTAATGGGGCTTTATTACAAAGCCAAAATACAGGTGTGTGCAGGCATCTCCCACAAGCGAGGAGCGTGCCCCAGATTCCTAAGGGAAGGGTTTCTATGTTGTACTGGGATGGAGGTGTTTCTCTATCCTAACTAAGGGGATGAATATCCAACCGTGGGGGAAGATCTAGGGTAATTAAAGCATAACAGGCCAATGAGAGGCGGCATCAGCTTCCTATCGTGCATCCCTGAGATTCTGAACTTTCTGGTCATACGCATTGAAGTCACTTTCTAGTCTAACGTCACGTGCGGAAGGTCATCTGCGTTTTTGTTTCTTTTAGTGTGCAGGTGTGGCAGTTTTTGTACTATGCAAACTTCCAGGTATAGCACGCTGATTGGTAGGGTGGTTATGCTATGGTCAGCACACTGTGGATTCATTAACTGCTAGTGCCAATCCAGTCTGAATATTTAGGAGCAGCCTCCCTGGGGCGTGTCCCTATCTGTCCTGCCTCACAAGGGTATTCAATTTTGTCATCTTTAATGACAAATATACTTTAATAAGGTTTAAAAAATTTCTCCATAAGGGACTTGGACATCCCTTGTCAAATGTGTTCCTATGTACATTATAATGTAAATAGTCCTTTTTTAAACCATATTTTCTTATTCTTTTTTACCTACCAAGAAACCTACTTAGAATCTTATCTACTGTATTAGTTTATCAGTTTATTATCATTGTTCTTTCTCTCCAGTCCTTACACTCTTTCTTTTCTTTGTCTTCTTGAACTGATGAAGGCCTCAGATATAATGTTGAATGGAAATGGTAAGAGACCATTTTCTCATTCTTTGCTTTTAAAACATGTGCTTCCGACATTTCACCATTAAATACTATGTTGACTTAAGTTTGTATTATATCTTCTTTAGGAAATGTCTTGTTACTCTTAGTTTGCTAAAAGTTTTTAGGATAAATGGGTCATGACTTTCAGTAAAGGCTTTTTCTACAGATATGTACCTAATCATACGTTTTTTCTCCTTTATTTTAAATAAGGAAAAGTATATTAATAGATTCTCTAACAAATCTAACCCATTCTTGCATGCCTGGGATTAGCCCTACTGGGTCATAATATATTATATTTAATATATTGGTGGGTTTATTTTTATTTTGCTAATGTTTATAGGATGTTTACATTTATCCACACTGGCATTTTCTCTACAATAACAATCCCATACTTTCTGCTAAAAAAGTAAACAAAGAAAAAGAAAGAAAAAAATTATATAACACATAGTATTTTCTGCCTTTTTAACTATATCTC
The DNA here is from genome assembly GCF_027409185.1 of Cynocephalus volans. Classification (NCBI taxonomy): domain Eukaryota; kingdom Metazoa; phylum Chordata; class Mammalia; order Dermoptera; family Cynocephalidae; genus Cynocephalus; species Cynocephalus volans. Next base: position 121,063,515 of record NC_084468.1, read on the forward strand.
ACATAAGTTTCATAGCAGCTTTATAATGTAAGTGGGTCTTCTTATACTCATTTTTCAGGTAAAAGGCAGAGGTTAAAGAAATAAAAGAACTTTCTCAAGTACTAAAATTGTTTTATGGCAGAAGCAGGATTCTAAATAACTCAGTATGTTATCTGTTAGAACCTTCATGTTTTGGGCCTTGTTTAAATGGTAGATGATCTAATAAGCCTTTATAGATATCTTAACCTTTCCTTGTCTTTGTTCCTTTCTCCTTTTCTTACCCTATCACCTCTCAGTTTTCTGAACATCACATCATTGTGACTTTTCTGTGCCCTTCCTTTTGCTTTGTCTCCAATAAAATTAAAGATACACTTATTCTTATGCAAAACTGCCCCTTGTCTGCTTTTTGTAATCAGAGGTTGTGGCTTGCATATTGCTTTGCAAATATATAATGATTGCCAAATAAATATTTTTGGTTTAAATTGAATTATTCTTCCTTGAAGCTAGAGTTTATATTTTAGAGAAGTTGTTGGTTTTTCTTTTACTGTATGAGAGAGAAAATGCCCTTGAGTACTGAAGGAGAAAATTAGTTTAAAAGAGAAACAAAATAATTAACATAGGATATAAAATAAGCAATAAAGACAGTCAAAATATAACAAACATAATGAAATTAAAATGGCGTAAAGGGAAATATCAAAGTCATAAGAATCAAAAATGGTAAGCTAAAACTGCAATTTATTAAATTCTATATAATTAACATTCTAAAAATATCTTGCAGAATATTTCTTTAGGATCCATTGTGTAAATTTTTCAGAAAGTGAGTTAATTCAAGTTCCCAAGAAAAAGGAGTAAGAAAACTGAAAGGGAAATGCAGAAATTTTTTAGCCTAGGGAAATGACTACCAAAACTCCGGAGAAAAGAGAGAGAGGGACTAGAGATAGAATCACCAAGATCTCTTTCATTTGTGTTGATTAGATCAATTTGGTTTTATGAAATCTATTTTTACTTCTTTATCTCTGCAAACAACTGCAACTTTGAAATCACAGTGTAAGGAAAAAATTTCCGATATGTCTTCTTATTTTTTTATATTTTTATCTCTTTAAAAACTATAATATTGTGCAATTATAATTCAAAATGTCTTTAATGTCTCTTACTTTATGAGAAGACAAACATTTCTTTATAGCATACAGCTGAGGTACAATTGTATTATAGTAATCTCACTTCTCTACATTACAGATACATTCATATAATCAATAATTTAATAGTATTTATTCATATATTTATTTTCCCCCTTGGAGAGAAATATCTGTCTCCATATCATATCTCAATATAAATATAGATATACATCCAGATATAGATGAAAGACACGACTGTAGATATCAACATACACACAGTCCTCATTGAGCCTACCTTCTAATCATGGGACCAAAACTTGATGAAACACTTTTGAGAATAACACAATTATACTTTCAAAAGAGTTTTGGAGAAAAAAGTAAAGTTTAGCTACAAATTTTGAAGGATGTTCAGTGATCTGGATCTTAAAGGATCTATCAAATTAGAAAATGTTGAAATAAGGTGGGGCATCACTCTGAGCAGGAGTATAAATTAAAATCAAAGCTAAAACTGATATGCTATTGAGTGGTAAAACTATAGAATTCATTGGAGTCCAAGAAAATAATATAGAAGTGAAAAATTGGCAATATGGGCCAGGTGATAAGAGATTTAAAATGTTGGTAAACAAGTTTGATGTCATTTCTGCCAGCTTATAAATTCTTGGAACATAGTTCACCTCCAGTATCTATGAATGTCAATTTGGAAACAGTCTTCGCAGGTAATCAAATTAAGATGAGGTCATATTGACTGCATTGGGGTAGGCCCTACTCCAATGCCTGGTGTCCTTCTAAGAAGAATGAAATTTGGACACAATGAAGCATAGATATAGGGAGAGTGCTATGTGACAATGGAGGCAGAAATACAAGTGGCGCAGTTGTCAAGGAACTCCAAGGATTGCCAGCAAACACCAGAAGCTAGGAGAGAGGCATGGAACAGATTCCTTCTCAAGTAATCAAAATTGCCAACACCCTAATTTTTGACTCCTAGCCTTTAGAACTGTGAGAAAACAAATTTCTGTTGTTTTAAGCCAGCCAGTTTGTGGTGATTTGTTATAGCAGTTCTAGTACACTAAAACATCCCTTTTTCATACCTCATACAATAATGGTTTCCAAATGGCTCACTTAACATTTTAAGTTTTTATTAAAAATGAATATAGATTCACAGAAGTGGCAAAGAAATATACAGGGAGGTCACACGCATCATTTACCCAGACTCTCTCTCTTTTCTTCTAGCATTTTGTAAAAAGTAGAGTACAGCATCAAATCTGGGAAATCATGTTGCTACAATCCATAGAACTTATTCAGATTTCACCAGCTATGCATACACTTGTATATGTTTGTGTGCATGTGTGTCAGTGTGTGTGTAGCTCTACACAATTTTATCAAAAGTAACCACACCACCAGTCAAGATATTTATCTCTACCATCATCACAAATCTCCCTTGGCTATAGTCATACCTAGCCCTTGCCCTTTCCATAACCCCTAGCAGCCTTTAATCAATTCTTCATCTCTGTAATTATGTTATTTCACATGAACTAAAATCATACAATATGTATGCTTTTGACATTCACTTTTTTCACTCCACACAGTTTTCTTGAGGCTCATCAGTAGTTTGAATCTTTTATTGCTGAATGGTGTGCCATGCTGTGGATACAACACAGTTGTTTAACCATTCACCTATTGAATGGCATTTAGTGAGTTTAGTTAAGGTTTTACACTATTAAAAATAAACCTGCTATGAATATTTATGTACAAGTTTCTATGTGAAACTAAATGTTCATTTCTCTGGTATGAATGTCCTAGATCATATGGTAAGTCCATTTTAGTTTTGAAAGGCACTACTGAGCTATTTTCTAGAGTAGCTGGACATTTTACCTTCCCATGTTTGAGTGATACAGTTTCTCCACATTCTCATTAGCATTTAGTGTTATTATTCTTCTATTTTAGCCATTCTGGTTGATGCAAGGTGATGTGCTACTATAGTTTTAATTCGCATTTTTCTAATGTGTAATGAATTTGTACGTCACTTGTTATCTGTGGTAAAATGTTTATACATGTCTTTTGACCATTTTATAATTTCACTGTTTTTTCAATACTGATATTTGAGAGTTCATTATATAATAGCTATACAGATTATGTGTTGACTACAAGATTAATAAATATATTCTCCTAGTCTGCAACTTGACTCTTCATCCTCTTAAAAGAGATTTTCTACAAAGCTAAAATTTTAATTTAAAAAAAGTTAATTATCAATTTTTTCTTTCATGAATTGAAGAATTCAATTTTTGGTGTCATATTGAAGAACTTTCCACCTGGGCTTAGGGTCTGAGGATTTTCATATACATGTGTGTATGTATATGTATATAATATATTACATATTTATAACATAAATCTTATAAAATTATAGATATATATTTTTTCTTGATGTTGTATACATTTACCTTTTATTTTAAGTTCATCATCTATTCTAAGCTAATTTTTGTATAAGGTATGAGTTTTAGAGAATCTTGTCTTTTGTCTATGAATGTCCAATGCTGTAGTATCATTCTTTAGAAAGATATTCCTCCATTAAATTACTTTTATTCATTTGTCACAGATCAATTAGGCATATTTGTGTGCATCTATTTTTTGGTTTTTGTGACTCTCCTTCTGGCAGTACCACAGTCTTTATTACTATGGTATGAACATAGTATATCTCTCCAAATGTAATGTCTTTTTTCATTTCCTTTGTCAGCATTTTGTAGTTTTTAGCATATGATTCCTATAAATATTTTGTTAGATTTACAACTAATTATTTCATTTTCTTCAGTGTTATTGGGAATGTCACTGCATTTTTAATTATGTTTTCCAATTGTTTATTGTCAGTACATAGAAATGCAATTGATTTGTGTGTGTTGATCTTGAATCTTGTGACTCACCAGTTCCAGGACACTTTTCTGTAGTCTTTGAGATTGTCTATGTACACAATCATGTCATCTGCAACCTGTTTCATTTTTTTCTTCCTGTCTGTATCCTTTTGTGTGTGTGTGTGTGTGTGTGTGTGTGTGTGTGTGTGTGTGTGTGTAGGATTTTTAATTTTTTGTATTGAGAGGTAAAATTTATGTATTTGCCTTGTACAACATATTGTTTTGAAGTATATATACACTGTGGAGTGACTAAATCTAGCTAATTAACATATGCATTGCTCACGTAGTGATCGTTTTTCTGGTAAGAACACTTCACATCCACTCAATATTTTTCAATAATAAAATATAATGTTAAGTAGAATTACCATGTTGTACAATAAGTCTGTTAAACTGATTCCTGCTTTCTAATGAAATTTTGTATTCGTTTCTGGAGATCTTCCTCCCCACACCACCACCCCAACCTCTGGTAACCATTATTTTACAGTCTAATTCTATGAAATCAACTCTTTAGATTCCACTTTTGAGTAAGATCATGCAGTTTTTCTTTCTGTACCTGGCTTATTTCACTTAACATAGATACTATTAATTCTTACTATTTTCTTATTGCAGTGGCTAGAAATGCCAGTATTATGTTAAATAAAAGGGTGAAAAGGAGACATCCTTGTTCCACCTTATTCTTGATCTTACAGAGAAAGCACCAGTTTTTCATCATTAAGTATGATATTAGCTGCAGATGCTCTTTATGAGGTCGAGGAAGTTCTCTACTATTTTGAGTACACTAAGAGGTTTTTTATTACATTTCTTTTTTGTTTTGTTTTTGTTTTTTAAAAATCATGAATGAGTGTTGATTTTTGTGAAATGCTTTCTCTGCATCAGTTGATATCATCATATATATTTTTTTCTTCTTTAGTCTGTTAATATTGTGGATTCTATTGATTGATTTTTAAATATTAAATTACCCTTCACACTTGGTTTAAGTCTCACTCATTCATGGTGTATCATTTTTTTTATTTCATTTTATTTGATTTGTTAAATTTTTAAACATTTTATTACATTACGATTTTTTTAAAAAATTGCTGTGAAATAATTGTACATATAGGGTACTGCTAAAATTTTGTGGAAAGCTTTTGCATCTAATTTCATGAGAGATATTTGGACCAAATTACCTCAATCTTGAAAGTTTTTAAGGAGTAGAAAGAAGAAATTAGTCTCCCTTAATATTTGACAACGCTGTCCTCCACATTAATGCAATTATTATAAGGTTTATTAGCTATCTTTTAGGTTTCTTTAGAGCTCTATATACAGATATATGTAACATGTTTAGGATATTATGATTGTATAATTATAAGATGCTTCAGTTGTATTTAGGATACATGGAATATTTGTCCATGATACTCTACTACTTCCAATTAAAATAAAAAAATAGTTCAGCTGTCAAATATATATATATATATATATATATATATACATATATATATATATATAGATGCTATAATTAAAAATTTAAAGCTAGCTCTTTGAGTAGGTTCAAAGAAAAAAATTCTAAATATACTTACAATGAGTATGAAAACAAACAAAAAATTCCATAATTTAGAATATGGCTAATTCAGAGTAGTTAGCCTCAAATAATGTCTTACTAGAAGTCATTTAAACCAATTAACTTGGCTTAAAACTTAAATTTCATTTACACGAACTATTTATTCTAATGAAAACTCGAAGAAAAGATAATTGTAAAGAATAATTTACTCTTATCTTTTCAGTTTTTACTTTCTTTGCCAAGTGTAAATCTTCTGATCTTTAATTATATGTGCTAACAATATTCTCACAAAATCTAATGCTGATCTGTAAACATGAGTTAGACAATATTTGTAAAACCTGATATAATGTTAATTTACAATTTTCTGCTCTACAAATGTTTGCATAAATAATAGATTGAGGTGTTGCTTTTTCCATGATCTTTGTTTAATTAGATACTCTTGGCAATTCAACACAATTGTAATGGAAAAAATGACAGATAATTCCTTCTTTGCATTAAATGTAACTATTTAAGTTCCTCAGAAAATAAATTTTCAAAAATATTGCTCATGCCACTGTAGCTTCTCTGTATCACATAATGAGAAACAACTGTGTTTAATTTACTATAAAATTCACAATTCATTTTAATAGTTCCATAAAAAGAAGACTAACATTGTTGTTGCAGGTAGGCAGATATCCCCTTCTCTCCAAGTTTTTCACACACATACATAGACATAAGTGAATTTCTCTTTCTTCCAGAGATCTACAGACCTGAGGTCAGAGCTGAGGTGTGTAATTCAGAATATACACTACAAACCTATAAAAGAAGGCAGAAATAAAATGTGGTCCTGAAATTGAGGATTAATTTAGTTCCCACTCTCAAACACGTATGTGTATACCCATACTTTCACTCGCATGTATAAATACTACACTAAAGAGAATGAAAACAAAGCCCCTATTTTAATACAAAATACTTCTTAAAAAAAGTAAATACATTCTCAGGATACATCTTACAACAGAGGCATCCTCTCATTATAATACCATAACACATGGCACTAAAGAAAAAGCTATCAATTGCCAAGTCCTGCTTATTGACATACAGCTTTCATACAACCTATTTCTTCATTTTTTAAAAACAATAGGACTAAAGAAGCCTGAAGATTCAGAAAGATCAGAATAAGTGAAGAGAAAGTCTAAATTTAAAGATTAAATAATGTTACTATAAGAAGATTGGGGGGGGTGGCGTGGGGTGGGTGTGTATGTGTGATTATATATCTTCAGAGTATTTTTTAAAGTTTAAGAAATTCTAACTTCCTAACACAAGGACAGGAAATTAAGAAAGAGGAACATAGCATAAGAAAATGGTACTAAAATACCACTTTTGTAATAAAAATATGTGTACAGAAGAGAAGCATTTCTATAAGGAGGCAACAGACTCATTAAGCACTGAGTACTTAGGAATGTGATTTATAAAAAATACATGCACAGACAAATTATTATGTCAAGTTACACATTAAAGGCAAAAGGAATTTTCTAAACCTTTTTAGACACAAAACAAAACAACAGATAAGTGGACTTGCAAGAAACAAGTATCAGAATACACCATACTTTTCATGAGTTAGGGGGAAAGTTAGATGGCAGTGAAGCATGATCTCAAAGCACAGAAGGAAAAATGGGATAAAATCCAGAATTCTATATCCCAACAAATTGTTAATGTATTTTTAACTGACAAGAAATGTCCATTAGTGCAAAATTATTGACCATTTACTTGCATGGAAATTTCCTTCCAAGGACATTATTTGCTTATTAATTCCAGAAAATGAGAGTAAAAACGAAAAATTGTGAATATATTTTCTTATGGTCTTAATTCTCATCACTCACTCCTAAAGCAACAGTAGGGAGCTTAGGCAGAGGTGAGTTAACTTTTTTTTTTTTTTTTTTAATGCTGTGATGGGGACATGATATAGATTAGATTGGCAAAGTATGGTTCATGGGCCAACTTTGAGCCACCATTTGTTTTTATAAATAAAGTTTTATTGAAACACAGCCATGCCCATTAGTTTATACACTATGTATGGCTGCTTTCACTACATTGGCAAAGATGTATAGTTGTGACCGAGACTGTATGATCCACATAGCCTAACTTATTTACCATTTAACAGTGACGACCCCTGGTCTAGATGGTATTTAAAATCATGGGAATTGATACGATCATCTAGGACAATAGTGTTTACTCCAGAATGGTCTCCTTTCTAAAATATTGTGTCTCTTTAAGTGGATAAAGTATATGGTCCCTGAAGACAAACATTTCAAGCCTCCAGCAATAAAATGTAGTAAATGATCAGCAACATGGGATATGATGAGGTTATCTAGGAAATAAATATAGTTCAATAAAAGAAGTAAACTGAATGCTGGGAAATTTCAACATTTTGAAATTAGAAAGAGGGTGATGCAAAAGTGAAAGTGGGTTAGCTATATCAATAAAGATAGGATGAGTGTGTCCTGCCTTAGAAACAAAGTGAAGAAAGATAAGTTAAGTGTCTTGACTAAAACCACTACTGTCATCTGATTCCATTATGGTTCAGTATGATATTAATTGTGACTACTGAGATACATCAAGTAAACTAACAAACCCATTAAAATGATAGTAGTCTTGTCAAAAACAAACAAACAAACAAAAAGAACAAAATAAACAAAAAACAACTCAACATAAATGCATTAATAAGTTTTCTGAGTTGGAATTTCCTATGTTCATTTTTTCAGAGTTATCTTTGAACAAAGCTTACATTTTTTTTCCAACCAAATGAAGTTTAGCAGGGTCAATCTTATTGCAAATTGTAAGGCCACAGAATTCTCCATTTTCTCTTATATTTTCACGTTTATTTCCCCTCAACAGTAAAACATTTTCTCACTTCATGTACTCAATACCCTCTTTTTCTGTTTACAATGCCTCCATGGAATTAGCTAATATAAGTTTTTCTTGCTGATTTATTAGTTTACTGAGACTAATGAAAGTATAAGCATTGCTCTTAATTTACCAGTTTATAATTATGACATATTAATTACATTATATTTATTATATAAGATTATACAGAGAGGAAGGTTCTGGGAAGATGGCAGAGTAGGAAGCAACAGTGATCAATCTCTCTCCCCACCTAGACAACAACTGCACTGGCAGTATCTATCTGACGTAACTATTTTAGAACTCTGGAGTTTACTTGAAGCTTGCAAAATCAAAGGGGAGGTGTGAATGGTAAATTAAGGTTAAATTTGGTCAATTTCAGCTCTTAGCACAGTAGCAGCTACCCATCATCTGCCATCCACAGCCCTATGGCAGGCAGCTGTTTGTGTTGCAGGAGCAGCTTACACACAGCTTGTAGGAGGTAGGATTGGCAAAAGGACTGTCTTCCAAATATCAGGGATTTGAGCTCTGATCTCTGCTTGATGCTTCTGATAAAGATACAGGCAAAAAGGCCATTCTTGCATCTCTCTCCTGCCATTGTTTCAAGTTCCTCCCCATCCAATGGAAGTGATTTCTAGTGGGGTTAATAGGGAAGAACCTTTATTTATTTTTTATTTATTTTTTTAAAAAACCTGTCATTTACTTCCTTGTTTAGGAGCCAGACATCAAAGACCAAGTTATTCCAAAGCAACCACATATACAGAGAAAAACAGAATGCCACTGTGCATGCCCAGGGAAAGGAGCAAGCTCAGAAAGGACCCAAGATGATCCTCAACACAGAGACAGCCAACAACAATAAAAATAAAAACAGCAAACCCTGGGGCAAAGGTAGAATCTGATTTCTAGACTTATAACACTATTAGATTCAAATGACCAGTTTTTGCCCCCCTGCCAAAAAAAATAAATTACAAAGCTTACAAATAAACAAAAAAGTATTGCTTATCCAAAGGGGGAAAATACACCAGCATGAACTGTCCCTGAAAAATACCTGCTGGAGAATTTACTAGACAAAATTTTAAAGCCACTCTCTTAAATATGCTTAAAGACATAAAGGAAAACATGGAGAAAGTCAAGAAAGCAATGTATGAACAAAATGAAGATATCAAGAAAGAGATAGAAACCTAAAAACAAACAAAAAGAAGATCTGGAGCTGAAAAGTACAATAACTGAAATGAAATACTAACTTGAGGGATTTAAGGAAAATGTGAGCACCCTATATCTGGCAAACTGTCCTTAAATGTGAGGGAGAAATTAAGACATCCCTGGATAAACAAAAGCTGAGGGAGTTCATTCCTAATTGATTTGCCCTGCAAGAAATGCTAAAGAGAGTCCTGCAGGTTAAAATGAAAAGTAACTTGAAGGTGTGCTAACAAATAAATATTTCAATAGAGATAAATATGTGGGTAATTATGATATCTAGTAGCATTGTAACAGTGGTCTGTAACTTCACCTTTATTTTTTACATAATTTAAGAAACTAATGTATTAAAAATTATGAATTTAGGTAGTTCTGTAACAACATCAACTGAAAGCAATGGGAATGAAGCTGTAAAGGAACAGAGTTTTTATATGTATTGAAGTTAAGGTGTTATAAATTCAAATTAACTATATGGTGTTAAAAGTATCCCCATGGTAACTAAAAAGAAATAGCTAAAGAATATACACAAAAGAAGATCAGAAAAGAATGTAAACATGTCACTACAAAAAATTCAACTCAATAAAAAAGAAGATATTAATGCAGGAAATAGGGTACCTAAAAGGTGTAAGGTATATGAAAAACAAATAGCAAAATGGCTGAAATAAGCCCCTCCTTATCAGTAATTATTTTAAATGCAAATGGATTAAATCCCCCAATCAAAAGACAGATTTGGAAAATGGATTGAAAAATGTTTGCTGTTTACAAGATATTTTAGATATAAAGACACAGGTAGGTTGAAAGCGAAAGGGTGGACATGATTGTTCTATGCAAATAGTAACCAAAAGATAATGGGTGGGTATATTAATATCAGAAAAAATAGGCTTTAAATCAAACAGGTTAAACGAGACAAAGAAAGATGCTGTATATTTAAAAGATTCAGTACAATAAGATGATATGACAATTATAAAGATGTATGCACATAATAACAGATCACTAAATATATAAAAATGGGCAGAATTAAAGAGAGGAATAGGAAGTTCTATGATAATAGTTGGAGACTAATACTCCACTTTTAATAATGGATAGAACATCGTACTGAAGATAAGTAAGGAAACAGAGAACATGAACAATGCAATAAACCAATGAGATCCAACAGACATATATAGAACACTCTAGTTAACAGTAACAGAATCCACATCTTTCTCAAGTGTACATGGAATATTTCCCAGGATAGACCACATAAGAAGCTACAAATTAAGTCTCAATATATTTTAGAAGATAGTTATACAAACTATCTCCTCTGACTACACCTGGGTGAAGTTAGAAATCAATAATAGAAGGAGAACTGGAAAATTCACAAATTTGTGGAAATTAAACAACACACTTTTAAACAACCAATGGGTCAAAGAAAAAAATCATAAGGAAATTTGAAAAATACTTTGAGAAAAAAAGAAAATGAAAGCCAAACATACCAAAACATATGGGACACAGCAAAAGCAGTTCTAACAGGGAATTTATAGTTATAAACTTACATTAAAAAAAGAAAAAGATTTCAAATGAACAACCTATCTTTACAACTTAAAGAAATAGAAAAAGAAGAAATTAAACTCAAAGCTAGCAGAAGGAAGAAAATAATAAAGATTAGAACGTAGGTAAATGAAATAGAGAGTAGAAAAACACTAGATGAAATCAACAAAACCAAAAGTTCTTTAACAAAGTCAACAAAATTGCTAATCTTTAGCGAGACTGAGAAAAAAGAGAGAAGACTCAAATTCGTTAAAGTGAGAAATGAAAGTGGGACATTACTACTGATTCTACAGAAACAAAAAAAAAGATTATAAGAGAGTACTATAAACAATTATTCACCAACAAATTGGTTAAAGTAGATGAATTAAACAAATTTTAACACATGCAAAACCTACCAAGACTAAATAACAGATATAGAGTGTCTGAATATACCTATAATTAGTAATGAGGTTGAATCAGTAATGACAAATCTGAAAAAAAACAAAAATATGGATCTGACAGCTTCACTGGTGAATTTACCAAACATCTAACAAACTAACATCAATTCTACCATCTCAAACTTTTCCAAAAAACAGAGAAGAAAGAAGTGTTTCCTAAACCATTCTTTGGGGCCAGCATTACCCTGATACCAAAGCCATACAAAGACACAACAAGAAGAAAAAGAAAAAAACCCAAATCAATATTTCTTGTGAACATCAATGCTAAAACCACACATGGACACACACACACACACACACACACACACTATCTCAAACTAGCAAACCAAATTTAGCACTGTATTAAATAAATTATACACATTACCAAGTGGGATTTATTTGTGAAATGAAAGGATGGTTACACATACAAAACTTAATTCATGTAATACATCACATTAACAGAATGAAGGACAAAACACATTCAATATTCTTACAAGATGAAAACAATACCAAGTGGGATTTGTCCCAGGGATACAAGGATGGTTCAACATATGCAAGTCAATAAATGTGATGCACCACATCAACAAAATCAAGGACAAAAACCATGTGATTACCTCAGTAGACAGTGTTTTTTTCAGTGTCTTTGACAAATTCAACATCCCTTCATGATAAAGACTCTCAGCAGATTAGGCATAGAAGGAAAGTATCTCAACACAATTAAGGCTTTATATGACAGACCCGCTGCCAATATTATCCTGAATGAAGACAGCTTTCAGCTTTAAGAACAGGAGCAAGGCAAGGATGCCCACTCTAACCACTCCTATTCAACAAAGTATTGAAGTACTAGCCAGAGCAATCAGAAAAGAGAAAGAAATATAGAGCATCCAAATTGGAAAAGACAAAGTCAAATTGTCCATTTGCAGATGACATGATCCTTTATATAGAAAAGCCTAAAGATTCCATAAAAAACTTTTACAGCTGATGAGCAATTTCAGTAAAGATGTGGGCTACAAAATCAACAACCAAAAATCAGTAGCACTTTAATTCTCAAATAACAAACTAGCAGAAAAAGTAATCAAGAAAGCTAGCCCATTTACAATAATCAACAAAAAAGTAAGATACTTAAAATCAATTTAACCAAGGAGGTGAAAGATCTCTACAACAAAAACTACAAATCACAGTTGAAAGAAATTAAAGAGGACACAAAAAGATGGTAAGACATCCCATGTTGCTGGATTGGAATAAATCACATTGTATAAATGTCCATTCTACACAGAGCAATCTACAGATTCAGTGCAATCCCAATCAAAATACCAATGACATTGTCCACAAACAGAGAAAAAACAATGCTAACAATCATATGGAAAAACAAAAGATCATGAATAGACAAAGCAATCCTGAGCAAAATAAAATAAAATAAAGTTAAACGTATGACACTACTTGACTTCAAATTTTACTACAGAGCTGGCACTGAAATAAAACCAGACAATCAGACCAATGAAACAGAATAGAGAACCTAGAAATCAACCCAGAAACTTATAGCCAACTGATCTTCAACAAAGGCACCAAAGACATACACTGGGGAAAAGATTGCCTCTTCAGTAAAAGGTGCTGGGAAAATGGGACATCCATATGCAGAAGAATGAAACTAGATTCATATTTCTCAATATATACCAAAATCAACTCAAAATGGATTAAAGACTTAAACATAAGACTGAAACTATAAAACTCTTAAAAGAAAACACAGAAGAAACATTTCAAGAAGAAAGATGGGGTATAGAGTTTATGAATATGACACCCAAATCACAGGCAACAAAGGAAAAATAAACAAACGGTATTAAATGAAACTACAAAAGAAACAACAGAGTGAAAAAACAGCCTACAGAGTTAGAGAAATTATTTGCAAAGTATGCATCTGACAAAGGATTAATATCCAGATTATACAAGGAACTCAAACAACTACACAGTAAAAAATAAATAAATAAATAAATAAAAATTTAAAAAATAAAACCTGATTAAAAAATGGGCAAACGAACAGAACAGGCATTTCTCAAAGGAAGATATATGAACGACCAACAGACACATGAATAAATACTCAACATCACTCAACATCATGGAAATTAAAATAAAAGCCACATTGAGGTATTATCTCACCCCAGTTAGACTGGCTATTATCAAAAAGACAGAGAAAAATAAATACTGGCAAGGATGCAGAGAAAGTGAAACCCTCCTATTCTGTTGGTGGGACTGTAAATTGATGCAGTCATTATGGAAAGCAGTATGGAGTTTCCTCAAACAACTACAGATAGAACTGCCATATGATCTAGCAATCCCACTGCTGGGTATATACCCAAAGGAATGGAAATCATGTTGAAGGGATACCTGTACTCCCATGTTTATTGCAACTGTTTTTATAATAGCCAAGATATGGGGCCAACCTAAATGTCCATCATCAGACATCATCATGTGTACATTTCCACAATGGAATATTACTCTGCCATAAAAAAAAAAAAAGAAATACTGCCATTAGTAGCAACATAGATAAACTTAGAGCAAGTCATGTTAAGCAAAGTAAGCCAGGCACAGAAAGAAGTACTGCATTTCCTCGCTTATAAGTGGGAGCAAAAAATAAGCAAGTAAATAAAAAAAAAATATGACAATTACAATAATATGTTGAACTTCTTAAAAGGAGTGAACAGAACTGAGGTTACCTGAGATGGGAAAGGGGGGAACGTAAAGGAGGAATTGTTAAAGGGCCATGAAAAATGATTACATTGTAAATTGTTGAATATACTAATTATCCGGATTTGAGGATCAATACACAGGTATTGATACTCAACTCTGTACCCCACGGATATGTACAATGAACTAAGTCACAATAAAAAATTTAAAAACACTAAACAAAATAGAAACACAAAGAAGCTAATTGAATGTATTAAAAGCTATATTTGAAAAACTACAGTGAACATGATATTCAATAATGAAAGAGTGAAAACTTTTTCTCTAAGATAGGGAAAATGAAAGGATGCCTACTTATGCTACTTCTGGACATAGTGCTGGAAGTTCTAGCTAGGGCAATTTGTCAAGAAAAAAGAAATAAAATGCATACAGATTGAAAAAGAAGAAGTAAAATGATCTGTTTGTAGATGACATAATCTTATATGTAGAAAACCCTACAGAATCCACACACACACACAAAAATCTGTTTGAACTAATAAATGAATTCAGTAAATCAGCAGGATACAAAGTAGCAGGCATTTCTATATACTAACACACAAAAAGAAGGCATATCTATATACTAACAATTAATAATCCAAAAATGAAATTAATAAAACAATTCCATTTATAATAGCATCAAAAAGAATAAAATACTTGGGAAATAACTTAGCCAAAGAGGTGAAAGACTTGTATGATGAAAACTGAGAAATAATGCTGAGATAAATTAAAGATGACATGAATAAATGGAAAGTCATTTTATGTTTATGAATTGGAAGAATTAATACTGTTAAGATATTAATATTACCAAAAGCTATCTATGAGCTCAATTTAATTTCTATCAGAAACCCAGAGATATTTTGGATAAATAGAAAAAACACATTCGAAAATTAATATGAAACCTCAAACAACCCCCACAGGCTAAAACAATCTTGAAAATAAGAACAAAGCGAGGGGACTCCTACTTCCTGATTTCAAACTTTACTATACAGCAACAGTAATCAAAACAGTAAGATAATGTCACAAAATGGACATATAAACTAGTAGAATTGAAGAGACATCCCAGAAATAAACTCTCTTATATATGTCAAATGTTTTTTGACAAGAATGCCAAAACTGTTAAAAGGGAAAAGGACAGTATTTTCAGCAAGTGGTGTAAGACTGGATATCAAAATGCAAAAGAATGAAGTTGGATCCCTTCCTAACACCATATACAAAAATTAACTCAAAACAAAGACATCAATTAAATGTCAGATCTAAAACTCTAAAAATCTACACTCTAAACCTCTTGGAAGAAAACATAGGGAAAAAGCTTCACAAGACTGGATTGGGCGATAATTTCTTGGATATGAAACTAAAGGAACAGAAAACAACAACAAATAAACAAATAGGCCTTTATAAAAACTAAAACTTTTGCGCATCAATGGACACGACCAACAGAGTAAAATGCAGCCTATGGAATGGAAGAGCATATTTGCAAGTCATGTATCTGATCAAAGATTAATATTCAGAATATGGAGAACTCCTAAAATTCGACAATGAAAAACAAGTGATCTTATTCAAAAATGGACAAGTGACTTTGATCGGACTTGTGTAGACATTTCCCCAAGAAGACATAGGAATGGTCAAGAAGCACATGAAAAGATGTTTCACATTATTGATCACTAGGGAAATGCTAGTGATTGGACCTAATGGTTCCAATCAAAACCACAGTAAGATACCACCTCACACCCATTAGAATGGCTGCTATTAAATGAAAATAACAAGTGTTGGTGAGGATATAGGGAAATTAGAAACTTTCAGCACTGTTGATGGGAATGTGAAATTATGCAACACTGTGGAAAACTGTGTAAGGTTTCCTCAAAAAGTCTCAAATAGAATTACAGTATACTCCAGTAATTCTATTTCTGAGTGTATACTCAAAAAATTAAAAGTTGGGTCTCAAAGAGATGTTTGTATAACCCTGTTCATAACAGCACTATTCACAATAGCTAATATTCGTGGAAGCCACCTAAGTGTCTACAAACAGACGAATGAATAAGCAAAGTGTGGTATATACATACAAAGCAATATTATTAAGCCTTAAATAGAAAGGTAATTCTGACATATCCTATAGCATGGATGAACATTAAGGACATTATGCTAAGTGAAAAAAGCCATTTACAAAAAGACACATACTGTATGATTCCAGTTACATTAGGTACTTGGAGTAGTTAAAATCATAGACACAGAAGATAGAATACTGGTTGCCAGGGGATGGGGGAAGAGGAGAATTGGGTTATTATTTAATAGGTACAGAGACTTAGTTTTGCAGGATGAAAAGAGTTCTGGAGATAAATGGTGGTGATGGCTGCACAACAATGTGAATATACTTAATTCCACTGAACTATACACTTAAAATGATTAAGATAAATTTTATGTTATGTGTATTTTATCAAAGTAAAAACAATTTTAATATTATGCATATTGGTTTATATATAAACATGAAAATCTGCATATATCTTTAAAAAATAAATTATGGAGGTAAGGAGTTTGGGTATGTAGTAGTCCATCAGCATTACTACTAGCTATGACTTAGATTTCGACTTATGATCAAACAGAAAAAAAGATTTTAATATAATTATAATTCTGTGCATTCTAAGTCTCAGATGACCTTAGGGCTTTGGTTATTTCCTAACTTTAATTTCTTAGGCTATTAGACAAGTTCTGAAAAATATTCTTCAAGTGTTTTCTTTGATAGTGGTAGCCACTGTGATTGAAGCATGAATTCAGTCACCTATAAGTGAGAAAGAACAGATGTGTAAAACTGTTAAAGATGAATGAAATACCTAATAAATTCTTGCAATGTTCAGTGTTTAAAAGATACAGAGAAAAAAACTACACATTATCAATATTACATGAAAGGGCAATGTATAAAAATTATAGAAAAGGTAACATATATGTGTATATATATAATACATTCTCATTTTACTTTTGGTAAGCCTTATTGGTCAGTTTTTTTGAAGTGAACAGTGTGAGTACTCTAATAGTGTGAACTGCATTTTCAAATAAACAGAATTAAAGCGTTTATATACTAGTTTTCTTTTCCAAGCCTCAACAGATTCATACAAAACTGTGTCGACAGAGTTTAAACATACATGGTGTAATAAGAGACTTATGTCTCTTCAACCCAGTGTTTTCAAAGCATGGTCCCCGGAGCAGAGGCACGAGTTATCACCTGGCAACTTGTTAGAAATGCAACTTCTTAGGACCCACCCCAGACTTACTGGATGAGGAACTGTCAAAGAAGGGTCAGCAATCTGCTTTTTACCAGGCTTTCCAGGATCACCTTATTAACTGGAGGTAAATGAGGAGTTAGAGCTAAAGAATTAGGTAGAAGAAGTTTTCTGGAACACTTGTAAGCCAGAGGAGATGGCATTGCTCTGAACACCTGGGTAATGTTTCCACTTTTCAACCATAATGAGAAAGCATACTTGCTAATGTTGTTTCCTTCAAGAACTAGAATAACCAGAACTTTGTAAATTTTATCTTACGTGAAAACACATTTATTATTAGTATACATTCTTCCTGAGAGATGATGTAGACTGAGTGTAAAAGGACAGCGGCCTCACAAGAGTTAAGCTTAGCTTTACATAAAATCTCACCATTACCTGAGCACCCCCGACAGGGAATCCTGGGGGCAAAGGAAGAAACGACTAACCATTTTCTGTTTCTATCTCTGCTCAGTACATCCACCTTCTGACCATAAATCCTTTTTTCTCTTTAACTAAATAAATCTTAGTCTTCTAGCTGTGTATAGAATAACCATCAAGAACATTGTAAAAATTACACTACTGAGTTTAAGCAGTTAGCATTTTGCAATCTTAATGTTTTTTTTTTATTCTTCAATTTTATCTGCATTTGAGAATAATTCAACTTTGTTATATGCTATCATACTTATAACACTGATGGTTTGTATCTATCATTTTATAGTCTTTTGTAGAATTACAATGTAGTGTTGTATGTACATAGAATATATGGCAGGAAAGTTTAGACTGATCGCTAATTTGGTCCTTTGAGAAAGTACTATATTTATGTGACTTCTACATCAAAATAATTTAACTGGATCAATCAAAGAATTATATAATTAACTACACATTAATAAAACACTATAAAAATAAATAAAAAGATAATAGTTTTGCATCACTTATGCTCATGCCTAACCATTTTGTAATTAATGACTTAGACTAGAACACATCAAAATAATTATAGGGTTCAGAGTAAGAAATATAAGCTAAAATAATATTAACTGGAATTATGAAACAAGTAAACACAAATTATTAGCTAATGATGCCATAAATACCTTTTAATTCTTTAATACACTGAAAAACTTCAAATTTCTTAATACAAAAATTAGTTGGAATGTACAGCATAATGCATCAAAGCAAATACTCAAGTGCTCCCCCATGTTCAATTGTTTTATACCATCACTGTGAGTTGTGGCATTTCCTTTTTCTCTTATCTTAGAAATTCCCTTGGTATTTGGCACCGGAGGTAATTTTCCATCTCTGTAGTTAAATTATAATCTTCCCTCGCCACATCCCAAATTGCACTATTCCGTCTGTCAAACAGCTGGGCTGAGTAAGAATATAATACTGGTCGATTAAAAAAAATGCAATCTAGAAATGTGAACTATTTGATTACACTAAAATAGAAAGTTTAAACTAATCATTTGCTAATCTTCTCACATCTTCTTTGAAATGGCTTTTGATGAAAAGGTTAGCAGAAACATCAAATCTGTGGGTTTTGAA
The DNA here is from genome assembly GCF_027409185.1 of Cynocephalus volans. Taxonomy (NCBI): domain Eukaryota; kingdom Metazoa; phylum Chordata; class Mammalia; order Dermoptera; family Cynocephalidae; genus Cynocephalus; species Cynocephalus volans. Next base: position 121,082,574 of record NC_084468.1, read on the forward strand.
TGGTTTGTTTGCTGGAAAAACATACACAATGGTTTCTAAATGTGTAGTTAAGTAAACCATAGTTGATTTCAATGAAATTATTTTGGTTTACAAGAGGGATTCTGCATAAATACTCACGAACTGAACCAAATTTCTGTCAACATTAAACTACATTTGAGTTAGTTTAGTGTTAGTCATATAAAAATGTAAACAAAACAATTCTAAAATTACTAAATTTGAATCCAAAAATGGAAAATGTTCTTGTGTATCTAAATTGCTTATTGCCTTATGTTGCTAAAGAAGAAGTGTTGAAAAACTCATTTCCTATAATGAGTGTGTTGGGATCAAGTGTAAATTAAGATGCATAAGAGATATACTGCTTCTATTCTTTTTGTTATGAAGTTAGTTTCTCTACATACTGTCTGCCAGCCTCTGAAAAGTGGAGGTGCCTGCTCTAAACGTTGTGTTAACCACTGTCTAATAGAAGAGTGACATATGACTCTCAAATCACTAGACCATTTGAATAAAAACTAAACATGAACCACATAGTTAGAAATACAAGAAAAAGGAAATACAGATAAGAGAAACACACGTACACCCAGTGACTTTGAAGTCTGTGGCAGTACATACCACACGAAAGCACTGGGTCTTGCTGAAAACCAGAGAGACCAGGCTTCAGTGGATAAAGGCACAATTGTCTGTCTCCTGGAGTTCTGGCATATGTTTTGTGGTGGAGTTTTTTTCCTCTGAAAAAATTGAGCATCTCAATTAACTTATTTTCCCCCATAAAAATGTACCAAATTTTCCGTCTCAGGTAGGGTGACAAAAAGAGCAAGCAGAAAGAAGCAGCAGCAAGTTACTCTTTGAAGAATTAAAGTACAAGGGAGACAGGCAATTTAGCAATAAAGAGATTAAACAAGAAGAAAATAAAGAAAACCAAGAGGCAATACTGCTAATACTAATTTATTGATAGAATAAAATTATTATTGACTGTAATTATAATAAATTCTTAAACTACACTTTAATTCTTAAGACTGCACTGGAATTCCACTATACTGAAAACCACAAAACATTTCTGAAAGAAATCAAATGAGATCCAAATACCACAAGAAGAAAAATAAAGAAAGACAAGACCTAAACAATTCCTTGAACTTTCAGAATATTAGACACTGGGGTGACCCGCGGGTTTGGGGGTGGGGAGGTATAGGTTGGGTAAAGGGCATAAAGAAAAATCATGATTTGTGTTAATTTTTCAATATACAGTGTAGTTGATTTTCACGTCCCTTTACCAATTCCTCTTTTTACCCTCTTCTTCCCCCCCGTCCCCCCAAACAGTGCTAGATTTTAAAAGTCAAAGTTAGTGAGTACTCTATACTGAACTCATTTTTAAATATATAGTGATAACTGGAGACAACACCGATGATATCCTTTAAGTATTTTTACATGGGTAATATTAATTAAAATCTAATTTCAAACTAACAGTGCACTATCTTTATTAACAATGTAGGACAAAATACTAATTGTGTTACTTATGGTTAAAAAAAGTGTATTAACAAACTTATTGTTCTTATTTTACCTTCTCAATAATAAAGAATGCATTTGAAATTTGGTACCTTTCCATTTTTATTTGAAATACAAAGAAAGTATACCTCAATCATAAGATTTTTCAATAAGGGAAAAACTTTGATCCATGAAAAAATAACTGTCTTAATTGAATAACTAATACTTGAGTATGAATTTTAAAAATAATAAAATTTTATTTTATTTTATTTTATTAATTTATTTATTTATTTATTGTCTTTTTCGTGACCGGCACTCAGCCAATGAGTGCACCGGCCATTCCTATATAGGATCCAAACCGGCGGCGGGAGCGTCACTGCGCTCCCAGCGCCGCACTCTCCCTAGTGCGCCACGGGCTCGGCCCAATAATAAAATTTTAGATGCTGATTTTTTTTTTAACATGAAGTTAGTGGTAACAGAATATCTCCACTATGGTAGAGTGAGCATTATGCACCAGTGAATGTTAACTGTAAGGTAGACATTTAACAAAGCTTTTCATCGTGAAAAGCATTTTACTGTGATTAGGTAGAATTTATAGTATAAATACCCGAAAAAATCAACAATTATCATATAATCGTGTTGTTTGTATATTTGCATTCATGTTTTGCTTGATTTGTTTCAGGTCACTTAAATCACACTGAGGATTACTCAAGTGTGATTGTCAATTTTGCAAGTCTTCTCTGCTGTATCACGGTAGCCAATTTTTCATCAAATACTAGTGTAGATGTTGCTGTGAAGGTATCTTTTACATGTGATAAACATTTAAATCAGTAGACTTTGAGTAAGACATATTATCCTAATTAATGTTGGTGGGCTCCATTCAATCAGTTGAAGGCCTCCGGACTGCCTCCAAACTGCCTTTAGACTAGAGACTGCAACGTCAACAATTCCCAGCTTGCCAAATTGCCCCACATATTTTGGACTTGCCATCCCTGGTAATAAAACCTCTTTCTCAATCTCTCTCTCTCTCTCTCTCTCTCTCTCTCTCTCTCTCTCTCTCTCTCTCTCTCTCTCTCTCTCTCTCTCTCTCTCTCTCTCTCTCTCTCTCTCGCTCTCTCTCGCTCTCTCTCGCTCTCTCTCGCTCTCTCTCTCGCTCTCGCTCCATCCCTCCCGCCTCCCCCGCCCCAAACACACCATTGGTTCTGGGTTTTTTGGGGAGATACCAACGCACACAAATCTGCCAGACAGAGAAAGAGAGAAAAAGACAGACAGACAGAGACAGATATAAAACAGTTATACTAGTTTAATTGATCTGTTTCTTTGTATCAGGAAATACTCAACATTCACAACTTAGTGTACAGAATGAAAAAAAAAAACTCAGTTAAATGAGGGCAGAACTGAATGCAAATGTGTTTACAATATTGTAAAGTGTGGTATTTTCATTCCAATAAGCTCTTATTGGAGTATTAATGAGCATTTAAAGAAGTCCAGCAGCCACAGTGTAAGGTATCCTAAGGAAAAGTCCAATATATCAGAAAAAGAAAATAAATGTGAATAACACCAGTATTATTCCCCCCCAAAATGAGTAAATAGTAAGGTAAATAAGAATATCTTTATGTCCTGGCAGGTAAATGCTTACTATGTTTTTCTAAAAATAAACCTTCTGCACACATCGATAATTTATATTTTTCGGTATGAACATCTGTTGTTTAATCATTGTTTTTGCAGTAAAACAAATGTAAAGCATATTTTACCTTAATTAACTCATTAAGGGGAAAATAGCCAAAAGCCTTATGCTTTTGAGAACACTGATTTTAACCACATCACTAGGAATAGAATAGTACCTTGTTCTCTTTATAGCTGTGTTATAGCTCCCGGAGTAATTCAATTACCGTACAGCATTGAAGCATATCTGCACAGCATTAAGTGTACTTAAGCGTTCCCGTCTCTAGAGGTCTCTGCACATCACTTTTTTACTCACGGCCATCCTTGCAACAACCTTTCTAAAACAAGCACGTCAGCAACATACGGATAGAACTGTCGCTCTCTAATGAACTCAGACAAACTTCTCGCTCATGTGTTTTGCCTCATCCTCTCATCTCATGCATTATTTTATAAAATAAATTATAAGGCTTTAGCTAGAGCCAAAAACAATAAAGGGAGAAAAAAATACTTTCTGCCTAGTTGTTTTTTAATCTATGCAAGGAAGATCTCTTTCTGTGATTATCTCAGGTATCCCTATTTTGAAACTGTTTCTGCTACACCGAGTGTTTCCAAAAGTGTACATAGTACTTATGATTCTGTATAGTATTATATACAGTATACAAGGTTTAATTCAATTCAGCAGATATTTTTATTTTATTAAGTGCTTCAAGATGAGAAAGGCAAATAAATGCCGTAGTTCTGCATAAAATTGCCTAGAATGCAACATGAATGCTGATTTCAACATTTGAAGATGATCACTCTTTCAGCATTCTCATGTCTTACTAAAATAAAATTGGCATGCAATCAGAGAATAAGATTTGTGTATAAATTACAATTTGCCACTGCTTCTCAAATCCTAAGGATGGTAAATAGAGTAGAATTTTGGTGTCAAGGCTGAAGTTTCATTTTGCTTAGTCTCTGTAAGACATGTCAGGGTAGGTACCCCTCCTCCCCGGGAATCTAGTTTATGAGGAAATTTATATCATGTCGTGTGACTCCCAAAGCAGATCGTATCTATCACTAGGAGATGTAGGCTAACAGGAGGCAAGCTGCATATTTTGACACAGTAGTCACAGAAACCTCAGTCCGCTGAAGACCTAGCAGGGCTGGAGCAAAGTTGTGGCCAGGTTGTAACTGGGAAATGTTATTCTGTATCTTTAATGTAGAGTTACTATCTAATTTTTGGTAACACTCAATGTTTATGACCAAGTGCCCTTTTGATTATAAGAGTTAAGGCTTAGTTTATACTGGACAATAAAAACAGTAGATATATTAACTCATGTAATCCTCATAATAACTCATGTGGCTGGTAACATTATTAATAACTCCATTTTAAAGGTGAGGAAACTGAGGCAATGGAAAGTTAAGAAATTTTCTTAAGGCAATATAAATAAGTGATGGAGCTGTAATTCAAACCCATGAAGTCTGTTTTCAGAACCTGGACTCATCACTTATTAACTCTCAAGTAGATACACTGTTCTGCTAATTACAAGAGGTAAGACATGGGGTCAACCAGTTGTCTCATCTGAAGTTTTCCAAGTTTATATGTTTGAAAACAGAACCAAAAAACAAAGGAAAAAAAACCATGAAAAAATCTCAGAGTCTTTCTACATCATCAGTATCTCTAACAAAATGGCTCTGTTATATTATACTGAAAATAGATTTTCCTCTATTTGGAGACAAATATTAAAGTAGTATTCCTTCTTACAACTTTACTTCTCAGTCCGGAAGAGAGGTCATAGGAATACATAAAATATACAATAACATAATTTTTATTCAGTGAAATGGTTAAGGTAAATAATTAAATTATATTTTTGTGTGGTTTAGGTATTTGCAAAGAGACATTTGTACCGAGTTTTTAATGTTATAACACTTTTTAACACTTTTATCTAATTTTTTTTTCCTTCTATGGAAAATAAAAGCGATATTGAGTGAGAGAAAGAGGCAGGGGGAGAGAGAGAGATTTGGGGGTCAGCTATACTTGTTTAATCGGTCCCTTTTTTGTAGCAGGAATTATCCAGCATTTACAATTGAGGTATGGAGAAAAACAAACAGTTAAAACGAGGACAAAACTGATAATATTTGTAAACTGTGGTATATCAATAATTTATCAAAGTTAAAAGTAAAAGCCTGAGCTTAGCCAAAGTTCAAATAAAAAATTTCACTTCTGCTCTCTGTGTGGCCTTTGTCAACTTCACTAATTAGTCTAATTCCTAGTCGTCTCTTGTATAAAATGGGGAAAATAATAGCACCTACCTGATATCATTATGAGGATGAAATAAAATCTTAGCAGAATGCCAAGCATTAAATGTTAACTTTAATATTACTGTGTTGATAACAGTGGTGTTCTGTATCTAGTATTTATTACTAAGCTTGGTATTTGTAATACGAACAACTGCTACAATCTTTCACTTCTTCCTATTCTCCAGATGTTCTTCTTGATTCTCAGTAGATGAGTTTACAACTTATTTTACTGAATAAACAAGGAGTTTGAAATACGTCCACAAATTCTCAGCAAGTTCCAGGATGCTCTGCCATTGTTTTTGCACCTTATTTCTCTCAACATTCTGGTTTGAATTAATATGAACTTTCATGCAGCCTTCTAGCCGAAGATTACCAAACCTAAAATTAATTATGGTCCCTCTGATGTACTAGAAACTCAACAAATAAAAATACAAAAATAATTTTTATCCACAAAATAACTTCATTTATGTTCGCAATATTACCATTTTTCCCAGGTTTCGAACATAGACAAGCTTGAAAATCATCTGCCTGCTGACAACCCTTAATTACTACATCCAGCTCATAAAACTGTTATCATTTAATTGAAATATTTTATTTCCTCATTTTCTTCTTACTAGCAGAAACTATTCAAAAGCAGTTCATTATTGTCTCAAACATGAATTGAAACAATGCCTTATTTTTTAAGGCATTATTTTTTTAATTCATACTTGGTTAACAAGTATGAATTAAAGACCTGACATTTGGCCTATTACCTTTGCTATGAGTTAAATGTGTTCCCCAAAATATTCATGTGTTAGAAACTTCATCACTTTTGTAACAGTGTTAAGAGGATGAGAAATCCAATTATGTTATGTAAGAGGTGGGACCTTTAAGAGGTGATTGGATAATGAGGACTATAATCTCGGCAATGAGTAATCATGGATGTGGATTGGTGACTTACAAGGCGAGCACGTGAAAGAGATCTTGCCATCCTTGCCATGTGATTTCCTGTGTCACCATGGATCCTACTGAGAGTTCCTACCCAGAAGAAAGCCCTCACCAGATGCAACCCCTGGACTGTGGACTTCCCAGCCTCCAAAACTATACAAAATAAATTTTGTTTCTTTATAAATTGCCCAGTTTCAGGTATTTTTACAAGCAACAGAAAATTGACTAATACAACCTCTTTCTGGGTACTGGGAGCTATAGACTAAAAAACAAAATTAAAAACAAAAACAAATGTAAAAATTCAGTTTTTTGCCTCAAGGAATTTTAAATTTAGGTATGAAGACAAATAAAATGCAAATGTGCTAAACTACAAATATAATATAATACAATTTCTATTTGAAAAAGTGGACTAATGTAAAGAAAAAAATCTTTACTTTCACTATTGGATGATAGCTTCATTCTAACTAAATCTATGGCAGTTTGCAAACATTCTGAATTGGTTTTAAAATATAGGTAGAAGTTAGATAGGTATAATTGAAGATCAATATGATTCCTGGGGAAGAAAGCCATATAAAATAAGACTTAGTAGAAAAAGCATGGCTGCATGACGTTTAGCAATGTAAAAAATATCTTTACCATTTTATTTTGGAGCACGTTTGAAAGCCCAGGAGCTCTTGGATAATTTTTAAGTATGTAAATATGGTCTTGTGAATTTGTTTCAATATTTTCTAATAAAATGGATTCGAAAAATGAAAGATGATACTGTCTAGTACTTACAGAATAGAATTCCACCATACATTAAAAAGTGATGATTAATACAATCCCCAATAATATATTTAGTGGAGAGAGGTAGTATCTTTAGCAATTTTGAAATTAAAAAAGAAAAACATAATCTGTCCAGTGTCTAAAAATTGCTGCAGAGTTGTCATAACATGACTGTGGTTGTCATATTTGTGAATTTCCAATATATGAAAATATTGAGACAAATTTCACCCAATATCTGCATAAATTTTCCTGACAATATGCTAACATTTTAAAAGGACTGAGATGTTGTAAAAAAATAGATGATTGTATTCATTAATCTTATCTGTGAAAATAAACTCCATTTTCTTTTTATAGAACCGGGATTTAAGATCCTGTATATATTATGTTTAAATCTTTTTCTTTTCTGATACTTGCCCATTAACTAGCACCACAGGGTATCTTAAATATCTCTGGCCTAATTTAAACAAAATGTACTTAATGGTCTCCACACATATTTTCAAGATAAAAACTCTGAATGATCTTTCATATTTTACTATCATCAAACGGTATTTAAGTGGGTGGCCATCAATCATCAATAAGGTCTTAAGTTTCCGCAACATTATTCCTTACTTGTTTGACTTTGCTTTTGTTCTTACTCCTCTGTCCTTTGAAATCTAATTTTTAAATAATCCACTTAGACATCTCTGATATTAATATTTCTCCCAGAAAATATGATTTTCTGTGCAGGCAAATTGGATTTCCAATGATATTATTAATCTTTCTACAATTTCACATTCCTCTGGCTCTTATTTCTCTTTTTAATTTATAAGCACTTGCATTTTCCTATGTCCTTGACATACTAAAACAGAGTTTCTATTATAAATTGTGAGAAACACAGAGCAAAGAAATTTAAACACAATTTCTCAAGTTTACTACAGAAAATATATAATTTGAAAAGATCAGTTATCCACACCCACCCCACCTCACCCACAGACATGCACAAATCACCCTGGTTGAATATTTTCAAGGGTTCTAAATTTTCTAAGTAAAGGGGAGAGTGAATATGAGGATGGGTGTGTTTGGGTAAGTAAATAGGTAGGTAGATAAACAGATAGATGATTGATAGATATTTATACAGATAAAATAAAAATGAATTACATTTACTTTTTAAAAAAATATGTGTCCACTCAGTTTTTTGTTTGTTTGAGATGAAAGACATTTTCTGAAAACATTTTACCTTCTTTCCCATTGTGGCACATCATATAGTCGTATAATTAACAGTGTTCACATTCACAACATACATAAGTGTTCCACAGCTTTTGATAGGTCCCCTGCCCTCAACTGCTATAGTAAATTGAAAAAGAAAAGCAAATAATACAAAACCATTTTGTATATTTTGAGAGTTTCAAGTCACTTTGTATTTAGTTTAGTAATTAAGTAATTTTATAAAAATATGAGAAATTTTAAAATCTCAATACTTGTTTTATTATAACCAAATTCATGGTGTATTTATTTTTAATTTATTTTTTATATAAGCAATTATTAATAATTTGAGCATGTATACACTTTTAATGTATAGGAACACATATATGCACATTTTTATATTCTGATAAAATAGAAGATGAAAAAAAATCTCCTGTGAAATCCCATCACTTTATATACTCATCTGCCAGAAGTGGTGCCCACATAACTCTGATCATCCTCCTATTAATATGGATGAACTCTGTGCCCTTAATACTTTCCTCTCCTCTCCTCTAGATTCCATCCTACTTTGACTATTTAAGTCTATTATGTCAGCTTTTCCGGTTTCCTTGTCTTGTTTCAATATTCTCCCAACCACTAATAGAAATTCCTGTGAATTCAAATGAATGTCATTATTTCTCCTATAGATTAGAATAAAAAGCTTATCTTGACCTCACTCTCTCATTTCCCTTTATGGCAACTTCCCATAAAGAGTTATACTCACTGTCTCCTATTGGACTGTCTCATTCTCTTTTGAGACCATTCTTCAATCTGCCATACTTTCACCAAAATTCGTGCGTGTGTGTGTATGACTGTTTTAGAAATTATAGGGGACTAAAAAAAAAGTTTACATTGTATAATAGTAAAAAAAAATTTAAATATTACAAATTATACTAATCTATTTTCTGTCAACAACCTACTTGATATGTACATATTATTTCAACCGTGGGTTACTCCATCTTCCTTTAAACACTTCCTTGACTTGACTGTCCTTGGTTTCTTCTGACCACACCACTGTCCTTGCATTCCTCTGACATTACCAGCCCCGTTACTCGGGCTCCTTTGTTGGTTTCCTCTGGTATTTTCTACCAGTAAATATTGGAATGCTCCAGACTCATCTTAAACCTGTTACTGTCTCTCTTTTTCCCTGTATACACTAACTTGTTGAGTGATCTTATCCAGTTCAGGGTTTTAAATACCATCTCTATGCAAATAACTACCAAATTTATAACTCCACCAGAGACTGCTCCCCTGAACTCTGGCCATGTATATTTAACTACCAGATTATATATCTAAATACCTTCCTAGATAACTAATAAGCAAATTAAACTTAATATGTTCAAAACTGAATTTCTCACCTTTACCAGATGCAACCTGCTCTCAAAGTCTTTCCATTACACAATGACAATTTCATCCTTCTAGTTGAGGAAGCCAAAACTCTTGAATTCATCTTTGATACATTTCTTTCTTTCACACCCTACACCTATCAGCTAGTCTTTCAAAAATAATCAGAATAAAATTTTCCCATCACCTCTACCATTAAAAGCCACCATCTTCTCTCATTTGGATTATTACCATGTATTAAAGTAATATACTAATTGTTTTACAGTCTAGCCTCATCATAGTGTTCATAATCTATAATGATTGTAATAAGATATAATTTAGTACATGTCCTGTAACTGCTCAAAACTTTTTAACATCTTTCTGTTTGATTTATCAAAGCCAAATAGTATTAAAATTCTCTGAAAGCTTCAAAAAACTGGATCTTAGTCACCTTTTAACCTTATCTCCTACTATTCTCTACTTAACTTTGTTTTTCCAGTCACAGTGACCCCTTCTTGAGCTCATTAGGCATGTCCCTGTCTGTAATGCTCACCTGGAAATCTGCAGGATTCTTTTTACATATCCTCTTACTGAATATATACCTTTTATATTCACAGTTCCTTAATGTGTATGGCTATGTTGTTTTACTGAGATTCAAAATATAAAATTCTTCAAATCTATGTCATAAAGAATTCAACAACAAAAAGAGGTGTTTTAAGTTCTTATTCAAACTTTGGGGTCTTTATAGAATTAGAACTCAAAGAGAAGATTTAGGACAACTAAACTCTGTAAAGTTAACCTTTCACAAATATTGCTGGAAACAAAATTTCAATGTTAGAGTCTCAATGTGTTTAGTGGGGGTGGATGAGAGGTAGGAAGGCATATAAATTAATAATCAATGGGCATAATTTGGTTTTCTAAATACTCTTTCTATTGTTACCACATATGGCTGGAAAATGCCCACAAGTGTCAGGTCAATTTCCAGAATTCCAGGGATTAGAAGAAACAATCTCTTTCTCCTTTCACTCATAAATTAACCTTATCTTTATTAAAATAAAGTTAATAAATAACTGGCAATAATAAAAAAAAATTACTTCTGTCATTGGGGGTCAGCCATTAGCACTGATGGATAAAAAAAGCCAGGAACCACTGATCGGTACACAAATCTCAAGTCTTGTTAAGACTGTGCTTCCCTGAATGCTTATTCTTACCAACAGAATAATATGCACATGTACGGATAATGAAACACATTCAGTCAAACTGAGAAACACAGTGTGAATAATTCTTTAGTCAGAAAGAAAGGCCTCTTGAAAATACTTTTGACTACACAAATTAGTTGAGACTTGAGGCTTGTAGGAAAATAATGGTATGATTTTCTTATAAATATAGCTAATAAAAGGCTTATGAAGTACAAATGGCATGGGTGAGCTTAGCAGTTCACCATATAAATCAACTGTTTCATTGGTGGAATTTCAGAGGAAAACAGAGCATAGTTATTTCTGATTCACTATCACCATGTTGCTTATTGAAGGTGGTGATACGGGTACTGACCATATGTAAGCATACATCAATAGATGTGTAAGAAATCTCTAATTTCCTGAAAGATGGAATAATTCTCAGATTACATAGAATAAATTCTGGTTTGAATTATATAAGCTAGAATATTGTGCGCAGAACTCTGAATAACCCATAATAAAATTTTTACGTTAAAACAAACATATTTTGAATGTATTATAAAAGTCTGGAAATGCAACTGCAAAAGAAATTTATAAAATACTAGATTTTTAAGAATGGAAAGAACAGAGAGATGGCAAATGTTGTATTTATTCTCTCTCCTGGTATGTTGCTTATTCGAATAGGTATATGTTTTAGTCTTCAATGAATAAATAGATATATACAAGACCAATAAATGATTTAAACTTAATAAACCGTAAGATGCTTTAACACTATTCTTTTACTTCCTTCATTTTTCCTTTATCTTTTACTGTATTTCTTTAATTTAAATCATTAACATGTACTTTTTCAGATACTGCCAAGTGTAGAAAAACTGATATCAGTAACAATTTTAAAAGTGTATTTTACTGTTCCCTGGTGCTTGCTAGCATAAAAACATAATAATAATGCATATTTTCTCAACCCATTCCCTGACTTGTTTTGTTGTTGTTATTTAAAAATAAATAACATGGAAGTGTGTTTTATTTGAGCAAACATGTGGTGTCAAATTTTTTCTGGGGAAAAATGATCATTCAAACTCTATTATTTTTTAAAAAGCCAAAATCAAAAGTAAAAATGAAAATTTTAGCAATCAGAATACAGCAACAACAACAACAACAAAATTATATACCATGATCAAGCAGGATGCATTCCAGGGATGCAAGGATGGTTCAACATATGCAAGTAAATAAATGTGACACACCACATCAACAAAATCAAGAACAAAGACCATATGATTATCTCAATAGATGCAGAAAAAGCATTTGACAGAATCCTATATCCCTTTAGGATAAAGGCTTTAAGCAAGTTAGATACAGAAGGAAAGTATCTCAACTCAGTAAAAGCCATGTATGACAAACCCATGACCAATATCATCCTGAATGGGGAAAAGATGAAAGATTTTTCTTTAAGAATAGGAGCAAGACAAGGATGCCCATTCTCACCACTCTTTTCAACATAACATTAGAAGTACTAGTCAGAGCAATCAAGCAAATGGAGTATATAAAGGGTATCCATATTTGAAAAGACAATGTCAAACTGTCCCTGTCTGCAGAGGACATGATCTTATATATGGAAAAATCCAAAGATTCTAACAAAAGACTCTTAGAGTTGATTAATAATTTTGGTAATATTATTGGATACAAAATCAAAACCCCAAAAATCAGTAGCATTTTTTTCTCAACTAAGGAACTAGCAGAAAGAGAAATCAAGAAAGCTAGCCCATTTATAATAATCAACAAAAAACTAAAATACCTAAAATCAATTTAACCAAGGAGGTGAAAGATCTCTACAATGAGAACTCTAAATCACTACTGAAAGAAATCAAACAGAACACAAAAAGGTGGAAAGGTATTCCATGATCTTGGATTGGAAGAATTAACATTGTGATAATGTCCATACTACCTAAAGAGATCTACAGATTCAAGGCAATCCCCATCAAAATACCAATGAAACTATTCACATAAATAGAAAAAACAATCCTAACATTCATATGCAACAAGAAACAACTATGAATAGCCAAAGCAATCTTGAGGAAAAAAAAAATAAAGCCAGAGACATAACATGACCTGACTTCAAATTGTACTCCAAAGCTATAGTAACCAAAATAGCATTGTACTGGCATAAAAACAGACAGATGGACCAATGGAACAGAATGGAGAACTCAGAAATCAGCCCATGTACCTATAGCCGACTGATCTTTAACAAAGGCACTAAGAATATACACTGGGGAAAAGACTGCCTCTACTATAAATTGTACTGGGAAAATTGGACATCAATAGGTAGAAGAATGAAACTAGACTTGTACTTCTCACTATATACCAAAATCAACTCAATGTGGATTAAAGACTTAAGTATAAGACCTGAAACTATAAAACTCTTAAAAGAAAACATAAGGGAAACACTTTAGTAAGTAGGATTGGGCAAAGACTTTATGAACAAGACCCCCAAAACACAGGCAACAAAAGAAAAAAAAATAAACAAGTGGGATTATATCAAACTAAAAACTTCTGCACAGCAAAAGAAACAATCAACAGTGTGAAAAGACAACCAACAAAATGGTAGAAAATATTTGTAAACTATACATCTGAGAAGGGATTAATATCCAGAATATACAAGGAACTCAAACAACCTCACAGGAAAAAAAAAAAAAACCCAAGGAATCCAATTAAAAAATGGGCAGAGGAGCTGAATAGACATTTATCAAAGGAAGATATACAAATGGCCAACAGGTATATGAAAACATGCTCAACATCACTAACCATCAGGGAAATGCAAATCAAAATCACACTGAGATATGATCTCACCTCAGTTAGACTAACTATTATCAAAAAGACAGCAAATAACAAGTGCTGATGAGTACATGGAGCAAGGGGAACCCTCCTACAGTTTTGGTGTGACTATAAATTAATATAGCCATTATGGAAAACAGTATGGAGATTTCTCAAACAACTACAGAAAGAACTACTATATGATCCAGGAATCCCACTTCTGGGTATATACCCAAAAGAATGGAAATCATCATGTCAGCAGGATACCTGCACTCCCATGTTCATCACAGCTCTATTTACAATAGCCAAGATATGGAACCAACATAAATGTCCATTGGCAGATAACAGGGTAAGGAAAATGTGGCATATAAACACAATGGAATACTACCCAGCCATAAAAGAGAATGAGATTCTGCCATTCACAGCAACACTGATGAGCTTGTAGTAAATCAAATTAAGTGAAATAAGCCAGGCACAGAAAGAGAAATACCACATGTCCTCACTCATATGTGGGAGCTAAGTAAGAAAGACAGAGAGAGAGAGATGAAGACCACAATAATACCTTGAACTTTCAGAAGGAGAGAACAGACCTATGGATACTAGATGTAGGAAAGATAGAAAGGGCAAGGGGTTAGGGAGAAATTGGGTAAGGTACACAAAGAATAATTAAAATTTGTAATAATTAACATGCTAATGATTTTATCATCACATATTGTACAAAAATACTGATAGTCAACTCTGCACAATCAATTATGTTTCAATTAAAAAATAATAAAAAAGAAGGTAAACTATAAGTAACTTTATTTCTCATACATTCAATTCCATTATTTATTCATGAATATAATTTTTGAAATCAAACTTCATAAATTTACTTTACAAAGTGAGTACTCAGAAGACTATTCACAGACTCAGAGTTTAGGGAAGGTTTTGCTTTGCTGTTTTCACCCTAGCCCTAGTAAGCAAGTCCAAGAGCAATAGTCTATTACATGAAAGTAAACATTAAGTTACTTGCAGTAATTCATAATCTCAGGCAAAAGAAACAAATATTCTTGCTTCCTCTCTGTGTTCCAAATTTAAAAATGGACCTAATTAAGTACAGAAAGTATAAATCTAAAGATCTACCTTTAAATTAACATAGACTGATGAACAACAGTTGAAATCTGAAACTGTGGGACAGATATTGAAGGTAGGTAAGATATTACTGGACACTCAGACTATCTCTGTGAACTTGAAACTTAATTAAATGGGAATCATAATATACATACAAAGTTGTGTAATTCTTATTAAATCAAATATCTGAATATACAATCTTTGCGGAAAATGAATTATAGAGAAGAAATGACAAGATGCAAAAAGACATTAGAAAGCAGATAGTTAATGTAGGAAACAGTCGTCAACATTAAAGCACTTGCATTAGATGTGGAAACGTGGTAAGCAACAGGAATTTCCCCCAGGTCTAGCTGTATTCCTTTATTCTTCTTCTGTATATGCAACTTGATTATAGCACAAAGCACTGGTACACTTTCTGAAATGAATGCTTATGACTCTCAGAACTATATATCTGTTCTAAACCTCACTTTTCAATTCTAGATCCAGCTGTCTAGTAGGTATCTCTACCTAAAACAACACTCTAGCTCTTCAAAATTTCAACAATTATGTTTTTCACTAAATCTTATTTCTCCTGTATTAACTGTATTTCTATTTTTCATACTGAAATAAAATTTACTTTTCTTTGTATAAACATCTACTTAACCAATCAGAAACCTAAGTATCATAAGTGACAACTCCCTCATCATTACATCATTAAAGACTATCAGTGTTTATATCTAGGGATAACTCACGGAGTAGAAAACAAACAAAAATAATAAGAATAATTTCCAAGATAGCTCTTTAACCAAATGCAAACAAGCAATCATTATTCCTACTGAATAGTCTGGTCCAAACCTTTTGCTTTATAAACTTAGTTTTACTGAAAAATATACTACTATACTTTGAGCCACTAGTAGATAGTGAAGCAATCTTGATGAACAAGAGAATAAAGATGAAATTCAAGAAGGAAAGGAATAACTATTGGTAAAAAAAAATAGAAGGAAATAACAAATGAAAATAAACGTTTCTCCTTTTGCCCTCAGAATATCTATTACTTTTGATTCCTGCTTTAAGAGCACAACATATTTTAATTTGACTTATAAAAGACATTAAATAATTATCAGAAACATAGGTTTCATTCGGGAAGGCCCTGTATATATATTCTCTAAGAATGTTTAAAGAAAATAATTATTGCCTTTTAATCTTTGCTCCCACTCAAGCTAAACCCAGAAATGTGATCTGACAGTAAAAATATATTACAAAAATAAAATATATGTTCATATGATCTATAAACAAATTAAAAATATGTGTATTACACAGTTTTCTGTTATTAGCAAACATAACTCACTATTAAATGAGCTTTCAGACTTAAAGAAAATGGATGTACTTTCTATCATAACTTTTACAGACGATATATTTCTAAAGTCATATCAAAGTCAAACATAAGAAAAATGGACAAAACATGTTCTAGTATTAAAAATAATGTATTTATCTGATTTTAAGATTCACATTTCAGCATTTCTGAAATCAGTGTACATCTTGAATTGATTTTTCACTTCGAATGCAGCACTGTGTATTTTTTATGAGATACTTTTTAATTGATAGTGCATCTTACAATTAATGGTGCCTTAAAAACAGAAAATACAATATTATAAATTTTCTAAATAAATATTGCTTTTTAAGCAATATGTTTTTCCAATATTTATATTATTTTATGCATATACTTCTTTTATTATTTTTTTTCACAATGGAACGCCAACTAGCTTAAGAACATTGAATATAATGAATGAATCTTAAGATTTATCACCTGAAGCACAATAATAATTTCTAACTTTGCCTTGAAGGAATTAAGTTTATGAGATGTAAACTTCATATCACTTTCCCATTTTCCACTCATTTTATAAGTAATAACATAAAATGCAATAAAATATTCAAATAATTGCTGAAATGCTGCTATACAAAGATAGCTAGCAGGCAGCAGTACTATTCAATAACTCAAAATGATCATTCATCAGCTGGAGTATAACAGAATTTGGTGTAAAAAATAGTACATTAAGAGTGTTAATGCTTAATCTATAAAAATTTTGGCTGCATGAAATTTAGCATATTGAAGTAAATGTCAATGATATTATTTTAATTCAACATTTTAATTCATTGGTTAAAGGTTTCCCTCTTAAATGGTAAATATACATTAAAATAATGGGAAGTTTCTGACAATTTGATTAGAATATTTGTCCAACAAGCTTCATTTATAGGTGGCATGTGTCAATATATTACAGTTTTTGATATTCATGGAACACTTTTACTTGAGACTGAGGCAAGTATACATAGAAAATACTTAACAAATGGTTTATTACAAGCACCAAACAGGTGCCAGCTGAATATCAGCCATGATAACAAAAAAGAAATAAATATATATATATCATTATTAATTTTAGAACTATGGCATTAATGGTATATTAGATATTATACACACATACACTTCTCTTATTCAATAATTAATTTACTACTACTGTGTGAGCTTAGGCATAATACTTTTCTAGTTGCATGATGAATTTAAACATGGTTTTATATGATAGACATAGAGAATAACAAATACTGAAGGATTTTGTGACTTGGTTATGAAAGGACGAGTCGACACCAGTTTACGATCCACCGGAGAGAGCTCATTTATTAGGCAGCACACACATATATATATAGGGCTTTAAGGGAAAGCTGATTGGTTTAAAATACAATCCCTATTTAGCATACCACATGGGGCTGGGGGGAAGCTGATTGGCGTGCAATTCGCGCCGGCGGGAAGGAGAATGCCGAAGAGAAGGGCAACCAGCACCATGATGGGGTGCGGCCGAGAAGGGCTTATGTGATCAGGGTGTGATCCCTTGGGGCATTTGGGTTCTTACAATTTTCATAAGCTAATTACCTCATACATATATGTTTATTAGCATTTTTCATTACCCCAGTGTATTTATAATCTTTTCCCTACATATCTTTTTCTCTGTCCTCATGAGTTCTTTGAGGGCAAGATTACCTTCTTTGCTTTTATATTCAGTGCATACAGCACAGGGACTGCAACAGAGTATTTACTCAGTGACTATTTATAACTTGAAGACTAGATACATAAGACTATCCATGATTTAGGAATAAGGTATATTTGACAGCAAGTCAGCTATGAACAGTTTCTCTGCCTTCTGGTATATGACTGTCACATATCAGGCTTATAGATTATTGGAGAAGAAATCAGGGCATGAACTAAAGGCAATTATGTATAAATCAACCAGCTGCAAGGTCTGATGATAATGTCCGACAGATATGCCTTAAATTGGAAAATGACTAAGGGACATAATCAAATCCTGATTATGGAGGTTTGTGTTTGAAGCATATGGAAATAATATTCAGTAGGAAGTGGACAGGAAGAAAACAAGCAGGATACATGTGCTGTTTAACAGTAATAGAAAAGTTACTCTTGCACTCTGGGAGAGGTTTGAATTCTTCGTTAGACCTATTGAGATGTTTTGCTGGTGTTTTTTGTTTTGTTTTTAGTTTTTCTTTCTCATTTGACAGTGAATAAAATATTTCACTTAGAATAATATTTCATAACCTGTGTTTGCCAGAATGATTTGACAACTTTTGCCTTCATTTTGATAAAAACTGCAGATAATATGAATAAACAAATCAAATAATGGAGAAAAGAAAAAAAATTCTATGTTTTTAGAACAGAAACCAGATTTAAGTTTTTGCAAGCTTTAATAATAAAAATGAGCCTATTATTTTAATACTCTTTTGCCTTGTTGCAATAGTTTCAACAAGAATTGCCTGTATTTCATTAATTTTGAAAAGTATAAAATAATTGTGTAGAGTGTTATCTGTTAATTTCCTCTTCTCTCTTATCAAGAACTGTGTATTATATATTATGATAAGATATTTGCACATGTTCTTTTCAAAGGTTTGATCATTTAGGATCAAAGCCAAGAGTAAGCCTAAAACTTTGAAAGAAATGCAATTATTTTTTCACAGCTGTTTGCTATTTCACCACAGCAAGAACAATAATAATTCAGTAAAAATATTTTTAAAGAAAAGATTAAGTCGTGATCGAGGGTGTATGTTAGTATTACACACATTATCCGGTCAAATGAATCACTTGTAAATCATGGAAGGTCTCTACAGATTGTTAATAATTTCCATATCATGAGTTTTTGTTTGCTTGCTTTAATAAAGGTTGCTGTACAGAGGAAATAATTCACTGGGTAGAACTACAAATGACACTTTGGATAAATGACACAATTTTAGCAAATGACTAAGACATAACATTCAGACAGCCAACTACACAGTGTGGTGCTTCTGCCTACTTTGTTTTCTTAGTAAATATTAATATTACTGGTTAGTTGCATGTGTCTTTGGAATTTGATTTCAAGTTTGGTTTCTGATATGCTTTGTTTACTTTGCCCTGTTTAACTCTATCTTCCACTTCCTTGTCTTGCTTGATTTCATCTTGTTTCTTGGTTTGGTCCTCTTTCTGTTGGTTGCATGAATATGCTCTTTTGTCTTTCCCCTGTTTCTTATTGAGAAACAGTCAAGTTACCCTTTACTTCAGAAACAAGCAAATAAAAAAACAGACAGGTAAACAATCAAAAACAAACAATGACAAAAAAAAAAACCAAATGCTTGTTGGTTCTTGTTTCTGCTGGGCTTTCTTACTCTTTCACTTTTTGTATCTCTTCAGTGATGTTTTGCCAGTATCAAAAGGTGGCCAAATTGAAAAATGGTTGAAGTACCTCACTTAAAGACTGCTCTGATTGCTTTACTATTGACTCATTCAAAGCTGGAAAGTAATTTTAATGATGCTCAGATATTTTATTAAGAAAAGGAGATTTTTTAGGAGTAGTTGCCACTGCAAGATCAATCCCAAATGTTCCATTGCTGTTTGTCTGAAGTACTTATTTTCAATTTCTCACTTGGTCTGGGAATGACTTTTGGACTAGCAGTTAAATGTAAAAGGGAAGGGTAAGGGACAGGAATGGCACCTGGAACAAATAATCTAGCGCCAGAAGAAAGTCGAGTCCCTCTTTAAGAAAACTATGGCCAAGCTACAAAATTAAGAGTGTGTCCTGCTTTCTGTATATGCTGGATCCAGCTCAGACTGTAGACTTATAGTCCCAATATAGGCATATGTGTAGGCATAGGTTCAGCCTAATGGTTTGCACACAGACATACTTTTGTCACATAGACTTGGCTCATGAATAAAATACATATTTCCTGCCACCCACTCAGAAAACCTCTAGAGAATTTTTTGGAACTTTACCTGTGAGGAAATTAGTTCTTGTGATAGTTTCCTCTCTTTAGGAGATGTGCTGTGATACCATACCATGCTTTTTCTGGGCGAAATTCTTTCATAGACATATTGTCTAAACTGTGCTTATGACACAGCCTTTCGTACTGAAGAGCTACTTGAGCACCTGAAAGCAGCTCCAGATGTGTAGCAACCAAAATTATCCACAGGTGATAGGACGTGAGATTGACTCTTTCCTGTCAAAAGTTCAACAGTACAACTGCAGATCTCAAAACTGAATGTGAGGTGGACATTTTCATGTAGACCTAAAGGAACATGGTTTAAGAACCTGTAGCCATCTTAGGGATATAAAAGGGGAGTGGCTGTCATATGAAGATTTCATTGTAGGGAAGGATGACCATGCTCTGAGTCTCAGAGTGGTGTGGGTGGATGGCGGTATATTTTACCTCAGCCTAATGAGGGGATAGCCAATGGAAATACATGGAAAATTTTGACCTTCTTGCTACAATTGGGAGAGCTTCTTGCTACCCTTGAGAGAAAAATGTGTGTCTGACAAAAATAAAAAAAGCTGAAGCAAATTGTGGGATTAATTCAAGTTGGAAAATATATAGGGTTGGATTTAGTAGCAGAGCCGGAAAGCATAGCTGCATCCTAGAAGCCTGCTCTATTAGGTTGCTTGGGTAACAGATGAGTGTGTTTTGCATGGGTCAGAACCCAGTAGAGAGAGCTGGTGAGGAACTTGGGGTGATATTGGTTTTTATTTCCTAGAACCTCACAGAGGCAAGGAGTCCTCAGTTGGAAGAGGCTGCATAAAAATTGATGGATGCACAGAAGCTAAAGAAGGATTTATGTGTGACCACACTGGGATGGTCAAACTCTTCTTGGTCAAGAGAATTTGGAAAAGAGATGTCCAGGAGACACCGCTCAGGAGAAAGTGTAGCCTTAACTATCTTCCAGGCACAGAGATGGCCAACTTACTCAGATAAGAAAGAAATCTCATAATCAACCCTATTACCTTCTCCTTCCTCTGACTTGGAGTTGAGAGTCAACAATATAAAAACAACAAACAATTGAGGGAAGAGTGAAACAGGAAAGATGGAAAGAACGATGATTTCCCTCTTCTAGGCAAAACTGGCTTACACAATTTTAACTCTAAGTAAAATTCTAAGTTTTAACTTGTATCCAGCATTGTTCATTCTAGTTGAAAAATTGAAATTGTTTGAGATGTAAGTTATCATAGAACCAGTTATCTCTAACAATGAAGGGAAAAGCCATAGGCATGCCAGAATTTTATCTGGGGGCAGGTGATAAGTATCCACATTAAATAAATTTTAGGGAGTTGGTCCCTTAAAATTTACTCTTAAATTGTTATTTTAGGTGCCTTAGAAGTTCTATATTGCCATTATGGCTCTCCAGTTTTCTAACTTTTTGTTTTTCACTTTAAATCTTACAGAGTTTTAGAGTTTGCATATTTTATCACCGCCTTAACTCATTTGACACTTAATATAATCTTCCATAGTAGCTGGACAACCATTGTTTTATCTGTTTTAAAGGAGACCAACATTCACAGATGTGAAATAATTGCTCAAGTTTATATTGCTAGTAAATGGCGAGGCCAAGATTCCAGTCCAGTCTTCTGATCACAGTTTTACCAATCCAGACCCTATACTTCTGTGCTCATATAGTTTTCTATTTTTATAAAAATAATAATCCATAACAGCTAACAGTGAGCATTGTTTTTTATGTGAAAGAATTTGATAACTGCTATTTATTATATCTATTGTTTTAATGATAGTCCTAGGAGGTAGTGATGACTGTATTAATTTGTATTAACATTTATTTCTATGCATTTGTGGGGTACAGTATGTTGTTTCAATATATGTATATATATATGCTGCACAATGATTCACTTAAGGTAGATAGCATAGTTTTGTGCCTATCAGTCTAGCAATAAATAGTACTGGGAAAACCGGACATCTGCATGCAGAAAAATGAAACTAGATGCATTTCACTTCATGTGCAAAAGTCAATTCAAGTGGATTAAAGACCTAAATGTAAGACCTGAAGCCATAAAAGTGCTAGAAGAAAACATAAGGGAAATGCTTCAAGACATTGGTCTAGGCAAAGAATTTATGGATAAGTCCTCAAAAGCAAAGGCAACAAAACCAAAAATAGGCAAATAGGATTACATCAAACTAAAAACCATCTGCACAGCAAAGAAAACAATTAACAGGGTAAAATGAGTAGTTCTTAGTAAGTGTATGGGTCTTCACATATCACTGAATTTTATATTATAGAAATCTATAGTGTGATTAATTCTAAAAAAACTGTCACTGCTAAGCTATTGTTTTTCTTAGATAGATAGGAAAAACACTGGGCCTGAATTCAATGGATTTAATCTATATGTATGTCTTGGTTTGGGGCAATTGTGATATTAACCTGTAAGAACCCAAATGCCCCAAGGGATCACACCCTGATCACATAAGCCCTTCTCGGCCGCACCCCATCATGGCGCTGGTTGCCCTTCTCTTCCGCAGTCTCCTTCTCGCCAGCACGAATCGCTCGCCAATCAGCTCCCCGCCAAGCCCCATGTGGTATGCTAAATAGGAATTGTATTTTAAACCAATCGGCTTTCCCTTAAAGCCCTATATATGTGTGTGTGTGCTGCCTAATAAGGCGAGCTCTCTCCGGTGGATCGTGAACTGGTGTCGACTCGTCCTTTCAAAAATTGCATGAACATTAAGACAGAGAGGGGCTGTCCAGGAGGGATTCACAGGGCTGATGATATTTAGAAAATCTGAATATGGATGGGAGCGGGGTCCTGCGGGTGGTATGGTGAACAGTTTTCTCAGAAATGAGGAAGGGGCATATGCAGAGCTTCAAAGAAACTTAGGTAAAGTTTTGTTACCTAAACTGACTGCATGATGGCTACATAGATGCCCATTTTATTGTTATTCTTCCTACCTTCCTCATATCTAACAAACAATCTTTTGTAATTTTTCAGTAATTTAAAAAAAAAGAAAGAAATTCACACAGCTTCCACGGCTGCCAAGTAGACTTCAGATAAAGAAGTTACAGAAGATGAACCTGAAAATAAATGTGGATAGAACCAAAGTGTTGAAGAACCTTATGTACCATATTAAAGGACTTTTAATGTTTATCCTATAGGAATGGGGGGGGTTAAAATAATTTTAAACAGAGGTTGAACATTATTTAATATATAGTGTGACTTCACTTTAACAGCCACCTTCTCGAATCTAAACATGAATTGATATTCCCCTTATTGCCCCTCTACACAAGGCATCTTACATCAGAGCTCTTATTCTAGCAGTTTGCCTTGCCTGAAATGCCTCCCCCATTACTCTCTTCAATCCAAGTTCATTACTTTTTCTCAAACTTATCTCAGTGACATACCTTAAAAGTCACTTACTTAGCTTTGTTTCTCTGTGTTCCCACCATATTATTTTTTAAAATAATTAATACATATATAAGTAATTAAGAACACTGTTGATACTTGTGCCTTGAAATACTGGGTGTCCATTATAATTGCCTACAGTGAGCTTATTTGTTTAATTTTTATGTGTCTGGAACAGCTCTAGACCTCTTCATCAGAATCTTTGCTAGAAAAAGTGCTGCGTGTTTTGGGTATTTTTGTTGTTGTTTTTGGTTTTTTCACTTTTTTGATCTCATTTTGTTTTTAATAAAAGAATCATTATTGATTCTGTAGAAAAAAATCAGGCAGAGAAGGCATTATGAAAGTTTTTTATCCCTCTGTGTAAATTCATATTCCAAAAACAAAAATTTTTTTTTCACACTATATTTTGATTTTTTAGAGAGAGAGAAAAAAAGAACCTACCAAACAGAATGGGAGAAAAAAAAATAGAAAAAACAAGCAATTCATAAAGAAAAAAAATTATGAATAAGAATATAAAACGATGCTCAAGCACATTGGTAATCAGAAAAATAAAAATTGAAGCTACAAAAAGACATCATTGTAAACTTGGCAAAACCCCTGCTCTTTTGTACTCTAGTGGGTTGCAACTAATAAAACCATTTTATAGAGCAATTTGATCATATCTAGAAATTTTGAGTGTGGTCTTACTCTACACTAGATAATTTGCTCACTTGTGCATAAGAAACCATGTACAAAATTGTTGATTAAAATGATCGGAGACGCGAAGGAAGACACAGCAGACGAGAGGCAGGTGAAGAGCGGGGGCCACTGCTCTCTCGGCAAGTAGCACCGACCCAGCCACTGCTTCAGCTTTTATTACATTTAGCAAGCTTGTGCATGCGAGATAAGCATTAATGCATAAATTCTGTTATACTTTTGTCAAGAGCAGAAGGCCGTTCCCTCCCTTCTCAAGCACTTGGTTATCTATAATGAGCCTCCTGGGACTATCCCAAGAAAGTGTTCTCACAGCTTCAAGCTTTCTCAAGGATTGTTTGCAATCCTTGACATTTCTTGGTTAACTCATTTGCGAGTTCACCAAGTGAACACGTCCTTGGGTGCTGACCACAGAAGTCCATTAACCATTTCCTTCACAAAATGTTTATGAAAGTATTATTTTTGATATTCTTAAATATCTTACAATACTAGAGATCTAAAGCTACGGTATATTCATAAAATGGTGTATTTTATAATTAAATGTAATTTTAATGAATTACATAGTGCTACATATGTTAATAGGAACAAATCAAATCTCAGAAACAGGCAAGGTAGTTCAATAACATAATCCGATTGAGATCATTTGTAAAAGTTCAAAACATAGAAGATAATATTATATGTTACTTACTGCCCTGGTTTGAATGTCTCCCCAAAACTTAATCTATAACTGTTCAGGGTGGAAAATCCTATTATGGTAATTGAAAGGTGGAGCCTTGAAGATGTGATTAAAATATAGGACCATGCCATAGTGAATGGATTAAAAATGGTGGTCATGAGCATGATCTGGAGGGCATTAAAAGGAGAGTGAATGAGGAAGTTAGTCTCTCTCTTCTACACCATTTTCACAATGTGATATCCTGTCTTCACTGTTACCACCACCAAGGCCTTCACCAAATGTGTTCACTGTACTTTGGACTTCCTGGCCTCAGAAACTACAAGCAATGAATTCTGTTTACTTAAAAAATTACCCAGTTTTGTGTATTATTATAAGTAACAAAATATGTTACTGTATAAGAAACAGACTAATACACTTACACTTATGAACTCACTATAATTGAGGGAGAATACCAAATACGTAAATATTGGTACTTCTTGGGGAAGGGCAAGGAAAGGAGAGAGGAGAATGGAATTGAGGAAAACTAAACAGATGAGGTGAGCTCAAATTGATCTGAGTTATTTTATTTCTTTAATAAATGTTCCGAAGTAAATTTGGCTAAAATGTTATCATGTGAGAAAAAATTGTAGTTGGCATGTGCTTTTTGTGTTTTATTATTCAAGTATTTATATATATTTAGAATAGTCTATTATAAATGTTGATAATAAATTTAACAATTTTATTCAGTGACAGATATAGTAAATAAATATTTTTCTTTAAAAGTGTCTTTAAAATTATAATAGTATATCAACTGAATAAACTTAAGGTTTCTATTTCATGTCTCAGCTAAAATTAAAATTTACAAAATTTATAGTAATTCTACTATCCCTGCTAATTTATTTGCCTTCTGCATTAAAAGTCAGGACAAAGAGATATCTACAGCAGTGTATGAATAGAAAAAAAAATCAGCTTTGTTGCAATGTCTGTGATTATAGAGCTATAAAGTTGGAGTTGGGTTGGCAGACGAAGCCACAAGAAAGTGAGGTTAGCAGTATTCAAAGATTTATTAAAATCTTTTCATTTACAGCAGGGAGCTTATTAAAATTCAGGACTTCTGGGCTCGAATATCCCAGCAGTCTTTTCCATTAAAAATACTTTCCTAGATTATTTCTATGCAATTTCTGCCATCAGTTTCATTTACTTGCAAACTTGGTAGCCAGTTTATGTCAAAGCATGGGAAAGAAATTGTCCCTGGAATTATAATTTTTGAAATTAATTAGGATACTATGATAAAGTTGAAACTGAATACTTGAGCATTTTGAAACCAGTAAATCTGATTTTTAACACATATTTGGATGTATAAAAACTATTATGTTAAATAAAAATCATCACTGTATGTAATAAGACATTCAATTGGATCTTTAAAACAAGATTAAAGAATGAAAGTAAGTTAAAAAGCATGAAAAAATTGTGAGATTACATAGTTAAAATTTAGATAAGATTTTGTTTATCACTTTTAAAACATTTGAGGGTTTTTGTGTGGAAACAAATTTTATCTGCCTTTTGAGAAAGTTAGTGCTTTCTGAAAATGAAAATTAACTTCATACACAGAAAATTCTAATTTTTAAAAAATATAGAGTAGTATAATAACTTAAGACCACGTTGTATATAACAATTACTTTAACCTACATGTTGAATATTTGATGCAATTCTGTAGCTTATTGAAGGGAAATGGACTTGGATCCTTGAGAAAAAATTTTTGACTTATTTTGTCACTGGTATAACCTTTTTCAAATCAACACATTTTGAGTTCATGTATGATTCGAGAGTGAGGAAAGTAATAAGTAAATGAACTAAAATTTAGTCCTATTAGTTTCCTACGATCTCTTTGAATTTTAGGGTGAAGATTTATACAGCAAGCTTAAGCTTATTTTTAAGCTTGAAGAAGTTTAATCAAAACAGAGTGAAACTTAATAAGGTATTTTTATTTTCTCCATAGACCTACTTAATTTTAATTATTCAACGATGTGCTTAATATCAAGATTTGGACCTTAATAAAATTTAAATTTGGAAGTGTTTTGAAAGAAGTTTTTAACTTATGAAACATATTCCATAATAAATATAGAGTTTTGTGACGTTTTCATCTAGAAAATCATCATTGTGCACATATGAAGTATGGCTATTTCTTTCACACGATAGTTATCCTCTGAGCAACAATCACACAAAAAATTCAAAAGAACAGTTGCTTTAGTGATTTATGAGTATTAGAGCTGATATCATAATATTTAAGGAAATGAGCCTTGTATTATAAACTTTGTGTGGTGTTTGTGTTTTATTATTTCTTCTAAGAAAATATTAAAGAAGATGGAAAAAACTAATGGACGATTTCAACCATTAACTCCAGTCTGTGAAATATGTAAAAGATAAAATAAACAAAAAAAAAATAAAGGAAAACTCGTTATTTTGTCAGATTTCTTTGGCCTCTCTATATCAGGGTTTTAATGATGGAATGTAATTTGTCAAATGGATAAATGGGAATATATTCTTCTCTTGAATCGATTTAAATATATATAATGTAAACTCTAAGTGTTAATTTCTGGATTTTAGATGGGATCAGTGGGTTAAAGTGTGGTGTTTAGTAAAAAGTTAACAATTAATTTTTATGACCATAGAATAAATCCCCAAGCATGAATAACTTAGCAAATATTTTATTACTGTTGCTGAAAAAAGTAAGTGTGCACTTTTTGTCAGTTTTCACTAAGAAAAAATAAACTACTGAAGAAGTTACCAATTTTTGTTAAAAAAGGAAACATTACTTTGAAAGAAAATATTGGAAACACACAGACTTAATACTTAATAATACAAATTATTTTTGTATATAGTATGGAAATTGGGAAAATGGGAAAAGGAAAGGTCATTTTTATCAATTTCAAGATGGAGGTATACTTGTTCATGTTGTAACAGTGGCTCAGAGCCTATGGATTGTGGTACCTGGGAGAAGAGCTAATTCGTTCATTACTTCATTTTATACATTTTATGAACACTTAATACAGTTGTGTAGATAGTGTCTTGACATAGAACTGCTCACCTTTTGGGGGAAAAGCAAATAAAAACACAGTTTACCCTTACATTGGTTAGAGAAGGTAGAAAGTTCAGTCATGAAGAGAATTCCTGAAGAAACTTACCTGAAGCTGAGAACAGAAACACTAGTAGAAATGACCAAGCAAAGATAGGGGTGTGATTTTATGTATATGAATATATACACAGAGACAGACAGAGAGAGAGAGAGAGAGAGAGAGAGAAGAGAGAGAGAAACAGAATGTCGGGAGCCATATCTAACAGTAGCCGCCATTTTTAACAAATAACAGCCATTTTATGTAAGGCTTTCTCCTCCTCCTCAGAAAAGCCCGCGCTCACCAAGCCAACACTCCTCCCCACCTCCTCTTCTCATACCACGCCACTATCACCCCCCTGCCTTTCCGCCTATCATAACAAGCCAATACTCCTCCCACCTCCTCTTCTCATACCACGCCACTATCACCCCCCTGCCTTTCCGCCTGTCATAAGTTGCCACACTCTGTGACAGCCCACCCCTTCTTCACTATGTATATAAGCAATTGCCTAACAATAAAATTTCGAGGCTTGATCAGAATCTTGTCTTGCCTCCATTCTGCGTGTCTCCTGTCCCTCCCTCTTTTCACCAGCTACAGGTAGTCCTCCTCGAGCCCGCGTTCTTATCTGTCCCGCAGGCCGGGACACAGAGAGAGACAGAGACAGAGAGAGAGAGCTATTTTCATATGGCCAAAGCACAGAATCCTAGAGTACAGTGATAGCTACCTTAAGGGTCCCTGAATCCATACTTATATGTGCACCTACTATCTGTAGAACAAACATTTTGGTTTGGGATCTCTTTTGTTTCTCAAATGACTATAGTAAAATACAAATACACTTAAAATTATTCCATAAATCAGATTCGATTTACCATTTTTTCCCCAAATGGACACTGAAAGATCAATGGCTGTGAAGAAGAGAGACATATAATTGTGAAGTTAAGAATCTCTTTGAGTTGCAAATGTGGAGAATCCCTGGCTAATAACATCAATCTCCAATTTTTTTTTAAGTTAAAAATGCACCAAAGTATAAGCAGCTATTTGTCTCAGCCTGCTCAGTCTGTTATAATAAAAATACCACAGATTGGGTGGCTTAAAAACAGCAGAAATGTATTTCTTACCACACTGGAAGCTGGGGAAGTCCAAGATCAAGGGACCAACAAAGTTGGTGTCTGGTGAGGCCCACATCCTGGTTCATATATGGCTGTCTCCTTGCTGTGTCTTCACGTGGCAGAAGAGATAAGGATGCTCTCGAGGGTCTTTTCTGTAAGGACACTAATCCCCATTCATGAGGGCACCAGCGTTATGACCTAATTACCTCCCAAATGCCCACCTTCAAACATCACTACTTTGGAGATTAGATTTCAGTATATGAATTTTGTCTGGACATAAGCATTCAGTCTATAGCATTCCATTCCTAGCCCTCCAAAATTCATGTTTTTCTTAAATGTAAAATACATTCATTACATTTCAACAGCCTCAAAAGTCTTAACTTGTTCTAGCATCAACTCAAAACTCTAAAGCTCAATGTCTCATCTAAAAATCATCTAAATCATATATAAATGAGACCCAAGGTGAGATTCATTCTGAGACAAATTGCTGTCTAGCTGTGAACATGTGAAATTAAACATATTATGTTCTTCCAAAGTTCAATGTCGGACAGGTGTAGAATAGACAGTCCCATTCCAAAAGGCAGAAATAGGAGAAGAGAAAGAGTACCAGGACTTGAGCAAGTCCAAAACTCAATGCAGAAAATTTTGCTAGACCTTAAGGCTAGAGAATAATCCCTTTTAGCTTTGTTATCTGCCCTGCAGGGCCACTGAGGCAGAGGTTCTGCTTTCTGGACACACTGGTGCAGGCCTTTCCTTCAGCACCTACTGGAGCAGTGGTCCTCTCACCCATAACTTTGCTGGGCAAAGGTTGAGCCTGCAAGTATCCAGTCTGCCTTGATCCCATAGCTTTGGGAAGCCCCACTCCCATGCTCACTTTACAGCTCTCTGCTGGGGCCCCACTTTCATGGCTCCACAGGGCATTTTTCCTGTCTGTTGAAATCTAGACAGAGGCATTCAGGGCTCTCTGGCTATCTATGAATAGGTGGAGACGATGCCTGACAGATGCTGCCAAAGTTTGCTGCCTGTGCTCTCCTAAAGGGCAGACACTGCAGCTTGCCACAGCTGCACCTGTAGCAGCCAGAGTGTGGGGAGCAGAACCCTTGGTATGAAGTGGTGCCAGGTAGGTCACGGCACCACACTCTCTTTTGTGTGCTTTCATTGTCGAACAACAGCTCTTCACTCCTGGTAAGATGGCTGACTAATCTCCCTGTCAAACAGTCATTTGGCCATACCCTTAGTACCCAGGCTGTCTCATTCTTTATAATATGGATAGACTATGAATTTCCTGAATCTTTGAGTTCTGCTACCATTTTAATTAACAATTCCAACTTCCTCATGTCTGTCTGAAACCTCATCAGAACGGCCTTTACCATCCATATTTCTATCAACATTCTGTTCAGGATTAGTAAGATATTCTGATAAGATTGCAGTATTCTCTATAGCTGTTCTCTTTTCTCTCTGAGCCCTCATCATAATTACTTCTAAAGGTCTACTCACAGCAATGTAAGCTTTTTTTCTAGTATGTACCTCAGAATTCTCTCAGCCTCTACCCATTACTGAGTTCCAAAGCCACTTCCATATTTTTAGGTATTTGTTACAACAGCACCCTACTCCCAGTATGAATTTCTCATATTTTGTCCATTCAGGCTGCTATAATGAAAATACCACAGACTGGGTGTTTAAGAATATTTTTCTGTATTGAAAATACAAATAATCCTTGGCTACTAGCATCAATCTCCACTTTGGTAAATTTTAAAATGCTCCAAATTATTAGTAGCCATTTACCTAGGTTTTGTGGGGGGGGGGGAGCAGTAAAATATGCCTTCATACAACTTTTAACCGTCTTCCATGGGTTAAATAGCCTAAATATGTTAAGTATATTAATAATTCTATAATATCAGTCTGATTTTGGAATCAGGGTGATGCTGGCCTCATACAATGAATTTGGGAGAATGGCCTCTCTTTGATGTTCTGGAATAGTTTCAAAAAGATTGGTATTAATTCTCCTTTTAAGGTTTGGTAGAATTCAGCAGTGAAACCATCTGTTCCTGGGCTTTTCTTTGTTGGGAGAGTGTGTATTACTATGTCAATCTCTTTGCTTATTATTTCTCTGCTCAGGTTTTGTATTTCTTCTTAGTTCAGTCTTGGTAGTTTATGTGTGTCCAGAAATTTATCCATTTCCTCCAGTTTTCACATTTGTGGATGTATAGTTGTTCACAATAGAATCTAATGGGCAAAGGAGCTTAATATACACTTAGTATACACTTTCCAAAGGAAAACTTACAAATGGCCAATAGGCACATGAAAAAATGCTCAAAATCACTAATCTTCAGGGAAATACAAATCAAAACCACATTGAGATATCATCTCACCCCAGCTAGACTGGCTATTATCGAAAAGACTGAGAAAAACAAATGCTTGTGAGAATGTGGAGAAAAGGAAACTCTTCTACACTGTTGGTGGGACTGTAAATTAGTACAGCCATTGTGGGAAACAGTGTGGAGGTTTCTCAAACAACTACAGATAGAACTACCATATGATCCAGCAATCCCACTGCTGGGTATATACCCAAAGGAATAGAAATCATTATGTTGAAGGGACACCTGCACTCCCATGTTTGTTACAACTCTAAAATAGCCAAGAGTTGGAACCAACTGAAATGTCCATTGACAGATGACTGGATAAGGATAATGTGGCATATATACACAATGGAATACTACTGAGCCATAAAAAAGAATGAAAGCCTGTCATTCACAGCAACATGGATGAGCTTGGAGAAAATTATATTAAGTGAAATAAGCTAGGCACAGAAAGAGAAATATCAGATGTCCTCACTCATAAAGTGGGAGCTAAGAAAGAAAGACAGACCACAATAAAACATTGAACTTTCAGAAGGAGAGAACAGACCTGTAGTTATTAAAGGTGGGAAAGGGAGAGGGGGAGAGGTGTTAGTAAGTAATTGGGTAAGGGACACATAGAATAGTTACAATTTGTAATGACAAACATGCTAATGGATTTGATCATCACATACTTGTGATGTATAATTGATTATATTTCATTTAAATTTTTTTTTAATTTAAAAAATAAAAAATAATAATTTTATGACATCAACATGATTAGCAATATACTTTGAAATTCACTTTTACGTTTACAATTGTGAACAAAAATATTTATAGGATAAATTGCCAGAAAGAAAGATAAGAAATGGAGGTGTGAGTAGAACATGGTAGTAGAGAGAATGTACAGAAAAGTTGAACCCAAGATTTGTTTACAAAAAATTAAATAGTGTAACTTTCCATGGTGGCTACAGAAGGTAAAGGACAGCCTTGTTTCAGATGATCTCAGGTTTTCTAACCTGAAGATTTGGCTCCATCAGTTTCGGCTTTGTTTTAAGAAAAATTTTTGCCTAAATTCTTGCCAAATATACAAGAATTTTGCTTTTAGACAAGAAAAATAAATGAAAAATTCAAATATGCCAATTCCATAAATATAAGCAAATCTGAAAGAGTGTATTTTCATGACAAGCCCATATATAGCAGAACCATTGCAAGGTAAATTTCAGCGTTTGGGATATAGAGTTATAAGATACTGAAATAGGGATGGCAGTAAATAACATATTACTATAGATGAGCTTCTTTGACAGGTTCTTTCTCTCATATTTTATTGTCATGCTTTTCTCTTTCAATGGATGTCTTGTTGTCTGATTCACCATGCTAATGGCTTTGACTGATTTTTCTGTGGGCTACTTGTGGCTTTTTTCAAAACAGTTTCAAAATGAAGAGCTTCAAACAATGGCTTTGCTGGAAGTGGGATTCTCAGGGATTTATTGATACACATTCTAATCATCTAAGCTATTTTTACTCACTAAGGAGGAAAAAAATATCCTGAAAAGCTTATTTCCGCATGAAGTGTAATGGAAAAAGCATGGTGTTCTTTTCCCCAGAGGAGTTTTGGATGAGCAGTTCTCAGAAATAAAACAGTTAAAAATTAAGATTCTCAGAGTGTGCTGAAAGGTACCAGTATTAGTTCATTTCTGTTGCTTATATCAGAAATACCTGAAACTGGGTAATTAATAAGAAAACAAAATTTTTTACTTACAGTTTTGGAGGCTGGGAAGTCCAAAGTCCAGGGAACACATCTGGTAAAGGACTTCTTGGTGCTGACAGTGACACTGGGGTCTCACATGGCAGAATGTGGAGCACAGATAGAGAGAGCTCCTCGTGTGCTCTCCTTCAAAATCCCTCAGAACCATGCCCACAACCACTATTACACTGTCAACTTATTATTCCATTTACTAGGGCACAGTCCTCACAATCCATCACCTTGTTAAGGCCCCACTTTCCAATTACCGTAATAGAATTTCTCACTTTAACAGTTACAATGGGAATTAAGCTTCAATGACTTTGGGGGTCCACTCAATCCACTGCATTCCACCCCTGACCCCCCAAAGCTCATCTCCTTTACACATGCAATTATAGTCATTTCATCCCAAAAGTCTTGTTTCAAATCAAAAGTCAAAAGTTCAAAGTCCAATCTTTGAAATCAAAACAAAATTATTTACTTCCAAGATACAATGGTACGACAAACAAAGGGTACACTTTCCAGTTCAAAAGGGGAGAAATAGGCTAAAGAAAGGTGTAACAGGTACTAAACAAGTCCGAAACCCAGCAGGACAGCCAATAAATCTCGAAGCTGGTGAATCACGTACTTTGACTCCATGTTCAACATCTTCTACACACTGGTGCAGGAGTTGGGCTTCCAAGTCTTCACGCAGCTCCACTCCTGTGGCTTTTCTGGTCTCGGGCCACACTTCACCTCTCACAGGATGCCATTACATGCTGGTAGCTCTACAAATCTAGGGTCTTTTTTCCCTTCTCTTGAAAATCCCTTTTTTCTGTACTAATCTCCTTAGCAAATAGTCACTGGACTACTCCCTTGCTTTTGTGCCCAGGCTAAAAATTTTCCAATTTTTTGCCCTCTACGTTTGTTTGAATTATAAGTTCTCACGTCAACTCATGCTTTTTCTGCCATAGCTCAGCACAGGCTGTTACAAGTAACCATGCAACTTCTTGAATGTTCTGCTGCTAAGAAATTTCTTCTGCCAAATACCCTGTGTCAGCACCTTGATGTTGCATATTCTATAAAACGTTTGGGCATGAACAGAATGCAGCCAAGTTCCTTGCCAGTTCATAGTAAGGGTGATGATCTTTGTCCCATTTTCCAAAATCTCTTTCTCATTTCTACCTGAGATCTTCCAAAATGTTGTTTTCTGTCCATATTACTAACAGCATTCTGCTTATCACTGTTTAACCAGTCTCTAAGAAGTTCCAAACTTTCCCTCATCTTTTTATCTTCTCATGAGTCCTCCAAACTCTTCCAACCTTTGTTCAACACCCAGTTCTAAAGCTGCTTTCACATTTTCAAGTATTTGTTATAAGCAACACCCCACTTCTCTGGTCCCAATTTTTTGTATTAGTCCATTTCTGTGGCTTATAACAGAAATACCTGAAAGTGGGTAATTTATAAGAATATGAAATTTATTGTTTACAGTTTCAGAAGCTGGGAAGTCCAAATTCCAGGGAACACATCTGGTGAAGGCCTCATTGATGCTGACAGTGACACTGGGGGTCTCATATGGCAGAATGGCAGAGCACAGAGAGAGATAGCTCGCCATGCTCTCTCCTTTTACAGCCCTCAGAACCACACCCATGACCACCATTAAACCATCAACTTATTATTCAACTTACTATGGCATGGTCCTCACAATCTAATCTCTTCAAGGCTCCACTTTTCAATTACCATAATAGGATTTCCAACCCTCAACAGTTACAGGGAGATTAAACTTTAATGACTTTGGGGGATGTCATTCAATCCACTGCAGTACCGTTTCAAACAATATAGCATGAATTAATTTGAAAATCACATGTCTATTCCTTGACACACATTCAATTGTAGAACATCTTTGGGGACCTTACTCACTACCAAATGTGTTCAAGTCAGAGGTTATAAAACATGTAATTCTGATTGACATGTTGAAATGTCTGACTTTATTTGTGTAAGGTAATAAAATTCCCTTATGATAGTGTCATCTGGCATATCTAGGGACTCAGGTTTGCTCAGTATCCATCACATCTCTTGTGCTTATTGAAGCCAGTGAAAAGGAAAATCATCCTGGATGGAACCAAAAAAGCAGAGCTAATCATTTGAGAAGTACATTGCCAACTTTGTTATCATTCTAATCTCTATCTTCTATGCAAAATCATATTTATTTTTGGAAGCAATATGGATGTCGATTGCTCTATGATTTGCAGTTTTCAAATTGGGAGAACATGACACAGTGCTTGTATAGCTGAAGAGAAATAACTTAGTCCTTTATATACAGAATTATAAATTGACATTTTGTGTGTGTGTGTGTGTGTGTGTGTGTGTGTGTGTGTGTGTGTAGGCTTTCAATTTTTTTTTTTTTAATTTTATTTTGTCGATATACATTGTGGCTGATTATTGCTCCCCATCACCAAAACCTCCCTCCCTTCTCCCTCCCCCCCCCAACAATGTCCTTTCTGTTTGCTTGTCGTATTAACTTCAAATAATTGTGGTTGTTATATCTTCTTCCCCCCCCCCGGTTTGTGTGTGTGTGTGTGTGTGTGTGTGTGTGTGTGTGTGTGTGTGAATTTATATATTAATTTTTAGCTCCCACCAATAAGTGAGAATATGTGGTATTTCTCTTTCTGTGCCTGACTTGTTTCACTTAATATAATTCTCTCAAGGTCCATCCATGTTGTTGCAAATGGCAGTATTTCATTCATTTTTATAGCTGCGTAGTATTCCATTGTGTAGATGTACCACATTTTCTGTATCCACTCATCTGATGATGGGCATTTGGGCTGGTTCCAACTCTTGGCTATTGTAAAGAGTGCTGCGATAAACATTGGGAAACAGGTATACCTTCGACTTGATGATTTCCATTCCTCTGGGTATATTCCCAACAGTGGGATAGCTGGGTTGTATGGTAGATCTATCTGCAATTGTTTGAGGAACCTCCATACCATTTTCCATAGAGGCTGCACCATTTTGCAGTCCCACCAACAATGTATGAGAGTTCCTTTTTCTCCGCAACCTCGCCAGCATTTATCGTTCATAGTCTTTTGGATTTTAGCCATCCTAACTGGGGTTAGATGGTATCTCAGTGTGGTTTTGATTTGCATTTCCCGGATGCTGAGTGATGTTGAGCATTTTTTCATATGTCTGTTGGCCATTTGGATATCTTCCTTAGAGAAATGCCTATTTAGCTCTTTTGCCCATTTTTTAATTGGGTTGCTTGTTTTCTTCTTGTAAAGTTGTTTGAGTTCCTTATATATTCTGGATATTAATCCTTTGTCCTGCTGAGAGAAATTAGAGAGGATACAAGAAGATGGAAAGATATCCCATGCTCTTGGATTGGAAGAATCAACATAGTGAAAATGTCCATACTACCCAAAGTGATATACAAATTCAATGCAATCCCCATCAAAATTCCAAAGATATTTTTCTCAGAAATGGAAAAAACTATCCAGACATTTATATGGAACAATAAAAGACCACGCATAGCCAAAGCAATGCTGAGCAAAAAAAATAAAGCTGGAGGCATAACACTACCTGACTTTAAGCTATACTACAAAGCTATAATAACCAAAACACTATGGTACCGGCATAAAAACAGACACACTGACCAATGAAATAGAATAGAGAATCCAGAAATCAACCCACACACTTACTGCCAGCTGATCTTTGACAAAGGCACCAAGCCTATTCACTGGGGAAGGGACTGCCTCTTCAGCAAATGGTGCTGGGATAACTGGATATCCATATGCAGGAGAATGAAACTAGATCCATACCTCTCACCGTATACTAAAATCAACTCAAAATGGATTAAGGATTTAAATATACACCCTGAAACAATAAAATTTCTTAAAGAAAACATAGGAGAAACACTTCAGGAAATAGGGCTGGGCACAGACTTCATGAATACGACCCCAAAAGCACGGGCAACCAAAGGAAAAATAAACAAATGGGATTATATCAAACTAAAAAGCTTCTGCACAGCAAAAGAAACAATTAAGAGTTAAAAGACAACCAACAGAGTGGGAGAAAATATTTGCAAAATATATATCTGACAAAGGATTGATAAATTGACATTTTAAATATCAGTCATGATCCCTACAGGTTTTGAAACGACATTTCCATTTTTGCAGCAAAATCACAGGTCATTTCCCCATTAGAAAGGTAATAGTTTTAAACCGGAGTATGAAGGGGCTGGATAAAAAGGAGGCTAATTATTATAATAACTATACAATGAAAGGAATGGCAGTACCAAGCAATATAAGCTAGATGACTGTTAGCACAATTTCATAACATAAATACTGATAAATGGAAAAACTTCATTTAACTGTCTTGTTTTAATAACTACAAAGAAAATAAATTTCATCAAAGTTGGTTATAAATATACTCACCAAATTAACTACTTCAAACATCTTATAGAATAATGAAAAACTATTTTTAATACCTAAGGTTTAAGAGATTAAGTATTTTTGAAATCATCTTGGGCCTTTTGAGGTCATTGTTCTAGAGACTGTGCTTTTTTCCATCCATCAATGGGAAAGCTACACCTTCTGGGTCTCAACTGCGTGCTGAGCATTTTGCAGCATTGAAGTAATAAGTCTCTGCAGCTTAAAGGTTGGAGCAACAGTGACATTAATCCGATTTTTTTTCCAAATCTTTTTTATTATTGTAAGAAAATAAAAACAAACAGCCCAGGATTGAAAAGTGGTCACACAGTCTCTGAAGATCTCAGTCTTAACAACTGAGTGGTGTGGCAAACCTTTAACTGTGCGCCACATACGCATAAACATGCAGGGATGTTGATGTCACCAGGCTTAAAGAGAACCAGATATTGCAACGTGTAACATTGTCAAGTCAGCCAAGAACAGAGAAGTCAAACACAAAAAGTCAAAGCTAACGGTATATTCAGTTTTGTTCTGTCACCACTGCAGCCACTACTTTGCATTTAGATAGGCCTTTCAGCAGTATTTATGACAGTTTTATCACCATCATTAAGCAACACTATTAGACCTTTGTGACTTTAGTCAACCAATCTCATTTAACTTCTAAACCAAACTACTTTTGAAAACAGTTTGACTGTTTTCATTTTGCTTCTCTGTTGAAGATTTTAGGAAGCTGTATTAAGCAGCCATAAATAATAATAGGCAATTATAAATTGAAATAACACACACAGAGTGAATTATTCTTGTCACCGAACACTTAAAAGTTAGATGTACGGCACTTTATTTCTGGCATTTTATTATAAAAGTCTATAACAACATGACAGCTTAATATACCACTCATGTTATGGTATAATATAGAATGAATAACCCACTTTTACTTTACTCATAGAATCAGCATCTTATCAACCTACATAATGTAAAACTGTGACATCATTGCAACCAAGTTGCCCTGAGTTTGAATAAGAAAATTAATAGCAATGGAGCCACCTTAATCAGAGTGATAGTTAGCCATGCTTATTCTGAAAGTCAAGGTGAAATTATTTCCTTTGGGTTAACTTCAAGTTTGGCGGTTCTAATTTTTTCTGAGATGATTCTTCATTTAATTACTAAAAAGGGTTTGAAGAAGAATATCACACTTGACTTTGGCAGTCCTATATGCAGAAGGCTTTCAGTCATCAGCAACAAGAACTCAAATGAAACAGTGCAGAAAGATAACTTTAAACCAGCTTTATTCCTCACATCTTCCACTCTCATCACTGTCTTCCTGCATCAAAATCCATCCATCTCGATGTTATGTAAGGCTATTTTTCCAGCATAAAAATAATTGCAGAAGAATTTTGATATTTCTCATGACATGTAACTATTAAAATGCCAGGAAATTGAAATGACTTGGAGGTGTTTCTTAAAATTCAACATAACTTTCTTTTCTGAAGCCTGACATGAAAGAACATATATGTCATTACATTCTCTAGTTTCCTTACATTAAAAGGTATTGGTGTCATTTGTGGAAAAGGGAAAATAATCTATTAAATGTTTGTGTATTTTTAATGTTAAGATAATGTTGCATATATTAAATATATATTACAATATGTTCATAAACATATAGACACATAACTTAAATTATAATTACATACCAATAATTTTGAATTTTATTCTTACAAATGAATATTGAACTTAGTAAAACCATTTTCATTTTAGACTTAAGGAAACTGAATTTGAGAATTGCAAAGGTCTGCATCTTAGGGTCACAACTTGTGTAAGTGTTATTTCTCTCTTTTAATGTGAGAGAATGGAGGTTCAGAGAAGTTAAGTGACTTTTACACAAGGTCACACAGATGTTAAAAATAAAATGAGATGCCCTCTTTTTATAATACTACAGTGCTTTCAAAAAATAAAAAAGATATAACTCTTTTATTGAGAGCCAATTCTGAGTCAAGCAATTTGGGGGACTCTTACCGCACCACTCACAATCACAAAGAGCTAAGCAACCTAAGTGCCTTTTTTCTTTTGTTTCATTCTTTTGTCTTTTCAGAGATGTGTAGTGATATTTAGAAGTTAAATAACTTTGCCTAGGTCAAACAGCCAAAATTTCAGATTCAGATTCAATTTCTGTTCTTAACCCACTTCATGCCTGCCTTGGCAATATTGCCTACCTCATTTATTTAGCAGTCACTGTTGAACAGGCCTTGGTAATATGCCCAAATATCTCATAACAAAAATTTCTGTCTTAAAGTTTTAAAGACTTACAAGGCATTCATCAGTGATCCACCCTTTTTGATTCTACACAGGAGCACAGATGGAAGTGAACTGGGGAAAGTTCTCTAATAATTTTTCAAAGCAAATGATTCCACTAAGTGTTTTGTTCTGTTTTCTTATTGAATAAAATAAACCAATATTTTTCTTTTTTTTTTTTTTTTTTTTGTCTTTTTTGTGACTGGCACTCAGCCAGTGAGTGCTCCGGCCATT
Organism: Cynocephalus volans; assembly: GCF_027409185.1. Classification (NCBI taxonomy): domain Eukaryota; kingdom Metazoa; phylum Chordata; class Mammalia; order Dermoptera; family Cynocephalidae; genus Cynocephalus; species Cynocephalus volans. The sequence continues at coordinate 121,122,590 of NC_084468.1, forward strand.
CCTATATAGGATCCGAACCCGCGGCGGGAGCGTCGCCGCGCTGCTAGCGCAGCACGCTACCGAGTGCGCCACAGGCTCGGCCCCTTAAAATTTTTTTTTTTTTTTTTTTTTTTTAAACCAATATTTTTCAACTTATAGTGTAGGACCATCAATAACTAATGTCTTTGAGTAAACAATAACACATTTCTAAGAAAATTTTATTCAGACCATATCCTGCTAAATACAAATCTATAAACAAAAGAGATGTAAATAAAACTAAACAGTAAAACCTATTATGTAATTGCTTCCCTGAGTAAGTCACAGAATTGTTTCTTAATCCTCATTACCGTAATTGAGTGTAGTACTTCTACAAGGAGAACAGAGGAGGCTCATAACACTGATATTTCAAGGCAGCTCGGCATCCAGAAGTAATTTTTACTCACCCCAAATATAATTATTTTTTTGTACGCTAATTCTTTGAAATTACATCTTACACATTTTCTGTAGACCAAACTATGTTGATCAAAATAATTTAACTGGAAGTTTCTATTTGCCAAACATTTTTTATAAATCAGAGTTTATACAGTTTACAGTAAATTGCCTCCATAATGTCACAGTCATATTTCAAAGCATAAATGAAAATGGTTTTGAGTTAAATAATTGCTGATCAGGAGTTTTGAGGATTATTTTGTACTTCACTGACATCTTCTGTCTGTATTCTCTTCTACCTTCTATTAAGTTTTCATTTTGAGTCTCAGTGGCTTTGTATACATGAGATCTTTCTGCACAGGAAAACAGCCTTAAGGATCAGAGAAACAATAGAATTTAAGAAGTTTGCAATCATTCTGCAAGTTTACTGAGAGCAGGGATGTGAATCTCCATAACTTGAGTTATTCTTTAGCTAAGTTACTAGAATGAACCAAATAGCAAGCTACCAAATATAACTCTTAGTCTGATCTTCAAGTCAAAATTGTGGTTCAGACTACTGTTTTTAAATATGTGCTCCTGTAGCTGTTTACAATTCTAAAATGTAGTCTTCCTCGGGATGCAATTAAAAAGAACTCTTTCTCTCAGTTTAGTTTTTACAGTTAAAACAAGGGAAAAGGAAGCAACTACATATCACATAGCTTCTAGGTGTAAATTGTTAAATATTTTTCATTATATCTTAATTTGCAATCATTATAATAATTATTGTTTAAATATGTTCCATTTAGTGTTATAAAAACTACTGTGTGAAACTGGGTGTGTGTGTTTCTTATATGTAACAGAACTATATTATGATGCACATACTTCTTGGTCCTCTTCTTTTGCATAACAGTGTATTATATTTTAGATGTTGATATTTTATATGTCATCAATTATTCTGCTACAAACTTTTTGATGTCCACATAGCATTGCATTGTGTGTATCAGTTACTGCTCCTGCATGAAAATCACTTGAGGGGCAGCTTTCAAAATACAGTTCCTCAGGATCCACCACCAGAAGTGCTGACTCATTTAGTTTAGGTAAAGGAGGGAAGGAAATCTGTAGCTTTATCAAGATCCTCAGGTTGCTTAGCAGAGTCTTGGGAAATATTAGTATAATTGTACCAATGTGTTTTTTTTTTTTTAAAGACAATTTTTTGCAGCAGTTTAATCTCACAGCAAAATTGAGAGACAGAGGTCTTGAGGTTTCCATATACCCCCTAGCCCACAAATTCTCAGCCTCCCTCATTATCTATATCCCCCACTAGAATGGTACATTTGTTATTACCGATGAACCTACAATGGCACATCATAATCACCCGATGTTCATTGTTTGCATTAGGGTTTACTCTCTATGCTGTACATCCTATGGGTTTGGACAAATATATAATGACATGTATCCACCATTAAAAAAAAATAGTATCATATGTAGTAGTTTTCCTACCCTAAAAATCCCCTGTGCTCCATCTCATCATCACCCCACACCCCAACCTGTGGCAACTACTGATCTTTTTGTCTTCTCCATAGATTTGCCTTTTCAAGAATGTCGTACAGTTGGCATCATGTAGTATGCATCCTTTTCAGAAAGGCTTCTTTCACTAAATAATATCCATGTAATACTCCTTCATGTCTTTCCATAGCTTGATAGTTCCTTTCAACAGTGAAAAATTCCATTGTCTGGATATACCACAGATTATCAGTTCACCTACTGAGGGACACCTTGGTTGTTTGTAAGTTTTGGCAATTATGAGCAAAGCTGCTATAAGCATCCATGTGCAGGGTTTTGTGTGGCCCTCAGTTTTCACCACCTTTGGATAAATCCAAAGAGTGTGAGTGCTGAACTGTGTTGTAACAATATGTTTACTTTTGTAGGAAACTGCCCAAATGCCCTTCCCAAAGTGGCATCCCATTTTGCATTCAAACCAGCAATGAATGAGAGCTTATTGCTCCACATCTTGTCAGCATTTGGTGGTGTCAGTGTTCTGCATTTTGGCTACTCTTGTAGGCATGTAGTGGTATCTCACTGTTGTTTTAATATGCATTTCCCTGGTAGCATATGACATGGACCATCTTTTCATGTGCTTATTTGCCATCAGTATATCTTCATTGATGAGGTGTCTGTTCGGGTCTTTTTCTCATTTTTTGATTGGGTTTTTGTTTTCTTATTTTTGAGTTTTAAGCATTCTTTGCTTATTTTGGATAGCTGTCCTTTTTCAGATGTGTCTTTTACAAATATTTTCTCCCAGTATGTGGCTTGTATTCTTATTCTCTTCGAATTGCTTCTCACAGAGAAGAAGTTTTTAATTTACTGAAGTTCACTAATCAGTTATTTCTTTTACGGATTGTGCCTTTGGTGTTGTACCTAAAAAGTCATCACCATACAGAAGGGCATCTAGGATTCATACTACATTATCATCTAAAAATTTTATTATTTTGCATTTTACATTTAGGTCTATGATATATTAGAGTTAATTTTTGTGAAGAGAGTAATGTTTGTGTCTGTATTCATTTTTTTTTTGCATGTTTCAACACCATTTGTTGAACAGACTGTCTTTATTCAATTATATTGCCTTTGCTCCTCTGTGAAACATCAGTTGAATATTTATCTGGTTATTTCTGGCCTCCTATTCTGTTTAAATGTTTAATTTATTTATTATTCTGCCACTGCCACATTGTCATATATGCTGTAGCTTTATATTGTCTTGAGGTCTGGTAGTGTCAGTCCTCCAACTGTGTTCTTCTCCCTCAATACCGTGTTGCTTTTTCTAGGTATTTTGCTTTTTCATTTAAACTTTAGAATCTGTTTGTCAATATTCACAAAATAACTTGCTTGGACTTTGATTAGATTTTTATTAAATCTATAGATCTTTTCAGGAAGAACGAACAATGTAATAATATTGAGTCTCTCTAACCATGAACATTGAATACCTCTCTGTTTATTAAGTTCTTCTTGGACTTCTCTTATCAGAGTTTTGCAGATTTTGTACTGATGTGTTTTTAAATCAATCATTTATTTTTAGACATTTAGGCTGTCTGCTTCTTCAAATTTGTAAACTGCAATCTTTTGTACATCTAATTGACTATTTTCCAGAGTTAATTTCTCTAAGTAAAATTACTACAGTGATTATTAGTTGTTGCTAAATTTTACTTTTTTTTTTGCTATTATACATTCCAGATACACTCACAGTGACGAAAATAAGTAAGTGAATGTATGTTAATTACTCCTGAATAATACTTCAGAGAATTTTTACTAATGTCATTTTTACTTTTTTCTAGGTCTCATAGTTGATTCAGTTTCAGTTTATACTAATTTACATTTATATGATATAAATATAGATGATTTGTATGATTATGTTTTGTCTTTTCTACCATGTAAAATCTCTATAAAGGCAGAAATTTCTGACTGTGTTGTTTACTGCTAGATCTTCAACACCATAAACAGTTCCTGATATGTGGTAGGTTATTAAAACATATTTTTTTGAGCAAATTAAATTTTTCATACATCCAGATAACCAAGGCAAGAAATTTGGGTCACTGCTTCCTGAACTTCTCCATCTCAAATTCTCTTCTATTCCAAGTTTGATAAATTCAGAAGCTTTATTGCTTCTGTCCCAAACAGCAGATTTTTGTCTTTCACACTGACTTCACCATCTCTGCTTTGTTTTCTAAGTCTCCCAAACATTGTTTTTGTCGGCATATTTCCTTAGCCTTTACTCCTAACACTATTCCACACTAAACAGAATAAACTTTCTAGTGTGATCTCAAAAGTGGCTGCAACTTCTCATCCAAGTCATATTACCAGCTACCCTCTCCATACACACTATAAACACACATCAGTTTTCTCACAGAGAATTGTCCATCTATTCTTCGGTCTTCAAGTTTACTGAACTTTTCTCCTGTCATGTCCAAACTGCTATTAACGCCAGTTAATAATTTATTTTTTATTTTAATTCTTTAATTTTAATTTTATTTCCTATAATTTCCATTTGTATTTTGAGATTCTTTTGCCATATTTTTCTTTAATTTTATAAAATTATTTTATTCAATTTTATGCACATATTTATAATAGCTGATTTACTGTGTCTTTATAAGATAAATTCCTAACCTGGGCCATCTCATAATTATTTTCTATTAACTTTTTTTTTTTTTTTTTTTTTTTTTGCTTAATGAAAGTAAATTTTCATTTTTTTTCATTTTCCCATTTCCTTGCATGTCTAATAACACATAATTGTGCTGGACGTCATTAATGATTCATTATAAAAAGTCTATATTATGTTGCATTCTCTTGAAAATTGCTGTGTTTCAGTCAATAAACTTGTGTAAACTTGGTATTACGCTTTGTTGGATAGATTTGTGGGAAGTCCAAAGGATTTCATAAAGTCCTATGAGTTGTCAGTATTTGACTACAATTATTTACAGCTCTTGTTAGGGTTAAAGTCTCCTCTTTTTGGTGGTGTCTTATTCTAAAGCATCGCCCTTACTTCCGAGACCCAATCTTTCTAGTATATCAGATATCTGCAAGGATGTTAATGGGGCATTGGTATGGTCTTTCTACTCTTACTCATCAGGACCTGAATGTTTCCAGGACTGCTTGATTCCTAAAATCTGTGCTCATTTCTTGACCCCATAGGAATTACTGTCCTGTAAGCTTCCTGTAGACTCACCCTGCATATGTAGACCACAGTTCTCACCCAACTGCTTGTGAAGAACCATACAGAGAATTCGGGATCTTCTTTTGGCACACCCACCTTTACCCCTGTGCTCTGTTCCAGCTGACTTGTACTCTGATCTCTGCCAACTCAGCTCAGTGGCACCTTTGTGCTCTTCTTAGTCCCTAGTTACTCTGAATACTTTAGATACATAGGTACTCCGTGGTTGAGAAATTGTACCTTATACTGAGATCGAAGGATACTGTGGGGCTCACTGAATGAATTTCCATCTTCTCGGGGATATCAGTGTTACACTCCCTATCATCCAGTTTCTGAAAACAGTTTCTTCATGTTTTTTGTAGTTTCATGTGGTGAAAGAGATAGTCTGGTACCAATTACTGAATCATAGACATATGTGAAATCCTTTAAGTAGTTCTTTATTATTACTTATTTTTATTTAGGCTTTTAATTTTACATCCAGTCATAATCTGTCAGCCATCATTTGCCAAAAACAAACAAAAAAAGTGGAAAGGTCTGAAGGGAATTTAATACAAGCAAGCTGCAAAACCCTCTAAGATGTTATTTAGATTCTAAATTAATGCATATAAACTCTTTAGTATCTCAATGAATTTTCTTTGCTGCAATCATAAAATTCCACAGTTAGCCAATTAATTTTTTATATAGCTCAATGACTGAGGTACATAATTTGCTGACAGGGCAACATAGATCATTCAAACAGCTTGTGTTTCAAATCAGATCATTTGCAACTATCTATTGATGATCCAGTACTGCAGTTTAATAAATAAGATTGCTTGTTCTTTTTTGCATATTTTTCTGCTTCAGTAAATTGTTTAATTATTATGCCTGCCAAGTTTTACTGACTATGCTATATACTTTATGTCTTGATTTTGCATATTTTATTGTTCACATTACATATTTCACAGACTTATCTCATGCATATTCTAGATTGCTGATAATGTTATATACATTACCAATTACAAGGGTAAAGTCATCTATTGGACTTTGAACACTTGTATTAGCATATTATATGACCTATATATGTAATCAAAGTCTGAGATTTGCAAAACAATATACCTTATAATATATATTGTTAATAAAGTTTGTTGACATATGAAATAGTAACCTTCCTTTCAAGCTTTCTATTTTATATTTGTACTTCAATTTTATTTTGCTTATAGTAATTTTGCTGGAAAGATGACTTTTCTTAACTATTTAAGTGCAATAGAGTCAAAGTAAAGAGGATTATTCCAGAAATAAGGCAAAACATGAAATTCTAACAACTGCATATGGCATATCAAATTATTTTTAATTATGTATTAAAAGTCCATTCATTTTGTAGAAAACACATTAATTTTTACAATATGTTTTTTGTAGGAGGGAAAAAATCCTTTTAGAAACATCAAAGTCCTAGTTACTGTGTTATGGCTACTTTAATAAAATACCATAGATTGGTTGGCTTAAACAACAGAAATTTATTTTCACACACTTCTGGAGGCTTGAAGTTCAAGACCAAGGTGTCAGCAGGGTGGCTTTCTGCTGAGACTTCTTTTTTTTCTTTTCTTTTTTTTTTCATTTTTGTGACCGGCCACACAGCCCTCAGCCAGCGAGCGCACCGGCCATCCTTATATAGGATCCGAACCCGTGGCGGGAGCACTGCTGCACTGCCAACGCCGCACTCTCCCAAGTGCGCCACGGGGTCGGCCCCTGCTGAGACTTCTTTACTTGGCTTGCAGGTGGCTGCCTTCTTGTTGTGTCCACGTGGTCTTTCCTCTGTTTGTGTGCCTCCAGGCGTCTCTCAGTGTGTTCTAATCTCTTTTTATAAAGACATCAGTCAGATTTAATTAGGGCCTAACCTAGTGAACTCATTTTAAGTTAATTACCTCTTTAAAACCCCTATCTCCAAATACATTCACATTCTGACAGACTGATTATTAAAGCTTGAACATATTAATGGGAGGGGGGGATACAATTCAGTCCATAAGGCCAACTTAATGCTTAGTTGCATCATTTTTTATTTTAATATCTCTTGATAAAGTTTGAGTATGTTGCTACCAAAACTCATGTCAAACTCTGACCCCAAATGTGGCAGTGTTGGGAGCTGTTTGGGTCATAGGGGGTGGAGTAATGAGTGGGTTCTTGCTCTGTTAGCTCCCATGAGAGCAGGTTGTTTAAAGGACCTTGGCACCTTTCTTTCCTCTCTCTCTCTCTCATTTCTTCTTGCCATGTGACCCTGCACTGCCTCTGCCTGCCTGTTTTCCAACTGCTGACTTTCCACCATGAGTAGAAGCAGCCTGAGACCCATATCAGATGCAGTTATCCCAGAATCATGAGCAAATAAACCTATTTTCTTTGCCAATTACCCTATCTCACATATTATGTTACAGCAACACACACAAAACTGACCAATATAAAGAAGTGACACCAAGGAGTGAGGTGTTGCTATACAAATATCAGAAAATGTAGAAGCAGCTTTGGAACTGGGTAATGGGCAAAGGCTGGAGGAGTTTGGAGGACTCAGAAGAGGATAAAAAGACAAGGGAAAGTTTGGAACATCTTAGAGATTAGTTAAATGGTTGTGACCAGAATGTTGATAGAAGTATGGATAGCAAAGGCCACTCTGAGAAGATCTCAGATGTAAATGATATCTTATTGGAAACTGGGGTAAAGATCACCCTTGCTATGAATTGGCAAGGAACTTGGCTGCATTGTGTCTATGACCTAGGACTCTGTGAAAGGTAGAACTTAAAAGTTTGGAACAAGAATATTTGGCAGAAGAAATTTCTAAGCAGAAAAGCATTCAGACATCTGAATGGCTACTTGTAACAGCCTATGATCAGTTATGGCAGCAGAGGCATGAAAAGCCAGAATTTAGAATTAAAAGAGAAGCAGAGTGTAAAGATTTGGAAAATTTGCAGCCTGGCCATGTGGTAGAGAATGAAAAAGCATTTTCAAGAGAAAAATCTAAAGGTGCAGCAGAAAGACTGGCTGCTAAAGACATTAGCATGGCACTTCCAGGCTGCCCCTCCCATCACAGACACAGAGGCCTAGGAGGACCAAATTGTACAGGGTGACAGACCCATGGCACTGTTGTCCTGACACTGCCTTGGAATACGGCTCCCTTCATCTTTCCCCCTCTGGCAGGAGCAGCCTTACCTCAAGCAGCCTCAGGTATGGTTCATACAGCAGCCCTGGAGGGTGCAAGCAATAAACCTTGGTGGAGTCCATATTGTGTTAAATCTTCAGGACAGAAAACTCAAGAGCATTGGTGGAGGCATGGAAGCCTCCATCCAGATTTCAGAGGCTATAGGAAAAGCCTGTGCACACAGGCAGAGACCTGCTGTAAGATCAGAACTACCACAGAAGGCATCTACTAGAGCAATGCCAAGCAGAAATATGGGGTCAAAACTCCCACAAAGAGCCCCCACTAGGCCAATGTCTAGTAGAACCATGGGAGCAGGGCCATCGCCAGAACCCCAGAACTGTAGGGCCACAGGCAACATGTAAAGCCCACCTAGAAAAGCTAAAGGCACCAGGGCAGCCTAGTAGGCTTCTCCCAGCAGGGCCATGGTGGCAGGGTAGCCTGATGATTTGGGGGCCCGAATGCCCCATTGTGCCCAAGAAGGAGGACTTGGAGTCAAAGGAGATTATTTTGGAGCTTTAAGATTTAATGTTTGCCCTGCTGGGTTTTGGACCTGATTGAGGCCTGTTTCTCCTTTCTTCTGGCCTATTCCTTTCTTTTGGAATCGGAATGTGTACTTAGTGTCTGTTCCACCATTGTGCCTTGACAGTAGATAAATTTGGGTTTCGATTTTTACAGTTCACAGCAAGAAGGAATTTTACCTTTAGTCTCGGATGACACTTTCAGCTTTGGACTTTTAAGTTGGTGCTAGAACAAGCTACGACTTTTGGGACTATCGGGATGAAATGATTGTATTTTGTGAGAGGAACATGAGTTTTGGGGGTCAAGGGGCAGAATGATAGAGTTTGGATACATTGTTCCCCCAAAATTCATGAGGAAATTTGATCATCAATGTGGCAATGCTGGGAGTTATTTGGGTCATAGGGGGTAGATCCCTCATAAGTAGATTAATACCCTCCCTGTGTGTGGGACGGGGTCAGTTAGTGAGTGAGTTCTCGCTCTGTTAGTTCCCCCGAGAGTTGATTGTTTAAAGGACCCTAGAGCCTCTCCTCTCTCTGTAGCTTCCTCTCACCATGTGATTTCCTTACATCCTCTGGCTGTCTGCTGCTGCTTTCCACCATGAGTAGAAGCAGCCTGAGGCCTGCGCCAGATCCTGCTGTCCCAGAATCATGAGCCAAATAAACCTATTTTTAAAAATAAATTATCCAGCCTCATGTGTTCTGTTATAGCAACACAAAAACAGACTAATACATCTCTTTTTTTTTTATACTAGAAGAACAATAGAAACCGATGTAAACCACTTGATATTAATTGTAGAGTGACAGATCTTGTATCTATTCTTATATGGACTTATTTGATTATCCTGTTACTGGCAGCCAGGCTCAGCTTGCCCTCTCATACTAAATGAATGACTCAAAAGCCCAAAAGTTGGTGCAAGAATTGGAAGGTTTATTCAGATAACCAGCATCTGGGGGATGACCAGGCTAAAATTATCCAACCTTCTGATGGCTGTTTTGGGGTTTACAAAGGGGAAGAGGTGGGAAGGTGATGTAAGGGTTTTGTCCTGTAGGCAAAAGGGAAAGCTGGTCATGGGATCAGCAGAGGGTCTGAGTCAGATGTCAGGGTCCCACGATGGACTTGGTGCTTTGGCATCATGGAGTCTCCAGTTGGTGGACTGGTCAGCTTCAAGCCCTTGATCTTATTTTGAGGTTTGAGTCCTTATCTCCTAGGGAGAGCTCAAAGACAGTAACCTCAGTCAAACATCACTGGAATAAAAAAAATACTTGACACAGACCTCTACATAACGTGGATGCAATTTTTCTTTAAGCAAGAGGGTGAGTTAATAATCAGCTAGGGAGCTTTGCCTTTCTCTAACCTCCTCTGTTTGCAATTGATGAGGGAAGTAAGAGAAACAAGAAAACTTAGTTTCAGTCCTTAATTATAGGTGCGCAACATCTAAAGTAAATCAACATAAGAGGATGCAATGGGAGGTAAATAGAAATAAACCTTTGAGAAGGATCCTTTTTCCTCTATTCTAACCTCATGTATTGATGATTATCAGTTTTCAAGTTAATGGCTAACTGAGATTATCTGCTTGGTCTCAGTTACTCCGAGGGTGACTGTTCTCTGGCTAAGATCCCTTTCAATACCGCAACTTTTCTCATTTTAGGAAATGTTATTTGAACACATACCTTAACAAACATTTCAATGGCATTTTAAAAGTGTTTTATAGGTAAGTTTTTGATATCATTTCATTCTTATACAAATGAACTAAATAGCAAGAATGTTAAGAATATTTTATTTCACAATTATAATCTACTGGAAATCTATTATAACTTTACGTGTCCAAAATTTCTTGAAGTTGGCTCATCACTATAAAATTAGCTAGAATAATTCTGATGAAATTCTTTTAATAAAACATTAGTATGAAGTTATATGCATTTTCTTAGCTAGATTTTGTCTTTGATTTAAAATCAGAAACTCGGGCCGAGCCCGTGGAGCACTCGGTAGAGTGCTGCGCTGGGAGCGCGGCGACGCTCCCACCACGGGTTCGGATCCTATATAGTGAATGACCGGTGCACTCACTGGCTGAGTGCCGGTCACGAAAAAACGACAAAAAAAATAAAATAAAATAAAATAAAATCAGAAACTCATTAAAAGAAAATATATCTGATATGATGGAAAATACCCCAAGTTTTAGAATAATGCAAATACATTATTTTGATATTATTTCCTCATAGTAATTAGCAGTAAGACTCTTTTTTTATCTTTTTTTAAATTTTAACAGTTACTTGCACATTTTTGTGGGGAGTAGTGTATTGTTTCAACATGTGACTGTACTGCACAATTGTTCACTAAGGGTAGATAGCATAGTTTTGTTCCCTTTAGTCCACCAATTTTCCTCTTCCCCACACCCCTCCCCAAACAGGCTCCAGTAACCATTATTCTACTCTCTACTTCTATGAGAAACACTTTTTTAAAGTTTTTTAGATTCCACATAGGTGTGAGATCGTTCAGTATATGTCTTTCTGTGCCTGACTTAACTTCACTTAACATAATGGTTTCCAGTTCTATCCATGTTGCTGCAAATGATAGGATATCATTTATTTTTATAGCTGAATAGTATTCCATTGTGTACATTTTCCACAGTCTTGTTTGTTTTTTTTAATCCATTCTTCCATTGATGAGGATTTAGGTTAATTCCATCTCTTGGCTATTGTGAATTGCGTTGCAATGAACGTAAGAATGTAGGTGGGGTTTTTTTTGTTTGTTTGTTTTGTTTTGTTTTGTTTTTGATATATTGATTTCATTTCCTTTGGGTATATACCCAAACATAGCTAGGTCTGAAGGTATATTTACATATTTTCACATTGTCAGTAGTTTCATAGTTTCTCATCTTAGATTTAGGTATTTCATCATTTAGGTTTTTGTGTATGGTGAGAGATGGGGAGCTACTGTCAATATTCTACATGAACACCCAGCATTATTTATTAAAGAGGCTGCCATTTCTTCATTGTATATTCTTGGCATCTTTGTCAAAAATCAGTTGGCTGTAAGTACATGTGTTTATTTCTGGGTTCTTTATTCTCACCATTGCTCTATTTTTCTGTTTTTAAGCCAGTACCAAGCTGTTTTGGTTACTATTGCTTTGCATTATATTTTGAAGTCAGGAAATATGATACCTCCAGCTTTGTTCTTTTGTTCAGGATGGCATTTGCTATATGGGGTCTTTTCTGGTTCTGTACAAATTGTAAGATCTTTTTTTTTTTTCTATTTCTACAAAGAATGTCATTGATATCTTGATAGTGATTGAGATAATGTGTAGATTGCTTTGGGTAATATGGAAATTTTGATGATGTTATTTCTTCCAACCTATAAACATGGGATATTTTTCTATTTATTTGTGTCCTCTTCATTTTTTTTACCAATGTTTTATAGTTTTCATTGTAGGGGTCTTTCATCTCCTTTGTTAAATTTACTCCTAGTATTTCATTTCTCAATAGCTACTGTGAATGGTATCACTTTTTAAAATTTTTTCTTCAGCAATTTCATTATTAGCATACAGGAAAGATATTTATTTTTGTGTGTTGATTTTGTATCCTGCCACTTTGCTGAATTCACTCATTCTAGTAAATTTTGGTAGCATCTTCAGGGTTTTCTATGTGTAGGATCATGTCATCTGCAAATAGGAAAAGTTTGACTTCCTCCTTTCCTACTTGAATTCCCTTTATTGCTTTCTCTTGTCTTATTGCACAGGCTAGGACTTCTAGTACTATGTCAAATAAGAGTGGGGGAAGATGGCATCCTTGTTGTGTTTCAGATCTTAGATAGAGGAAAAGCCTCCATTTTTTGTCCATTCAGTATGATATTAGCTATGGGTTTGTCATATATGGCCTTTATTGTTTTGACTTACATTCCTTTTATACCTAATTCATTGAGTGTTCTTATCATAAAGGAGTACTGGATTTTATCAAATGGCTTTTCTGCATCTATCTATTGAAATGACCATATGGTACTTTTCCTTTATTCTATCAATGTGAAGTGTTGTGTTTATTGATTTGCACATACTGAGCCATACTTGCATCCCTGGGATGAATTCCACTTGCTTTTTAAAATGTGTTTCTGGATTCTGTTTGCTAGCATTTTGTTTAGGATCTTTGTATATGTGCCATTAGAGATTGGTCTGTAGGTTTTTATTGTTGTTGTTGTTTTTGTGTCTTTATTTAGTTTTGGTATGAGGTTAATGTTGGTGTCAAAGAATGAGTTTGGAAATATTCCCTCTTCTTGAATTTTTTGAAAGCATTTGAGAAGAATTGTTATTAGTTCTTTAAATGTTTAGTAAGATTTGGCAGTAAAGCCATCTGGTCCTAAGATTTTCTTTGTTGGGATACTTTTTATTACTACTTCAATCTCATTACTCAATATAGGTCTATTTAGGTTTTCTAGTTCTTCATGATTCAACTTTGGTGAATTGTATGTGTCCAGAAATTTACCCATTTCTTTTAGGTTTTCCAGTTTGTTTGCTTATAGTTGTTCATAGCAGTCTCTTATGATCCTTTGTATTTCTGTGGTATCAGTTGTAATGTCTCCTTTTTCATTTCTGATTTTATTTATCTGTGTCTTCTCTTTTTTTTCATTATTTTAGCTAAATGTTTGTCAATTTTATTTATCTTTTCAAAAAAACAACTTTGTTCCACTGATCTTTTGTTTGATTTTTTTTTAATTCTAATTCATTTACTTCTGTTCTGGTCTTTGTTATTCCTTTCTCTCTACTGAATTTGGGTTAGGTTTGCTGTTGTTTCTTTTCAGTGTTTTGAGGTGTTAGGGTTTTAACATGTCTTCATGGTCCCAGGAATAGGTTAGTGTTAATCCTCAGAAACCATTTGCAAAATTAGTGTTTGTGTATGTTTGATTATATTTTTTCTTCTTGATGGTCTCTAGAATTTATTCCATTAGCAAAAATTGGAGGGATAAAATATTAAGTGCTCCTACCCAAATGTGAAATTAGCTTGTTTTCTTTTACTTGGGGCTTCACAGTGAACTGGAAATTTTGAATACTATCTTACTTCTGTTAAATTTGTGGTTAGAGAGGGAAAAGAAAAAAGGAAAGAGAAGGTGGTTGCCACTCTAAAAGTAACAACCCTTTAAGGTCTGCAGGTGAGCTTTGTTAGCTGCCAAGGTCCCCACAGATAAGACTGGCTTCTGGAAAGTGGCCTTATTTAACAATAATGTTTTCAGGTCCAGCCCCGTGGCTCACTCGGGAGAGTGTGGCACTGGTAGCGCCGAGGCTGTGGGTTCGGATCTGTATAGGGATGGCAAGTGTGCTCACTGGCTGAGTGTGGTGCAGACAACACTGTGCCAAGCGTTGTGATCCCCTTACCAGTCAAAAAAAAAAAAAAAAAAGAATAATGTTTTCAAAACACAGCATGAATATCATGAATCTCAGCATGTTTGCATGTACTATTTCTACTTCCTAGAATACACACATCTCTTTACATGGCTACATCATTTTTATCTTTCAGATTCAAACATATATATTACCTTCTCAGCAGTCTTTCATGACCAAGTAAGGCCTAACCCATTACTCCAACTGTTTTATTATTTTGTACTACATGTATGTTAAATTTATAGTAGTTGCACCATTAATAACCATTTATTTATATGCATGTTTGCTTATTGAGTGAATGTGTGGTAATAATTAATAAGCATATAGTAATAGAGAAATATTCTATTTTATGATTGTTTGCAACTGGGATTAACAAATGGTATTTTGCACCCACACTCAATTATGTATAGCATAGCCAGAGATATCTTATAAAGATATAAATCTGATTCTTTTACTTTCAGATTGAACTGCTTTAGTGTTCTCAAATAGGTTTCAGAATAAAAGCAAAATCCTGAGATTAGCACACAACACTTTCAACCTAGATTCAGATGTTTAAACTCCAAAAGTTGCCTCCACAGAGAGCTCTCCCAGACCTCCCTTCTTCCTGCAATCTACCTATCCACTCCCAGGGTTCAACTACACCCTAAGCATATCTCCATTATGGTATTTATATACCATAATTTCCTTGGAAAAGATTTGTTCTCATTTGGCTGTTGTGTATCCATTGCCGAGATCCAGCATTTTGTATAGTAGTTACTCAATAAGTTTCCAAAGAACAGATGAATGAATGAATTATTTGCACCTACATTTTAAATGTGCTTAAAATACGAATGGACCATCTTGCCCCTCACAAATTAGCTTCACCTTTTCATCACCCTGGTTGTGTTAAGAACATTCACCTCATCACTTAGAACTGAAAATTGGAGTCATTTTTAACCAAGCTACATCTTTTCCAGTTCTCCAAACCCCTGTTCAATTTAAATGATCAACGATTTTACTTCTAAATAATCTCTCATATTATCCTATTTTTCTTACATTTATAACCACTTCTGTTATACTATCTGCTACTTGGTCTCCACTGTCAGGTTAAAACAGATTTGAATATTAATGGTCTACATGCTAATTTACATACTTTCAGACCCAACACAAATAACTTTACCTTACAAACCCTCCCTTTATTTCCTACGTCCCCACCTCAATGTTTTTGCATACTGACCTCTTTACCTCAATCTTCATTTTACTTAATGTTTAAGAAATCAGTTTAACTACTATACTCATGAAACATTATTTCTCTTTTCAGCCCAATCTCTTTAACACAAAATATGCTCTCTAATCTGAAATACTATAGTACTCTGTATAAAGAATATTGTATAAAGAATATTCCCTAGCTTTTGCCACTGAAAAGGGGTGGAAGCAGTAACACACAAAGAGCAATGATACCATCTAGTGCCCAGATTTCAATTTCTAGATGCCCTTTTATGCTAAATGGAACCAGGGTTCTTTGGACAAATGGCTGATTCCAGGGCTGGTGCAGAAAAAAAAATTCATATGAAACTCGAACGACTTGTTCAGGAAGAAGGAAGTCTTCAAGGAATAACAGGGACACGACAGAGGACATACAAGTCAGATTGAAGGGGCTCCACTGCGTACATTTAGGACAATTTAAACACCTAAATAAGTCGTGATATTAATGGGTTATAATCCACTGAGAAAAATAGGAAAGCTTTCATCCATATCGAATATCAATTTTAAAGTGAATTATTTGAGAGTTCAATAAGAAACAGCATATTGGCAAGGTATTTAGATTCCTCCTCTACAAAGTACTTATGGAGTACAGGAAAAAATTAACTTTCCAGTGAAGAAAACTGGTTGATACCACTGTGATTGGATGATCAAAATTTGCATTATGTTAATAGTTCAAACTGATATTGAATACTACCTAATAAGATGCAGTAAGAACGTCACTTCTGTGATATTTCTGTAGAATTGAATGAAGAGAATATACTACACAAACTTAAATCAGGGAATGTTTTACAAAATTAGCAGCCTATAATCTTCAAACGTTTTGAGGTCATGAAAGTCAAGGAAAACCTGAGGAACTGCTCCAAATCCTTTATCATAAAGGACACTATTGGGACAATTGGTGAAATTGAAAAAGGGTTTGAGGACAAAATTAAAGTGTCAATGATAATTCCTGATTCTGATGGTTGTACTGTGGTTATATATAAGAATGTACTTGTTTGTAGAGTATCTGACAGACAATCTATTCACAAATGACACAGAAAAAAATTCTTTACGTTGTACTTGCAAATTTTCGGTAAATTTGAAACTATTTCAAGTAATTTTAAAACAGCATATTTATTGCAAATGAAGAGTAATAATTTCTATGCTTAAGGGTCATGAAGTTAATGTTTATAGAAAGAAATAATTTGTCTAATTGAAAGAAGAAAATTGTTTGCTGATTTTACATTAGCAAACACAGATGCATGGCCATTAACTTTGTTCTTTTTCTTTCTGCTTTAGGATACATATATGGGCAAAAAACAGAAGAAAGTTAAAGACATGTTCAAAGTAATTCTTTATATTTTGACTAATTGAAAAATGGTGCCTGGTGGACCTCAGTGCAGAGATAAAGAATAAATAGCTATGCTTAATTATTTCAAAATTGTTTTATTGTATTACATTGCACATGTGATTTAATATTTCATACTTAAAGGAAAAGACATATTCCCTTAATGTATGTCTCAGAAAAAGTTTGTGCAGAAAACGAACTTTTAAGGATGAACAGCTGCCTTGTCTTATACTTTTCAAAGCTTGTAGGGTAAGCTATATCAGGAAGTAGCAAATGTCTTGCAATTAAAGTCAGCAAAAAAAAAATTTGTTGTTGAATAATAGAAATTGATGCATCAGTGGCAAAGGACAGAAGATTATGCAAGAAAAAGTCATGAACTATGCAGTTTGACATATGCGGTTTTACTATCCACTCTTTACTGTATTTATCTATGAAATTATAGGCAAGTTGACTAACCATTTTGAGCCTTTAGTTCATGTTTGGCAAAATAAGAAGAACATAATCTGTCACAGAAAAGTTGTGAGAATAAGTGAAATTATAAATATAAATAACTGGCACAGGACTATTTGATTTCTTGCTTTTTAAAAAGTGATATGAATTATTGCTTAACTTTTATTTTAATAGCATAATCTATTTGACAAACTGTACTTCCTCCTGAATTACTGGGCTCTGGATTAGTAAAATATCAAAATTGAGGATTATGTAGAGTGATAAGTTAAGTACACTTATCTACCATTTCTTGTGAAACATTTTCAGCATATAGGAACATAATAACGCTGAAGCAATATAACATGGCTATTTTCAGCACCATGGGAAAATTTTTTTTTAATAAATTTTACCAGAAATGTAATTGCCTACAGAAATGAAAGCCACTCAGTTTCCAAAATGTTTATTTTATTGTCATACAGCCCATGTTCATTGGTCTAGAATGCATGATTGATTACCCATGAAAATTATTTCTCGCTGAATAAAGGTATTAATGATTTCTTATGAATGAATAACTTGTTACATTAGAGAGTAAAAACAGAAGTAGCGCTAATTCTATGTAATATGTTTATGTAATTTTAGAACATAACTTAAGAGATGCAAGATAAAAATCATGTTTACTAATAAGTCCAGTTAAGACCAATACTTGATGTGTAGCATTTTTAGTTATAATTAGTACATTTTGTATTACTTGAATTTTTTATAAGATTCATGTACTCCTGACAACATAAAATCACTTATGACTACATGAATTGTGTAACCATTACCAAAATCAAGATATAGAACTGTACCACTAACCTAAATATCCCTTATTCTACCCTTTACAGCTACACAAAACTTTACTCCCAACACATGGTAATCACTAAAATGTCAACAGCAGGAGGCTCTAATAAGTTATAAATGTGCACTCAAGTATACACACAGAAACTACTATAAAAGATATATATAGAAAGTGATACACTAAAAAAAAAAACCTCAAAACTATAGATAAATCAAAATAGAATTCTAAAAACTGTTTAAGTAACTTAAAGAAGTCAAGAATAAAATAGAGGGATGGAAAATAAAGAGAACAAATAGAAAACCAAAAAGAAAATGGGACACTTTATCCCTAACGTATTACAAATTGCATAACATGCAATTGGCTTAAATAAATCAATTAAATGAAAGAGATTGATAGAGTAGATTTAAAACAACAACAACAATAAAAAGCTACAGTATTAAACAACTATATGCTGGCTGCAACAACTCACTTCAAATAAAACAGTGCAGTCAAGTTGAAAGTTCAAAGATGGAAAGACTCTAATCAAAAGAAAGAATGAATGGCTATATCATTAATAGATAAAGCAGGCTGCAGAGCAGAGAAACTTACCAGGAATGGAAAGAGACATTACATAGTGATAAAAATAAGTCAGTGCACCAAGAAAACATTATAATACTAAATACGTAGGCACCAATAAGAATGCTTCAGTTTACCTGAAGCAAAAAACTGATAAAACCAAAAGAAAAAATAAAAAGAAACACAATTATATCAGATGGCATAAACCCCTCATTTAGATATTACCTGACAGATTATCAGCAAGGATATAGAAGAAGTGAATAACACTACCAACCATCAGGATCTAATTGACATTAGAACACACAACCCAACAAAAGCAGAATACACGTTCTTTAGAAGAACCATTGAAACAGTCAACAAGATGGACAATATCATGGGTTCCCAAACATACTACTATATATATTATATATATATATATATATATATATACACACACACACACATGTGTGTGTGTCTACTTAGCATAATGAAAAAAATAAATAAATACTTAACATAATTTTCCATTACTTAAACATAATGGAAAAATTGAGCAATCAATAAAAGAAAAATGATGTGAAAATCTCCAAGCACCTGGAAATTAAACAACAAACTTCTGAATAACCTATGGGTCAAAGGAGAAGTCTCAAGAGTAATGAAGAATGAAAACAATTTTGAAATGAAAACAAAAATACAACATATCAAAATTGTGGGATGCAGCTAATGCAGTGCTAAGAAACTTACATCACTGGATATTTATATTATAAAATAAGAGTGGTATCAATATCAAGAATCTAAGCTCCTGCCTCTAAAAACAAAAAAATAAATAAATAAAAGCAAGGAAAACTGAAGCCAGGAAGAAGAAAGGAAATAATCAAGATAGGAGAAGAAATAAATAAAATTTAAAACAAAACCAATAGCAAAATTTAATAAACTTAAATGGATCATAGATCTAAATGTAAAATTGGTGAAAGGATAAATTGTGGTTCACCCATATAATGAAATATTACTCAGCAATAAAATAAACAACTGTTAGTAAAAGGAGAAACTTGGATGAATTTCAAAGGCTTTGCACTGAATGAAAAAGCCAATCTCAGCATATGACATGCTGTAAGATCCTTTTACACAGCATTCTTGAAATAATTAAATAATAATTATGGAGAACAGATCAGCGATTGCTGGGTTTAATCTATGATTATAAAGGAGATGTGATATAGATTGTCTTTAGTGTTTTGGAACAATACTATATCCTGACTGTGATGTTGGTTATAGAAATCTAAACATGTGATAAGATTTCATTGAATTATTATAACAATAGCAGAAGAAAGTACATGTAAAAGTCAGTGAAATCTGAATAAAGTTTAAACTATATTTAGTTTATATTTAGTTTTAACTATAGTTAATAATATTGATCCAATGTCAATTTTCTGGTTTTGATAATTGTAGTAAGGTTATATAAGATTTTATCACTGAGTAAAGTTGAGTGAAAATTACCTGGGAGCTTTTTGAAATGTTTTTTGCAATTTTTCAAAATAAAGAGGTTTCAAAACAAACATACACACAACACACATATGTGTGGGCACAGAGACTTGCACATAAAGAGAGCGCTATAAGAAGATGAAGGCAGAGAACAGATGAAGCCAAAGAAAGCCAAAGACTGCCAGCTAACCACCAGAAACTAGTGGAGAGGCATAGAACAGATTCTCTCTCACAGCCCTGGGAAGGAACCAATCCTGCTGACACCCTGACATTGGTCTTCTAGATTCCAGAACTGTGAGCCAATAAATTTGTCTTGTTTCAGCCACCCAGCTTGTGGTACATTATTAAAGCAATCCTAGAAAACTAAACACAGAATGTTTAAGAGGAAGTAAGATGTACACCGTCCTCCCAGCAAAAGACTGGAATTTGGCCTGTAGCCTTCTTTTTTTGTTGTGTCTTTGTCATATTTTGGAATCAAGGTGATGCTGGTCTCAAAGAACAAATTTGGGAGAATGGCATGTTTTAATTTTTTTGAATACTTTGAAAAGGATTGGTGTTAATCCTTCTTTAAAGGTTTGGTAGAATTCAGCAGTGAAACCATCTGGTTCTGGCCTTTTCTTTGTTGGGAGTCTGCTGATTACTGTATCAGTCTTGTTGCTTGTTATTGATCTGTTCAGATTTTGTTTTTCTTCTTGGCTCAGTCTTGGTAGTTTGCATGTGCCTGTAAACTTATCCATTTACTCCAGGCTTTCAAATTTGTTGGCATGTTCATAATGGTCTCAAATGATTGTTTGTATTTCTGTGCTATTGGTTGAAATGTTTCCTTTTTCATTTCTGATTATTTTTATTTGAGTCTTCCCTCTTCTTTTTTTAGTTAGCCTAGCCAATGATATGTCTATTTTGTTTATCCTCTCAAAAAAACAACTTTTTTTTTGTATCATTCTTTTGGTCTCTATTTCACTTCATTCTACACTGGTCTTAATTTTTTTCTTTCCATCTACTAGTATGGGGATTAGATTATTCTTCCTCTAGTTCTTTGAGATTTAAAGTTAGGTTTTTATTTGAAGGCTTTCTATTCTCTTGATGTAAGCACTTATTGCAATAAACATCCCTCTTAGAACTGCTTTTGCTGTATCCCATATGTTTTGGTGAGTTATGCTTGTGTTTTCATTTTTTTCAAGGATTGTTTTTTTTTTTTACTTTGGGCTTAATTTCTTCTTTGATCCACTGGTCTTTCAGGAGCATGCTGTTCAATTTCCATGAATGTGTATAGGTCCAAAGTTTTGTTTGTTGTTATTTTATAATTTTGTTCCATTGTGGCCTGAAAATATACTTGACATAATTTTAATCTTTTTAAATTTGTTGAGACTTTATGACTTAACATGTGGTCTACCTGGAGAATAATCTGTGTGCTGATGAGAAGAAAGTGTATTGTATTATTGTTGGAAGAAATGTTCTGTATATGTCTATCAAGTCCATTTGGTCTAAGGTACTGTTAAATACAATATTTCTCTGCTGAATCTTTGTCTAGATGGTATGTCCAATGCTGACAGTGGTGTGTTAATGTCCCCAAAAGTTACTGTGTTGAGGAATATCTCTTCCCTTAGATCCAATAACAGTTGCTTTATAGATCTGTGTACTTCAATGTTGGGTGCATATACATTTATGATTGTTATATCTTCTTGCTGCATTGATCCTTTTATCATTATACAATGTCCCTTTCTGTCTCTTTTTGTAGTTTTTGGTTTGAAGTCTATTTTATCTGATATAAGTATGGCAAATATCTGCTTGTTTTTGGTTTCCATCTGCATGTGCATAGAGACAAAAATCCACCACAAGATATTAGGAAACAGAATACAAGCAGCATGTATAAAAGATTATACACCACGACAAGTGGGATTTAAGCCAAGGAGACAAAGATGGTTCAAAATATGTAAATCAATAAATGTGGTACATCACATCAACAAAATCAAGGACAAAAATCATATGATTATCTCAAAAGATGCAGAAAAAGCATTTGACCAAATTAAGTATTCCTTTATGATAAAGACCCTCAACAAACTTGGTATAGAAGGAATGCATCTCAACACAATAAAATCTATATATGAAAAAGCCACCAACAGCATAATCCTGAATGGAGAAAAACTGAAAGCATTTCCTTTTAGAACAAGAAGAAAACAAGCATGTCCACTGTCACCATTCCTATTCAACATAATATTGGTAGTATTAGCTAAAGAAATTAGGGAAGAGAAAGAAATAAAGGACGTTCTTTTATTTCTTTGGAAATTGAAAAGATTGGAAAAGATGAAGTCAAATTTCCACTGTTTGCAAATGACAAGACCCTATATGTCAAAAAACCCAAAACCCCTACCAAAAAACTCCTAGAGCTCATCAGCAAATTCGGTAAAGTTGCAGGATACAAAATCGATACAAAAAATCAGTAGCATTCTTGTACAGCAACAACAAGCAAGCAGAAAAAGAAATCAAGAAAGCAAGCCCATTTACAATAGCTACCAAAAGAATAAAATACGTAGGAATAAATTTAACCAAAGAGGTGAAAGATATCTGCAATGAGAACTACAAAACTCTGCTGAAAGAAATTAAAAAGAACATCAAAAGATGTTCATTGATTGGAAGAATTAACATTGTGAAAATTTCCATACTACCCAAAGTGATCTACAGATTCAATGCAATCCCCATCAAAAAACCAAAGATTTGATCTCTCCTTCTGAAAGCTCAATGTTTATTGTGGCCTTTCTTTCCTTTCTTGCTTCTTAGCTTCCATTTATGAGGGAGGACATGCAGTATTTCTTCTTCTGTTCCTGGCTTATTTCATTTAAAATAATTTTCTCCAAGCTCATCCATGCTGCTGCAAATGGAAGAATTTCATTCTTTTATATAGCTGAGTAGCAATCCATTACACACACACACACACACACACACACACGCACGCACGCACGCACGCATGCACGCACACACAAACACACAATATTTTTCTTAGCCAGTCATACACGGGTATATATCCAAAAGTGGGATTGCTGGATCATATAGTAGTTCTAACTGTAGTTGTTTGAGAAAACTCCATACTGTTTTCTGTTATGGCTGTACTAATTTATAGTCTTACCAACAACGTAGAAGAATTTCCTTTTCTCTACTTCCTCAACAGCATTTGTTATTCTCAGTCTTTTTGATAATAGCCAGTCTAGATGGAGTGAGATATCTTAATGTGGTTTTGATTTGCAATTTCTCTATAGTTACTACAGGTGAAAAAGGGAGGGTAGGTGGGAGGGTGTTTAGGGAGTAATTTGGTCAGGGACACAAAAACTAATTACTATTTGTAATGATGAACATGCTAAAAATATTCATTTGATTATAATATACTGTACAGAAATATTGATAGTCACCTCTGTACCTCATAAATATGTATAAATAAAAATAATTTTAAAACTACATAGGAAACATGTTAAAATGTTAATAATTCTCTCTGAGCAGTAGAATTACAGAAAATCTTTTTTCATTTGTACTTTTTCATAATTTCCAATTTTTCCAACAAGAGAATATATTTTTACTATAGTTATTAGAAAAATATTTAACAAAATTTTTAAAATAAGAAAATAAAATTATGTAAGTCTTTGTAAAAACAAATTTTAAAACTGACATTCTTCAAAGAAATAGATAAAGCAATCCTAACACTCATACTGAACAACAGAAGACTCCAAATAGCCAAAGCAACTCTAAGCAAAAAATAAATAAAACTGGAGGCATTACAATACCTGACTTCAAGCTATATTACAGAGTTATAGAAACCAAAAGATCATGGTACTGGCCTAAAAATAGAAACATGGACCAATGGAACAGAACAAGGAACTGAGAAATCAACCAAGGTACTTACAGCCAACCGATCTTTGACAAAGGCAGCAAGAACATACACTGGGGAAATGACAGCCTCTTCAATAAATGGTGCTAGGAAAACTGGATATCCATGTGTAGAATAATGAAACTAGACCTATACCTCTCATCATATACCAAAATTAACTCAAAATGGATTAAAGACTTAAGTATAAGACCTGAAACTATAAAAGTCTCAGAAGAAAACATAGGGGGAACATTTCAGAACATAGGACTGGGCAAAGAGTTTATGAATAAGACCATAAAAGCACAAGAAACAAAATAAAAAGTAAATAAATGGGATTACATCTGCTGTAGATTGGATGCCTCCCCTCCCAACCACATTGAGGCTTAATATTCACTGTTACTGTTGAGGGCAGGAAATCCTATTATGATAATTGAATGGTGGGGCCTGAAAGAGGTGATCAGAGTGTAGGACCATGCCAGAATGAATGAATTAATAATGGTGGTCAGGGGCATGGTTCTGAGGAATTTAAAAGGAAAGAACTTGAAAAGTTTTGCTCTCTCTGCTTTGCCATTTCATGATATGATACTCTTCCATCACTGTTGTTACCACCAAATGTATTCCTTGGACTTTTAGACTTCCCAGCTTCTGAAATAGTGAGCAATAAATTTTTTCTTATAAATTACTCAGTTCCTTGTACTTTGTTATAAGCAACAGAAACTAACTAATACAGTATCACACTAAAAAGCTTCTGCACAGTAAAGGAATTGATCAATAGAGTGAAAAGACAACCTATAGTATGACAGAAAGTATTTGCAAACTGTATACTCAACAAGGGATTAATATCCAGAATATACAAGGAACACAAACAACTTCACAGTAAAAAAAAACGCAACAAACAAACAAAAAATCCAATTAAAAAATGGGCAAAAGAGTTGAATAGACATTTTTCAAATGAAGATATACAAATGACCAACAGGTACATGAAGAAATGCTCAACATGACTAATCATCAGGGAAATACAAATCAAAACTACATTGAGATATAAGCTCACCCCAGCTACACTGGCTATTGTCATAAAGACTGAGAATAACAAATGCTGGCAAGGATGTGGAGAATGGGGAACTCTTCTACACTGTTGGTGGAACTGTAAATTAGTGCAGCCATTATGGAAAACAGTACGGATGTTTCTCAAATCACAACAGATAGAACTAACTACCATATGATCCAGCAATCCTACTGCTGGGTACATACCCAAAGGAGTGGAATTCGCCATGTCTATGGGATACCTGCATTCTCGTGTTCATCAGAGCTCTATTTATAGTAGCCAAGATAAGAAACCAATATAAATGTCCATCAATGGACAACTGGATAAGTAAAATGTAGTATATATACACAGTGAACACTACTCAGCCATGAAAAAAAGAATGAAAATCTGCCATTTGCAGCAACATGGATGAGCTTGGAGAAATTATGTTAAGTGAAATAAGCCAGGCACAAAAAAGAAATACTGCATGTCCTCACTCATAGGTGGGAGCTGAGAAAGAAAGAAAGAAAGACCACAATAAAACATTGAACTTACAGAAGAAGAGAATAGACCTGTAGTTACTAGAGGAGGGAGAGACAGAGGGGGGTTAGAAAGTAATTGGGTAAGGAACACAAAGAATACTTACAATGTGTAATGAACACATTGATAATATTGACTCAGTCATAACATACTGTACACAAATACTAAGAGTCAACTCTGAACCTCAGAAATATGTGTAATCAATTACGTTTCAATTCAAGAAAATAAATTTTAAAATATAATAAAATAAAAATAATATAATTAAATAAATACACATTTAAAAGAAAAAATAAAGACTGGAGATTTATTTTCTGATGATATTAATACAGAAAATCTATGTAATGGCCTATCTTAGCCTTCTTGGTCTACCATAACAAAATATCGTACACTGGATGGCTTTAACAAAAGAAATTTATTTTCTCACAGTTTTAAAGTTGAACACCAAAGTCAAGCTACCACCACATTTGGCTTCTGCAAGGGCTCTCTTCCTGGCTTTCAGATGGCTTCCTTCTTGCTGTGTTCTCACAAGACACAGAGAGAGAGGGAGCAAGCCTACTGGTGTCTCTTCTTATAAGGCAATAAATCCTGTCATGAGGGTCCCACCCTCATGACCTCATCTAAACTTAACTATCTGCCAAAGTTTTCATCTTTAAATTCCATTATCATTGGGGGTTAGGCCTTCAAAATATGAATTTTGGGAACACATTCAGTCCATAGCAGGACTAACAGGCACAGATGAGTGTAATAGGACTATATGGAACATTGGGAGACTAAGTGACCATTTATAAACTAAAAGAATTTAGTGGGTACCACATTAATCCCCCCAAAGATATTAACAATGTGTGACAGTCATAAACTTGATTTGGTTCTTGAGGCCAGGCTAGGATTAATTGGCTTTCATCTCTCAACTACTTTCTCAAATTTATATCCTCGGATTTGCAGTCCTGAAGCAGTTGCCCTTTTCAGGTTTGCAAAGACTTCTCTTTCTCACTCTCTCTTTTCTCTTTTATTTCAGCCAGTTCATTCCTGAGTGCATCATTTTCACATAAAAGCTTGACAAAAGGAGCCGATGGCATCCAACACTTATCATTCATATCTATGTGTTACTTGATCTTCTTCGCCAGTTATTGCCGGACAATTTTACCAAGTGCTAGTGTGTAACATACTCACTATTTTTCTAGCCACTGCTACCCACCCACTAAAGTGATGCCACATTCTTCAGGTGTTTGTTAGGGCAGGACCATAATTCCATAAACTAATGCCCATATCAGTCAGGATAGGCTAAACTATGCCATAATAAACAACTCCCAAATCTCAGTAGCTTAGTAACAACAACAAAGACATTTATTTCTTATACTGCTGTATGTCATGGAAGAGTGAGGTAAGGGCATATGCTTCCGACACTCACGAAGTGCCTGATGGACTAAGCCTGATGCAGTCGCTGCCGTCCCAAGCTACACATTTGGAACATTGGGGCCACTGAATATAGTTCTTGAAGTGTATGTTTTATCCTATTGCAGACATAAATTATATTCTTTATTTCCCTTCTACTTTCTATAGCAGAAAGTAAAGATTGTATATAATTACTGCTTGATTGAGAAATAAAAAATCAAAGCAAAACCAAAACAAAATAAAAAACATTGAACCACCTCTCAAAATAAGAAATCTATATACTTAACTTGTTCATATAATATTAGATTTAAAAAATTGCTTGCATTTTCCCAAAATCAAGTAGAAAGTTCTCTGTTTCTACTACTCTTCTCTGTCTAGACTAAATAAGTTTATTTATGATTTATCATGAATAAACAATAAAACTTTGTATTGAGAATCTGCAATATTCCAGCTATCATGTTATAGGTACTATAAATACATAAAGGAAATAGAAAGAGGAGTATTATTTCATAAGAGAACAGATATTAAATAACATAGAAAATTCTCAACAAGTATACAGTTAATCTGTGATTTTAGGAAGTGTTAAATTTAGGGAGAAAATCACAAACTACATAAAGCTTATCCTTACATCGTATTTTCTCATTTTTCCCTCCTGAATACTCTTCTTTCTTTCTACCTCATTAGTCTAGATTCTCCAGAATTATAGCTGGTAGTCTCAGCACTTTATTGTGGAGCTGTGTTAGGCACCATCTCGCTTCACTTACCCATTTTTAACTTTTTTTATTTTCACATCAAAACATGCCTAGAAAAATTGCACTTCCCAGATTATCACATATGTCCCCCCAAATTCACACAATGGCTATATGCTCCCTTATGAGTGGTTTACATGTTAATTTAAACAAGGAACATCTCTATTATCAGAAGAAAAGAAGTCATAAACATAAAATAAATTTTAAAAATAAGTCCTCTTAAAAAAAAATTTAAAAATAAAAATAAAAATAAGTTCTCTTAACTTAAAGAAGTTACCAGAGCTATGTGTAGGGCAGTTGGGTATATAATTTCGTTCACAAAAGATAGATGATAAAGAAATTGTCTTTATTAAACATGTATGCTTGAAGCAGTGTGTTAAGCTACTTTTACATATATTCTATCAATTTTGTATAGATATTATCATCACCAAGTGACAAATGGATAAATTGAACATTAGAAACTCGTGCAACAGAATTAAGTTAGGACTAACTGTAGGACAAGCACCCAAATCTGGGCTTCTATTCTTACACTTTTATGTCTATTCTAACATGCTAACTGTTAGCCCTCATGAAACCATGTTATACGGGCAGTTAAATAGAGGTCATTTTATAGTAAATAACTCCAGTTGATGAGATTCACCAATGCCCTCTTAGAATTTTAGCCAGTAGTAAAACATGAACTTATGTAAAAAAAAAAAAAAAAAGCTGAAGAAATACTGTCTCAGTTTTCTATTGATACTGTAATAAATTACCACACGCTCCATGGCATAAAGCAACACATTTATTTCTCGTAGTTCTGCAGTCAGAATTCGGTGTACTTGGCTGAAACTCAAAATCAAGGTTTCAGCAGAGTTGTGTTTCTCTCTGGAGGTCCCAGAGGAGAATCTCCTTCCATACCATCCCAGTTGCTGGCAAAATTCACTACCTGTAGCTGAGGTTGTGCTTCTTTGCAGGCCATTAGCTCCCAGCAGCCTCTCTTCCAGTACTTATGTGTGGGTTCCTACATCTTTGAACGAGCCGCAGTACATGGAATATTTCTAAGTGCTGTATCTCTTCTGCCACATCTCTCTCTAAGTTCAGCAGAGAAAGTTTCCCCACTTTGAAGGACTCCTGTGATTATATTGGGCCCACCAGTTAATCCAGTATAACCAACTCATCTCAAATTCTACAATCACATCTGCAAAGTCCCTTTTGATGTGTATTCACATAATAAAAGGTTCCTGAGGTTAGGGTATAAATCGTCTTTGGAGAAGGGGTATTAGTCTACCACAAACAATTGCAGTGACAAACTAAAACTCATAAAATGGAAACTGGTAAATTTTTCTCACACTGAAAAAAATGTACCATCACTCAGAATTACTCGAATTCTCCCTACATAATATTATAGCTATTTGTGTACCTTTTAACCATCCTTTTGAATTAGATGTCCTAATTATAACCTAAACTCATTGAAGTGAACTCAAAAATAGTTTGACAGCTGAAAATGTTCACAACAGATGACTATATATTGTTGCAATGAGCTCTTTTATTTGCTTATTTAAAGTCTGGGTCACAAATGTTACAGTTTCTATTTTTATTTCCTTCCAAGTGTGTTTCAGCACCCTTTTGTCAATACAGCCACTTAAAGGGAAAAGATTTGAATAGCACCAATGTTATGATTTTTTTAAAAATGTAAATTCTAAACATAATTTCTATTTAGTCTGAATGAGAGATACACATGTCATGAAAGTTACTCATCTTTATTTTATAAATAAAAGGGAATGACACAACTATAATATGATAAATGCCAGAAGACACTGCTTTCAAAAATAGCAGATTACTAATTGACCTTTTTCTGCAGCTACCACACTATTTTTCATTTCAGCAGTTAGCTATCTTTCTGACAAGTAAATTCCTTAAAAATGTGTATGACATTTAACTGGATAGAGTTATTTGTCATTGAATAATTTAATGTCATCTCTTATTGCTTCAATTTAAATGGTTGATCTAATTTTTATTTGCACTATAAAATTTAGATGATTCATATTATATTGGTTAATGTCTAAATACTTTAAAAATTTAGATAGATGTGCTTTTCACTTGTCAACACAATCAAATGAGACATATGGGATTGAGATTAAACTGTTGCTTAAGCCCCATGATAAAATACATTTACTTTATCCTTTTCCTTTGATCTTTCTTATTCACTTCTCCTCTGAATCTTTTCTAGACCTCATTTACATTTCTGTATCTACAATAATTTCGTGAATTCATCAGTTGAACAACTTGGACTGATATCCCTATTTTCTTCTTTGCTTTTTTCTAAAGTTCCAGGGTATGTATTAACCATCTTTTTTAAACCAAATTAAATGTCCTTTCTTAGAATTGCACTGAAAATGAATTTTAATGCTGTTTATGAAAAGTATAGATAACATTTCCTTATTGGTCTACCTTTTACTCACTATAATTTTCATAGGTATTATGTTCTGATTAAATTACTTATGTTAACTTCTATAGACATTAACTTCTTCAATACTTTTCAACAATTTATATATATAGTACTTTTCTGAAGATATCACCTGTTTTTATCACCTTTTTCTGATTTATCTGCTATTACAAATAGTTTTGAAAATTGTAGATAATTTGCCATAGTACTAAAAGATGTGTGTGTATGTGTGTGTGTGTGACAGAGAGAGAGAAGTTGCTGAATAAATCTGCTAAATCAATTTTGTTCTGCACAAAGGAGAATGATACTATAAGTTATCGCTCTACTAATTGTGATACTAATTCATTTATTTCCTCTAGTCTTCATTGCTTATGTCGAATAACATTCAGGCAAAATTATAGACCTATTCCTAGGTCTATATTATATTTTCATAGACTTTTAGAGAGAAATGGTAAAAGAAAAAATAGCAATTATTTAATTAATATGATGAAAAGGTGAGACTTAAAGTACAAAACATAAATATTCCAGTTTCCTCCCCTGTGATTGTACTAAATCTGTATATAGACCTATGCTACTTTTTACCTTTAAAGTTAGTTGGATAATAATACAGACTTTTCTCCTTAAGTGTTGTGACGAATAATTAACAGGAAGGACTCTCTGAAGATTAATGATGTGGGCTAGGTTTCCAGCTAAACAAGTTATGTAAACACTGCATAGAAGGAAGGCATATAAATCTATCATACATATTTTATATTGGACAACACTGGGAGGATGCAGAAGATTTATTGCCCAAGAACTGCTGTTGCATGTAATTCTTTGTCTTTTTCATATCTCAGTAGTTTTGTCTGGAAAGTTGTTTTAACCATAGTTTCTCATCCATTATCATTATCAAATTTATAAGCTGTGGCCGAAGTCATCTGCATTAGCTGTTTATTACATCATTCACTAAAGTCGTGAAAAAAATTACTTTGAAACCTGTCTTAATGAAAATTTATATAATGGCTTTAAGCCCTTGATGTTTTACTTATATTTTTAAATATTCTACTCAATTTCCCTTTTTTGCATGATATTATTTTTAGTGTTTTCATAGCACAGTGTGTTATTAACAAATAAATTTATAAAATTATACACTTAATGAATGTTCTTGATAAAATAGCACTTTGCCTTGTCTTATGATTTCACTTTCAATAAATGGTCCAAAAACAATGTTACTACTAATTATTCTCATTTTCCAACACACTGTGCTCTCATTTTCTTATTTTTATTTTACATTGTTTTCTCGTTTTTCAAAGAATATATACGCCTAGAAAAAATAGAAGTACTTAATATGTACCTTTTACTTACTGATTGCTTTTCTTATGTCACTAGTAGTATAACCTAGACACTGACAGATTGATTTAAAATACAGCGAGGAACTAGTATTTAGTGGGAGAGATGATTGCTAATTGCATTGAAAAAGAAATATATTAGGGATTTTACTCTGACTTATAAACATCCCAATTTTCTTATTTTAGTGTCTTTAAAATTTAGACTTACCATTTTTAAAAGTTGCTGCTAATAACCGTGGAGAAGGAAGCCTAAAATAATATTTTTTTAATGTTTGAAGATTTTAAAAAACTTTTATGAAAGCACAGAACAATGTTTACAGAGACAAATGAATGTATGTGCACCCACCATATCTTGTATTTTATTGTGTGACCACTGAAAGGATGAAAACTCCTAACTCTCCCACAATCATAAAGAACATTTCATCTGTGTCTTTTAAGAAAAGTTACACAGATTGTGTCTTGGAAAAATGATTGTGATGCATAATTTGAGAAGAAAAGGAAAGTATATGGAAGTCTTTTAGATCTGAATTGTAGTTAGGTAAATTGAAAGATATCACTTCACATGTCACTCAGAACTGACTTAACCAGAGCTCAATAAATGATTGCGTTATTCTATCTCAGATACGACTAGATTTTGTGGGATGAAAATGAATACAAGATAATTTCTAATTTCAAGTGTTTTATGATTTGATAATTCATGTCACCAGGATTTTTAATATATTAAATAGTTTAGTATCATAAGTGATATACAGATAGAAAACTACACATTCAAGTATGATTTTATTTTTCTGTTGACTTGGGGAAAATTAGGAAAAGCTTTAGATACCCTTTATTTTCTATTATTATTATTTTTTAACATTTACTTGTACGTATTTGTGGGGTACAGTGTTTTGTTTCAATGCACGCATATACTGCACAATGATTCACTTACGGTAGATAGCATAGTTTTATACACATTAATCTACCATTTTTCCTGCTCTGCCTTCTCCTCCCTATACCTCTGGTAGCCATTATTCTACTGTCTTCTATGAGGACCACTTTTTTTTTTTTTTTTTTTTGTAAAATTCCACATATGTCCCGCGCTACCGTCTCGCCAGCAAGAACGACGCGGCACACAAAGGATCCTTCTGCAGATCAGCTTTAATGCATCTTGAGAGGGAGAGCATAAGCTTGCCAAAAATGGAGACCCCGAGCGAGGGAACCCGCGCCCTTTATATAGAGACTGCTCCTCGCCTAGGACGTGCTCCTACCTTATTGGTGGCTGCCTAATCGGCCCAGGCGTGTTACCGAGCAGCCCTGCCCTCCACCGGAAATCAGCGCCATCTTGTAATGGCGATTTCGGGCAGCTCCTCACATCTCCCCCTTTTTTATCATTTAAAGCGGCTGGTACAAGCTCGGCGGTCGCGGACAAATTAGCCAGCGTTCCTGTCCTAGGTCGTCCCTCCACAGACTTTGACCTTACCCGTCATAGGTTGACCCTATCGCCACCGGGCACCATGTCTTAGGTTGGTTCAAGTCTGGGGGAAGTTGCCCGTCTCTGGACACACTGGAGCCTGTTGTTACACATAGACCTGTTTGAGCAAGGGCGAACTCCTCTGAACAAGCTTCAGGGAGGCCAGCCAACAGGAAGGGGGAAGGGGAGTCAGAGCAGGCTAATCCTTAAGCATGGACAGCCAAACGTCAGGGTTGGCCCCCTGTTCCAGGGCTAGAAATGCCTGGGTGATGACTACCCTGTCTCTCTGGGTCTGGGCTTTTAATCTGCAGACCAACCATAGTAGGAGCACAGTTCCCCCACATAAGAACATGCCAACCCCAATCACTCCTGCCCACTCCTTGAAGTGGGACACGGCCGTTTTAATCCATGAGGACAGTCCGGCTGCGAAGGAGACATCCACTCTTGTTGAATTCACGGACACAATGGCCATGCGCAGCTGGTTTATCAGGTTGTCAAATTCTCTCGTCCAACCTGTTGAAAGATGCTGGGATAATTGTTTAGACAAATTTGCAGCTTTGGTATACTTTTTATATTGGATACTGGTGACACATAACCCTGAATATTTCCATTGACACCCCAATTGAGCAATTTGCCATAAAACGTCTATTTGTTCCTGCACAAGATCCACCCGCTGGTTAACCACCATTAATCCTCCCTTCAGCTGAGCGTTTAGCGCAGTCTGTGTTTCTAGGGCCTGTGTTACCGCGGAGGACAAATTATTCAACGTGGTGGCAGTCTGTACCGTGGTAG
Organism: Cynocephalus volans; assembly: GCF_027409185.1. Lineage (NCBI taxonomy): Eukaryota > Metazoa > Chordata > Mammalia > Dermoptera > Cynocephalidae > Cynocephalus > Cynocephalus volans. The sequence goes on from NC_084468.1 coordinate 121,156,137, forward strand.
TCAAGGAGACGGCAGCAGCTGTGGCTGCACCCGCCGCCAGGGATACGGCGGCGACTATTGCCGCAGTGAGACCAAAATCCCTCCTCTGCCTGAACAAGACCATAGTATTGGGAGCTTCTACTGGGACAGGAATCCATCTAGGCATTCGAGCAACTATGGCCAAATTGAACAGCGTAGCATTCCAGCACTGTGCATAAAAGCAAGTATAGTTATCACAAGCAATCTGACTCCTCTCATCACTAATATTAGTTAAAATAAACATGAAAGGAGGATAAAGGCAAACTGGTGTTGGCGGGACAGAGTAATTTGTTCCAAGCTGTTTTATGGACACAGTGGATTCAAAGGACTCAGTCACATTCCACTCAAAAGAGGCATTTCCCCAACCACCGCCTTTTGAAAAGGCAAACGGTGAAAGGTCCGTGCAGCTGCCATTTACCCCACACAACAGCCAAACATCAAATGGGTTGGAACGGATCGCCATCGTGGGGTTTTGATATGTCCAATTTAGGCCTGAAGAGGTAGCATTATACTGGGTACCCATATAAGGCGAAAAGGTAAAGTAATTTTTTAGTGCCCACCCCGCCTTTTTAGACTGGCAGCCCGTCCAGGGCGGGGTATCTCCCTCCCTTTCTCCTCGACTCTGGTTGGCCTTGTCCCCATACTTGTGGGGGCCCTGGGAACGGGGGCCCATCTTCACGTTTTTTTGAACCACTTGGTGTTGTTCTGTGAGCGGCGGAAGGAGTCGCCCTTTGATATCTCTAACGGAACGGCAGAGAGCAGCCTTATGATATCCCTTGGAACAGCGGGAACAGAGGGAGTCTGTACTCTGGGGGCCCTTATCCCTGTCCGGGGCTTGGCAGTCCTTTTTTAAATGTCCCGGTTGACCGCATTTAAAACAAACTCTCTGGTTCCGCCCCTGTCTTGGCTGTCCCTGTCTAGGCAGTCTCTGCGACTGGAGGATGGCAGCTGCCAGCCCTGCATTGGTCAGGGGTCCCCCGAGTTCTCGACAAACTCTGAGCCAATCCTGTAAACCTTTACCCTTTCTGGGCGCTATAGCCGTGCGGCATTCCTGGGTAGCCTGTTCAAAAATCAGTTGCTCAACAAGAGGCGCAGCCTGATCAGGGTCCCCAAAGATGCGCCCCGCTGCTTCTGTCATTCGAGCCACAAAATCTGAGAATGGTTCCTGAGGTCCCTGAATGATCTTAGTAAGTTGTCCAGAAGCTTCCCCTTTTTTGGGGAGTGCCTTCCAAGCCTTAATGGCAGTGCTAGAAACTTGAACATAAGCACCCCATGGGAAAGCCGTCTGATCAGCGGCAAATGGGCCCTGGCCTGTTAACATATCAAAGGTCCAATCTCGCTGCTCGGGGGTCAGTGCAGCAGCATTTGCCCTGGCTTGAGCTTGTGCAGCCTCATGCCATAGCGCCTTCCATTCCATGTATTGACCCATGGTAGGGAGCGCTGCCTTAGCCAACATTTGCCAGTCAGCGGGTGTCATAGCCACACCAGCAAACCTTTCTAGCATTACTAGAGTAAAATTGGCATTTACACCATATTTTCTAACCGCCTCTGCTAGATCCTTAATTTGGGTGTACTCGACGGGGGCATGAACTCTCCCTCCGCCCTCAACCTCAAAAACTGGGAAGGCAGCTTGAACCTTTTTCCTCACTTTATCAGAGAGGAATGAGAAGGGATTAGAAGACTGCACGTAAGGAGGAGGCGCCGAAGGCGCAGGCCGTGCGGGGGCCACTGGGGGCGGCCGGCATTTCCACTCCCCGAGTGGTCTCCGCCGCCTGTCGGGATGATATCTCTCCTCCTCGTACCTGGCAGCTTCCTCCTCCAAATCGGATTCCTCACTAGGGCTGAGGGGATCGGAGTCGGACTCATCCAGATTTAAATCTTCTAATTCTTGTTTTAAGGCCCCCAGCTCTTGCATAGGGTAGAGGCCTCCTTCTTTCCCTTCCAACTTTTGTCTGGGTTTTGAAATCCCTCCTTTACCGGCAGATGTGCCGGGAGTGTCACTTTGTTGTTTTAGAATCTCTCCCTCGTCCGTAGACTTACCGGGAGGGCCCTTTTTCTTATGGGAGACGTCTCTCCTCCTGCGGGTACCCATCCTCTCACTCCGTTCAGTTTCTGACATGCTGTCTTGGACCTCCTCTAATGTATTTTGCCCTACTATCACTACCGGTTTACAGCCCTCATCTTCTAAGCAATTTTTAATAAACTTCCAAATGGTCTTGGTGCCCTGACGGAGGTCTCCCTCCGCGTACTTGCGGTCAAGGTCTCTGCCTAGTTTGTTCCAAGAGCTCAAAGTCAAGGAGCCGGAACAAGCAAACCACGGCGCTACACGATCTACCTCTTTTACAAAATTTTTGAGCACACGGCCCCCTACCTTTATATCACGTTGTCTCAGCACGGCCTCTAACGCGGTAACCATGGACTGAGTGGAACCCATAACGCGCCCCACTCCGTGGGAGGCGCTGTGAGACACGCCGTTCCCTTACGTACTAGAGGCTCACACAGGTCTCTGGTGCAGCTGCTTATCTACGTCAGTCTGACCACACCAACGGGCGATTTCAAAACCTTTTAAACCAACCGGATTAACCCCAGACCAAGAACAGGCATACCTCTCCGAACTTACCCTCCTGCAGTTCTGAATCCTCCCTGTCTCCAGGGGGTCTCCGAAGGTGCTGACGATGACACAAGTTCCCGGGTTTCGGCACCAAATGTCCCGCGCTACCGTCTCGCCAGCAAGAACGACGCGGCACACAAAGGATCCTTCTGCAGATCAGCTTTAATGCATCTTGAGAGGGAGAGCATAAGCTTGCCAAAAATGGAGACCCCGAGCGAGGGAACCCGCGCCCTTTATATAGAGACTGCTCCTCGCCTAGGACGTGCTCCTACCTTATTGGTGGCTGCCTAATCGGCCCAGGCGTGTTACCGAGCAGCCCTGCCCTCCACCGGAAATCAGCACCATCTTGTAATGGCGATTTCGGGCAGCTCCTCACATGATAGTTTGACTTCCTATTTTCCTATTTGGACTCCCGTTATTGCTTTCTCTTGCCTTACTGTACTGGCTGGAACTTCTACTAATATGTGAATAAGAGTGGGGAAACTGAACATCTTTACTTTGTTTCATATCTTAGAGAAAAAGCCTCTAGTTTTTGTCCATTCAGTATGATATTAACTGTGAGTTTGTTGTATATGGCCTTTATTGTGCATTCTTTATATGCCTAATTTGTTGACTGTTTTGATCATGATGTAGTACTGAATTTTATCAAATTCTTTCTCTGCATATGATCTAGTGATCATATGATTTTGGGTTGTTTTTTTTTTTTTTTTTTTTTTTTACTTCATTCTGTTGATGTGATATATCACTTTTATAGATTTGTGTATGTTGAACCCTTCTTGCACTCCTGGGATAATTCTCACTAGATCATGGTGTATGATCTTTATAATGTGTTTCTGTGTTTTGTTTTCTAGTATTTTGTTGAGGTTGATTGAATCTTTGTTTATTTGGGATATTGTTCTGTAGTTTTCTTTTCTCTTTATGTCTTTTTTCCAATTTGGATATGAGGCTAATGCTGGCCTAGCAGAATGAGGTTGGAAGTATTCCCTCCTCTTCAATTTTTTGGAAGAGTTTGAGAAGAATTGGTGTTTTTTTTCTTCTTTAAATGTTTGGTAGAATTCAGCAGTGAAGCTATCTGGACCTGGGGTTTTCTTTGCTGGGAGATTTTTTTGTTACTTATTTAATCTCGTTACTCATTATCAGTCTGTGTAGGTTTTCTAGTTCTTCATAATTCAATTTTAGTAAGTTGTATATGTTTAGGAATATATCTATTTCTTCTAGGTTTTCCAGTTTGCTTGCATACAATTATTCGTAGTAGTCTCTTATGATCCTTTGTATTTCTGTGGTATCAGTTGTAATGTCTCCTTTTTCATTTCGGATTTTATTTATTTAAGGCTTCTCTCTTTCCCTTTTTTCCCTTCATTAATCTAGCTAAAGGTTTATCAGTTTTGTTTATCTTTTCAAAAAACCAGCTCTTTGTTACATTTATTTTTATTTTTCTTAATCTCCAATTCATTTATTTCTACTCTGATCTTTGTTATTTCTCCCTACTGATTTGGGGCTTTGTTTGTTCTTGTTTTTCCAGCTCCTTGAGGAGTAACATTAGGTTGTTTATTTGGTGTCTTATCTTACTTCTTTTTTGGTGAAGACATTCATTGCTATAAATTTCCCTCTTAGAACTGCTCTTGTTGCGTGCTGTAGGTTCTGGTATTTTGTATTTTCATTTTCATTTTCATTTGTCCTCGGGAAATTTTTAATTTCTTTCTTAATTTCTTTTTGACTCGTTCATTGTTTAAGAGTGTATTGTTTAATCTGCATGTATTTGTATGGTTTCTAGTGTCTCTTTTGTTGTTAATTATTAGTTTTATTCCATTGTGATCAGATAAGATAGTTGATATGATTTCAAGTTTTTAAAATTTGTTGAGTCTTGTTTTGTGTCCTAAGATATGGTCTATTCTAGAGAATGTAACATGTACTGCTGAGAAGAATGTGTATTCTTCAGCTGTTGGATGAAATGTTCTATAAATATCTGCAAGATCAAGTTGGCCTACAGTAGAGATTAATTTTGCTATTTCCTGGGTAATTTCCTGTCTGAATGATCTGCCCTTTGTTGAAAGTGGGGTATTAACATCCCCAACTATTACTGGGTTGCAGTCAGTGTCTCCCATTAGGTCCAGTAGTAATTGCTTTATATAATTAGGTGCAGAGTTGTGTATATATATATATTTAGAGTTGTTATGTCCTCTTGTTGAATTGAACTCTTCATCATTATATGATATCCTTTGCTGTCTTTTTTTTTTTTTTTTAATTTCCTTGGCTTGAAATCTATATTATCTGATACAAGTATAGCTACTCCTGCTCTTTTTTGGTTTCTATTTGCATGAAATATCTTTCAGCCAGTATGTGTCTGTATGGGTTAAGTGAATTTCTTGTAGGCAGTACATTGATGGTTCTTATTTTATAATCCATTCAGCCACTGTCACTGTGTCTTTTAATGGGGCATTTAATCTGTTCATATTTAGGGTTATTGCTTATATTTAGAAACTTGCTATTGCCATTTTGCTATCTTTTCCCTTGCTGTTTTGTGGATCATTTTTTTCTTTTCTTCTGGTTTTACTGTCTTCCTTTGTGGTTGAATGGTTTTGTCTTGCTTTACATTTTACTGTTTATTTATTTCTAGTATGTCACTTCTGAGTTTTTGTATTGTGGTTACCATGAGGCTTACAAAAAACATTTTATAATTATAACAAATTATTTTAGACTAATAACAACTTAACTTACATATCTAAGAAAAAAGAAAAAATCAAAGCCAACTCTATGCTTTGGCATCATTTCCTCCTAACTTTTTGACAATTTGTTGTTTCAAGATATATCTTTTCATATTGTTTTCCTTTTTGTATGGTTGTTGCATATGTCAGTGTCTTGTTAGATTTGCCCTTTAATCTTCATACTTCAGATGTAAGTGGTTTATTCACCACCCTTATGATATTGGAGTATTATTCTGAGGTGGTCTGTAAATTTATTTTACTAATGAGTTCTATACCTTCATATGTTTTCTTGCTACTCCTTAATGTCATCTTCTTTTAGATTGAAGAACTCCCTTTAGCATTTCCTGTAATACAGGTCTAATGCTGATGAATTCCTTTAGCTTTTGTTTGTCTGGGAAGATCTTTGATTCTCCTTCACATTTGAAAATTAATTTTGCTGGGTCCATAATTGTTGGTTGACAGTCTTTTTTTTTCCTTCATCGCCCTGAATATATCATTTCATTCTATTCAGGCCCTTGGGATTTCTACCGAGAAATCCACTGTGAAACATATTAGGCCTCCATTGAATGTTACATACTTCTTTTCTCTTGCTGCTTTCAATATTCTTTCTTTGTCTTTGGTTTTTGATAATTTGATTATGATGTGCCTCGGGGTGTTTCTCCTTGGATTGAATTTGACCGGCAACCTCTGAACTTCCTGTACCTGGATGCTGTCATCTTGCTCCATACTTGGGAATTTTTCAGCCATTATTTTCTTGAATATGACTTTTACATCTCTTCCTTTTTTTTTTTCCTCCTTCTAGTATGCCAATTATGTGGAGGTTATTTTGCTTGAGGGTTTCCCATATTTGCTGTATTTCTTTTTCATTTTTCTTACTCTTTTTCTCTTTTTGCTCTAATTGGATAATTTCATGTGTTTCATCTTCCAGCTTAGTGATTCTTTCCACTGTTTGATTAAGTCTGCTGTCAGGGCTTTCTATCAAGTTTTTCCATTCAGGAAATGTATTCTTTATTTCTAGAATTTCTATTTGTTTTTTGGGTTTATTTTTTTAATTTCTTCTATTCCTTTGTCAAGTTTCTCATCTGCTCTTGAATTACTTTCCTGATATAATTTAATCTTCTATCTGTACTTTCTTGTGATTCCCTGAACATCCTTAAGAAGGTTATTCTAAATTCTCTAACAGACATTACATAGATCTGCTTTTCTTCTGCATTCACTGCTGGTGCTTTGCGTGTTTCAGTTGGTGGCTATGTATTTCTCTCTTCTGTCTCTATTTTTGTGTCTCCACGTTAATGTCTAGGTATTTGAGAAAACTGCTATTTACTGCTGATTCTCTGGGGAAGGCTTTTTCTGTCGATCATTAATCACTAAGATGTCTGGTTGGAATGGAAATTCCAGCCCAGGATGGGATATTTCCTGAAAATTGAGCCCCATGTAGTTCTATTGCCATGACCAATTTCCACTGAGACCAGCTGTCTATGCTGCACCCACTTTTTCCTTAGTTGGTCAGCCTTACCCCTGCACTCCAACTGCTTCCTGTGGGCCATGCCATGTAGGCTCCCTCCTGATAACTCACCGGCCTCTGGGCAGCTCTTTCTTTCCAGTTGTTTGCAACCACTTGCTCCTATGCAAACCTAGGGGAATTATGCCAGAGGTCTTTATGGTCTGTGGGCTGCTGTGGTGAGGTCTGAGGCCTGCCTCTCCCCTGCAGACTCCAAGCAGGTTTATGCAAAGGGTGCCATGGCTTTTTCCAGCTTCCATCCATGTGTAACACCTAGTTTCTGCTTCTGTACCAGGCTGGCTCAGAACAAGAGGCACCATTCCTACACCCTCTCACTGTTGCCTCTTGTGCCTTCACAAACTCCATGGGTCTTTCTTCTTCTTCTCCCAGCTCCAGTGGTTCCAGGTTGGAAGCCTTTGCTTTTTAATAGTTGTAATCTTGTTATTTGTGGGAGGGTAAGATGCTAGGAATTGTGTCTCTGCCATCTTGATGGTGTCATTCCTAGGTACACTTTAAATGATGAATAGGATTTGGGCAGAGAAAAGACATTGCAGGTGGAAGAATTAGCATGAGTATGAACGAAAGAAATGGTCTAGAAAGAAATCTGGTCACAAGTATCTAATACAGCAGTGACATAAATAATGAATGTGTCTATATGTCTGGGAAAAAATGTACATCTTATCTTATTTTCTAAATAAAATTAAAAAGTCAAAAGTTAGGGCCGAGCCCGTGGCGCACTCAGGAGAGTGCGGCGCTGCACGGCAACGCTCCCACCACGGGTTCAGATCCTATATAGGAATGACCGGTGCACTCACTGGCTGAGTGCTGGTCACAACAAAGACAAAAAAAAAATTAAAAAGTAAAAAATTTTAAAAAATTAAAAAATAAAAAAGTCAAAAGTTATAAAAGACCTACCATGAAATGCATATTACAATACTCCTCATATTACGATTTAAGCAACTAGTCACAAAGTTCTCATATAAACTTCCACTTATGTTCTATGTGTATACAAGCAAATATGTTATTAAATCTTGTTTTAACTTTTACACAAATAGTAGTACAAGACATATTATTCTCCATTTTGATTTTAAACATAGCATCTCTCTGACATTGTTCTTTATCAATTATATTCTTCTTAAATCTCTGTAACATGAAAGTTGAGTTGACTAGTTTCAGCAAAGTAGCACGAATTACCTTTTGATTGCAGGGATCCGTAGAATGCCTTGTTGGTCAGAAAATGGAGGCATCTTGTGTGTACTACTGTCAAGTAGTGGTGGTGAAAGGAAGAGGCAAAATGAGATAATTATTAAAAGAGCTATTTTAGAAGATGGCAAATAATAATGGAACAAAACCATCTTTGGTAGCACCAAGAGTTCTATTTAATTTCAAAGTCCAACATTTACTAAGTCTATAAACTTGAGAAAATTATCTTTCTGGAGCAGAAAGTTATCACATATCAGTTATCACATTTATACAGTGTACAATAACTAATTCACAGGATATTTGTAATGCTTAAGTGGGAGTTTAGTTCCTGGCCCATAATATGCATTTTATAGCATTTTATAATTATTTAATAATTATCCATCATTTTAAAACAAAAGCTTATGGTCACCAATGTTTTTAATGTTTAATAATTATATATGTTCTATGCCTGTGTTTAGTTTGTGTTGTTTTATGCACTTATTTAATATTTTGAGTTCTGTAAAGCAGAATCACACTGATCAGTGGTTTTTTTAGGGTAATGCTAGGTGCTAAAATAGGCAAACTCCAAAATTGGTGAAATTACATAATAGTTTATTTTCCATTTATGGAGTAGCCTGACCCAGGTGTTCCTGGTTAGGGGGTGGCTCTCCCTCACATAGTGACTCAGAAACTCGGTTCCCTAACATCTTGTGACCCTGCAGTCCTCAAGGACTTTAGGGTCTTCTTCCAGACAGTGGAAACCAAAGTTGTGGAGAAGCCTCAACTACTTCTCAAATGTTCTAGTCCGAATGAGATACTCGTGTCTGTTCATATTTCATATGGCTACACATGGAGGTGAGAAGGGCAGGAAAACATAGCCCCCCCGGCAAGGTAGCTGCCTTTCTTGACAACTCTGCACTCTGGAAAGTGGATAAATTTTGGTCAACAGCTGCTGTTTCAGCCATATTAGTCCAATACTTGTCTTCCACAAATAAATAAACTTAAGACTCAACAATTGTTGGTTCAACTTAGGTATTTATTGCTTGCTTTCAGTTTTTTTTTTTTTTAAATCTAATGCTATTTTGTAACACAATGGGTAGAATTTCAATTAAACTGTGAACAGTTTGAAAGGAGAAAATGTTAGATTATTGTACTAGACAAATAATGTTGCCAGTATATTTACACTTAATTACAGGATATAGAGTTTCATTTTCCTGTTTAAAATAATTATTTAGTATTAAGGAATTATCATAAAATATGACATTATTAAGAAGATTTATCATTTTTGTGCTGGGTCTTTATTTAGGAATTTAGCACCGTGGTTGCATACATCATGATAATGAAAAAGCATTATTCTGCTTTATGCTGCCTGCAGAATAAACAGTAGAAAAATGGAAACTGCCTCTACTGCATAAGCCACAGGGTAACTGTGCAGAATATGATCTAAATGGAGGATGCTAAAATTTTTGAAAGCTGTAGGTTCAAAACTTGTTCCAAGGTCTCCCATTAATAGCACAGATATTTTTTTAAGTCTATGTTTGAAGGCCTTTGCCTCTACATTCAGTTATTGAGGCAGTAGGAAACATATGCTCTACTGTGTACAAAGTATTTCTGAGCAACTCAAAGGAGACACTATGAAGATATTTAAAGAGAATGCTATCATATAAAAATTGCTTATGCAAATGTTTTAATTATTGGTATTTCATCACTGTATCATATTTTTAAACAAGACAAAAATGTTTTCAAATCCTGATTGAATATATGAAGAAAAAATATTTTATTAGGTAAACTAAAATATTTATTCATTCAGACACCAACTGAACATCTTCTATGTGCCAGGAACTGTTCTGGACACTGGAGATCCAACATGGACAAAATACATGGGCTCCCACCTCCCCATTTTTCTTTTACTTCACAAACCTGGAAATATTTCCTTAGGCAACAAATTAAGAAATACCACACACACACATGCCGCTATCTTTGAAGAGCAAATTTTAGTTTGATTTATGGGTCTATTTTAACAAGGACTTCAAAAACTATACTGTGGTTTTTATTTTCCCATATCAACATTAGCATTCTGCATCATTTGAAAACATCACTAGTAAAACAAAAAGGGAACTAGCATCATAAGATTAACATCTGAAAACAATTTGGTTGGTAGGTTTTTCCCTTTCTATTTAAAGTATGGCCCACAAATTAGCAGCGTCAGCATCACCTGGCAGAATATTAAAATCAGAATCTGCATTTAACAAAATCCCCAAGTGATTGTATGACCATTAAAATTTGAGTGGCCTCTATCTGATCTATGTAAAACCTCTTTTCTGCTTCCTCTTTACTGACAAAACCTGTATTCTGTTCACATTTTGGGTGGTCATGTTAATTATCATACTTTTCCAGCCCCAGGGGACAAAGGTTGATTAGACTAAGCCAAGCATGAGAATTTAAATCTCCTTGCCTCTGACTGTTTAAGCAGTGGCATGTGCTGCAACCCTAAAGAAAGCTCCATAGGAAACATTTTTAGGATTTATTTTTAAAATGTTCTTATTGTTAAAAAGATACACAAAACAAGAGCTTGCCTCCTCTTTCACTCTGGATATTTCTTTTCTTTTTTTTTTTTTTTTTTTTCCTGCAAGCAATGTCTGAGAGGGCCACTGCCCTCTTGGGACTGTGCAGAAAAGACAAAGGACTAGCAGAGAAGCCGAGCTAAATCTTCAAGACCTAGAGTCCTTTCTTCTGGCCCAGGAACCACTCTGCTGCCAGAATTCTTAATGAGATAATGAACGCTCCCTTGTTGACCTCCTTCAGCTGGCCTTCCTGTTGCTTATCCTAACATACATATGGACTTAAAATAATCATTGAACTCCATAGCGAGATTAGCCATATTGTCTTTAAATCTCCACCTTCTAAATCCACAGATGGGTTAATTCATGTGGATTTGTGTTCGTGAATTATAGATGGATGGTGAGATGTTCCCAAACGAATGGCAGCCTACGCATCAAATTTATTTGTTGAATTATGACTGAAATAAAGTATAGTCAAAATTTTCCTATGTGGATTTCCCTGCAATTTAAAGATTAAATTTTTAAAATTAATTTATTATTATTACTATTTTTACATTCTAAGATGTTGTGGCGGAGCAGTTGAGGGGGGAGGGGGAGAAGGGAAGGGGAAGAGGTATAGGATGGAAGGGGGAGTATGACTGAGGCCCATGGCAGCATCCCCCTCATTCTGGCAGAGGAGCCCAGGGAGCTTCTAGTGGTGGCTCAGTTGTTGCTGGGCTGGGTGCAGACATGGGGGTCGGGGGGGCATGGCTGAGGCCCTCGGCCTCTCAGTGTCCCAGCTCAAGAGCCTGGGGCACTTCTGGCAGCAGCCTGGTGGTCATCGCTGGGCTGGGTGCAGACATTAGGGGTTCATGGCTGAGGCTGTCAGCCCTCCCCTCACCCCAGCTTGAGAGCCTGAGGGGCTTCCAGTCCTTCTAGGTGTTATAGGTGTTCTTCGGTGGTGTTAAACTTTTACTGGTTAATATCAGAACTTTGTCTCTGATCTGTGGGGTTTTTTTGTTTTTTCTTTCAGTTCTGTTTTGTGTTATTTACTGTTTCCATAATGGGGTAATCTCTGCACTGAAACTAATTTGTTGGCCTTTCGTTACTTCTAAAATGGGGGGACTTCCTAAGGAAACCAGCACTTGAGCCCTATGGTTGAGCTAAATTTCTGCTTTGCTGCTGATTCTCTGGGGAAGGGTTTTTGTGCAGCTCAGGTTTTAATGGTTGACTTTGTAGGTACTTCTGGGTCTTGTGAGATCTGGCACATATGGGTTGTGTGGAAACTCTGGATGAGCCTGAGACTTTTCAGCAAATTGCACCCCCTGCACTTCTATATTCCTGATTATTCTCCACTGAGTGGGCCTGTGCTGATTGGAGGGCACATCAGCTGTCCATGCTGTGCCCCAATGTTCCCCCAGTTGGCCTGTCTACACCAAACACTTGCCATGGGATGGCACTCCAAACACTTGCCATGGGACGGGCCATGTGCTGGTCCCTAGATATGACTCACCAGCTTCTGAGTGGCTCCTCTTTTTAGTTATCTGTGGTCCCTTGCTCCTACGTGGGTCCCTGGGAACCCTGTTAGTGGTCTTGTTGGTCTGGGGGCCACCAAGGCCCTCTTCTCCCCTGCAGCCTCCAAGTAACTTCATACAAAGGGCTCAGCTACAGTTTTTGCTAGCTCTTGCTCCATGTTCTCACTAGGGCCAGACATGTAGAGGCTACAGCTTGAAATAGTCAGAGCGGCCCTTTCTTTCTCTCATCTTGTCTTCTCCTGCCTTCATGAACTCCACAGGTCTCTCCTCCTCTTCTCCTGAACTCTAGTAGCCCCAGCCTGGCAATCATTGCTTTTTATAGTTGTAAATTGCTTGATTGTGGATAGGGTGACGCTGGATGCCATCTATTCCACCATCTTGACTGGAAGTCTAAAGATTAAATTTATTGTTTTTCTATATTCTATTTATTTAATTTGGCAAAAATACAGAACATTAGCCAACTTTGGATATTAGTTTTGATTGAATAAATGTTTGCAGTTTTTAGTAATTTCTTTTAATAGCTCATAATTATTGTCACATTAGACATCTTATAAAAATCATTCCGGGAAAGTTCAATTTAGAAACAAAACCAGGGCCAAGTTCTAATTCTACTATATACTACTACATAGGATTTTCCACTAGATACATGTTTTTATTAGATATATATATATATATTACATATATGTTTTCATTAGATACACAATCATTAGATATATAGAATTTAAATTATATGGAACCAGTATTGATCTTATATATTGTGCAAAGCTTTGAGGACATATACTTAATGGGAAAATCTTCACAAATTTTTAGCACACTGATGCCTTTGCATTTTCACTTTCGTGTTTATATGTGTATCTTATCTCTTTGGTTAAAATAACAATTATTTACAAAAGTGTGGCTGATTATTCCAAAATGTGCCACAGGATTATTTCTGGCTCTAAATACTGTTTCCCAACCTTGCCACTTCCCTTTAAGAAATGCGGTTTACAGTCTCTTTTCTTGAACTATGTGCTTTTGAGTGCACCAGTTAATTGACCGTAAAGTAAGTAAGTAAGGCTCTGTGACTTCTGAGGGCAGGTCATCAGAAGGACCCGGCTTCAATTTTACCCTCCCCCCACCCCCTTTCTTGGTAGGCTTTCCCTGGAACACAGGCACTGTAGGAAGCCCAGTGTATATAAAGAAGCCATACATAGGTCTTAGTCAACAGCTAGCATCAACTATCAGAAAAATGAATTAGTGAGACTTCATTTGATTCCAGTTCTCAGCTTTCATGTCCTCTGGCAGTCTTAGTGTTTATCCCTCAGAGCATGGCATAACTGAATTAACTCACAGAATCTGTGAACATAATAAATGGATGTTTTAAGCCACTAAGTTTTTGGAGTCCATAAATGAATTAAATGTACTAACAAATCTTAAAAATAAATTTCATTTTATGCATATGTTAATCTAAGCCTCGGCTAATAGTGGATTGGTTGGTCTACAAACTGAAGGTGGGCATGATGCTAGATAAAATCTGATTTGGATTCTGATTCTGTGAGTCTTGGTCAAATTACTTCAACTTTCTAGATGTAATTTTCTTACTTTAAAAATGGAGATAAATATTCACATTTTGAAATTAAGATGAGATTATGATTAAATATGAAATGTATATCCTAGTGCCTAGCACATAGTAGATGATTAATAAATACTATGTTTGTTACTATAACATTTTGGATGACCAGAAACTTTATAAGAATAAGAGTAATTATGAACATTTACTTGAGTGCTTACTATGTACCAGGTACTATGTTCAATGCTTGGCATGTGTTGCCTCAAGTAGTACTTAAACATCATTTTATGTACATTTGATGTATGTCTCAGAAACTCACACTTTTCTTACAATAAAACTATACATATCTAATGTATACAGTTTGATTTATTTTAGTATATTTATATACTCATGAAACCATCACCACCATCAAGATAATAAACATATTCTTTACCTCCGATAGTCTATTCCTACCTTCTACCTTCTTTTTTTTGTGGTAAGAACACTCAACTTGAGATCTACTGTCTTAACAAATTTTTAAGTGTGCAATACAGTATTGTTCACTATTGGCACTATGTTGCACAGCAGATCTCTGGAACTTGCTCATCCTGCAAAACTTAAACTTTATACCCATTGAATAAACCACTATTCCACTCTTTGCTTCTATGAATTTGACAATTTCAGAACTATAATCTAAGTGGGATTCTGCAGTATTTGTCCTTCTGTGACTGGCTTATTTCACTAAGCATAATGTCCTCCAGGTTCATCCACGTTGGTACATATGGCAAGATTTTCTTCTTTTTTTTTAAGACTAAATAATATTCCATCGTATATATATGTATATGCAATGGAATACTGTATATATATATATATATATACAGTATATATATATATACACACACACATATATATACATATATACACACACATATATATACAAACACATATATATGTATGTGTATGTATAGAAATACATGTTGGTATATGTCAATGGGCATTTAGGTGGTTTTCACATCCTCACTATTGTGATAAATGCTACAATGGACATGGAATTACAGATATCTTTGAGATCCTGATTTAAATTCTTTTGGATACATATGCAGAAGTTGGATTGCTGGATCACATGGGAGTTCTATTTTTAACTTTTCTGAAGAACCTCCATACTGTTGTTCATAGTGGCTGCACCATTTTGCATTCCCATCAACAGTGTACAAGGATTCCAATTTCTCTACATCCTAGCATACGCTTTTAATTTTCATATTTCTTAATTGTAGCCATTGTAACAGGTGTGAGATAACATTAAATTGCATTTTCCTGCAATGATTAGTGGTATTAAACATATTTTCATATACCTATTGGCCATTTGTATGTCTTCTTTGTAGTCATATCTAACCAAGTCCTTTGCTCATTGTTTCTTCTAACTATTTATTTCTTCTTCTTTCTTTAAAGCTATTTTTTTTTTTTTCTTACAGTTGGGTTGTAAAAGCTACTTATATTTTTTGGACATTAATCCACTATCAGATATATGACTTACAGATATTTTCTCTCATTCCACAGGTTCCCTTTTCGCTTATATTGATTGTTTCTACTGCTGTGAAGAAGCATTTCTTATTTTGATGTAATCTCACTTGCCTATTTTTGCTTTTTTTTTTGCCTGTCTTTTTAGTGTCATATCCAAGAAATCATTGCCTAGACCAAGGTCAGGAAGGTTTTTCCATGTTTTTTTCTAGGAGTTTTATAGTTTCAGGGCTTATGTTTAAGTCTTTAATATATTTTGAGCTGATTTTTGTGTATGATATAACATAAAGATCCAATTTAATTTTTCTTCATGTGGATATACAGTTTTCCCAACACCATCTGTTGAAGAGACTGTTATTTCCCCATTGTGTATTATTGGCACCCTTATCAAAGATCAGTTGACTGTATACATGTGAGTTTGTTTGGGGCTTTCTATTGTGCTTCATTGGGCTATATGTCTGTTTTTATGCCAGTAACATACGGATTTAATTACTATTACTCGGTAATAGATTTTGAAATCAGAAAGTGTGAGGCCTCCAGCTATGTTCTTTTTCTCAATATTGTTTTGAATATCTGAGGTGTTTTGTGGTTCCATATGAATTTTAGAATTCTTTTTTTCTATTTCTCTAAAATGGTATTCGGATTTTGATGAGGGTAGCATTGAATCTGTAGATTGCTTTGGGTAGTAAGGACATTTTGACAGTACTAAATCTTGCAATACAGGAACATAGGATGACTTTCCATTTATTTGTCTTTCACATCTTTCATCAGTGTTTTGTAGGTTTCAAGCGTACGAGAGACTCATACAATTAATCCAATCATGTCTTTGTTTCAAAAGCTGTGTAAGTTATTGTTAATAAAAATAAAAATTGAGAGAACAAATTTTAAAATACAAGTGAAAGATCAAAATATAGAATATTAATAGAAAATTTCAAATTGCTGTATCTTTTTACAGACAAGGAATTCTAGTTAAGAGAGTAACTATAAGTTTTTAGTAATATTCAAGAGTGAGTACTACTAAATAATAGTATGTACATAATTTCAGCATGGTATAGCCAGTGCTGTCGTGCGCAAGAAAAAAGATATTTTATATATATATATAAACACATACATACACATATATATCACTAACTGTAAACTTTTAGGATTAAAATATTTAACAAACATGAAAAAAATTGGTTGTCTCAGTGTGCTACATACATTCACATGGGCTTTATCGATAAAGATCCAAAATGTTACACTAATAATCCATTATTCCTTGATTTCACATGTGAAAGCATAGGCTAAGAAAACTAATTTTATGTTCACATGCATTTTCCAGAAAAACATAACCATCTGGAGTAACTTTAGCTGCAGGAGCAAATATTTGTGCTGTTATTTTCATTACAGGCCTTTCAATGAAACTCTCTCCAGACAAGCAGAGAGCCAGGAAAATAAATTAGTAGCCATTCAGGGACATGGCTCAAAGACAATTCTATTCTATTAGTGTATGTGTAGCTTTTCTTACAGCTGTGATAAATTCTCCCAAAATGTGGTTTGTCTAAGAGCAACATCTATTCATACCATAAAATGAAGAAAAAAACTCTGTGGTTCATTTACACCATCTTCTTAATGTTAAAGAATTTTTAGCTGAAGAAAGGCATCACCTTTATTGCTAGGTTATGTTGAATGAATAATTCAGAATGAAAACAGTTGCAGCATAATGATGAAGTTACATAAATCAAAGGGTAGCTGCTCTAGCCAAATGTCTACAGAAAAAAAAAATCACATTCCTTAGTCTTCTGTTTACTTAGATGGTGATTTCGTTTGTGCAGATGTTCCAAAAACCATCATTATACGTGTTTTCCATGATATTTATAACACACTAGAAGTGCTTGCTCTAAGAAATATTCCTTCTCTATTCAACACAACCTTTATCCTGATTCCTTTCTGTTGTCCAGTAAAATCTATACATTAATGACAAAGTTTAAGGTAAATGCCCATTGGAGACCAGAGTGGGGAGTGGAAAGAAAGGAGGGAATTAATAATTATCGGATGCCTGTTTTGTCCTAGGTACTGTGTCAGGTTTCAGTATTTTACTTTATTTTTTTACTCACAACAGCTTTCTGAGTTATAATAATTATTCTGATTTTTCAGATAAAATTAGCTTAATATGGTTACTTATTGTCTAAGATCACAACCTACATATTAGTGGAATCACATTTAAGTGGTCTGTTTGACCCCAAACCTCCTGCACTTTCCAGTATATGAGAGCAATCTGAACATTTGAAGCCATCATTAAAGCAACAGTGGGTTCAAGACAAAATGCTTTTAAGAAATCAGAAATTATAAAGTCTTTAGGCCTGGATAAAAACAGGATGGTCAGTACTTGGACGACCTAAGTAAAGTTTATTGCAAAAAGTCTTCAATTTTAGGTGTATCTTTCAACAACACAATATTTTCTCTTGTTAAGGCTGAGTCACATTTTACTATAAGGATTTCGAAAATTACTTGCAAAAGAAATCTTAGCCCAAACCTCACTGCTTGGAAATGAGTCTCTCCTATGATTAAATTCACACTAAAATCTACCACATGTCAAATTGACTTACGAATAAAAAGTCATATCTGCACAATTGCCTGAATAGCTTATTGATTCAGATTTTTGAAAATAATGAGTTCAGCAAAATCAGAAGAGCAAAAAAATCAATCATTTTAGCTAAAATTGTTCATTCCCTAGCTGAGCCCAGTCACAAATAAAAGAGAGGCTATCTCCCTCAACACAAGGTTTCACATTGTTGTTTGCTGTGTGCATTACCTATGTCTTTACTGAAGAAAAAATCAGTGCTACCACTTTCTGCCTAGCATTGCTTGAAATATTCACAGAAGTTTGTTCTAGAGAAGGCTAATTCTGATTTATGAATTTTTGTATTCTAGTTGCTTATTTTTAAATTATTATAGTATTTCTGTATAAAATAATCCCTAGTAATAAAAAATATTGTTCTATTCACTACTGTTTTTTACAATATATCAAGTCTTAAGCTATGGTTTTCTTTTCATGAGTCTGTAACAAGACAAATAATAACATGGAATTATCAAAGATTTCAAGTAAAAGAGGGTATTAGAGTTTACCAGGGCCGACATTCTACATGTATACATTAAAAAACAAATTCTCTTGGAAATTATTTCTATCATATATTTACTCAACTTTGGCCACTCGAAATAAGAAGGCATATTCCTACCCACATAAAAAAAAAAAAAAACAGAGCCTTCAACTGACCATTGAAATCTTTCATTCCTTTTCTTTATACTTCAACTCTTTGTCCCTATATTTAGCACCGAAAGAGCATTGTACCTTCATTTACAAGCTGATATTCACTTGGTTTACTACAAATTTAAAAATAACAGCACTTATTGGAGTTGAAAAATTACCAACAAAATATTAACATAGCCATTTTTATTTTTCCAGTATGCAGATTGTTGTTATAGATAGAGGATATGTAAAGGTTAGTTATTTAGTGCATTAGGCATCTGGATGTCAAAGAGAAAGTTAGAAAACAAGGGGATATTAAACTGTCACTTAATATATAAAATCGTTGTATCTAAAATAGAGCTAGACATACTCATAATCACTACTTCTTTAAAAAAAGTCAGCCAGTTATTGACCAAATAGCTAATATTAAGTAGAAGATGAAAATGACTTTCTGGTAGCTAATACACAATTTTTTTCAAACCTGTTATTTAAAATAGCCAATAAATAGGCTATTAGTCCAACTCTAAATTTTTAAAATTTTTACTATTTAGAATTGTTATCCCTTTAATTGAACTATATTTTATATGACATAAAATGCATTTATATTTGCTGCATCAAAATTAAAAATAAAGAAGCTATTATATAACTTATTACTTCATACATTCTTGTTTTTTGGAAATTCACAGAAAATGAAGATTTGATGCTCTAAATTTGAGATGCAGTTGCCATGACAACAAAGAGGCACAATTCTGCACACCACTATTGAAATGGCATTTAAATATCAGAAAGAATCTGTTATATTCTTTTTCTGAATTTAAATAATAGTAACCTAGTCCTTTATTTTGTTTTTAAATAGGTACGCTTCTTATAATTATATCACTGAAGGTGAGTTTAAGAAAAAGTATATAAATATGGAACGAGTGAATCAGTATAAGAAATGCCATAATATTTTCAAAATTTACGATTTACATAAACATATCACAGTAAAAGATATTTGCCTTGTATAAAACAAACATAGCTTAAAATAAAGGTGTAAATAAATATAATTTTCAGGGATTTAAATGGTTTAATCAGGTTTATTTTAATGTAGATTTCTGCAAAGCACATATCTAAGCCCTACCCCTCCTTAAATCACTATGGTCACACTTCTAGTTATACTGTGTTGTTTACACCAGGGCATCCTCAAAAGCACTCCAACACATTTCTAAACTGAATATATTTGCTTTACCTAGAACTCCTTACATATTTCTTGAATTCCACTCCTGGCAACAGTCTTCCCAATCACCCAGGCTCAAACAACAGAGTCATCTTTGATTTATTCTTCTCATTGTCATTATTATTTAATTCATTAACTAAGTCCTACTTAGTTTACCAGTAGAGTAATAATCTGGTGTCCTTTAAATATTGGTTCAATGTTTATTTTGTATTGTCAAAAGAAAAATTAATTTTCTATTAATAAAATTTTCCCTAATGTATGTTAAGTATATACATGTATTTCCTGAAGTAGGAACATACTGTAGTGCCATAGGAATGAGGAGCTGGAGGCATGAAAGAAGTCAGAAGGGCAAGGAACAGTAAGACTGGAAGAGTATCCATGTTATGCTGCTAGGTTTTATTCTGTAGTTATGGAGTAAATAATGCAAGAGAGGTTTTCCAGAAAGTAAATTATTTAAGAAAGTTGTAGAGAGAATGGTTCTTGTAGAAGTATAGAAAATGACTTAAAGGCAGAGACTGAGTACACGAAAATCTCCTACTATAGTATAAGAATATTTATAGACAATGAGGATTGGAACTAGTGTATTGGCAGTGGGATTTTAAAAGATTTTATAAAATCAAAACTTGTCTTGGTGCCTTAACGCAAGAAGACACATTGACTGGTTAAGGAAAGCAGGAAAAGTGGAGTATTTTAGAAGGATCTTGAAAAATAGTTCTGATTTTGGTAGATAAAAGGGAAAAATGGAAAGAATCCTTGATACAGAAAGCAGAAAATCATAAAATAATTGAATAAGCAGTGTGGTGCTTGTTTATGGAAAATAAGATTATTTTTTAAAAAGTGAGAAACCTAGGAGAATAAACTGGAAAAGTAAAAATATGCTTAGCCTATTTATGGAAAAGTCAGAACATAAGAAGACTTTTCAAAGAAATTATTTGTGAAATATAATACTCTCAGGATTCTGAATTATTTTAGTACAACACAATTGGCTACACGAATAACAAGTAATATAATTTCACTAATCAATTTTGATAAACTAATCAATCTGTAATTTTACTAGCTATATGTATACAAAATCAGGACTGTGCGAAGGAAATGTATATTTTATTTATGGCATAACTTTAGAATAAACACAGAATTTCTCTTTATTTTATCATTACACAATGTAAACATTCTTTGTGGTCCTTTACAAAAACATGGAATATTGAACATGTGTGTTTATCTCTGCTTACGTTCTCAATTCTACTAATTGAATGATTAAAAAAAGGGAGAGAGATAAACACACAAAGGCAAAGAGAACAAGAGAGGAAACTACAATAAACAACATTTTAACACTTTTTGAAGATGAAATGAATATAAGAGGAAAGAAAGCTGAGAAGCTGAAAAACAATTGACTGGAAAGGGAGAAGTCAATGAGAAGGAAGACAATTCGCACAGGAGAACTACAGAAGGGCTCAGGACTTGCAGGCACCAGCTAAACGGGCAAGTGGAGGTGAAGCTTGATACTGAAGAGAGGACTGGTCCAACACCTTTAAGAAGGATTACTTAGATCCTTAAGTCATGCTCTCCACTGCAGTCCTCTAAGTAATATCTCTTCTCCACCCCAGAAAATTTATTCGGTTACAGAAACCAAATTAGAAAGTCTCCAGCACTGAGCGCATTTGGCACAGTGGAAATCAAGGAGGA
This sequence comes from Cynocephalus volans, assembly GCF_027409185.1. Classification (NCBI taxonomy): domain Eukaryota; kingdom Metazoa; phylum Chordata; class Mammalia; order Dermoptera; family Cynocephalidae; genus Cynocephalus; species Cynocephalus volans. The sequence goes on from NC_084468.1 coordinate 121,177,403, forward strand.
CCTCCTTACATAAAGCCTGGGAGTAAGTGAGAAATCTCCCCACTGATACAGTCAAGTATGTCTGGGTCTTAAACATATACTACCTAGGAAGGAGATGAATTATTATCTTTTTTATTCCCATTTTGTAGTCATCCAATGAAATGCCAGTTTCTCTGCCAGCACTTGAAACACCTTGCCCTAAGACTAGAATTTTACCTATATTTTTATCATTCTAGGATAACAAAGATGGAAGAATAGTTAATATTTAAATTTCATATTTATGAAAATCTATAAATTATAAACTTTAAGCATGCACCCAGGATTAAATCTGTGACTTAGACTGTTGAACCTAAAGCTTTTTCCCCCATTGTTAAATAATTTGAGAGAATCTTAAAAAGTTATTCAGGACATGCTAGAAAGATCCTGGATTGTTCTTTTGCTCTCAAATAAACCAATAGGGTGAATACTGTATAGAATGATATATCTATCTACTTTCAAAATTTTTCCTGAAACTTTATCTATGCTAATAAAAGGTCACATTACTGTGACTACATTGTTTGTTATTTTTATGTCTGAAAACTAAAAGAGTAAGCAGCTTAACTGAGTAGATTATTTCATATTTATCATTCCTCTACATGCACAATCTCATAACATAAATATAAGCCTGTATTTCCATTAAAGCAGAGTCAATTGTTTATCTCAGTATTGTCTGATAATGCCAAACAGAATAATTTATATTGAATTCTTCAATAATATAGGCCTCAACATATATCTGTTTTCAAGTAAAATACTGTATACATCTAAGTATCTTCATGTTTAAAAGCAAAAAAAACATATAAAACCTGCTGTTCTTTGAGCCCATATTATAAAACCTAGAGCTGTTCAATTAATGCTCATATAGCATTAGGTACTACTAATATATTCATTTTATGGACAGGGAAATTGAGGCATAGACATGTTAAGGCAATTTCCCAGGTTATATCACTAGTAATTGTCAGAGCCAGGATTCCAACCTAGGTGGTCTTTCTCCCAATGCACTGCACTATACTGCCTCTAATAATCCCAGTTTAAAATATATTCATAAATTTATACTATTTGAACACACAATACTTTTTCACACAATTTGAGTTATTTTTTTCCCTTTCCTATTTTATTTTACTTTTTTAGTTAAAGCATAATTGATTATGTAAATTTGTGTGATACAGAGTTGAATGTCAATACCTGTGCACAATGTGTGATAAGCAAATCAGGATAACATATAACAGCACCATGGATGAGCTTGGAGAAAATCATGTTGAGTGAAACAAGCCAGGCACAGAAAGAGAAATACCAAATGTCCTCACTTATAAGTGAAAGTTAATAAATAAATCAAAGGAAAAAAATAGAGTTTGATAAGACCCTCTCCACTGATTTTCTTTTCTTTTTCCCTGTGATCTCTCCTTACCCAAGGCTATGGAGGCTGTTTTGTTCTTCTCAATCCACTCTACCTCCTTTCTCATCACAGTCTCTTGTTATTCACTATTATGGTCAGTCCTGGGGTCCATGCTTATTTCTACCTAACACAACTGATGCCTTCCTATTGCTTTAGCCAGTGTTTCTCAAAGTCTGATTCCTAGACCACCTCACACTATTACCTAGGGTGCTTGTTTAAAATGTAGATCCCCCCTCCTCACAGCTTAGCTGTACTCTATCAGACTCCTTGTGGGGTAGCACCTAAGAATCTCTGTTTTGTTACAAAATATTTAATGTGCATGAATTTTTTTACACAAACAATACATATCATATTCGTATTTCTGAAAGCATACATAGGAAACTATTATGGTAATTATCTCTTTCTATTGAACTAAACAACTGGAATAAGGCACCAGAGTTGTAACGACACTAGCTATTTAACCAAAGCATTTTGTTTCAGAATACTCAAAATTTTTAACAAGCACCCAGATAATGCTTAAGCTCACGATTTTGGAAAACCATTGTGTTATTCCAGCATTCTACTAACAGACACATTTGCCTTCCTCTCTAGGATGTACCCTATGTTAGGACAACAAACATTGTCTATTTATTTCCGTAAGTTTTCTATTTACCTCTATATGAAACTTCTTTGTTATGCTGTTAAATTTCCTTTTTTCTTTCCTTTGCACTTGTGGTTCTGTCTGCCCGCAATGATCTATCCCCAAATTTCCACATGGCTTCTTCTCTCCCTCAGTTCAGATATCTGTTCATCGAAAGTCATCTTATCACAGAGAATTTCCCAGACCAATTTACAAAATAACTCTTCAAGCATGAAGAAAAATGGTGATAACCGAATTAAGTTTAGAATAGCATGGGATCTGTAAGACGAAAGACTGAAAGCACTGTACATAAACATTGGACACTGGTAAAGTTTTTTCCTTTCTGGAGTAGATGTTAACAATTATGAACTTCATGAACAAAAAAATAAATAAATGAATAGCAGATGGTGGGAACCATGTTTCTCACTGATGGAGAGAAAAGTTACAGGTAAGCAAAGAGGAAGTCTGTAATAAATCATAAATAGCAGATTAGATTTGGAGTCCTCAGCTAAATAGAAACACATGCTTAGCTTAATATATATACAGACGGACATATATAACAAGAATTATAGATATGTGTGTATACATAGGTTAGGATATACATATATTTCCAAGCTCTGCCTGCTAAAAGAGTCTAAAAGCCGTGCGTGCCACAGCAATGACAACAAATGCATGTAGCGCTCAGATCTTGGTTTCTATTATGTTTTCCAATGAAAGGTACCAGAATTCCTTAGAGAAAGTGCTGATTCAAGGGCTGAGCGGGGGATATACAAGATCAACCTGAAGCATCTTGTATGCCAGAAAGTAAGAAAGTGATTAAATAAATAAATAAATAAATGAATGAATAAATAAATAAATAAATAAAAATAAATGCTAAGGTCCTATCAAAGAGACACAGGAGAAAACTGAATGATACCCTAGTGTCTAAATCTGGATGAATCTGAGCTAGAAAAAAAATTAATATTGATTTATAACTCAGAGTATAAAATAAATATCTATGATTTCATACTCATATAAATGACTGAATAACATATCCAAATGAGGGACAATAGACAGATCTCCAGTGCATAACAATTCCAAATAATTTATGTACATAATGCCTACTAAGGAGGTAGAGTAAAACTCTCAACCCCTTGAGTCTGGGCTGCACGTAAATGCCATCCTTCCAAGGAGCACAGTATGAAAAGTGAGGAGAAAAAGATTTATAATACAGTGCAAAAACCTGACAAACACTGTCTCAGCCAGGTGATCAAGATTATCATTGACAATGATAAAGTATGTTGATATAATGTACTTTTGATGTAGTGATGACAATGGCATTTTATATCTGTGGTTTTCTTCCCAGAATCCATATCATTGATGTATGAGTAAAATACTAGACAAACCCAAATTGAAGGATGTTCTACATAATACCTGACCAATATTCCTCAAACTTTTAAGGCCGCCAAAAGTAAGGAAAATTTAAAAAACTGTCATAATCTAGAAGAGATATGATGGTAAATATAATGTGGTATCCTGGGTGGTATCCAGGAATAGGAAAAAAAAAAAAAAACCATTAAAATAAAAGCAAAAAAGTTCAAATACAATATAGATTTTAAATAATACATCCCAATATTGTTTCACTAGTCTTAAAAGATTTATCATACTAATATAAAATATTCTCAATAGATTAAACTACCTATGGGGTATGTGAGTCTAAATTCACAAAATTTATGTAAATTTAAAACCGTTTTTAATTTAGAAAAATTTAAAAAATCCTTCAACTACAATGTTTAACTTCACACAAATATTATTTTTTTTATTGTGGTAAAATATACATAAGGTAAAATTTACCACTTTTAAGTGCTCTAAGTGTACAGTTCAATGACATTAAATAGTCATATTATTGTGCAACTATCACCACTTTTCATCTCCACTACTGTTTTCATTCTCCCCAGTTGAAACTCTGTCCCCATTAGAAATAACTTATCATTCCCCTGGCCCCTGGTAACCACTATTTTACTTTTTGTCTCTATGAATTTGACTAATCTTTGTATCTCATGCAAGTGGAATAATATAATATTTGGTCTTCTGTATCTGGCTTATTTCACTTAGCATAATGTCTTTAATGTTCATCCATGTTTTAGCATGTATCGGAATTTTATTCCTATTTAAGTCTAAATAATATTTAATTGTATGTATATACCACATTTTGTTTATCCATTTATCTATAGATTGGCATTTGAGTTTTTTCCATGTTTTTACTACTATGAATAATAATACTGCTATAAAGATCAGTGTAGAAATATCTGTTCAAGTCTCTGCTTTAACTTTTTTTGATATGTACCCAGAAGTAGAATTGATGGATTGTATGGTAATTCTTAATATTTTGAGGAACCTCCATGCTATTTCTACAGTGGCTGTATCATTTTACATTACCACCAGCAATGCACAAGGTGTTCCAATTTCTCCACATCCACCCCAAAACTGTTTCTGTTTTTTGTTTGTCTGCTTTGGTTTTTTTATGTTAGCCATTTTAATGGATGTGAAGTAATATCCCATTGTCAGAAGCCATGCGTCCGCGACTCCGGCGTGACAATGTAAGGAGAACGGTTCTCCGTTCAGCAGAGCTGCGGAGAATCTCCGTGTGTGTCGCAAGGGGTCCCGCGGAAGTTTTCCCGAAAATGCCCATGCCAGGTGTTCCCTGGATTGCATGTACTTGTCAATACCCCCCTGGAAATCACTGGATGTTTTATGGGAATGTTTATGCTCTTGTGCATCTGGTGTGAGGTGGCAGTTGTACCTTTTAATAACGATACAAATGAGTTTACACTTTCTCTGGTTATTGAAACTGGTTTTCTGAGAAACTTTTCAGTTAATAAAAACAAGTTTGATTTGATTAATGAAACCCAGGCAAAAATGTTAAAAAGTACACCTGGGTCTATGATTTGTTCTAACCATTGTTCCGAAAAGCAGGGACAGAGAAGCCAAGAGGCCTTTCTGTATAGTTGGATGGACGGGGCCGTGAGATAGAGTAAAGTAACAATAAGTTCCCTGTAAATTTACCCCAGGTACAAGTTGCCCGGGTCATTATTTTACCACGCAGGGGTTTGGTTTTCACTGTCAGAGACAACAATTATGTTGGTTAAATATTAAAAGTTTGGTGGGCTTTTAGAGAAGAAAATAGCATGCAACACGTAGGAGCTGATAGATCCCCTCTTTCTTATACAGGGCCATATGTAGAGGACAAATATCTGGTATGGTAAGATTAAATATGAGTAAAAAAATTTTTGTTTTGTTTATGAAAAAATTAGTTAGGTTTGGGCCCCTAAGTTGTTCAAAACCTTTAAAACAAAGAATCGTTTTACACAAATAGTTAAATCATATTATAAAAGGATGTGCTTTTTTAATAATTGTTGCTTTTAGTTGATTAAGATAAAAAATTAAAATCAAAATAGGTGATGGATTTGTAAATCATATGTTGTAAGAGTTAAATGTTTTACTTAAAAACCGCTGTTCTGCCAACCGTGAGAACTCTGGCCACTGGCCACAGACCTCGGTTTAAAACTCTTGCTTGCTGGTTAAGTGTGTTTCATTTTGAAGAATGATACGTAATTTTCTGGGAGATTATGATCCGTGACTGACTGAAGACAATCGGGTGAGATGATTCATTATTTTCCTCACTTTAAAGAATGATATGTATTTTCCTAAAGATTATGATTTATAAATAATGACATGTGGTTCCTTAAAAAGTTATGATTCAGTATAATCAAAAAGAGTGATTTAAATATTATATTGATTTACTTTGTGTTCATAGTTTAATATTAACTTGATGAAAAATGCTTGCTTTATGTAATCAAAGTATAGACATGGTATAAATAAAGGAGAACAGCTTTTGTCCGTCATCCACTGATGCAGTAGACGTCATTGGTCTGTCTTTTTCTTCTTTTTTTTCTCGCCGACTCCACACATCCTTCTCGGGCTTTCTAAGAACCAGCTGGAGCTGGACTCCAGCATCTCATTGTGGTTTTGATTTTCATTTCCCTAGGGATAGTGAGCATCTTTTTAAATGCATTTTGGCTCTTGGTATATCCTCTTTGGAGAAATGTCTATTCGAGTACTTTGACCATTTTTTAATTGGGTTGTTTGTTCTTTGGTATTGAGTTGTGGGAGTTGTTTATATATTCTGGATATTCCACACACTTTTTTTATTCTTAGCACTAAATACCTCATATGATATATATTAAACTATATCAACATAATAGGAGTCTAGAATAAGCAAATGTAAATTAATACTGCATAATGCAGACGTTAGTAGTCTATTCCTACGGCATATCTCTGTAAACAGAAAGAAGTTAGGCTTAAGTGGCAAAATAAACAAATTTTTGTTTATTTTCTTCTTATTTAGTTCATTTTCTTCCAGCAGAAGTTAGTATTTGATAAAAGCTGAGGGGTGTCAGATAAGATGGATTGTCTGATTCAATGTGTATGCCAATCTTCTACTAGCATGTGTTCTGTAGAAACTGGAAAGTCAAAACTAAGTTTCCTGGGCTCCCTACTCATCTCCAGTTCCCATGTGACCACTTATGGAAGAAGATTTTGGAAAAGAATATGAGATTAGGGAGATTAGATCATGTGCTGGAAGTATTTGATTGTTCTGATATAGCTGTATTAAATTCTACCATTTGATTTCCAAGATAATAGATTTGTAGGTTCAAGGCAAAATTTACCAACAAGAGTAGAGCTTTGTCACTGTACAGACTACAGGCTTGGCTTTGCTTTTTCCCCTGTATACCATAAGCTTCTAAATTCTCTGGTAATTCCTTTAAAGTGTATGTTATAATTGGTCACTAATATCGTGACCTATAAATATAGGCTTCTAAAACTCAATATCCTTTCTACTTTATAAAATAAATTATAATTTATCATTTTTAAACTTAATTGACTTTCTCCTTAGACAATCTGTATACTTTCACTTACTCACAAGTGTGTCCCTAATTCCTTGAACAGTTTGGAACATACAAATTTCTCATTAGTGGCATGAGTGAGTGAGTGGATAAATGAAGAAGTGACTAGTACTGTACAAAGCAGATAAACAGAATATAATGATAGATTCATATATAAATTTAGGTCAGGTCTATGACTGAGAGGAAATCACTCTAAAATTCATTTTCTTTGTGTATAAAGTGGGTATAAGAATAGTATTTAACTCATGGGTTTATTGTAAGCATTAAATGAAGTAATGCCTTAAAATCATTCATCAGAGCATCTGTCATATAGTGCACAATGTAAACATCAGATACGATTATGGTCTGTTGTCTTTTAAGAGATTAGAATTTTTGATGTATGCTAACAATTTTAAAAAGAACAACACAAGAAAATATTAACGAAATACACATATCATGGATACTATGACTTTTGTTGTCATTACAGTAATTGTAGCTATTTTCATATGAAAATGTAAAATTTAGGAGCTTACAAATTACAAATATATTTTTTAATTTTTACAAATGATATCACATTTAAGACAAAGCTTATAACATATCTAAATTATTACAAAAATATAATTGAAAATTATTTTAGTAGTACACAATGTAGACCCATTATTCCTTGTGTATAAGGATGATTTTATCAATGTAGTTTAATTCTCCAACAATTTTTTTACAACAATATATATGACTACGTGGCATGCCACAAAAAGAACCCTTTTAAATTTCTGTATCAATATTCTAATCAAATAAAATTAGAAATGAAAAAAGTGACATTACAAATGATACCATAGAAATACAAAGAGTCATAAGAGACTACTATGAACAATTATATGTCAACAAATCAGACAACTTAGAAGAAATGGGTAAATTCCTTATGTAAAATCTACCATGACTGAATCTATACAGACCAATAACTAGTGAAGAGATTGAGTTAATTAAAAAAAAAATCCTAAAAATCCTATCAAAGATAGCCCAGGACCAGATGACTTCACAGCAGAATTCTACCAAACATTTAAAGAAGAACTAATACCAATTCTTTTCAAACTCTTCCAAAAAATTGAAGAAGGAATATTTCCAAACTCATTTTACAAGGCCAGTGTTACCTTGGTTACAAAGCCAGGCAAGGACACTACAATGTTTTTGATGAACATAAAAATCCTCAGCAAAATACTTACAAACCAAATTCAACAGCATATTAAAAGCATCATTCACCACGATTAAGTGAGATTTATTTCTGGGATGCAAGAGTGTTTCAATATATACAAATCAATAAACATGATACATCATGATAACAGAATAAAGGACAAAAACATGTGATCATCTCAATAGATGCAGGAAAAGCATTTGACAAAATTCAACAACTTTTCATGATAAAACTCTCCACAAATTAGAAGGAATGTATCTCAACAGGATAAAGACCATATATGAAAAACCCAAGCTAACATTATACTCAATGGTAAAAAGTTGAAAGCTTTTCTTGAGGAACAAGACAAGGATGCCACCCCCACAACTTTTATTCAACATAGTACTGGAGGTTCTAGCCAGAGCAATTAAACGAGAAAAGAAATAAAAGGCATTCTAAAAGGAAAGAAAGAAGTGAAGTTTTCTCTGCAGATGACATGATCTTATGTATAGAATCATCCTAAAGATTCCACCAAAAACTTGTTAGAATTTCTAAACAAATTCAGCAAGGTTGCAGGATACAAAATCAACACACAAAAATTAGTAGCATTTTTTATGCTAACAACAAACTGTCTAAAAAAGAAATTGAGAAATCAGTCCCATTTAAAAATAGCATCAAAAAATAAATAAAATACTTGAGAGTAAATTTAACCAAGGAAGAGAAAGATTTGAATATAAAAAACTATAAAGCATTAATGAAAGAAATATTACACAGCACAAATAAATGAGAAAGTATCCTGTGCTCATGGATTGAAAGAATTCATGATGTTAAAAATTCTAAACTACCCAAAGTGATTTGCAGATTTAATGTGATCTCTATCAAAATAAAAATCCTAAAATTTGCATGGAACCACAAAGTCCTCAAATAGCCAAAGCAATCTCAAGCAAAAAGAATAAATCTGGTGGCATCATACTACCAGATTTCAAATCTATTACAAAGCTATATTAACAAAACAGCATGGTACTGGCATAAAAGCAGATACATTGACCAATGAAACAGGAAAGTGAGCCCACAAATAAACCCACATATCTACAGCCAGTGATTTTCCACAAAGGGTCCAAGAACACACAATGGAAAAAGGACAGTCATTAAAAAACCATGTTGGCAAAACTGGATAATTACAAGCAGAAGAATAAAACTGGACAGTTCTTAAAGTTCAACATATTATTCTGACAGAAGAGAACTGTGGTCACTACAGGTGGGAAAGTGAGTGGGTCAGGGTGGTTAGTGAGAAACTGGTTAATGGACAAAAAGAATGATTATATTTTGTAATGACAAATATGCTAATTATCCTGATTTGATCATCACATATTGTACTCAATTATTGATAATCAACTGTGCACCCTACAGATATGTATAATCAATTATGTCTCAATAAAAAAAAAGAAAATTGTAGCTTTATCTTATACCACATTCACAATTCAATTCAAAATGGATTAAATACTTAACAGTAGGGCATAAAACTGTAAAACTACTAGAAGAAAACATAGGGGAAATGCTCCATGACATTGTTCCAGGAAAATTCTTGGACGTGACTCCAAAGGCACAGGAAACAAAAGCAAAAAAAGACAAATGGGATTGTATCAAACTAAAAAGCCTATGGACAGCAAAGGAAATGATTAGTAGGATGAAGAGACAACCCATGAATTGACAGAAAATATTTGCAACCCATATATCTGTTAAGGAGCTAATATCCAAAATATGGAAGAAACGCATCAACTGAATATAAGAACACAAATAACCCAATTAAAAAATTTGCAACAGACCTAAACAAACACTTCTCAAAAGAATATTTATAATCTTTTGGTGTCCACTTTAATTTCTTTCAGCAGAATTTTGTAGTTCTCATTGTGGAGATCTTTCACCTCTTTGGTTAAATTTATTCCTAGGTATTTTACTCTTTTGGTAGCCATTATAAATGGGCTTGCTTTCTGGATTTCTTTTTCTGTTTGCTTGGCAATAGTGTTTAAGAACGGTACTGATTTTTGTGTATTGATTTTGTATCCTGCAAATTTACTGAACTTGTTCATGAGTAGAAGTTTTTTGGTAGAGGTTATGAGCTTTTCTTTTTATAGGATCATGTCATCTCCAAACAGTGACAATTTGACTTCATTTTTTTTCTAATCTGAATGACTTTTATTTCTTTCAATTGCCTGATGGCCTGGCTAATACTTCCCATACTGTGTTGAATAGGAGTGGTAAGCGTGGACATCCTTGTCTTGTTCCTGTTCTTAAAGAAAAAGCTTTCAGTTTTTTTTCCCATTCAGGCTGATGTTGGAAGTGGGTTGGTCATATATGGCTTTTATTGTACTTTATTTACTTATTGAGGATCTTTATCATGAAGCTATGCTTAATTTTGTCAAATGCTTTTTCTGCTTCTATTCTGATAAGCATATGGTTTTTCTCCTTGCTTTCTTGATGTGATGTATCATATTTATTGACTTGTGTATGTTGAACCAGTCTTGCATGCCTGAGATGAATCCCCACTTGATCATGGTGTATAATCTTTTTGATGTGCTGTCATATACAGTTTGCTAATATTTTGTTAAAGATTTTTGCATTTATGTTCTTCAAGGATATTAGCTGGTAGCTTTCTTTTCTTGTTGTGTCCTTTTAGTATCAGGGTAATGCTGGCCTAAAGAATGAATTTGGGAAAATGGCCTTTGTTTGAACTTTTGGAATAGTTTGAAAAGGACTGGTATTAATTTTTCTTCAGAGATCTGATAGAATTCAGCAGTGAAGCCATCTGGCCCTGGGCTTTTCTTTGTTGGGAGACTGCTGATTACAGCATTAATACTGTTACTTTTTATCAGTCTGTTCAGTTTTTGTATTTCTTCTTGGTTCAGTCTTGGTAATTTCTATTTGCCCTAAAATTTATCCATTTCCTCTGGATTTTCAAATTTCATGGATTGGAAGAGTTAACATAGTGAAAGTGTTCATACTATCCTAAGTGATCTACAGATTCAGTGAAATCCCCATCAAATACAAATGACATTCTTCACAGAAATAGGGGGCAAAGATCCTATCACTTATATAGAACAACAAAGACCCAAAATATCCAAAGAAATCCTTAGCAAAAAAAAAAAAAACAAAAAAACAAGCATTACACTACCTGACTTCAAACTTTAGTTCAAAGCTATAGTAACCAAAATAACATGGTACTGGCATAAAAGCAGACACATGGACCAATGGAGCAAAATGGAGAAAGCAGAAATCAATCGAAGTACTTACAGCCAACTGATCTTTGAGAAAGGCAACAAGAACATACATCGCGGAAAAGAAGAAAACATAGGGGAAACACTTTAGGATGTAGGCCTGGGCAAAGACTTTATTAATAAGATCCCAAAAGCACAAGTAATAAAACAAAAAAAATAAACAAATGAGATTATATCAAATTAAAATCTCTGCACAGCAAAAGAAACAATCAACAGAGTGAAAAGAAAACCACAAAATGGGAGAAATATTTGCAAACTATATGTCCAACAAGGGATTAATATCCAGAATGTACAAGGAACTCAATTTCACAGTGACAAAACAAATAATCCAATAAAAAATGGGTGCAGGAGCAGAATAACAGTTTTTTAAAGGAAGACATATAAATGGCAAAAAGATACATGAAAAAATTCTCAACATCAGTAATCATTGGAGAAATGCAAATCAAAACCACACCTAGATATTGTCTTACCCCAGTTTAACTTGCTGTTACTAAAAAGACAGAGAATAACAAACAGTGGAGAGGATGTGGAGAAAAGGGAACTCTTCCACAGTGTTGGTGGGACTGTAAAGTAGTCCAGCCTTTATGGAAAACAGTATGGAAGTTTCCCAAAGAACTACAGATAGGACTACCATTCAATCCAGCAATCCCACTTCTGGGTATATACCCAAAGGAATGGAAATCATCGGGTAAAAGGGATACCTGCACTCCCATGTCATTGCAGCTCTATTTACAATAGCCAAGATGTGGAACTGACATAAATGTCCACTGATGGATAATTGGATAAGGAAACTGTGGTATATATACACAATGGAATATTGCTCAACAATAAGAAAGAATGAAATTCTGCCATTCACAGCAACATGAATGAGCTTGGAGAAAATTATATTGAGTGAAATAAGACAGGCACAGGAAGAGAGAAAGAGAAATACCGCATGTCCTTATCCATAAGTGGGAGAAAAGAAAGAAAAGGGAACAATAATACATTGAACTTTCAGTAGGAGAGAATAGACCTATGGTTACTAGAGGTGGGAAAGGGGGAGTGGGAGGGGGTTAGGAAGAATTGGGTAAGAGATACAAAGAATAATTACAATTCTAATGATGAACATGCTAATAATATTGATTCAATCATCACATACTGTACACAAATACAGATCATCAACTGTATTCCCCATAAATATGTATAATCAATTATGTTTCAATTATAAAGTAAATTGTAAGATAAGACAAGTAAATGGCCAAGAGTTATATTTAAAAATATTCATCATTACTAATCATCAGGGAAATGCAGATCAAAACCATAATATCATGTCATACCTGTTAGAATAGCTACTATCAAAAAGACAAACTATAACGAACGTTGGTGAAAATGTAGAGAAAAGATAACTTTTTGGCACTGTTTGTGGAAATATAATTTAATACAGTCATGATGGAAAATGGTCCGAAGTTTCCTCAGAAAACTAAAACACAACAATCTCCCCTCTAGATGTATATCCATGGGGCTTGAAATCATTATGCTGAAGAGATGTCTGTATTCCCATGGTCATTGCAGCATTATTCAGAATAGCTAAGATATGGAAGCGATGCAGGTGTTCCATTATCAGATAATGGATCAAGAAAATATGTTATATGTACACCGTGGAATACTACTATTCAGCCTTAAACAAGGGGGATATCCTTTCACTGGCAAGACATTAATGAACTTGTATGACATTATGCTAAATGAAATAAGCCAGGCACAGAAAGACATATACTAAATGATCTCATTGATATGTGGAATCTAAAAAAGTTGAACTCATAAAAGTGGAGAAGGATGGTCACCAGAGGCTAGGGAAAAAAGAGCTGTTGATAAAGGTTATAAAATTTCACTTAGACAGGAGGAACACGCTTTGGTGAATTGCACAGAATGGTGACTAAAATAAATATTAATACACTGAATACTTAAAAATTGCCAAAAACATAGATTTTAAGTGTTTTCACCACAAAAAAATAAGTATGTGAATCTTTGGAATTGTTAATTAGCCTAATTTACTCGTTCCACATTGTAAACATAGATCAAAACATCACATCATACCCCATAAATATATACAATTATTTGTCAATTAAAAGTAAAATTTTGAAAAGATTCCAAGCAGATAAGCATATAATTTTTATTCTGATTTATGTTATACACATCAACATGAATAAGACTTTTTTTCTGTTTCAGATAATGAAATGCATATAATTTTCTGAAAATTTCAATGAATATGCAAAACTAGTACTTGCTTTAACCTATTAGTATTTAATGGAATAAAAATGTCTCGGTTTTAAAACTTCAGTGTGATAATTATTGTTAAAGTCACTTCTAACATCGCTTTGGAAAACTGAACTCAATACTTATTGTTGAAATGGCATCTCATAAAGATTAAATCTTTTTTCCTTAGGCATTATGTATGCACTCATTTACCTAAAAACTAACTCTCTGAGTAAAAAATTTTATGAATTAAAATTATTCTGTATTCCTAAGCACAACATCATAGGAGTAGTATTAGAAATGATAATAACAATAGTAATACCTGATATACAAAGAGTACCCACTATGTTGCAGAAATATCTTACATATGTTATTTAATATTTAGAGTGATCCATGAATAAACTATTGGTTATTTTCAATTTACAGAAAGAGAAACTGAGGCAGACCAATTGAGCATAGCATGTTAAATGCCTGTAGTCCAACTTCAGAAAAGATTCAAAATAACTTTTATTGTCAAGGTGTCAGCATATTTATTTTTCGTTTCCAACTTTTATTTAGGAAATCTGGAACAGCCTGCAAAATAGGAAATACCAATGTCATTTCTACATATTAAAAAATACCTTTTTTTTTACATATGAGATTGGCCAAGATTCAAAATCTGACATGCACTGTTTTAGAAAGGGGAAGCAGGCATTGCTGTGCATTGTCAATGGTGTTTAAATTATTGAGAGTGCAGTAGGTGGCAGTTTGGCAATTTGACTTTAAAATTTTACTTTTTTGTAATATATCTCATTGATTCTGAGATACACATATTGGTACCACATTTTATTGATTCTAAGGGTTATCATGTCTCTAATATTGGGGTATACTTTACTACTGATGTTATAAATTATTTATTTTGTGTTTTTTATTCTTTTTTAATGGTACCAAAAATAATGGCATATCTTATAATCAATAATAAATATTTGTGAAATGTGATTTCTATATGTACATATATTTATCCATATATGCACACACAAATGTAAGTTAGTATTAACATTGGTGTGAGAACAAAATGCTGGAAACTAAAAACAGATTGTGATGTATACAAACGATGGAGCAATTTTCAGCCTTAAAAAAAAATAAGATAGAACTGTATAAACTTTATGGAACTATTTTACATTATAATATGTGAGAAAACATGTCAAAGAACCCTGTGTTTGTGTAAAAATCATTGTTTACACATGGGTTTTATCATAGTTGTTTCTAGTAGGGGAGGGATTTGGTGATAAGAGTTAGGAAAAACTGATTTTTCATTGTATATCATTTGTAACTCTTACATCTTTCTCTAATTGTAAGTTTACCTTTTAGATAATCAAACACATATTTTAAAATCTAATTTTTAAGTACTCTATCCATAACAACTTACTTTAAAACAATCTTTTCTAATTTTGAGATTAATTACTATTACATGGCTCCTGAAGAAGTAGAAATTATCTTTAAAGTTTGAGAATATAATTATTATTTTTTCTTCTTCAAGCCCTTCCCTGAAGTTGAGATAAATTAACTGCATGTTATGTATAACTTGTTCCATAACTATTTGGAATATGTTGTGATTCATGAAATTGGATTTGTTCAAATTGTGATTACATTGTTTAATATGATTTTTACTTAGAACAAAGTACTTCTTGTTAAATTATTCCTTTTATTACTGTATTTTGGAGGTATATATAATTTTTTCTTTCAACATTGTCAAATGTGGTATCACTTTTCATTTAAACTACCTGAGATACATTTTACATCCTCTTGATTTTTATTGACCTTACTCACAGATCTTTGAGAAATACTTCATTTTTTTCTCTAATTTAAGAAGTCAGTTCAAATTTTTCACTAGGTAATCATCTGCTGGTTTTCAAGGTGTTTCTACATGTTTTACAAGAAATCACCGTTGTTGGATCTGGAAATGACTTATTTTTCAATCAGCAAGTAAAATGTATAGAATGGAATGATCAGCAATAGCTTTGAGGTCAAGAGCCTCAAGAGTTCGTTAGTTAGTTGTTTAACCCTAAACAGGCAATAGCAAGCTTCTAGGCCCCAAAACCAAGAGACAATTTCTTTATAGAAACTGGAACAGAAAGGGTGTTGCCTCAGTCACATATTGCCTAGTAGTTGCTTGTGTAGCAGGAACTAAAAAGCCTTTTTGGACACATCCTAGAGTTGTTTACTACCTCTCACGAAGACAGAATCTTAGTTTAGAGACTTATCTAACCTTCTTCTTCACTGACACTTTATAGTATGTGCTCCGGTGGACCATAAAATTGCTCAGTTCATTGTAAAAAGACCCATCTGTTTCTTTAGGATGTTTGTTTTACCCAGAGTTTTATATACTATCGTGACTTTTCTCATGTTGTTCAGTGCTTTCTGTTTTTATTTTTTCTTTCAACTCCCTTTGGAGAAATAGAATTTGGTGTCTTCGAGTATCTCTAGTTTTACCATCTACTTCCAACACAGAGTAGCAATGACCAAATTGTGCTGAGGTTACTTCTTTGGAAGCCTAGAAGCATAATATTTAAAATTTTAAATTAAATCTGGGAAATCTTGCAGAAGTTAAATTTTAAAGTTTAATTTAATTTTTTTAATTAAATCTGGGAAATTCTTGAAGAAGAATCCACAAATAGAAAGACATAATCACATATTAAAATGAAAAATGCAAAGAAAATGCCATGTACATGTTTCCTGTATTTAACTCTAAGTGTTCCACAGAAAACGAAGCGCTTAGCATTAACATCATCAATGTTTATTCTTGTGAAAAGTGAACATCATAATGTTATTCTGAATAAATAATGTGTTTTGTGTTTAATTGGTCTCTGAAGAAAGTACAAGGTTTATAGCTAGAGGGGGGCTCATTTGCTCTGGTGACTAAACTTACATGCTTGTGTGGGTGTCATATTTATATGCAGATGAAATGAACACCTGGAAGCTCAAAATAAACCATAAGCTTCTTACAGATTTCTCTTTGCCCTTGTTATACTGGTAGATAAATATTCACTGATGAAATATCATCCATTAGTAACTAATACTTTGCAATTGCTTTTTCTAGTATACAAAAACACAGACCCTCATAGGATTCAGAAGAATTATACCACATGGGTTTATGTATAACTTTTCTTTTATTCTCTTCCTTAAGTTATTTGTTGATTTACAAATAAATTCTTCATTTCCTCCAAAAAATTACTGAGCAAGTTGTGTAACATAGACCTTTCCCCTTTCTAAAATTTCTAATGAGCATCTAAAGGAGCATGGTTAAGAAGAAGGGACAGGACAGTCTTCTAGGGTCTTTGGGTGCAATTTAAAAGTTACCACAAGATGGTGATGGAGGTTGAATATCCATGTATTTTACTTTTGATACTAAACATAGAAAGCTCTGGGTATACCAGTATCTAAATGATAATCAATCTATGTATAACAAGACATGTCAGGTAAACGTGAGGTCTACCACTATTTGTATTGGAATTGGTTATATCCCACCTTCGATATCTCTATTTGAATTTGAGACTTAGAAGACATTAGCAAGACAGAGTTTTTCTTTCCCCCTTTTCTATGTATTGATTTATATCTGCTAGTTTATATCATCAGCTAAAGGGTCCTTTAGGGATAAAATAAATCTGCTTTCAACCCACATTGAAGCTCTATTATATAAAACATTTTTGGTGTTAACCTGGATTAAGATCAATTAAACAAACAACAAAAGGGGCTCTGATAATTAAAATACTACCAAACTTCAAAGGGTAAAAGGGAATCAGCAATGTATCCACTACCAGAACTAAATATCATCAAATCACTGGGTCACCATTTTGGTGATGTTGGTGGTAGTGGCAGAGATTTAAGAAAAGCATTTGTCTTTCTGTGTATGTCAGCAGCACTGTGAATTGAAAGAAATTCATCATTTACAGTGATTTTTGGTCCCTAGACAATTTTGCTCTGGAATACTTGCTGACAGTGTGTAATGCAGATCCATGGAACATTCAACCTCTTATATTAAAGCTAGCTGTAGCACGTAATTGAAACACCTATAATGCTCATGTCGTACAAATTTAGCACTAAGACTCTTTTTAATATAGTGCCAAATTACTTGCCAGAAGTAGCAATGTAAAGTTCACTTCATTGAGTACTCCTGCCAAAACACTTCTTTCAGCATTAATATAATTTTTAAGGCTTTTCCAATTTCTGAGGTGAACATGGTATTGTAACTATTTATATTTACATCTCTAACTTCTAGTGAGACTGAAATTTTTCCTAAATGTGTATTGGTCATTTATATTTCATCATCATCATCATATATATATACATACACACACACATTTTTTTCTGTTTAGATTTTCATGTGCATTTAATGTAGCAGATAAATAATAACTAACAGCATAAATGGTTTTTGGAAACTTCATTAAGCAAAATATTTTGGAAAGTTCCTCTCAGGAAACATGCTTGGAAGGAAACAACAAAGAGTAGTTAAATTATTCTGCATAAGAGATGAACAGTGAATCAGGATAAGGTACAGCAAAGAGAAGAGGAGAGGTGAGAAGACAAGGGAGAAACACAAAAGCAGGAAGTTCTAGCTTGAAGGAAAAGGTGGCAAGCAACCATTTTCCAGTGTTTGAATGGCCTATAACAAAGGTTTCTCATATTCACAGTGTCTATGGCTGTAATGAATACCACCTCCATGAATCAACAGGAAATGATAATATAAGTCCCTGGGAATTTACATAACATTGGTAACAGCATTGACCTTACCACTAGAAGCAAGAGTATGACTTTAATTTCTAACTAACTCTGTTTTGATCATACAGAGTAACCTCAGTTGATCTGCAAGTTGGCATAGTAATTAAAAGCATTGGTTCTGAAGTTTGACTATTTTGGTTTATGTCCTCAATTTCACAATAACTAGGCTTCTGAACTTAATCTCTCTAAAACTCACCTCATTTGTCATATGTAGAAAGTATTGGTGCCTACATCACAGGGTCCTTATGAGATTTAGTAAAATAATCCCGATAAAATCCTCACTCAGCTCAGTTTCTGACACAAAGTAAGGACTCATTAAATGTTAACCATATATATATATATATATATATATATATATATAATTCTATGTTTATATGTATATTACATAATTGGAAACAAAGAATTCTTCACAGAATAATTTTCTATTCTCCATATTTTCTGAATATTCTAATATTTTGTCTATGTGTTTTAACATTTTTCAAAATGATAATTTTGATATCAAATGGATGTATATTTTTATTTAATATGTTGAGTAAAAAGATGCTTCTCCAATTTTATTATATATGTATATACATGCAGATTTAGACATAAAGATTTGCTGATATTATAAATTAAATTAACTTGTATTTGTTGGATAATTAATGTAACCAAAGTATTATAATCTCTTATTGGCATTTGCATTAATTCTTTTTTGAGTTGGCTGTTCATATTCTATGCTTTTCATTTTAAGCCAGGCTGTGGTATTTGATCAACATTTTTAATATTTCTGAAAAAAGAAAATATGTATTATGATGTCAATGTATAACTAGCAGTTGCACTTTCTGTAGTCAACTTTTGATAATGTCAGGATTATCTATTTTGCTATTTATTTATTTATTTATGTATTTATGTATTTATTTATGTATCTATCTATTTATTTATTCATTTATTTGTTCATTTATATTCCAAAGATTTTTATAGACAGAATTGTCAGCTTACAAAAATGTTAGCATTAAAATTAGAGTTCTAAAAGGAAGTTAAAACTCTATCTAAAAGGTATAGTGTAGAACGTAACAAATGTCTCGTTTTTACTCTGGCAGTGAATTTGAGACAAAGTTCTGATCAATCAGGAGACTTGCACACTGAAGAAAATAAAATGACAACAATTATTCTGGATGAAAACAAACACTGAGAAACACATATTCTTTTGAAAAAATACATGCTTCATTTTTTTTCTGAAGACTATGCATTTTGCTGTTTTATTATGCTTACTGTTTATTGTCGGTCCACTGCAATAGAATGTGAGCTCTGTGAGGGTACGCATCTCACTGTGTTCACCAATGGATCCCAAGATTCTACAAGATTGTTTTACACAAAATTATTGCACAGTATATATTTTTGAATGTGAATGTTAATGCAAACAAACAAAAAAACAATAGAGCAAGGAACAAGGATACATGCACCACCCAGCCTAAAAAAAGTAACAAAAAAACAAAAAAACTCACCACAGTTGAGCTGAAGTGCTCAGTAAACACATCCCCTCTTGAATCTTCCTTCTTCCTCTGCAGAAAACACTACCTTGACCTTGTCATTCTTACGCAGTTATTTACAAGTTTACTACAAATTATTTTGTTCCTAAGCAATAATATATATTATTTCCACATCCAAAACATATCATTCTATCTTTTTTTACTTAACATTTTGTTAAATTGATCCTTATTCATTATTTTCACCACTCTACAGTGATCCATTATATGAATATGGCACGTAATGGGTTGAATCACATTGCGTACACCAAATTCATGTGTTGAAGCCTTAGCAAATAGGGCCTTTAGAAAGGAAACTGAGATGAAATGTGATTATAAGGGTGGCACTCTAACCACTCTAACCCAATTAAATTTGTGTCCTTATAAGAAGAGGGAGACAGTAATTGGAACCCATGCACGCTTACACACACACACACACACACACACACACACACACACACACAGCTGTGGTATATTTTTTGGCAAGCTTAGCTGACTAATAGTCACTATTTTTCTATTTTCATTTTACCAGGCAGTTGAATTGTTTCTAAATTTTGCCACTAAGACAACAGTATCAGTATCTTTTACTTATTAGCTTATGTGCATATGCAAACAATCCCCTGTAGGTTGAATACCAAGAGGTGGAATTGTTGTAGCTTAGAATTTGCTCATCTTCAAATTTATAATATACTATAAAATTCATAGTATCAAATCTAATGTGATCTTATCAATTTATACTCTTATGAGCATAAGTTTTCCCTGTTTCTCCACATCTGAAATACCCAGTAATGTCAGATTTACTGTTTTTCCAGTCTGATAGATGAGGAATAATTTCTCATTGTGCTTTGAATTCATATTTTCCTAATTATTAATAAGGTTGAATAATTATTCATATGTCCATTTATGATATCTATTATGTGTATATTTACCTACTTCATCTTCCCCTATTGACTTGCCAAAAATCTCTATAATCTGAACACTAACTGGTAAGTAACACAGTGCAAAATTTTCTGTCTTTCTGTGGCTTGTCTTTATTTTATGAGATCCTTTAGAGAATAGAAATTGTATATTTTATTACAGCTACATTTATCAATACTTTCCTTTGTTGTATATACTTTTGATGCTTTAAGAAACTGTTTACTATACTCAGTAATAAAAAGACTCAAATTTACTGATAAAATTAACTAAATTGTGTTTTTTATTTGAAGACTTTAATCTCCCTAAAGATGGCTTAAATATAGCATGAAGCAGGAATCCAATTTTATTCTTTTTACCTCTCTAACTTAATATACAGCAGCATTTCAAGTATAGTTCATATCTTCCTACAATTGTAAATTCAACATTTTTATAAATTTTAATTCTTGTGCTGCTGGTATTAACTTATTCATTATTCACTTAATTCTGATAATTTATAGAGTCCCTTAGATTTTCTGCATTTACAGTCTACAGTTTGCTAAAAATTAAATATTTATTTGTCTTATTATGAGTTTTTTGTTGAGATCATACTGTAGAGTCATACTATGCATTGCACAATGAACAACAGTGATTAAAAAATGACAACAATAAAACAGAAGTTCTTTCCCCAAGGAAATTACATTCACAATTTTTTTCTTCTCTTTAATTATTCACATATTTTTTCTTACCTTATTAACTTTCCCAGCATCACTTCCCTTACTGTCACGCCTCATTTTCCTTTGGGGATCCATTTGAATTTGGAAAGCTGACTTAATTTCCAGGACTAAATAGGAGATGAGCCAATCAGTGCATCTAATCTCCTAGGAAGTATTCATTGTTTCATGGGTTGCATATGACTTAAATTGTTTTAATAAAAATAGCTCTCAGAGTTTTATGATATTTCTAGGCCAAAGATACTCTCTCATTCTTCAGTACATGAACAAGGAATAATGGATCCTTAGGAAGAGATGAACAATCATTATGGAGACACAGAAAAGAAGCTTTAATGAAAATTAACTCCTTAACAAGCAAAGTAGAAAAACTGAATAAAAAGAAAATAGCTGTTTGGTAACATGTTTGCATCATGCTGGATCAAATCTCATTTGATTTATTTGATGCCAACCCAATCTCAAAACCACAGTAAATTTTTAAAGTCATTTTGATTTGGATTTTCCATTACTCTGATTCATTTTAACAGAAATCCTGTATATAAAGTATTTGTTTCCTATTTCTTATTAAAGGAAGATTATCTCTACCAGATGTAGAAATTCTGTGATGAAGAAGGGCTATTATCAATAAAGTCATCAACAATGCAAGAACTCGAATAAAGGAAACACATGGAATGATCTTAATCAAAAGAATGATGTAAGCCTACTTATTGTGGCTGTACAGTATGACAAAAACAAACAAACAAACAAAACCCAAAAAACTAAGGCTTTGGTATCAGAGAGAACTGAACTCAGATCCCGTGTTCTGTCTCTTACAAGTCAAACACTATGTATTATCTCTATGCCCCTATCCCTCACTAGTTAAATGGATGATAACAGTTACCTAATGGAGTTGTTTTAAACAATAAAATGTATATGAATATATATAACCTGATACACGTACTGGAAATAGTGCATTGGTAGATTGGCCTTTATTCTCCAATCCAACCCCACACACACACACACACTCTAATCGTTGCTGCGACTGTTAGGTGTCTTAAAAGTTTGGAATGACAGGGAAGTAAGTTAAGTCAGTGTCTCTGGGTTAAAGGGAAGATGTCCCAATATTCTGGTTGGTATAGACACTAGGTCTCCAAATTGAAAGTCACAGATTGTATAGTTTTCTATTGCTACTGCAATATGTTACTGCACATTTGGAGGCTCAAACATGGATATCATTGGGCTAAATTCAAAGGTTTGGCAGAGTTGTTTTTTTGCTGGAGTCTTCTATGGGAAAGTCCATTTCCTTATCATTCCCAGCTTCTAGTGGCTGCTTCCATTCATTGATTTATAGCCTCCTTCCTTCATCTTCAAAGTCAGTAACAGTGGATCAGATCCTCAGGACACATGTTTCTGACCACAATCTGAAAAGGTCGTCCATATTAAGAATTGTAATTAGATTGAGCCCACCCAGATAATTCAGGATAATCTCCCCATTGAAAGAGACTGAAAGAAGGTGAATCTGGGTAGATTTTTTTTTTCTCAAAAACTTTATTTCTTTTAACATTAGTAGAGAATTTATCCAAGTATGTGTCATACTTTCCAGTTTCCATCCTTACTTGTGTCTTCAAATGTATTTCAGTGGATAATTGACAGAGATTGCTCAAAGATCACTACCCAGATGACTTTAACATAAGACATTCTTCATCGTAATCTGTTTAAAAACAAAATGTAAACATAAAGAACATTGTAAAATTAATACATAGTGGTTTCCTGAAAAACTTATTTACAAAGCCTCTGAAAATGAAGTTAAATCTTTATACTATTATTTACAATAAATGTAGTTTTAGAAATGTTATTCTTCATATATAAGTTAAAACAAATGTATTATGCCTAAAACATATTTCATTAACTACCATTTTAATATGCCTTTGCATGTTAAAAATATAACAATCATTCTTTTTTTATCATTTACACCAGTTCATCAAGGATTACTTTTTACACTGAAAGGATGATTCTCACAAAAATATATCGAAGAATATATTTTCATTCATTTATTTGATGATGCTTATTAGATCCTTATTAGTGAAAGAAGATAGAAAGATTTTTAAGTCAAGGTTTGTGTCTGCATGTCAACCTCCAGAGGCACAAAGATAAACAAACAGCAAAAGTAGAAGATGCCAACTTATGCAGGAGCCAAGGGCTTGAGGCTGCAAATGCTGCCTGAGTATATCAGGAAATGTTTCAAATATGTGGTGACAAAAGAATAAAACTTCATACATATTTTAGATATGAGGAACTTTGAGAGAGAATAAAAGACACCTGCATTTAAAAATGCTCTACTAACTCAATCGGAAGTCTTGTTAAAATCAATATAGAGAAAAGAAAATGTCAACCTTGGTGACCTCTTAGGAAAGAAAAATATATATAGCTCACTAACATGAGATGATCTGGTAATGGAAATGAAAAGGTACCAAGTCGTAGAGTTCAAAATTGTGATTTGCCATTCAGATGGCTTTTACCTAACTTATTCTACCTTGCAACTAACTATTCCAGGTCATTCAAAGGGCAAAAGCTACAATATTGGATTTAGCTGCCTATTTATATGATTGCTAAATTAGCTTAAAGAGCTACAACTGTATTAGCTAATTCTCATTTCCAAACCCTGTGAAACGACTTAATTTATTTTCTTTTATTTTTATCTGAAAAACAAAGAAATTCAATGAAAATTCATACTAGATAAAATAAGAAAACTAGACCCTGTAAAGGATGTTTGGGAATGACTTGAAGCTATTTTAAATATCACCTGCAAGTTGTTTACAAAGTTAGATATAATGTTTTGCTCCTTTGGAATGACAATGATTTCTTTCCCAGTGTTTCTCTGAATGTACATTTTGTTGATTTATTTTTGCTCTTTTACGATTTTTAATTTGTGAAGTGTGTGATCCTCAAACAAAAAAGTGACCAATATAACAATCATCCATGAGATTATAAACCAGCCTTGTCAAATCTTAATGTTTTGTTTTACTTGACTTTTTAAAAAATGTTAGTGTTTATTGAACTCCCACTCATTTTTAAAAGACATATTTAGCCTTACTTAGTATGAAATATTTCAACATGCCTTTGAGTGCGCAAAACAAAAAATATACAGCACAGGATTTATCACAAAATTATCTTTGTAACTACTACCCAAGCTTAGAAAGAAAACACTGCAGAAATGCACAAGCTCCTCTCCTCTCCTTTTCCATTACTCTTCCTGTCCTCCCTCCAATGGTAACCACAATCTCATCATTTTCTATTGGGGACCTAAGGTCAGCAATAATTCCAGACCAACTAAATCGAGTACTGGTGGTTAAATTTAATACAATCTGATGACTAATGTTGGGCTTCAGTCCCTCAGAAGTCAGTCTCAACCTAGGTAAAACTTGCTCTTGTGTTCCAACACTTCAGAACCCCAACCCCAAAGTGGGGCATTATCTGGGGCATCTTTCTTCTCACAGAAATTTCTGGACTCCAATTTTTCTTTCTTTAGTCCCATAAGAATGTTGAAAATAGATCTCAGGGTCTCAGTTTCTTAGTCATCTTTTTCTGAATTATCAAATACCCCCAGGGATAAAGCAGCCCTAAATGCCAGGTGTGATACCTTGAATTGCCTCTTCTCTAAGACTTGGCTCATTAATTGTTCACCATCTTTCCAACCTGTCAATTACTTCAAGCACATGCTTCTTTACTCTTTGTTAAGATTTTGTAGTAGTTTTCAGCAGGATTGTTGATCCAAGCTTACTAGTGTACCAATTCTGGAAGCTAAGTCTCATCCATATTTTTTTTAAAAAAAATATTACTTATAGAACTAAAATTCCTTGTTTTTCTTCGTTGATCTCATGGCCCTTTCTTCCCTTTATCTAGCACCGAAGTACTATCCTGAATTATAGTGGTTTTTATTCCACACATTTCATAATTTTATTACATACATATGAGTCCACACATAATTCATATGTACTGTCATTTTGCATATTCTTGTATTTTTAAATGTATGCATTATCAAAAGTATCACTCTACATTTTATTTTTACCTTAAAAGCATTACTTCAGGGTAAAATTTGTCTTTGTTGATGCATGAATTCTACTTCAAATATTTTAACTAAATAGCATCTTTTGTAAAAATATACTGCAATTAAATTAATCCTCTCCTTTTGATGAACATTTAAGTCATTTCATTTCAAATACTTTACTTTTATAAACAATATTCTAATAAATAATCTTATACATGTAAAATCTTTCTCAGGGAATAATCTTGGAGTAAAAGTGATGAATTTTGGAATATATACATCTTCAATTTTACTAAATTTTATGCAGTTACTTTCCAAAATTATCTAATTTATATTCTACCAGCACAGTATCTGGGTGTTCTTTGCTCTACATCCTTGATAACATTTTGTATTATGTTAGTATTAATGTATTAATTAGTAATAATATGTTAATGTTAGTATTTTATTTTCAATATGACAGTTAAAAATCTGTATATCCCTTGAATATGCAATTTTGTATACCATTCATTTTTTCAAAAATGTATTGGCTTCCATGATTTCTTTTCCTGTGAACTGCCTGTTTATATATTTTAGCATTTTTTTTTTTAGTTTTTTATTTTTTCTTTTTGGTTTATAATATCTATATGTATTTGAGGTTTGAATCTTTTGGGTTTATATTTTTGTAATACATTATTGTCTTTAAATAGTCATTTAAAATTGTTTTTGTATTTATAATTAAATTTAAATTTGTATTTGATGGTGTCTTAGTTTAATATAATCATATTTATCAATCTTTTCACTCATGGTGTGCTTAGTAAATTTGTTTAATAAATTTCTTGCAGGAGATATAAGAAAACTGTTTAGATTACACCTCAAGAAAAAATAATCCTCAGTGGTTTAACATGACTCACACAAAACGCGAGACTAGTCGGTTGTTTTCAATGTAATGATTCAGTGATGTATGTTGTTTATGCCAGTTAAAATTACATTAACTATTTAGTTATGCCTCATGATCTTTCAACCAGACACATCAGGATAAGAGAAAATGCAATAAATTATTCTCCAAATTTCTCAAAAAACAAAAATAGCTTTTTTCTATGTTTAAAGTATTTTCAAATAAATTACCTAATTTAATCCTTTCAAGACTTTCAGAAGCTAACGCTGTTTTCCAATTATATAGCTGGAGAGACTGAAGCTAAAATTTAAGCAGCATAGCACATGCTATTCAGTTGTTAAATAGAACAGCAATGAGTTAATCATGTCTTCTGACTTCAGAGAACCACTCTTTTTAGCACTCATAGATAAAATTCGTAACATAACTTTATCTTTATATAAAAGAGTGACTTATGTTTGGGAAATGCATAAGACATAAATTCCTCATTTTTATAATTGAACAGTATATATGATTGTGTAAAATGTATTTCCTTATTGTGTTTGAGGGCAGGTACATAGCCTGCCCAAGCTGTTATTTACAACAACAAAGCATATTTCAGTTGTGCTGATTTAACTGAGAGAGGCAGAAACAACAGAAGTGAAACTCATTAGCATACAGAAAAATGAAATATTTATCTTTCCAAACTAGCTTGTCCTTGCTGTGCCAAATCAAAGTTATACTGATCTCAGGAAAAAAATTCTGCCTCTTCAAAGTGTATTAGCAGAGAGATACAAGCAGACCATGAACTGAAAAAACAGTTGAAAAAGAAAAGAAAAGCAGTTAGTCCCACACTGTGATATATATTTTTTAAAATCTATATTTCCTTGATTTCAAATTTTCTTTCCTGCGGGTAACAGGAACATGAAAATCATGTGAATATTATCTTCTATCCTGTTTCTGTTCCAAAAAAATAGGTATTGATGATTTTTCTTTGATGAGAATTTATGAAGTTCACTTTAAAAACATACAAACATAGTATCATTACAGTTCATTAAATTTATATCAGTTTACTAAGCATATCAGGTATTTCAAAAATTTTTCCAGTGTACTTGTGCAGTCTTTTCACCTGCTAACATCCCTTTTGATGCTTATGCCTTTTATCCGTTATTTTAAAACACATATATGCGTGTAATTGTTATATTTTAGTACAGCAATGTAGGACATCATGCACATTTTGAAGTTTGACTCTACATTTGTCCAAAGTATCTGGCTGAGAGGCATTGCTTATTTGGATAGAAGCTGTTTAAATATCCTTGAATGAAATGTGTTAAGCTGGCAGAACAAATAGAAAAGATGATTCTTATTTCTAAATATTCTCTGAAATATTTTTTTTTAAAATAGAATGCAGGCGGTTATGGAGTGGTTGGAAAAGTAATGAATTTGAACCATAATCCCAGAATTCTGACAGACTTTAATGACTAGCTCTGCTTTAAACATTCCTTGGCCTTGGCAATGGTCTTCACTCTGACATCTAGTTTTCTCATAACAACAGGATATATTTTATGCTGTATATTTCCCCTTTGTGTTTATAATTGAATAATTTTTAGTCAGACACAGTTCCATAAATGGGTTTCAAAGGAATAGTCTCAGATTTGTTAACACAGCTTTTTTCTGAGCTTTGGACTCAATTCAGATATTTTTAAAAAGACAAGAGAGAAAGAAATTCAGGCATTCTCTAAAATTCTTCAAAATCTCTGAAGAGCAGGTGAACTTCCCTATGAGGTAAAATTTATGGGAATTTGTTGCTAATTATACATTTTTATATATTTATATAGAAATACTTGTTTCACATCTGGTGTACCTGTTATCCATTCCCTTTTCTCCTGTAACCTGTACCCTAATGTCCAGATCACAGGGATCAGAGAATTCAAGGGCTTAACAGATAGTTTAAGAATTTCATTTTAATGACAATGAGAAGCCACTAAAAGGGTAAAAAGTAGGTGTGTAACACGACTGGATTTGAATTTGGGGAATATCATTTTAGCTGGAGATTGTATGAAAGGGGCACACATACAGTTGTAGGAAGCCCTGTTAAGAGGCTGTCATGATACTCCAGGAAAGAAAAGATGGTTGCTGCGGAGCTGAAGAGACTTGAAAAGAACTGAGAGCAATTCAGTTGTCCACCTGATCCTCTCCTGTGCTTTCTGATTGCAGAGATAACCGATTGTGCACTTGATTAAATGAGAAACCATCTTCTCATGCCAAATCCTACAGCGTCACAGAAGGACTGGCTGAAAAATGATTCACTCTCTGCCTCTTTTGCCAGCTTCGCTGAACTATAGGGTAGTGGTCTCAACATTAATTTGGGAATTCATGTCTCCAATTACATCTTCATAGTATTGGATAGGACTTAGTGGTCCCAGGTCACAAATGTTGAACATAAAGAGCCTTAAATTCTTAAAAAATATATATTTCATATCCAAAGAGTGATATATGTTAAATTTTCTTAACTTCTGAGCCTGCTTTGTTTTTTTTTTTTTTTTTTTGGTCTAAAAAATAAAGAACATGCACCCCATCAGATATTGTGTGTATTAAGTTTCAAAAAAAAGTAAAACATGGAATGTAGTACCTGACACACAGTAAGTGCTCAGTAAAAACTGATTTGCTTTTTTCTACCCCAACGCTTTCTTAGCTAACAGCCAGAAAGTGAGAGATGTCTTAGTGTAACTATAAAAACATGTATTGGTAACCCCTAAGCATACTATTAATAATCCAATTTGTATGAATGTCTATTTTCTAATATGACCCAAAGAATCACATTTTTTTTTAATGCTTAAAACAGTGTGCAATACTTTCTAATTTTCCAGTCAGATTCAAAGCCTTCACATTTTGCAGATGATACCATTGGGGAACAATCTGAAGAAGTGAAAGAGAGGAGAAAAAAGCAAATTTGTTATTTATTAGTTTACAAGACTAGGCTACTAGATGAAAATTCCCACAGCATTTTTCTTTTCTTTAACTTTTTTTGGTTGATTTTGTATATTCATGGGGTACAAAGCTAACTGTCACTACCTGTGCCCAAGATAATCAGATCAATATTATAGGCATGGCCATTAACACAAATTGCAATTATTCCTCGTGTGCCACACCTACCCTCTCTCCAACCACCGTTCTCCTCCCCTTCTACAGCCCCGGCAACCCTAGGTATATTGTCTCCCTCTGCAAATCCAATGCACCCATGTGGTTTTTCTTTCCTTCTCTCTCTCTTAGCTCCCACTTACGAGTAAGAACATGTGGTATTTTTCTCTCTGTGCCTGGCTTATTTAACTTAACATAATTAACCTAAATGTCCATCAAAGGACAACTGGATAAGGAAAATGCTGTATAAAGAAAATGTGGTATGCATACACTATGGAATACAACTCAGCCACAAAAAGAAAAAAAAAAAGAATGAAACTGAAATTCTGCCATTTGCAGCAACATGTATGAGCTTGGAGAAAATCATGTTAAGTGAAATAACCCACAGACTTCTGCCTCCACCAACGCCCCCATTCCCAAGTCTGTGGTGATGTTTGAATGGAATGAAAGAAGCATGTTCACTCTTTTCTTTCTTGTTTAATTCTGGCAAAAAAAAATTAATAGTTCTTTTTTAAGAGTTAAAGGAAACAGGAAAACAATTTATGATGAAAATATTGCCAACATAGAACTTGTAGTCATACTGTTCTTTTGTATTATATGAATATAAATGAGAATTTATTATTTTCATATTTGTTACTTGAGAATATATAGTGATAATATATTTTACTTTTATATTTGAAACATGAGACTAGTTACATAACGATAAAATATTAAGTAATGTGTATCTTTTAACCCTCATGGATATGTGTTTTATAAAATTTCTTGAAATAATAAAAAATTCTGCTGTTAAGCTTAAAAACAAAAATTCTTAAGTAATCACATTTCAATAGTTAAGTGGTATGTAAATGGCTGTAAAGAATTTATTTCACAGCACACATTCACCCACCATTAACACTCCTTCAAAATAACCCCTTTTCACATGTATGCACATGTGAGGACAAGATAAACTCATCTAAATTTATACCGAGGATTGTTAAAAAGAAAACAAAGTTAAAATATCCAAATGATCTGAGCTTATACCAAGCTGAAAATTTATACATTTCTAAGTATTTTAAATGCTGCTGAAGATTAGTAATAAGGTTTGTACATAGCAAGGTGAAATATCTATAGTTTACAAGATCATGTTTAAACATTGTAGCCCATCTATAAATTTAATTTTCTTTTTTTATATGGGGTGTGAGAAATAACTCTACCAGTATAAATAACCTTTGTTATAGAGTCATGCTAATGGTGCTATAAAAGAATTACTTGATATATTTACTACATTTTTCTCTCCTTTGGTTTTGAAAAGATTTATAGTTATTTCTCTATTTAGCCAGCAGATGTGAAGTGATTTCAGGATGGTCTGTATCCATCAGAAAGTGCTACATGTTTCTCATTTAATTCCATTTCTGTGGAAACCTGAAGACACTTTATGTATCGTCTTTCAATTTCCTGAAGAAAAATAACTTTCATTATTTTGGCATGAGACACCCTTAGAATGCCCTATGTCAAGAATAATTAGAATTTCACTCTTCAGCTTCTTTCCTGCAGTGGATTGACTGTCTAAAGGAGCCTTACTGTCTGTCTGATAAATGTATTCTTGAGTGTATGAACCAAAGTGAATCTGAGCCAAACCAGTTAGAGCTGTCCATGTGAAAGTCTAGATAAAGGTACAGAAATGTTCATATTGAGACATTCATTAATTTACTTCATGACTCTTCCATTTATTAATAGAGGCTACTGTGACACATTGGCTCAAATGCTGTGTCTATACAGAATAAGAAAATATATCCAACTACATGGTTACCATGGTGTTTGCAAATTGAGATTTAACAGTTACTCTTATTTCATGAAAACAAAGCATTAGATTAGCATTTGTCCTATACTCTTTCAAAGGACTTCAGCAAACTGTAAGTGTGACAAAGGAAAGTTTATATGAAATACTGGAAGAAATGAAGAAAGGAGAGGAAAGCAATGATTTCATATTAAGTCACATCAGATCCTCATGCCCAGTCTCACACTGCTTTGCCACATCGACCTGCCCTTTCACAAGTGATCCCTCTACTTAGAAGGCTTTTTGTTTTCTCTCCTAGACACAATCCAAGCCTTTCTTTTACCCTTGTAACATTTCAAGACACCTGAAGGTTGTTCTTCCATAGCATTTTCCCCATACCCTCATTGTGATGCTTACTGCATTGGATATAAATACTTGATAATTATTTTCTTGTCAAATTATATATAAGCATTTTGAATACACTGACATCTCAACACACAAAACACACACACACATACAGGATCTTCAAAAAGTTCATGGAAAGATTTGCATTCTCTTTTCTTTCTATTTTTCCATGATCTTTTTGAAGTACCCTCATATATTCAACAGGGTTTGATACAAACTGGATGCTGAAAAAATGATTAGTGAATGAGTGAATTAAAGAATGGATGAATAAAGAAAAATATGACCAACAACATCTTTAGATTAGTTAATAGAATGAAAACTCTACCTACAGTGCCAGCTTTGGTCAGAGTGGATAAAGAGACTTCCACTGTTTCTGAATTCAAATGTGGGCAGCAAATTATAAAGAAATTCACTCCACACGTTGCTTTGGTACTAGCCTATATCTCTGTTTTAAAAATAAAAATTTAAAAAAAAAACTGTTCCCCATTTAATTGTATTATTTGATTTTAAAAATAAGAACTCTTATCTACATGGCAAATCGCAAAGATGCTGGAGTTGTTTGAGAAATGTAATGCTTGTAGAGGATAAAAAGTACAATTGATAAATCAAACTAAGGAGCCAGTGGTAAGAAAAATATAAGTATTTTAGTAGCTGAATCTGCAAATGAGTATTGAAAAGTGGAGGGCTTTTAAGTTAAGAGTCAAGTATTTAGAAGCAACATGATAGAAAGGAAGGGGAATATGTGGAAAATAAAGTTTGTTTTAGGAAATTTCAAAATTCAGCTGTATTACATTAAGGTAAGAATAGAAAAACGTAAAGATTAGTTTTTCTCAGTTAGCTTGATATATATTATGAGGACTCTGATGATAGTAGCAGCTATTTAAACTGAAAGGGAAGGACAAATTAAGATCTTTAGTTAAGCTGGAATAAGCAGATCTTGATGGCAGTATGAACACATGGGACACGAATGAGAAGGTGGGTCAAAGTATCTGAAGGTTGCTTGTTGCCCATGTTGCTTGTGCATAAAGATGGGCAGTAAGGCAGGATGACGCTGGATCAAGAATTTTTCAAATGATGTATTTCTTAGAGAAGTTAATAAAATCAGCCTTGACTTGCTAATTTTGAGGATAAATTTAATATAGAGTTGGAGAAATCCTGATGTAATTGATAGCCCCAGGGTAAAA
Organism: Cynocephalus volans; assembly: GCF_027409185.1. Lineage (NCBI taxonomy): Eukaryota > Metazoa > Chordata > Mammalia > Dermoptera > Cynocephalidae > Cynocephalus > Cynocephalus volans. Next base: position 121,210,281 of record NC_084468.1, read on the forward strand.
AAACAGACTATTTGAAATGATCAGTTTAAAATACTTCAATGTATGATTGGTACATAGGAGAAAGTAGAGAGTAAAACAAACATAGGCTCAAGAATTAAACATGAGGATTATGATTAAGGCAACAAGCAGAAAACAAACCAAACAAAAACCACATAGGAAGCAGAGATAGAAGAAGATCTAAGGATTGTGAAGGCATGAACCCATTTTTCCAAAGAAATTTCCAAGCACAGGAGCCAGGCAACTCTGTCAAATGTTCAGAAGAGTTAATCCTTCTTATAATTGAGTGAGTGTAGTGGGTTTGTCTAGGGTATCATTGATAATTACTGATAGAATGATAAGGACAAAATTAAACATAAAAGAAAAAGAGAGAAGGAGGAGAAGAAATTGGAATTTGCTACGTACTCAGAAGGGGCTCAGCCATTATACGCACTTATTTAATCCTCACAACTTTATAAGGTAAGCACTGGTTAAGTAAAAGATGGAGGGCCACACAATTACCCACACAAATGGATCCTTATGTTGTTGGACATATACAAAGGGGAAGTCAGGTTCTTTGTGGCTTACCAAAACTTAATCATGATGAATAAGAGAATAAATGAAGATATTTTTCATGTGCTTTTTTCCACACCCACATATTCTTATTTTTTTCACTTTTTGTTCTGCATATATTTTTCTATATACTGATTCCACATCCACATTTTCACTTCAGAGCCAAGATTTGATGAGAGAGGTCATTAGAAAAAAAGCAGAGAAAAAGGTTATATACAGAATTGAAAATAATTTATGCATAAGTCATCTATAACTATTCACTGCCTGACTTAGATTTCTTGTCTTTTAGGTTAAAAAGAGTGCCTACCATTAGGTGTGAGCAGAAATATAGTGCGACCATATTTTCAGGCTTAGAGAGCTTCTAATAATTGTCCACAAAACAAACAAATAAAAACACAAAAGAAACCTCTGGAGACTAAATAGAAATCTCTGGAGACAAAAAAGTAATGTAAAGTACTTCAGTAGCAGGCTAATAAAGTACGTATTATAGGACCAATAAGCCCCATATCACTGTTTTTGGACATGTTTTCTGCACAATATATAGTGTTGCTTCTTTAAATGTTGAATAGAATATGACTCCAAGACCCCATCTAGAATTGTGGGACATCTATACTATGAAAAGTTTTTCTATATAAACTATCTGTATTCAAAATGCTACCTCATATCTAAGCATGGACAATCATATTGCTGAGGTTGTAAGAAAGACAGCTCCATCAAGGATTCTATTTTTATTTAAATAAATAAAAGCAAACAAACAAACAACTGAAAACAACATCAAAGTGAACACGCAATTCCTGGCTTTTCCTGGCTTTGGGGCATAAAGCAGATAACTCTGAAAATTGTTCAAAACAATGCCAGCTAAGGTTAATAGGCTTGCTGGAAGGTTGGAAGTTAGGAAGCCAGCCAATTTTATAGAAGTATGCCAGCAAAATCTCCAGGGTTATTCATATCTTTTATTGTCAACAGAATGTGCAGTGCACATTAGATGACAATTTCCTCCATCTCGCTGAGAACGTTACTGGAATAATGTTTTCTTATAGTTTAAATCCTGATTTGATAATCAAAAAAATTATGCCAAATTTTATTATATTGAAGTAGATGATAAATGGCAGCATCAATCATTTGCATTTTGGAGCTTCATTAAATTTTTTGAAAAGTTAACAACACTTTGCTAAGGGTACAGGCATTGAAAACAGACTCAAATTTAAATTATGATTTCACCACTGACTATCTTGAAAGTTTAGTTCCTTACATAAAAATGAGCATAATAATACCCAGAGTTTGGAGTTTCCCTTAGAATTGAAAGGATTTATAAATCTTCTTGAATAGCATCTGTTACCAAGCAGAAAAAATGACAATAAAGGACTTGATAAGCAATTTGAAATTATATATTTATATACATATGTATAGTAATATTAAAGCATATATTTTTAAAAAGGAAAAATCATGACTCATCTAAATGTGATATAAACAAACTTCAGATGTATGGTTTAATTCCATAATGAATGAGGAAACATGTAAGATGTTACATCTAGTCAATGGATTATCCTAAAAGCAGACAAGAATGCTGAAATTATTGTGCTTAATAGATTAAAACATGGCTTCTTTCACAGGGTGGAGGAAATCAATTGCACCTCCACTAGTCAAAATGCATCTGTATATATAAGGACAACAATCACTATCAGTTATTTACTACTTGCTAAACAGGATGCCTACTAACAGTGTTTGGCCATTTAAATTTGTCCATTCACAATCAGTTTTCTGACAATCCTTCCACCTATGTTCATATGAAAATATCAAATAAAGATTATTATTGATCAAAGAAAAATAGACCAATCTCTTTAGGTCTCTTTATTTTCATAGGTACAGCAAGAATTTTCATCACCCTGTAGGCCTCCTGTGTGTTTTTTTGCAAATCAAGTGCCATAGAGTATTAAATAACCTACAAAGCCACAAAATTCACTACCGTCTGAAAGTTTTCATGAGAAATCTCAGATCGTACTTTTAAATGCCTCTTTTATTTGCTACACGGAGGATAAGAAAACAAACCCAAGAAATGCTCTCCACCAGATTTTAACTGCAGTGCCCACAAATTTGAGTGAATTCTTCTCTTCCAGAGGTCCCAAAATTTCCTAAGCCTCCTTCACTGGCAGGAATTTATTTTCCTTATAATTTAAAAAAACAAGCCCTTTAAACCAGGTACAAGGCCAGTTTTCCTAACATAACTGTACTTTTTTGCTCTGTCAATAAAGCCAAACATTTTTACTTAAAACTGGTTTGTCACATCTGATTCAAGGAGCATCAGTTTCAGTGTAAGTATGATCATGGTTGAACAATCTGTCAATTATGTACTGGTAAAAAGGAAAACAGATTCTCATAGAGGCTATGCAGTCTAGCTTTTTTTTTTTACCATGAAAAGTAGAGAGACTGTAAGATTTTCGGAATTCTGGAAGATGAAGGAGAATCAGATACGATCCTAAGATGTCATATTTCAATGTATAAAATCATAGTTTATTAAGTTTTTGTGGGTTGTGAATAGCTTAGAAAGAAGAGAAAGGACTTCCTTATAAATCTGAAAAATTGAACATTAAAACAACATCAACCATTTTCCAAATAAGTAACCACAATATCATTTCCCACAGCAATTCATTCAGTCCCATGTAATTAGTTTTTGTTCTGCAGGATTCTGAGTTACCCATCCACTTGCATGCAGCCGACTACTTTTACACTGAAATGAGTCCTGGAAATCCCGACTCAGTCCACTGTTGTGGTCTGAAAGTTTTCTGAGTGACATCTGCTCAGAAATCTATACTCATGAGTCTACTCTTTTAAGGGTCAATAGTTTGAAATGCCTGGTACAATACTTTTCTACAAAATTCTGAGACCATCTTTCTTTGTTGAAAATACAATGTCTGGCTTGTAGTAAAATCTTCAAGCGAGCATAATGGTAAAATAAAAACTATCTGTAGATGATAGAGGATTAATTTTCAGCTGTGGTTAGTTTACTACTATAACCAGTAATATCAGGAAGAAAGAGAGTGAATTTTCAGTGAAGTTTAGTATATAACTATCCCATAAAGGTTTTGATCAGTGCTCTCCCTGAGGGTAAATACATATTATGAAAAGTAAGCACATAGACAAATCTCTAGAGTTTTCCCATGAAGCATACAGTTTCTAAAATATTTATTTAAATAACATTTTACCTATACAAACTTAACTTAGAGAAGGTTGAGCATATATTCTGATCTGACAATTTTCTTTGCAACTCTTACAACAGTAGCATATCAAACAAATCTAATTATTTCTAGCATCTCTTCTTATATAAAGAGAAAAAAAAATGTGTCATTTCCCAGAATCCATCTGAAACATCTCAAAGAAAATTTTGAGTTTACAACTTAGGTTTGGTTTTGGAAAAACAAAGTCAAAAGTGCTGTCAGAAATGGGTATACTTGATTAGGGTGCCTGAGATGGGTGCCTGAGAAGCAAGAGCTGGTTATGTGTTTATCCACAGTGACAATAAAACGTTTTAAAGAAACATGGAAGAAAACACAATCATAAAGAACCACATCTCTTAGATAAATTAGGAAACTTTGGACTTTTCTATCTCTCTCTCTCTCTTTCTCTTTCTCTCTCTCTTTCTCGGTAATAAAGAACATTATAAATTCAGCATAAGGCACAGAAAATTAATCTGATACAACACAGAATCTCTGCTGTCCAGGAAGATTGAATTGAATTAAAGAAAATCTTCCCTATTGTTGCTAAAAGCATTAATTAGAAACCACAGCAGCAAGTCTGTCCAAATTGAGTGACTGTTGCTAAAATTTTAACATATTTCACAGCTTTTTTAGAAATAGGTATTATAAACCAGAAAAAAATAAAATTCACTTTCCAAATGTTATCCATCATTAGGCTTGTTCATTTTCTGGAACCAACTAACACTTTAGAATAGTTGTTCTCCCAGGGGTCTATGAGGTCAAACCAATTATTCTAACCATACTAAGATGTTACTTACGTTAAAATATTCATAATTGCTATCGTAAATGTTAAAGATGTCATGTCATTTTTAATTTCAAATACGGAAAATATAGATAGTTAACCCATATAAACAAAAGCTGTTTGGGTCCTCAAGAGTATAAAAGATTCAGAGACTAAGAAGCCTGAGAATTGCTAAGAATATAGGGAAAACCTATATATTGCCCCTTGATAAACACACACACAATTGTATTTTTATGTCACCATTATTGCTAGCATAGGTTCAAACACTTTTATTCGTAATAGCTTTTAACCAAACTAACTTCTAATTCACAGAAAAAAAGCAAGCACAGGATAAATGAGAGCTGTCTTTCTGACACAAGCATTACCATTAAAAGCAAACATAAAAAACTTTCTAAGTCCACATATGTCTCATTCACACATTCTTGACCCAAAGTTATAGCCTCTTTATAGATTATAAAAGTTAAGTTAGGGCCGGCCCCGTGGCTCACTTGGGAGAGTGCGGCGCTGGTAGCGCTGAGGCCGCGGGTTCTGATCCTATATAGAGATGGCCGGTGCGCTCACTGGCTGAGCGTGGTGCGGACAACACTGTGCTGAGGGTTGTGATCCCTTACTGGTCACACACACACAAAAAAAATAAATAAATAAAAATAAATAAAATAAAATAAAAGTTAAGTTAAAAGGAATGTGAACTTAAAATCATGCTTAATAACCATGCTTTGGTATTCTATCTTACTTGGAAACTGCTTAGGTGTACAAGAGTATCCATTCGTTAACAATATCAGACTGAGGTTTTAAATTACTTAAATACTCAGAGATTATCTATATACCACAAAACATAATTACTGTAGAAGTAAAAAGTTTGACAAAATAATAATTCTTTTAGATGAACAGATTTAAATTTTCTTAATCTTAAACATTATGCATGAGAAATTATTACCATATTTGATTGGTAAACATGTATAAATTTGGGAAAACAAAACCAAGTATAAGTTGTATGCTTTTACTGTACTTAACACTAATTACTCAAAGAAAGACATAGCTAGCTGTTTTAAAACAAAAATCATTCAACTAATCTTATCTGACAAAGGTTACCCCAATTATGTGAATTTGTTTTGAGTTTTTTTCTGTTAAAAAGTTTCTTTAAGTTTAGGACATCTAAACTATTGATACTTTAACTCTGTTAATTTCTGGGATTTTAGGAATATTCAGTTTACATAAGTACATACTGCTCTCTATAGGCCAATCAGAACAGAGCTTCTATAATTTAAGATAGTTAATAATCTAGGTTATTAATATGCTTTAGATGTAGTAAAACATTTCATGCACAATCAGAGGTAAAGGCCTTTCTGAATTACAGAAACATAGACACAAAGATACATAGAGTACTTATAGCTTCAGATTTATAACTTCAGCCACAGCTCAAAAGTAAAAACAGAAATAAATATGTTAAAGAACTGTTTTATTTTTCCCTGTGGGCACATACTCCTTAACTTATTTGAGCTCAAAATTTTCAAATGACAGATAATGAAAAAATAATAACAAGTCTTATTCCCTGTCATCTTTCATGTAACAGAGAACAGATTTTATAATCTGTCTATAGTGATTACCAAACAGATCAAAAAGCCAAATTGCTAAAAAAAAAAAAAAAAAGAAAAAAGGACAGTAACTTACACACAATAAGAAAAGCAGAAACTAAAACAAAGTCTAAAATCAGTAGAAAGGAAAAAAATAAGAGAAACACAAAGTCAACATAATTAAAGTTGTATTGCCAGTTGAATTTTACTATGGAATCCAAGAAAACACCAGCATACCAGCAGCATGAATTGTATTTCCCTGGCACCTGCTCTTCCAGGTAATTCAATTGAGCATCTCTGTGAAACTTCCAAAATTTTAAAGAACTTTTTTAAAAAGATAATAAATACAGACATAAAATTAACATGCAGATATAAAATGAACACATGATAAAACTTTTATTTAACTCATTCATTAATGAGGGAACCAGTGAGATATTACAAAATAGTCCAAGAAAGAATTAAAAGAGAGACACATATTAAGCAATCAGCAGTGTTGAAATGAATTTGATTAGTAGATGAAAAACTAACTTCTTTATGAGAGAGAAGGAAATCAATAGTACCTCCACTGGAGAAAATTCATTTTACATTGCCTATGAGAAAGATTATTTCCATTACTGTCAGTTATCTACAATTCAGAGTGGTAACATACCTCAAAGACAGTGAAGGATGAGCTAAACAGAATACCCAATGATAATCTTTTGAGTATTTCAAAGTCATTCACAATTATTCCTGACAGTATCATTGAAACTAATTTGCCAAATTGTTCCTATTAAATGAACTGATCTCTAATTTTAGATAAATAACAAACAAATTTAATCAACAAAGTTCCCAACAGAACCAATGAAAACCCAGTTAAGAGCTTAATGAAATCTATAAAATTGCATATATCCAACTTATTAAAAAATTCAATGTGGTAAGAAGCAATCAGGGAAAAACTTTATCATTCTTCATAATTTCTATTTTTAGTTCATTCTATAGATTGTTTTTCTTGCCCAACTTTGATTTAAATCTCTGGAAGATCTCATAGATTTCTGGCTCCTTTCAGATAATATAAATTTCTTTCATCAAATCTTGAACCCATCTTTAAGTCTAAGATTTCTCTTTTTTCTGTTACCAATAAACAATGAAAGCAAAGGGGAAGCAAATCCTCTACTTGATGTTCTGCGCCATTTCTATAGTTCAAAATCAGACCTTCCAAGTTTGGGGCAAGAGAAGGGGAAGAGATAAGGGTATGAAAGGTCTCACTTGCCTGGGAGGGTTGTAATTCAACATTAGTAGTACCATTTCGGTTAAGTATATGCCAATATCTCTCTCTCTCTCTCTCTCTTTTTTTTTTTTTTTTTTTTGTGACTGGTAAGAGGATCGCAACCCTTGGCTTGGTGTGGTCTGCACTAAACTCAGTCAGCAAGCGCACCGGCCATCCCTATGTAGGATCCGAACCCACGGCGTCGGCAATACCAGCGCCGCATTCTCCCGAGTGAGCCACAGGGCCGGCCCATCTCTCTCTTTCTTATGTGGGGCTTTCTTCAGAGTCATGTAGTTACCTGGGATTCCTAAAGTGATTCATGGCATTCCTTCTATCATTCAGTTGTTTATATCCCAGCATCTCATGCCTTGCCTGCTACAAGCCACACTAGACTTCCAATTTTTCCTGTGTAGGTTACCTTACTCCTGGCTGGCAGTCCTCTCGAAAAGGGTCCTTTAGAGATGGCTTACTGTTGGCTCCTTTCTTCAGTATTTGCCTTTAGCACAAGAAAATCAATGTTTCTGCCTTGGGCTGGTGAGTTAGCTCAGTTGGTTAGAAAGTGGTGTTATAACACCAAGGTCAAGGGTTCAGATCCCAGTACCAGACAACAGCTAAAATAATAATAATTCATCAATTAAATAAAATAAAATGTCTATCTTTGAATGCGTGTCCCAAAATTAAACACAAAACAATTAAAAAAAAAATGCCTCTACCTATCAGCCAGTAGTAGTGCAGCTCTCTCTCATAACAGTCCATTTGACCTTGCAGTTCCGAGGAAACCAGCTCTGGCCTCTTGCACTTAAAATTTTCAGACTTGGATATAGACTTGGTTTACTGGAAGTCTACTTCCATTTGTCTCAAAATAAGCAGGAGGTGCTGCCTCACCATAGGAGTAGGAGGAAACCCATCAACCCATCAATATGCCATCAACTCCTTCCCTCTAAAGAATATCTCTATTACAATGTCAACCTCACACTGCATATTTTCCCCTCATCCTATATGGCCTACAGATACTTTATGGGTCAATACTGGCAGACTTTTTTTTTCACAATCTTAGAAATTGCATAGATATTCCAGAACTTTCTTGAGGATTTCCTCCCATATCATTTGCTTTCTCCTAAAATTTAGAAAAAAATGTTTAAGATTACATATAACATTTTTTACATATATTTAACCTGTCATGATTTATGTTGAATTATATTTTTGTGAAGTCTTTGAGTTATCTATCTTAGTTTATAAAAATTCAGGCAGCAAGAATTACTTAGACGCTTTTCTTTGGAGTAACATATTATAAACATTCATGCATATGCTACATTTTCAGTGAGGCCTACCTTCAAATCCATATTTAGAAGTGAAACCACATCTACTTCTAGAAAATTCTTATTGCCCTTCCTTGCTTAATATTTCCCCACAGCACTTGTCATGACATAACAAATCTAACAATGCCACATATAGCACTCTACTCATTTTGTTTATTTGGTAACAAAACGATGAATGATTATTTTGCAGGATCCCAATGGAGATGATGATAATAGCAAAAAATGAAAAAAATTGTGAGATTCAGTATACATGTACTTCAAATGTAAAGGTGATGGGACTTATTGATGTATCGGATGTGAGAACTGAGGAAAGCAATAAATCAAATATATGCTCTACTTTTTTGAGCTAGAACAATTTGGCAGGGTGGGTAGGGGGGAATTCTTCTTGCTTATTTGATTGTGTTTTTTGTTGTTGTTGTCATTCCACAATTTACTGAGAAATTGGCAAGATTAAAAAAATGTCAACTTTAGTGAAATCATCAAGAGCTCCTGAGAAACAAAGAACACTTAATGAAAAGCTTTCAAGAATAAAGGAGACTGAGAAGCAGCAGCCAGAAGGTTAGAAATAATAATAAATACTTGTGACTGACGTCATTGGAAGAGACACTGAAGATGCAGGAAGTAGCCCATTCTGCCAAGTGCTACCAAAGTAGGGCAAGAAAAAGTTGGAAAAGTATCCATTGTATTTATAGATACTAGGATTATGGAACACTCAGATTTAAGAAAGGGAGGGAGGGCCAAATCTAGAATGGAAAGGGTTGAGAAATAAACATGAGGTGAAGAATAAAGAAATCAAACATACACAGCAATTATGTCAGGAGATTAAATGAGGCCGGCATGGAGAAACAGAGAATGTCAGTTGGCGGGGGATACAGGAGAAGAGTTAGGAGAAGGTATCCAAGAAGTATTTTATTGCTGTTTTTAATGGAGGAAATCTGTGCACGTTTATATGCATACAGAAATTATTCAGAGTAATTACAAAATATATAGGAGAGAGAAATGATGCTTTCTAGTGTGTTTTCCGAGCAGATATAGAATCTATGTACTTTATAGTTAGAGCTATCTCCTAACTATAGAGAGGAAAAAAGGCATAACTTTCCTATAAATCATAAATATGTGGTGATGATGATAGTCACAGTAATAGAAATCATTTTGAGTGATAACCGTGTAGGAAAGAATAAGTATTTTACCTTTCTTTTCTCAACTACTTGTATGATTAAAATCTATGAAGCATTTATTATTATTGTTGCTATTTACAGTTGAAGAAACTAAGGCTTACAGAGTTTGGAAGGTTTGTCCAAGGTCACCCAGCTGTAAGTACTTAGATCTTGAATTCAAATACAAGTTTTATGTGTGTATTTTTGTTTTTGTTTTTACTGCAAAGCGCAAACTCTTAGATTCTTATAGTATAGTGGTGAGAAAAGCTAAGGGGAAAAGATGGAAGATCTTTTTTTTCCTCTTGATAAACAAATCTAACTGATAATGATTTTTGAATTGAAGGAAGAATAATCAGGGATTATAAAGTTTTATTTTCTCTCATAATTTTATTAGAAAGCTAAGAATCACTTGATGGATCATACTTAGTATAATTCAGATAATTTCTGCAACTGTATGAAAATGTGTGCCTTCATTTTGTAACAATCACTTTTCCCGATGACTCTGTTGCTTTAACAAAGTTATTGAGTTTCCATAAATAGAAATGACATTTACATTTGTAAATATATTATGCGTGTATATATATGATAATGCATCTTAGCTCTTGTGTTTCTATCAGGCATAGGTATATCAAAGAAGAATGACAATCATCTAGGAAATTTCTATGAACATTTTACTAGTTTAATAAAAACAAGCCCATGAAATGCGTACATGCCAACATTTCACCTATTAAATTGCACAGAACTGAAGTAGTGTCTAAAGGCCATTCCACAAGCAACAAAAATTACCATAGATACATATTGATATGCATGGGATTGATAAAGTGAGCCAGATTTGCATTCCATACATAAAACTGTCAACTCACATTTCCATGATAAATCATGAAAAGAATAAAGGGGGTACTCAGGCATATGAGTGTTGCATACATTTTCTGGGCTGGCAAAGGCATTATCTCTGTGTTTCTGATTCATTTGTTGTGCTAATATCCAAGATACCCAACATTTTACCAGAAAGTTTATATAATAGATATACCTTAAAACTGTCATAGTGAATAATATTGCATATTTTCACAACTGAACAGAATATGAGCCCTGCAGTTTTAATTTTTTAAAATTCTTATTTCCTAATGTATTGCAGACTTTGGTAAAACCCTTACCATAGAATCAGAAATTTTAAAAAAAAAACTACTCTCAGATTCAAAGTATTAAATTGACTACCTTATGACAGAACCTAAACTTTTCATATTATCTAATAATGTTCATTATGTGAGTAAAAATAAAACATAGTGATGTTTTCATTTGTTATATATCTAGCTCCTGCATAATAAATAACTATTGTAAATAATGCCTAGCAAAAACATGCATGTCTACTCAACATAAGCATAGGATGTCTCATACATAGACACCTCATCAACACTTCCTAAACCGAACTTATATTCTCCTCCAAACCTATCCATGGCAAAGTTCCCTAGATTACACTCACTTCTCATTACTTCCACAGCTACTCCCTGATTTGGGATAACACTATTCCTCTTCTCCAATATCCTCCTACCTAGTCTCCTTTCTACCTCAAGCACTGCCAACAACCTATTCTCAATACAATAATATTGAGATTCCTTTAAGATAGGTAAAATTGTGTTATTCCACTGATTAAAATCCTTAAATGTCTTCATATTTTGCCCAGAGCAAAAAGCAAAATCCTTTAAAGGCTTTATAAAACCCCTTATGATCTAATCCTTCATTATCATCCCAAAGTCGTCTGCTAACTCACCTCAATCTCACACCCAGGACTGGCTCCAGTTACACTGGCTTCCTTCCTATTACTTTGTCTTGCCTTCCCTGATCCTTCCTTACAATCTTTGCACTGGCTGTTTCCTCTGCCTGAAATACTCTCCCTTACTCCCTCAACTCCAGAAATCCATATGGTTAACTTCTTAATCTCTATCAAGTCCTTACAAAAATATCACCTTCACGATGTGTCCTATCCTGATTATCTTATCTTACTCTGCAACCCCAAACTCCTGTCACAGCCATTTCTCTTACACTTTTTTACTTATTCCACTAATACTTATTGTTTTCTAACATCTTATTTAACTAACTTATGTATTATGTTTGTCAATATCAATTAGAATATAAACTTCACAAAGCAAAGGATTTTACATATTTTGTTCAAGGACATATTTAAAGAACCTAAACAGGTCCCCAGTAAGCATTCAACAAATATATTTAAAGAATGAATTATTTGGATTTATTGCTAGTGAAGAAGCATACACACAGAAATTTAATTCTAGGATGAGTAAGATAAGCAAGACAGGAAACATAAAATGCTCTTGGTTTCAAAGGGAAAAGAGTATATTGATTTGGATGGGAAGTAGAAAATAATTGCTTTACAGAAGATTGTATTTGAGATGAGACTTTGAGGATGGTTAACATTTGACAAGATGAAAATAAAAGTATGTACACTATGAGAATTAATCAAAAGAGAGATTAAGGATGAAACTGATTATTGCTTGCTTTTTATGTTTCATCACTACACTCAACACTGCAAAAACGAAGATAAATAACCTGATAACTGATGCCAAATTGCTTGCTTCCGGTGAAATACGTGTGTGTGAGTGTGCGTGTGTGTGTGCATATTCTAACAATCAATCAATAGTAAAATAAGGTGCTAAAATAAAGAACATTTAGAAGACTTCCCTAGAAGACGTCTTAGAGAAATGTGCAATAGAACAAAAATCAAAAAACAATGTCATGAAATAGTCCATAAGTAGACTTACTTATACAAAACCTTTGATGGTACTATCAAGGGGGTAAAATGGCAGTGTCTAGAGAGGACCTTGGTTGATGCTCAGATGAATGCTTACTTAGTTTCAGCTGATTTTATAAAGCTTATTTACTTAATGGTCCAGTTTGGACATAATGTGGACACCATTTCAGATTCCAAACCCATTCAAATTGAATTGGCATCCAGAAAGTGGAATAAAAGGGAAGCTTTAGACAAATTGATTACCTTTATTCCTGGACAGAAAAGTTTTGCTATTGTCTTCCCATTTGTCCTATTCCAACAAAAGTAGTTTAGTAACTTAGAAAATGACAAAAAGGCCATTGTCATCACTCACAACTAAATTTCACTACAACCCTAATCATTCTTCTGTGCAAGCCCCACTCAGTTTCCTCCAAATTTTCAAAACAAAAATTATCTCCCAAACAAATGTTTTCCACAGATGAGATTTTTAAATAAAAAAACAGTAAATTGGACTGATTTAAATAATTCCCTAGGAGTCCACCAACAGCAACCCCTCTGTATCATACATCACAAATACTAAAATGAAAAAAAAAAAATCCCAAAACATTCATAGGCTCTATTTCTTTTGCCTGAAGTAGTTTTGAGTTTCATTTGAATTCACATGTCCTTTCTGTCAAAGATAGATCTATGTGTGTTTTCAACTCCCAGAAGGATGAAGTGAAAATAAAATAGAGCAACTGCTTTCCTTTCATTTTTTGTTGTGGTTAACCCATTTTCTCTCAGTCTTGTACTTAATAAATTCTGAAATAATAAAGAAAAGGAGATGCTTCTCTTCAAAATGGCAATCATTTTCTTAAACAGCAGCTGCTACACTTTCTCTGCACAACTTTTATTAACATGGATACTATAAATGTATAGTTCCTTTAAAAAGTTGGAGTGTTTATAAATGCCTTATATTAATTATGATGCTGGCAATGATTTCACAATACTGGTGAATGAGTCAGTGCATAATTACCAACGTGAGCATGAGCACAATGTTTCAGTGAGGGCATTTGCCCTTAGCTTCTCTCTTTTTCGGTATCAGCCGATAGACGCATCTTCTAACAGCAATTTCCTCCATTATCCTTGGACCATTCCTTACAGAACCAAAACTAAAATATGTGTGCCTACTGGCCAAATACTTTTTAAAATTGCATAAAGTTAGATAGATTAAAATTACATTGGAGTTAGGAAAAAAATAAAAATCATCTTGTTTAACTATATTATTTTCCACTGAAGAAACTGAACACTGAAACTATTAAATTACGTGCAAAAGAACCAGGATTAGAACCCAGGTTTCCTACCCGAGTTCCGTGTTCTCTTTTCACCCTATCATATTGCACAGTGCCTCCTCATATTGGATGGATGATAAAATCATCAAAATAGAATACTCCATAAAATTATAAATCTCTCTTTCAATTTTCACACATCGGTTTTACACAATCTTTGTTGTTGTTGTTATTAAATACGTAGTCCATTAATTTAGGTATGTCAAATACAGGAGGTGCCATATAAGATCTTCATGTGTGCAATATTGAACATTTCACACAAGAATGATGTATCTTTGGAGCTTTCAGGAGAGAAAAAGAAAAATTAGTTTAAAGCAGAACTAAAACAAAGAAAAAAACAAACAGAAAAGTTCTCTCATGAGGAGTATAATATTTTCGAAAATTCTTAGTATTATACAACCTAAAATTTCATGTGCTGCTGTCTTGACATTTTGAACCTCACAGGGCCCCAAAGGCCTAAAGGTGAGTCCTCTTGTTCTCGTCAGATATACTCCCGACCAGACTAGTTCCCTTATTAGCTGGACCAGCTGCATCTCACCTAGTCCTCACCCTAACAGGTGTCACATGCCTGCCAGCTCATGAAATCATTTAAACAAGCCCATGTTCTCCTTCAGAAACCATGGGTCTCCCCACCCTCTTGTTACTACAAAGCCCTCCTCTCACAGCTCTGGCTTGTTCACCTCATGCCTGAGTGCACCCTTCATATGGCCTTGGGTACCGTTTTGTTCTGCTCTGGAGCTGTGGGTATGTTGGATTAATAAACTTCTGTTTGATGTTACCTGTTCAGTATTACTATGTATTCGGCCTTTTTCATAATATTTAAAGCAGAGGATCCCTTCTTCACCAGCAGGGTAAATAGAAGGTGATCTATACAGCCTAGAACACGGTGCAAAAAATGACAGAACAACGTAATTGCCCTAAATCTACATTTTGGGAAACCACTGCTATACTTTTGGGTTTCAGGTGTCAGTTTTTAGTGTCTTTTACAGCATCAAAACACATATACAAAATGGCACTGCATAGAATAGAGTAACAGAAAACAAAAAAATCTTAAATCACTTCTAAACTTCTACACTCCTAATCACTGTAAATATAGGTACACAGGTTCTGCCTTAAAGATTCCCATATTAATCTAATCCCTTGTAAACTCTGTTCTTCCGTGGAAATGATAATTTAAAAATTAAGATTAAAAAATAAAAAGGAGAAAAGAATATTTGGTTTCTGTTAATTGTTGTTCTTCTTTGATTCACTGTAATATAATGAACAAAATGTTAGTTTGAGATTAAGGACTTGAATTTATGATGACAGTGAAATATATATTACAGAAGCATGGCAAAAAACTCCACAACTCTTTATGGCATTCAGAGACCATAAAAACACCTGATTTTGATATTAAAAGATTTTCAATATAACACTACAGTTATTTGGAAGAATATAAGCTAATGATTTAAGAACGTTGTAAAAGTCAATAAACACTCTTTTGCACTACAAACATCCTTTAATTAAACATCCTTTAATTTTGTTTGTCTATCCTCGTAGATCAACTTTACAGGTTTTTTTTTGACCTATCACATGTACAGCATATAATACTTTGAGAGAGAATGCAAATACAATTTCCTTTTCCATCCTGAACCTGGATATGCAAATTTCCCTGACATTGCAGCCTCCCTTGTAAGAACTGAACTTGTGGAGATGTCTTAGAAAGACTCCCCAAAATGTTAATGTTGATAATGTCCACTACTACATTTCTAATATGGATTTTGCTACAATCTATCTTTGTGTACTTAAACAAGTACTTAAGCACCCCAAATTTTTTCACCAGTTACAAAAGAGGTCTGGGACTATTTCAGCAACAAAAATGCTATAAATATATAATTTTGAGTTAATGTTTAATTTTTTATTTCTTTTATTTTTTCATTCATTAAGAATATGTAATACATTCATACAGTTCAGAAATCCAAAAGACAGAATTTTTAAACAATGAGAATTACCAGTCTCACTCTATCACTGTCAACTTAATTTGACACCCCATTCCATCAGAGGTACCACTGTTATTACATTGAGTGTACCACTTTAGGGTTTCTTTGTGCAAATATAAATATACACACTTATTTTTCCCCTTTCTTCCCCCAAAATATAACTTGCTTCACACAATACTCTTCAGCTTGACTTTTTCACCTGATGATTTGTCTTGAACTCTTTAAAATGTTTATATAGAAAGTTCTCTTATTCTGTTTTTCTGCTTTGTGAAGTGGTATTATGGTTTGTTCCCTACTGATGAACACCTTGCTTGTTTCCACTCTTTTGGTGTTAAGGACATTTCAGTGGATTACTTTATATCTATGTTGTACCGTCTATGCAAAAAGGTATGTAAGACAAATTCCCAGAAGTGAGGTTTGTTGGTCATAGGATAAAGGTACTTATACTGAAATATTGCAAAAACTCTTTTTATTGGTAGTATACAATTTTGTTCTCACACCATCAATGTATAAAAGCACCTGTTTTTCCTTAGCCTGTCTAAAAGAATGTATTCTCATCCTTTTGGAATTTTATTAATCTTATAAATGAAAAATGCTATTTTGGTTTATTTTTAATTTGCATTTGTCTTATGAATGAGGTTGGAGATTTAAAAGAAAATATTTTGAGAGACGTTCAAATTTATTTTCCTGTGATCCATCTGTTCATTATTTCATCTTTGATGTATCTGTGAGGTATCTGCATATCTTTTTCCATTTATGCTGCTATAACAAAATACCTGAGACTGGGCAATTTACAAGGAACAGAAATTTATTTTCCCACAGTTCCAAAATGGTATCTCATATGCTGCATTCTCCAGAGGAAAGGAACACTGTATTATCACATGGCAGAAGATGAAAGGGTAAATAAGGGGCAATCTTCCTCTGTCAAGCCTGTTTATAGTGGCATTAATCCATTCATGATAGCACTCATGACCTAAACGACCCCACCTTCCAACACTGTTGCATTGGGGATTAAGTTTCTAACAAATAACATTTTAGGGGACACATTCAGACCATAGCATTAAATAATAAGGAAGATTTGCCCTTTTTCTTCTGGTAGATGAGTTAATATTTTTTTCCTACTTTGTCATTTGTTTTTTGATTTTACTTATAGTGGGGGTTTTTTTTCCTTTTTTTTTTTTTTTTTTTTCCTTCAAAAGTATTGTCAAACTTATCAATGTGTTTCTTTACGGATTCTGAATATTGAACCATAATTGATAATACCTTCTTCACTCCAAGTCTATAAATGAATTTACACTTATTTCCTTCTAACATACTTACTGTTTTATGTTTTTATGTTAAATTCTTAATCTCTTCTAGAAATTTTGTTTTTAGTTTTCTATATTGAAATCTTGATATATATCCTATTATAAGGTATATTCAAGGAGATTTTCACACTTGACATTTATCTGACTGATGATTCAGTTGTCTCATTAGAAATTATTTTTATTTTTATTTTTATTTTATTCGAAATATTTTGATATTTATTTGTTTGTACTTATTTGTGGGGTATAGTGTTTGTTTCAAACATGCATATATTGCACAATGATTCACTTCGGGTAGATAGCATACTTTTGTACCTATTTTCTAAAGTACAACTTTAATTGGAGATACCACATTTTTATACATCAAATTCCTTTATCTGTCTGGGTCTATATGTAAACTTTTTGTTCAATTTTTTAATGGCTTATCTATTTATAAGTAAATACTATGCTGTATTAATTTTGAGGCTTTCTTATGTATTTTAATAACTGATAAAGCTATTCCATCTTATTGCTGTCTGGATCCTGCCACTGTGTGTTGTTTTTTTACTATAGTTTCCTCTTATCACTCCTGGACAGCAATCCTTATGTCACAGCTCCTAGTAACTTGATATTTGATAGCTATCTTGAGTAATTTTCTCTCCAATATAATATTTTTTTCTTTAATTCAGTATTTTTCTTTCAACATAACTTTACTTCCTACACACTTTTTACTGAAGAAGAAAGAAATAAGAGGAGTGGGGTGGGGACAGTGGTTGTTTAGTATGCTATTCATGCGTACTAAAACAAAGCTATTGTTAATCTCAAATGATAAATTTTCTTTTCCTTTCTTTGTAATCTGTCTCCTTTTTTCCCCCCCTCTATGAAGACATTTGAGTTGGATAAGGTTGAAGAACTTCTCAGTCCTTGTCAATGTTTAGTTATCACAAACTTTCATTTCAGAAAGGATGAGATTGAAGGGGTCTTCTGACCCACCAAGATATCTAACATCAATGCCCCCAAGTATGTACATGCAAAAAACAGAAGGATCTACAGTTTCAGTTACTGTTTTGCTTACCCATTAGATTCTTTGTCTAATACTTATTGGTTTCAGCCTCTGCTAAAAACACTCAGGCATCTCCTGGCTACTAACCTGGTATAAATAACCAATATAAATAATCTCAGTCCATTTTAAATTTTTTCTTTGGCACTGAATGCATTTGAATTATCAGTCTCCAGGCAGTCTAAGGCTCTGTATTTGAGTTCAGTGACTTGCCCTAGGATCCACAGATAAGGCCAAACATGGATTCTAAAGTAGTTCTCTATCTGTATACACTCTGCTGTGCTGCCTGTGTACTGTCCTAGATTCCTACAGAACCGATCTTACCTCATTAATCTCTGAAGTTTCACCTTAAATTATACTAATAGGGAAACAGAAGTAGATGCAGAGCTTACGATTCATTTATTAAAAGTCCATTAAAATAAATTATTTTAAAGAAGCAATATTTAAAATTATTGTTTCTCTTTAACATACAGCACTTCTTCGTGGACACAGAAAATTGTGTAACTAGCCATATTTTCTTATTTTGTTCTGGCTATCAGGAGAGTCAGAGTGAGATTTGAGAATACACTTCATAATAGATAGGAAATTCTGGAACTCATTCCATTTATATTTTCCTTGAAGTTGCCAGTTCAACATTTTTATTTAACAATATTTCATAAGAGCAAATATCAATAACGTATGATAATGATAATGTAGCTGATAATTTTTTTTGTGTGTGTGTGACCGGTAAGGGGATCGCAACCCTTGGCTTGGTGTCGTCCACACTGCGCTCAGTCAGTGAGCACACCGGCCATCCCTACGTAGGATCTGAACCCGCGGCAGGAGCGCCACTGCGTTCTCAGTGCCGCACTCTCCCGAGTGAGCCACGGGGCTGGCCCCTCTCTCACATTTTTCTAATAAAGTATATAAGTCATTATTTCCTAGGCAGTGGAAGTAAAGAGACTCAAGGGCAAGCTTCTTTAAGGCTATGACTTGGAAGTTGTGTATAATAACTTCTGCTTGCCCCGGTTAGAACCAGTGTACTTCTATAAAGACAAGCTATGAATGTAGATTGTAGATTGTAGATAAGTGCCTTTCTTTTTTAAAAAAATTTTTTTTTTTTTTTTTTTTTTTGGGCCGAGCCCGTGGCGCACTCAGTAGAGTGCTGCGCTGGGAGCGCGGCGACGCTCCCGCCGCGGTTCGGATCCTATATAGGAATGACCGGTGCACTCACTGGCTGAATGCCGGTCACGAAAAAACGACAAAAAAAAAAAAAAAAAAAAAAAAATTTTTTTTTGTACTTTATCATTATACAATGTAGTTGATTTTTTCTTATGTGTATGACTAAAACTAAGAAGGAGGAATTGAACTTCAAGAGACAGCACACTCCATCAGTACTTTCTAAAACAAAATTGAGAAGAAGAAAAAAGTACCTATTAGGCAAATATAATTAACAATAATTTATTGTACGTTCTCAAAAGGCCAGAAGAGAGGAGTTCAAATGTTCTCATCACAAAGAAATGATACATTTTTGTGATAATGAATATGCTAATTATCCTGATTTGTATGGAATTAATACTCTGTACCCCACAAATATATACAGTGTGTCAATTAAAAATAAATTAATTAGAAATTTAAAAATTAAGAGATAATTTTTCAAAACAGAAAAAAAAAGCAACTAAATTTATATTTATTTAAACATGGAGTAATTTGGCCTGAATTATCCAATTAGACTATTTATAATGCTCATAAAAACTAGTAAATTTTTCATTTTTTACTCAAATTGTTTCTATATATAAATATTAAATTATGCTCTGTCAATCTTCATGTAAAAATATGCAACAACATAAAAGTGATTGAAAATTACTTAAACATAATATAATTTATTTGAAGAATACCCTACACGTATTTTTAATGCCCTTATTAGCAACCATGACCTTTTAGAATGATTTTAGCTCACTTTCTGTTCAAAAATACATAAATGCTACTTGTTGATTAATATTTTATATTGAATATTATTTATTACATTCTTTTCTATTGGGACCATGTCAAGCATGGGAGATTTTAATACATTTGCTATCCTGGATCACAGCACATAATTTAATTTTTATTTCTCTAGTCATAAATTTGGCAATAAATTTGTGTTATGAAAACGTTTCCAATAAATACATTGACATTTATTTGTATTGATCTCATAGGGATTCTGAAATATAACAATAGATTAATAACTAATACAATCCAAAATCACTATGTTTTGAAAAGTTTTCTCTTATTATCCCAACCAATAAAATTTTTACTAGGTACTAGGGCATTACCTTTTTTTATGTATCTGAATTGTTTTTTTTAAGTAATTTATTATTATTATTATTTTACATTCTAAGATGTTGAGGAGCAGTTATGGAGAGGGGGAGAGGGGAGAAGAGGAGGGGGGAGAAGGTGGGAGGAAGAGGAGGGAGGGGCATGGTCGAAGCCCAAGGCACCCCCCTCATTCTGGCAGGGGAGCCCAGGGTCTTCCAGCAGCAGCTCAGTTGTGCCTTAGCTGGATGTGGACTTAAGGGGTGAATGGCTGAGGCCCTCATCATTACCCAACCCAGGAGCCAGAGGCACTTCTGACAGTGAGCTAGTGGCCATCACTGGGCTGGATATTGATGTCAGGCAGATGTGCTGTGGCCCTCGGCCTCCCACTACCCCAGCTTGGAAGCCTGAGGGTCTTCAGGTCCTTCTAGGTTCTTTGGTGGTGATAGACCTTTACTGGTTAATATCAGAACTTTGTCTCCGATCTGTGGGTTTTTGTTTTTTCTTTCAGTTCTGTTTTGGATTATTCGTTACCCCCACCATTTAAGCCCTGCACTGGAACTAATTTGTTGTCCTTTGCTTACTTCTAAAATGGGGAAACTTCCTAAGGGAACCAACACTTGAGCCCTGTGGTTGAGCTAAATTGCTGCTTTGCTGCTGATTCCCTGGGAAAGGCTTTTTGTGCAGCTCAGGTTTTAATTGTTGACCTTGTAAGCATTTCTTGGTCTTGTGACACAACTTGATTGTGTGGAGACTCTGGTTGAGCCTGAGTCTTTTCAGCAAACTGCTCCCCCTGCAGTTCTATATTCCTGACTAGTCTCCACTGAGTGGTTCTACACTGACTGGAGGGCAAATCCATGCTGTGCCCCAGTGTGCCCCTGGTGGGTCAATCTCCCCCACCATCCACACTCCAAACACTTCTTATGGGACAGTCCATGAGCTGGTCCCTTGCGATGACTCACCAGCCTCTGAGTGGCTCCATTTTTCAGTTGTCTGGGGCCCCTCTCTACTATGTGGGTCCACAGGAATCCAGTTAGCGGTCTTGTTGGCCTGGGGACCACCAAGGTCCTCTTCTCCCCTGCCACCTTCAAGCAACTTCATGAAAAGGGCACATCTGTGGCTTTTGCCAGCTCTTGCTCCATGGGCGCACCAGACTTGAAATGGCCAGGGCTCAGAACAGAGCGATCCTGTCTTTCTCTCATCGTGTCTTCTCCTGCCTTCATGAACTCCATAGGTCTCTCTTCCCCTGAGTTCTAGCAGCTCCAGTTTGGCAGTTCATTGCTTTTTAATAGTTGTAAATTGGTTGAATGTTGGAGAAGGTGATGCTGGGCATTATCTATTCCACCATCTTCATTGGAAGTCCCTTAATTCCTATACAGATATAAAAACCACAGGAACCATGACCTTTTCCAACAGGATACTTAGAGACTGAAGCCTCATGGGAAGACAGACCAATTTAATCAAAGGTGACTTGGCAGATTTGTCCATGTTGAGGATGAGGATAGGGGTAATTTTTGTGAAAGGAAACATTTGTTTGGCCATGTTTTTAGAACTATATAGAGATAATATATTTTATTGACAACTTTAAGTGATATTTATTTTCTTTAGTAGTATTGTGTTTGAAATAAAAATCATCTCTTTATGGCTCTGTCATTTGTCACTCTCTCCCTATAATTGGAAATCTAGAGTCTTAAGATTTATTCAAACCAATTTCTTGTTTTATAAATAAGTAAATATAAATTTAAGGTTAAATTACTTGATTGAAATATGTATTAATTAATTAAGAGTAATATATATATATATTTGCAATATTTATTGATCATCTTTATGTCAGAATCTGGAATAGGTGTTGGAGATAGTGTGGTAAACACAGTAGATAAATTCCCTGTTGTCATGGAGCTTAGAGTCTGGTGAGGAAGAGCAATACTTATCAATTAAATACATAGTTACATGATTACAGAGGGTTAGTACTATAGAGAAAATAAACAGGAATCTACTACAACATGTAAGAAGAAGATCTCATCAAACCTGCAGGAACAGGCAAAGCTTCATTGAGAAAATTGGCTATTACCCGAAATACCAAAGAGAGACAGGTGTTAACTGCTTATTATTGATTCCTTTGATGCACTTTTTCCCTGTCATATTTTAACATTTTGAATTAAGAAAATAACTTACAGTCAATGATGCTTTCTTAATTGATAACCGTCTTCTTTTCTTCCTTCTTTCTTTCCTTCCAGTCTTCCTTCCTTCCTCCCTTCTAAGCAGTACTTAAAATATTATTGTAAAACCACAGTAAAATATAACTTCACATCTATCAAAATGGATAATAACAATAATACCAAGTGCTGATGAAGATACAGAAAAACTTGGTCACTAATCCATTGCTGGTGGTAATGGAAGGTAAAATGATATAGCCACTGTAGAAAAACATTTTGTTTATTACAAAACTAAACATGCCCCAACCATGCAATCCAGTGATTGCACTCCCAGAGAATGTAAACGTTCATAGCAGCTTTATTTGTAATAGCCCAAAACTAGAAACATCCCAGAGGTCCTTCAATAAGTAAATAGTTAAATCCGCTATGATACGCCAATACTATGGAATATTACTCAGCCATAAAATTGAGTAAACTATTGAAACACACAGCAATTTGGATTGATCTCAAGGAATTTTTTACACAAGGAGTGAAAAAGAAAAGTTAGCATTAAAAGGTAGCATACTAAGCACACATAGCACCCAGATTTTTGTTTCTGATACTATTCTTCAATAAGAGAAACCTGGGCTCCTTGGATAATGGCTAATACTAGGACTGAGGAAGCAAATATAAAAAATGACCTACAGCATCTTGTTTTGTCACAAAATGAGAAAGTCAAAACCGTAAGAAAAGGAAAAAACAAACAAACTCACGTATGTGAAAAGGTCATAAGAGCTAACTAAAGATCTATCAATGGCCAAAGCTGGAATAATTTAGGCAACAAAATAAATAAAGTAGTATTGGCTTATAATCTAAAATATACACTAAGTATCCATAAGTCTATACTAATATAAATGAATTATTAAATAAATAGATGGGAAAAAATATAATTTTTTCTAGATTTTGTGATAAATCTGAAATAATCACTTTGACATTTAATTAAATCAATTACCAATAACAATTTACAATTAAATCATATAAAATGTAAAATAAATAAATAAGTAGATAGACAGACAGACAGACAGATCGATCGATCAATCGATCGATTGATCGATAGATAGATAGGGAAGAAAATACAAGCCTCCTTGTCAGAAGAATTCCAAATAATTTACGTAGACGCTCCTCCCCCAAGGAGGTGAAGCATAACTCCCCACTCCTTAACTGTGAAGTGTACACAGTGACTTCCTTCCAAAGAATATAGTTTGGGAAGGGGGACAAAAAACTGTACAGTGGAGAAACCTGACAAACAGTACCTCAGCCAAGTGGTCAAGGTAATACCAACGGTGATAATTCATATTGATAGCGCATCCCTGGATAAGATGTGAAGAAAATGAAGATGACCCTCTACCTTTGTGGTACTCCTCCCTGAAATTTATTTATTTTATTATTATTATTTATTTAGTTAGTTAGTTAGTTTTTGTGACCAGTAAGGGGATCGTAACCCTTGGCGTGGTGTCCTCCGCACTGGGCTTAGCCAGTGAGCTCACGGGCCATCCCTATATAGGATCCGAACCCGCGGCCTCGGTGCTCCCAGCACCGCTTTCACCAGAGTGAGCCACGGGGTCAGCCCCTCCCTGAAATTTATAATCCCAGTCTAATCATGAGAAAAACATCAGACAAATGCAAGTGAGAGGCATCCATCAAAATTCTTGACACTACTGCCCAGGCCATCAAAAAACAAAGAAATTTTGAGACTATCACAGCCAGGAGAAACCTAAGGAGACTTGACAACTAAATGCAATATGGTATTCTATATGGGATCCTGGAACTGAAAAGAGGACATTAGGTAAATACTAAGGAACTATGAATAAAAATTTTATTGTTTCATAAATTATAACAATTGTATCATAGTAACCTGTATTGTTACTTATTGGGAAATTGGGTTTATTGGAACTCTCTGAACAATTTTCACAATTTTTCTGTAAATCTAAAACTGTCCTGAAAAATAAAATGTCTATTACCAAAAAAAGTAAAAAAATAGAGAAAAAATTTCAAAGAGTTTACATACATTCCATTTATATAGCACCCTTGAAATGAGAATATTGTAGAATTAGAGAACATTTAGTGATTGTCAGGAATTATGAAGGAAGAAGGCAGGCATGTGGCTGTAGCTCTGAAGAGTTTTATAAGAGATCCTTGTGACGGAATTGTTCTGTAAGTTGACTGTGCGGGCAGTCACAGGATGCTACAGAAAGGGTAAAACTGTATAGAAATAAATACACAGAAATGAGTACAAGTAAAACTGGTGAAAACTGGATAATAGTAGTAGATTATATCAATGTTAATTTTGTTAATGTCAATGTTGATGGCAAATGTTACTACTGGAGGGAACTGAGTGAAGGATAGACAGGATATCTCTGTATTACTTCTTACCATTCCATGGGAATCTGTAACTATCTCAGAATAAAAAAATTTAATTAAAAATATTCTTGTACTTACAATCATTATGATAGATATAATGCTGTACAGTAGTTGAAGTAGGGTAAAGATGCACAGTTGTGAAGATCTTCCTAGACAGAATATCACATGTAAGACTTGACGTAGAAGACATCATGTATTTATTGAGCAAACATGGGCTCGTTGAAAAAGAGCCCATGTGGCTTGACTTACAGAGTCAAGGGATTAGAAGTTGGTGAGGGCAGACAGTGACCACATACAATAGAGCCTTTTAAGACACATCAAAGGTTATGTTCTCAATTTTAAGTGTCTCTCTAAGCCATGAAGGTGAGAGAAATTGAATATCATTAACTCTTTAATACTGTAAATGCAGCAAAAGATGCATTTATATTTTACAAATGTTTATAATAGTTAGCAATTCTTATCCTTGTAAGATTAATTATATGTGTTCCTTGGCCTGATTTGTCTGGATTTATACCACGGGTCAGTCTCCTTCCTGGATATCTGACCTTGAGCCAGTTACCTGACTTGCAAATCTCAGGTTTGCATGTTATATTTACACAGACTCACCTACATACTAATCACCAAACCCTCATCAGTATGTGGCAAGGATTGAACGAAATAATCCACGTGCAGCTCTTAGCAATGTGTTTGGTACCTATTAAGCTTTACACAATAATGTTGAATATACTAATTATCCTGATTTGAGCATCATATATTGCACACAGGTATTGATACTCAACTCTGCATCCCACGGATATGTACAACCAACAATGTTGCAATTAAAAAAGAAGACTTTACAAGAGTTAGCCATTGATTTCCGTTTCACATAGTCTCTTAAGAATTATAGGACTAATGCAGATTAATTAGATAAAATGTCAGAAAATAAAGATGAAATAAAATATAAAACATCAGTTATGGCAGCCTGCATCTGTAATCACTGTTAATGCTCATGTGCCAGTTAAACTGAATATAATAAGAAGAGGGGCTAGCAGCACAACTAAGAGTCTGCATTCTTCTGCCTGAATTGTAAGGACCCAGAACAACACTTTTTTTTTTTTTTTTTTTTACTGCTGTATATCCAAAACAGAGAAGAGCATAATAAATATTTGCTAAATGAATGGGTAAATTAAAGTCAATATATAGTGGAATGACCTCCATTTACCCTGTACAATACCCTGTACCATAGTAGGCAAGGTTTTCAACAAAGAAAAGAATAATTTAGAATGAGAAAGAGAGGGTTTGAGAAAAGTGGTGGATTTTTAAAATAACAGCTACAGAGCTTAAACCCATAGAATACATTGTGCACAAAAAGGATCAATACTGAGTTTCCAGGTGAATGTGGAGACCATACAAGTGCAGCATGACAAATTAAATATTTTTTCTGTGATATTCTCTCCTGTTATAGCCCAGGATTAAAGCAGAGAAATGTGTAGCCAGATCGACCTAGTAATAAGAACAGACAGAGCAAGAATAGAAAGAAGAATCAAGGTGTGTGGGTGCTGATTAAAGAAGGAATGGATGTCACATAAAAAGAGGGGGGAGTTGGGGTGGCATAGACGATGTCTAAAACAAAAAGTGGAAACACTACTAATACTGATGTATGCGAAGAGTCATTGTAATAGAGCAAAGGTAGAGAAAGAATAGAAAATGAGAGCACTACTATTAGGAAATGGTGTATGCACGTTGTTCTTCTGCACCTCATCTTTCACCAGGGCAGTAATCAGATTCAGGTGAGAGCTGGATGAACTTCGTTCAGTTAATTATCTTCATATCTTGTCAATTCTTTTGTCCTGTGTCAGATATTATTAAATTAACAATTTGTATCTAGGCTGAATTGTAAATAGAGAAACAATCAGGATTGGCATGTTTGATGTTTATTTAGTCAATTGAAATGTTCAGAGAACATTTCATAATGCATAAATGTATTAGTATAGTACTACTTTATCAAACATATAAATAAGAAAATTTAAATATATTGGAAATACATACCACGAGATCTTTAATTATTGGTCATACAGTCAGAAGAGATTTGAGATTACTATTCAAGAGAATGAAAAGACAGATGTCAATTGGAGATATAGAATAGTGACTGGAAATAAACAATGATTTAAATTTATCCTGAAATATTTATTCAAATGACACTTATACTTCCTTTAATGAATAGAAGACAACTTTCAAAAAATGTTTTTTAAAAAAAGTGTAGAGGCCACCCTTGGCAGTCCATTAAATAAACAAACAAAGAAAGAAATTAACAAATATGCCTTTTGAGAAATCATTCATCATATCTGAGTCTCAACTTTCTCATCTGTGAATGAAAATAATTAGTTTCTATTTCTAGTCAGAGTAATTTTGTTTGAAAAATTCTTCAAGACAACATAGGAAGTAAATATGAAAAAAATACTTATTTTTAAATTTAAGGTTAATTTGAATAAAGGGAAAGAGAGAAACGAAAATTAAATAAAACCGGGGGAAATAATCTTTTCTACTGTAGAATTATTAGGATCAATTTTTTAAATATGAAATTATTTTGTGAGTCATAGCCTATACAAAGGCAAAGAATTATTCTAGTTATGAAATATGCAAGAGAAAAAAGTGATGAGAGGCCTTGGTATATAAAGAATTGACATTTCCCACATCAGCCTTGCATGACTTAAGTTGATATTAATGCAAGAAAACAGTAAAGATTTGGGGAAGTTGTTTTAGTGCATTTTACTCTCACAAAAATAACACAATTCTTTAAAACAAAATAAAAGTCACTGATGTAGCAACTCATCTCCAGGGAAAATGGATAAAAAGAGCAATGAAGCAAAAGTGCCAACAAGAGAAAGACTTAGATGGAATGGCCAGATAAGCCACAAATTTGAACCAAAAGAAATTTGCTGTAAGAGATTAAGTGAAGTTTTCATCTTTTGTACAGTTGGTCAAAGGAATAAATCACTTCTAAAAACATGATCACTGCCTACTTTCATATAACTCCTATAAAAAAGGGAAAGACGTTTCAAGTGGCTAAAATCATTTTCCAACTTTCAATCTCATGTATCAGATGTTACTTTTTTACTTAATTACTTTAAATCTTGATTTGTTTTATTTGTTGAAGTTGGATTTCCTTTCTATATGGATTTTTTTTTTTTTTTTTTTTTGTCTTTTTCGTGACCAGCACTCAGCCAGTGAGTGCACCGGCCATTCCTATATAGGATCCGAACCCGCGGCGGGAGTGTCACTGCGCTCCCAGTGCCGCACTCTCCCGAGTGCGCCACGGGCTCGACCCTGGATTTTTAAAAGCAATGTATTTAAAAGCAGTGTGTGGCACAAAGATATAATTAATTAATTAAATTATACCCCCTTCTCCTTGGTATCTTTGGAATATGGCTATAGCAAAAAATCTGTATTATGGCAACTATGAGCATTTTGGTACCATTTATTTGAATAAATCAATAAACAAACTTGAATAGTAAAAATGCACAGATCTTAAGAGACAGTGTATTTATAAAGGTGTAATAGTTGTAAAATGTTAAATGTTAATATCTAAGGATAAAATTTTATAATATGTCTGTTATTTGGCATTCTTTTCTCGGATGTTGACTAGGAATAAATAATTTTGTCCAGTTAAAAACTATATTAGTTTTATAATGTATTTACCATTACTTTATAAGTATATATGACTTTAATGTCTACTTACCATTATTTAAAAGAACATACATTATCAATGAACAACTCTAAAGCATTTTTTTTTTTTTTTTTAGTGCATACAGGTATAGTGCATATACCTATTTGTCTTTTTGTGAACTTGTAGTTATAATCTAATTATCAACATTATTTGAATGAGCTAAATTCTGGAAATATTTTCAGATACTTTTTTTCTTTCTCCTGATTGCACATTAAAGGGTAGAACTACTAATCCTGATTTAAAAAAAAAAAAAAAAAAAAAAATTCAGAATAGCTATTCAAAGGTAGCCAGCAGATGTCTCTCTTACACTCATCCAATCAATAAATACAATATGTTCCTTTCTCATCCTTGAATTCGAACTTACCTTCAACTTTGTTTGGCACATTAAGGATATAATGGTATCAGGTACTTATTCCTTGAGGTACTATCAGTATAATTTAAGCAGACTTCTAAATGTAATGTCAAGATGACCTAAATTTCAAAGCAAGAGAGGAGAACAAAAATAGCATTGTGGTTTTTTTTTTTTTTTTTTTTTTTTTTTTTTATATATTTAGAGATATAACTCCCTGGTTCAAGAAAAAACTATGAAACATCATGAGGCTGAATGTTTAAAATCAATAGGAACTAAAGCAAAAAATCTACAATTCATATCTGTGAAGAAATGAACATTAGGTCTATCAAGGAAGTATACAATATGCACAGCCTTTTACTATATTTGCATATGTACAGCTTTATTATGCTCCAAATTTACTGAATTCTTATTTATCAAATAATGAAAAGAATGTAAGGACTGAAATTACATGCATATTGTTATTTGTATGTAGAACGTAAGTAAGCTATAATTTAAAGGCACCAAATGATGTTCAATTTCTTCCCTTTATAGATGTCTTCACTACTCCGTGTGGGCAAAGTGCTCCCTTTGCACTCATATCATGTCATGAACTGTTCTCAACCTCAATAAACAAAGATTCATATTTATAAATTTACTGAAACCATAAGACTCAGTATTCAAAGTTCCAAATCCTTCATTTTTCATTAAAGCTTATTCACTTTCATTTTTAATCACTGGCTACATATCCCTCCAACTAGCTTTTGAATAGCTAACTTTAAAATGACATCCAAATGTGCATGTACATTTCCAGAAGTGGAAAATAACATTTTTCTTGATATAAACACTATAGTAATATTAAAATTGGCACTGATATTGATATATGAGTTTGATCATTCTATGTGCTAGTTATAGTGGTCATTTTTAATCATTTTGGCAAACTGAGGTTAATGTCTCCTATAATTCCTGAATTTCTTCAACAGAATTTTGTATTCACCTTAGAGCTAAAATTTGTTTCATCCAGCCCTGTCATCTTATAAAGTATTTATAAACATACTTCTATATATGGCACCTTATAAATCAAATAGGTAAACTACACTTATTGTAAATGCTAAAGAACATAGAGGCTGGCTTTCCTCCCATTACTATCTGCAATTTTCCCAGTTCCTCTATCCATAGAAAGCTTCTGATACTAATTATTTTTTCTCCTTATAAAAGGTATTAGATGCATTTTAAGCATTTATAACCTCCTTCTGGATACAAGTGATAGAATACCAAATTGTGACAAACCAGAACTAACAATCACAAAGGCCTGGTTAAGCCCAAATCTTCACCTTCTCAGTGCATACAGTTTAGCATCTGAACATGACTGGGGTAAAACACAAAATTATGCTCCTTGGTGTCACCTTACCAAACTCAACTTAGCCTCTAATTATACTTGGCAAACTTACAACTCTCCTTAGTGCAATCACTTTCCAGTCCGCAAGGTGTCTATTTCAGCCATCCTTCTTCTGCTCCTTAAATCTCCCAATTCCCCTTTACTCTCAGCTAATGACCTTGCTTCCTGTTTCACTGAGAAAATAGAAACCATCAGAAGAGTATATCCCAAACTTTTAATGATCATATCAACACCTATACTCTTCCTTCTTTCCTATTATTCTGCACTCTTAATGATGACAAACTATTTGTTTGTGCACTAGATCACACTCTTGTCTACTCATGGGCTTGACTCTGGTAAGCTTTCTTATTTTCTACCACATCTCTAATTATTCCCTCTCTATACTTTAGTCTCACGATTTTTTAATTATTTTATAGCACAATTGTTTAAACAATCAACCTTCCTTGTTCCTAGTTTCCTCTCCAACTATTGTCCCATTTGTCTCCCTCATTACAATGAAGCTATTTGTCACCATGTTCAACATCCCCTTTTTTCTTGATTCTAATTATATATGGTTAATATTTGCGACTGTTTAGTGGACATCTGAAAAAAATATATTTCTCAAATCAAGTTGATTGGTCATATTAATAATTTAGGCATTGTATGACCTTAATTATTTTTTATCTGACATTTTTTTAGTAAGGAGGTGAAATAATGTCTGTTAATACTGTTCTTATATTACTATAAGTTTTGTTTCATGGTTCTTTTCTGCATAGGTATTCGTAAATGGTGCTTTTAATTATCAATCATACTGCATTAGTTTGCTAGTGCTTCCATAACAAAGTACCATAGACTGTTCAACACCAAAAATTTATTTTCTTATTGTTCTGGAGTCCAGAAGTCCAAGATCAAGGTGTCCACAGGGTTGATTTCTTCGGACACCTCTGTCTTTGGTTTGCAGATGGCTCTCTTCTCCCGCTGCCTTCGCATGGCCTTTCCTTCTCTGGGTGCCTGTGTCTTCTTTTATAAGGAGAGCAGTCGTATTGGATTAGGACCTGCTTCAATGACATTATTTAACATTAATTACCTCTTTAAAGTCCCTATTGTCAAATAACAGTCACATTCTGAGGTACTGGGGATTAAGACTTCAACATGTGAATTTGGAGGAAGGTACAATTCAGCCCTTTATTAGCCCATTTTTGTTGCTTATAACAAAATCCTGGAAGTGGGTAATTTGTAGGAAACAAAATGTATCGCTTACAGTTTCAGAGGCTAGGAAGCCCAGAGTTCACGGAACACATCTGATGAGGGACTTCTTTGGTGGTAACTTCAGTGACACAGGGTATCACATTGTGAGATGTTGGAGCTAGAGGGAGACTAACCTCCTCATTCACTCTCTTTTTAAATCCACCACAATCACTCCCGTTATTCCAAGAATGGATCAATCCATTCATGAGGTTATGGTCCTCACAATCCAATCACCTATCCAAGGCCCCACATTTCAAAAGACACAATAGGATTTCTCACCCCCTGATCACTGTCACAGTGGGGATTAATTTTTGGAGGTTAAGTTTCTAATACCTGGACCTTGGAGGACATAATTCAATCCACAGCAAGCCCCTAACACACATGCTTCAGAATTATAAATTTTCCCTCTGTACCTGTTCAAGTCAGTCATGAAATTCCCTTTGCTTAGGTTAATGCACTCTTTTCTGGATGCCACTTACTCCCTCCTAGAAATCCTGCATTTCACCTCCAGTCTCTCCTTTTCTGAAGACTGTTTGCTGCTCCATGGGATAAAATTTTTAAAAAGACAATAGCATAACACAAGCTTTCTTTCTATTTGATCCATGGAAAACTTTGAGATTCTTTGTCTGGAAACATCCTAAGAGTAGAGGCCGATCTCAAAGCATCAGTTAAACTCCTTTGCCACATTACCAAAGCATCTAGCCAGTCTGTCTCCATTTGCCCTGTAGGTTTTCAGAAGTGCAGAAAACCCAAATCAAACCATCCCCTCCAAATAAGCTTGAGGAAGTTCTATTCTCTTGGCTTAAGAAAGTCACAATGCACCTGTCCTGGAAGGTGGGCTGGAATTTACAGAACACTAGCAACTCTCTCCCTCCCTCTCTCTCTTTCTCATTCTTTTTCTCTCTGTCTCAAAAAAAAAAAAAAAAAAAAAAAAGCCTTTTCATGAATCAGATCTTTGTCTCATCTATGTCTTCAACCTTTGCTA
Source organism: Cynocephalus volans (assembly GCF_027409185.1). Lineage (NCBI taxonomy): Eukaryota > Metazoa > Chordata > Mammalia > Dermoptera > Cynocephalidae > Cynocephalus > Cynocephalus volans. Next base: position 121,242,990 of record NC_084468.1, read on the forward strand.
TTCTTATTGAGATGTTAGTGTGGGCATTAGTTGCAGGTAGAAAAAAAAATGATAGCAGATAAACTTTAGATATATATGCAGTATTTTATTATTTAGAAAAGACACAAATTAAATGTGATAAAATGTTAACAGTCATTTTTTTCTGAAGAAAGGAATATATGTGTTCGTAATTCAGTCTTGGTTCATCACTGTGTTTTAAAATTTTCTTAAAAAGATAAAAATAAAAGATTGTTATCTCAGGTCAGCATTTACCTTGCACCATGTACATTCTTTAAAAATAGTTTGATAAAACTGTCTTTATCCTTACTGGAAGTCTATTACTGTATTACACAAAGTTCATAATCGTAAATTTTGTTACTTAAAATGTATAGATAAGTTTTTATTTTTTCTTTCTTCTACTCGAATCTTTGACTGAAAGAAGAACAAACAACATGATCCCTACACCTTCTACTTCTCACTCAGTATAATACTCTGAGGCACTGAAGATGCATCTGCATTTGTCAGGGTTCTCCAGAGAAGCAGAGCCAATAGGAGAAAGATAGATAGATAGATGACAGATAGATAGACAGACAGACAGATAGATAGATAGATAGATAGATAGATAGATAGATAGATAGATAGAAAGAACAAGATTTATTAGAGAAATTGGCCCACACAATTATGAAGACTGAGAAATCCCACCATCTGCTGTCTGAAAGCTGGAGGACCAGGAAAGCTGGTGGTGAAATTCAGTCTGAGTCCCAAGGCCTGAGAAACAGTGGAACCAATGATGTAATTCCCAGTCCATGTCCCAAGAACCAGGAGCCTGATGTCCAAGGGCAGGAGAAGATGGATATCCCAGCTCAAGTAGAGAGCAAATCTTTCCTTCCTCCACCTTCTGTTCTATACAGGCCCTTGTGGGTTGGATGCTACCCACCCACATTGGTCAAGGCTATCTTCTCTACTAAGTCTATAAACTCAAATGTTAATCTCATTGAGAAACATCCTCAGAGACATACCCAAAAATAATGTTTTACAAGTTATCTGGGTATCCCTTAGCCCAGTCAAGTTGACACATAAGATTAGCCATCCAGCCATGTAAACTCATTTTGACAGTGTCATTGCCTCTCATTTTAATTCATAAGACTAAAGTTAGGTCAGTGCCTTTCTAAAACAAAGGCAAGTTTTTCACCATGCCCAGGTCAAACTGTCTTATTCTGTATGTTATGTTGTGCTATTCTACCATTTTCTGTATTCAATCAAAAATTATAATTGAGCACCTATACTGTACCTAGTACTATTCTATGTATAAGAATACAAAAATAAAAATAGTAGCCCAAGTTCTTTTTCTCAGAGAACTTACCTTTTGGATACTTACTGCAGTCTTTCTTTCTACATTTTATCAGAGTTTTTGCCACTTCTAGGTCTCAGTAGTCAGGCAGACAGGTTCATTAAATCATAGAAATCATAGTCTAAAAAAAAAAAAAAAGAAAAGAAATCATAGTCTAACAGGTGATTTGACGTGCTTCACACAGTTCGGTATGAGATCCTGAGATATTTGACATTAATATTGAGACAGCTGCTTGTAAGAATTGTGTTTCAGAAGCACTATTTCAATTCTTAGGGGAATAGAAGTCAGACTTGACAGAGCCATACTTCTAGACAAAATAGTGCACTGAAATGAGAGAATAAGAACTGTATTATGAATATAAGGGGTATCTGTGTGCATGCATGGTGGACAAGGGAGTGGTCCCAAGTGCTGGAATGCAGGGACCCATAAAACAAGACTAACAACTTTATGAATTCAGTGTTGGAGAGACGAACTGTTACTCTCTTTCAATGATGCAAAATGAATTTCTTAATCTGACATTGTCAAGCACACAAAAATCAAGTCCAAGCCAGAACCAAGGCTAAGGCCTGACTTATAAAGATACAATGAACCACTTTTAGATGCAAACACTCTCTTACTCACCTAGAGAAAAAAGGTGCCAGCTTCCCCTGAACTTTGTTCTAAAACCAAAAATTGTGACACTGAAACAAATGGCACACTTCAACATCAGGAGTGGAATGCCCTGATTTGAGGAGCAACTCCAGGCTGCAGCTAAGTGATTTTGAAGCTTTATTCTGAATGTGGAGCCCCAGAAACCTCATACCTCATCAGAATCCAAGAGGTATGAAAAACTGTCTCATGATAACCTTCCAGGGAAGATAGTGAGGTGAGTAGGACATGGCGTTGTATAAGCTCCCTGCATGCCTTTTGTCTTCCTGAGTATGACAAGGCATTCTGCCAAACTCAGAGTAGTTATGGCCCAGATCTTTATCTGTGTAACCTTTGTGGATATGCACAAGGTTGCCAAGGTGCTATGGTGAAATCATTCTACAGAGCCATGATCAAAAACTTTGAAAGCCACTGAAAAAGCTTAATGCCTTTCTTTTTTATTTTTGTCTTTATAAATAGCTCTACCATGCCATAAGAGAAATAGGATAAACTGTCATTATTTGTGTTATGTCAGTTTAAAACATTTTACAGATAGTCTAAAAGATAATGCATGAAATAACATTATTCCTAGCACTCCACACTATTAAATTTCACTGGTAATAGACCACCTTCGCCCCACTATTTGGAATGATATGTTTTATCTAGCTGTACCCAAATACTGAGCTCCACTTCATGGATGATCTTTTTTAGCTTTTCCAGGCGAGGAACAGATATTCCTTCCACACCATATTATATGTCTCATCATTACTCTGCCCCAAATACAATTCCTAAAAATGGCTAGAGAAATCCTAAATAGCTAGCTATTTTTTCTTTGTATAACTAAAGTTTAACTAGATTTATTACCCTATATTTTATTTATTTTTTCCTTTTTTTAAAGAAGTAAATAGCTTTGCAGTATTTAAAGTATAATCCAAAACTGATTTTTCATCATGAATTTTAGTGCCTGATGGTCTAGTAATTGCTGCTATGTTTTTTGAAGACATTAAACTTAAATTAAAACTGGAACCATGCAATTACGCACAATGTATATTGTAATGACAGCTAATGGACTCTATCATTTTGCTGCTAATAGCTATTTTCTTGCAAATAATTCATTTCATTGGCATTTTTTTCTTACTGTAAATTTTGATTGTAGATTCCATGCACACCACCAACCAAAATAAAAACAGGAAAGTTGAGGAGAGGAATAGAACAAAAAGAACATTTTATTGTTCTGCTAAAATCTAGGCCACTCCATAATGACAAATACAAAACAACCAAATGATTCGGGTGTATTTAAAAAATAATGTGTAGTTTCTGCCAAAAAGAGAGATAGAGACAGTGACAGAAAGAAAGGGAGAGAGAGAAATGAAAAGAAAAAAAAAAAAAAGGAAAGAAGAGAATAACAAGAAAAAGAAGGATGGGATAAGAAGGAACAAAAGAAGATGAAAAAAGAGGGTGTGGGTAAGAAAGAAAGTGTGATTAATACATTAGGAATAATTATTCAGATTTCATGATGCAGACATTTGTCTATATTCATTTCTAATGCTTGTTAAAGAACTAAAATATTATAAAAGGAGTTGAAATCTCTTCAGGTATGTTTACAATCAAATTTCTCAGCTTTGCTGCACTAAAATAAGTGTTATTCCTGATTTATGTCACACTCCTGCCCTTACTTGAATACAAGTTTATCATGTCAGTCTCCATAAATTTTATTTTGTGGATTATTAATATCTTATTGTAATCACACAAATATCATCATTACAGTAAGTACTGACCAAATCTCTTTATTTTTCTCCTTCTTCAATAATGTTTTTGCTAGTTAATGTCTTGGCTTTCTTCACTTTAGTATACATTTTAGGAAGAGTTTGATCAAATTCTTTAAAATGTAATGGATGAATAGTTTTGCTTGGCAAGAATTGGCATCTTTATAATGCTGAGTTTTGCCTCCCAACAAGCACAATATATGTCTCTAATCACTTAGAACTCTTTTTTTTTTCTTCAACAGCTTTACAAACATTTTTTCATAAATGTACTTTTCCTTTGTTAGACTTATTCCCGTATAACATAGTATTTCTTAGTTGTGGTTATTGATTTTTTTTTAATTGATTATTTTTCTCTTTTAATTTTTGCTTTATTTTGTCAAAATTATACATATAGTAAACTTAAGTATTTTAAAATTATTTCTAAACTACCTTCAACAACCAAGCAAATCAAACATGTCAGAAAAAAGAACAAGATGTACTGATTACATCTTTTGAAAAATAGGCAAAAGAAACCCAATAAATCTCAAAATAAGGATGAGTTTAGGCAAAAGAAACCCAATAAATCTCAAAATAAGGATGAGTTTGGCCAAATTACCAAAGTAGCAACAGAACAGCAATGGGGTTCTGGGAGTAATAGAGTAAAAATTAATACAAAAATATCCACAATCTATGAAAATACTCCTTCCCAAAACAGTCAAAAAAGTCTTATCACTTACAGCAGTGTGTTTTACCCTGAAAGGAAACCAAATAGATGCAACTGAAAATGAACAGTGAAACTGGGAAAATTACTTATGGAGCCTGAAATAATGTCAATGCAAAAACTTGTGTACATACATAGAAGATCAAATATTGCTATTTTAGTATATTCCCCTGAAAATTTCAGAAATATCAAGCTTACACTCCCTTATAAAAGAAAATAGCTCACACAGAGACTTAATACTAATTACAGAATTGAAACTGAGAAGGGCAAAAATACTGAACATTAGGTACAGTGTGGGGGCATATCACAGATAGCAAATGCTTCCAAAAGCCAGGAAGTTTGAATATGTGCTGGAGCTAGTCTCCCCAGAAAACCCACATCATGTAAACATGGAATACTCCAAAAGAAAAAAAAATAAAAATGAATAAAATCTAATCCCATGCAAATATATTCCAAGAAAAAAAAAAAGATAAAAAGAAACTAGATAAATAATGAGCCAATACCAGATATACACAGCAAAGAAGATGAAAGCATTAATTTAATATACACAAGTGGGAATTTTTTTTTTAATTATGTAAACATTAAAGATCAGTTAAATTTAGAAATAGAAAAACTTGGAAATATATGCCTAGCTAACCTGAGATATACAACAAGATTTTTCAGATATCATGAAACAGTTACTGGGAGTGAGAGTGGGGGGTTATGAAGCAGAATAACACACAGATGCCATAGGGAAAAATAAAAAAAGAATGAGGGGGAAAAACCATGGAAAAGAGAAATGTATGAAGATACCAGAAAAATGAGAAAAGAGAAAAGAGAAGAAGAAAGCATTTTAAAAATCAAATACACATGATGAGTAAATAGATTTGAAAGTGATAGGTAATAAAACAGAAACTTTAGCCAAGATGTAACAATAGGGAATAGAATTATAATTACACCTGAAACAACCAAAAAACATAGAACAACAAATAATATTTTAAAAAGTTTTTAAGACACTGAACATCAGACAACAAAAGACAGTGATACTTGCAAGGAGAAAATGAAATTTACATTTATCCCAGCTTATTGCCTTGAGAATGGCTCCAAACCTTGGTGCAGAGCCCTGAAGTCTCCCTGAGTTGAGGAAGCTGTGGAGAGACCCTAGGAAGAACTAAGTGACTATAATTTTCACAAGAGAGTACTGTAGAGAAGAGAACTGTGCAGGGAGAAAATTCTGGCTGTCTGCAGAGAGTTTTGTCTGCATATTCAGCAAAGTACTGAGCAATACATGCATGCGTGGAAACTACTTCAAAAGGGTGGGGAAAAACAATCAAAGAATTCACAAGAACAGTTCCTGGTGCTCACCCAGGGCAGTGAATAGCACCTGTTCTCACCACCAGATTGGAAAATCTCAAGATTCATAGAGCATCAGATGGAATACTTAGGAAGGTCTTGCCTCAGTGATGTGAAGTAATTAGCCCATACTGAGCACTGTTCTGTAGTCACCTAACAAATTACAAAAAGTAAAGACCAAAATGGATCAAAATTTTCCAAGTAACTTAACTGCCTCCTAGAAAAAAGCTCACAAATACTTATAGGAAATCAGAACTATACAGTACCATTTTAATGTAAAATTCAAAATATTTGACATCTAATCAAAGAACCAGATATAGTAAGAAAAGAGAAAAGATGACATATAATGAGGATTAAAAATAATAATAATAATGAAAACTCACAGAGAACTGACACATATGCTGGAATTCTTGAAAAATAACAGTAAAGTCATTATTGTAACTATTTCATATGTGCAAAAAGGTAAACAGATAAATGAAAGATATTTAAAAGTCCAGTTTCTAGAGACAAAAACTATAATGTCTGAGGTGAAAATATACATACTGAGATTAACCAAAGCTTATACATTGCAGTAGAAAAGATGTTAACTAAAGACAAAAAAAAAAAAGAAACTATGCAAAATAAAATGAAGTAAAATTCACCTACAGAAAGAATTCTTAATAGTGAAGACTGTATGCTTTCATGCTAACATTAGAACCAAGACAAAGATATCTGTTCTTACTACTTCCACTCAAAATTAAATTAGCAGTCCCAGCCAGTATGATAAAGAAAAAAAGAAAAAGATTGTAGGTTGGAAAGGAAGACATAACATTTTCCTTATCCACAGACTTGACCACCGGTTTATTTTTGACTATCAGTCTTGTAGTCAGTAATCTTGGTGAAGTTTCTAATTTCAAAGATGTGTTTTTTCCAAGTAGACTTTCATATTCTTTGTATAATGATTATTGTATGTCTTTCTTTTTAAAGCTAATATCTCTCATTTACTTTTCTTTTTTTCTACACTGGCTAGGAATGTTGAAGAGAGAAAAACCAAAACACAAATAATAATATTTTTATTTTGTTTTGTTTCTGCTTTTGAAGGAGATATTGCTATTATTTCATCATTATTTAAAAGCTTTGTTGAAGGTTATGAGAAAATACCTTTTAAGAGATTAAGGAGATCTTTCAATTACAGATTTTATATTTTTGTCATAAATGGCATTCAATATTATGAAATATTGCCCTGTCTCACTTGAGAGTACTACTCCTTCCTCTTTAATCTATTAACATATTGGATATTCAAATTAATTTAATAACATGATTTAATTCAATTTGATCATGAAATGTGAGATGGAAACCTATTGCTAGATTTTCATGCAAAGGATAGGCATGATCTGACTGACATTTTAACAAGAAAATCCGGTTATGTTGAAGATAAACTAATTTTTTTGTTTGTTTCTTTTTGTTTGTTTTTGTTGTTGTTGTTTGTTTTTTGGTAGGAGGCTTCATAGAAGGCAGTAAGGTCACTTAAGAGGCTGTCTCAATCCAGATGAAAGATAATGGTGGCACAGGTCAAGGTTTTAGTTCTGAGCCATTGGAAGAAGAGTTAAAACTAATGGGGAAAAAAAAAAAGTCTTTGAGAAGAGTATGTTTGGAGGCAGTGCTGGTAGAATGATCAGGAGCTCAGTTTCGAACATAATAAGTTAGACATGCATGTTAGAATTCCATGTTAAGAAGCCAAGGGGGCAATTGCATATATGAGGCTGGATTACAGAGAAAAGGAGATCGTAAGTACAAATTTGAAGTCATTACCATATAAATAACACGAATGGTCTCCAAGAGAATTAAAGTAGATCATAAAGAGAAGAATTCCAAATACTAATCCCCCGTGAACCTAAAAAATGTGATCATAAAATAAGGAGAAATCAGTTAATGGGATTGAGAAGAATTATCCTTTGAGAAAGAAGGAAAACCAGGAGAGTGTGGTGTCCTCGGAGTCACAAATATGTCAAACGATGATAGTGGATCAAGTAAAATAGGACTGGGAAATAACCATGGAGGTCTCTTATTAGAAGTCATTGGTGACCTAAGAAGAGCTATTTGGCAGTGGCAGCAGAAAAAGCCAGTTGGTTGGGATCAGTAGAGAATGAGAAAAGAAAAACGGAAAACAGTGACTACAGACAGTGAGAGAAGTGGAGCAGCACTTGAGGAATGTAAAGCTAAGAGGGCCTTTTTTTTTTTTTTAATGTGAGATATAAGAGCAAGTCCATATATTTAAAGGAAAGTTCCAGTGGAAAAGAAACAGTTGAGAGAAGGAGGAAAAGAGGAACATTACTAGAGCAAAGACTTTGGAAGACAAAGCATAAGATCTAGTCCAAAGGTGGGGGGGTGAAGATTTATGGAAGAAAACTATGATAATATGAGCTCAGACACAGGTGAGTTATTGGAAACTATAGGAGGGTGTAGAAAGCCTTTTCTGATTGCTCCCATTTTCTCAGAGTACTAGGCAGTGGGGTTATTAGCTGAGAGTGAAGCTGCAGGAAGTAGGTTGAAAACATGAAGGGGAATATGGATGAAGTCCTCATCAGAAGGCTTAGGAGTAGAAATGGAATAGCCTAATGTAGTATGATTGTCAGGCAACATGAAAGCATGTAAATAAGGTTTGTGATAAGAAATGTTCATCAAGAGCAGGCAGCATGTGTGTCTATGTGTGTGTTTTCCTTCCACTTATGGTATGCAAATGTATATGTGGAATAAACAGAAAAACGGTGGTGTTTTTTTGTTTGTTTGTTTGTTTTCCAGCATGGTGAAATCAGACAGAGTCAAGGATTTGGAATTATAAATTTGGTCAAAGACGATCAGACATTCTGGATATGAGGGACAACCAAAATATATCAGGATCCATGGGTCACAAGTGTTCTGGATTGAATTGAATCTCCAGAAAAGGTATGTTGGTGTCTGTGAACCCCTGGTACCTATGAATATGACCTTATTTGGAAATAGAGCCTTTGCAGATGTAATCAAGTAAAAGGGGGGTCATACGGGATTAGGGCACACCCTAATCTGATGACCGGTATCCTTATAAAAAGAGGGAAACTGGACACAGAAACACAGAGAACAAAGACGGCCATGTGAAGACAGGAAGGAACAAAAGCCAAGGAACCCACAACTACAGAAAGCTAGAAGAGGCAAGAAAGTATTCTTCCCTAGACACTGTGGAGGGAGCATGGCCCACCAACGCTTAAATTTGGATTTCTGGCCTCCAGAACTGTGAGAGAATAAATTTCTGTGTTTTTAGCTACCAATTTGGAGTACTTTGTTACAGCAGCCCTAGAAAATTAATATGGTAAATTGTAGTATGATCAAAGGTGTAGCAATACCAGAGTTAGTCACAGAGATAGGAAGTGATGGCTGTAGAACTCAATGGTTGAGTGTTAGACTGTGGGAGTGGCGAAGGTAGAGGTAAAGATAATTGGATGAAAGAACTTCAAGGAACTGAGATGCCAGGGAATGTCAGGGATTATCTTTGAAATCCTGAAGAATTATGACAGCAGTAGTATCAGAGAAAGTGATGGGGATCCAGGCAGTAAAAGACTATACTAATGCCAGGAACTGATCAAAATGCTTTTAGGTGGCAGCAAAAACAGAGGATTGGCTAGAATAATCTGATGATATAAGATTTAAAGATAATATCATTATGCATGTTTAAAACTTTTATTCAGCTGGTGTCAAGCTACATGCATTCTTCTTAGAACTGAATTTTTATGTAGCCTTATAGTTGGCATTTATCTACATAAATATGTGTTCATTAATTTCTGCCTCACGGTTTTCCATCTATGGCAAAATTTATTTTTCAATTCTCCTGTTAATAGGTGTTTAGGTTTTTCCCCAAAATTCTTGATATTACAAACAAAGCTGTCTTCCATTGATTTTTGTTTCTATTTTACTGTACATATAGTTATGTCCCTTTATTTTAAAATTGAGCCTCCAGCTGTCCTTTTATGTTGATAATTCCTCCAAGGTATTTTTCTTTTATTAGCCTTTACAAAAAAATTTTATACTTTTTTCTCCATCTAGAAATAACTTAAAACTAATTTTTTCTCATAATTATTTTCATATTTCTATATTTTGTGACAGTACTATTATTACTAGTATTTTACTATTTGAGTTAAATGCTTACCTTACTTGTTCTAACTTTTCTTACTTTTTAAACAAACCTGAGATTTTAAATTTCTATGGCTTTTGCTGCATTTCACAAGTTTCAATAAAAATATGCATCCTTTCCATATAGTTCTGAATATTTTGAAATTTCCCAAGACTTCTACGTTTAATTTGACCTTAACTTATAATATGAAGAATTTTACATAAGTTATGTAACATTTTATACTTTGTTCTGCCTCTTATATCCCAGTTCCTTCTCTGAGCTTTATTTCTTCCTTGTTAGAATTCATCTTCTCTTAATTCTTTTTTTTTTTTTTTTTTTTTTGTGACCAGTAAGGGGATCGCAACCCTTGGCTTGGTGTTGCCCGCACCGCGTTCAGCCAGTGAACGCACCGGCCATCCCTATACAGGATCCGAACCCACGGCCTCGGAGCTTCCAGCGCCGCACTCACCTGAGTGCACCACAGGGTTGGCCCTTAATTCTTTCCACAGTGTTAAAGTTTCTTTTTTTGTCTAAAAACATTTTTTTTTAATTATTCCTGATTTACAGATCTTTGGATATAAGATTACAAAGTCTAATTAATTGTTCTTTTTTGTTATTAATTAATGACTTCCTTTATAATAAAGCTGTATATGAGTATATTAAAATCTATTTAATTGTATATTTTAAATTGCTATACAAGTAATACCTGGTTGACCCTTTTCCACTTCCTGAATTTTAGATTTTCTTAGTCATTAACTTTTAAGTGTGATGTTTTTAAAGAATTTGTTATTTTATTAAAGCTCACATTCCCTGTATTTAAATAGCTAGATTTATAATTGGACTTAGTTCAACCATCTTATTTTGTGTTTTATATTTGTGATCATCATAGGTATTTTCCTTGTTTTTATTCCATTTTTGACTTCTCTAAAATTAAGAGAAATTTTTATATTATCTTGTCCACTTTACAATTTCAAATGTTACATTGTTCGCATTTTTTGTACTTGTACTTAATTTTTTTTACCTCTTTATAAAAGTAGGCCACTCTTAAATGTACAGCTACATAACTTTTTACAAAAGTGAGCACAGCCATGTAACCAGTCCCCAGGTAAAAAAACAGAATATCATGAACATTTCAGAAAACCTTCTGTGTCCACTACCAGCCACTATCACCATGTGCTAAAATTTCTGTGTAGGTATGCTAGGTGGTTTCCTTAGATCTACTCCCTAGTTCACTAATTCTCTGTTTATCTCTGTCTAATCTTCTGAGCCTGTTTATTAATTAGTATGATGGTTAATTGTATGTGTTAATGTGAGGGGGCCATGAGGTGCTCAGATTAAACATTATTTCTGGGTGTGCCTGTAAGAGTGTTTCTGGATGTGCTTAGCATTTACATCGATGGACTGACTAAAGCAGATTGCACCACCCGGTGTGGTTGGGCATCAGTCCATTGAGGGCCAGCATAGAACAAAGGGTGGAGAATGCAGGAATTTTCCCCTCTTTCTTTTTTTTTTTTTTTTTTTTTTTTTTGCCTAGCTGCTTGAGTTAGAACATCTCATCCTATCTTCTTCTGCACTTGGCCTGGGATTTACATCATTGTCTTTTCTGGGTCTCAGACTTCAGACTGCTGGTTTTCCTGGGTGTCCAGCTTGCAGACAGCAGATCGTGAGATTTCTCATCTTCCATAATCACGTGAGACTATTTCACATAATGCCTCCTTTCTATATATATATTATATATATGAATCTTTCTTTGTTAGCTCATCAATACACTTCAGTATATCTATTTAGAATTTCCCCTGTGATTATTCTATTATCTGTAGTTTTTAATGTCTAATTCTGTTTATTTACATCTACAAACAGTCATGGAGGCTCACTTTTAATCATTTTTTGTAGTCCAGTTTTGTAAGATAATTTTTAGCATTGTTTTTTCTTCTTTTTTTCTCATTTTATTCTTTCAGTTTTCTTATTTCTGACTAGGTTATATGGGTTATGTTGGGCTGGTGGGATCAGGAGGACTGGAAAGTGGCAACAAAGTAGCGACGGAGCCTCCATCTTGTTAACTTCAACCCCAGTCCTCTTACCCTCCCCAGAAGGCGGGAACCAGAAACTGAGCCCTGCTCAATTCCATACCATATATGGGCAAAAAACTCACCAACAGCCCTCCCCTATAAATACCTGTTTGTATCCGACCTGGGTGCGACTTCCCCGGCCTCACTCCCTTGCGAGCTGTGGAGTCTCACCCGAGAGCATTTCCATTAAAGCTTGCCTCGAAAATGGTATGGAGGTTCCTCAAACAACTGCAGATAGATCTACCATACGACCCAGCTATCCCACTGTTGGGAATATACCCAGAGGAATGGAAATCATCAAGTCGAAGGTATACCTGTTCCCCAATGTTCATCGCAGCACTCTTTACAATAGCCAAGAGTTGGAACCAGCCCAAATGTCCATCATCAGATGAGTGGATACGGAAAATGTGGTACATCTACACAATGGAATACTACTCAGCTATAAAATCGAATGAAATACTGCCATTTGCAACAACATGGATGGACCTCGAGAGAATTATATTAAGTGAAACAAGTCAGGCACAGAAAGAGAAATACCACATGTTCTCACTTATTGGTGGGAGCTAAAAATTAATATATAAATTCACACACACACACACACACACACACACACAAAACCGGGGGGGGGGGGGGGGAGATATAACAACCACAATTACTTGAAGTTGATAGACAAGCAAACAGAAAGGACATTGTTGGGGGGGAGGGGGGGAGGGAGAAGGGAGGGAGGTTTTGGTGATGGGGAGCAATAATCAGCCACAATGTATATCGAGAAAATAAAATTTAAAAAAATTAAAAAATAAAATAAAAAAATAAAAATAAAAAAATTTATAAAATAAAATAAAAAAAAGCTTGCCTCGAACCCTTTGCCTGGCTCCTCTTGTTACTTTCCACCACCAATTTGAACCGGACAGGTTATAATGGTCCTGGACCAATTTAAGGCAGACATTGTGAGCTTGAAAGTTATAGGTAGACATGTTTGGGCCAAAGGCTTTGATTTTTTACCATCGCTGTCTCTCCCACCCCAGTCCTTTATATTTTTATACTCAACAAAGAAATTTTATAGCCACATCTCTTTCTTTGTATATAGAGTTTTTCTAGCCTATTTTTCATGGATGAAGAATTTCTATGAAAAGATTTTTATGCATATTTTTATGCAGGATTAGAAAATCCAGTTTACCCACCTGAACAGCCTGAGGCTGACTCTCTTATATTCCTGTGTGGGTTAGAAGCCTTGGCCTTTCAAGCCTAAATACAGGGTAGAAATCACTACGGTCTGCAGTACCATCAGCTATCAGCATGTTGGCTTTTGTTATTCTTTGTGCTCTTTGAATCTTTCTTTTCATTCTTTGGTGTTTGATTAGATCTTATTTTTATAGTTTTGTTTCATCTGTAATCTCATGCTCATAGTAGAAGGGTAACTATTCAAGTCAGGTAATCGTGGTTTTTAATAAAACAAAACAGTGTAAATACTCAACTAAGTTCTCCTGTTAAAACAATCAGCAGCTGGACTCCCCACATTTGTGTCTCTGCTCTTATTCTCAATCTCCATGACCCCTCTTCTCTTTTCTACATTTTTCTGCTAGCCTTACTTTTCTCTCCCCAAAACAATCAAATATACCTAATCATATTATTTGTGACAGTTCTTTCATTTCACTCAATTTTCTCCAAACACTAAAAAACTTTATTGAGCTTATATGTCATAGAAATAATTTCTCTAACTGCCGATGTACGGAAATCATTTTATAAGTCTATTTTTAAAAACATTTTGTCTTTAAATGTTGACTTTCAATAGCCTGCTCTAGAAGACATCCTTGCCCTGTTTGAGAAAAAAAGAAAAGAAAAAAGAAGAAACTAGCATGTTGTGAAAGTTGTATAACACCAAAACAAAAGGAGTCTTGCTGGAAAATCAAGTACACACAAGTATAAGGAGACATAAAGCTATCATGAAAACTATGGCTTTGCCACAACCCTTGATTAGCTGGAGTACCACTTTGGGTGTTTGCTTCAAACTCGATTACTTGCTACCAGAGGGATATATTTCTTGTTAGATATCTTAGATCATATTTAAAGCCATTAGTCAGAAATGAGTGGAATCATTCCAGTACCTACTTCAGATTTTCTTTTTTGTTTCTCTGGGGTCTATACTAGAAGTCAATACTTTATATGATTTCTTCAGGCTACTTTATGTTTCAAGACACTACAATTATTAAAAGTAATGCTTTTTTGTTGCACAACATTGTGAATGTAATAAATGCCACTGAACTGTACTCCTAAAACTGGTTAATTTTATGTTGTGTGAATTTCACCAGAATAAAAAAATGTAAGAGTTTTCTCACCACCAGTGTTAATAAAGCAGAACCAATATATGCTAATGCACTGAGTACACTGCTGGTCCATCCTTGCTTCAGTCCAAACATGCAAATATGGCAACTGAGAGTTTTTGCCTGACATCCCCCAGTGTTTGCACCCAGTTGCGCATGATTCTGTTGAATTTAAAGGGATTGCCTATGCTTGTGCTTGCTCTTCCCACTTGCTTTCCTATTCCTCCCTTTTTAACACTCTCACCTGTGCTCTCACCTGTGCTATTCCAAAAGTGGCTCTTTCTAAACACTTTCCTACTGTTGACAAATCCAATGAGTATTTTTTTATCTTAAACTTTCTGAAATATTGAAAATGGAAAAAACAATCATACTCTTGAATATCTCTTTTGTAATTTGTTTTGTGTTAATGTTTTTCTTGTCTGATTCTCTTTTGACCTTTCTGATTCCTTAGTTTGGTTTGCTGGGTTTAATTTTGCCTATCCTTTTGACGTTGAAATTTCACATAGTTTAGTCAACAGACTTCTCTCACGGTTTTGTATGTCTTTGTGCAACTTTTAAGTTCACACAAAACTTCCAGGTGCACCTACTGTTCTACTAAACTTCAAACTAATGCAGTAAATTACATGCATTCTCTACTGCCACCAACAAGCTGTTGAATGCTTCTAGATTAAATCACTTTCTTTCGAAGAATACCAATTAAGTTTTCTCCGATCTCAACTGTGCTATCAGTTATTCCTTTCTGTCTTCGATCAATTGCCTCTCTCATTCTCCAGAGCATACATATCATATCTTTAAACATCCTTTTCAAGAATATTTAATTAATATGATTTCATGAGAAAAATGCAATATTAATCATTCTATAAATATATGGACTGAATTAATAAATGAAAGTCTAGGTTTTACTCAATATTTGGCATCTACATTTTTATTCAGTACATCAAAAATGTTTCCTTGTTTATAGTTCTTACACAATGGTAAGGAGCTTAAGACATATTTGTTAAGTAATTCACATATGCAGTAGGCAAAATTGTATTACAAAATAGCCCATTCTTCCCTCCTTGTTTCAGTAATTGTGATGCAACCCAATTACTACTGACAATTACTTCTTAGACGTACAAAAGCTCTCTTTAAACCAATGTCACTGTTTTTCACTTAAACATTACTTTTTTCACAGGAAAATTGCAGATATTAAATGTACAGTTAAGGAAGGAAATAAGGTAATCAGTCCGGGGGACTAAATTAAATAGTGAGTAATAATATTGTTCATTTGAAAGGAAATCATTTGTACCCACATGTTTTCATTTGGCTATATATAAAGCTATCTTTTAATGTAATAATTATAATGATTACTATCTTAATAAAATATACCAATTTTGTAACTATAAAAGAATGTAATAAGATCTTTATTAATTCAGCTAGAGTTAAAACCAAATATTTTAAACAATGTCATAACTAAAACTATCCTTCCCAACTTATGATGATCATGTAATATCAAGATGGTTAACTTATAGCTCTATTCAATCTCTATTTTTCACATAATTTTAAATTAATAATGGTCTCTTTTGCCCTATCTATTTTTTTTTGCAGGTTTACCTTTATTATTAACTTTTAAAAATTATTTCCCCCTTCATCTATTATTGGAACATAGTACATTCCTTATTACATTATCATTATTACCATTTTATCCATTCTTTTGTTAGTTTTATGCTGTTCCTAAGATGACTCAAATATTCCAACTTTCAAGCCATTCTATTTTCTCTACTTTTCTGAATAAATTATCTTTACCTATGTGTTTCTGATTCGTTTTTCTTCTTCTAGACACTGGAATTAATTAAAAGAAAAATAGGCATGTTTTATATTTTCTTTCTTGAATTCAATCAATAAAGGCTAAAGGCTGACATTTGGTTCAGAACTTCTGCAAGACAATGAGTAGAACTGAGCCAAGCACCACAGCAACTCCAAGAGAGAAGCTTCCCTCAGGAACCATCACTCTAATTCTTCTTTCCAGGAAGCTTATCCCATAACTGCCATGACTAAGTCTTTGAAGAAACTCATCTTACCATTGACAAGTTGTGAATTCAGTATAACAATAATTTAGAAGAAAATAAATGCATATAGTATTTTACAATTTGGAACAATAACAAGAAATACATGATAAGAAGAAAAACATAATAAAAGTCAATGTTCTTGCCTCTCTTTTAGAGCCTTTGTATTTACTCTTATTTCACAGATATTCAGAAAAAAATAGTCACTGAGCTATCTCACCCTGCATCTCCTACTCATAATTCCACAAAATGCTGCATTGTTTTCTTGATCACTTTTACATGTCAGTTAAGCAGCCTGTTTCTATATTATTCCAATATATTTGTACTATGAAGATCTATGCCTTCTTCTCCCACCCCCACCCCCACCCCCCAACTTTCAATAGCTTTTACCTTCTAGGCAGTCTTTCATAAAATTCCATTTTGGCAATCATTCCTATTGTTATTTTTATCAACAAGAGAAGATTGTTGACACATTAAATGATCTTGAATGTATTAATATAAACGTATAATAAGGCAGTGTAATTAAAAGGATGGCTTGGGTTAAAATTCTACTTTCAGTATTTAGTACCTGCATGAGTTTTTCAAGTTATTTTATTTCCATAAGCTTAAGATTCCACAAACTTTTGGGGATGCCATCTGTAAAATATTTTTTAAAAATTGTACAGTTCATAAAACAGAAAGTAATATAACAACTCAAGAAAATTTTCTTTATCTGTTGAGCATGAACGACAACACATATCTCATTTTGTGGGGGATTTGGGGGAGAGAAAGTGAGGGATATTAAAGGGAGTAATCTATGTAAGTTATTTAGAGAAGTACCTTGAAAATGGCAAGCTCTTAACGATTAGAGGATATTAGTGTTATTAGCTTTTATTCCCATCTACTTTAGCTGCACAATTTCTAAAATAATTTAAATTATACTATTCTATAGATTGTAACTATTTGATCCATTATCACTGCCATACATTTTAACTACTCTGTGTAAGAAGTAGCATCAAAATTTGTCACAGAACCCATTTTTAATGTCAAAATCTAAAAATTCAGTAATCTAAGATATACCTTTCATTTGAAAAATAAGGAATAATTAACTATATTACAAAATATATGTGTCTATGAATCTATGATTAATTATTTTAACTCCATCTGATATCGTTTTTAAATGACTCTTTAAAATTTGAAACCATTTAGGACAGAGAATATAAAGACACAACAGAAATCTGCACATTACTCCTTCATTACTCTCATTTATCATAATTAACACATAATTTCAATAATTAACTTACCCTTACTCTTCCTCAGTTTTTTTTCTTGCGCAGCATTCTACATTAGAGATGATATGATATGCACCATACAGAAAAGCTGAGAAAATTTTTTTACTGAAGAAAAATTAATTTGAGTTTAACAGAAGAAAGTCAAAAGTAAAGGCACAATGTAACTATTAGTGTGGAGTTGCCCAACATCCTTTGTACTCCTAAATTGTCTTTCAAAAGTGTAAGATTGAAAGGAGGTTTGCTTATGGTCTCTGATTTGTGGTACTTGCTCTAAATTGTCTGGATTTCTATTTTTTTTCTTTCCCCAGTGCTGACATGAGCTTGATGGCTTTAAGTTTTTGTCATTGTCCCCACAGGATTCTTTCCTTATCAGCTCTTGGCAGATTGTGACCATTTAAGGAAAAACTTCTTTACTGGTTTATCAACTTTATTTTCATAGCTTCTTAATTCCCAGTGTCAAAAAGTATTATGTACATAAGAAAACTTCAGTCATCCATGCCAGGCAATTGTAAGCAGAATTGTGTTTTAAGTGATACAGCAAACAAAATTGACCTTGAAAAGTCTCATAACTTGTCAGAAACATGGCCATTCCTTCAAGTTTTATTTACAAAGCTCAAGAGCTAAGCTTAAAGAAACTGAACTGTTTTAAGAAGAGACTGTCATAGCTATTTCTTAAATACAATGCCAATTGTGCCCTCTTCAGCAAATGACAGTTTGGTGTTTTATTTGAACAAAATGACTAGAATCTAGTGGTCTTTCATGTTATACAGAGCAGATTTCCAAAGTGTGGTCCTTTGGCCACCAACAGCAGCATTGACAGGTAACTTATTAGAAATTCAAATTATCTTGCTCCACCCCCCAGCACTACTCAATCAAAAACTCTGGGGTGGGGCCCAGCAGGCTAGCTAGTTTTAAACAGCCTTCCAGGTGATTCTGGGGTACACTATAACTTGAGAACCACTAGAGTAAGCTATAAGCTATACTTATCAGCAAGATGAGTACATGTTTTTTTAATTGCCATTTATTTCTACAACTGTCCTGGTTATAAAGTTATCTATGTGAAAATATAAATAAATAAAAGGTTACTGAAAGTAGTGATTGGGAGAAAACTAGAAAATGATATCTTGCAAATTTGAAGCCCATCAACTTATACAAGGTTGTAAAAAGCACATCAAGGGGGGAAAACTGAACTGAAAAATGCATACAGTAAACAGCAAAACAAAACCATAAAAAAGAACATCAAAAGATGAAGATCCCCAATTCTAAACTTTGCAGTGTTCCCTTTGCCTCACTGAAAGTCACAAACAATTTGGGTAATTTAATACCAAACAATTCAAGCATTCGAGACACCCATGTTGGAGATATTTTCTACAACACAGCATAGGAAAACAGTAAACCTATTCACCATTATGAAAAAAGTGTTCACTAACCAGCAATTTCTAAAGAAAACATTGCCAAATTGGGTAACATCTTTATGAATGAGACTGGAAAGTAGAGGGCTCTATGGAGCTCATAGTCAAGACAGAATCAGGAAATTGGAAAAAAAAATGCATTTAGTCTTCAGTCATTTGCATAACAGCAGTTTTATTTGGAAAGCTTTCATGCTGAAACTAGAAATGCTCCTGAAAGACTCCCGCAGTGGGTAGTCAGTCAGTTCAGGGAGACCCTCCCAAGGAACAGCGAGACCACGGCTTCGGATGCAAAAACAAGAGGTTTATTGAACACACAGGTACCCGGGCGACTCAGTCTTTCGAAAGACTGGCGCGCCGAGTGGAATTTCTGGGCTCATTTTATAGCAAAAAGCGCGGGTACAGAAGCGAGAAGCAAGGTAATTGGTTAGTTTAAATCAAGCCAGGGGTGAACTTCGGTCAAGTGGGAGTCCTTGAAACAGCTGAGGGGCACTCTTGAAACTTTAACTGACTTGTCTATTTCTGGGAACTATCCGCCCTTGGCTCCGGGCTGGGGCCCAGGTGCATAACTGCAGATATCTCAGACCTGCCCTCTTGGCTGTACTTTCCCTATACCCTTGTAAAAAGCACTTCCTTCATTCCCCCATTTTTTCTTGTGGATCGCTCTAATCTTAGAGCGGAATTAAAGGTTATCTTCGTCATCTAAGGTTTGGTATTTTTGTCTAAGGACCAGAATTTTAACTGCACTTACCCTATCATTGATGAATTGGACTAGTCTATTGATGACGTAGGGCCCAAGGGTGAACAACAGAAGGAGGAGTAATAGGGGCCCGGCGATGGTTGACAGTAGGGTGGTCAACCAAGGGGAGTTATTGAACCAACCTTCAAACCAGTTTTGATCTTTTTGGCGCTCTAACTGTCTTTTATCTAGTCTTTGTTTGAGTTTGGCCATGGTGTCTCGTATCACACCTGAATGGTCTACATAAAAACAGCACTCCTCTCTGAGGGCCGCGCAGAGGCCTCCCTCTCTTAAAAACAGTAAGTCAAGGCCTCGCCTATTTTGGAGTACTACCTCAGATAGAGAAGTCAATGAGTCCTCTAACTTGCTGACTGAATCCTGGAGGGCCCGGAGGTCAGTGTCCATGGCAGTCTGGAGCTCGGTTAGGCCCCGCTGGAGGTCTATAGGTCCTTTAATCAGAGCAGCCGAGCCGGTACCTATACCTGCCACAATTCCCAGTAGGACAGCTAGGGTAAGTGTGAGAGGTTCTCTCTTAAACCTGGGATGAGGGTTGTCATAGGCCTGCAACAAAGTTTCTTCAGGATGGTAATAGATGCGAGGAATCAGCTGAACCTGGACACAGAAATCCTTAGACTGATTAAAAACTGAGAGGGAAACGCAAGGGGTGAGACCGGTGCTGCAAGCCCACCAGCTATGGTTGGAGGGGAGAAGGTACTGATGGTCCCCGGAGGAATTGATGGATAGGGTCTGGTTGCAAAGATGTTGATGGGTAGAAGGTATTGTTCCTATACATAACCCTTGTCCTGTGACCTCTGTGAGAGTAAGCTTTCCCTGGGTCCCCCAACGGCAACTCTCGGCGCTGGTATAATTGGCCTCTCCCAAAAAGGCTATTCCTTCATAGTAGGGGGGGCTTATGGCCAGACAGAGCCAGCAATGCTCTGTGGCGTTCGGGTTGGTGGCATTTAGAGCTAGGAAGGCCCCCTGTACAAGACCAAAGAGCCTGTCACCCGTGGTGGGGGGTAGAGTGCCTGGTGATAGGAGGCTCTGTGTAGCAGTGCTCCTTTGTGCCGCGGGGGGTTGCCTGCTAGTCATTGGGAACAGCTTGTTGCTAGGAGGTCCCTGTTCTGCAAGGACGGGGTCGGGGCCCACTGCCACAGTTGGCATCTAGGCGAATGGTGAACAGTACACCTGGATCGTTTCCCGTCAAATAGAACCTTAGTCCCCAGGTTCTTCCTTGTGCCCAATCTCTGGAATTTTTTCCTTTCTCTGTGAATTTTATTTTAAGGGGGTTACACCAGCCGGAGTTGTCACAGCTTTTACTGCTACCATTACGTTCTACAGTTATGAGGTCCCATGAGGAACTAGGTCCCCAGTAGACTGTCCCCGTGGTTTCACAACCCCATTCTTTGCAATATAGGGATTCCAGCCCTCCGCACCTTCTAGCTTCTGAAAGGGTCCGGCCATCCCGGGGGCACACGTAGAAGGGGGAAGCGGCAAGCCTGTTTCTAGCTCGGGGATAGCTGCACCCTGGGACCCCCCAGGTGATCTGATTATAAGCTTTTGTATAGTCTGAATCAGGGGGTCTGATCTGGGCCGAGCCCGATGCTATGTATCCCGGGATATCCCAGGTCTCAATACCCGCCGCCAGGGCACATACATCAGGTTTAAGATCGGGCCACCAAGTCCAAGGCGGCTGGGTAGCCTGTTTGGTCCAGACAACTTCTCCAGTTTGGGACAGTACCTTCCAGGTGAGGATCACAGGCCGGTGGGGGTTCTTACCCGGTGGACTCATTTTTCCGCCGCCGAATACGCAGCTTAAGAGGATGATCAGTCCTTTCCAGCTCCCAGGTCTCGTTTGGTGCCGGGGGTGGTGCAGGCTTGAGATGGGAAGCATGGACCCAGGCAGCGATGCCATCAACTTTTACTGCGGTCGGGGTGGTCAGCAATACCAGATACGGGCCTTTCCACCGAGGCTCAAGGCTGCCGGTCCGATGGCGCCTAACAAGCACTTGGTCTCCGACCTGGAACGGATGAGGGATGGCCACGGCACCTGGCTCGTATACCTCCTTGATCTGGTCCCAGATCTGGGTTTTTACAACTTCTAAAGCCTTTAAGTGAGTAAATAAGACAGGAAGAAAGTTATCATCGGGACCCAGTGTTCCTCCCAACTCAAGTATGGGGGGGGGTCCCCCGTGGAGGATTTCATAAGGAGTCAGACCAAGCTGGCCAGGGGTATTCCTGGCTCTGAACAGCGCTAAGGGAAGGAGGGCCACCCAGTCTTTTCCACCGGTCTCTAAGGCCAATTTAGTTAAGGTCTCTTTGATGGTTCTATTCATTCTCTCTACTTGACCTGAGCTCTGGGGCCTATACGCACAATGTAACTTCCAATTTATCCCCAGTTGTGTGGCCAGTCCCTGGCTTACCTGAGCAACAAAGGCTGGGCCATTATCTGACCCGATCACCTTGGGGATCCCGAAACGGGGCAGGATTTCTTCTAGTATCTTTTTACATACAGTCAGGGCCGTTTCCGTTTTGGTAGGAAAAGCTTCTACCCATCCAGAGAAAGTATCTACAAATACTAGCAGATACCTGTTCCCATACCGGCCAGGCTTTACCTCTGTAAAGTCTACTTCCCAGTATACGCCGGGTCGATCTCCCCGTTGTCTTTTTCCGGTCTCTCGGTAGGTGGTAGTCGCATTAGTCATGGCACAAGCCGGACACCGATTGGCGACTTCTTGAACGGTGGACCGGAGATTCGGGATGGAGAGGCTGGTGCGGCTCGTTAGTTGAAGGAGCTTTTCTGGTCCTAAGTGTGTTAGCTGATGTAACCGCTGAATGAATTCTTTTCCCTGGTCAGGAGTGAGCTCTCTTGGCTTGGTCCTAGCTTGAGCAGGCTCGATTGGCTCTTGAAGCTTTATAGTTTCTGCTAGCACCCTGACCGACAGGGCGGCTTGTTTTGCAGCCTCGTCGGCCCTCCGGTTCCCGGCCGCCACAGGGTTATTTCCTCTCTGGTGGCCCGGGCAGTGGATAATGGCGACCTGCTTAGGGAGGTGAATGGCCTCTAGCAGAGCCAGAATTTCTTGTTTATTTTTAATGTCTTTTCCAGCAGAAGTGAGCAATCCCCTCTGTTTATATATTGCCCCATGAATGTGAGCAGTGGCAAAAGCATACCTGCTGTCCGTGTAGATGTTGATGTTTTTCCCTTCGGCTAAGCGTAATGCCTGCGTTAAGGCTATTAGCTCGGCCTTCTGGGCTGATGTCCCTTCTGGCAGGCTGCTTGCCCACACCGTCCGTTTGCCGTCTACGATGGCGGCCCCTGCTCTCCATTTACCTTCCGCAATGAAGCTGCTACCGTCTGTATACCAGGCAGGCACTCCGGGCAATGGCTGGTCCTTCAGGTCCCGTCGAGTCCCAGCTTCCTCAGCAAGGATTTCTGAGCACTGGTGTACTGGAGTGGATTCTGACTCGACTGGTAGTAGGGTAGCTGGGTTCAGGACAGCAGGGGGCGCGAACGATATTCTTTCGTTTAGCAGCAAACTCTGGTAATGAGTCATTCTGGCATTGGTCATCCACCGATTGGGGGGCTGCCGCACGATACTTTCGAGGCTGTGGGAAGCAATCACAGTCACATTTTGCCCCAAGGTTAACTTATCAGCGTCTTTGAGGAGGAGTGCCACTGCAGCAACCGCTTTTAGGCAGGTTGGCCACCCACTGGCCACTGGATCCAGTTTTTTTGATAGATAAGCTACTGGCCGTCGCCATGGTCCTAGGGTCTGAGTAAGCACTCCTCGGGCCACACCGGCTCTTTCATCTACGTATAGAGTAAACGGTTTGGTGAGGTCTGGGAGAGCCAAAGCGGGGGCAGACAGCAAGGCTTCTTTTATGTGGTCGAAAGCCTTTTGATGCTTTTCAGTCCAGGTAAAAGGAATGTTTTCCCTTGTCAGAGGGTACAAGGGTGCAGCCAGGGAAGCAAACCCAGGAATCCAGAGCCTGCAGAATCCGGCAGTGCCCAGAAATTCGCGGACCTGCCTGGGGGTTGTGGGAGTGGGGATCTTCATAACTGTAGCTTTCCGGGCCGCGGTCAGCCATCTTTTTCCCTCTTTGAGCAGGTACCCCAAATAGGTGACCTCCTTCTGGCATAACTGGGCCTTTTTAGCTGATACCCGGTACCCCAACTTACTCAGTTCCTGCAAGAGCTTCTGTGTCCCTTTTTTGCAGCCTTCATATGTGGGAGCCGCCACCAGGAGGTCGTCCACATATTGGAGTAATGTGACCTGGGGGTTGAGAGCCCTAAAAGGAGCTAAATCTCGGTGGAGGGCCTCGTCGAAGAGAGTGGGAGAGTTTTTGAACCCCTGTGGCAGCCGTGTCCAGGTCAGCTGACCTGTGTTACCTTTTTCTGGGTCTCTCCACTCGAACGCGAACAGTGGCTGGCTGTTGGGGTGTAGTCTGAGGCAAAAAAAGGCATCCTTGAGATCCAGGACTGAGTACCAAGTGTGACTAGGCGGAAGGGAACTCAGGAGGCTGTATGGATTTGGGACCGTGGGATGAATGTCTTGCACCCTTTTGTTAATTTCTCTCAAGTCTTGGACTGGCCGATAGTCATTGGTCCCTGGCTTTTTTACTGGTAGCAGAGGGGTGTTCCAGGGCGATTGGCAGGGCACTAAGACCCCTAGGTCTAAGAACCTTTGGATGTGGGGTCTGATGCCTTCCCGGGCTTCTTTAGTCATTGGATACTGTCGGACGGCCACCGGTGAGGCACCTGATTTCAGCTCTACTACTACTGGTGGGACGTTATTGGCCAGTCCCATACCTGTCTTTTCTGCCCATACGGCGGGAAAAAGTTGGAGCCAGGATGGGTCGATGGAGGGAGAGGCCGGCTTTTCATACAGCCGGTATTCTTCTTCTAGGTTTAGGACCAAGCACATGGTAGAGTGATCTCCCCATGTTACTTGTGGGCCCTCTGTAGAAAACTGGATTTGGGCCTTTAGTTTGGTCAGAATGTCCCGGCCCAACAGAGGAGCAGGGCACTCAGGTATGACCAAAAAGGAATGGGTCACTTGTTTATGTCCAACCTTTAAAAGTCTTTGTGTGGTCCAGGGGTAGACTTTGCTGCCGGTTGCTCCTACTACGACTGTCCGCCTGGACCCTACCTTCCCCATGGGTTGGGTCAACACCGAATGTTCAGCCCCGGTATCGACCAGAAACTCGATGGGGGTCCCCTCCACTGTCAATGTTACCCTAGGTTCGGGGAGGGGGTCCGAACCTTGACTCCCCTAGTCGTCTAGGGATAGAACCCTAGCTTTTTTGTCGTTTTTCTTTTTTCGGGGGCATTCCCTTGCCCAGTGGCCTTTCTCTTTGCAGTAGGCGCACTGGTCCCTGTCGAGAGGAGGCCTTTTGTCCCTAGGTGTCGGTCTTGCCCGGTTGCTCAGGGTCCCTTTCTGCTTATCTGTAAACCTTTTATCACTTACTACTGTGGCCAAAATCCTAGTTAAAATTTTTTTCTTGGCGTTTATCACGCCGCCTCTCTCTCTCTTCTGTCTCTTTTTTTTCTCTTTCCTGTCTTTCTTCTTCTGTTTCTCTCTTGTGGTACACCTTTTCTGCCTCCTTTACTAAGTCTTGTAAGGAAAAGTCTTGGAGCCCCTCTAGTCTTTGTAACTTTTTCTTGATATCTGGGGCTGACTGGCCGATAAAGGCCATGGCAACTGCCGCCTGCTGTCCCTCAGAAGAGGGGTCAAACGGAGTGTATCTCCTATATGCCTCCATTAGGCGTTCCAAGAAAACCGAGGGGGGTTCTACTGGTCCCTGCAAGACCTCTCTTACCTTAGCCAAATTGGTGGGGCGCCGGGCTGCCCCTTTGAGACCTGCCACTAGAGTCCGGCGGTAGACCAGAAGACGCTCCCTACCTTCGGCCGTGTTGTAATCCCATTGAGGTCGATTGAGGGGGAAGGCCTCATTAATGAGGTTCTCGAGTTGTGTAGGGGCCCCGTTGTCCCCGAGAACGTTCTTGCGGGCCTCCAGGAGAATCCTTTCTCGCTCTTCAGTGGTGAAGAGGATCTGGAGTAGCTGTTGGCAATCGTCCCAAGTGGGCTGATGAGAAAACATAAGAGACTCAAGGAGTCCCGTGAGTCCTGCTGGATTTTCAGAAAAAGAAGGATGGTTAGATTTCCAATTATAAAGATCTGCTGAGGAAAAAGGCCAATATTGTAGAGGAACTAGGCCGTTGGGCTCGGCTGGGGGTCCTATGGCTCGGAGGGGTAAAATCACAGTGGAGTCAGGACCTGAGTCGTCTGCCGGACTGCGGGCACGGCGACTCCTGGTCCTAGCGGCTGGTCCCTCAGGATCGGAACTATCGGGCGCCTGGCCCGGCACCGGTCCGATCGCCTGAGGGGCCAGAGGAGGCGGCAGGGCCGCCGGGTAGGGCGGGGGCTCAGAGAGAAGGAGCGAGTCGTCTGGTGTCGGGAGGACGGGGGGTTGGGGAGGGGCGGAAGGCTTCCTTGTAGGTGGCCTTTGAGTATTTTCTGATCCCGAAACAACAGCGACTTTGCTGGAGGGTGGCACCCAGGGAGGGGGATTCTGGGCGAGGTCTTGCCATACCACGACATAGGCAACCTGGTCCGGGTGTCCTCCGGTCTCCTGAAAAACAATCTTTTTAACTGCAAAAATGACAGTAAGATCAAAGGTTCCCTCTGGCGGCCAACCTACGCCGAATGTGGGCCACTCAGACGAACAGAAAGTCTGCCATTTTCCTTTTTTGATCTCCATGGACAGATTGTGAGCCCTGGCTTTGACATCTTTCCAGTGATCCAGAGTGAGGGAGAGGGGCGTAAGGGCACCTTGCCCCATCTCGAAAATTTCCAATAGGGGAACGACGACGCAAAGACCTATCACAACTAAGACAAAAAGAAACCAGAAACGGCGACGAGACCGAGTGCCGTAGAAATAGAAGAAAGAGTCCGATGGCAGAGCGCGCCTCCCGAGACGCGGTGAGACCAAAACACAATAATCCTCTGCCAAGGGGTCCACCAGGCGTCCCTGGTCCTCCCCTGATCCTGGGACGTCTCCCAGGATTGCCGGGTGGCGAGCCCCCGAACACGTCTGTTCGCTACCCGCACTTCGCTCCCAGAGCGACTAACCCGGAACAAACTGAAACCAAAATGCGCGCGCTCAGAAAAGACAGTCAGAGTCACAGGATTAGACACAGAAACGAGACACAGAGCAGTCGCTGGCCAGCTTACCTCCCGCAGGTGGGTCGGTGGTCCCTGGGTAGGGGTCTCCGATCCCGGACGAGCCCCCAAATGAAAGACTCCCGCAGTGGGTAGTCAGTCAGTTCAGGGAGACCCTCCCAAGGAACAGCGAGACCACGGCTTCGGATGCAAAAACAAGAGGTTTATTGAACACACAGGTACCCGGGCGACTCAGTCTTTCGAAAGACTGGCGCGCCGAGTGGAATTTCTGGGCTCATTTTATAGCAAAAAGCGCGGGTACAGAAGCGAGAAGCAAGGTAATTGGTTAGTTTAAATCAAGCCAGGGGTGAACTTCGGTCAAGTGGGAGTCCTTGAAACAGCTGAGGGGCACTCTTGAAACTTTAACTGACTTGTCTATTTCTGGGAACTATCCGCCCTTGGCTCCGGGCTGGGGCCCAGGTGCATAACTGCAGATATCTCAGACCTGCCCTCTTGGCTGTACTTTCCCTATACCCTTGTAAAAAGCACTTCCTTCAGCTCCAAAGAGAAACAGCGAGAATCCCCATTTTGAAATGAGTTGAGGAGTGAAAATAGTGCCAAGTGGGCTGGCTGCATCTCAGGATCATTACAAAAATAAGTTGTGGTGAACTCGGGCCTGAGTCAAAGGCTATGGCCACAAGGCAGAATAATGGCTGAGTCCCGAAGATCACATTCCATTCCCAGAACTATGAAAATAGAAAGCAAGTATGAAGGATGAAGATGTGTTTGCACAAAATCACAGGCAGTTTAATAAGAGATTAGAAGGTTTGATCTTTCTTCATGAAGAAAAGATATGTAAAACAATGTGTCTTTTTCTTCAAACTTATAAAACACCAAATACGCATACTACTAATAACATCATGATACTTTCCTTATTCTATGCAATTTTTTTAAATGAAAATGAATACAAAGAATTAGAGTGAATCACCTCATACAAATATTTTGAAACCATACTTCCTTATAGTATATATGTTACAATGCAGGGGCTCCTTTAGTCTCATATGGCCAAATTTTGAAAATGAGCTTTAATTTGGAGACCAAATATAATCTGACTTCCAAATAACAATCTTTAACACATAATATAGCTTTCCAAATCCTTAAATCTCACATGACACCTTTTTCCTGTATATACAGTTCATAACCAATCAACTATCTCAAGATGGTAATGTTCATTTAATGCTTACATAATCATAAAATACATATATTGCTATTGGCCATTGAATTTCCTACTTATTGATAATTTTCTCTATCAGTCTTTGAGGTTAAATTTCATTGCTGTATAAAGGCAATTTAGCTGTGAATCTAAAAAAGAGAAAATATACTTAGAGCTCAATACTTAAATGCAGGCGATC
Source organism: Cynocephalus volans (assembly GCF_027409185.1). Classification (NCBI taxonomy): domain Eukaryota; kingdom Metazoa; phylum Chordata; class Mammalia; order Dermoptera; family Cynocephalidae; genus Cynocephalus; species Cynocephalus volans. The sequence goes on from NC_084468.1 coordinate 121,271,297, forward strand.
AATTACTAATTTCCCACTTAGAATCAAATCATTATAAATAATGCACTCATTTCTACCCACTGGAGAATACTTTTCTATAAAGAGTCTTGAAAATGATAACATTTCAGGCTCATAAAAATCTTACCAAAATACTATCCGGTGTAATTCCTGTTGCACAGATAAGGAAACTGAACTTCAATTCAGTGTGACATGTGCCCAATAGCAGCAGAATTAAGAGCTGAATGGATTCCCAGGAGATTGTAAACTTTTGGGGGAATGGCACATTTTTTTTCTACCTTTTAAAGTATACTGAGCACATAGTAGAGTGTCTTGTGTGTCACTGGATAATATTTAATGAATGATATCTACTTTAGAGCTTTTTTCAAATAGAAAACTGGGGATGATGTACTAATGTGTACAAAGTCAAGAATTACATTTTATTTCCGTGAAATTTAAACTTCTTCTGTATATAGCAGTAATATCATATTTGATGGCTATTTCTCAGAACACAGCACAGCAAATGTTTAATAAATAATAGTCAAATTAATGAATATATAATATATAGCATACATTAATTGGATTAACTAATATGTATATGGATGTGTATCTCTCTCTCTCTCTCTCACACACACACACACACACACACACACACACACATCACTTTAAAAGAAAGTAAATTAAGAAACCAGATGTGGTGATTAGTTTTATGTGTCATATCCAGTTATTTAATCAAACACTGATCTGGGTGTTGCTATGAAGGTGCTTTGTGGATGAGTCAAACATCTACAATGAGTTGACTTTAAGTAAAAGAGATTACCCTGGATGATGTAGGTGGGCTTTTTCCAATCAGTGGAAGAACTTAAGAGAAAAAACTGAGGTTTCCCAGAGAAGAAGGAATTCTGCCTCAAGAATATAACATAGAAATCTTGCCTGAGTTTGCAGACTACTAGCTTACCCTACAGATTTTGGATTCGTTAGTCCCACAATTACATGAGCTTATTTCTTAAAATAATGCATTTCTTAAATAAAACATACATTGCTTGAAACAATATAAAAGTGTACATGTATTCTATTTGCTCTGTTTCTCTAGAAAACCGTCACACTATGCCTAATATGCCAAAATTATAAAATCAGCTTGGGAAATACCTCGTACCTCCTGCCACTAGTTTTGTTAGAACATTACTGTCATTCTTCATATTAGGTACTTTAAACTGTTTTGCAACACATGATCAAAAAACAACAAAAAACCACAACATTTTACTGATGAGTTGGCCAAAAATGTGTAATCTCCTCACTTTATTTTCTCTTCCTTAAACTAAAGTATTCAGATTCAAATTCAGCCAGGGTTTTTTATATGTCATGATTTTTCATGAAGATATTGGGGCCTTTAAAATCTAAACATGGTTTTAAATATTCCTACTTTTTCATCTACTTTATATATTCAATTCCTTGATTGTAATCACCTACTTTTCTACAGTATAGCTAAAACATGTCATAGATCAAAAAAAAATGTTTTATATTATATCCTACTGATGGAGTTTGGATGTATTGTCCTCTCAGAACTCGCGTGGAAATCTGATCCCCAATGTGGCAGTGTTGGGAGCTGTTTGAGTCATGGGGGTGGATCTCTCATGAAAGGATTAATGCTCTCCCTGGGGGGAAGGGGGTAGCTAGTGAGTTCTCTCTCTATTAGTTCCTGGGAGAGTTGTCTGTTTAAAAGACCCTGGCACCTCCCCTCTCTCTCTCTCTCTCTCTCTCTCTCTCTCTCTCTCTCTCTCTCTTCTTCTCGCCTTGTGATCGGCTTGTACCCACCGGCTGCCTGCCACTTTCTGCCATGAGTAGAAGCAGCCTGAGGCTTGTGCCAGATGCAGCTGCTCCAGAATCATAAGCCAAATAAACCTCTGTTCTTTATAAATTACCTAGTCTCGGGTATTCTGTTATAGCAACACAAAAATGGACTACTACACCTACTCAAATACTTAAACATTCAAATGTACTAGACGTATGTTTACAAAACAAATAAAAAATAACAAAGTTGTAAAAACCAGGTGTCTGAACTAGTTGGTTTACGCTTGGCGAAAATTTGTTTTGAGAAAAGTTTAATTGAAACCATCTGTTGAATGACTCATTCACTGTTCAGTCATCTAAAATGTTTTTTCTCGTATTCACATCAATGCTCAACAAACTGCCTTTCAAAATTTCTGAATTACCTTTCTTCAATAAGAAAAAAAAAAAAAAACCAAAGAAGTAAGCAAAAAATAAATAAATAAAATGGATTAGATATAATTCAGAGCTCTAAACACTAATTTTCACTTGTTTCCAAGTGAGAGTTATATTAACTCATTATTGTCTAAATGCTGGAGCTTTCTCCTTTCATTGTGATGAAAACTTGCTGATGTAGCATAACATCATAGCTGAATAACTCCTCACTTGCATTCCAAGAGCTCCTGCCTTCTGGTATAAACATGGAATACTGCAATGAGTAGAGGATGGAGAGATCTGCAAAACCAAAGCCCATTTTATTAATTTGCTATTGCTTCATAACAAATTACCACAGGTTTAGCAGCCTAAAACAACATACATTATCTCACAGTTTCTGTTCTTGGGAACATGGCTTAGCTGAGTACTTTGCTCAGGGTCCTCCCAAGGCTACTGTCAAGGTGATGGCTGGGCTGTTTTTCATCTGGAATCTTGACTGAAGAAGAATGCACTTCTAACTTCTTTCTTTTAGAAGAATTCATTTCTTCAAGGCTGCATGACTGAGTCCCAGCTTCCTTGTCGGCTATCAACGTGAGAGGCCATTATGTCCTAGAGACCACCCACAGTTCCTAGAGAACAAACTTAGTTCCATGCTACAATGGACTTCCTCAACATGTTTACTGACTTCATCAGACCAGCAAGGGGAATCTCTAATTCCATTCTGCAATGATGGACTCATAGAAGGTAACATATCAAAGGATCGATCACCTTAGCCATATTTATCTCCATTGATTAGAAATAAGTCACAAGTCCCACACACATTCAAAGGGGAGGATTACACAAAGGCATGTATACCAAGAGGTGGAAACCAATAGAATTTGCTTTAGAGTCTTTCCACCACACCCAAATTCTGGGCATATTTTTCCTGAGAGATTTAAAAATATTCTCAGGGGTTTCAAGAGTTTTTATATTTATAGTTTATTTTTACAAAGTGCAAAAATGAAAACATATGGAACGAACTGCAACTAATAACCATATATGTTCAAAGGGATAACAAAAATACTGATTCTACAATTTCTCTTCAGCTTGAGTCTTCTTTTTGTATGTTTGATTACTACCAGAATATAATTGCCACAATAACCTTGACCCAAATCAACTAGTACTTTTTAATTTATTATAAATTATTGTAAACTCTTGTTAAAATGTATATTATCATCCACTACCTCTAATGGTATTTAGCTTTTCATTGAAACGGGAATTTGAATAAAATTTAAATTTTGATATATACAAGTTAAAAACAAGTTCTTTTTTTGTTTTATAAGAAATGTAATTCAAGGCCCCTCCATTCTTTAAAATTTGCAATATCCTTTTGTGCACATAAACCTCGGAGTATCATATTATATTCTTCAATCTAGAAAATTACTAAGAATCCTGATACTTATAAAACAACAATAGGTAGCCAAATGCCTGTGTAAGTCAGAAATCAAACCATGTATATACACACACACATATATATATACAAATTAATAATGATTATAAGCCTATTCATATTATGTATTTTTTCTAGGTTGTTTACATAGTTGGTAAATTTCAAAGAGTTGATCCATCATGTTTAAGTTAAATCAAATTTATGAACAGATAGTTGTTTTTAGTATTCCCCAATTAGTGTTTTAATGACTATACGGTCTGTAATAATATCATCTGTTTTATTCCTTATATTGAAGATTTGTGTCTTTTCTCTTTTTATTTTTGTCAGTCTTGCTATAGTTTTACCATTATATTGATTCCTTTTCTAAGAACCAGCTTTTTGCTTTATTTTTCTCTTGTTTTCCTATTATCATTATTATTGATTTCTGCTCTTATCTTTATTATTTCCTGTTGTACTTGCTTTGAGTATATTTTTCTCTTCTTTTTTTCTTGTTTCTTGAGATAGAAACCTAGATTTTTAGCTCCAGATCTTCCTTTGTTTCAAATGTAATTATTAGTGCCATGAATTTCCCTCCCAGTACTATTTAACAGCATCCCACATATTTTTATATGTTGCATTTTTATTTTCGATTAGTCTCTGTATTTTTTTAATTGCTTTGATGCCTCCTCTTTGACCCATGGGTTATTTAGAGATGTGTTATTCAATTTACATGTATTTAGAGATTTTCCTGTAGTAGTTTAGTTATTGATTTCTAGTTTGATTCCATTATGGTCAGTATATAAACTGTGCAATTTTTATTCTTTAAAAATTTTTAAGGTTTTGTGGTCCAAGATTTGTTCTATCTTGATAAACATTCTGTGAGTCCTTGGGGGAAAAACATATATTCTGCTGTGGTGGGTGAAGTTTTCTACAGATATAGAAATCCTGTTGGTGGATTATGTTATTCAGATCATCTGTATCTGTATTTACTTTCCTAGAGCTGCCAAAACAAGGTACCACAAACTGGGTGGCTTCAAAGAACAGAAATTTGTGATGTCACAGTTCTAGAGGCTATAATTCTGATGTCAAGATGTTGGCAGAGTCAGTTCCTTCTGAGTGTTCTGAGTTAAAATTTGCTCCATGTGTTTTTTCTAGTTTCTGGTGACAGATGGCAATCTTGGCATTCCTTGGCTTGTAGCTGCATTACCCTAATCTCTGCCTCCATCCGCACACGGAATTCCCTGTGTGTCTATGTCTGAATTTCTCTCTTCTTCTAAGGACATTAGTTCTATTGGACTAAAACCCACCCTACTAACCTCATCTTCACTTGATTAAATCTTCAAAGATCCTATTTCCATCTAAGGTCTAATTTACAGATACTGGGGGTTAAAACTTCAACATATCTTTTTTGAGAATGAACACAATTCAACACATAGCAGTATCCACACCGTTTTTCTCTGTAGTAGTTTTATCAGTTGTTATATAGTGAGAGGCTGTTGAAGACCATTAGAATAATTTCAGATAAGTCAGTTTTTCCTTTTATCTTTATCAGCTTTTGCTTCATGTCCTTTGAAGCTTCGTTGTTTGATGCATACACATTTAGAATCACTATGTATACTGGATGGATTGAAAAGTCTACTAGTAAGAATATTAATCATTTTATCATTATGTAATTTTCTTTTTGTCTATTTTCTTTGCTGTAAAGTCTGCTTTACTGGATTTAATATAGGCACTCTTGCTTTTTAAGTTTTCAAATGAATATTTTAAATGAATATTTAAAAAGCAAGAGTATATTCTTGCTTATATTCTTTTTACAACTTTTTATTTTCAACATACCTATGTCATCAAAATTAAAGTGAGATTCTTTTAAATTGCACTTAAATGGGTTGTACTTTCTTTAATTCACTCTACCAATCTTTCTCTTTTGATTGGTATAAATAGATCATTTACATTAAAAGTAAATATTGATACATTAAAGCTTAGATTTGCTATTTTATAATTTATTTTTGGTTTATTAATTTTGTTCTCCTTCCTTTATTACACATTTCAGGCCTTTCTGTGTATTACTTGAATATATTATTAGGATTGCATTATCATTAATTTATAGTCCTTTTTAATGTATCTCTTTGTATAGTCCTTATAGTGGTTGATTTGTGAATTAAAATATACATATGTGACTTATCACAGTCTACTTGGTTTAACATTTAACCACTTCAAGTGGATGGTGAAAACCTTACTTCCATTCAGATCCTTTTCTCTAATTTTAGGTATTATTGTCTTCTGTATCAGATGGTATTACAATTTTAATTTTAGTCATAAAAATGTTTTATAAAGTCTATTCTGTTTTTTCGGTATTTTCATATTCCTGTTTTTCTTTCTTTCTTTTTTTTTTTCTATTATTCTGTCCCTTCTTGTTGTCACAAAATTCTTTTTTATCATTTTCTTTCTGTTTTAAGATTTTTATTTAGCTACTCTATATGGGTAAGTCTGCTAATGTCAATTTTTTTTCTTAGTCTGACAGTGTCTTTATTGAAGTTTTATTCCTAGAGAATAATTGTGCTGTATACAGAATTCATGGTTCACAGTTCTTTTCCTTCAGCATTTAAAATATGTTGTGGCACTTCTTTCTGTTCTCCATAGTTCCAGATGAGAAATCGACAGTCTTCAAAACTGATGCTCTCCTCTAAGTAATGTGTTATTTTTCTCAGTGTGCTATTGAGATTGTTTTGTGCCTTTAGTTTCCAGAAGTTTAATTCTGATGTATCTTGGCATGAAAATTTTTAAAAAATTTATTCTAGCTGTGGTTTCCTGAGCTTCTTGGATCTACGGGTCTGTGTTTCTCACCAAATTTAGGGAGTTTTCAGCCATTATTTTTTCAAATACTCTGTCAATTCTACTCTGGCCTTTCCTAACACCCCAATGACACAAAAGTTGAGATTTTAATTATTCCTAAAGGTCCCCAAGGCTTTGTTCATTTGTTTTTTCAGTTCATTTTGTCTGTTCATACTCATAAATTATTTTATTAGTTTTCAAGTTCAGTAATTCTAATTTCTTATCTTCCTTCTACTATAGAGCCCATTTAATGCACTTTTTAAAAAAAATTATCATTGTAATTTTCAGATTTATAATTTGCATTTGAATTTTTAAATAATTTCTCTTTCTTTGCTAAGGTTTTCTGTTTTTCATTTGTTATATTATGTGTATGTGTGTGTGTGTGTTTGTGTGTGTATATATATATATATAAAATACAATTAGATTACAAATTATTAACTTATTATAAAACTTACCAAAATGCTTAAATGAGCAATTATAACATTCTTGAAAAAATGTGAAAAAAGTAAGTTTCATAAAAAAGTGGAGGTTTTAAGAAGAACAAAATTCAAATTTTATAACTGAAAAAGACAGAAACCTAATTGAAAATCTTATTGAGGGTCTACATATCAGAATAGAGATATCAGAAGAAACAGTCTTGAAGATATATTAATATAAATTATTCAATATGAACAATAGAGAAAAAAAAGATTTAAAAAATTAACAGCCCCTTAGGGACCCAGCCCAAGGGACATTAACAAGTAACATTTGTGTCATTAGAGTTCCTAAAGGAAAGTTAAAGAATAATGTGCTTAAAAAAAAAAAAGTTGTAAAAATGATGGCTAAAAACTTCCCAACTTTGGTGTAAGACATAGATGTACAGATTGGAGAAGCTGAATTAACCCCAAACAAAACAAAACAAAGAAATCTGCATCCAGACCCATCACTGCTGAAACAAAATAATTATTGAACTCAGGCAAAAAAAAAAAAGGATGAATTACCTAGAGGGGAACAACAATTTAAATGACCCTATTTCTTATCAGAAAACACAATGAAAATAAAGTAGACTAGCCCCCCTTTGAGTGTCTAAAAACATGTTTTGGTAACCAAAAGCAAAAATTATATTATTGACTTTTTGAGTTTTCAGACAGATATAATACATAAAACAACTTTAATATGAGGTAGGGGGGTGGTAAAGGGGTCTTTGTGGGGTTAAGCTTTCTACATCACAGCTAAACTGCTAAAATATTGATTCAAATGAGACTGTAAATGTTAAGTGGGTATATGGCAATCCCTAGAAAAACAACAAAATTGTATACAAAATAGATAAAGTGGAATGCTACAAATTATTCAAATAATTTGTAAAAAGGCAGAAAAGGGGGGAAAAGGAGTAAACAGAAAACAAATAATAAAATGGCAGACCTAATTCAAGAAGGTCAGTAATTATATTAAATGAAAATGATCTAAACATACCAATTAAAAGACAGAGATAGTAAGTATCAATAAAAACACAGCCAACAGTCTGCTGCCTAAAATAAACTCACTTAAAATGTAATATGAGAATAAAACTAGAGTGTCTGCATTAATATCAGACAAAATAGACTTGAAGACAAACAAATAAACAAAATTAAGAGATAAAAAGAATTTTACATAATGCTAAAATAGCCAAATCACGAAAAAGGAATAACCATTCTAAATGTGCATGCAATTAACAAGAGAGCTGCAAAACACATGAAGCAAATATGAACACACTGAAAGAAAAAACAGCCAAATCCACAGTTATAGTTGTATATTTCAACACTCCCTTCTCAGTAATTGAGCTGTCAGAAAATAAGCGAGAAAATTGGAAGAATGAATAACAACTGAATCTAATTGACATCTACAGAACACTATAACCAACAACAGTTAAATACGCACTTTTCAATTGAACAGGAAATGTTCACCAAGGTAGACTATTTTGGGGGAGTCATAAAGCACACCTCAATAAAATTTTTAAAAAGCTTAAATAATACCAAGTGTGTCCTTTTATGATAATGAAATTAAACTAGACTAATAACAGAAATATAACAGAAACATCTTCAAACATTTAGGAATCAAATAGCACATTTCTAAATAATTCATGAATCAAAGAGGAAGTCTCAAGAGACAATATAAAATACTTAGAAATGAATGAAAACAATAAAACATCAAAATTTGTGAATACAGCAGCACTTAGAGAAAAAGCACCAAAGCAGTGGTAAAGCAATAAAGCAGCTAAAGCACTGCTCAGAGAAACATTTATAAAGCTTATATTAGAACAAAAGAAAAGTCTCAAATCTAAACTTCCACCTTAAGAAACTAAAAAAAAAAAAAATTAAAAAATAAAAATAACTCAAGCATAAGGAAAGAAATAATGACAGAGAAGCAATTAATGCAATTGAAAACAGAATTAGGCTATGCCTAAATTAAGATAATGTGATAAGAAGGTGGTGAATCAGTGAAAGATTGAAAAGGAGCTATCAGAAAGAAAAAATGAAATAAAAAATTACTTTTGGGGAGGATTCTGAGCAGAGATTTCAATAGGAATATACTGCAAAGAGCAAGTAGAAGTAGAAGTGGTGAATTAAGTTTCACAAATAGGGAATCATTCCTGACTTTTGGGACAATGATACAGTCAAGGTGGTTATAGAAGTGAGATTTGAATTATCTGATTGGTAAGTGGCAAAGATATGGAAATAACTTTGTAGACACTATTGAGGAGAGAGTGATCAGGTGTCAAGATTTAAAAAAGATAGTTTTTGCATATTTTACAACTGGTGATGTTTGAAGGTCTTGGTAAAGAGCCACTGGGAGGAAGTAAACAGGAGAGTAATTAGAAGATGAAAGAATGGAAGAGGAAATGATCAACAAAACAAGACAGAGGGAATGTTGGGTGAGGCAGAGAATAAGCTGGAAGCATCATGGTTGAGAGGGCAGAAGGATGTTAATTTGGAAAAAGGCCATGGTAATTCATCCTTTGAAAAAAGGAATGATTAGCAACTCATGGGAAATGTTCACAGAAATTTCTAAAGAGATAGGTACTAATATTAATGTCCTTATTAGATTGATTTGTTATTTTTAAGTTAGGAAGCAAAGTTAATTCACTCTAATTGTGAGAGAGTCAGAATGGCCTTAAGGCCTTCAGAGAAGAGAAAATGCTGCAGTACCTGTAATTACGACACATGCGCAGGGATATTTTATGTATGAATACAAATAACACTGCTTAGCACAGAAGATCCAACTGAGGTTAGGTTCAGTGAATTTTACAGAAACAAGGAAACATGACAAGAATTTCTCCAACATCTAGCCATGAAATGTCTCCACCATTTTTCATGATGAAGGAGGAAAAGGATTGGGCCCAGACAAGATGATAGACTTTGGACATCAATTAATGGACAACTCTAATTTAAAACATTTCTATGACACTAATTGAAATATGAAAGTAATATAGATGTTTACTATTCCTGAAACCTAATAGATTACAAAAAACATTTCTACTATTACTTCCACTCATAGTGTAATCTGCCTTCTCAGTTATTATTACTTTTATTTCTCTCTTTTATTTACCTGAATTTCTTTACCCCCTTTTCTGTCCTGTTGCTTTTACCTGTCTGTTTATTCTACCTCTTACTTACTTTTTATTATAGTGCAAATTTTCTCTCTCATCATTCCTCTATCTTTAGCTATCCTAGAAATCTATATTTGGCACCTATTTAAATAAATCAGTAAATATTTCTTTCTAATTTAAAATAGTTGAATTCTCTAAGGAAAAAATACTTATAAAATCATGACTTTAAAAATTAAAAAAAACTTTAATATTATAGCAATCTAATTATAAGATATTAATATAATTATGTTAATATATTAAATATCACACACTAATATATAATTATAATATAGTTGCATGACAGTACTATATAATGGTAATAATTTCTAATTCATACTAGATTTTTAGTATCACATAATAAGAAAACTAAAAGCATGTGAGTACAAAAAGACTATCAAAATAATCAATAGGTGTAATTCTCCTTTTCTCTATAATTTGGTTGCTATTTTACCCATCATTTTTGTATCAATTTATATACATGCATTAAATTATAAAACTTTTTAGAGAAAAAAATAAAGCACTTTTCAGAAAGTTTTAATTTTTAATTGTTACTGTTTCCACCAATGCAGTTAACAAAAATGACCAAGTAGTTTGGCCTTTCATATGAGCAGAGAAAAAATTGGGGGCCATAAAGTTTTAACAGATTTCCTGAATTTTACTATTATCTTATGCATTACATATTTGATGGTAATGAACACCCATACTAGAACAATGCTAATGCTTTGATTCACATTTTCAATTAAATTAAAATTCTTCCCTATCTTTAAATGCTTTTCCTTTATATCTGAAGTTAAATCTTTTTGTATCTTCTGCCTGTGGGTTCAAACTGATTTATGTAGCTACACTGGTAGGCAGTTCAAAAACATGCTTAGAATAGTTTATTTTACTATTGCTGTTTTGATTTAAATACATTCTTCAAACATCAAGGGCAATCACTTCCTAAGGCCTATAGGAAAATTGTACAAGGCTTCTTTCCAGTTTCTTCAGTGATCATGCCAGTAGTAGAGCCACTAACATGTGTAGTGTAAGAACTACATTTAAAGACATATCTAAGCTGTTATAGAACAATTATGACTAAAAATGACATCAAAGCTGAAAAGCATAAACCATGAGACAAATTCTTCATAGAAATGAGAATTCAGGCCTATAAAAGCTTGCTGAAACTCTTGGACTTATGCTTAATTGAAATGCAAGTATGAATGTAAAATAGTTTATAAATTATATATCTGATTCTGTTATTAATAGAAATGATTTTTAAAATGTCATGTCCAATTACAAGGCAAAATATCCGAAGTGCATGCAAGAAAATGGCAATAAATGGCATTTTCTATAATTCTGTGTATAAAGAAGACATTGATTACTCGAGGTCAAGTCATGATCTTTTCCATCCAGTATTTCTCCATGTTCAAAAAATATAAATACGAGACAATGTCCAAAGATTGATTTAAATTGTTTAATGTAGAATACCTTGTGTTATTTTTGCCTATCATATAATATAAAACTTTCATATTAAGATGTATTTCTCAGTGGTCAATAATTTTGTGGTTAATTATGGACTCTATAACACACACACACACAAAACAAATGAATAATTTTACAGAAATACTCTGCAAATTATAAAGCGAATGCCTCAATGTCAATTTTTATATTTATTTATTAAATTCATATAGGGTTTCCCACATTCCAGGCACTCCTCTAAGCAATTTATAAGTACAAATTTATTCAACATTGTTAAGTTATGCACTATTAGTATCACAAATTTAAATATGAGGAAACTGAGGCACAGAGGGGCTAAGTAACTTGCCCTATGTTACAGTTGTCACTGTGTTAATGGAGATGCAAAAAGGGATTACTCAAAGCAACATGAATGCAATGAGAAGCCCAAAGGGACTGCACCTCAGTAAATCCTCTGCTAGAAGGAGAAAACTAGGTACAGCCTCTATTCAAAGTTAGCTTCTGTTTTTTATTGTAAAGACAAGGAAGTTTCACAAGAAAAATCAGTTGATTCAATCATTTCAAAAGGACACAAAGACATGGGCAATGTGCAGAAGTTATCTATGGCCAAGTATAGCTAAAACAATGGAAGCTAGTAACATCATTTAAATCTAAGTAAAATTGTCTCTAAAGTTTCCATCAACAAACAACTTGTGCATAGCAAATATTTTTACACATTTTTCCATACAGCAGTTCTTTAAAAACTCTTAACAAGATTGGTATGTGAACCACCTGTTAGCTCTAAAATCATTAAAGTATACAATCCCATACCTTAACAGTGATTAGAGTTGATTAGATGGGCTTTTGCCCCCTGTTTGTGGACTTCTGTCCCTTAATTGAGGACTTTTGTCTCGCACATGCATTACCTAAAAACCCTATTCTAAAAATCAAATGAGAATCAAGATTTCTAACCCTCTACAGCCCTAGGTAGTAATTATCAGAGCCAGATTGTAAAAGGGATCTATGGTGGAATTCAAACCCAAACACTAACTCTATGTAATTTCTTTTTGCAGCAGTTATGTCAACTACTACTAGAAGAAAGAAAATTTAGGGTCACAGTTCTCTACATATTATCCACAGGTGTCTATTTTGTATAATTAGACATTCTCATCAAAGTGCCTAACATCATGTGCTTTTCTTTCTTCCTCTCTCTTCCCCTCACCACCTTTTTTTCTGCTTTTATTTATTTATTTATTTATTTGTCAATGCTGAATGAGAGCCAAGTATTTTGCTATGACTCAAAGGATACAACAAGTTCTCATGATGATTAAAACAAATAAGATGCACAGATAGATATATGGACCAATGTGGGCTGTACATAGGTGCTCACATCATATTAAGGAGCACATGGATGGAAGACCTGGATATGGTAACTTACTTGTTTTCTTGGAAGTGACAACTAGACTGGGGTTAGGTAAAAGTGCTAATAAGTGAACACTGGAGGGGTGGAGAGCAAAGAGCAATGACACAAAATGAGAGAAGGTGAACAGTTCTGGAAACTGCAAATCATGTAGTAAAACCAGACAGTTAAGCAAGAATTAGAATATTAAAAGACAAGTTAAGAAGGTCTGATTTTTTTCAAATTTTATTTGTTTTTTAATTGACACATATTGATTGCACATATTAATGGAATACAGAGTTATATTTCAATACATGTATACAATGTGTATGATCAAATTAGGGTAATTAGCATATTAATCATTGCAAAGACTTCTTTGTGATGAGAACATTCAAGCTCAGAGAGTATGACTTCATGCACAAGATTATCAGAAGACACTGAAGGATTTTAATTACAGGAGTATCTAAACTCTGTGTGACAATAAGAAAATATACCAGTTAGGTGGAGACGGGGAGATCAGTTAGGAGGCTAATGCAAGAGTCTCAGAGGGAGCTGCTGCTGTCTTGGACCAAGGGGCTGCTCGCTCGCAGCCAGAGACGCTGTATTTTTTCCGGGTTCGGAGCCGTTCCTGATGCTTTAGGCTGCCAGATGTCTGATCTCCGGATAACTGAGGCGTTTCTGTACATGGATTATCTGTGTGCTGCCAGTGGAGGCTTTTCTAAAGAGACTGTGCTGTTCCAGGTGTTTTAGGATGTATACTTCGGTCAAGATGGTGGAATAGATGGTCCCTAGCATCACTGTCTCCCACAGATCAACTGATTTAAACTATGAAAGCATAACATCAAGTGCATATGGAGCGGGGGAGGCAGAAGCTCCACAGAGACCACATGCCCTGCGGGGCCGCCTTCGCACAATCCGCAGATAGGCTTCACCGCTGCCACCCAGCTCCATTCCCAGACTGGCCCAGTGTGCACAGAGTGGGGAGATGTCTGGCAGGGGAGGCAGAGGCTCAGCAGAAACCACACACCCTGTGGGGCTGCCACTGCGTGATCCAGCAGGTAGGCTTCACCGCAGGCACCCAGCTCCAATCCCAGCCTGGCCTAGCGTGCATGGAGCAGGGAGAAGTCCGGCAGGGGAGGCGGCAACTCCACAGGGACCACACCACTGCCGCGTGATCCAGCAGCCCAGCCCAATGCATACTGAGCATAGAGACATCCAGCAGAGGAGACAGAAGCTCTGTAGAGTCCACACACCCTGTGGGGGGGGCCACCACCGCACAATCCAGCAGCAGGTAGGCTTCACCCCCACCACCCGGCTCCATCCCAAGCCCAGCCTAGTGCACACAGAGCAGGGAGACATCCAGGAGGGGAAGAGGAAGCTCCGCAGAGACCACATGCTCTATGGTGCTTCCGCGCATCCCAGCAGCCCGGCCCAGAATGCACGGAACAGAGAGAAGTCCAGCATGGGAGGTGGAAGCTCAGCAGAGAACACACACCCTGTGGTACCTCCCCTGTGATCCAGCAGCCCAGCCGAGTCCAAGATGACCAGAGAGTTGGCTCCCTGGAGAGGCCCAAGACCTGAGGCAACCACACACACAAGGCACTAGTGGCCAACTGAGCAGTCACTGAGGTAGCCATACCAAATTGGCAACCACAGCAACATCTTAGTCAGTCAATAGTGTCAAACCTGTGGACTGTGAAACCCCCTGCCACAATGAATAAACATCAAAGAAAAGATACCAGAAATACAAAAAATCAAGAAAGTACACCACCAAAGGATAATAACTCTCAAGCTCTAGATCCTATAGAACAAGAAGCCCTTGAAATGACTGACAAGGAATTTCAAGTGATAATTCTAAGGATACTGAATGAGATACAAGAAAACTCAGCTAGACATCATGATGAAACGAGGAAAAGTATACGGGACCTGAAAGAAGAAATGTACAAGGAAATCAATGCCCTGAAAAAGAATGTAGCAGAACTTGCCGAACTGAAGAAGTTATTCAGCGAAATAAAAAACACAACGGAGAGTTTAACCTGAGGAGAGAAAGGAACTCTCATACATTGTTGGTGGGACTGCAAAATGGTGCAGCCTCTATCGAAAATGGTATGGAGGTTCCTCAAACAATTGCAGATAGATCTACCATACGACCCAGCTATCCCACTGCTGGCAGTATACCCAGAGGAATGGAAATCATCAAGTTGAAAGTATACCTGTTCCCCAATGTTCATCACAGCACTTTTTACAATAGCCAAGAGTTGGAACCAGCCCAAATGTCTATCATCAGATGAGTGGATACGGAAAATGTGGTATATCTACACAATGGAATACTACTCAGCTATCAAAAAGAATGACATACTGCCATTTGCAACAACATGGATGGACCTTGAGAGAATTATATTAAGTGAAACAAGTCAGGCACAGAAAGAGAAATACCACATGTTCTCACTTATTGGTGGGAGATAAAAATAAATAAATAAATTCACACACTCACACACACACACACACACACACACACACACACACACACACACAGACAGACAAAACGGAGCGGAGAAGAAGACATAATTACAATTCCTTGAAGTTGACACAACAAGCATACAGAAAGGACATTGTTGGGTGGAAGGGGGGAGAGGGAGGAGGGAGGGAGGTTTCGGTGATGGGCCGCAATAATCAACCACATTGTATATTGGCAAAATAAAATAAAATAAAATAAAGAATCTAAATGACAAAAAGAAAAAAGAAAAGAAAAGAAAATATACCAGTTAAACATGAGAAAATATTTAATCATTCATATGTGAAACTCTGAGTGCCATACAACTTGACTGGAGCAGGATAATGAAGAAGAGGAGATATATGTGACTAACACAGGAAAAAATCAGTGATAAGTATTGTTTTGGACATTTATATAGAAAATAATTGGACACGGTGAGATTTCTCATAAAGGTTACATATAATGAAAAGAAAAAAGGGCCAATGGTTGAATACGACAATACACTAATATTGAAAGGGTGGACTTCAGGTGAGGAACTCGGGAAGGATATTGAGAGAGAATGAGTGTTTAAGAATCTGAACAGAACAGGTCCAAGGACACCAAGGGGAGAGAGATTTTCAAAAGTATGGAGAGTTAAATGGTTTCAAATGACAGAGCACTAGTAAATAAGAATGAAAGGATGTTAAATAAATTTAGCAACAAGGGAAAAATAGTTTTGGTAACTTTTTGGAGTCAAAAGTATTGTAGTGATGTGAGTACCGTTCATGTATTCCTTGATTTTCCTCTATTCATTCATTGTCTCTCTTCCTTCTCAAGATAACCCTACATGATTAGCCTATTAAGTGGGTGCTAAAATAAAGAAAGAAATTAAGAAATTAGGGAAGAAAGAAAAGAAGAAAGGAAGAAAAAGGAAGAAACAAAAGAATCATAATAATACATTAAACATTCAAAAAGAGAGAGAGAGAACAGTACTGTGGTTATTACAAATGGGAAAGGGGGAGGGGGAGAGGGGTTGGTGAGAAACTAATTAAGGGTCACAAAGGTTGATTACATTTTGTAAAAATGAACATACTAATTATCCTGATTGATCACCACATATCGTACACATGTATTGATATTTGATTCTGTACCCCATAAATATATAATCAATTATCTTTCAATAAAAAACTATCCAAAAAAAAGAAATGATACTCCCTTGGGGCTGGCCAGGTGGCTCAGTTGGTTAGAGTACAGCCTTGTTCAGATCACTGTGCATCCAGTCCACCCAAAATAAAAATAGAATAAATAAAATAAATGATACTCCCTTAAGGGCCACAGGATTCTTTCCTCTGGTCATTAGTTAGGCTCTTGGGGCTTCAAGTGACCACAATCTAACTCCAGCTAGATTCAGTAGAAAAGGAAATTTATTAACTCACATAGCAGAAAAGACTGTTGGCACACTGGCTTTAGGTGTAGCTGCACCAAGGTGGTCAAACCACATTATTATGAACACATCTCTACATTTCCTTGCTTTGCTTCCATCTGTGTTGCAGTAAATACTTAGGCAGGTGTTCTTGACATGTTGGTGAGAAAGATGACTCCCAGGAGTGTTGTACCCACATACTAGTTATGGCTTGCAATCCAGTGGGGTGAAGAGCTCTTCATTAAAATGTTCTGATTGGCCCAGGTAGCCTTCCTTGAAGCTGGGGAAAAGGATGAGTCCTAGTAAAAAACAAAGAATGAGAATGAGGGGAAGGTGGCTTCTGAGGGATGGGGAAGCTCTGTTAAATAAATAAATTAAATAGATTAGATAGATAGATAGATAGATAGATAGATAGATAGATAGATAGATAGATAGATAGATAGACAGACAGATAGATAGATAAAGTGGGGTGCTACTTGGAAAATACAGCTAGTAGCCACACAAAAACACTAAGGATACTTCCCTACATGCCTTTCTTATACCCAACCTAGATTTTTTTTTTCATTTCTCCAATATAGTATATTGAAAAATACACGAGTTTGATTTAGATGTACCTGGCAAGGATTAACTCTGCCAGACTGTGTCTTATAAAAGATCCTGCTACGGCCTAGTGCTTAAGATAATCATTCCTGGTCCCCAAACCCATGATCACGCCAGGAAGAGTCTGGCCTTTCCCAACATGAACGCTGATATGAGGTGTCTTGCCGTTGCCTTGCCACACCATAAAGCTACAACTACCAGGCTTGGAAAAAGCTCCCTAGTGACACCAGGGGACGAGTTCATTCTCCCACACACAACTCATAACCACAAACACTGAATGGGCAGGAGAGGGCTGGAGCAAAGATTGTGACAAAGGCTGTTATTACCATACCTGGCTGCTGATGACACTGTGGGAGGGGCCTTATCATGCAACCCCGGAGCCCATGATCATGTTTTGTGTTCCAGAGTCTGAGGAATGAACCTGCTAGACCTCTGTGTAGAGGCCTAAAACAGACAATAGGCAGTGATGGGCCTGTACCCCTGTTACTAAATTCTGCTTCTGAGTTTTCCTGAATAAACTCTACTCCTACAGCCCTGGTACCTATGTAGCCCTGCAATTGCCTTTGTTGTATGACATCAGTTTCATCTTGAACTGGTTGTTTTTCCTTTGGAAAATTTACTTAACCACATTGTCTCACTACACAAATGTATCCTTGATTACTGAGCAAAAGATTGTTTTATAAGAGCTTCATTATCCACTTTCTTGTGTAATGATTTACTGAATCACTCATGTTCACCTGATTTTCCAAGATATTAGATGAATAAATATCCCTTTTGCTTTCCATGCTTCAACCTCATATCTGTGCCCTTGATCACATACTTCCTACAACAATAGACTTTTCTTACTAGTTTTTTTTTTTAAAAACTTATTCTTGTAAAACACACTTTTAATTATCATTGTTACTATAATACTCAGAAAAAGTGTTATAGATTATCAAACCCATGTAACCAAATCCAAGGTCACAAGATATAACAATGCACGATCCAATAAGCCTAAGCCCCCCAGATTCCTTTTCCCAATCACTAGACCCTTCCACAACTTTATGCTGGAAAATTCTACCCTTACTTTCTCAGTAAGCATTTCCTTATTTGTTTGGATGTTTGTTCCTAGTAGTTCTGCCACCAAACCATTCATTCCTAAACACTGTATTTCAGTTTTGCTTGTTAATTATTTTGTTATTGTTGTTATTGATGATGTTGTTCTTTATAGAAATAGAATAATAAAATATGGTTCTTTGGGCTTTTTTTCTTTTTCTCAACATCTTGTTTTTTAGATTCATTCATGTGTTTTCAAATAGCTGTAATTAATTTACTTTCATTTATTTTCTGTATAGTAACCCAAGGGTACCAAGAACCAACACTGCATGGACATCTTTGTACATACCATTTAGTGCACATGTATATGCATTTCTGTTGGGTATAAACCTAGGAATAAAATCGCTCTGCCTATCTTCAACTTTAGTATATAATATAAAATAATATTCCAAAGTACTTGCAGTAATTTTCACTCCTACCAGCAGGGTAGCGTTCCTGTTGCCCCCTTCCTATATTGGCATTGCCAATGTTTTAAAAATTTAGCCGTTCTAGTGGTTGTCTAGTGGTATCACTCAGTGGTTTCAAATTGCATTGCTTTGATCTTTACTTATTTGAAAACTTTTTATTACATTTATTGAACATTTGGACATCCTGTTCAAGTCTATTACACATTTTTCTTTGAGGTTGTCTGATTTTTTCTCCTGATTGTTAGGAGTTTCTTGCATATTCTGGATTGAGCTTTTTGTTAGCTTTATGTGCTGCAAATATCTTCATCCCATCTGCAGATTCTTTTTTAACTCTCTTAATGGTAATTTTAGTATTTTCCTAACCAACTTTGATAAAGATGACTAGTTTCAACTAAGAGTAGTATATACCCAAGAAAACTGTAAAACATTTTAAGCTCTGGTTAACTATCCGTGAAACCACAGAGACAGATCACTCTCTGGGAGACCAAATAAATTGGTTTTTTAACGTAAATGTTTTTGAAGTAAACAAAAATGCAACAATTACAATTTCTTGAAGTTGATACAACAAGTGAACAGAAAGGAGGTTGTTGGGAGAGAGCGGGGAGAAGGAGGAGGAAGGGAGGTTTCGGTAATGGGCTACAATAATCAACCACATTGTATATTGACAAAATAAAATTAAATTTAAAAAAAGTTAATGTATTAGAATTCCAACAGCACTCCTAAATCAGAGATAGTAGCAGTTGTGAATATTGAAATATATTCATATAAGAAATAAAATCAAATTGGAAACATAATTGAACATTCTCTTAGGTAGTTTTATATTCTCAAATAGCCTGCATAGTGAGTGATGTTATTGAATAAAAATTAAAAGGCAATAACAACAAAAACAAACAAACAACAAAAAAAACCACATACACATGTGTAAATCATTAACATTTGTGTTACCAATTTCAAGGGCAAGAAATAAATAGTACTAGCATCCAGAAGCTCCCTCCTAATTACATTACTACTGACTCCAAAAACCAAATTTTTGTTTTGTGTATTTTTGAACTTTGTTTACATAGGATAATACTTATGTATTATCTTGAATGTGACTTTTTTCTCATTCACCATTGTATTTGTGAGATTCATCCAAGTTACTGCATGCAGCAATAGTTCATTATTTTTGTTGTTATATAGTGTTTCATTGTATGAATATGTGCCACATTTTATTTATTCTTTCTACTTATTCATTTAAGCTGTTTCTAATTTGGTGCTATGGTGAATAATGCTGTTATGAACATTCTTTATTCATATATATGACACACACACATATAAAAAAAATTCTGTTGTATATGCACTTAGGAGTAAAATTTGGGGTCCTGGCATATGCATATTTTAACTTTAGCTGAAAATGCCAAATGGATTTCCAAAATGATTGTACAAATATACAGTTTCATAAGCACTTTAAGTTTCATTTCCTCACATCCTCGTCAACACTTGATATCAGTAGTCTTACTCATTTTAGCTATTCATATTGGTATGTAGTGGTATCTAATTAACTCTTGCTTCATCTGTTTCTCATTTGCTTTGAAATGCAACCACCATTGCAATTTAATATCTTATTTTTATTTCAAAAGTTATTTCTATAGAGATACTTTATACATTTTTTGTAATTTCCAGTTTTTTGCTAAATTATTTATCTCATTTTTTATGCCCTTAAAAAATAGAGACTTGGTAATTTTAAAGTCTGATAGAAAACTCTAATATCTCATATCCCTTAAGTCTGTTTTCAATTTCTTCTGTTTTTGTTGGTTCTCCTATTTGTTGACTTCTTTTTTCATGTACCTGATTGTTTTATATAGTGTGCCAGAATTTCTACTTGAAAGTTAGTTAAAATATGCTAATCCTAGGCCTGGAATCTCATCTTCCTCCCCAGAAGATTGATTTTGGCTAGTAAGAAATACTAGAAATCTTGGATCAACTTTCTTCAAGTTTAGGATGGAGCCTCTAATCATCTCAGTGGAAAGTATGAAGAGTTTCCACACTAACTTCCTCCTTTCCTCACTTTGGTATGCCTTGATCTTCAACCTTGGTCACATTAGACTTGGGATGCTTTCAAAACTGCTACTGAGGCTTTCAGCCTATTGTCTGTTTCTTCTGGTATCAGCTAAAACCCCCAAGCAAAAAGGGACTGCAAATATGTAGTTAATTAATCTAGATTTTTTTTCTTCTTTGCTATTTTCATCTAATGATTCTTCATTCATTTATTGGATCCTTGAAGCTTGACCAAAAAAAAAAGGAAATATTTTCAAGTTTTTTGTCTATCTAAAGAGAACATTAGACCTGAACTTCCAAATCTGCTATTACTGGAAGGGACAAACCTCTACTCTAGACATTTGGGGGGTAATTTTTAAAAATTTGCCCTTTTCATTGATACGTTCTATTTTTCCTAATGGGTTACTGAATATCTTAAAAACTAGAACCCCTCTTAATTAAACTCATCTTTTAAAAAAAATTGATGCCAAGCTTAATGGAATAGAAGTATGTACATATAATCATCACTTCCTTATGATCCATTCACTTTATCAAATGTGATAATATTGATTTTGATCTGTATATATTCAACAAGTATTTTATTGAGTATCCGATATTAGCCACTTCACTCAAATTGATTTCTTCAAGATAACTGAATTTCTATACCTAATCGGTAATTCAAAACCCACTGAAAAAATTAAACCTCAATAAAATCTTGCTTAGTCCTTACCCTTTGACATATCTACAGTTCTGACATTTTGGATAACTTTTCATTTTAATTTGCTACATATGAATAATTAGCATTGGCTAACCTTCTTGCTTCCTTAATTCTGTTTCTTTTGCTGTGTTTCCTAAAGGTTTATTTATAACCCTATTATGTATCTTTCTTTGTAGTTTTAAAGTACAAAATAATTGTTAATTGATTTTGGAATAAGTGTTTGATTCCCTCCAAAATGCCCTTCAAAATGTTGTATTTCTATGATGATTATCAACAAAACACCTGCATAGTACTCAGCAGCTATGCCTTTCTAACATGAACCAATCCTTCACATTCATTATCTGTAATAAGTAAGACTCTGAGTGTTCTGTTGCAATGGGAAAAAAACCTTTTAGATCCCATTGTGGAGATTATACTTACTTTTTGATTAGATTCTAAGCTGAAAATGAGTTTGTCATATTTTCTGAATTACCTCCTCCCATAAAGAGAATAGTTGAAGGACTATTACTATTTAATCATTTCATGCACAGTATTATATAGATCTATAATTTTCAAACTTAGTTGATTTTAGAATAGGTTTTGAAAAATAAAAATATGATTGTGCAACCTAGACCTACTGAATTAGTATTCCTGGGGATAGAACTATCAAATTCTTGTTGGTTTGTTTTGTTTAGTTTTTCATCTCCTTTGATAACAGTGATAATCAGCCAGGACTAGGATCTGCTGTAGTAGATTGTTAATCCCTCTCAAATCAAATCATCTAGCCGAAAAACTTAACTTTACTTATCACCCATCATATCCTGATATATCTGTACTTAAATTCATATATATACAAATTGTTTTACAATTCCTAGCCACCTGGGATTGTAACACCAAAGTTGTCACTGACATTTTTGTCTCTTGCCTTTGTGTCCCCAATTTCCACCCAGTCTCCAATACATATTAATTCTATTTCAACAACACTTCTCTCATCTCTCTTGTCCTTTATGTTTTTAGTGTAACTACTCTAATTCAACTCCATTTCTCTTGGTAAGACTTTTTAAAGAGACTATTCTTCCTGACTCCAAGGTCAATGCCACATAATCCATCCTATATCCTAATCTCAAAAACCATAGCTTGACTTTAGCATTTCTTTGTTAATAGTTCATCATTTTCTACAATGCAAAGTTAGTGTTCACAGGGTGGCATTAAAACACTGCCATTATATGGTCACAAAATGCACTTTTACTCTGTTTCCCTTCTTCTCCTCCATGCAACTACTTGTTAGTGTACCTTTTCTCCCAAACATATTCTGTACTTTTTAGCTTTTATTTATTTGCTTATGGCATCTTTTTTTCATATGATTTGCTCTTCCACTTTCTCTATCTGTTCAAATATTATTTATATTTCAAAGTAAATTTCAAATGTCACCTTCTTCAAATCTTACTTGATCTCACATAGTTACAGTGATCATTTGTCTTCAATATCTTATTACCTTATGCTATAGATATTTTGCATGTGGATTTTCTGTCCTCATTGTTTGTAAGCTCACTGAAAGTTGAAACTGTAAATTATTCAGCTTTCTCTGCTCCAGAATTCCTGGTGTAATATCTTGCCCACAATGAAGGCTCAGTAATTTATGGAATAAATTGGTGGGTGCATAAATAAATGGCTAGACTGAGAATCATAAAACAACAGTAATGACTATCCAGGCATCACTAAAATTTGCTTACAAGATTCTAATGGGAGAAATCGAGAATAATAGAGCAACAAACATATTAATATTATCTAAGAATTATTTCAGTTTGATGAGATGAATAAGTGAATATATTTGCATGCATTTCTACTTTGGTTGTCTCAAGGGCATAACCTCATAATGTAAATATATTGACAGAGTATATAGAAAGCTCTACTTAGTTATTCTTTAAAGTTAATTTATTTCCACTATAATATTTAGGTGAATAAATTCAAATGTAAAATATTACATAGTACTGAATATGATATTTTTGTTTTTGTTTTTAAATAATTCTTATCTGGCAAAAAATATCTTTTAAAATTAGGAAACTAATTGTTTATATATTTGTTGAATAATATCTGAAAGCAAATTACCCAACAAGTTGGTGGCTGTTTCAGGAAAAGATAGCCACTCAACTCTGTGTTCATTACATAGATCGCCAGTAACTGCCTCTTAGAAGTAGTTGTCATTTACTAAGGAAAAATGCTCCTACAATGTCATTTGATTTACTTATTTCCTCTACAGTTTGTTTTCAACTATCTTAGACTATGCAATGCCTTTGGCCTTTAGAAGTAGTAGTATACATACGCTGTTTAAGTATAAAAATTTGGGCCCATATGTTGTCAAAATATCAAGAATTTATGTTTAAAATACTCAGCTTGGTTTAAAAGTGGGCGGAATTTGGAAATTTAGTATTTTGTTTCCAACAAGGAATGGCAATTACTAGGAACGTGTTTTGTGTAGCACTTTCAGATAATATGGCATATCTTTCTAAAAATGTAATTAATTTTTATGGTATAAAATTTAAGGACATATTTTCAAATATTAGTTTAAATGGATGAATGATCTCTGAGGGTTTTCATGGAATTTATATTCAAGTAATAATTAAGTGAGCAAATGATCAAAATTTTGGCCTTTTTACTTATTGTTCTTTTCTTTCTGCTGCTGTTCCTCTTCATATTGACTCTCCTTGCATCATAGTCCTGCTCACTTTCATTTCTCCTCAGGCTGCCAGAAACTGCTAATGGACTATTCTCGTTCTTTTTTCATCCTGTGGTATTAGTTTCTTGCCTTGGTTTTATTAGTTTGTTTATATATCCCTTTAAAAACACCTATTGACAACTGTGCAATATCTAGCTTCTTTATCATGCGACCAAAGTTAGTTCCCTCCGTGAATCAAAATAAAGTCACTCTGTGATGCTTTTCTCTCCATTTAAAAATGTTCCTGAACCTGTTTAAAAAGAAGTTATATAACAAGGGCATCAGTACTTAGCAAAAAAATAGTGTTGTGCTTTTAGTTTTATTTATTTATGGCATTCTACCAATAGCTATGCAAATGCTTGGAATTAGCCACATGATTATACAAAGTGGTAGTTTTCATGCGCCTAAGTAAAAGTAAGAACTTAGTACACTGAAACTGGAAAGATAACTTTATTCAATTTCTGTACAATACAAGTTAGCCTAGATTCTTTCATTTACAACAGACAAAAATCTACCCTCAAATGGATTAAACACTATAAAAGGAAGTTATTTGATTGCATAGCTACAAACTAAAGTGCACACGGCTTTAAGCCAGCCTGGATCCAGGGACAGGAAGAATGACAGTAAGACTCCAGCTCTTCCATTCTTCCCTTTCCTATGATTACGCTTAGTTCAAAAAAGTAGTTGCAGCTCTAGGCTCACATCCCCCTTATGATTTGTGATTCTAGAAACCATTGTGTGTATTTTCTGATAGATCCAGTAACCCACACTGTTGCTGGCAATGCAGACGATGTGACTGATAGATTCATCAAGTGGGAAAGGGTCAGTTCCCAAAATAAAATCGTGTAGTAAAGACAATAAGCACGTCATACTGACTATACTTAGTTGCTAATCAGCAAGTCTAGAGGATACGCAGATAAACATCTGAAGAAAGAGTCACCAAAAATGAAGCATCTGCTAAAATACTACTGCAAAATAAAATAAAAATGCTTATTGAAAAGAAGACAAAAAACAATGAGAACTATATTTTGCTAGTAAGTGTTAACTTGCTTTCTTCTCTGAGATGGAGAGTCGACTTCCTTGTATAAGCCTTTTTGACCAGGATATAGTTTATGTTCTTACCTCCCAATACTCCCCCTCCTTGAGAAATGACAGTCTGCATGTGTATATTCTCTTGCATCCATAGTAATATCTAAATGAACGGGCGTAATAGGTTTTTCCACCTATTTTTTTTTTTTAACTAGACTAACCAATCACTAATGTGTTTTGCTCCCATCTTTTAAATATGTCTTGAGTACATAATTATCATCATACCTGCCATCACATTAATTTAGGCTCTCAACATAGGGTGATATTGAAGTTATCTCTAGAGCAGTCTCAATGCCTACATTCTTTTTTCTTCCTAACACATGGTCACAAGGGTCACAGTGCTAAAAAGCATGTCTTACCAAGTTAATGGCCTACTTTAAATATGTAGATAGATAGATGACTCCCATCATCCACACTCATAAGCTCAATTGCAATAATCTCCCTGACCTTTTCTTATCACACTCTGGCAATATAGAACTACCTCTACTTCCCTTATTATGTTATGGTAAGAGGTAGCTCCATGTATTGGTTGATAAAATGCTAACAAAGTTAAGAACTTTCCCTTCAGTTCCACTTTCCTATACATATTTATATTATTGCATTTACACAGAATACTTTATTTGTTTACATGCCTCAATCTTATTACCCACACTAGGCTCTGTTTATTAAAAGTGTAATCCATGACCTTGCTACTCAAAGTGGTATTCCACACATCAGGAATATTCTGATCATGAAGAATTCGAATTGAAGAATTTTGTGCCTCATCATAGGGCCTAATGATCAGAATGTGAATTTTAACACAACCTTTAAAAATTTATTTTAAATTTCAAGGAGCACTGATTTATGATATATTCTTCCCATTTTAATACCAAGTGTCTTGCAAATAGGTTTTTATACCTGGCATACAGTAAATTATTTACACATTTTGTATTTAATTGAATTTAAATAAATGTATCCACATCTTTTTTTTTTTGAGCCTCAGGTAAAATAATCTGTACTCTTCTTAGAAATATCACACTGGGGGCCTTCCCTCCCAAGAAGATAAAAAATTCTGTGTCAATGCCATTTGCCCAGACTACAGATTTAACATTTAGCTGCATTTTTTCCATCAAATCCAGAATGAGGTCATCCTGTTTCCTCTAGGCTCACCAATGTAACCATGAAAGGGAAAACAGTGGTGATGAAATATATTAGTGAAGTTCAAGCTGAAATGCAGACCATTGAAATAGATTGATTCCATTATTGGCCTTCGATTTTATAGTATTTGATCATTCTTTCTCATACTGATTTGGGGTTTGGGCACATGATTGCTTTAGCTAACAGGATAGGGACACATTTGATGTGAGCAGAGGCTTACTTCCACTTCCTTTCTTTTGCACTTTCCCTACATTATTAGAACAAGGGGCAGAGCCCAGTAGGCCGAGCTGTACCAATCAAAGCCCAGACATGACAAAAGGCTTAGCCAAGGTCAACAAAGCAAAAGTATAGCTGAGGAGCAGCTGACTACAGACACATGAGTGAGCCCAACCATCCCACCTTAGCTCAGCAGAACTGTCCAGCTGACATGTAGAACCATGATAAAAAATATTTGTTTTCATAGTATTGTACATCCCTGAGGTTTTGTGGTTGTTTATTATACAACATTATCGGGGCATTAAATAACTGCTACAGCAATGGAATGTAGTTCAAGAATACTCAGTCTCAGTTGTGGTTTCCTTCGAAACTTGAATAATTTTTTATAGTGTTTAAGCTTAAAAACTAATAAAAAGTGTTCTCTTCTCTAAAACACCTTAATAGTTATAAATGTTAATAATAGGATGTAAAAGTTCAGTTTACAGATATAATAAGACTGCTTTTAAAAGTCTTTGAATTTCTGTAGAAGCTCAATTAGGCATTCTTTATTTTCTTCCAGTACTAATCTTATCTCTGAGTTCAGATGTTCAAATAAAGACTGCTTACCTAAATATTAGGTAAGAGATGCTGTAAAGAATACATATTTCAGCATCTATATACAACATAGATATAGCAAAAAAAATTGTTAAAATCATAAGTGACACAGATATATGAGTCCATACTTCTAAAAAAAGAAGGACAGAACTTTTGGCAATGCAAACATCTATCTTGTTAGAGTCTCATAATTCTTAATTAGGAAAGATACCCCTTAAATTATACTTTTGCTAATTAATTTTTTGTATCTTTCAGGTGGTTTTGAATCACATTGTCGGGCTGGGTCACAGACCCTTCAAACCCGTCCTGTGTAGGTCGCAAGTGAGGTAGCTGGAAAAAGATTCTGGGAACCCTTGGCAATGTTGACATGCTTTATTTGGATGAGAGCTCACCCCCACCCCCCACCCCCAGTGGATCACAGACATTTCTTTTCATACTAGAGTCAGATAGCCAAGGAACACATGGGCGTGCGTGCGCAGTTATACCACCCTTACATAACATATTTACAACAGACATGCTGAGTCATGCTCAGCCAGATATGAGGTGAGGGAGCCTAACCATTCTTTCTCCATTTTCCTCACACATACTTATTAAAAAAAAATACTAGAGTTTGGAAACTGTAGTGACTATGCTTGTGCTCTAATGATACCTAAGCTATCGATAGCTAAAGTATTCATACAGTGATGAGGAAACAGTGGAAGTTACTTGACTAATAGTACACGTTAGTTTAATCAAAACATTTCAACCAGCCATTAGCCAAGGTCTGGAGATGGGGGTGGTAAGGTGGAGAAGGCAGCAGCTGGGTGTTATCAGCCAACACTCGCAGCAGCTGTGTAATGAGTTGATTGCTGGTAAAGGCCATCCAGTGTCACTTTCCTGACTACCAAATCTGCAGTTTTTAATCCTGCATAGTTTTCCACTCATTCCCCTTATATGCAGTCAATTTTCTTGCTCTTGATGCTTCAGTCACCTGTGACTCTTTTTCCCACATGTAAACCAAAATATCGTTGTCACCTAGTGTACATAAGTGTGATGCCATAGGAATGAACTAAATGAGTCACTCAGTGATTTTCAAGTAAAATTTTGTCACAATACTTAGGAATTATTGGAAGTGTTTTCTTCTATCATATTCTTAGGCTAGTCTATAATATATGTTATATATAGTATGCACTTACCAGTTTCAGCTTTGCCTGAGTCTTCTGTTTACTCCCAAGTTTTCCAAAATTAGATTACAGCAACTGCATCCTTAATCAGCAAAAGTAGAACATTACTTTTCCTGCTTCTATTAATGAAAGTAAATTAAATTTTATGAATGTATCTTATATATTTTTAATTATAGAACTACAAAATATATTTAATTTATCTCTTAGATATTTTAATAGCCATTTTTGTTTAAAAAAAAAGTTATTGTGCTTTATTTGTTTTTCCTTAATTTATCTCCTAGTACAACTGTGATAACAATGTAAGGAAGAAACATGAAACTACTTTTTAAGTTGTTTTCTCTACACCCCTATAAACTATGATTTCCAAGCTGTAAGAAGCTTGCTAATGTTTTTGAGGAAAAAAGTGTGAAGGGGGTTGATACTACATGTCTTATGATTAAGAAAGTAGAGATCTCAAGATTAAGTTAAGCAAAATCTACAAGAAATCTATTACTTACAAAATGATTATGACACAAAAACAATTATGGAATGTCACCTATTATAATTTTATGAAGTGATTACTTGTAAACTAATCCATCTTCAATCCAGATTATATAGGCATGTCATTAAGAGAAAGGATATATTCTTGATTGTATAAAATTCAAAATTTCAGAAATGTTATTTTGTGTCAATACAATGGAGGGCTTTTGTTGTCCAATTTCAATTTTGAAAAAATCTCTGAAACAATATTTTATTTGCTATTTTTAGTAATTTAATATCCCTTATTACTTTACTACTTAATATCTTTTTATGTAGTGTTCAGCCAGTGTTCAGGAATTCCTAATATTTTGCCTTCAGTAGCTGAGGAAAACCAATTACTTAGCCTATCTATAGAAGTTGCATACACTTACAAGGAAGGCAAAGTAGTCTAAGAGCAAAAAAGTGAGAGAATTCTCAGCCAATTAATTACACAGGCTCTACTCAAGAACTGCCCTACTTCATTATGGATCGTAAACTGCTATATTAGTCAGGTGAATTAGATCCACAGCACTTATCTTCTGATATCCAGAAAAATGACAATCTGGAAAAATTAAGGACAAAATCCAACCATACAACAAAACAAAAACTAACACATTGAAAATCAGCCTAAATATTAAAGTTTATTTCCCAAAGTGTCTTTTTTGTTTATACCATCAATTATCATGGATAAATTGAGTTATATTTTCATTTATAGCTCTACTTCAGATGTTGAGAATAGAACTGAGAAGAGCATTGTTGCATCCCTTTTCCATAATGAAATAAAAGGTAAATTGTATGTGATTCCTGTTTCTTCCTTTAAATCTTTATGCAGTTGTCGAATGTAAATAATAAATTTTACAATATTTTGGTCATTTTGGTGGCAAATGAATAGCAAATAACTAAATACAGAGAGGATCAATACAATCATTTAAAATAAGTCATTAATGGGAATTTATTGATAAAAACAACAAAATAAATCTACAAAATAAAATTTTATTGTTGCTAGGAATTAAACAAGTTTGAGTCCCCTAGACAGAGCTTTTTTGAAAGAAATAGCAAAAGGGGTAGTATGCTGAGGAACTATCAAGACCCAAAATCATTTGTTCAGAGTTTTTAAAAAGTTGTTTATGAAATTTCCTCCATAACAAGATGAAGAGATTATAAAGTTTCAGGAGACTTCAAGTCATAATGAGCATATTAAGATGTAAAACATCAAGTTATTTTCACACCATTAATTTTTGATAACCTACATAATATATATGTATTAGTGATAAAAATTGCTATGCATCTTTCAGATACATATACAAATAATTTTTCCAAATAAAACTCAATACTTGATTAGGTCAAAAGAGAGTCTTTAAGACAGACAGAGAATGGATGGAATATGAAAAAAAAAAAACAACAACAACAACAACTTAAAAGCCAGCTACTGAAATTTCTCTTCCAGTAATCCCTTATTATCCAAGCTGAGGATTATGAGTTACAGTAGTCCTGTCGGTACAGATAGATACAGAGGTAAATTGTAGTCCAAGATTTCTATGCAAAGCAATATCCAGAGCAGAAATTGAAAATATCCCAAGAGGTTAAAAGAACACTTTCAAAGGCTTTTCAGTAGAGCAGCTGGTGTCATCAAATGGTCAGAGATATCTCAAGCTCGATGGTTTCCATGGCTTTACTATTGGGTACACCTGCTTCAGGGTTGAAGGAGTCACTGTCCTTAATGCTTCCTGTCTAGACTTAAATATGTAAGAAAGCATTCTGGCAATTTCAAGCAAAATCTTATGTCATCAAAAAAAGACATACCAAAAACAAAAAACAAAAAAACTTAATCAGTTTGTCAAACCTTATTCTGCCCTAATCTCACATAAAACAATATGTTTCAGTTATTCAATTCCTTTATTTCAGAATTGTCTTTATTCTTTCAGATTTATGTCTTCCCAAAGAAGAGAAAATCATCAACTTAGGAATTCATCATTCTAAGTTGACTACAATGCAATAGTGTAAAATTATAACTCTTAGCCCATTCCATATCATATAGGTAGACATAGATGCTGAAATGTAAAGTGGCCATCTGTGAACAGATACGTAGTAATGATAACCACATATCTAACTTAGAATCAGCAAGTGTAAATTTATAAGGCGTATCTTTATACATCGTTCCAAAGACAGAATAACACTGTGATGAAAATTAATTCTGTAGTTAATGAAGACAGCTGGACATCAAACTGGAGACCATTTATTCCAGTGATTACAAATTCTTGGGTCAGATAATCCTGGTTTTATACCCAGTTTTATTGTTAGTATTAGCCATGAGACTTCTAACAAGTTAATATCTCTAAGCCTAAATTCCTTATATTTAAAATTAGAATTAATAATTGAGACTGCCTCATAGGATTATTGAGAATATTAAATAAATTCCTGCAGCCTTCACATATAGTACAATGCCTAGTATATTATAGTTTCACATTAAAAAATAGAAAATGTTTTATATCTGTTATATTTTACCATTTAGTAAGTGCCTACTATATTCCAGACAATGTATTTTATAATTTACTGAATTATTCCAAATCATTACAACATCCCTGAAGGCTAATTTCATTAGCTTCTTTATATATACGTGGAACTTTAGGCTCAGAAAGGATTTTACTGCTCAAACTTACATGGTTAATAAATAGTTTCAAAGCAATGAAACCCATATCTGTCTAATTATTTTTTATTCCACAGATATAACTGGAAACAAGAGTTCTTATTGTAAATTATACCTGGGTTGTACATGAACTTTTTGGACCTATTTGGAACAGTTATCTTGTTGTGGACCTGGTACCTCCTAAGTACCAGATCCTCTTGCTTCCAAATATTGCTCCTACTTACCTGACATAATAAATATTTTATCACAAAATGTAACTGTTCTAAGTTAAATACTTGCTCTGCAATTGTGTCTCTGTTTTAAAACACAAATATTCCCAGAGGGCAATGAGTGATAAGAAATTGGGAGCGACTCTTAACCGCATGTTTCTGTTTTGTTTTTTTTTTTTAAGATTTCTTTCCTTGTTTTCATAGTTTCCAGAGAAACTATGGAAATACAACAAATTGTGTGCCTAAAACAATGGCAAAAGCAAAAATAACTTAGATCACCAAAGATAAATTTCTAGTTTTCTAATGATACATAGTGTCTGGCTTATTTTTTAAAACAACTCTGTATTGCACCAAATTCCAGTTGAAGCTCTGTTTCTTAAATATAAAATTTTCTTAATTTTATCACAGATGGACTGAAAAAAAATTTAGATTCAAACTGCTGCAGTAGCTTGAAGTACATCAGTCTTATGTGCTTCAACACTACTTTCTAGAAAACTCTATAAAAAACATATGAAGGATGCTTTTAAAGAATGTTCTGAAAAACACCAGATTTATCACCTCAAGCAGTCAAGTCCCATAGGATCATTTTATGTATTATGTACATGCTTAAATTTGTGTCGGAGGTAAATTTCAAGTCTTGGAAAGAAAAAACTTAGATACACAAAGGGATTTTCTGAAACAGTTACAGCAATAAGGGATGTTTTCAAAATATTTATCAGTTAATTAAAGTATAAATTCAAAAATGAGAGACACAGTCAGATATTTTCTTATTTTTACCACCTTTTCCTCATAAAATAAGTACCGACTGGAAATCATGTCAATCATGGTTCCAATAAGATTAACTCTGAATGACGAGGGGAGGATTTTGACTAGTTTTAAAGGTTCGAAGCTTAGTTTTTGACACACTCCTTTCCTTCTTTGCAGTTTCTTGTCATAATTGAAAATAAGAAAGAAAAATCTTAAAGGCTCAGAACACCATACAAGAGAAGATTTCTTTGACTCCTGTTGGGTCCACACAGACCATCAAATTGTTCTATTACATTCTCCAAGTAATGACAAAGTAGGTGAGAAGCAGCTCCAATTCTGCTTCCTCTGAGCTAGAAAACATGTGGAGCAAAAACTGGACAGACAGTCAGCCATGAGCCACATGCCATTGTCTGAACTCTGAGACAAGGAAGCATTACACATGCACACATCTGCACAACACCATATGCTTCCCAGATTCTTGCTAAAGGAGAAACTAATTCGTCACGATTCAGGAGAACACAGCGATTCCTTAGTACAGCGGCAGAATGCTGACCACGGAGAAGGATCTGTGGAGACCAAAGTCACAATAAATTGCTAATAGCAATTGCACATTCCAAAACTGAAAACTTTTTTGAATATATGTATGTCGTTTGAGTCCAATCGCTGTTTTTGTCTCCCCCCTGTATTTTTAGTTCAGGTAGTATAATCCTTTCTCGGGTTTCACAATTCTAAGCCCCAATGCCAAATGCCATGTGGTCTTAATAAAAATAAATTCGACTTTAAGCAGGAAAACAAGAAAGGCTTTTTTTGTCTTTGCTTTTACATTCCTTTTCAATTAATTTCTTTCCCAATTACTTTTAAATATCTTTTATTTAAAATATATAAGAAACATGTTTATAACAAAAATTTTAGCTAGTGATTTAAAAATTCTTAAATACTGTCTTCCTCTGAAAATTTCAAATCTAGCCAAAAGCATAAGTATTCAAAATTTACCTGCCTGATTTCTCAAAGGAAGATATACAAATGGCCAACAGAAACATGAAAAAATGCTCAACATTACTAATCATCAGGGAAATGCAACTCAAAACCATATGAGATATCATCTCACCCCAGTTAAACTAGCTATTATCAAAAAGAGAATAACAAATGCTGGAGAAGAAGTGGAAAAAGGGGAACTGTCTACACTGTTGGTGGGACTGTAAATTAGTGCAACCATTGTGGGAAACAGTGTGGAGGTTTCACAAACAACTACAGATAGAACTGCCATACGATCCAGCAATCCCACTGCTGGGTATTTCCCCAAAGGAACGAAAATCATCATGTTGAGGGGATACCTTCACTGCCATGTTTATCACAGCTGTATTTACAATAGCCAAGTGTTGGTACCAACCTAAATGTTCATTGATGGACGAATAGGCAAGGAAAATGTGTTATATATATTCAACAGAATACTATTCTGCCATAAAAAACAATGAAATTCTGCCATTTGCAGCAAAACGAATGAACTTAGAGAAAATTACGTTATGTGAAATAAGCCAGTAACAGAAAGAGAAATACCCCATGTCTTCACTCGTAAGTTGGAGCAAAAAATAAAGACACAAAAATTACAATAATTTGTTGAATTTTCAAAAGGACAGAATAGAACAGGCCATCAGAAGTGGGAAAGGGGGAGGGGTGGTTAGCAAGAAATTGGTAGAGGGCCACCAAAAATGATTACATTGTGTACTATTGAATATACTAATTATACTGATTTGAGCATCACATATTGCACACAGGTATTATATTCAATGCTGTACCCCAAAGATATGTACAATCAATTGTTTCAATTTTTTAAAAAAATTACCTGCCTGGGAAATAATGAACAAAACCCTTTTGCCCACAGAACCAGCATAGACCTGAGCATCCTCTTCCAAACCTACTAACACACACATACCATGATGAATTTACATCCTCAATTTCTTTCTTCATGAAATAATTCAATTTTAGACTAATAAATATTTTTCCACATTATACAACTGGTTTCTCCAAAAAGTTGCCAATGGACCACCTAACAAGAAAGAAGAAGCAGTATCTAATCTCGTGGAGCAACTTTCTCTAAAGATATAAAGATTTTCAGAGCAGCATCAATGTTAACTATTTACATGCTAGGCTCTGGTGCAAGATCAAAATATCTTTTTAAATACAAGGATATATTCCTTAGAGAAATTTTGGAAAATTCTGATACATAAAAGATGAATAAAAGACATAGTTAGAGAGTATTAAATGACTTGCTAAAGTCAAACAACTTGTTAGTAATAGAGCCAACTTATGACTCCATCCAATGTCATGTGGAACACCCACATTTAGCCAGGAATTAGAAAATTCCTGAATTTTCTCAATAAATTAAGTGAGATATGTACAGCTTACTTTCGCCTATGTACTCAGCTAAACCTGATGAATTTCAACCTATGTTTAAAATAAAAGTTTGAAATGAAAGAATAGATAAGTCAGTGGTTAGAATTGTTTATACTCATATTGAAAACCCTTAGAAAATGTGTGTTTTAACAATGTACATTAAAGTATCAAATTAAAAAATAAAGTAATACCAATAAATCAATAAAATAATATTTATTTCTGTATATTTGTGTCCTCAATTACACTAATCTTTACTTGTCATTTTAAATGTCCAATTTAAAAGGGTATATAGACTTATAGAATAATATTCCATAACTCAAATATTCTTGTTCTTAAAATTGAAATATCTCAATTTAACAAATGTTCAGAGATATAATTGTTTTCTCAGATTTATTTCCTTTGTTACTTTGCTTTTTCAGCACTTGTCACATCTTTACAGCATGACAAAATGTCATTTCTAAACCCATCCTCTGGACATACTCAACTACGCTTTTAAAGCAATTTCAAAGAGTGCTATAACTGTCTAAATTGAGAAGTTTAAAGTAGAATAACTCAGATAAATTGATTTACAGTATAGAATTATTTGCAAAACTTTTAGGGTAAGATAAACTCCTAGAAGGCTGATGTTCAATATATATTTTAAAGTTCTGAACTATTTTGATCAAGTTAAACCAAAGTACTCTGGCAAACTGGGCAGTCAGTTTACTTAGCTTGAAAACCCCAATTCATTCAAATTGGGTACAGTAGTTAAGTAAAACAATAGGGCTTCTGTTTTCTGCACATGTTATTTTTTTTTAAAACATATACAAAGGCTGTCATATGAGCAGCCTGTTTTCCTGCTCAGTGCAAGGTTTTATGTTTCTGAAAGGCCTCCGCTCCCATCTCTTAATGCTGAAAATAAATCACCTTCATCTGTTGGTTGTTTTATTTCTAGTGTTTTGGGGTTTGTTTTTTTTTTTCCTTCTTGTTTCCTTTTAAGTCAGTTTTCACAAAGCCATATGGCAGCTGAGAGAAGCAAAGCAGAGAGCTATATTTTCAGATCTTAACAAAAGGGGGTGAAGTGTCACAGTGGCCCATGAATGCATGAGACATGGTCATGGATAGAAGAGCTTCCAGCCCTGTCAGAGAGGAGTAAAAAGAATGTTGATGGAGTCGCCACTGCTTAAACAGAGAAACACTGAGTGCTACAGTGCTCATGACATCTGCATTTGCCTAGCCCTGCATTTACCTCATCCATTCCCAATCAGTTTGATAACAAAAATCCCATTAGCTTTATTAATGAAATATGATTAGAGGTGGAAGCGTGTGGCAGGACAAGATAGGCACAAGTTGAGCATTCTTTCTATTCATTTGTAATATTTGTATCACGATGCAAGAATCTCAATAAAGATTGTGTCAGTTATGTTTTTAAGAGCTCAGAAAGAACTACAGAAAAGAGCCTGTGAAACACAGTAGCTTTTCTCTCACATACTCCAGCTTACCTTTTCTGTTCTCTAGCACTAGAAAATATTACACAGACCTCTAAACATTTAAATAACATAACATGTTCCTAGTCTTAAATTTTTGAATTATAAATTTTAATGTAGATATTCAGAATTCCCAGTCATACTGACTCTCCACACATCCATGTGTACACACACACACATACACACACACACACCCTGACACACACTCCATATCTATCCTTTTATAGATTTCGAATAAATATGTATTTAAATATTAAAGCTGCACATTTTTGCAACAGTTAAGCTTCAAATCTTTTTAGATACATAAAACAATTACTTAGTATAAGATAAAATGCTAAACTTTGTTGGTCACCATTTGGAATAATGTCATAATATACATGAAGACAGTGATCAAAAAGTTTCAAAAGGAGTAAATTAATAAATATGTATATATGTTTTTCCCTCTCACATCATTGCCTTATAAAGAGCTTTATATTCACATTGACAGGTGGTTACAAAGATGGGGAAAATTTAGGTATGCATAATACTTATTCTTTCTAAAGTGAAAACTGGAAAGAGAGGAAAGGAAGATATAAGAAACCCACCCTTTAATTTTCATTCCTTTAAAATCTCTCCTTCCCTACCATGGCTAGACAAATTGGAATGTACAAATGCACCTGCTTCTAATCTTGCCCAACCTCTCTGAATTCTTCACTCAGTAATCGAATCATATAATTATTTAAAGTAGCAAACATTTAGATATTTAGGTCATAAAAGAATTAGTGGTATGAGGGGAGGGGTTAGTGGAGAATTATCTATCATTTGGAAAAATATGGCAGCCATGGACAGGAGCAATCCTGGAAATTCAACAATGATTATGATGATCTAAATAAAACAACTTATGGTAAATTCTTCAAAGCGATGCTTAACCTTAGATAGTCTTGGGTTGGTGGATAAGTGCACTGTGCTACACCAAATGGAAAAGAGTGATTACAGCATTATCTTGAAAGAAAAGTTAACAAACATAGGTAACAATGCTTTTACAACTTCAAAAGAAACAGAAATTAGAGTGATTAACAAAGTATTTGAGTTTTCTGATAATGGCAGTGTAAAGATGGGGGAGACAATTCTTCCCATAGGTAACAATTATAAAAACTGTACCAAATCATTAGACACAACCAAATTAAGGTGAAAAAAATGAGAAAAGTTATTTTTGAAAAAAATACTACTCTGTTAGGTAAGAAATGTGAGTGTGTGGCTTTTTAGTCCGGGTATACTCTCTGACTTGAGCTCTAGTTAAGAAGTCACTGCCTTATCAACTCACGGTGACAGATGATTAATTCATAGAAAGAAAAAGAAAGCCATGGAATGGCAAAAATCCAAATTTTAAGATTAAACTCTGCCCAAATCTCTGGCTAATCAATTATTGCACAGGCATCTGGTAGGTCTCAGGCAGGTAAAGGACGAGCCTGCAGACACCAGGGAAGACTACCCTTGAAAGACGTACACTCCTGGTGAGAAGTGAGAGTTCGCAGCAACCGTGGCTGAGTATGTTTTTCTCCCTACACGTAGCTTGGACAGTAGAAGGCTGTAAGCTACTGACTTGAGGTCAGAGGGCTGAACTCTGGGCTTACTGAGAGGTCCGTAGAGACTGAAGAGACCCTCGTGAAGTGCAGAAGAGGGGAACAGCACCAAACAGTGCAAAGCAGGACATCCAGCCTCAGCCTCTTTGCAGGAACTGGACTGGAACCTGGCAGAGAGAAGGTAAACTGGAAAAGACCCCAGCTATTCCCACTGCCACTACAAACGCCAGCGATCCCTGCCCCTAGGAGTCCCTGCATCTTTTCAGGACCCAGACCCAGTTGGAGAGTAGCTGGGATTTAGTACAACTGCATTCCCATAGTAAAAGCAGAAGATTAAAACCCCTTCTGATCTGAGCAGCTGAGATGCAGCACAATCCAGGAAATGAAAGCTGGTGGGAGTACGCCCTGCCCTGGACCCAGTGAGTCTGACTCCCTTTGTCTGGGTCCTTTGACTGCATTCTAGTGCGCTCACACAGGCACCAGCAGGACCATGGCACAGGCTGCCTGGAGCCTAGGACAGACAGGAAGACCTAGACCCCAGCATCTGAATCTTTACAACACTCTCACACCTCCCGGCCACCAGGTGAGCACGCAGACTTGCTGAGGAGAAAATCTGCTAAAGTGCAGCTGTTCCCCACATTCGCAGTCCACGTTTCATGGTGTGGGGGCTGAACCCACAAGTGCCTGCACAGTCCACTGCTAGCCAGATGGCAGCCCCACCTCCTCCTGCAACTTTCAGCATGCTCACAAGGGCACCGTAAGGGCCACAATACCAGCTATCTAGAGCCTAGACACCTGAGCTGATCCCAGTGAGTCTGACTCCTTTTGTCTGGAGGCCCTGCCTTCATTCTACCATGTTCACATGGGCATCGGCGGGACCAAGGCACAGGATGCCTGGAACCTAGGACACACAGAAAGGCTAAGACTCCAACATTTGAACTCACGCAGTACCCCTCCCCCTCACAAACGACAGGCCTCTATTGTGCTCCTGGACTTGACTGCGCCCTTGCAGGCTTGCATCAGGCTGAACAGTGATTGGGTAGCAGATTTTCCTTCCTACAGAATGCCTTCAGAGAGCCACTGGCTTCCATGTCATTCACAGACTTGCTCCAGGCTCAACAACTGAGCCAGGAGCCCTCTACAGAGCTACAGAGCTCCCAGGACCTGTTACCTACAGTGCTCCAGGACCAACAGCAGACCAAGTAGGGATTCAGACACCCCAAGACAGGCCTCATCAGAGCTGCTGGCCTTAGCTATACCCTTACAGGCTTGCATCAGTCTCAACAGGTTATCTGCAGGCCACCTTCAGAGCTGCCAGGCCCTACGACAGCTGTGCACACCTACTCCCAAACCAACAGCTGATGGGGTAGAAGCTTTTCCTCACTACAGCACCTCTCTAGAAAGACACTGCAGTGGTCCTGCAGCATCTATACAGACTTACTCCAGGCTCAACAGCTAAGCCAGTGTTAAAAACTGTAAGGGAGCTCTTCTACACATTGGTGAAACCATAAATTAGTACAGCCATTATGGAAAACAGTATGGAGGTTTCCATATGATCCAGCAATCCCACTTCTGGGTATATACCCAAAGAAATGGAAATCATCATGGGATACCTGCACTCCTGTGTTCATCACAGCTATGGAACCCAACTAAATGTCCATCAAGGGACAATTGCGTAACAAAAATTGGCATATACACACAATGGAATACTTCTCAGCCTTAAAAAAGAAATTCTGCCATTCGCAGCAACACGGATGAGCTTGGGGAAAATTATGTTAAGTGAAATAAGCCAGGCACAGAAACAGAAATACCACATGTCCTTACTCATAAGTGTGAACAAAGGAAGGAAAGAAGGAAGGAGGGAAGGAAGACCACAATAATACATTGAACTTTCAGAAGGAGAGAACAGAGCTATGGTTACTAGAGAAGGGAAGGGGGGGGGGGGTGGTTAGGGAGAAATTGGGTAAGGGACACAAAAAATAATTAAGACTTGTAATGCCAAACATGCTAATAATATTGATTAGATCATCACATATTGTACACAAATACTAATAATCAGCTCTGTACTCCACAAATATGTCCAAACAATTATGTTTCAAATAAAAAATAAATTAAAAGAAAATAAATAGATATTGGTAATTTTATAAATTACCCAGTCTCAGGTATTTTATTACAGCAACACAAGAAACAAAAAAACAAAAACAATTTCAGGCAGAGCAGAATTCAAAGCAAACAAAGTTATCAAGGATAAAGAAGGGCATTACATAATAATAAGGGGGTCAATTCTCCAAGAAGACATAACAATTCTTGGTGTGTATGTGCCTAACAACAGAGTGTCAATCTATGTGAGGCAAAAACGGATAGAATTACAAAGAGAAATAGATTAATTCCATCAGCTATTATAGGTGGATATTTCAACACCCCTCTATGAGAAATGGACAGATCCAGCAGGCAGAAAATCAATAAAGACATAGATGAACTCAACAAGGTCATCCATCAACTGGATAGAATGGATATCTATAGACTACTTCACCCCAAAACAGCAGAATACACAGTCTTCTCAAACTCATGTGGAAGAATCACCAAGAGAGACCACACTCCATGTCATTAAACACATTTTTAAAAACTTCCTTAAAAAATTGAAATCAAATAATGTCTGCTGTCAGACTGCAATGGAACTGCACTAGAAATCAATAACAGAAAAATAACTGAAAAATACCAAAATACATGGATATTAAGCAAATAACTTCTAAATAACACATGGGTCAAGTAAAAAATCTCAAGAGAAATTTTAAAAATATCGTGAACTAAATGAAAATGAAAGCAAAACTCATCAAAATGTGTGGAATGCAGCAAAAGCAGTGCTTAGAGGGAAATTTATAACGTTGAATGCACATATTAGAAAAGAAGAAAGATCTAAAATCAATCACCTAAGTTACCATATTAGGAAACTAGAAACAGAAGAGGAAACTAAATTCAAAATAAGGAGAAGAAAAGAAATAATAATAATTAGATCATAACAAAAAGAGGACACAAATTATTAATATCAGAAATGAAAGAGGGAACATCACTATAGATTCCATTGACATTAACAGGATAATAAAAAAAGTCTATGAACAACTCCATGCCCACAAATTCGATAACCTAGATGAAACAGAACAATTTCTTGAACACAATCTTCCAAAAGTCACCCAAGAAATAGATGACCTGAACAAGCATACATCTATTAAAGAAATTGAATTAATAATAATCTTTCAGAACAGAAAGCACAAGGCCCAGACGAGTTTATTTGTAAATTCCACCAAACATTTAAGGAAGAAATTATAGTCAGACCTCCATATCTGTAGGTTCTGTATCTCCAGATTCAACCAACCATGGATCACGAATGTAGTATTGGTGGGATGCAAAACCCATGGATTCAAAGGGCCAACTGCAGTACTTGAATCATTCAGTTTTGGATATCTGCAGGGGATCCTGGGAACAATCTCTTCTCTTACATACTCCCCTAGATAAAAAACATGTGACTGAATTTTGGCCAAAGAGAAATGAGAAAAATTTGACAAATCAGGGCTTTCGCAAAAGCTATTGTTTTTTTGATCAGAATAGATTTAGCAGGCGTATGTTTTTTCTTCGTTTAAGCAAATGCTTTTGTAGCTCTCAGTATGTTCCTGGCATAATCCAAAATGCTTTATATGTACTGAAATATTTAATCTTAAACAAGAAACCCGTGAGGTGATTACTATTATTAATCTCATTTGCTAATTTTGAAATTGAAGGAGAGAGAGCCAAATAACGTATGCAACCTTAACCCTTTGCCCTTACCCTTCCTCCTATATGAAGTGAAATACAATACCTGGAGATGGAACCGCTATTGTGTGAATATGAACGGCAAACCGGCCTGCTTAAGATGACAACGCAGAAGGATAAGATGCTCAAACTGTTACTATTTTTCTGGTTTTCTGTGCCATGTACAGCACTCTGGATTTGATATTTTCTCAGAAGTCGTTTCTTAATTTTAGCATTTTTTTCAATCTAAACAGGTGGGAAATTAGAAGCAATTTTAGTTTTTAACTCAGTGTATTAGTCCATTTTCTGTTGTTAGTAACAGAATACCTGAAACTGAGTAATTTATAAAGAAAATGAAATTTATTTCTTACAGTTTGGGAGGCTAGGAAGTATAAGGTTGAGAGGCACATTTGGTGAGGGCCTTGTTCTTGGTAGGGGCTCTACAGAGTCTCAAGGCAAGACAGAGTATCACACAGCAAGGAGGGGAAAGAGCACTTGTTAGTGTGCGCCCTTGCCCTTCTTATAGAGCCACCAGTCCGCAGTCATAAGACATTAAAGCGTTAACCCAGCACTCCATGAACTGATTAATGCATTCATGAGAGCACTGTCCTCGTGATCCAATCACCTCTTAAAGCCCCTGACTTTCAGTGCTGCCGCATTGGGGATCAAACTTTCACATGAGCTTTGGAGGGGACAAACTCAGCAAGTACTGGTTTGATTTTATCTAACAGTCCTTTGTTTAGCATAGCTCTTTACTTTCTTATTTTACTACAGACAGCTAGAAGAATCAGGAAGCATCTTCAGCACTTGCCTGGGAACCATCTTAGATAGCTGGTCTAGTTCACTAAACAAATATCCTGTTTTTCTTAGGTGACATATGTACTTCAAGTGACAGTTTCTAAACTTTCTGCTATGTAACAAGTGCTCCCCTTCCTCTAGCCCCCAGTAATACTTTTCTTACTTTCCTTGAAGCTTTCACTGATAGCCTTTGTGTAGGACATCAGGCTTCTATAAATAATCCCTCATTTCTTGACTTTTATTAACTCTCACTTCAATATTTTTTTAAGCTTTCATTTGCCCACTTTCCACTATTTCTCAAGGAATAATATGTTTAGATATATTTGTGTGCATGTGTGTGTGTATCTTTTACCAGAACCCCACTTACAGATACCAGAGTCTGCTCAAATAACCCCAAATCTTAATGACTTAGACAACAACATTAATTCTTAAACAACAACATTGATTTTACACAAAAATCTGCAGTTTGGCCATGCTTTATCAAGGACAGCTCATCTCTGTTCCACTCAGCGTCAGCCAGGGGAGTTTCAAGACTGAGTTTTGGAATATTTGAAGACTCATTCAGTCAAATAATAGCAGTTGACACTACTGTTGACAGCCTTCTGCTGGTCCTGGACTGGGGCTGGAACACCTACACGTGGCCAATCCATGTGGCTCCTAGGCTTCTGAACATCATGGGATGTTTTCCAAGATCAAGCATCCTAAGAGGATCAGGCAGACGCTTTTTTTCATTTTATAATTTAGGCATGGAAGTCACACAGTGTCACAACTGGCATTGTTGAACCTCATTATATTATATTCAAGAGGCAAAAGCATAAGTTCCACCTCTCAATTGTAAAAAGAGCATTTAAAATAGAATATATTGGTGTAGCCATTTTTGAGAATTGTAATCTGTCACAACAGAACTTCTTTGATATGATAAAATAAATCCCTATCCAATTAAACTATTGTAGTCAAATTCCTGTGGCAAGCATATGCTCTTTTAAGGGTACTGTAGTGGATTGAATTATGTCCCCCCAAAAGTCATTGAAGCTTGAATTGTGTACCCCAATTTTTATGTATTAGAAACTTGGCCCCCACTGTGACTGTTAAGAGGGTGGGTGATCCTATTATGGTAATTGAAAGGTGGAGCCTTGAAGAGGTGATTGGCTTGTAGGACCATGCCATAGTGAATGGACTGAAAATGGTGATTTATTCTTTAAAAGAAGAGGAAAGTCTGTCTGTCTGTCTGCCTGTCTGTCTGTCTGTCTGTCTCTCTCTCTCTCTCTCTCTCTCTGCTTCCACCATCTTGCAATGCGATACCCTTGGGTCACTGTCACCACCAGATGAACTTTGGACTTCCCAGCCTCAGAGACCGTAAGCAATAAATCTCGTTTTCCTTATAAATCACCCAGTTTGGGGTATTTTGTTATAAGCAACAGAAATGGACTAATATAGGTACATATTGTACATGTTTGTGTTTGTATGTTTAGTATGTCTCCCCTACTAGACTGTAAACTCCACTAGGGCAGGGTTTATTTCTATTGTGTTCCCCATTCTGT
This sequence comes from Cynocephalus volans, assembly GCF_027409185.1. NCBI lineage: Eukaryota > Metazoa > Chordata > Mammalia > Dermoptera > Cynocephalidae > Cynocephalus > Cynocephalus volans. The sequence continues at coordinate 121,315,426 of NC_084468.1, forward strand.
TTACACAAGCTGTTAATTAAAAAAATATATATTGAAATGAATAAATGGACGTATACTGAGGCAAAAACAAACAAAAAAAAGGGTGAGAGTTTTGGGTGCTAAACTTCTTTCACCACAGTTAATTAAGTATGAAGTTCCATGTTGTGTTACACTCTCACCCATAGTTTCATTGGGATAGATCCCCATGTACCTGATTTGCCTTTGAGGTTTGAAGGTGGATTGGTCTATAGAGCTCTCGGGAATTATAAGTAATTGTGCCTCTCTCTCTCTCTCTCTCTCTCTCTCTCTCTCTCTCTGTGTGTGTGTGTGTGTGTGTGTGTGTGTGTGTGTGTGTGTGTGTGTGTGTGTAGAAGAAAAGTATATGAAAAGAAATAGCAACCTAAAAGTGAACACAGTTCCTTGGCAATAACTTTCTAAGGACATCTTACTGGCAAGCTATGTCTGCTCTGCAATTTCCTAAAGAAACAAATTTTAAGTAACCCTGAACTTGCACAGGAGGGGAAATTGGAAGATATAAGAGCTTTTAATTCGGGTAGTATGGCATGAAAATATTTTAATTTTTCGTGAGAGACTATGAAAAGCAATGTCCATGTGGGAATCCCTGAAATAATATACACAGAAAGAATAAACCCAAAAAACATAGCAGTAATGCCTTCAGTCAAATTATGTTCACTAAAAATAAGACAAACTGCTATTACTATTGTTAGATGTATTGTTTAAAGTAGATTTTCTAAGATGTAATGCATTGGCCTGCATAATATTTATACTCATGTTTTTTCTAAAGTTTAAATTCGATGATAGAAAAAAAGTATCTCATAGAAAAAATGAAACACTTTTTCTTTCCTTATGACACATGCAATTTCTTCCCCCTCTAAGGAATTCATGTTGAAAAGACTAGATTTATAGCAATACCTCGAATACTTACCCAGTTTTAGGGGTATTGAGCACAGAAAGAATTGCTGACTGTCCACACAATGCCCTCTTTAATTCACTATTAGACACAAAAGAATGTGACGATATAGGTTAACTATGTTTATGTTGTCCTTAAGGAGAAGAAAGCTAAAAGGCAATATTCTTTTAACAAGCTGAACCAACTTGTAGGAAAGAAATAAAGCCTTATAAAAATTGGAATAAATGTCTTCAGACCAATACGTTATTTGAAACACTATTTTACATGGTGCATTTGTTTTTGTCTCACCCTCACATAACTCTGCAAATAGCTATTGAATTCAAACGGTCTCAAGGGTGAAAGTATAAAGCTCAGTGTTTCTCTTGGATTTAGATGAGCTCAAGAGAGTCTAAATCTGTTGGCCCTGGCATTCCCTCTTAACCCCTCAAGTGTCTGAGCCCAGTTATACCAGAACCATTCCACAATTCAGGATTTCCTTTTCTGTGTAAAACATCTGTTCACATGGCTTAAGTCTGAATGATTCGAGCATGTTTTTTCCCAAAAAAATGACAAGATGGTATATAGCTTTTGTACCTAGTAATATTTATTCTACACACATGTTTTAATGCTTTAATAAATTACAGGATATGGTCTAATTCTCTTTGTTTTGAACATTTCTAGGAGTAAATCAACTTTCAGAAAACATAGATTTCAAAAGCAATATTTTAAAAAATAGTTGTAATTAAACATAATTTTTATTTATATTTAAAGTTTAGTCCTATAGTTAACAATACCATGTTGTACATTTAAAAATTTAGAGGGGTAGATCTCAGATTAATTTTTCTTACCACACACACACACACACACACACACACTCAAAGGAATATAAAGCAATTTTGGGTGGTGGTATTTATTACACCTTGATTGTGTATGCATGTGACCAAACTCATCAAATTGTATACATTAAATATGTGCAGCTTTTTAATATAGCAATTATATCTCAATAGAGCTGTAAGAAAAAGTATAAAGGCAACTATATCATTAAGAACATTAGTATTGTTGCATCCACTTCTGTATAGAGTTTTATAAAATTCAAATGGAGAGAGAAAAGATTATAAGATGATAACTAATTAGAGAAAGATATATCTCTCTACTCAAAGGTTGTGCCATAACAGCCACACCTACATAAAGAGAAGAATGGAATATAAACCAATAGATTAGGTTAAAAAGAAGGGAGATGTAGTAGATTTCTTTTCTGTTTTCTCCTCTGATGTCTACTGCTCCTTCCCCTATTTTGCAAATTCAGGGTTTGACTTTTCCAAAGTTGATGTATATAAGAGAAAGGAAGCAGGAGAGTGCTTACTTCATTTATACTGCTATATTGTACAGCATCAGCAATTTCTGGATTTGAAAGCTATCTACACAAATAAATCATTTGCAAATTAGCATGTTATGTTCTTGAAGTAGAACTATTTTTTGCAATCTCAATAGAGAAAAAGTAGGTATTAAAATAATAATGCATACAAGAGAGATAAATTCCTCTTCACTTGAGAGTACCATAAGTATCATGTCTGTATAAACAGAAGAACGTAATTAACAAGATGAAGTAAGTTTGGAAATTTGGGTTCTTTGGAAATTTGCTAACACTGGCCTACAATTCCCTCATGCTAAGTGCAAGAATCCTCATGGCTGGTCATTTGCAACTCCTTGTTCTTCCTTTGGCTTCTGGAAATTTGATCAGTTCTTTGGCCTGAGATATTTTTGCCCTTTAGAATAGGATAAAATCAAAGATGACACTTTTATAGTTATGTCTCATGAGTGAACCCATTTGGAGCATGTATACTCAGACTATTTTTTTTCTTGCAATAAAATCTTGGAGCCCATGTTGACTTTCTCATGCAGTGATCACTTCCTCCCTTCGGTGTGGCATCAGTTCTGGCCCTTGAGTGAGTCCCAGGGGACATATATCAAGCTCCCTTCTTGGTCACTTTAAAGACTTCTTGTCTCTACTTGAAGTCAGGGGGCAGAGACCTGCCCTCCCAGCCCCATACAGTAGGGCTGAGGTTAAGGGAGTGGGACTCAGGGTATGAGTTCCTGATTCAAAATCCTCTTCTCACGCTCAGCAAGCCTTCTCTCTGTCTCACAATCTCTTCCCTAGCCTGCTATAGAAAAAGGTCCACTATATTCAGCTCATTGTTGTCTAGAAACTTCAGCTGGAACTGAAAGTAAAAGAATTGTATTTATAATCCTGTTGCACAATTATGATCATATTTATGCTCAGAATTAAGATCAGAGTTCTAAATAATTCACTGAAGGAAAATGACTTGTCCAAAATAGTAGAACATGACATGGTATTCCTACATTTACAACAATATAAGATGGAAAGAGAAATCACCCGTACAGTGCATGGGAAGAATGTTGATATTAAGAACACACAAAGAAAAAGCTACTGGCTACGTTACATTTAGGATTTTGCTGAGTCTTCAGCACACAACTCTTTCTATTGGTACGTGAAAGGAGGATTAGCTGATTTGGACAGGGAAACTGATTTTTTTTTTTAATATCTATTATATGGCAAATACTGTGATAGGCATGTTTGCATCGATAATTACATCCTAACAACCGTAAAGAAGGCAGTTAATAATTTTCCCAATTTACAAAAAGTAAGTTGCCCCATAGAAAGCTAAGTCTTATTCCACAAATAAGTAATTAACAGGGAAAAACTGTTTTCATCCAAGCTTGTTGTTTCAGGGACACCTTACTGTCTCTTCACAGACGAGCAAGTTTTTAGCACTCCTTTAGTTTTAGAAATCTAGGTGTTCTTTGGTCCATGTGTGCCCTTTTGAACATTATGTGTCCACTAAAGCCCACACACATTACATGTCTATTTTGGCTATGTCTTACTAATATGCATATACAGTCATGCATCACTTAACAACTGAATTACATTCTGAGAAATGTGTCATTAGGTGATTCTGTCATTCTGTGAACATCATAGAGTGTACTTATACAAACCTATATGATATAGCCTACTACAAACCTAGGCTATATGTTACAGCCTATTGCTCCTAGGCTACAAACCTGTACAGCACATTACTGTAGTGAATACTGTAGGCAGTTGTAACACAATGGTATTTGTGTATCTAAACACAGAAAAGAAATTTTCCAGCTCACTTATAATGTTATGGGACCACCATTGTATGTGCGGTCTGTTATTGACCAAAAAAATATTTATGAGACATATCACTGTATTTAGAATTTTTAGCCATAGATGGTAAATTGGTTTTAAGATCACATAGCCAGTAACTTAGAAAGAGTAAAAAAAAAAAAAAAAAAAACAGGAAAAAATCTGAAGTACAATATTACTAGTTTATGTATTTTGAGTTCATCCAAAATAATTATACCAAAAAGGTTGCTAGCGAAGCAGTCGATTGCCAGTGTAACCAGGGGGCATGGTAGGCAGTTGCTAGAATGAGAGGATGGAAGATGGGATGAGCAGACAAGTTTCCTACTCCGCTAGGCTTTGTGATCAATTTTGGGTCCTTGGCAATCTTTTGTAAGTTTGAAAAACTTTCAATTAAGAAATTATTCATTGCTTTTTGCTGATTTGAATTTAATTAATTGGCATCTTTAGTAGCAAGCAACAAAGACAAAATTTAGTGAGATGATTATATTGAGTTTACATTTCACAAATTGTGATTTGTGATTCATTTTGTCTCACTGTTACTAATACTAAAGTGTGGCCATGAACTTCAATTTCTCATTATTTCTCATAATGTTTTCATTGGCTTTAGTGTGTAAATGACACTTTTTCATTTATAGTCAAATGTTGCCTTGGTTCCCAAGTCTTTTACTTGCCTACAGCAATTTCACCTGAATATATTTCCTTAAAATATAATGATTTGCTTAAGAAATAAATTCTCAAATTATAGGGGAACTAGAGAGACTTTTAGGTTGGTGATTGATCTGAAGCAAATATTCTGGATTGATGCCTAATCAATTTAGGGTTTTTGACTAAACATCAATTTTTAAATTTAATCCCTCAGGATAAAGATTTCACCAAAGAGAATAAATAGACTAAATGCCCATCCTTCCTTTATCATTTGGATTATTCAGGGAAGAGGGAGGTGTTACTGTGAAGTGACATGTAAGTGAAATTTATTGCCAGGGTTAGTAATAACTGTTTTCTGAGAGCTATCTAGGGAAAAAATGAGATTGCATAGGGGTTTATAATTCTGTTTTTTTTTTAAATTAACACTTTATTTTAACTTATTTCCCTTCTGTTTCATAGTTTCATAGACCCTGGTCAAAATTGCAAGTTTGGCATCTCAAATCTCTGTGGCCATAACATTTTTTTTCCAGCTAGTAGCAGATTCATTTCTGCTAAAATTCTATTACTCTAAGCTATTTCTCTCAAGGATTGTAAGAATTCCTCTGAAAACAGATCAGCAGCTTTCAGTATAATCTTACTTCATCTAACTGGAACAAGGTCCACTTCTGGTAAATCCTGCAACTGGATGTTACAGGAATAGAAAACTCTATTTCAGTACCTTGCAGAGTGTGATGAAAGGTATTTGGAAAGTGGTTTGGATTGTTTTTATTGTTTTTTTTTAAATCCTAGTCTTAATATTAGTTTTTGTTCTATTTTATTCTCCATAATGATTTTGAATGACAACATTTATATTTTAAGCATAAATAAATTAAAAGAGGGCTCTTTTTCAAATGTTTAACTGAACACCCCCCCACACACACACAAATATATAAACAAAGACCTTTTAGAAATATTTTGAAATTGTTACATTAAAATAAAATAGGTTCAGAAATAAATGCTGAATTCTACACTCAGCTATAATCATTCACAGGTAATTATAAACACCCATGTATTCACAGGCTGGTACTATAGATACTAACACTGAAAATTTAAAAAATGAACTTTGATTACATATCTGAGAAAGAAGAGAAAAGGGAGAGGGAAGAAGAGAAGGAAAACAAAACAGAAAGAGGGCAGAAGACAGAGAAGAAAACAAGCAAAAACTAGAGAAGCTAAAATAATTTGAACTGTTCAGCAGTCTCCCCTTATCTGCAGAGTACACTTTCCAAGCGCCTCAGTGGATGCCTAACACTGCAGATAGTACCGAGCCCTATAGAGTCCAATGCTATGTTTTTTTAAATATACATGCATACCTGTAATAAAGTTTAATTTATGAATTAGGCACAATAAGAGATTATCAATAACTAATAACAAAATAGAACAATTATAACAGTATGCCAGCATCACTCCTCTTGAACTTTGGGGCCATTATAAAGTAAAATAAGGGTCACTTGAACACAAGCACTGTAATATGACAACAGTCGATCTGATAACTAAAACAGCTACTAAGTGACTGAAGGGCAGGTGGCATCTACAGCGTGAGTCATGGAACAGAAAGGATGATTTATGTCCTGGGCTGGATGGAGCAGGAAGGCATGAGGTTTCATTCATGCCGCTCAGAAGGGTGGCGTGCAATTTAAAACGAATGAATTGTTTATTTCTGGATTTTTCCGTTTAATATTTTCAGATCTCTGTTGATCACAGGTAAATGAAACCATGGATAAGGAAGAACTACTGTATTTACTTTAACAATTTACAAGAGCTTGATGAAATTACTTAAAGCTTAATTTGGTCAAGAAAGTTAATTTGAAGGATGTTTAATTGAAAGTTTAACTACAACTTGATTTAAATGAAAAAAAAACTCTTGTAGAATATCCATTCCTTAGGATAGTTGAATTGCAGAGAAGCATTAATTATTCTTTTATAAGGATAAAATTTTTTAAATGTTTAACAACTGAAAAAAATTTATTTTTGGATGTATTAAAAATAATTCATTATAGAGTTCATATTAATTGTTGTAATGGTTACAAGGCAGTGAATATCCATGTCTGTAGGGAGGATTTCTATTCTTTTCTCCTTCCACCTCTTTCCCTTTCCCTTTTTTTCCTTCCTGCCTGTGTCCATCTTCTTTTTCTCCTTCTCCTGCTTTTCCTCATTATAACAGTTACTATTTATTCAGTTTTTAGGAGTTCCACTGCTGTTCCTATCCAATGCTGAATATTTGTATGTGGTCTCTAGTTTTATCTCCAAAGTTATTCTACATTGTAACTTTTATTAGTCCCATTTATAAACAAGCACAATTTTAAACAAGCTCAGTCTGGAAAGCAGGCTAACTCCAGTGCTGTGCTCCTTGTGCCACACATAGTGTTACAATATTTTGCAACTGGAGTGAACAGTTGTGAAGAGGTCAATGTGTGTAGTATTCAAGAATAAATGATTTTCTTTTTAACTCTGAAAGTTAGGGCTTGGGTTAGTCATGGGGCTTGGCTTTACAAGATAACAGGAGAAAAAAGTATATAAACTATTCCCTAAACTTGTCAGTAATCTAAAGTTTTGGAAGTCAGAGTAAGCAAATTTTATTTTGAAATCTTCAGCGTGCTTAAAAATGTTCTTTTAGCCATTACCACTAACATTGTAACAGAGTGAATAAGGATCACAGTGGTTTGAAAGATTAACACAAAGTGTCTTCTTCGATTAGAATACTTACTTGTACCATACTAGTAAGCAATATTTTATACTAATGAGCTCCATACCACATGAAGTTAAAATAAAAATTAACAATCTCGAGATATTTAGACAATAAGTCTAAATAATTCTTGCCTTTAAATTGGAAGCTTTGAAAAATTCATGTTAGAACATTAAATATTTTCATAGTCTATAGAATTAAAGGGGGCTTTTAAAATTTTATATACATATACATATATTTTATATACATATTTATATACATATAAATATCTGTATTTTATATACATGTAAATATCTGTAATATATATATATGTATATATTTGTTTTCTGCCTTCAAAATTTTTTATACTTGTTGTAAAACTGTTAACTCCCAAAAAGTTTAATGACATAAAATTAGCCAATTAGCAATATGTAGCAGAAATATTTGAGGCAGTATATGACCAATTAAATGAAAGAGTCATAAAATAATATTCCAGGAAGGGGAGAAATAAATAAGACCTATGGAAGTTGTTCATTTTGTACCATTTGTTAAAGAAAAGATCATCCTGAAGTTGAAAGAAAGATACCGTAGGGTATTCCAGGAAAAAAAAAAAAAATAGCTTGGCTAATGTGGAGTCTTGTGTAACAATAGGCTGTGAAAACAGTTGGAAATCAGAACCAGGAACCGAAAACAACATAGGGCTCCCTATCAACAACATGGACCAAGTATACAGAAGATGGTCCAGATCCAAGAGGCCATGAAATAAGAGAGCAGAAAAAATAAAGTATTCAACAATTTCCAAATATGAAACTAACACAGTATTTCAAAGAAAACTGAAGTAAGGAATCAGAAGATTTAGCCCTGGTTTAGGCAAAGAAAAGGGAAAATACCTAACATGCAAAACTCAAGGAATAGATAGTTTCAACAGTGTCAGAAAAGTCAAAATACTTCAAGAGCTGGGTAAATGCGTAGGATTCAGAGATACACAAACAGCAGATTTTGAAGCAAGGTAGAAGATTTTAAAAAATCTAATAAATAATCAGAGTAGAAGACCAAAGAACTGGGCACAATTTGACTTTGAATTTTAAATAACTTCCATTAAATAATTCAACAGCAAACAAACAAACAAATAATCAGGGCAAATAACCTGAGTAGACATTTCTCAAAATAAGACATACAGATGGCCAACAGACACATGAAAAAATGCTTAACGTCGCTAATCATCAGGGAAATGCAAATCAAAACTACACTGAGATATCTCACCTCAGTTAGAATGGCAATTGCATGAAAGACAGAAAATAACAAATGCTGGAGAGGATACAGACGCAAGGGAACTCTTATACACTGTTGGTGGGAATGTAAATTAGTAGGCCATTATGGGAAACAGTATGGAACTTCCTCAAAAAAACTAAAAATTGAAATACTGTATGATCCAGCAGTCTCACTGCTGGGTATTTATCCAAAGGAAAGGAAATTAGCATACCCAAGGGATATTTGCACCCCCCATGTTTAGTACGCATCATTCACAGTAGCAAAGAGATGGAATCAACCTTGGTGTCCATGGATAGAAGGATAAAGTGTGGTATACATACACAATGGAATACTATTCAGCCATAAAAAAGCATGAAATCCTGTCATTTCTGGCAACATAGATGAGCCTGAAAGATATTATGTTAAATGAAGTAAGTCATGCTCAGAAAGTTAAATACCCCATGTTCTCACTCATACATGAGAGTTAAAAGAAAATTGAGCTTACAGAAGTAGAGAGTAGAATTGTGGTTACTAGGGGCTGGGAAGGGTAGGGGGAGAAGGGTATGGGAGATGATGGTTAATGAACATAAAATTACAGCTACATAGGAAAAATAAGTTCTACCAGTGTACAGTAGTAGTAGGCATCTATAATTAACAATTATTTATTGTATGTTCTCAGATCTCTAGAAGAATGGAGTTCAAATGCTCTCATTACAAAGAAATGATAAAATTTTGTGATGATGAATATAGTAATTACCCTAATATGATCATCACACATTGTATACATGTATTGAAATATAAATGTACCCCATAATATTTACAATTAATATGCATCAATTAAAAATAAATAAATTAATTTTTTTAAAATTTCCATTCAAAGGAACGATTCCTCCTGGGGCAAGAGACAATCTCTGGGTAAGGAATGGTCAGTTCTTAAAAGACGGGGAAACCACATTGTAGAGATTAGTAAGTGGGCACCATTGGGGACAGTGAAAACTGTGGGTCAGAGCTCCTTATATACCAGCAAAGGCACATAGAGGAAAGGTGGATGCAAATACAAAAGGGAGTTGTGGGTAGAGCAGAAGCATCATCTAAAGTAAGTTAACTCTTTCTGTGAATAAATTCTAAAATGTATAATTGCTTAAATACAATGGAAGTTTATTTCTCACATAATGGTAGCTGGTGGTGCCACCCTCCATGCATTCATTCAGGAACTTAAGCTGACAGAGGTTCTGCTATTTTCAACACATGGCTTTAAATACGTTTATCTTCATTCCAAAGCAGAGAAAAGCATTCTGGATGCTTGCAGACAAGAAAACACTTCTCTCAAAATCTCTGGCTATGGCGGGTGAAACTGAGTAATGTTCCCAGATACTGTGCTCTTAAAATCAACACTTCATTTGTGCCAAAGCCACGCCTCCCACAGGCTGCTCCCAGCCGGTAACTGAGCATGGTGAGAACAGTAAGGCAGGACTGTTCGTGGAGACATGCACTCCTGTGATGTGCAACTTTGTCTGGAAGACTCCCCATTTACCTTGCTGAAACTTTCTTAGAATTGCATTACAGTCTAAGACTTCCTACACAATTTTTCTTCCTTCCCCCTCTCCTTCTTAGGGGTTGAAGTAGCATCAAGTCCTAAGTATTCTCCCAACCTCTTCTGACTCTTCATTTTCCTTGAGATGATTTTCCCCAGTAACTGACTTACATGTCTAAAACTGTCTACTATCTGCTTGTCATAGGATCTGAACGGATGCAAGGAGTGCCAGAAAACAAGCAGTAAAAGCAGCTCTGAGAATAAGTCACTTACTAACTGGCAGGCAAACAAGATGACATTCTGGAGAATATGGTGACACAGAGAATCCCTGGCACTTGGCATAACTCTAATTGCTCATTTCACCAGAGGTGACTAGGAAAATATCCCTGTGGAGAGAAATACCTTTTTAGATTTAATGATTCAGGCATTTCAAAAATACTAAGGCAACAATGCTTAAAGGGCATCCGAGTTTATTACTGCAAACTTGAATTCTTGCCCTGCAAAAGGATAATGTAAAATTCAGGTCTTAAAGACTGAATGTGAGAGCCAGAAGACTCTATTGCAGTTTACAAAGGGCGCTTTATCCTGCTGTGGAAGAGAGAACACAACTAAGCATTCAGCAGATCTAATAGTTCAAGTTGCAGAGTGTCGGAGCTGTTTAAATATCCAGCTAAGACAGGTGTCATTCTAAAATCAGGGCCTTGAATGGGACCCTGAAACATGGGATGAGGACCTCTGAATGAACTGACCCCTCTGCAAGTGTTGTCTGCAGACCTTCCCACTCCAAACCCTCAGTTTACATGGTTTGCAATTTTTTCTTAGGAAGAGCTAGCTGCCTCGCTGGAAGATGCTAAATGCTTCTTTCAGGAGCTCCTCTCAACTCCTGTTCTGGCTACTAAGCCAATAACAAGGATTAAGTCACAGGATAATTGGGCTAGGGAAATGCTAGGCCAAGAAGGAAGGAAAGAAACTGTGCATAGAAAGAAACATAAAAATTACTTACCAGTAATATGAGCCAGGGAATACCCCTGGAATTGGATTTTGGAGGAGTGTGGTTAAGAAAACTAGTGTGTATAACTGGATAAGCAATATTTCATTGACTTAGGGGCACATTCTAGGGAAACATGGATTTATCACCGTAGCAAGGACCCTGAGGAATGGGACACACTCGCCACTACAGTGACCTTAATAGTCCTGAAAAAGAGCCATGACCAATGCTGAGCAAAGTAGAAATTCTCAAGCTGCCCTGACTGAGAGTAGGAGAGGGAATAAAAAGGCCAAGTAAAGTGGGCATGACGAAATGGATATATTATGTGAGGCCAAAAAAAAAAAAAAAAATCACTAGGTTATCCTCCATGTGAGGTTCCAAAAGACACAGATCATCAGGAACATGAAGGTGAAAGAAGAGCCAGCATCTCACAACACAGAGCTGGATCTTCAACATCCATGACGGTGATGTGCCACAGAGCAATAGCAGAAAGATGGCCGTGCTTCCCTGCCAGAAACCAAGAGACCAAAATTACCATAGGAACATCAAGGTTGGAGGAGCAGCCAAAAAACTTTAACAGACACTGTGTTTGGAGTTGGCTCATAGACAATGGCAGCTCTAGGGGCACATAGAAGGGTAGTCAATCAGGGTGCTGCTGAACATTTGCAACCAGGTAAAGGCAAGAATGGAGGAACAGGAGGCCAAAGGCAGTTATCCCAGTGAAAAGTCAGCATTATTTGGTCAATTCCCAAACTTGAACCAATTTTCAGGTCCAGAACTTACTAACTGAGGAAGTGATCTGGTGTCCAGAACAAAGGATACTGCCATACTGTGGCGAGTATACACAGTAATCATCAACCCAGTCCTTCTCCAGAAGGACCTAGAGCCATTTATTTTGATGAGTACAGTGGGAAAACAGAAATGCCCAAACATTTTTAGGGTCACTAGGCACAGGGTATAGTTTACTTCAATACCCTGAGACCTACATTGTCATTAAGGTTCCCTGTTATATTAGGAGGTACTTGGCAGATATAGTAATTCAAATGGGGCTGCTGGAGTATGCGGAGTAAGAATTATTATGGTGGGCAAGGCTAAGTGGAAAGCCCTGTCACCTCCTTCCTCAATAGCCAAAACTTTAAATCAAAAACAGTATTTTATTCAGGGATGACGGATGGTGGAGTTTAATGTTACTGCAAAAGAGCTAAAAGATGCAGGGGTGGTTGTACTTATCATAGCTGTTTAATTCACCAGTCTGGCCCCTGCAAGGGGATTGTGCAAAATGTACATAAACTATCAATGGATTAATCAAGCCCCAATCTCAACCATTATACTATAAGTGGTATCACTGCTAGAGTAGAGTAGTAAGACCTCAGGTACATGCTATTGAACTATCGATCAGATAAATAGATTATATGCAATTTTAATCAGCAAAAAAGGTTAGAAATAATTTGCATTCACTGGGATGAACAACAATACTCATTTAAGGTTTCCCCTCAGGGCTATGCTAATTATCCTGCCTTATATCATAATATAGTCCAAAGACATTTGGACTATCTAGACATCACCCAAAATACCATACTCGTACATAACATTGATGACCTCATGTTTATTGGGCAACATGAGCAAGAGGTGGTGGATATTCTGGAGGCATTGGTAAGAAACATGCTCTCCAGAGGAAGAAGACAAACCCTACAAAAATCCAGGAACCTTTTCTTCAGTGACGATTTAAATGTTCCTACAGTCAGTAATATGCCAAGATATTTCTCCATAATAAAAGCAAATGATTGCTTCCTACAAATGAAGAAGCATAGAGGCTGGTCAGTCACATTGGTTTCTGGAGGCAACACATTCTATACTTAGGAATATTGCTCCATTCCATAATCTCAGTGACACAGAAGTTGTCTGGCTTTGAATCAGGCCTGGAGCAGGAAAGAGTTCCATAGCAGGTCCAGGCTGCAATGCAAGCAGCCTTGTCACATGGCTCATATGATATATGAAGTATTTCAAAACATTCTTGGAAAAGTAGCAGTAAAAGATAATACAAATCTTTCCATGAACTTTTTAAATTACCCTCTTAGTGGGCTACACACATACACACACACACACACACACACACACACGGTATTGGAAGTGGTAAAAAATAGAGGATGGATCTTTATGGCAGAGTCCAGTGAAAGATTATAGTGCAGGCCCCTGGAATTCCGAAGAAGAATTCTATGCTATCTGAAGCAGAAAACTATATGCCTTTACTACAGAGCTTCTGACATATCATTAAGCACTGAAGAGACAGAATGCTTGAACCACAGGGCACCATATGCCTATGTGTCTAGAACTGCCTAATGCAAGTTAGGCTCTGTTGGAGAAGACAAGCATATAGCCAGATGAGGTCTTTTGTGTGGTGTGTCTGAGATCAAGCCTGAACAAGGGGACAGAGCCCACACAAGTTACATAAGCAGGTAGCCCAGACCCCGTGTCATTCACAACAATTTCAACAGCATCTCTTTTCCACCTCACACTTATGACTATATGCAGTAGGGGAATCCCATATAATACATTACAAGAAATCAACCAAAAACCCAGAGCTTTATTTACTGATGGATTTGCTCAGTGTGCAGGTTCAAGCTGAAAATGGATGTGGCTGCATTCCAGACACATTTAGGGACTACCTTGAGAGAGAGAAAGCAGAGGAAATAGTTCTAATGGGCAGAACTATAATTAGTGCACCTGGTCATCCATTTAGTGTGGTGATCTGAGGGTGAGTTTACTGGTCACATTACAAAACCGAATGGAGTTTGTTTGCCCGTGTGCATAAAAAAGCCTTACACCAAAGGACAGGTCTTTCCAGCAGAGCAAAAGCTGGCCAAATGAGAAGACAGGAGATACATACATATATATATATATATATCAAATCTGTCTTGTCCACAGCAGGAAAGGAGGTATAACTGTGGAGAAACGGTTAGGGGTGGTGCAAAGTATGGGGACATCTATAGGTTAAAACTTTTGAGGGAGTTTCCCAGTGATCAGCACAGGTGCATGCCATCCACATGACTCTGCATGTTCAGAAAACTGCAGCACTAGCTGGATCTGGTACCCATCAAACATTTGCGCAGGCTCAGTAGAGAGATATGCGAGTTCAACCAACCTAGCCCTGTTCGTGTTTGGCCAAGCAAACTCCAAGAATCCTTAGAAACACTGTACACACACAACTCATGACTTCTGTATCAGACGCATTATTTTAAAAAGGCAGATAGGAAGAAACAGAATGAGAGGTTAGTTATGAAATTTTACTGAAAGAACAATCAGTCTAAACAGGGAATACATTTTAACTGGAAAGCCATGGTTACAGTCAATGACAAATGGCCTGGGAATTTGGTCAGAAGCCTAGAGGAAAACAGACAGGAAGAGCAGAGACAAGTGGGTCTGGGATAAAGACATGTGAATGCATTTATGAAACAGGCATGAAAAGTGAAGATTTTTATATCAAATGATAATGCAACCAGAACAAATACACCCTGGAATAAGCACTGAACAACTAAGTAGACAAAAGACTAGCCAGTAGACTTTAGACAGCCTTCATCATTGGCCACCCCAGAACTAGCAACATGAACATATGAACAGAGTGACTGCAGTGGCATAGTCAAAGGGCCTGTGTGAGTGCAACGGCATGATCTCCCACTTTCCAATTCCTGCTGACTATTGCCCCTGAATGTCCAATATGTCAGCAATAGAGACCAATGTTGAGTAACCAACACAGCATAAATCCTCAGATAACAGAAAGCTGACTACACTGACTCACTTCCATCCTGGAATGGTAAGTGGTTATTCCTGATGAGGACAGATACTATTCTGGATATCAATTTGTCTTGTTTTTCTATAGATCCTTGGCCAGTGCCACAATCGGTAGACTTATGGAGTGCATGGGATTCCACACAGCATGGCCTCATTCCATAACACAAGAGGTGTGAGAATGAGATAGGAGGTGCTTAGTTTCTCTGGGTTCATGTTTCAGGACATACCTCTGGATTTCAAGCCACTCTCTGAGGTCTCAGGCCCCTCCTGTAGACTCTTCCCTGGAGGAGAGTTACTGTTGCTAGTTGGACCTGTTTTGGGCACCAACACTGGGAAATTAAGACCACAAGGGGCTGGCTTATGCAAATCCAGTGGCTGGGCATGCTCAGTAGAGAGGGGTTATGTAACTCTGGTAGCCAGGCATGCTCAGTGAGAGGGAGATTATTGTTTGAATGACCTTCCACTAGGGGTGCTAAAGAGCACAGAATATTCTTGAATATGTCTGGTACATGTGATAGGATTTGACCAATGAACATGCTCAAAAAAGAGACCAAATGAGTATGTGCAAGACTCTGTTACTAACTGGGAACCACCCTCTTAGTTGAATATGCGTTAGATAATTAAACAATAATAGCCGAATCCAAACAGGCGGTGCGGTTGTTCCTCATTTTCCTGGGGCCAATCCACACTTCCCTGGCTGAGGTGTACATGCTTTACTTTTGTATAAAGTGTCTGCTCACTCTGTTGAGCCAGCCTATACTCTGTACTAACTTTAAGCATGTATTTCTTACTTTAGTATTGAACTTAGTGTGGGCCCTGCTCAGTCTCTGGAGTTAGGCTGCACTTTCTCTGTGAAGTTTGTGTCTCTTATTTGTTATATGGAGGTTGTTCTCACTTACTACTGTGATTCTGCCCTTGAATTCTTTCCTGTGGTGGAGTCAAGAATCTGGTAGGAGGGTGTGGTGGGTCGATGCTGGCTATCAGGTTGCCCCAGATTCTTCCTCTGGCATCAGAAATAATACCGTAACTATATGATGCACTGGTCCTATCATATTCACTACCCAGAGGAGGATGACTTTATAGAATGCTTTGAAAAGCATAACTGAAGCACCAGCTTAAAAGCAACCTTCTGAAAACATGCTGCTCCAGCCTTTAGGCTACAACATACGCATTAGATCAGAGACCTTGAGGTGATACCATATTTCCAATAGGAAAAATTGATGATCTGGGAACCAAGTGCTAAGAACAGAAATAGCACAATTATCTGTGATTGTTAATTTTCTGGGTCAATCTTGCTGGGTCACAGTGCTCAGAATATGGTGAAATAGTCTGGATGTTTCTGTGAAGGTGTTTTTTAATGAGATTAACATTTATATTGGTGAATATTAAGTAAAGCAGATTACCCTCCATAATGTGGGTAAGCCTCATCAATCAACTGGAGACTCAATGTAGGTATTCATGGGATCAATACCAATTTTATAATTACTTTAATAACTTCATACTATTTCATCAGCTATTTGTACCATAACTTACTTGATCAGTCCTCCATTACTGGAATTTAGGTTTTTAAAAAATTTTTTTCTCTTGCTTTATAATAGTAAATGATGCTGCATGATATTTCTACATATGAACTTTTTTTTATTTGTCAGTTGTTTGGTGTGGAACATTTATCCCTATATAACTAAATAATTTCTAATGTTTTAGCTCTAACATTAAATCAAATTTCCCTAGAAATGCTTTCCTAGACCCTCTGTACTAGATTATTTCTTCTTTTTTAAGGTATTCCCAAATGCTTTTTGCCATAGAACAATTACAGTTTGTTATTACAAACTTCTGCAAGTATTTGATTTTTAAAAATGTGTTCTCTTCCTCACCAAAATGTGCAATGCATGAAGTCAAAGATATTGTTGACTTGATTAATATTTTATCCACAGGACAGTAATCACCACATAATACATATTCTATAAATATCAATTTAATCAAAGACTGGATTTGATTCTCCACAATTTCTTTTTTAATGTATCAATTTTCTGATTTTTTAAATTGCTAAATAAAAATTCTATACATTTATGGTGTACAACATGATGTTTTGAAATGGCTAAATTAACCTAATTAACATATGCATTACCTCACATTTTTATTTTGTGTGTGTGTGTGTGTGGTGAGAACACTTTGATTCCTTAATAATTTTCAAGTATACAATGTTATTAACTATACCTACCATGATATATAATAGTTCTTTTGAACTTATTCTTCCTGTCTAACTGAAATTTTGCATCCTTTGTCCAACATCTCTCCAATTCCTGGCCCCTCTGCCCCAGTCTCTAATGACCACCTTTCTACTCTTCTATGAGTTTGACTTTTTAAGATTCTGCATATAAGTGAGGTCATGTGGTATTTGTCATTTTGTGCCTGGCTAATTTCACTTAAAATGTCTTCCAGGTTCATACATGTAGCTCAGATGACACGATTTTCTTCTCTTTTAAGGCTGAATAGTATTCCATTATGTATATGTATTACATTTTTCTAACCATTCATCCACTGACGGACACTTAGGTTGCTCCCATATCTTGGCTACTGTGAATAATACTGCAGTGAACACGGGAGTGTAGATTCCTCTTTGACATAAGAATATTATATCCTTTGGGTATGAGATTGGTGGATCATATGGTAGTTCTATTTTTAATCTGTTGAAAAACCTGTTTGTCATAATGGCTATACTAATTTATATTCCCACCAATAGTTCACAAGTGTTCCCTGTTCTCAACATCCTTGTTAACACTGACCCTTTGTCTTTTTCACAAAGGCCATACTAACAGGCTGTGATTTTAATTTGCATTTTCCTGCAGACTGGTGATGTTGAACAATTTTTCACCTTCTTGTTAGCCATTTGTATGTACTCTTTTGAGAAGTGTCTATTTAAGTACTTTTCTCATTTTTCAATCTGGTTATTTTTTATTTTTATTTATTTATTTTTTACTGGAGTTGTTTGGGTTCCTCCTATATTTTGGATATTAACCTCTTATCATATGTATGCAATGCAAATATTTTCTTCCCTTCTATATGTTGTCTCTTCACTCTGTTGATTGTGTCCTTTGCTGTGCAGAAGCTTTTTAGTTTGATGTAATCTCATTCGTCTATTTTTGCTTTTGTTGCCTATGCTTTAGGGGTCATATCCAAAATACTATTGCCAACATCAATGCCCTGAAGTTTTTCCCTCTGTTTTCTTCTAGTAGTTGCAGTTCAACCATTTGAGTCTTTAGTCCATTTTTAAGTTGATTTTTGTATGTGGTGTGAGATGAAGGTCTAATTTCATTCTTCTGCATGTGAATGTCCAGTTTTCCTAGTACCATTTATTGAGTACATTATCTTTCCCCATTGTACATTCTAGGCATCTGTGTTGAAAATCCATTGACCATAAATGTGTGGATTCATTGTACAGCCCTCCATTCTGTCCCATTGGTCTATTTGCTTTTATGCCAGTACTAGGCTGTTTGGATTACTATAGCTTCATAGTAGATTTTGCAGTCTAATAGTGTGATGCCTCCAGCTTTGTTCTTTTCGGTCAAGATTGCTTTGGCTATTCAGTGTCTTTTGCGGTTCCCTACTAATTTTAGAATTTTGATTCTACACAATAATACTTTGAACTCTCAAAAGGAGAGACCAGAACTGTGATTACTGGAGATGGCAAAGGAGGATGGAGAGGGGGTTTAGTGAGAAAGTGGTCAAGGATCACAAAGATTATGTTTTGTAATGATTAATATATTGATTATCCTGATTTGATCATCCCATATTGTACACAGGCATTGATATTCAACTCCGTATTCCACGAATATGTAAAATCAATTATGTGTCAATAAAAAAAGAGAATTGTTGATTCTATTTCTTGTAACCAAAGTCATTGGAATTTTAATAAGAATTACATTGACATTTTAACAATATTGATTCTTCCATTCACATAGGATATCTTTCCACTTATTTATGTCTTCAGTTTCTTTCATCAATGTTTTAGTTTTCAGTGTAAAGATGTTTCTCCTCTTTGGTTAATTTTTTTCCTGAGTATTTTATATATCTGTAGCTATTGTAAATGGTATTGTTTTCTTGATTTCTTTGTCAGATAGCTTGTTGTTAGTGTATAGAAACAGTACTGATTTGTTTTTAGTTTATTTTTTATTCTAAAATATAACTGAACTCATTTGTTAGTTCTAACAGATTTTTGGTAGAGTCAAGTATTTTTGTATATAAAATCATGTCATCTGCAAACAAAAAAATTTAATTTCTTTCTTTCCAAGGATGCCTTTTGTTTCCATCTCTTGCCTTATTGCTCTGGCTAGGATTTTCAGTACTTTGTTGAATAGAAGTGGCAAGAGTTTCTGATCTTAAAGGAAAGGTTTTCTTTTAAGCAGAAATTATGATGTTAGCTATGAGCTTTCACATTTTACCTTTACTGTCTTCACATTCATTCCTTCTATACCTAATTTGTTGAGAGTTTTTATCATAAAATATGTGGAATTTCATCAAATGCTTTTTCTGCATCTATTAAGATGATTGCATGATTTATGTCCTTCATTCTATTAATGTGCTGTATCACATTTATTGATTTGCATATGTTGAACCATCTTTGCATCCCAGGAGTAAATCTCACTTGGACATGGTGAATGATCCTTTTAATGTGCTATTGAATTTGGTTTGCCAGTATTTTGTTGAGGATTTTTGCATCAATGTCCACCAGGGATATTGGCCTGAAATTTTCTTTTCTTGTATTGTCTTTGTCTCTTCTCTTCTGATAAATTTTCTTTATAAACGATTCCTTTAATTTTTTAATCTAAGAAATAAAATTTTATGTATGGAAATACATATATTAAAAATTAATTCAAATGAGCTCTTTCTTTTAGTAGGACACTTTTCTTGTTGACATATTCAGTACAAGATAGTTTCTTACAATGTTTTATTTCATGATATAAAAGGCTATTTAAGAAGGTTCATCTGCCAGATATGTAGAGAAATCTGTGGTTAATAGCTAATCCATTTCACTTCACAATGTAAGGACGTGGTCTCTATGAGTGTGAATTTGTATTTTCTTTCATATTTGTAAATGATCAAACTAAGAAGCACACTAGCAACTATCAATAGAAATGGAAGTTTACTTTTGGAGATATAGAACAGATTAGCCTCAATGAATAATCATGACAGGAGAGTAACCTAAGGATAAAGTCAAACAGATAAATTGTAAATAATGCTATAAAGAAGAATAGACGAGATATCAATTAGGCTATAGAAGATTCAATACCATGCTTAACAAGTTTGGGCATGTGTGTGTATATATATGATATATATGTATGTATCTTTGCACTCAACAACTGCAGAAAGGAACTTTTAGCAGTCTCATCTCCCAACTTGTATAAAGTCAGTTACATTTGAAAAATGTATATTTTGAGATTGTGGTTATATTCTTGATTCCTTTTTGTTACTTTCTAAGTTCATACCAAACAAGTATATAGTAAATAAAATGCATTGTGTTCATAAATTACTGATTTAAAACTGGAATATTTTATTAAGAATAACATTTGTTTACTTGAGGGCATGTGAACATAAACTTTTTTTGTTTAAATGTTTTCTTTCTAATTCTTCTAACTCCAGATCAGATTCATGTTTCAATTTAACTCACACTCTTTCGCCTACCTTTGGAAAATTTTTTTAACTTTTAGAAGTTCATAATATCAATAATCATATTAATTTCTATTTCTTCAATCAGGGGTCAGCAAACTATACTGGGAAACTTGTCTTTGTGAATAAAATTTTATTAGGACACATCCATACTTCTTTATTTAATATCATCTACAGTGGCTTTCACATAATAATAGAAGATATGAGCAGTGGTGACCAGACCATAAGACGCACAAACCTGAATATTTATACTCTGGATCTTTTAAAACAAATAATTTTGTCATGCTCTGATCATTTATCTACATGTTTGAACAAGCAGAGGCTAATTTGTAGAAATTCAAACCACATTGCTATCTTAAGTCCAACAGTCCTCTTTGCTTAAAGTTTCACCAAAAGGTCAATTATTGCATTGTTCTGATTGTTCAGGTATGAACCCTTCATATTAGAAATTGCTGTATATATATATTCGTAATATACCAGGAACTTAAATAATTGAGAAGTAATATTGCAAATATTTTAATATAGTATAAAAATTGTTTAAATGTATAGAGTTGATATAGCCTTCTGTACAAATTGTGGATAATATTATGACAAAGGCATTTTTTGAAATCTGATCTAATTATTCAATTGATTCTCAGGATCATCACAAAATGAATTGAAGAAATAATCTTGTTAAAGCAGAAAGAATACAGGACTTTTTCATAACTGTCTTTCCTACCCCTCAGAATTTCCTTTTTAAAAAAATATTTTTTTACAATTTTATTATAAGGAATAAAGAATGCATCCCAAATTCACTCCACCATATAGTCATTATAACGAAAGAAATGGGAGGAGGAATACAGGGGAAATGAAATCACGTCTTTGCACTTCTGGAAAGAATCACGCTGTATGAGTAAGACTGAGCGTCAGAGCTATTTTGCCAGAATACCATAGTGTAATGCTTTAGAAAAAACCTAACCAACATAAAAAGTAGCAAAGAGGAAAAGAAAGGGTAGAAATTAAAAATATTGCAGACTATTTAGCTTAATGCTATGTGGATGGTCTTCATTTATGGCTAGGTATTGGAAGAACTGTTGTGAAGAGGAGTGGCAATTATAATTTGAAAATAAAAGACTGTCAGTAATACCAGGACAAACATTACAACAATTGTGTATTTTAAAAGAGAATCTTTCAATATTTTAGTACTCCCAGTGTTTATGGAACCATATATTGTTTTTCATTTTAATCACACCTACCTATATGCATTTTGTGTACTATGCATCCTATAATTATTATAAATAATACTGTCCTGGAGATGCATACTGAAAAATTTAATTCCACTACACCTATTTTAACGCTCCTATGCATTTTGTTAGTTGTTTGCTTAGCCATCAGACCAACTATACTAACCAGAACAGAATAGATCTGGAAAACATGATTTTGATTCACACGTGAGGGTATGAATACATTTCTGCAAATAAGCAATTCTGTTTATTTTATTGCTTCTCATTTTTGTGTAGTGGTGATATCTTTGTTGAATGTGTATGTGTATTTATACATAATTATTTGTAAATATAATATGCATAAAATGTAACCAAAGTGTCAAGCATTCTTGGGACACTGAAATTTATTTTTCTTTATGAACGTGGTGAGAAAAAAATGATCACAAGTTAAGGAAAATATTGACAATTTAATATATTATGAGGGCTATTAAGTTGCAGAGTTTTCTGTATTCTTGTTTAAGTTCATGTGATAAAAAGCAGTATATAGGTATGTCTATCAGTAATATTAAAAGATGACTAGACAATGGAGAGGATAGATAGACAGGCACACATTTATATAGCATTGCACAACGCAAGACTACTTTGGAATTGTATGATGATGGTCAGTAATAACTGTTTGTATGAGGTTTCTGAAAATTCAATTTACCTAATTAAATATCATTCATTAAATATGAGAATGACTTAAGTACTCAGTAAAAACATTAACAGTTTTTCATTTTAATATTAAAACAATTACAATTACATTTCAAGCCAAATAATTACTTTGTTTCAGGACTGTGAACAAAAAAAAGACTAAAATAAGAGGACTATTTTTAGCAACATAAAATTTTATCTTTGTAAAATCTATGATACAAGTGTTAATTATGTAGTCCCCATGTTTCTTCTTTACCAGAAAGACTATTAATTATATGATAAAATTTTTGTACGTAGATTAATAATACCATTAGCAATTCTTTGCAAAATTTCTTCAGCCTTTAAAATATTAACATGTTTACACAGTATAATATTAAAGCATTGTGTGAAAACAAATTTCTTTTATAATTTTTATAAAATTATAATTTTATAATGAAAACATTTAATAATAATTCTTTAGTGTTTTGATAACTTATAGAAAGGTAATAAAAACATCAACTACATGTATTTTTGACAAAGACATTCATTTCCATTATTTAAACTGTATTCTTTAATTTTCAAATAATAGAACATAAATAACATTGATAGGTATTTATTGATGAAACTGATGAAAGGTAATTCATTTATTCAGTTATTCATTCATTTGTTAAATTTTCATTGTTTTTGAATTGAGTTTCAAAGAGTCAGCTAAATTTTCAGGATATAGAAATGAATGAAACATGGCTTCTGTAATAAACTAGTCTGGTGGGAAATGATGACTTGCAAATATTCAACATTGCATATTCATTGCTGAGATAAAGGCATATCCGAAGAGATCCATATCCCATAAAAATATTTTTCTCATACATTTTTCTCAAAATATGAAGATTTTGTAATTCTAATGAACAAATTTATTAAGAAATAAATAGTACTTACAAATGGAAGAAAGTGAGGAAAATGTATGAGAAAAATATTTTTATATTTTAAAAATTATATTTAAAAATTTTTATATTTTTAAATATTTTTAAATATTTTACAAAATCTTTGTCTTCCTATACTCCATGGTTGTTTCTTTTGCAGTACCTTCAGTAAGTGCATTCCTATATCAGTTGTCCATCTGCATTGCTTATTCCTAAAACTAGACAAGCAAAATGAAATACTAAATGTGTTAGTAAAATTATTTACAATAAAAGTTATTTTCCCAAGCTAGCTGACCAGATATATATTCTTAATATATGTATATTGTGTTTCTCCTTTTTATTTTTCTAGTATAAAACATCTGATTTTAGATATTCTAAGGAATAACTTCTAAAGCTTTGCATTTGACTATTATATGACTATATCAATATGTAATTTAAAATTTGAGCTAATATTTACTTTAATTTTATGTCTCTTGTCTGCCAGAGTTTAGTGTAAGAGGTAGGTTTGTAATGGGAGCCCAGACAACCTATTATTATGTTGTTATGTTAGTATGAAAGTTTTCTAACTTTCAATAGGTACCATTTAAAAAAAAAAGTATCAATTTTTCAAGAACCAGTGAAAACCAATTAAAAAAGCTGTTAATGTGGAAATCATTTTGTTTTAGGAGCAAATGTGAAAAATGACATTATCTGCAGACAATAAAACTGTAGTTGTTTTGAGATCAAAATAATCAGTAATATTTTCTCTTGAGCAACACAGGAAGTAAAGAGACAAATTCATTAATTCCATCTGGCTCGCAGATGTCACTTACTATGAAAACCTTATGGCTAATCTGTTTTGAAACACATTCATTTTTATGGTGAATTAAAAGGCCCAGTAGATATTATAGACATGTTTAAAAAGAATATATTTACATATTTATCAAATCTAAAAAATATTATGTTACTAAATGGCAATTTCTTCCAAGTAATGATTTGCATCTAAAATAATACTCAACGATGTTTTTTAATCAAGCCAAAGGATGAATTCTGGATAAGATATATTTTTAAATTACATTTTATTATAAAGGATATGTGAGTACACATAATTACAATGTTAGGGAAAACCCTTATTCATTTAGTAATGTTGGCTTATGGAACATTTCTTTTGAAATTCTGTTACATACTGTGTTTCTAGTCAAATTTGTCTTCTAAAAATACATTAAGTGGATGCTTTATATTTAACTATTAAACAAATATGTAATATGACACTTTTAAAGATTTGGTTTTAAAAATGCAAAAGTAGACCTTGAAAATGATGTCCATACAGCCAGTCATAAAGCAAAATCTGTAAAAATTATACATCTAGATAGTTTTTATCCATATCTGCTTTCTCGCCATATCTTATGCATTAAAACCAATCTATGTGATAATATAGTGTGTAAGTGAACTTTAGTGTGGCACCTGATATTCTTCTGATATTGTCAGTTATCACTCTAAAGGCTGAATTACTGAATCTTACTTAGCTACTGTTTTTTCTACTGGGGCATAAATTCTCAAATGTATCTAGAGTACTGCAAATATAATGACATATTCCCTTCTGCCAGTCAGCTAAGAGAGAAAGGTTACAAGTTCGGAAAATACTACTGAACCAAGCAGCTTATGATTTCACTTATAAACTTACAGGCAAACAAATATATTTTTTCAGTGTTGCGTAGAAAGATGTGAACCATTGCTTGGTAGTTTTGGGTCAGGCATCTGTGCTGAGATGATAACACTCAGGTCCAGTAAACACAGCATTACTGTGATATACAGGTTTCTTTTTAAGCCAACAAGATTACACTTAATTATGGCCCCAAAGAAGCTTAGTTAGATGTGTAATAGGCAAAAATAGAAGTGAAGAGGAGAGAGTCAGAGAAGGTGAATGCATGATTTTAAAAAATGCTTATCTGTGCTTTTGCTGTTCCTTTTCAACATATAAAAATGATTTGAAATTTTGATTCCATGAATACATTCAACGTTCTTTGCATTTCTTTGACCAATATATAATATATTTCCTAGACAAGGTGTATATTGCTAAAATGGCATCAGGAATTTCATCATTAGGTTTAGATTGCAAGAATTTAAATATATCATGAAACTAAATGTTAATTCAGTTAAACTAAGATATTAACTTCTCTTAACATTTGGTAAAATTGAAGTCTCTTTTCACAGATTATCAACATGATTTGGGAAAAATGGCTGAAAAGTAAGCAAATAGAATAATAGCCAATGTAACCAAATTGCCTCTGAAATCCACTCAGTTGAGACTTAGAAGAATTTAAAAGTCACAAGCAAGTTTGAAAAGCTGTTTACAATACTGCTTACACTGTGAGACATTTCAGCCATTAACAATGCATTTGACTATAATACCCAATACAATTTTCTGACATAATTACTTGGGGCTTACAGACCTAGGACGATTTTTGAGCTTTAGAAGATAACATGTTTGAGCTTCTGAAGCAAACAACTCTATGATCAACTTAAAATCGATAATAGTATTTTATTTTAGTCATATTCGTTGTCATCTAGAATTCTGATAGGCATCATTATTTTGTAGTATTAATCAATATTCTATGCTATGTGTCAATATAGAAAATTATAAACATCAGTTCCATTACTTGAAAATAGTTTGTGAGTTCTCATAAAAGTCTTTCATCTATTTTTAACATTCTTGACTACAGGAGTTAGCAAATTTATCCTTTCTTTATAAGCATGTATCTTTGCCTAGGAAAGTCAGTTCACTTACTATTCAATCACCCACGTTAGAAAAACATCTACGGGTTTTTTCGTTGTTTTCTGTTTTGTTTTCCAGTTTCTTGGCTCATCAGAGTACATTTATAATGTAAAATATTTTGAATAGAATTTTATTACTCAAAATGTGGATTTGGAACAGCTGGTTTTCTAGTGTACACTTACATAGTTTTATAAAATGATAGGTTTTAAAAAGGAGTGCTTCCAAATACTACACTAATTTCCTTCCTTGCAGCTCGAGTTCTTACTCTTCCTGGTGTGTGTGTTCAGCTGGTTTTCCAAACCTTGGTCACAGTCTCACTGACCTTGGTTGCCTAGTTACAAAATCCTCTTTGTGATTTGTGAGATGCTTGCCTTGATGGAGAGCAATGTATTTTTTTTTTCCTAAAGTAAATTTAAGAAAGTTTCCATTTGAGAGTAGAACATGTTAAAACCAGCATATCTTGCCAAATTTAGAAATCGTACTTCTTAGGGAGTAAAATTACGAACAGGATTTTTTTCTGTCCAAATTCTATTTAATGTTAACAACATTACTTCCTGATTCTAGAGAATAAACATTTTAGACAGCTAGGTTGGCAACCCAAGCTCCTTAAAAAATGAGGCAACTTTATAAAACATGAAGTATAAATATAAAAATATGTGCTGAAAATTTATTTTATGTTCTTCTAAAGAAAAATTTTTCAAATGAATCAGTAATTTATAATCCACTTAGAGAAACTATATTTTTAATGATTTTTGAGGCTGGAAAAAATAGTCTGTGTTATGCATTTCATTCTGTTCATTATCAAAGTTTATTTCTCTTTCTAAAGTTCCATATCCCTATGCTAGAGTCAAAATATATTACTTAATTAGATAACTATTTATTCAAATTTTTATATCCATTTTCTCAATTGTTTTTCCCCAGAAAATAAGATTCACTAATATGTATACATATTTAAGCAGTGTTTTTTATGAGCTTACACAAATACACTAAGACAATAACACATGTTTGTTATAAGAATGTGGGTGCATGATTCTGGAGATTACCTTAAATAGGAGCCAATGAGGAAACAGCTTAAGCACCATGGTTCAGTTATGAAATAACAAGGTCATTGCATCATAGATGGAGTTTGCTACTTGGACACTTGAGCATGCAGTCCCACTGAAGTTAGTATAATTGGTACCAGCTGTTTAACGGCTGCTTTTTTTTTTTTGCTTTTTTTTTTTTTTTTTGGTTTTGGACAAGAGCCAACTTGACTTGAAAGCAATGCTACTAAAAAGAAGAGACTGAAGAGTGATGCCAATGTATATGTACGTATTTCTTTCAAGCCATTTTCCTGAA
Source organism: Cynocephalus volans (assembly GCF_027409185.1). Taxonomy (NCBI): domain Eukaryota; kingdom Metazoa; phylum Chordata; class Mammalia; order Dermoptera; family Cynocephalidae; genus Cynocephalus; species Cynocephalus volans. The sequence goes on from NC_084468.1 coordinate 121,342,967, forward strand.
GCAGTTCATCTCAAGGCCATGATGATTCAGACACAATAATAGTGGTGAAAGAGAAATGAGCTGTTTGACTGCTAAAAGGCAGCTGGACTAACTGAAGCCAAAATGAATGAAAAAAACACATTTCATTTTTAAACTTTTTCTTTATAGATGAATAATTTCCCTTCAGTGATGTGGTAAATAATTTATTTTTATCCTCCCCATATTTTCTGTAACATAACTTGTATAAGATTTATTTGTAACTAAGGCAAAAATGGTCCCTGAGTCTCCAAACTTTAGCTTCACTTCTTCATATATTTTTTACTTTCATTATTGACAAAAAGGTATTTTTTTCTGCTAGAATCTCTCTCTCCTCAATATCTTAGAGAAATAAAACATTGTATTCGTGAGACATATCTCATTATCTAAGAGCTTTATCCAAAGTCACACAACTACTTAATGTCAAACATGGATTAAAGAATTTTTTCTTCCCAGTTAATGTCAATTCTATTCTATAACATACTGGCCTCTTATTTGCAAAAAGTGACTTATTTAAAAATATAGTAATTTAAATAAACTGTAAATAACCATAATAGTTAGTGAAATTATGGTGAAGTTATAAATTAAATATTGTTAAACTAAAAAGGTAATTTTAATTTTGCACGACAGGAAACTCCTAAATGTGCCAAAAGTATTAGAAAGTATGCAGAAATTTTTAAAAGGAATAACTTGGCAGCAAGGTAGTCAAAAGGATGCTAATACTGGAAACAGGAACAATAAGGAAAAATACATAGAAATAAATTTAACCAAGGAGGTGAAAGTGCTCTGCAATGAGAACTACAAATCACTGCTGAAAGAAATTAAAGAGGACACCAAAAGGTGGAAAGACATTCCATGGTCTTGGATTGGAAGACTAACAATGAGAAAAGGTCCATACTATCCAAAGTGATCTACAGATTCAATACAATCCCATCAAAATACCAATGACATTCTTCACAGAAATAGAAAAAAATCCTAATACTTGTATGGAACAACAAAATACTCCAAATAGCCAAAATAATCAAGCAAAATAAAATAAATTAGAATAAAATAGAATACCTGGAGGTATTTAATTACTTGACTTCCAACTATATTACAAAGCTATAGTAACCAAAACAGCATGGTACTGGCATTACAACAGACACACAGACCAATGGAACACAATAGAGAACTTATAGCCAACCGATCTTCAGCAAAGGCAGTAAGAAACATACATTGGGGAAAGGACAACTTCTTCAATAAATGGAGCTGGGGAAACTGAATATATTTGTAGAAGAAGAAAAGTAGACCTGTACCTTTTGTCATATACCAAAATCAACTCAAAATGGATTAAAAACTTCCATTTAAGAACTGAAACTATAAAACTCCTATAAGAAAACATAGGAAACACTTCAGGAAGTAGGATTGGGCAAAGACTTTATGAATAAGATTCTGAAAGCACAGACAGCAAAAGAAAACATAAATAAGTGGGATGACATCAAATTAAAAATCTTCTGCATGGCAAAGGAAATAATCAACAGAGTGGAAAGAAAATATTTGTAAATTATACATCTGACAAAGGATTAATATCCAGAATATACAAGGAACTCAAGCAACTTCACAGGAAAAAACCAAATAATCAATTATAAAAATGGGCAAAGGAGCTGAATAGACATTTTTCAAAGGAAGACATACAAATGGCCAACAGGTACATAAAAAATGTTTCAACATCAGTAATCATCAGGGAAATGCAAATTAAAAACACTTTGAGATATCATCTTACCCCAGTTAGGCTGGCTGTTACCAAAAAGACAGAGAATAACAAATGCTGGAGAGGATGTGGAAAAAGGGGAACTCTTCTACACAGTTGGTGGATCTGTAAATTAGTGCATCCACTATGTAAAACAGTATGGAGGTTTCTCAAACAACTACAGAAAGAAATGACACATGATCCAGCAATCTCACTACTGGGTATAAACCCAAAGGAACGGCAATCATGATGTCAAAGGGATACCTGCACGCCCATGTTTACTGTAGCTCTATTTACAATAGCCAAGATAGAGAACCAACCTCAATGTCTATTGTCAGACAACTGGATAAGGAAAATGTGATTTATAAACACAATGGAAAACTACTCAGTCATTAAAAAAGAATGAAATTCTGCTATACACAACAACACAGATTAGCTTGGAGAAAATTATGTTAAGTGAAATAAGCCAGGCACAGAAAGAGAATTCCCACATTTCCTCACTCACAAGTGAGAGCTAAAAAATAATACATAAACAAGAAAGAAAGAAGGAGACAGAAAAAGAAAGAAAAAGCAATCACAATAATACATTGAACTTCAAAAGCAGAGAACAGAACTATGGCTACTAGAGGTGGAAAACAGGGAAGGAGAGAGGAGGTAGTGAGAAACTGGTTAAGGGTCACAAGGAAGGATCACATTTTGTAATGATGAATGTTCTAACCATCCTGACTTGATCATAACATATTGTACACAGGTATTAATCTTCAATTCTGTACCCACAAATATGTATAATCAATTATAATTCAATTTTAAAAAATCGAAAGAAACAATCATGAAACCATGGCAAGAATAAAAGTATATCCCATTTAGAAGAGAGAAGAAGAAATAAACATTAGAAAATTTATGAAGAAAGAAGTAAGGGATTGAGAAAAATTTGAGAAAATGAATAAAAAGTATTGCTGCATTAAAAAAGAGTTCATATTTCAGATAATGAACCATTCATTTAACAAGTATTTATTGAGCACCTGCTATCTGCTATTCAATCTTCCACCCATTGTGATTAAGAAAAAAGTAGTGTGTCACTGATAGAAATGGACACGATTGTAGTTACCATCTTTATCAGTTGCTCAGCATCTTTGCCCTTCATCATATTTGTTTGACTTTTTCACATTCCTTATGTCTCTGGAAGAACCTGGAAGGGAATAATTACCTGCTGTATAGAGTCATAAATAGAAGGTTTCTGTTATTATAATACAGAATATTTTACAAATAAGTAATTTAGCATCCTTGGAGATTAAAAAAAAAATGAATTGCCTTAGATCACTTTTTTAAAAAAGTTACCCCCTCTTCCCTCTTCCTAAATCTTCTACAAGTATCTTCTACTTTCTCCATTATCAGGGATCTTACCTTTTCTCTACGTATTCTGAAGGACCCCCGAGTCAACATGTGAATTATGAGCAGAGGAAAATAGATGAATTCAGTCCTTCCTAACTCACGCCATGAGCTAATTAATTGAGTACTCTTTGCAAAAGATTCCTTAAATTGAGAATAAATAAGACTGACAAGGAGAGAAGTATTGGTATTCACTCATGTGCCATACCTCTAATTTCTCTCTCATGATGCTAAAGCAGGATACTTTTATAGCTAGGTCAGGGTTGGCCAATATTGGCTACAATGCAGCTTTTCTTGCACCACAGGTTTACAAGTAGGTGGAACCACAACTTCAGGTATTTGTGAACAACAACAACAACAAATAGATATACTCAAAGTTTCTTAACCTTGGCACTACTGACATTTTGGGCCAGACAATTCTTTTTTTTGTGAGGCACTGCATTGCACACTGTAGGGTGTTTAATAGCATCACAGTCCTCTACTTACTAGATGCTAGTAGCATGCACCCCCCACAAGTTGTGACAACCCAAATGTCTCCAAGACATTTCAAACGTCCCCTGGAGGTGAGGGGAAAATCACCCCCAGATGAGAATTGCTAGTATAGCTGTATCTCATTCCATCATGCAAACATCCAAAAGCAGTTCAGATTATGGGGTCAGGCAGATTGACCTGTACTCTCAGCCTTCATGATGCTTTCCTCTATCTGTGGATCAAAAGCATACCTTAAGTTATTATATCAGAAGTAAGTTCTTTCTTCTTTATGGAGAAAATACTTTTAAGTCTATTTATTGGAATCAAGAACTGGAATCTTAGTGGTTCAGGGGATTTATCTTCTTAATAAGATGAAGTATATTAACATAGAAACTAAAATATTTTCATAGTATTTTTCTGCCAGTAAAAGTCTTTGCATGGTATAGAGTAAAATTATCTTACTGGCATACAAATTCTCTTTCTTTTTGATCCTATTGCATAAATTCATGAAGCAAACATAGGTATACTCTTTTTTCTCATCCTTCAAATCCAAATAATCACAGAGCTTTAAACCAATTGATCAAATTTACTTTGAATTCTCCTAGTTAGAAATATGCTGTACTTTTGTAAGACTGAGGAACAGAAAATAGAGAATTTACAGCAATAAGATTAAGAGGTCCTATACTGTAGGTGAATAACTGCACCCATAGTTTCTAGATACAAGGTATCCTTGTATATTAATAATAGCTTTTCTGTATGACATATGACATTCCATAGGTAAACTGAAATATCAAATATGTTTAAGATATAACTTGACATATGCTATATTTGAGGGGAAAGAAAACAATTATTTTATTTTCTTTGAAGATAGTCTTCAATTTTTCATTTCTATTATCCTGCAGTACATGACTCCTTACCCATTTCCATATGAAAATCATCCCTTTTAACTGTATCAGTAAAACTCTGGGATTTTGTCTAAACTGTTCGTAGTAGATTACTACCTGTCAGAGATAACTATTACAATGGGAAGATTAAAATTTGTGTACATGGGTCCAACATCATGCCAGAGAGGCTGACACAGGCTGCAGTTGAGACCCATGTATTCGTACCGTGTTTTTGCTTCTGATTTATCATGTAGGCACAGTGAAGAGCTAATCATGTGTTTGTTGACTCCCATTCAAAACCTTAAGCATTCCACAATAGATGGTTAGTAGTTTACAAATTGAAATGATTTCTTAAGGCACTGTCTTATTTATATATTATGTATTTTAGAGCTTAAGAGAAAGTAATGGATTCTAACATTTACTGTACACTCACCATTTATGAAATGCAATTTAAAAAAGACATATTGCTGATTTTTTTAAGCCTGCACCCAAGTAAAGTTTTTCCCTCATGGAATACTCAGTTGGGAGTTTATAGTCTTAATCTAGTAATGGGCCCATCTTTTTAGGCATTTTGGAAAACCTCTTTTGGAAGTAGTTTTTAAGTCTGAGGTATGTTTTATTGACTTGCTCATTAGTACTGAACTTTATATTTCATTTGAGAAAAAAGATGGAGCTCATTTGTAACCAAAACGCATGAATAATGTAAGTGATGGAGTTGGGTCATGCCATTTTTAGCTCTCAAGTAGTCTGTGTTTTTAATAGTTCTAACATTGATTTTTTGTTTTTGCACAACTCACATATTTGCAAGAAGATACAATAAGAGAAGTTTTCCAAATTCTTCCTGTAATGGAATAAACAGACTTTTTCCCAAGATGTCCATTTTATAGGACAATACCCTGTTAAAGGAGTACATTTAGACATGCTTATGGAAAGAGATCATTTACAGTCACACTTTGTAGTTCACTTAGGAAAAAAAGATTGCACAGGAGCAGGATCTAGCTTCATGGGTGTCATCTGGCTTCTCAGAGATCTACCAGCACATCCAGAGGTGGCACTTTGACACTGTTGGTATCAATAGATTTTTAATTTTTTTTTTAAAATTTTTTTCCCAGAGGGCCAACTAGAGAGGTCTGGTGCTAGTCCCTTCTCCATAAAAAGAGAACTAAACAATAGACAAACAAGGGAGGTTCAGGGGAGATTGGGTAAGGGACTCAAAGAATAATTATGGTTTGTAATAATGAGTATGCTAATAGTATTGATTTGATCAATACATGTACACAGGTGATGGTAGTCAATGCTGTACCCCCAAAATATGTATAATCAATTATCCTTCAATTATAAAAAAAGGAAAAAAAAAAAAAAAACAGAAGAACAGGTATATTTTGACAGAAACAAGAAAATATGGTACAGAGCACCAGGAGAGAGGAAATTCTTGTGAAGCATGGAAGATGGGAACAGGGAACAGCAGGACAGATAGAAGGACTGAGGTTCCACAGTCTGAACTCACATAGTACCCCTATCCAAGGCAGACCTCTGTAGTGCTGCTGGGCTCAGCTGCACCCTTGCAGGCTCATATCAGGCTCACCAGCGATTGAGTAGCAGCTTTCCCTTTCTACAACATGCCTCCAGAGAGCCACTAGGTCCTGCACCATTCACACAGGCCTGCTCCAGGCTCAATAGCTGAGCCAGGGGCCCTCTACAGAGCTCCCAGGACCTGTTGCCTCAGTGTTTTATATCTGCTCCCAGACCAACAGCAGACAAGGTAGGGTCTCTGACGCCCCAGGGCAAGCCTCTTTACAGCTACTGGCCTCAGCTACACCCTTACATACTTGCATCAGGCTCAACAGCTGATCAGGTGGCCACCTTCAGAGCTGCCAGGCCCTGTGACATCTTGTACACCTACTCCCAAACCAACAGTTGATGAGGTAGCCACTTTTCCTCTCTATAGCACCCCTCAAGAAAGCTGCTGGGTCCTGTAGCATCTACACAGGCTTGCTCCAGACTCAACAGCTGAGCCACTGGCCCTCTACAGACCTATGAGAACTGCTGAGACAGTATCCATCTACTCACTGACTGACACCCACCCCAAGAAGAAACACACCCCAACAAGAAACTGCCAAGGGCCCCTCCACATAAGCCACAAAGGCACTCATCAACAACTCTAAGATTGAGTACCATTGAAGGTGTCACACCAAGACTGCACTACCACATTCATACAGATCCAAACTTAAAATGCCCAACCCAACTATCAATAGAGAATACTTCTGCAGGAGTCTCTCCCTTCAAAAGTCATTACAAGAATTAAAAGATGTGACTACACTACCAGATGCCCAGAGGTCAAAGATATGAGCAGCACGAAAAAAGCAAGGAATGTCGACTCCTCCAAAAGAAGACAACAGATCCAACAGGAAATAGATGAATTCCCTGAGGAAGAATCCCAAAGGGCAATAAGGAAAATCAAAATGATGGATTAAAAAAATCGATAGAAATCACAATGAAATCAGAAAGAAATTTGAGGACATGTATGAGAGATTCAACAAAAAGTTATAAGCAATAAGAAGAAATCAAGCAGAAACCATAGAACTCAAGAATTCACCCGAAGAAATACAAACTACAACTGAGAGTATAAACAGCAGGCTAAAACAAGCAGAAGGAAGAATCTCTGAACCAGAAGACAGGTTTTTTGAATTAACACAGTTGGACCAAATAACAAAAAAGAATAAACAATTTAAAGAATTGAAGAACACCTGAAAAATCTTTCTGATATTATTAAGCATACAAACATCCATGTTATAGGTATACAGGAAAGGGAAGAGAAAGGAAAGGGCATTGAAAGCCTACATAATGAAATAATAGCTGAAAAATTCCCAAATATTGGGAAGGGTATGGTCTTACAGATCCAAGAAGCTCAAGGATACGCAAACAGATTAAATCCAAAAGGACCTCGCCAAGACACATTGTAGTCAAATTATCAAAAGTCAAAGACAAAGAAAGAATTGTAAATACAGCAAGAGAAAAGTGTCAAATTACCGAAAAGGGAATACCCACCAGGCTAACAACAGACTTCTCACAGAAACCCCGCATTCCAGGAGAGAGCAGTATGACATATTCAAAGTGCTAGAAGTAAAAACTTCCAACCAAGATTTGTATATCCAGCAAAACTTTCCTTCAGAAATGAATGAGAAATAGTAACTTTCCCAGACAAATAGTGTGAATACAAAAGCATATCAAAAACATTATACAGCATGATCAAGGGGGGTTCATTCCAGGGAAGCAAGGATAGTTGAACATACACAAATCAATAAATGTGATACACCACATTTCAAAAGCAAGAACAAAAAACACATGATTACCTCAATAGACACAGAAAAAGCAATTGACAAAATTCAGCATTGCTGCATGATAAAGACCCTTAACAAATTAGGTATAGAAGGAAAATTTCTCAACACAATAAAATCCACACATGACAAATCCACTGCCAACATCATCCGTAATGGAGAAAAATCAAAAGATTTTCCTTTACGAACAGGCACAAGACAAGGATGCCCACTCTCACCACTCCTACTCAAAATCATATTGGAAGTAATTAGCCAGTGCAATCAGGCAAAAGAAAAAAATAAAGGACATCCAAATAGGAAAAGACAAAATCAAATTGTTACTGTCTGCAGATGACATGATCATATATACAGAAAAACCCATAACCTCTACCAAAAATGCCTAGAGCTCATAAACAAATTCAGTGAAGTTGCAGGTTACAAAATGAATACCCCAAAATCAGTAGCATTCTTACACACCAACAACAGACAAGCAAAAATTAAATCAAGGAAGCAAGCCTATTTACAATAGCTACCAAAAGAATAAAACATCTAGGTACAAGTTTAATCAAATAGGTGAAAGATCTGTACAATGAGAACTACAAAATTCTGCTGAAAGAAATTAAAGAGGACACAGAAAGGTGGAAAGACATTCCTTGTTCATGGAAGAGTTAATGTTGTGAACATGTCCATACTACCCAAAGTGATCTACAGATTCAATGCAATCCCCATCAAAATACCAACGACATTCTTCACAGAAATAGAAGAAGCAATCCTAACATTCATATGGAACAACAAAAAATCCCAAATAGCTAAAGCAATCCTGAGCAAATAAATAAATAAATAAAACCTGAGTCATTATACTTCCTGACTTCAAATTATACTACAAATCTAAGTAACTAACACAACATGGTACTGGCATAAAAACAGACACACAAGTGGACTAATGGAACAGAGTACAGAACACAGAAATCAACTCAGGTACTTACAGCCAACTGATCTTTGAGAAGGGCAATAAGAATATAAATGGGGAAAATACCAGCTCTTCAGTAAATGGTGCTGGGAAAATTGAATATCCATGTGTAGAAGAATTAAATTAGACTCATACCTCTCACTATATACTAAAATCAACTCAAAATGGATTACAGACTTTAATATAAGACCTGAAACTATAAAACTCCTAGAAGAAAACATAGGGGAAACACTTCAGGAAGTAGGACTGGATAAAGACTTTATGAGTAAGACCCCAAAAGCACAGGAAACAAAAAAAAAATAAGCAAATGGGATTATATCAAACCACAAAGCTTCTGCACAGCAATCAACAGTGAAAAGACAACCTACGGAATGGCAGAAAATATTTGCATACCATACATCTGGCAAGGGATCAACATCTAAAACATACAAGGAACTCAAATAACTTCACAGTAAAAAAACAAATAATCTGATTAAAAAATGGGCAAAGGAGCTGAATAGACATTTTTCAAGAGGACACATATGAATAACCAACAAGTACATGAAAAACAGCCCAACATCAACAGGCATCAGGGAAATGCAAATCAAAATCACACTGAAGTATCAGTTCACCCAACTAGACTGGTATTATCAAAATGACTGAGAATAACTAATGTTGGCGAGGATGTAGAGAACGGGAACTTTTCTACACGGTTAATGGGACCATAAATTAGTACAGCCATTATGGAAAACTGTATGGAGTTTTCTTGAAGAACTACAGATAAAACTACCATACAATCCAGCAATCCTACTTCTGGGTCTATACCCAAAAGAATAGAAATCATCATGTTGAAGGGATACCTGCACCCCTTTTCATCACAGCCCTATTCACAATAGCCAAGATATGGAACTAATCTAAATGTCCACCGATGACAACTAGGTAATAAAAATGTGGTATATACACACAATGGAATACTCCTCATCCATAAAATGAATGAAATTCTGCCATCCACAGCAATGTGGATAAGCTTGGAGAAAATCATGTTAAGTGGAATAAGCCTGGCACAGAAAGAGAAACAGCACATGTCCTCACTTATAAGTGGGAGCTAAGAGGAAGGAAGGAAGGAAGGAAGGAAGGAAGGAAGGAAGGAAGGAAGGAAGGAAGGAAGGAAGGAAGGAAGGAAGGAAGGAAGGAAGGAAGGAAGGAAGGAAGGAAGGAAGGAAGGAAGGAAGGAAGGAAGGAAGGAAGGAAGGAAGGAAGGAAGGAAGGAAGGAAGGAAGGAAGGAAGGAAGGAAGGAAGGAAGGCCAGACTACAATAAAACATTGAATTGTCAGAAGGAGAGAAGAGACCTATAGTTACTGCAGGTGGGAAAGGGGAAGGGGAGGTGGGTTAAGGAGTAATTAATTGGGTAAGGAACACAACAAAGAATCATGATTTGTAATGATGAATATGCTAATAATATTGATTTGTACATCACATACTGTACACAAATACTTATAGTCAAGTCTGTAGCCCATAAGTAGGTATAATAATAAAAAAAAAAATCTGGTAGATAGAAAAAGATAAAAATAAAAAATAAAAAATTTTTGAAAGACACAACACCTTTCCCTGTGATCTTCTAACTTGGTTCTTACCCTTATAAAATTACCCTTCTACACTGTTATGTAAAGTTTTATTTAGCGTGGGAATTATTTGAGCTTAAACAGTTAACATAAGCTGATAATTCCCTGTTTGCCTTGCTTCTCTAATAGGCAAGAGCTGGGCATTTGGCCAAGAAGTGAAATGTTGGCTATAAATCCAAAACTTAAGAAATACATCCTAGTTTTTCTATTGCTGCCTTAAATTGGGGAAGCAAAAGTGGCATTTTAAAATTGACTCTGAATGTTTGTAGAAAACTCAACAAGAAGTGAGTTTCTTCTGGAGAGCCTGTGAAACCAGCTATAACTGGATGACTGTAATTTTGGTGAATTTAGTTCCATGGAAAATTAGAGATTTTCTCTAAACCCTTTTTAATTATATATCTTCAGAAAGGACTTCTTTGTCTTTTGAGGCTAGGCCCATACTAACTTGAACACTGGAAATTTTGAGACACAGTTCTTTTATAATCTTATTAAATTGTTGATCTTAATATTTCTCTCTTTTTTTAAACTAATGTCTTAGTAATAATAATTGGGGCTTCATATAAAGCATAATCTGTTAAAAATCCTTAATTAATAAAACCAGAGTAAATGAAGCATCACTTTAAAATTTATTCATAAATTTATTCAGTATATATTTTTATCAAGTATCTTTTTTGGTTTGGACATTATGCTAAAAGTTAGAGCTACAACTGTGAGACAAAAATAAATAGAGTTCCTACCCTAATGGATCTCAAAGTTTATCAAAGTCAAGACAATATCTAAGAGAACAGTTATCTTTTAAGTTATACATCTCAGGTTTCTTTAAATCATCACATATAGATAAAGGCAGTCAATGATACTATCATCATTATTACTATCTTTGAAATAGATATTTATAATAATAAAGCATATACATATATATTAATTTTGAAGAATTACTTTCATGATCATGGAATATTATAAATTGGATAATACCATATATAGCGTTGATAAGAAGCAGTACTATAGCTTAATTATGATCTCAGAAATTTAATTTCTACACATTATCTTTGTTCCTTTACACAAAACAAATAACACTGAGTGTATCACCTATTTGTTTGGTTGGTTTTCTCAATAGAAACAGAGGAAGCTCTAATTTTACAAAAGTAAAGACAGAATTTTGCCCTTAATTAGAATTTCTTTGATAACTAAGACTAATTAATTATTATTAATGTTGTATATGCATAGATACTACATGTATTGTTTACTGACATGCTCTGCACTTCCACCAGATACATTTTTGTTAATCATGTCTCTTATAAAATAAGAAGCCAGAAACCTCTGACGCAGATCCAGTTTTTAAATACAATTAAGCAGGGAGGAATAAAGAAGGTATATGGTGAAAAAGACTTCACCATTTCAAACAATAAATTATTGCAAAACATGTTGAAAAAACAGAAATTCATACTAATTTTGTGTTTAATCTAACCAGTGTTAAATATTTAACTAAAATATATTTTTATTATACTTCCAATTTCATGCAGTCATAAAAAAATTATCGTTGTTGTTTTACATATTTTATGTTAATTTGAAAATGATACAAGCTTTTTCTAGAATGGAACAAAATTATTTTTGTAAAAAATGAATTTTTCATTCCTTTTATCTTTCACACTTAAATCAGAGATCAGAGTTAATTTCAATATATGATACCAGATATATTAAAGTTTAGAAAGTTAACAGTACATATAGATTTCTTAAATATAATTTTTTGTTTAGTTTTTACTAAAACCACATTTTAAATAGAATTTTCCAATTTAGAATAATAATTCATTTCATAATGTCACCAATGTATACAGTTTCTTTCTTCAGTGTAACTGAAAGAACTTTATTAATCATTTCTGCATGCCGGAAAAAAAATCTATAATGAAGGTAGAGGACAGAAACTATTATAACTGTCTTATGGACTGTAGAGTTGAGAATCAGCAAGTTATATCCAAATTTATTTGGCTTCCTACGTGTAGTTAAAAGTAGCATGATATTGACCATAAATACAAAAAGTATTGGGTGCTGCTAGGTCATTTGAATGACAACACAATTTTCTTAACTCTTGTGAATGGCACTGTAATGGGCAGATAAATTTGAAATATGCTGATAGTGAATCACAATGCAATGATGAAGGAATCATATATTATGAATAAAAAACAAATATGCTATTCTAGAAAGTAAATGGTAATTCTATATATGGCATTGTAGAAATAAATAGAAAAAGAGGTTATTTCCCCTGAATAATTTGACTGATGAAAAAAATAGATATGCTCTATCTCAAAATTATATGGTTATGTGATTGTGGTGACTATTTTTCATTACAACAAACTAAACAAACCAATGTAACTAATAAACAGCAGTTAAAAATGTATAATGTTTTCTTTTTCCCTTTAATAGTCTCTTTAGGATATTCAAAAATACTTTTAATGGTTATCTTGTAGATATAATTAATCTATTGGTAACTGCCAAAACTCATTATCAAATCTTCATTTTAGTTTTTTTATTGCTGTTGTTGCTGTTGTTTATGATTTACTTTTTTATTTTTATTTTTTTAATTTATCAATATAAATGTAGTTGATTTTTGTGTCCCTTTTCCAACTCTTCTTTCTCACTTCCCTCTCCCCTCCGTCAACATCATATCTGTTCACTTGTCTTAACAGGTTCACGGAATTGTTGTGATCATTGTGTCTTCTTCCCCCCTCTTCATTTTAGTTTTCATTGGTGAGTATAATTAACAAATATATATACGAGGTTTTATATAACTTTTTCTGTCAACACTTTTCTAGAGTGACAACCTGGTAGGATAATAGTCATTGGATTAATAATTCTGTCTGATTAAAAGTGATTTTGGTATGAATTCTGATTTACAAATCTATCTTAAAAGATAGATTAGGGAAACAGAAAATATCACAGGAAAATAAGATACAAGAAAATTTAAAGGGGAAATATTGTTATGGTTTGCTAAAAAAAATTACTATTAGCTATGTAGTGTTTGCTTTGGACCTTGAAGAATAGAAAAGTAGGCAATTGGAAATATGAAACTTGAAATATAGATTTGAGAATTGTCTTCATTAAGGGATAGTTGGAATCTCATGATTAGATAAAATAGAAAAAGAAGGGAGAAAGACAACTCTGTAGAAGGTATGCAGCTTGTTCTATACAAGGTATGAAACTTGAATTATATAATCATTTTATCAGCTACACTGTGGTGCAGGTTTTATTTCCACTTATTACAGAAGAATAAACTGAGTCTCAAACAGGATATTTAGTCTGTCAAAAATTCCAAAATATATAATATAAAGTATAAATAAAGGAATAGATCTGGTGGGACCAACTCCAAAGTTCATGCTCATAGACAGAAGAGAACACATAAGTCGTATATGCAGAAGATAAAATAACAAGCAGGGAAAAACAAGATGTGGAATATGCTACATATTTCCTACATTCTGATTTTAACTGATACCTTCATTGATATTTTCTTTTCAAGCTTGAATCTAATTTGCCACCATCAATGCCTTTATTATGGGCGCAAATAAGAGAGACTACAATTGACTTGTTTTCTTGAAGAGTGAGATAGTTGCCCTCAGGTTAGGTGACATAATTGATCCTGCAATATAGATAAATAGAGTTCAGCATCCACGTCAATAATTACTATTAACGATACTCCTCAGTGATTCACTCCTAGCACACCCCTGGTGTTCTCTTTTCCCTTCAGACATCCAAGGTGAAACTTTGTATCAGCAATATTTGAATGGTTGCCATCTCTGTGTTTGTAGTTAAGAGAAATCATGCTCCCTTTTAGGTAAAGTCACATAAAGATATCTAAGGAGCACTTTATCCTGGAGCAGAGCGTGGATAGTCATTAAGTCACTAGGCTTTGTACCTGAGGTTCAAGTCTTGGTCAGTACTTCCCACAGGAATGACTTTAAACAAGCTGAGTAGCTATTATATAATGATAGCTACCATTTATTGAGTTCCTACGATATGCTAAGTACTTCACTGAAAAATTTACTCCAATTTTCTCAAATCTGTGCAACTCTTCAAAGTAGCTATTGCATCTTTCATTTTACAGTGAAGAAAACCGATGATAACGGAAGTTTAAGTTAGATCTAACTCCAAATTACTTTCTGTAAATTGCTATGCTAAACTGTCTTTCTCCGGAATTATGGTATATCTGTTCTTTGGCACTTCTCATTTATTTTCACTCCTTTCTTAATCATGAGAACCTAAATCAATGGAATAACCTTCCTACCAATCTTGTAACCTCAAAATCTTCTTTTGGCTTCTTTCCATCAATACATAAGACTCAAGTCTTTCCTATCTCAGAAATCTCCTTTCATTCACAGACAGACTTCATCATTGCCAGTATTGCCTCCAATCTGGTTGACTTCTCAGTCCCCAGTTGAACACAATGTGGTGTCTGCCCCCATCTCTCCAGCAAAATAAACAGCTTCCGCAAATTTCAAATAATAACTTTTTACCGAACCATATAAATTCTACTTGGTTATTTCATTTGACTACTCTACTTGGCAGTATGTCACAATCTTGACTACACCCTTCTCTCAAAACATACGAAACGGTACATAATGCATGGACAATGGATTTAGTTTACATGTGTTTGAATAACATTTCTTCTCCTAACTATGAAACTCTGGGCAATATTTTAAATTCTTTCTTTTAAAAACTCATAGATATATTTGCTGGAGACAAAAAAACACAACACATACACACACAAAAATCTGCTTGCATACAGAGAATTAAAAATAAAAAACAATAGGGAGTGACTGGTGCCTACTTCAGATTGGGAGAGCAGGAGGGGGGTTTTCGGCTGATACATGAGAAGAGTTGGCCACGTGAAGAGCACTGGAGAAATAATGACCTCAATCAGAGGGTTGTTTAATATTATACCAAATATGTGCTGTGGAAATATTATGCACATATTAAAATTAATGAATTAGATCTATATTAATTTATTGAGAAAAAGACATTATATTTTTAAACTAAGCAAGTTGTTACAGAAATTATAAAAAATATATACATAAATGTGTATAACAGCCTTTACTGGGAAGAACTCTAACAACAAACCTTGCTTATATGTGTACATATTTTTATTTATGTTCTTATGATAATTCATAGAGGTACGGAAAACACAAGTCACGCTGTTATTATTGGTTAATTTAGTAAGATAGAGGGAGATTAAGAACATTTGTCTGGGCCGAGCCTGTGGCGCACTCGGGAGAGTGTGGCGCTGGGAGCGCAGCGACGCTCCCGCTGCGGGTTCAGAATGGCCGGTGCACTCACTGGCTGAGTGCCAGTCACGAAAAAGACAAAAAAAAAAAAAAAAAAAAAAAAAGAACATTTGTCTTATACTTTGGATTGATTTCTAGCTTATGTATGTACTACTTTTATAATTTATACAGATATTATCCTTTCAAAAGAAATATAAATTAATTTTACAGAATAAATGTAATAATGTCACTCAGATTTCAAAAGAAAATATTTTGTTACTATTTTCTGTCTTCTCTACCCATAGTCTCATTTCCAATCTTGTTCTTTCAAACTTACATTCATCATAAGTTGTTTATTTGGAAATTTCTGTGATCCATGGTATCTCAATTTTAATTAAAGTTTAAGACATTTTAAGTGTATAGTTGTGCCCCATAGAGCCCTATAATGCTTGGGATATGTAGCCCTTTGGTGGATGAGACAAACACAACTTCTTTTTTAAAAAATGAGAATTGTATCACCTCAATGAAAAACTTTTTTTTCCAGGTTTCTCTGCTTTCTCTGGATATTACAAAGTACTGCAACATAATCAAATAACCAAATGATGCTTATTTATCATCGTAATATCACTAGTGCTTTGCTAGCCGCAGTACCCCCCAAAATTAAGCAGCCATTATCACTTTATCCCTGCTACTCAGAAACTAATAAAAACACATTAATAAAGTATAGTTAAATATAAAGGGCTGAGTAACAAGATGAAGCAATAGAAAAAGTAAACATTATACAATTAAATGCATAATCCACAAAATTCTCATTATTGGGATTGTTCTGGCTACAGAAAGAGCCAGAATTATGATTAGAGAAAAGAGAATGAATAAGGCCAAAATATATGTGTACAAAAAAGACATGTACATTGTATCAGGGCATGTAAAGGTGTCATAGTAAATGATCAACTCTTACATAAAGAAATACGCTGAGTATCTGAACTCTTCAACAAAAACAAAACAAAATAACTTACAATAAAACCCCACACAGCAAACACAAATTGCACATTATGTGCAGGACACAGTCAAGCAAACAGAATTGACCACTGTCTAAAAGTGTCCAATGTATCCTAGATTTCATAAATGCATGTGTTCATTGACAGTATAAAGGATCTGTAACAATATGTAAGACTCATCCACTTGGCTTTTAATGTACACAGAACATTATGTTAAGTTAGAGGATTAGGCAAGATGGCATGAACCCCATCACTTAGGTATTATTTGAAAAGATCTGAGACAAAACCCACTGCTGATAGCCAATTCTCCATGGGTTTCATATTTCATTACATTTTTGAACAAGACTGTTGACTGCTTTTGTTAAGAACTGTCTTTTTAAGGATGTTTGTATAGCAAAAAAGCCATGGAAATTAAAGACAGTGTCTCCCTGTAGAGCAAAGAGTAGGCAGGCTTATTGTCTAGTATAGTAAAGATAATGACTCCCTTAGGAGAAAGGAGAGACATGTTTATTTTCCATTGTAAAAGATCTGGATTCGCTAAGCTTAGAGTTTTTCTCTGTAATATAATCCACCTGGGCCCAATTGTGTGTCCCTGTGGGACTTGGGGCAAGAGAAACCAATGTAAGTAGACTGCTCTGCTGCTAACTGTGCCATGGTTAGTAAGGTCCTTTGTCTCTGACACAAGAGTCTCATGCCTTCCTTTCATCTATGAAACTGGGTCAGGCTAACCTGTTAGCTTAGAAATGAGGTAAAATCTCAGACTTCTCAACTGTGAGAAGTTGACAGTATTTGGTTACAAGGATGTGGTAATTACAGAGACAATGCTTTTTGGAACAGGGAGGATGAGGGCCTTGTGGGCCAAGTAAGGAGATTCAATAGAAGTCGGTGGGGATTGGTAGCAAACATATGATATTTTACAAAACTATCCATTTACAATGGGCTGGAAATTTTAGAAAGACAGAAAGAGAGAGAAACAGAGAGAGAGCTAGAGGGAGAGAAATAAATAAAGGGAAAGAGGGAGGGAGGGGTAGATGGGAAAAGGAAAGAAGGAAAAAAGGAAGGGACACTTTACCACTGATTATTTAAAAACACTGCTCTAAAAAACTTTTCTAAATCTGAAAATGTATGTAAATTATTATAACCAGATGTCATTCATGTTTTTGGTTAATAAATGTTTTGGTATGTCTAACATATGTAGTTTTAAGGTTTCCTTTGCTTAAAATATTTTGACTGTACAAAGTTCCTGATCTACAAAGTTTAGCTCTGGGCTTTTCATTATTTCTCATTAACAAGATTGACTCAGATACTCTCTCCAATCAAAGATGACTTTTATTTTCATATTTGTTACCAAACCATTCAATCTCTGCATATCCTTTCACATGTACATGATTTGCAGCAAAGTCATAGTATGTATGTGCTTCTATTACCTTTATTCTCCTTCCTTATAGGAAATACCCAAATCAAGAGATTTACTGCCAGTTTGGGATGATAACTTAAAATAAATGATGAAGAAGTTTCGATTTACTTAAGTAAGAAAAATATACGGAAAACTTGTTAAGATGAGCAATATTATTATAATTTTGGAGACCTTTTGTAGCTTCATTGATCAAAGGTTGGAAAGTATCTTAAATGAGACATTTCGGTTTTTACAGTGTCAAAGTCTACATTTTAAATTGGTCTCAACAAATTCTCTCAAAAAAGTAAAGAAGATGATTGAAAAGAATAATGACCATTTTTATGTGTCAGGTTTCATACTGAGTCTTTTCAATATTTGAGCTTCATTTTTTTAAAAGTATTCCTTGGTTAACTTTCATTAACCATAGCGTCTGATATCATTTAATAGGCATAGCATTTAATAGGCAGCTGGGTAAGAGGGAACATAGCAGAGTTAAAATTGCCCCAGAATAGTGAGGCAAAGGCTTATTTTGCTCCAATTTCACTGTTGTTCAACACAAATAAGATGTTATGTTACCAAACAAGATGTATATTAGCATACCTTTTGAATTCTTTTGCATGTATTATTAAGTATCAAAGATGTGCTCAAATTAGTATTGATCAGCTAACTAAATAGTCAAAAACAATATATGTGTATATGTGTGAGACAGAGGAAGAGAGAGAATATATACATATGTATATGTGTGTCTATATAAATAGACACACATATACATCTAATACACACACATTTGTAACATTAATCTGCAGAACTCAGCATTTAGTTTATCAACATTGGATTGATCCTAATACCTGACACTCAGTGTTATATACTGGAGAAGTTGAGTGACATAGGGAAAAATAATTTTGTTTCAAAACATGGTTTAAATACAAATTCATGATTTTTTTAGCATAATTGAATTCATAGTAATCTTTCCAGTTCTCTCTGAACAACACTGGACACTCTTTAGCTCAACATCCCACACTCTTTAAAGATCTTTTCCAAATACTTTTTAATCATTTAAATTCCTATAAATGTATACCGCATCATTCTTAAATCTGCATCTGTGTAATACTTTCCTGTTCTGATCTCTTGTTATTGAAGACTGAGTTGTATGTTTTTCATTCAATGCCCAGCTCAAGGAATGTATTTCATCTATTGTATCCTCTTTTTCCTCTGTTGTAGTCACTACCTCTCTACCAGGTTCTTCCTATTATAGTGGGATCTATTCAAGTTTCTGGCCCACAAAATGGGCTCCTTTGACTCCTGATGCCCCTTTCCTTTCCATCTCAGGCACACATCTTGAAATGATAGTTTTCACATTCCCACCTGCAATTCATAGGTTATGGCCATCTAGCTTTTACCCCAACCCTTCTTGCAAAGGGTCACAATGGTCTGATTTCTAACTTCAGCTGGCGGCTCCCTTTTTTTTTTTTTTTTTTTTTTAACTTGAACTTTCAGGTAAGTTTAACAGTTTCTTTTAAAACATTCTGAACCCACAGAGGCCATGACAGTGTTCCCTCCTGATTCTTCTCCTACCTCTCTTATTATTCTCTCCCTAGTGTTTTTTGTTTCATTTTTTTTAACTTGAACCCCTTCCTATGTCTTTCTCTCAAATGTCAATATGTTTGATAACTGATCCTTTAATTTTTTTTAGCAATAAAAATTCTCTTATAATTTGGCTCAATCATTTCAATAATAGCAATTAATCTCTTTTTCTAGCCCAAGCCCCTCACATTAACATTATGAAGCTTAGTTGATCCATGTTCTGTAAGTTACTAAGTATCTCCACCTGGATTTCTCAGAAATGTCTGAAGTGCATCATTTCTGAATTCAACTTACCAAATTCTCCCTGAATCTTCTCCTCATTCTGAATGCTCTTTTGGGTGACTCTTTCTAATTCCCAGATAGCAACTTAAGAGTCATGATAGATCCTTCCCCATCCATTTCCCCACATCAAATTGGTCAACTCCTGTCAATGGCTTCCTCAACATTTATCAAATCTATCTATTGTTCTTTTCTTTTACATGTTAATTAAACGTCTCATCAGCTCTTTTAAAAATAATTATCTTGTTAAAAAATAATTATTTTAAAAATAATTGTACATATTTATGGGGTACAGAACAATATTTCCATATATGTACACAATGTGTGATGTTCAAATCAGGGCAATTAGGATATTCATCACCACAAACAGTTATCATTTCTTTGTATTGAGAGCATTTGAACTCCTGCCTTCTACCCATTTGAAAACATACGATAAATTATTGTTATTTACAGGCACTAGCTCTACTATAGAACGGTCAAACTTATTTTTCCCAACTAGCTATATGTTTGTATCCATTAACCAACCTCTTCCTGGTATAATAGAGATTTTACACCTGCATTCCTTTATATATGATATTTCTATTAGGAATAGTTACACACGCACACACACGCGCGCACACACACACACACAAATTTTTCTCCTTACAGAACTTCTAATCAGCCTGGCATGGATAACTAGAAAAGCTCCTTTACAACTATACACAGAGTTAATCACTACCATATTTGTGATAGTGCTCTACATTTAATATGCTTCTTATTATTGAATTTACTATATTGAACTGCCATGTATGTGTCCATATTAAATTGGCCACCATAGTGTTCTAGAAGCTGCTTCATTCAAAGATTATCTTATTCAAAGTCAGGTAGTGCTACACCTTCGGCTTTATTATTTTTGCTCAGGATTGCTTCGGCTGTTTGGGCTCTTTCGTTGTTCCATATGAATGTTAGGATTGTTTTTTTTTTTTTTTCTAATCTCTGTGAAGAATGTTATTGGTATTTTGATGGAGATTGTGTGGAATCTATAGATAACTTTGGGTAGTATGGACATTTTAACGATGTTAGTTCTTCCAATCCAAGAGCATGGAATATATTTCCATTTTCTTGTGTCCTCTTTAATTTCTCTCAACAGTGATTTGTAGTTCTCATCTTAGAGATCTTTCACATCCTTAGTTAACTTTATTCCTAGGTATTTTATTTTTTTGGTTATTATTGTAAATGGGCTAACATTCTTGATTTATTTTTCTGCTAGTTCATTCTTGGAGTATAAAAATGCTAATGATTTTCATGTGTTGATTTTGTATCCTTCGACTTTGCTGAAATAGTTTACCAACCCTAAGAGTTGTTTGGTAGAGACTATAGGCTTCTCCATATATAGGATCATGTCATCTACAAATAGGGACAATTTGACTTCTTCTTTTCCAATCTGTATGCCATTTATTTCTTTCTCTTCCCTGATAGCTCTGGCTAGTACTTCCAATACTATACTGAATAGGAGTAGTGAGAGTGGGCATCCTTGTCTTGTTCCCATTCTTAAGGCAAAAGCTTTCAAATTTTACACATTCAGGATATTGGCAGTGGGTTCGCCATATATGCTTTTAATTGTGTTGAAGTTCTTTCCTTCTATATCTAGTTTGTTGAGAGTCTTTATCATGAAGGGATGTTGAATTTTGTCAAATGCTCTTTCAGCATCTATTGAGATAATCATATGGTTTTTGTCTTTGATTCTGTTAATGTGGTGTATCACATTTATTAATCTACATATGTTGAACCATCCTTGAACCCAGGGATGAATCCCACGTGATTGTTGTATAATAATTTTTTGGATGTATTGCTGTATTCTATTTGCTAACTTTATTGAGGATTTTTGCATCTATATTCATCAAAGATATTGGCTATAGTTTTCTTTTTTGTTGTATCTTTGTCTGGTTTTGGTAACAGAGTGATGTTTGCCTCATAAAAAGGGTTTGGGAGAATGGACTTCAAATTACACTACAATGCTATAGTAAACAAAACAGCACAGTACTGGCATAAAAACAGACACACAGACCAATGGAAGAGAATAGAGAAGCCAGAAATCAGCTCATATACCTACAGCCATCTGATCTTCAACAAAGGCATCAAGAACATACACTGGGAAGAAGACTGCCTCTTTGATAAATGGTGCTCAGAAAATTGGATATCCACATATAGAAGAATGAAACTAGACCAGTACCTCTCTCCATATACCAAAATCAACTCAAAATGGCTTAAAGAATTAAATATATATATATATCCTGAAACTATAAAACTCTTAAAAGAAAACATATGGGAAACACTTCAGGAATTAGGACTGGGCATAGAATTTATGAACATGGCCCGAAAAGCACAGGCAAAAAAAGGAAAAATAAACAAATGAGATTATATCAAATTAAAAAGCTTCTGCACAGCAAAGAAATAATTAATGGAGCAAAAAGACAACCAACAGAGTGGGAGAAAATATTTGTAAAATAGCATCCAACAAAGGATTAATATCCAGATAAACAAGGAAGTCAAGCATCTTACCAGTAAAATAACAAGTAACCTGATTTAAAATGGGCAAAGGAGCTGAACAGGTGTTTCTCAAAAGAAGATATATGAATGGCCAACAAACACATGAAAAAATGCTCAACATCACTCACCATCTGGGAAATACAAATCAAAACCACACTGAGATATCATCTCACTCCAGTTAGTCTAGCTTTTATCAAAAAGACAGAGAACAACAAATACTGGCAAGGACACAGAGAAAGGGGAATCGTCCTACACTGTTGGTGGGACTGTAAAATAGTGGAGCCATTATGGAAAAATGGTATGAAGATTCTTCAAACAACTACAGATAGAACTGCCATATGACCCAGCTATACCGCTGCTAGCTGTATACCCAAAGGAATGGAAATCATCATGTTGAAGGGATACCTGTGCTCCTTTGTTTATTGCAGCTCTATTTACAGTAGCCAAGAGTTTGAACCAGCCAAAATGCCTGTCATCAGATGAGTGAAAAAGGAAAATGTGGTATATTTACACAATGGAATACTAATTTGCTATTAAAAAGAAAAGAATGAAATACTGCCATTTGCAGCAACATGGATGAACTTAGAGAAAATTATGTAAAGTGAAATAAGCCAAGCCCAGAAAGAGAAATACCACATGTTCTCACTTACGTGTGGGAGCTAATAAAAATAAATACACAAACAAGAAAATAATACAACAATCACAATAATTTGTTGAACTTTTTAAGAGAAGAGAACAGAGTTGAGGTCGCCAGGGATGGAAAATGGGGAGAGAGAAGGCGGAAAGGGAAGTAGTGGTAAAGGTCTATGAAAATTGATTGCGCTGTATAATGATTAAAAAAAAAAATACTTTATTCTTTCCTGCAGGGACTCAAAGCATATATAGTATAAATAAATGAATAAGCATTTTTCTTTGTGAGAAATGATATGATACATTGTTAGCATGGAAAGGTGATGAACTATCATCAAAATATATACCAATAATATTTTATGAAGAATTGGGAGCATACTATAGGGAAGCTGAGTTCCCTCTGCTTCTCACTTAGAGTATAGACATGCTTCCCAGCAGGCTCTGTCATATTGTCATGACAAAAGTATCACATAGGACTATGTCTAAATTAAAATATAATCCTCTAATTGTAGGTGTTATTTAAAACGTAGACAAACCTCATTCTATATAAAAGTTGTATTCCAAAATTATTTTTTAATTCAGCCATTTAAAATTCAAATGCTTTTATTCTATGCAAGTAGTATGGTAGAATGTTCTTCATTTTTCCAGGGTGCTCATAAAAGGCGATTCTATCCATAAAATATCAGATTGTAATGGTAAATTCTATTTTAATTGCATGTAATTATTATTCTATAATAGGTGTTTTCAAAATTTTCCCCTTCTGAAGGACTGGGGCTCTCTATCTCTCACCAAAGTGTTCTTTAAACAATAAGTTGAAACTCTGGCAAGGAGTGTGATTTGGTTAAAGGTTGATATATCACAACAGATCACCTATATTTCTGTAGAAGTGAATGCAGTTGAAAAGATAATTTACTAGTTCAAACTCATGACTTTTGTACTCCCATTACATCCTACATATTGTGGTAGGTATCACAGAAGAATCACAGATGTCTAAGACACTGGCTAGGCTTTAAGAGCATTGGAAAAATGGGAACTCAGTGTTCCCACTTGACTATCACATGAAGTTCTCAACATATAATAATAAATGAGGCTAGAAAATGTGAGCTGAGGATTTTTTGTATGGGTTCTTGAATGCCATGTGAAGAATTTACCCTTAAATAGGATTCATTAAGATGCCAATGAAAGCTGTAGACATATACTTTGGGAACTTTAATTAGAAAGTGGTAGGTTTGAACACTTAGAAGAGAGAATAACTATTAGAGGACCAGTAGTAGACTGCTGCAGAAGTTCAACCTCTTTCCTTAAAATTGAGGACCAGTGATCAAATATCTACAGTGTAGGAACAAAAGCCTACACAGGTACAAAACTACTATGTGAAATTTTATATATAATGGTTTTATTAGACAAAGAGTATTACTAATCCTTAAAACAAAAATACTTACAGGAATTAATACACTTAAGGTATGCGAGAAAGCTTAAATATTTCACATTAGGTACTTTTATATCAGGCATCTAACAGCAAATAACTATGATTTAAGAAAACATCCCTTTTTCTTAGTCTGTCACAATGATGTATAATCAGGTTGTATGGAAATAAGTACCATGAGGATAAAAATCCTTTGAAAAGTAGGGGATTTCCCCTGTCTGTTATTTAGAAAACATGCGTAGTTGTGTAGAATATTGCAGGCATGTCAACTCTTGAAGCCTGAACATAATGCTTCTGACTAATAAAAAATCAAGTTAAAAAGAAAATTAGAGTAAAAAAGATGAAACTAACAGATGCTTAAAGAAATTCTGATATTAAGCATATTGACAAGCCTAATCTTTTGAATCCCTAAGATTTCATTCTGTTCTGGCTGCTTTTAAGAAGACATTCAGCTCCATGAAGAATAGTGATAATTAAGGACTTTGATGGCAAACTATATGCCATCACACTCTGGCATTTTCCTTTTCTACACTTGAAGAAATTCAAGCATGTAATGGTTTATGCCAAGGGTCTTTTCCTATCATCATGAAAAAAAAATTGGTTTATTGTTTTTTTCTTCCTACACACACACACACACACACACACACACACACACACACACACACACGAAAAATGCCACAAATATAACTGATAAGTTCTAATATACTTAAATATACATATTTTTAAAGCTAAATTCAGAACTTTGAGATTTTTCAAAGAATATTTTGACATAGAGAAAACACTCTAAATGTGAATAGCTCACTAGGTGTCATTTTCTAGGCAAGTTAAAAGCTATGGAATTTTGGACACTGAATCCTTATATATAACATTTAGGTATCTGTTCTTCCAATAATTTCCTTCCAGGCCCATGATCACACAGTCAAACTGCTTTTCACTGCGAGGAATCTGTGCATATTCTCACCTTTGGCCACTTTTCTTCCACATAAAGTGGATGACCAGGTGTACTACTCACAGTTCTGCTCAATGGGAAGATACTCTCTCACTGTCTTTCAAAATCACCATTGAGTGACAGTCATTGAGTGACCATAATGTTGCTATCTTCCATTCTTAGCTTCTTTCTTTGTATTGAAGTTGACCTATTTGTAAATTGGAAGTTGGGTATTTTCCTCTTCTGTTAGCTACCGGTGTGTACTCTGGTTAGCTCTGGTGCAGCTGTAGTGTGTGACCTAGGAGGTCTGGGATACCTGCTCATGTGGCTTATCCATGCCCATTATCCCTGCTCAATCTCAGACATCCAATTTCCATTTTAGGATGAACTGCTACTTGAACCCATTGAGCTTTATGACTCGGAGGGTCTGCCATAATCCGGATTATAAGGATAGTTCCATGTACATACTCACTGGGGGCCCATTATTAAATGCTCCATATCTACAGAAGCCCAGCAACATGCCAAGAGCTTCTTCTAAAAAGGTGCACAAATCTCTACTGAGGATAGTTGTCTTTGTTCCAGAATCCCAGGGGACTTTGTCTTGATTTTTTCACAGGGACTTGACAAATATTCATGCCATATATTTTCCAAGCACTGACTCTTCTAACACTATGGGGCCTGGTGGATCATATGAACCTAGTGGTAGGACAGCTTAACACTCAGCCTAGACCTTCTACAGAGCCCTTGTGTTCTCCAGGTCCCACACAAATCAGCAGCCCTCTGTGTCACCCAGTATTTCAAACTGGAGCAGTATTTCTAGGTCTGGAATATGCTGCTGCAAGAACCCAAAGAGGCCTACCAAGAGCTGTGCTTCATTCATTATGGTAAGGAATTGATATGTCCTAACCCCTAAAAAATTGACTGAAGTTTCAAGTCAATGAATCTTCATAGTGTTGATTTTCTACCCTTTTGAGCATATATGTGATGCACCTAGGCTCTAGTGATTTTATTTAGTCATCTCTTGCTCATCCTATTCAATCAGGGTGATGTCATTGTTTTAATGGGTCAATGTGATATCCTGTGGGGTGTCCTAGGCAGTACAGACTTCTTCAGAATATGTTATGACTCAGGGAGGGAGAATTAACATAGCACTGATATAATAAAACTGTCAATAAATATTGTAATCCATCTGAGGTAAATGCAAACTGTTCTTGATCCTCTTGACTAATTAGAATAGCTGCAATCCATATATCTAAGGCCTTATTAATCTACTCTAGTAATAATTTCACATCCATTACAGCAGCTGTAATTGGAACTATTACTTGGTTGAGCTTGCAGTGGTCTACAGCCATTTTCTATAATCCATCCAGTTTCTCTAGGGATCAAACTAGGGAATTAAATTAATTATATGATAAAGAACATCATTCCTCCATACTTTAGGCTTTTAATGGTAGAATATCTACCATGCTTCTCCCACCCCCAGGATGTAATACTATTTTTGCTTTACAATCTTGAAATCATTTTCTAAGTTTTCCTTTGGCTTTCCCTAAAGGCCTCCTCCCAAAACCAAGTACCGAATGTGAGGTTTATTCCAACTGCCAGTTATGTGAATCCAATATCACACTTAGAGACTGGGGCAATGACAACTGAAAGAGTATGTGGGCTAAGGTGGCCAACTATGAGCTAGACTTCATCCAGGACTCCATTTACTACCTGACCTCCTAAATCACCATTCTAAAAGTGGGATCATGATGACACTTTGACTTTGTAGGTATCAGTGCCAACTCAACCTGTGTCTAGTAATCCTTAAAATGTATAAATATCACTTTCCCCAGAGTACCTGAGTAAATGGCCACAGGTTCCTTTGGTCAAGGACTGGGGGAATCATTACCATATATAGTCATTGAAGTGTCACAAGTTTCTTCATATTAGGAGCCTAGCAACCAGTTCAGTGAATAGGTTTCAGGCATAAAAATTAGGTTAGGGCTGGAATCCAAGCAAAAAACATATATAATATTTTGGGGGGACTACTTTCAGTTTTTAGCTCCACCCACTGTTGCCTTTTTCTGGTTGTAGATATAAGGAACACCATTCTGGCTGCCTGTCATTTTGTTCCTCAGAACACCATACTCTGTGAACTATTTTCATATTTCCTTATTAGGCAATCATTTTGTCCGCCCTCCAACCTTGCTCATGGTAATTGTAATTTTATGGCCTATTTTATGGTTAAGTGATGCCACCTGGCCTCTATTATTTTGGAGCTCAATCATTCTGATGAACATTAAGAAACTCATCTCTGTGACCAACCATCTCTCCTACTTTTAGTTCTTTGCAGAAGCGAACTTCATAGTGATGCTGGTATTCCTCTCAATAATTCATTCCTCATCTGTCCTCTGGGCTGTCTTGACTAATGTAATCTTGTAATTTTTTTTTAACTTCATATAATATATCCATTACAACATGTCCACGTCCCACAGCCTCTTTATTCCTCATGCTACCCTTCCAGGGCTACTCAATCAGCTTTACATCACTCAGCCCTGGCCATTGCTTTTTCCAGGCTTCTAAAAGCCACCCAAACAGTGAATTTATTCCATCTTCCAGTGTCTTTGCTGGGGTATAAAATCCTGAGTCTCCATAAAGTGCCTATTATTCTCCCTTATCCTTCTTACATTTGGCTCCCTTGATCAAGTTCCATTCTCAGGGGTAGTCTTCTGACTTTTGTACATGGTAACTATTTCCTACAATTACTTGAATATAAAATCTCCTTCCTTCCCTATCATCCAGTTACTGACCTAGCATCCAGGAAACAAGCTGGAGACAGCTCCCTGAGGAAATCCTGTACTTGTGTTCTTGAGAGGAAGAGCTTCTTCAATGTCTTTATCACAGATGGCATGCTAGCTCTTGCAAGGTAAGGGCGAGCACCACTGTGAGCTTTGAGGGCTCAAGAGTGTGTTCAGAGACAATATCCTTAGGGCAAAATACAGATGTTTCCATCCCATATTTCAAGGTCCCAAGTTCAGTCTGGGACCCCAACCTTAGCATAAAAGGTTTTCTTTGGCCGAGCATTTAAATGTTTCTAGGGCTGAAACCTTCAGCTTGCTGCTCAGCTGTGTCTGTTATTCCACTGATATAAAAGCCTCTTTTTAAGCTACCAAAATGACACTCTGACTCTTAACTCTAGCTTTTAATTTCTGGTCCTCCATTTCTCATTGTCTTTCTGCAGGCCATCAAGACAAGTTGATAGCAATCAGCCCACTCCGCTGTCTTTGTAGGCTTTCTTCTCTTGTATCTTTAAAATACCTGCATTATCTCACTTTCAAGAGCTTTCCCCTCCTCTGGAACATTTTTCAAGGCTCCTACTAATGAAATATTTGCCCATTAGATATTCTCTTGCACACTTTCTGTGTTAATTCCACTATCTCATAACAGGATCTTACATTCCAGTTTGCCTGACACAGTACTGATTTAACCTATGGTCCTGGCATTACTGTTAATATTGTGCTTTTTCATTCTAAAGTGTGTCTACTTTGCATGATAAATTATACAATCTTCTTGATGAAAATGTACTACCCTCCTATATTTCACCCTTAGCATAGACGTATATGAGGGTACTTCAAAAAGTTTTTGAAAAGATACATATTATCTTTCAATTCTATTTCTCCACAAACTTTTTGAAGTATCTTCATATACTCTTAAACCTGTTGATGATAATGGTATAATTTATTGAGCATTCTATGCCACAGATACATCTTATACACATTGTCTAATAACTAATCATCTCCCATTTCTAAATTGAGAAAACAAAATCTGAGAGGGTTTAAATAATTTTCGAGATATTACCTAGCTGGTAAGGTATAGGAAAAGAATGTAAAACCAGATCTGTCTGATTCCACAGCTTCTGTATTATGACCATTTCTGTTCATCTCTGCTGCCACAATCTTATAATAACTAACCAAAAATAGTTCCATTTCTGTCACTAATTTCTCTGGGTCTTAGTTTTAAAAGAGGAGGTTGGCTATACAAATTCAAATGTTTCTTTCAAATCTAAAATTCTGTGATCTAAATGAAGATGCTGGCTTTATTACCAATGTCATCAAAGTGGTTTTGAGTTTTGTCAAACATGGGAGAAATATACCCAATTAAAAAATATAGTTGTATATGGATTCTTTTAAAAGCAGATGCCTGAAGATTTTCTGGAAACTTCAATTATTCTTTAAAAAATGAGAATTTGTAAGGGCGACATCTTACAGATAATATTGTTCAGTAAAACACAATATTGAAGCATAGCCATTCTTTTCCTTTAACTTAATTTTTACTTTTAATGTAGTTCCAACAATCAAAAAGATTTATAAATCCTATTAAGAGCAATAGCAGTTATGTACTCTCATCTCATTCATTTAGCTCTTTCTTTAGGCATTAATTTTCCCATCTATGAATAATATGCTTACACTGTAACTACTGGATTTTTAAAGGCAAAATTTATTGCCTTCCTACTATGAAAATTAAGGACTAAATTCTCTTTGTCTCACATGTTTCAAACCATTGACTATGTCTGGACTCACACACACAAACACACCCTTCACACTTCTCACTTCGTTCTCAAAATATATTTATAATTGGGTTGCTTGTTTTCTTCTTGTAAAGTTGTTTGAGTTCCTTATATATTCTGGATATTAATCCTTTGTCAGATGTATATTTTGCAAATATTTTCTCCCACTCTGTTGGTTGTCTTTTAACTCTTTTAATTGTTTCTTTTGCTGTGCAGAAGCTTTTTAGTTTGATATAATCCCATTTGTTTATTTTTCCTTTGGTTGCCCGTGCTTTTGGGGTCGTATTCATGAAGTCTGTGCCCAGTCCTATTTCCTGAAGTGTTTCCCCTATGTTTTCTTTAAGAAGTTTTATTGTCTCAGGGTGTATATTTAAATCCTTAATCCATTTTGAGTTGATTTTAGTATACGGTGAGAGGTATGGATCTAGTTTCATTCTCCTGCATATCGATATCCAGTTATCCCAGCACCACTTGCTGAAGAGGCAGTCCCTTCCCCAGTGAATAGGTTTGGTGCCTTTGTCAAAGATCAGATGGCAGTAAGTGTGTGGGTTGATTTCTGGATTCTCTATTCTATTCCATTGGTCAGTGTGTCTGTTTTTATGCCAGTACCATACTGTTTTGGTTATTATAGCTTTGTAGTATAGCTTAAAGTCAGGTAGTGTTATGCCTCCAGCTTTATTTTTTTTGCTGAGCATTGCTTTGGCTATTCGTGGTCTTTTATTGTTCCATATAAATGTCTGAATAGTTTTTTCCATTTCTGAGAAAAATGTCTTTGGAATTTTGATGGGGATTGCATTGAATTTGTATATCACTTTGGGTAGTATGGACATTTTCACTATGTTGATTCTTCCAATCCAAGAGCATGGAATATCTTTCCATCTTCTTGTATCCTCTCTAATTTCTCTCAGCAGTGGTTTGTAGTTCTCATTATAGAGATTTACATCTGACAAAGGATTAATATCCAGAATATATAAGGAACTCAAACAACTTTACAAGAAGAAAACAAGCAACCCAATTAAAAAATGGGCAAAAGAGCTAAGTAGGCATTTCTCTAAGGAAGATATACAAATGGCCAACAGACATATGAAAAAATGCTCAACATCACTCAGCATCCGGGAAATGCAAATCAAAACCACATTGAGATACCATCTAACCCCAGTTAGGATGGCTAAAATCCAAAAGACTATGAACGATAAATGCTGGCGAGGCTGCGGAGAAAAAGGAACTCTCATACATTGTTGGTGGGACTGCAAAATGGTGCAGCCTCTATGGAAAATGGTATGGAGGTTCCTTAAACAATTGCAAATAGATCTACCATACGACCCAGCCATCCCACTGTTGGGAATATACCCAGAGGAATGGAAATCATCAAGTCGAAGGTATACCTGTTCCCCAATGTTCATCGCAGCACTCTTTACAATAGCCAAGAGTTGGAACCAGCCCAAATGCCCATCATCAGATGAGTGGATACGGAAAATGTGGTACATCTACACAATGGAATACTACTCAGCTATAAAAACGAATGAAATACTGCCATTTGCAACAACATGGATGGACCTTGAGAGAATTATATTAAGTGAAACAAGTCAGGCACAGAAAGAGAAATACCACATGTTCTCACTTATTGGAGGGAGCTAAAAATTAATATATAAATTCACACACACACATACACACATACACACACAAACCGGGGGGCGGGGAGGAAGAAGATATAACAACCACAATTATTTGAAGTTGATACAACAAACAAACAGAAAGGACATTGTTGGGGGGGAGGGGGGGAGGGAGAAGGGAGGGAGGTTTTGGTGATGGGGAGCATTAATCAGCTACAATGTATATCGACAAAATAAAATTTAAAAAAATAAAAAAAAAAAAAATAAAAAAAAAAAAAAAAAAAAAAAAAAAATATATTTATAACATAATTTTATTTGTTTAATATTCAGGGTTTATTCGTCTGAGTGCATAAATAATAAACTACCTGAAATTTTTATCCAAAATTGTCCCTATTCTCTCCAGTTTCCTCTTTACTTTTCCCTGCTATATATTTTGTCCTCTATCTTTCCTTAGAGCTTTCTTTAAACTAATGGTCTCTAATTGTTCATAGTTTTCTGATTAGAGCACTAAATATAAAAGAATTGGAAATTCTCTGGGCATGGGTGCAACTTATGGACCTGTGGGCTGGTCGGAGCCTCAGGGAATACCTTTCTGTCTCCTGCCTGTGATGATTAAATTTGTCTGTGATCATTCTGATGACCAAGAGAAGAAAGGAGCATCACAAGTCTTAGTTTATGGACCTTCATGTAATCCTCTATTTTTATTTTTTATTTTTATTTTTATTTTTTTTCACATAATTTTGTAGCTTGCTTGCTTTTTCCTCTTTTATTACATCATAGACATCCTCCAAGCCAACTGATATAAGTGGAATTCAGTCTTTTACTTTTTTTTATTTATTTTTTTTAAATTTTATTTTCTCGATATACATTGTGGCTGATTATTGCTCCCCATCACCAAAACCTCCCTCCCTTCTCCCTCCCCCCCCTCCCCCCCAACAATGTCCTTTCTGTTTGCTTGTCGTATCAACTTCAAGTAATTGTGGTTGTTATATCTTCTTCCCCCCCCCCCCGGTTTTGTGTGTGTGTGTGTGTGTGTGTGTGTGTGTGTGTGAATTTATATATTAATTTTTAGCTCCCGCCAATAAGTGAGAACATGTGGTATTTCTCTTTCTGTGCCTGACTTGTTTCACTTAATATAATTCTCTCGAGGTCCATCCATGTTGTTGCAAATGGCAGTATTTCATTCATTTTTATAGCTGAGTAGTATTCCATTGTGTAGATGTACCACATTTTCCGTATCCACTCATCTGATGATGGACATTTGGGCTGGTTCCAACTCTTGGCTATTGTAAAGAGTGCTGCGATGAACATTGGGGAACAGGTATACCTTCGACTTGATGATTTCCATTCCTCTGGGTATATTCCCAATAGTGGGATAGCTGGGTCGTATGGTAGATCTATCTGCAGTTGTTTGAGGAACCTCCATACCATTTTCCATAGAGGCTGCACCATTTTGCAGTCCCACCAACAATGTATGAGAGTTCCTTTTTCTCCGCAACCTCGCCAGCATTTATCGTTCAGAGTCTTTTGGATTTTAGCCATCCTAACTGGGGTTAGGTGGTATCTCAGTGTGGTTTTGATTTGCATTTCCCGGATGCTGAGTGATGTTGAGCATTTTTTCATATGTCTGTTGGCCATTTGTATATCTTCCTTAGAGAAATGCCTACTAATCCTCTATTTTTAAATGGTAAATGTCCTTTTAAATGAAAGAAAGGCAACTTTTCTTATTTTCTATTTTTTCATTCAAATTATGCCCAAATTATTAGGCATTTATGTAAAAGTCAAATATGAATGTCTTTTATATTTTTGTAATGTTTATTTGTATATATTAGTGGGGCACAGTGTGTTGTTTCAATACATGCATATATTGTACATTGATTCATTGAGGGTAGATAGCATAGCTTGTACGTATTTTCTGATTCTACTAGCTTTATTGGAGTATACCCAAGCCCTAAAAGTTTATACTTTCACACACAGTGGAATTTTAGAAAGATTTGGCACATAAAATAGCCCCTCATGACTGCATGTGGCAGAGAAAGTCTCTCTCTAATCTTTTCCTGCTGAGAAAACAGGCCTTTGACTTTCATTATGTTCGGCTATTTAAAAGAGCCCTTACTGTTCATCAAAAGACCTTCTCTTTTTGTCTCTCTTCAAACTAGACAGAAAGATTTTATTACATATAGAAAAAAGCCCAGCTTGTTTATCTGATCAGCTAATGCTTCCCAGCAAGAGAAGATGCAAGTGGTACGTGGACAAGGGGACACTCTGAGTTCAATCCCCAAGTGTCCAGTGTTAAATTGACTCTCTTTTTGAAATCTCTGGACTGATTTCTACTACTGCATTTTTGACTAGGCATCATTTGGGTACATATTCTGTATTAACATAAAAAAATAAACTACCTGTGTTTACACTATATATGTCTCATATTAAAGTATTTACCATATTAAAACCTACTTTCATGGCCCAGGTGGAAGTTTGTTGAAACCCACAGCTACATGTAAACCAACAACAACAATAACAATAAAAAATATCACTCATTCATTTATTATGTCGGTCATAAATGTCATTACCCACAAAGCTCATCAGCAATACACCTGAGAAAATAAGTTAAAGCATACTATATATTGATTCATATTGCAGTATTTCAGGCAGTGATACTTAACTGAAAAATTTTAACACTGGGATTATTAATACTGATTTTAATACTGTAAGACAGGCTATAAAAATATTATGCATGCTGGCAACATCTTGTACTGATAGAAGAGTAGAATGACAAGGAATACCTGGGCAAACAAATAGAAGAATGCATAAATAAGTCAATGCAGTCTACTGTATTATAAATTCTCTGGAAGAGTTAAGCTTAGGGAAAAAATGTGTTTTCAGTTCTGATGATTTTTTGCATTAAATTTTGCTACAAAATTTTTTTTTAAATTTTTAAGGGACTATTTTGGCAGTAGGAGTAGGTAGACAGAATCCTCCCTCAATGATTGACCATTTTCTGTTTACTTCAATATTTAAAAGCTATCAGAGAAATGCACATTTTCCTTTAATCTCCCCCACCCTCTTTTTTACACATAGCACATTTCCAGAAGTGGAAGGATCTATTTATTTTATGTGAAAGTGTGTCTCAGAATCTATAATAGTCTTTATTGCTAAATGCTGTAATTACTTTAATCAATTTTACCTAAATGAATTTGATTTGCTAAAATATAAATAAAGTTAATTCAATTACTTTTTTTTTTTTTACCAGTTTGGCATTACCATCATCAAAAAGCATTTATTAAAAATATATATTCACTTAACCTAGTTGATTGCTATACAAACAATTTGATTAGACATAATTACTGGCTATTAATGACAAACTATGATTGGAAACTACAGGAAATCAGAAATTTTGTATTGCAGTTTTCCAGTGGATAATTGATATAGGCAGATCATTTAGACCGAATCACTCATTCTCACACATGTTAACCAAATTTGAAAACATTTTAAAATATCTAAATTTATATCCACACTTCACATTTAACAAAAACAATTTAGTCTCTAATTTTAAATAATTAGAATGTCAGGGTTAATTTACCTCTCATGTATATAATTTCATACATAGAAATGTTCTTATAAAAAACAGAAGTCTAAGATCAGAATATGATGTTGTGGAGTAGAGAGATTTTTAATTTACATTTAATGTTCCACATTAGTTTCTTCATTTTGAGATGTTTCTACACATCCTCTGCCATAACTTCACTTACAGAATTACAGAGCAGAGATTTTCAAATTTAGCAAAACAATAGCATAAAATGAAATTCTTTCCCTGAAAACTGAGTTCATAAAAAAATAATATGGAATGAGATATACAAATAAAGCTCAAGGTAGAGAAAGATTTTTAGATGAACATGAAGTCAGAGAGAAGGTTGCAATTTGATACAAATGCTGTGAACCCCCAGCGGGAAAGAGCAATGTGGAATTACCATTAGGTTCCTGGGAATGTGGAAACTTTATTTTGCATGCCAGGCTATGTGAAGCAAAGCTGAGTTCCCAAATGTGAAACTGTCTGGCAGGCAGAGTTTTATTTTTTAAAATTTTACAACTCTTGGTTAAAACTTCAGCCATTTTGAGACACTGGATGGATTACTTAAACATCCTGCACTAAAAGCATTGATTTGTATTCATTCCAAGTTTGACACTATCCAGAAAAGTTAAAGAGAAACAAATAGCTAGCTAGATAACTCAGGAAAATACATTTGGTTCTGACACACAAACACACAATAAAAACCATTTAGGTTTTACATTTAAGTATATTTCAGTGCTCTTACTGACTAAGCAATGGTATGGCATTCTCAAAATGAGAATGGGGTAGAAGAGGGGACAAATGTCTCCACAAAACAATAAAATATCAGTGAACAATTGTGGCTGAAAATGTACCATCACTTTGAATGAATGTGCTAGTCTCCTTTCTTTCCTCATAACAATCTGGTTTCTCCATTATAAAGATGAAAATACTTCCAAATGAACTGAAACATTACTCTCATTGAAATATAACAAGATTTCTTCATCATTTAGCAGAACTGAATGTGGAACAGTGTTTTAAAATAATATCCTAGTCATAAAATTATTTCATTTTTATGTTTTAAAAAGCACTACACTAATTGCAATGATATTTTTGGTGATTTTTAACTCACTCTTATTTTTCCATATTTTTATGCAGTTTGTATTCAACATTTCTATATTCCTTACACTAAAATTTTACATTTTAAATATACTAGTTGCTAGCAATTTAACTGATATTTATTAAAATAATTATCAGTATGAAAACTTTAGATCTGTGCTAATGAATAATAGAAGACTGTATTGACAATCAAGGAACAAGACGTACATAATGTTTAGAAATTATAGATAATTTTTATCTTGAATCCGTCATTTGTATTTATGATTTTATTTCAATGTCTGGATTTGGTCTTTAGAATTAAGAGTTGCAGCTAAAATAGCTGGCATAATTGAACATTTATGCCATCAATAGTCTCCTACTCACAGAAGTCACATATCACATCTTCAAGAGACAACGAATTGTGTTTCTTCCAAGAAGTGAAAACTCTACAAAACAAACATATAGAAATGTCTTCCCTTAGCTGCTGCCAAGAGACCTGATTACCAAGAGGCTTGGAATTCTATCTCATCTTTGGAATTTAACCAGGCCCCTTCATATTCATATCTTCAATTCACTCAAACAGTTCTAATAATTTTAACTTTTTTTGTAAGATCTGTTTTTGTTCATTTTATTTTATTTGTTCCTCTTTATGTCCTCATTTGTGTCTACAAATCTGAATTTTCTTCCTTTCTTGTTTTATTAAGTTTTCATTTGAGAAGTCAACCTCCTTTTAAAATCAGCACTCAGATATGTAGACCTTGTCCTTGTAATTCATCTCAGGAATACATATACACTCTCTAGATTAAACACTTTTTTATCAACTGGCACTTGAACATATTCCTGACCATGACCACCATCCTAGAACCCTTGCTCTACCTACCAATGTCCTTGGATTCCTGCCTCTAGTCTTTCCTAGGGACATCCTCTGTCTAATAGTCAAAGATCAGACTTTCAAGTTTTACCCTCATGATAGGATAGCTAATCTCTTACCTCCAAATTAAATATGCAACACAAATAGAAAACACTTCCGTAGCATTTTTAAGTCCTATGCAGAATAAAAGATAATAACATTGCTTTTAAAATCCTTATTCTGTATTGTTGATCAATAAAACTGTACTTGGGAGGCTACGTGTGAATGTTATCCAAAATTATGATATTTTAGGTTTCCCTTAGAGGGTTTTCACAAAATTAATCAGAAAGATTCAGAGACTTAACAAATCATATACCATAACTGATACTTATATCATAGACCTCCCTTGTGAGTAAGCAAGCCATGTTAACCTTTACCTCCAACTCATAATGCTCTAAATGCTCTACTGCACAGCTCCAGGAAGTCCAGTATATTACAGCAAACTCCTTCTTAAATATTTCAAGAATCCAGGATCCAGTTTCATTATCCGCAGACCAGGCCAGTGTATGGTTCAGGTTTGCTGGTTCTCCACTGGAATTACACAGCTCAAGCCTGACCAGTCCACCAAGATGCTGTCTTGAAATGGTATTTCTACTCCTAACAGTTTTTGCCACCACTGTAGCTGCTGTTGTAGTTGGAATTCCACTTCATCACTCTACTGAATTCAGAGCAAAGTGTCATTACCTATCGTGGGGGATGGGAGAAAATCTCATAACAAAGTCATTCAGGCGTCAGAAATGTATAATAGTGAGTGCTACTGGTTTTTCCCTCTCCATTACGGTCAGGTAAGATGCTTTTCATAGCCGGGGCTTCAACAAATGCTCTCTCATAGAGATTTGACCATAATGCCAACTATATCTGGCCACCATTGTCAGAGATCTCACTGCCATTATTACTACTGTCACTTCAGATAAAACAAGTGATCTTCTGAAGTTACAACTGCTGATGCACCCTACGCCAGAAGTTTGCATGGTGGGGGCTTCTCTAGTTTCTACCTGCGTTTCATTGCTCTCCAGTGCACTCAAAGGGTTGTTTATTAACTTTTGCACAGTGTTTATGATTATTAACCATGGGAGGTATAGTTCGATGCAAGGTATGCTATTATTACTGGAAGAGGATATCATATTATATTTTTAATTCTCCTTCCCATTACCCTGTCATACACACTCAGTAGGCTGTGCTATATTCTAGTTCACTGTGGGAAAATTCCTTTAGACCTAATAGTTTTATACAGATCCAAGATGTGCTTCCAAAAATTTTCATATACAGTAGTCTCCATGTCTTCTTTACTTTTACAGTTCTTTGTTATTTCTGTTCAATATGTTCTTTACATCTCATTAATTTTCACAGCCAGCTGTATTCTTTCACTATTAAGAGCTGTCCAAGTGTGTTTTTCTTTTTCTTTTTACTCTGGTATAATTCTTGATACATAGAACATAAAACAGACATGCCTATAAGGAGTAGGAAAAGGCTAAGTAGAAACTAGTATGTTTTATACCATCTATTTTCAACTCTGTGAAATAACTAGCTTTATTTCAGATCAAATCCTTTTGAACATATATGGTGTAAACAAATAAATAAATACCAGTTGTGTGATCTTAATTTTTCCATTTTTCAGCTTTCTCCTTCAAAATCAAATATCTTAGTCTAGTTCTATTATTTCATCCAGCTCAAAATTCTGTAAGTTTACTTTTTTGCTTCTCTCCTTTATTTTTTCTCCTCTCCTGCCAAATTTTCCAGTATTAAATTTTAATGCCATTCTTTCTTTTTTCTTTGTCTTTTTGAGTTTATTCCCCCTATTAAAATAGCTTATAAAAAGAACATAATATGTGATTAAATCACTGGATTTTGTGAGATTTTTAAAAGTTTTATTGTGGTGTCTGTCCACAGTGTGCATTCCACAGATCTTGCTGCAAGAGGACCTACCAAGACAGTGACTATGCATGTCAGGAGCACTAAAGATGGACCATTTCTGCCCCATATGGCACTCCTTTAGTGAGAAACCATTTTTCAGGATCTCCCCATCAACTTTGTCAAAGTATTTTCACAGCATGAGGTCATCCTATCTCCTCCTCCTCCCTTTCTCACAGGTGTCAGATGTGTCATGTTGTGAAGCTCTTTCCACCACTCTTGAGCCCTCCACCTTTAACCTTCAGAGGCATTTATCACAATAATACTCATTTCTGTATAATCATATCTTGATATCTTGCATGACATGAACAAATTTGGTACTAAAAGTAGTTAAAAAGAAAAAAAAGTTAAGCAAAAAGATTGATTTGGGAACCAACTCACTTGTTTATTGGCTGGAAAGGAAAATCCAATCCCAAGTAAAATATGGGGCACAAGTAGTCCTTGGCAAAATATCTGACTCAATTGCTTAATAGGTCACTGATAGTGACTTAGGAAAATGCACTAAGATTTCAGGTTTTATATTCTTTCCCACAGACCCTCAGCCAGTACTACTAACCGGGGGCTGATGAAACACCTGATCTATGAGGATATAGAAACTTTCTTCTCGGCTTCTTAGGCTCTTTCTTGCCAGCTTTAAAATTCAGCGAATGCTGACAAAGTACAAACATCAACAACAGTGTAGGGGGTCACTTCTCTGTGCCAGCCCTCTTTCTAGGACCCTGCACCTCAAATCCTAGAAGCCTTGGCAGCACTGAACTCAAATTTTTGTCTCCAGGAATTCAGTACTTCCAGTTGTTCAGATAGATTTTCTGCTCCTGGCCTATGGCCCTTTGCCTTTTTTTTTTTTTTTTTTTTTTTTTACTTCTCCCACAGAGGCAAACATTGACAAATTATTTAAGAGGAAAAGCGCTAGTAGAATGAAGACTCTTTTTTGTGGTTCTCTTCTCTCTGGAATTTTGAACACTCCAGGCCTGAATGTCTCAGCAGCTTCCAAATTCCTTCAAATGAGTTTTCTTGGTACTTTACCTATATGTTCTGCTTTTCTCAGTGATGGAAGAGTGGTCATTATAGTGACACAAGATAAATCTTTCTAACCGAGAGTAGGAGCCCCCATGTGTGCTTATGTGCTTAAATAAAACCCAAAGGGCCAAATGTCAAGTTACTGCTCCACTAATTAATCATTTAGAAATGACATTTGTAACTTTTACAATATCCCAATATTAATGTGTAATTATCTATTAAGTATTTAATTGTTTTATTTTTCACTTCCATAGATGGAAAACCAGTGTCACTTAAAATGAACCCAAAATAATAAGAGAAAATATTAATGCAACGATTAAACATTTTTTAGCTCACAATATGTAAGAGAAAATATGTATTTAAAATTCTTAATAAATAAATGTTATCTCACTATGGCCTAATAACCTTCGAAAGTAAGTATTTTTACTCATTAAGAAATTGGAGCATAAAGAGTTTTAAGCACTTATCTTGGTTACACAAGGTCATCAAGCTAGTAAGTTGCAGTGCCAAGAAATGAACCAAAGTAGTTTGTCTTTAGAGCTTAAGAACCTAACGACTATATTTAACAACAACAGTGAAAATATTTCAATGACATTAACTTTAGTTAAATTCTATTTTTGGCCAAGAGGTAAACGAAGTGTTAGAACAATGTTAAAATATACCACAAACAGATATTTTTTCCTTGATGCATTAAAAAGGACTGAAAGAGAATCTATTAAGCTTAATAGCTAAAACCATCTTGTGTATACATCTTGCAGTCTATGAAAACACCATTCCATCCTTAAGTTTCAGCAAAAATATTTGTATCATTTGATTTGTCTAAACAAATCAAGGAATAGATATGCTTTACACAAAACACTTGTTAAAATTTTATCAGATTTACTCTAATAAATTTTCTTTTAAGAGATTTCAGATAAATTTATTAGATTCTAAAAACTATAGAATACTTTCTACTTTAAGCGTCCTTATGGTTATTTGATCAAAATGAACAAATTCTCATCTTTGTGGTTTTTCAGAATCATGGGGTTTGCCAATACAGGAAAGAATACGTAAAAATTTTAAGGATGTATCTGAATAATGGTGGCAAAATGGCTAAAAAACTTTTTAAAAAAACGGTGTGTTGTACCACTACACACCTATTAAAACAGCAGCCAAAATCCAAAACACTGACAACAATAAATGCTAGCAAAGATGTGGAACAACAGGAAATCTCATTCACTGCTGGTGGGAATGCAAAATGGTATATCTACCTTGGAAGACAGATTGATTATTTCTTATAAAATTAAACATATTCTTACTATATAATCTAGCAGTGAAGCTCCTCGGTATTTACCCAAAGAAGTTAAAAAATTATGCCCACACAACAACCTGCACGTGCATTTTATAGCAGCTTTATTTCCACAACGTGGAAGTAACCAAGATGTCCTTTAGTAGGTGAAAAGATAAATAAACTGTGGTACATCCAGACTATGGAATATTATTCAGATAAAAAGAAATGAGTTATCAAGCCATGAGAAGATATAGAGAAAACTTAAATGCATATTATTAAGTAAAGAAAGTCAATCGGAAAAGGCTACATACTTTATAATTCCAACTATGTGACATTCTGGAAAAGGCAAAACTCTGGAGTCATTAAAAAGATCAATGGTTATTGGGGTGAAGGGTGAGGGAAGCAGAGCACAAAGGATTTTTAGGTCAGTGAAACTACTCTGTATGATACTCTAGTGGTGGAAGTCATAATATGTTTGTCCAAACACACAGAATATACAAGGTCTTCAAAAAGTTCATGGAAAGATTGTTATTACCTTCTAATTCTATTTTTCTACAAAGTCTTTGAAGTACCCTCATACAACACTAAAAGTGAAATCCACTGTATACTATGAATTCGGAATGGTAATGATGTATCAATATAGGTTCATCAATTTCTGCAAATGTACCACTGTAGTGGGGGGTGTTGATAATGGGGAAGGATATGTGTGTGGGGGGACAAGGTACATGGGGAAAATCTCTGTATCTTCCTCTCAATTTTGATGTGAACCTAAAACTGCAGTAAAAAATGAAGTCTATTAAAAAAGTTTGTCTTATATTTATTTTTGTTAAATTATTTATCATGATTATAGTAATGAAATTAATCAGATAATTTATCAGATTCCTAATATTTTTTCAAAGCCCTTCATCCCCTCCAAAAATTACACTGGTGTAAGGCCATATTGGTTGGCTACTAATAAATGCTGGTTAAGAATACCAATTAATTAATATAATATGATAAATTTTATGATAAATATTAGCTGAAATATCATTAGCGTTTTATTATTTTCAGTGAAAGCCAATGACTGGAAATCACCTGGCTTGTAATAAAGTTCCTTAGAATCATTTATTTTCTCAATTTATGTTAACTACTCCAAAAAAGGCTTTACCCAGACATAAAACTTACTCATTCCTGTTTCTTTTTCACATTAAAGCACCCTTTTTCTCCAAATACACTCAGAAAGGTTAAAAAAAATTAAAATATCATTGTTATTTCTTTGATAAAATGCTATAGTATTATGTGCTTTGTAGCTTTGCGACTGATGTTTTGGATCATTCAATTAATGAAGAAAATAACCTGATTTCCAAAGCCAGACCTGCTGTCTAACAAAACAGTAATAGCATACTTCCTGTCAGAAAAAGCCTGACTTCATTTTCCAATTCAAATTAATGTGTCAATATGCATCCCATGAGAACAATTTCAATTCCGATTGTATTCTAAGATACAGTTAATTAGATGATAACTATATAGATGATAGATAGACAGATACATGGATAGATAAGGCAAAGGACCTTGCTGTGAGTTTGAGGACTCATAGCATAATGCTCTGCTGCCTTCTCCCTCAGGGACAAGTTGTTATTTGGCTGGAATTGAGCAAAGGACCAGTTAAGGTCATTTAATGAAAACTATTGCAGCAAAATCCAGATTCAGAAGAGGTTTATCTTTCTTTTGTAAAATGAGAACAGAGCAAGGATGAAAAGATAGGGGGGAAAAGAGAGGCTGCATGATAGCCTCACCCCTAAGAAAGGATACATGTGGAGATTGAAAATCTGGAAATTGATATTCTTAAAACTATCTGTGCCCATTTACCATTTGGGAACTCTTTCTGACCCCTCAAAGGTACTATACCTCAGTGTGATGATCATTGCTATAAAGATACTTTGTGTGATTTGTTTATACTTTAGCTTGACTTGTTTGGGGGAAATCTTAAACACCACATCCTACTGTCAGGTATTATTTTTCACTTTAAAGTTTAAAGTTGACTAACCATATT
Source organism: Cynocephalus volans (assembly GCF_027409185.1). Lineage (NCBI taxonomy): Eukaryota > Metazoa > Chordata > Mammalia > Dermoptera > Cynocephalidae > Cynocephalus > Cynocephalus volans. Next base: position 121,386,313 of record NC_084468.1, read on the forward strand.
TCCAGTTACCTTAAAAATGTCATTACAGTTTAGTACAATGTGGAAGACACTTAAGACACTTACAGTTATTTATATATAAAACCTTTTAGAAATCAGCAGCAGCTCCCTCTTCTCCAACACACACAGGCCTTAATTTTCATTCTTTTTTCAATTTTGAATATTTTGAGGGCATTATATCATGTATATCAGATATACTCAGATCTATTTATAGATTAACAGGTATGACCTAGATCACTCCAAATTTGATAAATGATTAATTTTATTTCATGTAACAAAGCAAAACAGAGAAGTGATAGGCATAATTTAAATGGTGTTTTATGTATCACTATATATAACCAGCAGTAGATTTACAAATGCACAGCAAGAGCTGTTTTATTCTTTTCCTTTAAACATTCCAAAGAGAAAATGTTTCCATTAGACTGTTTAAAATATAATAGGTTTTTCTGGAGAGCAGTTCTGTTTGACTCAATAAGAAGAAAACATTCTAGATCAATGATCTGTTTGGGATAGGACTTGTGTATTTATTGCTTCTGAAGCCCAAATAGATCTTTGGGAAAGGTTGCTAATAATGGGATCGAATGGAAAAAGAGAAAATGAGAGGTAGAAAACATAAAAAGCCATGAGCAGCTGAGTCCCAGGTATTTGATGTTATAGCTAGGAGCAGAGTTTTTAACTGTAGTAAACCTTTCCTTGCAATAGTGATTAATAACAGCAATGTTTACAAGCCCCTTATAACATAGAGGAATTTTAAAGAAAGTCTTTCTGACTTTAGTTTTAACAAGGAAATTTATAGGCACTCAAGAAATAGAAGTTAAAATAATTCCCCGAAACAGGTTTCAGGTGTATTGAACACTATTTCAATGATGCTGACTAGTTTCAGTGCCTTTGAATAATTCATGTCTAGATCTTTGCTTTTTTCAGAAAGCAGACTTGGTAAGGAAGCCTGTCCTATTCTGTTGCTGACTCCCTTGATTCCTTCTTCCTTCCCACCTGACAAGTATGTTTCGAATTGAAATGCACAGTCAAGTTTGCCTGTCCAGGAAAAGAAATGGAAAAAAAAAAATAGTTTAGAGTTAATCTTATTTCAGCTCTGCTGCTCAAATCAAAATTAAATCTTCAAGAAGTCTGAATAAAGAAAAAAGAATAAAGTCACATTTGTCAAGCAACATATATCGTAGACATTTATAGCCAGAAATAGATTACTATTTTCTAAAATAAATGTTTTTTATAATAGAACAGTTTGTTTTACATCCCAGGTGGTGGGTGAAAGAGCAACACATTCTATAAAGAATGCTACTAAAACCATATTGGGCATGCTACCATATTAAGAAAGTTCATATACCTCTTCATTATTTATAATGTAAAAATTAAAAGTTGAAACAAATTCATTAAAATTCATTGCCAAGTGGCGCAGGCTTTAGGAGTTTTCAATGTTACTCATGGCTAAACGGACTACTCCTGACACTCCACAGCTTTCCTTTGTTAACTGGCTCCTCCATTGCACAAATAATCATCTTTACTCCTAAAACAGTCTCTTTCCATTAATGGCATCAGCAGCTTTCCAGTCACTGGGTCTTAACTCCTGGAATAATTTTTAAGTACTATTTTCTTTTTTTGCCACCCACATGTAATAAGAAATCAGTGCTATATATTTCACTTCTATGATTTTCTTACATATATCTCATCTTTTCCATTCTCATTGCTATCGGTCTGGTTTAGACTTTGCTTAACTTTCACATAGCAAACTATGGCCAACCAGAATCAAGCCTGCCACATGTTTCAAAAATAAACTTTTATTGGTGCACAGCCATGCTCATTCATTTGCATATCATCTATGACTGTTTTCACTCTTCACCAGCACAGCTGAGTAGTTATGACAAAGTTCATATGGCCCATAAAGCCCAAAATATTTACTACATGGCTTCTCACAGAAGACATTTGTCATCTGACCTTGAATATTGCTATAAGCATACTAACTGGTCTTCTCATCTCTAGACTCGTCTAAAGTTAATGTTCACATCATACTGTATGTTGAATCTTTTTAAATTACATCAACATTCATGGCAGTCTCACGATCAAATCCCCAAAAGCCTCATACTTACTCATACACGAAAACACATAATTCTGAGCCTGCTATTAAAAGCTTATCTGTGTACCACATATACGGACAACAGACTTTGCCTCCTGGGTATACATGGCCTTGCACTTTCCAGTTCCACCTGGAATATCCATCATTTTCCTATAGAAATACTGTATGATGGTAATGACAAGCCTATCTAAAATAATACCTACTCCAGGAATTTCCACAATTCATGCAACCATATGTAAACTTGCATACTTCTCACAGAATTCTTAATTTTTTTTTGCTATAGCCATTTGTCTCCCATCCTGAATACATTGCAAGTTTTTTGAGGAGTGGAACTTTACCCTACTTCTCCTTTATCTGCTGTTGGTCCTGATTTGGTTTCTCGCATTTGTGTATTTATTTAACAGTCTTCTGTTCTGCAATTTACTACATTCCAAGCACCATGCTAGTAAAGGAGGATGCAAAAAAAAAAAAAAAAACAGAAAGAAAGAAATGTAGTCGTTCCTTCAAAGAGTTTACTTTGCAGCATTAGATTTTTAAAAGTAAACAATAAAATGTAATGAGTTTACTAAAGGTATGCCCAAAAGGAAGATAAGACTACTACTTAGGCCAAATGGGAAGATAAAGGAAGAAATCTCAGTAAAGATGGCAACTCAGTTGTCTTGAACAGGGACTAGCCCAAGTGCAAAATGATGGAGGAGGATTTTGAGCAAAACAAAATCTATTGTAAAATAGCATAGGGGAAGTTCAGGGAAATGTAAAAAGTTCTAGAAATCTATAGTTGAGTATTTGTTGGGGGTAAGATGTTATAAGAATTGAAGCCATAAAGCAAAGACAAAAACAAATCCTAAGAGACCCAAATTCGTTTATTGGGGAATTTAGACTTCCTGTTGTAGGCAATGATCACAAAGCACTTTCTAAAGAACATTATTATTGAAGGATGCTAGTAATTCTTAAGAGAAGAAAAGAGGAATATCTGGGAAATACCTGGTGTCTGGCTATGACAGGGGCTACTGCAAGGCCAATGTCTTGAATCCTGCCGGCTATGCCAATTTGTATGGCTACTGCTAAGCTACGGCTAAGGCTAATGTCCAGGAATCCTGCTCACAGTGCCAATTGTCTAGCTCTTAATCCTATTCATGATGCCAATTGTAAAGCTAGGCGACCACACTAGTTGTCGCGGCTCTTTTACCTGCCCGTAACACTGCACCCACCGGGCCGATGGTTGAGCTAGGGCTAGGTCTAGAGCTCCCGGACCCCTCAAGCCCATTCACAGACTGGGTCACAAACCCTTCACATGCCAGGCTGGGTGACCAGAATACATCACGCAGGTCTATAAGCTAGGCAACCAGACACATGGTCCCTGGAAGCTGCAGGTCTGGAACAAACATGGCCTCGCAGGGCAGGCACCCGAGGCAGTAAAACACCAGCCAAAGCAGTGCCGCTGCCTTGCAGGTGCACGTACTCCATCTACATGCAACGTTTATAAAAACCACCTTAACCGGCTCTGAGGGGAGCCTAACCAAATTGTTCCATTTTCTCAACACCTGGTTAAATAGAAGTAAGTAATGTCTTCACTGTAGGATTTGTACTGCAAGCCACCAAGTCAGAAATGGATTGTGGAGTACTTACAAATTTATAAAGTAAACATGAAATTCTTTTTTTTTTTTTTTCCCAAAAACATCTTCAGGGACTGATACACTTTTTAGGAAACTTTAGGAAAACTACCCTAAATTTCAGAACAATGTTTTGTCATCTTCCCCCAGGCACAATGAGGAGATGTATTTGCAGAGAACAGAGGAAAACGGAGTAGGGTATTGTTGTAATAATTCAGGTTAGAATGAGAAATCAATGACAAAAAAAGTGGGGGACAAATTTGAGGGATATTTAGAGTTAATAGAGATAGTATTTGTTATCTACATACTAGAATATCTTTTAACATATAGAGTCTATCACCTCCTTGCCTAAAACACACAAATAGTTCATGATTTCTCACAGAACCCTTAAAAGTTCTATAAGGACATATTCTCCTCCTTCTCATCTGTCATCACATTTCCCCAGACTCCCTTCCCATCAGGAACTCTGGCCTCCTTTGAGCTGCTCACTTGCTGTGCTTCCTCTGGCCTGACAGCCTTTATGCTTGCAATTTCTCACTTGAAACTCTCTTTTCCACCTCATAAACCTGTTAACTCAAAACTCGTACTTCAGATTTGACTCAAGTTTACCTTCCTCTGAAAAGCTTTCCCTGATCGCCCCAATGAAGTTGAGTGTCCCATTATATGCTGTCCTGGAACCAAGTACCTCTCACTCTAAGCTCCTAACATGGTTGAGTTTTCATGAGTTTTTGTTTTGTTTTGTTTTGTTCTGTTTTTCTGATTATTTATTTAATATCTGTCTCATCACCTACATCAAAATCTCCAGGAAGGCAGGAAGTGTTAGCACTGTATCCTCAATGCAGAGAACAGTTGTTGGCACATAAAAAAAAAAAGATATTTATTTAATAGAATAATGAACTAATAAATGGAAGAGTAAGAGTCAAAGATATCTTTAAGATTTATCACTTGGCCATGAACACACAGATATGTCAATTGAGTAGAAAACATATAAGCATAGAGAAACAGGGGAAACATAATTACTTTTGGTTTTTGATGTAGCATTTTTGAAATGCCTAAGCAGTTAGAATCTGAGTCTGGAGATCAGAAGAAAAGGTCTGAGCTAACAATAGGTATTTGGGTCCCTTACTGTTGTTAATGAGATAAACCAAGGAGAATATATCTAATTTAAAAACAAGAAATCCAAGAATGGCACCCTGAGAAATAACTGTGTAACGTAAAGGCAGTGTTAAAGGAGGTCTATGACAGAGGTTCGATGGTACACGTAGAGTGGTGGTAAGAAAACCAGAAAAGAGCATTTAGAAACCAGTAGGAGAACAAGTTTTGAAAAAGAGGAAACCACTGATGAACACTGGAGTGCTCCAAATCCAACCAAAGTCATTTGTGCATTACCTATTTCAAAGAACATATAGATGGAGATGAATAAGTTTGTATCCAATGGTAGTATATTGGTAGTGATCACTTGAATATCTTTAAGGCTCTAGACTTTTCCCTCTATGAGTCACTGTGTTTGTATAAATTTGGGGGTGGGGTCATATAGATTCGAGAGTTAATTAGGACATAATGACCTCGGACTAAGAATTTTAAAGCTTTTTGCATTCTACCTGTGTGACTCAGACTATACCTATTTCTTCAAGTTCCTCGTCTGTACATTGAAGATAATAATAGTTATTTTCCATAGGTAAGTGGTTTAAATAAAATATAAATGAAGATATTTATTTCATTGCTTATAGTATATTTCAATGAAAACTGATTCTACTTTAATACTTTGAAGATTAAGAAAGGTAAAAATTTTGGCCTAACTTTACCCTGACAATAACATCCTAAAACCTATTTAATGTACTTTTTAACAGAAAATGTAATAGGAGTGCATTCCAAAAACGTTCTGTAGTCTTAGCAAAATCTATCTAAAAAGGTTATTCTGAGAATCTGTTTTATAAACTCCTTCATTTGCAAAAGTAAAAACAAATATTATAAACAGAATCCAAGTTCAAATTAAATTCTAGATATTTAATTCTCTAGAGACATCATGAAATGGTATAAATAATTGTCATCACCTAATCTTATTTAAATCACTGTTACTACTGTTTGTAAACATCTTGGCAATATATAAGAAAATAAAACGCAAACAGTAAGATGTCTAATAATTCCACTGAGCATTACAAAATTTCCACAGTAAAGTTTTATCTACTTCAGAATTATCCCAAACACAGTTCATTCCCTTTATGAATGAACAATTTCTAGAAAGTTTATAAAAATGTTTACGCTCCAAAGAAATTCTTTGTCAACACAGCATTTCAGGAGTCAATTATTAAGTGGTGTTGTGTGTTATCCAAGGTCTAATTTGAAGAATTTAATCAAATGGTCACTATAGATATGAAGTATGAGATGAATATGTTGTCAGAGAATCTATCCTGTCTTTTTCTTGAAACTACTCAATTTCCAAATATAATGTCATATGCTCCCATATTTGACTTTTATTCTAGTATTTAGTTGCTATTTTCATGCATAACATTATTTGATTTTCTTTCTTAATAGGTGGTATATAATATTGCAATAATTTAAAAACATATTTAAACTGGTTAAGGTAATGTATAAAGATCTGCTCCAAAACTTGAAATTTTTTTTCTTTCACATTGTTTCTGTCTTAATAAGTGAAATAATTAATATGTTCTTTGAAAATTAAATATTAAGTTGTCAGCAAAATGCAGAAAATATCTAAATTGCCTTAAATTTCATTTCCAGGTTTAGATAAAATTCAGGTAATTTCTAAATACATTTTTTTCTATTCTAATTCAAGGTGCCATATTATACCTGTTACTAAAAAATATAAAAATATTGAGCGAATGTAGTAATTTTAATAGGTATTTGTATATCAATAAGTCTACAAATTTTGTTTTTCTTAAGGACCATCATTTCATTCAAGATATATTCTTTAATCCCTGTAAATTCTATAAGAGAAAGTAGGGAAAAAAATGTTCTTTGTGAATAGCAAAAACTCAGTCTGTAAGAGAAAATTTACTTTTTGAAAACACCAAAGTTGAGATGTTTTGCCACCAAATAAGAGAGTGGCAATTTTTCTGTATAATCTGAATAGCAGTGTTAGCCTAAATGGATGATTCAGAACTTTATCCTAATGTCACTTTTTTATTGTTTAGAATAAGTAGAATGTTCATTTCAGTCTTTTCAATGGATAATATGCAAAAATTATGAAAGTACTATATTTTTATTATTTATTTTCCTTTATTTTTATAAAAGTTTTAGTTTTACAGAGAAACAAAACGGAAAGTAGAAATCATTCACTACCCACGTATACAGTTTCTCCTATTATTGAGATGCTGCATTAGTGTTGTACATTTGTTACAATTGTTAATCAATACTGATATGGTATTGTTAACTTAATTTTACATTAGGGTTGCCTCTTTGTATTGTACAGTTCTGTGTGTTTTGCCAAAGACATAATATCATGTATTCACCATTACAGTATCATGCAGAATAGTTTTGCTGCCCTAGAAATCCTGAGTGCTCCACCTGTTCACCTCTCGCTCCCTTCCATCTTTCCTCCCTCCTTCGTCCCCTGAAACCCTGGCAACCACTGATTTTTTTTTTTTTCCATTACCTCAAACATTTACCATTTCTCTGTGTTGGAAATATTCAAAATCCTCCCTTCTAGCTAATTGAAACTAGTTAATTACAGTTACACTGAAGTTCTATAGAACACTAGACAGTATTTCTCCTATCTAGCTGTACTTTTGTATCTGTTAACCAACTTGAAAGTACTTTAAGTAGATTTATATGGTTTAATATATTCACATTGTATATATTTTTATTAATTAAATAAACTATACGATAAAGGACATGTACTAGGACCATAAATGTTAAGGAAAGACAAGAATGAAATGATTAGAAATGCATATAATCATTTTGACTCGAGGGGATAAGAATATATTAATTTAAATTTCAGTGTTTTAAGGAATTGTAGAGCTAGAGCTAGGGTCTGGAGCTCACAGACCCCTCGAGTCTGTTCACAAACCCTTCACACGCAGGTCTATGAGCTAGGTAACCAACAAAAAGGTCCTTGAAGCCTTGGCTGAAGTAGGAATAGTCTTTATTTAGCACATACACACATCTAGGAGCTAGGGAGTATAAAGGAGAAACTCAGAAACTCAACGGCTACCAGCAAAGTCCAAAGAAAAACTGAGACTGAGCAGCTGCCAGCAGAGGAAACATGCTCTATTTTTACACTGAGCTCTCTGCTGGCCAACCTGCTTCAAACTGCAGAACACTTAATAGCTACAAAACTAAAAAGATACATTGGCACACATGGGCACTAACTCCACCCACACACAATTTGTTTACAAGAAATGTGCTGCTCAATCCCCAGCCAGACCTGAGCGAGGGAGCCTATCTCAATTATTCTATTTTCCCCACAGGAATCATACATTGATTAAGCTTTTGGAACATTTACCTTAGGGGAGTTTAATGAGAAGAGATAATGGGGAAATATTCATGTTTAAAATCAAACATTCTTTTGATTAGAGGATGAATATTGCCAAAAGTAATGAAAGCTGGCCAATTTTTATGTATGAGACAAGTTTGATCCACACAGAAACCAAAATGAAGAGAAAAGTATATAAATATGATATTTGAATCACTTTGCTTAGGTTTGAAAGGAATGCAGTTTTACTGTTCCATGGCAACTGCTAAATAACTGCAGAGCAAAAGAATACCGCTTTGCAATTTCCCGATATTTCCAATACAGACAGTAGCTAAAAGGTCATTAGCAAAAAACCAGATGTTGTTGTCATCTCCAAACAAGACATGAAATAAACAAGTTAGGGACCTTCAGCATGATAGATAATATCAATATGAGAGTTCTAAACCCGATGAACAGGTTCTGAAGGATCCTTAAAAGACTTATGTCACTGACAAATTATTGTAGTGAAAAACGTTAAGAACACATTCCTTCCAAAACGTACGCACAATCAGCAGGGTTTAATTAGAAAACATGAATAATTGAACGTACTGCCACTCTCTCTGAGCAACTCTCTCTAAGAGTCATGTAGAAGCAAATTCTTGTTAGACAAAAGGGCATGTTGTACTGAATCACTCTCTAATGTTTTCCTCTCTCTGACGGCAACCTTTTCAGTGATAATTCAAATGAATACCCTCTGAGCAAATCCTATAAATATGTCTTCATTTAAAAATTTAAAAAACAAATAAATCAAAACAAAACAAAACAAAGAAAAACTTCCTGCAATCTCTACATAAAGCCAAGTTTCTGAAAATACAATAGAGAAAAGGAAAGGGGAAAAATGTATGGATTGGAAAAACCTTAGGATATTGAAGTTTTCTTCATAGAATTAATCATTCTGGCAATAGTATTAAAAGGCCAAGCTCACAAATATTCTCTAATGAAGCACAATTTGAATTTATCTACCTGTTTCTCATTTTATGTAAGCCCCGCTCTAACTGTGTGTTAATAGAGCAAATACTGCACGCTTACCTACAACCCCTGGGGCTGCTCAGGTGCAATAAGTTTAGTTGAGGTGATTAAGAATATATCCATTGGGAAGCAGTATATGGGCGGACTAAAAAGTTTAGGCACAAGTATACAACAAAATGCAACTATGTAAAAACAGTAACTAAACAAAAAGCAAATAAAAAATAAAAAAACAAAAACATAATTGTTTAGCTTAGCCCACCAGACACTGATTTCCCTGGAGTGGTGCCCATGGTCACTATTTCTGTCTTACTTTTGTTCTTGTTCTTTTTCCTATTCTGGGCCATGTGTCATCTTCTTGGATTCCCGGTTTCTTCTGGAGAACCAACCAAATGGGCCTCTTCTTTCTGTGTTTATTAGTTTATCTAATATAAAAAGGAATTGCAGCCCACACCTTAAGAGCTGCAGCTCCTGTTCCTGCTCCTGCTCCTGTTAACTTTGCAAGGCCTTCCTTGCCAGCCTCTCTGTAAATTTCTATTATATTACTCTTTGCTTCTCTCAATTTGCTTTTCTTTCCATGTTCCGTGCTATGCCTTGGGATTCCTGCACCTGAAGGAAACATCAGACTACACTTTAAAAACCCTAGTCTCAGTGAGATCACTGGGCAGATTTTTCTAGTTATAATGCTAACCATGACCTGTGCCCTTTGCAGAGATTCTAGTAAATGCTGTCTAATTCTTCCACCTTTGCTTTCTGGGCTCTCCCGGTCCTTCCACTTGCTTTTCTCAACATTCCCAGAACAGTCACACATGTTTCCATTTGAAATAATTTTTCAGGGGCTAGAAGATAGTTCCTCAGACAAGCCTCAAAGGTCTACTCTAATGTTTGCAGCATGGTCTTCAAATTCCAGGATTCCAGCAGAGGCCCGCGGGGGGCCTAGAAAAGACCTTGAAACATCTTTTAATTCTCATCCAGGATATCTTAACCCCACACAGTAAATTCCCTAGCCAACGTCCATTTACTTGTAGTTATCCTCAAATATTTTATGAATAAAATGTTTTAAAGAATGACCCAAACACTTCAATTAGGAGAGGCAATATAGTGCAATAGTTCAGAACTCAGACTCTGTAACCAGAATGCTGGAGATTCCAATCTCAAGGTTAATACTTCCTACCCAAATAGCCTTCAGTCGATCACTTTATTTCTCGGTGCCTCAATTTTCTCATCTATAAAATAAAGCAGTATTTCTCTTGAGGTTGTTAGGAATAATAAATGATAGCCACATAAAGTGCTTAAAAAATGTCTGCCATAATAAGCACCATATCAATTGTTAGCTGTCAATATTATTATTACTGGTATTGATGGAAGAAAGCTGGATGTTAATCTTCTATTCTCTACTAACTCACTGAATAATTTTACAAGCATTTTAAGCCCTTTGCAGTTTATTTTACTTTTAAAAAAATAATTGCCAGTCAATATGTGGGACCTCTTTCAACACTAAAAATATGAATTACACAGGAATTTCCTTGGGTGACTGTGCCTTTAAAGCTGAAGCAAAGCTGTTCTTCAAACATTTTAAATAAAGGGTGGCCTTATTCCTGAGTTATGTATTATAACATGACAGCCTCTTAGATATTATAGAATAAATACTTTTTAAATTATTATTAACCATATACATATTCTATGATGTGATTTCATTTTTAATTAAAATTTTATTGATAGATATTTTTCACGGTATGTTTTACATTATTATTCATATCCATTGTTTATCTCAAATCACTACTTACAATTATTTCTAGGGAGAAGAAAATGTTGAAATGTATTGTGATTTCCTCTCTATCAAAGTCCTACATGAATGGATGGGTCTGAAATTTCTTCTCATTTCAATTCATTTGGTATGTAATATTACATAGCCTGAAGTAGAAACAAAAACTGAAAATAAAGGCACATATTCCTTTGCTTGTAATAACCATAATATGCTTTCTTTAAAGAACAAATAACCTTATCAAAATAGCAGTTTTAGAAAGCACTTCCTCAAAGAGAAATTATTAAGAAAAAAAGAAATCTTAGATTTGGAAGAGAACTGAGATGTCAAATAGTCAAATTTTCACTAACACAGCAAATACCTGTAAAACATCGTTTTTTTTTTCTAAAAGTCTCAGACTTTGGCTCAAAAATAGCTGGGGATGGGAAGCTCATTACTTATCAAGGCATCCCATTTCATTGCATTTCTAAAATACTCAAACTGAGTCAACAGCCACCTTCATGTCATTTCCCTGAAGATGGCCTGCTTCTGCCCTCTGGAATAGGAAATAAGAGCATTCTCATAAGATAATTCTTATGATCTGATTTTCAGCTTTTAGCTTTCCTAATTGCTCTTCCCCAGTGATATTCTTTACCAGTTTTCCTCTGAAAATCTCATGCAATTTTTTAAATTAATTTATTAATTAATTGAAACATAGGTGATTGTACATATCTGTGGGGTACAGAGTTGAATATCAATACCTGCGTGCAGTATGTGATTCTCAAATCAGGATAATCAGTATATCCAACATTATACAATGTGATCATTTTCTGTGGCCCTTTATCAATTCTTCCCTTTCTCTCCTTCTCACTCCCCCTTTCCCAACTCTGGTAACCTCAGTTCTGTTCTCTCTTGTTGAAAGTTCAAAGTATTATTGTGATTGTTGTATCTCTCTTTCTTTCTTTCTTTCTTTTTTTTTATTTGTCTATTTTTTTAGCTCTCACTTCTAAGTGAGAACATGCAGTATTTCTCTTTCTATGCCCTCAGGCAATTTCAAAATCCTTTTGTGTTTCCTTTTAAATGTAAAACATACAAATGCCAATTTAATGAAATACATAGTTAAAGCTCAGAGGATTGAATTATTTTTCTTCTTTCTATATTGACAATTCTTATTCTGCTTCTTCAGAAATTTCCATAGAAAATAGCAACAACAAAAACAGACATTTAGTCCAAAAGTTAGAATGACCTGGTTTGGTATGTCTTCAAATCTAAAGCCTGCCATGAATCCCCTTCCTTTCTGTATTATTATCTAGCACTAGGTTACTGATTTTAAAGTCTGGTCCACTATTTACCCATTTTGTTGTGTGTGGCTAAAATTTATTTTTCAAAGTTTTCTATTATTGAGCAAATCAATTTTATAAAGAGTAGTGAAAGTGTTACGACCTAATGGTAAGATTAGGAAATAGAAAATCAACCTGTTTTAAACATAGTTCTCAGAATCACAAATGAGTATAAAACATGAAATAAAGTTCTCCTTTCTGACTTGTAAGAAATAAAGCACACATCTTCACAAGCATGAAAAGAAGCAATAGCTTCCCTCAACAACTCCTTTCTGAATTAATAGGTACATTCCTACTACCTTTTTTCATTCTTAGAGGTATCCCACCTGTAGATTTTATAACTTTAGGGATAGAGACTTGGGAGAAGATACCACAAAGGATGTTTCACTCAGGATTTCAGGTGATTGTTTTACAGCTGGGGCAGCATAATAGTGTGGACTTCTCATCAATCTGTGGGGATTGGAGGTAGAAGTTAAAGAATGGTTATAAGCAAGTAAAAAAGAAAAAGGGAAACATTCTTTTTTAGAATCTGAAGTAACTCAAAGTCTAGCCAAGTTGATTTTTACAAAATTTACATGAAAACACCAAAAATCAATGAGTATGAATTTGCTGTTAGCGATAGGGATAGTGGGGACTGGGGGATGGAACATGATCTGTTTGAATAAAGTTAATATTGGTAAATCACAAATTATGTGATGAGAAATAGGCGCTCTAATAATTCTGCATTTTGAAGAACATATTGTATGCATTTATAAAAATGCCTCATAAATTTAGTATATTAAAGAATGCAAGAAAAAGCACTTTATTCAAGCCAGTTGTATTTTATTATCCCAGTTTTATTATATACCATGGAAAAGTGGCTTAAAATTAGTAACTAAACCCTGAGTTGCATCAGAAAAAAATTTTCTATTCTATTTTAAAATTTAATTTTAAAGGGAAAAATATATATTTTACTGAAGGAGATTTTACATCTTGCATTAATAAGAAAACTTTGGCTTTTTATGTAATACTTCAGCCACAATCTCTGAGTTTTATTGTGTATACTTGCATTTATCTGATGCAATCAATCAATATCTGTGACAACTTAGGCATTGCTGGTAAGAAGAGATTTTCAGTTAAACTAAACCAAAGCTCTGTTGAGGGTTATAATATCATTTGCTATAATTTCCAAGTGAAATGGGCAAGCTCTAATGTCACTAATTCCAAGATCATCAGGTATTGCACTTGAGATAACTGTCACATATAACTTGTCCAAGACCTTCATGAGACCTGGGAAAAAAATTGATTCTAGCTGATGTCTAAGCACCAAGAAAGGAATATGGAATTTAGTTGCATAGCTTGGAATTAAAGTCTAAAGCTCTTATTCACACCCTAGGAAGGCACAATTAGCTCAATAGATGAAGTTTTTTAAACTTACACTGTATCCAGTATTGATTGAATTGGTAATTCTTTACAAATTATTGCCTATTTAGTATGTTGTTCTGGAAAACTAAGTTTGAAGTACTACAGTTTGGCTTTTATTATTCTTATTCGATGAAGAGCTGCCTTTCAAAAGGATCATCCTAACTTACCCTTATGGTCTATAAATAGAGCCCAGGGACATGTCTCACTAATTATTGACACTCTCTGAGCATTGTGCACATGTGCTGTTTAAAATTTTTATACATATCCATGCATTGGGTCACTAAAATTTAGTGTAAGCTATTATTTAATTACTTGAGATGGAGATTGTTAATGCCTAACAAATACACAGTGGTAAGAATACCATTAATTACCCACCCTGGGGAATTTACACAAACAAAATACTTCAACAGAGGAAAATTTAATTTCGAAATATTAATTGCAGTATTATTTATAATTGCAGACCATTCTAAGTATCTTAAATGTCCAAAAACAGAGCAATAGCTAAGTATTTTTGTACATCTATTTAGATAAAAATTTTGTAGGCATAAAATTGTAATTATGAAGATAATGATAATTACAAAAATGTTTGTGAAATAATGTGAACAGTTAAGAGCATAATACTATCTCAATGATGTAAGAAATACATGTAATGATGTAAAAATATGCATGTGAAATCAGTTAGGTGGACAAATGGACTTAGTCTGGAGAGGATTTTATAATTTTAAGTAGATTTTTTTATTTAAAAATTTCTATACTGATGTTATTATACAGATTTCACATTGCATAAAGTCAGTTCATTCAACTGATTGACAACATGGCAGAAAGAGCAGAATCCTACCTCTATTAGAAAACTGTCCATGTTTCTGAGCATGTCTAATTAAATTGACAGAATCAAATATGTTTGACTTTGCTCTCTCCTAGGTTAATATCGCCCAATAAAGAGTAGGAAATGAGATCTACAATGATTTATAGAGGTAAAAGTTCCTACAATATACAAATCATAACATTCTATTCAAATCTGAGCCAAAAGTGCTTGGGTAAAGTCATATTCACTACTATTATTGAGTCTGTAAGTGTCCTTCACTATGCCTTATATTTATGTCACATAATTGCCCCAATTATGTTATGTGATTGCTATTATTACGAACTCTATATTATCGACAAGGAAACTAATTCTTAAAGAATTTAAGTGACTTGCCTGAAACTGTGGAGCAAGTAAATGGTCTAACCAAATTTAACCTGTTGTTTAGCCCAAAGATCCTTTGACTTGAATCACTATACAGTACTACTTCAATATGAAAATGTCTTGTTCTCTCATCACACTTTACATATATTGGAAGGTGGAGAGACATAGTGGTTACAGCCTGAGTTTTGCTGTCAGTTTCAAGTTCATCTTTGTGAGTATAGGCAAGATTTTTTATTTCTGCCAGCTTCAGATTCCTCTTGATAAAACAAAATAATTGGAATACCATTTTATCAAACAATTGTTCCAAGCTTTAAAAATATAAAACTTGTCATTTCATACATTTATTCAGCCAGTATTCATAAAACAGCTATCTTGTACCAAGTCTTCAGCAAGGGCCTAGAGATACAAAGATGAGTCAGTCTAAGAATAGAGGAAAAACATTAATCAAAATACTTAATGCAAATCAATATATAATTACCAAGTTTGTTAAGTAACATGAATGAAAAATAAGGGGGGGGCAGGTAGGCCTTTCATAGTTCAGGGGTTAGGTTAGTCTTCCTTGAAGAAGTACTGTACGAGGGGTCTTCAAAAAGTTCATGGAAAGATTTATATTTTAATTACATTTTTTCATGAACTTTTTGAAGTACCCTGTATCCTCTGAGATCTGAAAGATAAGTAAGTAGAGAATTAATGAACAGTGTGGGGTAGCCTTTCTGGCAGAGCACAGCATACGTAAGGACCCAGAAGCAGAAAGAAGTGTGTTTGAGGAATCAAAATAAATCCAGTAAATGACTTTTTGCCCCTCAAGCAAAAGAGCTGCATAAAATGATGCTAGAGAGAGAAGCACGAGCCAAACTAACGAAGAGCCGTTTTGACCATTTAAAAGATGTCGATCTTTTTCCTAAGAGGAAAGATGTTTTTCAAGGGTTTTGAGTAGAGGAGAGACCTAATGAGATCTGAGCTTTAAAAGAATTGAGCAACTGCGGGAGATTATTGGAGCTGACGGATGTAGAGAGATAAATTAGCGAATGCACGAGAGAAAGTAAGAGATACAGGGAGTTTGGACTAAGGGTAAACTCTGAGGATTTCTAATATTAAAATGCTGGATGTAGGAGAATGAGCCGGTCAAGCACCCTGGCAAAAAGCAGCTGGAGAGCTGAGGAGGAACCAAGGCTGGGCAGTGCAAGACAGACCAAGTGCACTGTTTCCGTGAAGGAGTTATTAATACTGTCAAGTGAGATTTGAATGTCAGGTAAAATTAGAAATTAAAACATGCCATTGGATCTAGGGACCTGGAACTCATTACAATGGAAACTGACTTTGTTTTTACTGTTGTCAGGGATTTAGGTTTTGGCTCTTTTTCCAATCACACTGTTTGGTTTGTTTCGCTTTTACATTTTGCTTTTCAGATAACAATTGAGTATCAACATTGAACTTTAAAATAATTTACAAAAACATTAAAAAAAAATAATGTATAAGCCTTACCAAAATAAAGAAAATAGAAAGCATTTGGTATTACCAAAAGCAAATTAATTTCTACGGAGAATTTGGATTTTTCCCTATATTTCCCAGTTAGGCAAGTTCTAAGAATATGGTTTTCAAGGATGACTGGATGCATGCTACTTATTAACATGACTCAAAAACTTTCAGAATGTGAAATAACAAGAAGGTTGAGGTTTATCTCTGGAATTTTAGGACAAATTTGGTAAACCGAGCAAAGTCGATTAATTTCATTTAGTTTTTAAATTGGTCCCCAGATTATCTTATAGCTCATGAATATGAAATGTAGCCCTATGACCAAATGGATAAAGTTGAAATTAAAACATTTGTTTACTTTTTTCTGATAATTCCAATCCATAGAAGGTTTCATAACACTTTCACTATATTCTATTCTTTGATTGCAAGAGGTATTATTTTCTGAAAAGAAATCCTGTATCTCTTATCTACAAATAGAAAATATAAATTACTCCTTTACTTTGAGTTACTAATTAATTAAATTAGCAACTTTTTATAAGTCTGAATTATGATTTCCTTGTTTTGGTAATATCTTACCAAAATCAGATTTTCCCCACTGCTTATGGTTTGACTGTTCCCTTCAAAAGTCATGTTGAAAATTAATTGTCATTGTAACAGTGTTGAGAGGCATTAGCACCTTTAGGAAGTGAGTAGGTCATGAGGACTTTGCCCTAATCAGTGGGTTTATGCCATTATCACTGGAGTAGGTTCCTGATGAAAAGAGCGATGCCAGCCCATATTTTCTGTCTGGGTCACACTCTCAGTTGCCCTTCTGCCATAGGGTAACACAGCATGAAGACCCTTGCCAGATGCCAGTGCCATGTTCTTGGACTTCCTAGCCTCCAGAACCATGAGCCAACCTTAAAGAATAAACTTCTATTCTTTACAATTACCTAGACTGTGGTATTCTGTTATAGTAGCAGAAAACAAAATGAGAGAAAATTGATACCAAGAGTGGATTGTTGTGATAACAAATACCCGAAAATGTGAAAGTGGTTTTGGAACTGGGTAAAAGGTAGAAGCTGGAAGAATTTGGAGGAGAAGGCTATGAAAATCCTAGATTGCCATGAATGAAGTGTTAAGGGCAATTCTGGTGAGGGTTCAGAAGAAGAAAGCTGTAGGGAAAGTCTGGAACTTCTTAGAGAGTACTGAAATGGTCACAATTAGAATGCTTGTAAAAATAGGGACAGTGAAGCCCATTCTGATGAAGTCTCAGATGGAAATGGGAAACAAAGTACTGGAAACTGGAGTAAATGACATTCTTGTTATAAAGTAGCAAAGACTTTGGCTAAATTATGTCCTTGCCCAAGGGTTTTATGAAATGAGAACTGCTGCATGGGTTAATCCCAGCAAAGCCACAGGAGTGAAGCTACCTGAATCTTTGAGGGCTCTACTCCTCCAGTGTGCCCACACTGTGCCACTTTAATGAATCAATTAATGCTATTATCATAGGAGTGAGTTGATTACCATGGGAGTGGGTTTCTGAGTAAAAGGATGAGTTCAACCCAATTTCCTCTCTCCGTGTCACACACTCACCTGCTCTTCCACAAAGGGATAAGGCAGCACGAAGGTCCTCATCAGATGCCAGTGCCATGCTTTTGGACTTTGCAGCCTCGAGAACCATTAGCCAAATAAACTTCTAGTTGCATGGTTTATTAATAGCCAGCCTGTGGTAATCTATTATAGCAGCAGAAAATGGATTAAGACACCTCATTTTAATTCTCTTAAGGAAACTTTCCCCCAAATCATAAGTGAATTAAAATATTCTGTGAAAAACATCTTAATATCTGAACTATATTTCTCACATTTTAAATATATTCTGATAGACAGTAATCTTCCTGTGGACGAGAAATAATTATTAGAATTTGTGAGCAAATAAAAAGTATGCAAAACTGTGAGGTAATGAATTTCCTACTTTAAACTTGTTTCACCTTGAAAAATCTATATAATGTCACACTGTAAAGAATAAACTGCTGAAATACAAAAGAAACACCAAAAAGAAAAGAAATGAACTTATTCAGACAAACATTTTAGTCTCTTGAGGAACTAAACTGTCTCCTTCATGAACTGAATATTTATAAAAGAGTTGCTTTTTTTCTGTTCTCTTTTGGTCTTAGGATATTTCTCCTTATGAACTTTTAAAGTCATGCACAAATTAGTGCTTTTGTTGTTATTATTCCAAAGAAGTCGCTGGCATATATTCTGTGACAAACATTAGACTCAAACGAACACATTCTTACAAGTTAGTTTCTAGTTGATGATGCCTGAGAAGGACTGAGCAGACTTTTTCCAAGTTTAACTTATAAAATGAGGTCATATTAAAATTTGTTCTCTTGGTAAAGTATGCTAATATTTGTGCTCATATATTAGAGGTATAGAACCTATGTAATTAGAAATGGAACATCAATATATCAACCTAACTATCTAGTAACAATAAATAGTAAAATTTATTGTGAGTGCTGTACTAAAAAAAAATCCATATGTTTATGAAGATGATAGCAACATATTACAATGATTTTATTTTATGTCAAAAAAAGGTAATCAAACGGGAGCAATAGCTGCATCAGTTGTTAAAAATACTTGAGAGAATTTTTTAGTTTTTTTTTTCTCATCTTTCCTTATCCCATGTTCTCTAATTCTCAATTTCTTAATTAAGAGCTTATTTGGGGAGGTAAAGTCTGATGTTTAATTTACTAATTTTTTTCAACTACTATTTTTTGAGGGTGTACTATTTTTCAGATCATCTGCTAGGCTCTGGGAATGCAAGAGTGAACAAAAATCAAATATCCCCTACAGCTTTATGATACTTTCAGTCAGATTATAAAGAAAGAACCAATCAAATCATCTCTGAAATAAACCCCAAATTTTCTTTTTGCAATCCTTGTAGAGAAAGGCACATATGAGGATTTGATATAAGCAAAAGAGTTAGGAAATGTCTACTTGACCATAGGAAGGAAGTGACTATTAGGCAGTTAGTTAGTCATGAGCCAGTAGAGGGAAATAGAAAATTAAAACTTCTCCATTATTACACCCAGATCCACCTTTGGGTAACTTAGCAGAAACTCCACCCAAGATCCATCACTTTTGTGGGCAACTTGACAAAAAAAAAAGCCACAATTTGACCACAAGGGCCTACTAGGGACTTTCTAGATGGAAAGACATGTGCAGAAGGGACAACTTGAGACCTTAGGTGACCTTCGAACATGCTAATGCTCATTAAGTGCTTATAAATATGCAATCCGTAAATGAATATCATTACAGCAGACTGAACTATGGGTAGGAACATACACAGTGGGGAAAAGATTATATAACTCCAACCTGTCAATCAAAATGTCAATCAAGTTAGCTAGGGCATATGCAAAATTGGTAATATAAAAAAACCCTAAACTTTTGTGTAAAGGGCCATTCTCTGCTCAGGGAATTGGCCCACTTCTCCCTTGAAGTGTATTTTCCTTTGTGTTCATTAAAGCTTTGCTGTGCTTTTGACTCAGATCTCTGATTCTTCACAGACTTTGGGAAAGGACTGAGACAAATGGGACTCTCCTCCCCGGTAACAGTGACTCTACCAAAAAAGGAGTTGGATACCCAGCAGATGGAACAGATTCTGCAAAGAAGGAGTAGAGTGTGCACAACAAATATAAATAATTTTTCTCTGGCTGGCATAGAGAAAAAATGGGACAAAAATCAAGCTTGAGAGGTCGTTAGATTGTGGAGAGCTTCTCAGGCTAGGTCGAGAATATTATTTTCATGCCAAGAGTAATTGCAAGGCATTGAAATATTTTGAGTAGCTCAAAGAATTTTGAAAAGGCCACTGCGATGCACAGTGCAGACTGCATGGTAAAGAGGATAATCCAGTTACAGATAAGCCAGGTGGAAGTTAGTTTCATATGTTATACGGGTGAAATGTAATGATAACTTGGTGATAACAAGGTGACGGGGAAAGCTCCTCAAAGTATATAATAAAGAATAGCAAAGGATAAGATATAAAAGCTATCAGAAACTGTCAGTGGTTTTAGGGTTAAACAATTCTTTTGGCTCTGTTATTTAGTGAGATAAATAAGTCTTTATTGTTGTAAGACCTAGGAGTGAATACCTTAGTTGGCTTTTGTACTTTTTGAGTTTGTTTATCATCACAGAAAGATAACTCTATTCTCATGAACAGAGGTCAGAAAACTACAGCCAAATCCAGATGGACCACTGAGTGTTTCCTTAAACATAGTTTATTGGATCTTGGCCACACTCATTCATTTATGCATCACTTGCGGACGTTTTCACATAATGTTAGAGCTGAATAGATGCAAGAGAGATTACACAGCTTGCAAAGCAGATAACATTTTCTATTTGGCTTTCTACAGGAAAAGTTTACCAACTCCTGCTCTAGAAAATGGAGATGGTTATATTTTATTTTGATTTTCTTTGTTATCCGCCCCATTGATGTTGTTTGTGTCCAAAAAGATAATCCCTCCTTCTAAACAGCCACAATAATTTATTTAAAAAATTACACGTTCAAAAAATAATTTTCAAATTTCTGCTACTTGCAGGCACTGATGGTATTAAGAATGGAGTTGTTAGTTTACGTGACTCTCATTTGGGAACAATTGCGTCCAGTTAGTGTGAAAGTTCTATGTGATGCAGCTTTTTTGAAAGACGATGCTCTTTACAAAGCATCTTTGCCCAAAGAATACTCTGCAAAAGTAAAATAAACACACAGAGTTCATTTTTTTAAAGCCTGCAACCTTTTAGAATATTATTGAAGCATAACTTAGTTTTATTTCTTTGCCTTAGTATCTTTCGTGTTCTCACAGTATCTTTTCCACCTACCCTATAAAATAAACTGAGGCACACACTGCACCTATTTTCACACAGTGATAGAAGCAGGATTCTAACTCACTTTGTGTGATTAAGAAACTGTCCTCCTGAACCCAATAATCGACTTAATGTTCTCATATTTGTGAACAATAGTGTTCCCTAGTAAAAGATCATTCTAGTAGGATTCTAAAGGTTGACTGTGTATGTAGCTTTGTGGCCTTGTTGCCTCATTTAGTTCAACCAACAGTAATTAGAAAAAAATATTCAAAAAATCTAATACATGCAATAAAACAACAGGTATCTCTTTTCCCAGAAAGGAAGATTTTTTTTTGTAAGCATAAACCATTAAAACTCTTTTTGAGGCTTCCACAGCAAAGTTTGCTTTTCTAAAGTAAAGTCTCTAAATGCTTATGGATTTAAAAAATGTGCTGAGTCATGTAATATTAAAAACTATTCTAGAAAGTCTTCTTAAATAGCCATGGGGTAAACCAAATTACCTTTCATGCAGTTCCTTTCAATTAAACCTTTCTGAGCACCATACTGCTTCCCTGGGGTACAAACATGTATCATAGACATGGGGAAAGAGGTGTGTGAATGATAATTTGGGATATTTTCAGCATCATCCTCCTTGTATAAAAAAACACCTAATTGACATGATTACATAAAGAAACAACCACTTTATTCCTAGAAACAACTGGAAGGAAATGCAACAAAATATTAATTTGATTTTTGTTGGTGGAATTACCTGTGCATTTTTTGTTCCTATTTAAACTCTTTGTTTTCCAAATGCCCTTAAAGAAAATGTATTGCTTTTTCAATAAAAGTACATTTTATATAAAAACAATAAAGAATGTTAGATTTTTTCAAAGATTTGTGCACATTATTCTTCCTTGCACATCCATAATAAATTGAGATTATCAATTTATAAATTACAAAGAAAATTTATTTTCAAGGCTAGTAGCTAGAGGCAAAAAAAATGAACGCTAGCAGAAACCAAATATTCTGATTTTTAAGCCATGGATACAATGATATTAGCTCTCTTTTATAAATAGCATAATTCTCCTAGTTCATTTTATAATACCTGAGACTGGGCAATTTATAACAAACAGAAATTTACTGGAGTCTGTGAAGTACAAGACTGAGGGGCTGGTCAGGCGAAGACCTCCTTGCTATATCATCCTGTGGCAAAAGGGCAAAGAGAGGGCAAGAGAGAGCAGAAAGAGTTGAATTCATCCTCTTATATAATGAGCCTACTTCCACAATAATGACATCAATCCATTCATGAGGGCAGTGCCCCCATAACCCAAATACTTCCCATTCAGCCCTACCTCCCAGCACCACCACAATGGAGATCAAGTTTCCAACACATGAACTTTGAGGAACACATTTAAATCATAGCAACAGTGTTGTGTACTAAATCATAAACATGTCATTCTTAAATTATGCTCATCAACCTTTTGGTGACAAATGATAGCATATTCATGGGCATGGAAGTATGTGCGTGAAAAAGCAGTTAATCCTACTCTCATTTGTGTCTTAACCAGGGTATTAAATGACCTTAGAAGGAGCAGAGGTTAGGGGCAGAATGCAGTGAACTGACTGTCCCCCCAAACTCACTGAAGCTTAATCCCCACTATAACTGTTGAGGGTAGGAATCCTACTATAATAACTGAAAAGTGGGGCCTTGAAGAGGTGATAAGATTGTGAGGACCATGACCAAGTATGTGGATTAATTCATTGATTTTTTTAATGGTGACCATGGGCATAGTTTTGAGGGCTTTAAAAGGAGAAATGAGTTGTTAACTCTCTCTCTACTTCTGCCATTTTGCCATGTGATATCCTGCATTACTGTAGAGTTACTGCCAAGAAAATGTCCTCACCAGATGCATTCTCTGGACTTCGAACTTCCCAGCCTTTGAAACTGCAAGCAATAAATATTGTTTCTTTACAAATTACACAGTTTCAGGTATTTTGTTATAAGCAACAGAAATAGACTAATACAGACAATTGGTACCAGGGAAGTCGGGTGTTGCTTGTAACAAATACTTGAAAATGTGGAGGTGGCTTTGGAACTTGTTATTGAGGAGAGTCTGGAAGAATATGGAAGAGCAGTCTAGAAAAGCCTAGGTACTGGCGGGAGTTCAGAAGATAAGAAAAATGGAGAAGGTTTGGAACATCTTAGAGACTGGTTATATGGCGGTTACTAGAATGTTGACAGAAATATGGGATGTAAAGACTATAAGAAGGAGCTTTTTAAAAACTGGGGCAAAGATCACCCTTTCTATGAACTTGCAAGGAACTTGACTATATTCTGTTAATTCCCAAAAGTTTTGTGGAATGTGGAACTTAAAGGTGCTGCTGAACCAGGGTATTTGGCAGAAGAAATTCTAAGCAATAAAGCACTCAGGAAACTGTGTGGCTATTTGTAACAGACTGCACTGTGTTATGGTGGCAAAAGCATGATGTAAAGCTAGAATTTATAATCACAAGGGAAGAAGAGCATAAGAATTAGAAAATTTTCATCCTCACCATGTCGTAGAAAAGTAGAGAGCATTTTCAGGGGAAAAATTCAAGGGTATAGCCCAGCAACCATTTGCTGAGTAGATTGATACAGAAGAAAGGGATTAACAAAAGAAGGGGAAAAAGACCTTAAAGACATTTCAGAGATATTCAAGGCTGCTCCTTCCATCACAGACCCAGAAGCCTGGGGAGACAGAATGGTCTCAGGGAACAGGCCCAAGGCACCCTCCATGGGCTTGATGACCACACTGCCTCAGGATGTTGGTACCTGCACCAGCACTCTGGCTGCTTTGGCTACTCCAGCTGTGGCTAAATTAGCTCCTGGTATGGCTGGACCCACAGCTTTGGAAAATAGAAGCAGGAAGCCTTGCAGGCATCCATGTAGTATTGTCCACAGGCTTGCAGAATGCCAGGGCTGTGGAGGCTTAGAAGCTTCCACTCCAATTTCAAAGGATATGTGGAAAAGCCTAGGGATCCAGGAACAGATCTGTCATAGGTGTGGAGTCACCACAGACAGCATTCACTAGAGCAATGCTGAGTGGAAATGTGGGGTTGGAGTTGCAGCAGAAAAATCCCATCGGTGCCATGTCTACTGGTGCTGTGAGAACAAGACCATCATGGAGACCCCAGACTTAACAGGGCTACTAGCATGCAATGCCAGCCTGGGAGAGCTGAAATATGGCCTGAAACCAGGAAAGCCATAGGAGTAGAGTTACCAAAGGACTTGGAGGCCCAACCCCTACACCAGTGTGTAGAGAACATCAAACATGGAGTCAAGGTACATGATTTGCCAGATTTGAGATTTGATCCCTGCTGAATTTCAGACTTGCTTAGGACCTCTTACCCCAATTCGTTTGGTCTATTTCTCCCTTTTTGAATGGGAACATGTACCCTATGCTTGTCTTAGAAGTAGATAACTTGTTTTGATTTCACAGATCTGACTTTGGACTTTTGAACTGGGACAAGTTAAGACTTTGGGGCTCTGGGAATGAAATGAACATATTTGTATGTGAAAAAGACATGAGCTTTGGAGGAACAGAGGTGGAATGCAGTGGATTGAATGTCTCCCCCAACTCATCGAAGCTTAATCCCCACTGTAAATGTTGAGGGTGGGAATCTTATTATAATAATTGAAAGGTGGGCCCTTGAAGAGTTGATTAGATTGTGAAGACCATGCCCAAGTAAATGGATTAATCCATTGATGGTTTTAATGGTGGTGATGGGCACGGTAGAGAGCTTTAAAAGGAGGAATGAGTAGTTAGCTGTCTCTCTACTTCTGCCATTGATCATGTGAAACCCTGCATTTCTATAGAGTTACCACCAAAAAAAGGTTTTCACCAGATGTTCCCTGGACTTTGGGCTTCCCAGCCTCTGGAACTGTAAGCAATAAATTTCATTTTCTTACAAATTATCCAGTTACAGGTGTTTCATTATAAGCCACTGAAATGGACTAATACAGTCTCTTTAATTTCTGTCTTGGTATTCCCAAACTTTGAGTCTTAACTTCCTTATTTTTAAGAATGGGGTTAAATTATCTTATGTCACTCACCAAGTATTAATTCTTTTTTTGTAACAATAATAGCTAACTTTGCTGAGTGTTTCCTATGAGACAGGCACTTTGCATTTATCAAAATTATCTATTTTAAGTGGTACTATTAGAATCCTCATGTACAGATGAGAATATTCAGGATCTAAGTGGTTTGATAACTGGGTCAAAGTCCTATAAATAGCAGAGACATAGATGGAATCACGTCTAGACAGTCTAGTATATGAGTTCAACTCATAACAACTATGCCTACAACCTCTTATTCTCACAGACACTTGGTTTAGCTTTCTCATCTCTACTAATTGGATACTACTAATAATTTTGTTACATGAATGCCACCAGATTTCAATTGACACCAGTTTCTTTCCTATCAAAAATATTTTTTAGATGTTCAAATGTAAAAAGATTCATAAATTCAGCAAATCTTCTGCTTTTAATTACAGATATTTCTCTTTGACAAAGACACAAAGGAATCCCACAAATTATTTTATAGCAGACCTCTGCTATTTGTCTGCTGATAATTCAATTTGAAACCACACAAAAAAAGAAAAGCTTTTTTGTTTTTATTTTTTTGACTTATTAATCCTCGCAAAGTTCATCCTGCTAGGAAGGCTGCAGGGTACTTTAAACCAGGTCAATTTAACTAAACATAAATACAGCACAAATTGGATGTCCCCTCAGGCCTTTGAACTGATTTGAAGCTAAGACTGTATGCAGGCCTTTGGTTTTATCTATGCATGTCCTTGGAGTACAGCCAAATTCTCAGCAGAAACACACATTTGCAGGAATAGGACCAGCTGCAGAAGGTTTTGAAACCATGAGCACTAGCACTCTCTAAAAGCTGAAAAATGTAAACGATCTCTGAACTTTAATTACTTGACTTCTCTGAAGGCACATGTAGAAACCCCCGACATCTATGCCTAAACTATCCACTGCTGTGGGCTATGATGAAAAGACAATTAGCATTGGAGTGTGACTAGTTTTACAATCCTGGTCTGCCATTTAGCTTCAGCATATCATTGAAATTTTATCCTTAGTTTT
Organism: Cynocephalus volans; assembly: GCF_027409185.1. Taxonomy (NCBI): domain Eukaryota; kingdom Metazoa; phylum Chordata; class Mammalia; order Dermoptera; family Cynocephalidae; genus Cynocephalus; species Cynocephalus volans. The sequence goes on from NC_084468.1 coordinate 121,412,560, forward strand.
ATCATAATTTAATGTGTTTTTTTGTGTGTGTTCCTGTAATAAAGAACATCAATAGTTTCCTGGTGAAGCTGACCAGTATGCATTACCCATGTTCAGAAGTGTGTCATTCTATTAATTTCTTTAATAAGAGTTGAAACATTTATCTCCTTCTATAGCTTTCTGTCTTTTTTAGTAGGAAATTGCCTTCCATTGTAGCTTCCTAAAGACAGTATCATTTTGCACCATCTCTATACAGAAGGCTCATTCTTTATAGCAAATAAAGCCCTAAATTTGTAAAGCATTCATGAAAAGCTTCCTCAGACTTATTTGAGCTGAAGTGATATAACCTCAAGTACTAAATTCCTAAAAAAAAAAAAAAAAAAGGCTTGAAAGGTTTTGGATTTAAAAGGGGAAAAATGTTTTCCCGAATATCATTGAAAGAAAGGTATATGGACAATTCAACTAGGAAAGACAAAATAGATTTGCTATTTCGAGTATGACAACAGAAAGAGGCATCTTGTCAAGTAAGGTCTTCTGAACTCAGGCATCTTTATTGAATTTTCAGGATTAGCTTATTTTAGTGAATTCTACAATTATGTCCTTTAATATCAATATTCTACTCAGGTTTCATAGTGTTGTGGATGCATTCCCTTTCCTAAGAGATGAATAGATGAAAGGGATTGCTAATTCCCCATGTCCAGAAATAGAGGGGTTACTGCTATGCCCTTATTTAATGATGTGAACACCACTCTCAGGCCTGCCTCTTTATAATAAAAATGAAAATATGACAAGGGCCAACTCTGCAAGACAACAAAGAGAATGAATTTCAAGTAAATTATAGAATGCCTATTTTCTTTTTCTGAGTTCTCGGGGTAAGTGATGTCCTGAGAAATGCAGACCTGTGCATACTGGAGATCTTTCAAATTAGTCCAATAATTTACAGTCACTTAATAACTGAAATAACTGAACCAATATTGATTAAAAACCTTGACTTTCAGCTATGCTGAGTGTTCTGGGGATTAACAGAACCTTCTAGGATATGCAAAAGATACCCACAGCTGAACTCTGGGGCCCAGAAAAGAAGACCTTCAAAGTCTGATGAATTATATGCCAACCAAAGGCTCTTGTGGCAGCAGACTAGCTTACTCTTAGAGGGATAAATCAAAGCATTAATCGGTCTTGTCAGTAAAGCAGGTGTTTTGACTGCCTTTATGGTTCATTTTCATGCAAAAGGGTTGTGGGACACAGAAATCAGAAGGGACTGCAAATAAATGGTACTGACAGGATTGATCCCACCAGATGAGGGGGCCAAAATTGTCCTGTCTTTTCTTATTATGAAATATACCTAATAGCAGTGCCTCTTTAAGCTCTAACTCCACAATAGCCTATTTGTGAGCTCAGGATTTTTCTTCTCCTTTTTTTCTTGTCTTTTTTTTTTTTTTTTTCTTTTGATATGCCAAAGGCATTTCTTTTCTTTCCATGATAAATTATTCCGGCAACCATAGCAGGTTTTGAATGTTAAAGAACCATGGTGCACAAGATTTGACCAAAGGATTTTTGTTTTCAAAGGAGTTTAAGAACAGGATATACAAACTGTGTAATTTGGTTCCAAGATGGAAGGGGAGGAGAAAGAGGAGAGGCAAATCCTTCATCCCACCCTCATTTCAAAATTCATTAATAACAGAAATATTATGAAAAAGGCACAAGAACATAAACAACCCACAAATATTTGTCTGTTTGAGGCTTTATATTTTAAAGTGTGACTAAATTTGGAAAAAAAAATTAAAACTTGGAAAATCTTAAATGAATTTATGGTCAATCTGGCATTTTACCTACCAAAAAGGTTTCCTTCTGCCCATTTTCTTTTTTTTTTTTTTTTTTTTTTGTCTTTTTCGTGACCGGCACTCAGCCAGTGAGTGCACCGGCCATTCCTATGTAGGATCCGAACCCGTGGCGGGAGCGTCGCAGCGCTCCCAGCGACGCACTCTACCAAGTGCGCCACGGGCTCGGCCCCAATCTGGCATTTTAAAGAAGGGGAATTTTGATTTCTTTCTTCATAATTTGCTGGGTTTGCTATTTGAACAGTCATTGGTGTAGTAAAATAGATATTGAAAAACATAACTAAAATTACATTTGTAAATTCCCCAGTAGATTGCATGATTATTCTTCTGTATAGCAGTATACATTAGCATAAATTCTAAAATTAACATGCCAAATAGTTAATGGCCAATTATTGAGTACTTACTATATTCTGGAAATTATTCTAAGCACTTTATATGTGCAGTACTCATAACTGCATGTGGCAAAAATTATTATTATTCCCATCAGGAAACAAGCACAGAGAAGATAAGTAATTGGCTATATAGGTCATACAACTACTAGCCTGGAATTCCAGCACGAACTGACTCCAGAGCCCTTCCGCTCATCCATAACACTCTTCTGCCTCTAGAGAACAACTTAGTAGATTCCTTGTTCGTAATATCAATAGTTTAAATTGTTACACTAAATATATAGGGTTTTTTGCAATACAGATTTCTTTTTTAAAGAAAGCAAGGTAAGAAGTGAATTTCTTAAGCCAAATTATTTTTCCCACATGACTTTGCACAGAGCACCCCGTTCACAATACATAATAAAATCTGGCTGGAGAGTTCACATCATCTTTTCTCATATCAGTGCTAAAAAAAACCCTAATAATATCCTCATTTGCCTGTACCTATGGTTCAGTAACAGAAAGTGGCCTTGGGTGACAAAGAAATTTAAAAGGGGTTTGAAGAAAATATTACCTTAATTTGCAATCTGATATAAATCTTGTGTTATGGAACTGGCAAGAACTGTCAGGATAAGATTTATATGTGAATTTCTATAACTATACATTTCCAAGGGAATGAAATTGGCCATGTCATTTGGTTAATACATTAGCGCCATGCAGACAATCTGCATGAGGAATCGGCTCAAAGCCAGGAATTTACTTGTTGAATACAGTCCCCAGAGAAAGAGTCAAGTCCTTACATAATACAAATGTTTTGTGACAGGTTAAAAATAACACATACACCTATCACAACAAAAGGGAGGTGAGTTTCTTAGAGCAATTTCTCTTGGTGTCAGTATTTCTCTAGATGATTCAACTTTCAATACAATCTAATGTTGATTAACCTCCTTTGGTTGACATATATGTTTTTGAATTGTAAATACAGCATATACAATCACATAACAATCACATCTTACTGGCGTAGAAACATTTTGTCTACTTTGGAAAAGATTCTTAACTTAAACATTCATGGATGAATCTCAGAGGCCCTCTGCTGAAATTGTATATTAATGGTAATTAAATATTGAATTTGAATATTAAATTAAGAGTTTATGAACTTGTGCATTTTTCTGAGAACATGACCCATAAGTTACATCAGATTTTCAGAGAATATATGTTTTAAAAAGTAGGAAAATCTAATTGAAGTAATTTTGTAAAACTCTGCTCTTAATCCAGTCGTTATGGTTTTTAACACATTATAACACCCATGAGGGTTTCTAATGGTCCTCCAGTAGGAAGAGACCACAGTTACTATTAATAGTGATTTTTTCTTACTGATGAATAAAAGCAGACAGAGATATAATCATTTTTTACTGTGATAACATACGCATAACATAATACTTACTATTTTAACCATTTTTTTAAGTGTGCGATTCCGTGGCATTAAATATATTCACATTTTTCTGTAAACATCACCACTACCCATTTCCAAAAATTTTTCATCATCTTGAGTTTGTGCTCTTTTAAAAACACTTTGGTAATATTTTCAATTTTAAGAATGAAAGAAATTGAACATTATTTTGGCTAAGACTATGTACATTCTCTCTCCAATAATAATTTATTATTGTCTGTGAACTGCTTCTGAGATTGTATTATAAGATGGCTCAATATAAATACTTACATCATTTTAAAATTTTTAACTTGAGTGCTATTTAAAATAATCTAATGCTAAAAATGGATAGTTTTCTAATAATATTATGAAGTCAGAAATCTGACTATGGTTTTTAGGAAATTAATGTTTTGATTAAAAGACAAAGGTGAGAATATATTAATTTCAGAAGCCTAAGAGATTAACGTAAATCTTCAGTTAATGTTACTGAAAAAGATTTTATCCTACTTTTTTCTCTGTTTTGTAAAGTTTTATATTGTTTTAACATTCTACCTAATAATTACAGAATGGGTCCCTATTAAAAAAAAAAAGAAAACATTTTTATTAATGAAAATAATTACAGAAAATATATGGTATGTGTAAAAGTGAAAAGAAAGGAAAGAAAAACATAAGTGTATCCACACCATCTAAAAATGTACTTACTTTTCAGTAATATTATTACAATTTTAAAATATTTTGTCTGTATAAAAATTGTATCTTAACTTTTTCAGTAACCTCTTATTGTAAACCAAAATTAAAATTCACATCACATATTTATATTCAATTATTTTGAAATGCACTATAGATGAGTCTATGTGCATTGTTTATACCATTTATTTATCAAATATTTTTGAACACATAATATGTCCTTGTACTGTAATTATTGCAGAAAACATGTCCTCTGTATTGTTTATATAGCATACAAAATATGGATATTAAGAGGACAGATCAAGCATTAGTTCACAATGTGTGATAATAAATTGAAAACAACCCTGAAGAATTTATGGCAGCCCATTTATTTTTAAACATGGTTTAAAGTGCTTCCACTGGATTGCATATAGACACTTCCCATAATAAAATTTGGTCAGAAATTTAATTTGGAAATGTGCTCTTCTAGAGCTTGTTCCAGAAAGTTGCTTTTAAGGTATACCATAGCATAAGGAAACTATGTAAGATAACGTCTAAGAATTCATTTTTACAGATAGGCTTTCTGCAGTCAGTTTGGCTTTCTAACTTTATTTTTATGTAAAAGCAAATTGGTCAGGCCTGGAGGAAACAGTGTTTCTAACTCTACAAATAACCTCTGTAAATCATGCATCTATGTAAATTCAACTGCAAGTTATGTGTATGTAGAAGAGACGTACATTGATTTTTCTTCTATATTTGAGCACTTAGATAGTAAATGCTTGTATTAAAAATATTAATATAAATGATGATGAGTTTAAAAAAATTCCAATCCCTAATGCCCATTCAACTGGTCTTCTGCAACACATTTTCTAGAAATATTAATAGCTAATTTCAAACTAAAGATGTTGTCTATTTCTACCAGAACAATTTATGTCAGAAAGAAAAGAATGATCAAGGACAGCTTAGAAAGATATTTATAAGTATTTAACTTTCTTATGGGAAAATAAAAATCTTTTAATAAAAGTGGCATTTCTCTTGGGGGTGTTAAAATATCTCAAGTAGATGCCATTCAAGGCAACCTGCACTCCTCACAGCCGTATGCCCACCTCACGCCCTCACTGCCTGGTATTGTCTACTTACTGAATCAAGAACACTGGACACTGTGTTGTAGGCTGAAAAAATATCCAAAGTTCTAGTTTTTAAATTGGATCCCTTGATAGCCACATAAAGCAGTTTAATCAAAAACATTTAGCAGATTCAGCTACTAGTCTGTGAAATTGAAGGTCTGCTGTTGTCAGACATCAGTTTTACCTAGCGCAAGAAAATGGAGAACAAAAAGTAATAACGCCCTGTGGAATAAAAGGTGGAATCAGCCAGTCTTCCACTTTGCTACTTTCCTCGGACTGCCGTAACAAATGACCACAGACTTGGTGCGTTAAACCAACAGAAATTTATTCTCTGACAGTTTTTGAGACCAGAAGTGCAGAATCGAGGTGTGGGCAAGACTCTGATCCCTCCAAAGGCTCTAGGGGAGAATCCTTCCCTGTCTCTTCCAGATTCTGGTGGCTACAGGTAGTCTTTAGCTGTAACTGCATAACTCCAATCTTTACATGGACTTCTCTTCTTCGTGTCTTCTCTTCTGTCTCCTATAAAGACACCTGTCATTGGATTTAGGTCCCACCTGAATAACCCAAGATAATTTTATGTCAAGATCCTTAGCTTAATTACATCTGCAAAGACCCTTTAGTAAGGTCACATTCATGGGATCCAGAGGTTAGGACATGGACATATGTTTTTGTGGGGGTGCACAATTCAACCCAAAGCAACTACTGTCACTACTTATGCTGCTATATTGTGCTATATATAAATTTAATGGTCATGTTACATTTTCTTTTGTAATGGTTGTCTGCCTGTACATACCACTGTATGTGTATGTGTACATACAGTGGCACGTACACAGTCAAGTAAATTGTTCATTGATAACAATAATAACTGTGATAGTTAATATATACTGAACTTCATCATGTGCCAGAAGCTCTTTTTTAACTCATTTACTCCTCACAGCGACTGCATAAATTAGGTATCATTATACCAGTTTTACAGATCAGGAAACAATGATAGAGAAACGGAAGGTAATTTGTCCAATTTACACAAGTAATAAGGGGAGGTGCTGGGGCTTGAATCCAAGCGAGCTTACTTCAGAACCCTTGCTGATAAATTAACATCTATATTTTGTAGCCTTCTATGTGATTTAATTCAGATATGTAAAAAAAATAAAAAACCCTTATTCTTCTTTTAGAATATTTCTATACTCATATTTATAAAATCTATAGAAAGATTGAGACTGTATGTCTTTATTAAATTTTACTTTGAGAATTTGTTGCTGTATTTCAACTATAAATAATATTGAAATATGTTAGAATCAAGGGCTCAAGGGGTCATTTTTCCATATCTAGAGAAGGACATTTTATAAAAATAAAGCCCTAAGTTAATAAAATTTACAGAGCAAATTAGGAACTCTACAGAAGAAAATCTATCTCCTGCCTAACTTCCAAGCCGGTAATCTTTCCCTTTGCATTTGCTAAATAAACAAATAAATAAATTTACTTTCTATGTTTAAGAGGGAATGTGAGGGAATCACACAAAAGCATGAACCACAGAAAGCAGGGATAATTAGAAGCCACCTTGGAGTCAGCCTATGACAATAGTTTATGTGTTGGCATAATACAAAAGAATAACTTCATTCAATGAATAAAAGAGTTTTTTGTTCTAGGAGCTTAAAATCTAGTAATGAAAATATAACAATAAGCAGTATCTGTTGCAACAACTTATTAACAACATGTTTACAAGTTCTCATTTCATTTATTTTTTATTTATTTATTTTTTTTCCGTGACCGGCGCTCAGCCAGGGAGTGCACCGCTCATCCTTATATAGGATCTGAACCCGCGGCGGCGGGAGCGTCGCTGCGCTGCTAGCGCAGCACGCTACCGAGTGCGCCACGGGCTCAGCCCTCATTTCATTTATGAAGTATGCATAATAGGTAAAATTTCCGAGTAACTGAGCACCAAAAGCATATCACCTTACTTTCCCAGAGTGATTGTTAAGCAACAAAGCCTGATTGATCAGCAAATAGGTACACTGGACCTGAATCAGTATTATAGGGAAAAATAAAGAGACAGGGGCAGCAATTACGTAATTTTCTTATTTGCCGATTACAATTTAAGGCTGCACGTAATTAATGAGTGAAGCAAGAATTCAGATTCCAGAAGAGAGAGCCAGTCTTCTGGGCTGTGGGTTTATACAGCTTCATATTAGAGGAAGCACAAGCACCTCCTCTGCCTTGATCAGGAGCTGGAGTCCAAGCCTTGAGCTTGCAGCTGTGTAATGTGCTGGACCAGTGACTTCCAGCCCTGATTCATTGCTGAGCACCTGACTAGAATGGATTGTCTTTGCACTTAAGTCTGCAGCTGGTTTCAATGGGATAGGTTTCAGTTTCCAAATATTCTGCAAGATGCCAATCCGCATTTGGACAAGATAATACTTAACTCTTAATCAACACCCCATATTCCAAAAGATGGCCTCTATGTTTTCTGCCCATCAGTAACCCTTCCCATTGCAGCCCATTTGCTAACATTGTTGTAGTAATGCTACAGGTTACTGTAAAAGCAGGTTATTTAGTTTGTGTTTAGAAGGCTTTATATGATCTATATTTATTCTGTGCAATTATTTTATAGGATATTTTCATTTTAGTATTTTTTATCTTGTTTATATAAAATTGTTACTTTGTCACCTAAATAGTAATACGTTTTCTTTACATTCTGTCAATTAGATGCCACAATTTCTTCTAGAAAAACACTCTAATTTAACTTGAAAAATACGTATGTTCAATTTCTTGTGCTGTTTTATTTCATAACTCTGGATAATGCTTTTAAATACATTTTTAAGTGGATGTACCTTGTAAGTAAGACTTTTTTTTTTTTTATGAAGTTTTATTAGTTTTTCATGAATAGCACTGCTTTAGGTTGGTCCAAGAGATATGCTTCTTATTCAAAATTCTGTCTGAAGCTAATAATACTAGAGCAAACTTCCAATATATTTCTTTTTTTGTCTTTTCTAAAGGTTAATGTCCTAGTTTCTGAAATTACCATTTAGGAAATGTTAACTTTATGCTAATTCAAATTATTCTCCAAAAATCTGCCCTGAAATAAACTCTTGCCATTTTTATACTTTACCTGGAAGAAAATAAAAGTGCTCAGATTCCCATGATAGATCTTGCTTGCAAATAGAAAGAAAATTCATTAAACATGTATTACTAAAACGGCTAAAGAAAAGTTTGTGGTTTTTTTGCAAGAGCTACTTTGGCATACACTTGACTATTCGTTTTAACTGGAGAAAATTAAAAGTAACCATCAATGCACAGAGTCAACAGAAAGAGAAGAAAATAAACTCACTTAGAAAACAAAGAAATGTTCAGATAGGTAATGTGCAACCTTTGGTTTGAACTGTGAAGTATATCAACTCAGAAGTGCAAAACCGAGAGAAGTGATGACCCAGGGCTGGTTTGGAGTATAAATTCAGACGCATGTTCTTTGAAAATTCAGTGCAAGGAGACAAATTGACAGTGATCTTTTCACAATATTTCAGGGTTCCAGAATACCTAAGCAAAATATCTCCTAAAGGGAAAAGATTAAATTTTCCAAACAACTTAGCATTAAAAAATGGGAGCAAGGAGACAAAGGTTTAAACAATAATTGCTAACTACCTTTTTCTGTACTGTAGACAATTGGTATTCTTTGGACAGTTCCTGTTCATTCTAAAGGCTAAATTCATTAAGCTCTACCCATTTTCTTTAAGCAAAAAATAATAATATGTGTAATAATATTTTGTTGTTATTTCCTTCAAAATATTACTGCTTACATAAAGTGTAGTGTTCTCAGAAAGCAATTAGACTTGGCAAGTAATGTGCTTTAAGCCAGAGCTTTTCAAATTGTTCTAGTCCATGTCTCATTTTGAAAAACAGACAACAAAAATTAAAAATAAATAAGTTAATAAACTCTAGACCTCTCTTATAATGGTCTTTGAAATTTCTATTTAGAATTAATAATGTGGTTACAAACAAAGAAAAGAAAAGAAATGGTAGAATGTGTATTTTATAACTATGTGCTATGGGTTAAATGTGTCCCCCAAAGTTTCATGGATTGAAAAGTCACCCTCCATTGTAATAGTGTTAAGCGTGTGAGAAATTCTATTAAGGAAATTGAAAGGTGGAGTATTTTAGTGGTGGTTAGATTGTGAGGACTATGCCCTTGTGAATGGAGTAATCCATTGATGGTTTAATGGGTGGTCTTGGGTGTGGTTATGATGACTTTTTAAGGAGAGCAAGAAGTTGCTGCATTGCTGTGAAGAGTCACCACCAAGAATAAGGCCCTCACCAAATGTGCACCCTGGCCTATGGACTTCCCTGCTTCCTAACTGTATGAAATAAATTTCTATTTCTTTATAAAATATCATTTTGGATATTCTGTTACTTGCAACAGAAACAAACTTATACACTATGTATGCCTTTTCTGTTAAATCAGAAATCTGCTGTGTTCTCCCAGATCTCCCTGCCTGCCCGAACCTGGTACCCCAAGATGAGAATCACTGTGAAAATGTTATTTGCCTCAGTTTTTCATTTTAGCCATATAAATCTAAATTACAATGAAAAATTTATTTTTTCCCTCAGGAGACATGTATATAATACTAGGAATGGATTCTGTGGAATGAATAGAAAGTCAAAGATTACATGGGGCATATCTCTGAGGCACAGTGCTATGGGTCAAATGTGTTTGCCAAATGTTTATGTATTGAAAACTTGATCCCCACTGTAACAGTGTAAAGAGGGTAGAAAACCCACATATGATATTTGGAAGTTGGGGCCTTTTACAAGGACTGTGCCCTCATGAATTGATTAATTTATTCATGGAATAATGGGTTGATGGTTTAATGGGCTGTCATGGCTGTGAACTGGCAGCTTTGTAAGGAGAATACATGAAAGAGCTGTAGCTATGGCTCCTGCCATTTTCACCACGTGATACCCTGTGCTACCACAGGACTCTACAGAAACCCCACCAAGAAGAAGGTGCCCCTGGACTGGGAAACTATAAGAAATAAACCTCTTTTCTTTATATATTACTCAGCTTCAGGTATTCCTTTACAAGTGACAGAAAATGGACAAATACACACACACTCATGGAGTTTGGATGTGTTGTCCCCTCCAAAACTCATGGAAATTTGATCCCCAATGTGGCAGTGTTGAAAACTAATTGAGTCATGGGGGAGGATCCCTCATGAATGGATTAATGCTCTCCCTGGGGGAGGGGGGATTAATGAGTGAGTTCTTCCTCTATTAGTTCCTGCCAGAGCTGTTTGTTTAAAAGACCCTGGCACCTCCCTCTCTCTCTCTTGCTTCCTCTTGCCATGCGATCTGCTTGTACCCATCGGCTGCCCACCAGTTCCCGCCATAGGTAGAAGCAGCCTGAGGCCCATGCCAGATGCGGCTGTCTCAGAATCGTGATCCAAATAAGCCTCTGTTCTTTATAATTACCCAGTTTCAGATATTTCTGTTACAACAACACAAAATGGACTAATACAGACACCAAGTAAATTAGTGAGTAGAAAAGTGGAAGTGAAGGAAAAAGTACTTATGGAAAATAAGCACCTGGAGAATTCACAAAAGAGCCCTCAACGTTTTGTAATTAAAGGGTGTTGTGGATTGAATTGTGTCCCCCAAAGTCCATTTATTAGAAATTTAACCTCCCACTATGAGAGTGTTTAGAGGGTGGGAAATCCTCAAAGGTGAAGACTTGAGGAGTCGATTAGATTGTGAGGACTATGCCCGAGTAAATGAATTAATCCATTAACGGTTTACTGGTGGTCATGGGCATGGTTCTGAGAGCTTTAAAGGAGAAGGAGTGAAGAGTTAGCTCTCCCTGTTTCTACCATCTGCCATGTGACACTCTGCTTTGCTGTGAAGAGTCACTACCCACCAACAAGTCTCTCAATAAATATGTTCCCCGGACTTTGGACTTCCCAGCCTCTGAAAATGTAAGCAATACTTATTATTTCTTTACAAATTACCCAGTTTCATGTATTTTTTTTTATAAGGAACAGAGATGGACTAATAGAGGGCTTTAAAACAAGTCCATGAATTCTTTTATACTCCTTCCTTCAAGAGATACAGCCTAATTCCTCTCCTCTTGAGTGTGACTGGACTTAGTGATTCCCTTCTCATGAACATATCTGAAGTGATGGGTTGCAATTTGAGAGACTAGGTTGTAAAAGGCACTGTAGCTTCCTCATTACTCACTCTTTCAGATCTCTCTCACTCTGAGGGCAGTCAGCTGTCATGATTTGAGGAAAGGTCCACCCAATAGCTATGCAGGTAAGCCATCTTGGAAGCAAATTCCAGAACCAATTAAGCCTTCAGATGACTGTAGGTCCTGTTGCCAACATTTAGACGGCAATATCATGAGAGTTTCTGGGCCAGAACCACCCCCGAGTGCCACTCTTGAATTCCTAACCCACAGAAACTGTGAGATAAACTGCTATAAATCTTAAGTTTTGGGGTAAGTTATTATATACAAAATACAAGTTGAGCATCCCTAATCCAAGCATCTGTAATCCAAAATGCTCCAAAGTCCAAAACTTTTTGAGTGCTGACATGACTCTCAAAGGAACACTTTGGATTTTGGATTTTCAAATTTGGGATGCTCAACCTGTATGATTAATATAAGAGCCAGAGGAATTAGAAGATTTAAGAAGTGATGCTACAGTTAACCATGTTATGTGTGGTGACAGTTCATGTAAAATGAGGACCAAAAAATGTCTACTGGCTTCATCGACTGGGAGGCTATTTGTGAACTGGCCAGTTTGATGAAAAAGGTGGGAATGGAAGATAGGGGACCATCAAGAGATGTTAAGTTAGAATATGTGGCTACTGAGTATAAAAAATGTAAGAAAGTTGTTTATGGAGTACGGAAGGAAGAGAGGGCAGTAACTGGAGTAGTGCCAGATTTGTAGAGGATTAGTTATGATGAAATATCCAAGAGAATGTATTAATAATGTGGGATTTGACATGCAGAGAGGATAAATGCAGAGTATAAAATTATCAATAAAAAAACCAGTGAGGCATTATACCTCAGGAGGGAAGGTTGTAGAAAAGTGGTGGTGAGACACTTATTCATCTTTCATTAAAAAAGGAGTAGAAATTACAGAAGCAGTTGCAGAAAAATTTGCCTGCTAAAAGCTAAAGGATGTCAATTTGATTAATTTTATTAGCTTTGTAAAGTGGAATTACATGTTAAAGAAAATGAAGACTGGAAATTTTGAAAACAGTGGCATAAGGACAGAAATTTTCCTCTTTTTGCATATCACCTAAAAATCAACAAAGATTATAGGAAACAAAAATAAAACTACATTTTTGACAAAAACAGAACTCAATTTTTGACAAAAACATGGAGGTATTTGTAACCCCAAGTCATGAACAAGGAAGAAAAAAATTCACCATTTCAGCTCAAGACAAAAAGGCAAGTAGGGAGACATTTATATCCTGTAGTGGACTGAATAGTGGCCTCCCAAACAATATGTCCACCCAGAATCTTTAAATAGCACCTTATTTGGAAAAATAGTCTTTGCAGATGTAATTGAGTTGAGGATCTCAAGATAAGATCATGCTAGGTCAGAGTGAGCCTTAAGTCCAAATGACAGTTGTCCTTTTCAGAGAAGAGAAGGCAAGAAGACACAAGGGAGGAGGCCATGTGAAGACCCATGTGAAGATGGAGACTGAGGCTGAAGTGATGATGGCACAAGCCAAGGAAATCCAGGAGCCACCAGAAGCTGGAAGAGGCAAGAAAAAGTTCTCCCTAGACTTTCAGAGAAAGCATGGCCTGTGAACACCTCGGTTTCAGAATTCTGGCCTACAGAACTCTAAGACAATGTATTTCTGTTTTAAGCTACTCTAGTTGTGGTAATTGGTTATGGCAGCTCTAGGAAACGAATTCAGATCTCTTTGGTTTTAGAATTCAGAAAAAGAATTAAAGCATATTCTTTAAAGGCCCACTCTGTAAACAATTCACCAAACAATAATTCAGAAACCTGGGTGAACAATAAGACCTTAGAGGAACTGCTTTCAAATAAAGGCTCAGGATTTATAGAAGATAGGGCTGAAAAGGTAGCCACAAACACAAGCCATATTTGCAGAAAGCATTCTCAAGCTATGTGAAATGGTCGCCTTAATAAAAACCAAAACGCAAAGTATGGTTCAAAAAGTCTCAAAGAACTTATGATAAAAATTCACAAGGAAATGAAATATGACAGGCAAAGCACAGGAAGAAAGCCTAGAAAAATACAAACGAATCTAAACACATACAAAGCCATCAGGGAAATGAACCCTCATTGGATTTAAGAACTAAATAATGAATTAAATACTTGCTGAAAACATGGGAATTGACATGGACAATAGTATTGAAAAATAGGTAGATCAATGATAAAATGACGATGAACAAAGAGTTATAAAAAAATGGAGAACAACAAATGACAGGAAAGACAGGCAAAATCGGAGACCTAAAAGAAAACGAATTGATTACTAGAAAAGAGAACAATAAAACTGTCCTAAAATATGATGAAATAAAACTTTCCAAAATAAAATGTATTAGGGTTCTCCTGAGAAACAGAACCAATAGGATACACACACACACACACACACACACACACACACACACACACACGTATATGCATATATGGATTTGAAGAAATTTATTATGAAGAATTGGCTCACACAATTACGAATGCCGAGAAGTCCCATGCTCTGCTACTTGTAAACTGGAGACCCAGGTGAAACAGTGGTGTAATTCCAGTCTAAGTCTCCAAGGCCTGAGAACCAGGGACGTTGATTGTTAAAAATCCCAGTCCAAGGGCAGGAGAAGACTGATGTCTCAGTTCAGGCAGGTAAGCAGGAAGCAAAAGGGGCAAATTTCTCCCTTTTCTGCATTTTCAGTCTATTCAGGCCCTCAAGAGATTTGATGATCCCCTTTCACCCTGGGAAGGGCAGTCTGCTTTACTGAGTCCACCAATTCAAATGCTAATCTCATCCAGCCACACCCAGAAATAATGTTTAATCTGGGTACTCCATGGCACAGTTAAGTTGACACATAAATTTAACTATCACACTGAAATATAGCCTAGTAGATTTATTGCACTTTGAATAAATAGGGGGGAAATCTTAAAGAAATCAAGGCCAAGAAGATCAAATTATCTGTAAGGAGAATAAAATTATCCTGGGCTCCCAATTTGTCATAGCATCATTTAACACTAGAAGACATTAGAGCAGTTCTTACAAAGTTCTAAAAGTAACAAAGTGTAATTTAAATACTCAATGTCAGTTTATTTAAGTATTGAGGCAACCGAGGCAAAAGAACTAACAGTGGGTATTAAATTAATTTACCTGAATAAGTAAGATAAAAACCAATGTGGAGAATATGATTATATAAAGAAAGCATTATATGCCCTGAAAATGTAGAAAAAAAATAACTAAAATTATAGTAGAAAGAGAATTATGGGAGAACTATAGTAAATGAAATGACTGTCTCATCTTTTAGTAAACTATTTAATGATATGAGCAGTTACAAGTGTGTATTTCAGTGTATAAAGCTAAACAACAAAATAGCGATCAACCCAAATTAGAAAAGACAGAGAATAAAAGGGAGAGTAAGAAAGTAGAAAAAATGAATTAGCCATTACTTATAATAATAGACATCATTTTAAGAAAGAGGATTACATTTGTTATTAAGTTAGAATTATAAATGTATAAAAACCACAAATCTTTAATAATATAGAACAAGGAAACTAAACTTAGAATTTGAAAAGCCAACTAATAAGGCCAAAACATATGTCAGGCTACTAAATGTAAATAGACTATCCTCAATTATTAAAAGAATAATATTCTCCAGTAGAGCTTCAAAACAAAATATGCTATAAAAAGCAAACATTCTTAACACAAATATATTTATATTGGTCAGAAATTAATAAGTGGGCAAAGGCATATCAGACACTTATTTCTGCACCAACAAAACATAGTGTCAACATTAATGGAGCAAAATTTACAGAAAGAATAAGGAGAAATATAAATACAATAGTAGTAGCAACTTTTAAAGGCCATTTCTCAATGTATAAGAGATTCAGAAGAACAAAAATAAACAAGCATAAAAAACTAAACAGTACAGTTTTTAAATCTAATATTATGAACATTATTATATATCAGTCACTAAGCGTATCTATATATGTGTGTACTCATATTTCCAAACAAGGGAACACATATTCTTTTTAAATTCCTAAATAATATTCACAAATTAACTATATATTGGCCTCAAAGAAAAACTTAGTAAATTCCAAAGAGTAAAAATAATATAACCTCAATGCAATAAAATAGAAATTAATAACAAGAAAGGGAGAATGATCCTCCCACAGAAAATGTAAAACTTCTCTCTTACACATCTCTTAAAGAAAAGAGGAAGTCAAACCAAAATTGAAAGTAATTTAGAAAATTATGCCAATCGAAACATACATTTCTGAATCTATGAGATACACAGCTTAATTAGAGCACAGAAGAAACAATATGTAATATAAAAAGCATTATGCGTCCAATTTTAAATGTTTGAAAAATAAAAAACTGTAAGGAAAGACATGAGAAATAAACATAAAAGTAAAAATTGAGTATAAATTATTAAATGTTAGGACCAATAAATAAATCTTTTTGATTTGTGGGGATGGGGGATAGCATGAATAAGAAAAGACAGACAATTAACTTTATCAATGATAATTTAAAAAACCCATAGACATTGTAAAAATTAGTAGAATTCTGAAAAAACTAATTTGTTCAATTTTTTTCAAATCACTTTGAGAACATAGATGTAATGGATGGATGCTTTTCTTGGAAAATATAAACTACCAAACTGACCCCAGAAAGTGGGTCTGGAAAACTACACAGACCAGTTACCATTCAAGAGATAAAGTTGTCTAATAGCTATTACCACAGATGGTTTCACAAGGAAATTCTTCCGAAACACCAAGTAACAGATAACTTCAATTGTTCAGAGCATCGAAAAAAAGATAAATTTTCCTAACTCTTTTGGAATATTTATATCACATTGCCCCCCAAATCCCTTTAAAGGTAAGCACACAAAAGAAAACAACAGAAGAATTGATTCAAGCATATTAAAATAAAAACATTTAAAAAATAACTCGCAAAATTCAGCTGTTTATTTAACAAATAGTAAAGCAAGTGCAGTTTACTCCTGGAATGTTAATGTGGTTCAATATTAGGATAACTATAAATACCAATTGATATATTTAGCAAGTCAAAACAGACAGTCATATAAATCTCAGTATATGGAAAGAAATGCTTTTAATAAAATCCAACTCTACTCTTGGTTTTGGAAGTCATAATAAAATAGGATAGGTTTGATATGACTATGTTTATACATATATGCTAAAACAGCATACATATGCTATTTGAGAAATCATTAGAAATATTTAATGATTAAGAGCAAAACAAAATTTGCTCTTAATATTTTGATTAGAAATTGTTCTGGAGGTATTAGAAATTGGGGGATACATTAGGGAATGAATTTAGAAACAGAAATGGAAAAGGAGAATTTTAAATTATCATTATTGAGAATAATAGATTTTTTTCCCCCTTTGGAAAATCCAGAGAGATCAATGGGAAGACCACTATAAATAATGAGAAAAAGCGGTTTTAGCGGTTATTGATACACAGCAATAAAGGGGGTTCTGATCTGGACAATAATCAGGTATAAGAATAAAACATGAAAAAATGAAATGCAGCAGTTAGCAAGAAATACATAAAATCTTCTGTGAAGAAACTGTACTCAGAAACACAAAAGAAGGCTTTAGCACAAGGAAAGACATTCTTGGAAAAGAAAATGCAACATCATAAGAATGTCAGTACTGCTCAAAATAATCTATAAACTTAATGTGATCCCAGTAGAAATACCAACAGTGTATTTTTGGAAACTAGACAAGCTGATTCCAAAGTTAAAATAGAAATAAAATAGCCAGAAATGTCCTAAAAATAGAGAGAGAGAGAAAGAAAGAAAGGGGGAGAGAAGATTATGCCTCTCGAGTCCTATCATTTTAAACTTAGAATAATTAAAACAGCATGATACTGAATAGGTCAATTTACGTACTGTTAAACACTACAATTATTGATTTTCTTACATTGCTATTATTAGTTTTATTTTAAAATCTGAAGCCAACCAATTGCCTAGTATCATATAATTTATTTTTTTACAAATTTTAGTTAAAACATTTTTGAGTGAAAAGCACAGTTAAGAATCATGTAGAAAAATTATATTACATAAATTGAAGGAACCATTTATCCACAGTAACTTTATGCCTGAACTAGAACTAAATAAAATGGGGAAAGTATGAAAAGTGAAGGAGAGATGTGATTAAGTCAAATTTTCTCTTCACAGAAAAGGGGGGTTTCAGGATATAATATCCTGAAGAGTGGTTAACTTTTGAAGACATATTAGCAGAAAAAAGAAAATTAAAAGACAGAATGCAAATTGTAATTTCTTTAAGAAAAATTGCATATTGTGGAATAAAATAAACGATTCTGAGTCACATTCTAAACCACTGTCAAAACTATGAACAATTAGTGAGTGGTTTTGAATTTAGGTTTTTTTATTGAAATTCGTAGGGTTAAGTATCAATGGAGATTTTTCATGCTAAGTGAGCAGAAAGCATTCCTTCACTTGAGAAGAAAGTATGGAATTGAGAGATTCTTTCTATACAAAGCCAGATATTCCCAAAGTCATTAGCATTAGGTGCTCTTTCTTCTGGGGCACTAATTTCGTATATGGCCTGACTGATGCATTATAATAAAAATGAGGGACTTGGAGTAAAACTGTGCTCTTTTTGTTTTGTTTTGCTTTTGCTTTTTTTCCCACTTGTTTATTTGCTTATTTATTTTCATAAATGAGCTAATACTGAGAGTCATAATCTTCAGCAATGATTCATTCAAGTGGAGTGCAAGGTTTCTGTGAACACTTTTGAGTGGCATCTCTGTTCATTCCATGTGTATTCCCTAACACTCTGGGGGCTCATTGAATGCCTAAAGCATGGTGTAAGTTCTAAACTGACAGGCTGGGGGCTGCTGCACATTCAGACAGCTTTCCTGGCTCTTCATTTTCATTATTATAATTTGGGGGCAACACTCTTGATGCTGTTCAAAATATTCATGTGATAGTTCTGGGCGAGTCTCAGGTTTCTCTTCTATGTAGCTGACATGAAATATTCCAAAAGTACTTTTAGAAAAATTGGTAAGAATTCTGTCTGTTGCATACATTTTCTCTCTCTCTCTCTCTCTCTCTCTCTCTCTCCCTCTCTCTCTCTCTCTCCTCTGTCCCCTATATATATTGCAGAGGAGTTGTTTGGTATACTGGTATATCTACTCTCCCACAGTATCAGCTACCCTGGTAATGCATGCAGATTTCTCCCTTATATGAGAAGACCCAATTCAGGTATCTGTCAAAATAAAATGGAAACAAAATCATAAGATTTTCCTAAATGTGGAAAGACTCCCTAAATGAAGTTCCTAATAATTTCTTTAGCACTCTTCCCTTTGTCACAACTGACAGTACAGAGGTCACATTGATTAGATCTATTTACATACTCTCTTTCCTAAGAAGCCTGACGTTGTAAGAGAAAGACAAAAGGTTAGGTCACAGAACTGAGCCACTGCCAACCCAGCATCCTAGAGAATGTCCTGCTGGGGACTTGCCCTGAATTGCCTTATTGTTGAATTAGAATCAAATAGGTTTGATTTAGTGAAAAGTCCCCATACTTTATTATACTAATTTGCCATATTTTTCAGTGAGTTTTTTCAATTTTATTGAGGTGTAATTTGCATACAATTACATGCACAGATGTTAAATGTACGTTTCCATGCGTTTTGACAAACAGAAAATGTACCACCCCTAATCAAGACATGGAACATTCTCTTTACCTTAAAAACTTCACTCTGCTTTGTAGGCAATCTCCACCTCCCACCCCCCCTGCTCCCCACCTCCACAACCAGGGAAGCATTTTTCTGATATCTATCAGAATTTTTGAAAGAGTGGTCATGTTTATTTTGAAAAGGTGTTATTTCTGATAATTACTCTATCTACCAACGCTTTCCTGTTACACTCCACTCCCTGCCTTTCCTCTTCCACCCCTACCCCCCATCCATTAAGACTTTAGGATTGGTGTAACATTTAAATGCTATTCTTTTTTTCTTATTTGTTTACTTACTCATAGAGTGAGTACCTATGAAAGGTCAAAACTGTACTAGTCTCTGGAGACCCAAAAATAAATAGAAAATAAAAATATACTTTCCCTTTGTCAAGGTATTGAGTCTAGTGTAAAACTTAGAGGAATAAACTGAAAATTACTGTACAAATTATATAAATGACTTAACGGTGACATTCTGAAGGTGCTAGAACTTCTGAAGATTCTGTTATAGAAACAGTGCTGCTCACCAAAATATAGCAGCCAGCACTTCATAGCCTCCCTATGTAGTCATATGATTGTTTCTAGTCAATGAGCTGTCAGTGGAACTGACATGTGACACTTTCAGGCCTGGTCCCTAATGACCTCCTAATTACACTTCCCCATGGTCATTTCACTTGTGTCTGGCTGTAGATGAGATCCCTTCCAAGTGATGGGTTAATGATAGCAGAGTCTCCATGAAAACTAGTCCCCAGATGACCTCATGAAAGAGAGTTGCTCACTTAAGACTGGCTGTTAGGTGAGAAGAAAGAAACTTCCGCTATAGTTGAAATGTTGTTCATCTTGAGTTTATTTTGTAACTGTTTGCCTTCTTCAACTAATACCAATATGGATCATTGTTTATTTTTTATATAAAACAATTTTTTTTCCCTTTCAATCCATGTGGTAAATTCTTAGATGGGGAAGAATCTCATTATCTAACTCTCCATGACTGCACTTGAGCTGATGAGCCCATCTACAGAAAAATGTCATGAGAAAACAAATTGTTCCTGTTAGAAATTTTCCTGTATTCTTTCAACTTAAAGATTTCATTTATTTTTTCATCTGAACCGTAGAACAATCCTGTGAGGTGAACAGTGTTATTACAGTTATTAACATTGCAGTACAAATGTGGAGGCCAAATTGTTCACTTTTTATGTGACTTATTCAGTCACACTGCCAGAAAAGGGTGGCGCTGGAACATCAATTGGAGATTTCAATTGCACCACCTGCTCTACCAAAAAAATGCCCAAAGGACAGGTGAAAATATTCCAAAGTATCTAAAAGGTCCTTTGAAAAGTGAAAAAGAATAGAGATGTACACTTCTATGGTTTTCTTGATTTCCAATTTCTGCTGCCAGCAGAAAACAGGGAATGTTGCCAATTAATGTTGTCTTAGTTCCTCCAGGTTTAAGGATATTTGAATAATAACTCAGATTTCACTGGCAATAACGCAGTATTTTTTTTTTTTTCAGTCTTTCTCCCTAGGTAGCGTATGGGTTCAAGAAGAAACTTACCATCAGTCATGTACTCAACAAATATTTATTTGAGCATCTACAATGGGCCAGGGACTGTTCTGGGCATGGGGAATGCATCTGGAAGTGAAGCACAGTCTCTGCTGCTCACTGCACCTGATGGAAAGTGTCCACCTGCCCTGGCAAGATGTGTGGTCTGGCCCGTCATGACAGTCTTGGTCTGTCACTGTGGGTTTTACTCTTCATCTCCTTTTTTGTCTGTTTGTTTCGTCAGTGTATCTCAAACAACTAGGGCAGTGTCTGACACATAGTAAGTGCATAATAAATGTTGGATGAACAATGGAATGGTTACACACAGCCCTCTATTCTGATGTCACCCAAGGAGGAAGTGAAGATAAAGGAGCAGGAGAAAAAGCAGTGAAGGACTGAGTCGGTGTGGCAGCTCTCTGTAGCCCTCTCCTACAGCGACACTTTACTCATAACCAGGTGGCCCTCTCCTGTATTTGTCACCCAACACTCTCAGCAATTACCAAAAGCCTGTAGAGGAAGCTCACAAAATCCACACTGACAGCGTTAAGCATGAATTTGCAGGGAGATTCAAATTACAAAGCAGAAATTGGCAAACACTTTTCTAAGAATGTTATAAAACATTCTTAGTCGCATATTTGGATTTATTACACTGCATGTAACAAGACACACTGGAAGTTGTATAGACAATTTAAAACCTAAAACACTGTTTAACACAAAGGCCTACTTCCAAAGGAAAGGTCTACGCTTCTTCTGTTTAAAATATTTTGTGGTTAGCTATTTTAAGCTGTAGGATATACATCTTAATAAAACAAAAATGTGCCTGGGGGTTTTAGAAAGCCTGCCTTCATTTAGATAAAAGCACTTTGAAATGTAATAGGGTTTATATTATTAACTCCTCCCCCATTTAGCAAGAAAGAAAATCTGATTCTCCCACTGGCCATCCATCCATCCAAAGGCACCGAGGAAGTGAGCTGTCTCTCGGAGAAAAATGTACATTGGTATCACTTCCTACCACGTTTGCACACCTTGCCACAGGGTCAGGAAAATGAGGAACATCAATCCCAGAGCTATGTTCTACAGTTTCTTCTAAAGATCATTGGCAATGGGAAGAAAGAAGACACTAACATCTATTTTACTCTTCTCAGTATATTCACTCTTAGGGCTTTATGCTTCTGACAAATTAGCTAAGTTACCTTTCTTTTATGTGGCAAGGGGCCTTACCTACTTGCTATTATATTTTCTTCCTGCACTTCACTTCGGCTTATAGAAAATTCCAAGCTCGCCTTTCCCAGATCAACCCTTAAAACACAAGGAGAAGGATTTTATATTTAGAAAAGAAATTTTTCCTCCCTCAATAAGCCAAGTTTTCTACACTAGTGTCTTTCTAGACACTCAAAAGTATTTAATTTAAACCATAGAACAAATAAAATGACCCCTTTTTTCTTGATTATATGAATTTACCCTTCCACTAAACTAAAAAATCAGAGAAGCAAGGTTATTGAGAATAAAAAGTATATCAAAATTATGATTCCTATTATATCAGCTACAAAAAAAAGATAAGAGAAAAATTGATAAAAACCAAATGGTTACACAAGGAACCATATACATGAGAAAATTTGGAGAGGAGTGCTATAAAATACGGACAATGGTATAAATTATCAAGGAGGAGTACCATTAAATAAATAAATTGAAGAGATAAAATCTGAGAAAGCAAACAAGAATTAGGAGCATCTTGCACAAGTCATAAAAGGAAATAGAAAACTATTATTTTAAAGTGCCAGAATAGGACGTGTTATTAATTTTAAAAGTCAGGAAGTATGTAAATTTTGGTAGCAATTTTTGTTATGCTAGCTGACCATAAAATTTTTTAACAGCTCCACAAGTTGTATAAGCTAGAATATAATAAAAATATAATAAATTACTGAGAAAGATAAACTACTATCTTCACATCTGTTATATAGTGCCTACTTATTCTTTTTTTTTTCTTTTTTGGTTTAGACTATGTTGATTGTCCCTATTACTTCTGGTATTAAGAGTGTATGTACTTGACTCTGACTTTAGTTACACAGATGAGAAATGAAACCATAATTTGTGCAATAAAGATTCTTTAATCACAGTGTAGTACTCAATATATCACTCAGTTACTTTCGAAAAAGTGACTGTGTTTGTTCTAGGAACGTAACTGAACAAAATGATTCTTCAGTGACCCAAACAGCCTAATTTATCAAGTTAAAACTTCACTTTATGTAAGTATATACAATTATTTCTATCATTCACAGAGAAATCCTAGTACGGTATATTAAAAATGATTACAATTAGTATGGCATCTTTTACTTTCACAACACAAGACAACTTGTAAACATAAAAGTAACTTTGTTTTGTGAATTTAACCTGCAAATAAGAAATGCAAATATGCTAGCTCTTTTGAAATACCCGGAGTTTTTATTTTTTTGAAAACTTAACATAAATTTTTAGACTTTCCTATCATTTTTAATTGTTATACAACAATATTTATGGTTTATTTAGAGTTCAGTGTATCTTTAATCTTTGATACTTGATGGTACATTATCAAGATATACTGAATTGGAACAGAGATATCAAAACATTTTCAAATCTTGGATCAGTTCAGTGAGTTCATGCAAGATTGAAAACTGCCATATCAAACAATGCATTTTTCACCCATGCAACTAATCCATGATGAAATTACTTGACTTTTAAATAGAGTCACAGTTCTTTAAATTTTAATGTCAATAATTCAAATTCAGCTTTGAATATTTTCTGACATTAGTTAACATAAAAAGAATATAACAAGGACACTGAGCTGACTTCCATGACTGTGATTTCTTCAGTGACTCCAATAAGATAATAACTTACTCATCTTTTGTATTAATAGTTATCTATTGGCAAGTGGTAAATTTGATGTACATGTGACAGGAGGAGCAAGAATTTAAAGGATTACCTGCTAAATACCAAGAAAGAAATGAATAAGAAATGAATAGCAATGTTAATAACTTGCAAAAATTTGATGAAAGTTTATTCTAATCACCCTATAAACAAGCATTTGAAGGAGGATTTGTTAAGCAACAATTCAGTGTTGAATTACATTTTGGGGAAGATAAATCTCGTAATAGATGATTATCATCAAAGAACATTTAAAGGAATCCAATGGGGTCAAAGAGATTAAGAAATAATAAATGGAAAAATGAATCTTTAGGTGCTTTTTCATTTGTTTCATTCTAGGGAGGTTCATGGTATCAAAAAAAGAAGAGATAACATGGATGAAAGGTTAGATTGCTATGATAACACCAAAAATCTCAGCTTTCACTAAAATGGCATTACTAGTGAAAAGAAAAGAAGCGAAAAGCTGAAATCTTGTGCTAATATTCCCTTAACCTGTGGATATGGGAAGTAATAATAAACGAAGGCTGAAGAAGCACGGAGCTGGGGACATCGAATGTTCAGTATACAAACAATACACAAAGACTTTGTGTTGAATGTAACATTGCATTTTATTTACTCCACATTATGCAAAATATTGATTTCCAGCTTTGCTTCCTAAATCACTGTTGGTGCTTTACATTAAGAACAGTGAGGTCATGAAAGTCTTTTTTTAAAATGATAATATCTAGTGAAAGGAAGTGAAACTGAAAGGCAAAATGTATTTAAATGTGGCTAGCATTTGTGTGTATCATCTACTGAAAAATAAACTGAAATTTCACTTGTAATTGCAATCCTTCCTATAAAGAAAAATGTGCCTTTTGAAAGAGATAATACATTCTATTTAATGTGATACTCATTTGAGAATTCAAATATCTGAACTTTAGACAGTTTTAGGTTTGTTAACTTTCCCAGTAATTCAATTTCCTTCTAGTAAGACAAGGAGGATAATACTTTCACTTCTTGGAAACATTGTAAGGATCCCTTTCTTCCCTGCCCAACTTAATAATAAAAAATGTTCTGAGAAAAAAAAATTGTAATTTGAAAAATATTCAAGCAGTTATTACTTGCTTATTCTTTTTTTGTTTACACTCCAAATGCATTTAAATTATTTAATCTAGTTGGAATATGGCCGACTACTTTCATTTTCTTTACAGGTCTCAAATTCATTCCTTTTCTGTTGTGTTTTTCTTGTTGCCAAACCACCTGAATGCTGCCTCTCCATCATTTCAAACCCAACACTGAATCAGCCTCACAGGAAGAGTATGCTGCATGCAAAGTTTTTAAACATACATGTATAAACAGGACTCTGACTTATGGACAGTTCCTTAGCTTTACTTTAATTTTCCTTTTATTTTCGTTGACAGTAAAATTTTCTGAAGAGTACAATCAAGATAGTGTATTGATAGAAATAACATTAATAGAAGCTTGGTCATAAATGATAATAGTCATAATAAGGATCTTACCAAGGCATTCCACACAGAGAAGTAACAGCACAATAAATAAAGAATTTCTCATTTGTCACACAACAAATAAAACAGAATTGCAATAACAAAAATGTGATTTTATAAATGTTCTTCTACTAAAAATAAAAGCAAAAATGTGAGATCATGCACTGGAGACAAAAGCTAAAAGTCTATAGTTATAGCAAAAAACATTATAAAACATAAAAATGTTCAAGTATGTGAGAGGAGAGGGGAAGATTCAAATAGAATGGTTTCAGAACAATTACATTTACTACACTAGGAGGGACACTGACATAACTATCTTTGTCCATTAATACTTTACTCTCTTAGAATACATACTGTTATCCATTTAAAGGACAGATTCCATTTCCTTGGAGCATGTCTCATATTACAAGGATGGAATGTAATCCATTATTTACCTTAATTATAGGCAATAAGATTGTAGGAGAAATATTCTCAAGAACAGGCCAGTGTGATGCCCTGGAATAGTAGGGGCCTGGGAATCAGGAAACATTGACTTTAGTCTTGTTTTCATCACTGTCTATGAAAAATTAATTTGAGATAGTCATCTCAAAAATATACTTCAAGATACTTCCTAGTCCTGAAATAAAATTTCATTTCATGTTTCAATTTTATAAGAGAGCAGTGAAAATAATAATAAAATAGCTTAACATTTTTAATGGTTTTAATTTTTAAAAAGTATGAAAAAAGAAGTGGGATCACGTAATGGAACTAAGAATTATATAATGCTTTAGTGGGGTTGTTCATACAGCATAATAATTCTTCCCCAACATAACTAATCTAAGCAGTGCCTTTACACTTTATGCTTGAATAGTATATCAGCTGTGAACCGTGGCTACCGTTCTACATGATTAGGAAAGACATGTTTGTCATGGGAGTAAAAAAATAAAATTTGTTTGTTAAATTACACATAAATATAAGGTACAAATGTATTTTTAAAATACAGATTAAAATAATCACACTTGCATTGTGTACATACGAAAATACAGTATTTAATATTCAATATACACAGACACATTTATGATAAATGCAACTATTTGGCAACGCCAGTTCTTCCAGGGTTTTTTCTGTCCCCTATTTCCATATATATGGAAACAACAATGCTTTGCTGAAATCTCCTAGCTCTGGCGGACATCTTGCAGCAGTTTGTTGATCTCAGCCACTAGCTCGCTGGCATCCATGAGTTCGTGTTTCCCGTCACTGAGGTGGTTGAGCACATTGTCAAAATCATCCTCTTCGTAATTCTCAGGAATCTCCTCCATGGCAGGCAGCCACTTTGAAGAGGGCTGCACGATGGCGTGAGCTCCAAGTGGGGGCCCAGAGTTGGTGGTGGGATTTTGGAAATGCGTGCTGGCTGCCCAGGCCGCCACCCCTGGCGGGTACCCCCCACTTTTGGCTGGTAAGGGCCCCTTCCGGCGCTCCAGCGAGTTGGACCGATCCACCTCGGTGCACTCGGAATAGGCGTCCAGGGAAGGGGGTAACAGGCGCTGGAACACGCTGCTCATTTCCGAGAGCAGAGAGGACGTGCTGGTGTCCCCAGTGTCCTCGTCGTGGGGGGAGTCCTTCCCAAAGGTGGAAAAACTCTTCTTCTTCTCAGCGGAGTCTGCAGGCTGGCTGTCATCGTCAAGACTCGGATGCGGATACTGCTGCTGGGGTTGCGTTGGGAATTCCTCCCCGGGAATGAACATGTTACTCCTGTAATCAGAGGGTGGCGAGGGCAGCGGTGGCATCCAGCACTGGTCAGAGTGTCCCAGGACCCTGCACTCCTCCGTACAGAGCCTCATAGCTGCACTCAAGGAAAACAATGGTGACTCGTTATTATACTTAGCATGACTTAAAATAATGGAAAAAAGCTAATTTGACTTTCTAAAAAAAAATAGAATGAGACGGTTTTAAAGGATTACTGTGAGGCTCCTATTATTATATACATAAGACAGACTATAATTATGGCTTTAATTTAAATACTAGTTTTAAGGACCTTCATAAGTTATATCAGCTGCTTTATTTTTTTGTTTGTTTACTGTTAAGGAAAGGAGGGTTACCACTCATGTACTTCTCAGGAATACTCTGCTACTCAAATAATGAGATAATGGATTGATAACTTGTACATGATAATGACTGAAAAAGAGCTAAGGTGTGGGTGATGAAATAAATGCTGAACATAAATTCTAAAAGATAGGCTTATAAGGTGAAACCTATAACTTTAGAATGCTACCAGACAATCTTTGAGTAATACCTTTGTGTGACTTTCTCAATATTGAGGTCTATCTGACCCACTTTAGTTTTAAGAGAGGCATTGAGAATATAATAAACTATCAGGTAATTATACTTATTAATCTCCATTAAAAGCTGTATAAATTATTTACTGACTTGTTAACTTAAAATAGCAGTGAAAGTGTTCTTAACTATTGGACATCTGCAGTTAAAATGTTAAGAAATCTTCTTTTAAAGATTCAAAATATATTCATATTCAAATACATGGAAAAGTCATCAAAAGATGAAGAATATGAAAAATCCATTCTTTAGTTCTTGCAGATGTTCTGATGCCCTGTTGGAATGCGAGTGGCCACACTCATAGAAAATAATAGATGATATCAGAAAGGCAGAAAAAATAAAGAGGGAGAAAAATCTCTAAATTTGGCAAATACAATAGCTAAACTATATGATGAGCAGGAAATGAATGCGAAGATATAAAATACAGTCCACAAATCATCCATTTATTTCAGTGAGAACATGATCTCTTCAATATCAAGATTTTATTTTAGAGCAAACAAAAGAAGACAGAAAACGCAAAGTAATTCTCTTACATTGAAAAGAATATTGGATTGACATCAGCTATAACTATGATGGAGCTAATTTTGTACATCTGGCTACTCAAGAAAAATTTCTCTTCCTCCTATATTATTTATTGCTAAAAGGACAGCTCTTGAAGAATACCTAATCTCTCATCAGGGGAAGCAATTTGTGTACTGTGTTTATTGGACTATCCCCACCACCACCTGGTGAAGTGTCGTCATAGAGTAGATAATCACACATATTTTTTGAATAAAAAGTAAAGAAGGTAACACAGACTTTCAGAAAAGGAGAAAAATGGTCATTGCCTAAAGGTGTGGAAATCACTGCTCTTCATTGCTTGATCCTTGAGATAATTCTGTTTTTAAGTCTTATCAAGTCTTATCATGCTGGACCTCCATTCTTAACAAAAATGGGACTAATCTACAGAACACAAATGAGAGCAAGTATTGGGGGTGGGGAAAAAAGCTGGATTGTTAAGAAGGCTAGAATACAAAGGTAGGAGTGTGAAACGCAGAGAAAAGTGTGAATACCAATTCCATGTGAATCAAGGTGGAGTAAGAGAAAAAGGGTGAACATGGAGAATCACTGTGTAATTCTGCTATGAAGAAAGATTAAGTTTAAATAAACAAAGATGATTTAAGAGCAAAAGCATGTTTAGATGTCCTGACTTCATGCATTACTACCTGGAAATATTTGCCATCTGTTGTTTTTCATCATTTAATGTGGACAAAACCAAAAGGAGTTGAAAGGAACTGGAATACCTTAATAGCAATGAGGTTTTCTCAGTGGTGAAGTAACTATTGTAGTGGTAATATTTTTTTCCCTTAATTCCCTGGGTCTCTGAAAATGGAAATGAGACCTGTCTATATTGTGTTACTCACATCCTGTCAGAAGGAAGAACAGACCTGCTGACACCTCTTCATTGATTTTCTAGCCTTTAACTCTGGTTTTAGGCTTGGGAAGAACTTATTTGTTTGATTGATTGATTGATGGGCTTTGTTTTATTTTCATGTTTAATCACAAGGGGGAACAATGAAAAAATTACATAGGCTTCTAAGAATCCTGAACGTGACCAAGTTTTCTAGAGACCCGAATGTAATGAGCATATAACCAAAAGTACAATATGACAATTCAGTCTGGGTGATTAACACGATCTGAGAGTTCATGTTCAAAAATATTTTTGGCCATAGGATTTTTTTCAACAGTGAATGCTATTTACAACTTTGTCACAATAAGTAAGTGGAGCTTTAATTATAAAATAATAAATTAACTTAAAATGAAAAATAATAAGGAAACAAGAAAAATTGATGAAGAAAGAGAGAAGTGTGACAAAAATAATAAAGATAGAAAAGTAGTGGTGAAAAAGAGGCATTTCTTGAAATTTCATTGATATTTTCAACCTTTTCCTTATGGACTCAACTGTTTGAAAACATTCTCAGTGTACATGTAACTCAGTGCTTCAAGTGTTCCATACCATATCCCAGGGATCAGAGAAGCCAGGACTTGTTGACAAATGGTGCAAGTGACTAATTTCTGTTGTTCCTTGAATGCTCTGCCAGGTGGTCATGTTTCCTCTGGGGAGCAGGGAAATGTGGAAGTAGAGGACTCTTCTTTCCCACTATATGAGTATAAATTTTGTCATTGGACTATACTTTCTGGGTGAGGCAGGAAGACTAGATTCTATTCAGTCATAAGTCATTGGGTGATCAATCAGTTATCTATTAAGAGCCTGCCAAAGGTGAAGTGCTGTATTAGCACCTTGCCCTCAAAAGGTGCTCAAGAACTTGACCTAGTTCTGGGTCAAGTGTAGCAAATGAGGTCATAAATGCACAGTTAAAGTGCCAAACTAGATGATGCTGAAGGCATGTCAAGAAAAGGAAAAACAGTGGAGGTGGGTCTGAAGTAGTTAAAGAAACAGCAACTTGAAACAAACTTTGACAGATGAATAAAATTTGTGAAGAGAAGACAATTTTTGAGGTAGGAAAGGCAATAGCAGCAAAGGATTGGTGTGTTATGTGAAGAGATGCAAAAATGGCAAAAAGAGTTAATAAGCAAGGAGTGGATTTCAGTGGCCTTTCAATGCCAAGAGAAATACTTCAGTTCAGTGTTGCTGGGCAACAAGAGTCAAGTATTGATTTTGAGACAAAAAAAAAAAAAAAAAAAAACCTGTAAATTAAAATGTTCTGAAAAGATTGTTCAAGCTGTATGAAAGAATGATTTGACAAAAGGAGGAGCTACTAGAGAGTGAATATAAGCTTGGATACTGGTACAGTAAACCAGCCATGAAAGAAAGGCCAGAACAGAGCTAGGATACCTTCCATGAGAACAAAGAGAACGTCGGATTAAAAAGGAATGTTTGAAGTAAGCAATCACAGACGACAGACTGATGAAAAATGAAATGGACTAAATCAAGAAGAAGGACTATCACAAGAAACAAAATCAAAAGCCTTTATAAATCATCCCAGTGCCACTAATACATCAGGAAAATGGAGATTTTGCAGGCATATGCTTAGAGTTATAGTTCAGAGTTGAATGAGGAATGAGTAAGAAAGAAAGAATGTTGACAAACATGAGCTAACAGACAAAAATGTGTGCTAATTTTGCTGCTCAGAATGCAGGATATTTGTGTGGGAATTAATAGAATGAATGGCCAGAAATGACCCTGTTAGCAGGCAATGGAAAATAACATAATCTATATTTGTTCACAGACTAATGCAGAAAAACAGTTGGAATAAGACACTTAAGTCCTAAAAATATACATGTTTAGAAAATTGTGCTGATCTCTGTTAATAGCATTCATATGTGTACTTACATTTTTCTCTACTTGGGATATTTCCTGGGAATATAAATTTACAAAGCATAAGTTTTACCCCTTAATGTGCCTGCAGAAGTGGCTGGAATGAATAACAAACTGGAATGTGAGTAAAGTATCATCAGAATGATGCTCATAATTAAGGGATGGTTTTATCTCCGTATAGATACTTAATATGCACATTGGAGTTTATACTGACCAAACATGAATATACTTTGTGGGCCACTGGTGATTTCCTGGAGATCTATGCCTCCCCCCACCTTGGATATAGGTAAAAATGTATCTACTATAATATCATCTGTTATAATACAATGTTATGCACCAGCAAAATAGCTCTCACACCACACACCTGGATTCTGTAATTGTGTAAATGTGGAACTGTTTTTTAAAGGATTGTCTATATGTTAAGTGGAGTTATTAATGATAATATAAATTTTTCTAATTTTGAAAAGAGATGTTATGTGATGGAGCTTAAAGTCACTCACTAAACAAAACTCATTGTTATCTAGAGTTTCTCTATTTCTACCTATTGTTTCTCCAATGTCTTCATTCCTTAAAATTTATTATTTTATTATTATTTAGTTCAAGTGCTAGATAACTTTCTTGCTATGAACATTGGTGGAGGTGGTAACACTGAATACATTGGAAAGAGTAAAAAAGGAGTCTTAAATTTTTTAAATAGACTCATGATTAGCTATTGTATAATTTCAGAATTAAAAAAGACTTTAGGCATCATATAGTCCCACAAATGGCAAGGTGATCTGCATAGAGACAGTTATTCTCCATTTAACTATGCTGATAAATTTAAATTTTAATTAATAAACTTCATATAAATTCAAAAATATAAAATATATAATATAGGGATATAGATATTATACCTACTACATTACCTTAATGTTTCAGGAAAAAATGTAATTTACATTACATTAATTGTAATGTGTAATGTAAATAATGTAAATTATAATATTCAAAATTAGGGATCAATATTCAAAATTAGGGTTCTGTCAGTATCACAGAATCATAGAAATTCAGCCAGCTCCTTCATTACATGAGTAAGAATAATAAAACTGATTCACTTTGAGCAAGGTGTCTGAGACCATATATATCCCACTAGATTTTTAGATATTTCTCTTCAAATTGGTCTAGGGAGTATAGGAATTTAAAAAACAGAAAAACCCACTATGGATAGCAATACAAATATCAGCTTTCATGTACATTGTAGCCCTTAATGTCACGCAAAGTCCTTTCTATATACCAGCGTACTTCAAAAAGTTCCTGGATAAATAGAATTACAAGATGATATGAATCATTCCATGAACTTTTTGAAGAACTCTCATATATTCATCCTGAGAGATCTATTACTGTAATAAAATAGTTAAATTAGCAACATGTAATTGTTACAAGGAGGCTAATAAGTTTTTAGAATATAGGAACAAGTAAACCACTCAATTTATTAAAAACCAAAAGCAAACAAAAAACCTATTACTTCATACTAGTATATTCCATAGATTAGTGTTTAAGAGTGTGGGGATTGATTCAAATCTCACTGTGACCACATACAAACTGCCTAATTTGGGATGCATTTTCTAACCTTTATAAATTTTAGTTTTCAAATGTAAAAAAAGTTTGCACACTATCATCTCCCATACTAATTCCTATGTCAAAGCACTGGGAGAGGCGATGAGGGTACAGACCTCCACGTGGGCCTTGAGTACTCACCAGAGTGTTCACTTTACCAAAGAAAAGCCTGGGGCACAGTTGTGACTACCACGGCTACTCCTACTGCTGCTTCTGTGGCTACTGCCACTACCACTGCCACTATAACTTACGTGAGCTAGAGTTCCTATTTCCTGATGTCTCGAATTTTTGTGGCAGTTCAAGGCTCCCTCGTGTTTATTTCTTAAACTCTTGCTTGGGTGTACTTAGAAAATAGATGTTCAGCAGAATTGAGATGAGTGTCACGGTATTGTTCTGCCTTTCTTTCATTTATCAAATGACAGTCATTTGATCAAAATTCAGTGACATTTAGAAGTATAGGTAGCCAAGGGAACGCTTATTTGGGCCTAAGTGTTGATTTCACATTGCAGTCTTTAGTAACAGGGTCGCTACAGTGATGCAGTCATTACTTAGTCAGTTCAGAGAGTTTCTACTGCACAATTAGAGAAAAGGGACTCTAAAGAAAATGTGGTTCAAAATTTAATAGAATCTCCTCATCTAGCTCTATACTTACAAAACCCCTCTTGGATCCATGTTTCTCTTCCACTATAATACAGATGTAAAATGAAAGGTGGCGAAAATATTCTGTGCTTACCACCTACAAAGATGCATTCTTTCTCCTATTTTTAGTGTTTGAAGTATACCATTTCTAGTGTATTTTAATCTCTGATTTTATGAGTTGGTTCCCATCACAGGAAATGCATCATCCAAATTATAGTCTGGTTCACCACTAGGCACCAAAACATACTGTCTGAGTAAAAACAACCACCCAGTAATTTTAAAAGAGTTGCTCAAGAGTGTTCTATGGCAGCACTGGATAGAGTAGGAAGAGGAAGGAAGTGGTTTGGTTTTCTGTTCTCCTCTCCCCATACCTTCCTTCTTGTCCTATTAAGCTTTTATGCTTACTCTTTCCCCACCAACTGCTTAATGTGAATTTTAAGAGAATAGTTTTAAAGTGTTTCAGTTTCTGTTCACTGCTAATAGTGTGCCAGTTACAAATACTTCACTGCAAAGAACAAATAAAGAAGAAATATAAGCATGAGAGAAATTGTTCACTCTACTGGTGTGATAGTAGACCCGACAATGAAGATTTGTCTGCCACCACCCTCTTACCTGCTGGAATTCTTCCATCGGTAAGAAATAGGTCACTGAATCCTTCGCCCAGTAGCCTGTCTATCGGAGAGTCTCGCCCCAAATCATAATCACTATCGCCTGCCTCACTGTCACCACGGCCACTGTCTTTCAAGCTAAATTTGTCCATGTCTTGAAGGGCATATCTAGAAAGATAAATCAGGGAAAATATTGTTTTTACACTTCAGCATGTATGTTATTTGGGACTTCATAGGCAACACAAGGATAATTCATACCTATAGCTCCTGGAATATTTGTTTCCTCGAAAACTTGGCCTTGGCTGATATTGTCCCTGGTGAAGCATTGAAAGAAGCTGGGAGACCTGCTGGAAACCAAATAGACAGAACTGATTCCTTGAACCAAACCCCCAAATACTCATAAGTTCCAATAGTTACTTGTTATTTCATAGTAAGTAATTGAACACCTTATCTACATTTTAAGTATTTGCATATACTGGACTGTGGCAGACCTTGCAGCCAGAGGTCAAATATAACTGAAATATACACTAGAGACATTTGGATGATCTAATACAACTGATTTTTTTCCTGAAGGAGGATTCTCTTTTAAATAACTGATTAATTTCCTTTATAGTTCAGATAAAGTCAAGTATAAAAATACATGAAAAGTGCTATAAAATACAACATTGTAATACATGTAGTTAAAATAATGTCAGAAAATTTTCCCAAGTTGGACAAGTGTAACATGCACTGAGATGGGATCGTGGAGGCATAATTTTTTTTATTTTTCAATAAAGACCATAACTATAAGAATAAAGCAAGTCCCTTTACTTTTTGGCTTCCTGGTGGCTTAATCTGGGAAGTGAAGGAGCTCTAATTAGATAGTCCCTGGGGAGCTTCACATTTATTTTTCAATATTATACATATTTCATGCAAGAAAAACTGAAAACAGTATGGGTGTGTATACTGCTACACATATACAATGTAACTTGTATCCTATTGTTAGTACTATTTATTAATATAAACATTTAATAGCTAATGCATGCATAACATCTGAAAATTAACAGCTGACACCGTCAGTGAATTAATGCAGTTTATGATCTTACCTCAACAGCAGGAGTGGCGTGGGTGAGTTCTAATGAGAAATTCTCTGGCACGTGGTTAGATGAGATTGTCACCAAACTGTTGAGTGACTGGTGACTGTTGTGACTCTGCCGACTGCCCATTTGCCCTCTCTCTAAGGTAGGAGAGGAAGATGGGGATGATCTGTGATGAGATCTGATGGGCAGAGTGCCATTTATGGTAGGCACCAAAGTGATGTCTCCTTTGTGAATCTGCCTGGATGGTCTTTTTGGGTGGTGCTGGTAAGTTGATTCTGCCACCCTGCAGTTGTAGGATCTAGTGTCTTTCTTTTCTCGGTTACACCTAGTTGCAAATAGCACCATAATAACCAACAACACTGCACAAATTGCTCCTAAGGAAATAATTATAATCATGGAGACATCCAAGGATGCCTGGCTTACTGAGGTAATTGCTGTACTTGTCACTGACTCCGCATATTCAAAGATCATGCACTTCAGAAGGACTTTGGTATGCAGCTGAGGATTGCCTTTGTCCTGAATGATAACTAAGAGCTCCCATTCTGTGTTGGGAACAGACTCCATGCTCACATTCATATGAATGTCACATGATCGTGGATCAATTACAAAGATATTCTCTTCATTACCTGCTACTATGGAGCAGCTGAGTTCAGCATTCACACCAGAGTCTCTGTCAATTGCCCTTATTCTTGTGACGTGATAGCCACTTTCAGCCCCTTTGGGTATGGAGATTTCTGCGGTATTATTGCGCAGTGCAGGCCCTATAACAACAGGGATGTTGTCATTTTCATCAATGATGGTGAGCACAACTGTGGTATTGCTTACAAGTTGCTTCGGACTTCCTCCATCTCTTGCTTCAACCACAAAAGTGATCTGACTCACTTCTTCATGATCAAAGATTCTGAGGGCATAGATGGCCCCATTAGATGGGTCAATAGTTACATATGTAGTTATAGAACTTCCCAACATAAAACTCTCCAAAATGGTATATGTCACTTGTCCATTTTCACCAAGATCAGGATCCGTAGCTGTAACAGTGGTGATATATGCCCCTGGCGAGTTATTCTCTGAGATTACAAATTCATATCGGCTTCTCTGAAAGTGGGGTGGATTGTCATTTATATCTTTAATTTGAACAGTGAAATGTTTTACTGTAGAGAGACTGGGTGTCCCCTTGTCTTCAGCGATTACAGTCAAACTATATTCAGATCTCTTTTCTCTATCCAACGTGGCATTAGTCAAGATTAAATAATTGTTTTCATAAGGCTTCTGAAGTTTAAAGTGACCATGTCCATGAAGTTTACAAACTATTTCTCCATTCAGTCCAGAATCCTTATCCTGAACCCTGACCAAAGCAACGAATGTATCAATAGGATCCCCTTCAAAAATATAAGATATTTCTTCTTTTCCAGGGGGCATGAAGTTTATGTTAATTTCAGGTTTATTGTCATTAACATCCACAACCTTAATTATAATTTTGCAATGAGCTGGGATTGAATTTGGACCCAAATCTTGAGCTTGAACATCAATCTCGTAGGATTTGGTGATTTCATAATCCACTTGCTTGAAAAGAGTCAAATGTCCTCTTTCCGAATCAATTTTAAAAGTCTCTATAATTTTGGGAGACACATGGCTGCTGAAGGAATATACAATTTTCCCATTAGCGCCCTCATCTGGATCAGTGGCATTCAGATCTAGGAGCAAAGTGCCAACGGGGGAGTTTTCTAAGAGTTGTATTACATAAGACTGCTGCTCAAAAGCAGGGCTGTTGTCATTGGAGTCCGAAATGCTTATTTTTAGTATGGATGAGCCAGACCTCTGAGGCACCCCCATGTCTGAAGCAGTGAGCTGAAGCTCATAGCTGGACTTCAGCTCCCGATCCAACTCTCTGACCACAATGAGGTCTGCATACTTGGCTCCATCAGTCCTCGTCTGAACCTCGATATTAAAAAAATCATTGGCAGAGAGGGAGTACGTGTGGAGGGAATTTTCCCCAACATCTGGATCAAATGCACTGTCCAGGGGGATTCGAGTCCCAACTGCTGCACTCTCAGATATCTCAATAGGTATGACAGATCTTGAAAACTGGGGAGAATTATCATTAATATCCAGCACTTCAACTTCAATATGGAAAAGCTGCAGATGCTCTGTGGGTAGAGTGATCACATCAAACTCTATGGAACAGTTCAAGTTTTTCTGGCATAGTTGTTCACGATCAATTGTAGCCCCTATGCTGATTTCCCCGTTATCCTCATTTACAAGTAGAGGAGAATTTCCCCTTTGCATGGCTCGAAAACGAACAGTAGAAGGATTAGGTAGTTTCAATAAAACATCAGCCACATCCTCTGATAGTCTTGCAATTACTGATCCAACCCTCTGTTCCTCATAAATCCTGTATTTCAGATTCTTGCCCAGTACATCGTGATTGAAAGATACCATCAGGAGTGCAAACACAAATCTAAAGTGCATTTTAGTATTCATTTGGTGCATCGGTCAGTTCATGAGCTTCCCCTCACAGAAAAACGTTAAAACAGCAAAGCAATTCCCTCAACTTCCTTTGGCAACTTAAAGCTAAGCTACATTTGGTACTTGAAACTTGAAAGCGTCTCTTAATAACACAGCACAGCAATTAACCGCTCGCGAACTTTTGTTTTATACACACCGTGTCACGGCTTCCAGATATCGTCGGCATGGAGTCCAGTCCTTGCATTTGTTTGGCGGTTCGTCCTCCTTCCAGGCAGAAGAGTGTCACCTCCGCCTTTGCCCCCTCCTGTAGTCGGAATCCATCTATTGCAGGGCGCCGGCGGAGTCTGCAGCGGATCTTCCCGGAGCGATTCTTTCTCCCTTTCTCTAGTCGGCTGCAGACTAAACACCCGTGATTGCTGACTCCAGTCTCAAATCTGTACAACTTCGCTTCAACTCAGACAAAGCTCCTGCCCGGCGTGTGTTGAATCGCTTCCCGCCAATCAGCGTGCTCCCAAAGCAGAAGCCGATGGAGTCACCAAAGCGAGGAAGGGCGAGAGTGGAGGGTGGGAGCGGGGCAGGGACGGCGGAGGAGGAAGGCGGGCGCTGGGGGAGGAGATGCGGCCGTTCCCTTACCGCCCCTCCTGCCGCCTCCCCACTCCCCCTCCTGCCTTCCGTCTAGTGCATTCGCTTTCTCTGAGCGTGCCACGACAAAGGGGAGACAAATTACAGAAGAAAAACTTTAAATCAACTTCTGGTCGCCTTTATTTATATGGCACTTTAAATTGTTCTTGTTTCCTTAATTGCCCTTTCTTCTGCCTCAAACATGTAATCATCTTGCTTTTCAGAGTCCTTAAATGCTGGTTTAACTTAAAATACCTCTAAGCGCATTTTGTTGGTGGAGGAATTTAATAAAATTTGAAAACTTGCTTCTAATTATGCTTCTCAGACCGCCTCCTTCCCCTCTCCCTCTGTAAATACTTGGGTCTTTCTCCTTGTCTAAGCACAAGCAGATTTTTCTTGGGCTCTGTTTTAAAGAACACCACAAGGAAAGAGGTTCATTTGCTGTTTTCTTTCATCTTTATTCTTTGAAGATAAGAAAAGGGCTATCTTGCACTCTTGATTTCTCTAAATTAGCAAGATTTAAAGGAACACCTCAGGATTTGGAACTAACTAACAATATAGTTCCATCTCCTATCATTCTTTTTCCTGAGTTTGGGCAAAATTGTCTAATATTTCTTTGTCCTGTACTTCAAAAACCCCTGTTTATCTTGGCTAAAAGACATTTCATGTTTTAGCATGTCAATTTCTACCAAAAGGCCCTGTCTATACATGGTGAGTCTTCACAAGGAGTACGGGGGTGGGGTGGGGGTGGGGGGATGGATTCAATAGTTTACAAGCCAGTTTTTATAATATATACATTATTTATGAAAACACTTTTCAAATATGTATTTCTAAAACCCAAAGCTTGTTTACATTGACAAATAAAATGCCTGAGCTGAAAATGGCATTTTGTGTGCATCAAAATGCTGCAAAATATCATGGGAGGCTTGTGCTCTATCCAGGTCACAGAAACTGATATGGTATTCTTATTTGAAAATATGATTATTTATGATGCTCTTTCTGCTCTGCAATTCCTTTTAAGTTTATCATCATGGCTCCATTCTTACTGGGGTTTTTTTTGGTACCTTTTGCATTATTCCTCAGCTGTCTTCAGCCACTTGCATATTTGCTATTTCACATAATCTCACTGTCACTTTCTTCCACTTATTTTCTCCCACTCTCTATTTTGCCCCCCAGAAACATATAAAAAAAAAAAAAGTAATTTTCTGATTTTTCCACTGTGCTTATTCTCAGCAGAGCTCAGCTAAAGTCACTAGGAAGGTTCTTTCCGAAAAAGAAAGCAGAGGAGTCACAGCGTGAACTCTTCTTCTTTTTAGGCATTCAAAAGCATTTTATAAGCCATTGTCTTTTTTTTTCCTCTCCTGAAACCAGTGCTGTGTGGCAAATTGTGCAGAATAGAAATGCCTATAATGAATGTATTTAGTACTAGGTCACGCTGATGAACATTCTGCCCCCTTGAATAATACTGTTTCACAAGTTTGTAGCCCTTTCAAATTGCTGATTCCAAACCCGACAGGCAAACTAGGAAAACTATCACAAGCAACAGGGACTTTAGAATCCATAGCCATCTGGCCTAGATCTCTAACAATCTGAGCTAATAATTATATCAATTCACGATTTAGTGAACCCCTTCGCAAACACCAAAAGAGCAAAGAAAGGAATTAGTGACTATTCAAAGTTGGGATGAGAATTCAAAGGTAATCTAATTCCATTAGTTCTAGGAGAGTTTTCTTTGTGAATTAGATAAATCCACCCCCCAAAATCCAGGAGCAATGGATTTGATTACCTGAACGTAAAGGACATTTTTTCCTATGCTTAAAAAGTAAAAATAATAAAAAAAGTCCTTTTATTTCTGTCAGTGGGCTTGAACAGAATTATTGTGAAAAAGAGCTTCCAGTGTAATTTACTAAAATATTTAAAATAGGTTGTAGAATAATATGTCATAAAGAATGTGTTTCTATGAGTAAGTATTCAAAGTACTTGGAATTCTTTCATGGAAAATGGTTTTTTCACTTGTGATATCACCCTCACCAAATAGTTCCATTTTCAGCTTGCCAATCTTTCCCTGAGAAGTTAAATGTATCTATTTGAAAGTATTGTGCTTTGGACTTATTCTCAGTATACACTAATATGTTCTTCACATTTTATTTTTCAAAAAGTACAGAGTTGAAAATAAATCTTTCTTTTATATTTTTGATTAGTTCAGCAATTTAAAATTTTCTCATTTGGTATCCCTGAAAAAGAAATACCAAAAAAACTATCGCCTAAATTATTTACTATCTGTGAAAGGGTTTGTATTAAGGGAGAAAGCCTGATAAACTTCTATTACTTGTCATCTAATTATGACCTGACTGAACTTTCTCCTTCCTCTGGAATTTTCAAAAGTCATGGAGAAGTGGTAGATCCTTTGAAACAACTTCTCAGATCACCAGTGAGGAGAGTTGATTGAATACTCCATAAAGTCTGTTCCCTTTAATATGGCAGCCTTTGTTGACAAAGAATGAAAATGGTTCCACCTCTTGATACTGTGGTATTGGGAGTTGATGTTAGGCACAAAAGCAAAGTGCTCCTAAACTCCTGGAGGACAATCTTGGATACCTCTACCCTGTTGTGCATATTTTATCCAGAAAGTTCCTTTTCCATTTCAGCCTACTTCAGCTGAAAATTGCTAAACCTAGAGAAAAGATACCAGCTGTCATTTGCAATACATCCTGTCACCTCTAATAACACTTTCATTATGCCATTTATTTCTATTACTTTTGTTTTAAGGAAAATTAAGCTGTATAATTCTAAATCTTTAATTTTTTCTTTCCTATTGAAGAGGAAGGGAAACCTAGCACTCAATTGTAAAGCACAAATGTCTGCTGTT
The DNA here is from genome assembly GCF_027409185.1 of Cynocephalus volans. Taxonomy (NCBI): domain Eukaryota; kingdom Metazoa; phylum Chordata; class Mammalia; order Dermoptera; family Cynocephalidae; genus Cynocephalus; species Cynocephalus volans. The sequence goes on from NC_084468.1 coordinate 121,453,330, forward strand.
ACGTGAAGAATACTTTTGGTACTGGATATAAAGTTAAAGTCACTAGGATTTCTTACAAGCAGATTTTGATTTTGTTTTAAAAATTTATGTATTGATTTGTATTTTATTAGAGTGTCTGAAATGAACAAAAATAGGTAAATTAATGAATATTCACTTCCATCTCTCCATATCATCTTTCCCACCATCAAAAGAATAATATGAGTCTCACAGTCTTCTTGTAGATTGGCATAACATTACAATTTTTCCTCATAGCATTTGTTGTAAAGTGCCTTGTAGAAGAAACTCATGGTCCTGCTTGGCACCATATGGTTGTAACAAGTCTAAATAATTTACTGTGTATCCTGGGAAATTAGATGAGAGCAAAAGCTTTATCACACGATGGTTAGTAAGTTAAGGAATCTCAATACCCTAGAACTGCTTAAGATAAAGAGCTTGACTTTTATGAGCCCCCAAAATGCATGATTGTAGGTACGAACAATTGAAAGCTGTGTAATTCTTGACAAATTATTTAACTTCTCTGAGTCTATAATCCTCTGTGAGATGGGAATAATAATAATTTACTAAAAGAATTCTTGCAAGAATTTAATAGCCTTTCCACAAAGGCTGGCCCAGAGTAAACATACAGTAAAGGTTATTTTCCTTAGCCTCTGTGTGTCTGTTTTCTTCCTAAAATTCACTGAACGACAACAAGAAAAAAATATGGATCATATCAACAGTCCATTTTGCTTTTCAGACTTTTGGTTTAGATGCTTATATAATTTTATGCTGGAAAGATGAAGGTCTCTCCATTTTGATTTATGAAGGTCACTGAGAAACGTAATTGACAAAACCAGTAATATTGAAATATGATTGTCTTGAAAACTTGCTGCTTCACTAAAGAAAATTCCGTAAGATCTACCAAGTATACATAAGTATACCCCTAGAATTTAAGCCCTAGAAACATATCTAATAATACAACTAAAAGAAGTCTGCCAGGTGCTTAATTATATTTTATATTTGGTAGGATATACATCTAGTATTTCCTTGTTCTCAAATCATTTGAGCTAAACAGTTGCGTGTTTTAAATATCATGTAACACTATCGTAGGAAGGCAAAAGGATATAATTTGATGTCATATCTTGTCAATGCCAAGGATAAAACTTGTCAAGTAAGACTTTTATTTAAAAAGTACTGTTAGGTTTCTTGTCAATCATATTGCATTTCTCTATGTGGTTCTGCCTGTATTCCATTTATTAACCTATTCAATAATATAATAATGAAAAAATCACTGAACAATATGAACCCTTTATTGGAACAGATTTATCAACATAAGATCAAGGGATGGGAAATAAGAATGGTTCCCAAACTATCCTAAAACTTGTAGAGTAGAAATAGACTTTAGGAGAATTCTGATCAAAACTGAATAGGCAAAGCACCTATAGGATGGCCACACACCTGGACGCATAGTTGTGCAGGTGCCAGGAGGCGGTATAAACCATGCGCCAGGAAGAGTTGGAGCCCATGAAATACAGTGACAGGTGCTAGGTCAATTTTGTCTGAGTGGGCAATCAGTATTTTGGATATCCTGCCAAAGGTAGCATGCCAAATTCCAGCAGGTGACTTAGAATCTGGCAAAAGGCAAACTACTGAGTCCAAGTGAGAGTCATGTAGGTGAGCCGCTATTCATTTTATGACTTCAGGCCTTCCAAGCCAGGAGGGTTATGAAATTAGAGATTAAAATACAGAGAACAACACATGTACCTAAAGATCCAGTGCTTTGAAATGGGCACACACCAGGAGCCTCATCAGAATTTGAGACCAGATTGCATAGTTAAACTAAATAACAGAAAAGTGGATTTTAGGATTAATCATCTGAACTATTATAGAATCCCTTAAATTTCTTCTTATCAGGGCAGTATCTTGAAGCAAACACTAAGCCTACAAAGAGTGTTCCTATGGTTGCAGCTGAGAAAATTTGAGGGACTTTGGGGTGGGAGGGTAAGCCTTTAAGTGAGTTGAGTCTCAGCTCTTAGTTGAAAGCATTACTACTCAGTGTATGGTCCATAGACCAGCAGCATGGGCATTATTATCTGGAAGCTTATTAGAAATGCAAAATCACAAACAGCACTCCAGACCTACTTAAACAGATTCTGCGTTTTAATAAGATATTCAGGTGATCCCTATGCACATTAAAGTTTGAGACACATTGCTATGAAGAGGAATCTGTTGTCTGAACTGGTAAAAATTCTAACATGACGGTAATTAAATCCTATGTACTGTGAGATTTTGCTCCTCCAGGGAATTTACAGACGATTGGCATATGGAAAAGATTATCATAGAAAGGACCAGGGCTTAGACATTATTAATTCGAGGATATAAATAGAACTGATATAAGAAAACTTCTCTATTTAGTTAAGTTCATAGAAAGAGAAGGGAAATTAAATTTCCTTTTGGATCCAGTGTTTTATACCCGTTATCACTCTGTTTATCACTTAGGCATTAACAGTTTTCATTAGCAAAGGAAATACTTTTCAGAAAAAAGAGACCTAATTTTTTTGAAGAGCTATTTTTGAAGGCAAAAATATCTCCAATGTCATTATATATATATATATATGCATTTTTGTACATATGTATGTGTTTAGGAATTTCTGGTTGAGTGTTTTGCATCTGTTAAGTACATATAAATCACAAGCTTGCTTTATGTTTTCCTTATGCCATCATTTCTTCATCATTTATCATTCCTTCATCCTGTGGGAAAGCAAATTTTGAGTACACCGTTCATTTGTCCTTAACTACTTTCAGCTCAGGATTAAGAAATAAGTTGAAGTGTAACAAAAAGTTTATTGCCAATGCCTTACTCTTTGAAAACTCAATGAAAACTCATTTCATGTACAATACTTCCGGATGCTCCTAATAAAAATCAAATTTATCCAATCATTTTTTGTTCCAACTGAGAGTATTCCACTATTCACAGACTGTTACCTACATTTAAGGTAAAGTTTCTAAAAGTATAAAGGAAAGCTAATATGACTTCAAAATATGAGAGGTCTTCAAAAAGTTCATGAAAAGATTTATATTATCTTTTAATTCCATTTTTCCACGAACTTTTTGAAGTACCTTTGTATGAGCATCCACTTAAATAATGAAAATCAAGTGGATATTTTAGGATATGCTATATTAGATTAAAAGTTTTTAAGAGAAGTTTTAATATATAGCATGTTAAGCTTAAATAAATAAAAATTGCATATTAGCATCAATTATATACAAAAAATAATTATTGGAAAATACAGTAGATTACTTGCAACTTCAGGTTCCAATTTCTTAGAATTTGTGAGAAATTATTCACTTCATGGTTATCATCCATCAGTCAACCACTTTCAACAAACAAGGAGAAATCTAGGATATTTGCAGCGCAGTAAAAAGCAGTGCTATCAAATGAGAGATGCTTAATTCTACAAGGAAAGGAAAAATTTCAAAATATTCTTTCAAATATCAATTTTCACAGAGAATAATTAAAAGTTTATAAAATAAAAGAAATAAATGATTAATAGATTTAGAACATGTTGCAGATACCTAGCTATAAAGCTGATCTCTGGAAATGCATGTACTTACCATTTATTTACCAACACACAAGGAAAATAAACAGTTTGCACATATTTTTTACATAATAAATGCCTGAATGTATATGAGTTATATAGAAAACATTTCAAGGGAACAAAACTGAGCAGAATTGATAGACCTTCATTGAAAAATAATGCCTATTTTTTATAAGATACATAGCAGGTTACCAATTGTGACAACATTGCACCTCCTTTATTATTATCTAGTGATTGTTAATCTGAATTTGGATGTCATTCTAGTTATAATAAACTAATCAATTACAGCTTATATTCTCTATCCCAAGAAATTTAATCCCCCTAAAGGATTCTCATTGAAGTAGTAAAGCATTTTGGAAAATATCTGCCCCAAAAGGAATAAAGCATTTAAAAAATATCTATATCAAAGTATAATTAAGAGGGCAAATTTGATAGTTTATATTTAGATTGTGTTACTTATAAAAAAATACCATATCTAATAGCAACATTTCACCTAGTATTTAAAAGAGTCTTGAAAAGGTTACTGAGCATTATATGCCAAGCATTTTACATGTATATTTCTTCACTTAATTCCTACTATAATTTTACTAATGAAATGTTTATAATTGTTAGAAACACGTGGGATATAAGTACCTAGCCAAAAGTGTCAACAAGAAGGAATTTATTATTTCAAAGCACAAGACACACAGATAGAACATTTCCAACACTGAATAATTAAGCAGCTCAATAATGCCATCATGAACCAGATTCCTCCCGTCTTTCTGCTCTTTGATCTTCAATGCACTGGCTTGTCCTCTGCATGGGTGCATTCATGATCCCAAGAATGATGCTACAGTTCTAGAAAATATCTTTTCAGTCAGATGAATATAGAGTTACAAAAAACACAGCATCTCCTAATAGATCTTCTTTCATCAAGAAATTAAATGTTTTCTAGGAGTCTCCTACTGATATCTTCCTAATGCTCATCAGTCAGAATTGTGTCACATGAACATTCTTTAACCAGTCTCTAGCAAAGAGAATGGAATTGTCATGATTGGCCTAGACTAGAGTAGAGAAATAGCTCCTTCCCTTCACATAGGACAAAATGCTAAAATATTGGGATTCAGTTAGCAAAGTGGAATGGAGAGTGGATGTTGAGTGGGGAGTAAGTTATGTCTGCCACATTAATCCTAGAATGATTTTATGTATAAGGAAATTAATATTCATAAAGCTTAAATAAATTTTCACCCAGCTTACATACAGTAGATAGAGAATTTGTATATCTGTGTCTGCCTCCATAATTTACTTCTATATGGTAATAACTACTTGTTTCTTAGATATTAAATGAAAAAGGCTGTCATCTTAAAAATTCTTTTCTTTTCCAAAACTGTGAAGCTATGGGGAAAAGAATATCAATACATTTTAAGGTGAATTGTCTTGTGGAAAAATATTGGAACATATGCAACAAAAAAATCTTCACTACTCTGTCCTTTGGTTGATACCCTTGACAATAATCAGTGCCACAATATTAATTAAATGATGCCTAGGAAGATTTGGGGGACAATTGAGGAGATAAAGTACAGGTGATAATTTTACTGGCTCTAAATACCCATGATCCTTTAGGTAAGACATTTTCATATAACATGTATTATTTCCCTAAAACTAGGCTTACCTAGAAAGAAACACAATTGAATTATCTGTAGATTAAAAGCTGGAAATAGAAAGTAGAAAACTGAGAAAAGAAGAGTAGACATTCAAATTCTTATTTATGTTATAATCGGAAACATCCCAAACTTTGAGCAAAAGCCAACCAGGGGACTCACACAAGGGAGGAGTATAACATTACACAAGGGACAGTGACCTGAGATCAAAGACACCCACTTTCCACTCAACAACCCTTTGATGTTACATCATTTGTACAATTACCAGTCTTCACAGTGATAAGCCAGTCTACACAAATATATGCTTGAATAAAGGATTGAATCTTAAACTTAGGAGGAAGACATAAAAAGTACACCTGGATCCTGCTATTTTGAGTATTCAAAGGTACATTATTTTGACTGACGTTTCTAGAAACTCTGCTTTCTGATGTGAGGCTCAATGAAAGACACTAACATTTCTGGTAAAGAAAGTAACATAATTAAGGGAAAGAAAACATGTTTCATCTTGCTCAGCCAAAAGCACTGAATTTAACCATCCAAATAAATAACAGCAATAAAAAATTTCTTTAAATTTGAATAGATGTATATAGTCTGAGTAGAATTTCTAAATTTTAACGTGAATTTAATGAAATTGTAAAGTACTATTCACTTTCTCTACAAGTCTCGATACAAATTTTCTTAGACAAAATGGCTGTATATTCCTGTTTTGAAGTGTTCTTCCGGTAATAGGAATATGAAAAAGCAAATATCAAAATGCTCCCCTTTTTTTTACAGAGAAGTTTACCAAAGCATAATAAAATAGTTCAAATGATCTTACTGAATAGTGTTAAACTTGTAGAAATCCCTGCTTTACAAAAACAACAAAAAAGTAGACATATTTAAGCCTTCTCACAAATAATCAACGACTACAATATTTGCTGTGGTTCTTTCTGTTTTGCTGTAACCTGACAATGTTTTAAATTCAAAAGGTTTATGGTAGGATTGGATTATGATTATTATGCAGGAGCATATCCCAGTATAAACAGCTTGCTTGGCATTTACATATTGCTCCCACACGCTTCCCTATCTGACTTCTCAGTAAGTCAGAAGTGTATATTTTATTGTTATAAAAGAACACATTTTTTTATTTACTACAGAATCTTGGGTCTTTACAGACAAAGTGATCCCACACCACAGAGTTTAGACGACCAAAGCCTGAGTTGACTATAATAATATAAACTTACCAAGCATGTAAATATTTCAATCTAAAAATCTCTGTTATTAATGTAAGATTATCAAAGGTTTTCTACAATGAATACAGAAATTCCAAGCTAATTACTTTCATAAAAATAAGGGTCAACTAGCTGAACACAAAGTGAGGACTTAAGCAGCTTTTGTTTCACCTAGGAAGAGACAGGGAGCCTTTCTCCTGGGACAGTGTAAGCAGGACAAATCTGCCATATTTGCAGTAGCCAATTAAATGAATCCTATTTTCTAACAGTGGAAATAGGTCCACTATTTCTTACAAGGAATATAATACCAAGATTTCTGACAAGTGGGTTTATACATCTTCAAAAGTGAAAGTAGCAAATATGTAATAAGATTTCTTATAGTTCCATGCCATTCTGCTGTTCTCATGGAGAGCCTTAAACAGCCATATGGTAAACAGTGCCACATATACCTAAATGACCCGTGTGGGAGGTCACTTTTAATTTTGCTAGCCTGCATTCTGATAATTTATTTTACGAAAACAGGGCTCCCTGGCCTTCCTACTCTTAGATATTTAGCAAATTAACATCACTAAACGATTGATGGGCAACAACTCAAACAATAAAAACAGTTCACCAATAGATCAATTTGGCTAAGATGATTCAAAATGTCAAAAGTTATTTTTATTTAGAAATAAAAATGTAAAACAATTCTAAGTCCTAAACTTTTTCTCTTTTGATATTTTTTTGTAGGAAAAAAAAAAAGTCCCCTTTTCTTAAGGTCATCTAAAACCATATGGTTATGCAAATCTGCTGTAGAGTAAACAGCCTTAGGGGGGAGTTACAAGAGAAAAGAGCAGGCAGGTTTATCAGAAGAATATGTATCATATACTGAACACCAGTCTTTCCATGTAAGTTGTGAACAGTTTTGGGTGCAAATGTTTATTCATAAAGAATCAGATGTTCCATTCTGAGTGTGGTAAAACCGGTGCCATAAAGTCATTGCAAAAGGCAGCAAACAACTTTGTTATTGTAATGGGCTCCTTTTTTTTTTTTTTAAACAAAAGGTCTAGCAGGTGGCATGTGGCCATGGCTGGGTCTATCTCCATCTCCAGGGTGCCAAGATGTCCCTCAAAGTTTCTGTGGGAGGAATTTGTTGGTGGGATTTGGATTGTAAAGGCACGCGAGCATCTGCTGCCTCCCTGGTCTCATTACCATCCACACAATTAACTCCTGTGGCTCTCAGCTCAGCAGCCAGAACCAAGGACTCGATTTTACTGCCTCTTTGACATAGGCTCATTATCATTCATCTGAACTGAAGAGTTCTCAGTCTTTCAACTCAGTGGAAAGTTTTCTAGGGTGGAAAAAGAGATCACACACAGGAAAGCACTAGGATTGAAGAGTGAAGGAGCAGGAAGATGGCTGAGGACCTAAAACCAACACCTGAAAGGAGCTGAGGTTCTGGAATGAGGCATTTTATTTCATTTTATAGTAACATGCTACATCTTTCAAGACTGTATCATATTTCAAAGGTCTTCTAGCCTTTTCAATTAAGGAGCAGTGAGCAATTAATAGTTATTTAGACTGTCCTCACTGATTCCAGGTCCAATTTTACATCATGTAGAAGTTTCAGCCAAGACTAAAACTGTCTCCAAAAAGAGTTTTGAGCAATTTTCAGCAGAGATACAACAGAACATTTTGTTATGCAAGGAGGGAAAGATTCACAAAAGATATGACAAATTCAGGCAAGCCTTTATTTTTAAGGCCATAGCAGTCTGATTAATCAGTGTTAAACTGCATAAATACCAGAAATACTACCTGAAGATTAAAGCTGTACTGTCTCTTTAACCACGTTGTCTCATGATAAATATTCATAAACCAGTTATTAACAAGTTTATGTTGGACAAGAGTGAGGTGATAATATATGACTTTTTTCTATTTTAAATAGCAGAAGTCTGTTACTGACATGTAGACTACAAAGACGTTAAAAGAAAACCTCCTTCCTTATTATTAAATAAGTGATATAAAAACTGCAACTTCTCTTACAGATAAAAGGTAATTTTGAAAGAGAAACATTTAAAACAATCTGCTCAAATGGAATAAGGCTTCTTTGTTTGAAACAACAAAAGAGTGATTAGGCTGTTAAAAGCTGTGGAAGCAGTGGTACATGGTAAAAGCTTAAAGTTTTAAAATGTACTTTTATGAAAAAGTTAGGTCGTGAAAGGGAAACTTTACAAAATGATCTCTTTGAAATAAGTAATTTTGATCCCTGTATCAGCCAGCCATCAAAAAGTAAAAATAAAATAAAATAAAACTGAAATAAGTAAAACTTTACTCCAATGACTACAATTAGAAAAACATAATAATATTTGTTATACCACAATTGAAAATTTTGCATTTATTGAGATTTACATTCTCATAGAAATGGAAAAGCAATCTTATTGATTCTGATTATACTACTTTTCCTTTGAATTTCATAAGACAAAACATAATTTTTTTTTTACATATATACTTTTATGTGGCATTATGAATAAAATCATTTTCTTTAGATTATACAGCTTGTTTCAAATTATCTAATTTTATATACCATTGTATATCACCCTCCAAAGTGCAAATTTTCTCAAATAAAACACAGGAGAAACTAAATGGTTGAAATGTGTTATAATTCATACTCACCAACATGTAGATGGAGAAAAAAAAATCTTCAATTTAGATATTATAATGCTTATAGTTGTTATAATTCATGTGTAGAGGACAAGTAATGTACAGTTGACTCTGCAGAAAATGCATTGCCCCCAGGCTGCTTAGACAAAATAAAAGTGAGTATCTGGGTTTCTTATATCTTTGTCTTCATAACACTTTATTAAGAAATTCTATGAGCCTAAAATTTCTAGACAGATTAGAGTAAACACTTGAAGTTATTTCTGTTATCTTAGGGGTCTAGTATAAACATAGCTGGTTACTACAATACTCACAAAGACTCTAACAGTGTAAAACCCAGGCTGCTCTTTACTCTAAAGAAATGTGGTTGCAAGTTGTTCTAATAGTTGCATCCATGGGGATGAAATTTATGTTGCTTTTGTTTCTTGAATTCTGTTGCCCATATAAAATGCTGTCTTATTCACAACTTTTGTTATCTCTCTTCTTTCCCATTCCAGACCACTTCAGCTCCTCCCTTCTCCCCCAGAGTTTTGAGCTTTGCCCCAGTATTTCTCTAACCAATCTTGTCCTGAGTGAGGAAGGATGTATGAATGCTGGTGCTCAGCACTAATTGATGCTCATATTGTCTGATGACTAAGCCTGCTCCCTAGCTCTAATTAGACTTCTCCCTTGCACCTGATGTGTCATCCCTGCCTACTGTCCCATTATAATAGTTAACTTTCAGACACTCTTTGGTTTTGCTAGTTTTCTTCTCCCACCATTCTGATTCATTCAGGTCCCTCGGTCCTGCTCCAAACATTTTGGGCTGTTGCCTTTATATAAGCTGGTGAAATTCTATGATGCTGACTCTATTTTGGGAATCTCCCTTAAAATCCTCAACCTTTATACCTCTTACTTATGAGAGTACCTAAGATCTCACATTATGCTGCCAAATGTTCATTGAGTGATGCTTTGTGGTCTGCTTCCAGACTGTCTGATGTTCTGCTCACTACATTGGATCTTACTTCAATGCTTCTGGATGTCTCCTAGCATTCGCTCTGCTCCTGCAACAGGTTTTGTTTGCAGACTCTCTCCCCTCACGGCCTTGGCCTTGCATATCATGTGGTTAATCAGGCTTTGCTTGTCATGCTCACCTATGTCTGTAACATATATGAGTTTTTAGTAATAGTTCTGCTTGTTAATGCATTACAGAAAATGTGAACTACATAGAAACTAAAACACATGCCAGCTACTTAAATTCCATTTCAGAATATTGTAGAAGTCTATAGTATGAAATATTGTTAAAAATAATGAAACACAAGCATGTATATTATTAATACAAGGAGCTCTCCAAAAGTAACAGACTGTGTTTTATCTTTGTGATTCATGTTGATGATGTTGTCTCATGTGTCATTTTTTTATTGTACCTTAAATAAAACAAACCTATATTAATGAATTAGAATATTTCAATCATGTTAACTTCAGTATTTAGTTTAATCATTATTATGTTAAAGGAAATAAGAATTGAGCATAACCATTATAGCAAAAATACCTGCTATTTATTTTTAGAATCTAATATGCAAGAGTATGTATACATATAGATATGTGTGTATACATATACATTTGCATTATTTATTTATATATAATAATCATATGTCACTATAACTTTACAGGGAAATAGAATGACATACAGCCACATGCTAAAATATCATTGAAATAATAGAGTGCACTTTAGAGAATTATATGTATGACAGTGTTCAAATGCTTCCTAAAATGTCTTCTAAAAAGCATGTGTTCTCAGGCACATGAGTTAAATCCCTGAGCAGATACAACACATAATGAAACAGCTGGTATCATCTCTTACAAATTAAAGAGTATACATATTTTAATATTTAATGAAGAGAATTGGAAGTAACCCAAATTTTCAAACTCTAACATACACACAAATATAAGCAAATGTTGCCTTACTCTTCAGGTGTTCCAAAAATTCACTTCCCTTATAAAAAGCAAAATATTACCACTTACCTAGTAAGAAAAAAAAATCTGTATATTTCACTAATAAAATTTATGTGCTGAATTTAGTTTTTATTTTTTATTTATTTATTCTTTTGTCATTTTTGTGACCGGCCGCACCGCGCTCAGCCAGTGAGCGCACCGGCCATCCTTATATAGGATCCGAACCCGCAGCGGGAGCAGTGCTGCGCTCCCAGCGCCGCACTCTCCCGAGTGCGCCACGGGGTTGGCCCTGAATTTAGTTTTTAGATGGAATATCTGCATTATACTCATGTTACTAATCAGCGTTAAAATGTCATATTCACATTTTGCCTTGAGTGCTCTTTTTAAAGCCATCATTTTATTAAGATATTGTTTGACTGATTTGCCCTTACAAAAGTCCCCTTAAATCATGGAATAAGGCTGTCAAGTAAATGTAAAATAACTCAACCATGTATTGTATGACATACGGGCAATTTCTATCAAAGAAGTTTGTATGTGGATAAAAGTAAACTGTATAAAATGGAATATCAGAGTCGAAATGGATTTGGAAGGTAGCTATTATGAATGCTATACTAGTCAAATTTCTTGGGTAAGCTGAATATTATTTCTAGTGATTTTCATTCTGCAACTTGAACAGGTAGTTTAAACAGTAGCAATTAACATTTTAAATATCACAATATATAGTCGATATAGAGTTATATTTTATTCTTCAAAAGATTATCTTACCTTAGTCATTTTATAATTACAAATAATTGGTTGGTTAATGAGCTTTGTGATGTATGATTGCTTTACAGAATTGATAAGATTGATTCTTAAATCATTTTCTGCTCAGGGTCATGACAGCCTCTCAGATTAATAGTGGCTTATGTTTATTAAGTAGTGATTCTGAACTGCAGATATACGATCCTTAGAGAAATATGTTGTTTTTGGTCCCCCCCCCCCCCAGTGGTTCTCCCCTTTCGTTTTATATGGGAATCACCTGAGAAGCTTTATAACACATTCATGCCTGGTCCCTACCCCCAGAGAGTCTTACTTCATTGGACTGTTTTGCTTCTTGGGCATTTTGAAAAGTTCCCCTAGATGATTGTAATCTGCAGTCAAAGCTGAGAATCATTTTATTAAAATCTTGCTAAAAATAAGCAATTCAGGGGCCGAGCCCGTGGCGCACTCGGTAGAGTGCTGCGCTGGGAGCGCGGCGACGCTCCCGCCGCGGGTTCGGATCCTATATAGAAATGACCAGTGCGCTCACTGGCTGAGTGCCGGTCACGAAAAAAAAAAAAAAAAAAAAAAAAAAGAAAAAAAAAAAAAAATAAGCAATTCAGCTATGAAAAATATGATGTCTGTATTATGCATAAAATATTGGAACAAGTAAATGATCTCCCATCTGATAGCAAAGTTACTATGTATATTTCTCTCTAGATTGAAGTGTAACAATGGAAGAAGCACATAAAGAAAATGGGTCATGATGAGGAAAATAGATGAGGAAGAAGCATGAGCATCTTCAGGAGAGCAGGAAGGGAGAGTGAGCTTATGTGTAATGGAGAGAGACAGGGATAGAGTGAATAAAAGCATTCCTGTCAATCTTTTTTCAACTTATAATCCTTTATCTTTGTGTGATTCACATGAGTAGGAATAATATATAAATAATAGTGTATTGGGAGAGTACAAACAAAAAAACACCAACATTAAACAATAGCTATTGGGATGTTCCATCAAAAATAAATAAAGAAAAAGAAAAAGAAACAAATCCTGCTTTCAGTGGTTCTCTAGAAATAATGAGTTGCTTCTTGACCAGGGAGAAGTCTGGTCTCTGTGCAACCATCCTAGCAGTATAAAAATTGCATCCTTGCATCCTGCTTAAAAGTCACCTTCACTCTCCCTGAAAAATGTGCTGTCAATTCAGGGGGAATCACAAAGAAAAATGGTGATAGACGAGTTACAATACAAATGTTACACTTTAAATAATTTAAAATGTTGTGAAAGGGAATGCAGAAGGACTCTGTGAAGCAAATCAGGAAGCAATATGGTCCTATCAAACATGTATTAAGCCTTCCTTCTCTGAGGGAAGTGATTGGGCCATGCCTGTAAGGGAAATGGGATATCTAGGCTAGTCCAGGTGAGCAGGGAGGGCAGAGCATAGAGTTGTGAAGAGTTAAAGAGATTTCTTGTTTCCCATCAATATGGGGGAGTGACTGGAAGATTATTTAGTACCTTAAATGTGTGCCAAGGTACTTGAGTAATATGAAATAGATACCTCAATCTATAGCTCAGTACTGGAATAATTAAACATTAATTTTTCTCTTAAATGGTATATTATGGATGACAATTTACAGAAAAAGGCAAGGGGCATGCATTAAAAATATGAAAATGAAAGCTGAGGCATGATATCAAAGGATTAGAGGCAAGAGACTGCTTAGGGAAGACTTCTAATATACAGACTTTGCTGAGGGTCCTCTGATTTATCATCAGCTCTGTCACTGATTTGAGATTTGACCTTCAGACAAATTAAATGTGAATAAATATTACTTTCTTCCTGCCTTCATTTCTTTCATCAGTATGAATTTTGATTATTTGGCTAGCTCAATCAATTGGCCAATCAATGAAAATTATTTTGTTAGCATTTTATTTTCAAATAGTCTTCTTTCTTGTTTAAATGGAGTGACTACCCACCTTAAAAGGTTTATTATAAAAATCAAGTCATTGAATGGCAATAATACAAAATAAATTATATGGACAAAGCTATTCATTGCAGCACTATTTGTAAACACAGAAGTGTAAACAGATTTAAAATGAGAGCAATTCAAATACTTTCCAATAGTGGACTGTTTGAATTACAATGTAAAAAAATCCATCCTGTACAGGATCATGCGATCAGAATGAGTAGCCATTCTATGGAGTGACTGTCAGGACTTGGGGAAAATTATACAGAATATGTTGCAGGTTATCTAAGAATGGTTGGATATCAGAATGTGTGGGTGTACTTTCTTATATTAAGAAAAATAGGAAGCATAATCCACAAAATTTTAGAAACTTTATAGATGGAGAAGGGAGACCAGAGAGTGGATGTGAGAAGAATATAAGCTGAATTTCTTTGCATAGATCCTACCTATAGATTGAACTTTGGAGTCATGAAATTATGCAATTTAACTATAAAAGTAAGTTTTTAAGATATCAAAAAATTTAAAATAACGTGAAACAAACATAAATATGTATTTTCTATTTAAAAAAATATGAAGCACATTTATACATATATTTCCTCTTTCTTGCCACTGAAAAGACTTACAATTAATGACCAACACAATAGAAATGAATTCCTTTAGTGCCCCACTCGTGGTCTCTCAATACCATTTCCCACTAAGGACTACTTGGTGAAATGGTTGCTTCAAGGTCTTAGGTAATGTTTAAGATGAGTCTGAATCATCTAGTCATTTGCAAAAAATGTCAGCAAAGCCCACAAGAATAATGTCTTAAGGATGCAGGATCATACTTGAATAAACTCCCACTGGCCAAAGATGTAAACGTTTGAGTAGCATTTAGGATAATAACTACAATGGATTAAAATACATCAAATACATTTAAATCCATAAATTCATAATGATAATAAAAAACAGACAAAAGCCTTATTTGTCATCTTTTAAAGATGATAAAGAACCAAATATCTTGCAAATAAAAGAATCAAGAATTATCATGCCTTTTCTAAATAACCTCTGCTTCTAGTGAATCAAAGAGTTGATATGGAGGTATTCCTTCTTCTAGAGCTATTCTGTCCAATAAAAGAAAAGAAATGTTAAAAATAGAAATCATCATTTTTCCATCCATAGTCAAATAAGATCTACATCATCAATGACTAAATAAAGTCACAAAAAGGCAACCAGAGCCATTATGTGCCTCCTGATAGAAATGAATGACACCCCTTAAGAAGTAGACTTACCCAAAACATCTAAAACAAATCTGATCAACCCTCTGGATCTCATTACCAAATTACAGGAAATACAAGGGAAGAAAATCATACTAAAGACACTGCTAAGATGCAACTAACAAAACTAAGAATGTGGGAAAGGAAAGGAAAAGGTAACACAGATCTTCAACAAAAAATTCCAGAAAAATCCCAGAGATGTAATGGTAAACTCTACACTAAAAGACATTTCAATTAATTATGAAATATGGCCCTTCTTTTCATGAACATTTCAAGCAAAGTAAACTTTGGGGGGAAAAAAAAGATAAAACAATTAGGAACTTTTTATGATATTAAGGAATTATTTTCTTTATGATGTGACAGTGGTATTGTTGCTAAATTTGATTCAACACTTCCCACGAAAAAAATTAAATCAGAGGAAAAAAAATCACTTAGGATTTTTTTTCTGTGGAGCACCTTAAAAATAATTTTTATAAAAATAATTACATGTATGGTAATAAGTTCATATTAAAAAAAATCTACATGCACAATTAATACTACCAAAAATTATTCACTTATTTCATTTGCCACTTAAGCTTCTAGATTACTGTTGTTGTTTTAATCAATAAATCAATATGGCAATATTCAGTGCCAGTAACTCAGAAATTGTTCCAAGCAATGTGGCTTTCTGGCAACTGTGCTTCCGGAATCTGACATACAACCTGAAAGTCCGAGGAATTTATAATCTCTCATTGATTTATACATCAACAAGTAATTTCCAGGCTTCTGGTACACATGTTTGTGTGTGTGTGTGTTGTGTGTGTGTGTGTTTTGGTCAGGTAGAAATACAAATGATACTTGATATTGTGTAATTAGTAGGTAGGAAATAGATCCCAGAGTAACTGGAATACAAAAGAGTGAAATGGTAAAGGATCGCAGAAGCATATTCATTATCAATTAATCTCCTTCTTCAAGGTTTCATTTAGTCATCCAAGGTCATGAGTTTATAAGACATTATTTTATGTTATTTCCACATATTAAACTTTATAACAGTCTAGATGAGTATGTCTATACATGTTTATATATGTATGTGTGCACATGTGTTTTTGGAGAAAGACGAGGCATCTCACAGTAGTTAACAGCACAGACACTCTGGGGTTATAGTTTCCTGGGTTTGATTCCCAGTCCTGGCATTGGCACTTACTAGTCTTGCACTCTGACCAAATTACTGATACTACATCGTTAAAACAGGGATAATAAAATTCTAACCCTATACTTCTGTTATAATAAATGGGATAATGAATTTGTAGAATTTAGCACAGTTCCTGCCACCTAGTCAGCAACTCAGCAAGTGATACCACAGGTAAACTCTCATGAATAATCTAAATCTCAGCTTTTTAAAATAAATTATTAGATAGTAAAATATAGAAAGAATCTGACAATGCATGGAGGAGGGTGATAAATTTTGAGAATCTTCTCAATATTTTTCTTTCCTTTACTTGGATTATCTTTAATGAACTGAAAAATTCTATTCCAAACTGGTAATGCTGTAAAGAAAAATTTAGAATTCTGTAAACACTTTCCATTCCCAGAAGTAGCATACTTAATGATCAAATTTGCTCTTTAGGTTTGCCATAAGCTAGGACTCTCTGATCAGAACTCATTTAAATATTGCAGTAGGAATGTACATGTTCTGCAACAAAGTGTGTCTAGGAACACTAAGAAATCAGTATCTGGCCCTATAGCTCTTATGATACAGACATCATTTTTTGAAAATATCAAAGTTCTATTTACAAATGATCTCAAAAATATTTAGAAAGATTGTAGCATTACTGTTGTTTCATTTTCCTTCAACAAATTTGATTGATTATGATAAAAGTGCCAAACTTAATAATAAGCAATCTCTGAAAATCTTAATTCTTTCATGCAAAAAATTCATATATTAAAGTGGTTTCACAAACTTTAGTCATTCCTATACCACCTATGTGGCTTTTAAAATATCTGAGCTCCATCTATATCACTATTTATAAAATTAATTTTGCTCAAACCTACTCCGTATTTTCACTCAAAGGTTTAAAAAAGGAAAATTTATATCATTGATATAAATGTGGTAGAGGAAAACAAATGAAAAATAAAATCAGTTGCCATAAATAAAAAATATACATGCATAGTCAATGAAAACAACATATACTTTTCAAATAAAAAATAAAATAATAGTTAAATCAATCTCCGTCAGCATGGAGTAGTATAAGAAGTTGCATGCTCCAGACCTTTGTTACCCCCCAGCTTCTGCTCTTGTTATGCTTCCCCTCAGTCTCTCTTTTGCAGGACAGTAAATGCCATTCAATCCTGTGTGCCATTTATGATCCCTTGTCAGAGGGCCTTTGCACTTATTACCTCTATGTGGCACTCTTTCCTCCTCTCTATACCTAGTTAATGATCATTCTTTATACCTTAGCTGAAGCATTGCTTTTTCAAATGTCTTATCTGATCTCCCTAATCAAGTCAAGTTGCCTTATTATAGGTTCTTCTATTTAGCTGTTGAGGAAAAAAATGATTTTTTCACTTGTTATTGTGATTATTTGACTTTTCTCTCTCCCATTGGATTCTATGTTTCAAGATGGCTGTGATTAAGAATAGTTATACATATCATTTTGTCTCTAGCAACTAGCAAATGCCCAGCCCACAATGAATGTTGGATAAATTTTGTTAAGTAGGTGAATGAAAGAATAAGTACTTTTCCACCACATTTTTGAAAACATAAGGAAGCATATTCCTATAATTTAAAAAAAATCACCCTCTTTACTCCTCTAAGTCTGCATTTTTCCCACTTCTAACCACGCTGAATTTGGATATCATAATCATCCAAGTGATGATTACCTATGGCTATTGAAATATTATTATAATTTTCCTGTAAAAGATTATGTCTCTTTTCTCAGGTAAGTGATGGATTATCAAAGTGACTTTTTGGTTCAGAATTTTGATTTTTAGAACTCTCTGAGTTTGCTGAATCTTCTCAGGCAGTGGCATTTCAATACTAGGACACCATTGTTTTTGTATTAGAGATCTAATTTTTACATGAAAGAAATATCTGTAAATTTAACGAGTAAATTTTCTAACCATTTAAGCAAAAATAGAAATTCCTCCATGGAGTACACAAAATTTTATCACATATTTTCATAATGGTGAATACTGGACTGAGGGATAGTTTTCAAAATCATATTACCTTACATTCATGAATATTTGATGATGTCCAATGTACTATGTGTATTCATCTTCCCACATGTACCAAAAGTTGGGCAGAATAAATATCAATACCCCTCTTTAATAAATGTGAAACCTCAGTGAAATGGCCAAGATCTTATTGACAGTTTATGGTGCGTGTTCTTACTCCAAGAATTCTACTATCTTAGAGTTTGAGGGGATTGGATTATTAAAGTGGATTAGAGATGAATTAACTTTAAGGTTATTGTTTGGAGGGTCTCCAGATAGACATAAAAACACATTGTGAATAAAAGGAGTTTGGTTGGAAAAGAATCAAAGGTTCCGTGTACTAAAGATTTCGTGAATGATTGGAAGTGATTGGAATATTCATAAATAGAAACAATGAAGAGAGGCAATAATATAATAATTCATAATATAATCAGTTGAGTTCAGCCTCATAGAAAAAATTTTTTAAAAAGTTTGTCAGAAGTGGGAGATTAATGATAAGGGAGTGTCAGTGAGATCTAAGAAAATACCAGCTACATCCTAATGCAAATGTGCCAGTAAGAGAAAAACCCAGAAATGCAGAGATAATGCTTTTTGAAATACACTGTTGGAAAGAAGTCTTTTTTTGTGTCACCTTTGTGGTCATGAAAATGACAAGAAAGTCACAAGTGGGTGAGAACCTCTGTTTTGAATTTTTTTTTTCTTAATTTTTCACATCTGCTGAGATTCTGAGAGAAAATCAATAAAAGCAAACAACTATGGCATGTTCAGTCTTGCAGCTACATTTTTAATTCAAGGAATGAAAAAAAATGTTTCCCTTAAGTTTTCATGAAATAAGTTATTGTGTTGTTCCATACAGGATACTAGAAGATAGAAAAAAAAAAAAAAAATGGAATTCAACAATACCTGCTCTTCAATGCCATCACCCAAGAAAAAAGGGGCAGACAGAGAAAAAGAAAAATGAATCCTTATATGAAGACAGAAAAAACTGAGAAAGCTTGGTAAACAAATGTTGTACAGATTAGATGATCCTTATTTCATCATGGAATGCATGGAGAGTAGATGGTTTGAAACAAACTGAGAGCCCAGTTTGATCTGAGTCAATATGTATGACACTGTACAAGGCTCTGGACTAGGTACTTTTGGAGATACAAAATAAACAAGGCTTCGTAGAACATTCACTATAGCAAGGGAGATGAGATGTGCATAAAAGAGTAACACAAAACATGTGTTGATTATTGCCATAGTTGGGAAATGGGGATACAGGAGCAAAGAGGTTTAATTCCTCTCAGGGTATAACAGACTTTTTTAATGGATGAGATCATATATAAATTGAACCCCAAGAATTATGTAGATTTTGTATAGGTGTAGATAGAGCAGAAGGAATCAGCAGAAGCTGAGGAATGTTAAAATGGAGGGCAAGTTCTAGGGCAGGTATGTTTTGTGGGTGATAAAATTGACAATTTAGGTCAAAAAGAAAATATGGAAGGTCTGAAGGCTTTCTAAAAGCCCTGTTAAAAGATATCTGTATTATATTGGTTACAAACTCCTGTGGGGATCCAATGAAAACTATTGCTTCTCATGCACACATGCACATTCAGGTAATATTTTGCACACTGTTTTACAGAAGACCTTGAGCCATCAATGAGCTCTGGTGGTAGGCAATGGGAAATCAATGAAAATATGAAAGTAAGATTCTAAGAGAGCCAATTTTATGATAAAGCGCAAACAATTTCTTTGTTTCACGTGAATCTCATAATCACCAACTAGAACTCAGGATACAAGATAGACTTAAAATTGTCATGGTTCTTCCCAGGTATGTAATGATTACAACCCTTTCTGAAGAGGGTTACATGACCCCAAGGGTAGATGCTTTCAGGAAGTAAACATCACTTATGTGAACATATATCCCTGATTGACTATATGTAAAAAGAGCCACTCTGATAAGTGTGCTGCTTTAAAAAAAAAGTATATATGTATTTGAAAACTGAGAAAAAATGACTGCATTTTGTTTCTCCCATGTTATTTGCATAAAGGCATTTTTATTACTCAGACATTTCTAGAATTAGAAAAAAGCTTTTTGCAGATTTTACCCTTTAAAAATGACAATATCTAATCTCTTTGCTTTCATGAGCCTAGTCTGCATTGCCAAATATCTCAGAAGGGGAATAGTAAACAATTTTTCACAGATCTTCCATTATAGATGAGATATAAAATGAATTTCATGGAAGTTGAGCACCCTGGAGGTTATTAGTTTGCCATAATATATAACATTATTCTGACATCATATCATTATCATTATTATTTCCTTGTGCAACTAATCTAAAACATTTGAAAAATTTATCTATTTTATCATTTATGGATCTTAATAAAGAATGTGTGTCCTTTTCTTAAAACCATTAAGCTATGAAAGACATTTATATTTTATTTTAAGTAATACATACATGCACTGAATATTAACATACCAACTTGAAAGTATATAAGAAAAATAGCTAACCAATACTTAGTTAAAACAAGATACATTTTTTTTTTTAGAGCAGGCAACATGTATTCAATTAATACACTGGATTATTGACATTATAAAAATATATAGCAGTATATCAAAGGTTTAACTTGAAAGTCCAAATATAATACTAATTAATGATTATTTTCTAAGTATTATACTTGAGTGCTAACGTATTTTTTTAATATTTGTGTATATGCAGTACTTCAAAAAGTTCATGGAAAAATAGAATTAAAAGGTAATAAGAATTTTTCCATGAACTTTATGAAGTATCCTGACATATGTATTTTTTCTTGACACCAACTCAATTAGAGAATGGAATATTACTCATATATTCAGTCTCCAAGTTCAATTTTAAAATTCAAGTATTTTCAAGCAAGCTGCAGTGTTAAAAGTTGTAAATTCAGGATCTTGTCTTTTATTGACAATGTTCTCCCTAAAGACTTCAGAAACCAGTATTAAAATGTTAACCAAACACAACTGTCCTAGAGAGTAATACAATTAGAAAAAACTTAAAATTCTTCATTTATCAATTATATTTTTTATTTTTTTAAAAAAAAGATTAACAGCGTTAATTTTACTACAAAAAATCAACACATTAAAAATTAAACAAATATTTCCTCCTAAGTTTCTGGTAGGAGATGTCAAAAGAGTTTTCTTGATGTATGTACTACATTTTCTTGTTTTATCATTTAAAAGATTTATGGTTATTTTTTTATTTAGCTAGCAGATGGAAAGTGATTTTCTGATGGTCTATATTCATCACAAAGTGACTGCTCACTCCTGTTCTTCCCTCTATTTCAGAAGAAACCAAAAGAAAAATAACTTCCATTATATCAGTGCTATTTTCATTACTGTGCTATTGTCAGAACCCTTTACACGAATCCTAGATACAAGTCACAGCACTGAGGAGCCACTAAAATAAAATACATATTCCTCTTTTACTGTCTTCAGTAATCTGGTTCTGATTCTAACCTCTTGTTTCTGCTAACCATCTGCACACAACTCTTCCTGCATCATTTGAATCACTAAAGATTAAAATCTTCCTGCTCAACTATTAGGAAATCGTGAGATCACTCCCCATTTCAAGAACAGACAAGAGAGCCATGGCCCTCACCATCCCAGGTATTTCTTCGCTTCACCCTTAGGTGACAGCTCTCCCATAGCTCACTTCTCCTAGTGCAAAGTATAACCTATTCCACTTGTAAGTGAGGAAGAGCCTATCCCTTTCCAAAAAAAGCATCTCATTCGAACATTGTTGTTACTCAGGAAAATGCATGTCCTTTATTCAAAGCAAGGAGAGCTCTTCATATTGTAGGTAAGGAGAGCCTGAAAAGAAGAAGCCCATATTAGAGTGAGCCATTGTTCATGTTTGCCCATTGTATCACTCTTCTCAAGGGCTGTTGATTTAAAATCAATTAAGACTCTATTTCTTTTGGTCTTGGAGGTATCCTTTATATCAAACTCAAAACAAATGTGATTTAATGATATTCATTTTTCTATAGGTTGAAAAAGATTTTCTGTCTATATTGTTAATAAATATGTTAAATTCCAGAAGATTCTATGTAGCTATTCTTAAAACAATATGCTCAATAGCTTTAATTTGGATTCATCCATATGTGAAGGCGTACTTTGAGTCCGTGGTGTTATATTGGGATGAATCTGATATATACTTGTTTTTCCATTAGCTGAATCCCCGTTGCTACGTACAATAATACTTATGGAAATGTATTAAATCCTCTTTTAGTAACTTTACACATATTACACAATTTGTTTCTTAAAAAAATTTTATAAGCCAGGCAGTGTTATTAATGCCCCTTTTAGTGTTCAAGAAACTGAGGTGGAGCTCCATTGAGTAACTTTCTCAAGGACACACAGATAGTAAGTGGTTGTATTTGGATTTGAATCTAGAAAGTCTGGATCTAGAGATTGTGCTTTTAACCATGTCTCAATTGAACTTTAGCAGATGTCCCTTTTAATTGAGACTCTTCTTAATTTTTGTCAGAAACCTAAATAGATTATCGTGACTCAAAGTGTTAGTGGAGTCAATCAACTCTCCTTACTCATCCCACTGTCATCTTACTGATGCCAGAGACACAGGTTCTTGGATTTCCTGAGGGGGAAATCCTGTGGGGAACCCACAATAACTCCAAGTCCACGAGGCACTGTCAAATTCACACTCAAAAAAGTTTATTGCAAAGCAAAAGTACATACAGAAGAGTACGTGGGCATCCTTGTGAGCAAGGATCTCCATGGTTTTCAGGCAGAAAGCTATTATATCTTATTTCTATGAGAAGGTCTCTAAATTAGTGGAGGGATATTCAAGGAAAAGAGGGAGGAAAAGGGGTTTTGGTGTTTTTTGCACATGCAAGCTCTTTTTGCTTCCTTGAATTCAGTGAGGGGCTCTAAAGGAAAAGCTCATGTGCAGTGGGGTCAATTTTCCCTTAAGTTTGCCCTTTTCAGTCTAGTGCCACATGTGGAAGACCTATTCTTGGTCATCTTCACCTAGGCTCCTTTTTTAGTGTGCATATGTCCTGGTCTTTGTGGTTTTATTTCCTGTTCAGAAAACTGTAGGGTGCTGAATACAGGTGTAGTGGATTAAATTATGTCCCCACAAAACTCACTGGACCCTGAACTATGTCTCCGAGTTTGATATATTAGAAGCTTAATCCCCACTGTAACTTTGAGGGTGAGAAATCTTATTATTAATTGAAAGGTGGTGCCTTGAAGAGGTGATTAGATTGTAGGACTGTGCAGTTGTGAATGGATTAGAAATGGTGGTCATGGGCATGGTTTGGAGGGCTTTAAAAGGAGAGTGAATGAGGGAGTTGTCTTCTTGCTCTCTCTGATCCACTATTTTCACAATGTGATACTCTGCCATCACTGTCACCACCACCAAGACCTTCACCAGA
This sequence comes from Cynocephalus volans, assembly GCF_027409185.1. Classification (NCBI taxonomy): domain Eukaryota; kingdom Metazoa; phylum Chordata; class Mammalia; order Dermoptera; family Cynocephalidae; genus Cynocephalus; species Cynocephalus volans. The sequence goes on from NC_084468.1 coordinate 121,476,887, forward strand.
TGTTTTCCTTGGATTTTGGACTTCCTAGACTCCAAAAGTCTAAACAATAAATTTTATTTTCTTACACGTTACCCAGTTCCAGGTATTTTGTTATAAGCAACAGAAATGGACTAATGCAATGGGCAAGCTGATTGGTAAGGTGGTTAAGCTGCTTTTAGCAGATGTTAGCTCATTATGGGTCCATTAACTGCAAAATGAGGAGGTGGCTAATGTTTGTTCAGCCTGAATATTCATGGGAAGCCTCCCTGGGGCAGATCCCTGCTCTTTTCTGCCTCATTACTAGCTCACGATGCCTGAAATTGATGGATCCCACCAAAAGATGTCCTGCCAGAATGTAAGGATGTAGAAGACATTGTAAATGCTCAATGGCCAAAATTTGACAAAGAGCCACTGCAGGGTGAAAACAAGATTTTGAAGTATTAAATTTTTTGAATTCTTAATCAGAAGCGTGTATATCAGTAAGATTTAATATAGACCTTTAGGATTTTAGGCCTCATTCCTGAACAGAGCTCATTGATCTTTCATCTACTTGTCATCACATACTTAAAAAATTATACAAAAATATCTAGGTTTTAAAACATATTTCTTTCCTTCATATTACAACTTCTGAAAAACAATATTGTATTTCCAAGAGTGAGTTACATCAAAAAGCAGTTATTTATAGAGGCCATCACTCATGACATTTTTATAGATTATAACTTCCAGAGAAAGTAAAAACTCTTAATTTTTGTGGTTTAGGAAGCTACTGTCTGTATATTCCTGAATCATTTTACCTCACCCCCTTCAGTATGCTTATAATTTATTGTTGTTTTATACAATACCTCCTCCATCACTAATAGAATATTTATCTTTGTTATCTTAACCCAGGTTTTTAAACTTTGATTCTAATGACATATTGAGTTGGATAATTATTTGTTGTTGTTGGGGTGGAGGGGGGATGCTTTCCTGAGTACTGTAGCATCCCTTGCCTCCACACTAGGTGCTGGTGACACCACTCTCTCCCCACTCCCAAGTTGTGACAAATAAATATGCTTCCACACATTAGCAAATGACCCTTGGTAAGGAGGAGAGCAAAAATGACCCTCTGGTCGAGCTATTCTCCTCAAGCATGGAAAAACTTGTTTCCTAAGTAGATATAGGATCACTTGCATAGTTTTTAGCTTTAAGCTTTCCTTCAAGGAGAATTTAAAGTAAGATAGTGTTAAAATACACAGGAAACGAGAGGCAGTTATGCAATTTGAAATCTATCATGTATTCTTGATTCAGACTGCTTAGGACTGACCTCTGATTTTAGTGCTTAGTAATTACATAAAATTTCACTACAGTTTCCTTGTCTGTAAAACTGAGATAATGACTTGTGCTGATTATTTTCTTTTGCTTCTCCGATTGTCTCCACCTGCCATTGTCTTCCCTGACTGTGAAGACCCCAAGGATTTATCCCATTTTTCAGCAGGGGAACCTGAGATTCTATGACCTTAGTAAACAATTGGTTTGAATTTATAAAGCCTGTATGTGGAAGTCTTAGCTAGGAGCACTGTCTAAAATCAACCCAGTGCATAACAATGTAATACTAACTTCCCATTTTAACAAATCTACTATCTAGGAGAGTTTTATTCTCTTTATTTATTGTACAATATTTCTCTAGAACTGTACTTAGTCGTGCATATGTTTTCTATATTCAATTCATAAATATTTGCATAACGATTATCATTATCCCCCTTAACAAATGAAGAAACTCCAGCCACAAGGCTTTTTTGTATGCTACCCTACCCCTTGAACATTCTTCCTTGATCTCTGCTTGGATTGTTTCCTTCCAATATTAGGATCTCATTCTAGGTATCACCTCATCAGAGAACACTTCTGTGGTTACCATGGTATTTAAAGGCAGTCTCCCCTACTCCTTATTTCTTTTCTGTATGGCACTTATTTACAATTTCTAATTATTGTGTATATATGAAGAAATGCAATAATATGGAGAAATGAAATAACTTTTAAAACCTAGATATTTTGTAAACCCACAGATATTTTGTATATGTATAATATAAAAGTTATATATATATTTATTAATTAAAAGCAAAACTTTAAACCACTATGGCTATCTTTTTTTTTTTTAATTTGAAGGTATTTCTAATCCTGAGAATGTAAGGGTAGCCAAGAGATACAAGCTTCTCCCTCAGTTTTCCCACATCAGTTTCACCTGTCATCTTTCTCTCATTATTGACAATCCCCTCTTCCAGCACCCTCAACCATTGACCAGTTTTATTGTATCATTAAAGTACATAATTAGTCCAATCACTTATTTTTATATCCATCATTATTTTAGTCCAAGATGATGTCTGTATTAGTTTCATTTTCTTACAAATGACCCTGGGTTATGACTTATACAGACATCATGTTTATGGTTTCAGAGGCTGGAAAGTCCAAAGTCTAGGGAACACAATTGGTGAAGGGCTTGATGGTGGTGACAGTGACCCAGGCATCTCATCTCAGAAAATGGTGGAGTAGAGCGAGACTAACCTCCTCATTCACTGTCCTTTTAAAGCCCTCAGAACCATGCCTCTCACCACCATTATTAATCCATTCACTATAGCATGGTCCTTGAATCTAATCACCTCTTCAAGGCCCCACCTTTCAATTACCATATAGGATTTTTCACCCTCAACATTTAAAGGAGGATTAAGCCTCAATGAGTTTGGGAGCTTCTAATCTACAGCAGTGTCTTTCTATCCCATGCTATAACACAGTCTTCTTAATGGCCTTCTTTTTCCACTCTTTTATCTCTTGAAATATTTTCTATACAACAGCTATAGAAATTAAAAAGAAAAAATCATAAAATTGCATCAATGAAAAATTTCTATTTTTCTTTGCAATTAGAATAAATACAAAATCATTAGAATAACCATCAAGACCCTATTCCCTGACATCATTGCCTACTGTTCTCATCTTCACTTACTGCTTCTCCATGTACTGGCTTTCTTTACATCTCTTGAGCAAGAGAAGCTCATTCCTTTCTTTGGAATCCTGATCATCATGTGCTAGGCTGCCTCATCATTCAAGGTTCTGCTCAGAGAGGCTGTCACTAACTACCCATCACTGACAGCAAATAGCCCTTCTTCTTTTTTTTTTTTCCTTTGTGTTATTTATTGCTACTTGAAATTATGTATTTATATGTTTGATGTGTACCACTCTACACGAGAGGTTTTAAAATCTTTGTTTTGAGTGTAACTGTACTTGTAGTTCCTAAAACAGTGCCTGACACAAAGTAGATCCTAAATTTAAAAAAAAAACGAATAAATGAGTAAATAACAGATGATATTTATTCTGGACTTTCAAAGGATGTTTAGAATATGGGCTCAGCAACATGTTCCCTTTTCTTCTTATCCAAGAATGTTTCTAATAAAAACTCAAGCTAAATCTAATATGCTTGGAATAGGCAGGAGTTTTTTTTAGCTTAAATGATATAGACTCAACTCAAACTACCTTAGACTAAAATGCAAAATTTTAGCTCTTGTATCAGAGAAAACCAAAGGATGGTGTGATGCTCAAGCTGGAAGCTGGAGTTGAAACACTGTAGGCTGGTCTTTCTCTGTCTTCTCTCTCCCTCTGTCTTCTGTCTCTCCTTTTCATTCTCTGTTAACTTCATTTCCACACAGTATCTCCATAACCGGTATCAATATGATCATTAGCTACGCCAGGCTTACAGTTAGTGATCTCAGGGTAAAGAAAGCAACCCTCTCTGTTACAGTGTACATATGGGTGCTCCCAAATACTATTTCACCCCACCCCAAGATATGAACCCACCTCAATAGTAGGGAAAGCAGGTATACTCTTGTGATATAGCAGAGTCTCATGGAAAAGAAGAGGAAGACTGACTCCCCAAAATTAAAGCTTAGGAAAGAAGAAATATCACTTAATGGACACCAGGCCACAGTGTGCCCTTTTAAGTGACTCATCATGGGAAACTTGCCAGCCATTCAAAGAAACCCAGCATAAGTACATCTGAGATTAATCCAATCCTGGAAAAAGACTGATTCAGGTCTATTTGATCTTCCTTATGAACCTGGATGGTGACATAACTGGTTCAGCCTCTAGGATGACTGTTCAACTTGGGTTGAACTTAGCCATGACACAACAGAGTGTGAAAATTTCAAATGTTCTCATTAGTTTATGTACCACTTCTCACTTGTGATACTAAATGAGATATGAAAAATAAACAGTGCATTTACTTCCTTATTAAACTGTTGTAGCCATTTTTATTTTTAATGTACGCAGGCTTATATGTGTCTGTACATGTGCATGTATATAATTACATATCCCCTCTGAATAGAATAAACAAATGTTTGTGACTATAAAAACATTTCTTCATTTTAAAGATATCAATCATTCATGTATATGAGTGTACTTCAAAAAGTTCATTGAAAAATGGACTTAAAACATAATATAAATTCATATGAACCATTTCATGGACTTTTTGGAGAACGCTTGTATACTCTAGTTTGCATAAAATATCAATATTTATTTTGCCAATGTTGGCAAGAACAAGTTTTTAAGAATTCCAACAGTTTAGGGACAAGTGTAGGTGAAATTTTCAGAATCCTAACAATAAAAATTCCTACATAAACAAAAAATTCTAGTAAAAACAAACTGATGTGGATTGATTGAATTGTGTCTCTCAAAGTTCATTAGAAGCTTAATCCCTACTGTAACTGTGTACAGTGCCCTATACAATTAGGCATGACACGTGTATTTGTTGAAGAAAATGGCATACAAAGACTGCACAGTTTATAATGTGGTCTTTATTTTCCAAAACATAGCTACAAGTTGAAGCTTCCCTTCAAATAAATCACATGATTACAAGTCAATATTAAAATTAAATTTTAGGTACTGTATTAGTCAATTTCTGCTGCTTATAACATAAATGCCTGAAAGTGGGTGATTTATAAAGAAAATGATGTTTATTGTTTATGGTTTCAGAAGCTTGGAAGTCTGGTGAGAGTTTTCTTTGGTGATGGCTTTATGGCAATTTAGGGGTCTCACATGGCAGGAAAGGGCAGAACAGAGAGAGTGAGAGACTCTCACGTGCTCTCCTTTTAAAGCCCTCAGAACCATACCTCCGCCAACCATTATTAATCCATTCACTATGGCACAGTCCTGCAATCTAATCACCTCTTCAAGACCCCACCTTTCAATTACCGTAAGTAGGATTTCCCACTCTCAACAGTTACACTGGGAATTAACTAAAATGTGGACTTTGGGGAACACAATTCAATCCATCCACAATAGCTACAAAAAACCCAACTCTACATGATGTATTTTCTATCACAAAAGTTGAGAGTTTATATTAATGATTATTTAGGGTAGAAAAAACTGATTTGCAGGGGGTTTTATATGTAGTATAACAAAATACTAGCAAGTCATGAAAAGTAATAAATTCAGTTCAAAAACTGGGCAAGGGAAAAGATACTAGAATTTATTGAGTGCTCAATATTGGCAGATACTATGATACTGAACATACCTAGGCAGCTCAATTTAAACTTTACAATAAGCTGCTGGAGAGATGCCATTTTATAGCATTGTGCACATGGGAAAACTTTCATATTTTTATTTTTTCAAGATCATACATTTAGTGAGTTGCTCCCCTGAAACTCAAATCTAACTTCTTACTTTTTAAATCACATTTGCAGGGAGACACCTAATATCATGTAACAGGCTTCTATCTTCCTATGCAATGCAGATAAAATTTAAGAACAAAATAATGTGTTATACTACATTTGGGAATTTTTAAATAAGAAATAAAAGTTTAGATTAAGCTAAAGCACTTTCAAATCTCTAAAAGCATCAATCACATAATACCTAGACTCCAAGCATTTATACAAACTGCTTTCTCTGCCTAGTAAAGATATAACACAACAATAAGTGAAGGGTGTTGAAATCATTCAGGCATTCATCAATTTAACAATCAAAAATGAGTGCATAATATGTGCAGTGGCTCCGTTGTTCCTGGAGATTATAATAATTTCTAGAGAAACACTCATCAGTTGAATCTTCTACTTATTAGCTGTGTGATATGGATAATCTGCTTATTTCCCTGAGCTTTAATTTTTTTTACCTGTAAACAGTATTTAAGAGTTCTCACTTTATCAGACTGTTGTGAAGAATAAATATGGAAGCATTGTAATTTGCTTAGCACAGTTACCAGAACAACCAAGTTAGATTCAAGTTTCAGCCACAATTTTAGTTATTTTTTGTTTTCCCTCTTCACTTTCCTAATTATTCCTCATAATTTAGCAATCTGATTATATACATTCTTTCCAGGAAAACTTCCCAGGCATCACATATATATATTTGCATAGCCATCTGTATATATTATCATATTACAAATTAATTTGTGCCTACCTACAAATATTTTGCATCCCACATCAGACTACCTGGTTCTTAAGGGTAGGGTAAGATCTGTGCTGTTCACCAGTGACTTTCAGTATTGCTGAACCACAGTGGATTCCTAATCAGTGTTTCCAAAAGAATGTGCTTGGAGTAAAGAGAAGTCATGGAGGTCATGAACTTCATTTAAGCATGAATTGGGACTAAAATGGATGGAAGGCGATTATCAGCTCAACAGCCATATGAATGTTTTGTCTCTCTGTGATGCCTTTCAGTTTAATAGTGCTCCACAGGAGTGGCAAAACAGGTTGCATGTACTGTCTATGAGGAATATTATGGAAAAGATTCATATATTAGAGGAAATATTGGACTCAAGAACATTCCCAGACACCAAAGAGAAATGTATTACCTAGTTTAGACTTGCTTATGAAAATATAATACCTGGTAAATAAAACCTGGAAATACAATTTTTATTGTCTCATTATGTATAAGAATTGAATAACCCTGACATTTAGACAGAAATAGTGGACTCAGGTAATATCAAAGTGTCATCGGTCAAATGCTCATTATTTAATTATAGTGGCTATAAAGACTGAAAACTCAAAATAAAGTTGGATTCAATTGAACTTTTTATTTCCTCTAAGAGAGTGAGTAATTTCACTATTGGAATGATTTTCAAAGCATTTTTATTCCAGCAGTGGCTCTTTATGATAAACTGGGAGAACTACATCCCTCATTGATGGATGCGGGCTGCTCTGTTGACATGACAGATCAACTTTTTTGTAAGGTTTCCCTGCAAGAAATACAGCAATTAGGCTTAGAATATAAGAAAGGAAACTACCATTTATAACTCTCTTCCTAACACAGCAATCTGAAAAAGGTGGTCCTAATTCAGAGGAAGTACAAACAAAACAAACCCAGGGGAAGTCAAAAGAACAACAGCAAGAAAAACAACAGAAGAAAGAGAGGTTGGAAAAGCTTTCAGAACTTGTAGAGCTTTAATACACTGTATTTGACATATCGCAGTGGAGTGTGCATCAGAGGGGAAAAAAAGCATGTCATTGCTCTGAAACTGTCTTTTCTAATTCAGTGCATCCATGTATTGTTATAAATCTGTTTCCCAATCTTGCTTCTTCACTGAAAGATGCAGACACAAGGGAACAAGCTTCACTGCTATCTATCAGTTCAGATAAAGGAAAAGTTTCTTCCAGCTTGACACTGACAGCTTAATGAAATGGAGGACAAGATGAATGCAAATGAGAGAAAGACTGATAAGGTAATGACCATACATGGTATTTAAAATGGGCAAGACGGAGGGTGACTTACACCCATGTTTTTGTTCTCTTAGGCAAGGGCAGTGAGACTAAGGTAATAAGACCACTTTCTAAGGATGATTTGTGGAAAATACTTCCACAACTTTATCGACACAACCTACCCATGGCCTAGAGAAGACATTGAAGCTATAGCATTTTCTTTAAAGGAAAAAAAGCTATAGTTTTCTTTTTTTCCATTTTGATAAATGAAGATGATAGGATTTCATATCTCATCATGTAAAGTTGCATTGAACATTGTGATTTCCTGCCATTCCTTTGAAACTTATGGTTGGGTTATTTTCAAACTAATGGCCAGTGCGATTTACATAGAATAAACCAAAAAGTTGACCCAATCCCTTACTTGAAATTTAGCAATTATTTATTACCATTCATTTCCCCATTACTTTTTGTTTTCACAAGACTACACCCTTCCTTAGCTTCTGTAGAAGGAGAATTGGGGGAAGCAATTGGGAAGAACTTGTCACTCACTCCAGATTATTAACTGTAAGCAGGAAATACTCAAAATCACATGAGAAAATCAGAATTGTGAGAGAATTACAGACTTAACTTTGGTGAAAGAAGTGATGATTGTAGTAAAAATGTTTTAAATAAGATTGTAAAACTTAGTCTCCATCCAGGTTTAACCCAATCACTAATCCTTAAATGATTACTAAACAGTGATGGAATTCCTAATTTGAACACACTCACACTGAGTATTTGGGAACTGTCTCTGTGTTTACTTTAACTTACAAGTGTCCTCCAAAACACACCAGTCTCTTTCTATCTCAGAGAAAAGCAACATAAAGATATTGCTGTTCCTATCTAAGATTTTCACCCATTATTTAAATGTCTATAATAGCATTAGGATTACTAGTAGAAGAGAAATCTGGTTTTCACCAATCAGTGCCTAGATTTGTATTTAATGTCACTCTACATCTTCAGGACATTTTAGAGCTTACGCCAAGGATACAATTGGAATCAGAATTAACAGAAAGATTAATGCTTTGGCTCTAAAATACAGGAAAACCATTTCTGAAATTCTGTTCTTAAATCAGTTTAAACCAAGTGTTTCATCTTTACATGTGGAAGATTTTTGACCTCTATTCTATTCTCCATCATTTTTTCTTTACTCTTATACCTATAGCGATGGGGCAGGGGAGGGGAGTGGAATGAGAAGTGTCAAATTAATTTACTCTTTCATTTAAACTTTAGAGGCACCCACTGATTCACAAACAAGCAATATTTATCAAAAGCCAAGATGAGAGGGGCTGAGCCCGTGGCACACTCGGTAGCGTGCTGCGCTAGCAGCGGGGCGACGCTCCCACCACCGCGGGTTCAGATCCTATATAAGGATGAGCGGTGCACTCCCTGGCTGAGAGCCGGTCACGGAAAAAAAAAAAAAAAAAAAAAAGCCAAGATGAGAGACACAATACTGAAAAGGATTACTTTAAAAATAGTCATTCTATCAACTCTTTCGGACATTTAAAGTATATTCTTTGATTGCACCAATCAGCAGGAATCTGTTTACCCAGTAATTTTATTGGTACTTCAGAAAAAAAAAAAAGCATTTATTTTATTTTGCCATTACTTTGTGCCAAAAGTTATTGTAATAACAAAAATCCTGAGGTACTCACTAAAGAATCCACTGTGACAATGTTTTTATTAGCTAGAATAGGGTGATTGCTATAAGATTTTAAACAAAACAAAACAAAGTAACTTTTTAGTTATTTAACACAATAAAAGCTTATATCTTTTATCTCAGTCTACTTGGGCAGCCTTCTGTTCCATGACTGAGAGACTCAGGGTCATGCTATCTAGTGGTTTCCTACCCCGAAGTCCTCAAAGTCCTCCACCAGATCTTACGCATCAGGACTAGAGAGGAGGCAGGAGAGAGGATGGCAGATCTCAAGGAAGGTATTTTGGAAGCTGTGCCTGGATTAGATGAATGTCTCTTCTTTATATATTACATTTCACAGACCCCAGTCATATGGCTACATCTACTGTATAGTGCAGGATAGCTGGAGTTCTATAAAAACATAGCATAGGCTTAGCAACAATCACATTGCTGATGGTGTTCTTTATTAATTTAGTATTTCTGAGCTCCAGAAAAGTTCTCACTGAGCAATTTGATAATACTGATTTTCTTATGAACATTTGCTGTTATGAAAAGGACAAATTTTATTTGTCATAATGTAGGTATATGTCATTTTGGTAGTCACCATTAGTTTTAGGACTGGATATATATAATCTTCAACAAAGTTGTTTCACTTCTTTGTTCATTTCACTTTATATAGATGATAAATTTATCATGTATTTTATGTAGTTATGCAAATTAGTTGATGTTATTCTAATAAACCTGTTAACATATAAATAAACAAATATACAAATAAATATATACACAGACAATTATATAAGTAGATGGATATATAAGTAACTAGATTGATAGAGAGACAAATCAATACATAGTCCTTACAAACAACACAATGTGATAGGTAGTGAAGACAGAGATAAAAGACTCTTCTTTCTAACTTTCTTCAAGAAAATTACAATTTGATAGGAAAGACATTAAAGTGGTAAGTATAATCACAGATATAAGCATAAGATGCATAAAGAGTGTTAAACCACTCTAAGGGTATAGAAAGAGAGATGGGAGTTGATGATGGTCAGTGGAAACATTTTGAAGATTCAGGGGGATTTTAGAAAATTAATTAAATAAAGGGAAATATTTCAGGTTGCTAGAAGTCATATACGAAGGCAATACAGTATGAAAGAATATTCTACACTTGGGAAACTAAAAGAAGTTCAGTATGGTGCAACATCTTGTGCAAGGAGAGTGCTAGCCAGATAATAATGGGCCTTATATTCAATGCATAGTAAATGGGAATCTAACCTGTAATACAGAGTTACATAAAATTCTCTAAAGACTCTAATTCAGTACGTAGATCTCTGGGGTGTTCATTTTTAGTAAACAGCTTATGTGATTTTGATGCAAACAATCAGATAAAACTTTTGACACACTGCTTGGTAATAGGAGTCCTTGGAAAGTGTTCACCAGGTAGTAATAAAGGGAGACTTTCTAAAAAATAGTAAATGTTGTTGTAGTTGTATGAAGAAATGGATTCTAATAAATTGGTGGTAGGAAATAATGTAAATTAGGAAGTTGTTGAATACTCTAGGTGAGGCATAAGTATAGTCTGACCTACGGTACTCTTAGAGGTGAACAAAAAATGTGGGAAGTGTCAGTAAAGAATCACTTGATCAGTGCAAAAGCCACCAGTCATATATCTAAAATTTTCACATAATTTATCTAATTTAGTCCTCACACTTCCATGTTGGGCATGTGTTATCTCCTTTTATAGATATGGAAAGTTTCAATGACAGTTTACATAACTTTCTAGTGTTAAATGGCAGGGAATTGATTGAACAGGATACCAGCCCACACTGACTCAAAGCCCATTTTTTTCAATACCATGGTGGGTTATCTCTTTCATGCATCACAGAACACGAACTCCACTTTGTAGATGTTTGCCTGAGAGAGAAGGAAAGAGGCCTGTAACAAGAGTGGAATTTATAATATAGAGAGATATTTCTGTATTTGTTGTAATTTTTAAGAGGGAATAGATTTGAGACTGCTTATTTCCTGAGGGTAATACGTTGGTAGAGATGGACACAAAGAAGAGTGAAAAATTCATACAACACGATCATGGAGAAATAGGGAGAGATGGTATGTGAAGCACAGTTACAGAAACGGGTTGTAAAGATGGATGCATTCTCTTCTGGTTCAGAAGAACATGAAGTAAGGATGGGTGCAAAGGAGCAAAATATCGAAAAAAAAATTTTTTTGGCACCTGGGTGATAAAGGGATTCGAACTCTTTACCTTGGTGTTACAAAAAATACTGAGATTGAAGGAAGGAACAAAATCATAGGGAAGAAAGCTGACCTTCCTGATAACCTTTATTCTCTGTAGCATAACCATGTCTGAAAGGAGAGATCACAGAACCTAAGCTGTATAAGAAAAAATATGAATTTCATAGAGGGCCGATAAAGTGGTATGAAACATGCCAATCAAGATGTAGAGCCTGCATGAGAACAAACAGCAATTACATTAGATGCAACTGATTCAGAGAATGGTTAAGATGGAAACATTGCATTCTTTAAAGGCAGAGGAGTTCCAGGTAATAAGAAGTTCCAGGGGCCATGGGTGTAAGTGAATAAAGTTTTCCCTTGAATGCCGAATCAACAAATATTTGAAGTCACAGAGAAAGCACCAGTGAAAGGAAGACATTGAAAATACTGTGGCAAATACAGAAATCTTTTTAATAGAAACTGATCATATATTGTTTGTTTTCTGTGTAATAAATCATACTAAAAACTTTATATTAGGAATGACAAATAGGAAGCAGAAGTGCTATTACTTCTCTCCCATAGCAGGTGATGCTTATCCATCTTATCACTCATTCCTTAAAATGAAAACTGAAAAAAAAAAAACCAAAACAGCCTCCCTTTCCTTTTTAACTTAGCTCTCTAGGCAACCACATTTCCTTAATTCTATTTACTACACCTGATATATGGTAAGTATCTTACACTGACAATTTCATAATAATAGCATTGATCATTTTGACTCCACTGGCTTGTGTCTTCTAAACAGTGTTATTAATATAAAATATTCTTACTACTGAAATTATTTTAAGGCCATTTAAATATTATCCTAATCATGAAGGCTATTTAAAGGATATAAAAAGATATCTAATAATTTAAACTTTCAATATTATGTCAGATTTTTACTAATTGTACATATCTCAATATATTTTTAATTGGTCTACTGTAGTATTTAGAAATATTTAGAATACAAAGGAATTAGTAGGGGAAATGAACAAGCCATGAAATTACTTACTATAAAAAAAAACTCTGAATGTACCTTCATTTTGTAAATTTCCTGACATTTAGAATCCCTCTGAACTCTTATTTCCAGCTGCAGAAATGAAGCAATTTGTTCTGTAAACACTGCCATTGTGAAGACATATTGTGTTCCATAATCTCCATTAAGTTTTCATTTGCTAAACTTGAGTCAACCAAAGCAGGAGAAATATATTTTGAGAGCATACTAGAAAAAAAGCAGTTTGTAAAAAAAAATTATTTATTTTTCAACATATTTTTGGGTTCTCAACTTTATCTTTTCTGTACAGAAAACTTAATAAATTAATTAATCCTGGAGAATGATAAATCCTAAGACTGTAAGAGAAAAAATTTTCTATTTCTGATAAATCACTAAAATGCTCTTTCATGGCCTGTGTTAGTAGACTTTTCCTCCTCTAGATGGGCTTGCTTATTTTTTCCCCTGTAGAAATTTGTCAATGAATACATCCTCCTTGTTACAAAAGAAACAAATGAGACAGTATTTCATAATTTCTATCTGCTCACAATCCATGCTTGAAAATATCAAATATATCTAGGTAAAGAAGAGGGATTCATCAATATACACATTAAAACTTCCAAGTTTTTGCCATGATTGAATCATTTTAAGGATTGTCAGTGCTCAACTTTGGAAAAGATAGCACAGATCAAAACCAAAAATAATTATTGTAAGGAAATGGAAGTGGGTGTTATCAAATCTGAAAGACTAAACAGTGATAGTTTGTATTAGTTTGTTTTCTTTTAAATAAAATAATCCCATATAAATTAGTTCCTTTAACCTTTTCTTTTGACCCTAAGTTGTTCAAGCCCAAAGGAATTGGCAAAATTCCTCTTCTGTTGTTGAATACTATGTGAACATGGATGTTTTGTAGTTCACACAGATCATAGACTTTTGATCTAAAGATATGAAGAACAGAGATGAGAAAATCAGGAATTTGTAATAGAAATATAAGATGACATTCTCAGAGATAAGAGCTTCATCGAATATATTTTTAGTGTGATTAAAAAAAACAACAACAGTGCTTAGAGCGTAAATCCGTGCTTCAGAGGATTCCTTGTGTGATATTTCTGCCACTCCTCCCATTAATGAGGACTTTCATAACTTCACTCTCATTATCATAGCAGACCCTACAAAATTTTTTTCTGTTTTTCTTTTTTTAGAATAGGGTCAAATATACAATATACCTTATTTTTAAGGTATAATTGATTACAAGAGCATGTTCAATGTGACAGTGTCACTTTTTGATGGAATTATAGTGTCTACTCTAGTTTTAGTCATTTGTTTTCAGGTCTTATTTCTTGGTATCAGTGGTGAAGAGACCAGTGCAAACATGACCATTGACCTGTGCTCACCTCTATACTACCGTGCAGACCAAGGTGGTGAAATTAGAAAACTAAGAACAATATGGAGAATTGTTAATGAAGTTATATATATTCACTTTTAAATTTTCAACATATATAATTAATTACTCTTGGTGCAAAAATGTCCCCCTTTTTAGGGTGAAAGTGTATAAGGTGAAAGCTCAATTTTGCACCCTGTGTTTTCATTTGACAACCCCCCCCCCACTGCTACCACCACACACGTCAGCCCACAGCACAAACAAAGACAAGCAACACAGTACAGTAAGGCTCTTCATCTACCCTCACCAAACTTGAAAATAATTTTAATTAGTCCTTGAAAAAAAAAAAAAAAAAAAGGGCACTCCTCTGCCATATGTTTAAGGGCAAGCAAGCCTAAGATTCATCTAAAATTTTTAAGCCATGTTTTATTACAGTTTTCACTAGTCAACTCTTTCATGAGAACATTTAGTTGCGATGAAATAACAATATATCAACAGCTCTTGAGCATTTGAAAGTGTGGAAATGCAGAGTTTGAAATGTCAAATAACTTTGATTACAACCAGGATGATAAATATATATGAGAAAACTGGGATCCAGAGGAGTTCCTTCACATGATGATGTAATAATGATTCACTTATGTTTCATAAGCATATACATAACTATGGCAAAATCAAAAATTACCAGCATATTAATTACTGAAACATGTCATTCATATTAAGTTTAAGTATAGTTTAAACAAAATTGAGATTTGTGCATTATTCTGATCTCAGAAGCAAAAATAAAAGTTATCTCAATGTTTTTACTGTCATATTTTATTTTATCTTATTTACTTATTTTTGGTGTCTGATCTGTACATGGATCCAAACCCCATAGCCTTGGTGTTATGAGGCTGTGCTCTAACAAATACTCTCATATTTTACATTAAAGCTTATAGACTTCATATCTGAGTTTTGATCATTTGAGAAGTGTTTTGAGTCATCTGTTACTTTATAACTCTGCTTAGGTTTTGTGATTGGATAATGGGCTACCTTCTCTCTATATATTCCACATTCATGAATAATTATCAACCCAAATGGGTGCTGATTTCTTTTGCTTCTTTAAAATTCATTACTGAATTTATTGGTTCTACATTTTCATGTATACTCTGACTGATTTTTGGTGACCCCCAACCTGAGTTCTTATGAACACCATTTTTCAACATTCTTACAACAAAAGGATAGTATTTTCAATTCTGCCTTTGCCGTACAAAGTATTATGTATAGAAATAGAGATCATTTTTCATCTCTCAGTAGTAAATTAGTCCTTATTTTAGGTGAATTCAGTCTGTAGAATCCACAATAACTAACTTGCAAGAGTAGGGATCTTACTAAGGAGCTTATCAAGAAAACAAAGAAAATCACAGTTATCAGACATACGTTACAAAGTAGTGCAGTCACCCACACTGCTTTGTTTCTTTCTGTGTAACAAGGTGATATCATATTGTCAAAGTGTTATTTGTTGAAGAGCATTGGTTATTTTAAGAATTTACTTAAGATCAATTTGAATTATTTAGACCATAAAATATGTATAAATTAAAGATAAAAAATAGATAAGTAGTGATTTTGAATACATACATACATATATAAAAGGGTTCAGAGGCTAACAATGTGAATGTACATGAGTTGGGGTGGGGAGAGAATTCACTCTTTTTCTTCAACAACGTCTATGTGAGGTGGCTTAGGATGGGTATGTGGACCATGGAGATTAGTTCTTCTGTCGTGAACTTGCATTTTCCTGTGCTTACTCAGATTGAAGCCTTCTTTATGAGATTGAGAAGGACTAAAGGAGATTACGGGGGCCGATACACTTGAAGTTATTGTAAATATATTCTCATAAAATACAGACTCGTTGAACATTTTTGTCTTTACTTAATGACCATGTTGTTAGCTTATTTATCTCTTGTTGTAATACCTGTTTCAAACAGAAGGGGATACAAATTTACTTTAAATGTTAATCTTTGCCTCATCAAAGCACAGTGATTTACTTGGGCACATTTATATCACACTATACTTAAAAGTTTTATCTTCTAGTTAAATGAGACTTTGAAACCTAACTTCGCTTTTTAAAATGATATGTTTGAATTTCCAATCATGTATTTTCTTCTCATATACTCTTCAGATAAAGAAGAAGCTTCTATTTTTACTATCTTAAAATAAACATTTTCCTTGGATAAGAGCTGCAATCCATGCATTCATGTACCAGTTTACTAATTCAGAATCAGATATTTCAGTACACGTAATACTGAAATTAGAGTCTGAGCTGAAATTAACTTTTGTGTGGTGAATTCATTCTTTATAAAATTTCTGCAGAAGTTCAGGCTCAGAAAAACTTGGAATTTTCAGGCAATGCTGTCATCAAAAATACGTGTCAAAAAGAGATGTGATCATGGTTGGAAAGCCAGTTAAGTTGATCAATACCTGTATTAGTTGTCTATTGCTTACAACGGAGTACCTGAAACTGGGTAATTTATAAGATATATATTCCTTATAGTTTTGGAAGCAGAAAAGCCCAAGGTCTAGGGATAAATCTGGTGAGAGCCTTTTTCTTGGTGGGGACTCTACAGAGTCCCATGGCAAGGCAAGGTATCAGGTGGTGAGAAGCTAAGCAAGAGCATTCTAGTGTTTTCTTCTTGCCATGCCCTTAGTCTACTCCCTGATAACCAATTAAACCATAACCCATTAATCCATGAGTAGATTAATTCATTCATGATGGCACAGCCTTCATGATCCAATCACCTCTAAAAGGCCCCACATTTCAAATGCCACATTGGGGATTAAATTCCAACATGAGCTTTGGAGCAGACAAAGATTCAAACCATAGCATTCTGTCCCTGGCAGAATGATCATACCTTTGATGCCTAGTTCCTCAGTCAAAAGCAAAAATACACTCCCTCACTGTCAACTTCTGTCTCCACGACTCCGCTACCCACAGTGATCTGTGCTCCCCAGAAAGCTCCATTCCCTAGAAGACAAACTAAATCTATTTCAGTCTTTGCCATAATAGAAACCTATCCCGTATTTCTGAGGACACTGAATTCCTGTCAGCTACTTATTATTCTAGACCCTCATATTTTCAAACTAGAAGAGAGCATTAATGTTTACCTCCCTTAATCCAAGTCTATTTCTATACTTTTCCTTTTCCTCTCATTTAAAACAAAACAGCAACAATATAAACAACAAAATTCCTTTGACATAAAACTCTGTATAGAATGTAATCTTCATTATTTACAAAATTTAAAACATGCTCATAGTTTTAAAAAGTCACTTACTACTAAAATGTTATAATGAAAGAAAGCCAACCAATCCTTTCAGTCCATTCTCCAAAGGCTAACACATTTAGCTTTATTTCTGTTAATTGACAACTCTTTTGCAGTAAAAATAACACTATCTCTTGCTATACCATTTTAGGCATTCATGAGATAAATCTAAAACCTACTCAAAAATTTACTGACTTAGTGACGTAAAATTTTTAAAAAGTAGTTAAAATTTTTCTTAAGGCTATGGGTGGGCTGGGCTGATGGCTGTGTTGAATGTGACTGATCTTGGCTGGGCTCACTCATATATTTGTGTAACTGGCAGGTCAGCTTGGGCGTACCCGTCTAGCGTGGACTCCACTGGGTGATTCAGCTTCCCTTCACAGGTCTCTCACATACAAAAGTCTCTCATAGCCCTCCAGCAGACTAGTCCTGTTCTCATGACATTCTCATGGCAATTTACAAAAGTGAGAGAAAGGGAAAATATGCAGCCACTCTTAAAAAACCCTTCTTGTATTAAATTTACTGTTAATCTCACTGTTTAAAGCAAGGTGCATGGCTAAGTGCCGAGTAGACTTGGGAACATACTACCAAAGAGCATGAATACAGGGACGCATTGATTAGTCTCATAGATGATATCAAGCTTGCTTCATCTTTTAGTATATGAAAAACATATTCACAATCACATTCCTAATCAAAAAGATTAAATTTCCTGAGTCATTTCACATATGAAAAATCTATTCTATCCACATAGTTTGAATGTTTGGCTGGCCATCTTGGCCATCTGTAGAATTCTAGGTTGAAAATCTTATTTTAGTCATACTGTAAAGTCATTCGTTCATTGTCTTTAGGTCCAGTATTATTTCTGAAAAGCCTGATTTCATTTTTTTCTTTGGAAGATTTATGGGTAATTTTTATCACTTATGCCTTTTCCCTTGATACTAAAAAATGTGTAATGCTATGCTGTCATGTTGATAATTTCACATTTGTCTGAGTACCCCATGGACTCTTTGCTATGGAGACTAATGTTCTTTAATTCTGGGAATTTTTCTTGTATTGTGTCTTTGATAATTTATCTCCTATTTACTCTGGCTTCCATTTCTGAAAGTCTCAAGTATTTGGATGTTAGACTTCCTAAAGTGACCATTTAAGTCTTTTACCTTATTTTAGACATCTGTAATCTCTCCGGTAATTTCTATGAACTTACACTGCATGTATGGACCTCCAATTAATCCCTTTTGTTATCAGTTCTACTCCTCAGAGAGCTTTACTTTCTCACAAACCTAATGTTCTTAAATTTTAAACCTTTCCATTTGAGTGTTGTCAGGAATTAAATCCCAATATTTTTATCTTTCATTAGGATTTGGTAGCATGAATTCTGTGCATGGTTCACGAGAGAAGTCTTCTCTTCCTTGCACCAACTTCCATATGTTTTGCCATGCCTCCTTTATTCACATTTTTTGGCTGTTAAACAGTCTTCTGTTTGTCATATATCTTATTTTTTGTTGTCTTTTCTTTCAATATTTGACTTTACTGATTTAGACTTTTAAAGTTTCTTTACTATCATTTCTGTGGTATCTAAAAAGGGTAGTTTAATGAATGTGGCAAGTTTAGCACCTTGACACATAAATCCATTAATCTTTTATTCATAATAATCATACCATGGCTCTCTTGCCATAAATCCAACTTTCAGTTGGGCATCTCTATGTGAAAGTTCTATTTCTACTTGAAATCAATACACCCCCAAATCAAACCACCATTTTTCCTATAATATCTATAAAATCTCGAGGCATATTCTGGTATCTGGGAGGAAAAAAAAATTATGTAGCACCTGGAACAGTAGCCACACACTGAAATGGGACAGATACTGACAGCTGCTTAGAGTAACTCCAGACAAGTAAACTAGCCATGCACTCTCAGCACTTACAATCATCTTTCTTTTTGTTTTAAAAATTTCTAAAACATCTACAATAGCAACATTAGACTGGGCATTTACAAAAATGTAGGCAAAGCTCAGGGACTGGAATTACAAATTTAATAGTACTCAGGATAGGACAAAAAATTCGGTCCTGAGAAGAAAGAGAGTTAAGAGCAGGAAAATATGACATTGAATTCAGAACTGTACTCTTATACGGGAACTCGGAAAACAAATCAAGAATCTAACAGAATGAAATAAAGGAAAAAGATGGAAGCCCAAGAACATGGAGTGATGTCTTTAGTGATTTTTAAACTGGGAATTTGAGAGTGATTGTTTTTGGAGACATTATGTGTGTAGAGTACCTGGCATCAAATGAAACTCAAGGGCACAAAAGGAGCCTACCATTTATTCCAGACACTGTAATTTCTTAATCCTTGGAGGTGACTTTATGCTTTCATTTAAGAATTGACAGATATAGGAGACTGAAGCTGTATGCAAACACATCCCACTAAGGATTGACCCAGAAATAGTGTAGTGCAATCTTATTAGAAGTACAAGGGCATTAATAGTTTCAGCATTTGGTGAAAGAAAATATGTCAACTAACAATTGCACCCAAAGCTGTTTTTTTCTTGCTATGCCCCGTGTATCTTGAACTGCGCATCATGATTCTTGAAATTTTAGCATCACTTTTTAAACTTTCCTTTTGTTCTTTCTCAATTTAAAATCAACTGATAAATCAATTACTGAACTACAAGGTATCCTGCTATTTTTCTTATTTAAATTGTAGTTATGTTTTGTTAAGATTATTGTAATTGTCTCTTTAATGCATTTCCTTCCCACAGTGTCTCATTCCATTCGCCTGTATGACCCCCAAATGATATTTTTAAAGCATAATTCTTACCATTAACTCTCCTGTTCTGAAAATCTATGAATTCACATTACATACAGAGATTCTTATATTATTATTGAATGTTATTGAAGTTTTTCCTCAAAATCTGATCTAAATCTTTTGTAAATCACATACTGTTTTCTAGGCACAAAGATTTCCCATCATTCTTAATATATACTGTATATTGTTAGTTTTGTGTCTGTGTTTACATCTTTGTCTCTAAATAGAACAGCTTTCATCTTGTCTGTTGGAAATCTCATCCATCCATCTACCCACCCCAGCCTTTCCTGATTTTCTAGGTCATAATTAATTTTTTCCTTCTCCCTGCTTTCATAGCACTTGTTTTGTTCTCTAAATTCGATTTCATTATAGTACAATGTGCAATCCAATGTATTAAGGTGCTTCTGTATTTCCCCAAGTTTCTTAGGAACAGAGGCATCTTCTTTATCTTTACACTCATTTTATTTTTAAGTTGAATGTCTTGCACATGGTAGATTTTTAATAACTGTTAGTTAAATTGAATCCAGTGGTCTTCCTCTTTTTTGTGCTGTCCCACAGCACTTATCACTTTTATATTTCGTGTGAAATTCACCTCCTATAAGAACTTTTCTGTGTGTGATTTCCCCTCTCTGAAAAATTAAGATGTACATTGTATCCTTTAATATATATGAAATTAGCTAGTTTCTTTAAATTTTGTGTTTTATTTTGCTCTGTTCCCCGTACACTGGTTGTTTGTTACAAGTTAGAAAATGGATTAGATTTAGCATGCATGTAATCATTTACACTGCATATATGACTGGAAAATTCTGTTAGCTTCATGCAAGAAGGGCATCATGTGCTAAGAATAGTCAAATGAGTTAGCACTGTTGATGGAAAGTGTATATGTGTATGTGTGTGTGTGTGTGTATATATATATATATATATATATATGTCTTTTATGACTATAATAAATAGTGAATTAAGCTAATTTATTTGTGTTCCAGAGTCAGTTCGATGTCAGTATGCAGACTGAGTCTTACTGCCACAGCATATCTACACACAGAAACAGTCTTAGGATCCAATACTTTTTGAACACTAGGTAACTGAGCATTATAATAGTTTTGTGAGGTAACTTTAGAAAGTCAATTATAGTCTTATCAACACAATATGTGAAACCGGGAAGTTCTCAAGGAAATACGTTTGAAAATGGTGACCTTCAAGAGCATGGATATAAAGTTAAAATAATCAAATGAAAACAGTTGAAGAAAGAAACAAAATAAAGGCTAGGGGAGTTTATAGAAACAATACTCTTGAAAATAGACATCCTGATATGTTCTCCTCAAAAGACATCAACATGAAATGTTAAATTATAAAAACAAACAAAAATCCAAATGGGAAGAATCCTGGCTTTCACAGGAAATCTCAAAAAATGGTGAAAACTAGTTATTTATAACATAGCTGAATATTCACTGCAATAGAGAATGAAGTGCAATAAACATTAACAGGGTAGAAAAAAAGTGACATTTTAGTATACAAGATGGACCCTTAATTCACAGAAATCATCTTTTAGTATTTTCAAAAGTTGTTCTTAAACTCTGGAATTACTCTAATTCAAGACATGGGGAGGAAAAGAAGCAGAGATTTAAATGCATTTTACTGAGCCACTTTTGCTCATGCTCAGCCTTGACATTATTCTTTTCTTTCAAACTGCATGAATATATCTTGGGATAAATAAATAATTTGCAAATAGATGAATCAACAAAGAAAGAAATGCAGAGTTGCAGACTGATAATGGAAATTACAGGGGTTATAAAATATCATATATTGTGTTGCCATTAAGATGAAAGGAATACAGGAAGTTATAAATAACCTACATCATATTTTAAAAGGACTGCTTTTTAAATATTCTTTGTGGAAGCATAACTGATAAAAGTCAGTCATTTTTCATGTGAAATCATTCTTCTCCATAAGCAATTTTCTAAAGTGAAAAACCAAGAATAGACAATGGTGGCATTGTTTCATTCAATTCCTTTGACTGAAATGCTGTATCCTACCTACAGTCTCATACATGAGTAAAATATTAAATGGCTTTGTAATACACAGGTGTTACCCAATGAAAGTATAAAAAAGTATACGAAAATAATGTTTATACCATGGAATAATAAAGAAACAGCAAAGAAGTAACCACTTATGATATTACCAGCCTATGTGATCTTTACAGTTTAAAAACATTTTCAAGTACATTACTCAATTTTTCCTAAGAAATTTGAAATCTATCCATACTTAAATCTATTTTACTTATAGAGATACCTAACATCATTAAATGACAAAACCTCTTAATTTTAAGTCAAAATGGTAGAAAACTGGTGTGTAGGAAAAGGTAAAAAAAAGATATGGGAGAGAATAGTATCTGCTATTTGCATGAATAGTTTAGGTCTTACACTTATTAAGTGACTTTCCTTGCTGTACTTACTGTGAGATACAAAGGAAGAAGATGACAGAACAAAAAAGAAAAACCCTATTGAAAGAGACTCATGTTAATCCCCAGGTTTACACAAACAGTTTAATATTATGCACGATTTTAAATTCAGTATACAGGATTCTGCAAAGGAAAAGGGACCAACTCACTCAAATTTATGTGGAACCAGTACGAAAGCTGGGGCAATTCATATCTAACTTTCATTGAAAGCCGCAAGTGAGGTGAAGCAAGATTGAGTTCAACGATTTGGAGAAAATAGGACATGGGTAAGAGTAATTTAATCCATACTTACTAAAGTCATCCAATTAATACCTCATGAATGTTATCTTGGTGAGAGACAACTTGGTAGAATCACAGAGGATACACATAGTCTATTTTAATGACAAAGATTTGATTCTGGAAGAATCATAAAATAGATGTGAACATCAACATTACTGTATCATTTGCATATTAATATGTTTACAGTAGCTTTCAAAGAGGCTAAAAATTAATAAAATTAGTTTTAAAGTGAAACAGCTGTTTAGAGGAACTTGTGTGCTGAAAACTGATTGGTTATACAGCACAGAGAATATTTGTCCAATCTACTAATCACCCCATCTCTTTTCTTATTTCTGGGAAATACCTGTCAAAACGCTTTCTCTGTGGATATAGATGACTAACAATTTTATATTTTAAAACTATGTAAATGAACAAATATCTCAAATAATTCATGTACTCCAGAATCAACTTTCTTTATTATCTATCTCTCAAACTTCATTTTCTGCAGTTAGCCACTACTAGCTTTTAAAATAAAATCCACTAAGCATAATATTTTTCAATTATCTCTTTTCCATTAAAATTATTTCATTTACATTAAGCCAGTTTGAAAAAGTTTTGTGGTTTTGTTTCTAGTTTCTTTACGAGAAAAATTGATCATTCAAACTATTTAAAAACTGGACCTAGCAAGATATATTCACCTAAGCAAGACTGCATGTGTGTGGGAAAACAGACATACAAATTATCAATGTGTCTAGAAATATGAATTTTTCAAACGAGTGCCCACCCATTGATTTTTTTCCTAAATGACACTAATGAATGCATTGAAAAAATCTAGAAGCATTTGTATTTTGAGACAAGATGCTCATATATTATAAAAATATTTTAGCAGCATAAAAATTTATTTTTCCTCAAAATCTTTGAGCAAGATGACATTACAGGGAGATGAATTATTTTATACTGTAATTTAAAGGATCACTGCCTCATAGCTGAAACATTATTTTGTTACTTCTCAGCTAACATATTGAGATTCTTTGGTCTTGAGAAGGGTTGCTATGTTCCAATCTAGAGGGTTATTTTATCTAGAAAGTTTGTTGACAAAATATTTATTGTATTTTTTTCATGGATACAGTTTTATTTTCAACTCAATATAAGCTCTCATTAAAAATGTTGGAAGAAAAGAGTAAAGAAGAAACAAACCATGTGTACCTAATCAATCCAACTTTTGGTATCTATTTCTGTGTATTCTCTGTCTTTCTTTTTCTTGCTTTTTCCCTCTCTCCTTTCTGTAAATCTACCTATCTTTTTCTCTCTTTATGTTTTAAAGAAAAATGAGATATTACCCATTGTAATTTCTTTTGAATATTTAATACTAATGTCATACATTTCTTTCCATGTCAATAAGTACAGGTTTACATCATTATTTTAAAGGTTAACAATATTTCATTACCTTAATGTATAGATTTATTTTTCTATATATTTGGTTAATCAATCTGCTTTTGAAATATTCTTATTTTGCTTCCACATTTTTCACACTATAAACATTGTAAAGATCGTTGTAATAGTGGTGATTTTTTTAAAGGTAAATTTAAACCGTTGAATGGTTGGGTAAAATGGTAAGCACATGTTTGAATTATCAATCAATTTTACCAAACTGCCATTTGGAAAGCTTATTTCAATTGTACCTTCCTACCAACAAGATGTGAGAGTGCTGTATATTCCCCTCTCTACTCGTTCTTAATCTTTTAAAAATTTGCCATTGTAACAATCAATAGCGCTTTCTTATAGTAATTTTTATGTTTATCTTTAGCTCATAATAAGATTGAAAGCATTTTATATACCTTTGACCATTTGTATTTCAGATTTGATGACGCACCTGTTCATTTCTTGAACTTATTTTTGTTTTAACTGACTTATTATTTTATATAACGAGAATGTTCAAACTTCTTTGTCTTATTTACTGCCAATTCTCTTTTCCAAAGTTTCATTTGTTTTCCAATCCTGATTATGGTATTTTAGCCATTCATATTTGGTTCTATATGCTCAAATTCATTTTTCTCCTTCTATTTTTGATATTGGTATACCTTTTGAAATGCATTCAATGCAATCTAATGGTTGGTTTTATGTTACTTTGCAGGCTAGCAGGGAGTTGCTTGGAAGCATGAGGCATATCAAATGCTGACAGCTGTTCCACTGATTTGACTGTCCCCAGAGTGTTACACAGCCTGAAAATATTTTTATTGACGAAGTCCAAGTACCTGATGTACTTACTTTCATTTTATTGACACATTTATTTCCTACAACAACCCCACAATATAGTTTACTATTATCATTCCTACCTTACAAATGGGGAAACTAGGACACGAGAGGTTAAGAGGTTTTACTAGGTTTGCATGGTAGGAATAGACAGAGCTGAGCTTTGAACTTAATCTGTCTTATTTCAGTTTACACACTCTTAACCCCTTCACTGTTACTGACTCTTCAGTGAGTCTTGGCACTCTTTTTAATGAGCTTCCTGGTTGGTCCCCTGTGTAACTGTGTGGCCAAGATGCATCCCTTTTGGAAGCTCAAACTGTTTATGTTAAGCTTCACTACATGAACCTCATTTATGACCTTTTCCTGCAGAGAATGATTGCATTTTATTGCTGCACTAATTTCTGTCTTTCTAGCTTCTGTTATAGACTCTAAGCTTTGTGTCTTTTCTTAGACCAGTAGGAATTGCTAGGAAAAAAATTTTCCTTTAGTTCCTTATTGCAGGTATTCTAAACATCTTTAAATAGAACATTCTTTGATATACTATTTATATAAAAATGTAGTTTTCCCCCCAAAACTTTAACTTTATTTTATATGTTGTTGTGTCATTTCATGTAATATAATTAACTAGTTAATAATTGTGAGCAAGCCTTGGGATGGTCGTCATTACTTTGCTTCTACTTTCAGGTATGGCATTCTCACAGACTTTAAAGACTTCCTTCTATTGCATAGCCAGGGATCATGTTACACAGTATTATGGCTGATATTCACAGATTATCTTCATCACTGGCCATTCTTAACAGCTTCAATTTTTCTAAGGAATAATGACTATTTAGAAGATTTATTTAATTAAATTATATATGTGGAAGACAAAGTATGGTGAGAAAAGAGTCCTGAATACAAAGTCAGAAGACCTAGCTAACATGTTCCCACTTTATAACTTCATCATTTCAATTGTTAAGCTTTCAAATCTTTGTTTCCTCAACTGTAAAATGTAAATAATAAAATACACCATTTATACATGCATGACACAGATATTGAGATAGTTGAAAAAACCAAAATAAAGTAATGGTAGATAAATGCATTTTGTTGCATAGCACCCTATATAAATATAAGATCCTGTATGCAGTTTAATATGAAGCTATCAATAAAGTTTATACCAATACTAGAAAATGTATATGGACAATAAAAAAGCATATACTCATTATAACATAGTGAATCATTTTTATTTAAATGCAAAAATAATTAATATCCAGTCTTGTTATTATACTATATAGCCATCTTGGGAGGTAGATTATTAAGTAAAGAAAGAAACTATCTGTTTGACAGGCAAATATTTTCCATTCTACCACAAAACACTCTTAAATATGCTTTTGATTGCAACTTCTTGTTAAAATTAGGTAAGTTAAAATTTAGTGTATGTGTGTTTGTGTATTGTGTATGTATCTGTGTGTGTTTGCTTTATGTGTCAATGAAATAAGCTTTAAATTGTAATTTGTTTGTGTTAAATCATTTGTCTATTTGTTTATTCCTCATTTATGTTTTTGATGGGTTTCATTTGTTCTGGAAAAAAATACATTCTGAGTGAATTCAGTGATGTGGAATTAAAATTTCTTTATAGAAATCATTGTGTTTCACAAGAAATGTTTCTAAAAGTGATTGCTAATCATTCTCAGAGACGAAAAGACTTGTTTTTTTAATACCAGGAATGGCTTTCTCTGAATACGCCACCTGGGGAATATCATCTGAGGCTAACTTTGGTTATGGTATTTAAGGCTGTCTTTAATTGTTTTTGCATCAAGCTATATTCATGAATGTTCATTCATCAAAGAATGAAGAGCAATGTGACATTTTCAAGTTTTTCTAAGTCAACTAGTCTGTTGCCATAGTACTTAAAAATGAGGAAACTAGGAAAAGGCAGAGATGTTTTTTATTATGTGTTGAAAGGTGTCAGCAGGATTAAAGGATCAGAGCAAAAAGAAAAGAATGAACAGGTTAATTACCAAATGGTTATTAATGAATATGAAAAGCAAACACAGCCAACATTTTTTGGCAAGGGGATGAGATATGAAAAAGGTTTAATTAAGGAAAGGGTAACTTTATTATTATTATTATTTCATTTTATATATATTTGTGGGATACAGTGTGTTGTTTCAATACATGCATGTACTGTACAGTGATTAACTTAGGGTAGATGGCATAGTTTTGTACCCATTAGTCCACCATTTCTCCTCCCTACTCCCATCCCACTCCCATCCCAGCCTCTGGTAACCACTATACTACTATTCTGCTCCCTATTTCTATGAGAACCATTCTTTTCTTAGATTCCACATTAGTGAGATCATGCTGTATTTGTCATTCTGTGCCTCACTTACTTCACTTATTAAGATGCTTTCTAGTTACACTCATGTTGCTGCAAATGATAGGATATCAATTCTCTTCATAGATGAATAGTATTCAATTATGTATATATACCACAGTTTTTTTATCCATTCATCTGTTGATGAGCATTTAGGTTGACTCCATCTCCTGCCAATTGTGAATAGTGCTGTGATGAACAAGGGAGTGCAGGTGTCTTTTTAATATTCTGATTTCCTTTCCTTTGGGTACATACCCTGTAGCGGGATAGCTGGATAGTAAGGTAGATCTATCTTTAGTTCTCTGAGGAACCTCCATACTGTTTTCTATAGTGGCTATACCAACATACAGTCCTACCAGCAATGTTGGAGGGTTCCTTATTCTCCACATCCTGGCCAGCATTTGTTATTTTTTGTCTTGTTGATAATAGCCATTCTAACTAGAGTGAGATGATACCTCATTGTGATTTTAATTTGTATTTCCCTAATGATTAATGATGTTGAGCATATTTTCATGTGCCTGTTGGCCATTTGTGTGTTTTGAGAAATGTCTGTTCATGTCTTTTGCCCATTTTTTAATTGGGTTATTTGGGGTTATTTTTGCTGCTGAGTCATTTCAGTTCCTTATCTATTCTGGATATTAGCCCCTTGTCTGAGGCATGGTTGGTAAACACTTTCTCCCATTCTGTAGGTTGTCTCTTCACTTTGTTGATAGTGTCCCTTGATATGCAGATGCTTCTTAGTTTGATATAGTCCCATTTATGGATTCCCACTTTCCCCACACTTATTCAACATAGTACTAGAAGTTCTCGCCTGTGAAATAAGGCAAGAGAAAGCAATAAATGGCATTCAAATTGGAAAGGTGGAAGTCAGACTATTCCTATTTGCAAATGGCATTATCTTATACATAGAAAACCCTAAAGACTCCACAGAAGAATTGCTGGAACTAATAAATGAATTCAGTAAAGTGGCAAGATTCAAAATCAACCCACAAAAATCAATAGCCTTCCTCTATACCAATAACAAAATAGCTGAATAAGAAATCAAGAAAGTAATCCCATTCACAATAGCTGCTAAAAAAAAGAGAAATATCTAGGAATAAATTTAAGAAAGGAGGTGAAAGACCTCTATACAGAAAACTATATATATTTTTTCACTATTTGTGAAAAAAATTGAATAAGACACAAATAATTGGAAAGATATCCCATGTTCATGAATCAGAAGAATTAACATCATCAAAATGTCCATATTACCCAAAGCAATCTACACGTTCAGTGCAATCCCTACCAAAATACCAATGACATTCTTCACAGAAATAGAAAAAACAATCTTAAAATTTATATGAAACCACAAAAGACCCCATATAGCTAAAGCAATCTTGAACAAAAGGAACAAAGTTGGAGGCATCACACTTGCTGATTTCAAAATATACCATAAAGCTAAAGTAAAAAAACCCAGTATGGTACTGGCATAAAAACAGACAAATTGACCAATGGAACAGAATAGAGAGTCCTGAAATAAACGCACACACTTAACACCCAACTGATTTTCAGCAAAGCCGTCAAATACATACAATGCGGAAAGGACAGCCTCTTCAACAAACGGTGGTGGGCTGTAAATTCACATGCAGGTGATTGAAACTCGATCCCTCTCTCTCACCATACACAGAAATCAACTTAAAGTGGATCAAGACCTAAATTTAAAACCTGAAACTATGAAACATCTAGAAGAAGACATCAGGAAAGCATTACATGAAATGGGAATGGGCAGTGCTTTTTTTGAGCAAAACTACAAAAGCACAGGCAACAAAGCAAAAATACATATTATTTTTTAAAACCATAAAAAATGTCTGATTCTGTCTCTTTCTACATAGGAAAGAATCTCCATACACTTAATAACTCCTAATTTGGGAAGACTCTCTCCTCTACCAGGGAATAACTAGAGCTGCTTTTTTGCCTTGAATGGACAAAAGATGCCTGAAAATAATTTTGTGCCTTTTAAGTATTCTATGAGTAAAATTGATGTTCATGCATGTACTTGATAATTAGGGTTGGAACTTTGTAAATAAGTATAACATTTAAAAATAAGGGTCAAACCTTATTTAAATATGGTGGCATCCTGTCTTTATAACTCCTTGATTTCTCATTATCTATGAATTTTGACAACCCTACTGTGTGTGTGCTATAAACAGACCACACATTTGTTGTCATTGTTATTCCAATGTCTCCCTCTTCCATGATCATGATCTCTATTTATTAATCTAAGGTATCTCACTTCCTCCTAAGCTGAATTTTGTCCTCAGTCTATCAGCAAGCCAGGGACTGGACCTCCTTACATTCTTGTGCTTGACTCTAGAAGCTCCACTGTCTTAATTTTCTGTCATAACTTCCCACTTAATCCCTCAACCTTCTTTTTTTTTTTTTTTTTTTTTTTTGGTCATCTGAGCATTGCTGGAGAAAGCTATACAAAAGAGATTAGCTGGATACACTACAAATCCAAGTCATCAAATCTCATTTAGGTCTGCATTGCTGCTAAATAAACTTTCTGTTTCTCCTCTACACAACCTCAGTTCTATTTGAGATTTTCTGATGACAGTATTTTCTCTTTCAAACTTTTTCTTTAGCTAAACTCCCATACACAGTTTGAAATTATTCTATCCCCCTACTCCATATGGACTATTGATGTTAAATGAAATGGTGGTTCTCAGCTTCCCTGTTTTACCTAAAAATGTACCTTGTTTGTCACTCAATTCTTTTCATTTTTTATCTCTCTAATCTCATCCTCTTTCTCTTACAACTTGGGGCTAGGAATCTGAAACAGTTAAATAGGGCCCTAATTTAGAAGTAATTCAAGCCTATGAAAATTCCTTCATAGCTTACCTGTGTAGAAAATCTATAAAGATTATTACAAGAGTTTCTTCTGGAAATCTTGGGCATTTAAAATCAGCCCTTTAATATTATGGTTCTGATTGGAACCAGAGATTAATGTCTTCCCAAAGATAAGAGCTTTTTAGATAAGACTATGTTAAAATGAATAATAAAGAAACAAACTTTTCCTGAGTTTAGGCACTATTTCAATTGATCCTCCTATATCTCTTGGAATTTGTCAGGATTCAACAAACGCTACCTCACATGAGCTGTTCATACTTTTTTATTGAAATAATACACTAATTAGAACATAATTTCACAAAAAAGTCTCATGATGGAAATATGCTTTACATTCTTTCTACAATTAGAAAAATTAAAATTGAGAAAGAAATTTCCCTAAGCCCCAGAGGAAACAAAATTGTTGTGCCCCCCAAAAAATATAAAATAAACTTTGATCTTGTAATTTACTGTTAATGTCTGTGAAATATATCATTCATGATAAAATTTTGAAATGTAGCAAATTTGGTTATGGAATGATGGCACAGCCTTTATTTTCCATGTCAATATTAAGGTTGGAAGACTTACTTCTGAGATGAAAATGTCAGACTAACAGTGGTGACTCAGATGGCAGAAATTCAAAAAATGAAATCCTAGTAAATTGTGCTGAACTGCCCAAGGCACTTCCTAGTCTGTATGTGTAACATGCATTCAGCTATTGAAAAGTTTCTCTAACAGTCCTGGGAAGTACTATGACAGTAGCAAGGAAGAATGATAGCAGATTCCATGCTTCTTTGTTAATCATATTAAGAACTCTGCTTTGTACTCATGTTGTGTCTGAAAATATATATTCCCACCACACCATATTGAAAACTTTCAGGGCCGGCCCGTGGCTCACTTGGGAGAGTGCGGTGCTGATAACACCAAGGCCACGCGTTTGGATGGCCAGTTGGCTCACTGGCTTGACAACACCCAAGCCAAGGGTTGAGATCCCCTTATTGGTCATCTTTATTTAAAAAAAAGAAGAGAGAAAGAAAACTTTCAACCTATTACCCATCTGTTCGCAGTAAGTGATCAGTTTAAAGGCAAAAATGGGTAACGGGGGTGTGAAATTCGAAGATTTCCCAAACATACCATTTTTTCACTCCTCATTCTTCTAATCACCTTTTATTTTAGGAACTAAAAGAACCTAACACATACGTTTTTAAATGTTTCCTTAGGGAATCTGTATCATATTTTATTTAGCTTGAATTATGTGATAAAGACAAGCATGTCTTCAAACATTAGAAATGATAATTTTAACACATAGATGTGGCCATAGTGACTGTTGTTTATTTTTCATCATAAGACTTTATGATGAAACTTGGCACTGGAATCTGGACTTTATGAAAAGATGTTTTCTTCCATTTAACTGGAAGAGTTTCTAATACTGTTTGATCAGTTCTCAACCCCTACAATCAGATCAATAAAAAGCCCTTAAAAGTTGAGGCAGAAGGAACAACTAGCGGTGAGTACATTTTATCAACTGGGGAGAGAAAATTTATTTCTTCAATTACTTTTTGAACATATGCAAGTTACCAAGAGGGATGTGCATTAACAGTATTAACCATTTCTTTTCTTTTTTAATAACATTCATGGATTAATTTCTAAGTTTTAGAATTGGTTTTTCTCCAGTGTCATACTTTAAGGGAGAATCAATACCAAACTTATTTTCCTGCATCTAGAGATTACTTGGATAATAGATTTTTTCAAATGCTTTTAGAAATTATTGAGTCTAATAAAATAATTCTTTAACAGAGAAACAATTAACCACACCAGTAAGCAACTCATCAGAAAGATTTCACAAAGACTAGACCTGTATAAAAATTGAAAGCAAAATCATTCAATTCAATACAGCAGTTGCAATTTGCTCATATAGTAGCATGACCAGTTGCAGCTAGTAAACAGCACAGCACAGCAAAGAAGAGCAGAGGATCAGGAGGCAAAGTTTCTGGGTCAAATCCTAGCTGTACCACTTTCCAGCTGCATGATCTGGGGCATGTTTCTTCATCTGTAAAACGATGTTAAAAAGCTGTGCTTGACTTTTAGAATTACTGTAAATATTACATTTATAAATCAGAAAGACCTTATAACTGTCCATGTACTATTCCACTGTTTAAAATTTTTGTGAATAAAACTGTACAACCTTCTAGATTAGTCGTGAATGAGCCCTTAAAATACAAACTTCTGTGTAGAATGATGGAATAGCCTTAAAAGAAATCTACAGCTCTGAAGAGGCACAACCTAAGAGAAAGAGCCTAAGAGACTACATCAGAGAGGAAAATCAAACCCATCTTTATCTTAATGAAGCCTCATTTACTACATTACTGGTGAGCATTTTTTCATATATGGCTGATTTTTCAGTTAAGACAACAACCAGACTTTATTTCTTCTCCTAACAGGGATGTGCGTGTTCTCAGGAAAAGCAACCTAATTTAAAATTGGATGAAAGTAAAACATGTCAATAAACATAATAGTTATATGCCAAAAGTAGATGAACCAACTTTGTACATAACAAACCAAAATATTTTTAGATTATTTCTTTTAGAAAAGATAGCAAAGAGTTACGATTATGTCACTTTCTAAGGATTTAAAAATATCTGTTGTATCACCAATGAGATACTTCCAAATAGTCTACCTGAAAGTCTATAAAACTTAAATCCAGTCTTTAAAGAGGCAGTAATTTCTAATCTTTATTTTGATCTAGAATTTCAACTATTATAGCTATAAATAATTCTCCTTCTTATTATGGTTATTTAGTGCATTGCCCCCTTAATAATGAAAATGATAAGAAGGAATGCAATATTCTCTCTGTTTATAAAAAATTTCCATAGGTGTATTGAACTGCATACTCATGCCCAAGCTTAGACTCACATATTAGATTATAAAAGATGATAAAGGTAGATTTAGGGTGTTTGGCATGCTAATACGTATTCTTTAGGAAGAGAAAGCTTGAATCAGTTTGTGCCATAGATTGAAGAAGATAGTGGCTGGAGAAAGGAATAAATGTTGGAATTATATTGAAATAATTTAGTTAAAATGAGTTAAGAGGTATCCAGCAACATGCTGCCCTGAACCCATCCTTCTGCTCTTCTTTCCAATGGAAAAAAATGAACAAAATGAGAGAGAGAGAGCCGGAAGACAAGACAGGACAAGGAAACAAGACAAGACAAGACAAAAGTTAGCTCTAAAGAAAGAACAAAATCCCTAGATGCCAGAAAGAAAGAGCTACTAAGTATGTTTAAAACCCACAGTAGTCCAGGGATTATCTCATTTGATAAGGACTGTAACCTTAAGGGTTTCAGCCTTTAGGCCCAAAATAGCAGAGAAAGCAAACACCTGGAACTGAGGCCCATGCAAAAAGCCAGTGCCCTAGAATGGATGCAGTCTGTCTGAACAAAAGACAAGATCACCCAGTGACCCATAAAAGAGTATGCTGTTTGTTTCGACTCGTGGTTTCATAAAGAAAAAAATTGTTCTGTGAAAAAATCAAAACCAAATCTTTATATGAAGTAGATCTAAAATTACAGTATCACATGATGTCAAAACTCAAATTCAAGATATAACCATATAAACTTTAAGGGAGGTCATCCTGAGCTACTTAGTGGAAAAAAATATAAGCAAAGTGTCTCTGTAGGGACACTTCCACAATCCGGAGCAATGGGGAATTTCAGGAGGAAAGGGGAAATTCTTTGAAATAGTATTTCTGTAAAAACTATTGAACACAATATACCATGAAGTAAAGTCAACAGACACAAAGAAGATTAGCACTCCGAGAATTAGAGATAATATATAAAAAATGCAAAAGATACTTTGATAATTCATGATTATGATTGTTAAAGTGCTACAAGAAAGAAATTAAACAGCAATGCAAAACACTTTGAATTTTTAAAGTCACATTTGAAAAGGAAAAAAGGATCAAACACATTTTAAAGTAAAAACATAGAAATGAAAAGTATACGTTCTATAAAGAGGCCAAACAACTGACTGTGGACACATGAAAAGAGTACTGATGAACTAGAATACAGATTGATGAACAAGAATATAGGAAGCTAACTAGAAGCTGGAAAAAGACATAAAAAGATGAGAAATATGAAACAGAAGGTAGGAGTTATAGAGTATAGAATGGAAGGTCAATGTATTTCTAACAAGATTTTGAGAATGGAGAATAGAGAAAACAAAGATGAAGCAATATATAGAGAGGACATAAGTAAAAAATTTCCAGAAATGGTAAAAAATATAAATTTTTAAGTTCCAAAATTACAACATATTAAAGAAGAGTAACAAAACCTAAATTGTTTAAAATGTAAATTCAAGATGAATTAAAAAATAAACTTTTCTAAAATATGTATGTATATATATACAAAACACAAATATCTTTATGCATCAGATAGAGAAAAATGGTTTTAGCACATGACAAAAAATAAAGCAAATAGGCTAACATTATTATAATCATATTACTATTAATGTACTGTAGTATGATCATGTTAATATTAAAACTTCACTTTGGCAGATGATGCTGTGAACAGGATAAGACTGAGAGAATGTATTATAGAACAAATATATAAAGATATTTTATAATTCAACATGAGAGAGGTAACAATTAAACAAAAAAATTTAAAGAATATGGTTAAGCAATTCACAGAAGACAAAGATATGAATGATTGATCATCACATGAAAATATTTCCCATGAGTCAGAAAAATGAAAATAATTTTTTAAAATATGACAAACTTTTAAGATATCTCATATAATACATTTCTATGAGTACTTTTGTAAGTAAATACGTAATATTTACTGAAACTAAAATTTATAGACCCTATGATCTAGAAATTATATTTCAGGTGCTATACTGTTTGCAATAGTTACACTACAGGATAAACAAGTGTTGCATTGTTAGTACAAATGGATTACTATATAGCATTAAAATATATAGCCTATTAAACCTTATCAGTAATGAGGCTATTAAGCTTAATGAAAACAAAATACTATTAAAATTAAATTAAAAATTTTAAAAATGTTTTTTGTAAGCAAATTTTCAATCATTTTAGCACTACCGAGTTAGTTAAGGAGGGTTCATTTAAGACCTGCTTACATTATCTGTAATGTTTACAAGGTTATGGAGTCTGGTTAATTCTAGACAATAACAGAAAAACAATGTTGTTAATTTTGGGAGTAACCACCTGTAGAATAGAAATAGACTTATAGCATCAAATTCAACAAGGAAAAGAAAAATACATTGATCTAGATTAATTCAGAAGAGGTCAAGGAAGAAAAAGAAAAAGAAAATAAGAAATTATAAGCAAAGATCAAATGAATGAATAAAATGCAAGAAAAAGAACACTTACTATAGGACAATAATTTCGATTACCTTAAATAACTCACTAAAAAGAAACAATTAAGTTAGAAACTTTCATTTAAATTAAGCATAGAAAATAACCATTGATCTAGGGAGCCCTACGTTGGTAGATTCTGCAGAATTTAGGCAGAACTGACACAATTATGATGAAACAGAAAGACAATTAGGTCTTTCCTCCTGGCACTGACATTTATTTATTCAATGCATGAAAGTATATTCAAGGAATACACTCAATCTTTGTGAATGTCTGTTTTTAAAATGCAAATGTTGGGTAATGAGAACAGCTTTACCTTAGTGTTTATGATAAAATTCACATTGTGTCATCACAAATAAAGCTTGTTGTGAGGCTCTCTAACCTTATCTCCTCCAGT
This sequence comes from Cynocephalus volans, assembly GCF_027409185.1. NCBI lineage: Eukaryota > Metazoa > Chordata > Mammalia > Dermoptera > Cynocephalidae > Cynocephalus > Cynocephalus volans. The sequence goes on from NC_084468.1 coordinate 121,512,892, forward strand.
AGTCTTCTCCATGACCTTTGCTTCAGTCAAAAACAACAATGTGTAGTCCCCCCACAGACTCTCCACTGTTCTAGCATGTTGTTTTCAGCACTACATCCACCCAGCTCTTCTACGGGAAGCCACACTGCTGGAAACACCTGCTGAAGAAGAACCTAGTGCACCGCTAGGAAGAATGACCACTTATTCTACCAGAGAGAGGTGTGTAAGTCAACAAATCTGGTAGCGTCTTGCAGAGAAAACGATGCCCAAGAGAGGAGATGATAATATGCTGAATTATTCATATATGAATTTGGAATTCTTCCTCTGGAATTTGAATGGGAATAATGTGAAGATAACTAATCACATGGTAAAAGAAACAAGAAAACAGATGATATGAAGCAGAGACCAAGAGTGAAGTGTGTTCATGTTAACAAAACTAGAATGAGAAAAGAATTGATATTCTTACACTTAATTTGAAAAATTAAGACAAATGTACTTGTACCCTAGTAAACAGGTGTTTTTCAACTCCAATTTGGACAAAAAAGAAAAAGTTGATGTAGATAATATAAAAATTATAATGAATATAGTTGCAAGGCTAAATTTTTGTTGCTTTTTTCCTTTTGAACTAATTTTTTTAAAGGTATGTAATTTTACATTTAATTGGAAATTTTCTCAAGCTAGAGAAATTACTTAGGAATCCTGTTCACTTACAAATAAATTAAAAAGGTTCTCTGCATATACCACTGTGATTCTTCTGTGTGTGGCTACTAAAGTTTCAAGAATGCATTGATTTTTATAAACTGAGATTTAACTGAACTAACAATTTTTTCCCTCAATTTTTGCCTAAAAGCTTATTCTCTCATTTCCTGATAGGATAAATAATAGAAATGTGGTTCTTTGTACATGTGACTTCTGAGTGCTATTTTTATTTTTTGGTCATTAAAATAATGGAGTACAAGAAATATGAACCAGTATTAGAAATAATAAAGTAAAACAATTCCTTAATTAAGAGTAGGACTATGTACTTTGTGCTCTAAATGAGATCTTAACATACATCAAGTTTTTCTTTGGAAATAACAGCTTCAAAAAAAAAGGAGTACCCAAAGACACAATACTGGGATTAACTCAGTTTATATTTTGTGATTCATTTTTACTTCTGAATCAGTTAATTATGCTAAATGTTCTCTAAGGCAAAGTTGGCTGGTGTAGCAGTAACCTTGGTGGTGGTGGTGGTGGTGGGGATTGGCCTGATAGTTCTGAGCAGATTCTATTCCCATGGATATGAAAATAGAAAGCAAAGGAGGCAGGAAGCAGCCGTGAATGCAATAGTTAAAATGAAGCTTGCTCTGAAGAGGAAAGGGGGAAGGGTGGCGGGAAAGAAAAAAGCCAGAAAAGACAGGTCAAGTAAACCATGAGCCAGGAAGTAAATTCTTTAAAATGATGCTTGCCAGAAGCTAAATTCTTGTAAATGTGGGTCTTTTTCCCCCCCTGATGCTATTACTTCTGGAATGAGGAATTCTTGGGGACCGGATAAGGAAAAGGTCAGAAGTCACTAAAGTGTAGTTTTATGAAGAATATAATTGGTGTGCTTCAGTTTTTGTATTAAAAGCTGTAAGCCTATGAAAAACAATTCTCCTCATGAACCACCATTTCCAACCTTTCTAAAAGATTTATGTGGTATGAGAAATGAATCTCATCCTAAAGTATTGGTTTATATTTTAAAAATCTGTTTTGAGTTTAAAGTCGCTGGGAGGAGGTGGGAGACGGTGGTGGAGTGGGGAGGAAGTTGTCAGTCAAGAATGGCTGCTGCTCGTGTGCAAGTCGGACGAATTTAAGTGACTTCGTAATTTCAATTCTCTGAAGAAGTTGGTTTGTTTCTTATCTCAGTGTCTAAGAGAAAAATAATTTTTGGCTAGCAGGCATAAAAAATCTTTCAATTATTGAGAAATCAAACATATGCTAATCCAGAGTTCAGGTTAGCTTCAATGCATTAAAGATGAGATTGAAAAGTACATGTTTGTACCCTAGTACCTATATTCACACATATTATACTGATCTCCTTTTCAGTAATGAGAACCATGTTTATGGTAGGCTTTGGTGTGAATCAATTAGTGAAATAGATGTTTTATTTCTAGAGGTATTCTTTGCAATTGCCATAAACCAACAAATAACTAGCAAAGCAGTGTAAGTAGAATGATATTAGAAACATTCAAGCCGTGAACTCGTAAAAAACAAGGCAGGGAATAGAAATGCTCATTTTACATTGTTCTCAGTTATGTCTCACTGTGAGAACTTAGTGAAAATGTGCACTTGCAAAAGCTGCATGAGTTCTTGAAGTGTTTTAATCTTGCTAAACCATCTTCACTTCTGAATTTTCTTCGTGTGACTGATTTTACCCATTAGATAAAATATGTTTACATTTCAGTCATTTGTTACACAACTGTATAAATGTCTGTGTTCATGAAGAAAAGTACCTGCTCAATGAATTATCTTAAAAGAAAATATTGTTCCTTTTTCTTTGGATTTAAACTATTTTAAAAGTCTTCTATAGAAGCACATAATCAAAGGGATAATGCTCAATAAATAAAAATACTAAAACACCCAGCAGACATTTGTCTCTTTGCATGGTTAGCAATAGATTCTATATTTTTCATAGTCAGTAGTATCTTTAAAGCTAAAGGTCTCTTTTACAAACACTAAATTGCTCAAGAATTTTAGAAACAATTTTTAGTAATCCATGGCTCAAAGAACTATTATGGTTCATAAATTGCATCCCACCTGAACTTTGGATCAGACTACCCAGATAGCTTCTAGAAATTTGAATAAAGGTAAAATACGGTAAAAAATATTTTTTTCAAAACATAAGCATAACTTTACTCAATCTCTTTGAAATAGTGACCATTAGTTTATAATTTTACAATAAATTTCATTAAGAAATTATATACAATTTTTAATATCCGCAAGTATGGAAACTTATGGGGACAATTTTTACTCTATGTTTAATAAGAGCACTTTCTTTTAATTAGACATTCCAGTGGAAATTCCCAGTATGTGAATTCCAGAGAATAAAAGTTAATTAAACAAGTAGTGACACTGACCTCATTAAGATGCCTGGATATTTGTCAGACAAAGTGATACCTCAGTGAGTTCATCAGAACCCAGAACAGAGATACCATCACTTTAATTGAATTCAAGTAACAGTGAAGGGCAAATTGCACTAGGTTTCCTTTATGAGAAATCCGGATGGTGAAAACAGGATTAGACCTAGGCACTATAACAAATAGTCTAAAAGCTGTTTAAATTGGAAACAGGACTTAGGTTATTAGAATATGTGAGAAAGCATAACGTAATACCCATGTGAAAGTAAGTGTTTCCTCAGTATCCTCTGGGGTGTCTGCCTCACCTGAACATCTCTACTTCACTTGGTGTAAAAATAGTCTGCCGATGGTTAAAGCAGACTGAGAAATAGCAGTCCTAAATCCTCTGGCTCATTTTCCAAATTACCTTTGCACACAGGGAAATGAAGCTTGCTTTTAACTCAGTGGCTGTACAGCAAACATATTCCTTATGGAAAACACGTGTAGGAGGTCATATTTTCTCATCTCAGCATGAGTCAGCCCTCTTACAAAAACAGAAGAAAATGAAAGCAATTATTTTACCTCAGTTAATTTGTGAATTTCCCCAATAAAGCTTGGGTTGCAAATTATATTTTTGTGAGGAATGAATTAACCAATACGAAAGTTTAGAGTGTGTGTGTGTGTGTGTGTGTGTGTGTGTGTGTGTGTGTGTGTGTCTGTGAGTGAGTGAGAGAGAGAGAGAGAGAGAGAGAGAGAGAGACACTGATGACATGGTATGGGAATCCTTGTCTCTCAGTAAATAGCACAAATGTTCCCACTTTTTATTTTAGATAAATTAATAAAGAAAATGTACACTTTGGGTAAAAAAAGGCTGTGCTTTGAAACTGGACCCATTATTGGGCAGTTTGGGAAAAAGAATCTTACTAATTGAAAAGTTTGTCGTTTGTCGTTATAGTTATTCTATACTAAAACTAAGTAAAGAGTAGCCCAGAAAGTGAAAAAAATTCAGAACCTTTTACTGAAGATATGCCAGCTTGTCAACCCTTCTTTCCTCTCTAACCATCTGTTCTTCTCTTTTTCTTTCTATGTTGTTTCATTTACTGAGTTATTATTAGGTGAATAACTTCATGCTAACCCTTGTTTGATAAAAAATGCTAAAATAGACCTTGATCTAAAGTAATTTGCACTCTAATTTAGAAAATACATATACACATATGAAGAAAAGAAACTAAAAATTGTTGAATGTCTATTATACCTCAAACATTTTTCACATAATCTATATTAACTTCAGATTGTGAAAATTGTTTGGCGTTCTCAATGCTATTAAAATATCTGTTTTGAACACAAGGACAAATAAGTTCAAAGAGGCCCAAGGTCATACTAATAATAAATGCCAGACCTAGAATTTGACACAGAATTTTAACTCTAAATCATAGTTTGTTGTTGTATACAAAGTCCCTCTCCTCTGCCAATTTTTGGGTTTTTTTCTCTTACCGATTTTTGGGTTACACTTCTCACCTTCTACCCATTCATTCTTTAATAAGGGTGGTGTAGATTGACTGTCCCCCCAAAACCCATTGAACCTTAACCCCCATTATAACAGTGCTAAGAGGCTGGGAAATCTGATTATAGTATTTGAAAGGTGGGGGCCTTTAAGAACTGATTAGATTGTGAGGGCTGTGGCCTCGTGAATGGACTAATCCATTCATAGAGTAATGGGTGTGGTCCTGATGGCTTTAAAAGGAGGGCAAGTGAGAAGGCTAGCTCTCTCTCACTCAGATCATTCCTATGATGTGACATCGTGGATCACTATAGAGAGTCATCACTAAGAAGAAGACCCTCACCAGATGTGTGCCCTGGACTTTGAACTTCTCAGCCTCTGAAACAGTAAAAAATAAATTTCATTTCTTTATAAATTACCCAGTTTCAGGTATTCTGTTATAAGCAACAGAAATAAACAAAGGAAAATACTCAAGAAATGCAGAAGGGCTGGTCGTGATGTTCCCAGGGACATGAGAGAAGAGAGGCTGATTTTTCACACAAGCACAAAACAGACAGAGATAGAGTACTTGTGGACGAAGATGAAGTTGAGAGAGCACCCCCCTCAAATATATCATATAATAACATTCATCTGTGGAGACCCACATGGCACTGGGGGTTCAGTCTAAGGTCCAGAGGGAAGGGAAGCACCCTCAGCTGCAGCAGCTGCCAAGGTGAGCCGAGATCCATGTAGCACCAGGGCTCAGGCTTAGGCCCTAGAGGGAAGTGCCCAAGCAATAGCAGTGGCCAAGGTGAGCTGAGACCTGCACAGCACTGGGGCTCAGTCTTAGGCCCCAAGAGGAAGCACCCACAGGCCCAACATGTGCCAAGGTGAGCTGAGACCCACGTGGTGCTGGGGGCTCAGTCTGCAGCCACAGATTCTGGAACAAGAGCCAAGATGGTGTAATATAGCCCCTGCCACACCCACTGCCACCACAAGGACAGTTCACCACCATAGTAGCAGCCAGAGCCACTCTACAAGCAACCTGCCGCTCACTTGACTACATTGATAAAAGAAAAGTCACCAGTAGAGTCTACAAATAGAGGAAGAAATCTTTATGCTCACAGCCAACTCCAGAGAAATAGAAGCAAGTCATCTACCAGATGACTAAACACTGTAAAAAAAATACCAGAACTTCAAACAAATAGGAAGATATGACAACACTGAAGGAACATAGTAATGCTCAAATTTCAGACACATAGAACAGGGAATCCTTTAAATGTCTGAAAAGGGATTCTAAGCATTGACCTTAAGAAAACTTGAAGAGATAAAAGAAGACTCAATTATAGAGCAAAAGGAAACAAGAAAAAATATCTAGAATGTGAAGGAGGAAATTTACAAAGAGATTAATACCTTAAAAAAGAGCATAGCAGAACTCCTAGAAATGAAAGATTCACTCAATGAAATAAAAAGTACAACAGAGAGTTTGAGCAGCAGGCTAGAGCAAACAGAGGAAGAAAATTCAGATCTCAAAGATAGTCTTCTCAAAATAACCCAGGCAGACCAAAAAAAAAAAAAAAAAAAAGGAACAAAGAATTAAAACTAATGAAGAAGATCTAAGAGAGATAGCGGATAACCTCAAGTGCTCTAACATACAAATTGTGGGTATTCCACAAGGGGAGTACAAAGCAAAAGGTATTGAAAACGTATTCAAGGGAATAATAACAGAAAATTTCCCAGGTGTAGGGAGAAGTGCAGACCTTCGGATCCAGGAAGCTCAAAGGTTCCCAAACAGATTCAATCCAAAAAGATCCTCCCTAAGACACATTATAGTCAAATTGGCAAAGTTCAGAGACAAAGAGAGAATTTTAAAAGCAGCAAGAGGAAAGTATCAAGTCACCTACCTACAAGGCAACTCCCATCAGACTACTGCAGACTTCTCAACTGAAACCCTATAGGCCAGAAGAAAGTGAAATGATATATTCAAAACACTAAAAGAGAAAAAATTGCCTGCCAAAAATTCTTTACCCAGCAAGGCTCTCCTTTAGAAATGAAGAAGAAATAGTGCATTTTCCAGGCAAACAAAAATTGTGGGAGTTCACCACCACATGACCAGCCCTGCAAGAAATTCTCAAGGGAGTCCTTCATCTGGAATCTGAATAATGATGATCACTATCATGAATACACAAGAAAGAGCACAACCCACCATTAAAACAAAATGGCAGCGAGAAAGAGAAAGAAGCTAACTCATGCCACCTTAAATTTCCACATAACATTCAAGAAGAGAAATAAAAGGGGAAATAATGATCAAAAGATATTTAAAACATCTAAACAAAAAGCAATTAAATGAAGAAATTAAACAATACCTGTCAATAATTACCCTAAATGTGAATGGACTAAACCCCTCATTCAAAAGACACAGACTAATTGATTGGATTAAAAAGCTAGACCCAATTATATGCTGTTTTCAAGAGACCCACCTTGCATTTATAGACACACACAGACTAAAAGTGAAGGGATGGAAGAAGATATACCATGCAAATGGAAACCAAAAATGAGCAGAAGTAGCTATTCTTATATCAGATAAAATAGACTTTAAACCAAAAAAAGTAAAAAGAGACAAAGAAGGCCATTACATAATTATAAGAGGATGTATCCAGCTAGAAGACATAACAATCATAAATACATATGCACCCAATACTGAAGCACCCAGATATATAAAGCAAACACTTTAGACCTAAAGAAAGAAATAGGCTCTAATACGTTAATACTGGGTGACCTGAATACCCCTCTCTCAGTATGTGACAGCTCTTCCAGGCAACAAACCAACAAAAAGACACAGGATTTAAACTACACCTTAGACCAAATGGACCTGCAGATATATGCAGAACATTTCACCCAACAACTAAAGAATATACTTTCTTTTTATCAGCTCATAGAACATTTTCCAGGATAGACCACATATTAGGTCACAGATCTAGTCTCAGAAATTTTTAAAAAATGATTCTGAAATCATTCCAAGTATCCTTTCAGACCACAATGTACTAAAACTGAAATTAATAACAAGCAAAACTCTGGAAACTATACAAATACATGGAACCTAAACAACAGGCTCCTGAATGACCTATGAGTTCAAGAAGAAATTAAAAAGGAAATCAAAAAATTTCTTGAAACTAATGAAAATAAAGACACATCATACCAAAACCAATGGGATACTATAAAAGCAGTGCTAAGAGGGAAATTCATTGTAATAAAGGCTTACATCAAAAGAATGCAAAGAGTTCAAATAAGCAACCTAATGCTACATCTCAAAGAACTAGACAATCAACAACAATCCAATCTTAAAGGTGGCAGATGGAAAGAAATAATTAAGATCAGAGCAGAAGTAAATGAAATAGACACCCAAAAACCAATAGAAAAGATCAACGGAACTAATAGTTGGTTTTTCAAGAAGATAAATAAAATAGATAAACCATTAGTTTGGTTAACAAGGAAAAAAAAAAGAGAGAGAGAGAGAAGACCCAAATAACAAAAATCAGGAATGAAAAGGGAGACATTACAACCTATACCACAGAAATACGAACAAACATTAGAGACTATTATAAACAACTGTCTGGCAGGAAATATTAAAACTTGGAAGATATAGTTAAGTTTCTGGACACATAAAAACTACCCAGACTGAACGAAGAAGAGATAGAAAACCAGAACAGACCAATAACAAGCAACAAGATTAAAGCAGTAATCAGCAGTCTTCCAACTAAGAAAAGCCCAGGACCGGATGGCTTTACAGTTGAATTCTACCAAACTTTAAAGTGGAATTAATATAAATTCTCCTAAAACTAATCCAAAAATTTGAAACAGAAGCCACTCTCCCAAACTCATTTTATGAGGCCAAAATAACTCTCACACCAAAACCAGATAAAGACACAACAGAAAAAAGAAAATTACAGGCCAATATCCTTGATGAACATAGATGCGAAAATTCTCAACAAAACATTAGAAATCAGAATACAGCAACACAGTAAAACAATTACACAGCATGATCAAGTGGGATTCACCCCAGGGATGCAAGGAAGTCTCAACATACAAAAGTCAATAAATGTGATAAATCGCATCAACAAACTTAAGGATAAAAACCATGTGATTATTTCAATAGATGTTGAAAAAGCATTTGACAAAGTTCAACATCCCTTCATGATAAAGACTCTCAACAAATTAGGTATGAAATGAAAGCATCCCAACACAATAAAAGCCATCTGTGACAAGCCCACCACCAGTATCATTCTGAATGAGGAAAAAATGAAGGCTTTCCCCTTAAGAACAGGAACAAGACAATTACGCTCACTCTCAGCACTTCTATTTACCATAGTACTGAAGGTACTCACCAGAGTAATCAGGCAAGAGAAAGAAATAAAGGGAATCCAGATAGGAAAAGATGAGGTCAAACTGTCCCTCCTTGCAGATGACATGATACAATATATAGATAAACCTAAAGACTCTATGAAAAAACTCCTAGAGCTGGTTAATAATTTCAGTAATATTGCAGGATACAAAATAAATGCCCCCAAATCGGTTGCATTTATAATCTCCAATAATGAGCTAACAGAAAGAGAAATAAGGAACTTAAGCCCATTTATAACAGTCATGAACAAAATAAAATACCTAGGGATCGATTTAACCAAGGAGGTGAAAGATCTCTACAATAAGAACTACAAACCACTACTGAAAGAAATAAAAAACACAAAAAGATGGAAGAACATTTCATGCTCTTGGATTGGAAGAATTAACATTGTGAAAATGTCTGTACGACTCAAAGCAATCTACAGATTCAATGTAATTCCCATCAAAATACCAATAACATTCTTTACAAAAATGGAAAAAACAATCTTAACATTCATATAGAACAGCAAAAGACCCTGAATAGCCAAAGCAATCCTGAGTGAAAAAAATAAAGCCAGAGGCATACACTACCTGACTTCAAATTATACTACAAAGTTGTAGTAACCAAAACAGCATGTTACTGGCATAGAAATAGACACTTGGACCAGTGGAGTAGAATAGAGAACCCAGAAGTCACCCCTCAGGCTTACAGCCATCTGATATTTGACAAATGAAACAAAAACCTACACTGTGGAAAAGACTGCTTTTTCAATAAGCGGTGCTTGGAAAACTGGATATCCTCATGCAGAAGAATGAAACTAGATATACATCTCTCATCATATACTAAAATCAACTCAAAATGGATTAAAGGCTTAACTATAAGACCTGAAGCTGTAAAATTACTAAGGGAAAATATAAGTGAAACACTTCCAGAACTAAGTCTGGGCACAGACTTTATGAACACAAGCCCAAAAGCACAGGCAACAAAAGAAAAAAGAAACAAATGGGACTATATCAAATGAAAAAGGTTCTGCACAGCAAAGGAAACAATCAAAAGAGTGAAATGACAACCTACAGAGTGGGAGAAAATTTTTGCTAACTATGTATTCAACAAGGGATTAATATCCATAACATACAAGGAACTCAAGCAATTACACAGTGAAAAAAAAATTAAAAAATGGGCTAAGGAACTAAATAGACATTTTTCAAAGGAAGACATACAAATTGCCAACAGACACATCAAAAAATGCACAATATCACTAGTCATCAGGGAAATGCAAATTAAAACCACATTGAGATACCATCTCACCTCAGTTAGACTGGCTATAATCAAAAAGACAGAGAATGACAAATGCTGGACAGGATGTGGAGAGAAGGGAATGCTTCTACACTGTTGGTGGGACTGTAAGTTAGTACAAGCACTATGGAAAACAGTATGGAGTTTCTCAAAGAACTACAGATATATCTTCCATACAACCCAGCAACCCCACTTCTGGGTGTATCCCCAAAGAAATGGAAATCATCATGTTGAAGTGATACCTGCATTCCCATGTTCATTGCAGCTCTGTTCACAATAGCCAAGATATGGAACCATAATGTCCATTGATGGATGACTGGATAAGGAAACTGGTATATATACACCATGGAATACTATTCTGTCATAAAAAAGAATGAAATTCTCCCATTTGCAACAACAGGGATGAGTTTGGAGAAACTTGTGTTGACTGAAATAAGCAAAACACAGAGGGATAAATACTGCATGTGCTCACTCATAAGTGGGAGCTAAGAGAGAAAGAAGGAAGGAAAGAAAGACCACAGTGGTGTGTTGCACTTGCAGAGAGAGAGAGCACACCTAGGGCTACAAAGTGGAGTGGGGAAAAGGTGGATGGGAAGGAAGGTTGGGGATAATTGGGTGGGTATAATCACAATTTGCAGTAATGGGCATGCTGCCGGTATGGATCTGGCCATCACATCTTGGGCATGAGTGGTGACCATCAGCTTTGTATCTCATGAATATTCATAACCTAAACAAAATTCATCTGCACTAAAAACCCAGCACTTCTTATCTTTTAAGTCTTGTCTCATGGCATTTCTTTAAGTTACAATTAAACATAGGTCAAATTAAAAATGGCCATAGATTCAAACTCTCATTGTAACACGTCAAATTATTATTACATTGTTATTTAGCAGTACTTTATGCAATAATGTACCACTGAGATGAATATTCATTAAGTCAAACAGACCAGAATGCTCTGTGGGAAGATAATAACAGAAAGGAAACAAGATCTCCCAAAACTGTAATGCACCAGTAGCATCCAACTTTCCAAATGACTGGGGAATCTGATTTTTTCAATACAAAATAGCATTTCAATTATCTATAGGTTCTATTTGATACTAATCTTATTATAGCGGAATTGCCTGGACTTGAATTCACAAGATATGTGTAGCTCTCTTCTTATATTGAGTAGGTGATTCAGAACAAGATATTTTATCATTGCTGATCTCAGTTCAGTTCCTAAAAAATGGGATAGCAATACATATTTTACAAGTCAACACAAATATTAAATGAGAAAAAGTAAAAAAAAAGAAAAATAAGAAATGCCCAGCTTAATGCCTTGTATAAGGCTCAGTACATATCACACGGCACTAGGGATAGTTTCCCCAATAACAAGTCCTTGGAACTTTGTCCTTCTCACATCTTTGACATATATTTCTCATCATTTGCCCAGATTAGGTGATAGCTACTTAGACAGGTTATGCAGAGTGAACTCAATGGAAACTGCCACAAGAAGAGTGAAGAGAAGGACCACAAATAAACTGGTACTGTACTGCTTCAAACAATATGGTTAAACTTTAGAGTGCTAAAAACTATCAGCAACACTTAGAGTAATTTAAAAGGAATCGGTATGTCAGGCAAAATTTAAATAACAACTACAAGCATAGAAAGCAGTCATGCAAAGACAGAAACTAAGAAAGGGGTCTACAGTCTGAAATTGGCACCACCATTCTTACCTGTAATAATTGCCATCAGTTTGTAAATTCATTTCAGGTCTTCTGTTTGACAATGTGCTATGCCTACCCCCCAAATTCATATGATGAAGCCATAACCTCCAATGTGATAGTATTTAGAGGCAGGGACATTGGGAAGTAATTAGGTTTAGATGAGGATATTATTGTCTTTATAAGAAGAGGAACAAACCAAAGTACACATGCGAGCTCTCTCTTACTCTGCCGTGTGATAATACAGTGAGAAGGCTGCCATCTGTAGGCCAAGAAAAGGGCCTTCACCAAGAGACAAATCTGCTGGCACCATGATCTTAGACTTCCCAGCCTCCAGAACTGTAAAAAATAATTGCCTGTTGCTTAAGCCCTCCAGTCTATGGAATTTCATTATAGCAGGCTGAGCTGACTAAGACACAATGGAAGAGCTCATTTAAAACTACACCCTCTCACTGGACCCCTTCCACAACCAGGCATATTGTGCCAGCACCTTGGGGCCTGCCCTGGGATCTGGGGCATGGAGAAGGAGACTGGACCCTCCTTCCACAACCAGGTACATTGTGCCAGCACCTTGGGGCCTGCCCTGGGACCTGGGATATGGAGAAGTGGACTGGATCCCCCTCCTACCACCAGGCTCACCACACCAGTGCCTTGGGGCCTGCCATAGACCTGAGGCATGGAGAAGGGGACTGGACCCCCCTCCCACAACTAGGCACACCGTGCCAGCAACTCAGGACCTATTTGGGGGCCCAGGGCGTGGAACCAGGGATAAGACACTCTCCAAAGCCAGGCATACTGCCAGCACTATGGAGCAGGCCAAAAACGTTTCCTCCATGTGGGTGGCCCACCAGAGCCACCACGATAACCATGGCTGCCATGAAGGTAGCTAGATGCCACAACCACCGCACAGATTATCCATCCATCAGCCACTGGAGTGAGTTGACACAAGGAGAGTCAACAGCAGAGATAAAGAAAGGAGGAGGATGTCTGTCTCCACAGAGCCCATTTCATAGTGACAGAAGAGACATCTGCTCTATGATAGTATTGGTGGACCTGATCACACCTCTCAGCATTGGACAGATCATGTGGGCAGCAAATCAACAGAGTAACCATTATTCTTTCAGAGGTAGAGAAGAAATCTAGGTTGATGAGGGGGGTAAGGGGGATGAGGTGGGATTGGACAAGGGACATAAAGAATAATTACAATTTGTAACAATATATATGCTGGTAATATTGATTTGATCAAAACATCTCAATGTTGAACCCCCAAAATATGTATAATCAATTTTGATTCAATACAAAATAAAAATAAATAAATAAATAAACAATAAAATAAAATAAACAAATATGCAGTGATTGCCAGGATATATTTTTAAAGAAAAAGAGTAAAGTTCACAAAAAAATAAAAAATAAAAAACAAAAAAATAAAATAAACCTACACCCCCTCCCTCAACAACTAAATCTCCCCAAAATTTCTAGCTTCAACAACAAGTTCATGCTGACTTACCTGCTATCCTCGTTTTTGAAAAATTAAAGAAACCAAGTTGTGGATATCTGACAAATGTTGGGTTTGAATCAGTTGATTTTGTCTTTATATGCTATCAAGTAGAGATTTTGTGTATTTTGAGGTTCATTTGAGAAGAAACATATAGTGATGATCAAGGTGCCAGACATCCCCATTACTAGTTTCTGTCTTTTTTCTCTAGTTAAAACTATAAAGAGCAGGTTATATAAAATCAAATTGAACTATGAACTTGTAAATTTGAAAGGGAGAAATGTAACTAAAAGATATATGTATACCTCTAACTCCTATGAGTCATTCAATATTTTATTAGTTAATACCAATAAGAAGTACAGATTTTATGAGCATTTTATATATGCCAGAATGTATCTTAGATGACTTAATTTGGTTATGTTGGTTTCAAGTTATCTTCTTTCCATATTTTAGGTAATTTCTCACTAGAGAACTTATCCTCAGCAAGTTCTTGCAATACATGTTGATCATAATAGAAAATAAATATATGACGAGACAAAAGATAGGTTATTTAGAACCTTTGTCTACTTCTAAGCAAAGGAATATTATCTTCTCACTATTTATTAAATGTACATAATATACCAAATGTTTTGGTTAAAATAATGATGCATATTTGTATGTTTTATTTCTAAGTTTTTCATTTAACTTACCTCTTTTGAGATGTAATTCATTTTACCTGTTTTGAGTTGTAGTTCATTTTTCTAATTATCAATTACTTTCCTATTTATAAGACATTAATTTTAATTTCTTCTCTTTTATTAGTTTTCCTTTTATTTTAAGTTCATTTCACTTTGGGGAGCACTATGTAGGAGTAGATCATGGCATCTAACATATTAATTCTTTATTTTTTGGAAATGGGTGAGAAAAAAGAAGAGTAATAAATGTACAGTATATTTTGATGAATCATATATATTTACGTAGATAGAAAATAAGGCAATTTATTTCTTTCCAGGTGATGTATTTCTGATAGTAACTAGATGTGGTAACTATAATGTAGACTTCACAAAAGGACACATCATTGTATTTTCAATGAGTCTAGTGCTGCTATTCTCATAGGAAGGATCATTTCTTTTCTGTTTTTTTGTTTTGTTTTAACTTGGAAGTTATAAAGTAAAAAGTGCTATGGAAAAAATATAACAAGGAAAGAGAATAATGTGTGCTGGAGGGAGGGTTGAAATTTTAAATGGAGAGTCAGAAAAGTTCTCATCAAGAAGATAGCATGTAAGATAAACCCTGCAGGAAGTGAGTAAATCTTGGAAAAGAATATTCTAGACAGACAGAACAACTGGTATGAAGATCCTGAGGCAGGAGTGTTATTAGGGCTTTTGCAGAAAATGAAGAAAGCCAGTAAGGTGAAGACAAGGTTAAAAAGGTAATGGGTGGCCAAATTGTTCACAGATTTTCATACGCAGAAGGACAGAAATATCTCAAAACATATTACAAGGGTTACCCTGGCTGCTCTTTTGAGAATATAGTATAAGCACAAGAATGGAACCAGGGAGACCAATAAGCAGATTATTAAACAATTCAACAGAAACAGTGGCAGCTTTACCCAAGATAATAGCAATGGAACTGGTCAGAAGTGATTGGATTTTGGATATATTTTGAAGGTAAAATCAACAGGAATTGCTGATGCCTTGGATGTGCCGTGTGAGAGAAAGAGAAAAGTCTATGATTTCAAGTATTTTGGCCTGTGGGACTGGCAGGATAGAGTTGTCATTAATTGAGATGGAAAAGCCCATAGAAGAAGCAGGTTTCATGAGTGTAGATCAAGAATTTATTTTTGTATACATTAAGTTTGAGATGCGATCAGAC
Organism: Cynocephalus volans; assembly: GCF_027409185.1. Taxonomy (NCBI): domain Eukaryota; kingdom Metazoa; phylum Chordata; class Mammalia; order Dermoptera; family Cynocephalidae; genus Cynocephalus; species Cynocephalus volans. The sequence continues at coordinate 121,528,157 of NC_084468.1, forward strand.
AAACACAAGAATATGTTGAAGCAGAAGCTAGAAATATATAGCTTGAGTTCAGAAGATGTAAATATGCATGTTGTCATCATATGGATGGTATTTAAAACCATAAGATTAGGTTTGATCCTAAAGGGAGTAAGCGTAAATAAAGATGAAAAGAAATCCAATGTTCAAGCCCTGGCACATTCCAACTTAAAGAGTTTAGGAAAAAATCAGCAATATAAACTGAGAAGTAACTGTCAATGAGCAGGAGTGAAATTAATAGAGTGTGGTGCACTGGATGCCAAGTAAAAAGCGGAATTTCAAGCAGGCAAGACTGTATACCTTAAAATAAGTTGAATAACTAATTGCATCTAAAATAATTACATAATAACATCCCACCCTGTTATTTTAAGGACATTTAAGTATGCCTTGTAGTCTATGTAATAATAATTAATATTTTCACATAACTTATCATCACACATTATCAGGATTAAATATGAAATATTGGACAGCTGTGCTATTTACTGTATCACTGAAGTAATAAAATCATCAATTTATTTTTATGGCAAAGGTTCTGTACTTCTGCCTCTTTTGACTCATGAAACATGATCAGTCTGGCAGTACATTGTATTACGTGGAAAATAAATGGAGGGATGATCAAATTTTCTGCCATAATTAATATAAACTTTTTTTAAGTGCCCAAATGTATTTGCATTATGAGGGTACTTTTTAAAGTCTAAAAATCTCCATATACAAACCTATAAATTAGGAACGTTTGGGGGATTTATCAAGAAAATATGAATTACGCCATGACAGGATTTGCCAGACTCCTGAAAAAGTAGGCACCCGAGGTCCTCAAGCCAGAATATGGCGTTCATGGAACTATCTGGAAGGGCACCTACGGATGAAGGGGAGAAAACACATGCACAATTTTCTTATGAAGATCGTGGCTCTATAAAATACCAAAAAGCATGGTACTGATGTGTGAGAATATGCATAAAAGCACAAGTATATTAGCTTTTACTGGCCATTGTTATTATCATCACATAACACCATGTAAATCCTGACCCTGAGAAATAAGGCACATAAGATAAATAACTGCAGTGCGAGCCTCCGGCTTTAAGCCCATATTTGGAGAAGCCGCAGAGCCTGCCTCTCACAGGAAGCAGCCTGGCTGCGTGTCTGTGAGAAGTTTCCCATTCTGAGAACATCCGCCTCCTCAGACTCCTTCCCCGCCCCCTCCACGCTCTCACTTCTGAGCCCCACCTTGCTCCCTGGCCCCCTTCACAGCGAACATAAATCAGTTTCATCTGCTCTCTTGATTTTCTTTCGTCCCTTCCTCGTTCCATCTCTCGCTCTCCTGGTCTGTCTTTGTAAGTGGGTCTCAACCGCACCATATGGCAGCTGAGAGAAGGGGAGAGCAATTATCTGGCTCCGAACAAAAGGGACTGTGGTGTCACCGCGGCCCATGAATGCATGAGACACGGTCATGTATAGAGGGGCCTCCAGCCCTGACACTGGGGACTGAAGGAAGCTGACGGAGCTGCCTCCACACACGCAGAGAAAAGAGGGAGGACTCTGAGACATACTTAGACTCTCTCAGGGTTACTTTCCCACCTCCCCTTCTCTCCATTTTTGGTGGTATTTTTTTTTTGGGGGGGGAGGGTCTGTGCTCAAATCATATTAGTTTATTAATGAAAAAGAGTGTGTGGCAGAACAAGAAATTAAACCAACCTACTTTATTTACCCACTTTTAAATATCTCTAAACCACACATCAAGAATTACACTAGTATTTAAACATGTAAGGGGAAAACAGATAAATTTCAAGAAGACCATATCCTTTTTATTCCTTCTCCTAAAAAATAATTCTACACACTTGCACAAATTAAGTAACTCATGAAAGAACATTATCTAGATACAAGATACAAGCATTACCAAAAGAATTCTCTGTAATTATAATAAGTTAGGTACAGTTTCTAAGATTATGCCTTTTATTATTTATTGTTATTATGCTGTTCAAGAAAAGGGGTACCTTCTCAGTGTTTCACTTCTTCCCTATTTCTTTTTTTTTTTTTTTTTCTTGAAGCTGTACCTCTCTCCTTTGCCTGAATATGCATGATTTGTTTCAGTGGAGAATTTCTGCAAAGCAGACACAACATTTTTATTAGTGAAGTTAACACCAAGCTAGAAGAATAGTAAATTTAAGCTGTAAATGCACCAGCTTTCAGGAGACTCATTTATTCTGTTCCACGTGAAATAAAAGTCTACTACAGGGAAAGAGTTGAGTATGACTGTATACATTTATGAAGGAACATTTTATGCTTTATTGCTGTAGACTACGATTGGCCTTAGGGGTTGATGCTGATTTTATTTGACTCAAAATAAGAGTACAATAAAAGGTAAAGCAGGCATCTCCCAGCTCTCGGCCAACCACTCACCTATCCACCCACCCAACAGGGTATCTTGAATCACAAAATGCCAGGCCCCTGGGGTTATTTAAAGGAGCCTGAGTAGATTTCCAAATTCTGGTGTCTGTGACCTATTCCAGGTAGGCAACAATAACAGTTCCTCATGAAAATAAATCAATGGACATGTGTAGAGTACTTCAGCACTGCCACATACTTTTCTACCTAAATCTTTAAGAAGAGAGTGAAACTTATGTTGCTCAGCTCAACACATTGTCTACATTCATAACAGGGCTTCTCTTCAGAAACACTTTTATTATGAAGACACCTTCCCCCTCTCTTTTAGCTATAATGCTATTTAATGCCTGTCAATAATGAATGCAACTTTTAAAATTTCACATATGGTATTTTTTTTGGTGCAATGTAGTCTGATACTGATGGTTACCTGTCATTAGGTGAAAAAGCAAAATTACACTGGCTTTTTAATTATGCTCTTCATAAATTCTCTTTTAAAATAACCATAAATATCTGGTCTTATATGAAATATTCATTAAAATGAACAGAGCCAAGAACTAAGGGTGCCTGTGTTTAGCGAACACCAGGTTCTGAACCTTTCTGCAGCAGTACGAGTTATGTGGTACCTCATCTGCCAGAAAGACTTTTATAGAGAGGACCCTCTGTGGTACAAACAGAAAGCAAGAAACAAAGCAACTATTCAACCTTTTCTATTCACTGCAGCCACATCTGTTTACATGGCCTCTGCTCGATCCTGAAAGGTTTTGTCCTCCCACCTCCATTTTATTTTACACAGCAATGAACGGCTGGCAGCTTGGAAGACTTTTTTTTTTCCCTTAAGAGCCAGGAATTCAAATTTATTCTGTGAAATAGAAATCTGAAAAACAGGCTTACAGATCTCAGTTGGTCTTTTCTAGACTATCTAGTTTGAGTTCTAATGAGGGATAACTATAAACTCTCACAGTTTCATTAATTTTTAAATTAAATCTAACAAGCAAGGTAAGTCTCGTTAGGAGGTTAGCAGACTGTACTTTTTTCCCAGTTCTACTCATTACTAAATGTCAGTTTGCCTTCTTTTGACACGAAACTTGTACTTTACCTGCAAGTGAAGTTGTAAAAAATGCAAGTGCTATCCAGAAAATTTTTTTATTTTTTTATTCAGAAATCTCACTATAAGAATACCTTATATAATAGATTATATTTTTTATGACACTTTACATTTTACAAAGTCATTTTACACACATTAGCTCATCAGATCTTCGAAGAAACCTTAGAAAGGCAGGGAAGATAACATTATTACTATTTTACAAAAAAAAGAATGTAAAACGAAAGCTCATGGAAATAGCATGGGATTCCCTTCAGATCACAGACTGTAGTTTGAAATCCTAGTGGCACAAAAGCCAGGCTGCCTTCTATTGTGTTGTATACATACGATAACACCTTATGCATGCCATTATTTTAAGAATGAGTTATGAGCGTGATCTTGCTAATCTTCCTTGTATTTCTAAATTTCTGTGGTTTATGATCAGGTCCATGCTGAATGAAGTGTGAAAGAGATAAGTTCAAATTAACTATGCTTATATGTTGAAATATGAAGTCTAAAGGATTTACATCTTAAACATACTTATAAAAGTAGACATCAAGTGTACTTTTTCCTATTTTTATAGGATTTACTGAATTATGCCATGGAGTAAGCAATTCAGAGCAGAGGAGACCACAAGAGGACCTTTAAATAATAATCACATAATCAAAAATCAAAAGGATTTGGGTTTGATACTAATTCTACTGAATCAGTAGAATCATGTTAATTGGATGACCTAGTCTGTATGTATAACTCAGCTTTGACAAGGAAAAATAGTAAGTCAGTGCCATACAATTTTTGTGCAAATGGCAAATTGTACAGCACTATACCAATATTAGTGACTGCCACTAGCTTTGGTTGTTTCTAAATTGCTAAACAATTGATTTTAAACATACAAACAAAACTTTGAAATACTTGAAAACTAAATACCGAAATCTAGTCATAGTAACAAGAGTAACTTGCAGAAGAAATTCTAAAAGTATGCTACTTACTTGCCACCTGTTAGTTTATGTGAAAGTAGGAGGGTGAATGAGAGAAAAAATAAATAAAAGCTCATCACTGTCCAATGATAGTAGTGTACAAGCTAAAGAGCTTGTGTACAGATGTGCTACCACCATATTTCTCATCCCATATTTTAGCCAATAAATATTTCGTGAATGAAAGAATAGCTATAGCTCAGAAAACTTTTTAAAAATCAGACACAGGTCAGAACTGGGTAATTTCAGAAATAAATATTAGCGAAGAAATTTTAGCAAAGAAGAGGATTGCAAGACATCTCCGAATGAGAAGCAGCAAGGTGGCAGGCATATCTATTCATTTTTAATTATTTTTATTATTTATCAGAAGTGACATGTAAATAACTTGAGTAAATTGATTTTAAAAAATAAAAAATCTTGTAAAGTTGAAAATGTATGACTATTCTTTAGAAGCCACAAAACACAGTTTATACAAAGAAAAGAGAATTTCAAATCCTGCTCATAGTCAAGCACAGTATGTAAAAAAAGATGGAAAAATAAACTGTGAACTAAAAGTCACATTTTTTTCTTTCATTCAAAAAAAAAACAATTCTCTGAGAAAACATCAAATATAACTTTTTAAAAAAGCTTAAAGGCACAGAAATAAGTGACATTGATGGGTAATTGTGTGTTGTCAAACTGGAATTCAAAACCATGTCTAAATTTTTAGGAGTTAAAAGAAAAAATAACAACAAAGAAAATTGGTATTTCCTGAACTTAAGGACTAGCCTGAGTAGGACATATGGTTTCATTTTGAGGTCTCTAGTTTCTTATGAAAATGTTACTATTTCTGTAGGCATCTTCATTTAAGGGATTGGAAAAATAACTAATTAAATCAGGGTTAGTTCAGCTAATTTTGATTTCATATTATCATTCAGTGTTTACATTTTTGCATTTTTACGTAGTAAATTACAGGATGATTTGAAAAAAGTTCTAAAAAGAAAAAAATAGAGCACTTAAAAACTGCATTGTCTGATATCCATCTCAAAGAGCATGTGTTTAAAAAATTATACATCTTCCTGTATTTAATTGCTGATATACTCAAAAAGTTATGGCACATATTTAAGACAGTATTTGTTTAAAAAATTATATGTGTTTTAAAAATTATACATCTTCCTGTATTTAATTGCTGATATACTCAAAAAGTTATGGCACATATTTAAGACAGTATTTGTTCTATGATGAATTCAAATGACTAAGCAAAGTACAAGTTCAACATTTGTCAAAGTAAGTAGAATTTTGAAGGTTGTACTTAAGTTTTTCTTTTTATTAAAAAGTCTATAGCCCACCCTAACATGATCTTTTAAATCCAGAGCCATCTCATCCCATTTGTTAAATAGCTACACGTCAGAAAACACTGAGCTACACTGAATACACAAACATGTATATGACATTGTACTTTTCTACTACAATGGTCCATTTGGTATAAAAGTTAGGTAATTATTTAATGGTCCATCGGTATGAAGGTTATAAATTATTATATACAATAGTAATTTCTACAACAGAACCTGTATAGTGCTGTGTAGTAGAGGTACACACAAAATACAAAGGGAAATCTTTATCCTTTTTCAGGATAAAGCTTCAAAGTGTTAAGCTATATTTTAAAAGCAGATCAAAGAATTGTTTGGGTCCCATTCAGAAGCAGATCTTTCCAAGAGTAATGTTCCATATTGTTTTCTTTTGGCCATCACATGTATGTGGTATGGGGAATGTGTGTGTGTGTGTGTTTGCCCAGAAACTACCAGGCCAATGTCTATTTTCTTTAATTTAAATAAATTAACTCTGGTTATAGAGTCAAAGTGAGCACCCCACAATCCCCCCTTGCACTTCCCAGCCCATTAGGAATCACATTTGTCAAAATAAGAGAACTCTTTGCAGTCATATTCTCTGAGGTTAACTCAATGAAAAATTTAGTAATTTGCTAAACTTTCCTCTCCTAAAGATATTCTGGTTCCAAGCTTGTTTCAGCTGGACCTTGAAGTAAAAAATACTTTCCCTATAGTACAGTAATTTTCCCAGAATAAAAAAGTACAGAGTTAGTACTGTAAAAGAGAAAATCTTGGTGAGACATACTCAAAGATGCAAAAGGCAAAGAGAGAAGGAATGACAAAAATAATTACAGTTGTTCCCATTACCTCCCAGATTTTCACTTTCTCTTTATTTCTAAGGCTTACTAAGTAAGGTCAAATTCTTTGAATAGGCTATTTGTTCAAATGAGGCCACCATAAAACAAGCTGTCTTGAATAGTAATTGGGATAAAAGTGTTTGGTTTAATTTGTTTCTTAAAATATATGCTTATCTTCCACTGAATGAAGTGGTTTTGAATCTTTTCCTATATTAAAGGGGAAAGACCAAACTCCACCTCAATATGTATAGTGAATTAAATGCTAATACAGCCTTCACAAGATGGACTATAGACTTTCACTAGTGAAAGGAAGCCCCTCACCTTATATCTTATAAGCCAGTAACAAGAAGACATAAGCTAAAATAAAATTTTAAAAAACTGATTGTGGTGTATTCACATACATGATTGGTCTTGTTTACATTTTTTGATAAAGTTTTCAAAAAGCAGTTATGTATTGCTGACAATTCCTTAAGATATTCTTTTCCTTTTTTTTTTTTTTTTTTTTTTACAAATGAGTACTCATCTAGTTCTATTAGAAAATGGCAAAACATGGAACCCTTCCTGTGAAAATAATGATGTTCAGCTCATAACAAGCTCATAAACAAGCTTTGTGTTAATGTACTTTCCCCTTTGTGGCTCTTTCTCATTAAGTCATCTTTAGTGGGGTACAACTAATAGGGGTCTCCTATTAAAAAGCTCGTCTGCTCCTGATGTGGTCATGCGGGTCTGTTCTCCAGATACAACATATGCTGTAGCTACCTCCATTTCTATTTACCTTTGCGGCATTTGTTCCTCTTGATCCTGAGATCCTCAGAAAAAGAAAGGAATGTTCTGGGATTTTACGGTAGAATGCCATTTGCTTTTTAAGTTGGCAGCTACCAAACACTATGTCTAGACTTGCTTCCTCTGGGTTATTTCTTACTAATTAGCTTGCCTTTGTGTGTGAATTCTTTTCTACATATGGCACTCACAGTATTTTGAAAAGTGCAACACACACATGCAAATGGTTGTGAATCCAACATTCATTAAACTTGCTTATCAAGAGCATGGAGGTTTAAAAATATAATAGAGCTGTTTGTATAAACTCTAAGGCATTTATAAATAGTAAGCTTCTCCTCCAGGTTTATTTGAGGATTATGTTTTTATGTTGTAAAAGTTATCAAACACAAAAACTGGTTTAGAATGTTTGCCTGAGAAATTGACAAGCTCCTTAAGGTGTTGCATGGGATGGAGCTTCCGATGAAGAGTGTATTATTTCGTTTCTGTTGCTTATAACAGAATATATGAAACTGTAATTTACAAATAAATAGATTTTATTTCTTACAGTTTAGAGGCTGGGAAGTCCAAAGTCCAGGGAATACATCTGGTGAGGGCTTTGTTAGCAGTGGTTCTACAGTAATGCTGGGTACCACATGATGAAATGACTGAGCAAGAGAGAACTAAGCTTCTCATTTGCTTCCCTCTTAGTGTCACCAGAACCACACCCATGAATGAATCAATCCACTCACAAGGGTACAGTCCTCACAATCCAGTCACCTCTTAAAAGCCCCACCATTCAATTACCATACTAAGATTTCCCACCTGCAACGGTTACGGTGGGGATTAAGTTTCTAATACATGAAACTTTGGAGGACACATTCAACCCATATCAAAGAGAATAGAGGCTATTGATAAGAAATGAGAATGAAGTGTCATGTGGATTTCTTCAAGAGGCAGAAGAGTTACACTTCTGCTTTGTTCCAAAGGACAAGAAAATTATTAGAGTGATTTTATAGAGGTCAGCTCTTCTCTGAAAATAAAGGAAAATACTAGAAGTTCAGCAAGAGAGGATGATGAACTATCACTGGGAGAAAGAGTAAATTGGCCAACTTGATAGACATGTAATTGGAACAGTAGTATACTGGTAATAGTCATCCTCCCTGTGAATCCTTACCTGAACTCCCATGAAACCTTGAGGACTCTTCCTACCTGATCCTATAGAATGCTAAAGTCTGATATAAACTTCTATTGTGATACTTAACTATATTGTTTTGTCCGTTGCTGTTATTTTTTCATCTTTCTCAGGAGACTAGTATAAAACCTAATGCATAATAGGTCTTCCAAAATTTCTTAAATTAGAAAAATCAAGTGTATCTATATAGGTTGCAATAGTATACTTTCCCATATAAGTTTTATTCCTATATTCCTTCTCTTATAGAAGATACACTGGAAAAAATTAAAATCCAATTATGATTTGCACAGATAATCTAGAAAATTGGGGAGAAGTGAAAGACATGACCTTTGGGCTAGACTCTCAGTTTGCCTCCCTTAAGAAGGAGCAATAGGAAACTAATAACTGTGACTATCACGAATCTTATTGTTTGGAACCCATTAAGAAGAAGGTTAGAATTTTACAACAGGAATTAGGAGATTTGGGCAGACTAGAGGCAGTATAGCCCCCAAACTTTGAATTGATCACTACTACTAATGGTTCAGAGTTAAGCAAACTTAATGAACAGAGACCAAGTAGATGCAATTTAACTGAGCTATACATACAACTGAATGTCCTTGACACATGTGAGTAGGATTGGAAACCTGATGGATGTATTTTACTACAACATAATCAAAAGAATTAGTATATCTAAACCTCCGCAACTCAGTACAGCTTTTGGGTTAATTTCATTAGTTTGATAAATTTTATTCAGCAGCTAAAATCATGCCTACTCATATGCGTACAACCAATAAAAATTTTTATGGCTGTTTTCTTAGATAAAAGAATGAGATTGTAAATCAAATAGTTATAAGTATACCAATAAGGTAAAATATATGTGCACTGTATATGAACTGACTTAGTGATTAAGATAATAGGTGATGTAGGTAACAGTGGGAATTTTGGCTTGGTACATGCTCATAAACCAATAAAGGATTCTTTTATATTACTCTTTTGCTGTCATGAGTGCTGATATTGCTGTTCTGGGATGAACTGGAAAGTAGGGTCTAAAAGTCCTTAAGCCATTGGAAAAAATGGCTTTTTCAACATTGTTGAAAAGCCATTTCAACATTGTTGAAAAGTCCTTAAGCCAACCTAGTTGGTAATTTGATCAGCAGCATTTATCTTTCAAATGCCAAACTCAACAGCAATATGGTCCATAGGAAATGAATGGGAAGTTTTGAGTGAAACAAATACATTCAGAAAGAAAGCAGGTCACTCTAGAATCTTTGTCCTCTTCATTTGGCTATTTGAACTACCTTTTTTTCATATTCTGTAGGGACAAGGATAGCAGCCATGAGCCTGTGAGCCCTTTCTTCCCTTAGCCAACATTAGAAGGCAAGATGAGGAAATACACTTTAATTAGATTTGCCAGAAAGTTTTAATTTAGAACACATAAGCCCTCTCATTTAAAACATATGCAGCTTAACCCTCGATTTGCCAGGGAAAAGTCAGAACCACTTACCATCTGGGTCTAATAAACACTTTTTATTTGTTTTTTAAAATGTTTTAAGTCTTCTACAAGTAATTGCAAATTTTTTAATTAAAATTTTAATTCAATTTTAATTTAAAAAATTAACTAAAATTTAGTCATAGCAAATTTGTTTATGCTAAGTAAAGTTTAGCACAAAACATCATAAAATATATGTAAAATAATAAACATCTGTCTAGTAAAATGGGATGGTCAAGGTTTTTGTCAAAAACTTTCTATTATGAGATCCTTCCTGTTGATTGAATAACTTCATGAGAGAGCCCTATTACTGTTTGCTCTTAAAAATATATAGTCTTTACTAATCAATTTTGAGTTTGAAAAAAATTTTTGTAAGGTATCATCAATCTGAAGATTCATAGTCTTGAGATTTTGCTTATATGGTCAGTTTCATCTCCATCTAGTCCATAGTGCTAGTATCTGTCTCTTTGTACTCATCTTCCTATTTATCTAATTATTGTGAAATGTCTTCTGCTCTTTGCTAACATAGGCAGAAAAACAAAAATTCAAAATTTGCACTGTGTTCAATAAAAGCTAAAGCAGACTACAAATATGGTGACAGAATTTTTTATGGTTTCTTTCTTGAAATATGACACATTACTTTGGAAAACACAATAATAAAGCTGAAGGATAACAATTTACTTCCCTTTTACATCATTCTTTAGATGATTTCATCATTTTTTAATTCTTATTTTTCAGAGGTTTTTTTAGCATAGTTGAAAATAACTGATGAATAATAAAAAGTAAGGATAAAATAATTCCAAGGACTACAAAATAGCAAAATGTTCCATGTATATGAAAAAAATAGATCATTAAAATATCACAATATATCTTTTTTAAAAAAATAAGTATCCATAGGATCCATACAGTAATTACAAAATGCAATGTTTTATTCTGTTAAAAAATTTTCTCTTTGAACTTTGGAAAACTTTTTAAAAGATTAAGAGTCATAAAATACCAAACCTCACAAAATTCTCAAAAAGGAAATTCAAAAATTAAAATTGAGTCCAAGGACCCCTGATGTAATACTCAGAGGGAAAGGAAAGAAGTGAAGAGGTCATAAAGATACATGTGTCAATAGACAGTGAAAAAGTCAAAGACTGTGTGCTGAATTTACCTGCTAGGATGGCCTGAAACTCTGAAGGGAAAGTCAACTTCTACATGAAATAAATAAAATGGGAATGTAATAAATAAATTGCATGTGCGCAAACCAATTGTGATTTCAATACGTTTTAAAAGCCTCAGTTGCTGAAAATAAGTAATCTAACCATTTGGTGTTAAGTAAAGAAGAGCTTCTATAAAGAGTCTTATTTTAGTGTAAATCATTACGGAGGCTCCACATAAATCCAATTCTGAACTACTTTAAGTTTTACCCATCTTGGATTTACTTAGAATGGTAAACTTCTGTGAGGTTGGTGATCTGAGGGATCTAGGTATTACAAAGATCTCAGAGATCTGAGGGTGGTACTGTGATCTGAGGGATACCAAGCAGAATTCCTTGTCAAAACTTCCTCCTTACACCACATTTCTTGTAATATTAACTGGTATGTCATCACTACCAAGCAGTTTAATTATTTGGTTATAGAAACAGTTAAAATTCAGGTATGTAAGAAGGGATAATTCAATGTGCATTAATTTTAGTTTTCTTTCTTTTCTTTCATATTTCATGTTCCAAGAGATAATTTGAGATTAGTACTTTGAGAAAATAGATGTTTTTGTTGGCTTGGAAGCAGAAACATACCATTTTGAAGGATGGAGCAATGGCATCTGGAGTGATTCTGTATCCACTCAGAGGACAGCGTGAGAGTAGTTAATGCCCAGAGGGAAGAGCTGTTTGGAAAAGGAGTGTTTCACAAAGAGGTTGCCAATAGCAAACTTCACCACATTTTTGGTTGCTCCAGTGATTTGGTTTTCTCAGTGACTAGTAGGCATGACTTGCGAATACAAATAATTCTCCAAAATTCTGTGCATATATACCACAGAGAGAATTCTGAGAGCACAGCAGCGATGTGTTCTTCAGTTGCAACAAAAGCTTCAATCTTTTCAACGAAGTCCAGACAAAAAGAAAACATTAGGCTTTAATGCTTGCTTTGTTTTCTCTCTACATTCAAGAATGAGAAGGGGGCAGGAGGACAAGAAGGAGGAAGGGGAGAAGGAGAGAAAAGGTAAAGGAAGGAGGAGATGGTGACGGAGGAGGAAAGGAAGGAAGGAAGGAAGGAGACTTTTAAAAAATATATTTGAAACAAACTTCAGGGAACTTAGAAAATATAGATGTCATTTTGCACTGCCAGTCAGATATACATAATGATATTGCTGCCAGCATCCTGTGGAAATCATAGAGGGATCACTTGACAGATTGAGGATAAAGCCAACAGTAGGACGATTGTGTATTTGGGTTTAGTTCACATGATACATTCATCTTGAACAGCAGGGGGTAAATTTTCTAAATAGGTCACTGGGGATCCACACAAATCCCATTAGCTGGTAATAGGATTTGTGTGCATAAATTCTCTTGCCCTGAAAATTTAGATTTTGGTGTTTAATTTTCCATATGACCTGCATACCCATTAGTGTAAATTAGAAAGAGTTTCTCTGGGAAATTTTACATAGTTTTTTTTTTTTTTCTTTCTTTCTTTTGTTTATTCTTTTCTAAAAAGACATTCTTCAAAGGTTAATCTTTAAAAAATTCTTAAGTGTCTGAAAACATCTGAGGGGGGATTACATAGAAGAGAAAATCCTGAAATACAGTTATTCATGTTTTCCTCGGCCTATTGGGAAAGGCTCTAAAGGAAAAAAGTAATTCAGCTTTCACTATCCTTTTAAACTATTAAAACTAGCGATATTATATTAATCTATTCTTAAAATACTCTGTTATTTATTTTTTTAAACAATAGAGTCAACATATTTTCTGTTTGCCCACAGTGGGTATCCAAGATAATCTTATCGATTTGAATTTTCATGGGGAAAAATAAAGTCTGTCTTTGAGTCCAAAGGCCAACTGAGGATCATGAACTTCTCAAGAAATGATGGTCACAAGAATCAGCTTCAACTTCTTAGCTAGCTCCTATAAACTTAGGAGAGGAATACAAGATATTCAATTACAATTAGAAAAAATAAACTTGACAGGCTTCTGTGAATGTTGTTTTGATTTTCAGGTTCATTTGAATTTAAAATCAAAGTAAAATCCGAGGGGTTTATCCTTTGAGCATGGACATGCAGAATAGGGGTGGTGGGGACAGGGATTATATGTGCCTTGGATCATTTGGTTGAGTTTCACACAGTTCCATCTGACATAATAATAAATTCCTTGTTATTTATGGTATATAAATACATTTGGTCACATGAGGGTACTTTAAAAAGTTCATGGAAAGATTTATATTATCTTTTAATTCTATTTTTCTGCGAACTTTTTGAAATACATGTGTAGTGGTGGCCATGAAATACAATGTCACTTATTTAAACAAATGTAAGGAGGATGTAATAAGGATAAACACACTATGGGATACACATCTGGTTAGAAAAAAGAAAGGAGACTGCCATTTACTGATTCCCTATACTTGTTAAATGCTCTCAGATAAGTTTTTCCCATTTATTCCTTCTAATAAATTGAAAACATAGATATTATACACATTTTGACAATGGAAGACAAAGGTGTTTGGAAAACTTATCTTTCCCAAGGGATAGAGTTTGGATATGTTGTCCCCACCAAAACTCATGTGGAAATCTGATCCCCAATGTGGCAGTGTTAGAAACTGATTGAGTCATGGGGACAGATCCTCATGAATGGATTAATGCTCTCATAGGTAGGGGGAGTAATGAGTGATTTCTTGCTCTATTAGTTCCCCCAAGAGCTAGTTGTTTAAAAAGACCCTGGCACCTCCTCTCTCTCTCTCTCTCTCTCTCTTTCTCTCTCTTGCTTCCTCTCACCAAGTGATCTGCTTGTACCATCAGCTGCCTGCCACTTTCTGCCATGAGTAGAAGCAGCCTGAGGCCCGTGCCAGTTGCAGCTGTCCCAGAATCATAAGCCAAATAAACCTCTTTTATTTATAAACTACCCAGTCTCAGGTATTTCTGTTATACCAACACAAAACGCACTAATACACCAAGCTTACACAGTTAGTTGATGTCTAGCTTCAGAAACTTGGTTCTGCCTGGTTCCAAAGACACTACCATGCTCATCCAATGGTATAATTTAGTCAGTCTTACCCATTCTAATTTGTATCATCCCAAGAAGTGTGATTGACAATACAATGACAAATTTTAAGTACTTTTTTTGTTTTAGTGAATATACATTTGGATAACTTAAACACTGGATTTAAACCTCAAAGTAGTGTGGGTGTAAGGAATTGTACAAGGAAAGTCAAATATTCCCATACATGGGTTTTACATTCTTTTAGCTTAAAAAGAACTATATATTTTCTCCACTATTATTCCAACATGAATATCTTGTAACTAAAGTCAAAAAAAGAGAATCTGCAGATTGATTAGGGGAGTGACGACGTAGAGAGAATAGAGAGACAAATAGAAAAAGAGACCAAGGGGAAAGTGGCCTGTAGAGTTTGGCACTGCCCTCACTCCCATGGCATCAAAAGATGTGACTGATTATGGAGGGGCAGTTAACTATTGCTATAATAATCCTGCATAACCTATAGCCAGAAATTCTCAGCAGCACACAAAATAATAATTGATACAGCTCATGCATCTATGGGATATCTTGGAGATGGTTAACCTAGATGGACACAGCTCTTCACAAATCTGTCATGTCCCTTAGACAAACTGGATATCCAAGGCAAGTTCTTCTCATGGCAATGGCAAAAGATAAGAAAGCAACTTGAAAGCTGCAAGGCTTCTTAAGGCATAGAATCAGAGTTGGCACACCATCATATCTGCCATATTCTATTTGCCAAAGCAAGTCACATGGCCAAATCCAAAGTCAGAGGAAATGAAATATAGCACATGTCTATAGTGGGAGGAAGTATAAAGTCACATGTCAACAGGCAGGCATACTAGAACAGGTCATTAATGCAGTCATAGTCAGCATAATCTTCAACTGGAGAGAAAACACTCTGAGGAGCTGTCTGACTCCAGGTCAGAAATTTGAATGATTTATCAGTTGGGTGGGTATAGCCTGTTGGGTTTTAATGCCCTCTGTTAAAACTCAAATGCCAATGGATTGAGGAATCTTCAGCCAACTGCAATAATAGAGAGTTTATAAGACATAAGAGGTACTGAGGCAGTTGCCATGCTACCTAAAAGATTAAGAGATAAATGACATCTTGGACAAAGGGAGTTTTCAACACCTATATCTCAGATGTTACCCTCTCCTTTTTTTTTTTTAATCAGAAAAGAAATTTGAAATGACTGAAGTAGAGAACAATTAATATCCTATTAATTTAAACCTTTTCTATGTCCCTAGGCTTTTCACTTGGTAAAATAGCTATAATAACTTACAACTAAAACTTCACATTCATACTGTTTGAATTTTTATGAATAGCCTCACATTTATTATCTCAATCTGTTATCTCAATTGATTCTAAATAATTCCATTATATGAGAAACCTTAAAATTAATCACACCAAATTACAGATGAATCTGCTCAGGTAAGGTCACTTCACTAGTTCTAGAATTGTTCAAAACCATAAGTTCTTCATCTCCCCTTCACTCTCATTTTCCCTCTCCTCTGAATCCTTTCTGCTTTTCCACATTTCATCTCTCTCACTAATTCTAAAAACTACCCTATACAATTGGCCCTCAGTTTCCAAATGGTATTGCCTGGCCACCTTCCTACCGTACCTACCTCTACTTGGGAGGAAGAGAGCAAACAAGAGCTGGAATTAAAGCAGAAATAGTGGTATTGAATATACACCTGCTCTCATCTGGCCAGGGCTTTGGGCCCTCTGTGAATCTCTGGTAATAAGACTTCCCAAAGAACTTAACTTTGCTCCATGTGCAAAAACAGAAAGCAATTGGCTCAGTTTCTCCTGGAGTAGTAAGGAAAAACAAAAATGAAAACAAAACCTGGCAGCAGGTATGTGTGCATATGGGGGGTGAAGTATGTGTTGGAAATCAAGTGGAGGCTATTTTTTCAAATACTAAGATATAGAATGATGGTAGGTGTTCCTGTCTGACTGTTTCTTCTGCATCATATATGGCAAATCTGTTTATTTGACACATGACCACATCAACATCTTGGTCTTAGACATTGTCTACCTCTCAAAATGGGCCAGCAAGAGGTTAATTGGGTGTCTCTTTATTAGCCAATATTCATACCATCTTTTTTAAAAAAACACTAGTGGCCGTGAGAGCTCATAATTCATAGCTTCAGGGGGTATGGACATGAGCTCTTTGCAAATATTGCTGCTTTTGTTAGAGTTGGACTTGAAGTTATTTTTAAGAAACTGACATTATTAACCTGTGTCTGAAGCCACCACCAGTCTAGCATTCTGGATTGGTGGGCGGCATGAATGACTTTCACATGTGATGTCATACTCTTTCGAAGAGGTGTGGTTTTTGCATTGTCAATGAATAAACAGAATAGTAGCTTGTGTTTCACAATTTTTGCACGTTTTCTTGTGCTTCTAAGATTTCTATTTCATTCCTGATGAATATAATTTGAGTTCCCCTGGGAAGTTATAGAGAGGAATTACCTCCTTATCTTCCCATCTGTTATTGTTATGGAGGGCTGTTAGGTATATGTCCACATGTGTGTGCCTGTTGTAAATGGGTCTCTCTAAATTACTTCATTATGTAGTTGAAGCAAACTTAATGAACAAAAAAATTTTTTAAAGTATTGGTTATTATGAGGTCTTTAAGAGAATTTATGACAACAAAATCAGCATGCGTTCTGAGAATAAATTTTCTAGAATGAAAATATTTTCATTAATGTGGAATTTTACATTTTTCTTGCAAGTGTATCTTTGTGTGACCTTTCTTAAAAAATGCACACTTTACCACAGAACACATACATTTACTAAAGGTGTGAATCATCTTAATTTTTTAGTAGCTCAAAGAAATTAAATCACTTTTCTAATGTCTTCTAATGAGAATAATGACAACCATTTGGCAAGCACTTATGATGTGACAAGTATACTATTAACTCATACTTGCTTTATTTCCTTGACTCCTTAAAACATGCTAAGATGTACATATTTATTATCGTTTGTATTTTGCAGATGAGTAAACTCTTATTTAGAGAGTTTGGGTGGATTTCCAAATGTTACACAGATAAAAAGAGGAAGAGCCAGGTTTAAAAACTAAGGTCATCTAATGTCAGAGGCCATTTTCTTAATCACTGTGTTTTACTGGACAAGAAACTTTAGAGTAATATGTCTGCAGAATTTACTTTTAATTTTTTTTTCCCATTCTAGGACAAGAAGTAGAAAGGTGGGTTGATACTGGGGGAGTTGCTCTCACAAAACACAAGATAAAAAAACAATATCATAAGTAAAAATGTATGAAGAAAAAGTTTTCTTTTTTCCAGCTATCTGAACACTCTCCGGTGTGTTTCCAACTGTATGGTAAAAACATCAGCATCATCTGTTAGGAAAGAGAAACCATATTGCAAGGAAAATGTCATTTCATTGATGTCATGGAAATCTATTATTCATAAAGCATCAGGGCTCAAGAACAATGGCCACACCAAGAGCAAGCTGCCTGATTGGCCGGGGAATTATAATAGCTTCTAATGTGATTAAGGTCTCTACCTAAAACAAAACAAAACATAACAAAAAAACATTATACCAGAGCCAAGGCTGAGCTGTCAGTTTGTAGAGATGGAGCCAACTGTGGGGCTATTCATTTGACAATGCACATGACAAAACTCAGCTCAGACCATAGGGGGCACATTTTCAGATGAGGCCTCACATATCTTATTATGTAGTAAGGGGATTTGTGGGAATCGAAGTCTTGTGCATGAAAAATCTACATTTAGGTGACCAATTTTTCACGTGACAGAGCAATTTATTGGATCGAAAACTGAATAAAATGGTGCAAATGTTCTGACAACATTCAGTTCCTTTTCTCTTATATCTCTATTTTGTCAAAAATGATACATTTATTGAATGGTAAACTAAGTCAAATGGTGAACTTTCCTTACAGAATGTAAAATAATGGTAAGATACTGAGCAAAATTTTAAAAATTACAAGTCGTCTACGTTTAGTGGAATTTCTTTGATTGGAAATAATAACATAAGTGCAAGAAGCCAGCACAGTCCCTGGAACATAACACAGAATCTTTAAATATTTCTTGAATCTGATGGAACAAGCTCCTTTAAAAGAGACTTAGTTTTAATTATTAAACTGCTGCTATCACACAGATGCTCTCCGGGTAGAACTGTATAACTTTGCTTTTCTTAGGGATGCTGGAACCAGGTTATTAAATATGCATGTTTTATTTATTTATTTTGTCTTGGAATTAGTAGCTGAAGACTTCTTAATTTCATAGTCATGGGCTGCTTCATTTCCTTTTCTCTCTTTAAGAATGTAGAGAAAAGAGATTTATTCAGAGGCATGTATTCTATGATGCCGTTTTGCTCACATTGAGTTGAATTTTTGCCAGGTGTTGTGTTAGATGCAATCACTGCTGGGGAGTCTGTGGGTGTTACTGAAAATTACTTGGACAGAAAAACAATATATTGGCTCAGTACAGGCTGAGCAAGTGATGATGCAGGGGCACGAGGGAGAACTTTGCAATATGTGGCAGTGGCTGGAATTCTTTCCGCACCATTTCCTACCAAAGCATCTCTACTCAGAGGTTTGTCACATTACAGTGACAATACCCAGGCAAAACTTCTTAGATTGATATCTTAGTTTAGAAATTTTCTTCTTACTTAGAACTTATCTAATCCATTAATTTTTAACAAGGTTTAAAGAATAGGCAGTCTCAGTTAAAAAAATGTGACAATCAATGTAATTTTTAAAAATTATCTAGAAATATAAAATCTTGATTAAAAAATTTAAAAAGAAATTTAAGAACTTCTAGCCAATAATAAAAATAGATGCCTAGAAGCTGTTTTTCTATTTTATTTATTCTACTGTTTTTTTTTTCCCTTCTATCACTTAGTATATGTCTCCTGCTTTTCTCCACATGGCTCATAAAAGGGCCATCTGTTCTTTAGCTGTCCCATCTACATCAATGACTTTCAAATCCTTTCCTTTAGTCATTCTCTCTCATCCTCAGTTCTGGTTCCTTAATCCTACTAGTCAGATAGAATTTCACATTTAGCTTGTGTGCTTACCTTTTATTTTATTTTCTCTTTCTATTTTTTTAATAATTTTTTTTTCAAAGACAAGCATATGTTGCTCTTATACATTGAGTTTTGGAAAAGCCTGGGTAGGCAAAGGTTAAGTGAAGGTAATTAAATGAAAGTAACGTTGTGGTCATCTGTAGAGCTGATGCAACTTTCTAGACAGTTTTATATATAAAAAATAAATAAGCAGTAAATAGATAATATGTCTCCTTAAGGCATCATTCTATAACAATGATTTCTCTTTGGTAAAAATTTCATAGGACCTGAATAGCAGAGTTAGAGATTCCTTGTTTGATCAAGGACCTTAATGTTTAGTATTCCAAACTGCTCATCAAGACAAAGCAGCCAGGTGATAACTTTATGTTATCTAAAGCAGTGAGTCTAAAGTCCTAGGTCACATAAATTTTATTATTACCTAAACTTTTCCAGTATTTTTATAATAAAAGTTTCCCAGTTTTCTCTAGGCAGATGTCCACATTTTCCATGCATTTTCTTAGACTTATTGCTTCCCAGTATGAGCTTGAGCTCTTACAAATAAATATTCATTCATTCATACATTTGTTCTTTCATTCTTTCTTTTAATACATATTTCTGAGCATTAAGTCTGTGCCGATTACTGTTCTAGGTACCAAAAATCTAATATTGAATACCACAAATTCCTGCCATCATCGAGCTAACAATCTACTGGATGAATATAAATAGATACAGATAGTAAACTAACAAAAGCAATAAAAAAGGTTTATGTTAGGTGGTGATAAGTTATTTGGATAAAAGTAGATTGGGAGTAGTTCCATTTTAAATAATAAAGTGAGATTGGCTAGATAAAAGCCTAAAAAATTAAGAGAGCATGCCATGAAGGTGTAAGGGGAAGACCTCATAACTCACACATCTCTCTTTTTGATACTGCTTTTGCTCATATTACTGTGCTATAAATATTCTTTGCTTGGGTATAACAAATAGAACAATCATAAGGCCTCATTTGGAAGTATGTACAGTTAAAACAATAAATTAGGCACAATATTGAAGTCATGTATTTCTTATATTGAAATTGGAATATAGTTGTAATTCTAGTTGACAAATTTTCCCACAATAATCTTATGACCAATATAGGGTAATATTATGAAAAATACTACTGGATTAGGGAGTCAAGCTAGTATCCGATCATGGCTACACTTCTTATTAGCTATGACAGCTTACAATCCATATTCTGGTTCTAAGTTTCTCTATTTTTTAAAATGATGGGAAATGCCAGGATGTGCTCTATAGCAATGTCTAGTTCTGGAATCATGTAATCTAAGATTCTGGAATTAAATTGTACAATTTAAGTGATTACTCTTCCTTAGAGAAAAGTAATGTTTCTAATGATCACTCACTTGGAAATTTACTATCCTAATCTTCTGAAAAAGCCAGAGACAAAACACCTTAGAAAGGGTATGTCCTTCAGTGCGAGGCAGAAAATTCCCACTAGAATTAAATATATCTCTCTTTTAACAATTATGGTAGGCAGAATTCTAAGAGGATCCACAATAGCCAATACCATTGTACAATCTCTTTTTGAGTGTAAACAGGACCAGTGAATATGATAGAATATCATTCCCATGCTTATGTTACTTTATATAACAAGGGGATGTAATTAAGGACCCTAATATGTTGACTTTGACTCAATAAAAAGACATACTATCCTGGATGTATCTGACCTATTCAGGTAAGACATTTAAAAGCAGGCATAGGCTTTTCCAGGGTTCAGAGAAGCCATGAAGAAGTAAGCTCCCATGAGTTCTCTGTCTGTAAGAAAATTAATTCTACCAACAATAGGAGGGGATTGGAAGTGGATTCTTTCCTAGTCAAGCCTTTGGATGAGCCTTAATTTCTGGCTGACACGTTGATTACAGTCTTGTGAGACCCTGAATAGAGGAACCAGCTCAGCTGTGCCTGGACTTCTGACCTTCTGACTCATGGAAACTGTGAGATACTAAATGATTTGTTTTAAGTTATTAAGTTTGTGGTCATTTATTATACAGCAAGAAAAAAATAACCTTGTATTAGATGTATTTCAATAGCAATGGAATTGCTACTGATGAGTCCATCTAATTTAAAGAAAAATGAGAATATATTAAAGACCAAAATCTCATTTATTCACACAAAAATAGATGAGATACTATTAATATTTTGTGAATTTTCTTGTAGGATATTTCTAAGCATACTTGCTTTTTCTTATACCAAGCACACCTGCCAACCACGCTGCCACCTTATGGCGTTTGTTCTAGCTGCAGAGAGCAGAGGGATAATGGTCTTCGGCAGATGTAAAGTTTCATCCTGGCCAGCCAGACTCCACTTGCCTGGTCCAACACCCAGCTTTGATGTTATTGGTCAGTTCTGTCACTGACATCTGTTTCCTACAGTATTCTAACTCGGGGCAGAAGCAACACATTTCTGACTGTCAAGACCAAAACTGAGGCATCAAAACTGAAATTTAGTGACATTCCATTAACATCCCAATTTTCACTCCCTTAAGCCTTTCAATGATTTTCTAAGCTCCCAGACTGTTGTGTTAAATCTCTCTCACTTTGATCCTGACTGATGTATAACAATGATTGAATTAATATTATGTTAATTAACTAAGTAGATAATTAATTAGATAATAGCTGTCTCATTTTATTAGAATTGATAATCATAAGTGAAGACATACAATTGAAAGTTTTTAACATTTGATGGTTTTAATTCATGTTGACACTTTCTCTGGCTTCACATTTGACTTGTGGAATCTCAAATTTTATTATATCTTATTTACTCTTTTCTCACCTGAAGGAATGCTTTGGGGACGAAAAGGTAAGTTAGAAGATTCTGGGATGTGTTTAAATAAAATTAGAGTAGTTCAGTCTAGAATTCTGTCACAGCTTCTCACTTCCCACATCCCACCTTACTTCGGACAGTAAGTAAACTAGGTAATTGACAACTAAAGTAAACTAGGTCTTAGAGATCCCTTTGGCCAATAAGCTAGTTTATTGCTGAGCACATATTATACACTCATTGGTCCTTTGGTTATTCTTTATTTTAGTGGGTTTTACAGATTTACAAGTAACAGTGCATCACTTAACATTGTATATGGAGCATTCACAAGTGAATAGACATACTTTTTACGCTTGAATAAAGAGACACATAAGCATTCCTCTTCTGAGACCCCTGAAACCATAACACGTAGGTGTGCAGATTTTCTCCTGCTCTTTCAGACTCCCATGGTTGTTGCACAATTTTCATGTAACTAATGCTATGAAAGCAATAATTCAAAACTTTATACTCAAATCAAATATTTATATGAACAAATAT
This sequence comes from Cynocephalus volans, assembly GCF_027409185.1. Lineage (NCBI taxonomy): Eukaryota > Metazoa > Chordata > Mammalia > Dermoptera > Cynocephalidae > Cynocephalus > Cynocephalus volans. The sequence continues at coordinate 121,550,806 of NC_084468.1, forward strand.
TCAATATACATCTCCAATTGTGCTTTAATTTAATTTCTGTACTCTGGCAGACTGAGAGGTATGGGTATGTATATTAATAGTCTTACAGCTCTCAAGGACTTTTCTAGCCTGTGTTGAGACAGGCTATCTCACCTCAACAGGCATATGAAGTGAAGGCTGTTGAAAGACCATCTCGTGGTACTGAATATAAAATCTGCTGGCTGACAGGGCAAAGCATAACCACTTAACTATTTCTTTTAAGCTCCATTTCCCCCCACAAAAGACTATTCTTTAGCTATGTAGTTCAATTCACCACAGTATAATAAGAATCTTTGATGTCTAAAGCTGGCTTAAATACAGTACAAAAATATAAAGTTTGTATGTGTAGACTGCGTTTGGTCAAACAGTAAATTATATGACTTGAATAGGGATCACCAAATTTAATACAGACATCTTTCCATCATGCCTAGAGTATAATTAATAAGAAAATCTAAAAGCTTTGCATCAAAACTTCTAGGAAAAAGATGAAGAATTTGCAATAATAGATGAAGGAAAATTTTATGTTTGTGTTGCTTTTCATCACATTCAATTAAATATCACTTTTACTGAAAAGGATACTTAAAAGAACACACAAGTAAATTCTACCCACGTATTTAGATAATTATTAACAGTGAAACACATCTTGGCATCTCTTAGCCAACACTTTTTCTTAAAAAAAAAAATCAATGCAATGTAGTTTCTGCTTTGCAAAAGATAATGTCAAGAGAATAAGACAAGCCATAGATGGAGGATATATTTACAAAAGCACATCTGAGGAAAGAATGTTATGCAAAATATACAAAGGCTTAAAATGCAACAATAAGAAAACTAACAGCCTAATTAAAAAATGGGCCAAAAATGTTAACAGACACCTCACCAAAAACGATATACAGATGATAAATAAGCATTTAAAAAAATACTCTACATCATATGTCATCAGAAAAGTGGAAACTAAAACAACAATGAGATACCACTATACACCTATTAGAATGGCTGAAATCCAAAACAGTGACAGCACCAAATGCTGATGAGGATGTCAAGCAACAAAAGCTCTCATTCATTACTGGTAGAAATGCAAACTGATACAGCCACTTTGGAAGACAGTGTGGTGATTTCTTACAAAAGTAAGCACATATGTCCAGCAATTGTGCTTCTTGGTATTTACCCAAAGGAATTGAAAACATGTCTAAACAAAAACTTGCACATGGATTTACAGCTGTTTTATTCATAATTGTCAAAAGTTGAAAGCAACCATGATGTCCTTCAGTAAATGAATAGATAATTATACTGTGGTATATCCAGAAAGTGGAATACTATTCAGAGCTAAAAAATAAATGAGGTATCAAGCCATGAAAAGTCATACAGAAACTTTACTAAGCAAAAGAAGCCAATCTTAAGAGGTTACATACTGTATGATTCCAACTATACTATATTCTCAAAAAAGCAAAACTATTAAGACACTGAAAAGATTATTGGTTAATAGGAGTGGGGTAGGGGAAGGGCTGAATAGATAGCACAGAGGATTTTTTGGCAAAGAAAATACTCTGTATGTTATATAATGATGAACACATCTCATTATATATTTGCCCAAACCCATAGAATGTACACCAAGAATGAACTCTAAAGTAAACTATGGACTTCGGGTAATTATGATTTGTCAATGTATGATCATCAATTATAACAAAAGTACCATTCTGGTGGAGGATGTTAAAAGTCTATGCATGTGTGGGGGCAGAGGGAAATATGGGAAATCTCTGTACCTTCCACTAAATTTTGCTAAAACTTCTTTTAAAGAAAAGTCTTTAAAAAAAAAAAAAGACAAGAAAATAAAAAATTTTAAAAATTTAATGCAGAGTAGGAAAACATTTTGTACAATGGTTTACATTTCACTATCTCATAAAAAGAAGTCTGAGACCTCATTTAAGAAATAGAAACATGGGTCTCTTTTCAGAAAAAAATAACTAAGAAATAATGTTAGGGTTACCATGTGAAGCAACTAGCTAAACATTAAGTACAGACTATGTGCTGCATTCTAATAAGGTTTGCATTTCTCCTAATTATCACACAAATATGCCCTGATTGGATATCTTAAAAAATATGATTGGGTCACATTAGACCCAATCAAAAAGCAGCCCATGGAGCTAGTAAATTCTATTATTTCTACTAGAGAAATAAGCATATGGTTATAACTTTCTGATGATAAGTAATAGAATGCTTATGTTTTTAACCTAAACAGAAACTTAGAAGTAATTCCATTTATTTATTTTTTAGTATTTTTTTAAAAAAATAATAAAAGCATGTGGTAAAAAATATCAAAAAGATTTTGTACTACCCCAACGTGATGTACAGATTCCAAACAATCCCTATCAAAATACCAATGACATTCTTTATAGAAATAGAAAAAACAATTCTTACATTCATATGGAACAACGAAAGATGCTGAATAGTCAAAGCAATCCTGAGCAGAATAAATTAATAAATAAAGCTGAGTGCATTACACCATCTGACTTCAGATTATACTACAAAGTTATAATAACAAAAACAGCGTGGTACTGGCTGGCTTAAAAACAGCCACATGTACCAATTGAACAGAATAGGAAACTCAGAAATAAATCCACATACTTATAGCTGATTGATCTTCAACAAAGGCATCAAGAACATACATTTTGGAAAAGGACAGCCCTTTCAGGAAATGGTGCTGGGAAAACTGAATATCCATATGTAGAAGAATGAAAGTAGACCCTAACATCTTTTCATATACCAAAATCCACTCAAAATGGGTTAAAGACTTCAATATAAGACCTGAAATTATAAAAATCCTAGAAGAAAATATAGGGTAAACACTTCAGGATGTAAGATTGGGCAAAGACTTTATAATTAAGACCCCAAAAGCTAGGCAACAAAAGAAAAAATAAACAAATGTGATTATATCAAACTAAAAAGCTTTTGCATAGCAAAGGAACCAATCAACAGAGTGAAAAGATAACCTACAGAATGTGAGAAAATATTTGCAAACTATGCATCCAACAAGGGATTAATTATCCAGAATATATGAGGAACTCAAACAACTAAATAATCCTAGTAACAAAAGTACAAAGGGGCTGAACAAACATTTCTTAAAAGAAGACATACAAATGGCCAACAGATACATAAAAAAAAGCTCAACATCACTAATCATCAGGGAAATGCAAATCAAAACCACGTTGAGATGTCATCTTACCCTACTTAGACTGGCTATTATCAAAAAGACAAAGAATAACAAATGCTGGAGAGGATGCAGAGAAAGGGGAACCCTTCTATACTGCTAATGAGACTGTAAATTAGTGCAGCTAGAATGGAAAACAGTGTGGAGGTTTTTCAAACAATAGATAGAGCTGCCATATGATCCAGCAATCCCACTACTGGGTATATAGCCAAAGGAAATGGAAATCATCATGTCAAAGGGATACCTACATTCCCATGTTTATCACAGCTCTATTTATAATAGCCAAGATATGGAACCAAACTAAATGCCCATCAATGGATGACTGGATAAGGAAAGTGTGGTATATATACACAATGGAATACTACTCAGCCATAAACAAGAATGAAATTCTTCTATTTGCAGAAACATGGATTAGCTTGGAGAAAATTATGTTAAGTGAAATAAGTCAGGCACAGAAAGAGAAATACTACATATCCTCACTCATAAGTGGGAGCTAAGAAAAAAAGAAAGAAAAAAAGAACAATCATTAGAATATGTTGAACTTTCAGAAGAAGAGAACAGAACTGTGGTTACTAGAGATGGGAAAGGATAAGGAGGAGGGGGTTAGAGAGAAATTGGTTAATGGACACAAAAAATGATTACATTTTGCAGTGATAAATATACTAAATACCTGATTTGATCATCACCTATTGTACACAAATACTGATAGTCAACTCTGTACCCCACAAATATGTATAATCAATTATGTTTCAATTAAAAAAAGATTTCAAACACACATTTACATGTTATTTACATATGTGTTTGTATGTGTATATATATATATACATACACATATATATAAAGAGAGAGAGAGAGAATTTGGAAGGCTTCTACAAGTGAAATGAGTGCCTAAAAACATATAGCTAATTCACAGGAAGCAAAAACTAGAAGCCTGGCTTCCTGATTTCCAGAGCAATAATCCTATATTTAAATAAAAGACCAGATGCAAAAATTTTCTTGTTGTGATAAAAATTAATCAAAATTAACAATTTTTATTGTCTTAAATTTTATTCAAAATAGGGCCGGCCCCATGGCTCACTCAGGAGAGTGTGGAGCTGGTAGTGCCAAGGCTTCAGGTTCGGATCCTATATAGGGATGGCCAGTGCGCTCACTGGCTGAGCATTGCACAGACCACACCATACTGAGAGTTGCAATCCCTTTACCAGTCAAAAAAAAATTTTATTTAAAATATTTAAACATTTCCTTGTACATATTTGTAGGGTACAGTGTGTTGTTTCAATGTATGCATATACTACCCAATGATTCACTTAGGGTAGATAGCACAGTTTTGCACCCAGTAGTCTCCCCCCACCCCCTACTCCCAGCTTCTGGTAACCATTATTCTACTCTCTGAGACACTTTTTTTTTTTTTTTTTTGTACTACATGTGAGTGATATCGTGTGGTATTTGTATTTTTGTGCCTTACTTAACTTCACTTAACGTGACGGTTTCCACTTCCATCCATGTTGCTGCAAATGATAGGATAACATTCTTTTTAACATAGCTGAGTAGTATTCCATTGTGCATATAGACCACAGTTTTTTTTATCCTTTCAGCTGCTGATGGGCATTTAGGTTGATTCCATCGCTTGGATACTGTGAATAGTGCTGTGATGAACACAGGAGTGCTGTTGTCCTTTTTTTTTTTTTTTCTTGTCTTTTTATGACCGGTAAGGGGATCGCAACCCTTGGCTTGGTGTTGCCCGCACCGCGCTCAGCCAGTGAGTGCACCGGCCAGTCCTATATAGGATCCGAACCCGCGGCAGGAGCGCCGCTGCACTCCCAAGCGCTCCCGTGCTCCCAAGTGCTCCCAAGCGCTGCACTCTCCCGAGTGGACCACGGGGCCGGCCCTTGACGGGGCCGGACCTTGCTGTTGTCCTTTTAATATACTCATTTCATTTCCTTTAGGTTTATACCCAAAAGTGGGATAGCTTTGGATTTTAGGGTAAATCTATTTTTATTTCTCTGAGGAACCTACATACTGTTTTCCACAGTGGTTGTACCAATCTACACTGCCACCAGCAATGTAGGAGAGTTTCTTTTTCTCTGCATCTTTGCCAGCATTTGTTATTTTTTATCTTGTTGATAATAGCCATTCTAACTGAAGTGAGATGATATCTCATTGTGGTTTTAATTCGCATTTCCCTGATGATTAGTGATGTTAAGCATTTTTTTATGTGTCTATTGGTCATTTGTATGTCTTCTTATAAGAAACATTTGTTCAGGTCCTTGGCCCATTTTTTAAATGAGTTATTGAGGGGTTTTTTTTTTTTTGCTGCTGAGTAGTTTAAATTCCTTATATATTCTGATTATTAGCCCCTTGTCTGATGTGTGGTTGGCAAACACTTTCTCCCATTCTGTAGGTTATGTCTTCACTTTGTTGATAGTGTTTCTTGCTGTGTGGAAGCATTTTAGTTTGATGTAATCCCAGGTATGTATTTTTGCTTTAGTTACCCATGCCTTTGTAGCCTCACTCAAAAAAGCACTGCCCACTTCCATTTTGTGTTGTGTTTCCCCAATGCTTTTTTCTAGTACTTTCATAGTTTGGGATCTTAAATTTAGGCCTTGATCCATTTTGAGTTAATTTTTATGTATGGTGAAAGACAGGAGTCTAGTTTCAATCTGCATGTGGATATCCAGTTTTCCCAGCACCATTTGTTGAAGAGGCTGACCTTTCCCCAGTGTATACATTTGGCACCTTTGTTGAAAATCAGTTGGCTGTAAGTGTGTAGGGTTTTAGGGGGGCTCTTTATTCTTTTCCCTTGGTTAATTTGTCTGTTTTTATGCTGGTACTATGCCGTTTTGTTTACTACAGCTTTATAGTATGTTTTGATGTCAGGAAGTATGATTCCTCCAACTTTGCTCATTTGGCTCAAGATTGCTTTACCCATACTAGGAATTTTGTGGTTCCATCCAAATTTTATAACTTTTTTTCTATTTCTGTAAAGAATGTCATTGGTATTTTCATAGGGATTGCATTGAATATCCAGATTGCTTTGGGTAATATGGACATTTTCATGATGCTAATTCTACTGACACATGAATGCAGAATATCTTTCTATTTATTTGTATCCTCTTCAATGTTTTTCACCAATGATTTATAATTTTCATTGCAGAGGTCTTTTACCTCCTTCGTTAAATGCAGTCTTAGGTATTTCATTTTGGGGGTAGCTATTGTGAATGGGATTACTTTCTTGATTTCTTCTTTGGCTACGTCCTTATTAGCAATTTTTATTTTTTATTAAGATAAAATAGAGTAAAAGAATATATTCAAAAAAATCTAAATTAAACTTTTTTCAAGTCTACATAGATTCTGCCAAGCTGTCAGAAGATAGAAGCATATCACTTATACCAATGTTTTCCAATATGTGGTTTGCAAACCATTAGTGGGTTGTGAATCCATACAGAAGGTCATGAGGATCAATTTTTCAAAAAAGTAAATAGAAGAATAAAAACTCAGTTTAAAAATTATTGTTTAACTTTTTTGTTATATGTAAAACTTTATATATTTAAGTATATATGCGTGTATCCAATTGCAACTAAAATACACATTTTTTTTTCTGTAGTTACAGTAAAAAGAAAAGTTTTAAAACCACCAGTTATATAAATTCCTTAAGGAATTTATCCTATTTGAGACAGAAAGAAGATAAGGAAACAAAGTGGGAAGATTAGTTGTGAAAAATATGACAGTAAAATACAATATTACTTTTATAGAAAATTTCTTTGGAAATGGAAATATAGAAAGATGGATGATTTTGTTAATTAAATGCATCATGGAGAGCCATCTCAATGAGCTTTACTTTAAGGAGTTAGTTTGTGTTTTAGAGACAAGACCTCTGTCTCCCATCTTTATGTACCTATTCCTGCTTTTTACAGTAATTATCTTTTTTTTTTTTTTTTGAGTTCACAGTTTGTTCACATCTCACCTCCATCATCCACAAACTGAACCACAGGGAAATAAAGAAAGAATGAAGTGAATGAAAAATATGCCACTGCTACCTCCAGTGTCAGCACTCTTCCATTGGTTCCTGATGATAGTGATAACACAGAGAAGAGTTCCTTGCATTTCCTCATGCTGCTGTTGATACAAAGAAGGAAGTTTTATTTCACATTATTGACAGCTCCAAGAACTGGATTACAAACTCCTTAAGAATAGCTTTTTAAGTAGGTGAAATGGATCCATCCTGAAATACAAAATGAATACTGGCTCCATTCCTTTGTCCAAATGCCATCCCTTTCTCAGCCTACTGATGTTTCTCTTTTCATTTTTTTTTTTTTTTTACACTTAGTAGTATGAGATTAAAAGAGGACTGTACTTTCATGCAGCTCCTTCACTAATACTATAGTGGTACACAATAATGATCAATTGTCTTCAATAGAGAAATAACACACAAAGGGTTAAAAAAATAGAAATTTGGGATTAAACTTCTGATAATCAGTAACATAGTAACAGTAAAACTAACATGTAAAGTAATATTGGCATAGATGTAATACATAATGGAGTAAATTTTTTACATATGAAAGGCAATGGCATTTCCACAAGTTCTGATTAAGCTGCTTTCAGCTAAGTAGCATGCCTCAGGGCTGCATTTGCAGGCAGTCTACTGATCTCAATAAAAAATCCTGGATTCGTCTGAGAGTTAAGGTTACAAACTGCAAATCCTTATCACCGATTCTCAGAAGCACAATTCAAAACCAAATATCAAACTGTGAGCTAGTGGACATTCTCTTTTGAATTAGGAAAACATTATAGGTCAAGAAACCTCCCAAATTTAGTTTCCTAATTCGAGGCACAGAAGAGACTAAAATTGGGGGGTTATAGAAGTCATAACATGAATATTGCTTTGGATTTTGATCACACATTAAAAATGAGTTCATTTTAGAGACATATACTCTTAGTGAATAAGACATAGGAAATGAATCCTCTTTCTGAAAATAGCTTCTAGATTTATCGGTGGTCACTTTTTCAAGTTACATTTCTCTATTGAAATTAAGCTTCCTAAACTTCTTCCTTGTAGAAAAAAAATGGTATGTCAAGTTTTATGATGCCATTAACAGGCTCTTTGATTGCAGAAGTTGCAATAGCATAAATTGTCATGTCTGAGACAATAAAAACTCATCCTTGGGATTATATATTTCTAAGTGTGGCATTATCTACACACACACAGAGTGAAAATAGAATTGAGACAAGACATGTAACTTGATAAATCAATCCAAACAACAGGTCTGCTAATTGAATCAAAGAAGCCTCAAATTTTTCAGAAATATCTAAATTTTTAAATTTCTCATTTCATTTATAACTGAAGTCTCAGTGCATTAGCCTAAAATATTACTCCTTGAATATTATATTATTCCTTAAATATCAACAGAAAATAATGTGTAGGGTCTGAGAATCTTTTACAATTTAATAGTTACCACGTACTCAGTAATTTTTACTAATCAGCAACTGCTCATCAGCCTTTACAGAAACTTTGTTACTTAATTACCAAAATAATACCTGAATGTTCGTATAATGTAGTAATACTGGTACACTATGCAATAAAGATAAAATCTAAAAGCATTCTACTAAGTGAAGGAAGCCAGACGCAAAAGAGTATGCAATGTATGATTGCCTTTAGATGAAATCTTAAAAGAGAACCATAGTAGTAGGAAGCAGATCGGTGGCTGCCAGGGCCTAGGCTTCAGGTACTTGGGAACTTTTTAGGGCAATGCAAATGTTTTGTATCATGCTTATGTTGTTGGTTACACTACCGTATACCTTAATCAGAAGTTATTACAAGAAAAATCTGTGAATTTTATTGTATGAAAAGTATATCCCGATAGAGTTTATTTTTGAGAATTTAAAAACAAAAATTACCTAAGATAAATGTTATATATCTATTTTATATATATATAAGAACTGAGGTTGAAGTTAAATAACTTGCACAAGGTCACAGTCAGCAAACTGACCCCACACTTGATTGGCTCTAAGATCTGAACTCTACACAGGCAGCTAGGAACTTGTTTCCAGGATCTGTGGCTCTGTCTGTTATAGAGTAGACACTCAACATGTATTTGCAACACATATATAAATAGTTGCCTGGAAGCCCAAGTTCTGCACACTCTACTGCACAATCTTGCCTCATAATAGATTATTTCTCCTGTAGTGTTCTATTTTTATAGGAAAATATGAACTGAAAAAAGAAAAACTTTCCCCAAATGGGAAAGATGGTATATAAATATGTGAAATCTCTCTGTACTATTAAGCTGATGTTAAAATATTGACCTTTCAAATCAGAAGTAATTTATTCTGGAAGATTGGAAGTATGACTTATTCTTGTTAGTAGTGAAATTCTGAATTTTATGTCTTCCACAAAATTCCTTTGCTTTCTCAATGCATTTCTGAATAAGAATTTTGAAATTATACATTAATATTTTCTCTTTAAGATGATATATTTGGGCCTTTCTCTCCATAGATCTCTTTAATGTGTTTTATCGAAGACTCCCACAACTTGACAGCAGTGCAAATATTCAATGTTTGTTCAAGAGGCCTAGCCTTGACCTCTACCGTTCTCATTGTTTATAAGTGGCCCTGTATCCTACTGCAGACTAGGCATACCCAATTCTTTTGATTTTCTCTCTGATTTCAGATGCCACAATCTCTCTTTGCATTTCAAACACCCACGTTTACCGGAGAAAGTTTCTCATCAACAATTTAAGTGTGGTTGTCAAAAATCTATGCCAGCTGCTTCAGCTTCCTCCCTCATATTCAGGGTAATTAACATCTGCAAATTACAAGGAAACAAGGTCTCTCTCTTTCACTTACTCTATGTCTGTGTCTCTCTCTTCAAAGACTTCCAGTCTCCCTGCCTGAGTTTATTTCAGGTTGATGAAAAGTATAATTTAAAGAATAATCTTTTTTCTCCTTTCTTGCAAAAACAATAAAAAGATTTCAATGGAGATAAAGATTGCCTGTATGTGAAGATTATTCGAGTTGCCATTTTAAAATAGAATACAGAAGCAGACATAAAAATGCAGTAGTGGCTTTAGATTAGAAGCATTTCTTTTTAAGAATCATAAGTCTTGTGTTATTCACTAACTGGAAATGTCACAAAATAGCTCATTGTATTTGCATTTAAAGTAAGGGAAAAAATAAAGCAATGCCAAAGGCAGTAGCAGGACAAATGTGTGTGCATAAGTGCAGAAAACTCACTCCATCCCAGTTATGTAAAAACATACAGCTAGTCACATCATGCCTTGCAGAGGGTGTATGGTGAATACACAGAAGCCAAGAAGAAAAGGAACATATTATTCCAAGTACTAGCCTGATTAAATTATTGAAGGTAATAAGTTCCTGAAAAAAAAAAAAAAGAATTAGGGATGCTTTTCCTTTTAATACTTGATCTACAAGCTTCAATGCATAAATCCACATACACCACTATCATAACCACTGCACCTGTCACTGGCAGGGGTTAGAAGTTAAGACGCCCTCACTTCAGTACATACAATGCACTGTTTCTATAACTAACTAGAAAAATGCCGATAAGGAAACTGAGATTGGTATAGGAACCAAGAGAATGCTCATTTTAGGAGTCTGGAAATAGTAGCATGCATAGATATTCTTGGTGACAGTATAGATAAATTTTGACAGTAAGCAATTCAGTATAAACTATAAATAAAAATGCACACAAAAGCTTTTGAAAGAACTTGAATTAGGGTTGCCAAATCTAGAAAATAAAAATAGCTAGATTTTAATTTTATATATTTTTTATTATAACTGTAGGGACCCAAATGCCCCAAGGGATCACACCCCGATCACATAAGCCCTTCTCGGCCACACCCCATCATGGCGTTGGTTGCCCTTCTCTTCCGTATTCTCCTTCCCGCCAGCGCGAATTACACACCAATCAGCTCCCCCCCAAACCCCATGCAGTATGCTAAGTAGGGATTGTATTTTAAGCCAGTCAGCTTTCCCCTTAAAGCCCTATATATGTGTGTGTGTGCTGCCTAATAAACGGGCTCTCTCTGGTGGATCGTCAACTGGTGTCAACTCTTCCTTTTAATAAGTATGTCTTATGAAGTATTTCAAACATACTTATACTAAGGAACTACCTGTTATTTATCTAAAATTCAAATGTAACTGGGTATTCTATATTTTATTAGGCAACCCTAATTCTGGTATTAAAAAAATGGTGTCAAAGCAAAGCTATGAGGAACTCTGCAAATACTAAAATGACTTCAAAATTAATATTAAACAAAGTAATGTTAAAGTTTGTTGTCCGTCTTTAGAAAATGAGACAGTGTTTGTGGGAAAGAAGATGAAGCTCTCATTTGTCCAATGAACAGTAAGAAAAATGAAGACAATGGATTGAGTTTGTAATAAAGGTTGAGAAATATGACTAAATAAATGGACTTTAGAAGAGATGATATTTTTGCTACTATTTTAAAACATGCTTAGTTGGTGGAATAAAAAACAGGATATCACAATATTGGCCCTTTTTTTTTAAGGTATGCAAAATCCAAAAGTCATGGTACCCCTGAATTCTAATGCTGTTTTTTCATCATCTGAAGTCCTATTTTTTAATCTCATTAACATTAGAATAAGAAAACTCTGTCTTACTTTTTAAGAAATGTACTTTATATTTTACAGCAGTTTATCATAGAAAAATTAAGCAGAAGATACAGATATCCCATATACCTTGTTCCCCTACACACACTGCTCCATTATCAACATCCCCACTGCTGTTCTACTTTTTTTGTAACCCTTTCTCCTACCATTGACTCATGTTCACACAACTATAGTTCTTTTTCTGCTTTGACCCAATCACCACTGCACTGAAGTAGAGAAAACTACTCTTTTATTATTTGTAATAAAATATACTCCTCCCCCATCACTTGCACTCTCAATTTACTGCTTACTATATTTCACATCTTGACTTGGACCATTTATGCCTTTCATAGCTACAACCTAAGTCCAATTCACTCTCTCCCATATATCTGTAACAGCCCCTTAACTGATTCTGCTCCTTTAACTCTTGTCCCACTTCAATTTACTCTATACAAAGTAGCTGTCATTTAAAAAATACAACCAGATCCTGTCACTTCCTTGTTCAAAACTATTTTAGTGGCTTCCCATCATCCTCAGAATAAAATCCCAATTAATGACCAAGATGTAATGATTGTCTATCACTCTCTCCCCACACTGTCTCTTGTTCTCCAAACATGCTCCTCATTCATTGCCTCTGCAGGACATGGCACTTGCTGTTTCTTTTCTGAAGAACTTTTTTTTCCTTCAGATCTTTTCATCACTCATTTTCTCACTTCATTCCAGTCCAGGCTCTAATATCACTGCTTCAGAGATTCTTTCCCTAATTGAACTATATCAATATAAAAAACCATCACCTAGCCCCATTCCCCATACACAGTTTACTTTCATCTCTTTGTCTTTCGTTATTTTTCTTCACAGTACTTCAAAATCCCCAAAGCTACTTATTTATTTGTTACCTAACTCTACTTATTAAAAAGTGAGGGCCACTGAAAAATAAATTTGTCTCTCTTGTTCATTGCTTTAGCCCAATTACCTAGCACCTAGGAGGTTCTCAATAAATTTATGTGGAATAACAAAATGAATTAAACATCCAGTGGCATAGGAACCTGACCTAGGTCTCTTAAGAATCTGGATCAGAAGACAGTTTGAGAAAGCCCATCTTGGTTAAATTTAAAATTACCCATTCCCTATGATCTCAAACTGTACCTTCTTATCCCTTCCTTTCCAAGAGAATTTTCATTTCTCTTGAGAACACTGACTGAGAAGTTACAAGGTATCCATTGCATTGAGGTATTTTCTCAAGGGGTTACAGGGATATTCATGCACATTGAGCCTTACTACTTGTCCTAATAGCCTGTCATATTTTAGCAAATCAAATAAGAAATTACAGGAGACATAGAACAAAGGTCCTTATTCTGAAATTCTTACTATAAATACACAAATGAAAATGAAAAACTTCTCACCTATTAGCCATAATAAATGTTCTCCCACCTAATTAAATAGGAATTTAATAAATATCCTTATTTTTTCCCTGAATTGGGGCGAAAATATAGTTCTAATGATAGAAATCTCCTACAATCATTTTGTCTGAGAGTTTCATACACCAAATGATCCAAAGAGATCATGGCAGCATTGTGTAGCTTGGAGGGGAATGTTTACATATGTGCTAGTCATGCTATGTCTAATATCCAGTAACTGCTCAATAAATATTTGCTGAATATGTAAAAGAAAGGATAAATGAATAATTTAACTCACTTTGCCCCTTTGAAACTATTGAAAAGCCTTAGTTTACTGAAAGTTCTGAGTCTGAAAGCTCAGAAATATTTTTTCCTCACAAAATCCAACAGTCTATTTTAATTCTCCATCATTTCTACCAAATAGACCTCCCCTTGAAATTGTCTCCTCATTTGTAACTCTGGCATTGCTCAAAGCCAAGTCCCTTTTTAACTTTTATGTTTTCTTACTTCTCTGTGCCTTCTGATTTCTTCTCTTCCTCCTACAAGTCCATATGTCTAAGCTTTTCCATGGCTCTGTGTTTACCCATGACCCTTTAAGTTCACTCCCCCAGAGAGTTCATAAATTTTCATAGCTGTAAATATTTCCTCTATGCTGATGACTCAAACAGCATTTCCAGTCCTCACTGTTCAGTGAAGCTCCAGCTCTAAGACTCAGAAATTCTGCTGCCAAATTTCTGATTCCAAAGAAAAACATCTTTCAAGAATTTGCAATGACTTCACTTGGCTTCTTAGACAATGACAGTTAGAATTTAAAGTCTGCTTCTTCGATTGTTCTTCTCAGTATGAACCCTTTCCCACTGGCGTCACTGTGACTTATCATTACTTCCAGCACCTTCTCTATGACCATGTTCATAGCATCATAAAGCTGTTTTCGCCTCTCAGAACATCTCCCACTCTTCATAAATATCAAAATCCAGTAGAACTTAAAAATGCTGTCCAAGATATGATTTGGTGATTAAGTCAGGGGGAAAAGAAAAGAACAATAAGAAACAAAACACTGGACACAAAAGGAGGAGAATTGGGTTTCTGTTTAACTGAGAAACCCCAGGAAAATAAATTCTCCCTAAACCTTAATTTCAACAATATGAGGTGTTTGGGGAATTAACTATGTAGTCTCGTTCAGTTTTATTTGCTTCTTTTCATCTGAATATAAATATTCACTTTATAATTTCCCATAAAACTCTGTCTACAATCTTATTGTTTTCCAAGCTTAGCAAGTCCACTATTCTCCAAAGGTTTTGCTAGTGGAGATGGAAATACTCACAATAAAAGTCCACATTATTATGACATTCTTACTAAGAGAACTCACCTATAACAAATCAAATTAAGTAGAACAACAGTGACAACACCTTTACGTGTTACCAGAAAGAGAAAAATTTTGGCATCAGTGAAATTACATATATTATATCCATCACATGGAAACACTAAAATATAATTTTTAGATACTTATAGGCACAAGAAATCATAAAGCATCTAGAAGTAAAATATTATTTTCTTTTAGGAAAATAATTAAAATAATAAATGCTATTTTGACATTTTTGTCATTTGCACCAAGACAAACATTTGAGGGTGAGTTTTAGCCACTGCTGATGATCTCGAGAGGCCACATGGAGACACCGAGCAGTGTGTGACCAACACTCCCACCTCCAGGCTCTGTGCTCAGATTTGATTGGTCAATATACAATATTAAAAGCTCTAACTGTTTAAAAGAAAAATCTCCTAGGGGTAGAAAAAGTACTTAATTTTGTAAACCTAGGCCCAGATAGGGAAAGACCTCTTCTAATAAAGCTGTCACTGCCAGTCTTCTTGTGGTAGTGTTACTGGAAGAGAGGGTCTGGGGAGGCCTGATAGCCATCCTCAAGACACCCTGTCCTCTTACCAGGTTCTTAACTCTGCCACAGGAAAGAATCCAAGAGCAGAGTCACGTTTGAAAGTGAGAACAGGTTTAATGTAATGAATAAGAGATACAGATTTCATAGAGTGTGGTCTAACTCCAGAGACTGAGCAGGGCCCACATCAAGTTTAACACAAAAGTGAGAAATACACAACTTACACTTTAGTACAGAGTGCAGGCTGGCTGAAGAGAGTGAGCTGCCACCTGCAAAAACTAAGTTTAACACAAAAGTAAAGCATACACACTTCAGCCTGCGAAGTATGGGTTGGCCCCCGGAAAGTGAGTATCAACCCCTCCTCCTACCAGAATTCCACTTTTATAGTTTAGCTGTCTAATACATATTCATGCTAGCTAAAGAATATTCCACTAGGAGGGTGGTTGCCAGTTATGTCACATGGTCTTACACCTGCTCAGTTGGTCTCCTTTCAGGACATGTTCATTGGTCAA
The DNA here is from genome assembly GCF_027409185.1 of Cynocephalus volans. NCBI lineage: Eukaryota > Metazoa > Chordata > Mammalia > Dermoptera > Cynocephalidae > Cynocephalus > Cynocephalus volans. The sequence continues at coordinate 121,566,452 of NC_084468.1, forward strand.
ATCCTATCACATGCACCAGACATATTCAATAATATTCTGTGCTCTGTAGCACCCCCGGTGGAAGGTCATTCAAAGGATAAACTCCCTTCCACTGAGCATGCTCAGTTACTAGGTTCTTATAAGCCTGTGTAAATTTCCTCCCCTGAGCATGCTCAGCTACTAGAGTTATAGAACTTTCTACCAAGCATGCTCAGCAACTGGATTTGTATAAGTCTGCCCCTCATAGTCTCAATCTCCCCATGTTACTAAAAATTGGTCCAACAAGCAACAGTCACTCTCCTCTAGGGGAGGGATGACAGGAAGGGCTTGAGACCTTGGGGAGTAGCTTGAAAACCAGTGATTGTCCTGAAACCCAAAGCCATGGAAACTGAGCACCTCTTATGTCAGTAGACTTTTTTCCTATCTATAAAAAAGGGCACCTAAAGCCAGGCCAGGCCACTGCTTATTGTGGTCAGGCTAGATGATACCATGTGTATTGACCCCTCCCATCGTACTATGAGGACCATGTCACTATGAAGTAGAGCTGAAATTAAAACTGCACATCTGTGTGTGTGTGAGACAGTATGTGTGTATGTATATGTGTGTGTGTGCAAACACAAATGCACTATGCAAATGCATATGGAACTAGAAATAAATTCATGGGTGATAGAATTAGTAGAGTGTGTGCTCATAACTCTTAACAAGCCCAAAAGCTTTGGTGGTTTTAAATGTGTTAATGGTGAGAAAGGCAGGACATTTATTTTTAAAGATACTATCCATGTTTTTTCCCTAAAGATTCAGAAAATATGCAGACATAGAAATGCATTAGCTACCCATGAATAAAGAATTCACTGTATTTAATGTAAATAAATAGGAAGCAGAAAAATTAGAGTTCATAATGTAAGAGTCTGAGGTGTTCATTCCAAAACTGAGCTGTTGGTGTGTAATGAGTTTACTGAACAATCTCAGATCACCAGGTTTTAAACATGAAACTATTCTACTTTTTTCAGTAACTGCCTACATCTATGCAACATTGAAGTTCATATTCTTGGTGGATAAAATCCACATTTGTTAATAATTCTTTGGCCAAATCTCATTATTTTCACCCATTTTCAGTTATTTAGTCTCATCTTGGTTTATAAATCTCAGCCATGTTCATTTTAAAACTTCCTTTTATATTTTAAAACTTAGCTGGGTATTTTTCTTTCCCCCAGGTAAGTATGAGCTGATGTTCCAGTGGCTGCAAGATGGGGTGAGTTTGACGTGGCTCCCATGCTTCTTCCTACTCCCTTTTTGTGGTACCAGCTTCTCAGGTATGGATGAGGGCAGAAGGGGAAGGAACAGATCTTTTCTTATCTGACAGCTGCAACACTCCCCCTCCCTCCCCAGCCACTGCCCAGGTCCACTGCTCTAGCACTTTGTGTACAGGCTCAAGGTCAAGACATGGTGGCTCACTCTGAGCAGCACCCTTAGACATTGGCAGTCTTTTGAAAGTTTACCCACGATCTTCCAGCAAAATCCCGGGAGCTGGGTGGTCTCAAGTAGCAAATCCTCTGCGCAGCAGTCTCAGCAAAATTGTACATCCCAATTGCATCTATCCTATGGTTAATTCTAGGGCCTGCGAATACCTACAGGATCTATCTCCCACACTGCTTGTGAAGTGGGAGCTCCTGATGAAGAAGTGTGGTGGTCCCTGTCCCCAACCCTTCTGCCAGGCCTTTTCTAGCATGCCCTTCCAAAGTTTGTTTCTACACTGTTCCATTAGCACAAAGCATGTCAACAACCAGAGTTCCAATAATGCAATAACAGTCTTACCATCTTGGGTCTCCCCCCAGTTACTTAGCGTGGAGAAAAGAAAGCAGCTCTTAGTTTCCAGGATAATAGGGTTATATCTTCCTATTAGACAGCGTTGCAGGGACCAGGGAATGTTTTTGCTTTCACTCATGAAGACAGAGTTTCCAAGACTGATAAAAATTTCTTCCTTTGTTTTTTCTTCTTTATCTATTTTATCCTATAAAGTTTCCATAATTTTATATATGACAATTTGTAGCCTTTGGCATCTCAGCATTTTTACAGCCATGAAAAGCAGAGCTATGCACTTCTGGCAAGACAATAGGATCTGAAGCTCAGCAGGCATGTGATTTTATAATAATGTCAAAGGACCAAACAGCTATAACTTTTAACCCTTCGTGTTTATAGTGATGATTCCAGGCAGTTGTGTTACTTGATTTTCTAGTCTGCCTTTTAAAAGTTCAGTCTTGGGATTTGATTCCTGAGGGAGGAAAAAAGTACTTCATGCATCTTGAGGCAGGATGGCATTAAATTTCTGACTTCCTTCTCATTGTTTGGTTTAGCTGGTCAACACTAAGGGCTGACTGTGAACTGCTTTGGGAGTTTTAGGGAGGTTAACTATTGGGTTTCATCTCTAGATTCGTGTAAAGCATCTGCAAACAATCAAGATACAGAAAGAGGCTCAGAGTGGGGGCAGCCTTGAGGATTTGATTTAACCAAACTTTCCTGTGAGCCACATTTCTTTGTTTACTGACATTCCTGCTCTGAAGGCCAACTTCCTGTCATAAAACACACACAATTTGAGTATTTAGAAAACCGTGTGGCTAAAATCATTATAATGCAGCAAACAGACTTAAAGTAACTATTATTTTTAAAGGATAGGTTATAAAATGCAGCACCTCACCCTGTCACAGTTCAAACCCTCTGCATATAAACACATACATATTCTCTCTCTCTCTCTCTCTCTCTCTCTCTCTCTCTCTCTCACACACACACACACACACACACACACACACACACGCGCGCATGCACACATAAAAATCAGTACTATTTTCTCCACAAAAATATCTGTCAGTACATACCTTGTTTGGAGACACTGCAGTGACATCATATAAAAACTGAAAAGAAATGGAACTTATTTTTCAATGGTGATAAATCCCTGAGAGAAGACACAGTGTGTGACCAATCCCATAAGGTATAAATTTCAGCTGTACAAATTTCTCAGATAATTCAGATGCCATGGTTCCTTTGATTCTTTCAGTGCATTGCCCTTTTACCAGTTATTTTCTACTTTCTAGGTCTTCTGTATTTCTCTTCTCTTTCAAAATATTACCCAATATTTTTTTTCCTACTCAATCTTGATACTTCATTCTTTCTCCCAACAAATCACTTAGTTAGCTTTCTCAGATGATACCTATTCATAGCATAGACTCTAAATACATTTATACTCTAAATACATTACACTTCTCCTTTTCTAGCTGGTTACTCTCCAATATATAAATCGTAAATTTCAGTTTCAAGCCTATGGCTAGATCTAATTAGATTAAGTTTCATCAGGCCTCAACTATCAACCAGAAACTATTCTTTCCAAGGTTACCAATGACTCCTTGTTATTAAATCAAAAATCAGTGAACAGTTTTCAAAGTACACTTATTATACTTTCTGTAGAATTTGGATCTGTAGACAGCACTCTCCTTGAAAGCCCACCCTCCTCTGGTTTTTGTGACATTACTGTTTCTGTCGTAATCATCACTATGGGCTCCTCTTTTTCCATCAGTCTTTAAACCTTTGGGTTTTCTAGGGTACCACTTTTCAATATAGTTTTCTTTCTCATCTACATGTGCTCTCTATTCCTCTTTCATTGCTTTAGTAGCACAAGAGATGCTAATGATTCCCAAATCCACACATTTGGCTCTGGTTCTCCCTGTTTTGTATCCCTTTAGTGACAAAATCCTATCAATCTTACTCGCAAATCTCACTTGAATCTGTGGTTTATCTCCATCCTCAGTCTTAGGAACAGTGTACTATAGAGGGCTCCAGGCTCAACTCCCCGCGTGTAAATCCTGGCTCTGCTTCCTGCTAGCTGTATGACCGTGGGTAAATTAATCCTTCTGAACCTCAGCTTCCACATCAGCAAAACAAAGATAGAAAGGGTAACTTACTCACAGGGTATGCCAGTGTTATTATGACCATTATTATAGTTCAATTCACCATCATTTTATATCTCAATAATTTTAATAGCCACCTAACAGTTTTCAAAACAGACTGATATTGCTAATGTCTTTTCATATCTTTTTGATGCACAAAATTCCAGGATGGCTCCCCTTAATCTTCACAATATAATCCTGATGAAACCATACTGTACATGACATGATTTCTGCTCATGTCTGGAACATGATCTACTGACACAGAGGAGTATAGAGGACATCAGAGTCCCCCTCAACTTTCAACCAGCAATTACAATCCCATACATCCAATTTCTCAGCAAGAGAATTATTTTCCCTTTGGCAAAATGTTCTACTTGACTGTTTCTTACGATGTATTCTAAACAAATAGGCAAGTTGAAAATGAGATTTAATAATTTTTGTGGGGGTAGCCAAACCATATATTGAGGCAGAAAACTTCAAATATCATTATACCACATCTATGCGTGGTCCCTTGTCATTTGTATTCTTTGTCTGACCTCCTTTACATTTTGTTCCTGGTGTTTCATTTTACTCTGTCATGCTTCACTGTACTGCAAGCAATAACCATGGAAGTGAAATAAATTGATTGTGTTCAACAGAGATAGAGTAGATGGTGGAGGTAATTAAGTATAGAGGTAAATCTTTCTACAAAATCAAAATTGACGTTTTTTTCTCTGTAATCCTGAAACTTTGGTTACTCTACTTTGAAAATGCTATTTACTTAAAGGGAAAAAAGGACAGCCCAGTATTGATTGTACTAATGTGAATTCTAGAACTTGGGCAATCAGGATAATCATGAATTAGTGTCCTGAAAGCCATTAAAATTGTGGAAAAATTAAAAAAATTAATTAAAACAGTCTTTTAGAATGTTGCAATATGCATCCGTACCACACTACACAGGTTCTGAGTATTCTAAAGGATATAGAAATAATAATTTTTACTGTTCATAATGGGCAATTTATATAGTGTATTTTTTACCTAAAGTAACATGTATGTTCAAAGTTTAAGTTCAAAATAGTGTTGGGTTTTCCTATCACTTTATACATGATGAACAGAAACACAGAAAGACACATTGACTTTACAGGAAAAAAATCACATATTTGAAAGAGCAAAGAGCAACTATACCAATTTCTATATTACTTTTTAAAAAAGAGTATTGATTTTCTTCTCATTAGTGGTCCTGACATGAAATGCTTGAGGCAATCTTATGAAATAAAATAATAGAATCTTTAAACTGTAATTCTAGAATTCCCTGTCCAATTTTTCAGATGAATTTGAGAAATGTAGTTTGGTTAGTATCGGTATTTTTAGATATTGAAGCAAAAATACTGCATAAATTTATCTACTTACTAAAGTTACTTATATGAGTTTGTTTTACATGTTAAAGCACATTGTCAGTAAGTCATCCTTTCTAAGGTGATGGCCAGCACTACACATTTGTTTTCATAGGCCAGGTATAGATTGACCATCAGCAAATTTCTATATTTTTTGGAAATAACTAATTTAAAGCTTCTCAAATTTCTTAAACAATAATATATTTTATTACATGCCAATGCTCACAGACACCTGAGAGAATATTTTCACACTACTTATCAAAAAAAAAAAACTGAATAAAAACCTCATTATTTACAAGTGTTATTTAAGCAGCAAAGCGTGTCTTCTCACATTTGGGGCTATCGATGGAGTTGAGAAGGCAGAGTAAAGGAGCACCAGAACTCAGGCAGTTTGCCATGACTGGAACTGCCTCGTCACCGCCTTGGAATTGAGGCAGGGGAACTGTCAGCAGAACGGCTCCACAGTTTGCTTTGTGGAATGCCAATAAATGGCCCCTCAGGAAAGTAAGACTCAGACAATAAAGCTTTACAGATCGCAAGCAACACCTTAATTACGTTTGAATATGAACAGGAAGTCGATGCAGTTCTCTATGGTAAAATGAAGCCTACATTACTTAATTAGCATGTGCTTTATTCTGTACCCTTAGAAACGTCAGAAGAGATGCCAGCACCGTATTAATATTTGAGCATCTTTAATATTTTAAAAGTCCTAATTTGAAACAATCAAGAAGCGCATGAAACATTATTTTCCTGAGTGTTGGTCATATTCTTAAGTTATAACTGGATATGTGCTTTTCCAGATGTAATATATTGTACATAAGGAGAATGGCTACATGTCAAAATATTTTATCTCAATAATATATACCATTTAGTTTTCTTCCTTTGCTGTATTTATCGATATTTTACATTATGGCACTATTTATAGTGTGTGTGTGGGGGGGGGTTGTTTTTGTTGTTGTTATTTTAAATGTATTTCTTAACATTGAGACTGTTCAGTGCTTTGAAGTTTTGAAGTCAGGGTCCATTCCTGCCTTGATTTATTGCTATGTAAACAGGAACCAGTTCACTCTCTGGCAATGGAGGCACCCAGTAACTACCAGTTGAATGAATTAATGTTCTTTCAGTATTGTTTTCAGAAAGGAAGAAGAAAGAGCATTGTTTGATTAAATCCTATAGTACACAATACAGGCACGAAATACACCAAATGCATGTTAGCTTTAATATATAAATAATATTAATCCAAGGATTCCTTTATAAAAATTCGTATGTTCTTCTTACTTAAAACAGTAAAAAACAACTACCTGTATCACACTAAATGGTATGTGACACTTAAAATATATAAAAATATTTGAATTTAGAATTTCAAATATTAGCAATATCTATCCCGATATTCTTTGATACACAAAAAAATGTATAAAAGAAAAATAATGTGGTTATGTCCTGTGTACAAAAAATAAAACTGCTGACACATTATTATTCTAGGTTTAGATATTTTCACTTGTTTGGTCCCTAGTGTGACAAATAGTGTGGGTTTGTAAAATGATTGGTTAGGGAAAGGGACAAAGTCTGTATCCATAGAGTACACCAAAATTAACATACCTTCACTGGCATTAAACTCCGCTTTTCATGTGTTAGTTCAAGGCTTATCCCAACAGAGCAAAGCAGCAGGGATTTTGAGTCTGTTTCTTTTCTCACACAACATCCATTCCAGCTCATCATCAAAAAAGCTCTACTTTTTTGTGGGATTGCCGCATGGAAATTCCATAATTTTCCTGTTGTACAACTAATGTAAACTCTAAATCACACTCAATTCCTTAGTGTAAGCATATGTTCAAGATCATTTCCTAATATAGAGAAGATATGCTTTCTGTTTCAATTGCATTCTGCTTCACTGGGTTTTTTTCTTTGGACCACCCTAGAAACTCATTTTAATATGGGCAGCTCTCAAATATTTACATAAGAATATAAATAAAAATTTCTATCTTCTTTTATCCATCTATTGCTACTGTTACTACTGCCTTTTCCAACACCACTTTTAATTTTTCATATTTGATTACAGCCAAAATTCTTTATTGCACAGCTGGATTTTTTTTCTTACACATATTGCACTTAAAGTTTGCAATTTTTTTTAAAGATCAATTAATTTAACTCATTCATGTGCTTCTTTGTTAATATTTACTACTTCAAAAAACACCTTTGTGTGATGTTTGCTTAAGAATTATCCTATAACTATATGTTAAATAAATAATCATAAAAGTGAAATTTACTTTCTGAAAAATTACATATGTATTTATATACTCATATAAAAATGTATATACATACATAGTATATGTGTATACATATGTATACGGGGAAAATATATACATAATATGTTTTATTTATGAGAGGAGGAATACTATAGAAAACAAATATATGTCACTTAAAAGCACCACAGTAGACATGTTATGGAAGGCATGTGTGTGATACACTTTGCTTATATACAGTATTTCCAGGATTAATAAATATATTAATCCTTCATTTCAAGGTAGTCTCATTGAATCTAGAAGTTAGATCTACATAAAATTTACTTAATTCAGAGTATCAAATGGTATTTCAAGAATAGTGGGACATAAGCCTATAACTACCATGTGTTTTGGGAAATGATCAATGAATAACATTAAACTTCAATTTCAATGCAAGGAAAACTCCATGGCTGATGATAGTCACTCACTGTATACTCTGACATAAACCACTAGCAAATCATAAACAAACAGAAATCTTAACCATGTACTTTGGTGTCACAAGATTATGCTTACCATAATAATTTGTTAACAAACAAAAAACTAGAGACATAAGATGTGAGAATAGAGATAAGATGAACAGAGAAATATTTTACAGAGGAATTTTACTTTAAATTTTTATCTTCAATGAGATTCCTGCAAATTCATTATGTTTTGAAATAAATAAATATATATATATATATTAAAAACGAAAGAAAAGACTATCTGAGCTTTTAGTAAAAATTTGCGGCCTTTAAATCCTTTTAATTTATTTTTTGTTGGTGCAACCAGGGAGGCCCTAGGCAGGCAGAAAACCTGGCCAGTTTCCCTGCGGGCCCTCTCCTCCCATGAAGAAGGCAGGACCCTGCACCACCACCACTGACGAGGCCTCACATAGCTTCTGCTGAGATGGTCCACAACAGCCACCACCATAGCTTCTAATGCTGCAAGGATGACTTGCTGGCACAATAGCATCCACAACCACCATGCAGGTGGCCCACCACATATTTGACTTAACTGAAACATGGAGAGTCACTTGAGGAGCCTGGAAAAAGAGGAAGAAGTCTTTCTCCTAACATTCCACTCTAAAGTAATAGAAGAATCAACCGATCTTACCAAATAACTAGAAATCAATGTAGAGATGCTAGAAATATGAAAAACCAAAAACAGAAAATATGACACCACCAAAGAAATTTAGTAACTCTCAAATACCAAGACCCTACAGAACATGAAAACCTTGAAATGACTAAAAACAAATTCTGAATAACTATTTTAAGGAAACTCAAAGAGATAAGACTCAGTTAGACAACATAATGAAATGAGAAAAAATATCCAAGATATAAAGGAGGAAGTTTACAAAGAGATTAATATCTTAAGAAAGAATGTAGCAGAACATCTGGAACTAAAAAATGCCTTCAGTGAAATAAAGCACATAACCAAGAGCTTAAGTAACAGATTATAGCAAGCAGAAGAACAAATTTCTGAACTCATAGTTAGTCTTTATGAAATAACCCAGGCAGACAGAAGAATGGAAAAAACAATTTTAAAGAAGAAGAAAGTCTAAGAGCTAACAGACAACTTTAAACATACAAACATCCAAATTATGACTGGTTCAGAGAGGAAGGACATAGGTAAAGGCACTGAAAATCTATTCAATGAAATAATAATGGGAAACTTCCCAGGTAAAGGGAGAGAAAAAGACCTTCAGATCTAGGAAGCTCAAAGATCTCCAAACAGATTCAATCCAAAGAGATTCTCTCTGAGACACATTATAGTCAAACTGTCAAAGCTGAAAGGCAAAGAGAGAATCTTAAAAGCAGCAAGAAAAAAGCATAAAGTCAGTTATAAGGGAGCCCCCATCAGAATAACAGTAGGCTTCTCAACTGAAACTCTATAGGTGAGAAGGAAATGGGATGACACATTCAAAATACCAGAAGAAAAGAACTGTCAGCCAAGAAAATTATACCTCACGAGGGTATCTTTCAGAAATGTGTGAGAAATAATTGTATTTTCCAGAAATACAAAAACTGTGGGAGTTCAGCACCACACAACCAGCCCTGCAAGGAATTCGCAAGGCATCCCTGCATCAGGAATCCAAGAAAAATACACAAGAAAGAACAAAACCCACTGGTAAAACACAAATGTCAATGAGAAAGAAAAAAGAAACTAAACCTTACCATCTCAAAACAACAGCAGCAGCAGCAACAACGACAACAAATATTGAAGATGAATAATAAAATGAGAGGAAAGGAATGAAAGATGTTTAAAACTAGATAAACAAAAAGCAATAAAATGCCAGGAATAAGACAATATCTATCAATAGCAACCCTAAATATAAATGGATTATATTCCCCACTCAAAAGTCAAGAACTGATGAATTGGATCAAAAAGCTAGAACAAACTATATGCTGTCTCCAAAAGACTCACCTCTCCTGTAAAGATGCACACAGACTAATAGTGAAGGGATGGAAAATTATATACCGTGCAAATGGAAACTAAAAACAAAAAGGAATAGCTATTCTTATATTGGGCAAAATAAACAATAAACCAAAACCCATAAAAAAAGACAAAGTAGGTCACAATATAATGATAAACGGATCTATCCAGCAAGAAGACATAAAAACCATAAATATAAATGCCCCGAACACCAGAGAACCAACATATAGAAAGAAACCATTATTAGAACTAAAGACAGAGAGTGACCCCAATATGGTAATAGTAGGAGACCTGAAAACCCCTCTCTCATCATTGGACAGATCATCCAGTAAACAAATAACAGAGAAACACAGGATTTAAACTTCACTTAGACCAATCAGACCTGGCAGATATCTACAGAACATTTCATCCAACAACTACAGAATATTCATTCTTCTCATCAGCACATGGAACATTCTTCAGGATAGACCACATATAGGTCACAAATCAAGTCTTAACTTTTAAAAAATGGAAATCACCTCAAATATCTTTTTAGACAACAGCAGATTAAAAGTAGAAATTAATAACAAGTGAAATTCAAAACTCTGTACAAATATATGGAAATTAAACAACAAGCTCCTGAATGACCTATTGATCCGAGAAGAAATTAAACAGGAGATCAAAAAATTTATTGAAACAAACAAAAATATAGAAACATGTGGGATACTGCAAAAGCAGTACTAAGAGGAAAGTTTATAGCAATCAATACTTACCTCAAAAAAATAGAAAAGATTTCAAGTAAGCAACCTAATGCTACACCTCAAAGAACTAGAAAATCAAGAACAATCCAATTCCAAAATTAGTTGATGCAAAGAAATAATTAAGATCAGAGCATAACTAAATGATATAGACACCTAAAAAACGATACAAAAGATCAGTAAAATAAAAAGTTGTTTTTTTGAGAAGATAAGCAAGAGACAATCTATTAGCATGATTAACAAAAAAAAAAAAGAAAAAGAAAAGAAAGAAAAAAGAGGGGAGAAGACCCAAATTACAAAAATCAGAAGTGAAAAAGGAGACATTCCAATTGATATCACAGAAATACAGAAAATCATTAGAGACTGTTACGAACAACTATATGCCAACAAATTTGAAAACCTGGAGGAAATGGGCAAATTACCGGACACACACAAACTATCAAGACTGAACCAAGAAGTAATAGAAAACCTGAACAGACTAATAACAAGCAACAAATTGTTGCTTGTTGAAGCAGTAATCAGCACACTCCCAACAAAGAAAATCCCAAGACTGGGATGGTTTTACTTCTGTATTCTACCAAACATTTAAGGAGGAATTAATACCAATTCTCTTCAAACTCTTCCATAAAATTGAAACTGAGGCCACTCTCTCAAACTCATTCTATGAGGCCAGCATCACCTTGATACAAAAGACAAAGATACAACAACAAAAGAAAACTACAGGCCAATATCTCTGATGAACACAGATGCAAAAATACTCAACAAAATATTAGCAATCAGAGTACAGCAGCACATCAAAAATATATATACACCATGATTAAGTGGGATTTATCCCAGGGATGCAAGGATGGTTCAACATATGCAAGCCAATAAATGTGATACACCACCACAGAATCAAGGACAAAAACCATATGATTATCTCATTAGATTCAGAAAAAGCATTCCATGAAATTCAACATCCCCTCATGGTAAAAACTCTCAGCAAATTAGGTATAGAAGGAAAGTATCTCAACACAGTAAAAGCCTTGTATGACAAGGCTTCCACCACCAATATCATTCTGAATGTGGAAAAACTGAAGGCTTTCCCTTAAGGACAGGAACAAGACAAAGATGCCCACTCTTACCACTCCTATTTAACATAGTACTAGAAGTACTAGCCACAGCAATTAAGTAAGAGGAAAAAATAGAAGGCATCCAGATAGGAAAAGATGAAGTCAAACTGTCCCCATTCTCAGACAACATGATCCTATATATAGAAAAACTTAAAGACTCTACCAAAACACTCTTAGAACTGATAAATAATTTCAGTAATGTTTCAAGATATAAAATAAATGGCCCCAAATAAGTTGTGTTTATATTCTTCAATAGCAAGCTAACAGAAAGAGAAATCAAGAAAGTAAGTCCATTTACAATAGTCACCAAAAAAAATAGATTACTTAGGAATCAATTTAACCAAGGAGGTGGAAGATCAATAAATCACTACTGAAGGATATTAAAGAAGATACAAAAAGATGGAAAGACATTCCATATGCTTGGATTATAAGAATCAACTTTTTGAAAATGTCCATACAACCCAAAGTGATCTACAGATTCAATTAAATCCCCATTAAAATACCAAAGACATTCTTCACAGAAAAAGAAAAAACAATCCTAACATTCATATGGAACAACAAAAGACCCCAAACAGCCAAAGCAATCTTGAGAAAAAAAAAAAAATAGGTGGAGGCATAACACTACCTGACTTCAAATTATATCACAAAGCTATAGTAACCAAAACAGCATGGTACTTGCATAAAAATGACACAGACCAATGGAACAGAACAGAGAACTCAAAAATCAACCTACATACTTACAGCCAACTGATCTTTGACAAAGGCACCAAGGACATACGTTGGGGAAGGACTGCCTCTTCAATAAATGGTGCTTGGAAAATTGGACATCCATATGCAGAAGAATGAAATTAGACCTGCATCCCTCACCATATACAAAAGTGAACTCAAAATTGATTAAAGACTTAAGTATAAGACCTGAAAATATAAAACTGTTAATGGAAAACATGGGGAAACACTTCAGGAAGCAGGACTGGGCAAAGACTTTATGAATAAGACCCCAAAAGCACAAGCAAAAAATAAATATGATTATAGCAAACTAAAAAGCTTCTGCACAGCAAAAGAAAGAATCAATAGACTGAAATGAGTGCTTACTGAATGGGAGAAAATATTTGCAAACTATACATCTGACAAGGATTTAATACCCAGAATATGCAAGTAACTCAAACAACTATACAGTAAAAATCAATAACCCAGTTAAAAAATGGGCAAAGGAGCTAAATAGACATTTTTTGAATGAGGACATACAAATGGCCAACAGGTACTTTAAAAAATGTTCTACATCACTAATCATCAGGGAAATAAAAAATAAAACCACACTGAGATATCACCTCACCCCAGTTAGACTAGCTACAATCAAAAAGACTGAAAAAGCAAATGCTGGTAAGGATGTAGAGAGAGGACTGCTCTCCCACACTTTTTGGTGGGACTGTAAATTAGTGTAGCCATTATGGAACACAATATGGAAGTTTCTCAAACAACTACAGATAGATCTATCATATGATCCAGTAATCCCACTTCTAAGTATATACACAAAGAAATGGAAATCATCATGTCAAAGGGATACATGCACTCCCGTGTTCATCACAGCTCCATTTACAATATCCAAGATTTGGAATCAATCTACATGTCCAACAATGGACAACTGGAAAGGGAAAATGTGGTGTATATTCACTATGGAGAAAATTATGTTAAGTGAAATAAGCCAGACACAGCAGGAAAAATACCACATTCTCCTTCATAAGTGGGAGCTAAGAGAGAAAGAAGGAAGAAAAGAAAGACCACAGTAGTATTTTGGGCTTTCAGGTATAGGGAAAATATGTAGGTTTCCCAGTGGCAAAAGGGCAGAAGAGAAGGGAAGTCAGGGAGACTTTTGGTGGGGGACACGAGGAATAATTGCAATTTGTGGTAATGGGCATGCTGATAGTTTTGACCTGATCATCATGTCTTGGGTATAGGTGGTGATGGTCAGCTGTGTACACCATAAATATGCATAATCAATAAAAGATAAATAATTTGTTTCCCTATAAGAAAAACTGTATTCAGACAAAAAGCATACCCTATGTTATTTTATATCAGAAATTCAAATAGTAAGTTTTGGATGTGAATATTTTATTTAGGTGAGGTAAGAAGACATGGGATTTACTATTTTCAAATTACTGACTGTCTTAAAAATTAGAATATTTCTTAGATCTAAATATGAGAAGGCTAAATGTAGCTTAACTTTACACAAGAAATTTAAGAATTAAATTTCTATTTCTTTCAGATAATCACCTTCCTCATGACATCATAGCTGTCAGTTTATTCTGACTTAGTTTCTTATTCTTTGCTAGAATGTCGCACATCTTGATTTCACTGGTGTCCATTACTCTCATTTACCAGACTAAAAATGGCCAAAGATACCATTCTAGCTGAGTCGTTGTGCTTCCCAACAGTGTTGTAGGTTGTTTGTATGAAAGAGTGTTGTTTTAATTTGCTTGACTCTAAAATATATGTATATAATATATTTATTAAAAATATAATAATATTATATATATGAATATATAAAAATACATGTATTCATATGAATATATATATATGTATATATTCAAATATGTATTTGAAAAGATGAGTTAAAGAAGTTAAGCAAGTATCTTTACTGCTAGGATCTTGGAGTATTTAACACTTCTGTGTGCAGCATCAGTCTGCAAAATGTATTGAACACTATGGGAAGTTCAAGTTTCATCTCTTTAACACAAGCTCCACTCCTGTGAGTCAGCATTAAGGATAACCATATGGACTCACAAGTATTACCTAAGAGCATAATCTCTATCCTCTCTTTTTCTCATATAAATTCTGTAAAGCCTCCTACAAGGTGTTTACCATTAGATGAAATTCACTACTCCTATACAGAACTGGAACAGAAAATGGCTTTTTTTTACACTTTCTATAGGCAAAAGGGTGAAATTAACTCCAGTACTTGGTCTAGACCTAAGGGATTATATGGTTCCATCTGGCTTACGCAAGTTTTTCATTAGGATTTCAGAAAACACTCTAGTTAATAAAATTTGTTATTCTGTCTCCCTCCTGCATATATTTTTCTTAGAGGCTGAGTAAAAGTTGTTTTGAATGAGAGCAGAATTAAAATATTGTGGGTACTACTGACCATAAGTATCAATGATACTTGAAATCACAGCTTAAATATATCCATTCTTCAACATGTCGCACACTGTAACATTTCTAAACTTGCCTAATCACATATTTTTTGTTTGTTTTTAATTTGAAACCTTGGAATGTCTGCTAATTTAGTAATATTCAAATTCTGGCTCCAGTACTTACTAGCTAGATGGTCTTTGTCACCTTTTTAAGCTCTCCAAGCCTCAATTTCTAAGAATATAAGTGGGGAGAATTAATACCTACCTCATAGTGTTATTTCAAGTATGACTGAAATGATATATATGCAAAGTCATTAAGAGATGTATTAGTCTTTCTGTTGCTTATATCAGAATACCTGAAACTGGCTAATTGATAAGAAAATGAAAATATATTTCTTATGGTTTTGGAGGCTGGGAAGTCCCAAATCCAGTGAATACATCTGGTGAGGGCCTTCTTTGGTATTGACTCTCTACAGCTATACTAAGTATCGCATGGCAAATAGCTCAGCAAGTATTAACATTCTAACTTGCTCTCCAGTAAAAGCCATCAGAACCACACCCATTATCACTCATTAAACCATAAATGGATTCATTTGTTCACTGGGGTACAGTCTTCACAATCTAATCATCTCTTAAAGTGCCCACCTTTTAATTACTATAATAGGATTTCTCACCCTTTTAACACTGTTACAGTGGGAATTAAGTTTCCAATACACGAGCCTTTGGGGGACACATTTAACCCACAGCATAGAGTATATTCCATGTCATAAGTGCTAGATAAATTAAAATAGCTACAAATTTGTGCACTTATAATTGCATCATCATTCAGCTACCAGATTAAATCAATGCATGCCCTCGTTAAATACCATGCATTGGGTCCTAATCACCCAGATTCCAAACTTCCCAAAAGCCACAAATGAAGTTGCCCCATCCTACCTCACTGCCTCCATTTTGTGCCACTTTTCATGTTTTTGTATCTTTTTGGTCCCACTAGCTTTTAATTTTCTTCCTTTAATGCACTAAGCTTGCTTCTGCCTTACGATACTTGTACTTGCTTTTGTTTCCCAGAATTCTTATCTGTAAAATTTTTATTTGGTTGACTCCTCCTGTCACTTGGGTCTCAGTCCAAATACCACCTTTCCTGAACATTTAAAATACCTTATTGTTTTATCTTTTCATAATATTTTCCACAGATTGAAAGCCTCTTACATGTTTCTTTGTTTACTTGTTTGTTGCCTGTCTTCACCATAAGAATATAATGAGATCTGTGGGTGCAGGAGTCTTCTCTGTTGTTTTCAACACTGCATTTGTAGTGCTCAGAAAAGTGTTTGGCACACGGTAAATGCTGAGTTGATTTTTTTTAAATAAAATAAATGGCATAGACTGTGGCCACCATAAGTGATTCTACTGTGGGTTCGGCCAGTACCAGAAGTTGTGAATATCCTGGGATTCAGTGCCAGAGGGAGGTACCTGAGGGTTAGCTGAAAGAGTGAGATCTTTAGTCTGCAATCTTATCTCTTCCTTCTTCTGATCATTCTTACCTTTTGTAATCTATGTTGTGCTTCAGAAATGGAAGATGACAAAATTAGGACATGATATGCATGATGTACCAATGTATATTCATGCTTAGCAGTGTCAGGAGATCATTTAACCACCATCACGCTTTTGGCATTCTGTATTTGCTCAGACCTAGAAACATCCATGAAAGAGAAACTTTGGGGACTTAATTAAAGATGAACATGAGATAACGGTTCCAAGAATTCCTAACTGTAGGACTGACTTGAATGTCAAAAATACCCCAGGGCATCTAGCACCCAGCCCTTGGTTTCTAATATCATTCTCCAATAAAAGAAACTAATGACTGAGTCTAGGGCTGAGACAGGGAATACACAGGACGGAGCGGAGCATCTCATAGTGCTCAAAAGTAAGGAAGTGCTCAAATAACAGTGAACCCCCCCCACAATGATGAGGCATGTCAAAGGTGCACAGGTGCTGACTGAAAGAGTTCTCAATGGCCAAAGAACAGCTTGAGCAATAAAGTAAAATAGTATTGGATTATATCCCCAAATATAAAGTAAATATCCATGAATCTATACTAATATAAAGAAATAACTGAATAAATTAATAAATATGGAAGAAGAGACAAATCTCCCCTACAGAAGAATTCCAATTAATTTTATGTAGATATTCTACTCTCAAGTATGTAGGACATAAGTCTCACTCCTTACATGTGGGATGCTCATGGTGACTTCCTTCTACAGGGTGCAGTATGGAAATAGGAAGAAAAGAGTGATTGGAACAGTGGAGAAACCTGATTCACACTTGATCAGATGGTCAAGACTAACGTCAACAGTGATGGGTCACATTACCATGTATTCCCCTGACATTACATGATGAAAATGACACTTTGCCTCTGTGCTCTTCCTCCCCAAAACCCATATCTCCAGCTTGATTATGAGAAACACATCAGACAAATCAGTCTGGTATTTTGCAAGATTTCCATTACAAAATGGAAATCTTGCAAAATACCAGACTGATAATCATTAAAACTGTCAACGTTATCAAAAACAAAATGTTGAAGAAGCTGTCTGGGTCAAGAAAAGCCTAAAAAGACAAGATGACTAAAAGTACTACGGTATTCTGAATGGGGCCTTAGAACAGAAAAAGGAAACTAGGTAAAAACTAAATAAATATAAGTAAAGGATCAACTTTAGTTAAAAATTTATCGACATTGGTTTTTTAGTTGTAATAAATATATCATACTAATGTAAATTATTAACAATAGGTGAAACTCAGTGTTGGGTATACGGAAACTCTCTGTGTTACCTTTGCAACTTTTCTGTAAAGCTAAAATTATTCTAAACTGGAAAGTTAATTTAAAAAAAACAAAACAAAATCTCTAAGACAACCATCCAACCATCCAAGATGGATAAGCAATGAGTAAACCTAAGAGTGAGAATTTAGTACATTTCAGAATCATTTATTTAATATTCTACAGCTGGTAATAAATTGACTTGTGTTCATATTTTAGGTATAGCTTGATGTATAGATAAATGATTTAATGAAAAAGCAATATTTTTATTTCAGCCTATTTTACTAATTTCAAAACTTACTCTTTAGGGTTTTTTTCCTTATGATTTTGAGGGAAAAACAAATGAAAAAGAGGTTAAGCATATTAGTTTCAAATCAAGCAAAGGAATAAATCCTTATGTAGTAATTTAATTTCAGCTAAATTTAAAACAAAATAATAATAGCATAGTTTTATGTGATTCTTTTCATCATGTAAGTCAAAAACTTTTTAGAGTCATTATCTCATTCCTTCCAACATCATTGTGTAGATAAAGGGTGAAAAAAAAAAAATCAAGCACATCTTTTTTGTATAAAGGATAGTTCTTTAAAAATTCAAGCTGTGACTAAGATTGTCTAATTTAGAAATTTCTAATCCTGAATTTACCAACTCCCTTTGGGATGTATAACTATTTTTAGCCTAGTGCAGATATTTATATAAAATTCTCTATGAAAACTCTCTACTCTTGTCTGTATTCCCAGAATCCTGATTTTAAAAAAAGTTATGAAAACAATATTGAAGACTAGGAACTTATCTAATATGAAGTTTACCATATTTAAAATAACCTTTTTTAAAAAAAATAGGTAAATCTTCAAAAAATGATCATAGTATATTGGTAAGACATAGTGAAATTGATATTCTCCACATCATTGGTGATCATGTTGATTAATTTCCTTTTTGAAAACAACTAGAAAATATCTCTCATACCACTTGCAGCAAGTAATCTCATATCTTAAAATGTATCATGAGCAGTCAAAATATTACAAAATATTGAAATATGAAAAACAACTCAATGCCTAAAAATGAGATTTAATATAGCCTACATTTTGAAATTTAAAAAGAAAACTTAAAAAAAAAATGAAATAAACGAATGAAATACTGCCATTTGCAACAACATGGATGGACCTTGAGAGAATTATATTAAGTGAAACAAGTCAGGCACAGAAAGAGAAATACCACATGTTCTCACTTATTGGAGGGAGCTAAAAATTAATATATAAATTCACACACACACTTACACACACACACACACAAACCGGGGGGGGGGGAGAAGATATAACAACCTCAATTATTTGAAGTTGATACAACAAGCAAACAGAAAGGACATTGTTGGGGGGGAGGGGGGGAGGGAGAAGGGAGGGAGGTTTTGGTGATGGGGAGCAATAATCAGCTACAATGTATATCGACAAAATAAAATTTAAAAAAAAAAAAAAAAAAAAAAAACATAAAATGCACAAGAATAAGGAACTGCATAAGAAAATATTACAATATTGGAGTGAACTATGTCATCATTAAAATACTTGCAAAGATTATAAAACAATATAATACCTTAATATCTTAATAAAAAGTCAGTTTAGAAATGATACTCTCAAAAATGATTAGCTTAATACTGATTATTCTAAAACTTACATATCAATTTTTGACAGCTATTTCCCAAAGCTCAATTGATCTATATATTATATATAGCATATCATTAATTTTACTTATGTGAATTATATTGTAACTAATTCAATTTGGTGTGAGTGTGGAAAGTCATGTTGCCCCAAATTCACCATTCTTGAAAGCATCATTAAGGCCTTTCTAGGGTTGTAATGGTTAACCATTGACATGACAGTAACATTTTTCCAGGCCAAAAACATATCAGTCATGTGCCACTGAGTAAAATTTGATAGAATCAAACAATTATTTGTATGTTGAATTGGACAAAAAAAAAGTTTTGAAAAAGTAACCCTGGTTTTGCTTTCAGGCATTCTGTTAGCTGCAGATTTGTGAAAGAGACCAGAATAAGCTTAGCAATTTTCCACAAACTCATCTTCTACCTGTCTGGTTCCTAAAGCATTTGCTATACCATTAAACCAACAATACCAGATGAGTGTGGCATGCAGGATTTGGGTCCCCTGGATCTTTATCCCCTGGTGTTATGCTTATAAATATGTTACCTTACATGACAAACAGGACTTTGCATCTGAAATTAAGGTTGTTAATCAGCTGACTTCAAATTAGGGAAATTATCCTGAGCTGTCAGTTGGGCCCAATATAATCACATGCGCCTTTGTAAGTGAAAGAGGTTTACGTAGATTTTAAAATTTATTTCTTACAATAATCATTTAAAGGAGATAATATTGTATGCTAGATATCATTTGTTCCTCCAGACCCACTTTCCACCCTTCTCCACCCTGGGGTTTAAACATAAAAAGAGGAAACCAGAAGAGTTAATGAGAGAGATGCGGCAGAAGAAGATGCAGGAGAGAAGAGGTGTGAGAAGGACTCACCCACCGTTGCTGTCTTTGAAGACAAAGGTCATGAGCCAAGGATCACAGGTAGTTCTGGAAGATGAGATCAAGCCACACTGCCAGGCAGTCCTACAACGGAATGAAACTGAATTTTGGCAATAATCTGAGTAAGCCAGGATGTGGGTGGTCACTAAGAGCCTCCAGAAGGGAACGCAGCCCTTCTGACACCTAGATATTTGTCTCATGAGACAAGAGAAATCAGCCCAGCTCACCTGATTTCTGGACTATGAAATACCTATGTCTACAGAAACCCATGACCTACAGAAACTATGAGATAATTAAATTTGTATTGTTTTATGCCATTAAGTTGTGGTAATTGGTGACAGCAGCAATAGCAAACTAATACACTAGGGACCTACTGCTTTCATCATGAGAAGTACTGTCTGAAGACTACTCCCTTCAAAGGGCAAAAAGATAAAACAGCTATTTATTAATGAGTCAGAAAGATACAAAACATACGTTCTCATCTAGAAACTTAAATGGAATTGGATTAAGTCTAAGAAATTACCTTAACTCTGTTTAAAGTCATTTTCTCTTTGTCAGGTTTTAACATTTTGCTTTTTTGCCTTTATAAACATAAGTTGGAAGAATGTACCATGTGAAAATTATTATTATATTCACTTTTAAAATTTTGAAAAAGCTATTCTGTTTTCATTTAGTCATTTACTTGTATAACTACAACACAGGGGAGAAAAGTTTTGTTTTCTTCTGAGAACCTAGTATTTTCTTCTACATATTAAAGAGTTACTGCTGAATATCTCTTCTTTTTAAAAATTTTTTTGACTGCCAGGAATCTGAGAGCTAATTCAACATTTAAATATAAATTTACTGTGTTTATGGTCAAATATAAGACCAAACATATGTATCATCAATATATTCATTTTTCCTCTTTATTGATTTTTTAGTTGTATTCAAAATCCTCTGTTCTGGTGTTTAATTATTTTTATTTTCTCTATTTAAACATATTGTATGCCTTTTTTTGTGAGGCCTTGTAAATTCTTTGTGGATATTTTATTTCTGAGATTTCTAAGAATTTATCCACGCACACTTTCTTTATCGATGGCCAAGAATCGTGTCTAAACTTTTGGTTCTTGTTTTCCTGCTCTACTCACTTTTTTCTTAAACCTGTGGGTGAAATATGTCCAAAGTGCATTTTCCTGGCAGCTTCTGTCAAACGTAGTTACTAGTGTTTAAGATGCAAAAACTGTTTTAGGGGTAAATAAAAGCACAACTAGTCAAACAGCAGCACTTATAAAAAGCTTTATCTTTTATTATTGCTCATAGAATATTTGTCATTACTTTCTGTGTTGTGACTAATTTTGAATTTCCCTCCCCACCTCTACCAGAAAATATATGTTCAAGTCCCAAAGTTTTAACACCTGGTATTTGTGAATGTGACCTTATTTAGAAATACGTATTTGAAGATTTAAGCTAAGATCTCAGGATGACATCATCCTGGAATTAGGGTGAGTTCTAAATTCAATGACTGGCTCTTTATAAAAAGGACACAGTAACACACAAAAGAAGAAGGATATGTGAAAATTGAGATAGAGATTGGAGTTATGTTGACAGCAGCCAAGGGCTCTTAGGGCCATAAAAACAGTAGGGAAGGCAAAGAAGGATTCTTCCCCAGAGCCTTCAGAGGAAGCATGGCTCAGCTGACACCTTAACTTTGGACTTCTAGCCTCCAGAACTGTGGATTAATTTGTGCTGCTTTAAGCCATGAAGTTTGTAGTAATTTGTTACAATACAACACCCCTAGAAATCTAATATACTTTCTAACTACAGTGATGTTGCAAATTTATCGTAGGTACTGTCTGCATAATCTCCCTCATACCCATTTCTTCATTGGGAATCCAACAAGAAGGAAAAGAAGAAGAACAGGAGGAGGAGGAAGAGGAGCAGCAGCAGTAGCTCAAGAAGAGGAAGGAAGAGAACGAAAAGGAGAAAGAACGAGAGAAAAGAAGCAGAAGAGGAAAAAGAATAGCAATATGTAAAACAGAATGCAAAGAAACTCATGGATATTTAGTTGTAAGCTATTGCTTAATTACTGAATCAAGATTTTTTACTTTTTCTACTAAATCCAGGTGAAAGAAATTATCCCTTTTCTATTTATAAAGTTGAAGACTTCTAAAGCACAGATGTTGAACAGATTGCATTTGTACTTTACCATCTCAGTACCGTTTCATTAGAACGCACAGATAAGCCCACTCTCTTCAAATTAACTGGTGTGGAATTATACCTCTTATCCACCTGTCTTATTCCCTTTGAGTTTAAGGGACTGGATCAGAGGTTTGTCTATGCCGGAAAACTTGAGTATCAAGTTTTCTAAACTTTAAACCAGATGAAGTGCCTTTAATTCTGGTCTTAGATTAAATTTAAAAGTCTGATTATCCAATGTCTTCTTTTTTTCCTCAGAAGTACCTTCATTTATAGCAAGATAGTTCTTGGCCTGTAGGGCGGAGATTAAGACTAGACACCCCAACTTGGAAAATCCCAGGTTGGATTCAAATACATTTTCATATATTAAAATGAAAAAAAATCCATCCTGGGATTTACGCAGGAGCAAGTTAATTCTGCTAATGGATTTTTTATTTTAGGGAAAAATCTCCTTAAAAGATCCCCTGGTGTGGCTTTCTATTAGAACTGGCCTGAAGGCAGGAATTTCCTAGAATGAGAAGCTTTTTTTGCACTAGGGAAATATTTAAACATAGCTATTGATTCTGTTCCCAAATATTTGATAGAGATCAATGTTGCAAAAAGCAACTGTTCTTGGAGCTTCAGAATATCAAATTCAGTTTTCCCATATTGGGGTTATTAATACTAAATGTCAATCTGAAACTCAATTCCAATGTTCCCCCTCTCCACTCCCAACTCTAAATTTTCTCTCCATTCATGTAATTTTTTAGGTGTACCCCAAAGTGTTCTTTCTTCCAACAAATATCATGCAGAGAATTATTGCGTGTTTCCTAATATAGAAAGAAAAATAGGTCATGAGTACAGCACAAAATAGATTCAAATACATACTCTCAGATAAAGACAAAAAAATAAGAATGAATATGCTAATAAAAAATTATTTTTAAAAAGATGACAAAAAACCAATCCCTGTGGAAGTTAACTCAAGCACCAAGCTGTTCCTCTTTGTTGCTTTCTAAGAAGGAGCATAGACTGTCAACATTCATAATGAAATCTTAGAGGGAAGCTTGGCTAGCTAAGTTTCTACCACCATACCAACCCAAACAATCTTGACTGGAGAATTTATTGACCTGAGTAATGGACAAGTACACGAGTGTGCACACAAGACCGTTTGTGGTGACCTGGGCAAAACTAAAATTTTCACAAATGTGAACAGATACAACATGTATTTTTTCTTCAGCATGGGAGAGAAGGAGTGGAATGTTTCATTTGCATTTTAAATTTCTACTTTGTGCTGTTCTTTATGGTTTATTTCTAAATCATTTCAGACATACACACACTCACAGGTGTGTGCACACACACATGCACACACAGAATTACTCCTCCAAGAGATTTATAAGCAATGTTGAAATATTCTATGATAAAGTTACTTTTCCTATATTACTATTGGAATTCTACCTCTATATTTCTCATCTATCAGTGCTATGAAAACAACATTAACTCTTTCATGTGCTGCCAACAACATGAGTCTTTGCATCTTTAATCACATTTAATCATTAGTATTATTTAAAAATGAATGCCATTTAATGTCATAATACTTTGTGTATCTGTAAATTTGTAAGATGTGCAGGATATCCTTTTTTCTTTTATAAGAATTTTTTAAATGGGGGAGGACTACACAATTATTTAATTTGTTCAATCTTTTTAAAATTTTATTTTATTTATTTTTAATTTTTTATTACTATATATATCATTACACAATGTAATCATTTTTGTGGCCCTTTACCAAATTGTAATAGGTCAGAAGTGAGCCAGAATAAAGTGATGAAGATCAACACTACATAGATCGGACAATTCAGTAATTCTAACTCAGAGAGCTTCTTTTACCAAAGATAGCCTCTCTATTTTTCAGGATAGAAGCACAAATTCTTTCTGTTTTTGCAGTGACATGCAAGGAGAGCAGAGTTGCTGAGAGGCTGATGATACTGCATCCTCATCAGCATGAACGGGGCCTTGCCTTAGTGTGCAGGGGGAAGGACAGGATGCAAGCAACTTCTTTACCCCATACACCCTAGACTTAAAACTATGGCTATTCCAAAAGTTTGGTTTATTTTTTCTTTAGGTTATAAGAAGTTTAACTCTGTGTTTGAAATATATTACAAATGAGAGACAGAAAACTTTATAACAAGAAATGTAGAAGGGAATACTGATGGTGAAAAAAGGAAAAGAAAAAAAAAAACTTGCCTGAGGATCTTGGCCACTCTATTAAGATGCTTATCGATCACATGAAGAGTCTTCTAAGCATGAACAGACTTGAAAACAGCAGTAACAAATGTGCAAGTAACCCCATCTATCAATATCTGACTTCTGTATAATGAACCATTCATTGATATTTGACAGATATTTATGATTTTCAAGTGAAGCACTGTTGTTTATTTGGATTTTGATTTATAATTTGAAATTATCTTCCCAGCAGAATATTAAATATTGTGCTTGACACATCAGTTGAAGTTGTGTCATCATCTATTACTGAAATATACCAATATAAAATATTAGGTGCTTTTCTATCAACCTGAAATATTTCTGACAGTGAATTTTAAATAGATCATTAATGTTAACACTTCTGCTGCATGATGAAAGATTCAGTTGATGATTGAAGGGCCTTTACAACTTTTGGAGTTACATTGAGGCATACAAATCATAGAATAACATAGCTGGAGGAATCTTACTCTTTGGGTATAGAACAGCTAAAAGTTTAAAGAGGTCGTGATTGTTAATAACCCACAACGTGAAATTAATATTAAGTAAAATAGCCCTTTAGTTATAAAAACTAAACAAAAATTCAGAGAAGTATGCAGAAAACATTTTTGGTTTTGTGATTAGTATTGTGTCTGATATTTTCAGGTTAATTAGTACTCTAGGTATTGAAGAAGTTGGAGAAGTATGTTCCATCAGAATGCCAGACCATGGTGGAACTAAGATGGTTGAAACACTTTTAAACATAATTCCTAAAACAGCTTAGTACCATTTAGACAACTAATTTTCTATTCTGTCAATAGTGAAAAGTCAGTGCAAGGTTCTAATAAAGTTTAGATAGTTGGACTTTGATAAACATTCATTCACCCAATTTAACCAAGTGCCATACAAAAGATAAGCATATTAATATGTTCTATTATGCTAATAAAACTGTACAAATGGGAAAAGGCCATACCTCACAAATGGAAATCCATTTGCCTTCCAGCAACTTATTTTTACTTCCTAGCCTCCAAATTAAAAGTAACTAAAATGTGTCTATAAAGGACTGATTATTATATTTCTCCCTTTCCAGACTATGCAAACTAATAAATCACAATTAACATTAGGGACATTTTAAACAGCATCCATTTACCACTATTTCCATAATGTATAATTGCAGCTGCAAATTTATGCTCCTGAATACTTAACTTTCTTTTCAGAAAAACACATTTGCTTAAAATGGTAAATACTTATAAGACAGGGGAATTATGGGACTTCTAACCTATATAAGCACGCTGTCTGTTTTTATTCACATTGATTTGTTTCTCAAATATGGTAGGCATTCTGTTTTCAATGCAGCACATGATTTCTCTTTGACTTACCCATAATGTCATTTAGTTAATTAGAAGATGCATTTTATTATCATTTTGTCACTAACATAGAGAGTTGATATATATTCCTAAACTGAACAAGTTGCTATGTTCTCACTTAAAAGCACAGGGCATAGTAATTGTGACATCTGTTAGCTGATAAGATTCAGTGTTAGTGAATGCCTCCTTTATGGTGCTAGCTACATTTCATTCATCACTATGGATAATATGAATGGAACTTAAGCATATTGGTTCAAACAAAAAGTTAAGAATTCAAATTGACCAAGACAACTGAGACAACCCTAGTATTAAAAACATCCTTTGAACTTCAAATAAAGCATATGAAAAGGTGTGATTTTCAACTCAGATTGCTATTTAAAAAGTCAATTCGCTAAGTGTATTTGTTATCTCTATTTCAATATGATGCATTGAAAAGACAACCTATGGTTTTGATAAAGTTCACTGGAGTCAGAAATGCTAAATCTCATTAGTTTTACTCAGATGATATAAGTTGACTACATGCTGAATGCAAGTCGTGTGATTTCTTTGTTAAATGATTCTCTTAAAATTCCATGTGTCTTTAAACATCTTCTGCTCCGTAAAATGAATGTTTTAAAAACTATTGCATTGCATATTTAGTTTAAAGTTAAAAATATTTCTGGTCTGCCAGCTTAAACATTCTTGTAATATTTGAACTGCTTTATCCATACATTTGATCATAACTAGAAGGTTAAAAGTTAGCAGAAACAAATGTATGTATAGACTGTAGCATTTCTCAAATTTTTATAAAGAATTCATTTTTTTTAATTCATGAACTTAAACACAAAGCTGAATATTTGTGCATACGGTCACACTGAAGTGAGGGTAATTTGAACCAGCTGTTACACTTTGTGGTTTCTGAAATCCTGTGTATTGCCTTCTAGCTACATTGACTTTGTTCAGGCCTTAATAAAATAAATTAAAGAATGTGCAAGCCTGAATGACTTCCATGTTCTTCTTCAAAAGAGCTTTAATTTAGAACAGACAAGGGAGGCATGGCTTTTCCATTGCCTTTCATCTATAACCCACAAGCAGATGAAGTAATGATTTTGTATTGTCATTATTTAGTGACTTGCAAACTTTAACCACTCTGCTTGCTTCATTTAAATGTATCTTTTTATTGTTAAGCACCTTAACCATGCCAGAGTCAAGGATTTGAAAACACAGACATACGCATGCATGCACATACCCCAATATCTACCATCTTACTTTTCTTACTCTTGTTAAAATATTTTCTGGTAAAATAGCACATATTACATCAGACAAAAATTTTTATTTAAAGGAGCCATGATAGAATTGTAATATTGAAAATTATGCTTCTTTCCAAATTTCAGATTTACATCAGTATTTAGTTACAGTGAGAAAAAAATACGATAATTCAAGAGAGGATTTTGAGAAGTTGATGGCAGCAACTTTTCTAATTTCACTGAATACTCATACGGTAGATGGAATAATGACCCCACACAGATGTCCATAACCTAATCCTCCAAATCTGTGAGTGTGTTACTCTACAAAGTAAACAGGATTTTGCAGGTATGATTAAATCAAGAATGTTTAGATGAGGGACTATCCTGGATTACCCAGTGGGCCCAATGTAATCAGAAGGGAAAGTGAGAGACAAGAGTGTCAGAGTCAGAGTGAGATATGAAGATGCTACTCTGTTGGCTTGGAAGATGGAGAAATAAGTCCTCAGCCAAAGAACACGGGCAGTCTCTGGCAGTATAAGGCAGGGAAATGGTTTCTCCCTGAAAGTACCCGCAAGGAACACAGCCCTGCCCACACCTTGGTTTTAGCCCAGTGAGACTGATTCTAGACTTCTGACCTCTAGAATACTAAGAAAAAAAATTTGAATTATTTCAAGACACCAAGTTTGTTGTAACTTGTTACAGCAGCTATAGGAAACTCATACTAGTACTAAACTTGATAGCAAAATCAAGATCATTGGGCAACATTTACAACAAAAGTAGTTGACAGGGTATTCCCAAGGCACCAAGATCTTAGGTTGGTGGGGGAAAAAAAAACTACATAGTATCAGCATCTATGTGGACCCCGACTTCAATGACTGGTGACCTTACAATTTAACCCTGTTAGAAAACAGGATGAGTCAGAAGTGAGGGGAAATAAACCACAATCTCAGCTTGTGTTGAGAGAGAAGTTTTGATGAAAGAACAAACTTAAAGAAGTAGAGAGTGGATTATATTCAGAAAGAGGAA
This sequence comes from Cynocephalus volans, assembly GCF_027409185.1. Lineage (NCBI taxonomy): Eukaryota > Metazoa > Chordata > Mammalia > Dermoptera > Cynocephalidae > Cynocephalus > Cynocephalus volans. The sequence continues at coordinate 121,594,770 of NC_084468.1, forward strand.
TTCTCAAGTGAAAATCTTTGAAAAATGAATCAGCTTTGGATGTTAACTTGTTTTATTGAAGATTTCAGGAGAACATCCAGACAGCAAGGGAATCAAAACTCAATGGGAAGAGAGGAAGCATGACAGAAAATACTGACAATCTTTCTAGAAGCTTAAGTGGAAAAAGAATGAAAATAGCTAAAGGAGACTACAGGATCAAGTAAGGAGGTTGATTTTTGAGGTAAAAGAAATATGTTTATGGGCTAAAAGAAAGATACCAGTGAAAAGAAAAATGATAAAGAAAAAAAATAGAAGGTGGAAATTCAGTGGCCAAGCTATAAAAGAATAAAAAGAAATGGAATTGTTAGCACATGGGGAAGTTTTAGCCACAATTACACCTCCCCGATGAGCAGAAAAAGTGCTAAATTGGTTGTAAGCAAAGTTCAGAGACAGCAAATGGAATAAGGTCCTTAGTGTCTTAACTTACTTGAGGAGAGAAGTATGTTACTTGCTGATGGTGAGATTGCTAATGGCTTGAGGAATTTGGTGACAATTTAGAAGAGCCACTACGTGGCACAGAACACCAGCAGAAGCTAGAGGGTTGTTGCTAAGTCTCTCATTATACTTGTGGTAACCTAATCACTGAGAATCTCCCAGACTGGTAATGTTTCTTACTGTAGTTTTGGAGTGTTGCTGAAAGACTCTTTGATGCCATTAACCTCTGTGTTGGTATATGATAATGCCTTCAGTGCTTGTCTACAAGTAACAGCAACAACAAAAAAGTCAACCTGTCAATCTGTTCTTCATTGTTTTCTAAAAGGCTATTGTAAATACATTCAGGATATCAGCTTCCTAAAGGTTGTATTTACATCCTGCTGGCATCAAGCAACTTATAAAGCTAAATAGATTAGTCTTAGAAACAAAGACATAATATCTTCCCACAGCTATCAACTAAGTAAAGTAAAACATATTAAAGAACTCATTATGAGGAAACATCATACCAGACCTTCTAAATAAACTCCAAAAACTTACCATTTTTGAGATTCAAGCAGTTTTTTGGTCCTAACTATAGACTGTTACAAGAGAAGAAAGTGAAATTTAATTAATCTTACCACTTTTCAGAGTAGACTACTCAATGAAAAAACCAGTTGGTGATTAAGAGAAGGCACTGAAGCCAGAAGAGGGGTTTGAATTTGCCCCTTTTTACCTCTTTGTCCTTAAACAAATTGCTTAATCTTTCTGTGCTTCAGTTTTGTCATCTGTAAAAAAGAGATGAAAATAAAAACTATCTCACATCCCGTTACAAAATTTAAATAAATTAATATTTGTAAACACATAGCACCTAGAAAGTAATTATATGTTTGCTAAACATATTTATTTTCATTGACAAATGGTTAGTTTGGTGTATTCTACTGAACAACAATTCCATAGTTTCTATTCTAGGTGCTTTAAAAATAACTCAGATCTTATAGGAGATGGAATAAATTTACACACCGCACACGTACAAACACGCACATGCACACACTATAATTTTCTTATTGCTGGACAGCTGAGAATGAACAATATCTTTTTAAGGGCACTAGAATACAATTTAACCCTGTTATACAACAGGATGAGTCAGATTAACAAATTATTTTTTAGTAAATATGTAATAAGTCTCTTGGCATGTATTAGGAATGCACTTTTATTCTTTTGCTTCCAATGGCACTTAAATAATCAATTATTATGTAAATACTGAATAATAGGTTAGTTCGACACTGTGCTATTCAGATTTTTTCAATTCTTTCTCGATAGATTATATATACTATTTCATTTAATTCATAAGACAACTTTATATAGTAGGTATTGATATTCTCATTACATATTATACACTATTATGAAACAGTGATAATTACAATCAAATATGCTGATAATCTGCTCTTTATATATACTTGTAGTTGTATATGTGCTCTCTATTTTATATGTATAAACATAGAGAAGTATCCATGTATTTATATATGTATACTGAAAGTCTGTATGCAATCTGAAAAATTATCCAACATTTTCATTGGTTTTATAAAATTTTGTATTGTTTTCAAAATTGGCATTTTTCACTTAACAACCAGTTTGCATGATTTCCCACTATATTTCCATCAGTGTACAATAGTACCATCATCAAGGTACAGATCTACAAATATATTGAGACTATTTGAGGCATTAATTATATAAATGGGTAACTAACTAGTGAATATGTTTGTCTAATGGGCACTTATGCCTCCTTTTGTAGCCTCGTAACTTTGGAAACTCAGATATTAAACTTTCTAGTTTAACCGAATTTTCAAGTTTCTATGACTCACTGAAGAGGTGCAATATTGCATAGGAATGTGTACCCATTAAATACAAGTTAGCATTTAACATTAGCACCTAATTCTAAGGCACACAAGTTTTACAATTTGATATGCTGAAGCCCCCATTTAATTTAATAGTATATATTATGTCATAGTGCTCTATAACTGATTTGACTATTACTCTTTCATGCTTAAGAGATACTTTAGAACAGACTCTTTGGAGTCCCTAACAAGATATACTCATATGATGCTACCGGCATAGACTATCAATTCACTCTCCTATCTGTCAAAACTTATTTTACACATACTTTACAGTATAACTCGAATTCCACATCATCCACTACAGTCCATATTAATGTATCCCTCTCCTGAATTTCTATAACAATACTCTATTTTTAGTAGTTTACAGTTATCTTTTAAAAATATTTATATACTGGGAGCTTTTATTTGGAAATGCCATGTATTTATGCTTTGTTTCCCCAGTGCAATTTTAAGCACATTGGCATACATCATGTTCCTCTTGCATGGATCACAGAGCTTTCTTCAGTGATTTGCATGTAGCATGAAACAACAAACACATGGAGAGTAAAAATTAATCAACTTATGCTCATCAACTACAGCATCTATGCTTCATATTTATTTTCTATCTTCTATATTATCTAAAATACCTAAGGGGCCATAGTACTTTTCCCAAAAATATACACATGGTGGCTGTTAGCCAATCGATAATCCCCATAAAATATCTGTCAAGACATTCCATTCAGCTGGTTTTAGGAAATGTGGCAGAGCATTGGAAAAACAAATTATTAATTTCAAAACCATGATAAAATTCTCTTTGGTTATACATAGATAATGTCTACTTAAAGGGAAAGGTATACATCTATAGGGTAAGACAGCTAGCATGTGAAGAATAAACATGGAATTTGGACTCTGATTGGAATTTTACTCCTGGTCCTGTCTCTTAAAAGCTGTGTGATTTTGAACAAGTTTTTGTTTTTTGTTTTTTGTTTTTTTTAACATTTGTGAGACTCATTATTTATGCACGATGATAAAATTTGTTCCACAGGGTTTTGCTTTAAATAATAGATGTGACAACAATAACATAAGTACTTTTAAGATATATGAAGTTAAGATTTTTAGAATTATTTTGTTGTTAAAATATATTACTTTGACACAATTAGAATTTCAGATTAAAAAATTGATCACTATTTCACCTAAATAATATGGAACCACATACAAATATTCTACATACACACCTCCCCACACACAGCTGAAAACAAAAACCATCTTGAATAACTAGAATATTCTCTTTACAACTATCTGTAACTCAATCAGAATTTATTGAATAAGTACTGAATACAAAGCACATAATTATCTACAAAGAAAAATATGCCATCTAGGAATAAAGTATTGAGTCACTTTTTATGCTACTACCCATGTATTTTTATTAATAATTTTAAAATCAACACTTGAAATGAAACTGAAGACATTGTAAAACATCCATTATACTCCTCTTCCATCTCCCACAAGTCTAAGAAAAGTTGGATACATTTTTGAAGAAATCAGATTTTAGCTTATTTTCCATCAGTTATTCTTTTATTGTTCATGCATTTATCCAACAACTATTTACTGAAAAATATTTTTTTCTCAGTCATGGTGATTGAATCTGGGTACGTGGCCGTAAACTACATACACGGTCTCTCCCTTCTTGAAGTTTAGCCAAGTGGGGAAACAAAATATATGTAAGTAAACAATTTAACATATATAAATGTAATTTGTGATAAGTGAAAAAGGGAATAAAAATAACGCAGATTTTGAGATCAGTGTTTTAGGGTCTACATTAAAAAATAAGTATGAAAGTCTTCAATTCGGTGACTTCTAAGTTGTGTCCTGAAGGATAAGAAGTCAGTAGTAAGAAGAGCAAAGGGCCCCTGCAAAGCGCCTAAGGAGGAAATGTCTTGCTGCACTTGAAGAACTGTCAAAAAGCTGGTGCGACCAGAGAAGGGAAAGTGACATGAGCTGATGGTGTATACACATTCAAGACTGGGATAAAGCAAGGTCCCGTGAGCAATGGAAATAATTTTGGATTTTATTTGAAGTGTAAAAGCTAGTGAAGACTCTTAGACAGAAAATGAATTGATTTATGGCTTTGAAAAATTGTTTTTTGTTTTTGTTTTGGTTTTTTAAGTTGGGGAAGCAGGGAAATAAGAAAGAAGTCTACTGCAGAGGCCTGTGTTGCCTAGGTGACAGGTAATGGTGACGTGGACTAGTGTGATAATAGAAAGTAACAGCATTAGTCTATAGTGCATTTTACTTTAAAAAGTGGAAATGTCAGTGGAAGAAATTGAACTGGGGGTTCACTTAAAAATCCTTTACTTTCTTTGCAAAAAGCAGAGAACAGAGATTTTTATTAACTTCACTGCTACCAGCACAAATATATTCATAGAAAACATATCTCTGGTCTGCCTAGTCCTAAAAATCCTTATCTTGGAACATTCTATTACTTCAAGGAAGTTATGTGCTACAGATTGTCGAACATTATTTTTTACGCATACAGTTAGCACTTCCTATATGCCACACAGTGATGGATGTTTTCTGCATATATTTTCATCTTACTTCCATAACAATAATACTGTCTCCATTTTTAAGCTAAGGGAAGAGAAGAAAATAAGAAACTTGTCCAAGGTGATATCACTCATTAGATTCAGACCCTAAATCTAGACTTAACCTCTACCTGACCCAAATCTCATGCTTCCTGTCCCGAATCAGGAGTTATTTCTTTCCTTCCTTCCTGTCCCAATTTACCAATCATTTCCCTTTATTTTTTTTTTCTTTTGTTTTTTCCTTCTTTCAAAAAAGAAAGTATTGGGTTGGTTTATTCCCATTTTAATATTTACGTTGCTTTATTTATAGTACATTATTCATAAAACTTACTTTCTGTGTTCCATAAATAATTTCTTAATTTCCACTTACCATTCTGAAACTCTAAAACACAGAAGGGAAATACTAACTGGTAATTCATCCGTAAATAATTCTAAATTGGTGTTTTCATTCCCGATTCCACCTCTCCACAAGGCAGGCCTGGCTCTGCCCCAGCCTGATGACAGAAACTTAGATGAACTTACTATATGTCAGTGGTCAATGGGGCATATTTCTAATTATGGCTCCTTGTCAAATATCCCTATGTCTGCCCCACAAATATTCATAGTCTCAAATGAAAATGGCTCCAAAATGGACCCTGCCACTCTGGTTTCTTTAAGATAAATGTATCCCCAGATTGTTTAGTATGAGCATGGGTGAATAAAGAGTTAAGCAGTATGGAAACTAAATGAATCTATTTTAATAGAAAGGGGATGTGTTAGTCCATTTTCTGTTGACTATAACAGAACACCTGAAACTGGGTAATGTATAAATAAAATAAAATTTCTTACAGTTTCGGAGGCTTGGAAATAGAAGGTTTAGGAAGCATTTCTGATGAGGTCCTTCTGCTTGGTGGGGACTCTGTAGAGATGCAGATATCACATGAAAAGAACTAAGCAAGAGTGCATGCCAATGTGCTTCTTTCTCTTCTTATAAAGCCCCTGGGGCCACACCTGTAATAACCCATTAATACACGAATTAATTAATCCATTCATGACAGCAGAGACCTCATGATCCAATCATCTCCCAAAGGCCTCACCTTTCAACACTGCCACGTGGGGGATCTGGCTTCCGACCTGAGCTTTGAAGAGAACAAACATTCAAACCATACCAGGGGAATAACCTAAGACAGTGATTGTAGGACAAGCAAATTTTACTGGAAAGGTGTATCCTTGACCAGTCTAGATCACAGTTTCTCAGCCTCGGCATTACTAACATTTTGAGCTGGACAATTCTTTGTTCTGAAAGGCATTCCAGTGTATTGTAGTATGAAAGTTGTCAGAATCAAAATGAAGTTACTGTGTTAAAAAACAAACAAACAAAAAAACCACCAAAAAAACCCCCCACACCTGACAAAGAGAGCTAGGGAAGTCCATCATAAAGGGACGGTTCTTATGCACGAATGTCTGATAACTCAGTGAAGCCACAACCTTGCATAAAGGTATTGCAACCTTACACAAAAAATACTTCTGCAAGGACATCTGCCCAGTAACTCTCTGTCCAACCTCAAACTGGTGTCACTCTTGTTTGGGGGCCTTGTAGCCAAGGATAATTATCCCAAAACAATTATGTAATTTTTCATTACTTTTTCCTTTAAAATCTTTTGCCTTTCTTTAGCTCCCTAAATATCCACATAGTTAGCTATGGCACACACATATTCCCATTAGAATGCCCTGTGCCCAGAAGAAACTTTTCCTTAGAGATTCACCTCTATAATTTGTTATAGCTGTAACAACAGCATGTTTAGCAGCATCTCTGCGCACTACTTACTTGATGCCAGTAAGAAAACACACCTCCTCCATCCAGTTGTGACAACAAATAATTTCTTCAAACATTGCCAGATTTCCTGTGGGGGGCAAAATCAACCCTAGTTGAGAGCCATTGGTCTAGAGTATAGGATTCTATTCAGAGAAAACAAAAAGATATAGTATTCCCAGATATTCTCAACATGCTGACTAATGGCTGGTGATATAGAAATGCCCAAGAACTTCAAAAAGCACAGGGGAAGGTGAGTTGGTAATTACCAAATGAAGGTTCTATGTACATTCAGAAGAAATAAAATAAATAACTTCGGAGTTTGACCTCTTCAAAGATGGCAGAGTCTAGGTGGCCACTCTCCAGGTAGATGGGACAGAGCAGTGATAGGTACAAAAGAAAGTAACATTCCAGACAGGAAAGAAATACCCTGGACAAAGACACTGATTGTGAAGATGCTTGTTTTTGTTTAAAAGAAATAAACATTGTTAACTCTACAGAGTAGGAAGGAAGTTTGCTGGCCTGCTATCAACTTAATGTACAAAGCCTTGTGTGCCTAGGAGTTTATACTATTTTCTGGAGGTAAGATAAGTCACTACAAAGTTGCAAGAGGTGATTTTGTGAAATCCTTATAGAAATGGATACATGTGTAGGTAGGTAAGAAAGTTAGATCATTTAGAAGTTGTTAACCTACATAACAAACACAGAGAAATCTCTAAATGAATAATGAGTTGAATTGGGAAAAGAACATCTCATAGGGAACAATGTGCCTATTCAGGGAGGAAAAGAAAGACAAAGGGTTTTAAAGAAAAAATGATGGAATGCATACTTGTTTTGGAATAATTATCCTTGGCTATAAGGATCAATAACAAGAATGATGCAATTCTGAGGTCAGACAGGCAGTTGCTGGGCAGATGTCCTCACCAAAGTATTTTTTGTGTAAGGTTGTGATGGCCTCTGTGCAAGACTGTGATTTTGCAGGGTCTTTTATAATTGTTCTTGTTATCAACACATCTTCATAAGAATCTCCCCCTTTATGGCCATCCCTGGCTCTATTTGTCAGGGTTTTAACACATGTGATTCCATTTTGATTCTGACAACTTTCACAAAGACTATATCAGGCTCAGGAAACCACAGCCTGTAGAAGAAATACAGCTCACTGCCTCATTTTGTGAATGAAGTTTTATTTGCATACAAAACACTCATTTATGCTGCAATAGCAGAGCTGAGTAGTTGTAACAGAGACCATATGGTCTGCAAAACATGAAATATTTTTTATCCGCCCCTTTATAAAAAAGTTGGCTGACTATTATAAACTGAATTGTGCTACTCTGCCCCTCAGATTCATATGTTGAAGCCCCAGTGTGACTGTATTTGGAAATAGGTTTTTAACAAGGTAATTAAGGTTAAATGAGGTCATAAGGGAAGGGTCCTAATCCAATAAGACTGATGTGCTTATAAGAAAAGGAAGAGACACCAAACCTCTCTCTCTCTCTCTCTCTCTCTCTCTCTCTCTCTCTCTCTCTCTCTCTCTCTCTCTCTCTCTCTCTCTCTCTCTCTCTGTCTCTCTCTCTGTCTCTCTCTCTGTCTCTCAATGCACAAAGAGGAAAGACCATGTGAGGACACAGCAGGAAGATAGCCATCAACAAGCCAAGGAGAGAGGCCTGAGCAGAAACCAACCCTGCTGAAACCTTGATCTTGGACTTTCAACCTCCAGAGATGTGAGAAAATAAATTTCTGCTGTTTAAGCCAATCATTCTGTGGTATTTTGCCACACAACCTGAGTAGACTAATACACTAACCCTTGGCTTAGATCATTTATGTATTCAAGAACATTATGCACAGGAATTTTATAGAGCTTTAGAATGATAAAGATGAGAAACCATGGTTATTACCCTAGCAAATCTCATAGCCTAGTAGAGGGAGACAGATGTAAATTTGGCAGAACACTCTACATGTACAGTTTCCAAACATTCTCAGTGTATAGATTCACTCAATTCTTCTTATTTACTACACAAGAGAATGAAAGTCAAAAAATTTGTCTTACCCACTGGGAAAGTTGCAACATTTGGGCTTCTCTTGCTTAAAAGAAAGGATAAACAGAATTTTTGTGCAAATACTTTGGTATCAGATTTTAATGGGTTATCAAAGAATATTGTCAAAAACAAGATGATGTAAGGGAAAAAGTAAAGTGGCTTGAAGATGCAAGAAAGGTGCTTACATCAACCAGAAAGAGATCTCCTGGGCTGGTGATGGACAGGAATAATGTCTTGTCCCAGCACCTAAGCAACCTGGGCCTGCTTCCCTAGCAGCAATCAAGGACACAGCAAGACTCCAGAAGGATGGCTACCTCATGCATCTGAAGCATGTCTTATCAGTGGGGATGATATCATGCCCAGAGAGCAAAAATTGGTTCCTGAGTGGTAAAAAATCTTTGATATTGTAATAGTCCATGGTTCCCTGAAGCTCAACAGCAATAAAAAAGCAGACAGTTTAGCTCTATAGAGAGGATGATTATAAAAAAAAAAAATGGTTGAGAAATACTGATCTAGGGAAATGAACCAATTCTGGGAATCCTACTTGGTCTCCTACCCTGTATACATCCCTAGCACAGAAGCAGCAGAGTGGTCGTACCAATGGACCATGAGGACATGAAAAAGGATTTCAGCAATAAACCAAAATGATAGATGACTGAGGGGTCTCATCACACCTTGGTACTACATTAGAGTCCTCCAGAAATTTGGCAACAATCTCGGGACAAAAATGTTCCAAGAATAACAGAGGTTGAATTCCTCACCAGAGTAACAGTTCAAGTTGGAAGCTTGAGAAATGGATGACTATAAGTTTCTTGCACTAAGTAGAATGAAATTCAGACGTGCTGCTATGGAAACAATAATATGGAATATAGGGTTGATAGACAAGATAAAAGTCTGGAGAAGTGGATGCTGAAAAAACCAAGAAATAGTCATCAATTCCACCTAAGCTAAGAAGTAGAGGGAGGGGTTAAACACTATTAGAAAAAAATATTATTAGAAATAATAGTAACAGGTATAATAATAATAATAATAATGACAACAGTTGAGATTCCAATAAAGGGACGAGGAGACCCTGACTGAAAATAATGGCAGTGGAGGTGGAGAGGACATTAGAGATTGAAGAAATGTGCAGAAAGTTTCACTGACGGAACTAGCCTGCTAACTGCATCCCAGGGAGCACGTGGGAGTGAAGAAAACTTTGAAGAGAGCTCCTAGGAAGAATGCACTGAGGAGAAACCGAGGTCACAGGAAATTAAATTTGCCAATCTCCTTAGGAACAACCCAAATTTCTGGATGTTTTGTTAGAATCAGTTCTGGTGAGAATTATTTATCTTTCAGCAAAGTTTGCAAATTGATGGACTTTAGGCTAAATGTGGTTTTCAGATGGCTATGCTCGCAGTATTGTATTGACAATATTTTTGAGAATAACAATGCCCTTTAAATATAGAAAAATTAATTTCATCAACATTTAAAAATCATACAGCATTTTACAATCATCCCAATTTCTGGGTGCTCAGGTCTACATTCCTGCCTAACAACAAAAATCTCCACTGAAGCTGAGGAGTGGAAGCTTCCTGTAGATGTGCATGTGGTTTCCAGTGCACCATAATCCTCTCCAGTCCTCGAGGTCTTTCCCCTCTGCCTTATTTATTGTCTCACTAGCTCCACAGGACTCCAACAAATCCTATCACTACAGAAATTAAACTGCCAATGACATTATAGAACAAAATAAATCTCCAAACTAGAGGATAAAGTGTGTCCAGTATGCAAATGGCAGTTTGATTGACATCCTTCATTTGCATGTCACTCCATGTACTAATGTTTCAAGATAAGAACAGGACTAGCTCGGACACATTCATAAGAAAATAGATGCATGAAATTAGAAGATAGGCGTTTCAGAAGAGAAGTGATAAATGCTACTGTTGAGAGACAAGGTTAAGTAGGCTTTCTAATTCTAATTCTGATTGAATAGGCTTTCTAATTCTGTACTTAGAGTATAAATTTTTAATTAATTATTAGTTTTTATTATCAGTTATGCCTCTCTCTCTCCCCCCCAAAATTTGCAATCACCAAATTATCATATAATTTACATCTTCAAAAGTTTTACTATTTCTGCCCACTCATTTTCGCCACATTTATGCTTATTTAAAAGCTATTTTCCTCTTGACCTATTTCCTCCAGTAAAGAAAAGTGCTAAAAAGCAAGTTTGGTTTATCACTGAAAGTTCACTGTGGTGACATTCTTCTCCATTTTCTCAAAATCTTAAATCATTTTGCACCCAGCTTGACCCAACAGCTGGAGTTCTTCTGCTCTCACTCCCTAATTTGTTTGCATTTGGCTTATATTCCCAGCTCTTCGGAGTGCTGATAACTATACTTGTCTGCGAGGCTTAGAAGCTATAAAAAAAAATCTGGACCTCCTCACATTTCAGCACAAGGAGACAAGGCTCAGGCTCCAATTTGGAATGAACTTCACAGACTTAAATGGGGCATGCAAGCCCAGCGACATCAATAGCAGCCTGCCAGCTTGAAGACTCTCTTCCAAAACCACTCACCGTATGTTTGGCTACAAGTCGAAGACCAAATAGGCCAAGATGTTACACAGGATTCAAATGTACCTCTGTGAACGTATGTGGTTGGCATAGGACAGATGAAATGTTGATAGAACCTAATAATACCAGTTACAATGTAACTAGGATATCCCCCCCCCCCCCCGCTTGGAACACCTTAACAGTCCAACTAATTAAAAAAATCATAAAATATAGTGATTATATGGTGTTTTTGAAAAGAAGGAAAACTAAAAATATTAAAACCTCATGATGGGGAGTTTCAAGATGGCGGCGGCTACGGCGGCTGGCGCGGAGTAGCTGAGGTGGAAAAGGTGGCCACTGGGCCTCAGGCAGCCGGGAAACTTGTGGACCTTCCTCTGGCCATCTCTTAAGGGAGGACTGCTGCTGCTGGCCGGTCGTGGGGGCTCAACGCCACTTTGCCCCCGGCAGGAGAGGCTGCCTCATTTAAAGGCAACAGCTTTGAAGTGTGGAGCAGGAAAAGAACTGATTCTTAGCTGCAAAAGCGAGTCTTGAAACAGGGAACACGGCGCCAGGGCTGCTGTGGATGCAGCCAGGATCCCAGAGGCTGGGGCCGAACTGAAGGCGGCCAGCTGCCCTATTCAGGATTCGAGGTTTCAGGCCGGCATTAAAGAAGATTCCTGGGAGCGCCCGAGCGGCGCCGCGACTGAACAGCCCGAGGCGGCAGCGCCGAGAACACGGAAGGCAACAAACCAGAGACAGAGCGAGTGCCCGACCTGGCACAGCACTGTGAGTGATCCCTGGCACAGCTCTGTTCGGGGGGTGGATGCCCACGCGGCTCCCGCCTGCACCACCAGGCCACTCACTGCCCCGGTGCTGCCTCCATTTTCCCAGGTGCGGGCAGCTCCACCCTGCTCGGCCATCACTGAGCCCATTTGCTTGGCCTGGCGCGGGGCTTTCCAGACCCTGCGGGCCGGCCTCCTCTCCCACTCCCTCCACGGTTCTCTGGCGGGGATGGGGGTGTGGGGCGTCCCGACCAGTGTTGGGAGGGCTAGGAAGTACGGGCGGGCCGACTGTCACTCCACCACACCCTGGACTCCGGCCCCGGTAAACTTCCTGTGACTGGGAGGCAGATACCATCTCTGCGACCACCAGTTTGGAAAAAAGCCTAACGAATTTCTGGTTGGGAATAGTGTGGTAGGAGAGTTCCCAGGTCCGCTTGAACCTGCCGGAGAGCAGGCTGCAGGCGGGCACTAGACTCGGTTTATACCGGGGGGATACAAAGGTGAACAAGACCCGAGAAAGATCTACACAGTGCTACAAAGGCACCCAGAGAGACCGGTCGTCTGTGCCTAGCAGAAACCTGGTAGACTTCCTGGGCGAGGCGGTGCTGAGCAGGGTCTTGAAGGCCCAGCTGATAGACGAGGGGTGCAGAAGACACACCCCAGCCCAGCACTGTGTGCACAGAGGGGGGAGACGTGCGGCCAGGGAGGCGGAGACTCGACAGAAACCACACACCTGGTGGGGTCGCCACTGCACAATCTAACAACCTGGGCCAGAGCACACGGAACGGGGAGAAGTCCTGTACAGAAAGTGAAAGCTCAACAGAGATCACACACCCTGTGGTACGTGATCCACCAGCCCAGCAGAGTACAAGCTGACCAGAAAGGTGGATCCCCGGAGAAGCCCAAGACCTGAGGCAACCACACACACAAGACACTAGAGGCCAACTGAGCAGTCACGGCGGGAGCCATACCAAATTGGCAACCACAGCAACATCCTAGTTAGTCATTAGTCTCAAACCGGTGGACTGTGAAACCCCCTGCCACAATGAATAAACACCAAAAAAAAGACACCAGAAATACAAAAAATCAAGAAAGTACACCACCAAAAGTTAATAAATCTCATACTCTAGATCCTATAGAACAAGAAGCCCTTGAAATAACTGACAAGGAATTTCGAGTGATAATTCTAAGGAAACTGAATGAGATACAAGAAAACTCAGCTAGACATCATGATGAAATGAGGAAAAGTATACAGGATCTGAAAGAGGAAATATACAAGGAAATCAATGTCCTGAAAAAAAATGTAGCAGAACTTGCTGAACTGAAGAAGTTATTCAGCGAAATAAAAAACACAACGGAGAGTTTAACCAGCAGGCTTGTCGAAGTTGAAGAGAGAACCTCTGAACTTGAAGATGGGCTGTTTGAAATAACACAAGCAGACAAAAAGAAAGAAAAAAGAATCAAGGACATGGAAGAAAATCTGAGAGAGATATCAGACAACCTCAAGCGCTCAAATATCCGAGTCATGGGTATTCTAGAAGGGGAGGAAAATGGAGATTCCATTGAAAACATATTCAACAAAATAGTGGCAGAAAACTTCCCAGGTATAGGAAAAATCACAGATCTTCAGATCCAGGAAGCTCAACGATCTCCAAACGTATTCAACCCAAAAAGGCCTTCTCCAAGACATGTCATAGTCAAACTGGCAAAACTCAGAGACAAAGAGAGAATCTTAAAAGCTGCAAGAGAGAAGCGTCAAATCACCTATAAGGGAGCCCCAATCAGGTTAACATCAGACTTTTCATCACAAACCCTAAAAGCTAGAAAGGAATGGGATGATATTTTCAAAATACTAAAAGACAAAGATTGCCAGCCAAGAATACTCTACCCTGCAAGGCTATCCTTCCGAAATGAGGGGCAAATAGTATATTTCTCAGACAAACAAAAACTGCGGGAGTTCACTACCACAAGACCACCCTTACAAGAAATCCTCAAGGGAGTACTGGGTTTGGTTCCTGAAAAATAACTACCACTGCCATAAAAACCTAAGAAAAATCTAAACCCGCTAGTACAATAAAAATGGCATTCATGAAGAGAAAACAAGCTGACAAAAACACTATCTACAACCTAAGGAACCAACAAACAAAGAAACCAAACAGTAAATCAGAAAGCAAGGAAGAAAAGACACCTAAGACAACCAAACAACCAATAAAATGCTAGGAATAAATCAACACCTTTCAATAACAACTCTTAATGTTAAAGGCTTAAATTCCCCAATTAAAAGACACAGATTGGCTGACTGGATCAAAAAGCAGGACCCAACTATATGCTGCCTACAAGAGACCCACCTCACCCATAAAGATTCACACAGACTAAGAGTGAAAGGATGGAAAAAGATTTACCATGCAAACAGAAAAGAAAAACGAGCTGGAGTAGCTATTCTTATATCTGACAAAATAGACTTTAAACTAAAAACCATAAAAAGAGACAATGAGGGACACTACTTAATGATAAAAGGACTGATCCATCAAGAAGACGTAACAATCATAAATATGTACGCACCCAATGTTGGAGCAGCCAGATTTATAAAACAAACTCTATTAGACCTAAAGAAGGAAATAGACACTAATACCATAATAGCAGGGGACCTGAACACTCCACTGTCAATATTAGACAGATCATCTAGGCAAAGAATCAGTAGAGAAACACAAGATCTAAACAAGACTCTAGACCAATTGGAATTGGCAGATATCTACAGAACATTCCACCCAACAACCTCAGAATATTCATTCTTCTCATCAGCACATGGATCATTCTCCAGGATAGATCACATATTAGGTCACAAATCAAGTCTCAATAAATTCAAAAAATTGGAATTATCCCATGTATCTTCTCAGACCACAATGGATTAAAACTAGAAATTAATAACAAACAAAACTCTGGAAACTATACAAACACATGGAAATTAAACAGCATTCTACTTAATGACATATGGGTCCAAGAAGAAATCAAGCAGGAAATCAAAAAGTTTATTGAAACTAATGAAAACAATGATACATCATACCAAAACCTGTGGGATACTGCAAAAGCAGTATTGAGGGGAAAATTTATTGCATTAAATGCTCACTTCAGAAGAATGGAAAGATGGCAAGTGAACAACCTAACACTTCACCTTAAAGAACTAGAAAAACAAGAACAATCCAATCCTAAAGTTAGCAGACGGAAAGAAATCATTAAGATCAGAGCAGAACTGAATGAAATTGAAAACCAAAAAACAATTCAAAAGATCAACGAATCAAAAAGTTGGTTTTTTGAAAAGATAAATAAAATTGACAAACCATTAGCATGGCTAACAAAAAAAAGAAGAGAGAAGACTCAAATAACAAAAATTAGAAATGAAAAAGGCGATATTACAACTGATTCATCTGAAATACAAGGAATCATTCGAGACTACTATAAACAACTATACGCCAACAAATTTGAAAATCTGGAGGAAATGGATAAATTTCTGGACACACACAAGCTCCCAAAACTGAACCGTGAAGACGTAGAAAATTTGAACAGACCAATAACAATAAAGGAGATTGAAGCTGTTTTCAGAAGGCTCCCAACAAAGAAAAGCCCAGGACCAGATGGATTCACAGCACAATTTTACCAAACATTCAAAGAGGAATTGACACCGATTCTTTACAAACTATTCCAAAAGATTGAAACGGACGCAAATCTCCCAAACTCATTCTATGAAGCAAACATCATCCTGATACCAAAACCAGGTAAAGATATAACCAAAAAAGAAAATTACAGGCCGATATCCTTGATGAATATAGATGCAAAAATCCTCACTAAAATACTAGCAAACAGAATACAGCAACACATACGAAAAATTATTCATCACGATCAAGTGGGATTCATCCCAGGGATGCAAGGTTGGTTCAACATACGCAAATCAATAAATGTGATACACCATATTAATAAACTCAAACACAAGGACCATATGATCATCTCTATAGATGCTGAAAAAGCATTTGATAAAGTTCAGCACTCATTCACGACAAAGACCCTCTATAAGTTAAGTATAGAGGGAAAGTATCTCAACATAATTAAAGCCATATATGCCAAACCCACTGCCAATATCATCCTGAATGGGGAAAAGCTGAAAGCTTTTCCTTTAAGAACAGGCACTAGACAAGGATGCCCACTCTCACCACTCCTATTCAACATAGTGTTGGAAGTACTAGCCAGAGCAATCAGAGAAGAGAAGGAAATAAAGGGCATCCAGATTGGAAAAGATGAAGTCAAACTGTCACTGTTTGCAGATGACATGATCCTATATATCGAACAGCCTAAAACCTCTACAAAAATACTGTTGGAATTGATAAATGATTTCAGCACAGTAGCAGGATACAAAATCAACACACAAAAATCAGTAGCATTTCTTTTCTCCAATAGTGAACATGCAGAAGGAGAAATCAAGAAAGCCTGCCCATTTACAATAGCCACCAAAAAAATAAAATACTTAGGAATTGAGTTAACCAAGGAGGTGAAAAATCTCTATAATGAGAACTACAAACCACTGCTGAGAGAAATTAGAGAGGATACAAGAAGATGGAAAGATATCCCATGCTCTTGGATTGGAAGAATCAACATAGTGAAAATGTCCATACTACCCAAAGTGATATACAAATTCAATGCAATCCCCATCAAAATTCCAAAGACATTTTTCTCAGAAATGGAAAAAACTATTCAGACATTTATATGGAACAATAAAAGACCACGAATAGCCAAAGCAATGCTCAGCAAAAAAAATAAAGCTGGAGGCATAACACTACCTGACTTTAAGCTATACTACAAAGCGATAATAACCAAAACAGTATGGTAATGGCATAAAAACAGACACACTGACCAATGGAATAGAATAGAGAATCCAGAAATCAAGCCACACACTTACTGCCATCTGATCTTTGACAAAGGCACCAAGACTATTCACTGGGGAAGGGACTGCCTCTTCAGCAAGTGGTGCTGGGATAACTGGATATCGATATGCAGGAGAATGAAACTAGATCCATACCTCTCACCGTATACTAAAATCAACTCAAAATGGATTAAGGATTTAAATATACACCCTGAGACAATAAAACTTCTTAAAGAAAACATAGGAGAAACACTTCAGGAAATAGGACTGGGCACAGACTTCATGAATACGACCCCAAAAGCACGGGCAACCAAAGGAAAAATAAACAAATGGGATTATATCAAACTAAAAAGCTTCTGCACAGCAAAAGAAACAATTAAAAGAGTTAAAAGACAACCAACAGAGTGGGAGAAAATATTTGCAAAATATACATCTGACAAAGGATTAATATCCAGAATATATAAGGAACTCAAACAACTTTACAAGAAGAAAACAAGCAACCCAATTAAAAAATGGGCAAAAGAGCTAAGTAGGCATTTCTCTAAGGAAGATATCCAAATGGCCAACAGACATATGAAAAAATGCTCAACATCACTCAGCATCCGGGAAATGCAAATCAAAACCACATTGAGATACCATCTAACCCCAGTTAAGATGGCTAAAATCCAAAAGACTCTGAACGATAAATGCTGGCGAGGCTGCGGAGAAAAAGGAACTCTCATACATTGTTGGTGGGACTGCAAAATGGTGCAGCCTCTATGGAAAATGGTATGGAGGTTCCTTAAACAATTGCAAATAGATCTACCATACGACCCAGCCATCCCACTGCTGGGAATATACCCAGAGGAATGGAAATCATCAAGTCGAAGGTATACCTGTTCCCCAATGTTCATCGCAGCACTCTTTACAATAGCCAAGAGTTGGAACCAGCCCAAATCCCCATCATCAGATGAGTGGATACGGAAAATGTGGTACATCTACACAATGGAATACTACTCAGCTATAAAAACGAATGAAATACTACCATTTGCAACAACATGGATGGACCTTGAGAGAATTATATTAAGTGAAACAAGTCAGGCACAGAAAGAGAAATACCACATGTTCTCACTTATTGGAGGGAGCTAAAAATTAATATATAAATTCACACACACACATACACACACACACACACAAACCGGTGGGGGGGGGGGGAAGAAGATATAACAACCACAATTATTTGAAGTTGATACAACAAGCAAACAGAAAGGACATTGTTGGGGGGGAGGGGGGGAGGGAGAAGGGAGGGAGGTTTTGGTGATGGGGAGCAATAATCAGCTACAATGTATATCGACAAAATAAAATTTAAAAATAAATAAATAAATAAATAAATAAATAAATAAATAAAAAACAAAGAAATACCAAAAAAAAAAAAAAAAAAAAAAAAACCTCATGATGAAGTTAGTTTTTAAGACATGCAGACAAGAAACAATGCTAGATATGTTTAAATGATGGTAAATATATTCTTTTCCAAAATTGTTAAAGGCATAGAAAAAATATTCAGGTATATCAGGAAAATTTATTCTTTATCACTTATTGATAACAAATGAATTTAGTGCTGGAGCTGAGTACATGGAGAAACTGAAAATCTCTCTCTCCCTAGATTTATGATGTAAATTGAAAACCTAATATGTGTTTTCACTTCATGAAAATGTTAAAACATTTAATGTTAAAACATTAAAAATTTTAATCTGACACCATGGGCTGAATGTCTGTGTCCCTCCAAAATCTGTATGTTGAAACCTAATCACTAATGTGATGTTATTAAAAGGTGGGCTCTTAGGAGGTACTAGATCACCTTTTATATTTTATGAAGGATTAGAGCCCTTGAAAAAGAGAGCAAGATTGTCCCTTCCACCATGTGAGGACTCAGCTAGAGGCTGCCATCTGTGACACAGGAAGCGATCCCTCACCAGACACTCAATCTCTTGTGCCTTAATCTTGGACTTCTGCCTCCAGAACTGTGAGAAGTAAATTTCTGTTTTTTATAAGACACCCAGTCTATAACATTTTGTTATAGCAGCTCAAGTGGACTAAGACAGCTGACAATCCATTTGCTGGGATTTGGAAGTGTGTTATAATTCATCTAAATTTGGTTTCTTCTGTTTCACACTGACCTGGTCAACACAGAGCCAAAGATAACCTTAAGCAGTAACATTATTATCAATATTAAGGTTATTTCTTTTCAGTTTTTAGAGAAGAAGCTGCCATATTGGTGTCAAACTCACTTGTCGTCAATGGTTTTCCTTGTTTAAAGATACATTAAAACCTTTAAAAAAAAAATTCAGCCAAAAATTTGAGACTTGAAAAAAATTTCCCAGACAGAAATTTCTTTTTGCCTGTTTGGACTTGAGATTGACCGACTGCACAATGAGGAGAACATTACATTACTTCTTCCTATTTTCCAACCCCTTCTGTGATTAAAAGTATTATCTTGTACTTCAGAGATGCCAACTACTCCAAAGAGCTATTACATTCACTTTTTCAAAAAGATGATTTTTTTTTTGGTTTTCCAAAGACTGCAAAAGCAACCCACCTAAGGTTGTTAATTGTCATTAAACAGTGACCAGAGACATTTTTAGAGTGTTTCTCAAAGTCATGCCATGATTCCCAGGAGGAAGAGGAATTAGAGTCACATCAAGCATGAAACTTGTGTTTTGAAAAGTGACTTGGTTCACAGAACTATAACTTCATATGGGAGCTTAAAAGACATTTTGTTTAGTTTTAGCACTTACTGAGATAAAGTTCATGGTTTTGAAGTGTGACTGCCTTGGAAAATAACATTCGGAGAATGTGTATGAATCTCTAAAAACAAACACACTATAGAGAGCTTTTCAGCATGGCTGGAGCTGACAGCAAATACAGATACTCTCTTTTTATATTCTTGGATCACCACCAAAGAGCAGAAAACAGCACCAATCACTGCTGACCACTAACACTTGAAGAGGAAGTACGACCCCTAAGGCAGCAGAAATTACTCAACATTCTTCAACAGCAGGCTGGAGATCCTCACAATTTGACACTACCATTTTTACGGATGAGTCCCAGTCACATTTATAGTAAAGAAAGTATTTGCTTGACTATATAAATTACCAAGGTTGGCCACTATCTACTATCTACAAACACACACAAATCAGCTAAATCACCAATTTTATTGACACTTCAGCTTTTAAAATAAACACTGAACAGACAAGGGCTCTGATTCTTCTAAATCAACAAAAAACAGAATATAAAATAAACCTATTTGAAAAGCCAACTACTTCCCCATCAGGAATGTGACGATCTGCCCTTGTGAAAGTTTGAACACGTATTCTAACCTTGCCATTCACCACTCTCATTTTCTGTGGATTCTCCAAAGGCTATAGTCAGAAAAATGTACCATCTTATTGAGGCAAAATACTTTTCTCCCTTCATTTTCTGTTTTTTCAGAAGTAGGATTAACTGACAAACTAATTAAAAGAGTAAAATGTAATACTAATAACTGAATACTACTAAAACAAGATAGGCATTTCCTACCCAATAGTTGAGTGTATGTGCATGTGTGTGTGCACACGTGTTGGCCATATGCAATTTCCTGAAGTTTGTCAAGGCAAAGGCAAAGCAAGTGTGGGGTATGTGGAGTGAGGGGAGAGGTAGGGGACCAGAAAAATAAAAAAGGGTAGGAAGAAAATAAACAGTATAAAAGCTATGGGAAGACAACCACTTTTGTCTTCACAGAAAAAAAAAGTGTTTATGGGAAGAAAAAGGACAGAAAAATGAAAAACGATTCCCAAAGTAAAAGTAAGACAACAGGGAATAAAAGTATCAAAAAAGGTTAAATCTGAGAGAAGATAAAACTTTCGGAATTAAGAATACAAGCATCCAAAAAAATTCAAAATCAGATAAGAATTAAATCTTCATCATGCTGTATTTTTCCTCAAAAATATAAGAATATTTATGAAACAGAATTTTATAAGAAAAATTTAGATTTATTAATTTTATTTACAAATTTCAAAAGATAAGAGCAATCTTTAAAAAAAGGTCTGATTTTTGATACTCTTTTAGTTCAAAACTCATAGTTATCCAATCTATTTTATATTTATTTGTATACCTAAGGAAATAAAACTATAATTAGAAATTAGAATACTGCTACAATTTCATTTAAGACAATTTGTATGTGGCAATTTATTTTAGTAAAGAATATAATTGTCTTAATAAGCTTACTATTTTTCAGTTTTTCTAAATATCATTCCACTTGTCCTGCAGTATGTAGAACACGGTTTTGGCTAACACCATGTGATTTTTTTTTTTTTTTTAACATTTTAATAATAAGCTAACATGACAACTCTAGGAAAGTGAGTGACAATTTTTTCTGATATATCTAAGAAGTAATGTTATTTCTAGATACATCATAAATATAGTTTGAATACAAAAGAATAAATCAAATAATGCAATTCATTAAAATCCATAGAGAGAATTTTTAATATGTGGCAGTCCCTTTCGAGTTAATGGGTTGTCTGACTCTCAGGATGATGGCTTTCGTCTGCATCAGCTCTTGGCAGGTTGATAGCCAGACATTTAACTGGATCTCTAAAACATGATCCTGTCAGCTAATGATAAAAACAGCCTGATAGTATGCAATTATTTCAATCAATCAGTGAGGATTTTTGAGCACAGGTCATTTTCTCATCATTAGGCTAGATATAAGGGAAGTGTGTAACAAATAAATAAAGAAGTGTAAGACATACATTCAAACCCAAAAAGTATGCAAGTGAAGCTGAAGAGGTAAAAAGAAAACACATGAAATAATTAGCCAAGTTAACAGCATGTTCTTCAAGGATGATCTATGTAAATAGACCAAAAATGTTATAGAATATTAGAGATGGAGATGGTAAAAAGAATGATCAGAGGCAAGTTCAATGGGACAAAATCTGGAAGGGTGAGTAAGATTAGATAAGTAAATAGGGAAGCAAAAGTTTTCCCCCTAACTGAATGGACCTGCACAACATAAACATGGGGAACAAAAGGAAATAAGTACAAACCTAAGCTGAGAACTTGAGACAAACAACCTGATTGATACAAGTGGATGTGTCAGAGAGCAAAACGAGATACAGGCTGACAACACATGGTATGTATATGGAGTGCCTTCCAAACCAGGCAGGATTTGGGTCTGATGTGATATGTAACTGGGACTCAGGAGTAATTTTAATTCACAGGGCAGTGTAATGAAAAGATAAGCCTGACAGAGAATGCAGATAAAACGGAGAGGAGAGGAAAAGCAATTAATAAGGCCATAGTGATCTTAATGAAAACAGGATATAAATTAATATCAATCAAATTATTATCATTCAAAACTTTATAGGTAAATCTGGTTTTCAGAAATCAATCATGCCACGGTATAAGAAATCAATTTATTATCAACTTGATGTTAGAGACCGTTATGTGCCCATTTGCAGAATTAGGATGATGGTGGTGTTACCAGGGATCGGAAGATGGTTATAAAAGGATCAGTTCAAAGAAACACTAATACTGTAGAAAATGAGCACATAGGGTTACAGTCATGCTTAGATCCCAATTAATTTCACTGCTGCTTTTAAGTAGGGCTTGTTTTTTTGTGGGGTTTTTTTCTCCTGTGCTTTTGTTTTTGTTTTGTTGTTGTTTTTGTTTGTTTGTTTGTTAGTAAGCTATCTTCCAACACCAAAAGTGAGAAAACAGTTACAATTTTCTCCATCTGCACAGTATATTCTTCCTAACTTAGGCAGAAACTTTCCCTGTTCTATGAAAATACAGTAGTGCTCTTTTCATGAAGATATGGTACACAGTTATTTCAATCAATTTCATTACATTTTTTATTGGAGCCCATATTAATTAGATACATCACTAGTTTGAAAATGTACTTGGTAGAATATTGAGTCATTTTTGCTTTGATTATATTTGCCTTTTTTTTCCTTTAAATATCTCTGCCCAATTAAAACACTAAAACACGGCCACTAAATAGAAATTCTATACATGCTTTCTCTACAGATACTAAATGGCCATATGAAAATAAATGTTTTTGTGACTGATTGTTCTTTTACAGTATGCACATCCATGACCACCTTGGGAACCAGTTACACAGCAGCAAATGTTTGCAGAATCCTAAAAGCTTTCAGAAGGCCAGAATGACAGTAATCTGATGAAAGTTCATTAGCATTTCACAGCTTGTCATGTAATATTAATAAGAAAAGGGTTATCAATTTAACTCTCTTTTTTCCCCAATAGATGAAATGAGGTATTAGACATGCAAATGATCAGCTCATGTATACTTATATGAACTGGTGACATACAAACTTATTTATATAAAATAATAGTAATTACTTCATTGGCATATATATATGTTAATATAGGCATATTTCTTCAATTCAAATATAGATGAATATAAAGTCAATATTTAAATACATAGGGACAAAATATATTAAAATATGTGTTAAAATGGTACAAGGGACAAAATGAGAGTATGGGAGTGAGGACATCTTATTTTTAATAGTGGCTACATTATTAAATATGTGTGTTTTGGGAAATTATTTAACTTCCTAGAATTAGGCAATTCTTATGTGTTGGCTAAACTAATGTGCTTGAACTAGGTGAACATGTCAAATTCATGTTATAGC
The DNA here is from genome assembly GCF_027409185.1 of Cynocephalus volans. Classification (NCBI taxonomy): domain Eukaryota; kingdom Metazoa; phylum Chordata; class Mammalia; order Dermoptera; family Cynocephalidae; genus Cynocephalus; species Cynocephalus volans. The sequence continues at coordinate 121,618,399 of NC_084468.1, forward strand.
AAATAAAATAATTATGCTGAATATAAATATTTATCAAGGAACAAAAGACAAGTTACGCTAGTTGTCAAACAGCTTTATAAAAACTTAAAGAAAATTAGAGGATTTTTAACCGTAGAAGTTCTCAGTGACTTTGATTTACTCAAATACCTTAATGAGTGCTTGCTTATTGTGAATCACCAAACAATGTGGTTTGGAGAGTTGGGTATAAAATCAACATGACTTCCCAAATTTACCTGACTCTTCTATGTTGTACAATCTTTCATGGTACACACTCCAGGAAATATCAGACTATACTTCACTCTTACATTTTATATAATACTGTAAAATATTTTGATACTGCCTTTTGCCTGTCCATCGAAGATGCCTTTTCTAGTGATTTTCATTTATTAAGGGGGTCTGTCTAGTCTTCATGTGCTCTGGATCACTTCTTTCTGAGTATTTGTTCCAGCAGGTTATGACTTCTTATAACCTTTGATAATCAAGTGGATTATCAAAGCTTAATATATTTAAGCAACAAAAGCAACAACAACAAAATATAAAAATAAACAATTTTGAGTAAGTATATTACATGGTTCATTATAATAATACCAGATTATTAATAGACTCTCAGACAATGTTGAGAATGAAGTGCTATTTATATTGCTCTTATATGACTTATTGCTAGGTTTTTTTCTCATTTTATTTGACAAGTTAATTTTTTTTGAGTAAATAAATTTAATTTAATCTTAATGTCATATGAGTAGAACTGGCCTTATTGTTCAATATCAGTGAGCATCTAATCCTACAATTTTAGGAGACCTTCTCACAGATACTCTCCCTATTCCACCAAATCAGGTCAGGTCTCCTGCTTATATGATTTTATATCACTCCCCATGAGTCATCACATCATTTAGGACAGTTTGTAAATACATACATACATTCATACATAAAGTGTGTGTGTGTGTCTGTGTGTGTATTTTTGTGTGTTTGTGATTATTTGATTAATTTTGCTTTCTTGATTAATCTGTTCTGTCTACCCTAATCTCAGAGTTCAGGACCTAGCCTGCTTTGCTCACTGTATTTTTGCTAGGTCTAGCACCCTGCCTCACTCATAGTAATTCCTAAACAAATAAATGTCGAATAATAAGCTTCAACACATACATATTTGCATGTAGATACAAAAGCTCAAATTTAGCAAAAAATAGAAGCTATCCATCTCTTCAGTTTAATAAATGAATTTAGTTTAAAAATGTTGATCTTCATGAAAATAAAATTGTTCCAAAAAAGGTAATGTTTTAAATGATCATTAACCATGCTCACATAAGCTGGGAATAAAATATCGGTGAACAGCATGAAATGAGAGAGAGAGGCTGGGGACAGGAGACAGGAGGTAGGAAAATGATAAATAATGAATACCTTTTCTTAAATTAACTTTACCACCAAATAATTGAGTCTAAATCTGGCTCTACACTTATCATTCTCTAACAATTCTCTAATAAAAAAGAAAACTCAATATACTTTCTTCTTATCTTATTTTTAAAATGCGCAACGTCATCATTACTTTTAATGACAGTATGTTTTCTAGGAAGAGATAAGACATTTTCTTGATACTATATAGCAAATAAATAGAGAAATGAAAAGTAAACCAAGGCCTCAGAACACCTCTGTACAATTAGTGAGGATAATGCCCATATTTATTATGAAACAAATGACCAAAAGATACATGGGAAAATCTTATCCAATCTGTATAGGTCATTTTTAATTTTTGAAGTAAAACCACTTTTTGTATCTCAGAGCAGTATAAACATGGAACTGTTAAATATGTACCATGAATTTGAAATTATAGTTCCCACAGTGACCATAAAACAGCTGTCAGGTAAACAAGTAGAAGTTTGTTATATTTAATACAGTGCTATGCTGTGTGCCATGAACCAAAATAATTTGCTCACTAGTAACTTTCAGAGTTATTTTAGTTTGAAAGTTTGAAGTTTACACTGCCATAGTTTAAATGGATTTGTTTTTAAAAATAAATTTAGTCATATATATGTTTTAGATAACTTTTAAAATTTCTTTTTTGAATTGAACATAATTGATTATACATATTTATGGGGTACAGAGATAACTATCAGTATTTGTGTACAATATGTGATGATAAAATCAATATTATTAGCATGTTCATACTTACAAATCATAATTACTCATTGTGTCCCTGACTCAAAAAAATACTCCCTAACTTCCTTCTCTTTCCCGTTTCTCACCTTTAGTAACTGTAGGTCTGTTTCCATCTTCTGAAAGTTCAGCATGTTATTGTTTTCCTTCCTTCCTTCCTTCCTTCCTTCTTTCCTTCCTTCCTTCCTTCCTTCCTTCCTTCCTTCCTTCCTTCCTTCCTTCCTTCCTTCCTTCCTTCCTTCCTTCCTTCCTTCTTTCCTTCCTTCCTTCCTTTCCTCCCACTTATGGATGAGAACATATGGTATCTCTCTTTCTTTCTGTGCCTGGCTTATTTCACTTAACATAATTTTCTCCAAGCTCATCCATGCTTCTGTGAATGGCAGAATTTCATTCTTTTTTTATGGCTGAGTAGTATTCCATTGTGTGTATATGCCATATTTTCCTTACTTAGTTGTCCATCAGTGGACATTAAAGTCAGTTCCATATCTTGGCTGTTGTAAATAGAGTTGTGATGAACGTGGGAGTGCAAGAATCCTTTTGACATGATGATTTCCATTCCTTTGAGTATATGCCCAGAACTGAGGTTGCTAGATTTTATGATAGGTCTAGTAGTTGTTTGAGGAACCTCCATACTGTTTTCCATAGTGGTTGTACTAGTTTATAGTCCCACCAACAGTGTAGAAGAGTTCCCTTTTCTCCACATCCTTTCCAGCATTTGTTATTCTCAGTCCTTTTGATAATGGCCAGTCTAGCTGAGGTGAGATATTTCAATGTGGTTTTGATTTGCATTTGTCATTGAACATTTTCTTATTGAAAAGGACAAGACAAACAAATAGAAGAGGTCATATGTTCCTAATAATTTTTTATTGAAATTAATACTGTTGTTACTCTAGTACACTATCAAAAATCTGAATTAATTTAAAAATAGTTTGTCTATAATGTGTAGCCATTGTGCTAGTTACTGTAGGAAATGAAAAGATGAGTACATCACAAATGTTGCTGCCTCAGCAGCTAATGCCCTGGGATTTAAAAATCAAGTAGCAGAATAAGATGGTTACATGCCTAAAACAAGGGAGTATTAGAGAAGGACACCAAGAGAAATACAAAGGAGAAAATGGTCACATCTATTTGGGGACTCAGAGAAGGATAATCTTAAAGGGTGGTTTGATCTGGGTTTATGGGGATTAGTAAGATTTCAACATGAGCCTTCTGTATAGGTAAGTCATATTTGAGCACATTATAATTACATAGGTAATTAGAACATGGTATCAAAATGGTTTTTCTATTCAGTTGGCACTACAATTTTAAATCCAGGTAGGACTCTGTCTACCAGGATGTTGGTAAAAATTTAAAAGGAGCTAACTTTCTAACATCAGTTTTTAATTTGGAGTCATGAGGAACCATGAATAAATTCACATTTCAGACCCTTACATATGTTTACCACCATTACCTTTCTTCTCCCCTTTTATGTATATAAATACATAACTATGCTGCAAGCTCTCTTAAATGCAGGGACAGGCCTATGTCAGCTTTTCTCTGACACAGATAAAGCTACATATTTGTAATGTTTCTTCTATATGGCAAAGTGGTAAATGTAGAGATTGAAAGGTTAAGAGGATAGGCACTTTCAAGATAAATAAGCTTTATTTTATTCAAAGTAAAGTCAGTTCCAGGAAACACCAACAGGAAGTCTATTTCAGTAGGATTGGGAAGGAAGTATAGATCTCTTAATTGAGATATAAAAAATGCATAAATACTAATCAGACAATACGTGTAAAGTGATGGGGAGGTATGTACTAAACTACACAAAAAGGAAACCATTTGCAAAAGTAAGAAAGTGCATAAGTTTGAGAAACTGACACTAGGTAAATATACCAGTACATGCATTATGAGTTGGAAGAGGTGTGAGATGGAGCTAGAAAGATAATAGAAGAGTAGATGTAGTTTATTTTAAGGATACTGGATATTGGATGAAAAATTCTAACTTCTAAGTGCTAAAGCATAGCTACAAATTGCATAAAGCAAAATTGAAAAAAAATATGAGAAATGTATAAACTCATAATATCTGGGAGATTTTAATATAATTCTTTTAGAAATTGATATATCAAGCAAAATATAACTACTTAGAATGCAGAAGTTTTGAAAACAACACATCACAAAGTTGATCTAATCCTCATATGTAAACTGCTATACCCACAAATAGGAATATATATTATTTTCGAGCACACACGGAATCTTTAAACATGATACAATTCCAAAATAAAATTTTGATTAAAAAAAACAAGTTGTAGAAAAACGTAGGAAGTTAAGAAAATGATACCAAGTGAGGTACAAAAGAAAGTTCCACTATATCTGTATTGATTTAATTCTTTAATATTTTTTATTTTTGAAAAAGAAATAAAATGTTGATGGTTAGCAAAGCTCGGTAGTAAGTACATGGGTTTTCATTATTTTCTTTATAGCTTCTTACAAACATGAAATATTTAATAATTAGGAAAATGTTATATAAAAAGGGGAAAGCTAGCTAGAAGACAAGGGAGAAAGAGGCAGAGAGGAAGAGAGACTTCCAGAAAAACATGGTTTTAAAAGCTAAGGGTAGAAAGGAAATGTTCCAAAGAAGAAATGATAAGTATATAAGTGAGCCACCAAGTAAGATAATAACACACACACACACACACACACACACACACACACACACACACACACACGGGCATGCACAATTAAGCTGTCGATGAAGATGATCTGGTTGAGAGATGTTTAATATATTGATGGGGGGCAGATGCCAGATTTCAATGTGGCAGAATGAACGAGGACTGAAATGAAGACGCTGCATACAGCTCTTTAAACAAGTCTAACTCTGAAGGAAGGGAGGAGAAAGGAGATTAGCTAGTGGGAGTTAAGGAAGGTTTTTCATTTTTTAAAAAAATGATTGGAAAATCCTTAAAGTTATTTAAATTCTGATGAGATGAAACCAATAAAAAAAGGTGAAGTTGATTATAATTGTCAGATAGGATAAAAAACAGAGTGAAGCTATTAATGAGATCTAGTGTGCCAGGAAAGGAATGGACTGTACCAAGAAACAAGTAAAGAAATACTTCTTCCATCCTACCAAAAAAGGTAGAAGAAAAATACTTATATGTACATGTTGGGTGGGAGGAAGTTAATGAAGATTTCTGGATTCACTAAACATTGGTATTTAAGAAGAAAACTTCTAAAGGTAACATTGGCAGGGTTAGCAGAGTAGTTTTGAGGAGGGTAATAAATATTTTTAGCATTTGTTGTGGCGATTGAGAGAGAGAATAGTCTGCTGATAAAATAATGAAATAATCTGCTGGCAGCTCTGAGAATCCAGTTGAGTTTGGACATCATGAGATCATAGAGTCCAGAATGCATTGTGAATGCACTGTTCTCCTGCAGATCAGTAACCTGGAAGCTGTGGCAAGAAGGTGAAAGTTGAGAAGACTCTTCAGTGAAAGCATTTGTTAGGCATGTGTGACAGAAGGTAAAGAAGGCAAAGAGCGAGGTAAAGAATGACAAGAAATTTAATTGTAATGGTATAAAATAGATTGAAATAATGAGTCATTTCTCCCTCTTATCCAACATACAATGCTTTAACAATTTTGTTAAATTAATGAACTATGTGCAGATAGTCCATAACTGTAGATAAACAGCAACATCAGCTTTGTTTTATTCATTTATAATATGGGCCAAAAAGAATATTGTTTTGCATTTCTCTGAGCAAACATATATTTTTAAAGTTTTTATAAATCACTCTATTACTGTGTTATGTTGATGCATAATAGAATATTTCTAATTTTATTGGGAAGGATTTTCTTTTCAAAGGTGTCAAGCAATTGCTTACTAAGAGATTGTCAAGGTAGATAATTTATGCCAGCTTTGATATTATAAAATGTCACTGTTTATCTCTACTAATACATCTTGCCTTAAAGTCTACTTTGTCTGATATTATTATGACTATACTAGTGTTCTTTCGATTAGTCTTTGTATGGTTAAACTATTACTCGCAATTTACTTTCAAACATTCTTCATTCTTATTTTTACCTATGCTTTCTATTAGCAGCATATAATTGGGTTTCTTATTATTTTGTTATTGTTATTTTTGTTTTTCTTTAATCCAGTACTATGTCTTCTAATTGTAACATTTACCCCATTACATTTAACATAATAAATACAGTTTGATTGAAATATACCATCTCTAATTTGTATCAGCTGTTTCAAAAAAATTTTTTTGTCTTCTTTTGGGTTACTTTTATTGTTTAATTTCTACCCCTCTGTTAGCTTATAATATTATAGAATTATTTGTTATTATTTTATTAATGTTTTAATTAGTTATTGTAATTTATTATTTTTTAATGATTACTGCAACCCAGACTTTCTACCAACTCCTTCAAAATTATACGTTACCATATTGTGGATAAGGATATTTAAACATTTTACCTCTGTTTATCTTCTCATTTCATGCTATTTCTGCAAATTGAAAAAAATAAAAATAAAAAGCATACAAACATTTTAAATCCCACAGCCATCGCCACCGCCCTTACAGCCATCTGCAGACTCGAATCATTTTCTTTGCACTGTTAGGACAGCCTCCCTTCTCACCCCTGATAAATATTAATGAAAATAACCCCACCCTAATCAACTCAATTAAACTTCTGGCAATGGTCAACATCTTTGCTGGATTCATTATGTTCAGATCATCACCCCTACAAACATCCCCCAAATGACCATGCCTTTCTATCTCAAACTCTCAGCCCTTGCCACAACAACCCTAGGCTTTACCATAGCACTATAACCAAACCTAAACACCCAAATCCTAAATTTCAAAGCCCCCTCACACGTAAAAATTTTCAACCATCCTAGGTTTCTGACCCACCACGTAGGACCTCATCTCAACCTAACTACAGACCAATACTAGATCTGACACGACTGGAAAAAACAATTCCAAAAAACATTACCCACATTGAAATGCTAACCGCAACAGCCAGTTTCCAACCAAAAAGGCCTAATCAAACTCTACTTCTTATCCCTCCTTCTCTCAATATTGACAACAGCACCACTAATTATTTAACCACCCCAAGTAATCTCAATAATAATAAAAATACATAGAAAGACCAACCAGCCACCATCATTAATCAGCACGCATAGCTATACAATGTGGCCACACCTGCAGAATCCTCATGACGAAAACCCATTTCCTCCCCTCAAAAATTGCCCAGGCACCTGAACTTTTAAAATCAACAACAACCTCCACTCCATCACGGTCTATTATTCATAAAACCACAAACAACTCTATCACTAACCCCAACAACAAAGCCCCCCAAATTGCAATGCTAGAGCCCCAGGTCTCAGGATACTCCTTAGTGTCCATAGCAGCAGTATACCCAAATACCAGCAACAGAACGCCAAAATAAGCCAAAAACACCGTCAGCCCTAAAAAGGATCTACCAAAATTTACCACAATACCACAACCAATCCCCCCACTAATAATCAACCCCAATCCTCCATAAACAGGTGAAGGCTTTGAAGAAAACCACATAAAGCCAACAAGAGCAATACTCAACAAAAAATGGTGCATATCATAATTCTCACATGCGCTATAAACCATGACTAGTGACATGAAAAACCACTGTTGTGTTTCAGCTACAAGCACCTAATGACCAACATTTGAAAATTCCACCCCCTTTACAAAATTAGTAAGCATTTGTTTATTGCCTACCAGTGCTATCAAATATTTCAGCCTGATGAAATTTCAGCTCACTGCTAGGCCTATGCCTACTATTTAAGATTATCACAGGACTCTTCTTGGCAGATATACAGCAGATATATGTATACTGTACAGCAGATATAACAACAGCATTCTCTTTTGTCACCCGTATTTGCCGAGATGTAAACTATGGCTGGCTCAGCCGACATATACACACCAATGGAGCATCCATATTCTTTTTTTTTTTTTTTTTTTTTAATTTTATTTTGTCGATATACATTGTGGCTGATTATTGCCCCCCATCACCAAAACCTCCCTCCCTTCTGCCTCCCCCCCTCCCCCCCAACAATGTCCTTTCTGTTTGCTTGTCGTATCAACTTCAAGTAATTGTGGTTGTTATATCTTCTCCCCACCCGTTTTTTTTTTTCTGTGTGTGTGTGTGTGTGTGTGTGTGTGTGTGTGTGAATTTATATATTAATTTTTAGCTCCCACCAATAAGTGAGAACATGTGGTATTTCTCTTTCTGTGCCTGACTTGTTTCACTTAATATAATTCTCTCAAGGTCCATCCATGTTGTTGCAAATGGCAGTATTTCATTCGAAAGGCACCAAGCCTATTCACTGGGGAAGGGACTGCCTCTTCAGCAAATGGTGCTGGGACAACTGGATATCCATATGCAGGAGAATGAAACTAGATCCATACCTCTCACCGTATGCTAAAATCAACTCAAAATGGATTAAGGATTTAAATATACACCCTGAAACAATAAAACTTCTTAAAGAAAACATAGGAGAAACACTTCAGGAAATAGGACTGGGCACAGACTTCATGAATACGACCCCAAAAGCACAGGCAACCAAAGGAAAAATAAACAAATGGGATTATATCAAACTAAAAAGCTTCTGCACAGCAAAAGAAACAATTAACAGAGTTAAAAGACAACCAACAGAGTGGGAGAAAATATTTGCAAAATATACATCTGACAAAGGATTAATATCCAGAATATATAAGGAACTCAAATAACTTTACAAGAAGAAAACAAGCAACCCAATTAAAAAATGGGCAAAAGAGCTAAGCAGGCATTTCTCTAAGGAAGATATACAAATGGCCAACAGACATATGAAAAAATGCTCAACATCACTCAGCATCCGGGAAATGCAAATCAAAACCACATTAAGATACCATCTAACCCCAGTTAGGATGGCTAAAATCCAAAAGACTCTGAACGATAAATGCTGGCGAGGTTGCGGAGAAAAAGGAACTCTCATACATTGTTGGTGGGACTGAAAAATGGTGCAGCCTCTATGGAAAATGGTATGGAGGTTCCTCAAACAATTGCAGATAGAGCTACCATACGACCCAGCTATCCCACTGTTGGGAATATACCCAGAGGAATGGAAATCATCAAGTCGAAGGTATACCTGTTCCCCAATGTTTATTGCAGCACTCTTTACAATAGCCAAGAGTTGGAACCAGCCCAAATGTCCATCATCAGATGAGTGGATACGGAAAATGAGCATCCATATTCTTTATCTGCCTATTTATACACATAGGCCAAGGTCTTTATTATGGATCCCACACATATTTAGAAACCTGAAATATTGGGATCATTCTACTATTTACAGTAATAGCCACAGCATTCATAGGCTAAGTTGTACCTGGAGGACAACTATCCTTCTGAGGGGCAACAGTAATTACAAACCTACTCTCTGCTCTCCTGTGCATTGGCACAAGCCTAGTAGAATGAATTTGAGGTAGATTCTCAGTAGACAAAGTCACCCTTACACGCTTTTTTGCCTTCTATTTCATCCTGCTCTTTATTGTTTCAGCCTTAGCTATCATTCATCTCCTATTTCTACATGAAACAGGATCCAACAATCCCTCAGGAATCTCATCCAACTCAGATAAAATTCCTTTGCACCCCTACTGCACAGTTAAACACACACTAGGAGTCCTCTTACTAGTTCTGCTCCTCTTCACCTTCACTTACTTTTCCCCCAACCTCCTAGGAGACCCCAACAACAATACCCCAGCCAACCACCTGAAGGCTTTTTCTGCCTTACCTAAGCACAAAGAAAGGATGAAATGCCAGGGAATTAACAAATCACCCCAAAAATAAAGAGATTGATGGATAAATAACCCAGCTTTTAGCTACTTCACACTTTGAGAAAACTCTGAGGTGTATTCTACACTGACTCTCACAGTTGTCTGATAGGATTGAGTTCCACTTAGACCATGTCTTTGAAGACTTAGCTATCAGTTTTATTATCCTTTGAAGGTAATACGTCTTTTATCCCTGTCTGCTATTATCTTTTTGCCTTTGGTTTCAGTAGTTTTACTGTGCGATGCTGAGATGTGGTTTTCTTTGTATTCTTCGTGGTGTTCACTGAGTTTCTTGAATGTGTAGATTGATGTCCTTCATAAATTTTACAAATTCTCAAACAATATTTTTTTAAATGTCACTTCTGTTCCATTGTATTTTTCTTCTTTTTCTAAGACTCCAATTACATGTTAGAACTTTTCACTATGGCCCATAATACATTTTCCTGTAGTTTTACCTTTTTTTTCCCTTTTCATCATGTGTTAGTATGGAGAGTTTATTTAGACTTATCTTCTAATTTATTACATTTCTCTTCTGCTGTATGTTATGTAGAATTCTTAATGTCATTTGTTGTGTTTTTTCACTGTGATGACTTAATAGTTCATTATTTTTTAGAGCATCCTGGAAAAATTCTTTGCTCATCTTTCTTCTGAATTTTTTAATCATATTTTTAAAAGTTCATACCCAATACTATGTAATTTCAATATCTTAGGGTTTTTATAAATAATTTTTCTTGTTTTGAAGTTTTTCCCCTGTTTTCAGGCATACTTTGCATTTTTTTTTGAATGATGAATACCATGTATGAAAAAATGTGCAGAGTGAATTTTATTGTCTGAGAAGTTGTAATTTCTAAATTTGCAAATCAGGTAGGAGCAACAGACAGAGGAGTATGATTTTGCTTACTGATCGCAGGCATTATATATCTCACATGCTATTTAAACAAATGATACTCATGCATATTTCTTAAATACAATTTTGATAAACGATGGAAAATATTTTCAAGCAGAAAGTTTTAATTATTTGCATATATTAAAAAATCTTACAGACACTAAACACTGCAGCTACATTATTTGACTCTAGCACTGCAGCAACATGTACCTAGATCCGAAAAAAGTGTTTAAAATGGGCTAGATCTCCTCAGATGTGTTCATGAGTTACTGTGACTTCTATGAAATAGAGTTCTAACAGGTTTCTAGAAAAAGTTATGAAATAATTCTTAGGAGTGAACATACAATATGGATACAATTGGTGGTATACTACAATGTGTGTGTGTATAATGCACATATACACATCCATACACATATGATATATAACATATGTTTTATATTTATGTAAGGACATGTTAATATATAATACAACATTTGTCTATTTAGTATTATATATGAGGACTCTTCAAAAAGTTCATGGAAAGATTTGTATTAATTTTTAATTTTATTTTTCTTTGAACTGTTTGAAGTACCCTCATATTATAGATATGCATATTTTCATGTAAGAATATATATAACTAAAAGTACTTTTGTAGATTAAAATATGAATAAAGCCCTTTTTTATTTCAATATTTTTTCAAGAATCTACTTCATTAAGCAAATTGTTGTAAAATAGATTGAACCTCCCTCTCACAGCAACATTATTAAAATTAGAAGCTAATACCAAAGATTTGGTATAAATTATCCATATAAAAAGATAGGTACTTAAAAAAAATAGTGGATATATTTATAAAATTGAAGGTAATGATGTCCTGGGTCCCAGAATATTGGTATAAGTATGTTCCTTTATAAGGGACCTCAAATTTAAAAAACAAAAAAAGTGAATATGAAAGTATACTATGAAGACCCTGAAGGACCATCTTCTCCAGAGAGCAAAGCTCAAGCACTGTAGACAAGGTGGCTTAAAAGGCAGAAATTTATTCTCACAGTCTGGAAACTGTGTAGTCAAAGATCAAGGTGCTAGCCCGTTAGACTCTTGGTGAGGTGTCCCCCTTCCTAGCTTGCAAAGGGCCATCTTCTGGCTGTGTGCTAAACAGGGCAGAGAGAACACAATCTCTTTCTCTTCCTCTTCTTATAAAGCCACTAATCTCACCATGAGGGCCTTATCCTCATGACCTCATCTAACCCTAATTACCTCCCAAAGGCCCCATCTTGAAATACCATCACATTGAGGATTAAGGCTTCAATGTATGAATTTTGGGGAAATGTAAAGGGCAAATTTCTTCCTCAAGTAACAGGACCTTTCCTAAAAGGTCTGGAGTGTTAAAAACTTAGAAAGTTTCACTTTGTAGGAAAATTTGAGTAGCCAAGGTTAAAATTAAATTGTTTTTCCAGAGTTTAGGACAATAATCAGAACGACTACTTGCAACTTGCCATTGACCCTAAAAAAATCAAAATCTCACTAGGAATCCCATTTTTTTTAGCTGCCCTGCATTGATATACAAAATCTATAAATTTACCGTTTAAAAAAAATTATATCTCCAGTTGACTACTGCAGGCAATTTGAAGTAGTTTGTATCAAAGTAAGCCTCCAGCTGAGAATAACTATGAAAGATAGATTTTTTAAAAGGTAGGCATTGGAAAACAACCAAGACATCCAGGAAGGGAGGACTTGAGGGACCAGTATCCCTGGGAAAAAAGAAATCAAATAGCAGTGAATCTAACATTCTGCATGCAAATATTCCTCTAGGCATTTGCCAATGCTGCGTATGTGGAGGGTGAGAGCATAAAACCAAGCAGAAAGCACTTGGTAAAAGGCTAAAAAAGCTAAACAAGGTTTTTTACAATTTCATATTCCTGGGGAGACAACACCTGGCATTCAGGGCTCAACAACAAAGAGAGGCCCTTGTAAATATCACCAGTTCTCAGCTGAGATACTTGAAATTTCTATAGTTTAAGCATAAACCACTTAGAACGAGACCATTTCAAAATGCTTCGCATGTTTTACGAGTTTTTCCTTTTCATGTGCATATATAGAGCATTAGAGCAGCAGCAGGCCTATTCGAATTGCACTAACATAAGAGTAATTTTTAAACTTTTTTCCAACTTAACTATTAGAACTCTGTTCCGCAAAAGTCCCACTTGTCCATTAACACCTTCAAGAAGAACTCATGCTCAACATAATTTATTACAACCATGCATATGTTGCTGCCAGGGTATTCAAGAAAATATAAGTGTTAAAATCGTATCTGATTACTTTAAATAATCAAAACTTTTTTCACCAAATACTCAAGGCTGTCATATTTTTCAGTAGACTTCTAGATATATTTTGTCTATATGCATTTAGCAAATATAGGATAAATATAGGATACCTTTTGTAAATATGAGTTTTAAATATTTGAACTAATTAGTAGCATAACAGCTTTATTGTAGTTATCTTCCAAGCGTCATATATCTTGGAATAAGCAATCTATCAATGGTCAGACAGTGGTTGTTCAATTATTTTAATAAATAAAAAGTAAAAAAAATTTTTTTTAAAAACATTGCTGGTTATTTCTAGAATTACAATGAACATATTCATGCCAACATGAACTTCCTTAGAGGATATAAAATTTCTGATTCTAGCACTAGAATCTAGTAGATATAAAGCAATTTTTGCCCTATTATTCACTTGCAAAAATTGCTTATTAAAAATCTATAGCATGCCAAAAATATAACTGGCATTTTGGAGGTACAAAGTATGTACATAACGCCTTTTCTCCAGAATCACAGATTGCCATAAAAATTGTTTCTAAAATGATTTTAGAGAGCTTAAAAAGCTATGATAAAACATTCACCACAAGAAGTAATTGTATGCTAAGTTGTTTATATTTAATCCTCACAAGGTTCATATAGCTATTTGGTCAGAGCACTCCAAATCATTACACTGAAACTTTAAAAAGTAAATATACTAGTAGTAAAAATATGATAATGATTTTGTAAAGCTGAATATTTCTATTTGGTGCCTGTCAAATTTATGCCAATATATGCTAGATTATTCCAACCTCCACTTCCATAATCAACCACTCTCAGACAAGTCAGGTTACACAAATCTTAGTATAGATCTGATTACCTCGATAAGGCACAAAAACAGCTAGCCTGTCCCCATGACTCTTTCCACATACCTAGATGTATTCAGCAATGTATTTGTTAATTTGAAGAAAGAAAAAAACAATTCTTCACTTAAATTAGGTTAACTCAGGAATATAATATGTGAAATTCTATTGTTCTAATTCAGGCAAACACAGCGCCCGCCCTCCCCATGCACATCATTATGAAATTGAGTGTGCCTTAAGACTAGATTTGAGCTTCAAGTTCAAATGCTTAATCAGGGATTTTTTGATCCTTATGATAAAATAAAAGCCATGTAAAACAAGTTTCACTGCTTCATTACAGCAAGTCACAATGCAGAAACATAACAGAGTGTTGCATGAGAACATCTCTTCTTTTCAAAATCAAATGCTCCAAGATATCTCTCTTTAGGGTGAGAGTCACAATTACCGAGAATGAGCTACCTGACACAACTATTCATTGTGCCGTTTATCGATTTGACTAAATGAGTTAATTCAGGGGTAATGACTCCAACTTAAAAATGATTTCTAAACTGTAGAGAAAATTTCAAAAACAAGTTATATCTGCCTTTTGCATTTCTTGTCAGACATTTCAAAAAAAAATTTTGTGTTTAGTGGTAACTTTTTTTCAGTTGCTTTTTCTGTGTAAGAAAAACTCTTCCTGAGTGTTTTCAAATAAATAAAGGTAGTAGAAATAAGAAATGGAAGAAGATGCTGAAAATGAATAATTTGGAATGAAAGGAAATTTTTGCGAGCTTATGATTAGAAAGCTTTTGACAGAGAGCTCATCATATTTTGACATTCAAACAAGAAGTCAATATTTAAAGAGAAGTTCTTTTCCTTGTTTTTGAAATACTGATTTGGGGAGAAAATTAGTTGTTAAGAAGAACTCCAGCTACTTGAAGTTCAAATCTATGCATTTCAAAGCTGTCTCAAGAACACAAGTATTAGTTGCCCCTCATACAGATAAAAGGCATAAATACATTAGAAATGAGAAATAATTATCTTGAAATTCAGGCCCAATATAAATATGGAAAAGCTTCATTGATACAGATAACTCTCAGAAGGTAATTAATTTCAACACGGTTAATTATTGTAAAAAAAAATCTAGGTATGAGCAAAACAAAACAAACAAAAAACATTGATTTTTTTTCTCATTAATAAAATAAACATTAAGATTTGTGCATTCTTCAATATGGTTTATGCATAAGATATCATGCATATAGATATCTTCTTCAACTTAAAAAATGTTCTTGTCCAGATTTTATAAACTAAAGGAAAAATTCATCTATTTTGTGATTTAATCCTAAAGCTCAAGATTCATTTTATTTTCAAGGTCAAGCTAAAAGAATCAGTAAAGATGATTCAAAGAAGAATCGTGTCTTCAACCACCTAAGTAACTTTTTGAGCTTTTAAAATATTCCAAATGATTTAAGTAATGAAGACCTAATCTCTGAGAACTCTGTGCACTTTTTAAATTACATGTTTTTCATAGTACGGCTGCTACACCTGTGTGAAATCAGAAGTTTTTCAGTTTCCTTTTTAGAAGTTCTTTCTACTTTTCCTCAAATATGCAAGTTCACCAGGTGTTTGGAATGTTAATTTGGTGGCAGAGTTATAAAATCTTAATGGTGCTTTTTTCTCCTGTCACTTTGAACAAACTTCTTCATCTGTGCTGTAAAAGACTTGTGGGTAGTTCATTTGTTATGTACAGAGTAAACTAAAATGTCTTCCATTTACTTCAAACATTTCCATCTTTTCTTTGAGCAAAAAGGAATAAAAAGAAATAATTGTCTCAGCCACATGGTTTTAATTTTTCTCTTTAAAAACTGTAGCCTGTTTGCTGTAGTTTCCTCCCCCGAGCCTCCTATCCTTGGCTTTCTCTGATTTTTCCTTTCTAAAGTTCAACAGGGACTTTTAAAAGCATTTTAACAAGCAACAGATAAAAAGTCCCTTAGAAATATAACAAGTCCATAAACCAAAATTGGAGTGAACTTTTAAAAGTGGTCCCAAAAAGGAAAGTAGAATCATCTATAAAGAACAACCTTTTTAAAAAAAGATTTCCCTATATTTCCCTATATTTCTTAATCAACCATCTAGAAATTTCAATTAAAGATGATGAATGGTGTGGATAATAAAGAACACAATCTACATATTTGTTCCAGTAATGGGAGAGAGAGATGACTCAAAAGGTGAGTCAATGATACCTGAGAGTCAATCTGACCAAAAGGTAAAACATCTGTGACAAGTTAACAATTAGTATAGAATTCAAGAAGAGCATGATACCAGTTGTTACATGCCAGATTATTTCTATTTAGCAGTTAGTTTTGAATATTTATTTTTTTCTTTAACATTTCTTCTTTAATATTTTTAAATGATTTTTCTCTAATATTTTTTATTAAATATTTTAAAATGATGGTGCATATTTATTAAATTCAAGAAGTAAGGAGAACTGGGAAAGACAATGTAATTTACGGAAGGAAATATGAAGAATAGGTTAGTGTGGTTATGCAGGAAGGTTTTGAAAACTCTTTGTGGGGAATGGTTGTTTTGAGAAGCAAGGAGGTAAAATATTCCAGAAGAATTGGCTGAGCATCTGTTCAAGTATGGTGTCCATGGAGGGTACAAAGGGACGCAGGTGAAAGTCTCAATCCTGACTCTCAAGAAGCTTCTAATGCATTTGGGGTACAAGATAACAATAGCTTTAGAAAGCACCAATGATGTGGATAAATCTCCCAAATTCAATATTGAATGAGAGAAGTCAGATACAAAAG
This sequence comes from Cynocephalus volans, assembly GCF_027409185.1. Taxonomy (NCBI): domain Eukaryota; kingdom Metazoa; phylum Chordata; class Mammalia; order Dermoptera; family Cynocephalidae; genus Cynocephalus; species Cynocephalus volans. Next base: position 121,635,183 of record NC_084468.1, read on the forward strand.
AATGACTTACATGTTAATTATTTAATTAATATAAAGTTTAAATCAGGCAAAGCAATCTTTCCTTTAGAGAAGTAGAACAGTAGTTACTCTTGAAGGAGGTTGTTATAGAAGTCAGCGTGAAGAGGTCCTTGGAGGTGTTGGCAATATTCTGTCTCGATCTGGTTGTTGGGTTCACAGTCATGTGCATTTTGGGATAACTGATCAAGGTATATACTTATTTTGTGATAAGAGTTTTTTATTTTGTATACTATATTCCAAAAAATGTTTAAAATATATTGAGGAAATGACCATTAGTTCGGGATTAAACATCCCATTTAAAGGGGTTTTTAAAGCAATATTTTGAGCAAATTCTTAAAGTGGCAAATAGTAGGTAAAGGCTGAAAGATATTCTTGGTTGAAGAAATGAGGAATTTTTTTCTTAGAGGCGAGATATATGCAGGGAACTTGAGTAATAACAACAGGAGCAATAATAATGACTATTATTATTATTGTTGTTGTTACTAGTTAACAGACACACACGTAAGCATTTTACTTAAGCTAATTCAACCCTTACAATGACTCTTGCTACAGGGATTATATTTATGTGCATTTGAAAGATGCAAAACGTGAGATACATTAACTTGCCTAGGTAAGACGGGGAGACACTATTCTTCAAGAAAAAATAATCACGTACAACTTAAAAAATATAGAGGCTATGAAGTTATACGAGGTGGTATAAAAACCTGGAATGGTCCTGCCTTGATGAGCTTATCTTAAGTTGTACCACAAAGGACTTGGAAACTGTGGAAAATAGTTCCACATTGCGTGCTTTATAGACCAGAGGTTGAGGCTCCTGTCATCCACCAGTCGAAGTTGCCTGGTGGGCTAGAAAGTCCTCACGTAAAAAAGACAAAGGTAAGCTCTTCATATCGGAAGCTTTGAAGGTGCTCAGTATTGGCCTCAGCACCACATGTGAACTCAGATGGGCCCCAGGGATTAGGGCAGCCTATTAAGAGTATCGGCTGCAGTACCTCCTAACAAACTACTTTCCAGAGACATCTCAGCATACATAATCTGCCCAACAGCATTATACCTTTCAGTGCTGAGAAATAAATCTGCAAATCTACAAAGCTCTCAGGCCACAACTGGCTCTGGTAAGACAAAACCAAAAGATGTTCCAGAAAATCACTGATTGCAAAAGCACAACAAATTGAAAGTGACTTGAGCCTGGCCTGTTTCAGGCAAATCCCGCTTGGGCCCTGCCCCCCTTTCCAAAACTCATCCTCCCAAATCACATACATTCCAACCGTAGATTTATCTCTATGAAAAACAACAAAATACAAAACATAACAAAATCTTGTAAACTCTCCTTTACAAGGTATTATTTGGAACTCTATTCTTAGCAGTTCTTTCCCTTACCAGGCAACAAAATGAATAAATATCACTTGTTTGTTTGACACAGGTTTACCTGGTGCTCTTCCTGAGAGGGCTTCGAATGGCTCCGTTCTCTTCTCTCACTCGCTGAAATATATTTCATTGTTTGAATTTGCATATTTTGATTAACTTTTTTGCCACTAATATTTTTCATATAATCTCTTTATGCTCCTTGTTTACTTACCAATTGGATTCCTAAAACTTTTTATTCCTTTATACAAATTCTCCATTTTAAAGAATATTCCCTTTTTTATAATGCATTCAGCTCCAGTATACGCTTATTGTTTGCTTTTTAATTTTTTTTATTGACTGATATGAGAAACTGCTAACTTAATGTAATTTTGTTCCAGCTATCAATATGTTTCTTTGTTGCTTTGTTATTTTCTGAAGTTTTTTATAAAATTTAGAGAGTCTCTTATTTTTGACATATATACAAGGGTACTTAAAAAAGTTCTTGAAAAAATTCGTTTTATCTTTCCATTCCATTCCATTTTCCCATGAACTTTTTGAAGTTACCCTCACACACACACACACACACACACACACAAGTATACCTATTACTGTAAGTTTTTATAGTTTTATCACAGTTTTTCATCAAACTTTGTACTGTTTTAGATTTATAAAAATTGTAAGTAATTCTTAAATGTAATAGTTAAATACTCAAATGTAAATACTTAAATTGTATGTCATACTTAAATACTTCAATACTCATCAGAAACAATAGGCAAGTACAGTTAGTTAAATGTTCCATTTTTCCAATATCACTACCCTTAATGTTTCTCAAACACTGCTGTTTTCCTGAGGCAACCACAGTTAGAAGTTTGATGTTTATCATTCTCTAATATTTCTATGAAATAATAGATATACAAAGTTATGTGTTTTAAGTTTGATTTACCATAAGTGAGCACCTGTCTTTTGTATTATGCCTTCATTTGCTTTCTTAAAAATACTTTGGAGCTCATCCCAGGTCAGGACATAGAGATTCACTTTGTTCTTTGGCCTTCTGCAATTGTACAGATACACTATAATTTATTTAACCCCATGCTGATAACAGAAATAGGATTTGTCTACAATTATTTTCATGTTTCTTCAGGAATTAAATTTTTGTATATATGTTTTTATAGAACATAAATTTTGTAGGATGGATACTTCGAAATGGAATTGCTAGGTCAATATATCCGAACATTCTTAAGTGTACTAAATGTTGCTAAATTGTTCGCTAAAAGGGCTGTTCCAATTAATAATATTGTTGACAATGCAGAAGCATGTTTCTTTCTTGTAATTAACATTTTAATATCTAAGTGAAAAAAAATTGGCATCTCAGTGTTGCTTTATTTAAATTTCCCTGAATAATTGTTAAGTCATACTTTTATAAATGCATTGGCCTATGTCATTTTTGTTCTGGAAGTAGGCTCTTTATCTTTTTAAGCTTTTTAATTGATTTGTAGAAGACTTTTTAACATTGAATATAATAGCACTTACAGTACGGAATTATTTATGTAGCCACATCTATTTTTTTCTGTAATTTCTGGGTTTTGTATTTACTTAGAAATCCTTCTTTACCTCAAAACTGTTTTTCTAAATCATTATCCCTCTGATAAAATGTTTGTATATATACCCTTACTATCTATATACATTTATGTATATTAAACCATGCAGAAAATTTTAAATGAATTTAAGTTAATTTTCAATCCATCTGGAATTTTCTGTGATTTGAAAAACTAGCAGAGCATTTATTGAGTAACTTAGTTTTCTTTCTGAATTTAGAAATATGTAAAATAATGAAGCAGATTCATTATATTATTATCAGGATATACACATAATCTGTACAGACTTATAAAAACGTTTTTATTTTTTAATTATTTAATTTTTTACAGAGCAATTTATGATCATTTTTCCATATTTCTAAAATAAAATAAAAAATTATGACCATAGCATTCTTAATGTCAAAACCTGATGGAAATGTGATATGGGTATTGTTGAATTAGAAAGTTCAATTTCAATACCTCCATTAATATAGCTTTTATTTTAAGTCAGTTTTATTCGTTAATTTTAATATAAAATTTAAGTTTGATCAAATGACTTTGAGGTGACACTATTCAAAGTACATGAAAACAATTAGAATGTTCCTGAATAGAGATTATTTTAAAACACACTATAACCCTATCGGTACTACTTATAATAGTGTAAACAAGCATAATTATACTGATAGTTTTACCAAGGGAAAAATCAATTCTATAGGCACCTTTACCCAGAAATGCATTATAGGAAGATACAAAATAGAGATAAAACAAAAATGAGAAATTGGCAGGTCAACTTTTTGAGTTCTGCTGATAGTGTATCACATAGAGTCCTGAATTTCTCCCATGATTTCTTTATCTATGTACAGAGTCCCTAGACTTTATACAGCTACCAACCTAACTTTCCTATCAGTGATAAAGAAGATATTATACTGGTATAGTGTACCAGAATCTTGAGAAGCAGTATCTGTGCTCTTTGGATATTTATAATCTGATGCAAATACAGCTGTGAAGGAAGAATAGATGACAATTAACTGATGCTCTTTTTTCCTGTTTATATGATGCTGACTTGGGAGCATGTTTATTATGCTTGTCTGAGAAATACTCTTCATCTCTGTCATCTCCCCATCTAGATGTGATTCCTGTCACCAAATCAATAAACCTTAAAAGTGCCTTGTAATAGTTACAGTGTGTTTCTCCAGGGAGAAATTGTTGTGTTAGGGTTTTGATGGTTTTTGACACTACACCAATTTCATTTGACAATGAATTGAAAGTTGAACAGTGCACTGAGCCACGCAGGTAATTTAATACTATCCTTGGAGTATTGTCTTTCAACTTTGACCAGGAAGCCATTATTTCTGAAAACTAGCCCAAATTTCTTTTCGTATCACCAGTTTGGTTCCATTATGAGAGAGAGGTTAAGAAGCTTATCTTACTATAAACACGTTAGGGTCTTATTATTGCTTCTGTTAATAATGTTTTTGAGATTGAATTTCCAAGACAGCATAGTGAACAATAATTATTTTTTAGCAACATTAAGCATACTTCCACCTTTCTCACAATTGCTTCAATTCTCTTACTGAAAATAGACAAGACATTAAAAAAAAAATCTGAACTCCTTTCTGTTATCTACAGAGTTGTAAATAGGTCATTTCAATGAACTAATGCATATTTTCTTCAACTGTGAGAGGAAACAAAGATAAAACTATTGTTGTTGCCAAATTTAAATTGCTGTGCAAATGCCATTTCCTTTGTATATTATTGTCCCAATCAGTAAGAACTCTGTACTGTAGCATTTCAAAGAGGCATCTTGTAGGAATCTTTCCTGATCTTTCAAGTTGCCATTTCTAATGACAACATCTCTGTATTAATAATTCCAATATAGTAAGCCTATGACAAGTGAAGTTTGAGGTCAATGTAGCACATGGCTGAAATAATCTAATTGGAGAAGCTGATGAAAAATTTGCTGCTTCTAATACAAATTTTTTTGTATTAATTATGGAAATGAGAAAAAATATTATGGAAACTCAAGGATGTCAGGGACCCATCCAGAATTGAGTAATTCTCTGGCCAGTACAAAGATGGCAATGGATAGAAGCAGAAAAAATAACTTGTAAGGAGTCCTTTCTTAGGAGATTTCCGGTAGGTCTTAGAGCTCAACTGAAACTGCAGGAAGCACATTGTGAACTCTGAGGGACACTTACACAGCAGAAAGCATTTCATAGCCAATTCATTGATGAGAACTGACCTGTCTAATAAAAAATATAAGGTGTTAGTTTGAAATTATAATAGTGGAATTTCCTAAGCACTAGAGGTGCTTTGGGTAAGTAGTAATTTGGACTTAACTCCTACTAATTTTATATGTATACGGAGATTTAACAGAAAATAATCTATGCAAAGTTTATATCTGGTACCTTTCTGATACATTTATGTCTACTTCAATTTATAGTTTAAGAGTAATATGGTAATAAAACACAAACCAATCAAACAGCAAACAAACATACAAACAAATGTCACTATCAGTATGCTTGAAAGTTTACTGTCCTCACCTGTAGGTAACTATGTTTTGCTTAATGAAGTAAATGGTTAAATAGTGTAAACTTCTGTGCTGACTCAGGATTAAATATTTAGAAATTTAGAATCCAAATTATAAAGAAAAGCTTGAAATAACCATTTCAGCACATTAAACTCTTATCAGAGAAATGAAAGATCAAAGGATTTTCACTTATTTCAAAAGAAATGTTTCTATTCTTAAACTTATGGGAAAAAATATTGGGTTTGTGAATAATTGCTTAGTGTGCAAAAATTGTGTGCTTTTAAATAAACACATTAAGAAGATGGAGTATAGAAAAAAATATTGAAAATAAGCAAGAAGAGTACTTTATGAACAATCTTAAGATTAGAGACCACATTCAGAAAATTACAAATGTCTAAACATAGGCAGAAATTACTCTTCTATAATTTTGTTACTCTTTTGAAAGGAATGGTTAAGAATCCTGGCTCTGTCATTTTAATGAGACAAATGAGAGTGAAAAGCAGACTGACTAAATATCTTACACAAAGAAAATCTTACTCAAAAAGTGCACGTACATACACACACGTTTTTAAGTGTTCAAGGATTTCAAAATATCTGTTTATTGTTTTAATTCTGCTAACGAAATTAGAGGTAATCAGCTTTCCAAGGATAAAGAGGTAAAACATTAAGATCTAAAGAGAGACAGGCTTTTATAAATATCCAGGACTTTTATTTCTCAATGTACGTGGAACTCCAATGGCTTGTATAATGTGCAATGCAGAATAGACACATACCCACCGAATAATTCTGTACAAGTGTACAATCAATACACAATAATATCACTACATAAATAAGGAATTCCACGATGTTAATGCTTAAGGGTTCTAAATGGAGTACCAAAGAATAAATGAGTCTCTTAGTTTGGAAGGAAAAAAAAGATGTTTTGAGAAATTTCCTTGATGTATCCATGGTTTATATATTTATTGGTGGGTACTGGCATCTGGCATAGGCTGAATTGTGTTCCCTAAAAATTTATATGTTTAAGTCCTAACTCTCAAGACCTCAGAATGTGACTGTATTTGTATATAGGGCCTTTAAAGAGGTAGTTAAATTAAAATAAGGTCATTAGGGTGATCCTCAATCTAATATGACTGGTGTCCTTATAAGAAGAAAAAATTTGGACAGACATATGCACAGAGAGAAGTCCATATGAAGATACAGGGAGAAGAGAGCCATCTACAAGCCCAGGAGATAGATAGCCTTTAGAAGAAACCAGTCCTGCCTGTGCCTTGATATTGGATTCTAGCTTCCAGAATTGTGAGAAAATAAATTTCTGTTGTTTAAGCCGTCTGGTCTGTAGTCTTTGTTATGGCAGAGTTAGCATACTAAGAAAGCATCTTCAAAAAAAGAAAGGACATTCTGTTTGAGAATTTTGGTTGTCTGCTCTCTTGTATCATAGACAGGAATAAAATGTAGTAAGTTGGATAAGCGAGATGTTTTCCAAAATATGAGATAATTTTGCATACTAAAGTAGTATGTCATAGGAAAGGAAAATTATCCTGTGGTCAAATTTTGTATTTAGTGAAGTGGATGTAGGTTTCAATGAGGATTGTAGCAAGGTTAAGGATGCTGAGTAGCCATGTTTTCAAGAACTTTTAATAATCCTTTATATTTACTGGCGAAAACAATGTTCTAGATAAACTATTTCATAAAATTCTCAAGACTACTGGCTTTACTTTGGAAGTTATTAGCACAAATACTTATTAATCCATTATCATCTCTAACCTTATTTGTTAGAGTGGTTACTTAGTAGAGCACAGAGGGCCTAAGCAAGGACTGTCACATGGTAGACACTCAATACATACTTGTTGAATAAATTTACACAATGAACAATGTTATCTTTTCCACACACATTTTACTACTCAGATGGAAAAGATGACCGAGAAAATTTTTTTGTAAATTGGTTGTTTGTTCATCCCTTTAAAGTATTCACCAAAATAATTTTTTACCCCTGATATTAGCTCTTGTAATTCTAGAGATCCTATTAAATTGCATGTCAAAAAATTCCTGGCTTTATGTGATTTTGGTTATATAGAGGACAGGTTTGTTCAAACAGATTATTATATCAATTATATACATAAACTATAGCATCATAAATAATATAGAAGTAAAAATGTATTAACAATTACATTCAGTGACAGGTAATGTGAATTAATAAGTAGTACTAAGTTTTTCTGTCTTTATAGCATTATGCTTTAATTTCAAAGAAGCATAAACGACTAGCATTTACTGGAGCAAGAACTTAGACATAGAATTGTAATTTGTAATTTTTTACTATAAATTGAAAGCTTTATTTACTGTAAAGCAAAGACACTAGACAAATGTTTTGAATGGTGTTTTTTCTGGACTAAGGACTGTTAAGAATTAATTTGAATTGTGACTATTGCAAGCTATTTTCTTTTGACATTTATTAAAACATATTACATTATTTTTAAAAATTGTTCTTCACAGTTATTTCAGGTATTTAATTAAGATGTTAAGTAATTATGCATGATTTTGAGGTAACTATAAAAAAAAAAGCACTATGACCTTTCAGCAGCTCTTTTAAACTCTTTCAGCTTCAGTCCTGATCTTTGAAATGAGAGTAATTATGACTGACTTGCTTAGCTCACAAGGTTTTTGAGAAGGTCAAATAAACTGATGTATCTGGTAGGTGTTTATATAAAAGCACCATATCAGTAGAGGTGTATTGCTAGCTTGGCTGCCATTCTTATTGTAAATTTCTGAATAGTATCAAGGTTTTCCTGGGCATCATAGTAGGTAACTCAGTAGTAAAAATTAACAGGGAAAAAAAATGGATGAAAATAAAAGGAAACGGCTGGCAGCAATGGGAGAGTGAATGATACAGAGGTGAAATCAGAAGCAAGAACTTCAAATGGAAGTGTGTCTTTTGCCAGAATTGTTCTCCATGTAAGTTTATAATAATCCTGGAAATGACTGAATTGTGTGAACCAAACTAGATAATTGGAGCAGGTGTCTGGCATTAGGGGAGATGAAAATAGTTTTCTCTTCTCTCTCCTGCAAAAATGCAGAAGACATAATAGGAATGCATATTGATTCCAAGGAGAGCACCATGCCAACTCTGTACTGCAGATGGAATTGTGCAAAGCATCCCAAATGATTAAGAATGAAAAGTCGTCAAAACAAAGATGCATGATTCACAAAAAGGTAATTCCAGTTTCCCTCTTTTACAGATGTTGAGATCAAAAAGTGACTGTGTGTTCATTGCTAATAACCCCTAAAATAAGATGCGTGGTAAGTTTTGGCTTAGTTTGGGTATTTTTTGATTGGCCAAATATAAAATGAATGCTACTAGTGTGAAGGACAGCTTTTTACTTTCACATGATGTTTCTTCCATCAAAGGATAGGAGTGAGAATCCGGAGGCATTGCCTAACTTGATACAAAAGGACATAAGTTAATTTATCGTCAGGTCTGAAAATTCATTCTCCAGAAACTTTTGGCGTTTTTAGAGGTTACTGAAAATTAAACACATCAATGCTGAAAAATTAACACATTAACACAATATATCTGTATCTTATAATGGATTTGTAATAAGACATTCCAATAATTATTTAAATTCATCATTAATGTCAGTGTAGCCAAAGCCAAATATTGCTATTAAGCACAAGATCTAGGAAATAATGTTGCATATTATTTCTAGTTTACTAATTTCTTTCTATTTAACAAAAGTAAAATGATACTTATTTTTACCAAGCACTCCATAAGGTAATGTATATAGTTTGTTTCTTTTTTTAATGCCATCTTGACCCAGTTTTGAGGCTCTTGCTAGAAGTCTGCCAGGTCCATTTTGAGCAACTGATTAAGTTCATGTTCCAACTACTTCCCTTATTAATCTCTCATACTCAGGGCCACTTTGCACCTGCCTTAATCACCCCAGCCCAGGTAACAGAAAATTAGAGAGAACTCATATAACCCAGAGCCTACAAAATTATTCAACTTAGCCAATCCACAGAGAGCCATCCAAACCTAGCTAAGCCAATCCCTCTTGATGTACATAAGCTACTCCCTACCGCTCCAGCTTGCTGCTACCTAGTCCCTTGGTGCAAGGCCCCAGGAGGCTCTGCCTGGCAGCCTTCTCTTGTTTAGAGCTGAAAGTAATGAGAATCCTACGTTTCATTCTGTCATTGTGTTGTGTCCACTATTAAAAGAACCTTTAAGTCTTATGAGACAGGTATTGTTGATACCCAAGATGAGGAAAAATGCACATTGTATTTAAGCATCTCTTGGTCAATGTGGGAACCAAATGATGAGGAAGATGATGATAATAATAATGAATAGCTACCATTTATTAAACATTATTAAAGACAAAAAATATTACATAGGTCATCTTTATTTCTTAAAATAAACTTGAAATTTTGATACTTTTACTATTCCATTTTATAGATCAATTATTATAGCCCATTGCAATTGTTCAGGAGACAGAGAGGGGAGAGAAAGAGATCAACATAGACAGAGACATGATAAAGATATCTGGAAATGAGCTGCGGGGATTTTAAAGAACCTGTGATGATGGAGAACACACTTCCATGTATTAACCAAAACACATTTCTTTTTCTTTCTGGACACACAGATAACCTAAATTTTCTAGCCACTATGCAGTAATGTATTTCCATATACAGACGTCTGGTCAATAAAAATATGGCAGAAAAGACATATGCCTTTCCAGGCTTGGTTCATAAAAGCCTCTGAAGAGCAAATCTCTGTTCTTTCTACTCTTGTTGCCTACTAGATAGAGATGACCTTCACGATGATATTGGGAGCCAAATGTTAAAGTTGCAGACGAAAGATGGAAAGAAACTGCGTTTCTGAGTCAATCCTTGCAGAAGAGCCACCTACTAGGAATACCCGCTTTTGAGTGTGATGGGAGTAAGAAATAAACTGTATTGAATTAAGTCATTAATACTGAAAGGTTTATCAGTTATTGTGACTCAATTATAAGCTGACATTCTTACTAAACTAAATAATTTTCAGGAGTTTAGCTTTATAACCAGGGATTGTGGTTGGGCTACTAATCAAAATGAGAAATACTAGGAAAAACAGAGGTGTGGTAATGGTAAGCTAATGAGTTTAGTTTGGGACATATGGAGATTAAAAGGTCTTTGAGATATCTAAATACAGGTCTTGTAAGGGAATTGAATATATGCCCATGGAGAAAGAGTAATGCATATCTGCAAAGGATATATAAATTTAAGTGTCAGTAAAATAGGTCTATAGCTCAACAAAAGACAGGTATGATATAAGATTACCTAAAGAGGATTATGTGAGATAAAAGTCAGCAAAATGATCTGAGGTACCACCATGGCAATAAACTCTTAAGCTAATTTACTCTAAACATAGTCCCTACCTCGATTATATTTAAACAGCAAAAAAAATTTTAAAAAGCAATGTAAGCTCAAAGGTGCAGAGAATAAAGTTAAATGGAGAATAGAATTAAAACATTAATGTTTCTATTAAAATAAGAGAATCCACTTTATTAAATAAGGAGTAACCATATTTTAGGGGAATAGTAACAATGAGTATTGTGTACATTACAAATTTTAAACATCTATGATGAGAGCTCGTATTCTGGTCAGAGATAGGTAGGTTTAAAAATATGCCTACTTCTAGTAAAGGATTTATCTACTATAAAACAAAGTGAAATGGTACATTCACATCCTATCCTGTTACCCAGGTGGAAACTGTTCTTCTAAATGTATTTCCCTGGGTTGATTATCAAAGCTAATATTATTTTAATTACATTAAAAATAGATTTTTTAAAAAAGCCACTCTGGTAAGAATTTCATGAGCAAATACATCACAGGGCCCTAACTTTATTTTTTCCAATAAACTTTATTTTTAAGCAGTTTTAGGTTCACAACAAAATTGAGCAGAATGTACAGAGATTTCCCATTAATTCCCCCCTACCAAATGTGCATAACTTCCACCATTATCAACATCCCCCACCAAATGGTAAATCTGTTACAATTGATGAGCCTACATCATTATCACCCAGATTCCATAGTTGATATTAATATTCGTTCTTGGTGCTGTATATTCTGTGGGTTTGGACAAATGTATTAATGGCATATATCCTCCATTACAGTAACATACAGAGTAGTTTCATTACCCTAAAAATTCTTTATGCTCTGACTATTCATCTTTCCCTCCATGCCCCTGTACCTCCAATCCCTGGCAACCATGGATCTTTTGAATGACTCTGAAGTGTCACCGTTTTCAGAATGTCATATAGTTGGAATCATGCAGTACACGGCACTTTCAGATTGGCTTCTCTCACTTAGTAATATGGATTTAAGATTCCTCCTTAAAAAAATTTAATCTTTCCATGGCTTGATAGCTCGTTTCTTTCTAGTTGTGAATACTATTCCATGGTCTTAATTTACCATTCATCCACTAAAGGACATCTTAGTTGCTTCCAACCTTGGACAAGTATAAATAAAACTGCTATAAACATTTATGTGCAGGTTTTTGTGTGGGCATAACATTCAACTCCTTCGGTAAACACCAAGAAGCATAATTGGAGGACTGTAGAATAAGATTATGTTTAGTTTTGCAGGACAGCACCAAACTGCTTTTGAAAGTGGCTGTACCATCTTGCATTCCCATAATCAATTAATGAGAATTCCTGTTGCTCCACATCTTCACCAACATTTGGTGTTGCTGCTGCTGCTGCTCCAGATTTTGGCCATTCTAACAGATGTGTAGTGGCATCTCATTGTTGCTTTAATTTGCATTTCTCTGATGGCATATGATATGGAACATCTTTCCATATGTTTATTTGCCATATGTTTATCTTCTTTGGCGAGGCCTTGGTTAAGGTCTTTAGTTAATTTTTTAATTGTTTTTTTTAAATTTTCTTATTGTTGAGGTTTGTATAGCTTGGATAATGGTCTTTTATATAATATGTGTTTTGCAAATATTTTCTCCTAGTCTGTGACTTGTTTTTTCATTCTCTTGACAGTGTCTTTTGCAGAGCAGAAATTTTTCATTTTAACGAAGTCTGGCTTATCAATTCTTTCTTTCATGAATCCTGCCTTTGGTGTTGCAACTAAAAAATCATCAGCAAGCTCAAGGTCATCTACATTTTTTCTTATGTTATCTTCTTAGAGTTTACAGTTTCATGTTTTACGTTTAGATCTATGATTCAGTTTGAGTTAGCTTTTGTGAAAGGTGTAAAGTCTGTGTCTAGATTAAGTTTTTTTGCAAGTGGATGTCCAGTTATTACAGCACCATTTGTGGAAAAGGTTATCTTTTCTCCATTGTTTTTATTATCTTTGTTCCTTTGTCAAAGATCAGTTGACTAGGTTTGTGTGGTTTTATTTCTAGGCTCTATTCTGTTTCATTGTCAGTTTTTTCTATTTTTATTCTTTCTCCAATATCACACTATCTTAGTTAACGTAACTATATATTATGTCTTGAAGTCAGGTAATATCAATTTGTTCTTCTTTTTTTCCTCCATTATTATTTTGTAAAACTGGTAGTAGGCCAGTAATAACTGGTAAATATTACACAGTAATGCTTCAAATGGAATGTAACTTCAAGGAAATAACAAATAACAAATGCTCTTCTTAAATGTTAATGAATCAAGCAATTTATTTACATTTTAAGCAATCCAATTTCTAAAACATTTATGGAAAGAATTTATCTTAATGCTACAATCAACAAATGGGAAATATTTGTGTTTTATTACATATTTACAGTATCAATGTCATCTACATTATTAACAATAAAGATACATTATAATCTCTTAGTCTCATTACTAGAGAAAATATGTGCCTACACAGTACCTGAAACAGTGAGAATTCACGAAATATCTGTTGAATAAATTGATATATGAAAAAGTGTAAAAGATCTATTATGCCTTTCTAACCCCAAACCCAGTTTTTATTTGTCTTAACCTTGAGTTTCTTATTCTTCCTATTGGTTCCCAGAATTCACTGTAATCTTTAGAAAAAATTACTGCTTCCCTAGGTTCTAAAGCAAAAAATATCTGAGGAACACCCCTTAGCTTATTTTGATTTTAAAATATGTTTTATAAGCCAAACACAATTTAATCCATGGCATCTCTCCAACCAGGAATAATAGGAATAATAATAATAAAAGATGATACGATGTTGTACAGTTTTAAAATAAAACTTGCAATGTAAAAATGGAAATTCTTCTTTAAAAGCAAGTAATATAGATATTTTATAAAAATAAATATGAATTCTTTTTCAAAAAGTTGCAATTCAAAAAGAAGGGGGAACAAGAAGTTTTACAAACATCATGGTTCTTTTTAATTACGTCTTCATTGATAAACATGTACCTCAAAATATAACTGGTAAGTGCTGAAAATGGTGAGCCATAGAAATTTGGGAAGGTTTATTTTCAAATACCTGGAGAAGACATGGGCTTTGGCAAGCAATTGCTAATTCTTTGCGTTTTCATTCTTGTGATTAAACATGGCATAACAACTTGTTACTTTATATCTTAAATGTAAGCCAAGGAGTAAAAATATATTCCTCTAAATCAAAGGATTTGTATCTTCCTGTACTACCCAATGTCTTTGTGCATGTTCTGTAGGCCAGTGCTATTCTTAAAGTAATGTTCTCAATAGCTGAAATATTTATGCAATTTAACTTGATTTTCTAAAACTAGTTTTAGTAAGGTTTATGACTTAGAATATATTTATACGATATATAAATCCACACAACCTCCAAGTTTTATTTTTGAAGACCATTTCAGACTATACTCTAATCAGATATTTCTTTTTTTCATGGCTATCACCACCGTTGGTACAAATTAACCCGCACTATATTAAAGCCTGATTTTGGAGAGTGGCATCTTTAAAAAAAAATTCATAAAAAATAAATCATCACAAAATAAACTTTGTTTTCTTGCTCTTCAAACAAAAATTGATTCAAAACTTCACAGAAGACACTGACAGTAAAAAAAAAAAAAAAAAAAGGAAAAAAGTTGTACTCCTTTAGATATATCAAAGACCCCAGTAAAGAGAAACATACGAGTGAAAACATTTCTTGTTCAAAGAATTTCATTTCCTAGACATAAAAGGGCCTCTAATTTTCTCCAAATGAATGCCAGTTCTAGTGTATTTTATGAGTACCTTCATTGCTACTAGATCCTGAAATATAGCAAAGTGACCTTAATACCAGATATCTCAAAATATTTACTGGACTCTCCAGGAAGTCATATCAGCTACAAATTGGAAGCACTCCAAGATCGTTGTTTGATTACTCTTTCAGGATACTTATTTAAAAGAATTTTATCTGTGTAAGCAAATCCATTTCATTTTTAATGATTTGAAATAGCATTCTTTTGTGTAAGTGTTTTCTCCTTTTGAACCTATTATTAGCCATTTTCTAAAGATGGATTAGTTTCTAGCAACTTCCCTGAACACCTGGGAGGAGTATGCCTTGGATCCTTGCCACTGCTACAGACACATTTCTCTTCTGTCCACCTAAATAATGGGTTCTTATCCAGAAGTCCCAAAGTGACATAAGGTGTTAAATGACTGTGGACCACCCTGTGTGAAATAATGTCTTCAATAATCACCATGGGGCACAGTATGCAAGTAAAACAGAAAAAAAAATTGTTTTGCTGAAGAAACTGTCATCTCAAATTAATATAATGTAAAATGACAGAGCACAAATGTTTTGATGTCTATTTTTTTTTGTAATTAAACCTGTGAACATAACACTGGGTCCTGGTGTTCATGCTGTGGCAGCAACTTCAACTGAACAGTGAAAGAATGCTTAAGTAGCATGTTCAGAATAAAAAGCACCTGTCACTCATCTTCGTGTAACTATGAAGAATCGTTTAATGTCGGGTCCGCAGCCGGCGGACCAGAACAGCCCTAGCCTTGTTCCTTTTGGTGGGCAAGCAAATGGCCCGGGATTCCTCTTTCCCTCCTGTCCCCTTTGGAAGGAGACAGGGGAAGAGAGCTGTGAAGAGAGGTGAGCACACCGCCGGCCCCAAACCAGCCCAGTTAAAGGACACTCAGACACGGCAGGGGTTCTGTCGAGCAGTTCCGTTTATTATCACACAAGCACTTGCTTTTAAAGGCAAATGGGGAAGGCAGGTTTTTTACATCCTCCAATCAGCTTAAGGGTTACAAAAGCATGCATCCTGTCTCAATGCCTAGCTATTGCAATCACGCAGTGTTCACGAGCGGGGAAGCATGTATTTGGCCAATAAGGGCTAAGGCAAGGTTCCCGCAGACACTCCCACCCTACTTCCTCCCAGTGCCATCTTAGGCTGCCACGTTAATCCACTTGTAATGTCACTTAAGGTGGTGTTAGTTTTTAAAGCCCGACATTTTAAGACTTGACTATAGATCCACTTTACTACTGCTATTAGGGATAGATAGCTTCACTTACACCTAAAATTAACATTGGGTGTTTTGTCTTTCTTTCCTGTCCTACTGTAACTTCCATCACTTTTTACTGCTGCAAAATCACAACTAGATGAATGAAAAGATAACTCGTTTCCATTATAAGGCTAGAGAAATAATGTTTAGAATAGGATTATTTCTGGGTAGGTTAGTTAAGTCTGGATTGCTTTTAGAACGAATACATTAAAAGTTGCCCATCAGTGCCAATAGTCAGTTTCTAGCTATTGAATTTCATCTTCTATAAGGAAAACCAGTTCTCCCATCTGTTCTTGAATCAGCACCATCACAGATCTCTCCTCATTCTTCACTTCTAGAATGGTAGATACCACCTGCCACCCCATATAAACTCTATGTTCCCTCTTGGAGTTCCTTGTTTCTCTTTCCTTGTAATCTGTATTAGTCCATTTTTGTCACTTATAGCAAAATACCTGGAACTGGGTAATTTATAAGAAAATGAAATTTATTGCTTAAAGTTTTGGAGGCTGGGAAGTCCACAGTCCAGTAAACACATCTGGTGAGGTGGGTCTACAGCAATGCAGGGGTCTGACATGACAGAAAATAGTGGAGCACAGAGAGAGAAATTCTCATGTGCTCTTCTTTTAAAGATCTCAGAACTGCGCCCCTGACCTTCATTATTAATCCATTCATTAGGGCACAGTCCTATAATCTAATCATCTCTTCAAAGCCCCACTTTTCAATTACCATAATAGGACTTCCCACCTCTTTACACTGTCACAGTGGGGACTAAGTTTTGGGGGAACATTCAAACCAAGGCATCATCTTTAATATAACTCCAATTCCCCAACTAGGTTTTGACTTTAGCTACTTTGGTTTTGGCTTGGTGACCATGACACCTTTCCTGGATACAACAAAAGGCGAGGAGTATCCTCTAGCCACCCTGAAGATGCACAGCACTCAGATCTCCTGTTGTGAGGAGCATGATTGGTGCAGCACCGCAGCTGCTGTGCTTTCGATCCACCACTGAGTTCACACAGAGGCCACTCTTCCCATGGGCTGATCTTAGGCAATGACTCGGTATGGCAAGGTCATTAAGACAGGCCCATTTCTAGAAGTTATAGGACACCTCTGATAAGCAATTTTGGCTTTAGGGATTGCGATCAAACTGGTGAAAACTGTTCAGAATTCTTCTTCGGTCTGAGAATCCATTTTTCTAACCTTCCTTCCACTTGTCTAACCTTCCTTCCTTCACTCTCTCCTTCCCAGAAGTCAGAACTTTATTGTCACCTGATAGCTCTCACTGCCTCTGCCAGCAACTCCAGCTCACTCCCCTTTTTCCTTCATGGGTCTTTTCTCCAGTAAGTCTGTTTCTTAAAAAATAATTTTTATTTCTCAACTTTAGATGGCTCCTTTTTAATTGACAAATCATACTTGTATACATTTATGGAGTACAATATGATGTTTTGAGAAGTGTATACAATGTGACATGATTAAACAAGCTAATTAATATATTCATCCCCTTACTCACCTATCGTTTATTTTTTGTGTGCTGAGACACTTGAAATTTATTCTTTGTTATTTTATAATATAAAATACCTTATTATTGACTCTAGTCACCCTGCTGTGAAATAGATCTCAAAACTTATTATTCCTGTGTATCTGAAACATGGTTCCCTTTGATCACCAACTTCTCATTCCCTCCCTCCCCACCCTTCCCAGCCTCTGCTGACCATAGTTCTACTTTCGGTATAGAAACTGCCATACTATTTTGCATAATGATTGTGCTAATTTACATTCCCACTAACAACGTATAAGAGTTCTCTTTTCTCCACATTTTCTCCAGCACTTGTCTTTTATCTTTTTAATAAAAACCATTCTAACAGGTATGAGGTGATATCTCATTGTGGTATTTTTTAATTGCTTTTTTATTTTATTAGTATTTTTTTTTTACATTCTACGATGTTGTTGTAGAGCAGTTGGGAGGGAGGGGGAAAGAAGAAAGGGGAAGGAAATGGGATGGAAGAAGGAGGATGGAGGAGGGGCAGGATTGAGGCCTGTGGCACCCCACTCATTCCCACAGGGGAGACCAGGGAGCTTCCAGCAGTGGCTTGGTCATTGCTGGGCTGGGTGCAGATGTCAGGGAGGTGTGGCAAAAGCCCTCGCCCCCCAGCACCCCAGCTCAGGAACCTGGGGCCCTTCTTGCTGCAGCTTGGTTGTCATCACTGGGCTGGTTGCTCGTGTATGGAGGGGGTGTGGCTGAGGCCCTCAGCCCCCCACTGCCCCAGCTCAGGAGTGCCTGGGGTGCTTCCTGCGGCAGCTCAGTGGTCATCATCGAGCTGGCTGCATGTATCAGGGGCTCAGGAAAGCCCAGGGCGCTTCCTGCGGTGGCTCAGTGGTCGCTACCAGGCTGGTTATGGGTTTTTGCAGCCATGGCCAACCCAAGGTCCCCCACCACCCCAGCTCAGGAGAGCCCAGGGCGCTTCCTGCAGCTGCTCAGTTTTCATCACTGGAGTGGTTGCACATATCATGGGGGTGTGGCCAAGGCCTTCATTTCCTCCCTTGGGACTGGTTGTGGGTGGTGGGGTGCATTGCTGAGGCCTCCAGCCCTCCCCCCTTTCTGGTTTGGTAGCCCAGGGGACTTCTGTCCTTCTAGGTGTTTAGGTATTCTTTGGTGAAATGAGACCTTTACTAGTTAATATCAAACTTTGTCTCTGGTTGTGGGTACTTTGTTTTTTCTTTCAGTTCTGTGTTCAATTATTTGCTGTTCCCACCACTTAAACTCTGCACTGGAACTAATTTGTTGTCCTTTACTTATTTCTAAAATGGGGGAACTTCCTGTGGGGACCAGTACTTGAACTGTGTGGTTTAGCTAAATTGCTGCTTTGCTGCTGATTCCCTAGAGAAGGTTTTTTTGTGCAGCTCAGGTTTTAATGGTTGACTCTATAGGTACTTCCAGGTCTAGTGAAATCTGTGCAGCTGGTTTTTGTAAAAACTCTGGTCTGGCCTGAGTCGTTTCATTAAACTGTACCCCATGCAATTCTATATTCCTGATCTGCCTCCTCTGAGTGGTCCTGTGGTGATTGGGGTGCAGATCAGCTGTCCTTGTTGGGCTCCAGTGTTTTCCTGGTGGGCCCATCTCCCCCAATGCCCGTGCTTCAAACACTTCCCATGGGACGGGCCATGTGCCAGTCCTTTGCAATGACTCACCAGCCTCTGAGTGGCTTCTTTTCTTCAGTTGTTGTGGCTCCTTGATCTTATGTGGGTCCACGAGAACCCTATTAGTGGTCTTGCTGGCCTGGGGGCCACCAAGGCCTCCTTCTCCCCTGCTCCCTCCAAGCAACTTCATCCAAAGGGCACAGCTGCAGCTTTTGCCAGCTCCTTCTCCATTAGCTAAACAGCTCTGGCCTGGAAGCAGCCAGGATTCGAAATAGTCAGAGCAGTTTTCTCCTCTCATCATGGCTTTTCCTGTCTTCGTGCACTCCGTAGGTCTCTCCTCCTCTTCCCCTGAGCTCTAGTGGCTCCAGTTTATCTGTCATTGCTTTTTTATCATTGTAAAAAAAATATCAACAAATCAATTTGTGAGAGAGAGTGACGCTGGGCACCATCTACTCAGCCATCTCAACTGGAAGTCTCCCTGCTTTTAAATTCTTCAAGGTCTTGGAAGCTGCTTGAATTCAAGAACTCCCAGTAATTCTCATTTGTGGATTCCGGGACAGCTGCATCTGGTGTGGACCTCAGGCTGCTGCTTCTCATGGCAGAAAGCAGCAGGCAGCCAGCAGGTACAAGCAGATCACATGGCAAGAGGAAGCAAGAGAGCACAGTTTTAATTCACATTTTCCTGATTACTAGTAATGCTGAGCATTTGTTATGTACCAATTGGCCATCTGTATGCCTTCTTTTGAGAAACATCTGTTCAGGTCCTTTGCCCAGTTTTTTTATGGGGTTACTTGTTTTCTTGTTATTGAGTTGTTTGAGTTCTTGATATAGCTTGGATATTAACTCTTTATTAGGTATTGGAAATACTTTCTCCAATTCCATGGGTTGTCTCTTCACTTTAATTGTTTCCTTTGTTGTTCAGAAGCTTTTTAGTTTGATGCCATCCCGTTTGTCTATTTTTGCTCTTGTTGCTCGTGGTTTTGATGTCACATTCAAAAAATCCTTTCTAGGGCCGAGCCTGTGGCGCACTCAGGAGAGTGCAGCGCTGGGAGTGCAGCGACGCTTCCGCCGCGGGTTCGGATCCTATATGGGAATGGCTGGTGCACTCACTGGCTGAGTGCTGGTCACGAAAAAGACAAAAAATCCTTTCCCAGACCGATGTCATGGAGATTTTCCCCTATGTTTTTTTCTAGCAGTTTTACAGTTTCAGTCTTATATTTAAGTCTTTAATCCATTTTGAGTTGATTTTTGTATATCGGGTAAGATAAGGATCTAATTTCATTCTTCTGTAGGTGGGTATGCAGTTTTCCCAACACCATTTATTAAAGAGACTCTCTCCATTGTGTGCTCTTGGCACCTTTGTCAAAAATCAGTTAACTATAAATATACAGATTTATTTCTGAGTTTTTTATCCTGTTATATTTGTCCATGTTCATTGGTCAACACATTCCCCATCACAGTCTTCTATGCTCCACCTGTTTGTTAAACCTTCCCAATCTACTCTGGCTTTTCTTGTTTCATTTGTATAGTAATAAAAAAGTTACTCTAAATGATTTAACTATCAGGAACAATACCATGCTTTCATACGGATACTGGAAAAGTAAGTAATAGGTTATTTTAAATAGTTTTTTCTCTTTACAATATTTTAATTTAATCAGTCATCTGGATATTCTTCATATATATATCAAAGAAATTTTTTTTTTTTTTTTTTGTCGTTTTTTCGTGACCGGCACTCAGCCAGTGAGTGCACCGGTCATTCCTATATAGGATCCGAACCCGCGGCGGGAGCGTCGCCGCGCTCCCAGCGCAGCACTCTACCGAGTGCGCCACGGGCTCAGCCCTCAAAGAAATTTTTAAAACTTCTAAGCATGATTCTATAACTATAGCACAAAAACAAATATTTCTATATTTTCCTTCTCAGATTCTATTGTATAGACAAAAAAATCCAAACTCCAAAATTTTAGTGTATATCCATTGTTTGCAGTTTTTAAATCAACATTTGTTTAAAGGTTACAGTAATTGTCTAACTTTTCTTAGTTTTTTGTGGCTTTAAGAAATGGTACTATAGAATGCAATTAGATCTATTTGGTAGATTTCAGAAATTTTATAATTCGCTTTCTATGGGAAAATATGTGCTCAATATGGAGATGGTTACATGCATATATTAATTAGATTTTTTGGTCTATGTTTGATAATGAAAATATGAACTGCTTATAATTCTGGAAGATTAAATAGTCAGTGTAACTTGGTTTGTAAATATAAATGGGGAAGGTGATCAGTATGTCTAGAAGATTTAAAGATATTTCTTGGTAGAGACCTAAACAGCAGGACCATGGCAGACCTCAGCAGACGGTGACCCTTAGAATATTAGCTGTATAGGCAAGGGAGAAGAGATGGAAAAATGTATATGGATAGTAGGGTAGTGAGGAACGTACTAATGTGCAGTTAGAGTTTTTGAATGGGCCCAGAAATCTCAGGATTAGAGAAAGGTCAGAGGACAGAAGGAGAGCCAGTATATGGCATCTACTGGAGAAAGCTGGAAGGCAGCAACATTTCTGTGAAGGCAGAGGGTAGCCCATTGTGTCTGACCATTGCAAACAATCTGCACAGAACACTAATAAGATGTCAAAATTACCCCAATGTTGTGTTCAGTAAGATAACTCAGGGGATTTAAATAATTACTTTTCTTCAAGTAATGTGAGAGATCAATTTTTCAAGAGAGGCTTTCATCATTTGAGTTTAGACTTCTTTATATTCACATATTTAGTGCCCAATCCCTTTCTAATAAAAGACTCAGTGCCCAATGAGTGTTTGTTTTTTAACAAATAAATGTTCATTGTATTAAATAACAATTTTTTTATCATCCACTTTCATTCAAAAATGATCAGCATTGTGTATATCAGATCAAATGTTATGTTGAAAATCAGGTAGTCAGGGTTTTACTTCTAAAATAAATGTATATTTAAAAAATTGCAATGATGGATTGCTAATTAGCCTGATGTGATCATCACATGATTTATACATGTATTGATATATTATTCTGTACCCCATAAATATGTATAATTATTACATGTCAATTAAATAATAATTTTTAAATGGATAAGAATAGACAATTCCTAGAAGAGATAATAATAAGTAATCACATGAAAAGATCCCTCACTCAAATCATAGCAGGAGAAATATAAATAAGTATATAAAAATATATTTGAGATATTTATCACCTTTCAGATTAGCAAAAATGAAAAAGAATCAATAAGCACAGTGGTTAGAAAGCTATGGAAGTAGGCCATTTTACACATTTTTAAAGTCACACGACCTCCTTGGAGAGTAATTTGGCAGTAACAAAATTTCAAATATACTTTTCTTTAAATATAGAGCAATTCTTAAATTAAAAATATACATGACTCAAATTGCCATCGATACTAATTAAATAAATAATTTATATTTCAGCCATAAAATGGAATACAATGCAACCTGTTAAAAAATTAGGGAGATAGTCATACACTGATGTAGAACATATCATATGTTATACATTAGTACATAAATTATCTTCTTAATTTAAAAAATATGTGTATAAGCACGTTTAGTTTTTCAAAAGATTCTGAAAATCATTATTTATAACATTATTTTATTTTGTTTTAAATGATAACATGCATACTTGTATGCTAATAAAAATAAATTGAGAAAGATATAATCCACATTATTAACAGTGATTTACTTTAAGCTGGGGGATTATTGGAGATTTTCATCTTTTTTTTTATAAGATTCTGGATTATTGGAATGTTTTGAATGTTTTTGTAATAAGCATTTTATTTTCATAATCAGAAATGTAAAATATTATTTCTAAATTTATTGTAATTAGTAATATACTTTTATAATTATTATATAATTCTTATATGCCTTTATAATTTTATAATACTTTCACAATTATTATATCATTGTATTTGTTATTTGTAGTTCTGGCACCATTCTGTGAGCTAATTCTCTTATTTCTGTTTTAGCAATTTTTGCTCTGTCATTAAACAGAAAATGCAACTAAATATTTAAAACTCATAACAAATGGTGACTCACACAATCCCATCATGTTATTCCTGGCTGATAGATATCTATATATTGTTAATATAATGTGTGTGTGTGTGTGTGAACAATTTGGTTTAATAAAAGACAGGTGGTTTCACACGGACACAAAAACATTTGAAAAACTTGCTGCATGCTTTCATGTTCCTTGTAAGTAATGCCTTATGAGGAAATAAAAATGTATTACCAGTCTGTCTAAAGTTCAGCCAGTCAATGAGCACAGATTTATAGAGTCAACAGATCTATTGAACTGGTCATTCCTTAGGTTCAATTTTTTTTTTTTTTTTCGTGACCGGCACTCAGCCAGTGAGTACACCGGTCAGTCCTATATAGGATCCGAACCCGCGGCGTGAGTGTCGCCGCGCTCCCAGCGCAGCACTCTACCAAGTGCGCCACGGGCTCGGCCCCTTAGGTTCAATTTTTAATCTTTGCTTCCCTTTTAATGATTAAGACAATTTCATCACCACCTATGTTTCCGGTTTACAGAGGGATGCCTCAGAAGATTTCAGGGTCCTGTTGACAGTCACCCAATCTGAAGTCTGAGATAAATGATCCATTGTGTTTCATTGAACAGTTCTAATGCAGGAACTGACAGGCTGTGAGAGCTGCTGAACTATGAGATCGTTTCACAGAAAAAGTACTATACTCATTGTGTGTCTTCTCTTTCCCTCTACAAAAGTGATGATTCATACATGATTGAAGGAATGTCATTTCAACAATATGGCTAGAATTTTGAAAATCTCAAACAGCTTATATTTTTCCATAGACTAATAACTCTTTTTTAAATTTCAGAGCATGGGGGAGGAATGAGTATGTTGCCCGTTCCTTTAATGAGTGATCTTGAACAGAACAGCTCTGAACTTCCCATACCAGATGGAGCAGCAGCAATATACTGAAGTTATTGCAAAGAAGGAAGATGAATATTGTAAAATCATTCCAAAGTGGAGTGACATTGAAAAAAATCCATTGGGAATGAGCAAAAAATTTACAGAAGAAAGTGGAACCAGGATATTTACAAGTTATTTTCATTCCTTAGATGAAAAGAAAGGCAGATATACAAAGATAAAAGGAAGTGTGGGTTAACATACAAACTGTGTCCTTTTGATAATTATAAAACCTAGACAGAAAGTGTATACATTTGCAAATCTCTGTGTCGAAACTGGATTTACACTATATACCTTAATAATGCAAAGATGTACTGAGTTTCTCTTCACAAAAGATAAAACAGTTTATTAATGGCATTAACAAGGAAAGTGGCTTGCTATGCATACTATCATGAAGAAAACATGTCTGCCTTACTTTATTTTCAAATTCATTTTTAAAGAATAATATAATTTTTTATCACTTGCCAATAAGGTATTCTTAAACAATTGTTTATAGTTATACTGTATCATAAGAGATGATAATAAACACTGGTCTTTAGTATCAGTTAAAGTAGCTGGAAGTACCTTGAGAAAATGATAAACATTAAAATAAAAAAAAGAAAGAAACTTGTAAGGGCAATTGCCAAAACTCTCATCAGCATGACCACTAAATATTAAATATAATGAGGGAATAATGAATTAAATATTCATGACTTCTGTCCTCATTGAATGATACATAATTCCAGGATGGGAGAATTGTTTGGACTGATAAGGTTAAAAAACCGTTCCTTTTGTAGTTGAAAGCCTTTCATTAGGTCTTCTGAGAAGATTGTGCTTCTGTTCAATTATGACATAGATATGGTATAATTTAGAATTATGACTTGTTTTTAATTTTGACAAATTTCCTCATTAAATAAGCACCCTACATCAACATAAGAACAAATCTAATTATTCCATTTTTGAGACCATTATCTTCATTTGTTATCAAGAGTTTAAGGTCTAATACTAGGCTGACCAAGTTTGCCTGGGACTAAGGGGGCTCCTAGGACATAGATTTTAAGTACTATAACTGGGGAAAATCTGGCAAACTGGGACAAATTGTTCAGCCTAATATGCAAAAAGATAAGAATTAGAAAGAATAATTCTGAAGGTAAATGTAGCAGATAAACCAGTTATTTCCATCTGAAGAAAAATTTGGTTTATGAGCAATTGTAGAAGAAAGTCTGGTATTAACTAAGGAACAATGGGATACCAGTGTCTTGTACCTAGAGAAAAATTGGGAGCTTGAATTCAATCCCCTATTGGCCAGTTTCGATTCACTCTTCACAGTGTGATTCTCATTGAATTCTTTCATGTAGTTCATGTTTAGAACAGTAGTGGATGTACAGTAAGAATCAGAATCAAGCTGGGTCTTCTGATGCTCCTCTTGAATGTTTTTAGTAAAACCATAAATTATTTAAAAGAAGCATAAGTTCTGTACTCTACAACTCATGGTATTCTGTGCAGTGTTGTACAAAGACAATCATCATTAAGTCTTCACTTGCTAAATACGTGTTTTATGTCAGGCACTGTGCTACACACTTCAAGTATATTAGATAATTTAATCCTCACAACAGTCTTTTGAGGTAGGCAGTGACATGCTGAAGCCAGCCCTTCCCCACTTTAAAGAACTGATGGGTACATCTTTTCCCAACTGCTTTTTTGGGGTGTCATTTTAGCAACTTAAAATTGGTTATGGTAGGAGCAGTTATATTATATAAACTGGAAAAATGCTACAGATCAGGTATTGTTTATTTTGAAGAGCTGGTTTGCTGGCACCACTGGAGGTAGATATCTTTATCTCCATTTTTTAGATGAGTTATCTGAGGCTCCAAAAAAGCTAAGGAAAGTGCTCACGTTTACACAGCTGATAATGCAGCTGTGTGATTCTAATGCCTATGTGTTTTATAACCACAGTACTTTGCTTTTCCCAGAAGCTACTAAAATTCATTTTGTTGCAAAAGTGCTATCTACACTGTACTACAATGAAATTACATTACCATTCATGTCCCTTACTATTTTTGGACATTTTAAAATTACTTCCTCCAACTTCACTTTAAAATAATTACTTGCTTGTATTTTACTACTTTGTACCAAAATAAATTTAGATCACCTTAAAATATAAAAATAACAAAGTGACAGGATCTGATGTAAGTAAATTTTACTTTTATTTCTTTGTAAAGTTCTCCCTAGGTAATGAAAAAATTAGAAGTGCACTTATAGACTAATGTATTCCATGCTACTGGGTTTGCTGTGTATTAAATTGAGAATATAACAAATATGAAGTAATAACCTGATTACTCTGATCTAAATAAAATGCTGTTAGGAGAAGACAGTACGCTTTCTAGTCTACATGAAAGATTTTGGATCTTCTACCTGATTTGCTCATATCACTTATTATTTTAAATAAAACTATACCCTTATTGTCTCATAATTTCGTTGAGCTTTTTGTTACTGTGTATATTTCTCTGTAGAGCTTTCCTATTTTTTCAATTAATTAAAAGCTTATTTTTTCTTTAAATCATAAGAAATGCTTTAGTCTTTTTGAGCTAATTCAAAAATCTTGTTCTTTGACATTTATTTCCACGGATTTTTTTTTTCTTGAGAATGGACGCCATTATTTTTCTATATTTTTTCTCATTTCAAATAGTTCTGTCTTCTAGATATTGTGAATATTATGTAATAAAGATTTTGGATTCTATTATATTCCACTGAAGAGTGTTGATTTTTGTCTTTTAGTCATCAGTGAACTTGGTTGAAATCAAATTCCAAACTCTCTTTTGGATGGCAGCTCAAATCTGTTCAATACCTTTGTTCTTGGCTGGGATGCTTGAAATCTACTGCTCAGAATGCATAGTTCAGGAGTCAGCAAGAGATTTGGGCATAGTTTACACACAGAATCTAGAGCTCCCTATCTGTCACTTCAAATTTCTGGGATTTTTCTCTCATTTTCAAGTAGTTGTGATTGCACAAAATGAGAAAGGTTGTAGCATTTTATCAAGACTTAACCACAACATATGACACAGCTAGAAACCAACAGGCTAGAAACTGCAAAATTGAGAAATCATTCCTATGCCTTCTTTTTATCCCAGTGCTGACTTTTCTCCTGGACCTGTTTGGTTTTTGTCACCTTCTAGTGCCTTTGATAGTTTTTGTTCTGCCCTTTTTTTTTTTTTTTTATCTAGGGACAAATTTCTGTAACTTCAACCTTGTATTATTTGTAACAGTCCTATGACAAATTGATATTATTTGTGAGTAAAAGAAATACAATTCAGCCTTTCTTAAATAAAATAGGAAGGTGAATGACTCACAATACTAAAATATTCAAGAATAACTGGCTCAAGATTCTCAAACAGTATCACCATGAATTTATCTTTTTATATATATTACATCTTGGTTCTGATTCTTCATCATGGACATTTTTTCTGAAAGTCCTTCTCCCTATATGGTTCCCAAATCTCTAGGCCTGTATACTACCAGATTACAGACATTAGCAGATAAAGAAGACCTACCACCCAATCATTCTAAGAACAATTTCAGAACCAATTTCTATTTCTTGGTTTTTGGCTAGTTGACCCACCTCCAAATTAATCCATATGACTATAATTGACCAAAGGTAGATCTATTGTTTGATCCCTGGAACTGGGCTGTGGGTTCAACCCCACTGGAGCCACATAGTCCAAGAATAAGGAAGAATGGCCTCCTAAAGGCAAGTCAAGGTGACAACAGGATCTCTGTGTTGGCACAGTCATGAAAATAAAACCCTCTCAGGTTGAGAGAGATGAAATGACCAATGACAGATGGTGGCAAAAGTGGGCTCTTGTTTATTGCCAGCTTTCTAATTCGTCATCTTAAGAGCCACATCCAAGGCCTCCTTGAGCACATTTCCGTTCTCTGACACTTTTTGTTAAAGTTCTCATCTCCCTTCCCTTCACCAACAGGATTTAGTTCTGCTTCATTTTGTAAACATAATCACACTATTTTCCTTATGCTTATCCAAAACAGCTAGGGACATATATCCAATAAAAACATTGCCCCTTTCAAGAAACGGATTAGGCACAACACCCTTGCTGACAACAATGAAAATAAACTAAGGAAACAAAACAGAACTGAGCATCCAGGGGAAAAAAATCAGTAAATAAAAATTGCTTACAAACAAGAGTCATTTAAAAAAAATAGTTCTTTTAGATTACAAGATAAGTTTTGTTCCTTATGTAATTCATACAAATATGTATAGTTTATATATAATTTTACCAGCTTGGAATAAAAATAAACTCACATTTATTTTAATGTGTGCATCATAATGGCTCTCGGGTTCTGCTACCTAGTCGTAAGGGAGTCTATTGTTTCACTCATGTTAAACTCTCCTTGGTATTGTGCATTCATGAAGCATCGTTGCAGTTTTTGTTTTCTAAACATTCAGAGAATTTACTTCTAATGCTATTATTGCTTCTTTTCTCTCTACTAATCATCTCTAAAGAGAGAGAATCTTATTGTTTTTAATAAAACTATACTATATCAGTTTTTACTGATCTTTAAAAGTGTGTGTGTGTGTGTGTATGTGTGTGTGTGTGTGTGTTTTTATATATGGGAGAGCCACTTCACATCTCCAGGTTGTCCTCCAGCAGCCTGTTCAGCCCCTTAGCCTTCTAATTCAACTCTTTTGTGTATGTCATAGTCCATAATATGCAGAGGCTTACTGTAGGAAGCAGAAATGCTGGCTTCTTATTTTTCTACTGTAAGAGGCTGTTTATTAAACAGACGATTCCCTTAAGATTTTACACTAGAGAAACTAGGTATATTTTTTTCACTTCCACATGCTTCCTCTGTAAATAAAGGCAGAATCCCAAAGCAAGAGTTGGGAATTGAAATCTGTTTTCTCATTCATATGCCTTCTGGTAGACATGATTTCTGCTCCCTGCATAAACAAGATCATCACCCCACAAGAACCATTGGTGTTCATACCCCACAATATTGACTGGTCTGTACCATTTCTCAAATTATGGAGGAAAAAATAAAAAATAAAAACCTAGATTCTGATTGTGGAAGACTATTAAGACACAGTTTAAACTCACTTTCAAAAGACTGGCTATTTTAACCATTCACAGAAAGAAATAAAGTACAGAGAATATTTTCTCCATGGTCCATTTATCATTATATGAGAATTAGCAGAACTCTGCCTAATGCCACATATGACAATTGTGTATGTTTGTGTCTGTGTGTCTTTCTACTTATTTATGTCTCATATAGATATATATTTATACAATATATGTCAAATTGCTTTGTACTTAGTGACATTTACAAAGTCTTTCATCAGCAATTTATTTATCTATCCTGGAAGTAGTGTTAATTGCTCTGTTATACTAATGGTTTAGATAATACCCAGCCTTCAAACGAGCTTCATTTAAAATTGGCAGTGCTAACTTACACCTGCAAAAATTTTAGTATTTTTTGATTAGCTTGAGAGTATAGAAGACTGTTTCTCATCACATGGCATATGTCTAAGGAATGATATTTTTGTTTGCTTTAATTATTATGCAAAGCCAGAGGGCATACTTCTGTATTAAAAGAAATTTGCAAAAAACCTTAGGGAAAAATTATGGTTTTCACAAAGTAACCACATGCTGGACAGGATGTTTATTTAAAACATTTGTTTAAATACATATAAGGCACAGTGAATAGGATTATGGAGTGATCCTGCTTTTAAATTCATCATTCAATTATTGAATGATGCCAACTTGAAAAATACAATTTTTTATCTTTATTAAGATACTTTATATTTTCTTATTTTCTATAGTATAAACAGATAACATTCAGTTATTTATGGTAATCTCATCTTCACATTTAGTTTGTTTGAATGGCATAGATTAAGTAATTCAGAAATGTTTGGGGTAATCTAATACTAGCATTCAAAGTGTGATAATTAAAGTATTAACTAGCAGCAATCTCCTTTGATCCAAGATGATGCAATATTAAATTATTTGAAGGCTTTGAAACTATACAATCACATTTTCAGTGTATCTGTGTGTGTGCATGAGAGAGAGAGACAAGGAGAGATACTGAGTCTCCACTTGTAGCATTATATACTGAAACATTAAAAACTATTTTGATCTCAGATGTTCTGAGAAGTGTCAGGTTTACATGAAAGTTTTTGAGTTAATAATCTGGAAGGATGAAATAAGTAGTTTGTTCGTCGAATCGTTGCGTCTTCCTAGAGTTCTCAAAAACATAGTGTTCACTGAACATCTGCTGTGTGCCTGCAGGGACTCTGGGAGGGACTTGCGATATAATCAGGGCAAGCTTACATATGTATCTCATTATTTTCATAGTATGATAAATAAATGTTGTCTTAAACTGACTGCTTCAGCAAGTAGTAATGTTTTGAAGGCATTTCCTGAGGAGTCAAAAATAGAAAAAACCTAGTGAGAACCATCACCATTAAATTCAGTTTTTTCCATTACAATACTTTAGTTTTCTTTTCCAGGTCCCTGAATAATTAACAAAATAATAAGTGATATAGAAGAAATGTTGGCATCTTGATCTCATCTTCACCCTCCGTCTTAATGCTATCACCAGTCATTCGATACGAAAGTGGAGGTAAACCTTGATACAGATAAAGCACCTCTTTTCTGTACATAAACATAATCAATGCAGTGAATAAAATGAGTGCACTTAGGAGAAGAAAGCAAGATAGACTGACCCTTTATTAAGAAGATGGTTGCAAGACAGCAGAAACTGCTAAAAATCAACATACTTTGGTTTTTCAATCAAGTTGCCTAGGTAAGTAAGGGTTCAAACTCAGAAGAACTTTTGTCTATGTTGGTCTGAACAGAGAAAAAAGATGCACAGATCACAAATTAATTCCTGGAAACAGCCTGGAAACTTCTGCCAGCAACAGCTAATTTGCAACAATGGGGGCTTCGTAAAAATGGCAGTGTCAGTCGGCATGAGGAGGTAAGCAGGGCTGTTTGAGAGGAAGGAGAGCAAGGTGCCTCCCAATTGTTGTTGGCAGGGGATTGTCAACTCACTGAGTACCAGGACCATCAGCATATTTGATGTCATGAGCACAGACATTGTCTTTAAAAACATAAGCCATGAGAGGGCAATGTGGTTGCAGACTGCAGAGAATGGTATTTCAGGCAGGTAGATGACACAGGTACTTAGAAAAGTGGTTGCAACTGGGGAACAGGAATAGAAGAGAGCTGGATACAAGGTGAAAAAGGTGGAAGGCCAGAAGTAAATTCACAAGAAATGTGAGTATGGCATTTTTAAGAATATTTTTCTATTTACACAAGTAACAAAGGCAAGTTAGGTGAGAAAATACAGAAAATCACAAGGGGAATAAAAGTACCTTGTCATCATCATCCCAAGTAATACTGTTAAAACTGTATTATAAGATTTTTCTAGAATTTTTAGTTTAAGAATTTAAAATAATGTAAAAAAAGTATCAAGAGTTAGGTTGGTATAATTTATTATAATGAAAATAATCTTAGCTTCTCTTAAACAACAAAAAACTAATTTGTAAATTAGGGCAATTGAAGCAAACTAGCAAAAATCTTATGAAGACCTTCTATTAACTTATTTTACTTAACAGCAGATATCTTGAGAATAGTTACCAATGTGTATACACTGACAGAAAATAAGGAGATTATAAACTAGTTCAATCCTAATTATATTACATTAAATTCCTTTGTTTCAAAACAGTTGTGAACAGGTGTGATATGTCACAAGAAAATCTTTCAGTTGTTCATTAAAGTCTTACTGAGTCTTACACAAGTCATACTTTTTGTTTGGTATTAGAAATTCAAGTAATAATACATAATCAGATATAATGGAATAAAATGTTAATGCAGGAACTGATGAGTTTTCCTACTTTGGGCTTCATGGAACTTCTCCACCTGTGTCCATCTCATCTCTCAGTCAAGGCACTGAAGTTATAATCTTCCCTAGAAAATTGTATTTGTGGAGCCAGTGACTTCCACCCACTATCCAATCCTTTCTTTCCTAAACTCAGAATTGGTAATGATACTCTCTCTAAGGAGGAATGAAGAGAGGTTAGAGAAAACATAACAAAAGTAGACTCGGGCGTTGCAGAGAGAGAGTGGGACTGTGCAGTATAGCAGGTGTAACTGAATGCTGAGAGGTGGGAATGGAAAGCGAACTTTCCACATACTCTGGGTGTAAGAATGCCATGGAGGAAAAGACAAACAAAACACATTTTCCGGTATCTACAATGAAGTTTCAGAGTTTAGTTGAGAGAATGAAACACTTCAGTGGTCTGAGGATCTCATGAGGGTGAACTACAGAACAGCATGGATGTTTGAAGCCTGGGAACTGCCATTCACACCAGACTGAAAAACTGTGTTCGATTTCTCAGAACAGTAGACTCCATGGCTCTGGGAAGAGAGAGCATAGCCTCAGACCTACTCACCCTACACCATAACTGACTCCGCGATGCTGCCTAAACTCCCTTGATCCTATTAGAATGAACTATATTGAGACTTGAGATTTGTAAAATATCCAGTTACAAAATAGAAAAGTTAACTTCATTTGCACCTTTAAATATCCAAACTCAACAAACCTGTGTAGCTATTTCTAGCATATTTTAAACAATTATGCACATTCTCAATTAACCTCACAATAACTAACTCTATTGTAGGTGTTATTGGCCTCCACTTTTCATTCATTTGTCATAAAAGATGTATTAGGTGTTATTAGGTCCTTTCTGTGCTAGGTTCTGGATATATCCTGTTGTATCAGATACCTCTTGTGTCTCGTCTAAAGTCTGCTGGGCCCTAATTAACTCCAACCATTTTTATGGCAATCATATTTGAGATGGTGCAACCTGACAAGTACTTACACCTCAGGAACCTGTGATGCCTCTCACTCATGCACGATCAACCTGGAAATGTGAGTAAGCTATCTTTATCTCATGGGGTGACCCTTGATCACTGGGACTTGGGAGCTAGCGGATAAATGTTGCACATTTTGCTTCCTTGAATAGACAATTCTGAAGGAGGTGGTTTGTGGCTTCTTAGAATCTCTTGGCATGACTGGGCCTCAATTGTCCACAGCAGTTATCAACTCAGCAATGAACCTCAGCATGGGCTTTCCCATCTTCTCTCTGTCAGTCATTCCAGTTCCTTAGCCTGTTCCTTGCCATTATTTCCCAAACTACCCATATGCAAAATACGTATATGAAGATGTGTGTATTTGGGGAGTAGAGAGCAATGACACTTAATTAACAAAACAAATGTATCTCATTATTTTATTCCATTTGGGCTGCTATAACGAAATACCATAAACAGGGTGACTTAGAAATAACAAATTTATTCCTTACAGTTCTGAAGGACGGGAAGTACAAGATCAACGTGCTGGCAGATTTGTTGTCTGGTGAGTGCCAGTATGCCCACTGTAACTTCACATGGTAGAAAGGATGAGGGTCTCTCTGGGGCTCCTTTTACAAGGGCACTAATTTCATTTGTGAAGCCTTCATCTCCATGTTCTAATCACATCCCCAAACTCCACCTCCTAATATCATCACTTCAGGGGTTAGGATTTCAACATACGAATTGTGGGAAGACAAACATTCAGAGACCATAGCACTTATGGAACTAATGGTTTGTGGGGGAAACTTTTAAAAAAACCTTTCTATTAGGAAAGTTTAGTCACTTTTTTGTGACTAGATAACTAATGAGAGGGGCAGCTAAAATTAGAACCAGGACTGCACATTCTTAAAATATGTTCTTTCCACTGCAAAATGGTAATCAACAATTTATGGTACTATAGTCTATGTTGTAGTATTAAGAACCGTAGAGATGACTTAAACTTAAACACTTCCCCTATTAAATATAAATTGTTTTCTTCATAACAGGCAATGATATCAAGGAAATGAGAGAAACGGAGCATAATATATAATGATTCAGGTTTAGATGTTTAGTAACAGGTTCAAAGAAATAAAGTTCAGGCCAACAGCCACAAGAAGAGAGTATGAGAAAGTGAAAACAAAAGTAAATTCTGTTTAATTAAGAGAGGAGATGAAGTTGATCAGAAATACATGAAAGAATTCAAATAAACCATTTGAACTCACAAATCCAGATAAGTTAATTTCTTCCCATCAAAAAACTCAAAATAAAGATTTCAGGAAAGAAATGAACTTAAAATTGCAAAATTAGACTGAGATTTCTACTCCAATTTCATGACCATGGCTGTCGGTTGTGTTGCTTCAGCTACATGGCCGCAGACATTAAGTTATCCACAGAAAATATGTTTTTCAAAATTAACATAGGTGGTCTTTAGTTATACGTATTTGAATTTCAACCTAATTAACACTATGTGATGATATTCTTAAATGTAGGCACTATTTATCATGTTATTTTCTTCTACTCAAGTGTTCATTTTAAGCAGTATTATCGTATTTACAGAAAAATGCACAATTAGTTATTAAAGCTTTGTTGCAAGAAATTTAAAGGGTCTTAAACAAAGTTTTAGAGTCCTCTTAAATGCCCTGAGATTACAATTGAAAGTCTTATGGATATCTTCAGGCAGTAGCTGGATGTGCAAGAGTGTTCCTTCCTGTTTTCAACCACGGCATCCCTTCTTTAGTATGCTGCATTGACTTCCTGGTAAGGTACCATTCATATGAACTTATTTTGCTAAATTAACTGAGAAATAGAAAAATTAAAGTGATGATACAAATTGAGGGAAATGTAAATCATTTGAATTTAAAATAATTAGGAAAAATTGTAAAACTATATCAGCCAAAAATTTTAAATCTTTAGTTTTATTTGCAAATTAGCTGCACTTAAGGAGGCTGATTATGTGTTCAGTGTTGAGAAAGTAAACACAATCAAGTATCAATCATGATATTCTAGGTATATATGGTTGAATATTCTATCTACAAGATAAATTAAAATTAGGGACATTTCATTGTTTTCATCACTGGGATTTTGACAAATTTTTTTCAATATTATTTATTGAGCAGTTACTTTGTGTTAAGCACTTTCTGAGAAATAAGACCATACAGAGAACAAAACGCCCTCTTGGAACATATTTTCTAGTGGAGAAAAGGAGACAAGATTAAGAAACTAAATAAATAAGCGAATATTTCATGTTTAATAAATAAGCAGACATCTGACACAAAACTCGAGGAAAGAATCTGTTTTCTTGCCTTTTCTACATTATGCAGGCCACCTGAATTCCTTGACTCATGACATCCTCCTCATATCATTCCAACTTCTTTCTTTAATCATCACACCTTCTCCTCTTCTGTATTCATATATCCCTCTGCCTGTCTCTTACAAGTACACATGTGATTGCTTTTGGGGTCTTGCACACACAGATAATCCAGTATAATCTCTTTATCTTCAGATTCTTAATTTAATCACATCTGCAAAGTCCCTTTTGCCATCTAAAGTAACATTTAAGGTTTCCAAAGATTAGGACCTGGATATCTTTAGGACCCATTATTCAGCTTACCACTGGTAGTGATTAATGCAATAGAAAAAAAAAATTATGTAGGATAAGAGAGACTGAGAGTACCCCTGGAGAGCAATTTTCAAATAGTGTCATCAGTGCAAGCCCCACTGAGTAAACAACAACTTGCCAAAGACTTAAGGCAGGTAAGGAGTTGTCTATGTGAGTATCCAAGACAGAGCACTATGACGAGCAGAGGCAACAGTCATTTAGAAGACATATTGGGGTGTGTCAGTGTGGATAGAGTTGAATCAGGAATGGGAAGAGAATTGCAAGGTAAATCAGAGAGAAACTGGAGTTATGTGGCACCTGACAAGAACTGGCTATTGCTTGAAGTGAATGGGGAACTATTTCAGGTTTGGGGGGCAGTGAAATGATATAATTTAACTTACAGCAGAATCACTCAGGCTACTATTTGGCAGTATATAATATAAAGCAAGAGTGAAAAAAGAGAGACCTGTTTGAGAGATATTGCAGAAATCTGAGAAGAGATCATAGCTGGAACCAGAGTGATAAAAGTGAAGGTGGCCAGAAATATTTGAATTCTGGACTTGTTTTGAAGATAGTGTCAGCATGATTTGCTGACAGATTGGATGTAGTATAGGAGAGAAATTGAAGAGAAAAGATGACTTCAAAGTTTTGTACTGAGCATTAGAAGAAGAAAACTGTAGGAGGATAAATCTAGGAGTAAGGTCAGAAATTCACTTTTGGATGTACTAGTCTGGAATTTCTAATAAGCAATCAAGTAGAAATGTAGAGCAGTCACTGCTTGAACAGGCTTTAGGGGAAGCAGTGTTCTCAGAGGAGAGACATGATCTCAGAAGGTTTCAGAGAAGTAGTGGAGGATTTAAGGAATTTTGCTAATAATGGGCCAGGAATTCCAAAAGACATGGTTGGTGCATTTGACAATTTGGGGAGGGGTTGAAGAAGGGGACCAAATAGAGAATATGCTGATCCTATGTACCATAAAGTTCAGGAGATGGATTTCTTTTTTTTTTTTTTTTTTTTTTTTTTTTTTATTATTATTTTTTTTTTTTTAAATTTTATTTTGTCGATATACATTGTAGCTGATTATTGCTTCCCATCACCAAAACCTCCCTCCCTTCTCCCTCCCCCCCTCCCCCCCGACAATGTCCTTTCTGTTTGCTTGTTGTATCAACTTCAAATAATTGTGGTTGTTATATCTTCTTCCCCCCCCCCGGTTTGTGTGTGTGTGTGTGAATTTATATATTAATTTTTAGCTCCCTCCAATAAGTGAGAACATGTGGTATTTCTCTTTCTGTGCCTGACTTGTTTCACTTAATATAATTCTCTCAAGGTCCATCCATGTTGTTGCAAATGGCAGTATTTCATTCGTTTTTATAGCTGAGTAGTATTCCATTGTGTAGATGTACCACATTTTCCGTATCCACTCATCTGATGATGGGCATTTGGGCTGGTTCCAACTCTTGGCTATTGTAAAGAGTGCTGCGATGAACATTGGGGAACAGGTATACCTTCGACTTGATGATTTCCATTCCTCTGGGTATATTCCCAACAGTGGGATGGCTGGGTCGTATGGTAGATCTATTTGCAATTGTTTAAGGAACCTCCATACCATTTTCCATAGAGGCTGCACCATTTTGCAGTCCCACCAACAATGTATGAGAGTTCCTTTTTCTCCGCAGCCTCGCCAGCATTTATCGTTCACAGTCTTTTGGATTTTAGCCATCCTAACTGGGGTTAGATGGTATCTCAATGTGGTTTTGATTTGCATTTCCCGGATGCTGAGTGATGTTGAGCATTTTTTCATATGTCTGTTGGCCATTTGGATATCTTCCTTAGAGAAATGCCTACTTAGCTCTTTTGCCCATTTTTTAATTGGGTTGCTTGTTTTCTTCTTGTAAAGTTGTTTGAGTTCCTTATATATTCTGGATATTAATCCTTTGTCAGATGTATATTTTGGAGATGGATTTCTAACTGAAAGTCACTCGCATCTCATGTTAGGGAAGAAGTCGACTTACTCAAAGGATGTGTGATGGGGTTTAGGTCAGGTAATCATTCTTGGATACTTTTAGGAATGAAGAGGGCACTAGTCATAATTCCTGGAATAACAAGTTTAAATGGAGAGGATCCCAGGCAAAGTGGGACCCATGTTCATCCCATGTTAAGTGTATATGGGAAAGTCAGGTGTTACTCTGAATGTATTTCCCCTTCTGGGCCCCCACTGATGGGGGCAAATGGTCTTAGGAGGAATGGTTTCAGTCCCAGAACATAAGTTGCACTCAATCTCTGCTGAGGGTGCAGCAAATTTATTGGAAGGTTTCTTTTGATCTGTACTACTTAAATTGAGGAAGCCCCAGTGCATGATGCTGGGAGTTGAACTCTGTCTGGCAGGATTGCTTGGAGAAAATGTAACTCTCTCTTGAAAATGACTGATGAAGTTGAGGACATCTGGGGAATCAGTGTGTACTCTTCTGAGCGAGGGTCTCCTCTGGACACCTGTAAATATATAGCAGAAGACCTCAGGGAAGCACAGTGTTAGCTCTAGAGAGTAGGTTCACAGGCAATCAATTTTCTCAGGGAATATTTGTCTGTCCTTAGAGTCTTACATATTAGCACACACTATTTTTTATGATGTACTTCATCCTAACCTGTTACTCAAAGCATATGCTAAGTTCTTAATTTCAATGATGACATATTTCTAGACATTCTATTAGATATTTTTCCAAATCTTTTTGTTATTTTTTCATACCAGACTTTATTTTTATTATATTTATATTTCTTCTTCCATATTTTTGATCATTTTTAAACATAAATAGTTTATAGTCCCTTTCAGGTGATTCTATCATCTCAAGTTACTGGGGTGAGTACCAATCCTTCTATTTCTTTTTTCTGCCACTAACTTTCTTTAGAGTGGATTAATCCTTTTTCTTCTTCTTTCTTTAATTTTTAAATTTCAGTTCATTAGCAGCTGGTTTTTGTGTGTATGTGTGTTTGGGGCATGAGGGAGCATGTTGGACCTAAGAAAGATTAGTTGTTTCCTTTTGTTTTCCTGTGGGATTCACATGTGACCTCAGAGGAGGAATCGCCCTTGAGTAGTAACCTTTGTTTCCTTTGGGTATCTCAAAGGGTCTCCCTAAGTTTGGCTCCATCTTCTTGGTAATGTTACTTTTTAGGCTAGGAATTACCTCAAGATATTCTAAATTCTGAAACCACAATACCTTGTTGTTCAAGCTTCTGTTTTCAGTTGCTTACATCTTCAGCCTTGAGTGGAGAAGTCACACTTCTCTGCCACTGCCCTGAACCAAGGGGAAGTGGTTCTGTAGTTCTTCATTCACTACTCAGTATGTGGTACTTCTTGTAGTGCCCTGGATCCATGTGAGGATTTCAATTCCAGTTTCTCACCTTTCCAGACCCATGACCAGGTCCATAGCCCTTGGGCAGGCACCAAAGCTCTAGGCTGTACCTGTGAAGGACAATGTCTGGACCTGCTTCCCCATGGGTTCCTGCGCTGCCTTCCCTGCCTATGACTTTATTCCTCATTTTAGG
This sequence comes from Cynocephalus volans, assembly GCF_027409185.1. Taxonomy (NCBI): domain Eukaryota; kingdom Metazoa; phylum Chordata; class Mammalia; order Dermoptera; family Cynocephalidae; genus Cynocephalus; species Cynocephalus volans. The sequence goes on from NC_084468.1 coordinate 121,674,199, forward strand.
CACTGGGGAGTTCTTTCATCTTTACATACAGCTACATACTTAAGTATTTTGTAATATTTGGAACCATACATATTTTTACTGAGAATGTGGATGGGAGCTCAGTCTACCAACTTAATGGAATTGGAATTTCCCTCCACTTCATTTTTCGTTTTTACTTTTATTTCTCTTTTTGCATGTAGATGGCAAAGAATTATTTATTTAAACATATTGAATGCAATGAAACCGTGCCTTTTATACTAAATTATTTTTTTAACTTATTTTGATTCCTTAGATTTTATTAATATTGTTCCAATGATTTCCAGAGCCTTGGAGAGTGATCCTGTATGCAAGTGTTTTCAAGATATTTTTGAACAAAGTAGATATTTCCACTATGGGTAACACCAACATAATAGTCTCATTATTTGATAATTATTTGAACACTCAATACATCCCTATGTGAAACATAATCAGAATACTTTCTTCCCAAATTCTGAACAAATATACTTTTTTAGCAATTGCATTTTATTAGATTTCTAAGCAAGGAACCATTATTTAAAACTACTCAGAATTTTTTTTTAAATGTTAAATTATAGAAACTCTTATGGGAAAATTATTGTATTACTAAGTATGATGATAAAATACTTAGTCACTGTTCCTTAATTATATTATTTCAATTTGCTAATTATATTAATATTAGTTAGCCTGTGTCAGAATAGATGTAATGCAAAAAGTGTCAAATTTTCTTGAAAATAAAGATACAGGGCCTTCCTCACAAAGATAATTATCTGTATAAGAGGAAGCATGAGAATGATATGCTTTGGGTATTTTTTTTTTCTTTTAATTCCCATCAATAATTGATTTGCTCAAGTCATATTTGATTTTAAAAAGCAGAACACATTAAAAAATTTAACTTGGCAATAGAAGTAGATTATGAAAACATTTCACATATATTCTGTTTTTGCCCTCTAACAAATTGCATAGAACTGGACCATACATAAGCTTTTTTGTAAAAATTCTCTGACTACTAACACAGAAATCAGTGTGATAAACAGAAAAGAAGAAAACATCGCAATCCAGAACATGTGGGGGAAATGGCATGGGGTAGAGGAAAACTATTACAGAATTTCAAAACTTTATTTGATTGTGACATAAAATTTAAAAAGAACACTATAATTTCGAATATAGCATATTTTACAAAAGAAATGCTGTGCAATCAAGAAGATAATCCAATTTGAGATTAAAATGGTATGTGTAAATCTCTTCATAAGAACTATGGTCCTTATAAATTATTATAATCACAATGCCAGTATTCTCTCACAGTAGTTATCATATTATCATTATCATTAATAGAGGACCAGGAATATAGAGTGTAAAGAACACCATACTCATCTCCTATGAACTCATTTCAAACTCATTTCCACTCACTTATTAATTTTGTACTATTGGGTAAGGCCCATAAGTTCTCGGCATCATTTGCTTTTTGAAAAATAGTGATAAAATGCCTCCCTTATTAAACTCACAGTGCTAGCAAATCAATTTTTAAAATGGATTATAAAACTTTTTGGATGGCCTTGTCCACCACTGGAGAAGCTGCAGAATGGGCCCCTCACTGCGGCCCCACCTACTGGCCTTGCCCACTTCCTGAGAAGAGGCTCAGTAGCTCCACCTTGGGCAGTCCACTTCCTGAACCACAGGGAGAATCACAACCTCACAGTGGGCTCCAAGAACTGGCACAGCAGAAGGGCCACCGGCAGACCTGCCTTCAGCTAGCTGAACCAAATCACACTCCACCTCTGGCTCAGTGAGCCAGATCAGCTGTCATGCCCCTGAAAGATCCACCCCCAAGTCTTTGAGCCACCACACATACATGAATCTGAGTGAGAAACAGCTTGGCTGCCGTGTCCATGGTGGGCTCACACCTGATCAGAGAAGGAGCACAGTGACCCTGCCAATGGCTAACCAGTCCTGGAGACCCTGACATGCATACTCCCACACCCCTAGCCTGAGATTCAATCCCCAGTGATCCAGATACTGAAACAACTGACCCATGGTGTGCATGTGCATACCCCCAGCCTGTGAACCAACTGGCAAACCTATGCTACCACTGATCACAAACTTCCAAAGCAGAGGTCTCTGAGTCCGTCATGGACATAGCAAAAGTGGATTACAGCTGAAGAAACTATACAGAGTCTACACTACTGCATCAATCCAGAACAAAGCCATTGCACTCTACTCAATTGACACCCTACCATGCATTTGCAGGTGAAAGTCTTTTCTCATGAAAGCCACTCTAAAAATTTTAAAAAGGTGACTCTTCCACCAGATGCACAACATCAATGCAAGGAAACAAGAAACATAAAAAAAAAAAAAAAAAAAACAAGGTAACATGACATCACCAAAAAAAAACCAAAATAATGCTTCAGTAACTGATCCCAGAGAATCAGAAATTGCCAACTCAACAGAAAAAGAATTAAAATTAATGATCTTAAATAAACTCACTGAAATACCAAAGAACACAAACAGTTCAGTAAAATCAGAAAAACAATTCATGATTTGAATGAGAAATTCAACAAAGTGATAGGCATCATTTTAAAAAATAAAGAGAATTGAAATTTTCAAATCCTTGCATTGAAAAGTTCATGGAATGAGTTAAAAAATACATCTGGAAGTCTCAACAGCAGACTAGATCAAGTGGAAGAAAGAACTTCTAATCCTGAAGATAGAAATTTTCAAATAACAGGGAAATACACAAATACACACACAAAAGAAGAAAAAAGAATGAATAAGCTTACAGGACCTATGGGATACTATTAAGTGAACAAATATTCAAATTATGGCCATTCCAGAAGGAGATGAAAACATAAAAATTATTGAAAACTTGTTCAAAGAAACGATAGCTGAAAACTTCCCTAGTCTTGGGAAAGATATGAACATCCAAATCCAAGAAGCTCAGAGAATCAACCGAAATAAGTCATCTCCAAGGCACATTGCAGTCAGACTATCCAAAGTTAAAGACAAAGAAAGAATTTTAATAACAGCAAGAGAAAAACATCAAATCACTCATAAGGGAATCCGCATTAGACTAACAGCAGACTTCTCAGCAGAAACTCTATAGTCTAGGAGAGAGATGATATACTCAAAGTACTGAACGAAAAAAACTGCTACAATGCAGTAGTAATCAAAACAGCATGGTACTGGCAAAAAAACAGACACGTAGACCAAGGAACAGAATAGAGAATTCAGAAATAAATCCACACACCTACAGCCAACTGATTTTTGACAAAGAAGCCAAGAACATACATTTGAGAATGGACAGTCTCTTCAATAAATGGTTCTGGAGGAAATTGGAGATCCATATGTAGAAAAATGAAACCTGTATCTCTCACCGTATACCAAAATCAACTCAAGATGGATTAAAGGCTTAAATGTAAGACCCAAAACTATAACATTTTTAGAATAAAACATAAGGGAAATACTTCAAGACATAAGTCTCTGCAAAGGCTTTATGGATAATACTTCAGAAGCACAGGGAACAAAAGCACAAAAATGAACAAATGGGACTTTATCAAATTAAACAGCTTCTCACAGCAAAGAAAACAATCAAGAGAGCAAAGCGACAACCTGCAGAATGGGAGAAAATATTTGCAAACTATGCATTTGACAGAGGATTAATATCCAACATATACAAAGAACTGAACTCAATCTTAAAAAAAAGATCTGATCAAAAAAATGGGCAAAGAAGCTTAATAGACATTTTTCGAAAGAAGACATACAAATGGCCAACAGAAATATAAAAAAAGGCTCAACATCACAAATCATCAGAGAAATGCAAATTAAAACCACAATGAGATATCATTTCACCCCAGTTAGACTGGCTATTATCAAAAAGACAGAAAACAATGAATGCTGGAGAGGATGTGGAGAAAGGGGAATGCATCCATTATGGGTGAGAATGTAAGTAAAACCTACTGTGGAAAACAGTATGGAGATTTCTCAAACTACAGATAGAACTACCATACAATCAAGCAATCCCACTACTCAGTACATATCCAAAGGAATGGAAATCAACAAGTCAAAGGAATACCTGCATGCACATGTTTATTACAGCTCTATTCAAAAAAGCCAAGAGTTGGAATCAATGTTCTTCAGCAGATGATTGGATAAAGAAAATATATGTGTGTGTAATATATATATTACATGTAAAATATATATGTGTGAAAATATATACACACACACACACACTACACACACACACATACATACTGCACAATGGAATACTACTGAGCCATAAAAAAGAATGAAATTCTGCCATTTGCAGCAACATGGATGAGCTTGGAGAAAATTATGTTAAGTGAAATAAGCCAGGCACAGAAAGAAAAATACCACATATTCTCACACATATGTGGAACCTAAAAAGGTTGATTTCACAGAATTTGAAAGTAGAATATTAGACAGATAGGAAGAATGGGACCTAGTGTTCTGTAGTAATATAGGGAAAATACAGTTAACAGCATAGTACGGTATATCTTTGAATAGCTAATCAAGATGGTGATGATGAATGTTCCTAACACAAGGTGACAAGTGTTTGAGGTGATGGGTATATTATTTACCCAGATATGATCATTGCACACAGTAAGAACATACCCCAATATCATATTTTACTCCATAAATATAGAAAATTATCAGTTAAGAAAAATAAATTTAAAAGAGGGGAAAAAGAGAAAAAAACCAAAAACTGGAAAAAAAAAAAACCGCTTTGGAAATATGGCATTATATGTACTCATTAAAAAAAAGAAACTGAATATGCTTAGTTTGTCTAAAATTGAGTTTTATGCTAGAACAACTGCAGGAGATAAAATTCCTTTATATTACCCAATAATAATGGATCTAAAATATAACACTACTTTTTACTATTTTTAACACTTGTAATCTTGTTACTTTTTCTGACTGAAAATATAAAGCAAGTTTATTTGGTGTATGCATTGTTTCATTTCTCTATTTAAGATTCTATATAGATTCATCCATTGTTTGGATGAATCTGTTACTAGCTTCATTAGTCATGGCAAACTTTTTATATCTGTTTTTATTTGGCTGATTTGTTTCCCAGCTGGAGCATTTATTATGCATGTTTTTCAGAAAATGTCCATGAGGAGCATAATTTTTAAGTCTTTTCATATATAATAATTGATTTTTGTTGGCACTATCCATGATGTGCAGTATTTGTATACATGTATTTATTGAAGAAGCAAATGACTAATAATGGAGAGAAATAGAGGAGGGTTACTTCTGCTGACTTCCATTCTTGGTTACTTTTGGTTGAATTGCTGCTGCTTCCATACCTGTCTTCCAAGACAAAGAACTCTCTAAAGCTTTGCTGAGCAATATACCAGTGTGTTTCAAAAAGTTCATAGAAAAATGGAATTAAAGGATAAAATAAATCTTTCCATGAATTTTGTGAAGACCCACTGTATTTAGCTGTTCTAAATTAATTAGATTTAGGATTTAGATAACACTAAAATTTTAGTTCCTTATTCACAGCGGCCACATTTCAAGTGCTTAATAACCATAATTTCTAGAGGCTACCATAATGGGCCGTGTAGATATAGAATATTCCCAACATAACAGAAAGATACATTGAAGGGCATTGCTCAAAAGGTCTGGTTTTGTCCAGTGATTTCCCACAGTCACAAATTCTGAACTTCAACCAAGGCAGTAGATTTTACTTTGACAAAGTTTAGACCCTTCATCCTTTTTTAGGAATACTTTTAAGCCTCTATAATGAAGTGAGTATCTTTTTCCAGGTTAAGTGCATACTAGGTACCCAATGATTTTTTGGTTATTCAGTTTTTCTCCTGATCCCTAATTCATTCATTCACCATTCAATTATTCACCTAACACTTACCTTTGGATTCAGGGTATTGAGTAGAAAAGGGTAAATTGTTAGGGAATTTCAAGATATTGAAGATAGAGAAGATATTTAATCAATATAAAACTATATGGGATAAATTTAATATTTCAGTTCAGAGAGGCCAGTACCCAAATTCATTAGATTATTAAATTGCACTACTTTTATACACTGTGGTCACATATGTGGTGTTTATGTCTTATGGGTTTTTTTCTTCCAATAATAAAACTTAACTTTGTTTATTCTTAATTTTTTACAGTTTTTTGAGGCTTACAAAATATGCTTTCTAGTGAGGTTCATTAAATTTAAATTTACATAAGTATTATACATATATTACTATAGATATAGGAATTACTGCGAAAATCAACAGTGTGTTTCCCCCCTGTAAGACCCAAAGAGCATATAATTTGATGCTTTGAGTACAGAATGATTTTCAACATAATTTAAGAGAACTGTGATATAAAAGCAAATGTATTTTCAACAGCAGATGTACACTGTGACTGAATTCCCACAAAGCCAAACAAATGGAATAAAAATAAAAGTTTTAGTCTAGCCAGTTACCTGCCACAGTACAATCCAGACAGACATTTTTAATTTATTTTTTTCTTTAAATTAACATGAAGATAGCCTGTTTCATCCTGAAAGAATGACAATAAATGGGAAACTATAACTTTATTAATTTCATGAAGAATTTGGACAAATGGGGAAATGCCTGTCACATTTATCAATTTAGTCTTGACTTAATAATGTATTTCTTTTTCTCTGACAAACTTGATTTTAACTGTACGAATTAACAATGGTATATAGATGCAAGGTTTATATATGGGAAAAATACTCTTGAGTTTCAATGTAACAGACTTTCCTAAGGATAACTTCTAAAAAGAGATGTTCGTGTGAATCATAATCTTGGATCTTTACAGCAGATCACAGGTCATGGAGGGATGACAGCTACATTAGAAAAAGTCATACACTGTTTCTCAACAGATATGTTATTGGCATTTTGGGCACAACAGGTCTTCATTTTGTGAAATTCTCCCATGAATTTCAGGATATTTGACATTCCTGCTATTAAATGGCAGCAGAGTTCTGTAGTCATTCAGTGACAAAAAATATGCACCATATTTCCAAATGTACCCTAGGTAAGAAGGTGGGCTGGTTTCACCTCCATCAAATGCAACTAGGAAGAATTATAGAAGGAGATAGAGTCCTAACTACCTGAAGATATTAAGAAAGGTGTAAGAGAGGGAATTTAAATTCAAATAGCTCATGAGTAAGAAACAGATAAAATAACTATTTTAAATTAGTGTTCTTAAAGCCATATCTTCTCTATGGTTTCTTCACCCACCTGATGTCCTAGTGATTGCTTCTTGGTATTATTTATTTATTTATTTATTTATTTAGTGTCTTGGTTGGTTATTTAGTTAGAAAAACACAACTGTTACAAAAAGAAATCAAATGCACAGGCACATATACAGTAAAAGTGAAGCTCCCCCTCGCTTTACCTCCTTTCCTTTTCTACTCCCCCAGGAACATTTTTTTTTTCCCATTACTTGATTTTTATAACCTTTTTAAGAATTATGATTTTGAATTTATAAACTCATTTCAAGCTTCAATACTCTGTGCAAGTATAAATCTATCTACATGGAAAATTCGAAAGATGTTGCTGGGTCCATTACTAGATTAAAGAGTACTGGGAAAATAACATTTCAAGGAGATAATGATCTCATTTGTTATGATGCTTCTTTCTCCTCCCCCTGGGGCCTTCTAGACTCAAACCTGACCTCTCCAGTTTGGGAAAATTGTGTTGTGCACATCCAATCCAATCCAATCCAACACGCACTTTTTGAGTCCCCTAGATTTGTGGGAGGCTTATGCAAGACTGTGTAAGGTAGTGAGTGACAGCTGTCAGAATGCTCAGTGTACAGGTAAATGGACTAACCTTAATGAAACATGACAAGTGCTATACCCATATGATTGCTGCTACCACCCCCGACTCCTAATCAAGTCTAGTTTGGCCCAAGTGTCATCTTTTCAGTGCTCTATGGCTCAAGTGGGTAATCTGATTTAAGTCATAGAAGCTCACAGTTCAAAGAGCCTCAGAGATCAGAAGTTCAATATATCTTATTTCATAATTGAAGACAATATCATCCAAAGTAGCAGCGACGTGCGACATTCATTCAGTAAGCTTATTCATCACAAATGTCTTTGAAAGAAGGTTAAAGGACATCTAAGCAATATATGGACATTTTGCAATGGCCTTCTGAATATTCAATTTTGTGTGTGGGTTTATCTTTCCTTTTATTTACTTATTAGTTCATTTTCTGCAAGGATCCTTGGTCTCAGGAAGATAGGAGAAAATGTAGTAGAGAATTATTGAGAGTGAAAAGAGATTATTTGGAGAGAGGCTTTTTAAATCAAGCATTTCATTCTTGTATGGGCCCAGCTCTGGCCTCAGTTTATCTAGTTAATTCTTTCCCCCCTCAAATCTTTAATTTAAAAATGATAATTTTCATGTTAATACATTCTACTGTACATTTTCTAAAAATCCACAAGTTTAGGGAATGAATAGTACTGCTATACACCTGATGTCCCACTCCATCAAAAAGAAAATCTGCATGTCAACATAAAGATGATTCACTGTTGATCTGTAAGAAAAATGTCACTCATCCTCTTATTATTAACTAATTGGTTATGTAGATCATTAAGTTTTATATAGATTACTAGATTTGTTTTGTTTTCTTCCAAACAGTTGTCTTCTCCTTAAAACACTGAATGACATGCTATGTACAATAGTGTACTTTTTAAAGTACACTATTAAAATTAATTACTTTCTACAAAAAGTGCCCTCTAGTAGAAAATTTAGACAATGTCTTGTCTTACCTCCTCTTCATTTTAAAACAAATATTATCAGGAGAACTGGGTAAGTAGATATTTTCATTGAAAAAAATAATGTTATTTAGCAAAAATCTTGAAGCTCTATATGTTCTTCTGTTTTATATAGCTCTGGCATCCCACCCAAATAAACCACAAATGGGATATGTGGAAATTATTCCCTATACCCTTAGGCATTTATTCTCTTCTTGTTAATAGGAAAAATGAAACATTTTCTCAAATAGGCTTAAACAGTTATATACTTCATTGTTTTGGGGCTGTAAGAATAGAAGTAACTCCTAACAGTACTTAATGGGTATTAAATAATTAATACAGGCTCCAATAGGGACTAAGCTCTATCATTGTTACATCACTTGCTGTGCACACAGTGGGAGATGGCCACACTCTATGGATATGCCAGAAATGTGAACATATGTTGATTTTCATGGCAGACAAAAAGTATGGTGATTTTTAAAATTTCCTCTAGTGATCATTGTTCATTGTGGATATACTCTCAGTATGTTAATATTTTGACCCCAAGATGAAAACTTTAGAGTTAAGTGATTAGAGGATTATGTCAAGATATATCTGAGTGATTAGTTGTTAATGATTAGTGATGCATATTTCCAGGATCATAAATCTCTATTTTTCATCCCTGGCATCTGCTAAAGTTATACTGAGAAATGTATTATGATTCATCCTTTTTTTTTTTTTTAATATAGTCCAAGTTTCAGCTTAAAGATAGTAACACAAATATGCTTCTCACTTCATTATCTGAGCAGATAACCTTGCACTTATTTTAATACTGTAATGAAAACAATCAAAGAGAAACTTGCTCACTTAGCTCTATTTAACCTCCCAGCTCATCTGCATGTATATACTCTCTACATCCATCCAATTACCATTGCAGGAAATGTTATCATGTATTTCAAATGCTCACCTTTCCTGCTCTGCATGCCATTCACTCTTTTGCTCCTTGATCAACCCCTTTCCCTGGCAACATCAGTTTCTCCTTCTCCTCTTTACCAGTTCGATGAACATGGAAATATTAAATCTTGGATCTTCCAAAAAAAAAAAAAGGTAAAAACTCTCCTTTCTCACTTTTCATTCTATCTACTACTGTATTTCTCTGATCCCCTTCACAGTTAAATCACTTGAAAGAACCATCTACAATCACATCTTTGCTTTCTCTTCATCTTCCATTGTTCCGTTAAATTATTCCAAGATGACTCCACATTCCACACGGTGTAGAAGCTGCTATTGCCACAGCAGATTTGGCAAATATAAGATCACTTCTCTGAGTTTGCTTTTTGGATCTTTCAGCAGCAAGAAACAGGACTGACATACTTGAAACATTTTTTTCTCTTGACTTCAGTTCTATCATTTTCCTGTTTTGTTTCTTTTTTCTTACATTTTCCTTCTCTTTCTCAAGCATCTTTGCTGTTTTCTTCCATTTCACATGTAAGTGCTGAAGTGCCCCAGGATGCAGTTCTATTTTTTTTTATGCCTAGCTTCTTTCTTTTTTTTTTTTAATTTTAACTTCTTAATATATATTGTAGTTGATTTCTGTGTCCCTCTACCCATTCCTCTTTCCCCCCCGCTCCCCTTCCCCACAACCCCCAGCTACATTATATCTGCTCACTTGTCTTAACAGGTTCAAGGAATTGTTGTGATTGTGAGTCCATTCATGTTGTTGCAAATGGTAGTGTTTCATTCTTTTTTATAGCAGACTAGAATTCCGTTGTGTAGAAATACCACAGCTTCCTTATCTGCTCATCTGATGATGGACATTTGGGCTGGTTCCAACTCTTGGCTATTGTAAATAGTGCTGCAATAAACACTGGAGTACAAGATATCCCTTTGGCATGATGATTTCTATTCCTCTGGGTATAATCCCAGCAGTGGAATAGCTGGGTCATATGGTAGATCTGCAATTGTTTGAGGAACCTCCATACCATTTTCCATTTTGCATTCCCACCAACAGTGTATGAGAGTTCCTTTTTTGCTGCAACCACACCAGCATTTTTCATTCTCAGTCTTTAGGATATTAGCCATCCTAACTGGAGTGAGATGGTATCTCAAAGTAGTTTTGATTTGCATTTCCTGAATGCTGAGTGATTTTGAGCATTTTTTTCATATGTCTGTTAGCCATTCATATATCCTCCTTTGAGAAATGCCTATTTAGCTCCTTTACCCATTTTTTTAATTGGGTTGTTTTTTTGCTGTAAAGTTGTTTGAGTTCCTTGCATATTCTGGATATTAATCCCTTGTCAGATGTGTATTTTGCAAATATTTTCTTCCACTCTGTTGGCCGTCTTTTCACTCTGTTAGGTGTTTCTTTTGCTGTGCAGACGCTTTTTAGCTTGATATAATCCCATTTGTTTATTTTTTCCTTTGATTCCCTGTGCTTTTGGGGTCATATTCATGAAGCCTGTACCCACTCCTAATTCCTGGAGTGTTTCCCTATGATTTCTTTAAGGAGTTTTACTGTTTCAGGATGTATATTTAATTATTTAATCCATTATGAGTTGATTTTGGTATATGGTGAGAGGTACGAGTCTAGTTTCATTCTTCTACATATACATATCCAGTTTTCCCAGCACCATTTGCTGAAGAGGCTGTCTCTTCCCCAGTGTGTAGATTTGGTGCCTTTTTCCAAGAACAGGCTGTATGTGTATGGGTTTATTTCTGTGTTCTCTATCCTATTCCATTGATCCATATGTCTGTTTTTGTGCCAATACCATGCTATTTGGTTATTATAGCTTTGTAATATAGTTTAAAGCCAGATAGTGTTATAACTCTAGCTTTATTTTTTTTTTTTTTTTTATGTTTTTTTTGCTCAGGATTGCTTTGGCTAAGTATGGTCTTTTGTTATTCCATATAAATGTCTGGATAGATTTTTCCATTTCTGAGAAAAATGTCATTGGAATTTTGATGGGGATTACACTGAATCTGTAGATCCCTTTGGGTAATATGGACATTTTCACAATGATAATTCTTCCAATCCTAGAGCATGGGATATCTTTCCATCTTCTTGTGTCCTGTTTAACTTCTCTCAACAGTGGTTTGTAGTTCTCTTCATAGAGATTTTTCACATTCTTGGTTAACTTTATTCCTAAGTATTTTATATTTTGGTGGCTATTGTAAATGGGCTAGCTTTTTGATTTCGTTTTCTGCATGTTCACTGTTGGAGTATAGAAATGCTACTGATTTTTGTGTGTTGATTTTGTATCCTGCTATTTGCTGAAATGATTTATCAACTCTTGAGAGTTTTTTTGTAGCAGCTTTAGGCTATTCAATATATAGGATCATATCATCTGCAAACAGGAACAGTTTGACTTTGTCTTTTCCAATCTGGATGCCCTTTAATTCCTTCTCTTCTGTGACTGCTCTGGCTAGTACTTCCAACACCATGTTGAATAGGAGTGGTGAGAGTGGGCATCCTTGTCTAGTTCCTGTTCTTAAAGGAAAAGCTTGCAACTTTTCCCTGTTCAGGATGATATTGACATTCTCTCCCTAGCAGGTAGAGTGATCTTTTAAAATTCAAAGCCAGATCATATGTCTATACCCACTCACAATCTTAAATACTTTACTCATGACTTCTTATGACATAGAATCTCCACATCATTTTTAGAATCTTTACATTTCACTTAGAATAAATTTATGATTCTGGCTTTATAGTCTTCCTAATCTGGTATCTCTGCTTCCCTGTGGACAACTTCTTTCTCTCTCTTCTTCACTATCTGCTCCAAACAGATTTATCCTGCTTCTGTTTCTTCCTCATATCTTAGTGATACCAGAGGAGAAGGTCTGGAGAGGTTGGATGGCTGACCTCAACCCATGCAATCCTCTACCAGGTTCTTGACTCCACCACAGTAAAGAATTCAATAGCAGAGTTGGAGTAGAAAGTGGAAACAGGTTTAATGTAAAGAAAAAGAAATACACATTCACAGGGAAAGTGTCGGCTGGCTCCAGACAGTAAGCAGTAGCCCACTAAAGGCAGGTTCAACACAAAAAGTTAAGGTATACACACTTCACAGGTGACATGCATGCTGGCTCCAGAAAGAGTGAGCAGCAGCCACAGGAAGTTTAGTACAAAAAGTAAGAAATACACATCTCACAGGTGAAGTATGGGCTGACTCCAGAGAGAATGAGCAACAGCCCCACCTTCTTTCTGGATTCTACTTTTATAGTTTGCCTATCCATACATATTCATGCTATCTAATGAATATTCAACTGAGAGGGTGGTTCCCAGTTATGTAGCAGGTTATGTAACATAGCCTTGCACATACTCAGTTGGTCTCTTTGGAACAGGCTCATTGGTTAAATTTTACCAAATACCCTTAAAATATGCTAGGTGGTCTCTATCACCTCCAGTGGAAGTTCATTCATAGGATAATCTCCTTTCTACTAAGCATGCTCAGACACTGCAGTTACATAAGTCTGCCTCCTGCAATCTCCATTTCCACATGTTGGTATGGAGAATAGGTGCAACAAGTGACAATAGCTCAGGACTCAGAGGAGGGGCTTGAGTCCCAGGGGAGTGTTTTGAGACCCAGGGGAATGGCCTGAAAGCCAACCCCAGGGAAGCTGAACACCTCCTATCTCATTAGCACATTTTAGAAGCTTTCTCCTTTGCATAGAATGCTATTCTGGCTTCCTGAAATGTTCTTTCTCTTAATCTCAAATATTTGCATCCTTCTTGTCATCCTAAGAGTTAACATAGCCTAGAGTTACAGTGCTGGTTATACAGGGTATCCACAGTAGCTACTGTCATTTCTTAGTTCAAATTTCATTCAGTCCCTCTCATCATTTAATCAAAACAAAACAAACAACCAACAATAAATTCAGAGTAATTTGGTGGAATTTGGGGAGAAAGGAAAATTGATGAATTTGTTTGACTTCTACCTGTTGATATTTTTAAAAATATGTGTAAAATCATTGATTCTTTTCCTATTTTGTCCCCAAGAATGAACTCTACAGGATCACAGAAATTGAAGGTTGTGTGATCCACTCTATTTTCAGCACTCAGTACCAAACATATAGCAAGCACATAAACACATATTTGTTCAACAATTATAAGTGAATGAATTAAGTAGAAAGAATATATGATCTGAAATGTAAAAAACCGAGTTTAGGTCCTGGGTCCTTTAGAGAATATAATTTTAAGTAAATGCTAGCTATTATTAGGTAAAACTCAATAACCTTACTCATTAAACATCAGGTCACAGACAGATTTAGTGCTACCAAAAAAAAACTTAAGACAGAAACTTTTACTATATAAATGAATTAGGGGGAAAACAAATGGGAATTGGGATACTTTTTAATTAAATACAATTTTAATAGCTAATCCTGACTTATTTACATATAATTCCTGAGATCAATATTGCTAGAGGCAAGAGAATGAGTTTGAGAAGATAGCAGTAGTAACCTTCTTGGCATCAAGTTTGGAACCCAATAGCTATTTAATGCAAAAGTGTGAGGAGAGACACTGCATACCTACTTTATTAAGAAAAGTGGATAGGACTTCCATGTAGAGATGGCAAATTGAGCACATCCCACCAAAATGATAATAAGCCAGTTTTGTTTTTTTCTGTTTTGTTTCACTCATAAAACCACAGTATACATGCAGGATGGAAAAGGAGATGGGGCCATAGCATTTTTAAAGCTGGGAAGCAGATGTAGTAAAGACCTTAAAGTACATGCAAAAATGAAATTCCAAGCACTGATCTGATTAACAATTCAGATAACCCAAAAGGGCCACATATTGGTAGCATGAGTACCTCAGAAGAGGCTTATGGAGAGAAAGGAGAAGCTACAATAAAGTGGAGAGCTGAAAGTCTGCGTAATAGTAAACTAGGTTCCCAGATCCCCTTCAAGTAGCAACTACCCTTATATCACAATGCAAGAAGACTGACCCGTTGTTAAAGGATCTCCGGACTTGAGGAAGTAGCATCCTGCAAACAGGGGCATTCAGTGAATGTATGTACAATAGTGTCTAAGTCTGCAGCCCACCCCCAGAGCTCTTTCATTTGAATCCTAGAACCCTAGAGACCAGAACTTCCCTCTCTGGATAATCTGACCAGCCAGGAAGAGAAATATAAGGATACTGATTTTGGACAAATCCCAATTAAATATCCAAGGCATCATTCTATAGTGAAGCTTCCAGTTGAAAAGATTAGCTATGTGTTCATAGATTCTAATCTGCTTTTTAATCTCCCACTTTTAAGTAAGATTAATCATACAAAGATTGCCAGAAATACTAAAGATCAAGACCAAAACAAAGAAGTAAATAGCATTTGGAAGAAAAATTCTATGTTGAAAGATTGAAACTTGAAAAGAAAAACAATATACTCAGAGATAAAAGAAGATATTGAATCCAGAAATAAACCCCAAAAAGGCTGATTTTTTGTTTTGTTTTGTTTTTGTTCTTGTTTTCAGGAGGGAAGGAAGTTTTTGAAAGTTAAAAGTATAAGAAGAGAAATTTGATGGCTAAGGGAAGAATCAGTAGAAAGTTTATAAAAACTCTCTCAGTAAGGAAATTTAAAAAAAGAGTACTACGCTCAGATTATTGGCTTGATGTTTTAATAGAGACAAAAGTAAGAATGACAAGTTTATTAGACAGGGCATTTATGTTTAATGAAATCACCTAGTGACTCAGCTTCCTTCAAGTTTGTTGATATTCCCTAGAACTTTCCCTTGGTTTGTGACCACCACATACATATTCCAGCCAGCTGGGAAGGGAATAAAAGTGTAAAAGTATGTCCTTTTAGGGACAATGCTTTGTAAAAATAGAGGCTATGAATGCATTTTGTTCACATATCCATTAGTCAGAACTTAGTCCCATAGCCATACCTAATGAGAAGGAAGGCTGAAGAGTACAGTTTATGTAGCTGGATGTTCACGAAGCTACAGATCAGGTGTTTCTGTAAATTCAAGGAGGAAAGAAAGAATGGATAATGGAGATAATTAACATTCTCTGTCATACAGAGAGAAAAGACAAGACAATTAGGTACCCCTACCAGGACTTCCAATATCTGAATATAGAAATTCTCTGAGAAAACAGAATGGAAAAAATCATCTTTAAATATTTTAAATAAATTTTTTTATTTGCCCTGGAAAATAACTGAAAATAAACCACATCAAGATACTTTATTATGAAATTTGGAACCCTTGTGATAAAGAAAATAATCTGCAAGTTTCCAGGTGAGGTAGGGAACAGGCATATACAAATGATAAAGGATCAGAATGTCTTTGCAATTTTCAATAGCATATTAGAAGCTAGAAAAGAAAGAAGTAATCCATCAGCAAATTCCGAATGAAACATAATTGCCAGACTGCAATCATTTTATTCACTCATTCTAAAGATCACAAGCAGGTTTGCAATAAATTTATCCACCATATGTGTCTGCTGAGAAGGATATTAGAGAATATGTTCTTTCAAAATAGTAAGTAAACCAAAACAGAATAAGACAAAGGAAAGTAGCATCAGGAAATTCAACACATGAGAGGTGACAGGAGTTCCCAGGATGGTGATGAGACGAAACCCCAGGATGACCGCAGGGCAAAGGCTTCAAGTCGATCCGCCCAGACTGAAAGAGGTTAAAATGTTCCAGGAAAACTTCCAAAGCAACGTGAATCTGAAAGAGAGGTCCATGGATCTGAACATCTTAGGAGAAAATGTAGGGAACTGTTAAAGATTTTTGACTTAAATTTAATAAGTGCATAACAAGACTACCAAAAACAAGATAAGGAGAGAGAGGAAGAATGCTTTTAAGTGGATGGAGTAAAGTGAAAGAAAGTGGAATTCTCATCGGAAAACTGGGTGAATAAAAAAGCTTAAAATATAAGATCGTCAAAAAGCAGCAATAGAAGAGTAATACTACAGACATAAATTAAATAATAATCTGAAAAAAAAGTGAAAAAAGTGGTCACCTAATGGGAAGGATAAAATGGTGAAGGGGGAAGGAAATGTCAACTCTAAAACAATTTTTATTAAATATTTAGTAGCTACAAAATGTGGTGAGATATAAAGAACACCACACTGCCCAATTTAAGAGACAGAATATCATTATTAACTTTAAATGTCTGCCACTCCACAGTTTAGAATGTGCCCCTGCACACACATGACCTTTTCTTTGCCTTCAGAAGTATCAGGACTCCTGAATGATGTTTCTCCTGTGTTCGTGTGTGTGTGTGTGTGTGTGTGTGTGTGTGTGTGTGTGTGTGTGTGTGTGTGTGTGTGTGTGTGTTTAAATATCCCTAAACAATATGTTATTTAATTTTGCACTTTTTGCTTTATTTTTATTTTTTGTTTATGAATATTCATGAGATACAAAGCTGATTGTCACCCCTTGTGCCCAAGATGTGATGTCCAGATTCATACTGGCATCATACGCATTACCACAAACTGACTTTGTACCCTGTGTTCCCCACCCAATTATCCCCATCCTCCCTCCCCCTATACTCCCCACTCCACTTTGTAGCCCAAGGTATGTTCTCTCTTTCTGCAAGTCATTTTTAAAAGACATACAAATGGCCAACAGGTACAGGAAAAAATGCTCAACATCACTAGTCATCAGGGAAATGCAAATTAAAACTACATTGAGATACCACCTCACCCCAGTTAGACTGGCTATAATCAAAAAGATGGTGGATAACAAATGCTAGTGAGGGTGTGTAGAGAAGGGAACACTATTGCACTGTTGGCGGGACTGTAAATTAGTACAACCACTATGGAAAACAGTATGGAGGTTTTCCAAACAACTGCAGATAGATCTACCATATGATCCAGCAATCCCTCTTCTGGGTATATACCCAGAGGAATGGAAATCATCATGTCGAAGGGATACCTGCACTCCCATGTTCATCGCAGCTCTGTTCACGATAGCCAAGATATGGAACCAACCTAAATGACCATCAATAGATGATTGGATAAGGAAACTCTGGTATACACACACCACGGAATACTACTCTGCCATAAAAAAGAATGAAATTTTCCCATTTGCAACATCATGGATGATCCTGGAGAAACTTATGTTGAGTGAAATAAGCAAAGCACAGAGGGATAAATACCGCATGTGCTCACTCGTATGTGGGAGCTAAGAGAGAAAGAAGGCAGGAGAGAAAGACCACAGTGGTGCATTGGACTTGCGTTTTTTATTTCTTTACATAAATAAAATGATGAAGATCAAGGAAGGAAGGGAAGGATAAAAAAGGGAAGTTTAGGAAGGAAAGGAGGGAGAAAGGGATTGAGGGAGGGAGGAAGAGAAGAAAATAAAGGAAGATATTTGATTTGTTTGAACGTATCAAGGGAGGATTTATACTTATTAAGATAAACTGGAGAATAATCTTATTATACACAACAAAAAATGGAGCAATTATTAACTTCAAAGAAATCAAAAGGTTATAAGAAAGAAACATAATCATAATACTTTATACCATTCTACACAGCTGAGCCATAAAGTATATTATGATAAACTTGTGAAATCTTAAGGAAAACATTTACTGTTAGTCAAACTAAAAATTATCACGCAGCTGAGGAAAGGAGAGGTGCGTAGCTGTTATGGGTAGGTGAAGGTGTGTATTAAAGAATAAATTCTCATTTACCATAGGGAAGGCACTACACCTAAAATAAAGAATCAAAAAGTAGCAGCATTAAGATGTTTTGGAGGTAAATACCAAATGAAAAGAAGTTTAAAATGGAGGTAAGAGTTGCTTCTGGAGGCAAGAGTAGGTGGAGGTAAGCAGAAATTATTGTGGGAAAGAGAAAAAGGCTACATTTTTTGTAGAATTCTAATTCTGTAGAATTTTTTGAATTTTAAAACTATGTGCATGTATAACTTTTATAAGTTTAGTTTTTCTTTAATGTATTTAATACCAAATTGAAAAAGAAAATTACAATGTGTGTATACATATATATCACAATCTTTGGATTTTTTAGTATTTGGACAGATCAAATTAAAGTGTTAATCACATACTAAATTCTTAATTACTGAATAATTAAGATGAATTTTACAGTTGTTTCATGAAGAGTTAGAGCTGTTTTCACAGTACATATCTTGTCGTGAGCTGCATGCTCTTCAACCTGGTTCAAAAGACTAGAAGCTGACGATGTAAGATGAATAGACACAACTCTTCTGGTCTCGTGTCTTCAAGAGTGTGCCTTCTCTTGGGAAATAGAAAGGGGTTTCATGGAGCTGATCTCTTCCATTCAAGCTCCGAGTCCACACTTTTTACCCTTGGCCCATTGCAGCACAGTCCTTATTTTCCTCTCTCTTTAGACTCTCCCCTTTCCACCCACATGCAAAAACACAATTAAAATTCAGTGAGCTGTGACATGGAATTATCTACACTCAAAACAAATCACTGAGACCCACTCAGCCTGAGTTTGTCTTTGACTTCCAAAAAAGGAACAGGAAAAAAAAGGTGGGGGGGGGATAAGGGAGTGTGGATAGGGTATATGCCAATAAAACAAATGCAAAGGCTCTCAAATAATCTCCCTACATGGTTGTTTCCCTGTTCTCCTATGTCTAATTGGAAGCTGTGAATATCCACCACCCCACTGTTTCTCAGAAGTCTCATTAGAAGCCAACATGGTTCTGAATTAGAGTAAGTGCAACATCTGCCAATGACGTCTGTGTTTTGCAGGTGTCACTGCCAAGTGCCAATGCTATCCAATATTTGCACACCACTGCCCCCATGGGACCAAACCCACACTTAATAAGACAGGGACTGCATTGTCATGACATATGTTCAATAATATTCCCTGCATTTAAGCCCCAGAAGCATGGTTATTTAGCTAACATACTCTTCTGCAATAATCATAGCAGTTTTTCTTCCAGCAGTAAAAGTCTCAGCAACAACAGTTAGGCATTTTCTGCTTTCCAATTACTTGCTGACGCTATGCCAAGTACAGAGTAATATTTTCATATATCATTAAACAAATGCAGTTGTGCTCCCCAAACAGGTTTCAGTTTGGGCTAAACTACATCCATTAAAGCTTTCATAAATGGCACACCCTTCAGCTTGTAGTTTCTTTTTACTCATAAATATTTAAACTGCATAGATAATATCTCAACTTCCCAGCAAATGCTGCATTAGCTGGGCAGTCTTTAAAGCATAAAATCTTGTAGCAAGGAAAAACTAGGAAGAGAGAAATGAGTTGTACTACCAGCAAACAAAAAATACCAGATCCTAATATTTCCTTATTTCCAAAGAAATTATTTCTCTCTCTCTCTCCTCTCTCTCCCTCCCCCCACACCACACACACAAGGGTACTTCAAAAAGTTTGTTAAAAAATCGAATTAAAAGATAATCTTTTCAGGAACTCTTTGAAGACCCCTTGTAAATGCAATCATTTGAAAGATCTGTATATCGATAGTATACTTAAGTGTACTAGGTACTATGGATTTATATTGAAAGATGAACAGTAGTCTTCTTTTCAAACACGATGTTTTAAAAAGTGGAAAAAATTAAACCTGAGTTTAGAGGTGTGAATGTAATAATTGTAAGGCAGATGAAAGGGTAAGTCTAACATATAATTTTGTCAAAGAAATTTTGATGTGAATCAAGAACTATTTTATGCAGTGAGTGAACTGCCTTGGTTGAATTCATCAGGGAACATTAGGTTGCTAGGAACCAAACCCAATTCTGGCTGGCATAAGTGAAGGAAGATTCAAAATGTAAAGACAGGTCACAGAACCCAACTGCAGAAGTCAAGGGGCAACAGCCCTCTCCTCTTTCCTCTAGGCAAGAGCCTCACGGCAGCCAGGCTCTGCTTACCTCTCTCTGCTCTTTTCCATTGTCTCTGGAAGCCCTTCCTCTGCAAGGTTCTCACAGTTTCTTCATCATTTCAATTTCCTGGAGGTCTGGTATACACTGGGACCAACTTTCACCACATCTTTATATGATCCTATGATTGCAGGAACACTATTAGAAAAAGACTTTGTGTAACTCAATTTAAATTCTTCAAAGAAAGAGGATTGGGTCAGAATGGATCAGGTACCCAATTCAGTCCAGTCACCTGGAATAAACCTTTTCTGGGTTTATCTTCATCAGACACGAGAATAATTTAAAGAGGCAAAGTGGATGAGGAAGATATTCAACATATGTTTACCAAATAGTCCTCAAGAAAACTTAAATGGAGGTCAAGATTTTGGATAAAAAGGGGAACTTTTTTTCAAAACAATGTATATTTTACATTGAAATTTGAAAATTACATTCACATACATGATCATATATGATCTTTCTGATATTCTTATAATATTTGGAAGGAAGATGAACCATTCCCATTTTAAAAATAGGATAGTGAAGGTAAGAAAGGTGACACAATTGCTTTTAGATGACTAATTTGAACAAAGCCTCTTTAAGCACTACTAAGTGTACCTGTACATTTCAAACACTTTAGAAACATTAAACCAGGCTCTTATAATTTAAAAAGATCTGTATTAATGTGGTTTCTACGAGCAAAGAAAAAGTAGCACCAGCTGTTTATTTTCTTGTTCTCCCATCTTGATCTACCTAAAGAATTTTTTCAAGGATCGGCTGTTTAGCTACCAGTTTAAATGTGGCTTATGGTTGGCATGACCAAATAACTATCTATTAAACTGGCAAAACTATAAAATAAAATACAAACTATTAATAATTAAGATAGGATAATAGTCATAAACCTGAATTGTCCTGCATTAACCAAGCTATGTGGCTTCCCTTCTCAGATGGATGTAGTGTTAGTGGATCATTCTAGAATATAATTCAAATTTATGGATCCAATCTTTCCTGTCCTGGGAAGAACTAAAATATTGTGGTAAATTTGGGTTTCAGGGTTTGGAACAGGATGAGTATTATTACAACAGGAACTGTTGTGTAATAAAACTTGAAACATGGCCAGGCCCAGAATTTTTAGTGCTTTCCACCAATCTCCTATGTGCTAAAGACAAGCCTGGTTCTTCTACCACCCAGTGATTAGAAATGAGGGCTTGTTACATTTGAGATATTTGAGTTGTAGCAGTTCTTTAGTAAATATAAAAAACATTTATCAGAAACATGTTTTCCAAATATTTTCTCCCAAACTGTGGCTTGCTTTTGCAATTTATCAATAGTGGCTTTTGAAGAAAAAAAGTTTTTAGTTTTTATGAATCCCAAGTGTCTGTTTCTATTTTTCACGCTTTTTGTGTCTTATTTAAGAAAACTTTGCTTAACCCAAATTCACAAAAATTTTTCTCCTGTATTTTCTTTTTAAAACCTTATAATTTAAGATTTTACAGATAAGTCCATGATCCACATTGAGTTAACTTTTGTATGTGCTGTGAGATAAGGGTTACTGTTAAGTTTTATTTTTTATTTACATATGCATATCCAAGTGATTCAGCCTAATTAGTTGAAAAGATTAATTTAAGTGGCTGAGTGATACACCATTATATGGATATACTATATATACCATATATTGTTTATATTCATTCATCACTTGATGGACATTAGAATTGTTTTTCCTTCTTGGCTTTTATGGATAATACTGTTGTAAACATTTGCGTACAAGTTTTTGTGTGGACCTATGTTTTTAATTATCTTGAGTTATGCTTGGGAGTGGTATTGCTAATGCATATGGTAACTCTATGCTTAACTTCTTGAGGAAATGTCAATTTTTGTTTGTTTGTTTCAAACAGCTACACCTTTTCTATTCCCACTAGCAACATATGAGAGTTCCATTTCTCTTCATCCTTGTCAACACTGGTCTTTCTGATTATAGTCATTTTAGAGAATCTGTAGTACTATCTCATATTGTTTTGATCTGCATTTCCCTAGTGACTAATAACATTAAGCATCTTTTCATGTGCTTATTGTCCATTTGCATATGTTCTCTGGGAAAATATCCATTCAAGTCTTTGGACCATTTTTAATTGGATTATATGTCTTTCTATTATTGAGTTGTGAGAGTTCTTTAAATACTTGTATACTTGCATACTAAACTGCTAGCAGATATATGATTTGCAAATATGTTCTCTAATTGTTTGTGTTGTCTTTCACTTTTTGATAGTATCTTTTAATGCACAAAAGTTTTTAGTTTTTATGAGGTTCAACTGTTGTGGGGCGAACGCACAGAGGAATCCAAGACGGGTGTCAGTGTTGTAGTTTTATAGCTCTTTATGTTAGTATTGCAGCTCTTTGTTCAGTGTTACAGCAGGTGCTTCTTTTTGCTTGCAAGCAAGGAGAGCACTGGGAAGCAAGAACTCCTAAACCGGTGTCTCCCAGAACAAAGGAAAAGACCCCCTTATGTAGACTAAATTCCCACCCTTTTCCATCACAGGTTCCCAGTCATGCCCTCTTATATAAATAAGGGATGCTGCCCTGCTGATTTGGATTGGCTGATTGTGGGACACAGTCCATTGGTCACTTTAGGAGCCTAATTTGCCTCTGGCCCATGGGGGTGGGGGGAGGCTGAGGCTGCTGTTATCTCATAGAGGGCGGGCCTAAGAAGCAAGCAGGGTAAATGGCAGGGGCCAGAGTTTGCAGTGTAGCATAGAGTTTCTAAAACAGTTTCTCAAGTGGAAAAGGGAAAAGCTCAACAATTAAAAATGCTTAGGGTTGCCTGCAACATTCCCCACTCGTTTTATCGACATGAGTCAAATCCTAGACTCATCATTAATGTTTAATCTGGCATACAGGGTTCTTAAAACCATGAGCTTTATTGATTGTACCCTTTTCTTAATGTATCTTGTGAGGCCAGTGAGTATACAGGGGCTTATAGTAAAGAGTAACAGGATTATGAGCAGAGGACCTGTTAAAGCAGTGAGGAGAGTTGTTAACCAGGGAGACCAAGAGAATAAATCTTCATACCAATTGTGGTTTTTGTTTTTTATTTCTTCCTTTTTTTTAACCTTTTTAACTAGGGAGAGGCTATCCTTTATTATTTCTGACTGATTTGTATAAAAGCAACAATTTTCTCCTAGAGCTATATATAGTCCCCCTTGTTTTAGGAATGAAAGATCAAGGCCCCTCCTATTTTGTAGCACTGTCTCCACTAGTGAATCTAAGGAAGTTTCTAATTGGCTAACAGATTTATTTTCTTTTTTTCCTAGGTCTAGATCAATTTGTTGACTTAGGGCTTTAAAATTTTGGTTCATCATTATGAGAGCTGTGGTGCTAATAGCTGCAGAGCCTGCAATGCCAAGACTTACAAACAGAGGAATTAAGACAGGAACTGCTCATTTTTCAAGGTGTTGCCTTTCTGCTGCTCCTTCATAGTAATAAATTTGGGGTACAATATAATCAAGTACACAAAATTCAGTTCTATTAGGTGTAAGGAAATAATGAATAGCTATGCATGGAGTCAACCCTGTCAAACAAGTAAACCAAGCATGAGAAGCGGTGACGAGGTAGTTAGAAGCTTGTGACCCCTGGGTTGTACTATTAGTGGTTATGGCATATGTACATGCAGTCTTATAGGGGGACATTTTAGGGTCATAATCATTAGTTTTTATATATAGTCCTTGGTTTTGTACACCACTCAGCATAAGTTTGGGCTTTTGTCCCCATGGGCAGAATCTGTCTTCGGTGATTTCGGTCACATTCAGAGACTTAACAGTTTGGTTCGCTGGCCTAGCCTTATTGTTTCATTCCCCCCTGAGAGATTTTATCCTCCTTATTCTTAAGGTGAAGGGGGCTGGAGGTCTCTTTCTTCTGAAACTGCTTCATGCGGGCCATGGGTGTAGTCCCTGCTTACATTTTGGAGGTATAAAATCTCTCATTGGCTGATCTAGTGATTTATAGGGACTTAGTTCCTCTTAGGAGAGGTTGGGTTAGAATCCTTGGGTTATCAGCATCTTGACATAGAATTGTAGCCTGGAAGATACAAGCTTTACAAACAGATTAAAAACACAGGGCTAGAATCAAATAACAGGTGTGTTAGTGTTTCCTTCTGAATTTTTTTTTAAGTTTCCCAAATTTACCAAATGTATCTATGATAAGACTAATTTATGTGCAAAATAAGTTTAGCTTTTGGCCAGATTATTTGCATAAAGTGCAGCAAGAGTAATGGCTTATCCTATAAGCTCTTTTTGAGTTGGCTTTGCTGGGACATTTATAAAAAATCTTAGATTAGACCTTCAAAAGCCTTTTGGGTCTTAGGAAACCAAGCCAAGGATTTGACTTACTCTCTGATTACCTGTGTGACTTGCATGAATTCCTCTCTTCCGGAGGTCCCCAAAATATCAAGGTTCTGGCCTGTCAAAAAGTTGCATTCTTTACTTAAAGGAAGGCCAGGAACCTTGTAATCATGTAGACAAGGTATCAGGCCAGTCTCTCCAAGGGGCTTTTTATTGGCTCCATAAAAGGGTCAACCTTAATTCCTTAAGGCAGTCTGGTCCTGTCTGAAAGTATGATATTCCAGTCAAAGCCTTGGTAAAATAACCAGTGTTTTCAATTATATGCTGTTACAAGAGGAACAGATTCTTATTGAACTTATGAAAATAACTGTTTTGTCATAAAATGACTTGTGAATAGTTTTAAAATCTTGGAGAGATCAAGCAGAGAGAAAGGTAAATGTTTTAATTTTTGTTCATAAACATATACTTTAGCAAGCCGTTATACCTTAAAAGATTTTCTTAAATCTGGAAAACAAAACATTAAGAGAACCAGTAGTGTTTTAAAATAAAGAAATTGTAAGAACCTATAACTTTTTATCAATTAATTCAGTTTTATGTAATTAACCTCCCCCACCTTTTTTTTTTTTTTTACCTTGGTTAACAACTTTATAAACCCATTAGTTTTTTCATTAGAATTTTGGAAATTCAGTCTAGTGGTATGAACTTAAAGTTGTCAGGAACCTGTACTTGTCAGTTTCTCCATGAATTTTTCTGAAGACATAATACTTTTTATAATTGAATTAAGATTATGACTGATAGCATTTATATTAAGACACAGATTTCAAGGAACCTTACACAATTTTGGAACATATATTAATAAAGCTATATAATGTATCTATATAAAAGAGGTTAAACTTTGTTTTTTGTTTTGACAATATTTCCCACTTAATTCACTTTATTAGACAAGTTCAGTTAGTTTTGATATCTTTTTTGTATAGACCCTTGGAGAAGTTCCAAGGTTCTTGGAACATCTCAAAGCTAGTTTAAGTCAAAAAATTAAGTCAAAAAAGACTTAATTTTAGAATTTTGTTTTGGGAAGTTTGTTAAACAAAGGTTTGAAACATTCAATTAGATAGGATCACAAATTATTATAAAAATAAAACCAAAGTAACAAAGGATTACAAAGGCAGAGAGTACAAGAAATTATCATGACAAAACATGAAATAAGTTTCCCAGGCCAGTTACCTAAAAGATAAAGAGACTTTTTACAATTTTCTATTAAGAGCAGTTAAGTGCTTTAAGGAAATCTGGTTGTTCCAATGCAGGAGAGCAAACTCTAACCCTGCATCAGAATACCTTTGACATTAATGCTTAATTTTTAGAAAAACTCATATATAATTTGCTTTTAATTTTAGCCAATTTTAAAAGTTTCTTTTACAAATTTAACCCATACAAACCATTATTATGACTTACTCAGACTTTCTGCTTTTGTCCTATATTTTTTGTCTTTTAAACAGCCAGCCATTTTACTCTAGGACAAAAATACACTGTGCAAGATGCTTTCTTACGTATGTTTTCCTTATTAGCCTTCTTAACCATAACTACGTCTTTATATTTATAGATTTTTTATGACACTTTTGTTATTACATACCTTTTTTAAAAAACATTTTGCTAAAAAAAAGTTTTTATATCTAGCAGTTTGAATTATGTGTATTGACTATAATTGACTTATTAGCTCCAATTTTCCAGTAACAAACCTATGAAGCAAGCAATTTTGAATTGTTTTATATTAATATTTGTAGATTAAAAAAACTATTTCTAACTTCTGAAGAGACATGTTTTTAATTTTAACAGATTCAAATATATTTGGGGTTTTTTTTGTATTGTATAAAAACAAAACATTAAAATATAAACATAAACTTATACAATAACTAATGTTTTAGTATTTTATTAATATAACACTTTAGGATTTCAAATTACTGAGAAGCAATTTTGAAATTATGATTTTATTTATAAGCATTTAACCCATTTAAATTTGTCTAATATTTTCTTACATCAATCTACACCTTTATTAATTAATATAATTTTGTTTACCATGTTAATGAGACAGATAAAATGGAAAACTTACTAGTTTAAAAAGGACAGTTGATTTTAAATTTCATTTCTAAAAAAAAATGCCAAAGCTTATCTCTTTTAGAGAAAGCAAGGTGACAAATTTACATTGCAAGGCAAAGTATGGAAGCCTTTTCAAGGAGATGCAGAGAAAGTTTTCTTCTTTAAAAAATGGCATGGAACTCTACCATAGGATTTTGTGAAGAAATACATAGATGAGCCTACAAGAAAATTTAGAAGTCTGTCCAAAATAACCAGCTGGATGCCAGAAAATTCTGCTATAACTTAGCTGGGCATTTGATTTGTTGCACCTTGGCATTGCCTTTTCCCAGTGATCTTAAGGCTAAAAGGCACAATTTGGATCTTGTGACCCCTAAGTAGTAGCTTGAAAAGCAATCAGAAATCGTTGTCACATATATAGACAAAACACTCATGCATATGCACACACATACATCCCAATGAGATATCTCAAATAAATTAGTTGGTCTAAGTTGTAACTTGTCATACTCCACACCTATGGCACCAATTATTGGCATGGAATAGAGGGCATCTGTGGCATGCACACCTACAGGATTGGAAGGTTTATTCAGATTGCTGGTACTCAACTAAATGTCTAACCAACCGAACAAAGAGAAAAGAGGAGCAGTGGGGTCCAGTTCAGCTTAGTCCTAATCGGTGGGTCCAACTTATTCCATTAACATTAATTGATAAAATCCGTTCTCCCCACTATTTTCAGCATAAAGAAGAAAACTACCAACTAGATTTAAGTCAGAAAAACAAAGCATAGCCAGGAGTCCCCCAGGGTGCACTTATACAGAAGTGGATACAATCCTACCAAACAGAAGAAGGCTCAGAAAATCAGAGAAAGGTAAAAAGAATAAAGCATTGCCTTGTCAGAATTTAGGCCAGGGACTCCAGGAGAGATCTATCAGCAGCAGAGACATGGGAGCAAAATAGTCCCAGTGGCCACTTGCCTTTTGCAGCTGGAGTCCTCTCTAGTGCCCAAAGCTTTCCAGTTTTTGCCAGTGATTAAATTAGTCTCTCAGATTCCAAAGTCATAGAAATAGATAACTAGCACAATGAAAGTCAGAGACACAGGATGGCATAGACTTATCATGCCTCACTATTACATTACCTATGGCCGCAGTTAAAGACATACAAAGCTACAAAACATATATGCACACCCGGCAACACACAAGTGGCCACAACAAATTTCCAAATAATTTCAAACCAAAGGACCCAATGACATCTCATGGGAGTCCTGGACTTGGGAAGTAGTGCTGTGTCCAGCATTCCACAAAGTCCCTAAATCAGAGCTCTGATACCCAAATGCAAAACAAGTTACTGAGATCTCAAACCAAATCTTAACTCCAGAGGTTTACTGAAATTAACTACTGAACAAAGACTCTGGTGCCAATTGAAGGCAATTGGAGCTCCCAGGTGGGGGGCCAAAGGACCCTGGGACTGAGGAACATCTTCTCAGAAATTTCCCCTGGAGTCTGCAGTGAGATCAGCCCTGGGGCTAAGGGACGTCTTCTTGGTAGGTTCCCCTAGAGGAACTCACCATGTTGCCTGCCGTATGGAGCTGTGGGTTTTGGTTCCCCTGAGCGAAGAGATCCCGGACGAGCTCCCAAATGCTGTGGGGTTAACACGAAGAGGAATCCAAGACTGGTGTCAGTGTTGTAGTTTTATAGCTCTTTATGTTAGTGTTGCAGCTCTTTGTTCAGTGTTACAGTGCCTCTTTTTGCTTGCAAGTGAGGAGAGCACTTGGAAGCAAGAACTCCCAAGCCAGTGTCTCCCAGAACAAAGGAAAAGACCCCCTTATATAGCCTAAATTCCTGCCCTTTTCCCTCATGGGTTCCCATTCAGGCCCTCTTATATAAATGTGGGATGCTGCCCTGCTGACTTGGATTGGCTGATTGTGGGACATAGTCTGTTTGTCACTTTAGGAGCCTAATTTGCCTCTGGCCCTGGGAGGGGGTGGGGGTGAGGCTGCTGTTTTCTCATAGAGGGTGGGCCTAAGAAGCAAGGAAGGTAAATGGCAGGGGCCAGAGTTTGCAGTGTAGCATAGACTTTCTAAAACAGTTTCTCAAGTGGAAAAGGGAAAGGCTCAACAATTAAAAATGCTTAGGGTTCCCTGCAACACAACTTACCTATTTTTTTCAGTTGTTTGTTGTTTAGGTGTTATATCTAAGAAACTATTGCCTAATCCAAGGTCACCAATATTTACACCTATGTTTTCTTCAAAAGGTTTGATAGTTTTAGATCTTACATTCAGGAATTTGATCTCTTTAAGTTTATGCTAACAAGTTTATTGAGCTTCTTGGATGTGTACATCTTTTTTTTGGTTTTTTTTTTGTCAAATTCAGAAAGATTTTGGCCTTTTTTTTCAAATATTCTTTTCTCCTTTTCTCTCTCTTCTCCTTCTGGAACTCTCATTCTCCATGTTGATATGTTTGATGGTGTCTCATAGATCTTTAAGTCTATTTCTTTTTCTCCATTTTTTTTCTGTGTCTTTGGCTACATAATCTCTTTTGGTATATCTTCAAGTTTGCTGACTCTTCCATCTGCTCAAATCTGCTCTTGATACTTTCTAGTAAATTTTCCATTTCATTATTGTGCTTTTCAACTCCAGAATTTCTACTTGCTTCTATTTCATAACTTCTATTTTTTATTGATATTCTTTTTTGGTGAGACATCATCTTAATACTTTTCTCCAGCTTTGGACATGACCTTTAGTTCTTTGCATGTATTAAAAAATAAATGATTTAATGTCTTTGTCTAGTGAATCCTACATCTGATTTTGTCTGAGACATTTTCTCTTGTTGGCTTTTTTTCTATCAGCCATAATTTACTGGGTTTTTTATTCATTTGTATTTTATTTTTTTGTCATGTCTCACAATACTTTGTAAAATAATGAAACATTGCAACTTTACAAATTAGATGTTTCCTCTTCATCACAGTGGCTGTTTTTGATGTTTGTTGTTGTTTGTTTACTGACATCTCTAAAGCAATTTTAATAAAACTAAATTTTTTATTGTGTGTAGCCAGTGAAATTTCTGCTTGATTACCTTAGTGGTCAGCTAATGATTCGACTGAGATTTCCTTACATGCCTATAACCAAAAGCCTTCCAGTCATTCCCAAAGGTGTATGTTCTGGGGCACACCTTCAACCTTCATCCAGACAGTTTACAGCTGTGCCTCATCCTTCACTTCTTTCTCGTACAGACTCTCTAGATAAGCCAGAGGTGACAGCTTAGGGCCTTCTCAGATGTTTCCTAAACACGTACACTCCCCTGGGTATGTGTTCATGTGTGTAGCATTCTACATTCCCAGGAATATGTCATAGCTTTTCGATGAATCCTACAGACACCTCATTCCACAGCTTTTCCTTTTAAGTGTTTTGACTGACCTGTGATTTGCCCCTGTTCTTCTCTACCTCCTCATTATTCAATAGCTGCCTCTAGCTTTTTGGTTTATTTGTTTGTTTGTTTGTTTGAGGGAAATTCAAGAATTATGTGTGATTACTTTTGACAAATGCCTGTGGGAAAAGGTCTTTGCATTAAACCTACTTAATAGTTCTGCACTACACAGGTGATTATATCCTCTGCAAATACAAATTGTTTTACTTCCTTTTCAATCTATACTTCTTGTTGCGTTGGGTAGAAGTTCAACTACAATATCAAATAAAAGTGGTGAAAAACATAGTCCTTACTATTATTCTAATCCTAGGAGGAAGAAACTCAGTATTTCACCATTAAATTTGATGTTGTCTGTGGGATTTTTGTACATGTTCTTTATTTAATTGAAGTTATATACAATATCACTTTGTTGAAAAATTTTTATGAAAGGGTATTAACTGTTGCTCAGGGATTTTTTTTGACATCTACTGAGTCAATAGTGATTTTTCCACTATAGGATACATTTATGAATATAGCAAATGAAATTGATTGATTTTCAAATGTTAAATTATCCATTTATTGCTGGGGTAAAGCTCACATGGATAGGGTATATTTAAATTAAGAATTTTTGTTTCTATGTTTGCGAGGAATTTCTCCACAGATATCTTACTTCCTTTTTTGTGATATCTTTGTCTTTCAATTTGGTATCAGTGTAATGGAGACCTCTTAAAATAAGTTAGAAAGTGTTTCTTGTTTACTACTTTTTTAAAACTTGTGCAAAACTGGTATTATTTCTTCTTTAAAGATTAGGTAGAATTTACTAGTAAAGCCATTTGAACATGGAATATTATTTATGGAAAGATTTTTGACCATGAATTTTGATGTCTTTAATAGATATTGCAATAATCTGGCCATCTATTTTTCTTTAACCAAGCTTTGGTAGTTGGTCACTTTCAAGGACTGTGTCTATTTTCACTTAAACTGTTGAAATTCTTGTCACAAAGTTTTTTAAATTATGGAGGACCCCAAAAAGCTTTTTTATTTGGGTTATAGATACTTTACAGAATTAGAAGTTAAAACTGAGAAGTATTTGAACACAAAAATGCACATATTACAATTCCATTTCTCAACAGAACAATGATGTTATTACATGATATGTCTAAAAAACTAGCTTCTGAAAAAAATCTACTAAAACTCGGGAGATGATGAAAATTAAAAAGGCATGTGATGTCTTAGAATTATTGTGGAAATGATTTTGACTTCACAGACTCCCTCTAGATAATCTCAGAGACTTCCAAGGTTTACCAAACCATAATTTGAGGGTTGTTGGTATAATCCATCTCAGAAATTATCACCACTATTCACTAAGTTGTTTAGACAAAAATATTGGAGAAATCTTGCCTTCATTTCCTCCCTCAAGACCCACACCCAATTCACCAATAATTTATAGCCAAAATACAGTTGTTTCAATTGGTCTTAAATTCACTGACAGTTAAGTGTGATATGCTTACCTTCTGCACTTCCCATCACCACTATTTTTTCATGTATTATGAGTACATTCACACTTTTAAAAGTTTCTCTTGTGTCCATCTATTCTTCTCCTCTTTTCTGTAATTTTAATGAAGTTAGCGATCATCTTTAGGAAGACTAGCATGTTCTCACACCACTGCCTGGTCCATGGTGTTTTCATTCTGCTGCTAGTTCTCATGCTTCCTTCCTGCCTGAAACATTCACATATTAGAACATGAGAAAGAATCACAGATCTCCTAAGGCTGTTTGTGACAATTTACCTATATGGGCCTCACTGGTTCTAAATCCACTTTCAAGTTTCCTGTATCTCTAACTTACTTCAAACTATTGGACCCACACCTTCACTGGATCCTACCCTTAGTTCCATAGGCAGAGTTTGTGTTTTAGGTCTTCTCAGCATTTTATAATTTTTCCCTAGTTCAGTTGTTACTCCAAATTCTTCAGTCTGGACTTCCTTAGAAAGGAAGGTTCTGGTCTCTAAAACCGAGCCTCCAACATGGGTAACAAGGCATTTGCCAAACTGTACCTCCATGATACAGGAGGGGGTCAGACATCCTCATCTTCACTTCCACTGTCTTTATTATACTTCATCATCTTCTCATTAACATTTGTGCTAAAAAACACAAAAATTCTCATTCTTTCATCCTTCTTTACTTTCTTTTCTCTCTATTTTGCTCTTAGTGTGATTTAACAGAATATGAGTTCTAAAAATAATCTTTTTTTCTAGGTTGGACATTTAGAAGGGAAGAACTAAACAATTCTCTGCTAGAATGCAATGTTTATAGATACCCAAAAGATTTTAAATGCTATCCAAGGTCTGCCAGCAGCATATGGTTTTGTTTAGAAACTGTGTTCATATTGAAATCGGATTTTGCACATTCTTTACACATCCAGCCCAAAATTTCAGATAGAGATTTCTGAACTGTATACTAAAACCAAAAAGCATGTTTTGTCATGGTTCCAAGGACCCATTAAATTGAAAGAATCTCATCATAACTTCACTACAAATGACTCAAAGTCAAAAGGTCAGTCAAAAAAAATCAGATTTAAAAAATAACATTTATAAAGTTTTTTTCTAATGGTGAAAATAATTGGCAAATTTGGATGTGCCGTATAAAAGGAAAATAAAATAACAATCTGCAAAAGATTTTACATTTCCAGTGATAAGGCCTTTTTCAGATTATAGTAGGCATCCTATATGGCTATCAGACAGAATCAAAAGAGTGGAATCAGTATGTATCAATCTTAGGTAGAGTCACAGAGAATAAAAATGTCTTCATATGGATTCTTTGGTTCTACAACAACTTGAAGTTGGTATTTTTGCCTCTATGATGACCCTAATATTTTAATTTTTGATATTAACAAAGCTTTTCTGATAACATATAAGATTATTTCATTGTATAAATCAATCAAACTTCCTTTATTGGATATAGGGATGAATAATTAGAATTCCTTTATTTACTTCGATTCATGTGACTGCCACCCAAATTCCATTTATTTGTTCTCTCAACCACTCAATGTTTTAATACATTTTCTAGAATCTAGTGTTGTATAAAATTAGAGTAATAACCTTTGTTAACTAGAGGGCTGTAAAGAGTAACTCAAGTACTTACCATGCACTTTGAAATTGTATAAGTGATTTTCACACAGTAAGCATTAATATTTATCAAATGAAAATTATATTATTTTTATGAGTGTTACTTATAGATTCCTGTGGATAAAAAACGTGTGACTCTGATTAAAATCTATGTAATTCATCATTTTAGTTAACAAATATTTATAGCACTTCACATTATTACAGGACATCAAAAGGGAAGAGTTCTGTGGAATTGGCCCCTTTAGAAAAAATAAGAGCTTCACTGAAGAAACATGAGAAGAGCTGGCATGATTTGTCTTAGAAATCATATCAGTTTATATTCAGTTTGGCCCTTCACAATTGTCTTAGTTTGGGCTGCTATAACAAATTACCACTGACTGGATGGCTTAAACAACAAACATTTATTTTTCACAGTTCTGGAGGCTAGAAGTCCAAGCGCAGGGTACCAACATGGTGGGATTCTTGATGAGGACCCCTTCCTGGTTATGTCCTTACAAGGCCTATCCTTAGTGCCTGTAAGCAAAGCAGGATCTCGTGTCTCTCCCTCTTTTTATAAGGGCAATAATTCCAACATGGGGGCTCCACCCTCTTAACTTAATTTAACTCTCATTACCTTCTAAATACCCCACTTCCACGTATCATTATGTCGGGGATTAGGATTCCAACATATCATTTTGGAGGGGCGCAAACATTCAATCCATAGTAACAATGAAGATAGTGACTGTCTTGGTCTGTTTTGTACTGCTATAACAGAATACCTGAGTCTGGGTAATGTCTAATGGACAGAAATTTATTTCTTACAGTTCTGGGGGCTGGGAAGTCCAAGATCAAGGTGCTGG
The DNA here is from genome assembly GCF_027409185.1 of Cynocephalus volans. Taxonomy (NCBI): domain Eukaryota; kingdom Metazoa; phylum Chordata; class Mammalia; order Dermoptera; family Cynocephalidae; genus Cynocephalus; species Cynocephalus volans. The sequence continues at coordinate 121,708,515 of NC_084468.1, forward strand.
CCTCTGGTAAGGGCTTTCATGCTCTGTCATTCCATAACAGAAGGCAAAAAGGCAGGGGAGGGCAAGAGCAAGAGAGGACGAGAGGGCCAGACTCACCTTTATAACAAACCCACTCCCCCAATACGAACATTAATTCATTCATGAAGGCTCTTCCCTCATGACTTAATCACTTTTTAAAGGTCCTACCTCTCAACACTGTTGCATTGTGGATTAAGTTTTCAGCACATGAACTTTTGGGAGCACATTAAAACCACAACAGTGTCCAAATTATTGTAATAAAATTTACCTCATTATGCTGACAACCCCCAAGAACTGTTACATGTTTCTTCCTATTAAAAACAATTTCTGGTAGTATCAGAACACCTCATTATAATTCAAATACAAATAAAATTAAGTTTTGTTATATTGATCTCTATATTAGTTTTTAATTCCTCTTAACTGTCTAGAGAGAACAAATTAAGGTAATAAAAATTAAGTTTATTTGGAACATTACATTTAAATGAATAATAGTTGGATTCCATCTGTAAACTCCTCTTTTCAAAATGATCCTTCACTAAAAACTTATCTAGGCTATAGTATAGACAGCTCTATAACAATTTTAAATGATTTAAAGCAACTCTGACATAATTTAATCCATTATTTATAATACTAATGAAAACCAGACTAATACCAAGCTCCTCAACTCCCAAAAACCAAGGCTTCAGGTTACGGTCTCATATTTTTTTTAACTTTTTAGTAATAACATTTAATATTTCCTGGGACCTTACTATATATACTAAGCACTTTCCATATATTATTTGTAATAAATTTAGTGACCATAACCCAGGGAGAGAAGCTGCTTTATCCCCTACATATAGATGTGGTTCAGAGAAATTTGGTTCAGCCACTTGCTGAAGGGCAAACACATGAAACTCTAACATGGACTTCAACCATTACAGCACAGAGCATGGTAGTATGGACCTTACATGAGAATTCAGCAAGACTTTCAATATTAACTCCAATGCATTTATTTTCAAATAATGCATTTCAAATAGAATGCTCAATTTATAGGTTTATGCCATTACATAGAATTTTCTAGTACACTAAATTGAAAAATAGAATAACATAATGTAAGATGCTTGTAGAGTGAAGAATGAATGAATGAATAGATGAGCAATGAATTATGTTCAGTAACAGTTTCTATTTTTCTGAGTGAGGATAATTTAGATGGTTCAAAACAGAGTAAGGCTTGAAGAAAAATGCTGAGACAAAAATCATCCTTATAACATTAAAGAAACAATTATTTGCTGTAAAAACTAATCAATCACTAGGTATTTCACATGTAACTTGTGATATTTAGATGACAGCATTTGATTAATCTTGTTTGTAATTTCCATAGTACCAGTTATCTGAAAATAAGATAGTTCTTTACTGTACAATTAAAGTTGTTATTTCTTCAAATAAGCTTTATTTGGAAATTTGTGAAAGTAAAAAAATATTTATTATGAATATTTAAGTTATGTTAATGTGTGTATGATTATAAGTCATAATAGATGGAAAAGATAGAGTTAAAATAATTTATTCAAACATTTTATTTCAAGTGTAGAGTTTGATATCCTAAAAAGAAGTGGTTCTAGTTCATCAGTTAAATAAAACATTATATAAGCTTTCTTGTCTGTCTGTTTAGAAAAGTATCTTATGTTCTTCTAAATATAATTTAAATAAACTTTGCATTTAGAGCAAATCACAGACTTTTCTATTAAAATTGATTTTTTTGAAAAAATAACACTTGATTTTCTTTTGAAATAAAAAAAATTAATTAAAAAACATTTTAAACTCACTGTATAACACATAGAAATATGGCTAAACATTGATGTAATTTATATCCTATTACGTGTAAGGGAAAAATGAAATTAAATGGAACATCTTTGGTCAACTGTCTTTGTCTCAGTTAAAATGAACTTGCTAAGAATGTAAAGTGAAGCAGAGACAAGCACATGATTTGAGAGCACGGCTACTGTCAGAGCAATCTGTCCACACACAAAGCCATGTGTTGCCTCAGTGGTGTGGTTTTGGTGGATACGTGTGGTGACTCTGAAGTGGTGTTACTCAGCTCCAAATCAAATCCTTATGTGCAGTCACTACCACTGCAGTGATTGTTTGCCTTTTCCAAACTGTTAACAGTCACTTTTTATATTGCTTATAAAAATGGTAATTTAACATATTTATTCAGCCAGTCAGTCTCAAGGTTGACTGACAAAGATTGCAGAGAATTTATTTACCTTAAGTCCATATTTCCTAACTCAAGATGTGGCCAGAATTTTAAACAAGCTATGTAGCTTGCAAACAGGCATCTTATAATTCCTCGGAGCCTACTTGTGGGGAATATGCCTGAATTCTAAGACGAAATTTCACACTTATAAGTCACTAAGCAGCAATGGGAGAGCTTCCAATATTTTCCCTTTAAAAAGAGTTAGGTTAACCCACAAGACAAGGTGAATATATCTTATCCCCAGGGCAAGCAAAGCGTCGTGGTTGAAAGCACCCACTCTGATCCTGACAGCTGGGGTTCATGTACCACTCTGCCTATGACTGACTGTGTGAACTTGGGGGAGACTTTTCCCTCAGTGCCTCAGTTTCCTACCTACAATGTGGATAAAAATCACCTTCTTGGAGTTTGCTTAAAAATAGCTTATACTTACATAGTGTTTACCACACCTTAGGTTCCAGTCAAAATACTTTATTTGTATTAATTCAGTCTTCACAACAAGCCATTTGAGGCAAGCATGATTTTTTGTTAAGTTTTGTATTCCTACTTTATTTTATTTTATTTATTTTCTAATTTATCAATGTCCAATGTAGGTGATTTTCCTGTCCCTTTACCAGTTCTCCTTTTCTCCCTTTCCTCTTCCCCCGTCCCCACCATCAACATCATATCTGTTCAAAAATAAATAAATAAATATACAAACAAATAAATGTGGGGGGTGGAGGGGAAGAAGACACAACAATCACAACAATTTCTTAAACTTGTTAAGATAAGTGAACAGGAACAAGTGTCCATCCCTTCTGGCAGGGATGGACAGAAAATAAGGGAATGTTTTACCAAGGCAGTCTTCAAGATAATGCTGTGAGGAATTGCTTCCAGGTGAAGAGAGCACCTGGGCTTGAATGCTAGTTTGTCACTTAAAAGCAGTATCATTTGGGAAAGTAACTTACCCACTTTGAATTTCACTTTACTCATCAGTGCAGCGGGAATGAGCGCAACCTGTCAAGATTGTTGCAAGGATTAAATGGATTAACACATATAAAGTACTTGGAACAATATCTGGCACATAGTAACTACTCTATCAATGTTAGGTGTTTTTATTCAGACGAAGAGAATGAAGGTGGAAGTGATTTGAACAGCACTAAGTGGGAAGGAGTAGAGAGAAGTAAGGAGTGAGTTGGGGGTGAAATACTCAATGGTAATCAGAGAAGCAGAGGATATTACATAGTGCCTGAAAGAAGGACAAGACTGAGTGATGGTGGTCAAGGCCTAAATTTTAAAAATTTATTTGATAATGAATCCTAATATTGATTAACAAACCTGTGTGGTTTTTTTTTTTCTTTTCCTTTAACAAAGTATCTCCAGATTTAAGTTCTTAATAAAATTTAGTTTATTCTCCTAATTTTCCTAAAATTATTTTTTAACCATGGTTTATATTTTTATCACCACATACTCATACAACTACGGATATTTCTAGGATGTTTTAAATCTTTTAATATCTTTGAGATCTCTAATACTTGAAAGAATAGGAGAGATTTGAGGCAGTGGTAAGAGTAATGTATATAATAAAATTAAGCAAATTAGTCTCATCTTCACCGGTATAGCCACAGAACAGTACTTTCATCTCATTGTTCTTACTGACATATGAAGATGCTACAAAAATAGAGGTAGTTTGAATAAAATATAAAGTCCTACTTAGCTTCATTACACACATACACTCACATAAACTAATGTCTTCCTATTTAGACATTAATCAAATCAAGCAATAAATCAAATATATTGTATTTTCTATTTTACAAAAGTATTAAAAGTCTAAAAGCTCATGAAAAAAGTGAATGATAATTATTCAGCAAGATAATTTAAAACAAATTATGTGACAAAGAAAATGCTATTGTCAGATAACTATAGATAAAATGTCTCCTGAAGTATTTTATTACAGCCCAAAGAACACCACCTGTTAATTATTTAAGCAATACCTCTCCCAAAATTCTTCTTTAAAGTCAATTATAATCACATAATCAGGAAGTTAAGGATTTTTATTTAGACCATTGCTCCTCAAAATATGGTTTATATACCAGCATTATAAAAATCTCTAGATGCTTGTTAGAAATGCAGAATCAGCATCTGTAGTCTGATTAGATTCACAGATGCTTTTTTTAATGTAAATTTAAGTTTAAGTGCATTGAACTAGAACAATGTTTCCCAATATGTCCTTCACATAAAATTATCTAAGTTCTGTATAAAAATAGTAATGCCAGAGTTTACTAAAGGAGATTTTATATAATTAGTCTTGAGTTGGACACTAGCATCAGTATTTTTAAGTTTCTCAGGTTATTCTACTGATCAGCCACCATTGGAAACCACAGATCCAGAGAAGCAAAATGAATAACTTTTGCGAAACTCAAAAATTTGTTTAAAGATAAGTTAAATCACTTTTCTCTAAGAATTGGTCTTATAATGAGATATTGACCTTTAAATAAAATTGAGAAAGATATATTTTATCATAATCCAGAACACACCTCCTTCTCACCATTAAGGGAACAGGCTGGGATATAGGGGATGCATGTGTGGAACAAGGATTTCAGACCAGGATCACTAAAGCCATGCTTAGTGCATGGATCAAGGTGAATTCTCACAAGTCAATGATCATAGTAGATAGAAATAGAATCTGGAAATATTTAAGCATTTTACAGAAAGAAAACATACAATTACTACAGTCTGGAATAAGAAAAAATTAAAACCAGATACAAGATCCAAAGGAAACAAATACCAAAATATTAAAAATAGGATCTAATCAAACATATTGTAAACCTAGATTTTCTGGTTAATTTCCTTTATCAGTTTATTTTGAGTTTTCCTTTTGTTTGTCTTCCAATTTCTGCATGCATAGAGACCAATTCTATCTGTAATTATCTCAGAATCCACAGATAGAAGCATAGAAGTAATTTCACCAATTTAGAGCAGAGAAAATGGGGATGAGAACACCAAGCAAACTTGGTCCATGTCTTCCCTCATTTTATGAACTTACTGGAGGATGGGTGATCTCTCTTTGGAGGTTGTTAAAGGACACTTATGATGTTCATCGCTGTAACACTAGACATTGGGTACAGATGTCAAGTAATATATAAATGCTGAAAATAAACATTTTAGATAAATACTGCCATTTGGCTACATAGATGTAATTTTATAAATTCCAAAAAGCTTAGGTAATGACTTGCAGATGTGTGGAAGGAGAGACATGGTTTCCCTATTCCTCTTATTATTGATACCTTTACTGAAACCTTACTAAAATTGCATTTAGTTACATATTTCTAAAGTGGCAATTAAAAATAAATAAAAATGAATACAAGTTAAAAATTAATAGAAGTTAAAGAATCCACAGAATTTATGAGTAGAAGTTAAAGAATCCACATCATTTATAAGTGAATTCCTAGTGAAGTAATAGGCAATTAACCTTTCACAGACCTGTCTTAAAAAGGAAATCAGAATTCACATCTTGTTTTGTTTCTATGGCAATAAGAATTTACAATGGAACTCAATGTATTTACGGGGACCACATAAGTGAGACAACAGAGAGACTAAGAGTAGTGAGAAGTTTTCTTTTGTAAATAAAAGACTAAGATATTTAAAAAATTATTTTTTTAAGAAAATGTTAGAAATGCTTCTCAGTCTGTTTTTCCCTAGGATATTGTATAACAGCCCTTTCTGATAATTTCCATTTGTGGTCAAATCTGTCATAGATACAGGTCAATACTATGTCTGGTATAGCCCCAGCTACAAGTCTGGTAAGGTTAGAATTACAACACATCTAAATATGTCTTAAAATTCTGCAATGTCAAAGACTTCTTAGATAACTCATTTTGAATGAGTCACTGAAAAAGATAATTTTTCTGGAAGCTAGTTCAATACTTAGTGGTAAGTTAAACTTAATGTCTCTATAAAATTTAGGAAAATTTTAATTTATCTTTTTCAGCTATTTTAAGGATCACAATATTAGCAGAAATATTTGAAAGTTACTTCTGCAGTGTTTGGAATTCTTAGTAAAATTCCTAAATAGCCATGAGCAATTAGGCTTCCCATCAGATCCCTAATACTATGTGATCACTTTACAGAATACAGAACTTTTAATTTGCAGATCTTTTTTAATTATAAAATTTGTCTATTTGGGGAAATAACTGATCGTGAAAAACAAAATGTATTTTTTCATTTTTTTGCTCTGATTCTCAACAATCAAATCTACAATGTCTCTGTCTCATTTGGGATGAAGATAAAACCCTTTCCACACTGTTTACACATTCTCCCCTTCATTCCTCGGATCCTTTAAAGTTTTTCAGTAAAATTTACTTTTCAACTCACCATGTTTTTTGAGTCTTTCCTAGAGTATATTCGCCAAGACATTTCTCCTTGTAAGTCTCAGCTAAAGCTCACAAGTCAGCTTCTTCCTGCACTGATGACAAACCACAAATGAAATTAGAATGGGGAAATTTTCTTTTAGATTAAAATAGAAGTTTTGCGATCTGTTCATTTGGCTGTACAATTAACCTCTGGGGCTTGTTTGATTATCTTTTGAAGAATAATTTGGATCTTGAATATAAATATTCTCAACCACTAAGGAAAATGCTACAATTGCTGTAAGTTGTATAACACCCCATTTTTCTCATGTGATCCATCCAAATTATTTCAGAACATGGAAGGCTTAGCACCCTCAGTTGTTTAGTAAACTCTGTAACTTGAGTAGGTCTGTAGATGAGAGATTAGATTTGACTAAAAACAAACAAAAAAACAAAAACAAAGATCGATAATGAAAGAAAGAATATAATCAAAGTCCTAGAAAAAACAAAAAGGATGTAACCAATATCATGAACAAAGATCACTTAACTCAAAACCAACTGAGCAACAAATAAGAAGATTATCATGGGAGTTGGTAGAAAAGGAAACAGAGGGAAAATGGATGTGAATGGGAGGGTAGATATTGGAGGGAATAGCAGAAGGAAATCTATGGTTGATGCTCTCCAAAACGAGATATTGGAATTTATTTCTTAGCATGTTTCTTATCATTAATCTGATTACCTATGCATCAAAAATCATATCCTGTCATTTAAATTATAAACCAGTTATTTTAATAATTTTTGAGGTGGTAAGGTAAAAGTTGCCAAAGATTTACTAATTTTTCAAACAGGTTTTTTTTTTTCCTTAAGCTTCAATCATTTCTCCACCCAAAATTCTCATAATATACTGACCACTATGCTGTGTTATTCAAAACACCACTCATTGCTCTGAAGTGAATCGCTTTTATTTTCATATTTTTAATTTGGACATTTTGGAAGTTTTAAAACATGATCCCAAATATTTGACATTCCTTCTGTTCAAGAGCAGAGACAATCTGTTCCTGCTAAGCCCTGTCCAAGCTGCAGATTTATGAGCAAAATAACAGATTATTATTGTTTTAAGTCATCAAGTTTCGGAATGGTTTGCAATAGATAACTGATGGAGATTTTGTTACCTGGAAGAGGGATGATTTCTTAACAAAAACTAACATGTGCTGTTGGTTTAGGGCTGAGCAGCAGGTGAAAGCCAGAAGGGTCTTGAGGAGAGTATTAGTGAAAAAGCCACCGACAAAGCCTTTGTTGAGGGTTTAAAGGAAAGTGAGAAAAATGTTATTGGAAGCTGAAGGAAAAGCATACCATTATGCTATGGTAGAAATGTTGGCAATACTGTCTCCTATAAATGTGGAAAACAGAAAATGAATTTAAGGAACTTAGTGATCTAGAAGAATAATGGAAATTTCACATAGCTTTCTTGCCAGCTATGACAAAATCCAAGAAGGGAGAATGTACAAGGTGAGGGAACACCGTGTTAAGCATTAAGAAGCTAGAACTTGCTAAATTAGAAAATAAAACACTTTCTCCTTCCAAATCTTTTCATCTGACAAAAATTTTCAAAATAATGCTCTGATGCCACAGATCTAATTCTGGGTGAGATTATAAGATTTTTCTTTGAGATCTAGGAAAGAATTGAAGTGGTAGCTCAGAAACACTTTCAAACAGAAAGGCTTTTAAGAATCAAAAGGGCATGTCTTGCAAACTCTGTCTATTTAATTGTGATTAAACAACAGGGCTTTTAAAATTTGTAAGGCTTTTATCTCACAGAAGCTACACAGGGAGTCCAGGATAGAAAATTACCTTAAATCTAATATGCCAGGCACAGAAAGAAAAATACTGTATGTCCGCACTCATAAGTGGCAGCTGAAATAAATAAAGAAAAGAAAAAAAAGATACAACCATCACAATTATAAGTTGAATTTTCAAAAGGAGAGAACAGAACTGAGGTTACCAAAGGTGGGAAAGGGGGAGGGGGAGTTAGCAAGGAATTGGTAAAGGGCCACAAACAATGATTAAATTGTATAATTGAATATACTAATTATCCTGATTTGGGCATCATACATGGTATGCAGGTATTGATATTCAACTCTGTATCACACAGGTACATACAATCAATTATGTTTTAATAAAAAATAAATAAATAAATTCCACAAGTTGCACAATGAAAAAAAAAGACCTGTAGTTGTGACTTTTGTCTAACAGAGAGAACCCTAATTATATAATTATTTTTGTCAAAAGAGCTCCAGCTTAGTCTAAAAAGGAAATAGGCTTTCAGATTCCTAAACTTTTATGAGCAGAAACTTGAGCCCAGAGGATGCAAACAGGAACCACAGAGAATAATTTCTGTAGAGCAGCACTGAGGCCTTATTATCAAAGATCTAAATGTTCAACATGAACCCAGATGGATGTCACAATCATGATGTGCCAGTGACTGCTGTGTGCTTCCTCTTACTCCCTTTTTAACTGAAATGTCTATGGTGATTATCTTATGCCTGTCCTCCTGTTCTATGCCATGTGAGTTGGCTATAAGATGACTTACTTCTTTAGTTCCCTGGTCTCTAGATTAGTAGAACCAAACTGAAAGAGCTGTCCCTGAGGAGCCATCCCAAGGAGTTTCACCTGTGCCTGGACATGATTTAATAGAAAAATCCCAGATTTTGGACCTGAGACCAATTCTATAACAGGATAAGATGTCTCAGGGTTTTGAGAGAGGGTAAGTATATTTAACATGTGGAGAGAATGTAAGTAACTTGTGGTAAGGGGGCACACTGTGGCAGTTTGAAAACATGAGTCCAACGTGCTTTGACATTCTTTCCATTGAGAAGTAGGGTTTATGTTCTTTCCCCTTAAATCCAGGCTCTTTGACAGTTTGACCAAAAGTATATGGCTGAGGTGCTTCTGTGCCAGTTTCTGGGGTCAGATCTTAAAAAATTAGAGCTCTTACTTGTCTCTTGTGACATTGCCCCTAGGACTTGGCCACCATGCTGTGAGAGAAAATTATGACAGCCCATGGACAGGCCCATGTAAGAGAAAAACCAAGCCCTCAGCCACCAACCAGCACCAATTCGCAAGCGTTGTGAGAAAGCCACATTGGAAGCAGATTCTCCAGTCTGTTGTTTCATGTAACTAAATTTTGGAGTGGCTTGTTATGCTGCAATAGAAAACTGATACAAATTTACTCTTTTAGACCAAAGTGAAGTAATTGTTACATCTATAAATTTGTATCCCTATGCCTTTCATAATTCTTAAACTCCAAGTGCTTTCTAAAGATTTTTCTGCTAATTTCCTGTCAGGTCCGCTGCCGGCCGACCCGAACAGACCTAGCCTCATTGCTTTCGGTGGGCGAGCAAATGGCCCAGGATTCCTCTCTCCCTCCTTCCCCTTTGGAAGGAGATGGGGGAAGAGAGCCGTGAAGAGAGGTGAGCACAGCCGCAGGCCCCAAAAACAGCCCGGTTAAAGGACACTCAGACGCAGCGAGGGTTCTGTCGAGCAGTTCTGTTTATTATCACACAAGCACTTGCTTTTAAAGGCAAATGGGGAAGGGAGGTTTTTTTACATACTCCTATCAGCTTAAAGGTCAAGAGCATGCATCCTGTCTCAATGCCTAGCTATTGCAATCACGAGCACGGAAGCACCTATTTGGCCAATAAGGGCTAAGGCAAGGTTTCCGCAGACACTCCCACCCTACTTCCTCCCCAGCGCTGTCTTAGGCTGCCACGTTAATACGCTCTTGTGGGCCCATAATGGCACCGCTTGTAATGTCATTTAAGGTGGCGTTAGTTTTTTTTTTTTTTTTTTGTCTTTTTTGTGACCGGCGCTCAGCCAGTGAATGCACCGAACATGCCCATATAGGATCCGAATCCGCAGCAGAGCGTAGCGCGCTCCCAGCGCCGCACTCTCCCGAGTGCACCACGGCTCAGTCCTTGGTGTTAGTTTTTAAAGCCGGACAATTTCCCTGCTGATTGACATATACCAATATGAATCTATTGCAATGCATTATTTCCACCAGTTCCCTGCAGTAGCTTAGGAGGGGACTCTATTATACGCAAATAGAACAGACCATAATCAAAATTTACACAGAAATGAAGCTTTATAGGGGTAAGTATATTAGGGTTCTCCAGAGAAACAGAACCAATAAGAGATTTTATATACGGTCGTGTGCTGCATAATGATGTTTCAGTCAACAATGAATTGCATGTATGACGGTGTTTGAAGCAATAGACTATACTATATATATCCTAGGTGTGTAGTGGGCTATACTAAATAGGTTTGTGTAAATACACTTTATGATGTTCACATAATGACAAAAATCCCCTAAAGATGCATTTGTCAGAACATATCCCCGTTGTTAAGCTGTGCATGACTATATAACTATATATATATGTATGTATATATATTATAAAACAATGTGTGTGTGTGTATTCATGTGGAATTGACTCACGTGATTATGGAGGCTAGTAAGTGCAGCATCTCCAGAGCCAATGTCCCAGTTGCAGTCTGAAGACCAGAATCAGGAAGAGTTGAAGTCTCTTTTCAAAGGTGCTCAGGCAAGAGAATTCTCGCTTACTTGGGGAAGGGTCAGGCTTTTGTTCTATCAGGCCTTCAATTGATTGGACAGGACCCACACATTGACAGGGAGGTCAATTTCTTCACTCAGTCTATGATTTAAATGTTAATTTCATATAAAAATACCCTCAGAGAAACACCTAGAATAATGTTTGATCACATATTTGTGCACCCTATGACCCAGTCAAGTTGACACATAAAATTAAGCATCACAGTAACTTTATTTCTTTTTTTGTTTTTCTAAAAATGATATATGTTTAAGGTATACAGCATGATATCTCGATATGTATGTACATATACTTAGTAGTTATTGCATTCAAGTAAATTCATATATCTATCATCTCACACAGTGAGGTTTTAGAACACATACATATTTCATGAAATATACTAAGGATAGAGTGCACACACACACACACACACACACACACACCACCCACATACACAGTCATTCTTTGGATTCTGTCATTATACATCTACTATCACTTTTTCCACCTCTACCCTTGAAAAATTAATTTCATTTTTTCACACCCTCGGAGAAATATCACTGTTTAAATTAATTTCTATTTATGACTTTCTTTTCCATCTATCCTTGAAAGCATCACATCATTATAGGTTTGCATTACTTGCTCCCTCCCACTGGAAGTCTTTAATTAGATGTCACACTGCTTTGTAATTATACATGCAAAGCGTAATTTAGACTTGCAACTGGTCCAAATGAAAACACTATAGATTAATGGCACATTTCCAGCTACCTATAAGTTTTTGAGGCAAAAATTATTTCAAAAACATATTTCCAATTGTCCAAATCTCTTATATAGATTCTTATACAAATTTTACAATGTAGCAATTGCCAATGGTTAAAAACAGCTGTTGATAACCAATTGATATTTTCAAAGATATTGGGATTCTTTTGAACATTATATTATATTTTGTTATAGGCATTTATCATAACTAAGTGTCATTTAAAGGGCAAGAAGGCAAGTGTCCCAGATAATTTCAACACAATTCAGGCAGAATTACAGTTAATTATTACATCTTGCTTCAAGATTCAGAAAGATTGCTTCCTTATTTCAGAACTGGAAAGTATACTACCATTTTCAAGTAAGTGCAGAAATTATAGAATGGCATAAAAAATATATATCCTCTATTAACTTTGTTCTCATTTTAGAGATTTGAATTCCAGTCCAGAGTCAGTTAAGTTATCATAGAAACTCTTACATATACTATTTGCTTTCACTGGTTTATGACTATTACATTTTATAATATTTAGAAGTTAATAGAGAACTGGGTCTATTTCCTGGATCTGCTACTTACTGTGTGACCCTGCACAAATTATTTGCCTCCTAAAGGGTCAGTTTTCTCAGCTTTAAAATAGTGATAACTATAGTTTTTACCTGATGAAATTATAATAAGGATTAAATGAGGGAGATATCTGAAATATTTAACAAGGTGTCTAGGACCTAATAAATTTTCAATAAGTGCTATCTATAATTATTTTCAATACAATTTATTTAGTAATATTTGTGAAATAAAATTAGAAAATATGAAGTCACTTAGAGAGATTTTGGGTTCCTGTAATCATATGACTACAATATGTGTTGATATTTCCATGTAAAAATAGAGATAAATCCAAGTGTCCTAAAGTTATCTTATACATCTCCTCCTTGTGAGATATAACCACATTTATTTTAGTTTTTATAGTTTTTATGCAGTTTCTGGCATTTCCTATTAGACAACCTGGGACCTTCTTTTCCTCTTTTGTTTCTACACTTGTTCTCTTTCATTCATATTCAGGCATCTCTGTTAGGTGGATAACTATTCATATGCACTGGACACAAAGCATTCTTTATCATTAAGTGCCACTTTGCAAATAAGTTCATTACAAAGGCTACTCAATAAAATAAAGCAGCTTGTTCTGAAACAGTTATTAACATCTTCCTCTAAACTAGACAATTTAAATAATAAATGGGATATGTATTTTTTCCTTATAGGATACGCTTGTTGCAATTTAATCACTCCCATCAAAAATGAAGTTAAAATGAAAGTAGATGACAGTCATTATTATTAACTTGCACACATACTGCACATGTGTGTCCACACACACACACACACACACACACACACACACACAACAGTTTTCTAAGACCCTCGTCAAACCACGTATTGTCAGATTTGACTTCTCAGACACTTGGGCAGTCTGAATACATCAGCAAAGTGTCTTCCATGGAAATATCTTATGTAGGTTTGAATTGGGAATTAGAAAATAACCAACTTTATTCAGTCATTTGATTTGCGATTATTATAGAGTTTTTACATATTATAAAGCCTGGTAACTTTTTAAAAAATAATATGGAGAAAGAATCTTTAATTATTTTCCTTTAGGCACCAGAAGGCAAGAAATATTTGCTGAAATATGTGGAAATCACACACAATACATAATTTTTCCCTGAACTAAACTGATGAAATGAGATTTTTATTAAAGATTCAGAAAAGAAAAATAACCATATTTTTGCTAAAGTAATTCTCCATCTCTGTGGTTAGACTATCATTTCAAAGAAAGGTCTTGACTTCTCAATTCAGATCTATCTTTGTTAAATGGAAAACAATACGACCTCTGTCAGCCTGGCCCAGGTTCAACCGGGTCTGTCCCCTTCATCAGGAGCATCGTCTTTCTCCCATGTTAGTCCACTAGACAAGTTCCTATGAAAATTGGGGGTGGGAGAGGACACCCATCAAGCGTTGCTTAGAGATCCTTCTGTATTGCTGCTTAACACATGCTGGAATTATAGCAAATAGAAATGGAGAGAAAGGCCCTACTTTTAGTTTCCATGACTACTCATTTTTTGAGCAATTAAGAGGAAGTACAGTAATAAGGTGTTCTGGATCTTGTTCTATAATTCAAGTTAGCTTTGCCTGTATGTTCTGTTTAGTTAAATAGTGGGTTGATAAAAATAGCATGTGCCAGCATGCTAAAATAATAGTAATAATGTAATCTCTGAACAAGCAATAAGAATCAGGCTAGTAGCTCTGACTATTCTGCAAATAGGTTAGCATCACTATATATAAATTGAAAGTGAAAAGGTTGTCCAGAAATAAATGTGCACTGTTTGAGGGTAATTGTGAAATAACTATGCAAGATACATATTATTTTACTTTTATCCCTTACAATCCTGGCCCCTGAAAGAGCAGACTTATGCATTTCTTGAGATACTTTAATGAGACATGATAATGATTTTTCTCATTAATAGCTCTTTCAGTGCTCATAACAGCTCTTAAAAAAAATTTTGTTTTTCAGAGGAAAAAGGAAATGTTCATGATTTATGAATATGCATTAAGATAAATGGGACAAAAAAATGAAAATTTGAGATGAGAACACAAGTTACTGATACAGCCTCCCAACCCATCAGCTACTTCACTATCCCCACTCCCATACTACTATAGAAAGTTTATCAATTATTAAACAGTTTCCCACCAATATTATCAACTCAGTTTGTAAAACCTCTTTCCCTCTAGAGATAATGCATCCAACAATAATAAGTGGCAATAGGGCTAGTCTCAACTATTAAAAACTCACATATTATAGGATGGCTGTTATATTAGTTCATTTCTGTTCATTATAACTGGGTAATTTAGAAAGAAAACACAATTTACTGGTTACAGTTTCTAAGGCTGCAAAGTCCAGGGAACACATCTGGTGAAGGCCTTGGTGTTGGTGACAGTGACACAGGGTATCACATTGTGAAAAGGTGGAGCAGAGAGAGCAAGAAAGACAGACTCTCTTCTTTCAAAGTCCTCAGAACCATGCCCCTGGTCACCATTTTTAATCCATTCACTACTGCATAGTCCTATGATCCAATCATCTCTTCAAGGCCCCACCTTTCAATTACCATAATAGGATTTCCCACCCTCTTAACAGTCACAGTGGGGGCCAAGTTTCTGATACATAAAACTTGGGGAACACAATTCAAATTTCAGTGAGTTTTGGGGGGACATAATTCAATTCAATACATTCCACACCTGGCCCCCCAAAACTCATGTCTTTTCACATGCAAATACATTCATTTCATCCCCAAAGTCTTACCTTGTTTCAACTCAAAAGTTCAAAGTTCAAAGTCCCATCTGTGAAATCAATACAAGTTATCTACTTCCAAGATACAATGGTGGGACAAACATAGGGTATATATTCCCATTCCAAAAGGGATAAATAGGCCAAAAGAAAGGTGTAACAGGTCCCAAGCAAGTTCAAAAACCCAGCAGGGCAGGTGTTAAACCTCAAAACTGGTGAATCACATGCTTTGAGCTCCATGTTCAATGTCCTCTGCATGCTGGTGTGAGAATTGGGCCCCCAAGTTCTAAGGCAGCTCCACTTCTATGACTTGCCTGGGTCTCAGGCCACACTTCGGCTCTCCAAGGCTGATGTTCCATGCTGGTAGTTCCACAGGTTTGGGGTCTCCATGGCAGTCCCCCTCTCATAGCTCTGCTAGACATGGCACTGATGAGGTTTCTCTGCTGCAACTCTGAGCCCATGTTTCCACTTGGCATTGCTCAAGTGAAGGCTGTCTGCAGTGACTCAGCCCCTGTGACAGATCTCTTCCTGGGCCCCCAGGCTTTTCCATATATCCTTTGAAATCTGGCATTCTGCCAATCTAAAGACAACACCACATGGACGCTGTCAAGGCTTCCAGCTTGTATCATCCAAAGCTGCAGGTCCAGCCACACCTGGGATCAATTGAGCCATGGCTAGAAGCAGCCAAAGCAGCTGGGGTGCTGATGCTGGAAGCAGCTTCCTGAGGTGGCCCTGGGCACCAAGCCCAGGAAGGGTGCCTCAGGCCTGTTCCACAAGATCATTTTGTCTCCCACGGGCTTTGATCCAAAAATGGAAAGGTTGGCCTCAGAGGCTTTTGCAATGCTTTCAGGGCCTTTTCTCCCTTCCCTTGGTAATCCCTTTCTTTTGTACTAATTTTCTTGGCACCATTGCTTTCTTCTTCTGGAAATGCTCTCTGCTTCTTTACCACATGGCCAGGCTGCAAATGGTCCAAATCTTTATGTTCTACTTCCCTTTTAAACTCTGGTTTTATTTCATGCCTTTGCTGGCATAACTCAGCGTAGGTTGTTAGAAGTAACTGTGCAGCTTCCTGAATGTTTTGCTGCTTAGACATTTCTTCCACCAAATACTCTCCTTCACAACTCCCAAGTTTCAGCTTCCACAAAGTACTAGGCCATGGACACAATGCAGCCAAGTTCCTTGCCAGTTCATAGCAAGGTTGATCTTTGCCCCAGTTTCTGAAAAACTTCATATTTCTATCTGAGACTTCCTTAGAATGGTCTTTACTGTTCATATTTTTGTAGGCATTCTGGTCACTACCATCTAAGCAGTCTGTGAAACATTCAAAACTTTCCCTGGTTTTCTTGTCCTGTAAACTTTCACCAGCATCTAGACTATTCATAGCTTGTTCCCCCATATTCATCCAGCCTCTCCTCAACACCCAATTTCAAAGCCGCTTCCACATTTTCCAGTGTTTGCTATAAGCAACACCCCACTCCTCTGGTATCAATTTTCTGTGTTATGGTTCTCCAGAGAGATAAAACCAATAGGATATGTCATAAATATATGAGAGGGGATTTATTAGAGGAATTAGCTCATGCAATTGTGAAGAAAAGTCCCATGATAGGCCGTCTGCAAACTGGATGCCAGTAGCATGGCTCAGTCCAAGTCTGAAGGCCTCAAAGCCAGGGAAGCCAATGATGTCCTTTACGTAAGTCCTGGAACCCAAAAACTAAAGAGTCTTGTGCTCTGATGTCCACAGACAGGAGAGAAGAGTGTATTGCAGCTCCAGCAGGTAGAGAGATTTGCCTTTTTCCTCTGTCTTTTGTTCTCTCCAGGCCCCCAGCAATTGAATGGTTCCCACCCACATTGAGGGCTGGTTTATTCTACCCAGTCTACTCAGGCTGTCATACTTATCTCTGCTGGAAACACCCTCATGGACACACCAAAAAGATAGTTTACCAGGTTTCTAGGCATTCCTTAATCTAATCAAGTTGACACCTAGAATTAACCTTCACAGCTGTAGAAATAAATAAGGAAATTTTGTCATTATAATGAGATCTTGCTGGTATTTCAAGTAACCAGACCTCTTAAATGATATGCAAGATAGCCTAGTATACAGAGAATTCTGAATCACAAAAAGTCAATTATTTAATTCATACAACATAAAAAACACAATTTCCTGTTTAGAACACACTATAGGCCATGCATTATACTTAATTCTTCACAAAGAATGTTACTAATTTCTAACTACAATCACTTTTATCATAATTCCCCTTTTGTAGAAAATACAGATAGAAAACTAAGTAATACCTGGAAAACAGTTCAGAAGCAGAATGAGAAACTTGAGAAAGACATAGAATCAGTTATAAAAAAATAGAAATTCTAGAAATGAAGATTACCTTATCTGCATTGAAAAACACAACAGAATGTTTCGACAGCAGACTTAATCAAACAGAGGAAGTAATCAGTGAGCTCAAAGAGAACATATGAACTCATCCAATCAGAGGGGCAAAAAGAAAAGAGAATAAGAGGAAATGAAACAGAAATACAGCAAATAGGAGACTCTCTCAGCAAAATGACCTCGCATAATTGGGATACCTGAAGGAGAAGAAAAAAGGAAAAGGAAGAGACTTAGAAATCATATTTAAAGAAATCATGGCTGAAAAGTTCCCAAGTATGGGAAAAGATAACAGCAACCCAGATACAAGAAGCTCAGCAGTCACCAATCAAATTCAATCCAAAGAGAAAGACCCCAAAACACATCATAATCAAATCTTTAAAAACCAAAGACTAAAAAAGAATACTAAAAGCAGTAAGAGAAAAGAAACACGTAACACTCAACAGAGCCCCAATGCATCTCTCAGCAGACTTCTCAGTAGAAGCTCTACTGGCCAGAAGAGAACAGGGTGATATGTGCAAAGTGCTGAAGGAAAAAACTGTCAGCTAAGAATTCAAATATGAAGGAGAAATAAAGTCTTTTCCACAAAAACAAAAGCTGAGGGAAATCACTAACACTAGACCTGCCTTACGAGAAATGATAAAGGGAGTTCTTCCATCTGAAAGAAGACAATGCTAAAGAGTAGGAAGAAAACATTTGAAGGTACATAACTCATTAGTAAAGTAAATACACAGACCACCTCAGAATCCTCCAAAGTTGTAAAAGCGATGAATAAACTACTTATATCCTTAGTGTGAAAGCTAAAGGATAAACCAAAGATGACAATATCATATATGACAATCATATAAGAGATAGACAATATTAAAAAATGTAACTTGGAACAACAAAATGTTAAAAAGTTGGTGGAGAGGATGATGCCAAAACCTAGAGTTGGTTTTGGCTTTCTCTTTTTTCTTAGATATCAAAGTTAAGTTGTTATTACTCTAAAATAATTTGTTATAATTATAACATGTTTTCTGTAAGCCTCATGGTAACTATAACACAAAAACCATATAAGAGACATACTAAAACTAAATAACAAAAAGTCAAAAAATTCTGCCACAGAAAACCAATCCAATCACAAACAAAGACAATACAACCAGAAAAAAGAAAAAAAAAAATCTACAAAACAAACAGAAAAAAATAACAAAATGACAGTAACAAATCCCTATATATCAATAATAGTCTTACATGTAAACAGATTAGATGCAACAATTAAAAGACACATAGAGGATGAGTGGATTATAAAATGAGAACCAACCATATGTTGCCTATGAGAAACTCACTTCACTTATAAAGACACACTGGCTGAAAGTGAACAGATTAAAAAAATATGTTTCATGCAAATGGAAACCAAAAAAGAGCAGGAGTAGCTTTACTTATATCAGATAGAATAGACTTCAAGCCAAGGAAAGTAAAAAATGATAAGGAAGGTCATTATATAATGATACAGGGACCAATTCAACAAGAGAATATAACAGTTCTAAATATATACACCCCAACTCTGGAACACCCAATTATATAACACAATAGTAGTTGGGGACTTTTCAGCAAATGACGGGTTGTCCAGACAGAAAATTAACCAGAAAACATCAGAATTAAGCACTACTATAGGCTGACATGACCTAATGGATAATTACAGAACATTTCATCCAACAATTGCAGAATACATATTCATCTAAGCAGCACATGAAAATTTTCTAGAATAGACCATATGTTAGGACACAAAATAAGTCTCAGTAAATTTTTAAAAAACTGAAATCATATGAACTACCATGTTTGACCACAATGGAATAAAACTAGAAATCAGCAACAAAAGGGACACTAGAAACTGTATGAATACATGGAAATTAAACAATATGCTCCTAGACAATAAATGGATCAAAAGATCAATGAAAAAGAAAGTTAAAAGATGAAAATGAAAGCACAACATACCAGAACCTACAGCAAAAGCAGTTTTAAGAGGGAGGTTTATAGCAATAAACACCTACATCAAAAAAGAGAAAAGACTTCAAATAAATAACCTAATGTTACACCTTAAGGAGCTAGAAAAACAAGAACAAACGAAACCCAAAATCAGTGGCAGGAGAGAAATGACAAAGATCAGAGCAGAAATAAATGAATTAGTGATTTAAAAAACAATACAAAAGATCAATGAAACAAAGAGCAGGTGTTTTGAAAAGTTAAACAAAATAGATAAACCTTTAGCTAGACGAATGATGAAAAAAAAGAGAGAAGACCCAAATAAATAACATTAGAAATGAAAAAGGAGATATTACAACTGATACCACAGAAATACAAAGGCTCATAAAAGACTACTATGAACAACTATATGCAAACAAACTGGAAAACCTAGAATAAATGGATAAATTCCTAGACACACACAACATCCCAAAGTTGAATTATGAAGAAATAGAAAACCTAAACAGATCAATAATGAGTAATGAGATTGAAGCAATAATAAAAATCTTCCAACAAAGAAAATCCCAGGACCAGATGACTTCACTGCCAAATTCTACCAAACATTTAAAGAAAAACTAATGTCAGTTCTCCTCAAACTCTTCCAAAAATTTGAAGAGGAGGGAATACTTCCAAACTCATTCTAAGAGGCCAGCATTGCTCTCATACCAAAATTGAGAGAAGATACAGCAACAAAAAAACTTCAGATCTTAATTTCTAGTGAACACAGATGCAAAGATCCTCAACAAAATACTGACAAACAGAATCCAACAACACATTAAAAAGATCATACACTGATGAAACTGAATTCATCCCAGGGATGCAAGGATGGCTCAACATATGCAAATCTATAAATGTTATACACCACATCAACAGAATGAAGGGGAAAAAACATGATCATTTTAGTAGACCCAGAAAAAGCATTTGATAAAATCCAATATCCATTCATAATAAAAACACTCAATAAATTAGATATAGAAGGAGGGTACCTAAACACAATAAAGGCCATGTACAACAAATTGACAGCTAATATTATACTGAATGGACAAAAATCGGAGGCTTTTTGTCTCCGACAAAAAGAAAAAAAGAAAAAAAGGTGGTTCTCATAGACATGGAGAGTAGAATGCTGGTTACCAGAGGCCAGGAAGGGAGGGGGACCAGGAGGAGGAGAAGTGGTAGACTAATGTGTTCAAAACTATGATATCTATGCTGTGAATAATTGTGCACTATATGCATATATAGAAACAACACTCTGTACCCCACAAATAGGTACAAGTAAATGTTAAAATATATATTTTTTTAATTTAAAAGAAAGTTAAAAAACAGATAATTAAAAGTAAGTGAGGTTCATGGGTAGGCCCTAATCCAAAATGACTGATGTCAATATAAGAAAAGAGAGAGGTACTAGGAATGAGTACACACAGAGAAAAAGCCATGTGAGGACATAGTGAGAAGTCAGATATCTGCAAGCTAGGGAAAGAGACCTCAAGAGAAACAAGACCTGATAACACCTTGATCTCAGACTTCAAGTTTCCAGAACTGTAAAAGGATTAATTCCTATTGTTTAAGCTGCTCAATCTGTGGTACTTTGTTAGGTCAGCCCTGGAAAACTAATACACCTCATAATATTTGTTTCATGGCTGACGTTAAAAACATGCCCCATCACATCTCTATTTATTCGTGCATTTATTTATCCATTCATTCATGTGTTCAACATTGACTCAATGATTAGTCTATGGCATACCTGGAGGTAAAGATGGATGTGTGTGTATTCACATATAAATTTCCTTCTAGGAACTTAGTTCAGTAGAAAAGACGTTTCAGTACAACTGTAATCACTGTTCAATAAGAAAACAACTTCAAAAAGATTAGAAAAGTTATGACTGAAAAATTGAAGATATCTGTGACTTTTAGTCTTTTTCTAAGCAAAAACCTGGAAATATTGAGTTCCTAATTCCTAATAGTAGTGAAAAAGATAAGAATACTAGTAATAAAATAAATGTAATCTACATTTATTATGTGATATTCTATGTATCACCACACACTGTTCACTTTCATTACCTCATTTAATTCTCACAAAATATTTGTATTGTAGAAACTTATGTATGTACATTTTAAAGATAAGAAAATTTCGACTTACAGAAATACATTGTCCAAAAGCACACATTAATGATAACACTATTTCTATTTATATTGTTTTGTTGTTTTAGATTTGAATTTTAAGCCAAATGAATATGTTTCCTTTAAAAAATTATCTCAGATTAGTTTTAGTTTTGTTTGTTTGTAAAAGTACATAATATTAAATTTACCATCTACATCATTTTTTAAATGTTTATTTGTTTTTATTTTTATTTTTTATTGTAACATAGTTGGTTGTACATATCTGTGGCATAGAGTTGAATATCAAAAACTGTGTGCAAAGAGTGATGCTCAAATCAGGATAATTAGTACATTCAACATTATACAATTGGTTTTTTTGTGGCCCTTTACCAATTCCTCCCTTTTAAGGGTAGAGTTCAGTAGAGTTAGGTATATTCACATTGTTGTCCAACAGATCACTAGAACTTTTCCATTTTGCAACACTGAATGGTCCACCCACTAAACACAAATTCTCCCTCCCTCTCCTTTTACCTCCCTCCCTCTCCTTTTACCTCTTGGCAACCACCTTGCTATTTTCTGTTTCTAAAATTTTGACTACATTAGATATTTTCTATGAGTAGAAACACTCAATATTTGTCCTCTCATGACTGGCTTATTTCACTTTTGCATAACATCCTCGAGGTTCATTCATGTTGCCTCATCTGACAGGATTTCCTTGTTTTTAAGGATGAAAAATATTTTATTATATTCGTATACCACAATTTCTTTCTCCGTTCATTTGTTGACAAATGTTTCTGTTGCTTCCACTTCTTGGCTATTGTGAATGATGCTGTGATGTACATGGATAAGCAAATATCTCTTCAAGATTCTATGTTGAATTCTTTTAGATCCATTCACAGAGGTGGGATTGCTAGATCATATGGTCATTTGATTTTTAATTTTTTGAGGAAACTTCTTACCATTTTCCATAATGGCTGCACCGTTTTGAATTATCACCAACAGGGAATAAGGCTCCAACTTCTCCAAACATTTCCCAACAATTTTGATTTTCTGTTCTCTTTTTAGTACCATCCTGATGGATGTGAGGTGGCATCTCATATGGTTTTGACTTGATTTTTAAAAATTTTCCTAATGATTAGTGAGGTTGAGCATCTTTTGACATGCTTATTGGGCATTTGTGTATCTTCTTCAGAGAAATGTCTATTCACATTCTTTGCTTATTTTTTAATTAGGTTATTTGTTTTTTTGTTGATGAGTTGTAGAAGTCCTTATATATTCTAGGTATGAGACCTTTGTTAGATATATGATTAGCAGTTATTTTCCCCCATTCTGTGGGCTGTCTTTTTACTATATTAATTGATTGCTTTTATGCACATAAGTTGTTAAGTTTGATAAAGTCCCATTTGTCTATTTTTTATATTGTTGCCTGTACTTTTGATGTCATTATAAAACAAATAAAAATAAAAATTTTGCCAAATTCAATGTCCTAAAGCTTTTGCCCTATGTTTACTTCTAGTAATTTTATAGCTGTAGGTATTATGTTTAGGTCTTTAATCCATTTTGAATTAATTTTTGTATATGGTAAAAGGTAAGGGTCCAATGTTATTCTTTTGCATATGGATATCTAGTTTTCCCAACACCATTTTTGAAGAGATATTCTTCCTCTTGGATAGTATAGACACTCTTGCCCAAAATCATTTGGCCATATATGCAAAAGTTTAGTTTTGTGCTTTCTATATTTGTCTATTGGTTTATGTATCTATCCAATTCCACACCATTTTAATTACTGTTGCTTTGTAGTATGTTTTAAAATCAGGAGGTGTGAGGCCTCCAACTTTGTTTTTCTTTTTCCGGATTGTTTTGGCTATCTAAGTTCCCTTGAGATTTTATATGAATTTTAAGGTTTTTTTTTTTTTTTTTCTATTTTTCCAAAAAATGCCATTGGGATTTTGATGGGGATTGCATTGAATCTGTAGATTGCTGTGGTTAGTATGGACATTTTAACAACATTAAGTAGGGACATTTTAACAACATTAAGTCTTACCCCAAATAGCCAAACAATCCTGAGCAAAAAAAAACAAGCCAGAGGCATTATGCTATCTGACTTCAGATTATACTACAATGCCATTTAGCATAGTACTGGCATAAAAACAGGCACATGAAACAATGGAACAGAATAGAGAACCCAGAAATTAATCCATATACTTACAGTCAACTAATCCTTGACAAAGGTGTCAAAAACATACACTGGGAAAAGGACATCCACTTAAATAAATGGTGCTGGGAAAACTGGATATCCATGTGTAGAAGAATGAAACTAGACCCTTGCTTCTCTCCATGTATCAAAATCAGCACAAAATGGATCAAAGACTTAAATATATGACCAGAAACTATAAAACATGAAACAAACAAAGGGGAAATACTTCAGGATGTAGGATAGGGCAAAGACTTTATGAATAAGATCTCAAAAGCACAGGCAACAAAAGAAAAAAATAAACAAATGGGATTATATCAAACTAAAAAGCTTTTGCAGGTGGAATCTGGATCAAGATGGCAGAATAGACAGTCCCCAGCATCACCCTCTCTCACCACAATCAACCAATTAATAACTATTAAAAAACAATGACCAACAAGCAGGGAGTGCTAGAGCTCAGGGGAAGAGGAGGAGAGACCTATGGAGTTCATGAAAGTAGGAGAAGCCACGATGAAATAAAGAAAGGACTGCTCTGACTGTTTCAAGCCCTGACCACTTCAAGCCTGGGCTTGGTGAGCACACAGAGTAAGAGCTGGCAAAAGCCACACTGTGCCCCTCATATGAAGTTGCTTGGAGGCTGCAGGGGAGAAGAGGGCCTTAGTGATCCCCAGGCCAGCAAGACCACTAGCAGAGTTCCTGTGGATCCATATAGGAGCAAGGGGCCATGGACAACTGAAAAAAGAGCCAGTCAGAGTCTGGTGAGTCATCTCAAGGGACCAGCACATGGCCCATCCCATGGGAAATGTTTGGGGCATAGGGGGAGACAGGCCCACCAGAGGAACACTGGGGCACAGCATGGACAGCCAATCTGCCCTCCAATCAGCACAGGACCACTCAGTGGAGACTGGTCAGAAGTATAGAAATGCGGGGGTGCAGTTTGCTGAAAAGACTCAGGCTCAGAGCAGAGATTCCACACAACCCAAGTGTACCTGACCTTACAAGACCCAGAAATGCTTACCAGGTCAATGATTAAAACCTGAACTGCACAAAAAGCCTTCCCCAAAGAATTAGCAGCAAAGCAGCAAATTAGCTCAACCACAGGGCTCAAGTGTTGGTTACCACAGGATGTTCCCCCATTTTAGAAGTAATCAAAGGTCAACAAATTAGTTCCAGTGCAGAGTTTGAGTGGTGCAAATAGCAAATAATCCGACACAGTACTGAAAGAAAAAACCAAAAAATCCACAAATCAGAGACAATGTTCTGATATTAACCAGTAAAGGTCTAACACCACCAAAGAATACCTATAAAACCTAGAAGTACCCAAAACCCCCGGGGCTCCCAAGCCGGGGTTGGGGGAGGGCTGAGGATCTCAGCCATGCCCCCCCACCACCATCAGCATCCAGACCAGCAATGACCATCAGGCAACTGCTGGAAGCTCCTGAGCCAGGGCTGTGGGTAGGCCGAGGGCCTCAGCCACACGCCACCCATATCTACGTCTAGCCCAGCAGTGACCATCAGGCCCCCACCAGAAGCACCCTGAGCTCCTTAGCCACGGTGGTGGGGGGCTGAGGGCCTCAACCATGCCTTCCCAACATCCACATCTAGCCCAGTGATAACCACCAAGCTACCACCAAAAGTGCCCCAGACTCCTAGGATGGGGGGATGAGGTCCTCAGACATACCCCTCCAAAGTCAGCATCCAGCCCAGCCACAACCAAGACACTGTCAAAAGTGTCTCCTCTTCTGTAATGAGGGATGTGCCACAGGCCTTGACCACGTCCCTCATTTCTCCCTCTACCCCCAACTGCTCTGCAACAACATCTTAGAATGTAAAATGATAATAATAATGAATAAATAAATTTTAAAAGGGGTCCTTATGAAAACATAAAGGTCAAAAAATAAAAATTAAAAAATTATAAGCTTTTGCACAGCAAAAGAACTAATCAACAGAGTGAAAAAACAACCTACAGAATAAGAGAAAATATTTGCAAACTCTGCCTCTGACAAAGGATTAATATCCAGAATATCCAAGTAAGTCAAACAACTTAATAGTACAAAAAGAAATAATCCTAATAACAAATGTACAAAGGAGTCGAACAAATATTTCTTAAAAGAAGACATACAAATGACCAACAGGTACATGAAAAAATGCTCAACATGGCAAACCATCAGGGAAATGCAAATCAAAACCACTTTGAGATATCATTTCATCCTAGTTAGACTGGCTATTATCAAAAAGAGAACAGCAAATGCTAGTGAGGATGTGGAGAAAGAGGGACCCTTATACACAGTCGTTGGGGCTGTAAACTAGTACAGACATTATGAAAACCAGTATGGAAGTTTCTTAAACAGCTACAGATAGAACTACTGTACATTCCAGCAATCCCACCATTAGGTTATTGGAATGGGAATCATCATGTTGAAGGGATACCTACACCCCCATATTTATTTCAGTTCTATTTACAGTAGCCAAGATACGGAACCAACCTAAATGCCCATCGACATGTGACTGGATAAGGAAAATGTTGCATATATATACTCAATGGAATACTAGTCAGTCATAGAAAAGAATGAAATTCTGGAATTCTGCCAAACTCAGCAGGGATGAGCTTAGAGAAAATTATGTTAAGTGAAATAAGCCAGGCACGGAAAGAGAAATGCCACATGTCCTCATTCGTAAGTTGGAGCTAGAAAATAAGAAAGACAGACAGAAAGAAGGAAGGAAAAAAAGAAAGAAAGAGAAAAAACAATCATAATAATATATTGAACTTTCAGAAGGAGAGAACAGAACTGTGGTTACTAGAGAAGCAGGAAAGGGGGAGAGCTGGGGGGTAGGGAAAATTGGTTGAAGGACACAAAATATGTAGTTAGGGAAAATAAGTTCTATTGATTTACAGTTGAACTGGGCAGGTATAATTAACATTAATTTCCTGTATGTAATCAAATGGCTAGAAGAGAAGAGATCAAATGTCCTCAACACAAGGAAATGATTACATTTCACAATGATGAATATGCTAAGTTATCCTAGTTTGATCATCACATATTGTATGCAGGTATTGATATTCAACTCTGTACCCTACAAATGTGCATAGTCAATTATAAGTCAATAAAAAAGTACGCAAATAAAAATAACGTTAGCCATGAAGTTAACACACACATATGCCTGTTATTTAGTTTAAGAGATTAAGATGTATTCTACATTATATTTTTAAATTATATTTTTGGCTTTTTTGTAGAAATATAAAGAATGTATGATCAAAGTCTTTGAATGATTTCTGACAGCTATCAAACTATGTTTTTCTTCTTTGAATTACTGAAACTGAGTATTATTATCTCATTATCAAACCAATATTACATTGTGAAAAGAAAGAAAAGCAATATTAAGTCTTTCAACCCACGAGCATAGAATGTCTTTTCATTTATTTGTATCTTTTGTTATTTCTTTTAGCATTGTTATATAGTTTTTAGTGTATGTCTTTAACCTCCTTGATTTTCTTCTTAAATATTTTATTTTATTTTTATTTTATTTTATTTTATTTATGCTATGGTAAATGGAATTGCTTTCTCAATTTTCTTTTTGAATTGGTCATTGTTCATCTAGAGATATTACTGATTTGGGAATGTTGATTATCCTGCATCTTTGCTGAAATTGTTTATTAGTTCTAACAGGTGTGTGTGTGTGTGTGTGATCATTAGGATTTTCTACATATCAGATTATGTCATCTGAGAACAGAGATAGTTTTACTACTTCTTCTCCAATTTAAATACCTGTTATTTCTTTTTCTTGTCTAACTCCTCTGGCTAAAACTTCCAATACGATGTTGAATAGAAGTGGCAAGAGTGTCATCCTTGTTTCTGATCTTACAGAAAAAGGTGTTAGTCTTTCAGTATTGAGTAGGATGTTATCTGTGGGTACTCCATAAATGGCTTTTATTATGTTGAGGTAGTTTTCTTCTATTCTTAGTTTGATTACGGCTTTTATCATAAAAGGGTGTTGAATTTTTTCCAGTTTTTTCTGCATTGATTGAGATGATCATGTGGGTTTTGTCTTTCCTATTGTTAATGTGGTATATTACAATGATTGATTGTCCTACATTGAACTACCCTTGCATTCCACTTGGTCATCGAGACCAAGTTTTAGCTTTTAAACTTAGCTTTACTTTTTAGTTTTCAATTTATAGCTATCAAACCTGTGCATCTGTATAAAAATTACTTATTTCCAATAGAAATAATTGTTTTTACCCTAACAAGGTTTTCTTTACATTTATGCAATATGAATTTCTATCCCCTGACTTGACAGTAATACAAATTTAAAAAGCTTTTGGAAAATTAGCAAATGCATTGTTATCTGTTAAGGGCTAAGGCGTACAGAAAGAGCAAGTAAAAAGTATGAAAAACATGAAAGTCAGAAAGTAGACAGTGAAGATGATGGTGGTTATATTAGTTTGCTAGAGTTTCTGTAACAAAGTGCCACAAACTGAGTGGCTTAAAGTAAAAGAAATGTATTGCCTTACAATTATGAAAGCTAAAGTCCAAAATGAAGATATTGGCAGAGCCATGATCACTTGGAGACTTTGGATAGAATAATTCTTTGCCTCTTCTAGCTTCTTGTGAGTTCCTTGGCTAACAGATGCATCACTCCAGTCACACGGCCGTCTTCTCCTTGTGTGTATTCACACTGTCTTCCTTCTATGTGTGTCTGCCTCTGTGTTCAAATTTCCCCTTTTCATAAGGACACTAGTCATATTCAATTAAAGGTCACCCTAATGACCTCATCTTAACTTGATTAAATCTGAAAAGACACTATTTTAAAATAAGATCACATTCTGATGTACTGGGGTTTAGAATTTTCAACACATCTTTCTGGGGGATACAATTCAACCCATAACAGTGGTAAGTATGCCTTTAGAGTGCTCTACCATGTCTGGATCTTAATATTCTTTTTTCCTTCAGCAAAATCATGAAGTGAAGGGGACTCATTTTTAGATAACACCAAGTTTTTCTTTTCTGCTCATGTTTGTTGATGAATCTGATCCTCTTCTCTCTTCTCCATCACATCAGGTACCCAGAGGCCAATGTCCATATATACGCATATCTTCCCTTCTCTTATCATCCTCTTGTTATAATCAAACTGTTCTTGGGTCTTGTATACATAGTCATAAATAATAGCTTCAGGGAGTATATACAGGTGAACTGAAAAGGAAATCCTAAAACAAAGGAACAGAAGAACAGTGTGCCTGTATCTACTGAAGTGGCTAATTCTACCCATTATGTGCATATTTTCCCAAAACACAAAGATCATTGTCTAGCAAATATTACCAAATATTATTCAAAAGCCAGAATGTTAGTTTGATATTATAGTGAAGGCAATGTAAAAAAGAGATTCTT
This sequence comes from Cynocephalus volans, assembly GCF_027409185.1. Lineage (NCBI taxonomy): Eukaryota > Metazoa > Chordata > Mammalia > Dermoptera > Cynocephalidae > Cynocephalus > Cynocephalus volans. The sequence goes on from NC_084468.1 coordinate 121,737,833, forward strand.
CTCCCCTTCTATATTTACAAAATATACGTACATAAAAAATATTTGTATCTCACTAGAGTGTGATCTCTAATTATTTTTGCCCTCTCAGCTGTATTTTACAAGAAAAATTCTCTGTAAGATTCATAGCCACTTATGTAGATCTGCCTATGCAAAACGATGAACACCTCTTGCCCCACTCTCTATCTCTTTAGCTGTATTTCAGACTTCAGTTGAACAACAATGAGCCCATGCACCTAAACTGGGTAATCTTGGTTAATTCTGAATAATCATAAATATAAAGATATTTTACATTTCCTACTTAGTTTCTTTCTCACTATTGCTATTTGCAGTATACAGGAAGCATGTTCTGTTTATAGAAGCTTTTGAAAAATTGTTTATTCTTTATTTTTTCTAATGTTTATGTTAATAGCTGTGATTCATCTTCAGACACAATCACACTCAGAATAAATACAACAATGCATTTCCCTTATAAATAAAATCAGTATTTTACTCATCTCTTTGAGGTAATTAAAATAATAATTTTTGAACCTTTAATCTAAAAAAGTATAATGCAGGCACAAAAATCAGAGATCTTGAGTTAAAGGGAGAACAGAAAAATCATAACTGTACATTGCATTAAAGTAAATTCATTTTGGCAACATGTATAGTGCTTAAATTTAAATAAATTCAACTGAGTTTTTAAAGAACAATTTCAAAACATTCCTAAAGCCATTTTTAAGAGTTTTGTGATTGATGGAAAATAAAAATAAATCAAAATGATTGAATTCTGACAGTTTTGGCAGAGTAAGAGTTATATCCTATCAAAGGCAGATTAGATGCGAAATAAAGAAACCAAACTGAAGGTACCAAATTACATAAGATAATTTACATAGTTTTGCATTAACAAGATGATATGTCTTAGTGAATAAAGGGATGTGCATATATTTTCTTAGGTAACAGATGTTTATAATATGTTTAATGAGTGTTTCTTTTAAGAGAACATGACACGGTTGACACAATTCTAAATCACTAGCATTCTGATTTCTTATCATTTTACATTACTAAATATCATAAATAATTATTATGCATAAATATAGGCTAGTTGTTCAAAATAACTTTTCAAATGTGCCTTGTTCCATCCAGTCTGTATCCTACTAAAATTCAAATCTTGTCCTCAGATGGACAGTAGCATTTTAACCCTAATTATTTAATAGTCTATAGCAGTCACTCAAAATTACATTTTTCTTTTAAAAAATCCTATATGTAGCCTAATTTTAAGTTAGTCCCTGATATGTACATTATTTCATTTAGAAATATACTGCCTACCTTTGTGGAATATAAAATATTCCAATTTTATTTTTCCAAAAGCTTGAATATCACCCTACTATGGACACTCAGAGAATATGAAAATCAGGACACATGCGCATTCTTCTCTGCTTATTAGAGAACAAACATCACTCAGGGAACAGGTGTCTTCTTCATTCTCTCCACCAGCTTCCTGCACACTGCCAAGCCTGTAGTTCTATCTGGATCCATTAGCTGTGCCCCAGAGGTGGGTGGCCTCTCTCACATTTGGCTCGAGCCCTTCCTTATATGACTCGCAGAAAGAAATATAAAAAGAATAAAGATGAAGGGCAACTACCACAAAAACCTGTGAGAAAATATTCCAAATGTGTGAATCATCACTATGAAAGCAGGGAGGCTAGGATACTGCCCTCTCCTGGCTCAAGGAGGAAGGCACATTATTTCAGATGAATCCCTAAGGGAGCCATCCTATGGCTTTCCCGTGCTATGACATTGGGTGAAAAACAATAAGATTAAATACGTACATTAGCAATGGAAACAGAAAAAAATATTCTGAAATTGTTTACTTCTGCTTTATGCGTGTGTATGTATAATGTTCTGAACATATATGTGGGAGCAGTTTAGTGTAACTTTTATGTAAACTTTTCTCAAACTAAGAATAATATTTTAATAGAATAATTTACTGAAACTAAATCTGACCCATAAGGATAAGTAGTATGTGACTAGGTAGGGAAAGAGAGAATCTTATAAAGAGAAGTCACAGGATCAAATATATGGATGTGGGAATGAGAGTAAGAGATGTCAGGGGGCTGTGAATCAGATGACCTATCTGGACAAATACGAAAACTTAGGGGAGTGGTAGCTAGTGCCAATCATCGGATGGGAATTTAAGTGCTAGAGAACATTAAAAACTGAAAACATTGAGAAAGAAAGGACACATCAAACCATAACCAGGGAGTAAAGAGATAACTGATATTTAGAAACTGTAGGCAGACAGCAAAATATGAGAAAGAAAATTAAAGGGAATAAAGACCACTTAATATTCTACCACTTATTGCTGGTACAATAATAATGTCAATAATAATATCATCCTCTTATTTCATTAAATTGTAAAAGCATCAATTAAAAGATGTGCCATTGTGTATTGATTATTTTACAATCAGGAGAAAATAAACCCTGGTACACAGTCTATGATATTCTCTTGATTGCAAAACAAAATCTGATTCTGAGCTGTTAAAATGTGAAAAGTGTATCATTTAATAGATAAAAACAATAATACCTACTATTTGGTAAATGAATTTACTTGTTTGGAATTGTGCTAAATGTTTTATATACATTAATTTATTCTCAAAAAGTTTCTAGGATCATGATCTATTATTAGTATTTTCAGGTATTATTATAGTCCCATTTCTACAAATTGAGAAAACTAAGGCTTAGAGAAATTGAGCAACCTTGTATTGGCTACATATCTAGACAGAGAGTCAGGATTTTTACTCAAATCATATCTGATTTTTAAAAAATAGGAAAGGATGATTGACTGAACAATCATTACAAGGCAAGAAGCGATTATTAACAAAATTTCTATCATAGATATAAGAAATCCCATGAATGATTAAATCTAATGAGTAAAAAAGAAATCGTAAATTCATGCATTTTGCTGGTTTTCAAGTACAGTGTGAGGAACCAAAACTAAAGAGTTATACTGGCAGTAATGGGCAAATTCAGAAGGGTAACTGGCTTCAACAAATACAATATTTGTTTAGGAAAGTTTGAGTTTCAAATAATGTCAGGGTAACAAATCTGTGTTGCTATTTAGCAGTTGCACACATGCGATTATAGCAAAGGTGAAAGATCAGGGAGCCATACGTAAAGTGGTACTTAAAACCATGAGAAGAAATAGGTCACATCATGTGAATATTTAAGGAGAAGAGAAGAAGACATAGGACTAATATTCAAGTATAAACCAAAGTTATGAATCAAAAGGAAAAGTGCAGCTGCAAGGATAAAGAAGCCAGCAGGAAAGAGAAGAACAAGAATAACAAAGAGGCTTATAAATCAAGCAAGTCTAAAGAATTGAGAGATTTAATAAAACACAAATTGAGAAAAGGTTATTGAATTTGAGTAAGCAGGTGGTGATATTAAGAGAATAATTTCAGTAGTAGGATAATTTCAGAAGCCAGATTTTCAGAGGATTAAAGCAGAAATGAGTAGAAGCTGTGGCACAGATGTAGGGCACACATTTTGTAAACGTACGTATACTAATTATCCTGATCAGCACATATTGTACACATGTATTGATATTTGATTCTGTAGCTCACAAAGATATATAATCAATGAAATAAATAAATAAGGGAGGAAGGGAAATAAAATGTTAGTTAACATGGAACTGTGAAAAGGAGAAATTTAAAATGTCAGCAAAGGCAGCATGGGTAACAAGAAAAGAATCAAATGCAGAACGTAATTTGAAAATATGCTGTGAATAGAAGTTTGAGAGGTTTGCTGCAGAGAGAGTTTATCCATTCACTGCCCAATATTTTATTGAGTAACTACTGTGTCCAGCACTACATGTACCTGCTCTCAAGGACCTTAAAATCTAGTGAGGAAAACTGAGATGTGAATAGCCAACTAAACTATAGCAAGTTATCTTTATATTAAAGGTAATTGTAGCAGGCAAAGGAAACACAAAGGAAAGAGCTTAACTCAAACTATGACCAACAAGGTTTGCCAGAGAAGTGATGTCCAAACAGAGTTTTAAAACCTAAGGACAAATGGGTACAAATGATGCTATCGAATCCCAATACATGCCTGTACCCTGTGCAGTATATGAATGCATTGAAACAACACATTGTACCCCACAAAAATAAATATAAATAAAATTGAAAACAAAAAAATAAATAAGCCTAAGCATGTGGAAGATGGAAAGGGCAATGAGGAAAAGAACAAAACAGAGCTTAGCTTTTTTACAACCTATAGGTAGTTCCGTGTAGCTGGTATCTCGAGTGAGAGGAGAATAATGATGGGGCATTCATTTGAAGAGGTTGGCAGGGGCCATGCCAAGGTGGTTCACATTTAGCTGACATTTAGTTATAGGCTATTTAATAATCAGGTTGCATACACATACAGAAAACATTTGTGGAGAATTTAAACAGAGTAGAAATATGCTCTTCATCTCCCTTAATAGAAAATTTTAGTAGATTTTCCATACAAGTCCATGTTTAATATTTTTATAAAATAAATAGCATATTAATTGTGTATTCATTTCCTGTGCCTACAGTAAATTATCACACCTTTAGTGGCTTAAAACAACACAAATTTGTTATCTTACAGTTCTGGAAGCCAGAGTATGAAATTGGATCTCCCTGGGCTAATGTCAAGGGAGTAAGAGGGCTACGCTTCTTTCTGGAGAATCTACGGGAGAATTTGTTTTCTTGACTTCCCCAGCTTCCAGAGGCCATCCACACTCCTTCCTTCATGGCCCCTGCCTCAGTCCACAAAGCCAGCAGTGTCAGGTGGGCACTTCTCACACTGCCATCTTCTAGGTTTTCTGTCTTCTGCCTCCCTCCACTGTTCATAAGGATCCATGTGATCACATTAAGCCCACCCAGATAATCCCCCCACCTCCAGGCCAGTTGATTAACACATTTAATTCCATTTGCAATCTTAATATCCCTTTGCATATAACATAACATACTCACAATTTCTGGGAATTAGAACATGAACATCTTTGGTAATTACAACTGGGTATAAAGTATGACAAGATAGGTCCTAAATAATGATAAGATAATGTGCAGCAGGAAAGATTAGTAATGAATTAACAAGCATTCAGTGAATATTTGCTATGTGCAAAGAATTTTACTATTATATCATATTCTAAAAAATCTTAAAATATAAGTATGCCCTGAAAGAATTGAAGGAAACAAAACACACAATAACTAAGACATCAAGTAAAAATACTATAGTAAAATTTGAATAAATAAGTACTAGGAACATTTAAATTAAATTAATTAATCATGTTTAAAATAATAAAAGATAAATTATATCAAAAAATTACTTATGTGTTGGAGTTCTTGAAGAAATGATCATATGTAGTAATAAAGAACAAAGATAAATATTTCAGGTGGAGGTGGCGATACTTTTTTTAAGGTTTTTGTTTTTTCTATGTGGTCATGTAATTTATTATTCTAGAATAGAAGTGTCATTTGAGGGACTTTTGATATATATAGTGGGAGTGGAATTAATCACAATATTTTGGAAGATCCATATTTGAAGGCAGAAAACCTAGCTTCTTATTGGGATGCTATTGATTGTCCTGTTACCTAAGGTAAGTCATGTTCTCTGTCAGGAAAGTAATGCACGTTACCTGTCTCTCAAGATTGACACCATGATCATAATGTGAATGTGCTTTGTAAACTTTACAGTGCTATGCATGTTGTTTGTTCTGTTAAAGTTACAGTAATTGTGCTGGTCGTTAATCGCTAGATTGAAGAGTAGATAATAATTTATGAGTATCAATTTGGGAGTAATGTATAAAATAATATAGACATTTATTGTAGAACCAAAGGAATTAAATCAAGGAGTATAATTTGAAGGCCATGATAGAAGCAGGCTAAGCAAGAGATGAGGATGTAGATTTGGATAAGGAATCAAATACTCACGGACAGAATTGCAACTGATGCATTACAGAGAAAAGCATCCATAGGAATTAGTAATTGATTTGGTAAGGAATAGGAAGAAGAACAAAAATGTAAGCCTAAGATTGTGCATAGGAACCAAAAATGAAATGCATTTTTTTAAAGTATGAATGAAAAACAGTAAAGATATGCCATTGAAAGTGAGACCAGAATGAGATTATGACTGAATGTACAAATTTGGGCATCTTGACATATATAAGGCAATGTTCTTTGGGGAAAAATGGACAAAGAGAATAGATTAGATGTATAGAAATAAGAAATGGATAATAGCTTTCTTCTCTCAATGTCACTCAAATTGTAGTGACTGCCTAGAGTACTGGGGAAACAAGGCTCTACTCAGGCTTAGCAGTGTTATAATCTAATATTTTTGTCTGTCATGAAAATGGTAGCACAAATGTGTAGATACAGTACATATCATCCTTGATATTTATAAAATTGAGAAACACTGTATACATTCCTATGTTTTTATAGCAGTTATTATAGTCTGTAATTGCATGCTTCTTTGTATATCTAAATTTTGATTACAAGTTCCTTAAAGTCAAGGGCAGTGTCTTTTTGTCCAATATGACTACTGCTTTACATCGTGTCTTTCATTTAGTAGAAATTCAGCAAAAATATGAATGAATCAATTAATTACAGTGCATTTTAGAATTTGTTTTATAAATTTTGTGTAAGTAACTACCTCCTACATAAATTAACAGAGGTCATCTCTAATTAATTTGACATCACCAATCATTCATTGCAAAGTAGATACTTTCTCAATTGAATGGAGGGAAGAAAACATTAAAAAATAATAAAATAAGAAGAAGAAGTAGCCACAGAATATATGCCATTCACTTTCCAAACATCCCAATTACAAAACAGGTGTGAAATTTCTTAAAAGTGACATATTTCAGAGGCTGAGTCTTGGAAGACCACACACTATCATTAAAATAGTGTAATTAAATCTGCACCTCAACTCCAACCAGGAAACATCCTGGCACCTTGGTTGTTATGGGTGGTGCTGCTAACTCTAACAGCGGGCAGGAAGGAAGGCAAGAAAGGAGGGAAGGGACGAAAGAAAGACAAAAGCAAACTATTTCGGGGCTCACTTTTTTTCTCTCCTCTTTATTCAAGCTAAAACGCTTTTACTGCTCCCACAGTATAACAAATAAAATTGCTTTTTTTAAAAAATCGTATTTTTAAAATGGTCTGCCATAAATTATCACTGACAATGAACGCAAAATACGTATTTTGTACCTCCTCAGGTGCTTTGTTTAAGTCATATTGCAATACGACCTCAAAATTAGGTAGCAGCTTGGTTGGACAACAGACAATTTTTCTCTGCTTCTAAAAAGTCAGAATAGTCAACAATTGTCAGTGGTAGAATTTCTCAAGAGATTCTTTTAGTTCCCATATGATACAATATTTTCTTTCTGCTTATCAGCTAAAGACACCTAACGAAAAAGATAGAATGCCTGCCAGAGTCAATGAGACTTTCCCATAGGAAATAAAAGAAAAGCAAATGATTGCTTGAATAAATTCTTAGAAACATTGGTCTTTTTATTTAATTCTATAGGAAATAAATGGAAATGGCCTTTCTATGATGTGGTACTGAATAATGAACTCCAGTGGCCAAGTCACCAGCAAATTGCACAGCTAGCAGAGAGATGCAAAGTAGAGGGCAGTGACAAAGTGGTGGGAAACCACCACCTTTAGTACCTAATAAAGTTACCGGAATAGGACCTTGACTCAAATCAGAATAGGAATCCACGAGATAATAGGTACATCACTATTCCACAAATCTCATTCTGAAATGAACATCATATATTTTACTTCACCTAAGCCACTTTTCTAAACACCATCATAGTTTGTTCTCTAGTCACAAGTTTAGATAACTTACCAGTCTAGCTCCTAGGTATAGCATGACTCATGAAGATTAAAAATACCTGTTGCCGGTTCAGTGAACTCCTTAATAATAAGCTGCTTCTCTCCAGCCTCTCTGCGTTTCACTGATGCTAAAGCTCCAGCTCTATTATTGTAGAACGCCTTGAAGAAAATGATACTGCTCTCCAGTTCATAACTTCCTTGGCTTCATTCAGTTTTCTAAGATAATAGCCAAAGGACATAGAGAATGTAATAGAGAGCATCTTGCTTGGGTGCCGTTGATATTGGTAGATCTTCAAGATCAAATTTCTCCTGGCCACTTGTGACCTGAGACAATTTTAAAGGAATTATTTCTTTCTAAGTTGATTCAAGCTGTCTTAGTATTGTTGGAAAACTTTGGTCTAGGCATTAAATGACAGCAATTATTAAGGTCTTCAAAAAGGAATTTTTGAGGTTGGCATTCATTTATCAATAGTTTCTATTGCTTTATTTAGAATTGATACAGTGTACAATGTAGGTAATTGACATTATATTGTCAAAGAATTAACGTTTACAATTTTCACATTTCTACCATTTCTTTTTCTTTCTTTCTTTCTTTTTTTTTTTTTTTGGACATAAGCTGTTGATTATCTTACTACGGTTCTTATGAGGTTCTATCAGTTCAAGATAAAATTGATTTACATACTTAAAGCAAGAGCAACCCAATATAAATTATTTTATTGAAGCCTGTTAATGTGTTTTATCTTGAATATTTGTTGTTAATAATGACTTATAAAAATACCTACTTATTTTTATCTAAAACGTTTACTATCCTGATATTCTTCTAACAGTGTTTACCATTAGACAACTTTCTTCCTTGGCAATATGTACTGCTTAGTATAGTAAATGTACTATATTTATGTCTGTACCACAAAAACATAGGCACCACTGCTCAATTTCTAGGACCTCTAATGCACAGAGCACTTTGAAACATTTAGACACCCTATACACCAGCAACATAGGCTTCAGGTGAGAATACAGAAACGTAGAATCTTTGGCCCACGCCAAACCTACTGAATCACTATTTTCATTTTAACAAGATTTCCCAAATGAATCTTATTTAATAGGTTAAAGTTTGGGAAATACTGCTTTAGATATTTCATATAGTAGCCTGTTCCACCAGAAGAAGGCACCACACTCCTCACTCCCTTAAAAGATGCATGTTTTTGACCAGACAAAATACTGGTCTCCAAGTATTCGTCTCCATACTGCTTGGAATCAATAGCTTCCTTTGATTGTTTTCGTTGTTGTGCAGAAGCTTTTTAGTTTGATATAATCCCATTTATTTATTTTTCTTTTGCTGCTTATGCTTTTGGGATCTTATTTATAGAGTTTTGTCCAGTCCTACATCCTGAAGCATTTCCCCTGTGTTTTCCTTTAGTAGTTTCATAGTTTAAGGTCTTATACTTAAGTCCTTAATGCATTTTGAGTTGATTTTGGTATATGGCAAGAGGTACAGGTCCAATTTCATTCTTCTACATATGGATGTTCCCAGCACCATTTATTGAAGAGGTGTTCTTTTCCCTAATGTATGTTCCTGGTGAATTGCTTTCCACATTAAAGTGAGAAATACTGAGTTTCTATAGACCATTGAGGTAGAGAGGTGGCAAAGAATAGATACAACAGTAGAAATTTTAGAAATATCTACACTAAAGAAAAAAAGAGTAGCCTATCTCTTTGGATAGTAATATCTAATATTAAATGTCAAATTTTAACTTTTTGTGTTGCAGAAACAAACAAAAAAATACAGGGTTCCATATTGGTCATAAAACAGGCCAGGAGAGAAGTTTACCATTTGAGCTGTCCGGAAAACTTATGACTTTGATATGGGCCAAAATGATTAGTGAGGGTGCTGTCTAGCTCACTCCGTCTGGGTTATTTCTGTCTTTCATTACTTTTGAGCTATTTTACAACTCTATAAGTTGTAAAAACCTGGTAATAATAAAAATGATTTTGTCCATTGAGTTATAAATTTGTTGTGTCCAGTGAAATGCAATTATTTCCTGTGGCTAGGCCAATTTTATGCATTTATTCGTAATGTCATTTTAGCATTTCTTTAGTGCATATAAAGATGAGGCTCTTTAAATTCTCCTTTGAATCAGTAATAACATTTTACTAATTTCCTCATTAATTGAGTTAAATAAAATATTTGACATGTTCCTTTTGTGTTTCTCAAAGAACCACAATTTTACCTTTAAAAGAAAAGTGTTCTTCAACAGAGACAAGAATATCAGAAAGCAGGCTACTATAAGAATCACTGGAGTTCATCTAGACTCAGAAGAGAATATAAAAAAAATAATTTCTGCTTCTTCCAGAATACATCAGAGGAAGTTTTCCTTTGAAAATATAGGAAAAGGAAAAACATAGAGTTGCTAGGTTCATGTAATATGCATAGAAAAGTCTGTAGTGCATGGTAAGTGCCTGCAAAGTCTTAATTCCCTTTCATCCCACAACAGTTCTTATCCCATAACTTTTTTTTTAAAGTTCTCAAATACATAAAAATGCTTTATTACTTCTGTTTGTTTTAGTAGTTTTCACTGTGGAACGTCTTAAAAACTCTAGTTCTTCAGCAATAACAGATCAGGGTTCAGCAAACTTGTTCTATAAAGGGACAGAGAGTAAATATTTTATGCTGTGCCGGCCATATGGTCTCTGTCACAACTATTCAATTCTGCTGTTGTAGCACACAAGCAGTCACAGGCACTACATAAACCAATGAATGTGGCTATGTTCCAATAATATTTCATGCACAAAAAACAGGATTTGGCACACAACAGTTTGCAAACCACTGAGATAGATTCTCAGAAAGTTAGTATAAAATCATTAAAATAATAGTTATTTAGAACTTTTAGAGTTGCAAATTCCCTTTAATTAAAGGAGGGAAAACATAGAATATTATCTTTTTTATTAGTCTAACTATGAACAAAAACATGCATAGTTACAAAGAATTTAGCAAAGTTTTAGGAATGGCCAATAAATATAAAAAGATTCTCTAATTCCACAACATTGCCAGGTATATGACATGATTAGTATAAATGAGACACAGCTAAAGATTTATTGCTTAAAGCAAAAAGGAATTAAGTCAAAACTACAGTAGAAGTGACTATGCTCAGGGAGGATAAAAAAATATATACAGATTAACTTTGAGGCTCTAAAACTGAGGTGTTGAAATTTCACTCCATTTCTTGGCATGGCATCAAAACCCAAGAGGAATTTGAATCCCCTTGATGCCAAGACAGCAGCCCAGTAGCCATGCCAGAACAGATAGATTCTATTCACAACCCCCCAAAATTTAGTTTGAAATAAGGAATGGATAGCAAAATCTCCCAGGAAGTGGCTCCAATAGGATAATGGAGACATAAAACCAGTCTGCTTCCAGAGGACAAAGCAAAAGTTTTTAACAGCTGAGGACAGTAAAAGCCCTGGTACCATGAAGGACAGAGAGTATTTGGTGGCACATGAAGGCATGTGGTCTTATGAGGAATTACAGTGTCAATTTTCAAAGTTGAGTGTTTTTCGTGCTGTTATTGTTCCCTGCAAAGTGAGATGGATCCCTCACTCAGAGTTTGGCTCAGATATTGAGACTGATGACACCACACACACACCCACAAAAGGGTATGAAAAGGTTTATTACTTAACAATTGAGGCCATTGGAGAACGTAGGGCAGGTCTCTCAATGGGTCCAAAATGACTTCAGAAAGCAAGGCAAGGAGACGGGCCTGGGTCTTTAGTACAGTTAGAGGTTGGGACTAGGGTGAGGGTTCACATGCAAGAAGGGACTTGAAAGGTTAGAATCACCCACCTTTGCCAAAGGAGTGAGCATCCAGGCCTTTTTACAACTTAACCAGATGAGGGGCACAAGGGGAAGAGGGAGGGGGGCGTGCCTTAAAAGATGTCACAAATCGGACATCAAAAAATGGAGTCGGACTCCTCATTGCACATGCTAGAATCCCACATAATGTTATCATCACTCAAATAATTCACTATTAAAATTTAAAACACATATAAGGAAAAATAGACAAAAGTATCACAATTCTATCCCACAAAAACAATCAAGGCTAATAACTCAGCATATGATTTTGAATCAATAGGTTTCAAAATTAGCTGCATATTGGAATCATTTTAGGACCCTTAAAATATTATTGATACCTGTGTTCCACCTCCAGAAAGTCTAATTGGATTGGTCTTGTTTACAATCTGGGTAATGGGATTTTTATAACCTCCCTCAGGTGATTCTAACAGGCAGCTAGTTAAAAACCACTGTTTTAGATGGTGTGTGTGTGTGTGTGTGTGTGTGTGTGTGTGTGTGTGTGTGTGTGTGTGTAATAAACATGGGATCAAACTCTTCATACATTTAATTAAATGAGCAATACTCATTTAATATATAATAGAACATCTTTCCATGCCCATAAATACAGATCTACATCATCATTATAGTATCTACTTATTACTTTTCTATATGGATATACTGCAATTTCTATCCTAATATGACACAGTTTAGAGAAATTTACATTATATCCAATTTGTTATGCTTATAAAAATACTTATAAACATCTTTACCTATGCATCCTTGCTCATTTGTCTGATTCCTGGTGAAAAAATTCTAGAAATGTAATTGCTGCTTTAAAGAGTGTACATGTTTAAGGCTATTGGTCCATCATCCTTCCAGCAGTACATTTCTCTAAAACTTCACCATTTTGGGTATTATTGATGGAGTGTGGCTGTGTTTTCCCCTCCAAAATTCATGTGGAATTTTGATCCCCAATGTGGCAGTGTTGGAAACTGATTGAGTCATGGGGGCAGATCCCTCATGAATGGATTAATGCTCTCCCTGGGGGAGGGGGGATTAATGAGTGAGTTCTTATTCTATTAGCTTCCACGAGAACTCCTTCCTTAAAAAGACCCTGGTACCTTCTCTCTCTCTCTTGCTTCCTCTCTTGTTTCCTCTCGCCATGTGATCTGTTCGCACCAGCCGGCTTCCTGCCACTTTCCGCCATGAGTAGAAGCAGCCTGAGGCCCATGCCAGATGCAGCTGTCCCAGAATCGTAAGCCAAATAAACCTCTTTCCTTTATAAATTACCCAGTCTCAGGTATTTCTATTATAGCAATACACAACGGACTAAAACAATTATATATATTTCTTAAATCTTTACCTGAAGGTAGAAATAAAAACATATTTATCAAATTTATCAACAATTGGTAGCATGCTTAAAGAAGTATGTTTTGTCCCTACTTTATATAAATATTCTGCCGTGGTTTTAAAGATTTGTTTTCATTGTGTTTTATATTTAATGTAACTCATTTGAAATATATTTTGAAACAGTAATGAAAAAAATCCCTAACTTTATTTTCTTTTTGATGGCAATTCAGTTTTTCCAAATCAGTTATTCAATTGTTCTCAATTTTCCAAAATCAGAAAACTCATTTCCATAGTGAGGAAATAACAGAACCTACCTCACAGAGTTTCAGAGCGGACCAAATAGTTAATATATGTTAAGCACTTAGAATAGTACACTGCACATATATTCAGCATGTGATCTCTATTGGTGTCATGATCACGATCATTATGACCACATTTATTACATCACTTAAGTCTACTTGTTGACTTTGTGTTCTGTGGCATTGGACAACTTTCTCAACCTTGTCCCAGTTTTTCAGTGTTTCAATGGGTGTAGTTTGACATATGTATCTTTAATAACTGAAAATTCTCTACTTTGTCAAGATTTTTCTGGCCAGTCATACATGTTTTTCTATTGAGGAAACATATTGTCAAACTCAAAAGAAAAATTTTATTCTGATTTTTATTGTGATTGGGTTAAATATATGAGTTAATAATGACAAGCTTTACATTGTTTATAATTGTTTATTCTTCCTACCTAGTAATATGGTATGCTTTTACCTATTGTCAAGTCTCCTTTTATGTCCTTTTGTAAATTTATATAGGTTTCTTCAGAGAGGTATTGCATATTCTTAAGTTTATTGCTAGGAATTTTACATTTTTATTGGGTTGTCAAAGGGTTATTTTTTTTCCATTTTCTAACTGCTTATACTTAGTATATATGGATGACAGCTTTTGTATATTTATTTGTAAGTGACTTACATCTGCACTGAACTCCCTGGGTAGTTATAATTCAAGGACACTATAATGACACCTTCTCATTGTATTAAGAATGCTGTCTGTTGCAGCTAAATCTTCATTCCAAATTAGGATAGGATTGAGAGGAAAAGACTGGATGGGGAATAAATACTCTCTCTGTTCCACCTTTAAGATTAAAAATTACACCATCCCTGTTATTTGTGTAGCATGTACCCCTTCTTTTACAGAACCAAATATTAGAAGTGAGTAATTATAAAAGGTTTTAGGTGATTTCTTAGGGCTCCAGTGACCAACAAAATAAATTAAATATGGTCTTAACTCACAAAATTTACCACCATCATTGTTTTCCCTAACAGTTATGGGTAAGTGAATCCCTAAACTTTATTCTTTTTGTTTGTTTGTTTTTTGGAGGCTGGCCAGTCCAGGGATCAGAACCCTTGACCTTTGTCTTATTAGCACCACACTCTAACCACGTGAGTAAAGGGGCCAGACCCCTGAAATTTATTCTTATCTGTATATCTATGAAGTAAGGAAGCTTCTCTCAAAATGTAGTTCAGTGGACTTCTAGTGGTCCCAAGTTGCTATAGGGGACAAAAATTATAAAAAAAATATTTTTTATAAAAACACTGTGACGCTATTTGCTTTGTCACTGTGTTCACATTTGCAATGATAGTAAAATATTGATAGTGGGTAAAACTGCTAGTCCCTTAGCATGAATCAAGGTAGTGGTACCCAACTATGCTCATAGTCATTGTATTCTTTATCATCGTGTACTTGCAGATAAAGAAAAGAAAAAAGAGAAGGAAAAAGAACATGTTCACCTAAGAATGCCCTGATGAAGTAAAAATGACTAGTGCTGTTAAATTTCAACCCTCGAGTGTACATTGTTTTAAGATTCTGTATGACAGTATGGAAAATATGCATAAAGTATTGTGCATATTAATATGTGTACTTGTGCAAAAGCACTTGTGTGATTGATCAGTGAGGTAAACTAACCACTTTTTTCTTGGAGCACTATTTTTACTTGAAGGAATGACTCCCAAGCTAATAGTTAGTCAGATTTTGGCATTTGGCAGATATTTTCTCGAAGAGAAATTCAGTGAGCCTTTCATTTCGAGGAAAGTAGCTGGCAATATTTGTTGCCAGTGATAAAATCTGAGGTTTCAACTGAAAATCAGGATTTTAGAAAGCTATCTACCACCATGATCTTGATAATTTCCCAATATTTATAGGCTTTCTGATAAGATTCACGATAATAACAAATGTGCTTTTTAAAATTATTGCATAAATAAATGTGTCAAAATTTGGAGTTTCTACATAGCGTATGGAATCAATTTTCCAAATGGTCCACTCATGATATTAGAATATCATATATGGGCAAATGATCCATCCAAAATGCATAACCAGTGGAAAGATTTTAATGTAACAGAGTACAAAAATTCACCGATATGATTTCAGATTCCACATTGCAGCTAATCTTTATGAAACTCACTTTTCAAAGAATAGCCACAATTATCTGAAAAGTGTATCAAAATATTCCTTCCTTTTCCAACTACATATCGTCTGTGTGAGGCTGGATTTCCTTTATATACTTCAATCAAAGCAACATAGTGTAGCAGGTTAGCAGTTTGAATGCAGAAGCAGCTATGGGAACAGAGCTGTCCTCCTTAAGCCAGCCATTAAAGACATTTGCAAAAACCTAAAACAATGCTACTCTTCTTTAAAATTTTTTTTTTTTTTTAGGGAATGTATAGTTAATATTATAAAAATATGTTATTTATATTCATGTATAGTGAGTTTATTATTATTTTTAAGTAAATTAATATTTTTAAGTTTTCTCAATTTTATTTTCTAATATGTTAAGTATTGATTGCTATAACTCACATAAACATAAGTTCTTTGGGGTTTGGGGTCCTTGATAGTTTTCAAGAGTGCAAATTGGTTTGAGAACCACTAGCATAAGAGAAAAAATTAAGAGCTACCTAACATTGTGGTAGTATTTGTCTCATAATAAACATGATAAATAGCCTTTGATTAGACTTTTTCTGACTGTAAAAATCCCAATGCCCGTTCAGAAACTCAAATTTCATTAATCCAAAGACTGTCCTAGTGTATCTGAGATGACTTTTCTGATGAATTCTGGTTCATCTTCCCTATGGAAGTCCTCTCATTGTGATTAGGACTAGAAAAGACAGTATTTTTCTTCGGTACAATGTTATGAATATGGGAAAAGAGAGGGAGCTGAGAAATCCTCATATGTGCTGCAGGGAGCCTTTGGATCTATTTGCATTTTTAATACTTTTGCCAATGGTGACATTCATAAGAACATATCACCTAAAAAAAATGTTTCTTAAAATATGAGAGGTCAAACAACAAGAAATTTGGAAGGTTGGAGGGCTTTTAATCGAGGATCTCCTTCTGATACCTATAGGAAGAGCAAAGAACAGGATCATTGACTGGAAAAACCTGAAATAAAGTTGTGTGCAGAGCACAAGAAAATGGTTTTTCTTCTATGACCTAAAAAGAAGTAAACTTTATTACTAAATAGCTATTGGTCTAGGATAGCTTCAGGCAGGCTTGATAATTTAAATCTTACCTCCTTGTTCCACAATCTCCTTCTTCCTTTATTTTCTCCTCTGCAGCATCAATTTCCATTTTTACGAATATGCCTCAGTCTCTCCTCAAAATACCATCCATTTACTTCATATATACTCGTGCCACTACATCTGCTTCCCTATGGATCTGTTCCTATACTCTTAAAACAGTTGTCTACTCATGGCGTGTCCAGTTTTCATGCTACATTCATTCTTTAACATATTTCAATCTGGCTTCCACTCCCAGCACATCACTGGTAATATGATACTTACTCATGATCTCCATGTGGTATGTCCCCTTCTAAATCTATCTCACTGATGAGTAACACAGTTAACTACTTTGTTATTATTGACGTACTTTCCTCTTCCAGCTTCTGTTTCAACAGACTTTCCTGAATCTTTTCAAGTGTGTTTGGCTGTTCCGCTAAGTATCCTTGACTGGTGCCTCTTCTATTACCCTTTGGCTGATGGTTAGGCAATTCATTACTTGTCAATTACTTAATTTCTGATTTTCTCCCACAAATCTACTCATTTTGTAGTCTTCTCTAATTCATTAGTTCAAGCCTCTGTGTTTCTCTCTCTTTACACCAATACCTGAGCAAGTCCTTGAAATACTATTACAAACTGTGTATCAAATGTGTGTCCACATTTCTAGAGCTCTTCTGCTACTACCCCAACATAACACATCTCTGTATTTGTCTGGACAGTGGCAATCCCCCCTTTACTAATTTACTAATCTCTAGGTCTCAAATCTTGCCAGTATCTGACTTATTTTTTACAGAGCAGCCTTAAAAAATTATTTTAAAAATATAAATATGATTAATTTACTCTCTAAATTACTTTCAATAGATTTCCATTACACTTAGAATAAATTCTAACATCTTAGTCTGCCTCAACAGAGGTTTATCAACTTTACTAATTTTTTTTCAAAGAACAATCTGTCTTAAATGATTCTCTTGTTTTTCTACTCTCAATTCTATTGATTTCTGCTATTTTCATGATTTCCTTGTTCCTATGTTGGATCTAATTTGTGTTTCTTTCTCTACTTTCTCAAAGTGGAAGCTTAGATCATTAATTTGAGATTTTTCTTCTTATTCATTGTAAAACTTTAATTCCATAAATTGTTCTTTAAGCACTGTTTTAGCTGTTTCCCACAAATTTTGATATATTGTGTTTCATGTTCAAATTCAGTAAAAATATTTTCTAATTTTTCTTGTGATTCTTGATTTGACCCACGGGATATTTATAGGTATGGTTTTTAATTTCCAAATATTTGGAGATTTTCAAGTTATCTTTCTGCTATTGATGTTTAGTTTAATTCCATTATGATCAGAAAACATACTTTGCATTTCGATTCTTTTAAATATGTTAAATTTTGTTTTATGGTCCAGAATATGATCTATTTAATGTGTATTTTATGTACAATTGAAAAGACTGTCTCTTCTTTTGTTTTTGTTGGGTAAAGTGGTCCATAAGTGTCAATTGGGTTTCAAATAAACTTAATGATTTTTTGCCTACTTGTTCATTGATTATGGAAGAAGTTTTGAAGTTTTTAAATGTGATGTTGTCATATATTTTACTTTAAAAATATTATTAATGCATGATGCTACTATTTTGTTTTAGGCACTTACATCCTAGAGCAATTGAAATTTAAAAAATGATTTTATATTTACATTAATTTATGCCACTTCCAAGGCCATTCATTTCTTTGACTTGATCCATTATCCCTGCAGTGGTATTGGGCCCCAAATCTGTATTAGTTTTCTATTGCTGTAGGACAAGTTCCCACAAACCTTGTGGCTTAGTTTTTTTGGAACTAGATAGAGGTGATGGTTGCACAATATTATGAATATACTAAGGGTCACTAATTTATATACTTTAAAATAATTAATTTTATGTTATGTGAATTTTACCTAAAAAAAGAATCACCATATGTGGTGCTATAACCAAGAGTTTTCATTCTCTTAGGAGATGATTAGGGCCTATTCAGCTACAGGTGATAAAAATGGATATGAAAACAAAACAAAGCAAACATGCATCTGTTATCTTGTTCAGGTTAGGTTTAACTATCATTATTATTTTAGTGACTGTTATATATTAGGACTTTTTACGTGCATCAGTTTAAAAAGTACCTTACTGTAGAGAATTTATAAATCTTTGTCATCTGACATATGAGTCTAATCTAGGGACAAGAGGCAGGAAAAGATGTATGGAAAAGCCAAAAAAAAAAAAAAAAAAAAGCAAGTGAATTCTGTGGATCTTGTATTGAAATAATTATTAATGTTTGGATGTTTAGATCATATTACTTGAGTTTTTTCATAGAGGGACAAAGTCTCTGGTGTACTCCGATGTACCTGTCCATTATAATAACAGCAAGAAACTGCTGGGATGGGGATACACAGAGCGGCAGGTGTGAGTTAATCTTTTATCCTTGCCCCCTTTAACTATAATCCTGTGTACAGTTTCCAGACTCCTGACACAGTGAAGCTGAGAACAGTGATTTCATTAGCACACTGCTTTGATGAACTGAGCTCACCAACCATAAACATTTAAAACGCGGTGGCAGTCAGGTTCATTTTAGAAGGCCTTTGATTCTGGGGAAGAGAAGAAATAGAATCGTTATTTGTGAAGCCCCTCTGTGAGCCCTGAGTGAGCATCCGGTTTTGTTAACTGAAATAGAAACAATTACCTCTAGAATTGCTCATGTTACCTCCCCTTGACAGGTACTCAATGAAACAAACTCAAGTGCCTTTATGTAATTAAGCATTTGCCTGTGAAAGCCACTCTGACTCCTTCCTCATTTTAAATTGTTTTCATCTACTTTTTGTCTCCCTAAGCTCCTGTTGAGAGCTTTGTCCATTTTTCTAGAATATTCCTTTTGCAGTACTCTTGCTCTGCCTTTAATCATGCTCATCACCTAACCTTCTCTGAGTTCCCTGCAAACAACACACACAGCTTTGATACTTTTCTTTTCTTTCCATCTTTTTTGTTTGAAAATAAAGCTTAAGAGCAATGAGACTGTTCAACAGAAAATATCTCAGTTTAAGCAAACGAGTGTCCTTTAGAACAAAACATGTATTTTTTTCAGGGTGAATACTCATAGTGGAAGGATTCTTCCTTTACTGAGGGCACATTAAGGTAAGTTTACATCTTCAAGGCTCAGTCACTTAAAAGAATAAGGGTATAAAGACATTCTGAGGAAATGCTAGACCTTCAAATTTATCTTACACTACAGCAAGCTTTTTATGGCCTATTTTAAGGACTTAGTACTAGCTCTCTTGTTTAATGAGCAGTTTAATTTAAAGCTTAAAATTATTAAGTATTACAATGGAGTCATAAATAATGCAGTTTATAATATTCTTATCAAGCACATAAAGATACATTTGTCTTCCATTAACAACATACTTTTAGAGTAGCCTGACCTCTTCAGTTGTATAAGAGCATGCAATTACTGCAATTTGTCACAGGTCTTTTACACGTTAATAAGATGTAATTAATTGTCTGTTTTGTCTAATTAACTTTTCAGACACTGGCAGCTCTTGTTCTTTTAATACAAAGCAAGAATGCCCTATTTGCAATTCTAATACTTGACAGAGAATTCTGACCGTAAACTCAAGTCTATGAATCTTAGAAAAAGAGCATAAGGCAATTAAGTATTCAACAGAGAAATATTATACACATATATGTATATATGGACATTAGTATGGTTTTAATGTAAATAGTAGCTCCAAAAAATGCTATTTCAAACCATAAGAGTGGAGAAATTCAGATTAGAAAATAAATGATGAGAAACCATATATAGATATTCCAAAGACATATTAATATGTAAGATTTTCTATAATTGATTTCATATTTGTTCACTCATTCATTTAGCCATTCTGTCATTTATTTATTAATTCATTTATTCTTTGAGTGTAACTGTCTTCAAGATAGTGTGTTAGTAGCTAGATTTAAAGATAATCAAGATAAAAGCACTGCCCTTTATAGAATGCATGTCACCTGACTGTGAAATTAACAGTGAAATTAGATGAGCCTTAGTGTAGATGCATATAATTTATGTATAATCTTTTTTCTCCTAGTGAAGTGTAGACCAGAGTAAATTTTTTGGCATATTTGTTCAATATGTGCCAGTGTACTTCATTCTTCATCTTTTTTTAAACTGCAAAATTAATATATTTTAATTACAAATATTTGAAAAATATTGTTTGTTGTATAGTGGTATTAAAATCATTCAAAAATATTATTTTAATGGATAAAATAATTCTAATAGGTATCACAGTTTATTTAACACTAAATCTGAAACAAATCACCTGTGGGCCTTTTTTAAAATTCTGAGTCTGTGATAGAGGGGATTGTGACGGACAGTCAAGATTGAAAAGTGGTTTTTTACTATAATACATTCAAATGTTTCCAAATTATCAGTGTGAGAAATAATACAACATTTCATATTCTTTATTGCTAAGTATTTTCTTAGGACATTCTTTAGATTTGAAATTCCATGACCATAGGACAAGGTAAAGTTTTTTAAAGCTCCTAATTCATATTGTCAAATCACTTTCTAGAAAATTTCCAGAAATTTGATACGCCACATGAGAACACCAGTCTTACCTAGACTGCATCAATTATTTTAACAATTTATATTTGATAATTTAAAAAAGATGTCTCTATGTTGTTTATATTTAATGTCTTTCCTATATGTATTTAGGAGTTGCATGCCTAATAATATTAAATGTTTCCTTATCATATCAGGAGCAGGCATTTTTCTTTTGTTTTCATTTTCACTGCAATTCAATGAAGTACTAGCTAGAGGAATGCGCTCTGAATCAGGCCAATTGGTTTCTGATCCTGACTCTGCCCTTATGTCATCCTTTGTAAATTTCTTAAACTCTCTGTTTCTTAGTCTCTTTATCCATACATAAGAGAGGGACAGTAACAAAACTGTCTCTGTGAGTAATCATGAGCATTATATTTGTTACTAAGTGTAAAACACTTCAAAAGCTCCATGCTTTTTGAGCTGCAGCTGTCCCGGCAGCAGTGATAATTTTAGGTTGGATGAGCGTTCCCTGTCCTTCAGGGCTCACACCCACTTTTTCAGTAGAATCAATTCTAATCTCCCACTCACAATAAGTTCTCAGTAAATATCAAATTGATTTTGTTTAATACATCATATACACATAGATATTTTAAGTTCTGTCAAAATTATCAATCTTTTGTGTTTTCTGTTCCCATTGCTATTGTTTTGAAAGACCTTGACTTTTCCATGACTAGTTATGTATTAAATTATGTTTTCTTTCCACAGTGCTTTATGGTATCTCCCTTACACATTCCACTTTTAATTCAACTAAAACTTATCTCAGCGTATCTTGAGATAAATGACTGAGTTGATTTTTTTAGCTCCCAAGTAACCTATTTTTTCCCACATAATATCATAAATAACTAACAATTATATGTTGGTGGGTAAATATGCCTTTAGCACATACTCAGTTTGTAAGTGGAATTGTTTTCAGGGCTATTTATTCTGCTCAATTGATCTGTCATTTATTGTGCCAATTTCATAACTTTATTATAGCTTCATAGTATTATTTAAGAGCTGACAATATGGTGCCCTCTTATTCATCTTTGTTTCAATATTGTCTTAGTTTTTTCTATTTTTAATTAATCAAAATAAATTTTGGAGCCATATTTTTGATATTTGCTTTAAAATATCATTGTGGTTTCCACTATAATTTAATTAAATCTTATAAATAATGCAAAAAAACCCATGCATTTTACAATATCAGTTTTTGTAACTAGAAATACCAAAAATATCTCAATTTATTCATACTGTATGGCTTTCAGCAATTTTAAAGATGTACTGTTATAATCCTTTGCATGACATACAAAGTATAATATTTCGTATATGTCACATATATTTAATAAGTGTAATATTGAATGTTATCTCATTCACTTTAGTCTATTTAGTGTGACAAGACTAAAAAAAAGTGTTTATCGCTCTATAATTTCATATCCCTAGATGTCCATTTGTACTTCTAAATGTTTTACCATTTTAAGTTTTAATGTATCACATGAAAGCTCATAATTATTAAATCCTATTATGCATTCAGTTTTTTAAAATTATAACATTATTTTTTGTTTCCCCTCTTAGATGCTTGCACAAAGAATAAATGTGTCTAACCTCATAATAAAAATATTTAGTTCAATTTCTAACATTTTGAGAAATTTCTTTGAATTTACTTTCTGTTGCTAAATAGAATGTATTTTATTTGTCTTAAATTTTATGGTTGTTTTGATGATAAAATATTATTTTAAATTCTAACAGTAGTTTCCTTAGTTTATCAAATAAATACATCAGTATTTCTTTAATATAGAAATGTAGTAATTCTTGTTAAGTTGTAAACTCAGTTTTTGGCCTAATGAGTTTACGTATGTGTGTGTAGTATTATGTTGTTTCATACAATGTCATAAATTTCACTGCTATCATTCTTTTTGAGTTAATTGTTGTCCCTGCAGCAACTGTAATGTTAGATTTGATTACCATTGCCTGTTCTTTAATGCCCACATCCACTCTTTCATTAAAGTCAATTCTAATCTTCCCCTTCTAGATTCTTGATGAGTCAAGTTTTTCAAGTTTATGCTTCAAGTCACTAACTCAACTATGCCTAAGGTTCAAATATGATCATTTCCACTACTATATTTTGTATTTCCAAGCATTTATTTTTGTACATCAGTTAATTCTCTTTGTATTTTTGTCTTCACCCCAATTTTGATTTACCATGATGGGTCCAAGCTCTTATCTGTTAGAGGCCATATCTTTTTTGATATTGATGGTGTTTGGATGTGTTTTCCCCTCCAAAACTTATGTGGAAATTTGATCCCCAATGTGGCAGTGTTGGAAACTGACTGAGTCATGGGGGAATATCCCACATGAATGGACTAATGCTCTCCCTGGGGGTGGAGGGGATTCATGAGTGAGTTCTCACTCTATTAGTTCCCATGAGAGCTGGTTGTTTAAAAGACTTTGGCACCTCTGCTCTCTCTCTTGCTTCTGCTCACCATGTGATCTGCTTGTACCCTCAGCTGCCTGCCCCTTTCCGTCATGAGTAGAAGCAGCCTGAGGCCTGCACCAAATGCAGCTGTTCCAGAATCGCAAGCCAAATAAACCTCTGTTCTTTATAAATTACGCAGTCTCAGGTATTTCTGCTATAGCAACACAAATGGACTAAGACAGATATATTTGATAGTACTGAGCATCTAACATAATATTTCTATTTCTTAATTTCAGAAACTTATTTTTACAGATATGTTTAGTCTCTGCCTTTCTCCAAATTGTTTGAAGAAATTTACATTTTTAAAAAAATATTTTCAGCTTGTTCACATTTGAATAGAGAGATATTTATCTTGGCTTGCTATCTTGCCAACAAGCTGGGTGAGTAGTGTACTTTTTGGTCCCTCTAATTGCTGATATCAGAGTACTGTTCCCACCCCCAAAATGGACCAAGTCAATTTAAAATCCACTGCAGCTTTTCATTCAATATTGGCCCATCCACTGACATTGAAACTTATTTCAACATATTTAGAGACTTTGAGGGCTGAGATACATGGTCTGGTGAAGTATCCAAAGAAACTCATTGAAAAAAAACATGTCAGGACATATTGATCATAGTCATTATCATAAAACTTGCTTTATTGTCAAAGTAAACTAACCACATCCAATTCATAAGTGTTATAATATAGCCAGTAACAACTAGAATCAAAGAATATTAAAACTGACAAAAAACATTATCATTCAGTTCAAGCTCAGAATTTTATATGTAAACAATCAGAAACCCAAAGAAGTAAAGAAATGGCTACTAGGTGGCAGAGACTGGGTTTTGACTCAGACTCCCTTATGGCAGCAATTTTTCCATGTTTCACTAGCTCTTAAGGCTCAGGAATTAGGGTAATAGGCCAGGAAAACACAAAATATTCACTAATTTCAGAGGTAGATATAATTAAACAAGATCAAGCAAGAGAAAAGGCACAGTATGAAAAGAATTAACCATTTTTCTGAATCCCTATAAAAATACTTCCAATAACATATGAGTAGATGTCATTGTGTTAGGAAGTGATGATGTGACCAGACAGCCATAGGTAGATGAGTACTAGAGAGCCTGACACTTGAAGATGGAGATTCATAATTTCACTCTCACCTGGGTTAAGGTGTTAGTTGATAGGGTAAATTTGACAAAGCATGAAAAGAAAAGACAATTTTTTTTGTTAGAGATTCATATACCAAATCCATCACTTTAGAAGTTACCGAAGGTCAGTTTCTTCATCAGCTGAATAAGAAATGTGATATACTTTCTTTTTCATCCATTTATTACGATTACAAATAAAATTATTTATGTAATGAAAATCTGAAATTCCATTTGTGAGTTCATCTCAACAAAAGATCATTTTCTTTTCTTCTTTACCTTTAATCATATATAGCTAAAAGCAGCAAACTTTAAGAGAATATTACTTATTGCTACTGTATCAGCCATCTAATAAAGAATCCTATTTTTATGAATAAGTGCAAAATGTAATGTTTTGTTAATTGCTAGAGAAAACATTTTTTCAATTTGGTAATGGAGACGCTACTGCCACCTGGTGGCAAGTTATCTAAATTACAGAATCAGGTCTGGAAATACAAACATTTTTGAGATTCAGTAACAGTCATGCATAATAATGTTTGGGCAACGATGGACCGCAAATACGATAGGGTTCCCATAAAATGATAATGGCTCTACCATATAACCTAGGTATGTAGTAGGCTATCCCATCTAGGTTTAAATAAGTACACCCTTTCAATATGATGTTTGCACAATGACAAAATCACCTCAAGTCACATTTCTCAGAATGTATCCCTGTAAAGTGATGCATGGCTGTATTTTTTTTTAAATTTCTATGTACTATGAACATATTAAAATTAATTTTGAAACAAATTATATACATTACTACAAAACCAAACTGTGATTGAAAAATAGTTTAGAAATAAAGAAAACCATTCGATTTTATAATTATAAAAAAATAAATCTGAATGCACTTGTTGCTTTGTATTTTTGTAATGACAGGCAAAGTCAAAACAAAGAAAAAAAGCACTTCATCTTTTTCTATGAGTTAGGTAAGCCATGAACTGCTATCATTTAAAGCAAAATAACTTGATGTCAGGCATTTAAATAAGTATGGTAACTGGAAGCTTCAGTAAAAGGAACATTTTTGGATTTATTACAAACTAGTTTTGTTTTGCCTCTTTCTCTAGTTTTACATGGAAAACAATCTAACAATGAAAAACAACGATGTTAAAAAACTATCTTTATAATTTGGTAATGTATTCAGGTATGTTTGCTAATCCTAATCTGCCCAATTATATCCTTGGTGTTCAGAAATAGTCAGTCATACTCTCCAGCATCCTTGATGAAAGCTAGTTACTCCATCACATTTTGTGTCCAAAATTGCTTTCAGAAGATGTAATATCATCTAGTTACAGCCTTCAGGCAAAATGTTTCACAATGTATCATCAAAATTAGATTTCTCACTTAGTCTTCAGTAACATTTCTCAAATGATCTACTCATTGATTACTTCAAATAAGTTTGTAAAACACTAAAGTAAATAAAGATAAGCCTGCATCAGTGTTCTGTTATGCCTACGATACTGTCTATTGAGAAGAAGAGAGCCTGTATCACTCTCAAACTCTCTGGATCACTCTAGCCTCCACCTTTTCCCCCAGAACTTATAGCTAGTCCTCTCAGGTACACAGATTGAAAAAAAACATACAACTAAGAGGTTCATTTTCTTATAATATGCATTGATGAGTTATTTTTATAGTTCTGTTTTGGAGTTTTTCTTTAAGTCAGGACTGAGATTATTGAATGGAATGATGAAATACATCATCTAAACCATCTCTTTTTGTCCCTGTTATGGAGTCATGATTATGAAAAGTGTAGATGAGTAAAATAGAATATTTTCAACCTGGTGTTCTTCAGTTTCTGTACAACGGAGACACTTCTTTGTGAGAAGCAGTACGGCAAAGTGGTTAGGGAACAGAGAGCACGGGTCTGAGTGCTGTGGTTGTAAGCCAGCTCTACTACCTGCTAGTTTTATGGACTTGTTCAAGTTGATCAACCTCTCTAAGCCTCAGATTCCTCAATATTAAATAAGAACATTAATCATAACTAGTTTTATTTTCACATTTATGCTTTCAGTAAAATATATGATTCAATAATATATTTGGTTATACATGGTTATTGTTCATAATAAAATTGTAGAAACTAATAAATGATATTTGCAGAGGTAATATAGCATTTTAGGTTTTTCAGGTAATTAATATCTCTTGCTTCTTTAACTAATAGTTTTAAAGTTTTATGCCTTAAAGTTAAACATGTTAACAATTGGATCTACATTTTTAATTAAACCACTTCAGGAAAACAGTTGTTTAAAAAAAAGAATCGATTTTAATGCTAAGTTTGCATTCCCAGAATTGAATTGAAACTTGGATGTTTGGCAAAATCATACTTGATAAATATCTTGACAGCTGGTTAAAACTATCATGAGACAATACTAAACAACATAAATGTCATTTCCTAATATGTCCATTGAACTGCCCAGAATAGTGCTATTCTTGAGGAAATAGAGCCTCTTTTTCCCTGTGGTGATGGAATAATTTTATATATAATTTTATAATTTTTATATATAAATTATGTGTGTGTGTATGTATATATAGCAAAACTTCTACTTAATGGAACATATTCATGGCAAAAAAGTATACTTTAAAGAGGAGAGTATTATTTTAAGTATAGGTTTCATGCTTTTGTATAAAATTCTTTGGGGTAAAAAACAGTTAAGGTGAGGATTTTTTGTTCAATTCTAGAACACCCAAAATGATGTTATATAAATCTTCCCTTGCTATACTGTATATAGATTGACAGGGACAGAATGAAAACCAAAGCAAATATGAGGTAAAAATGATTTTTTATTACTTTGGGTATTTCTAGATGTCAGATAAAAATGAGAACATTGCTAAAAATTTTACAGAATGACAGTTCTGCCTTATGGATAAAATTCTATAGTTTGATGTATGAGGCAGAAAATGTGAAAAATATTATGAAGTACTACCCTGACATAATGATGGAAAGCTGCTGAAAGTGTCTAAGAACAGAGAAATATGAGAGACCAAAGTTAAACAAGGGAGAATGCAATTCTTTTGAGTCTTGCCTACCCCAGAAATAAGAATTTGGGCCTTCAAAAATGCAAATCACTAACTTTTATTTTTTTATTGACTTCTAAATATATCACTTTACTGCCTCTCTTTGGGACTAACTTCTCGATGCATACCACTGCATATTTATTTTGAGAGCACAAAATAAACATGGAAAGTTCTTTAAGAATGGCAATATTCTCCTCTGCTGCAAATTAGTAAATTATAATACAGTAAATTACTAATTTCATGTTTCTACAATTGTATTCTACGTCTGCACATACTCTTCAGCATGATATTAAACATTTGATGCCTTAGTCTACGTGGTTCCCCCTACTCTTTTATTTCTGTCCAGAGTAGGCAATTTTCCCTTTAAGAAATTATCTAATTCAAGGCACTCTGCCTTCTACCCTTCAAAGGGTGGACGCTTAACCCAGATTAAGCCAACTGGACTTTCCCCCAAGATTTTGCTCTTAGTTTGAATTTCTTCAGTGTTGGCACTTGAAGAAATTAGCTCCCGCTGTGTGGAAACCTGGATTTGTCCTGCTTCCTAAACCTTTCTAAGCTTAATAAATCAGTTACCGTTTTGACTGTCTATGAACCCCCTTATACTTCAAATAAATTCTTTTTGTTAAATTAGCTAGTTATTTCTGAGTCTTGCAATCAAAAAACCAATATAGGTGGCCTATTTAATGGTTAAGTATATAATTTAGTACAAAACCTCATGACAGAGGCATATGATTGAATGTGGCAGGGTATTCTTAATTTCTTTAATAAGATAAACCTCTTATTTCTATAAGTAATGCTTGCGTGAAATTCTGCTTTCAAGAAACCTCTCTGGTTTACTGATTGTCTCCCCATATTTCTAATGTTGAGAAGATTCTCTATGGATTAGTGAAGGGAAAATTAAATAGCATGTCATTTATTATCACATATATGCAGATATAATCATTCCTACATTGATCCTACCATTAAAAAGGGATCTTTCTTTGTAAACACCATCCATATAATTATTTGTATTTTTATAAGATCCAAATTTTTCTTTGATATATAGACTAGAATATGGGCTACAGAAAAACTCAACCTTTATGTTATTTACAAGTTATATGCATTATTTCAATTTAATGCATTATAGTCACCAGTGAGAACATACCTACAAAAAATTAATGTGCTAAAGTATATTTCCCATTAAACATACTTGTATAAACATTGAAAGATGTTGAATTAAAAATTAAAGATAAATTGCAAATATTTATACTCATTTTTAATGTGCTTTGCATCATAGTAATTTCCTCATAGGATTATTATGATTATTAAATGAGACAGTCCATGAAAAGCTCAACATAAAGCTGAGTACAGAACTTTCAATAAAAGCCAGTTGTAATACTGAAGACAATAATAAACTGATGACAATAATGATAATTCACATCAATTTGAAAATGAACCTTGTCTGAACCATTATTTTCTTTTAAATTACCTTTATTAGATTTCGCTAGTGTCCTATACAGTCAAATCTATGCTTGAAATTTTCCTTAATCAGTATTCCAAGAAAAGAATCTCTAAAAGTATCTTTATCCTTGATTTTGCAGATGTGGTATACCACATTTATTGATTTGCATGTGTTGAACCATCCTTGCATACCTTGGATGAATCCTTCTTGATCATGGTGTATAATCTTTTTGATGTGCTGTTGTATTCTGCTAATATTTTGTTGAGGATTGCTGCATCTGTGTTAATCAAGGATGATGGCCTATAGCTTTCTTTTTTGTTGTTGTTGTGTCTTTGCCTAAGTTTGGTATCAGGGTGATACTGGCCTCAGAATGAACTTGGGAGAAGGGCTTTTGTTGCAATTTTTTGGAATAGTTTGAAAAGGATATGTGTTAATTCTTCTGTAAAGGTTTGGTAGAACTCAGCACTAAAGTCATCTGGTCCTGGGCTTTTCTTTGTTGGGAGATTGCTGATTATTGCTTCAATCTTGTTGCTCTTTATTCATCTGTTCAGATTTTCTATTTCTTCTTGGTTCAGTCTTGATAGTTTGTATGTGTCTAGAAATTTACCAATTTCCTCCAGGATTTAAAATTTGTTGGTGTATTGTTATTCATAATAGTATTTAAAGATTCTTTTTATTTCTGTGGTATCTGTTGTAATGTCTCCTTTTTCATTTCTGATTTTTTGTTATTTGGGCCTTCTCTCTTTTCTTTGTACTTGGTCTAGCCAATAGCTTTTTTATTTTGTTTATCTCCTCAAAACACTGAATTTTTTTGTTAATATTTTTATCTTTTTGGGGGGTCCCTATTTCATTTAGTTTTATTCTGATCTGAATTATTTCTTTCCATCTACTAGTTTGGGGATTGGATTTTTTTTCTAGTTCTTTGAGATATAACATTACATTGTTTATTTGAAGTCTTTCTATTCTTTTGATGTAACTACTTACTGCAATAAAATTCCTTCTTAGTGCTGCTTTGCAGTATTCCATAGCTTTTGTTAAGTTATGCTTGTGTTTTCATTTGTTTTGAGAAATGTTTTGATTTCCTGCTTTATTTCTTCTTTGACCTGCTGGTCATTCAGAAGCATGTTGTTTAATTTCCATGAATTTGTATAGTTTTGTTTGTTGTTAATTTCTAATTTTATTTCATCATGGTCTGAAAATATTCTTGATAGGAGGATTTCAATCCTTTTACAATTGTTGAGACTTAATTTGTGATAAACATGTGGTCTACCCTGGAGAATGATCCACATGCCGATGAGAAAAATGTATATTTTGTCTTTGTTGGATGAAATGTTCTGTATTTCTGTCAAGTCCATTTGGTCTAAAGTGCTGTTTAACTCCAGCATTTTCCTGCTGATTCATTGTCTAGATGATCTGTCCAATGCTGAGAGTGACATGTTAAAGTCCCCAACTATTACTGTGTTGGGGTCAACCTCTCTCCTTAGATCCAGTAACAGTTGCTTTATATATCCAGGTGCTCCAATGTTGGTTGTATATATATTTTGGATTGTTATATCTTGTTGCTGCATTGATCTTTTTGTCATTATATAATGACCTTCTTTGGCTCTTTTTATACTTGATTTGAAGTCTATTTTATCTCAGTATGGCAACTCCTGCTCATTTTTGGTTTCCATTTGCATGGAATGTCTTTTTTCATCCCTTCACTAGTAGTCTATGTGTGTCTTTATTGGCAAAGTGAGTCTCCTGCAGGCATCATATAGTTGGGTCTAGTTTTTTAATTCATTCAGACAGTCTATATCTTTTAAGTGGGGAATTTAGTCCATTTACATTCAGGATTGTTATTGAAAGGTATTGCCTTAATCCTGCCATTTTATTAATTTCTTTATGGTTGTTTTATATTTCTTATGCTCCTTTCATTCTGTTTTATTGTTTATCTTTGCTGTTGGGTTTTTTTTTTTTTTGTAGTGATAAAATACATTTTCTTTCTCTTTCTCATTTGCATATTCATTCTCCTAGGGATTTTTACCTTTTCTTGTGTATTTATGGTGACATGTTTCCCTCTTTTGACTGCAGATCTAGGACCCCTTTAGGATAGGTTGAAGGGCCAGTTTTGTGGTGGTGAATTCTCACAGTTTTCATTTGTCTGGGAAAGATACTATTTCTCCTTTATTTCTGAAGGAAAAGTTTGCTGTATATAGTTTTCTTGGTTGGCAGTATCTTTTTTCTTTTAGCACTTTGAATAAGCCATCCCACTCTCTCTTGGACTGTAGGGTTTCTGATAAGAAGTCTGTTGTTAGCCTGATGGGGATTCCTGTATAGATAATTTGACACTATTTTCTCTTGCTGTTTTTAGGATAATGGTTTTTTGTCTCTGGCTACTTTTGATAATTTGACTACAATGCATCTTAGGGAGGTTCCTTGTTTTGAATCTGTTTGGGAATCTTGGAGCTTCTTGGATCTGTAAGACCATCTCTCTTCCAATATTTGGGAAGTTTTCAGCTATTATTTCATAAATAGGATTTCAATGCCTTTTTCTTTCTCTTCCCCTTCCTGTGAATCTATAGTTTAGATGTTTGTGTGCTTAGGTTTATGAGATACATTTTGCTGGTTTTCTTCATTTTTTAATTTATTTTTCCCTTTTTTAATGTGTTAATCCAAAAAGCCTGTATTCTAGTTCAGAGATTCTTTCTTCTGCTTGTTCTAGCCTTCTGTTTATGCTCTTGGTTATATTTTCTATTTCTTTGAATTAATTCTTCAGTTCCAGGATTTCTGCTTTAATTTTTTTCTTTTTCCTTCCTTGAATTTCTTTGTTGAATTTCTCATACATGTCCTGGATTTTCTTTTTGACTTCATTGAGATTTCTATCTAATTTCTTATCCGTCATTGTGAGTTTCCTTAGTATTGTCATCTGGGATTCCTCTTCAAGTGATTTGTCAATTTCCAATTGTTTGGAGTTTGATATTGGAGAATCGTAGTCTTCTTTAGGGGTAGTCATCTTTCTCTGTTTTTTCATGCTTCTTGTATCTCTGCATTGATGTCCGGGCATCTGGTGGTATATCATTTGACAAAACTCAGCATCCCTTCATAATAAAGACTTTCAATAAATTAGATATAGAAGGACAGTATCTCAATACACTAAAAGCTATATATGGCAAACTCACCACCAACATCATATTGAATGGGAAAACGCCAAAAGCTTTCCCTTTAAGAACAGGAATAAAGCAAGGATGCCCACTCTCACCACTCCTGTTCAACATAGTATTGGAAGTATTAGCCAGAGCAACCATGCAAGAGAGAAAAATAAAGGGCATCCAAATGGAATAGATGAAGTCAAATTGTCACAGTTCACAGATGCCATGATCCTATACACAGAAAAACTTATAAACTCTTCCAAAAAAACTTCTAGAGCTAACAAATAAATTCAGTAAATTTGCAGGGTACAAAGTCAATACACAAAAACCAGTAATGTTTTTATACTCCAACAATAAACAGGAGAAAAAGAAATCAAGAAAGCAAACCTATTTACAATAGCTACAAAGGAAAACCTAGGAATAAATTTAGCTAAGGAGGAGAAAGATCTCTACAATGAGAACTACAAAACACTGCTGAAAGAAATTAAATAGAACACAAAAAGAGGGAAAGACACTCCATGCTCATGGATTGGAAGAATTAATGTCGTTAAAATGTTCATACTACCCAAAGCAATCTACAGATTCAATGCAATCCTCATGAAAATACCAATGACATTCTTCACAAAAATCACAATCTTCACAAAAAAAGTAATTCTAAACTTTATATAGAACCACAAAAGACACTAAATAGCCAAAGCAATTCTGAGCAAAAAATAAATAAAGATAAAACTGGAGGCATTCCACTATTTGACTTCAAACTTTACTACAAAGCTATGGTAACAATTGTGGCATGGTACTGGCATTAAAAAAGCACATAAGCCAATGGAGCAGAATAGAGAACTCAGAAATCAACCCAGGTTCTTAGCCAACTGATCTTTGACAAAGATACCAAGACCATAAACTAGGAAAAGGACAGCCTTTTCAGCAAATGGTGATGGGAAAACTGGATATCCATGGGCAGAAGAATGACACAGGACCCACACATCTTCCCATATATAAAAATCAACTCAAAATGGATTAAAGACTTAAATATCAGACCTGAAACTATAAAACTTCTAGAAAGAAACATGGGAGAAACACTGAAAGATGTAGAACTTGGAAAAACTTTATGAATAAGACCTCAAAAGCACAGGCAACAAAAGGAAAAATAAACAAATGGGATTATGTCAAACTATTTGCAAACTATGCATCTGACAAAGGATTAATATCCAGAATATATAAGGAACTCAAACAACATAACAGTAAAAAACCAAATAATCTGTTTTTGAAAATGGGCAAAGGAGCTGGATAGACATTTCTGAAAAGAATACATACAAATGTCCAACATGTATATGAAAAAATGCTCAACATTACTTACCACCAGGGAAATGCAAATCAAAACCACATTGAGATATCATCTCATTCCAGTTAGACTGGCTATTATCAAAAAGACAGAAAATAACAATTGCTGGTGAGAATGCAGAGAAAAGGGAACCCTACAATGTTGGTGGGATTGTAAATTAGTACAGTATTTATAGAAAACAGTATGGAGGTTTCTAAAACAACTACAGATAGATCTATCATATGATCCAGTGATCCCAGTACTGGGTATATACCCAAAGGAATGGAAATCATCAAGTCAAAGGGAAACCTGTACTTCCATGTTTATTGCAGCTCTATTTACAATAGCCAAGATGTGGAACCAAGCTAAAGTCCCACTGATAGATGACTGTATAAGGAAAATGTGGTATATATATACAATGGAATTCTATTCAGTCATTAAACAAAGAATGAAATTCCACCATTCAAGCAGCATAGATGAGCTTGGATAAAATTATGTTAAGTTAAACAAGCCAAACACACAAAGAGAAATACCACATGTCCTCACTCATAACAGGGAGCTAAAGAAGGAAAGAAAGAAAGAAGGAAGGATCATAATAATGTGTTGAACTTTTAGAAGGAGAGAACAGAGCTGTGGTTACTAAAGGTGGGCAAATGAGAAGGGGACTAGCGAGAAATTGGTAATGGACACAAGGAATGATTATATTCTGCAAAGATGAACATGTTAATTTTCTTGATTTGATCATCACACATTGTACACAGGTATTGATATTCAACTCTGTACCCCACAAATAAGTTTAATCAATTATTTTTCAAATCAATAAATAAAAACAAAACATTTAAAATATCTTTAGTGACTGTCAATATTTCAACTTTAAGTGCATAATAACTTTTATCACTATTTGGGGGAATATAAGGACCGTTATTTTTAACAAAAAAATTTAAGAACAACTTTACGTATTAGGAACGTAAACATAAATAAAGCATAGTACCTATCCTTTAGAAGTAAAATGAATCTAAATTCTGAGGTAATTTTTTGTCATCCAGAGATTTAAAAAGAGCTTCCATTTGCATTTAGGACATAAGAGGACAAAAAGAAGACCTTTTTCCTATGTTGAAAATAAGTTAAATCTGGAAAAACAAAATAATACTTTTTTTTAAACAGGGCTAGTGAAGCGTGGTGGATATGAGATTCCTTGTTACCTTAATTCTGGTGAAAAACAAGCACTTCATAGATGAGCAGAGAGCTACAAGCTTTCAGACCTAGAGATGGGCCTCTGGTGTAGGCATGGAGGGTCTGTCATGGATTTGAAATATTTTACAGGGATGAGGGAGAGTCACCCAGACCCCCTGGAATACAGTGTGGGCAAGCAGAACAAATCAGAATTTGAAAGAGTTGCAAACATAAGGATGGATTATAGACAAAGCAATCCTGCCTGTGTCCATCCCTTAGTTTTGCCAAAAAGGCAGCAGCAAACATCAACACAGAGAAATCACATAGTGCTAGGCTTGAGTTTTCAGTCCCTGCAAGAATTTAAAGAACATTAAACTGCAAACATTTCCCCTCCCAGCTAAAACAGCAGTAGCTTGGGAGGTTGAAGTTAGTCTATTCTCCAGTGAACTCAATCTATTTAAAGCTGTGACTCAAATTTATTCCAAAAAAATTTTTAAAAATCTGAATGATAAGCCCCTCATGCTAACAACTTGACAGAGAAAAGTTTGAACAAACAAAAATATAAATATATGTAAAAATATATTATACATTAGTTTTTATACAATTTCCACACTATAATTTAAAAAGGTCACGAAATATAAAGAAGCAGAAAATGTGACCAGTTATAAAGAGAAAACACCAATAACAGGATATTGGAATATCTGGCCACACAAGACTATTCCATAACTTATCATAATGCCTATGGGCTTTTACTTGCCACAGTAAGCATCTTGTATGCAGTCTTGTTTGCTTTGTGAATGGTTTCTAGTTCTAGGTTAGCATTCTTTATGACTATTCTCTAAGGGAAACTAAGGCAAAAATGTTGATATTCAATAGAAATGTAATATAAGAAGAGTGCTTGTAATTTTCTAAACAAAACACTCTCAATATAAATAGGCACGTAGGTGAGCAAGCATTTTCAACAAATCAAGAATTTTAAAACAAGCATTACAATTAAGTTAAATAATTTACAAGGAAAGAGACATAATAGGTAAAGATTTAAGGTGTTTCAAGAAATTAAAACTCTAACATATTATCAGTGGATATGCCTGTAAATGGAGTCCTAGAAAAAAGAGGAAAGGGAGGGAAGGAAGAAAAGAGATTCAGAGAAATAATAGGGCATAAAAATATTTGAAGAAAAAATGGTCAAATATTTTTCCAAATATAATAAGCAATTCAACTCTATTGATCCAAAATGCTCAATAAACTCAAGCTTGATAAATTTTTAAAAACTGATATCTAGATAAACTAGTTAAATTACTTAAACCTGTAGATAATACAAAAAATAAAGCCTTCAAATAAGCTAAAGGTAAAATAACAAATAAACAAAAAAAAGCCAACAAATTCAGTGGAACAATGACAAGAGTTTTGGCTGATTTCTTATTGGATAAAAATTAGAGCCACGAGATAATGAAACAACATCTCCAAAGTGCTGAAAAAGAAAATAAAAACAAAAGCTACCAACCTACAATTCTATATGCAACATAAGTATCCTTAAGGTAGATAGCATAGTTTTATACCCATTAGTTCACTACTTCTCTTTCCCCCACCTCCCCAGAAAAAATATTTTATGTAGCTTTTAGAACATATATATTTAAAGATGCTACAATACATGATAATGTAGAATACTAAAATTACTTGGTCAATCCAAGACAAGGAAGAAAAGGAAAAACAAATGAGCAAACAACAGATAAAATAAAAGGAAAACAACAGCAAGATGTTGGACTTAATCCAATCATAACAACAATTATGATAAATGTTATTGGACTATACACTTCCATTGAAAGATAAAGGTTTTATATCTGGATTAAAAAATAAACTATATGCTGTTTTCAAGCCTACTAGCTTCAAATATAAAGACTTAGATGTATTAAGAGCAAAAGAATAGAAAAGATATACAAGGCAAACACTAATAATAAGAAAGCTTGTGTGGCTGTATTAACAGCATACAAAGTAGACTTCAAGAAAAAAAAATTGCCAGAGGGAAAAGTATGATATTTCATAATGATAAAAGAGCCAATTCATCCATACATCTTGCCATATACCAAAATCAACTCAAAATATATTAACAACTTAAATATAAAATCTGAAATGATAATATTCCAAGAGGGAAACACAGGGAAAACACTTCAAGACATAGGACTGGGCAAAGACTTTATAAATAAGATCTCAAAAGCACAGACAACAAAAGAAAAAATAAACAAATGAGATTATATCAAACTAAAAAGCTTCTGTACAGCAAAGGAAACAATCAACAGAGTGAAAAGACAACATACAAAATGGGAGAAAATATTTGCAAACTATGCATCCAATAAGGATCAATATCTAGAATATATAAGGAACTCAAGCAATTTTATAACAACCAAAAAAATTCAATTAAAACAAAGGAGCTGAATAGACATTTCTCAAAGGAAGACACACAAATGGCCAATAGTTACATAAAAAAATGCTCATCATCACTAATCACCAGGGAAATGCAAATCAAAGCCACACTGCCATATCATCTCACCCATTAGACTGGCTATTAACAAAAAACCAGAATGACCAATGCTGGTGAGGATGTGGATAAAGTGGAAACCTTCTACAGTGTTGGAAGGACTGTAAATTAGTACAGCCCATATGGAAAACAGTATGGAGGGTTTTACAAACAAATGCAGATAGAACTACCATATGATGCAGAATCATCATGTTGAAGGAATGGAAATCATCAGGTTGAAGAGAAACCTGCACTCCCATGTTCATTGCAGCTCTATTTACAATAACCAAGATGAGGAACCAAACTAAATGTCCATCGACAGATGACTGGGTAAGGAAAATATGGTGTATATTTCTGCATAGTTAGATAGATAGATATAGATACACACACACACACACTAGAATACTACTTGGCCATAAAAAAAAAAAAAGAAAGAAATTCTCCCATTTGCAGTAGCTTGGATAAGCTTGGAGAAAATTATGTTAAGTGAAAAAAGCCAGGCACATAAAGAGAAATACTGGACGTTCTTACTCATAAGTAGGAGGAAAGAAAGAAAGAGAAAAAGAGAAAAAGGAAGGGAGGGAGGGAGGGAGGGAGGGAGGGAGAGAAGGAAGAAAAAGAGAAAGACAGACAACAAGCACAATAATATGTTGAACTTTCAGAAGGAGAGAACAGAACTGTGGTTACTGGAGGGGGTAAATGGAGAGAGGGAGGGAGATTGGGGAGAAATTGGTTAATGGACGCAAAGAATGAGTATATTTTGTAATGATGAAATGCTAACTATCTTGATTTGATCATTGCATATTGTACATAAATACTGATAGTCAACTGTGCACCCCACAAATATGTATAATCAATTATGTTTCAATAAAGATGAATAAATAAACAGATAAAAGTGTCAATTCAGCAAAAATATAATAATCTTAAATATCCACCCACTTAATAACAGAACTTCAAAATATATGAAGCAAAATTTGGTATAAATAAGGGAGTAAGAAAAAAACACATATTTACAGCGAGAGATTTCAAAACCTCTTTCTCACAATTGATCAAGAAACCAAAGGACAAAAAAATCAGTACATATAAAAAAGATTTGAACAATAATATCAAAGAAATTGACATGACACTTATGGAACACTACCTCCAACAGCTGCAGAATACACGTTATTTTCAACTGCACATGGAACATTCATCAAGATAGACCAAATGCTGGACCATGAAATAAATCTCATCAAGTTTAGGATGATTTAAATCACACAGGGCATGTTCCCTGGTTATAACAGAATTAAATTGAAAAATAATGATAATAGAAAATCTAGAATATCTCCAAATATATGGAAATAAACATTACACTTCTACATAACCCACTGAGTCATAAAAAAAACACAATAAAAAAAAGAGAAGAATGATAGTGAAAATCCAACATATGTAAATATGTGAAATGCAGCTAAAAGAGTTTGAGGGTAATTTATAATTTAAGTGCTTATATTAGAAAAGAAGACAGTTTTAATATCAATTTTTAAGTTTCTGATCTAAGATGTGAGAAAAAGAACAAACTGAATCTAGAGTAACTAGAATAAAAAAAGTAACAAAAATAAGAGCAATTTAAAAAAAAATTTAATTGTACGGAAATCAGTAGAGAAATAATAGAGAAAACATAGCAAGTGAAATATTGGTTCTTTCAAAAGGTGATACAATGCATAAACTCCTAGCAATGTTGATCAGCAACAACAAAAACCCAATTACCAATAACAGGATATTGGAATATCTGGGCACACACACAAGACTATTTCATAACTTATCGTAATGCCTAAGGGCTTTTACTTGCCGCAGTAAACATCTTGCACACAGTCCTGTTTGCTTTGTGAATGGTATCTCGTTCTAGGTTAGTGTTCTTTATGACTATTTTCTGAGGGAAACTAAAGCAAAAATGTTGATATTCAATAGAAATATAAGAAGAGTGCTTGTAATTTTCTAAATAAAATTATGGCATATATTTTAACAATAATATTGAATTTTTTAGATATCTTCAAAATCCTTGGAAGCAAATTTGCCATAGCTAAAGTGTGTTATAATTGTTGATAAAATTTAAATTCTTTAGTTACATCTCAAAGTGCCTACTAACAATGTATGAAATAATGTTGAGTAATATTCTGCAAAAACAAGTATCATTCCCATCTACCATGTCTCTATTAAATTGCTTTATAATACACTTTTCTTAGATTATTGTTGCTGTTCAGACCCCTTCTTGATTACAGGGAATACTTGAAGTGTGATACCAACATAAATTAAAAAAAAAAAAATCTTGGCATATTCCTCTGTGCAAATGTTCTCTCCAGCTATCTTAATTTAATAACATCAATCATAAGAGACTTCACTAAATTAGAGTACCTTTAGATTTTAAAAATATAAATAAGTATTGTATACTTCACTGGTAACATTGACTATAATTATAAAATATAATTAAATTTCTTCATTGAGTGTTTTGTATCAGGAAACTCACTGAAAATATCTTTAAACATCTGATGTAAACTACAAATTACAAAGAGATGGAATAGAATATATAAGATATAATCCATTTTGCTCTCCTGGAAAATACAAGACACAGTGAGGTTTGGATATGATGGATTTCTGCTTAGTATTTCAAAATGCTGCAGAAAATGCCACACATACATAATTCCATGGTGTTGATGTTGTGGTTTGTTTTGTTCTTAACAGATTTGGCTTTTAAGTCTCTGTAGTCTTCAATGACATTTTTTGTTGTGTAAATGATTCTTCTATTTAGGATGTGTGCATCCTTTGTTTATTATGATCTCTTAACAATGACATTTTGGAAGAGCTGCGTATATTGTCTTAGGTCAGTATTAATTTACCACACGTTTACTTTCACACTAGATCTAGGATTGGTAAGTATCTGAATGCATAAATATACAAAATAAACTATGTTATCAAAGGGAAATAATCACCTAAGAACAGATTTAGAGTGACTTTGCACATGACTCTTATTTTAATTAGCACAGCATTTACAACTCAAGCATATATAGAAGAATGGCTTTTCTACTTTTTCTTGAATATTGATTCCTGCGTTCTCCTGTTCAGTCTGTGAATTGCTTGCTGACTGTGCCTGGAATGTTTTTCCCTTGGTATCCACATGCTTGCTGTGTGCCCTTTTTTACAATGTTGATTCAACTACCCTTCTCATTGGGTCCTGCCCCGAACTCCCTATTCAAAATTTCTGTCTCCCATCCAGTCAACCTTTTAAATTTTTTTATTTTTATTTTTACTTTTGCTTAACACAATAGAAATTTATTCTATCAGAGTTCTGAAGGCCAGAAATCTGAAAATAAGGTGTCTGGCATGGTCTAACTCCACCCAGAGTCTGTAGGGTAGAATCTGCTCCTGCTCTTTGAAGTCCTCCAGCTTCTGGTGGCCGTCTGCATTGCTAGGCTTAAAACCACATCACTCCTGGTCATTTTACATCTTCTCCTCTATGTGTATCTAATCTCCCTCACTTCCTCATTCTTATAAAGACACTTGTGGCAGCAGTTAGGGCCCACCCAGATAATTTAGGAATTTTATTTTATTTTTTTCATCTCAAAATTAATCACAGCTACAATGACCCTTTTTTCAAAAAAAAAAAAAAAAAAAGCAACATTCATAGGTTCTAGGGATCTAGGTGTGGGTATTTGGGAGCTATTTTCAATCTGCCACGGTTAGTATTAGTTTTTAATTTTGTTTAGTTTTTTTTATTTTCCAGCTTTATTGAGGTATAATTGAAAAATAAAAATTGTATATATTTAAGATTTTCAACATGTTTCACATATTTGTATATATATCATGAAATTATTACCACTATCAAGCTAATAACACAGCCCTCATATCACATACTTTTGATGTTTATTTTGTGGTGAGAATATTTAAGATGAACTCTCAGCAAATTTCAATTATATAATACATTATCATTAACTGTAGCCACCTTGTTGTATGATAGGTCTTCAGATCTTATACCTCTCATCTAACTGGAACTTTGTATCCTTTAACCAACATCTCCCCATATTGCCCACACCTCAGCCTCTAGAAAACAGCATTCTATTCTCTGTTTCTATGAGTCTGACTTTTTTAGATTTCATGTACAAGTGAGATCACACAGTATCTGATTTTCTGTGCCTGGCTTGTTTCACTTGGTATAATGTCCTCCAGGTTCACCCATATTTTCACAAATGGCAGGATTTTCTTTTTTATGGCTCAGTAGTATTACATTATGTATATATATCACATTTTCTTTGCCCAGTCATCTATCAATGGACACTTAGGTCGATTCCATATCTTGACTATTGTGAATAATGCTGCAAAGAACATGGGGGTGCATATATCCCTTTGATATGTTAATTTTATTTCCTTTGGATATATATCCAGAAGTAAAATTGCTGCATCATATGGTAGTTCTATTTTTAATTTTTTGAGGAACTTTGATACTATCTTCCATAACAGCTTACCGATTACAATATGACCAATAGTATGCAAAGGTTCCCTTTTCCCCACATCATCATTATACTTGTTATATTTTGTCATTTTGATAATAACTGTTCTGACAGGTGTGAGATGATAGCAGTGATATCTTGTGGTTTTGACTTGCATTTCCCTGATAATTAGTGATCTGCAGTATTTTTTCAT
This sequence comes from Cynocephalus volans, assembly GCF_027409185.1. Lineage (NCBI taxonomy): Eukaryota > Metazoa > Chordata > Mammalia > Dermoptera > Cynocephalidae > Cynocephalus > Cynocephalus volans. The sequence goes on from NC_084468.1 coordinate 121,779,884, forward strand.
ATACCTGTTGGCCACTCGTATGTGTTCTTAAGAGAAATGTCTTAGGTCCTTTGCACATTTTTAAATTAGGTTATAGGTTTTCTTGCTACTAAACTGAGTTCCTTATATATTTTGAATATTAACCCCTTATCAGATATGAGGTTAGCAAATATTTTATTTCATTCCATAGGTTGTTTCTTCATTGATTGTTTCCCCTGCTGTGTGCACAAACTTTTTAGTTTGATGCAGTCTCATTTGTCATTTTTACTTTTGTTGCCCATGCTTTCGGTGTCATATCAAAAAAATCATTTCCCAGATCAGTGTCAAGAAGATTTTTTCCTATGTTTCCTTTTAGTTGTTTTACAGTTTCACCTCTTATGTTTAAGTCATTATTTCACTTTGTGTTGGTGTTTGTAAATGGTATAAGATAAGAAATTGGTGCCACTCTTTTGCATGTAAATATACAGTCTCCCAAACACCATTCCCCCTTTTTGCATTCTTGGCAACTTTGTCAAAAATCAGTTGGCCCTAAATGTGTGGATTGATTTCTGTCTGGGCTTTCTATTTTCTTCTATTTGTCTATTTGTCTTTAATGTTGGTATCACACTGTTTGATGATCTTTGTAGTAGATTTTGAAATCAGGTAGTGTGATCCCTTGAGTTTTATTTTTTTATTTTTTCTCAAGATTGCTTTGGCTATTTGCAGTTTTTTGTGTTTTCTTATAAATTTTAGGATTTTTTTTTCTATTTCTGTGAAAAGTGCCATTGTAATTTTGATAGGGATTACATTTAATCTATAGATTGCTTCGGATGGCATGAGAATTTTAACATAACTAATTTTCCAATCCACGAACAAGGAGAAACGTCCCATTTATTTGTATCTCCTATTTCTTTTACCAATGTTGAATAGCTTTCATTAACTGATCTTTAACTTACATGGTTAAATTTATTCCTAAGTAGTTTAATTTTTGATTTTATTACAAATGGGATTGGTGTCAGTATCTTTTTCGGTCAGTTGTTTGCATATAAAAACACAACTATTTTGTATGTTGATTGCACATCCTGCATTTTTGTTTTTAAGCATGCTATCAAGTGGGAAGGCACTTATTTAATTCTCAAGCCCACACGATATTATAAAAAATACAAAATGCTTTGAATAAGAATATTGTAAAGGTTTGGTACATTTTTCCCTTTGTATCATGCTTGTGCTTTTTTTTTTCTTTTCATTACCATAATAGATTTTAGGTGAACTCTCAGCATTAATACATTATTATATTAATAATGAGTTAATACATTATTAAGTTATATATTATTATTATATTATTAAGTTATATAGTAATACAATTTAATTTCATGTAGAATTTGATGAATTTTGTATAGTGGTGCATTTTATACTGGAGATGATATATGATAATGTCATACATGGATTAGATGTAAGGCTGCAGGCTTCGGAAAGGAGTAGAATTATAAACACGTTAATGCATTCGGCCATTACTTTAACATCAAGTTCATTTTATCTCTTAATTACTCTGTGTCCTGAGTATTTTACAAGACACATCAAAGTCTGTTTCGACTTCTATTTGAAGATAGCAAGGTCACTCTGTCCACTCCCCTCCTTAATCCAATTCTCTAAGACAAGAGAATGAGGAATAGAAACCAAAATTCATCTTTTTATAAAATTAGGACAAAACACTAAACAAAACAACACGGAGTAAGGTTGCCAACAGCAGAGCAAGAAAGGGAGGCAAGAGAGAAAATGGTCTCTGCATGTCTAGATCAGAGTGGGAGGAGCACAGAGACTTGCAAACTAGGTATCACTTTTTGAAGAGCTATTTCAAGGTGTCCTTAATTTAAATTGCAATGTCTAGATGGACAAGCGAGCAAGGAGATGTCCCTAAACGATGTTTATTATAGAGGTGTGTTGGGAAAAAGTAGCTAAAAAATAACCCACCCAAACATACTGTTCTTGGAAGAAGCATCCTGGCAGGAAGCAGGATGAGGGAGAAACTTTGGGGAGTAAGCAGTTCTGAAGTTTCAAGCTTGACTACTGAAGAGAAGAAAATGCTCCTCACACCATGAGCCTGTGAAGGAAGACTGACAACCAAGAGGACTGATTACTACAAGGGTGGAGAAATTTGGAAACCACAGAAAAAACTTTCAAGCTGGGCTATTATTGCTCATTGACCTTTTCTCTCTCTCAAAAAATACTTCTACAAATAGCTGGTCCAGGGAGAACAGCCTCTACTCGGGGATGAGTGAAATTCGGAAAGAACTGATAAAAGTACTTATGCCAAGACAGTCCAAAACAAAAGGTCAGGGGTGGACAAACAAAATTATTTCACATAGTAGATTACATTTTGAAAATCAACAGTGGAAACAATGAACAACTAAAAATACAGCCTCTCTAAAATAATTGTCAAAGAAAGCAATAATAGGAGAAAAGAACTGAGCAAACATTTCAGGAAAAAAAGTGAAAGAGAAAAAGAAAAGGTAATGAAAATTTAGTAAGCATTAGCTCTAATAGGGTTAATTGTTCAAAGGTTTGAAAATATACAAAATCAAATTAGAAATTCACACATGGTACAAAGAAATAGAAAGACAATGAGATGGAATTGAAATCAGTGTTTGTAGGGAACAGAATAAATATAGAAAGAATTTTAATATATAATCAAAGACAAATGTTTAAATAAAGACAGACCTGTATTAGAACATTAAAGAGCCCCACTGGAGAAAAAGATCATTAATGCCAGGCCAATCATTATAAAATTACTGAACTTCAATAACAAACAAAAAAAAAATTAAGGGAATTTAAATAAAAGATTGAGTAACTGATAAGAGATTTAAAAAATTGAGTTTGGGTCAGACTTATGAATAATACCATTCAAGGCTAAAAAATGGTGGTTCGATGTCTGCAATGTTCTCAGAGCTATATCCAAAAACACAACTCAAATATTTTGTACCCTACATGTGCCAATCTAGCATCCAGAGTACACAAGTAACAGATGCCTTTTATCTAATAAAAAAAGCTAAGAAAGTAAAGTACATATTATTCCATCTAGAGAATAAACTGTAAGCAACTAAGATAGGCATAGAGATTTTTTGGCTAAAATTAGTGATGAACAATGAATTTGCAAACTACAATGCCTGAGCTGAGCAATGGTTGTTACAGAAACACACACACACATACACAAACACACACAAATTTTAAAAATTATAAACAAATATAAACAATGATACACCTAACAAAGATTTAGAAGGAAGTAATCTAGATGAAGGGAAACGAAAGCAAACAGATTTCCTTAACTTGTATAGCAGAATACAAGTAGATTTGTGATTTAAATTATAAATATTTAAGTATACCACTTAACAGCTAGAAAAACGAACATGTTAATATAACCACCAAATTCGTAAGCAGAGGATATTTGTACATACTAATGATTTCCTCTTTCTTATTCAGGAGTCAAGTTAAACTGCTGAAATTTAAAAACTCAAAAGATACAGCTTTAAGCATAAAATAAAAACTTTTAGAGATAAGCACTCAAAAACTAGAAATAGGCTAGGCAGAATAAACATTATCAGAACAGGAAAAAAGTGAAAACTTGAGATCTATAATGAAAGCTAAAAAGTTATAAAAATACTAAAAATTGAAAGCATAAGTATATAAAATGAATGGCAAACAGCTGGCATATCAGTAAATGCAAGCCAAAACACACATAATGAAAGAAACTGTCTCACATTTAATTTTAAAATATACACGTATGTGTGCACAGTGTTAATGCCAAAATAGGTTATATTTTAAAGGGATCAGTGGTAGAAAGTAAAGTGCTAAGCATGTCCCTGTGCACTGGAGGTCACTTCTGCCCACTGCATCTTGGGCTGCTGTTTCCCACCATTTGCATGAGTCTGGGGACACAGAACACTCACATACGGGTTTTTTTTTTTTCTTCTTCTCCTCCTTTAAAATATTTTATTTTGTTTCTCTCATTGTTTCAAAGTTTATTTTATTTATTTATTTATTTGGCCAAAAGACAAATCTTAATACATTTAAAAAGACCAAGATCATCCAAAATATGTTCTCTGACCACAATAATAGAAAAAAATTTAGAAAATTTACAAAATGTGTGGAAATTAAACAACACTCCTAAATAAGCAATGGGTAAAAAAAAAATCACAGGGAAATTAGAGTGTACTTTAAGATAAAAATCAAAGCACAACATATCAAAATGTATAGGCTGCAGGGCTCATGCAGTGCTTAGAGGGCTATTTATACTTGTAAACACCTATATTAAAAATAAGAAAAATCTCAAATTAGTAATGTAACCTTCTACCTTAAGAAAATAGAAAAAGAAGAGTAAATTAAGCCAAAAGCAAATATAAGTAGGAAATAACAAAGATTACAACAGAAATATATGAAATAGGGAATGAAAAACAATGGAGAAAATCAACTAAACCAAATGTTGATTCTTTAAAAAGAGAGAGAACAAAATTACTAAAATCAAAAATAAAGCCGGGCATTATTACATTTTCCTTATAGTTTTTTGTGGTGGTAAGATTTAGTTTCTCTTTCTAATTGGCATTTTTGTTCTATCAGTGGGTTTTGTTCTTTCTTGTGTATTTGTAATAGTGATATTTTGGATTCCAATTGCATGACTTCCTTGTGGATTTCTTATAGGGCTGGTTGTGTGGTGATGAACGCCTACAGTTTTGTTTGTCTAGAAATCCACTATTTTTCCCTCATTTCTGAAGGATAGCCTTGCTGGGTATAGTATTCTTGGCTGGCAGTTTTTCCTTTACTATTTTGAATATATCCTCTTATTTTCTTCTGGCCTGTAGAGTTTCTGCTGAGGAGTCTGCTGTCAGTCTGATAAGGGCTCCCTTATAGGTGACTTGATGCTTTCCTCTTGCTTCTTTTAAGATTCTCTCTTACTCTTTGAGCTTTGCCAGTTTGACTTTAATGTGTTTTGGAGAGGATCTTTTTGTGTTGAATCTGTTTGAGGATCTTTGAGCTTCCTGGATCTGAAGGTCCATGTCTCTCCCCATACCTGGGAAGTTTTTCATTATTATTTCATTGAATAGTTTCTCCATACCTTTCCCTTTCTCCTCCCCTCTGGAACAGCCATGATTCTAATGTTTGTGTGTTTAAGGTTGTTTAACTAGTTCTCTTAGATTTTCTTCATTTTTTAAAATTATTTTTTCCCTTTTCATTTTATTTTTATATATTTTTTTATTTTTTTATTTTTTGGTCCACCTGGGTTATTTCAAAAAGACTATCTTTAAGATCAGAAGTGCTTTCTTCTGCTTGTTCTAGACTGCTGCTTAAGTCCTTGGTTGTGTCTTTTATTTTGTTGAGTGAATAGTTCAGTTCCATGAGGTCTTCTATATTCTTTTTTAAGGTATTAGCTTCTTTGTAAATTTCCTTCTTCAGACCTGGATTTCTTTTTTCTCATTTCATTATGTTGTCTAACTGACTCTTCTTGTATCTCAGTGAGTTTCATTAAGATTGTTGTTTGAAATTCATCTTCAGTCACTTCAAGGATTTTCTGCTCTCTATGGTCTTGTATTTGAGAATTACTGTATTCTTTCGATGGTGTCATATTTTCTTGGGTTTTCATTTTCCTAGTATTTCCACATTGGTGTCTGGTCATTTGGTGGAGCAGTTGCTTCTTCTATTAATTTGGAGTGGGCTTTGAGGAGACAAATGTCCTCTTCTTTTCCAGTCTCTGCTGATGACACTCCTTGTGTCAATGCAGTCAAGTGTCTGGCAGACTGCCTGCATGGTAGCTGTGGCTACTGTTGTGGTATCTGCTACTTTTATGGCAGCTGTGTCTGTGGTGGGACACCTGTGTGAAAGTGGTGTTTTTGGCATGCTCTCTTGCTTGCTTCTAAGCAGGGGATGCTGCCCTCAGCTCTTGCCTAGGACCCTGAGTATGCTTTCTTGCCTACTTCTGGGCAGAGGGGACTGCCTTTGGCTCCTGCCTTGGTACCCTAGGTGTGTTCTCTTCCCTGTCATATAAAAAGTTAACTGAAGCAATTTTATTATTCACATACAGGCAGCAAGACACACCTAAATCCTAGGGTACAAGGCAAGCTGATTCCACAAGGTTCAGGAAGCTACCCAAGGCAGATGGAATTTCATCTTCACATGACTTTACTAGTTTGCTCTGCAGCTGAGGGACTCTGGAAAGAAGCCAGGTTTTATACCCCAGGGGTAACTTTAATTGCTGGACTAAAGTATTCCAGGATATCCTAGTCTAGGACAGACTGGAATGGAATCTTGGCTGTCCCAACCAGTCCCTCCTTATTTCAAGATGTTGCATTCCCAGCACATTCTAAAGCTATTCTTGAGAATCACAGGTGAGAAAGTGGGGAGAACTGGATTGGTCCAAGGCCGTCCAGAGAACTGTAATGCAAAAAGTAGTTTATAAAGTACAATCTTGTATGAAAATGTAAGGGTCATAGTGTATTGTTCTTTTTATTTTAATGTAGGTGAAATTCACATAACATAAAATTAACAAATTTAAAGTGTACAATTTGGTGGCATTGAGTGAATTCTCAGTGTTGTACAACTATCACCTCTATAGTTCCAAAACATTTTCATCAATCCTACATCTTACAGAACTTTTAGCTCATAAAGTAAACAAAAACTGAAAATATGGATATAAAGGAAATAAGAGTTTTTCTTTTTGTGACACTGGTAAAAATGTTCAGATGAAAAATTAATAAAATCATACACCTCAGTTACAAGAAATGAAAAAATGAAAACAAAGTGAAACATTGAGTTTAGGAAATCATTATAAGAACAACAAAATAATACAAAAGAATGGAGGAGAAAAGAATTAAGACAGATAATGGCAAAATTTGTAAAATGGAAATCAGTAAAAAGGACAAAACTTAAGCACAAACGATATTACAAAAGTGAATGACAGAATGCAAAAACTTATTTTTTGTTATTTTACTTTTTAAGCCACTTTCTTGAGGTATGATTGATAGATAAAAATCTGCACATATTTAATGATGATTAGTCTGGGAATAAGTATAGTCGTGAAACCATCACCACCAACAAAGTTATAAACATAACCATTACTTCCCAAAGTTTCTTTCTTTTCCCTTTACTATTTATTTATTTATCTATCTATTTACCTATCTATCTATCTATCTATTTATTTATTTATTTTTGGTGGCACCTAAGATCTACCTTCTTAGTAATTTTAAATATATGATATAGTATTGTTTTCTATAGGCACTATTCTGTGTAGTTAATCTCCAGAATTTATTTATCTTGCATAACTAAAACTTTGTACCTTTTAACCATCATCTTCCCCATTTTTCCCTTCCCTACCCACTGGGAGCCACCACTCTTTTACTACTTTCTGCTTCTATGAGATTGACTATTCTAGATTCCACATATAAAAGAGATTGTACAGTATTTGACTTTCTATGTCCGGATTATTTCACTTCACATAATACTCCAGTTCATCCTTGTTGGCACAAATGGCAGGATTTCTTCCCTTCTTTTAAGGCCAAATAACATTCCATTGTATGTACATAGCACATACATTTCTTCATTCATTCATCAATGGACACAGGTTTTTCCATTTCTTGAATATTCTAAATAATATTGTAAGGAACATGGAACTGAAGATAATACTTCAGGATCCGGATTTGAATCTCTTTGGGTATATACTCAGAAGCAGAATTTGTGAATCATAAGGTAGATCTATTTTTAATTTTTTGAGTAACCTCCACGGTGTTTACTATAATGGCTATACTAATTTACATTCTACCAATAATGCACAAGGGTTCCTTTTTCTCCACATCCTTGCTGACACTTGTCTTTTGTGTATCTTAATAATAGCCATTCTAACAGGTGTGAGGTGATAGCTCATTGTAGCTTTGATTTGCATTTCCCCAATAATTATTGATGATGTTGAGCATTTTTGGAAAGAGCTATTGGCAATTCTATGTCTTCTTTAGAGAAATGTTAGTTCAATTTCTTTGCCCATTTTTTAACTGTTATTTTTTAAAATTTATTTATTTTTACAATTCAGTTGTATGAGTTTCTTTAACTTTTACCATACTTTTTCTATGTTTAGATATGCTTAGTTACACACTTACCATTGTGTTATAATTGCCTACAATATTCAGTACAGTAACATGCTGTACACGTTTGTAGCCTAGGAGCAACAGGCTATACCATGTAGCCTAAGTGTGTAGTAAGCTATGCCACTTAGTTTTGTGTAAGTACACCCTATGTTGTTTGCACAACTTCACCTAATAACACATTCCTCTGAAAGTATCCTCATCCTTAAGCAACACATAACTGTATTAAAATTTAAACCTATAACAGTGCTAGGATAAAACAATAATATATCTTTAAATAATTTTTAATTGAGGAAGTTCTTTATGAGCAAAATGAAAAATTTTAGATGGACAGATGCAATTTATGAAGGCAAAAAGAGAAAACATATTCATCCATGTAACTGAAGATAGTAATAGTGTATTTTTTATTGCTTTGTGGTACACAACTATGTAAATGTAATACTTATTCATTATTGGTTGCTTCCAGTTTTTGGCAATTATGAATAAATATATCATGGACATTTTTATATCTGCCTTTTGGTGGACAAGTGCACTCATTTCTCTTGGGAATATACATAGGAGTGAAACTGCTGGTTGTTTAGCATTAGTAAGTGTTGTCAAATGTACTTCCAATGTGGTTGCACCAGTGTCTAATGTCACTAGAAAAGTAAGGAAATTTCACCTGTTACAGAAATCCTTGTCAAAATTTGATATTGGCAAACGTTTTGTTTAGTCAATGATGTTTTTGTATTGATATCTCTTTGTGGTTTAATTTTCATTTTTCTGATTACTAATGGTGTTGAGCACCGTTTACATAATTATTGTCTATTTTAATATATTCTTTTGTGAAGTGTCTCAAGTCTTTTGCCCATTTATTATTTGGATTATCTGTCTTTTTCTTATTAATTTGTAGAAGCTTTTTTATAATCTGAATATAAGTATTTTTTCAGTGGTATGGATTGTAAATGTCTTCTTTCAGTCCCGGGTTTCCTGTCCATTCTCTTAAAAATGTCTCTTGATAAACAGAAAATCTTAAGTTTAATGAAGCCTATGTCAGTTATATATTACTGTGTAAATACCTACCACAAAAATTAGTAGCTTAAAATATTGTATTATTTACTACCAATTCTGAAATTTGGGGAGAACATGGTAGTCTCTGATAGTTAGATTTCATATATGGCAACTCGCTTTCCATAGCATAAAAGCAGGACAATATCACGTCCTTCACATTCTATTGGTTAAAGTACACCACAGAGCAATAATTGTGCAAAGACATAGGAACAAAGATTTTTATTGTAGCATTGTTTGTATTAGCAAAACCATGGAAATAAATTAAATAGCCATTAATATAGGACTCATTAACTGTATCATAACACATTTGTATAATACAATATGCATTCTGCTGCTGCTGAAATAATGAAATGGACCTAATTTGATGATACAGAACAAGCCAAAAAATATACTACATTATTTCCTGAAATAGAAAACTATATGAGAGAAAATTTTTATATACAATGATTTCTTCTTTGTTAAAAAAAAAAAAACAGCATATTTATGCATATTCATGGATAATTCAAATGATGCTATAATGAGTTGAATTATGTCCCACCAAAACTCACTGAAGCTTGAATTATGTCCCCCAAGTTTTATGTATTAGAAACTTAGCCCCCACTGTGACTTTAAAGAGGTTGGGAAATCCTACTATGGTAATTGAAAGATGGAACTTTGAAAAGGTGATTAGATTACAGGACTGTGCTGTAGTGAATGGATTAAAAATGGTGGTCAGGGGTGTGGTTCTGAGGGCTTTAAAGGAAAAAAGAGGAAAGTCTTTTTCTCTATTGCTCTCTGCTCGCTCTGTTCTGCCATTTCACAATGTGATACCCTGTGTCACTGAAGTCACCACCAAGACCCTCACCAGATGTGTTCCCTGGACTTCGGATGTCCCAGCCTCAGAAACTGTAAGCAATAAATTTTGTTCTCTTATATATTACCCAGTTCCATTTATTTTGTTATAAGCAACAGAAACAGACTAATACCAATGCATGAAATAATAACAATGTTTACATATCAAAAAGGGCCTTGTAGAATATCAGATAGAGAAAATAAAACTTATTTTAAGTGTCTTTTACTTCATTACTATATGCATATATTAGTTTTCTACTAGAATATTAGTAATAAAAATATGCAAATTTAACATTTTCAACATATCTACATAGAAAACTGTCTTAGTCAGCTCGGGCTGCCATAAAAAAACATATAGACTGGGTGGCTTAAGTAATTATTTCTCATAGTTTCAGTGACTGGAAGTCTGATACAAAAGTGCCAGCATGGGCTGGCCCCGTGGCTCACTCGGGAGAGTTCAGCGCTGGTAGCGCCGAGACCGCAGGTTCGGATCCTATATAGGGATGGCCGGTGCACTCACTGGCTGAGTATGGTGCAGACCATACCATGCTGGGGTTGCCATCCCCTTACCGGTCAAAAAAAAAAAAAAAGTGCCAGCATGGTCGGGTTTGGTGAGGGCTCTCTTCCTACGTACCAAATGGCTGTCTTCTCACTTTGTGTTCACATGGTCGAGAAAGAGAGCTCTGTTTTCTTTTCCTCTTCTTTTATGAACAGTAATCCCATTATAGGGGTCCTACCCTCATGATCTCACCTAAACCTATTTACCTCCCAAAGGCACCACATACAAATACCTTCACATTGAGGGTTAGAGCTTCAACATATGAATTTTGGGGGACCAAACATTCAGTCCATAACACAAAGTAAATAGCACTAAATGTTTTTTTCTGAGTACACATATGTGCATTTGTGTGTGTATATATATATATATTCTTATGTGTCATAAACACACATATAACAATATATATAACAGCACATATGTGTAATAATATATATAACAACATGTTGTCATTGGGGGTTTTTTTGTTTATTTTGATTTTAAAGTTAAAATTTTGCCTATACATTTCTCAATACAGGAAGAAAGAAGAAAACTGGATGGTGATAATAAAAACAAGATGAAAATCCCAGTAGAATTCCAAAATAATCAGGAACAGCCTCGAGCAAAAATGAATTATTCTGAGAGAATTTTTTAAATGGCTTTAGAAACTTGTAGAGGTCTTTGAAATTAGTAAGTATATGGATAAACTAAAATTTATATTAGGTTGCATGTGAAACATCCATAAAAATTAGCATGAATTTTATGATGCCACGTAATATAGGATAGAAGTGATATAGGTGTTGTATTAGTCTGTTTCTGTTGCTTATACAGAGTACCTGAAACTAGGCAATTTATAAAGAAACAGAATTATTTCTTACAGTTTTGGAGGCTGGGAAGTGCAGGGTCCGGGGGTCCCATCTGCTGAGGGCCTTCTTTTGGGTGGCAACTCTCTCGCCCCTGGCAATGGAAGGTATCACATAGTGTGAATTTCAAGAGTTCTCTCTCATGCTCTTAAAAGTCTGTCAGTCCACACCTATGATCAATCAGTACACCATGAATGGATTAAATCATTCAGAAGGGCACAGTCCTCACAATCCAATCACTTCTCAAAGGCCTCACCTCTCAAATTTTATAATTGGATTTCCCACCTTCTTAACACTGTTCCAATGGGGATCAAGTTTCCAACACATAAACTTTTGGGGGACACATTTGGCCATAGCAGATGGCATCACTGTATCCCCCCAGACAGCACTCTGTAAGAAGTGCAATTTACCTGCTTTTGTTCATTGCGGACACTTAATCTTTAATAACCCTGAAAGGAACCACCCAGCCTCGGGTTCTATATGCCACATTGTTGCACATGGGAATTAATGAAGATGTGACCAGATATTTTTGAGATGTTCATGAAATCTATTTATTTACTTGTTACATAAAAATATAATCATTAAAATATAGTAGTCTTTGGGGTTCTGAGGTCAATTCCAGTTTCTCTACTGGAACCTGGTATAGTGGCCAGTCTTAAGGATTTTCTTGTGGCCTTTTCCATATTTCTCTTCATTGTATATAATTATGTTTTTCTAATTTATCATTTTATTTATCTTTACTAAAACGTCAGGTCATTTCATATTACAGAGAGCACAGGAAAGCTTTATGCTCCATCAAAGAGTCTTTCGTTGTTACCTGACACCTGATTTCTAAGTCAGTCTGAAATGTCAGCTCTGTAAAAATTATAAAACACTTGTTTTTCTCCTTACTTTTTAGAATTTTGCAATAAGTAGACATTAATATTGCTGAGATCTGTACAGCCCGTTACTATTTTACCAGTATAGAGTGCTCTGAAAGATTTCTTCTTATCATTTTTGAATTTTTTGGGGGGGGGGCAGAGATGGGAAGGAGGGGCAGGAGTGTGTTAGTGATAATTTCTTAAAATACAGGAAATCTGAAATGTAACCTGGTATTCAAAAAAATTGTTAAAAATGCGGCCTTTAAAGTAAATGAAAACCATGAATTTAGCCTGGAGCAGAGCTGCTAGGCAAGCTAGGAAAAAAATGCATTCTGTGGACATTTGCCTTTAGGCAAAATCTTTTGTTACAACTGCCACACAAGCAGCTAAGACACTAACTAGACTCCAGGAGCAACTGCAAAATGCTGAGAGGCTTGACTGCTTACCTTCTTCTCTGTAAACATGCTCTAGAGTTGGTAGGGAAAAATAAAGTCAGAGAAAAGAAAGAAAAATGTTCACAATGCACAGCTTTCGACTTTAGAAACTCTGAGCCAGCACCTACTTGTTGCAGAGGTTTTGATTAGAAGTCAAGAAGAAAAATCAATACTTTCTGATTCTTGCAATCTGTGATTGCAATAACATTGCATCCACTTGCTTTATGATGAATAAAGTCATTATCACATCTGAGTGAACCAGAAAAATCTAGATGAAAAATCCAGGCCTCAATTATAAAATAAAGCCAAATGTCAAAATGAATTTTCACTTTTTTCTTTCCTTCACATATGTTATTTACTGTAATGAACATATAGAACATGAAAACATAAATGTTATGTTTCTTCTCTTCACTGAAAAAAATATGTTCTATGTCCATACCACTGAAAACTAGTAAAATGGTAACATTGCAACTTTAGCTTAAACAAAGAAACTGAGTGTTTTGATCCTGATTTTGTTATTTAAGGTGGACGACAATCTATTTTTTGCTTTGGTTTCTCTTTATTACAAATGTGAAAAATTATAAGAACCAATGGAAAAAATAAATTATGGATAAAGTAATCATGATGCAAAATGTACAAAGGCAAATAAAATGAGAGCAGCTTCATGAAATATGCAGAGGAACATGAAGGCATTTATGGAATTAATTGTCTCTCTCTAAATTGTGTAACTGTGTGTAAGCACATTACTTTCATAGGTGAGAAAGACGTTCCTCAAGGCATCAATGTAAATATTTAAATCATATATTCAGTCCCTAAAGTAAAGCAAATATAATAGGCAATGCAAAAATGTCTTTTACCCTTGATTCATTGTAATGTATGTCCTTTTAGCTTATTGTTTATTTTTTAAGGATAAGCCTATGAGGGATTTAAAAATAAATCAATTTCAGCAATAAGGTGAATAAACATATTGCACTGACAAACTGCTCTTCATATGCTACTTTCACAGCTATGCAGTTAAAAATTACATCTTCCCCTTAATAAAAAGCAGTCCGTAATACATTTAGAATGGAGCTAGAGTAAATAAATAGCCTTTGTGGAGGCATGGTAGTACTTGAGTTTAATGTAAAAGAAAAAAACTTTATTTTTATTCAAATCCCTCATTGTCAAGAATAGGTGGCAGAACTAGATGTACTGCAGGGGTTTCTGAGATCAGCAGGATTGATGGAGAAGTAATTCACAGAACCTCTCTAACAGTGGTTCTCACTCTGGGCTCTGCCATGGAAATCACCTGTCTTAGTCATCTATGGCTGCCATAAAGAAAATACCACAGACTGGGTAGTTTAGCCAACAGGAATTTTATTTCTCACAGTACTGGAGACTGGGAGGTCCAAGGTCAAGGTAACAGAGAGGTAAATTTTATTCTGAGGTCTCTTCTCTTGGCTTGTAGACAGCTATCACCGTGTGCTCACATGACAGCTTCTGTGAGGGAAGAGAGAAGCGCTTTCTGCTTTAAGGGAACTAATCACATCTTCAGGGCCCCACACTCATAATCTCATTTAACACTAATTACCTCCTAAACACCCCATCTTCCAAATATCATCACATAGGGAGTTAGGGCTTCAACATATAAATTTGGGGATGCTACAGCCATTCAGTCCATAACCACCTAAGGAGCTTTAAAAAAAACTCAAACTAAATAAACTAATACTTGAGTTAATTGGTTTGGGAGTAGACTGGACAAAAGATTTCTGAAAACTGCTCTGGTGATTCTAATATCTACCCAAGTCTGAGAACTACTCTATCTATAGCATAGAGACAACATTTTCTATATATTACCAGTGCAATTCCTTTCAATTGAGACACATCTTTCTTAATTTTATTTTTACATTTTTGACATAGCTTCAAACTTATAGTTGCAAGAATAGTAACAAAATGTCCCATATTCACTCCACAGATTTTGTAAGTGTTAACATAGTACCACATTTGCTTTGTCCTTTGCTCTCTTTCTCCCTCCCTGTGTACACACACACCCACACACACCCACACCCACACCCACACACACACACCCACACCCACACACACACACACACACACACACACACACACACAAAGATGCAGCACACATGATACTCTTTTACCCTTAAATACTTCAGGAACATTCTTTTATAAAAGCATAGTACAATTGTCAAAGTAAAGTAATTCGCACTGATACTGTAGGAGTTCAAAACACACTTCCCAAAATATGCCACTTTGGCATAAGAATTATTTTGAGCTAAAGGCACGTAAAAAAGAAAAAAGAAAAAAAAAAAACAGCAGATGCAAGATCACACTGATCTTTGTTCTGTTTCTTAAAAGCAAGAGATAAAATTCCCTTGTGAAAGATTACCTCTGTACACCAGAAAGAAAGTATCATTTTTATCAAGGAAAGGAAGTTGAGGCCCAGGAAAATCTGTACAAACAAACTTTATGTTCTAGTCACTTCTCCACCCAGTTAATTCCCCACCGCTAGTCCCTTGCCTTGTCACATTTTCACAGTTTTCTACTCTTTGTCCAATTCAGTATATAAGTGTTCAACTCCAACTGTATCTTTGGGTCTTCATTTTTTCACAAAGTTTCTCGTGCCACACAGAACTTATATCACACAAATTTGTGTGCTTTTCTCCTGTACATCTTATATCAATTTAATTCTTAGGTCCAGCAAAAAACGCTGAGAGGGTAGAGGTAAAATTTTGCCTCCTCTATAATATGATGCTATTATCAGTCTATAGACATTGTTCAAATTTTGTCATTTGCTTCAATAATGTCCTTTATAATAATCAAGTATTTATGGAGATAATCATATGCATTTTCTTCTCACAATTAATAGAATTTCCTAATGTTGCATTGCTTTCTTAATGTTATGTTGGATTCATTCTTCCAAAATTATATTTTGAAATTTTACATTAATAAACACTTATAAGTGATATAGGTCTGTAATTTGGTTTCTTTATACTGTATTTTTAGGCTTGGTTATTAATGTTATATTTATTAAAAGTAATAGGATATTTTCCTTTTTCGTTATTTCTCTTGAAAAGTTTGTAAAACATTTCAACATCATCTTTAGATGATGGGTATAATTCCCAGTGAAACCATCTCCATACTGTTTTTTGTGAGTCGTTTCTTAATAACTTTCTCAAAATTTTTTAGGCAGATTGGTCTGTTTAAGATTTCTGTACTATTGGTGTCAGTGTGAATGATTGTATTTCCTTAGAAAATAATCCATTTTATCTAAGACTTTAAATCTATTTAAATGGATGTTTGTAAAATTGTGTCATAGTTTTTTTAAATGTGTTATTTTACCACTTGTCATTTCTTATTCTGTATATTTGTCCTTTTTTTCCTTTTTTCTCAATTACATCATCCCATCTAATTTGTTATTTTTGAAAAAACTGCTAAAATGTTAGTTTATTAACTTGAGCTAATGTGTTCTTATTGTCAACCACATTACTTTTTGTTTTTACTTTTATTATTATCTTCCTTCTGCTTTCTTTTGGTTTACAATACCTTTCCTTTTCCAGGTTTTTGAATGATTACTTAATTAATTAATTTTTATTTTTTGATTTTTACTCTAAAAATATATTAAGCTCTAATTTTTTCTCTGATCATTGCTTTAATTGAATTCCATAGGTGCTTTTTTAATTGAAACATAATTGATTGTACATATCTCTGGGATACAGAGTTGAATATCAATACCTGTGTGCAATATGCGATGCTCAAATCAGGATAATCCGTATATTCAGCACTATACAACATAATTATTTTATGTATCCCTTTACCAATTTCTTGCTGTCTCCCTTCCGTTTCCCACCCCTGGTGGCCTCACTTCTATTCTCTCCTTTTGAAAGTTCAACAAACTATTGTAATGGTCATATCTTTGTTTCTTTACTTTTAAAAAATATGTATTTATATTTTAAGCTCCCACTTTACAGTGAGGACATGTAGTGTTTCTTTTTCTGTGCTTGGCTTATTTCACTTAACATAATTTTCTTTAAGTTCATCCATATTGCTGTAAATAGCAGTATTCCATTCTTTTTTATGGAAGAGTAGCATTCCATTGTGTATATACACCACATTTTCTCTATACACTCATCCATCAATGGACATTTAGGTTGCTTCCAACTCTTGGATATTGTAAATAGAGTTGCTGTAAACATGGGAGTGCAGGTATCCCTTTGACACGATGCTTTTCATTCCTTTGGGTATAGACTCAGCAGTGGGATTGCTGGATCATATGGCAGTTCTATCTGTAGCTGTGTGAGTAACCTCCATACTGTTTTCCATAGTGGCTGCAATAGTTTACAATCCTACCAACAGTGTAGAAGGGTTCCCCTTTCTCAGCATCCTCGCCAGCATTTGTTATTCTCTGTCTTTTTGTTAATAGCCAGTCTAACTGGGGTGGGATCATATCTCAATGTGGTTTTTATTTGCATTTCTCTGATTCTTAGCTATGTTGAGCATTTTTCCATGTGTCTGTTGGTCATTTGCATACCTTCCCTTGAGAAGTATCTATCCAGCTCCTTTGCTCATTTTTAATCAAGTTATTTGCTTTTTGTTTGTTTGTTTTGTTTGTTTGTTTGTTTCACTGTTTAGTTTAGATTGAATCTGTCTGGGGATCTTTGAACCTCCTGGATCTGAAGGTCCATGTCTCTCCCTGTATCTGAAAAGTTTTCTGCTATTATATTAGTGAATATATTTTCAATGCTTTATCCTTTCTCCTCTTCTTCTGGAACACTCATGATTTGGATATTTGGGTATTTAAGGTTTTCCATTAAATTTCTTAGATTTTCTTCATTTTTTAAAGATCTTTTCCTCTTTTTTTCCCCACCTGGGTTATTTTGAAAAGACTGTCTTCAAGATCATAAATTCTTTCTTCTCCTTGCCCTAGACTGGTGCTTAAGCTCTCGGTTGTGCTTTTTATTTTGTTCAGTGAATCCTTTATTTTCGGGAGCTCTGACACACTATTTTTTAAGGTGTTAATCTCTTTGTAAATTTCCTTCTTCATATCCTGGATAGTTTTTCTCATTTTGTTATGTTGTCTAGCTTCTTGTATCTCACTGAGTTTTCTTAAAATTTTTGTTTGGAATTCCTTTTCAGTCATTTCGAGTGTTTCCTGCTCTGTGGGGTCTGGTAATTGAAAACTATTGTATCCCTTTGGTGGTGTCATATTTTCTTGTGTTGGGGTTTTTTGCTTGTTTGTTTGTTTTTCATATTTCTAGTATCTCCACATTGAAGTTTAGTCATCTGTTAGAGTGGTTGCTTCTTCTACTACTTGCGAGTGGACTTCCTTCTGCAGATGTGTTTTATATTGACCACTGAGGAGGGTATTTTAGTATTGTTTCCAGGTAGACTCAGTAGTGTAGTCTCAGTGTGGATACTTTGGCTGAATTCAATGTCAGAGTTGCATGTAAGTGCCTCCATGGCCTGGGCACTGGGGCACTTAGTCATTCCTTGCTGAGGTTAGTGACACTGTGTTGGGTCATCAAGGGCATGGACAATCTCTCATGGTCTTAGAAGAAATGCCTGGGTCCCTGTTGTTCTTTGGCTGGGGTAGGTGACCCTAGGTGGGCTTGTTGGCACCCTGACTAGTGTCCCATGACCCTGATATATGCACTGGGGAATACTGGAGCTCCTGAATTTGAATCAGTGACCCTGCAAAGGATTTATCATTCCTCTTTCCTTCAGGCAGAGGCTCCTCCTGGGTCCTTGCTTTCCCTGGTTGGGGGATGGTTTGGTGGTTACTGGAAATTTTATTCCTTCCTCTTTTTGGGTATCCTGGGTTTCTGCACCATCTGGGGGTTTCTCATGTGTCTCTCTCTCCAGATCAAGGCAGTCATGTGAGCTGTACATGTACCTCCTACCCCAGGTATGCTACTGTAGTGAGAAGCATAGTTCCCCCTGTCAATTGGGTCACTAGGTTGCATGTAGGTCTGCACTCACTCACCTCTTTCCCTGGGCTCTGCTGTTGACCCTTCTTTTGTCAATACAAGCAAATGATCAGCAGGCTGTCTGCATGGTGGCAGTGGCTGCTGAAGTGGTGGTGGCTGCTGCTGTGGTGGTAGGCCATCCTTGCAGCAGTCGTGGCAGGCCATCCTTGCAGCAGTCATGCTGTGGCACTCCACCCACAGGATAGCACCCTGCTCTTCTGCTGGTTGTCAGTGGAGGCTGTACTTGTCTCCTGAGGTCCCTGCATGCCCCTGAAGCTGTTGGTGGGAGTTGTCCCTGAATTCCACAGGTTCACATGTTCATTTTGTTAACTTTTTAAGCAATTCTGTAATACAAATTTTGTTTCCTTCTTTCGCCAAATAATTGTTTTATAATTCTTAAATATTTGGATGGAAGAGTCTTTTCTTAAAATATTTTTTTTTGTTTTATTGCATTATGACCAGAAAATGTTACTTGTAATATTTATAGTTTAAACTACCAAATAATCTGTTTTATCTCCAAACAACTGACCTCAAAAAATGATGTGTATTTCTCCTGAAATTCAGTCATGACTGAAAACACTCCTTTCCAATATGACAGTATAAGCTAGAAGAGCTCATATAGGGGGATATTAAACAGTTTTAAGAATTGTGTGCCATCTGGTAATATTGAGAGTATGCTAATGGATAATTAGCAATTTTAAAATGCAGAACATGAGAAACTAACATACACCTTACAGAAGAGAAAAAGGTGAATATCTCTTCACTGTCTTTATTTGGGTTGCAAAGCAGTGGAGCTTCATGGCAAAAACTTAGATTCCTGAGCAAATTTGCCTGTGTTCAAAACATTGCTCTGATGCTTGGTCAGTATGTCATGGCTGCCTCACTCTTCCTTTCACAAGTCTTTAGTGCCTACTTTGTGCCAGACATACTAGAAACTAGGCATATAAGGGCAAACAAAGTAGACAAAGAATCTATTCACATGGAGCTTCCAGTTTAATAAGTTGGTGAAGGCAACTGAAAATTTACATTAACAAAATTTAAAATAATTGCAATTTTTCCTCTAAGAGAAATTTGTTACTGCGATAGATGATTGGGCAGTGGAAGACAAAGGGAGTAAATTAGAAAATATAAGAAATATTATTGGAAGATGATAGATTAAATATTCTCTTTTATCATATAAAATTAACCCTCTTCTTTTTTTTTTTTTTTTTTGCCTTTAACAACATATCATAGTTCTTTTCAATTGTTGCATGGCATTTGTTAAATATAGCAGGAGTTTCTTCTAGTCTGGCTAAAGGTGTTTTGTCAATTTTTTATATAATATTTGGAAAAAAAGAAGAAAAAGACTGACTGTAACCTAAAGCAATTCAAGTTAATCTCACTTGCTTATTCATTTTAGCTTCAGGATTCCAACAGAAAACATCTAAATTGTGGACAACAACAATTAAATGTATCAAGTGAGGACTGCCCACATTATCAGAAATGGTACTACATTTCTTAGATTACATGAATATTTTTGATGATAATTAGGATCATTACTGTTAAAAGTCAATCAAATTTTGAACGTATGGGCATTTCTAATAAAGAATTATGATTTAAAGAAAGGGAATTTTTTACAAAAGACTGTAGTAAAACTTACGACTATTCAATGTGAGTTTTTGTTTGTTCATTTTAGGCAACTTATGTCATTGATTGGGACGAAGAATAAAAAGGGTAGAAGTAACTGCAAGCCATTAATATAATGCCCAGTTCTCACTTTGTGGTTTTTTTTAAAAATTTCATCAAGGTAGAGTTTCATGTAATTATTTTTGCTTCATCTATATTCATATCACAATAAAAAATCATCCAAGACTATTGTCTCAGTAAAAAATAAAGGGCATTACAAAATATCTTCAGGAAGAGATAAAGGGAACATTACAAAAACCAATGCTCAGTGCTGCTCTACAAAACAAATAAACAAATTATGAAAATCTATGATTTTAGAAGACTCTATAGATAATTTAATATGGAAATGAGCCACAAAAGAATAAAAGCAAGGAGCATAGGCTCAGAGAAGAAAATAGGGAAATGTATGAATTAGAAACTGGGCACAGAATGACCATAAAAGCTGACCTTTATTAAACGTTTTGTTCATGCTATGCACTATGCTTTGAATATTATAATTTCTAACCTACCTACATCACTGCCAGGTGGGTGTTATTATGTAATTACGTAGCTAGGGCGAATTTTGTTCAATAAAATTAACTAATCAACCTTCAGTTTCTACTCAGTGGGAGGCAGCATGGGCATTTGAAGACAGGTCCTTGACTCAAGCACAGGTGTGTTCCTTGATGCAGGGCTGTTTCTAAAGTTTAAAATAAGGCTCCTCTGTTTAGTAGAGGAAGAGAAAAGTCTCTCATACAGGAAGAACCTTATGTGGGCATCCCCTGATAGCAAACTCTGATACATAATTATGTACCAGGATACTGAAAGAAGTTTCAGATGAAGTCATGGAAGGATAACTGTTGAATGAATCATGCAGAAAGAGAAAGATGAAAAGATGTAGCTTGAAAGGAAGAATACATTAGATTCTGTAAATTATAAGCAGATGTAATTATATACATCCTGAGCAAGGTTCTCAAATTAGATATTTAGAACTTGTGTGCTTAGAAAATGAAACCATTAATCATTAAGAATATTAATGAGTTCATTTAGAACCCATCATTATGACTAATCTAATTTTCTCTTTTTTTTTCATGTGGGTTTAGCAAGGCATTTGCCTAGGTTTTTCATATAGACTAGTAGATAGGAAAATAAATGTAGGTGTAATAGAAGTTTATAAAAACATTTGTTCATTACAATTTAATTAATAATATGAATAAAGATATTAAATACATTTTATATAGTTTGCAAATAACAGAAAATGGTCATTAGCTAAGTAATTAGAATCTGAAAGAATTTTAATGTAACAGAACAATCAGCCTAGTGAGATGAATTGAAAGTAGGTAAATATAAACTGTTGCATGTTTCCACAAGGTGGAAGAAAATGATATTTTGAAATAGCATCTGATATATTCAGGTGCAATGAGGAGGCATGGCATCTGAATATTAGCTAGTAAGCTCAATGTCAATCTCAATTCATAGTCAATATATTGGTACTATATGCCAACCCATCTAGCCTACGTTAATAGAATGGTAGTTGTTCCATTCTAATGTTAATCAAAATTACATGCCATGCTGGGTAGATTGCAGAACTTCAGAGTTATTGATTTGGGTTTAAAATAACCAAAACCTTTTTCATTGCACAGCTGTCCAAAAATGAAAAAAATTGCCTCTGGAGGTTATGTATTCTCAATTATCATAGCTCGCAAAAATGCAAACTCTGGTAAGAATATGTCCAAATAAATGATCGACACATAGCAGGGGATACATATTTATGATACTACAAGCACTTTAGAATCAACCACTTATATATATTGCTATGCTATCTATAAATCGTTAAAACATCATAGTGTATAGTCTGAGAGTCCTCAAAATGTTAATGCTCAGGACCCCTTCACACTTTTAAAAAATATTGAGGACCTCAAAAACTTTTTTAAATGTGGGTTATAGCCATCAATATGAAAATAATTTTAGAGTCACAAGCCCCTGAAAACTCTCAGGGTGCCCTGAGATTCTGTAGAACACACTTTGAGAATCTGTTGGTATATTGATTGACAGTGTGGGATAGGGTGTAAATCATGGCCCTGACTCTGTGATTGTGAGCAAATTATTTAACCTCTTTGTGTCTCATTTGTAAAATGGAGATAATAATAGTGCTTATCACATATAGTTGGGTGAAAATCAGAACGGTAGCTGCATATAATAAATTCTCAGTATTTCTTAGCTTTGAGCACGAGTATCGATAAAACACACTACCAGCTTATTAACTTGATAGAAGCATTATACGTACTATTTAATGAGTTAATTACGCTGCTCTATTATCTCTGAAATATTTAGTAATTTAAACTTTCCATTTCTGTGAATTAGTCTTTTCCATGAGACAGAAAAAAGTGGGAGTTTACTTAAAAGCAATTTTCTAAAGAACCAATAATTTCAGCCCCAATTTTATAATTCAAGATGGATTAGAAATAAAGATTTCTAGTAGATGTCAATTTCTGGAGAAGTTAAAACCGTGTAGCCAATATAAATTATTTTTTAAGTGAATCTTTAAAATCTAAATTTAATTTGCTTCATTTAAAATCAATGGATTTTTAAAATGAGATTTCTATATTTTGTTCAATCAAGAAAGGCCAGACAACTCTTGGTTCTTATTTTATAAATGAGGGAATTAAAAGAATATTCTGAATTTAAAATAAATTTCCACTCGTGTATTGACAAATAGTGTAAATTTATTGTTAGAAGACTTTTGGCAAATGCTTAGAATTCTGAAAAAAAAAAAATACATACAACTGACCTAAAGTGGATAGGATGAGCAACAGAATGAGAAATAAACAGTTTATGGTGTTTATGGTAAACCCCCTCTGTCACACACACAATTAAAATTAAAGGTCAACATTTTCCGTGATAAATACATATGCCTTCGTTTGTAAAGTTATACGTCAAGCCAATGTGCCTGGGATCCCAGCAGGGCCAGCTTCACGAGCATGCAGCCTGAGCAGCTGCACTTACAAAGACCTCAATCTTGGTTGAATGCTCTGCTATTATCTTCAATTTCTTAATGATTTTCCCACAAGAGTCACATATTTCTATGTTTCAGTGGGCCCCAGGAATTAAGTAGCCAATCCTGGTACAGGGATAAGAATATCATTTGAGAGCCAGGTGGAAGCCATATAATCTTGTACCACCTAGTCATGGAGTTCATGCAGCATCACTTTCACCACCTTCTGTTCATTGGGGAAGACACAAAAGCCCACCTTGTTCAAGGGGAGGAGAAATAGACTCTGCTTCCTTGAAAGTGAAAATACTGCTGTAGTCATTTTTGGAAAATTTCACTAACTGCACATGAAAAATTATTGAAGTAGTTAACATATAGGCAATGACCATAAATATAGACTTTCTTTACAACTCAAAGCAATACTAAGAAAAATGCATATGCTTGAGAAATGGATGAGAGCACAAGCTTTGTAGTGAGATTCCCTGAGTTTGAACCCCAGCTTTTGCTGAGATTTTGGCATAGTACTTAATTTCTCAGTATCAACTGTAAAATGAGAATAATCGTAGAAATTACTCTTCATTATTATTCAAATAAGGATTAAATGAGTTAGTACATGTAAAACTATTAACCATCAGTATTTTATTATTTGATTAGATTAATGAAACTCACAGAGAGAAAAATACAATGAAAGATGAGACAGATATTGTTTCCCACTCCTAATTGCATAGATGTCTATCTGAGGTTCATAATGATAATTCCATTAGAATTAAGCAAGGAGAGAGCGTTTGCTAGGGCTCGTATACAAAGTACCACAGATTCAGTGGCTTAAACAACAGAATTTATTTTTTCACAGTTCTGGGGGCTAGAAGTCCTAGACAAGGGTATAGGTCTGAGGGTTATTAAGGAAGGAACTGTTCCAGGTTGCCTCCTTGGCACGTAGATGGCCATCTTCTGTGTCCTCATGTTTTATGAATTTGTGTCCAAATTTCCTCTTCTTATGAAGATACCAGTTATGTTGAATGAAAGCCCATCCTAATTACCCCCATTTTAGCTTAATTACCACTTTAAAAACCCTAGCTCAAAATGAGGTCACGGGGGTCAGGACGCCAACATGAATGTTTGAGGGGATATAATTTAGTCCATAACACAGACGACACAGCCTGTTTGACAATGTGATTTTAGAGAAAATGTGTCTCATTGCTCAGAAAAAATTTGCTCCAAAATTTTCTTATAAGATTACCATTTTTTGACACATCACTGGCATATCATGAAAGCTATATATGCACTTCCTAGTTTTCCGGCCTAAATAATTCCATTGAATTTTTAACTTCACCCGTTGTAAAAATATGTACCTTATTCCAGCATGATTTTATTTTCTGATTCACCACTTTAGTCAACAAAGCTAAACTCCTTGAAAAAGGACACCATGCATCACTTATTTTGTCCCTACAGGTTCTTAATATAGACTAAAAACTCAAGCCTCTACTAAATAGGATTTAACAAAAGCCCCTTTAAGAGATTTGACAACTTTGAT
This sequence comes from Cynocephalus volans, assembly GCF_027409185.1. Lineage (NCBI taxonomy): Eukaryota > Metazoa > Chordata > Mammalia > Dermoptera > Cynocephalidae > Cynocephalus > Cynocephalus volans. The sequence goes on from NC_084468.1 coordinate 121,804,668, forward strand.
CCGCACTTACATTTCTGCTTTAATTCAGACTGAACTGATTAGATACATTACACTCGAATCACTTAAATTTATGCGTTTCCTCAATACTTGGGACTATAAATGTGCTGCTTCATTCACTAATGTTTTTCTGCAACTGTGTCTTCTCCCCAAATAGATCAAAAGATTTCTACTATCAGAAATCTTTATGTGCCATTTCTCCTGGTGTCACTTTGTCATCTGATAAAATATCTTTTCATTGCATTTGTATCATTTTAACCAGATATGTAGAATGTTTTAACATTTTTTTACAATTCAACTGTTATCCAAGTAGCTTTCTGAAAAATGCAAAACTTGTTAAAGGGACAAGTAACCAAAGTCTATGTCAGAAGTCTAGGAAATTATTACAGTGAAGAACTTCTCTCTCTTTTTTTTCAGAAATCCAAGATCAAAACAGAGAAGAGTAGAGAAAGATGGGGCCCACAAGCCCTAGAGAAACCATGGAACTCTCATTTTCATCTTGGTGGTGACAAATCTACAAGATGTAAGAAATTCCCAAAGCGAGACCTTAGCTATATTTTGATTATTAAAATAAGACAGTCATCACAAATGAAGGCGTTAGGAACAAAGATAGCTCCTGGTTGTCTGCACAGCTTAGCTCTGTATGTCATCCAACAATAGCAATGATGTCATTGGAATTGCTACTTCTTGTAATAAACTAAGTTATTATTCACAATAAACTAGTTAGTGCACACAATCTTGATATGCACAGTCTCACCATACAAATATCTACAGTCAACCAAACCATACCTTTAATAGTTTCTTTTTCACAATAGAACTCTCAAAGATCCAGTTATACAGTCAGAATTCAATATCTTACTATATATTACCAATTACCTTCTTTAATATAAAAGTTTTTTAAATATAATGAGTATTTCAAGTACAGAAATTTATTTTACTCCTCTAAAATGAAATTGAAGCAATTTACATAATAGAAAACTCTTTTTCCATAGTTTTAAAATACTTTTAAAGTGAGATTCTGCTTAATCCATGTGGTTCCAAGACACCTACAAAATTAAAATACTGAGGTATTGTAGCTAATTAATTAATTACACCTTACTTCTGTTTTTCTGGATAATATAAACCTCTTGACATAAGTTTACAACATAGTTACTGTTTTTCTTTTTTTAAAGTCCATGGTTGCAATTGGGGCATAAAAAGACTAGTAGATTTTGGCAAGGGATTGTCAATGTCCAACCCTATTTATTGGTGGAATCTTATTTCTCAACTTCACGTATTTTAAAAATTAAAATTATCTTGCCTTTTACCTATGATTTCATCTAAATTCTAACATTTAAATAAGTTAATTATAAAATTGTATAACCGGTCTATGCTTGTGGTCTTAAAATTTAATCCTGTTGCACTACAATTGGGGCAAATAAAAATCCTTCACATTTTGCATAAACAGAAGCAATAAGACTATGAAAAATCAGAGGTTCAAAATGAGCAAAAAAAATTATGTTAGTAGAAGCAAAACTAAGTAACAAAATTAATCACTAACTTTATTAAAAAGTTATTTATAAGTGAGTGAAGCTTTTCTTTGTGATAAGAAAATTAAGAAGATGGTACAGAGAGGAGGGAATTAGAAGAGAGGGGCAGAAAGAAAAGAGGAAGGGAATGTTGTAACTACTTTCAGCTTTTCCTTCACCAAGACCGATCTTACTCTTCTCTCTTAACTGTCTGAAAAAAGAAGTCCCTCATTTTAGAAAATGGAATTTGAGAGAGAAAAATCCATTAGGATCAGAAGCATCCTCTTTCACAATCCATTGGAATTAGAGGGAATAAGACTAGGAACATGAATCTCCTATTTAGTTATGAGTATCTAAATGTGAAGGCCTTGAATTAGGAAATATTAAATATTAGGTTATAAGAATTTTGAGTCGTAGAGGAAAAGCAAAAGTTATAGAAGGAATTTTGGGGTATAGGTCAATATAGGTGGGGACAACCTGGATAAGATGTCATGGTGGTGTTGTGGGCAGATATGGAAAAATAAAGTGAGAGTTATTGAAGGTCTTGAGGATAAATGGACTTGAAATATATAAATGACACTGAAATGATTCGCATAACTATTTTGCCTAGGGCCCACCTACTTTGGAACACAGTACCACTTTTGAAATATTACCATAGATTTTTCTTCCTTTGTATGAACACGTATTTCAATTCTGAAATACTTCAACATGTAGCACATAACGTGATCTATGTCACACCTTTGGGGTCCAACTAGATTACAAAGGTTATGAGAAGGAAAACTTCAGGAAAATTCATAATTGTTGAGCCAGCAGAAACCATGCAAAAGGATTTATGAGAAAAGAATTAACATGATTGATAGAAGCTCCCCAGTCACTCCTTAGATCCTCACAAAGGTGCAGACAAATGTGAGTGGTCAGGGCAGCCTATGTGGTGGGAAGAATCTGCTGGTCTTAAGGAAGCCAGAGACCAAAGCTTGAAGTTTTACTGCTTTTTCTCCAGTCTACTAATCTTATTTTTTCTAAGTTCCTTGCCATTTGACCACTGTTTATCATCCATAACTCAGTATAGATCAATATACACAAAGTGAATAACCACGTGTACTTGCTCAGAATTCTACCCAAAGAAAAGATTTATCTTCCCACTGACTCCTTAAGTAAGGTTTTAATACTACAGACTTCCATTTAAGTTTAGTGTTATCATATAAAGCCATCTAGATGCCAGGAATATTTTTTTTCTTAGTCACTCAGTCATAGGAACTCTCCAAGATGCCATAGATAAGGGTTAAGAAAGACACAACAATAAATGAGGGGCAGGTGTATGCACTGGGAAGTCAAGCTACCTGCTCATGTGTCCTATCTGTGGCTTCAGGACCTGCATGAGCCCTCTTCCTTTTCTGGGCATGGAGATCCAGCAGTGACACATGAGCTTTACTTTTTAGGAGATATAGACTGATAGAAACAAAATAAAAATCATGCATTTTGTGCACAATGGTAATAAATGTTAAGGAGAAAAATAAGGCATAAATGGGAAACAATGAGTTCTCAAGGGTTGTAATTTTATATAGATGGTGAAAAGAGGACTCACAGAGGTGATATTTGAGTAAAGTGAATAAATAGAAAAGTAAAGGAAGAAGTCACGTGGATATCTGTGGGAAGAACATAATATGCAGAGAGAAACCTGTGCAAATTTGCTGAGGTAAGAGGAGGCCAGTGTGACTGGGGTTTGAGTGGTGAGAGAGTAGAGTGGAAAATTATGAGAAGAGAGAGCTGATGGCAGACAGATGAGGTATGACTTTCGAAGCCATTGCAAGGATTTTGTTACTTCTCTGGGTGAATTAGGAAGCCATTAGAGAGCTTTGAGCAAAGATAGGACATCAGAATTACATTTAAGTAGGCTCATACGGGCTTCTGTATAGAAAACAGACTGAAGGGTGTCAGGAAAGAAGTGCAGAATCAAGTTAGGAGGCTACTGCAATAATCCAGGAGAATGGTCATCGTAGCCTGGACTAGGGGGCTAGTGGGGTTTTGTAGTAAGCATGGTTAGATCCTTGATCCAACAGGACTTCCTAATGAGTTAGGTGTGGTTTATGATAGAGAAGAAAAAGCTTGAAGATCTGTAAGGAACTAAGATGGGTAACACTTTGAGAGGACAGACTAGGAGGTTGGGAAATCATGTCAGTTATAGACATAGAGTACTTCTTGGGCAGTTGTATAGATGATAAAAATGTACCTAGGACAAAAATTGGGAATTCTCAGTGTGGCGATGAAATTTAAATCTGTGGAACTGTATCAGATCTTTAAGCGAGTGAGTAACCCAGAGAGGAGAGAAGTAATCCACAGACTGAGCCTTGGGTGGTCCAGTGTTAAGAGGTCAGAGAAACGAGGAAGAACAAGCATAGGAAATGGAGATGCAGTGGCCGTGATAAGCTGGAAATCCAGGAGCGTGTGCATCTTAAAAAGTGTCAGGGAAGAGAGTGATTGGAGACACATGTTAGACTTTTTAATTTTTTCTCCACATCTCATAATCTCTCTTTCACATTGTCCATCTAGTTATTATTTTGTGCTGAATTCTAGATAATTTTCTGAGACAATACAGCAGACCACAGAGCCAGCCAGTTAATCGTAGACCACAGAGCCAGCCAGTTCTCACTAACAAGTTCCAACCAGCCAGAACACACTAATGGACATACTAATAATAACAATAAAATAACAACAATCATTTAAAATAATATAGTGTAGCAAGTACTCATATAGCACTTACCTGTGCACTTAGTAAGCACTGAATAAACATGAACTATTCTCTAGCATCCAGGTCACAAATTTTCTATTAACCAGTTTCTAATCAATTGTTTAACTTCTTAGTCAAGTTTTTAATTTTAATGGTCATTTTTTCATTTCTGAAACTTATATTTAGTTCTTTTCAAATATTCTTATTCCTTTTTAAATTTATTTCCCTCTCATTTCTGCTTACAGTTTCAATTTTATATTATGTTTTTGGTAACTTTAAACATACTTTTCCATAATGTCCACCAGTTTGCCTTATTCCCGAAAGTTTGGGGATTTGGTTCATCTTGCAGCTCCTAGCCATGACTCTCTCTTACAGGGCATATTTTCCTTTGAGAGTTCTGTGATTTTGCATTGCGAGCTTGCTTTCCTAGGGCTCTATCCATAGGGATCCTGTGTGCTCAGAGAGATTCTGTTCTTCCTTCCTCCTGGTATCCCACATCTACCACTGCTTTCTGGGCCAACCTCTGTTTTAATTTTTCAGTGTACAGTTTCCAGAGCCACTTGGCTAACATAAATTGAACCAAAAACTCAATAGATGTGATCTATTGTTTTGAATTTTCAAGATACATCTCCTCATTCAGGATCCAAGAGGACATACTGGCCTCCTCCTCCCCATGTGCAACTAAGCAGACTTCCTCTGTACCCCTCTTCACACAAATGCTGTCTTTGAGGGTCTCAGCTCTAAATGGGAGTCCTAGTACTAAATTCTTGCTCAGGTTACGGAGAACAATAACGAAGACCTCCATGCAGCCCTAATGTCAGCTCATTTTCATACGATCTGCATTAAAGTTCTACTGTTATTTCTTTTGATTGGGGATTTCTTCCTCTTCCTTAAGAGAACGCTTCATACACTTTATCCTGCAATACCAGCAGAGTCAGTATATGTTTCTGGAGGTTGGATCAGGGGATGAGTCAAATGGTTTATTTCACCATATTACGAAAACCAGAAGTACTCTGAATAGATTTTCAATCCTGGGATTCTGAGTATGTAAATAATCAAGTTTATGTAAGAAGATTGGTCATAAGTATACTGAAGGCATGCACAATACATGTTACTCAAATCTGCTTAATTGGAGACAATCAACTTATACTTTGCATATACTTTCAGTCTAAGGTAAAAATCTTCAGGAAAGCCAAGGACTTGAAGATATGATAATATTATCATTTGGCCAATGAATTCTTTTTTCTGTTCTTGCAAGCAGGCATTTCTGTCCCCTTACACACGGATTTCATTGTGCTTATAAGACACAGGAAAGACAAAACAGAAACATATTCTCAGCAAAATAACTGAAGTAGCCCTGCAGTTTTAGTTTCCAGATTATAGTCCTGACTCTGTCCTGTATTCTTATTTAAAAGTATTTTGTGACATATTACGACTCCACAAAACTTATAAAGTTTCACAAATTTGATTAAGCTGCAAAGAAGGAGCTGAGACAAATCTGACCAATGGTATTTTGCTTTATCAATCATTTTTAGAACCCCGTGCTAGCTTATATAGAGTTTTCAATCCAAATATCAAAGATAATTTCACACCAAAAAGAAATTTTACTTGACTTAGCATTAAGAAGACCCTTGTAATTTTTTATGCTATTTGCCTGTTTAGGAAACCAAAATTGTGCTAGCAGGACAGCAAAAATTGTTACTGCACTGCTGGTTTCATTTTAACATGGTTTGCATTTAAGTGCAAAACTTACAGGAATCAGGACAGGAATATGATTTTCTTTGCTATAAATGGAGTTTGTTTTGACTATCCATATTGCATTTGGTAAGACAATATATATTTAGTTCTATTGAATAACTACATCTCCAATTTTATGAATGTGTTTATTGTAATCCAAACTATCATGCATGCAGGGAAATATACTTGAAAAAATAGTGATTTGATTCTGTCTGACATTATTGTTACACTTGTTTGTAATATTTACAATTGTCTAAATCACAGGACCATAAGTAACAAAACTATTTTATAAAGAAAGTGTGAAGGAACTAAATTAAAGATCTGAATGTTGAACATTTTACATTGTACTACTAAATTACTTTGAGAAGAGAAATATAAAGAAATATAACCTGTGATAGTCCAAGCATATTTGAATTCTGTTTATATTATTCCACATGTAATAACTTTCTGATTTTTTCAGCTCTAATTAAGAAAAATATATTGTTTTCATGACTCATTTTTCTGCCAAATATGTAATTACTTTAGAGGTTAGTCTAAAATACATACATGATTACGAGTCGTTTATATTTTTGTTGTGCTACTAACAATAGTTTCATTAGTTCAGTGACTTTAATTGTCATGATTGTTATGTCAATGTCCCATGTCACCTGAAAAACCAGGTGGCAACCCAGTGATAGCTGATAAATAGCAATTACACATTCCTAGTTTCTATTTTTATTGATGATGCTTATTCATGGGACACAAAGCTGACTGTCACCACCTGTGTCCAATATATAATGATCAGACGAATACTATCAGCATGCCCATAACCACAAATTGAAATTATTTCCCATGCCATGTAACCACCCTCTCCCTGACCTCCTCCCTACCCCCTCCACCCCCTTTCCCTGGCAACCATGGGTATGTTGTCTCCTGCTGTTAAGTCCAATGCACCACTGTGGTCTTTCCTTCCTTCTTTCTCTCTTAGCTCCCATTTGTGAGTGACGGCATGCAGTATTTTTCCCTTTGTGCCTGGCTTATTTCACTTAACATAATTTTCTCCAAGTTCATCCATGCTGCTGTGAATGGCAGAATTTCATTCGTTTTTATGGCTGAGTAGTATTCCACTGCCTATATATGCCACATTTTCCTTATCCAGTCCATCGATGGACATTTAGGTTGGTTCCATATCTAGGCTACTGTAAATAGAGCTGCAATGGACACGGGAGTGCAGGTATCCCTTCAACATGATGATTTCCATTCTTTTAAGTATGTATGTAGAAGTGGGATTGCAATCATCTCATTCAGTCACGTGGTTTTGTAAAAGAAGCTACAGATAATGTATACCATATCCTCTCATGCCAAACGTTTTTGCATGTGTATCTTTTTGTGATACCTAATTTCGATGGTTTGCTCAGGTTCTATTCATATCTTTTGATAAATCAGAGGAAACTAACTTAAAGCAGATAAGATACTTAAAACAAAAATGTTGCTCAATTAAAAATTGATAAGCAATACTTTTCAAGGATTAGGGCTTGTGTATATGTGTGGGGCAGATATTTATAATATATACAAATATTAATTACTTTCCCTGTTTATATTTTGTTACTGTTCTGTATAACTTACGTTTCTTTTTTGCCTAAGAAAACCCTAACTTCATAATGTAATGGGAGCTGTATTTGATTAAATGCTTGAATTTCTTGGTAAGGAAATAATTATTTGGGTTTGCAGCCAGTACAACTTCTTTATTTATCCATTACTTCTTCAAACAATTCTCTAAAGATGAACAGAGCTGTTTTTTTTTGCATTGCTTTTCAATATTGTCAGAAACATTTCTGTAATGAAGACAAAATTACTTCAGTAAAATTTTCATCTTTATTACATTTACATGCACTTTAATAAATAACTATTTAATATTAATTTCAAAGACTTTCAGCTCAACAGTAATTCTGCTTTTCTCATTATTGCTGCTATATAACTGCATCATTGTAGCCAATACTTTTCGTTTCACCATGATTCATCTTTTAAAAAATAACTCTTTTTATTTCAGAGGAGCTATAGCAATTGCTGCAATAAATTCCAGTCCAAGAAGCAGTCATTGGCTGAGAAAGTATTTCATCCACATTATAAATGTCACATGCTATAGTGTCTGAGGTCAGGCATTCTATAGACACTGAAATAACAGTGATGTATCACTTTAATCTGCTTATGCCAAATCTAACAATATGTAAAATGAGACATTCTTTTTTTGTAGAACAGAAAATTTGAATAAAGAATTGATCTTTGATTTGGATGATGAAGTGTAGTAAAATCAATTTGCACTATGCTATTTGTGAGAACTGCAGGTCTTTAGAACTACGAAGTGCATTAGTTTAATGCGACATTTAGTTTGAGGAGTCTGGCTCCAGACCAGAATTTTAGACGCAATCTTTCAGTCCTGACCAGAGTCAGAGACACAATCTTTGCCTTGCAGGCCTCACAAGGAAAGCTGCCCTCCCCACAGCAGGCTTGGTGCACAGCCAGCACAGTACCATTTTCTGGAAGGAGTTGCAGTCAAGAACTCAAAGTCACTCAGGCAGAGAATGCTCTTGTGCATTCCTAGCCCAAGCACCTCCACTTGGAGGTCTCTTTATTGGGGGGACCCAGTTGGGGCACTTTCCAGGAGCCTCTGCCAAGACCTTGTTGGTGGAGGACCCCAACTAAGACACCCTTCCCACTCTGACTCAGAATGTTCCACTCTTAGTCCTCCCTATTTCTTTCCCTCAACTCCTTGGCTCTATCAAAAGGCCTTTTGTTTGGGGCTCCTGGACAGTTTGATGTTTCCGCCTGCCCACACTGCACGTCATCAGACATTTGACTGTATCTGGAAAATGGAACACCGGGGAGCTGGTGCCTATATTTTGCCTCTTGTTACACCATTACAGTAAGTGAATAAAGGCTTAACTGTTGCTTTCAGTTTGGCTCACCTTGACACCTGAGAGCTTGACATGGTTCATAGCTTTTCACTTCTCATTTGGTAGATTTCCTTGAATAATTTTTTTCTTATAGAGCTAACAACCAATTATTAATAGATACTTTTGTATATTGGGAATTTTGTAACAGAGAAAATGCCCTTTTTTCTTCTGAGAATACAGATAAAAATATTGGCTGTGTATACCTGTAATTATAGACAAAGCAAAGAAGAATGATAAATGTCAATTGGTCTACCTGGAAATGAAAGCACATAAAATAAACAGTTATCTAAGCCATCTCTGTGATGTCACATTGATGCTGCAAATGCTGTATTTCTTGTGTTCAAAATTATCAGGCTTGGTTTCTGTTATGGTGTTTTAAAACGTGTGGCTTTGTGTAATAACAATGCCATATTTACATCCTAACAATTAATATAATGTAAATGTTGAGTCTTCCTTCTTGATACTTCAGGCATCAAATTAATCTCTCATGAGAAAGAAGTTGTTATTATTCAAGCTACATTAGTAAAGAGACCAATATTATGTGCAGGAAAACAAAGTTTCATTGTGTAACAGATGCCTAATTAGGGAGTTGAGCCTTGAATCAAGTGAGGCATAGAAATGGATTATATAGCATTTACATGTGGAGCACATTATTTATCAATAAGGGTAACAAATGCTGCTTTAAAGGAAAACTCACCAAAGCTTGAGTTTAAAATGTCAATTTTTCTTCTTTTTCAATAATTTAAATGACAGACATATCAACTTTGCCATTATAGCTTCTATTAAGCTAAACAATTGATATTTCCCAGTGAAAAAACTCAATGACCATAAAACTTGATTCTTGTAAGGTTTTATTTTCAGAAACACACCATGAATGTTGCTAAATTTAACAAAGAATCTGTGGAATACTGAGGAAATAAAGCAAGTTTTCAGGCATTGCTGAAATCCACAATGAGCTGAATTAAGAAGATAGCATTGGTAGAAACGAAATGTTCTGTAAAAAATAGCTGCTTCGTATAATGCATATGTCTCACAAATAATAGATTGCTATATTATTTTTTCATTTTTTTTTCAAAAAGGTAAATGTTTTAGGCTCTTTATATTTTTGCCATATGCATAGCTGGGCTGAATATTTTAACACTACTTCTGACTTTTGAACAAATATAATCTTACACTAAAATTACTTAATCAGAATTCTTGTATATAGAATGTGCTGATATGATTGAGCACAAAATGCTCTGGGAGCAGAAGCAACTGCTCTGCCATTTGGGAGATGGTAAGTGATGTGAAATCTGACTTTAGCAGGAGGTTAGAGACTCACATTCATGGCAGAATTAATACAGAAACTTCTGTAATTTTAGAGACTGGCACTTCTAGGTACATTAAACCTGATAATTTTCATAATTAGAATTTTTCCCTGGCAACCTAAATCAATAAATAAATGCACAGATCTCTGGAAACTCAAATTCCTTCATTTACGGTTCGTACATCCATCAGCTTACCCTCGATCTATTGTCTCGTTTTGTCCTCCTTCACTCCCTCCATTTTTTTGTCTCTTCCTTGATTAATGTGTGTTTATGTGTCTTCACAAAAATAATCCTTGTGTAAATGCCTTTAGGTCCAACGTTTTAAGGAAAATTTTGTTGCCTATGATTGTGTGACTATATTGTAGGAGTATTTGTTCAATTGTTGGCAGACGGCTCAAAATATAGTATTGCTTTTGACATCTCTATTCCAGGACACCATTTGAACCACTGAACTTAACTGTATCAAAGTAAGTGTCTAGAGGAATGATAAACAGTAAATTATTAAATGCTAGTACCCTGTATTTGGAGTATAGCCCATAGTTTATGAAGTGCTTCATAATATTATGGTTATTTTAGTTGTTAAGAGTCGGAGAAGTTTTAACTTCTGTTGATCTTCCCCACATGTACTCTCCTACCTCTGGAAAGCAGCATCTGGGCTTGTGCACGTCAGCCTGTTCTGCTCTTTATTCTTCTTCCTGCTCTAGCTCCTCAGAGAAGAGGGCTTGATGCCTGGACTGGTCCTACAATAACTTCCCCTTCTACATCAGTATAGTGAAATAGGAGGGAGATAAGGCAGAAATAGTAACTTTCTCAACTCAACTGCCTATTGATGGACCCTATTGATTGTCACTGTCTTGGTAAAACTGTCTGGCCATTGGCGACCTCCATGTGGCTGGTATAAAATGCTGTCTCTATCTACTGTGCATCTTTTGGATGACCCTGAAGTGGTCAGTGCTTAGACATAGGAGTTCCACTTCTAAGGCAACTGTGGTAGTGTTTCACTGTGGTTGGACCAGTTCTGCCCCATCGTAAAGCTTTGTAGGGCTGTTTTGTCCCAATTGTTTGAAGCCCTTTCTAGAACTGAGGCATATCAAACCTCTTGGTCCTCAGGGGTCAGCTCTTGATGCCCATCCAGTAACACCCCCAAAGTCCCACTGAATGTCTTGTTTCACATATATACTTCTTTAAAGATACCCTGATGTGATGAAACCCATGGGCTACTATGACTCTGCTGAGGACATTACAAGTGTTAAACACAAGGCATGAGTACTACCACGGAGCTCTGATGACCCATTTAACTTCCAAGGCATGTTTAAAAGAAACTGTAGAAGATTGAAAGGAAAAAGAATGGCATCACTTAGTAAAGGTGGTGTGTGTGTGTGTGTGTGTGTGTGTGCGCGCGCAGAGAGAAGGAGAGGAAGAACTAGAGTGAGGGAGACAGAAAATGACAGAGAGAGAGAAAAATCTAGGTAACAGTGTTTCACTGCTGGCTTTGAAGTTAGAATCAGTATTTTGGAAACATAGTAGAGTCTATTTCAATGTCAAGTGGTAGTGGAGCTCTCAGTGAATTATATGTAAGTTGAAGATGTGGCATGTCAGTTTCTGAGACACTGCTAAATGGTTCAAAAAAACTAAAATGGGAAGGAATAGATTTCAAGATGGATAGATTTCTTTTTCAATATACTCAAGTAGGAAATAAAAGACCTATTATTATGACAGAGATCTTCTAACTTAATGCAAGACCTTGTGGAGAAGTGAATGAAACATTTGGGTCAAGTAAAGTCTGCACATGATCTCTTTTTTTTTTAAAGGGACATATTTACTTGACATAAAAAACAACTGTTCCTCTTTAATTCATTTTCATTTTCTATCCTGTTCTTTGCAGTAAAAACAAAAAAAAACAAAACAATACTTTGAACTCTTTTGGATCTTTTTCCTAAAACCTAACTTTATATAAAATGTATCCTCTTATGGATATTTCTTAATCAATTTAAACCATTATCTATTGACTTTTAACCCTGAAAAATGAGGACATACCTCTCATACAAACTTTCTTATCTTCCCTTCTCTCCCCCTTTCTTTCAATATAATTATATTATTATTTGTAATCCTTCTTTTGAAATCCTTTAAGTACATTTATTTGGTTAATGTCAATAACATACTTGTACATCTATTTCTTATTCCATCCACTATGCAGAGTATCATGCAGGACACTATTGATGTCCTTATCTCTATAGTAATTTCCCCCTTTCTTGCTTTGTTCACAGAATTCTGATGTTATTGTCATCTGGAAAATTGGGGTAGTAAGAGTAGTTACCTCATAGAATTGGATTGAAGATTAAATGAGTTAATATGTACACAATGCCTAAAATAGTGCCTGCTAGAGAAAATGCTCAGTAACAGTTATTATTATTATTTATTATTATTATTATTACTCAGGCAACAATTTGTGCAGAGAATGTGTGTTTCTTCTTCCGCCTCAGAGAAAGAATCCAAATATGTAGGCCCAACGTAGGAATGACATTCCTATTTGTCCATAATTAGTTGAAGAATGGATATATGATTCTATTTGTCCAGTGAAATGTTATGGGAAGTCTATTTGGGGGGAAGAGTGGCATTTGAGAATACTTTTTTCCCTTACAAAGAGCGAGTGTACAAAGAGAAAAACAATGTTTTCTATTAATGTCCCTTCCACCTTTGCATTTTGTTTAGGATTATCCCATGGAAGGGTGATGCTTAGAGCTAGGGCCATCCTTGTGACAGAAACAACAACACACTAAGGATGGCAGAGAAGAAAGATAGAGTCTGGTCCTTGATGACATCAATGAGTCTCAAAAAAGCTCAGAGAAGGCTTAATTCCAGACATTTTGTTAAAGAAATAAATAAATGACAATATTGTTTATGTCAATTTTACTTGGCTACTCTCTTAATTGCAGCTGAAAGTACTCCTAACATATGTCATTATTCGAGGCCCACTATGTGTTCTGTTCTGTTTGCCTTCCACTTTCCAACTTTATGTATCTGCCCTTTACTTTCTCAAAGCAGGAAAACAAAGACATAATTTCATGTTAAAACAAAAATAAACTTATAGTATACAGTGAAGAAGTAATTAGAAGATAATTTATAGCCTCAAGCACATTTAAAGATAAATATTTGAGTACATATAAAAATTTCAGAAGAAAAATAGCACAAAACTAAAGAAAGTTGATGTAAAGATTTGGAAAATTTGCAGCCTGTCCATGTGGTAGAAAAGCAGAGAGCATGCAATGGTGCAGCCCAGTGACCATTAGCTAAGAAGATTAGTACAAAGGGAAGGAATTATCAAGAGAAGGAGAAAAAGGACCTGAAGGCATTGCAGAAGCCCCTGGGGCCAACTCTTCCATTTCAGGCCCAAAGACCTAGGGAGACAGAATGGTCTTGGGGAACAGGCTTGAGGAGTCCTCCACAGTCTCACTGCCCAGGGCCACCTCAGGAAGCTGCTTCCAGCATCAGTACCCCAGCTGCTTTGGCTACTCCAGCTGTGGGTAAATTGGCCCCAGATGTGGCTGGAAGTGCAGCTTTGGAAAATACAAACCAGAAGTCTTGGTGGCATCCATGTGGTGTTAGGTCTGCAGGCTCTCAGAATGCCAGAGCTAGGAAGGCTTGGGATCCTCCACTGTGATTTCAAAGGATGTATGGAAAAGTCTGGGGGCCCAGGAAGAGATTCGTCACAGTGGTAGATTCACCACAGACTACCTTCACTAGAGCAATGACAAGTGGAAACATGGGGTCGGAACTGCAACAGAGAAACCCCACCAGTGCCATGTCTAGTGGAATCATGAGAGCAGGACCACCACAGAGACCCCAGACCTATGGAGCTACCAGTGTGCAATGTCACCCTGGGAGAGTTAAAGTATCACCTGAGACCAGAAGAGCCATAGGAGCAGAGCTGCCCAAGGACTTGGGGACCCAATCCCCACACCAGAGGAGTGGAAAGGAGGTCGAGCATCAAGGTACCTGGTTTGCCAGCTTTAAGATGTAATACCTGCCCTGATGGGTTTTGGACTTGTTTGGGACCTGATCCCCTTTTCTTCTAGCCTAGTCCTCCCTTCTGGAGTGGGAATATGTACCCTATGTTTGTCCCACCATTGTATCTTGGAAGTAGATAACTTGTATCAATTTCACAGATGGGACTTTGGACTTTGGACTCTTGAGTTGAAACAAGTTAAGACTTTGGGATGAAATGAATGTATTTGCATGTGAAAAGACATGAATTTTGGGGGGTCAGAGGTGGAATGTAGTAGATTGAATTATGTCCCTCCAAAACTTACTGACGCTTGAATTGTGTCCCCCAAGTTTCATGTATTAGAAACTTAGCTCCCACTGTGTGTTAAGAGGGTGGGAAATCCTTTTGTGGTAATTGAAAGGTGGAGCCTTGAAGAGGTGATTAGATCGTAGGACTCTACAGTGGTGAATGGATTAAAAATAGTGGTCAGGGGTGTGGTTGTGAGGACTTTAAAAGAAGAGGAGGGTGTGTCTTTCTCTCTCTCTCTCTGCTCACTCTGCTTCTATCATCTTGCAATGTGAGACCCCTGGGTCACTGTCACCACCACTAGAGGGACTTTGGACTTCCCAGCCTCAGAAACTGTAAGCAATAAATTTAATTTTCTTTGTAAATCACCCAGTTCCATATACTTCATTATAAGCAACATAAACGGACTCATACAGTTGAGGTAAGTAATAAAAACAAATACAAAGCAATGGAAGTAAATACAAAGAAACAAGAAGGGCATCTACAAAATTAAAAACACATAACTGCAAAAAGTAAAGTAGCAATAGTTAACCAACAGCAAATCTGAGAAAGGGAAGGACAACTAAGTGACAGGATGTTTTTAAAGTGGCATTAATAGAGATAAAATAGAGATTTAAATAAAACTAAAGAAAATATCAGAGGGGCCGAGCCCGTGGCGCACTCTGGTAGAGTGCGGAGCTGGGAGCCCAGCGACGCTCCCGCCGCGGGTTCGGATCCTATATAGGAATGACTGGTGCACTCACTGGCTGAGTGCCGGTCACGAAAATGACAAAAAAAAAAAAAAAAAAAAGAAAATATCAGAGAAAATTAATACCTACAAACTTAGAACATATGATGTACATGATTTTCTATAAGTGGTAAAAATTACCAAAAGGATCTTAGGAAGAAATTGATAATTAGAATAAACCAATAATATTTAAAGAAATTATATCAGTAGTGAAAAAAATGACCACAAAAGATACCAAGCATAGGCAGTTTTCAAAGAAAACAGAAGCAAAGGATGTTTCCAGAGCAAAAAATAAAAATAGTACGAGAAATATTTTATGAGTGTTGATTTGCAGAGAAATTAGAGATTATCCAAAATTAGCCAGAGATTTAACAAATGCAAAGCAAATGAAGAAAGGGAAACTAATAGCGGATTTGTATTAGTACATTTCTGTTGCTTATATTAAAACATCTGGAACTGGGAACTGGGTGCTTATAAGAAAAAATTTATTGCTTACAGTTTCTGAGGCTGGGAAGTCCAAAGTCCAGGGAACACATCTGGCGAGGACCTTCTTTCTGGTGGAGTGACTCTCTCTCTCCAGCAACTCGGGGTATCACATGGCAAAAATGTGCTGAGTAAGAATAAGTAGATCTTCTCACTAGCTCTCCTTATGAAGCCATCAGAATCATGCCATGACCAATCATGCCATTAAACCATCAACTCATTATTCCGTGAAAGGATCAATTCATTCACTAGGGCAAGATTCGGAGATTCAGTCACCAATTAAAGGCCCACTTTTCAAATACTGTAATTGGATTTCACAACCTCAACACTGTTATGGTGGAGACAAGTTTCCAATACATGAACTTTTGGGGTATACATTTAACCCACAGCAGGGATTAAGCCAGAGAGTGTTAGGGAATAGTATAAGAAAAGCAATGTAAACACAGTATCCCACCTGGATCAACAGTTAAAGAGCACTTTCGTAGACATTTAAAATATGAAAATAATTCATTAAAAACAGTGACATTCTCTGTAAAGAAGTTAAAGAGAAAGGAAATAAACATGAGAAACTAAGGAATTAGAAAAGTGTAGGGACAGAAAAAGAAATAATGGAAAAGAATAAAGAGTCTGATACAGAGCCAACAAAGATTGAGATGTTGATTTATGATAAATATGGTTTTACAAATCTGTGGGAAAACAATCACTCAGTAAATTTTACTGAAAAAATTGATTGTTAATATTTAAAAAAAAGAAAATTTGATCCATACACTACACACACATGCATATACACAAATTGCTATGAAATTCAACTTTATTAATTATAGCCAATATTCAAACTGTAGAAAATATAGTAAGAAATATTTTTGAATGTAGGTCAGGGAAGGACTGCGTAGGTAAGAATTAAAACAGCATGAACCATCAAGGAACAATTCAATACATTTGATTACTTTAAAATTAAAATTAAAATCTTCTTAACACCTGAGTCAGCATAAACAACTTAAGAGTTGTTTATGCACAGGGAAAAGATATTTACTACACCTATAAGTGGACATAGAAGTACTTTATAAAGGGCTCTACTAATCAAATTGAAAACAAAAAACAAATGGATAACTTGGAAAAATACATGAAGAAAAGAAATGCCAAATTTTAAATGCATTTGCAAAAGAATGGCCAATCTTACAGTAATCAGGAAAAACATTTCTCCATTACTCTTTCCTTGAAAGGCTGGACCTGGCCTTCATGTTCCCTGCCATCACCTGTTAATAGGCAAATTTCCAGACTAAGTTACTCCCCTGTGTTTTCATTCCCCCTAGGGTGACTTCACAGTTATTCTCCATCTGTTGGATTAAGTGCTAAAACATACCTGTGTAACTGACCTCAGCAGTTTGCTACACCATTTGGTCACTTGGACTGATGTTGCTCTGCTGTGTTCATCAGCAGAACTGACGTTGCCTGCATTGGGAAAAGGGGAGGGGATGAAAAAGGGAGGAATTGGTAAAGGGCCACGAAAAACGATTACTTTATATATTGTTGAATACACTAACTATCTAGATTTGCACATCACATATTGCACACAGGAATTGATATCAACTTTGTTCCCCACAGATATGTACAATCAACTATGTTACAATTTAAAAAAATAAAAAAAGCAATACACACACACACAAAATTCCGATAGCTAGTTACTCGTACCGAATTCATCCCTGACTCTCCGGTCAGAACTTGTCCTGCTATCAAGCTCTTCTCTCCCCACTCACACTAACATCCCTGAGTCCTGCATCTATAACCTCAAACACCCGAGCATATTCTTATTCGACCTGTCGGTTAGGCATATATTTTAGATTATTGGATACCTTCTACAAAATAGGAGCTCCTTAATATGTATTACTTCCATGTAAATAAATATACTCTGTCACATATATTTGTGTCTCCTGATAATGATTCTTATTACAAAGTTCAGTACATAACACAAATGCAACAAAGTTTTAAAATATAATAAACATGAACTTTTGTCAACTTCTTTATAGGAAGAAGGGATTTATTTCAAAAGTGTCATCTTCCTCATTATTCTAACCAAGAAAATACAAGAAAGTCATATTAACAGCTAACAAGATAATTAGGATGATTTTTTAAAAATATTTTGTCCTCCCATGTAGGGAGAGAGAATCTTACATTCCAAATCTTAGTTTTAAAATAGATCATATTTTCTAATTCTGAGAAAATTTTTTAATCTCATTCTTAGGGATCACAATCCTAATGATTATAAAAGCGAGACAGACGGCTCTTCTTTCTTCTTCGTAAAGGACACTCACTTGGATATAAATTCTACTGCAGATGCTTTAGGAGCTTTCGTTATTAGAACTAAAACAAGGGAAATGTTCAGAAAAGGCTCACTATCCTATTCAAGGGGAATTAGGCCATATTAAGCAGTCATGAAATTAAATATTAAAATGTGTATTTATGAGCTATCTTTTAAAAGGTGCAATTTTTTAATGTTTAAGTCACTTTCACATGCCTAACCTATAAGATTAAAATAGTCCATAAACTTCAAAGTTAATAAACAACCAAAATATCTTCATTGGCTTTCATTTTGCAGTTCTTGAGATCCTCATGATTAATATGCTTTGTTGCTATGCCAGTGTATTAGAAGTTGTGTTGATAAGACTAAAGCTAAATGCAAATTATAGACAAAACTGTCTAATACTTAGTATTGCCCAAGCTTGTCAAATCTCACAGTTAAAGTTGAATGCCGAGTGGATTTCTTGAGGCATGTGTAACATGTATTGGTTGCTCATTTTTCCTCACTGAGATTTAAAAAGACAGAAGTTTAATTACAAGCTGCGAAACATCTATATTTCTGCCAACCTACAGTATGATAATTCCACTTCAGCAAGTGATAACCAACATCTGGACTAGACTTAACCACACTGCCCAACCTCAGAATAAGTCTAAAGAAAGGAGCCAGTTTCATTCCTAAATAAGAAATTGTAAAATTATCCTCATATTTACAAATCAGGTCAGTTGTAAAATTTTAAAGGTCAGGAATGAAACCTCATGGGCGATCTGTTCTGGCAAATCTGAGCTTATAGAGCATATGTCCACAATTGGATACATAGTGCTATTTTGTGTTGTAAAGATTCTCCATTTATTGCACTTTATGACAAAGAGAGTTAATATTGGTTTCCATTCCTTTGGTTTTGCTAACAGTTTTTAGGTTTTTAAAATTTTCTCCTGAATATCACAATCTTCTATTAAACTACTGCTTAAAATGTGGGTCCTAACACCTGTGTCAATCAGAATCATCCAGTGCCTTAAGAATCTCTACACATCCTGAATGATTGTTACAGACACACTCAAGTTTAGCAATTATTACTCTAACATTCATTGCTAGTCATGTAGGTGATGGTGAGGTTTAATTTGCTCAAGACGTTTTTTTATTTAAAGGGTGTTTGCCATAACTTTATGAATTCTCAATTATTCATAGGTACTTTTCACATTTGAAGTGCCACATGTCCACATCACAGGGATAAAAGTTCAAGCGACATGAACTTCTTTATATCCAACAAGGTTTTTAACTTGTTCAAAATCAGCCAGGCATAGAAAACTCATTAATAGAGATTGGAGGAAAGACGAACTGAAGAAATGGCTTTCTTAAAGAAAATAAAAAGGTAATTTGCCACTATGCATTTTCTAGAGATTATAGAAAATGAAGCTTAGGTATTTCTGATTTCTTCTAAAGTTCAGGAATTCAAGACTTTCAATTTTTCTGGGATTCAGATCAATGCACAATGCTGACAGGGCTAACACACAAAAAGCATCAGACCATAGATTTTGGACTACTTTGGTTAATTCTGAAAAACTCTAAGAAATAGCCTATAAAGGTTGACATTGATCCCAGAACAGCTACAATATCTTAAAGCATTATTATCCCAACATGGGAACCTGTAGCAATTAAAACATAATAATAACTTTATAATAATAAGAGCATGTAAAGAAAATATAAAAAACTGCTTCACACATTACAGTAATCTTTTTATAGCTGTATCTGTCTAGTACTATGAAATAGTTCCTACACAAAAACATATCAACCATTACTTTCTGAAATTGTTTCTTTCCAGTGCTAAAGCCCATGGCTTTTATGAAATTCTTTCCTTCCTAGTTTACCAGATGAGATTTGAGTAGCTGAAAATGCAACATCAGTTACACCAACAAAACTCATGCTCATAGGATTAACAAAATCGTACTTAAATTCACAGCACCATCAAGTATTTTAGGAAATTCACACCCTTGGTTGAAGTCTGATATTTGATTGGAAAAAGCCTAATTGTAAGTAGGAAGCTTAGTAGGCTATGGAATAAGAATCTAATCTGGACACCAAAAGTATAAACCCAGGGAAGTAATTCAATGGATGTGAGTATATGTGCGCTGCGTGTTGGCCTTTGCATGTTATTGGTCTTTCAGTTATATGTCAACAAAATGTTTACATTGTATAATTTAAAGATACATTAGAATCAAAGCCATTTATTGTAATGGCTGTAGTATGTGATTCAGCTTACAGTACTTGAGCCTCAGAATAGTAATGCAGTAGTCCAGTGGAATAATGTTCTAGCATTCCAACAGTCTAGTGATATCTCTCTATCTATATTTATATCTATCACTTGTGGTCATATATATGTATATGTGTATGCATATAAATTATACAGAACAAGAAGGCCAGGTTCAAAACATGGCTCTAACGTGCTATGTGAACTGGGCTGATTTTTCTGTCCTTCCCTTTCTTCATCAATAAAGTAAAGATAATAACAGTAGCATACTTGCATGAATGCTATGTAGAATAACGAGTTACTATATGTAAAATCCCTCTTGTAATAATATACTCTCAAGAAATGTCGGTTGTTATTTTCATTACTTAGTTGAAGCTCTTTGCTTGAAGTATCTCCTGACCATCTGTGCTAAGAAACCTGGTACAGTAAGTTGGCTGAATGAGATGTGGGGCTTCTGAACTCAAATCTCTGTTCTCCTAGGATTACTACAGATTATTTTATTAGCTGAAGGTTAATAAAATGCTGTTAAGAGGGTGGGAAATCCTATTATGGTAATTGAAAGGTGAAGCCTTGAAGAGGTGATTGGATTGTAGATCTGTGCAGTAGTGAATGGATTAAAAATGGTGATCAAGGGCACGGTTCTGAGGACTTTAAAAAAGAGGAGAGTCTGTCTCTCTCTTTCTCTCTGCTCTCTCTGTTTCCACCATCTTGCAATGTGAGACCCCTAGGTCACTGTCACCACCACCAGAAGGACTTTAGACTTCCTAACCTCAGAAACTGTAAGCAATAAAATGGAATTCTACTCTGCTATAAAAAAGAATGAAATACTACCATTTGCAGCAACATGGATGGACTTAGAAAAAATTATATTAAGTGAAATGTCAGGCACAGAAAGAGAAATACCACATGTTCTCACTTGTGGGAGCTAAAAATAAATAAATAAACAAATGGAGGGGTGGGGAAGAAGACACAACAATCACAATTCCTTGAACTTAAGACAAGTAAACAGATATGATGTTGATGGGTGGGAGGAGGGAGGGATGAATCAGCAAAGGGACACCAAAATCAACTACATTGTATATTGATAAAAGAAAAGAAAAGAAAAGAAAAAAAAAAAGAAACTGCAAGCAATAAATTTCATTTTCTTTATAAATCACCCAGTTTCAAATATTTTGTTATAAACAACAGAAACAGACTAATACAAGTATGTTGTTTTGATACATGCATATACTGAACAGCAATTCACTTAGGGTAGATAGCATAGTTGTGTAGCCATTAGTTGACCACTTTTCCTCCTCCTCCCACCCTGAATTTTGATTATTATGTTTATTACTCCTCCTTTTTCCATAGTATCTGTGGACATGCCCTGCATTGAAACATTTTTGCTCCAAATTCATCCTTCAATAGGATAATTCTATCTGGTACAACTGTTTGCTCAGCAGTGGCTAAAGCAAGCAGATGAGTATTGATCTGGATCTCAACAACTTCAGCAAGAATCAGATTTTGGCTTTCCCCCTTCCAGACAAGCAGGCACCCGGGCAGAAAGTTTTGGTTATCCGTGAAGCTGGTAAGCCTTAATTTTGTCTGATGGTTAGTTTTGACCTCTGCTTAGTCAATTCAGTCCCTGGCTGTAAAATTGGATGCCATTCAAATTCTAATTTCCATTAGGATTCACCACCATGATGCTTTTCCTCAGAAAGGGATTGGAGAAAACAGAGATCATCATTGCTGTGGACTGAATGTCCTCCCAAAACTCAATGCAGCTTAATTTCCACTACAACTGTTAAGAGGGTGGGAAATCCTATCATGGTAATTGAAAGGTGGGGCCTTTAACAGGTGATTAGACTGTGAGGACTGCTATTGTGAATGGATTGATCCATTCAGGGACTAATGGACATGGTTCTGATGGCTTGAAAAGAAGAGCAAGTGAGGACGTTAAGCTATTTGCCTCATGACATCCTGCATTGCTGTGAAGAGTCACCACCCACCACCAACGCCCTCACCAAATGTGTTCTCTGGATTTTGGACTTCCTAGCCTCTAACACTGTAAGCAATAAATTTTATTCTTTATAAATTACCCAGATTCAGATATTCTGTTATAAACAACAGAAACAGACTAATACCATCATCAACAATGTCCTTTCTTCATTTAACCTATTTTACTGGATTTTGGAAGGTGACGTAGTATAAACAGGCTATTTCTTTACTAACAATTGTTTTTGCTCATTGTGACTATTGAATACATATTTTATGACTTTCACCTTATGAATTAAATCTTGCTCACTTGTTTCTGTATGTAAGTCACAGTATTTCCATGAAACTAGCAGTGAATTTCTTGCTTTGTGTTTATACTTTCACACGAAGCACCAGTTAATGGACTATCTGAGAAAGGTCTGTATCACTCTCAGTGCAGTGATTTTTCACACAGTAGTTCTAAATGCAGTTGTGACTCAAATGCTACAGTGCAAACTTATGAAAAGTCTTCAAAGTAGTTCAAATTTTTTAAAGCAAAAAACAGTTTAATTCTGAATTTATTAAGAGTCACACACTTTTACTGAGCTACTCTAAAATTAAGTAAATCAGGAACTACTTACTATTTTATAGGAAAAGGAGAGCACGTTAAAATTAAATTATACAGTAACTTCTAAACAGCATTTTTACCAATGACGTCAAGATTATTTTATTCCTTCCTGAAAGATCATTTTACATCATTTGGAAAAGGCAAAAGGTGCAAAAATATTCCCTCAGTCTCTGATTTTCATTGATCAATGTTTAATTTTTTAGCTTTTCTGTAGTAATGTTTTGCTTTTTTGGCATATCAGATCATTTTCTTCGATTTTTGCATGAACACATCTGCCTTTCAGTTGTAAACCCTCAGTAATAAATCTTTACAATCTGATATGCTTTCATTCAATGTATGATAATACTGAATTTTTTTCTTCCTATTTTGTGAAATTCTTTGTTGAAAATAAAAAACTTTGAAATCACCTTTAATGTCCAGCTTCTTATGTGTCTTCAGTTCCATCCTATTTTTATATGGATGTGTGATTTAAACTTGTGAAAGCATGCAAATGCTCTGATGTCAAAAATGATCATCTATTTGCATTTTAAGATTACTTACCCTGCTTCAAGAGTGGTTAGAAGAAAGGAGAATGCTAAGCTAGCGAGTACTTTGGATATAAAGTAAAAATTACTGCTTCCTATCAATTATTGATCTCAATTGAAACATGTCAGTTGCTTCTAGGTTTATTCTTACATAATGTAAACTTTCCTTCCATGTTTCGGGTTCTTACTGACACTGCAATAACTATAGCAAGTCTTAGTAAAGCAGGGCTTGCAAGCCAAATTGGCCGAATGCCTGTTTTTGTATGACTCATGAGCAAAAAATGTTTTTTGTATTTTCAAATTGTTGAAGGGAAAAAAAAAACAACAACAATATTCCGTGACATGTAAAAATTATATAAAATTCAAATTTCAGTGACCATAAATAAAGTTTTACTGGAACAGAACCATAGCCACTCATTTGTAAATTTTCTATGATTGTTTCCATGTTACAACAGCAGAGTTGAATAATTGTGACAAAGACCATATGGCCCACAAAGCCTAAAATATTTACTATGAGGCTCTTTATAGGAAAGAAAAAAATGTGCTAATGTCTGTACTATAGGAAGAGTTTCCCAGACATAGCTTTTATTAAGAGACTGTGCAGCTGTTTAGGGCACAGCTCTGAAGTTTGAACATTAACTCCTTCATTTACCAACTCTGTGATCTTGGGAAATTTACATATGGTCTCTGTGCATCAATATTTGATCTGTAATAATACTGGTTCCCACTTCAAAAGGTTGTTGTGAGCATGCTATGAGCTATACTATGTAAAGCCTAAGAACATTGCCTAACATGGAAATTTAATTAGTATTTTTTCTTTTTCAGTTTCATTTAAATTTTGCCTGATTTTAAACATGTGTTAAGATATTTTAACATTAAACTTCAGAAAAACAATATAACCCTTAAAATTCAGAGATATTATACAATAACTATCTAGTAATTTAAATTAATTCATTAGTTTATTTATATTAAATCCTATTAAAGAGTAGAGGCAATGGCAGAGATATTTCTTAATCCAGGAAATATTACTTAAAGCATAGAAAAGAATGAGAAAAAAAAATTATGCGGCAGGTGAGGGATTAAAAATAACTCAGATAATAGAAAAAGACATCTTCCCAATACTCTCAGTATAGTGAAAGCGTTAAGATTGCACAAAAATATGAGTTCATATAGTCTATATTTCTTAACCCATTTGATTTAACACTTATTTAATGAAACATAATATACTCCAGATGCTGGAACACAGAGAAGACATATGACACATTTCACATTTTTCCTTCTTGTATATGTCAAAAACTTAATACTTTTAATAATGGAAAATTTTTTCTTCAATATATTAAATTAGTTGAACATAAGAATTTACCAAATCATGTAATTAGAAGCCTCCTAAGAAAGTAAATGACATCTTTACATATTTTCTCTCTATAAGTTTTTATAAGATTTCTGCAGATAAGTTAGTTGTTTATATATTTAACGAACAAATAGATTCAGAGAGCACAACTTCTATATTTCCTATGAAATTTTAGGGTTACATATGAATTTCACTTATTTAGCACAAATTTCCCAAAACCTATAAATACATTTACGTGTTTATATTTTACTTTTACCTCTGCTTTTAAATATTGCTCTCAAGTTATGTGATAACATTCATGGAATTTTCTCCTTCAGTTTCAACATTTTTAGGTATTCAATATAAGTTTTCACTGATAGTTGTAAATTCAGTTTCTGTTTAATTTCTTTTAAGCCATATATATTTGTTGTGTTACTGTAATAATAACTTTTGACAACTCCATAGCCCCTTTCATGTGTAGAACTAAAGTTTACACTATTACTAGGAAGTATATACCTTTACATTCTGCTTAGCACATTTAAATAAGCATGGCTTGCTCACCTGGTCACCTTGAATCCAGGCAGGGGGGGACCTCCAGGCTCTGCACCTGCACCCTGAACCAACTCCACACAGGGGAGCCTGCCCAAAGCGGCCAGCAGCAGCACCAGATAACAGAACTGGGTGGCTTCACGCAGCTCCCTCACCCCGCCACATTGGACCCAGGCGGGGGGGAGCTCCACCCCAGTGCCCTGAACCAGCATCATGCAGGTGAGCCCCCCAGTGCCAGCCAGCAGAACTGTGGTTCCATGCAGCCCCTCACCCTGCCTCTGAACCCCATCAAACTAACAGCAGACTTCTCAAACGAAACCATACAGGCCAGAAGAAAGTGGAACGATGTATTCAAAATACTAAAAGAAAAAAAACTACCAGCCAAGAATTCTTTACCCAGCAAGGCTCTCCTTCAGAAATGAGGGAGAAATTGTGTATTTCCCAGATAAACAAAAGTTGTGGGAGTTTACCACCACACAACCAGCCTTGCAAGAAATTCTCAAGGGAGTCATTCACCTGGAATCTGAATAATGGTGACCATCATCACGAATACATAAGCAAGAGCAAAACCCACAGTTAAAACAAAAATGCCAGCAAGAAAGAGAAAGAAGCTAAATCATTCTGCCTTAAATTCCCAACTCACATTTAAGAAGAGAAATAAAAGGGGAAATAATGATCAAAAGATATTTAAACCACCTGAACAAGTAGCAATTAAGTGATAGGAATTAAACAACACTTCTCAATAACTACTCTGAATGTGAATGGACTAAACTCCCCATTAAAAAGACACAGACTAACTGACTGGATTAAAAAGCTAGACCCAAGTATATGCTGTCCTCAAGAGACCCACCTCACCTGTAAAGACACTCATAGACTAAAAGTGAAGGGATGGAAAAAGATACACCATGCAAATGGAAGCCCAAAATGAGCAGGAGTAGCTATTCTTATATCAGACAAAATAGACTTTAAACCAAAAAACATTTAAAAAGACAAAGAAGGCCATTATATAATGATAAAGGGAACTATCCAGCTAGAAGACATAACAGTCATAAACAAGTATGCACCCAATACTGGAGCACCCAGATATATTAAGCAAACACTCTTAGACTTAAAGAAGGAGATAGGATCTAATACATTAATAGTGGGTGATCTGAACACCCCTCTCTCAGTATGGGACAGGACTTCCAGGCAACAAGTCAATGAAGAGGCACAAGATTTAATCTATGCCCAATACCAACTGGACTTGGCAGATATGAACAGAACATTTCACCCAACAGCTAAAGAATACACTTTCTTCTCATCAGCTCACAGTACATTCTATAGGATAGACCACATATTAGGTCACAAATCTAGTCTCAGCAAATTTTTTAAAAAATTGAAATCATTCCAACAACCTTTTCAAACAACAATGGAATAAAACTGGAGATAAACAATAAACAAATCACTGGAAGCTATACAAATACATCAAAAATAAATAATAGGCACCCAAATGACCTATGGGTCCAAGAAGAAATTAAATAGGAAATCAAAAAAATTCTAGAAACTAATGAAAGTGAAGATACATCATACCAAAACTTGTAGGATACTGCAAAAGCAGTACTAAGAGGCAAGTTTATTGCAGTAAATCCTTATATCAAAAAAGTGGAAAGACTCCAAATAAACGACCTAACGCTTGCCTCAAAGAACTTGAAAAACAATAACTATCCGAACCTAAAGGCAATAGATGGAAAGAATTAAGATCAGAGCAGAACTAAATGAAATAGAGATCCAAAAAACAATAGAAAAGATCAGCAAAACTTAACATTGGTTTTTCGAGAAGATAAACAAAATAGACAAGCCATTGGCTAGATTAACAGAAAAAAAGGAGAGAGAAGACCCAAATAACAAAAATCTGAAATGAAAAGGGAGACATCACAACTGGCATCACAGAAATACAAAGAATCATTAGAGACTATTATAAACAACTGTATGAAAACAAATTTGAAAATCTGGAAGATATGAATAAGTTTTTAGACACATATAAATTACCAAGACTGAACCAAGAAGAGACAGAAAACCTGAACAGAACAATAACAAGCAAGGAGATTGAAGGGGTAATTAGCAATCTTCCAACAAAAAAAAGTCTGGGTCTGGATGGCTTTACAGCTGAATTCTGTCAAACTTTTAAAGAGGAGTTAATACCAATTCTCATGAAACTGTTCCAAACAATTGAAACAGATACTGCTCTCCCAAATTGTATGAGGCCAACATAACTCTGATACCAAAACCAGATAAAGACACAACAAAAAAAGAAAATTACAGGCCAATATCCTTGATGAACCTAGATGCTAAAATCCTCAACAAAATATTAACAATTAGAATACAGCAACATGTTAAAAAAATTATACACTATGATCAAGTGGGATTCATCCCAGGAATGCAAGGATGGTTCAACATACAAAAGTCAATAACTGTGATACATCACATTAACAAGCTCAAGGACAAAGACCATATGATCATCTCAATAGATGCTGAAAAAGCACTTGACAAAAATTCAACATTCCTTCATGATAAAGACTCTCAACAAATTAGGTATAGAAGGAAAATATCTTAACACAATAAAAGCCCACCTCCAGTATTATTTTGAATGGGGAAAAATTGAAGGCCTTCCCCTTAAGGACAGGAACAAGACAAGGATGTCCACTCTCACCAATTCTATTCAACATAATACTGAAGGTACTAGCTAGAGCAATCAGACAAGAGAAAGAAGTAAAGGGAATCCAGATTGGAAAAGATGAAGTCAAACTTTCCCTATTTGCAGATGACATGATACTATATATAGAAAAACCTAGAGACTCCATCAAAAAACTCCTAGAGCTGGTTAATAACTTCAATAATGTTGCAGGATACAAAATAAATGCCCCCAAATCAGTAGCATTTATATACTCAAATAATGAATTAATAGAAAGAGAAATAAAGAAAGTAAGTGCATTTACAATTGTCACTAAAAAAATACAATACCTAGAGATCAATTTAACCAAGGAGATGAAAGACCTCTACAATGAGAATTACAAACCACTTCTGAAAGAAATTAAAGAAAACAAAAAAAGATGGAAAGATACTCCATGCCCTTGGATTGGAAGAATTAACGTTGTGAAAATGTCTATACAACCCAAAGTGATCTACAGATTCAATGCAATCCCCATCAAAATACCAATGACATTCTTCACAGAAATGGAAAAAAACAATCTTACCTTTCATATGGAAAAACAAAAGACCCCAAATAGCCAAAGCAATCTGGAGCAAAAAAAAAAAAAAAAAAAAAAAAAACGCCAAAAGCATAACTCTGCCTGACATAAAATTATACTACAAAGCTGTTGTAACCAAAACAGCATGGTACTGGTATAAAAATAGACATTCAGACCAGTGGAGTACAATTGAGTACCCAGAAATCACTCTTCAGGCTTACAGCCATCTGATATTAGACAAAGGCAACAAAAATCTACATTGGGGAAAAGATTGCCTCTTCAACAAGTGGTGCTGGGAAAACTGGATATCCACATGCAGAAGAATGAAACTAGATATGCATCTCTCACCACACCATACACTAAAATCAACTCAAAATGGATTAAAGACCGAGGTTTAAGAACTGAAACTGTAAAATTACCAAGGGAAAATATAGGTGAAACACTTCAGCAGTTAGGTCTGGGCACAGGCTTTATGAATATGAGCCCAAAAGCACAAACAACAAAGGAAAAAATAAACAAATGGAATATATCAAACTAAAAAGTTTCTGCACAGCAAAAGAAACAATCAGCAGAGTGAAAAGACAACCTATAGAGTGGGAGAAAATTTTTGCCAACTATGCATCCGACAAGGGACTAATGTCCAGAATATACATAGAACTCAAGCAATTATACAGTAAAAAAATAAATGACCCAACTAAAAAATGGGCAAAGGAGCTGAATAGACATTTTTCAAAGGAACACATACAAATAGCCAACAGATACATGAAAAAATGCTCTACATCACTAGTCATCAGGGAAATGCAAATTGAAAACCACACTGAGATATCACCTCCCTCCAGTTAGACTGGCTATGATCAAAAAGACAGTGAATAACAAATGCTGGCAATGGTGTGGAGAGAAGGGAACACTACTGCACTGTTGGTGGGACTGTAAATTAGTACAACCACTTTGGAAAACAATTTGGAGGTTTCTCAAACAACTACACGTAGATCTTCCATATGATCCAGCAATCCCTCTTCTGGGTATATATCCAGAGGAATGGAACTCATCACGTCGAAGAGATACCTGCACTCCCATGTTTATTGCAGCTCTGTTTACAATGGCCAAGATATGGAACCAACCTAAATGTCCATCAATAGATGATTGGATAAGGAAACTGTAGTATATACACATCATGGAATACTATTCTGCCATAAAAAAGAATGAAATACTCCCATTTGCAACAACATGGATGAACCTGGAGAAACTTACGTTGAGTGAAACAAGCAAAGCACAGAAGGATAAATACCACATATGCTTACTCATATGTGGGAGCTAAGAGAGAAAGGAAGGCAGGAAAGAAAGACCACAGTAGTGTCATGATCCAACAGAGGGAGAGAACATTCCTAGGGCTACAAATTGGAGTTGAGGGGAGAGGGGGAAGCAGAGGGAGGTTGGGGGATAATTGGGAGGGGACGAAGGGTACAAAAGTAATTTCTGGTAATGGATATGCCCCCAGTATGAATCTGGCCCCAACATCATGGACAGGGGGTAAGACAATCAGCTTTATATCTCATGAATATTCATAATAAATAAATAAATGAATAAATAAATAAATAAAGCACGGCTTTAGTTTTATTTGCTCTTGTATCTCCATCTCCTCATCACATCCCATCAAAGTATAAGAGCTGTAGTTTTATATGGGTAGAACATTTCACCAAAAATAAAAATACGTGTATATATATGTGTGTATCTGTGTGTGTGTGTGTGTGTGTGTGTGTGTGTATACTGCATGTTTCATTTCTATGAAATTTAAGACCTGACCAAATTAATTGGTAATAATAAAAGTCAGAAGAGTGGTTATGTCTGATAGTGAGTAGACATAAGCATTGACTGGAAAAGGACACAAAAGAACCTGCTGGAAAAATAAAAATTTCTGTATCTTGATCTGGGTGACTGTATATTTAATTGTGTATTTTAATGAAGTGCACCTCAATGTTTAAAAAGAGCAAACAAGAAAGGATAATATCAATATTCTGTTACAGCAGAGTTTTTGAACTATAGCTCATTAATAAAATTTGAAACAGTTCTGTAATGAGTGAATAAAAAGAGTCCAAGCTGTGGCGTAGGATTCCATGGAGGGTAGGAAACTAGAAATCACCCCCAGGGGCCACCCAAAAGTGATGAGAACATTAGCAAAACACTTCAAGTCTAGCTGTCTGTTGTTCATTTATCATCCTTTTGAAATCACCACAGCCTTTTCTTTCTCCTGTTGCTGTCCTAAATATAAAAAAAAAACATCTGGGAAAGCAGGCAACAAACAGCAGCAGCTGTGATTATTGGCACAGAAGAAAAGAGGAAAGCTCAGAGATGGCACTGTGCAGCAGAACGGCTACAAAACTGGGCCAAGTAGCAGCAGCGTGCTTAAGGATGGCAGAGATCTGAATACCAGAAGAGCCATCCAGGAGCATTTCCACTCTCCAAAGCTGCTAAGAATATTACGACACAAATAATTGTTCTGAATCAAATCATGAATACATAACCAATAATGTAAATGTCCTTTTTATAAAAGTATGCCCACATTAGTATCCCAAACCAATTGTACACTCTAACCTGGACTTTTTTACTGACAGCTTTCAGCCTGCTAAGTACTTAGAGTTTGCTAAGTAAATCTGAGGTAAGATGAAATACTTACATGTCTGATCATGTGTCTGATGGCTTCCCTGGTTTTCAAGTAGCCAGGGTAAGGAAGCTCTGAAACTTACATTTATATGTCTGCCAGGGATATGGAGAACAAGAGACAAGGTATAGGACCATCCGCTGCAGGATTTAGAAGGAGACCCTGCATAAAGCCCAAGGGTAGAATAAATCCAAATGTGTCATTATTACAAAAAAATAGGAAAACACTAAGAACCTAAGATTACAAACAGAAGTTGTTAGGCTTCAGTTTTACAAACCAAACATACATCAGGCAATTTAAATTCAAAAGAAAGTTGGTATTGCTTTGTGAGTATACCAAGCTGGACTTTAAATAAAATGAAAAATAAAAGGAATCATATATTGATAAATAATTTCATTTTTCCAGTAAGAAAAATCAATTATAAACTTGTATGTACCACATAAGAGGCTTTTGTAAAGTGAAAAACAACTGAGAGAATTACAAAAAGAAATTCTGAAATTCATCAGAACAGTAGGATTTTAACACATCGTTCTTGAATAGGTCCATCAGCAAAGCCAGAAAGCACTGAAAAAAAATAAAGAACAAAATTAATAAGCTTAACACAATAGATAAGCATATAAAGAATATACTCCTGAACAACTATTTTTAAGCCTACATCAAATGTTTATGAAAAATTACATGAATTTTTATAAATCCAGAATGTTTGTTATTTAAGACAACAAGCTTTAAATTACTTTTTAATTTTTTTGAAGATAAGCAGAATTTCTCAGTCATGTAGAAATTTAAGAATACCAATCTAAGTAAATCCTGGATTAAAAATAAATCATATTTAGAACCAACAAATTTTTTATGTGAATCATAAAGAAATATTTATAGGATTTAGCCTATGCAATACTTTGAGAAAAATTAAACTTTAATGTGAAAAACATGCAAAGAAAGAAAGAACAATCACAATATGTTGAGCTTTCAGAAGGAGAGAACAGAATTTTGGTTACTAGATGTGGGAAAGGGAGACGGGAAGGGGGTTAGGGAGAAATTGGTTAATGGACACAAACAATGATTACATTTTGCAATGATGAATATGCTAATTATCTTGATTTGATCATCACATATTGTACATAAATACCCATAGTAAACCCTGTACACCACAAATATATTTAATCAATTATGTTTCAATAAAAAAAATAAATTTTAAAAACCTGTTTTAAATGCTAATTTTAGAACAGAGAAATATATGAAGGCTAAAAATTAATGAGTTAATCCACTAGTATAAGAAGGAAGAAGTATAATCAGAATGTGTCAGAAGAATATAAAAAAGGAAATGATAAAAAAAGAGCAAAAATTCATGACATAGAAACCAAAAGTACAAAATAATCAGTAAAGAGCAAAAATTATTTTTTAAAAGATCAATATCATCCTAAAACCTATAACAAGAATGATAAAAATATAAAGATGAAGTAGAAACAAAATTATGAATTAAAAAAGGTCATAATCAGAGCGGCTTGAAAGAACAAAGAAAAATATTAGAATATTATAAAACTGTATTCTAAATTTGAAAATCTATAACAAATGGGCAATTTTCTGGAAAAATAAAAGCCTTCAAAATAGACTGAAGAAAGCATTAATAACTTGAACAGTACTAAGATTAGATCAATAACTAAGCACCTTTCTACCACCAAATCCCACATATCTAAGTGATATTGTTTTTTAAGATTACCAAATAATAAACAAATAAATCATTGCAACTTCATAAAGACTCTTTCAAATATTAGCACAATGTTCTCATGCAAGGACACATGAGAACAAAACAATGTACGCAAATTTGATTCATAAATATAGAAACAAAAACTCTAAGTAAATTATTAAGAAGGTGACTTTAAATATCTAAAAATCAAGGTATATCACAAGAAAGTTGGATTTATCTTGGGAATTTTAGTCTGGTATAACATTAGAAAGTGATTCACCAATTAATAGACTAATTGAGAATATCCAGTTGACCATCTCAAAGACTCCTGAAGAAGTAAAACAAGGTAAGGAGACTTGCCTACCATGGATATAATGCCATAGAAATGAATCCAAAATGTTATTAACATAGAGATAGATAAATTAACTAAGGCGATAGAAGAGAGAACCCAGAAAAAAAGATGCATGTGTATATAGAAATTTGATCAATGGTGTTCAAACAAGTAATTACCCATATTGAAAAATGAAATTGAATCCCAGCTTTATATCACACTGAAAAATCAATCTCAGGCGGATTAAAACCAATGTAAAAATAAAAAACCATAAAACTACTAAAGATAATATAGTGGAATATGTATCTGGTATTAAGGGAAGAAAATATTTATTAAATAAATGTAAAAACATGTACACATTTAAAAAACTACGAATTCCACTACGTTAAAATTAGAACCTATGTTCATGAAAAACAAGCCAAACATGGTAAAGACATTTGCATAGCATAAAGCTGAAAAGGATTGTTGTGCAGAAAACACAACTTTAACACTCTACAAATGAATAAGAAAAGACAATAATCTTCCAGAAAAATGGGAAAAGAGAGATACTTCAGAGAAAACACAAATGACCAATAAATATATGGAAGATGCATTATAAATTTTCAAAGACATTCAATTTAAAACAATGGTATTATAATACTCAGCAGCTAGGCAAGATTTCAAGTTTTCACGAAATGAAATAGTGGCAAAGATGTAGAACAACCGGAAATCTTAAATAATGTTAATAAAAGAATAAAATGGTGCAACAACTTGAAATCAATTTGAATTTATCTATTAAAAGTGAAGAAATACATACCTTATAACCCAGGAATTGCATTCTTTGACATACACCCTAGAGCTGGGAGACATACAAAAATGTTTGCTGTAGCAATATATTCATTGTTATATTATATCATTGTTCGTAATAGCAAAGAAACAAACCAAAGATGACTAAATACATTATCAAAAACAGAATAAAATGTGTTGTATTATATTACTGTAAAGCAGTACTCTTTCAAAGTAACAAGAAATTAAATACAGTTACTGGCAGTAACATGAATAAAATTTTAAAACATTAAGTGAAAAAGCAAATTCTACAGTATTGCATTTATAGTGATTTAATTTACATAAATGTTATAAATATACAAAACAAATAATGTATTGTTAATATTGTTTCTAAATTTCATCATTTACTAAACCAATGCCTCAAGGTCACTGTCATAAAAGGAAATTCAACAGAGGTGAGATCCTAAGAGGATAGTACTTACAGTGGAGCCTAATGAAGCATGCCCTTCTTTTGGTGCATAAATTCAAGCACATTACCTACCTACTGGGAAGCTGAGTCCTTAACATAATCTTAGGCAGATGCAGATGAAGTTCTCCAGTGATTTGCTTTCTTAGCTATATATTAGAAATATCTCAGGGGGTTTAAAAAAATTTAATGCCCAAGCCACACCCAAGCAAATTAAATCAGGATCTCTGGGGATGGAACTAGTAAGCCCTGTGTTTTAAAATCTTGCCAGGAGATTCAAAGATGTAGCCAAGGTTGAGAACCAATATGTTAGAGCAAGTCCCAATCCCTTTCCCCTGAAAAATCTAATATCATATGTGGATGTATTTTTAGTTGATCCTGCATAAACTGGTCTGCCTAGGATTGATAGGTCCAAAGCTCTTAAGGTTTGTTTTATATAAATATTAAGGTAAAGCTTTTGTTCTATGTACGTAAAGAGCAAACCATTGCAGAATGTGTGGTTTAACCTGATATTAAAACCCTCTGTGTAGAGTCACACAACTGATGAAGATACCAGTCAGAAAGTATCATATAAGGGTACGATGTCCTCACCAACCCAAAGAGACTTTCACAATCACTTCATGTACCTGAATCTACTTATAATTTACAATGATATCTGAAAAGTACTATTCACTCTATCTCCATGAGAAGTGCACCGAATAGGCAGAAAATGAGTTATTTTTATTCCATTTTGTAAAGGATAAAATCCACACAAACTACTAAATTAAAAACAAAAGCAATTCACATAGAAGAATATTATAGTGACATTTTATTTTCCTTACTGATGTGGTATGGTTATTGGAACATAAATTCATAATCAGGTTTTACAGTGTCAATCAAAAGTCTTTGAGCATCGAGTATAGATACACACATAATTAGATTTCTGCATTCAATTGCTTGCTTATTTCTTATATTTAAATTGTAAGAAACTGGCTACTATTTTCCTTAAAATTTAATAGCACTTTCCAAAAGGTTGATTAAATTGGTACTTTTAAGCATAGATACACAAAGTTTTAGACATGTTTTGTCATTTAGTTCAGTTTTCTGAAATAGAACTATTTTTTCAAGACTATTTATACAAATGCTTAAATCTAGCTCAAATATTTGTGTTTACTATTCACTTTTAGGATTTTTTTTTTTTTCCTTACTGTGTTCTATGACTTAATCCTTGTCTTCATATCCTAAATATGTTAACAGGGAGACAAACATTACCAAATATTTTGAGTTTCATGATAGAAAATTTATCTTAGTCTATTAACAAGCCTATTCATATACTGATTTTGAGTAGAATAAATGATAAGCAACTTTTCTTCTTCTAAGAAACCGAAATATAAGAATGATTAAAGATGAGTAAAACAGATCTTAATATACTAAGAAAAGGAAAAAAGGAATCAGAGAATTGGGAAAGAGGAATTATGAAAGTACATAGGTTTCAAGAGATGGTCCCCAGTAAAATTGATTGATGGAATTTCTCCATTTACTCAAAGGAACATGGATCCAATCTCTATATAAAATCTTCTTAGGCTATTAGTAGGAAAATTAAGATATTCGGGTGAATTAGGGCATATCTAGGCTAGATTGGGTCAAATACTGTAAATAATGAGCAGAGCCGATTTAAAACTGAACAAGCAAAATCCATAGCAAAATATATGCAAAAGATCAAGGGGGCCGAGCCCGTGGCGCACTCGGTAGAGTGCTGCGCTGGGAGCGCGGCGACGCTCCCGCCGCGGGTTCGGATCCTATATAAGAATGACCAGTGCACTCACTGGCTGAGTGCCGGTCACGAGAAAACGACAAACAAAATAAAAAAAATAAATAAATAAAAAATAAAATTAAAAAAAAAAAAAAAAAAAAAAAGATCAAGGGAACAACTAATGAGCTACTGTAGAGATGCTGCTGATGCCCAGATCCCCTTTACCTGGCTAATATGCCCACATCCAGCTGTAGGTATGGTTTTTCCATGGCTGACGGCTGCCCCCTTCTCTAGAAAATTGACTTGAGCCAACGGGAGCTCCCTTGGAACATAAATTACTCCTCTAGCTCCCCTTTCCCAGCCATCCAATTAGTATGAGATTTTTTTTTTAAAGCCTGCACCCCACCCACTTCATTTCCTTCACCTAACCAACCTCAGCCTCAAAGCTGGACCAACTCTGTGGTATAATTCAGCCCTAGAGTCCCCTTGGAAATCAGGATAAAGCTAGTTTTCTCATCCTTACTCTGCCTCTTTCTTTTTCCTTATCTTGCCTCCCTACTCCCCTTCTGCTGAAAGCACTCACCAGTAAACTACTTGAGTAAGAATCCTCATCTGAGGCTCTATGTCTGGGGAACCTAAACTTGACAGATGATCTCTTCCCATTTCCTCCCTAGTTTCTCAAGGAGATGCTCTTGAAGTTCTGCAGCTTTAGCAGCCTGTATGGAGTGAGGGATTGCTGGTTAAGAGGAAATCTGAACTAATGCTTCATGGGCTTTCTTGTAAGTGACTGGGGCTAAGGTCATGTCAGCACTCCAGGACCCGTTCTTTTACCGTATATGAAAATATGAATCACATATTTCTACATTCAATATTTTCCCCACATTATCAGCTGCTGAAAGTTTTGGTGCCGTAGGCTTGATAATATTCTTCAAAGATCCTACCTTTGGTTGTAAACAAGGGTGTCCAGCCCTTGTTGACAACAAGTCTCTAACTCCTGATGGCGAACTACAAATGATAACTCTTAAATTTAGCAGTAACACATTTGCACTTTACCTTACGGAACTCTTTCAGTTAGTAGACTATTGAAGTAATTGATGTGTTTTACTTCACAGTCCTCAATTATGAAGTTGTGAGTATCTGGCCTGCCCTTACCAGATGGTTCTGCAAGTTTTTTCAACCTTTACTCTGTAGGACTCACTGACAAAGATGTGCTGTCCTGGTTCCCCACCCCATGTGGAGAGCACAACCAATCTCAGCTTGATGATGGCTTATGGCCAGCAAGATTTTCAACAGAAAAACAAGTTCAGCATGTTCAACCCAATTGTTGAAAATATCAGGTCCAGTGGGACAATACCTGTTGGAGGGGTTGCTCAGAGAGTGCATTCCCGCTGCAACCGGTTTAACCCAAGAATTCAACTTATATCTCTCTCGTCTTCTCTTCACATTTATTCAGTATACCTGCCTGTCTGGCCTGGTTTCACTCTGGTACTATAAGCAATGCCTATGCTAACTTAAACTCTCATTCCCCATGTGGGGTGTTCCTGGGGCTTCTCAACTCTTTCTCTTTAGCCAGAGACTGGGAAAAAGGATGAGGCAACAGGACTATGCACTCCAATTACTTAGTGGGCACATGTCACAACATCATTCACAACCTTCCACCAACAGCATAGACATTACACCCTACCTCCTCACCATGGCTACCATCTGCAACAATTGCCCAACTATCCTGAAGGCGTTGGTGATTTTGAAGCTAAACTAAGCTTTTGTCATTTTATCAGAGTCCATCATTTCTCAGATTTGGCATTATAATCCTGATTTATGAATTGCATAATTAATGGTAATACCAGAATGAAAAGAGAAGTGGTATTTTGTATACAGATGCAAGTCTACCTGACATCCTGGTGACTTCCACTAAGAAGACATTAGTCTGGGATTCCTCCTCCTTTTGTTTCTTAAATTCCATTAATCTCTTCTAACATCTTTGGAAGGAAGGGTGTCTAATGATGTTGACTGGCATGTTGTCTTTGCTTTGTTGCTCCTTCAGAATTCTATCTCGTGCCTCAATTATCCCTCTTTCCTTCAGACAATATAGTTGATGGAAATTCAAAGTCATATCCTGAGAGCAGGATTAATTCCATCTACCACGGGCAAAGAAGTGAGTTTTTTGGTTGGTGAAGTTTGAAGCCCATTGCTCAGATGCCAAAATTCATATGATTTGTACACATCCATAGAGGCTCAGGTGGACATTGTAATTCTGACTTTGAAAAAGCATTTGTCACTATAGGCTACACTTTTCAGAACCTGTTGCTCATAAATTATAATCCATCTGCCAGTTCTGCTCTACCCGTGTCCTGTGTGAGAATTGGCCATAATCGTGCTTTTGCCCCATATAGAATCTCCCTTGATATCTACCTCTAAGACTTTTGGGGGTCCTAACTATTCTCTCAGTCTCTTCATTAAAACCCATAAGGTGTCTTCCCATGTGACAGAAAGTTGGGGCTGGCTAATCTTCACTGCTGGAATGGAGAAGTTGTTCTATTCAAAATCAGTTATTTCATACCGTTCCACTAGTGCCTGGGACACTGCATTAACCATGCTTTTACATTTTCTGTGTTATGATACTTTGACAACTAGGGCCTTGCTGATACCAGAGGAACTGTTTCTTCCAGGTTAGCTCATTCCTAGAGAGAGCAAACAACAACCTTGAGCAGACCTTTTATATGCAAACTAACCAACCCAGTGCCTAGACCCCCAAAGGCCCTTTTTATCAGGCTCTCACATTTCAAGCAACTATCCTCCTATCCTAATCATCCCAGGGCAAGGTACCAGACTAGAAGAGAAAGACCCTCAGGGCCTGCTGAAATTATTCAAACTAGCCAATCCTAAACGTGCTTAGTTTGCTTATGCTTCCTCACTCAGTCCTTCCTGCGGAGACCACAGTAAAGGCTGTAACCTGCAACTCCTCCTCTCCTCCTCTGCCTCTTGACTGATGCCGCCGGTGCTTCTCAGTGTGGCCTCCCATGGCATGGAGTGCCCCCTTCTCTCGGGGGTCTCTGAGTACTGAAAACTATCTTTTCAATAGAGTTTGTTTCCTTATCTGTTAACCTTGCCATACCTAAATAGTGAGAAAGCCTATATTTTAAAAGAGCAACATGGTCTCCACTACTGCCAGTGCAATTGGCAGGCTGACTTATTTAATTCATAAAAATCTGCTGTGCCATATCCTGCTTTCTTTGGTAACAAGACACACTTGGTTATTAAATGAATAGTTTGCACCTATCAAAACCTCTGCTTCTTTTTTATAGGAATATTCAACTTTTGATGTAGATTTGACCCAGAGACAAATCAAGGGACTTCCATTTCTTTTTCCCCGACAACACAGGCTGTACCTTCATTTATAGGATGTGACTTGCTACCTCCCAAGTCCCTAATGTTTTTACCTCCTCAACCTGACCTGGCTTGTCTTTTACCTCAATTCTCGGGTCCAGGTTGTCCCAGAATGTCTGATCTGCATACTTGTCCCACAATATTAATTCTTCATTAGAGAAACTCATGTTCTCTGATTTTTTTTTTTTTTTTAATGTAAAAACCATCTAAGACTGAGGTATTGACCACATGGGTATTGTCAAAATAGCTTGATGGAAGGAATGACACTGATGCACATTTTCTTTCTCTCCCCTCAGCTGATGCTATTATGGGATGCTTTCACCAGGGGCAGCAAAAGTTGAGGCAGACTTCTTTCTTAAAGTTGATTCCTTTTCTTTTAATATGAGGGAAAATAGGCTCATTTCTTGCCATGCACTCATTAAACCAGAGGAAGGCTCAAGATTCCCTTTCAAACACCATGTTTTATCATTATTAGTATCAGTGACTGCAGCTAAAGGCCACTTGAACCTGACAAGTTACATGGGCTTCTATTAAGGAATCCTGCATCATGATGTTGGTAAATAATTCTCTGCTATGCACCTGTTCTAACTCAGCTGCAAAATGCAGTCCAAGACAGGATAGTGCATGAAATTGAAATCCAGTTGTATGGTTGCCAAACTTAGCAAATAGAGATGTGGAACATCCATTTAAATTTGAAATTCAGATAAACAATTACTATATATATATTTTTAGGTATAATTATGTCCAAATATTACAGAGATGTACTTATACTAAATTTTTTCACTGTTTATCTGAAATCTAAATTTAACTAGGAGTTCTATATTTCATCTAAAAATTCTACCCAGGGGTACACCCTGAAGAAGTAGGATTCTGACTAGGAGCTACTCCTGTATCACAAACCAACCTGCCACAAAGTGATAGCAGAGACTAGAGGACACTATAGCTTACCCAAGAGGGCCAGCCCAGCCTCCCAGGCCTCTGGACATGTCCATAAATCTCTCATACTTGACACAGCCCATGGCAAGGATCACCTTTGCTGTTGGCCACCAGGCCAAGACTTCAACATCCCTCTTGGCTAGAGACCCAGGATTTAACACTTTCCACTATAAAACTTCTCTTCCATCATCCACAACACTCCAAAAAAGTGACTCAGCAGCACATAGTCAGCCTCGCACACCACTAATCTTTTCCTAAATGCCTTCGCGAAGAGCTAA
The DNA here is from genome assembly GCF_027409185.1 of Cynocephalus volans. Taxonomy (NCBI): domain Eukaryota; kingdom Metazoa; phylum Chordata; class Mammalia; order Dermoptera; family Cynocephalidae; genus Cynocephalus; species Cynocephalus volans. The sequence goes on from NC_084468.1 coordinate 121,845,372, forward strand.
CTAACCAAGTGAGGACATAGCAAGTCCTTTTCCACAGCAGTGAATGTGAACAAAAACCCATTACCTTAGGATTTCATACTTACCTTGTTATTTTTCTTGACCTGCCCTTCATTTAAAATATGATGTCTTTTTTGCCTGTTTTTTTAGACTGCATCAAAGGAATTGGTCAGATCACAAAGCCCAGTCTAAGTTTAGATACTGGTAAAAATAATGACTCAGATCTATTTGTTTATTCTTTCTTAGCACTACTGAAAAATAAACACAAATATATGCTTAAGTTCATAGATACCTGTGAGTGGTTACAGGCCTCTGTTGCCTAACTAATTCCCCACTAATGCGTACCCAAGTCTTGCTAGTCTCAGCATCCCAAGCAGCATGTGCAATCTGACCATCAGTCATGCTAAACCTGATTCCTGGTGAAAATATTGCTGGTCACAAAGCTACATTAACCTGGGTCTGGCTCTGACTTTCCCACAGGGATGGTGAACCATGAGAACACATCCTTGCCAGGGAGTTACTAGGAGTGAAGCAAGGTAGAGGCCCCATGTATTCATTTGGTGACATTATATGTGATGTACAACAGACCAATAATTAATATATAGAATTTCTGAATAGTATCTTTGAATTATTTTAAAAAGACATATGGCCCAATCAGAAAATATAGGCAATTCACAGAAAAAATTCAAAATTGACTCAATATGTAATCTTGTCAACAACTAAGGGATTGAAAATTGAAACATACCCACTAAGTAGCATTTTCACTATTATATTTTTTTAAATAAAAAAGACAGATAATATCCACAGTTGAGAATGATGAGGGTTAAAGTGAACTCTTACATACTGCTGAGGAAAGGGTAAAATGATATAGCCTATTTAAAAAACAAGTTAACAGCACCTATTTATTTTTTAATGTTTTTATCCTTTAATTCAGCAATTCCACTTCGAGTATATATTTAAGTGAAATTTTCACACATACAAAGAGGAACAAAAAATAATCATACTGATTGCAATAACTGAAGATTGAAAAAAATCTAATTATCATTCATAAAGTGAGTAAATATATCAATACTAAGGAATACTAGGTGGTAATTTAAAATTATATATATGTATATATATATATATGTAACATATTGTTAAATAAAAATGGCAATTTTAGGAAATGTGGGTTTGATTTTATTAATGTTAAAGTAAACAAAACTAAAATATGGTTAGTAAGTAATAAAAAGTTCACATGGATAAAGACGAACAAATTATAGTAATATTTGAAAAAAGAGTGAGGTCTAAGGAGGGGAAAAGAGAAAGTTTTCATTCCTTATATTCTTAAAATTTTTAAATAACCATGGGTTTACTTATTATGTAATTATAAATGCACAAAAAACCACACGCATACATGTATATGGTAAGACAAAAAATGGCCACAAATTCTTTGACATTCCTCCCTTTGACAGGTGGCATCTGAATAACTTCCTTTTGAATCAAGGTGGGCTTTGTCTGTTAGGCTGTGTTGAACAATAGAACATGGAAGCACTGTTGCTGAAACAGGTTCCAGGCCAAGCCTTGATAGACTGGCCGCTTCCACTTCTGCTGCCTTAGAACAGTCACTGTCATAATGTGTCCTCTAGGAATCCAGCCAGCGTGCTGTGAGAACCATGCTTGAGTCATGGAGTCAATAGTACCTGAAGAGTGCCAACCAACAGTCCATATCAAGTGCAGGCCATGCACGTGAGCCATCTTGGATATTCAGTCCAGTTGAGCCTTCAACCTATGACTGCAGCAGCACTGGCGATTGCAAGAAAAATTGCCCAGCTCAGCCCAGTCAACACACAGAACTATGAAAGAAAATGATCAAATGTAATTTTAACTCATCAAGTTTGGGAATGGTTTATACATAACAATAGATAACAAAAACAGGATATATAATATGCTTTAAAATACTCAGAAGTACACATACTACTTTAAATATTGAAGAAGAATAAAAAATACAATCTATGTATTGGAGAAATTTAATAAGCACAAGTCAAAATTTTAAAATAAGATTTTATCTTCACTTACTAGCACAAACTTTGACATATAGTAGGTATTTCATAGACAAGGTAAAATGCAGACACAAGAAAACTGTAGGGTCAATAAAAGCTTAAGAGAGTGGAGGGTGTCTAATTTAGATGAAAATGATAAATATTTTTCTATAGAACTCATTAAGATCCCTTCAACAATTCAGAAATTACACATTCTATTACTTTTATTTCACACATGAGTTTTGTTTTAATTATCTATGAAATTAGTTAATTCTTTACCTCACCTAAGAAAGGGAGACTTAAACAATCACATTGTGCCCCCAATGCCTTCATTATGTCCAGAAAAGTTCACATGCATAGATTTCCATAAGCATAAAAATGTTTCTTATAAAATTGTGAAAATATATTTGACTAACCCTAGAAGATTTAAATGGAAGACGTGCATTTAAAGGAAAATTTTTCTTTGTTAGAGACCATATAATAATTTTTCTATTGTGGTACTAAACAATATCATAGGCTTATTGAAATGGAGAGAAAACTCCTTATACAGTTGAGAGGCTCATCTAAAATTGTTAGAATTTTTTGAGTATCAGAATATTTTCTTATCCTCCTAAGTAACTGCAAATTGTATTTCTAGATTGTCATTACTGGAAATGACCCATTGTTTGTTATCCTAAATTAGCAGGGTTCTACAAGGAGAATATTGGGGAAGATGCAGAGCAGCACAGAACACAGAAGAGGGACAGGACCATAAAGTTGCTAGAATGGCCTGTTGTTTAGGCATACAATCATATGGCCACAGATGAAGCAATAAGCAGGTGCATTCCATAATACTAGCATTGAGGTGAAGTATTGTCACTCTATAAGAAAAGGTCATACATATTTGAAAGGGAACAAAAAAACCTCTGATTTCCGATATACAGACAGGGCAGCTTGTCACAGTCCAAACCTTCCATCAAAAACAAAGTCATTGAATAAAATAGAAACAAAACAAAATAGAAAACAAAGAACAAAAACACACACAGCTGATGGCATTAAAGCAATCAAGGCATGAGGATTCAAAGGGCCAAGATCCCAGAGAAAAGGCAAAATCATTGAAGTGAACCTGACATTTTCTTTTCCATTTTCCTTAAGGTGCTTGCTTAATTTCAATCTGTATTCATCAAGAGAAGCTGACTCCAAGAAGAAAATAACATTGAAGAAATTTAAAGTTAGGAAGACCTTTCATCAGTTTCAAGTACTGGGAAAGAATTATTGGGCTCTCAAATCATCCAGGACTTGTGGGGTCAACCTCCCGGGAAAAGAGAGGACAATAGAGAAGGGAGACAGGACAATATTCTGAGCTGCATTTCCACTTGAGATTTGTTAATTTTAAAGTTGCAGGGGATGAGAAGCTTGAGAACATAGGCAGAGCGGAAGCTAAGAGGCTAAAAACATAGGCAGAACTTCTAGCAATCTCACAGTGCTAAGGAGACAAAATTTAAGGTCAGGGCTTCCAGACAGAGAGGTTGCAATTATGACACCAAGCTTTTAATTCATACTCAAAAAGGAAAATTCTCATCCGTTACTAGGGGAATGTAAATTGTTTCAATGCATTTGCAGAACATGAATGGGTGTTTCTACAGAAAGATTCTGCTCTAATAATTCACTCAGGGACCCCACCATCTTCAAAATGTGGCTTACAAGTGGAATACATGTCCTACTGCACATGGGGTGAAAGAGATTGCAAAAGAAAAACAAAAGCTTTTACAAGGCAGGTCTTAGAAGTGGTCAATGTCACTTCCATCAACATTCTATTGGCAGGAACTCAATCATGTAGCGACATTTTACTGCAAGAGAACTCTAACTCTAAACCCAGAGGCAGGTGAATGAATTTGACCCAGCCAGTCTCTACCACACCCCATTTCTCATCATTTACATGCATATAAAATAGCATTCCTTGAAGAGTACTAGACATAAAAAATGCTTAATAGATACTTCCCCTTTTAATTCTATTTTACTATGTACAAGTAAACTTTCTCTATGAACACCACTCTTGTAGAGCAGACTGTTGCAATATTCTAAAAAACAGCTCTCTAGGCTCAAAATGTTTCCCTCAGCTTTTCTGCTGATTTAACAAAAAAATTTAATAGAAATTCCTTGAGTTCTCACATTATGTACATCAATGATAAATTTGTTACAAAAGGAAATAAACTCTACAAATTGAGGAACTAATGATATAAGATGCTATTACAGACTGTAAACTGTGTGGGACAGATATTCACAGCTGGCAATGGAAGTCTTAAAATAGAAGTTCTCACGTCATTCTGATTGTTAACCCTTTTCAAAGGCTCAACAAATTGTTTTGTGATCAATATCCCATTTGAATATACCACAGTAAACTTACCCAAGCAGTTGCTTTTGAGAGAAATTTTCATTTCCATTGATTTTTTTCCTACTGTGCTTTTGAAATTTACCCACTAGTGTTTATGGATAAACTGAAATCTGAGGATGCAGTCTTAATCACAGTGTCTTTCAATAAGATTTTGCAGGGAGATTAGAATGTGCTTTCTGCACAGGCACTGACTTATCAAGGTTTATTTTAGCAATCAAGGAACTGCAAGTAAGCACAAGGAGAGGTCACAATTACTCAGGAGATTTATTGATTCCTGTGTCCTCCATTTATTATGGAATTTACATTATAAATTACATCATTGCACATAGAAACTTTTTTTTTCTTTTGGAATATTTACCTTGCCTTTTGCTGGGTGTAAACAAGTTTTGAAAATTGCTGATCCATTATATCAATCCTTTATTCAATCCTCAACATTTTAAAATATCCCACTCCCTAATTTACATGCTCTGCTCAATTCATGTTGAGAAGTCAGCCATATAAGGAAATAAAGCAAGCAGCTAACATTTGATAACTTGTATAGTATCTGTGAGGCACACACTTCTGGTTCTTTAACTACATTGTCTTACTTATTTTTTTATTTGTTTATCTTTTTGGTGGCTGGCTGGTAAGGGGATCCAAAACTTTGATCTTGGAGTTATCACACTCTAACCAAGTGAGCTAACCAGAAATCAGCCCACACACCTACAGCCATCTGATCTTTGACAAAGGCACCAGGTCAAATTAATTTTAATTCTCACATTATCTCACCTCGCATATAAAATAGATGTTGCAGGGACTAATATTCAGGTGCTCTGCCCAGTGTCATGTTGTCCTAGTCATTAAATATTTGAAGCATGATATCTGAGGATTACTATCCCATTTAATAGAAGACACAACTAGATTTTAGGAATCACCATTAATAAATTCACATGGTAAAAGATGGAGTAAAGATAGAAATACGTCGAAATCCATGGAGCATACTCGTTATCACATGTTATGTTGAATACCATTTTAAAATAAACTGCAATCTGTATTTACTCAAAGACTTATTTTTGCATGACTCTTGAGCTGTCTTTTTAAGAAATTTAAATGGTATATAAGAAAAAGCATTCTCATGCATTAAAATATATGTTTAGTTATGGAAATGCAAAATTACAAATTATCAGAGACATAGGGAGTGCAGTTTTCCTGCTGTTATAACTATATGAGCTTTCACTCTTCCTCATCCATCAGCAGGATAACACAATATAAATCAAACCAGATAGTAAATCCTGGAAATATTAAAATATTAGTTTTGACTTAGGCAAATGTGTATGTGTGTCTTTGTGTACATACGTGAGAATACAGAAAGGTATCAAAGCATTCAGATAATAGCTAGACATTTCATTTCTTTACTTTTCTTTCTTTTTATTCATACACACAGACACACACAAAAACATTCATAGTATAAAAAAATATCTTTTTCTCCATCACACAAAAAATATAATATACTTTTAAATAAAGCAATCATATTCTGTTTTGTTATCCTGGCACTAATAAAACAAGGAAATTTGAATACTTATGGTTATAATAAAAACTTTGGCAATCAATACAACTTATTCATATTTACAAAAATACATGGCATCTGTCTCTATCTGGAGGGAATCTATACTCTATTTCAATCTCAGTTTTTTACAACATATACATAAATCCCCAAACAGCTAATCATGAAAATATTAATGAAACAAGCACATGCTTTATTTATAAGTCTTGGCTTACTAGCCTCATATTACACTGCCAGAGAAAAGTAATATTAAAATAAATGATATCTATGTACAGCACTGAAAATAAATCAAAAGAGCCACAATGTCAGTTATAATAGATTCCAGTCAAATGTCATTTTGTCACCTTAAATTGAATTGACATTTTCAGCAATTCTAGAATAATTTCAACTAGATATAATTGGCTTAGTGAAATAATTAAAAATCCTAAATATATAAAGCATTTTAAGACAGTATATACTTTATGTTATATAATACAAAGTAGTATCCTGAATATGTTATAGTTATTCAGAATTGCATATTAGGGATTTATGCATTGAACCATACATCTCTAATTCACTAAACCATGCATTCAATATATATGAAAATCATTAATATAACTTATGGGAGTGTTTTATAAAAACAGAATTTACTTCTTTTTTATATTATTTGTTAAGGTGGAATGCTTGGATGAAGAGAAAAAAAATAACTGTTTACTGGCCTCAGAATTCTTCACACAATCATAAAAGAATAGATGACTATCTCTTTCACACCTCCAGGAGTTACAATTCACATTGGATACTTGTGCAGTTAACCATCTACATAGCCAAATGTGGTGCCTTTAGGTGGAATCATTTCATAATCCATATTACCTCTATTTTCTAGCCTATTATGCTTTCTTATGCTTTGCAAAAATCTTTCAGGGCATTGCAAATGGTTTTGGACTCTCTCTTATCAGCTGAGTGGTTGACTTTTTGTGAAACTTCTTTTTTCTCAATTAGTTCTGCATTGGCTACTACTGCAGGGACCCCTTAGAGACATTTTTCCATTAGAGACATTTCAAACCCCTATCTCTCCAGAAACTTGTGCCTTTGAACAGATCTAATGCAACTAATGTGTACATTCATCCAGCTGTTTAGACTTTGCTAATTCATACATATGGCAGCAGTCAAAATTTAACAGAATGTGCATTTAGAATTGTGTTCAAAACAAAGAATGTCCTGAAACAGAAATGTCAAGTTAAATCTGCCATGCATTTACTGTGTCTCACAAATGGCTCACAACAGAGTTACATTCTCATCAAGAATGACCAGTTAATTAACCTTCATATAATTCAAAGTCATTCACTCATTACTGCAAGCAAGCAAAGTCATCACAAGGATAGCGTGCTCATTCTTTCAGCATGAGAGAATTGTTGCCTTTATTTTTCAGAATTCCTGTCTTTGACCCTCAGTACTAAAACACTTGTCTTCCCCGGCGGGTGTGGGGTGGGGGGTTCCAACAGATTTTCTAATAATGAATTTACTTCATTATCTTTATGAAAAGAATTTGCAAAAAGGCAATGCAACATTTATAATTTCATAAATATATTCTGTATTTAGCTGGCTTAAATTCTATGTTTTTCAACTCTTAAACTTTGAGTTTTCATAGCTCTCTCTAAAAACCAAAAAAAAAAGGTCACTTCACTAAAAGTTCTCCCTAGTACAGTAATATCCAGTATAAACTGATGACTTCAAAATGCTCATTACCAGCTTACACTTTTTCCATGACTTGTAACCTCTATTACTTACTGACAGATCCTTTTAGTCTCTTGAAAGCACCTCAAACTCAATACTCCAAAAGTGACCTCATCATCTTCCTGCTGTACTGTGATGTTCCCAGACTTAATAAGTTGCACCACCTTTATCCCAGTTACTGAGTTTAGAAATCTAAGAGTTAACCTGGACTCCTTCCTCTCTGTTATCTTTTACATGTACGTGGCCACAACTGGTAAATTCTACCTCCTAAATATTTCCATCATCTGTCTGCTTCTCCCCTTCCCCACTGAAACTCCGCTAGTCTCTGCCACTAGCATCTGTTGCTTGGGCATTTGGAACAGCCTTACAACTTATCTCTCTGCTTCCAGTCTTTCTCCATTATAATCTATCCTCCATTCTGCATTCTGCAAGCCAAGTAATCTTACTAAAATACAAACCTGACAATTCACTACTTTACTAAAATTTCCTTGATGGTTTCTCATTTCCATTAGGATAAAGCCTACACTTCTTAAATCCCCTACATGAATTTGTCTCAACACATTTTTTCAGCCTCAAATACTAGTATGTTCATCATTCCTTTTCAGGGACTGTGTTAAACTGCTTTCAGTTCCTCCAATAGATTAAAATCTCTTACCATCATACCTTCACCCTTTCTTCATCTTCTGCCTGAAATTTGTCCCAACAAGACCCTGGATAACACATGTCTATCAGTCACTTTTCAGCTTAAACATAAAATAATTCAGAAGACCTTTTCTGGCCTATTAAATTAAATCACGTCCCCTCACTAGATTTCCATAGTCCTTGTATTATCCTTACATTAAAACTCTGTCTTGTATTCTCTTTGTCTCTATATCTGTCTCTCCTGAGCTTTTGAATTTGTATGGGTGTGGATCTATCTGCTTTGTTCATCAGTATAAACCCAGTTCCTCTCACATCTATCATTCTAAAGAAATTTCAAAAAAGGACTTTCTAGCTTGGCATTCAGTCTTTAGACATCAGGTATCAGAATCTGAGATATTATTTAACAAGCATACCTAGATTTAGGGGGAGGGCTACTTGGCAGCCTGGTTCAAAATTTAGATCTGCCTCTCACTAGCTATGCGACCTTAGGCAAGTTATTTAATGTCTCTGTGCCTCAACTTTCTCTTCTGTATTGTGGAGATAATATTTATGCCTACCTTGCTGTTTTGTTGTGAAAGTTAAATTACACAATACATGTATGGTGCTTACAATAGTGGCTGGCACATTGTAAGAAAACCTGCTGTATATCTGTTGACTATTAATATTACTAGTGTTTTAAGCAGGAAGGTGTGGAGTCAGATTGCATTAAAAGTCTTGCTTTGATACACTTCAACCTTGTCATCTTGGTCAACTGACTCAACTTCATAAAGCCTATAAAATAAGAGGATGGAAGTGTTTAGTAAAAACATATGAACTATTGTTAATGTTAGGCTGTATTAGAAGTTAAATTGGAAGACAGAAAACTTAAGTGGAAATCTTGTTCATTTAAAGCTGTAGCGATAGTAAACTTGACATATAAACTTCAGTTCTTCTGAGCTTTTTTGAAATCTTTATCACTCACTGTAATTAAAAATAGATGAAACTATAATGCCCATTAGGCGCAAATGTCCAGGACGACTAAGTTCAAGAAATTAAAATTAATAGTAACCTGAATGTAAAGTATCCTTCTGTGAACTGGCCCAACCTGGGAAAAAAAAAAAAAAAAAAAAAGCCCATTCCTTTTTTCTATAGAATAAAGGTAAAATATTTATTCTCTTGCTATTTTTAGATTGCATATTGGGACTATTGAAAGTTATGGCTCTCAACATAATTTTTTTAGATTTTTCCTTATGTATATTCTTTTAAATGTTGATTGATTTTATGTTAACTCTAATAACTGAAAGATTAAAGTTTTAATTTTTCTATTATTTCCCACTTTGGTCATGAAAATTTAATATCCCATTTCACTGAAACCCTCATTCCAACTTGTAGCATTTACTATGATAAAACATGTTATGTGGTCCTCATTTCCGAGACACTTTATCATGCTGAACCAAAAAGTTTCTAACACCAGCTCATTTATTAGCCATCTTATCATTCCACTATATATAAACCATTTTCCTTTAGTCCATGCTGAATGTAATCATTACTCTGGGCATGAAATCCTAATATAAATATTTGTTAGCCAGATTTATCCCAGCATGCACAAATAAGCAGTTCAGAAGCTAACACTATCAACTATGCTGCCTTTGCTTAGGGTTCAATGTTTTACTGGTTGATGCAAAAGGAAGTGGATTCTAACATACCCTGAGGCAAGTTACCAAAATGTTCTCAGCTAGATCAGAGGCAAACCACTACAAACCTGGCAGACCGTCATCATGAACAGGGCACGTCAACACAACTATGTCTTTAACAGCAGTTGCTCAAAGCAGAAAAAAAGATATATGTATGTATGTATGTATATCCCTCTTTGCAGCAATTTACAATGAATGGTGCTCTGTTTCTACAGCCATCTAGCAACTTTCGAATCTCCTTGTTATTTCAGAGAATTTCCACCTTTATGATTTTAGCTTCTCCAAGGTAGAACTCACAAAACTTGACTTCCTCATCTTTAAGGCTCATGCTCAACGATTAAGATCACTAATGCAGTTCAGAATAGAGCAGCAGGAAAAAGCACATCTACACAGAACCCATTTTGCTTGTGGGCGGTGGCAGACGCAGCTGGCTTTCTGAGTGGTGGTGGTTGTAGGATTGCATTCCTGACTCTGAAATGATTCTAGTAAGGGTGGCAGTCAATTGGAGTTCCTGGCAGGAGGACGAAGAGAATGGGAGTGGCTGCAGTTTAGTCAGCAAGCCCGGTTGTATGACAGGGTTTTGAGCAATGTTCCTGGAAGCTGGGTCTTGAGCCTGGTTCTCTCAGTATCCTAGCGTTCCATGAGTTACCTATTTTGTGGCTGTTGCTGTTGTTAATAAATGCCTTTTCTGCTTTATCAGTTAGCTTCTGTTGGCTGTAACAAGAATCCCTATAAATGTCATATTATGGACATGCATTTACAGCTCCAGATGAATCAAGCCTAGTCATTGCATCCAGGGTTGGAGGGAAAAAAATACAGCAATTTAATTATAAAACTATTAGGTTGAAGTATTAATAGTTACCAGGAATGGTCATAAGTACTTGCCACACATTATTTCATTTAATCTTCAGAACAGCTTTATGTAGATGGTATTATCCCTCTTATACCAATGAGGAAACTGAAGCAGAGCTTGAGAAACTTGCCCGAGATCTCTTGATTACCAGAACTCTGTGAGGGAGGTAGATCGAGGTCACCGGTATTTTTGCTTAAGGATTATTAAAATTGTTTCATATATCTGGTGTGTAAAGTAATAAAGTAATGAATCATCTCACCATGTATATCAACTACTGTTATTCATATAACTCCCTTTTCCCCCAGATTCTTGTCATAAAAATGAAAGCACTGGCTGACCTTTTGCCCTTCCTAGCACTCTTACCCCACTTCTCTTCAGGTCTAATATTCTCTCGAATGTAAACCCGGTATCCGCACTTTAACATCAACTTTCAGTCTTGCTTGGATAAATAGGTTCCTCTTCTCTTAGATGTCAACATAAAGTCACAGTAATCCCGTGTCCTTTTTTGTCAGTTACTAGGAACACTTAGAGAATACAAACATTTTTATCGTAGACCGTTTTTAGAAGGAATAGGCCAACTCGAAACAGAAAAGCTGCACAAAATCTAAGTTGAAAAAATATTGAAAAATTCTATGGAAATTGACAAAGTACCCCAAACAGAGGTATAATTAACAGTAGTAATCATTTGTCATCCCTAAAAATATATCATTACAGATACAAAAGTCCTGCAACAGATTTAAAAAATAAAATACAATTTTAAAATACATATAAAAAATTTTGTTAAATTATTCACAGAATATTAAGGGCTCCAAAAAAATTCCTGCAAAGAAACCCGAACTATGTGTTGCTTTCTCAAGAAAAAGCTGCAGTATCTTTAAAAAAGATTGCTGAAGAAGACACTTTTAAAAATCCAAATAAAACATTAAATAAACAAAAGGGAACATATGTGTAGAAAATATTTGATTCAATAAACGTCTAGCCTACATCCAAGCAGTATTTCTCATAAGTTGACCTCAGTCCCATTATAGACAGTCTATGTCATATGGACCATTTCTTTAAATAATAAAAGTTGGATGTTCAAACAGAAAGTTTTCCTTCGGTGCTAAATCTCCCTTGCTTGAATTTTAATTTTCTCCTATTTTAAGAAAAAGTATTTACATAAGTGATGAAAAATAAATATTTAGCTTAGTTATTCTTTGTTTCAAATTAAATTCTATTCTCCTATTACTTTTCTTTTATAGAATTATCTGTTAGAATTTTCTCTAAAAATTCCTACTATGTTGATGTTATAGATTTAAAAATAAATGCCACCTTTAAAACTATCATTGCTTTAAGTTACAGATTTAAAGATCAATGTTTCATTCCAAAACCACTGTTGTGTCCAAGTATTTAAAATTTTTTGTGTGTGTTCTTTATGTCACTCAGTAGTGCTATAATTTTTTTAAGTCCTACATTATTATTAAGTAATGCATTATTAATTGCATTTCTGAATGCTTTTCCTTCTTTCTCTTTCTTCTTTCTTCCTTCCTCCCACTTTTCTTCCCTCCCATCCCCTTCTCTTCCTGCTATTATCCATTGGTCATGTGAAAGCTACTACTGTTTATTTTTGTAATGGGTCACTTTATTGAAATCTTGTATTATTTCTAGTAGCTTTTTAATTTATTCTCTTAGGTTTTTCTAGTAAATAATTGTGTTATCTGCAAAGAAATATTATTTTGCCACCTCTTTCTAAATACTTATAATTTGTTTCATTGTATTGCTTAATTGCATGTTCTAGTTACTAGTTACTAGTTCTTCTAAAACAATGCTACTTAATAATGGAGATATCAAGTAACCTTAACTCTTTTTCTGACAATCTTCTCTTTCCAGTTTGTCTTTCATCTCTGCGCCTATGACCTCAGTGACTGTCAGTTTTCCATTGTCCCATTTCTTTGGCCAGTCATTACTTTTTATAAGGTGGAATTGAATTTGTTACAGTTTTTAACCTTTGTTTTTGTTTCTATATTGCGTCTGTGTGTTTGATACCATTCCTATATCCATAGGCAGATGGTTTTATTTCCCACTATTTTTGCCTCTCTTTGTATATTTTGATCAGTTCCTGGAAAAAGGGAAGGTGTGAGTCTGCTCTTACAATCAACTCTAAGCTCCAAAAGAGCAAGGAATTCTGATTTTTTTTTCCATTGCTCTATTCCCAGTGACAAGAAGAATGCCTTTATTATGGCTGGTAAACTGGTTCTTCATGCTTAACAGAGGGTGGTTTAGCTGCAAGCTGCTTTCATAGAATTTAAAATCAAATGACTGAACTACCATGAGCTCTAATTTTCTAATTTAAAAAATGAAAACAAAAGTAATCTTACTACTTCACATGATAGTTTAAAAGAACAATCTCTAACTGTATTTGCAATAATGTTTTGTAAGTTATAAAAGTTTGTATTATTCCTTTATTCATGTAGCTCTTACGTAAAATATTTTTTATTAGTTCCTATTTCTTATGTATTGGTAAATGAATTCACTTTGATTTCCATTTGTCAAATGCCCCCCCCCCCCCCCCCCCCACACACACACACATTTACTATACACTTTTATCTGCTGAAATTGTTTTCTGGAAATTAAAGTTGATAGATTTTCTTAAAAAAGCAAACAAACAAGGATTATATTTGCTGATAGAAATGTGTCCCTTGGGATATCTATATCTTAGTAATCAAAACCCACAACTCCCTTCATTGCCATACAAAGGACTGTCTTCAAAGACAGGACCCTGACGCTTTATAGAGTACTGATCTAAGTTAATCTAAGCTTTTAAAATATGCAATTCAGGAAAAGGGTATTCAAATTTGAACTAAGTAATATTTTATTAATATGTAGGAAATGTATTTCCTTCTCATTCAATTTCTAATTAAATAAAACCTCACATTTGAATAAAGATAAACTACGTTTGGTTCTTGCTGCTTTAAGTTTCAGCCAAAGTAATCCCCATACTAGCTTTCCAGAGATACAAGTCTGTACATGATATTATTCTTTCATTTAATTACATCAAAGAAAGACAAGATTGTGCCGTTCACTCATTTTAATACTTTAATTTTCATTTTAGTGTTCAAAGATAATTTATTTATATTGCAAAAGGGAAAATAAGAACTAAATTGGAATTTTTCCAATCTTTTTTCAGTTCCAAAAGGAAAAATGTCCTTGAAATGATATAAGAGCAAACGAAGTTTTAACACTGGAAAATTTTTAGATAATAGGTTAAAGGGCTGTTATGGCTGAATTTTGTCCTCCTCCTTAAATTCATATATTACAGTCCTAATCCCTGTATCTCAGAATGTGACCAAGTTGGGAGACAGAGTCTTGAAAGAGGCAATTAAATTAAAATGAGGTCATTAGGAGAGATCCTAATTTTTAACCAGTGACCTCTTAAGAAGAAAAAATTTGGACACAGACAGAAAGAGAGGGAAGGTGATGTGAAGACACAAGCAGAAGATGGCCACCTACAAGCCAAGGAAGGCGGCCTCCAAATAAAACCACCCCCACTGACACCTTGATCTTGGACTTCTAGCCTCCAAAACTGTAAGAACATAAATTTCTGTTGTTTAAGCCTCCTGATGTGTGGTATTCTGTTATGATAGCCCTAACAAATTAATACAAAGGCAATACAGGAAGTAGGAGGAAATTAACTCGTAGCCCTAATGAAAATAGGTCTGCTTTTGCTACAGCATGAGCTAATGACTTAGCTCTTTTCATGTGCTTCATACTCTATAGACTCTTCAAAAATAAATGCATTTTTATTCAAAACACTGTCTGAAAGAATAAATGTCTTTTTTTAATTCAGCTACTTGTTTATAATAGATGCAGATACATAATTTAATATGCTAGTGAAGGGATAAAATTATATTATCTACCTTTCTTATCTTTGTTTCAAGCCTACATAGTAAAGATTATAGTTTATCACTATTTTAAAATATTGCAGTATTACAATATAAAAATTGATAAACAACCAGGTAATCCACAATCCAGGCTAAGAAATAAGATAATATATTCAAAGTCCCCCTGGTATTTTGCTGTAGGCCCTATCCAGAACTCATTCACAGAACAGGTGGAAGGCACAACCCATCCTCCAGCTGCTGTGCATATCAGTCGCTAACAGCTTTCAGATGCCTCCCTCTATAGAGAATTGACCATGGCCAAATGGGAGCCACCTTGACCAAGAGGTTATACCTCTGTGGAAGAGGGAAGCAGCCTGGAGCCAATAACTGACCTACCTGGGATACCTCAAGATGGAAACAACTCTGTAGTGCAAATGGTGCTCCAGACCCTTCATAGGATCAGTCTGATGCCCCATGACCCCCAGCAGAAACCACATTCTTGCTTGGCCCTTTTCCCTGTCCTATCCTCTCCCCATATGACTTTTTCCTAAAAGCATGCCCTCATTTCCTCCCTTGTGCAAGAATTTAGACTCTTCTCTCCTCAGGCTGTTTCCAGGAAAACTGACTTCAGCAAGTTAGTGCCAGAAGTGGTCAGGGGATGTTGACTCTAATAATGGGAGTCTCAAGTTCCATCATTCATCAGTCAAATGGCAATGAGAACCTGTCACTGGTGGTAGCCAGTATGTCTCTAGCATACTGCATCACTGTGATTTGCTAATACCCCCTTCTCAGTCTTCATTCCTTTTTGTAGGGTAAACTGCAATAGGATATAAGAAGAAAGAATATACTTGGTGCAATGATATAGGGGAAATAGTAACTATAAGTACTGTGGAATTAGGTGACTATTGCAAAGCACCCTGTTGCATTGACAGAGAAAATAAGAGGTTTGGATTAAAAAACCTTTTCAAGCAACGATGAGTCAGAAAGTCTTCTTAGCAGCATTTAAAAAGCCATTCAACTTCCACTGAAAGGAAATCAGAGCTGAAATTCAGGCATAGGACTTAATTGTAAGAGAGGTAGAAGTTCAAAGAAGGTTGAATTCTTGACTTAGCCAAGAATTCTGTTCAAAAGTCACAGCCCTGATAAGTAAGAAGTGGGAATCCTGAGATCCTTATGGTACTGGAAAAGTAGCCCACTTCCCTTTGTTGGAAGCTAGAGTGCTTTCATTACTTAAACACCATGCAGGCTCCCAAATGTAGCAGATATTCTATAGGTACTCCATAAGATAATGCTTGCTTTTCTTAGGATCTGCTTCCACCTTCATTCCTGACTACCAGCCCCATAAGTAGAGTCAAATTCAGCAGAATCTAACTGGCAGTGTGCTGAGAGGACAGGAATTAGATATCAAGGGAGCTGCAGAATCTGGCTAATATATGCTAACAGAGAACAGAAGAATATGCCTGGCAGTGCATCCTGAGGATGCTGGATAAAGAAAGATCCAAAAGTAGATAAGGGAGAGTTTGTCAATACAGGGGCACTTTCCCATGATACAAAATTAACAACAAAAGACCCCAAATAGCCAAAGCAATGCTGAGCAAAAAATATAAAGCCAGAGGCATAACACTATCTGACTTCAAATTATACTACAAAGCTATTGTAACCAAAACAGCATGGTACTGGTATAAATATAGACATTCAGACCAGTGGAGCACAATTGAGAACCCAGAAATCACTCCTCAGGCTTATAGCCATCTGATATTGGACAAAGGTAACAAAAATCTACATTGGGGAAAAGATTGCCTCTTCAACAATTGGTGCTGGAAAAACAGGATATCCATATGCAGAAGAACCAAACCAGGTATGCATCTCTCACCATAAACTAGAATCAACTCAAAATGATTAAAGACTTAAGTATAAAACCTGAAACTGTAAAATTACTAAGGGAAAGTATAGGTGAAACACTCCAGCAACTAGATCTGGGCACAGACTTTTTGAACAGGATCCCGAAAGCACAAGAAGCAAAAGAAAAAATAAACAAATGGGACTATATCAAGCTAAAAATCTTCTGCACAGCAAAGGAAATAATCAACAGAGTGAAATGACACCCTACAGAGTGGGAGAAAATTTTTGCTAACTATGTATCTGACAAGGGATTAATATCCATAAAATACAAGGAACTCAAAAAATTATATAGTAAAAAAACAAAAAACTCAATTAAAAAATGGGCAAAGTAGCTGAATAGACACTTTTCAAAGGAAAACATACAAATGGCCAACAGGTACATGAAAAAATGCTCAACATCACTAGTCATCAGAGAAATGTAAATTAAAACTACATTGAGATACCACGTCACCCCAGTTAGACTGGCTATAATCAAAAAGATGGTGAATAACAAATGCTGATGAAGGTGTTGGGAGAAGGGAACACTCCTACACTGTTGGTGGGACTGTAAATTAGTACAACCGCTATGGAAAACAGTATGGAGGTTTCTCAAACAGCTAGAGATAGATCTTTTATACGATCCAGCAATCCCACTTCTGTGTATATACCCAGAGGGATGGAAATCATCATGTCGAAGGGATACCTGCACTCCCATGTTCATCACAGCTCTGTTTACAATAGCCAAGACATGGAACCAACCTAAGTGTCCATCAGTGAATGATTGGATTAGGAAACTGTGGTATATATACACCATGGAATTCTATTCTGCCATAAAAAAGAATGAAGTACTCCCATTTGCAACAACATGGATGAGCCTGGAGAAACATATGTTGAGTGAAATAAGCAAAGCACAGAGGGGTAAATACCGCATGTGCTCACTCATATGTCAGAGCTAAGAGAGAAAGAAGGAAGGAAAGAAAGACCATAATGATGTGTTGGACTTGCAGTGAGAGAGAACATTCTATGGGTTACAAAGTGGAGTTGGGGGGAAGGGGGGAGGGTGAGGGAGGTTGTGGATAATTGGGTGGGGGACCCGGGGTACATATGCAATTTGTGGTTATGGGTATGCTGCCAGTATGAATCTGGCCCTCACATCACGGGCAAGAGGGGTGACAATCAGCTTTGTATCTCATGAATATTCAAAACCAATAAAAAATAAATTTTTAAAAAAGATTAACATCCTGGTGAGGATTTGAGGGCATGGGCCTAATAAACTGCTGTGTCGTTAGAAACACAGAAGATAAACTTAAGAAAAGTGATGTCCCAAATTAAATAAGGTAGAGATGCCAGAACTGCCAATGCAGACTAAAGAGGAAGACATTTAAAAAATAAATAAATAAATAAGCTCAGAGTCATGTGCATTCTAGAATGGTTCTACTCTGGCAGAATGAACAAAGCAATAACTGATTTTTTCTTGGAAGGACTAGAAGCACACTTCATTTACCAGAGCAATAAGGAAGGCAGATTATAAAGGGGCACTAGCACTGTTGAGAAGATGAGCAATGGCTGTCGTCTGCAGGCTAGAACTGATGCTAAGATTTGCTGTTAGAGAACAAGGCTTCCTAGTAGCAATGGGATGAAAGCATTCCCAAACATCAGAGACCATAATTAAAGTTCAGACTAGCAACTAGAAAAGTTTGATCCACAGGGATTTATTGTCATGGCTAGTAAAACATGACTTTCTTAGAGGTATTTCTTAGCATACATAATAAAAAAAAAAAAAAATCAAGAATATATGAGAAGGCAGAGGCCAGCTACAAAAATGGAAAGTCATGATCTTTTCCTCAGTTTCCAGTTCTGAGCCAGTTCTCAAACCCAGAACCCACTAACTGAAGGAAAGACCAGGTCCCCATGAGGAAGGAGTCTGCAGTACCATGCTAAGTATATACTGTGGTAATTTTCTCAGTCCTTTCCCCCAATGGACGAAAATGTTCAGATCCTTTTGGGGCAGGTGGATAGAGTCAGATCTAACACTAATACCTGGAGAGCCAAAGTACCATCTTGACACTCCTTTAAAGTGAGGGTATATGGAGTCAAGTATTAAGTGGAGTGCTGGCTTAGGCTCAAGTCCAGTCATAGTAGGTCCACAGGATGCACAGATTCGCCCAGTAGTGGTTTCTCAGGTTATCAAATGTTTGAGTTAAATGGACACACTTAGCAGCTGGCAGAATCTCTACATTGGTCTCTTGACCTATAAAGTAAAATCTACTACAGTTAGAGAGGCTAAGTGGAAGCTCTCCGTATTTGTTTTCTATGCGACATAAGAAATTACCATACAGACATAAAACAACACCTGGGTTCTCCACTTAGAGTCTCACAAGGCTGAACTCCGCTCTTATCAAAGCTTAGGGGAAGAATCCACTTCCACTCTCAATAAAGCTTTTGGAAGTCAGTGTTCTGCCACTGTAGGACTGAGGTCTTGTGTTCCTCTGGATGTCAACACCTCCAGGCTATCTTCTTGTCCTTGCCTGTGGCCATCTCTCTCAGTAATGGAGATCCTCCCTTGTGTTGAATCACTCTCACACGTCTCCTCTACTTTTTCTTTTGCCACAAGCTGGAAAAAAACACTCTGATTTTAAAGGACTCATTTAAAGAGAGATTATTACCCAGATAATCTCCCTTTTGCCATATAATATAACCCAATCATGACAGTAACACCAAAAGGCAAAGATCATGCAGGCTGTTTCAGTTTCTATTGCTATGCAGACAGTAACAACAAACTTAGTGGCTTAAACAATACAAATATATTATCTTACAGTTCTGGAGGTCAGAAGTCTGAAATGGGCCTCACTGGGCTAAAAATCAAGGTGTTGGCAGGGCATTGTTATTTCTGAAGGCTCTAAGGGAGGATCTGTTTCCTCTCCTTTTCTAGCTTCTAGAAACTTCCCTCATTCCTTGGCTCAGGACCCCTTCAAAAGCAGAAAAGTTCAATGCTCCATATTAATTTCCTTATTTTAAGGTGAGCTAATTAGCAATCAATTCTATCTGCAAAATTAATCCCCTGTATTAGTTATTTTTTGTGTTTCTTAAAACAGAATACCTGAAATTGGGTAATTTATAAAGAAAAGAGGTTTATTTGGCTCATGATTCTGGGACAGCTGCATCTGATGAAGGCCTCAGGCTGCTTCTACTCATGGAGGAAAATGGCAAGCAGCCAGCGGATACACGGAGATCACATGGCAAGAGGAAGCGAGAGAACAAGAGAGAGCAGGGTGGGAGGGGAGGGAGGGAGGTGCCACGGTCTTTAAACAACCAGCTCTCACAGGAACTAATAAAGCAAGAACTCACTCAGGACCCCCACCCTCCAGGGAGAGCATTAATCCATTCATGAGGGATCCACCCCCATGACTCAAACAGCTTCCAACACTGCCACATTGGGGATCAGATTTCCAAGTGAGTTTTGGGGGGACAATACATTCAACTCTATCATCCCCCTTTGCCATGTAATTCTCAGGATCTCAGAATTAAGACACAGACATTTTTAGAGGGCCCTTATTCTGCGTACCACAGGTGCCATTTTAAAATTTTGCCTACCACACCCCCAAAACAGCACCTGCCAGTCAAGATAGTAGATTAAAAACAACTGCAACTGGCAAGGAATGGCAATAAAAAGTGCCACCACCAATGACATGAAGGATGAAGGGGTGGTGGTCCTCATCATATTCCTTTAAGTCATCAGTTTGGCCCTGGAAAACCAGATAGATTGCTGTGGATGAAAGTAGACTACTGCCAACCCAACCAAGATTAACTGCAACTATCACTACTATTTCAGATGTGATCATTGTACTGGAGCAACCTCTGGTACAAGGCATACAATTATTTGATAAGATAGCCAGAGCAGTAGATGTCAGCATTTGTCCTCAATGCATGTGCAATGAGCTCATGGACAAAGCAGCTACCTTATAGAAGTGGACGCTAAGCATGAATTCAATTGCATGGACTCTTGACAAGGCAGATCTAGGTAGTGCCACTGATGAATGTTCAGCTGCCCACCAGAAGAGACGTAAGCTAAATACCCAGAGGAGTACTATCCCTTGAGGACATTAACCAGACACTTAGTGACGTGATGACAATATTAGACTCCTTCTACCTTAGAAGTGGCAACATTTCATCTGACCAGAACTGGCAGATACATTGGGCTTGAGTTTGGCTTTCCTGCTCACAAAGCCTCAAGCAGCATCACAATCAGAGGACTTGTGCAGAATCTGGCCTACATAATGGGTTCCATACAACACTGCCTCAGTTCAAGGGACCCACTTTACAGCAAAGGAGTTGTCAATGGGTACATGACCATATTAGCTACCCAGTGTTTCTACCACACATTACACCATCCAAAAACTGATGGTTCATCAGAGTTCAGTCTTTTGAGGGCACAGCTGAGACAATTAGAAAAGACACCATGGGAGAATGGGAGTCATCCTTCAGGATAAGGTTCATACCTCAAACCAACAAACATTATATGATTCTATGTTATCAATAGGTAGATGTCAGGAAAGAAAGGTCTGGGAAACAAAAGAAAAATAGTTGTGGTTATATTCAATATTACTCCTAGTGACCAACTTGGAGAATTTGTGCTTTTTGTCTCTGCAGCTTTAGGTTCTTTTTTTTTTTTTTTCTTTTTCGTGACCAGCACTCAGCCAGTGAGTGCACCAGCCATTCCTATGTAGGATCCGAACCCGCGGCCGCTGGGAGCGTCGCTGTGCTCCCAGCGCCACATCCTCCCGAGTGCAACACAGGCTCGGATTTCTTGGAGGAACTGCTTCTACCCATGTAAACAGTATGATTCCCACTAAAGTTAAAGCTAGAGCTGATGGAGGGAAGCCCTGAGAGCTGCCAGACCCGCACGACCCCCAAGGCACCCGTGCTAGACCAAGTAGGTGCCACCACGGGACACCCCCAGCCCAGGCCAGCACACACCACCCAGAGAGGGACCCCAGAGAGGCCCCGAAAGCTGTTGCACCTACATGCCCCCTAGGAACCCATACGAGACCAGGTAGGCACTACCATGGGACACCCCCCAGCCCAAGCCAGTCCCCACAGCCCAGAGAGGTCCAAGCCTAATGCCCACAGCTAGCCAGATATTAGGGTCGAATGAGTAGACTGTGAAATCCCCTGCCACAATGACTAAACACCAAAGGAAAGATACCAGAAATATGAAAAATCAAGAAAGTACACCACCAAAAGGTAATAATAATTCTCAAGCTCTAGATTCTATAGAACAGGAAGTCCTTGAAATGACTGACAAGGAATTTAGAGCCATAATGCTAAGAAAACCAAATGAGATACAAGAAGATTCAGTTAGACAACACAATGAAATGTGAAAAAAAATACAGGACATGAAAGAAGAAATGTACAAAGAAATCAATGCCCTGAAAAAGAATGTAGCAGAGCTTGCAGAGCTGAAGAATTCATTCAACAAAATAAAAACACAACAGAGAGTTTAACCAGCAGACTAGAACAAGCAGAAGAGAAAATTTCTGACCTTGAAGATGGCTGTTTGAAATAACACAGGCAGACAAAAAAAGAAAAAGAAAAAAAAAGAATTAAAAACACTGAAGAACATCTAAGAGAGACAGCAGACAACCTTAAGCACTCAAATATCCAAATCATGGGTATTCCAGAAGGGGAGTAAAAAGGAAATGGCACTGAAAATATATTCAATGAAATAATAGCAGAAAACTTCCCAGGTATAGGGAAAGACACAGATCTTCAGATTCAGGAGGCTCAAAGATCCCCAAACATATACAACTCAAAAAGGTCCTCTCCAAGATATGTAATAACCAAATTGGCAAAACTCAAAGACAAAGAGAGAATCTGAAAAGCTGCAAGACAGAAGTGTCAAGTCACCTATAAGGGAGCCCCAATCAGACTAACATCAGACTTCATGACAAACCCTAAAAGCCAAAAAAGAATGGGATGATATATTCAAAAAACTAAAAGACAAAGATTGCTAGCCAAGAATACTTTACCCAGCAAGACTATCCTTCTGCAATGAAGGGCAAGTAGTATACTTCTCAGACAAACAAAACCTGCAGGAGTTCACTACCACATGGCCAGCCTTACAAGAAATGCTCAAGGGAGTACTGGGTTTGATACCTGAAAAACAACCACCATTGCCATAAATAATCAAGAAAAAACAAAACCCACTAGTAAAATAAAAATGCTAACAATAAAGAGAAAAAAAAAGTTTATCTATCACTCCAAAAAACCAACAAATACCAAAGACAAACAGTAAATCAATAAAATGCTAGGAGTAAATCAACACTTTTCAATAACAACTTTTAATGTAAAAGAATTAAATTCCCCACTCAAAAGACACAGGCTGACTGACTGGATTAAAAAGGTGGACCCAACTATATGCTGCCTTCAAGAGACTCACCTCAACTATAAAGACACACATAGACTAAGAGTGAAAGGATGGAAAAAGATATACCATGCAAATAGAAATGAAAAACGAGGTGGAATAGCTATTCTCATATCTGATAAAATAGACTTTAAACCAAAAACCATAAAAAGACAAAAAGAAGGCCACTATATAATGATAAAAGGATTTATACATCAAGAAGACATAACACTTGTAAATATGTATGCACCCAATGTCAGAGCAGGCAGATTATAAAGCAAACACTATTATACCTAAAGAATGAGATAGACACTAATACCATAATAGCAGGGGACCTGAATAGCAGGGAACAGAGCTTCTTGGCAAAGAATCAGTAGAGAAATACAAGATCTAAACAAAACTTTAGACCAATTGGACTTGGCAGATATCTATAGAACATTCCATACAACAACCTCAGAATATTCATTCTTCTCATCAGCACATGGAACATTCTCCAGGATAGATCACATGTAAGGTCACAAATCAAGTCTCAACAAATTTTTTAAAATTGGCATTAATCCATGTATTTTTTCAGATCAAAAATAGATTAAAATTGGAAATCAATAACAAACGAAACTCTGGAAACTATACAAACACATGGAAATTAAATAGCATTCTACTTAACAACATATGGGCCCAAGAAGAAATTAAACAGAAAATCAAAAAATTATTGAAACTAATGAAAATAATGATACATCATACCAAAACCTGTGGGATACTGCAAAAGCAGTACTAAGAGGGAAATTTATCACATTAAATGCTTACTTCAGAAAAATGGAAAGATGGCAAATAAACAACCTAACACTTCATCTTAACAGACTAGAAAATCAGGAACAATCCAAACCCAAAGTTAGTAGATGGAAAGAAATAATTAAGATCAGAGCAAAAATTAATGAAATAGAAATCCAAAAAATGATACAAATGATCAATGAATCAAAAAGTTCATTTTTTGAAAAGATAAATAAAATTGACAAACTATTAACAAGGCTAACTAAAAAAAGGAGAAGACCCAAATAACAAAAATTAGAAGCTAAAAAGGTGATATTACAACTGATACCTCAGAAATACAAGAAATCATTTGATACTACTATACACAACTATATGCCAGCAAATTTGAAAATCTGGAGGAAATGGATAAGTTTCTGGACACACACAAACCAGCAAAACAGATCCAAGAGGATGTAGAAAATCTGAACAGACCAATAACAATAAAAGAGAATGAAGCTGTTATCAGAAGGCTCCCAACAAAGAAAAGCCCAGGACCAGATGGGTTCACTGCAGAATTCTACCAAACCTTCAAAGAAGAATCAATATCAATTCTCTACAAACTATCCCAAAAGATTGAAACAGAGGCCATTCTCCCAAACTCGTTCTATGAAGCAAACATCACCCTGATACCAAAACCAGATAAAAATACAACAAAAAAGGAAAACTACAGGCCAATATCCTTGATGAATATAGATGCAAAAATCCTCAATAAAATACTAGCTAACAGAATACAGCAACACATAAACAAAATTATACACCATGATCAAGTGGGATTCATCCCAGGGATGCAAGGTTGGTTCAACATACACAAATCAATAAATATGATACACCACATCAATAAAAGCAAAGACAAAGACCATATGATCATCTCTATAGATGCTGAAAAACCATTTGACAAAATTCAACATTCATTCTTGATTAATACTATCTACAAGTTAGGTATAGAAGGAAAGTGTCTCAACATAATTAAAGCCATATACAATAAGCCCACTGCCAATATCATCCTGAATGGGAAAGGCTGAAAGCTTTTCCCTTAAGAACAGTAACTTGACAAAGATGCCCTCTCTCTCCACTCCTATTCAACATAGTATTAGAAGTACTAGCCAGAGCAATCAGAGAAGAGAAGGAAATAAAGGGCGTCTAGATTGGAAAAGATGATGTCAAACTGTCCCTGTTTGCAGATGACATGATCCTATATATCAAACAGCCTAAAGCCTCTACAAAAAAACTCTTAGAGTTGATAATGATTTAAGCAAAGTTGCAGGATACAAAATCAACACACAAAAATCAGTAGCATTTCTATACTCCAACAGTGAACATGCAGAAAAAGAAATCAAGAAAGCTAGCCCATTTACAATACCCACCAAAAAAATAAAATACTTAGGAATAAAGATAACCAAGGATGTGAAAAATCTCTATGAAGAGAACTACAAACGACTGCTGAGAGAAATTAAAGAGGACACAAAAAGATGGAAAAATATCCCATGCTCTTGGGTTGGAAGAATTAACATTGTGAAAATGTCCATACTACCCTAAGTAATCTACAAATTCAATGCAATGCCCATCAAAATTCCAATGGCATTTGTCTCTGAATTGGAAAAAAACTATCCTAACATTTATATGGAATAACAAAAGGCCATGAATAGCCAGAGAAATCTGAGCAACAAAAATACAGCTGGAGTCATAACACTACCTGACTTTAAACCATATTACAAAGCTATAATAACCAAAACAGCATGGTACTGGCATAAAAACAGACACATGGATCAATGGAATAGAATAGAGAACCCAGAAATAAACCCATACACCTACAGCCATCTGATCTTTGACAAAGGCACCAAGTCTACACATTGGGGAAGAGACTGCCTCTTCAGCAAATGGTGCTGGGAAAACTGGATATCCATATGGAGGAGAATGAAACTAGACCCATACCTCTCACCATTTACCAAAATCAACTCAAAATGGATTAAAGAATTAAATATACACCCTGAAACAATAAAACTCCTTAAAGAAAACATAAGGGAAACACTCTGGTAAGTAGGATTGGGCACAGACTTCATGAGTATGACCTCAAAAGCACGGGCAACCAAAGGAAAAATAAACAAATGGGATTACATCAAACTAAAAAGCTTCTGCCCAGCAAAAGAAACAATTAACAGAGTTAAAAGACAACCAACAGAGTAGGAGAAAATATTTGCAAAATATACATCTGACAAAGAACTAATATCCAGAACATGCAAGGAAGTCAAACAACTTTACAGCAAAAAAAAAAAAAAAACCTAGTAACCCAATTAAAAAATGGGCAGAGGAGCTGAATAGGCATTTCTTAAAGGAAGATACATGAATGGCCAACAGACACATGAAAAAATGCTCCGCATCACTCAGCATTTGGGAAATACAAATCAAAACCACACTGAGATACCATCTCAGTCCAGTTAGGATGGCTAATATTGAAAAGACTGAGAATAATAAATGCTGGCAAGGTTGCAGAGAAAAAGGAACCTTCCTACACTGTTGATTGGACTACAAAATGGTGCAGACTTTGTGGAAAATGGTTTGAAGGTTCCTCAAACAATTACAGATAGATATACCATATGACCCAGCTATTCCACTGCTGGGAATATACCCAGAGGAATGGAAATCATCATGTCAAAGGCATACCTGTACGCCAGTGTTTATTGCAGCACTATTTACAGTAGCCAAGAGTTGGAACCAGCCTAAATGTCCATCAGCAGATGAGTGGATAAGGAAACTGTGGTATATCTACACAATGAAATACTATTCTGCTTTAAAAAAAAAAAAAAGAACAAAATACTAGTATTTTCAGCAACATGGATGGACTTAGAAAAAATTATACTAAGTGAAATAAGTCAGGCACAGAAAGAGAAATACCACATGTTCTCACTTATTTGTGGAGCTTATTTTTAGAGCTAATTTTACACAAACAAATGTGGGAGTGGGGAAGAAGACACAACAATCACAATTCCTTGAACTTGTTAAGACAAGCAAACAGATATGATACTGATGGAGGGGGGAGAAAGAAGAGGAAGGGAGGATTCAGTAAAAGGTCATGAACATCAACTACATTGTATATTGATAAAATAAATTTTAAAAAAATAAAAATAAAAATAAAGCTAGAGCTGTCACCCCAGCATTTGAGCTCCTGGTGCCAGTAGACCAGCAGACACAGAAAGGAGTTATTATACTGGCAGGGCCAGTTGACCCTGAGCTTCATGAGGGTTAATGCTGCTGCTACAAACTGGATACAGGTCATCTGCTGGGCTCCAGTTTTAACTGGAAATGCACAATCAGAACAGCATAGCCTGATAAAGTCTTCATAATTAGTGATCCATCAGAAGGTCACTCCACAGGACAAGCCATCTAGATAAGCAGAAATAGTTTCCTAGGGAGGGGGGGGATATAGAACAGATGGTGGACCAGAGACAACTAGTAATCAGTTTAATTCCTCAGAAACAAGTGTAACAGTCTAGTCTACTCTACAAACCCTCTTGTTATATATGTTTCCTGGAAATCATGACCAACCAGAATCCTAAATAAGCTATATGTGAATGTAGTGAAATAAATGTAAGGAGCAAGAAAATCTGAAAGGTAAAAGTGGCAGACTGTAGTAGATGCTCTCAGTACCCTACCCAGATCCCCTTAGCCAAACCAATTTATCCATCGATTAGCTCTTATTGAATATATGCTGCAAATGTCACAGCTACTCCATTCTCTGGAGAACTGTCCTTACCAAAAAGCAGCCCTCTTACTCAGGAAGTTACCACATCACCACCACCAGCAGCTCTTGGTTAATGATTGAAATGGGGGATGAGGCTTCAGATGGGACTGACTTAATGGTGTCCTGAGATGTACAAGTTGTGCTCCAGCACTGCAGTAGGACCAGACTGGATCTACTTTCAAAAGACACCACTCTGTTTTGTCATATCTTTAATTTTTATTGATATTTGGTAGAGCAGGTCCCACCATTTGTTTTTTTTTTGCCAAAATTATTCCTGGCTATATTGTGACCTTCCATGATACTTAATAGACTTGTTAAGTTCCATTAAAAATTCTGTTGTGTTTTGATTGAATATAAAGAACATTTAGTGAATTGACATCTTTAAGATATCAGTTCCTTGATTCTTACCTACAATAACGCACATGTGTATTTTTCTAAATTATCTAGTTCTTTTTTTATGTCTTGAAATTATATTTTATAGTTTTTCTACAGTTTCATGCTTTTTTCAATAATTTATTTCTTAAGTTCTCTTCTAAATTTGATGCTATTTTAGTAATTTATTTCAACATTTATTTTTAAATGAATTTATTATCTTATTATTTCATACAGATTACAATTACAGGTTTAAAAAGTCAAAACTCTCTCTTACCACTTACCAATGCTTCTCCCACACATTTTTCCTGTTAGAAGTCTTTCAGAAGAATCTAATGTTATGGAATTGTTAATGAACATTTGGAAATACTTCACTTTTATATAAAAACATATATGTAATTGTATAAATATAAATGAGGGAGTATTTTACATAAAGAATATATGTAACATCGATATTTTCTCAAAAAATAATAAAATGAACAATGATGTACTAATTGCCCAGCTTAAGAAATAGCATTTTAATAAACCCCTTGCATCCCTGCTATCCTCCCAAACCCCAGTAATATACTCTTCTCATCTTCTTTACGGCACTCAGGAGATCTGTTCTCTAATAACATTCCACATAAGAAAATTCACTCATTTTTTTTTTCTCACCACAGCCCACAATAACAACATATTATTGCCTGGCTAAAAAGTTCATAGGTTTATTTTTTTCCTACAATATACAACTTTTCCCCAGTAAGATTGCTTGTCTTTCCTGTGATCCTGGAGTGTGTGCCTCAGTGCAGGCTCAGCTCTATGTTGCACTGACTGTATGGACATTGTCAGGGGTTGTGGACTGACTTTAATATAGTATTAACTCAATACCTAAGTGCAAGGAATATCTGCCCATAATGCCAGATCATCTGTGTGTATTTCTGGGTTCCTCAGACAGTTCATTTGTAATTTTAATTAGGTTAAATTCTTGATGTTTTGTATTTTGTTATTATAAAGAGTGTTTCACTTTACTATATTTTCTACTTGGTTATTGGTTTTGTAAGTGTTTTTTTGTTTGTTTGTTTGTTTGTTTGTTTGTTTGTTTGTTTGTTTGTTTGTTTTTTCCAGAACTAATGCATAGTATTGATTAGTTTTAATTGGTTTTTTTTTATTTTACTGATTTTTTCTTGATAGATGATCATACTACCTATAAATTGTGTCTCTTCTCTTTTAATTCTTGTGCCACTTTTTATGTTTCTTTTCTTATACAAGTGGCTGGAATTTTCAATCTTCCTTTAAATACTATTAAAATAGTGGCATCTTTGTCATGTTCCCTGTCTTAAAAGGAATAAATGAAATATTTTATTTGGGTTTGCCATATAATGACAACAAATTAAAGAAGTTCTTTCTTTGTCCTAATAAGCTGAGTTTTATTTTTAATAAAAGATAAATTTTTAATGTTATCAATTGCTTGTTCTACACTGATCAAAATAATTACACGACTTTTCTCATTTGGTCTATTTTTTTCTTACACCCAATCAATTTTATGATAATAAAAAATTCTTAATTTTTTTGTGGTAAAATCTATATTTTCATTATCTATTTTAATGTATTATAAAATTTTTTAGCCAATAATTTATTTACTATTTTTGCATCAAATTTTATTAATATAAAATAGGAAATAAGTGTGCTTTTTCTTAAAGTTTGGTAGAACTCACATATAAAAACTGCTCAGACTATGTAGCCGTTTAAGAGAGGAAAACTTCAGACCGTTTCAGTTTCTTTATTGCTTATTGATCTGTTCAAGTTATTTTTTCTCATTCTCAGAGAAAAAAGTAACTTACCCAATTTTCTGTGGCCATTTACTGGCAGAGACGAAAATTTAGCTCAGGTCTCATTGATTTCATTGCTTATACTCTTAACCACTATGATGACTATCATACAGCCATGTGTTGTTTTGGAAGACATTCCCCTTAAATTTGGGGTATGGAGGAGGAACTAAGTAGATAAAATAGTGAAAATCATGTATTTAGTGGATGACACTTGTGTCAGTCTAAGACACAATTGAAGGCAGACATAATAAAGAAAGAAAAATAAATGAAGAAAGTTATTACAATAACCCAGGCAGAACCTGAAGAGTATACAGTGCATTGTTGTTGACTGGAAAAGAAAGAAGAGAAAAAAGTAGGTGGCCAAAACAATAGTGTGAGAAGTAAAATGTAAAAATAAATAAAAACCCCTAAAAATGTGAAGTTGAGATACACTGTCTCTTTGGCAGAAAACAAAACAGAACATCTTATGCTATAAAAAGAAAAAGCTGAAAGGAAGAGCTCATAGTGAATAAATTCAGTTACGTATCCTACTGATGTGAATATCTCTTTCCTCGTCTTTGTGTTTCTGCCCCTGTGAGGGAGAATCATTTGTGTAGCATTTCTGGCTTCTCTCAACCCTTCCAGTCATGTCTCCCAAAGGTTAGAGGAAGTTTCTTGGCATGAATGAATATCCTCCCTCTTTCCTTCCTCCTCTTTTCTCTTTCCTTTGGGGAGAGCTGTCCTAGGGAGGACTCTGCTCTGTCCCACTTCCAACCCACTAGTTGTGGAAAACTAAACTGTAACTCTCAGTGAGGTACTGCCCCCGTTCAGAGATTTCAGTGATGGGGTGGCTAAAACTGCCTGATTCTGGGTCTTACTATTAGGATAAGGTTTTAGTATGAGGATAAGCCACATTCTCCAAAATAACTTTACCATTAATAAAGGTTATATTTGGCTTCTCAATCTGCCTATTCTTCTGTCCTATTTGTCAATTAGTTCAGAAATCAGGGAAGGAAAATTAGTGGAAGTTTTTGGCTTACTCAAACATTAAGCATGTTTAAGACTCATATAAGATAAGATATATGAATGTTTAGAATTTAAAATGAATGGTTGGTATTTGTTTGAAACAGAAATATGAATTTGTGAAAGATGCACATAGAGGTGAAAGTTAAAATCCTGGAAAATAATTTTTAAAAATTGACTTTAAAGATCCAACTTTGAGAATTTCTTCTATAGGAAGAAAAATCAGAAACCGAGAGAAAAGTAGTTTTTAAGAAGAAATTCTTGACAATATCAGATATTCCAGAGGGTTTTATAAGAAGGATGTAGGCTGCAAATATGTGACTCAAAAGCTACATTCCTATATGTGCTGGGAGCTGAGCGTCATGGTGGTGGTCCTGGGATTTTGAGAGAGAGAGAGAAAATCCAAGACTTATGGGACAAGAGTTTCTAGTACCTAAATTGCCTAATATTTCTTCATTTCCTGGGGACTTTGTAGTTTGAGCACAATCCATAAATATGCCTAACACTGACCCTTTTTCCTAAAGGAACTCTTAACCTAAGAACAATAAACAGAACATTGATGAAGGGATATGTACATACATGTGTAAGTTTTGAGGATGAGTGAGGGAATTAAATTTACCAGAAGTGGTGGTAAAACTTGGTTTCTGTGCTTGATTGGGAACTTTTGACTTTCATTCTTAACTCCTTACAGATAAAAAACAAAACAAAACATTAAAACAAACAAACAAAAACCCCTGCCATTTATATTCTCTCTTCCTTCAGCTTTACTGTCCATTTCTTCATTTTTTAATCCCAATTTCTTTTTTTCTTTCTTTTTTTGTACTTTACCAAATACCTAAATAGGATTTAAGTCTAAATAAAAGCCTGGCTGAGGTTGGATTTGATTTGAGAGAGAAAGATTTGATTTTATTTGATTTTGCCTTTTGGTTTATCTTTGTCTCATAGATCTAAGTTGCAATAAATTATTTCTAAATTTAAGGAGAATAACTAATCCAGTCTCGATGGGGAAAAAATTGGTTTGTATTTTCACTATTGCCTCTATTCAAAGTTAGAAACTGCCAGTACTATTAACTTATTCATTTCTACAGATATTGATCCTGAAATGATATATAAATGCACTGTCATCGTCTTTAGTGTTTTCCTCTGGGGAGAAAGAGACTGGTTGCTCTAAATTTTCCACATCCTGTTACAAACATTTACCATAGGTAAGAAACTTGGCTAGACGGGCACGAAATACCTTCATCAAAACTCTAATTTCCTTGCTAGTACATAGCAGTGACTGGACTCCTCCATAAAAACTTTCTTATTTCCTGTTACATTTTTGGTGTTCTGAATTTATCACACTTCTGACAATTAAGGAAATGAAGTGGAAAGTTTTTCTTAGTGATGACTTTTTGGCAGAAAGCAAGATTTGAATTGTAACAGAAAGACTTCCATACTTTTTTGACAACCTTACTCTCAAAGTAGACAAGCTTCTAATTTTACGATTTCAATAAACTAAAAGTAAAAACAAAGACATTTGGGTGAATGCTTTAATATTTAAAATCTAGCTAAAATGCTTTTTCTAGCTTTTTAATGTAAAGTTCTGGAGATAAGTATAACATTGCCTCCTTCCTATCTGAACCTATGGTCTTTGGTTTCAACCTATCCAAACATTGAACAAATGACCAAAGAAAGCCACTCGAATGGGTAGAGTCAGTGCTAACTTCAATATGTAGAGTAGGAAGTGCCTGTCAACTACATGCAGTGCCTTCAGTTGAGTTTGAAGAGATCTGTGTTTTCTTGCCTTTGATAGTCATAGCATAAACCAAACATACTCAATATTTTATTATTTCACTTTATTCTGTTATTGTGTTCTGATTTATAAAACATCTTAATTATTCTGAGAAGTATTTTAAAAATAAGTGCACAAATGCATACGTGCTCCTTTCTTTCTGCATTCCTCAACCTGATGACATATAAAGGTTTTGCTTGTTTGCTTATCTTTGATCAGGCCCCCTTAGTTCACACAGTATCATCAATCAACCAAGGCCCTTCTTTGTTTAATTCCATGTTTATTCTCCACCCCCATCTCTTTCCACTACCCATCTCACTCTCTGACTCACCATAGCCACCCACCAGAACCTCTTTGGTAAGTATATTTTGATGTTGTATATTTTTAAAAAATACAATATCCATGCATATACATGTTTTAGATTTAGATAAATGATATTTTATTATATATCTCATTCTGTTTCTTAGTTTTTTTACTCAAAATCTTTCAAAAATCTACCCACATTGTTGTACATCCCTATATTCGATTGCTTCTGGCTGCTATATAATATACTGTGTCAGGATTAATTATATTTTATTTGTTTATTTCACTATTAATTTCTTTCTAGAGTGCCTCTAAAATTCCACTTCTACAAGTAATGCTACATTGAAAATAATTAAGCATGGCTCTAAAAATTTCTTATGTACTTACCCTACAGAGGGATTGCTGTCTCATACCACTTAATCAATAGGTACTGCTTAATTTTAGGCATTTATTGTGGTGCAAGTCTGCCTGCACTTCTGTCCTGAGCCAATGAGGACTCCAGTTTGCCTATATCCTAACCATTATTTAGTATTATACCACCTTCTAATTATTACCAGATCAGTTGATATGAAATTATATTATTATTGTAAATTTCATTTCTAATTGCTAACCAATTTAGACAAGTAATTAATTAGCATGTTTTTGGCCTGTCCAAATTTCCTCTTCTGGAAATTACCTATACTTCTCCCATTCTAGTAATGTATGCTCCATTGTTTTTTGTTTTGTTTTGTTTTGTTTTGTTTCTTTTTGTTCATTTTGCTTTTTCCTGCCCTGATCTCATGTTAATTTTAGCATGATGTAATATCCCTTCGAAAATGCCAGGTGAGTGATGCCCGTTTGCTCTTTTCACATAAATGTTGACCCTGTCTTTCTGTCACCTCAAATTGCAAAAGTGTTTTTTAACCACACTGTGCAGTATCTACAAATGTCATGCCAATGCATGAGTACCTCCAGAACCATATATTTGAAAAAATAGGTAAGCAAGAAAATAGACACTCAGCATTACTGGGAAACAATACTTAATTATTTATAAATTCCTTATATTATGCTACATGAGAGGAAGGATTTGACAAGATAATTAGTCTTTTCTCTTTCCTGAGCACTTCCATAACTCAAATATTGCTCACTTTTTAAAGCACTACCTCTGATGTCACAGGGCTACTCCTTCAAACCTTTATAACATTTGGTTTTGGTTGCATCCACTTTCTATTTCCAGAACATACGGCAGGATGTAGAGAAGCATTTTCCTGGGGCATTTCAACAGGAGTGGATATTTAGGGTTATGGATTCCACTGTGCCCATGCTGAGCACTAAATCTGAAGTGTCAGAAACCTCTATGTGTTCCTGAATAAATTTTGTGTATATGTATTGGGGGTCGAGTGGGGGAGGGAGAGAGAGAGAGAGAGAGAGATTGAGAGAAAGACAGAGAAAGAGAGATAGAGGAAGGAAGAAGAAAAGAGAGAGTATTTGTGTGATATAGGAATCTTTATAGACTGCTCTGGTCAGGTTGTAAGAGCAGCACTGATCACGTACGTTCATATTTAGGGGATTGGGATAAAGTGAGTACACAATTTTAGATCAATTTTCAATTATGATCTAGTCTGGGTTTGGTTAACCTTATCCATTCTGCTAAATATATGAGGAATAGATAACTGATGCCATGGCAGAGATGAGTAAAGATAACAGCGGGATTACCATCAAGTCAAGAAAGAGGAGGAAAATGGAATTCTTAGGGATAATAGCCAACATTTATTAAATGTTTTATTTTAACTTAACAATTAACCAATGAGTTAATGAATATGTAGTTTTCATTTTAAGAAAAGAAAATTGAGGGAAAATGAAGTTAAATAACTTGTCTAATGTTGCACTATAAGTGACAACTGGGATTTGTACCCAGGCAGTTCAGGGTCCAGCACCAATGATAGCCACCACTAGAATATATTTCCTCTACACCAATTTTCAGTAGAATAGTTGTTCAAGTTATGCATCTTGTTTTCAAGACGAAAATTCATTGAAACAAGCTAACATAAGTAGATGTTATTATGTGACAGAATGACATAACCTTAGAAAAATTTAAGGATATAAATAAACATGCAATCATGACTCACGGGGCCAGAAACTTGGCCAAATTGCTTCCCCAGACCCCACTTACACTATAAACTCCAGCGTCTAGCATTGACTGATTCCTAATTTTTCCAAATCTCTATTCCTACTAAAAAGAAGTTGGAGTATTGTCCAATTTTGTTTTGGGGCATAAATCTTATGTATCTAATCAGTTTATAGATTGATTTTCTTAGAGCAGATTCAATCAGCTCTGGTCAGTATGCAATTAGAAGAAGGGACCATTACATGGTATAAATTATTACTGATTTGACACAACTGAATGGACAGGAGGGACAAAGAGCAAGCAGGAATTAGAAATAGTACATTCAGTACCATGATCACCAATATTCGTGTAATATCACCCAGAAGCCTAATATCACCCCATGTATGATTAAAAACACCCACTCTCTCCTCAAAGACATATTCAGCCAAATGCATCCTGCGCTAACAATGCAGTTTCATGGTATAAGCTGTTTCTAGTATCAAAATCCAATTTTGATGTCAATGCCATTCTGCATTCTTTGAAATTTTTAGACTTTATCAATATATCCTGTATAGAATGATGAGGGGAAGCAAACACAACATTCAATAATTATAATTAATCATAGCTTGCATTTACTTTTGAGAAAACCAGAAATTATTGTGAACCTTGTTAGTAAGTCTTAATCTCTGCAGCCAAACAGAGGTCCGTGCATTCCATTACCCACTTCCATATTCTACAGGTGTTAAGCCGATACTTCTGTAAAGATTTTTGCCAGATATAGTGGCATCTTTATTACAGATGAACCTAAGTTCATGTTGATGTTGCCCTATAAGGTTTAGTTAGCCTTTACAAATGGCAAAGTAATATAACACCTGGGTCTCCCCTGGATTCTTCCCTTAGCCTATTTGGCTTCTATTATGTACTAGAAATTTTATAGACCATATTGGAAATTAGTCATTTATTCATCCAACGGTGCAATAGGTCTACCTTCTAAGCAAACAAACAAAATTTTATTATTGTCTGTAATAACATTTCTAAAGTTTTATGTCCACCTTATTGGCACCATTATCATTTTTCCTGGTAGAACTGTCATTTTACTTGGTAGTGAACCTCCAGACCACAGATACAGTTTTAGAGTTCAAGAAAAATATGAGATAGTTTATGATGTGTAATGTTTTGGAAAATTCTTAGTCATTTTCTCTTTAAATATTATTTCTGCCCCATCTTCTCTCTCTCCCTTACAGAATCAGTTTGCATGAATAATATATACCCTTATGCTCTACCTTTTGTACAATTTATTTTCTCTTCCGTATTTTTCAGTCATTTGTGTATTCATACTACATTCTGAATAATTTCTTCTCATCTGTTTTGCAGTTCATTTATTCTCTCTTCTGCTATGTCTACCTAGCTTGATTTTTAGCTCTTAATTTTATTGTTTTTGTTTCAGTTATTATGTTTTTTAGTTGTAAAATTCATATTTGGTTATTGTTATAGTTTCCAGACTTCTGCCAAAATGTTTATAATTACTTAATTCTATTCATTAAGACAATCACAGCTTTTGTTTGGTGGTAAGTCTTATTATAGATGAAGACCCCATTGAGCAACTATTTATTTATTATGGTATATATATTGTAAAGTTAATTATTGAAATTAGGACTCTTTCAGGTTTGGCTCAATTTTGTTTTTTCTCTTGGTTTTCATATAATTATCTCCTCATGTGCCTTGCTTAGATTAAAGTTTATGGAAGCCTGTCTCTTGATCAGAGGTACAACTTCCATTTCACAATGATGCTCTTTGGGGCTTGTCACAGCTTATAAGATTTTGATTTAGACAGAACCCATCTCAGAGTCAGTATAATGTGTAACAATCCTGAAAGTCCTGACTTTCTATCAGCAAAATGATCTATTCCTACTAGGTGCTAGTAACAGATTCACTCTTATTACAGATCAACGGGAAAGGTCTGTACTCCAAAACCTAAAGTAGTGGTGAGTATCATTGCCAAAGACTCCAATTAGTCATGAAATTTCTGTGACCAAACATCAAAAATTTGTGATCACAATCCTCTGTAATTGTTTTGCATTCTGAAGGAATTATGTAACTCCGGAGAAGACTTTGCTTAATTGCTTTCAATATTTGTTCCAAAGTTTCTTGTTTTAAGTCCCTCATTTGAATTGGTTTAATGAGCTGTTATAGAGGATCCAGTAAACTGCTCAGGACTGGAGTGTACTGTTTCCAAAATGTAAAAACCCAATCAGAAATCAGGCCTGTTTCTTTGTAGTTAATGGTACAGGCATAGCATTTTTGTTTGTTTGTTCATTCGTTATTAGGAAGATATCTCTCTGGGCTCTAGACTGGATAAACCAAAGGCAATCATAGGGATGCACAGCCTTAGATATTGACCCCATTTATGGTCCATCTGTAGTCAGCTGACTTGGATATCTTGCAGTATAAGGGAATTATTACCAGAATTTCTAAGATTGTCAATATATCATTAATGTAATGGAATGTTTAAATTTCAACAAACAGTATACACTATGCTAGTGTTTGGTCTAACACATAACATACTTTGAGTTTTCAAGCAGTAAAAGTGTACTGAATGCCTTTCCAGATAAAGGCAAACTGACACTGACTATATTTCTGAAAAGGTTTAAAAATAAGAGGG
This sequence comes from Cynocephalus volans, assembly GCF_027409185.1. Classification (NCBI taxonomy): domain Eukaryota; kingdom Metazoa; phylum Chordata; class Mammalia; order Dermoptera; family Cynocephalidae; genus Cynocephalus; species Cynocephalus volans. The sequence goes on from NC_084468.1 coordinate 121,882,882, forward strand.
AGCATTAGCATTAGCAAAAAGCAAAGCAGCATGCCAAGTGTCAGTAGTGTTAGCAATTTTCAATAATGTCAGGCACAATTGGAACAATGGTAAACTTCCCCTGTCATTTATAGCAAAAGTAACTTTCACCAGCCAGACAGGGCTATTAAATCAAAAGATAACATTGCATATCATCCCCACCTATGCTAAATCTTGCACTAAAAGACTAAATTCTTACTCTCCTCTTAGCATGGGGCAATATTTCTACTGTACAATCTTAAAGATTTAGTCACTCAAGTCTTTCTTGGCCATACATTTGATGAGTGTTACAGAATTCAACAACAGGGTTGTAAATGAATTTATTGAATCAGCAAAAACACACATTCACACACACTGGATATCCTTACCAGTTGTACAGGCTGACATAAAATAGCAAGCACAACCCAAAATAGCAGCAACCTTAGCTCTGGCACCTAGTAAGCTTAGTTAGGCATTTGGGTAGTATGTTTAGGTCCTAGACTTATTTCAACGCTTTTCATCAATATAGATCTCTTAAGTCTAGATTTTTGTTTAACCGATTGATTTGAGTCTTTGTTCCCTAGAAATAGTCAAAAAACAATTCCAAGATTTTTCATGAGCTCGTAAGATCCAGTTTAATCATGTCTGTTTGTACTTTTTACACTATGAGAAAGGTCTGCAACGAATGTTGAAGTGACTCATCTTTGTAATTCTGTCAGCCCCCAGTTTTCATCCACAACACATTCTTATTTATGCAGCTTTTTCCCAGAGTGTTCAAGGTCTAGCCTCCTTTTCACTGGCTAAGTATAATCCTAATTATTCATGATTTCACTTTGTGATGTATCTAATCTTTAATTTTTATTTTATCTTTTTTTTATTTCTGAATTGAAAGATAATTGATTATACATATTTATGAGGTATAGTGTTGACTATCAGTATTTGTGTCCAGTATGTGATGATCAAATCAACATTATTAGCATGTTCATCATTACAAATTGTAATTATTCTTTGTGTCCCTTACCCAGTTACTCCCTTTCCCACCTCTAGTAAACATAGGTCTGTTCTCTCTTTCTGAAATTTCAACGTTTTACTGTGTGGTCTTTCTTTCTTTCTTAGCTATCACTTACGAGTAAGTACAGGTGGTGTTTCTCTTTCTGTGCCTGGCTTGTTTCACTTAACATAATTTTCTCCAAGCTTATCCATGTTACTGGGACTGGTAAAATTTCATTCTTTTTTGATGGCAGAGTAGTATTCCACCGTGTATATATACCACATTTTCTTCATCCATTCATCCATCAATGGACATTTAGGTTGGTTCCATATCTTGGCTATTGTAAATAGAGCTACAATGAACATAAAAGTGCAGATATCCCTTCGACATGATTTCCATTCCTTTGAGTTTATAGCCAGAAGTGGGATTGCTGGAGCATATAGTAGGTCTATGTGTAGTTGTTTGGGAAATCTACTCTTTTCCATAACGGCTGTACTAATTTACAGTCCCACTGACAGTACAAAAAAAAGAAGAGTTCTCATTTTTCCACATCCTTGCCAGCATTTGTTATTCTCAGTTCTTTCGATAATAGCCAGTATAGCTGGGGTGAAATGATATCTCAAGGTTTTCTTGATTTGTATTTCTCTGCTGATTAGTGATGTTGGGCATTTTTTCATATACCTATTATCCATTTGTATTTTCCTTTGAAAAACATCTATTCAGCTCCTTTGCTCATTTTAAATTGGATTATTTGGTTGGTTGGTTGGTTGGTTGGTTGGTTGGTTGGTTGGTTGGTTGGTTGGTTGGTTTACTGTGAAGTTGTTTGAGTTCCCTGTATATTCTGGATATTAATCCCTTTTTCAGATGTAGACTAAGGAAATATTTTCTCCTATTCTGTAGGTCATTTTTTCACTCTGTTGATTGTTTGCTGAGCAGAAGCTTTTTAGCTTCATATAATCCCATTTGTTTATTTTTTCCCTTTGTTGCTTGTGCTTTTACAGTCTTATTCATAAATTCTTTGCCCAGTCTTGCATCCTGAAGTGTTTCCCCTATGTTTTCTTCTAGGAGTTTTATAGTTTCAGGTCTTATATTTAAGTCTTTAATCCATTTTGAGTTGATTTTTGTATATGGTGATAGGTATGGGTCTAGTTTCATTTTTCTCCATATGGATATCCAGTTTTCCCACTGAAGAGGCCGTCCTTTCCCCAATATATGTTTTTGATGCCTTGGTCGTAAGAACTTGGGTTGATTTCTGGGTTGTCTATTGTTCTATTGGTACATGTGTCTCTTTTTATGCCAGTACCATGCTGTTTGGTTACTATAGCTTTCTAGTGTAGTTTGAAGTCAAGTGGTGTAATGCCTTCAACATTTCTGCATGCCCCCCCTCAGGATTTCTTTGGCTATTTGGGGGTCTTTTGTTGTTCAATATGAATTTCAGGATTGTTTTTTCTATTTCTGTGATGAATGTCATTGATATCTTGACAGGGATTGCATTGAATCTGTAGATCACTTTAGGTAGTATGGACATTTTCACAATGCTAATTCTTCCAATCTACGAATGTAGAATGTCTTTCTATCTCTTGGTGTCCTCTTTAATTTCTTTCAGCAGTGTTTTGTAGTTCTCATTGTAGAGATATTTCATCTCTTGGTTAACTTTATTCTTATGTAGTTTGTTCTTTTGGTAGTTACTGTATATGGGCTTGCTTTCTTGATTTCTTTTTCTGCTTGTTTGTTGTTTGTGAATAAGAATGCTACTGATTTTTGTGTATTGACTTTGTATACAACTTTACTGAATTTGTTTATGACCTCTAGGAGTTTTTTGGTAGCGGTTATGGGATTTTCTATATATAAGATCATGTCATTTGCTAACAGTGACAATTTGACTTCATCTTTTCCAATTTGAAAGTTCTTTATTTCTTTCTCTTGCCTGGCATATCTGGCTAATGTTTCCAATACTACATTGAATAGGAGTGGTAAGAGTGGGCATCCTTGTCTTGTTCCTGAACTTAAAGGAAAAGCTTTCAGTTTTTCCTCATTCAGGATGGTGGGTTTGTCATATATGGCTCTTATTGTGTTAAGATACTTTCCTTCTACACTTAATTTGTTGAGGGTCTTTATCATAAAGAGATGCTGAATTTTGTCAAATGCTTTCTCTGCATCTGTTGTTATAATCATATAGTTTTTGTCCTTGCTTTTGTTGATGTGACATATAACATTTATTGATTCGCATATGTTGAAACATCCTTGCATCCCTGGAATGAATCCCACTTGATCATGTTGTATAATCTCTTTGATGGGCTGTTGTATTCTGTTTAATAATATCTTGTTGAGGATTTTTTTGTATATGTTCATCAAGGATATTGTCCTGTATCTTTTTTTGTTGGTCTTTGTCTGATTTTGTTATCAGGCTGATGCTAGCCTCATAGAATGAATTTGTGAGAATGGCCTCTGTTTCATTTTTTTAGAATACTTTGAAAAGGATTGGTGTTAATCCTTTTTTAATAGTTTGGTAGAATTCAGCAGTGAAGCCATCTAGTCCTGGGCTTTTCTTTGTTGAGAGACTGCTGACTACTGCATCAATCTCATTCAGTTATTGATCTGTTCTGGTTTTATATTTCTTCTTGATTCAGTCTTGGTAGTATGTGTCCAGAAATTTATCCATTTCCTCCAAGTTTTCCAATTTGTTGGCATATAATTGTTCATAATAGTCTCTAATGATTCTTTGTATTTATGTGGTATCTATTGTAATGTCTCCTTTTCATTTCTGATTTTTATTGTTTGGGTCTTCTCTTTTCTTTTTTTAGTTAATCTGGCCAATGGCTTGTTTATTTCATTTATTCTCTCAAAAAACCAAATTTTTGTTTTGTTAAGTTTTTGTATCATTTTTTTGGTCTCCGTAGTGGATTGAATTATGTTTCCCCTAAACTAATTGAAGCTCAAATTGTATCTTCCACATTTTATGTATTAGAAACTTAGCCCCCCACTGTGATGGTTAAGAGGGCAGAAAATCCTATTATGGTAATTGAAAGGTGGAGCCTTGAAGAGATGATTGGATTGTAGGACCATGCCTAGTAAATGGATTAAAAATGGTGGTCAGGGGTGTTGTTCTGAGGGCTTTAAAAGAAGAGGAGAGTCTGTCTTGCTCTCTCTTCTCTCTCTGCTTCCACCATCTTGCAATGTGAGACCCCTGGGTCACTGTTGCCACCACCAGATGGACTTTGGACTTCTCAGCCTCAGAAACTGTAAGCAATAAATTTTGTTTTCTTACAAATTACCCTGTTCCACATATTTTGTTACAAGCAACACAGAAAGGACTAATACAATCTCTCAGTTAGTTCTGCTCTGATCTTAATTATTTCTTTCTATGTACTAGTTTTGAGATTAGATTGTTCTTATTTTTCCAGTTCCTTGAGATTTAATGTTAGGTCATTTGTTTGAAGCCTTTCTATTTTTTTGATGTCAGCACTTCTTGCAGTTAATTTCCTTCTTAGTACTGCTTTTGCTGTATTCCACAGGTTTTGATAAGTTGTGCTTGCATTTTCGTTTGTTTCAAGGAATTTTTTGATTTTTATTTCTTCTTTGACCAACTGGTTGTTCAGGAGTATGTTATTAAATTTCCATGAAGGTGTATAATTTCCAAGATTTTGTCTGCTGTTAATTTCTATTTTATTCCATTGTGATCTGAAAATATACTTGATATTATTTCAATCTTTTTAAATTTGTTGAGACTTAATTTGTGATCTACAATGTGGTCTATCCTGGAGAATGATCCATGTGCTGATGAGAAAAATGTATACTGTCATTTCTGGAGGAAATGTGTATATGTCTGTTAAGTCCATTTGGTATAGTTGCTGCTTAAATCCAATATTTTTCTGCTGATTCTTTGTCTAGATGATCTGTCCAATAATGAGAGAATCATGTTAAAGTCCCAACTATTACTGTGTTGGGTCTATCTCTTAGATCCAATAGCAATTGCTTTATATAGATGGGTGCTCTGATGTCGGGTGCATGTATATTTATGATTATTACATCTTCTTGCTGCATTGATCCTTTTATTATTCTATAATGTCCTTCTTTGTCTCTTTTAACAGTTCTTGGTGTGAGGTCTTTTTTTACCTGATATAAGAATGGCAAATCTTGCTCATTTTTGGTTTCCATTTGCATGGAATGTCTTTTCCCATCCCTTCACTATTAGTTTTTGTGTGTCTTTATCAGCAAAGTGAGTTTCTTGCAGGGAGCATATAGTTGGGTCTAGTTTTTTAATTCATTCAGCCAGTCTATATGTTTTAAGTGGGGGATTTCATACATTTACCTTTAAGACTGTTATTTAAAGATATTGCAAAGTATTGCCTTATATCTGCCATTTCATTAATTTCTCTATGGTTGTTTTATTTTATATTTATATTGCTTTCTTTCCCTCTTATTCGTTATCTTTGCTGTTGGGTGTTTTTTGGGTTTTTTTTTTTTTTTTTTTTTTAGTAATAAAATAACATTTTATTTCTCTTTCTCATTTTCATGTCTGTTCTTCTAGATGTTTTTATTCTTTCTCATGTATTATGGTGACATATTTCTCTCTTTCGATTCCAGAAGTAGGATCCCCTTGAGGATTTATTTAAGGGCCAGTCTTGTGGTAGTGAATTCCCACAATTTGGGGATTTTTGTTTGTTTGTTTTTGTCTAGGAAAGATATTATTTCTCCTTCATTTCTGAAGGAAAGCTTTGCTGGATACAGTATTCTTGGTTGGCAGTTTTTTAGTTTTAACACTCTGAATATGTCATCTCACACTCTTTCCTGGTCTGTAGGATTTCTGTTGAGGAGTCTGTTGTTAGCCTGATGGGGCTTCCATTATAGGTAATCAATGCTTTTCTCTTGCTGTTTTTAGAATTCTTTCTTTGTCTTTGACTTTTGATAATTTGACTACAATGTGTCTTGGGGAGGGCCTATTTGGGTTGAATCTATTTCGGGATCTTTGAGCTTCTTGGATCTGTAAGACTGTCTCTCTCCAAATATTTAGGAAGTTTTCAGGTATTATTTCATTAAATAGGCTTTTGATGCCTTTTCCTTTCTCTTCCCCTTCCTGAACACTTATAATATGATATTTGTGTGCTTAATGTTATCAGAAAGATTTTGCAATTTTTCTTCCTTTTTTAAATTCCTTTTTTTTTTTTTTTTTTTGTCTAACTGTGTTAATTCAAAAAGCCTGTCTTCTAGTTCAGGAATTTTTTTCTTATGCTTGTTCTAGCCTGCTGTTTATGCTCCCAGTTGTATTTTTTATTTCTTTGAATAAATTCTTCAGTTCCAAGATTTTTGCTTGATTTTTTTTAAACTTCTATCTTTTTGTTGAATTTCTCATACATCTTCTCAAATTTCTTTTTGACTTTATTGTGATTTCTAACTATTTTTACAGCTATCATTTTGAGTTTCCTTAGTATTGCCCTTTGGGATTCCTCCTCAAGCAATTCATCAATTTCCTGTTGTCTGGGGTCTGGTATTGGAGAATTGTAGTCTTCTTTTGAGGGAATCAAGCTTCCTTGTTTTTTTCATGCTTCTTGTATCTCTGTTTTAATGTCTCGGCATCCAGTGATAGAGTTACTTCTTTTAATTTTGGGAGTGGGTTTTGATGGGGGAGATTCTTTCCTGTAGAAGTAGTCCATATTGACAGTCGTGTTGGGTGTTTTAAGTTTGGATCTGGGTGAGTGCAGTAGTGCCACCTTCATGTGACTTCTTCAACTGTGTTCAATCTTAGCATTGTCATGGGTGCCTTTGTGACCCAAGCAGACAGGCCCTCTGCAATTTCTTGTTGGGATGAGTTTCTTATTGGAGCAGGTGATCCGTTATCAGTCAATGGATAGATGTCTACTGTTGCAGCAGTTCCTGGTAGGTCTGTAGAGGACCACTGGCTCAGGTGTTAAACCTGGAGCAAGCCTGTATGGATGCTACAAGATCTAGTGACTTTCTAGAGCAGTGATGTAGGGAGGAAAAGTTGCCACCCAATCAGCTGTTGGTTTGGGAGTAGGTGTACATAGCTTTCACAGGGCCTGGCATTCTGAAGGTGGCCTCGATGATCAGCTGTTGAGCCTGATATAAGCCTTTAAGGTTTCAGCTGAGGCCAGCAGCTCTGCTGAGGCCTACCTTGGAGTGTCAGGGTCCCTACCTGGTCCATTGTCAGTCTGGGAGCAAATGTACACTGAGGCAACAGGTCCTGGGAGCTCTGTATAGGGCCACTGGTTTAGCTGTTGAGCCTAGAGCAAAGCTGTATGAATAATGCAGGACCCAGTGGTTCTCTGGAGGCATGCTGTAAGAAGGAAAAGCTGCTACCCAATCACTGTTGAGCCTGATGCAAGCCTGCAAGGGTGCAGCTAAGCCCGGTCTATAGAGACATGCCTTGGAGAGGGGGTGCTACGTGAGTTCAGATACTGAGATTTCAGTCCCTCTGTCTGTCCTAGGCTACAGGCAGTCTTGGTCCCACCTGGGCCCAAGTGAACACAGCAGAATGCTGGCAGGGCCTCCAGAAAAAGGGACTCAGACTTGAAGGGTCCTGTACAGAGATCTAGGCTCCAAATAGCTGGGATTGTGGCACTACTAGTGACTGTGCAAATGTGTGGAGAACCCCTGTGGGAGGCGGTGCTGTTGCTGGGTCAGCTGTGAGCCATGCAAGTACTTACGGAGGTACTGAGAGGTACAGCTCCCACAGGCCATGCAAGGTGGCCTGCAAATGTGGAGAACCACTGTACTTTAGCAGATTTCCCCCTCAGCAGGTCTGCCTACCAATGTGGGGGGAGCAGGTGCTGAGCGAGTTCAGACATGGGTCCCCAAAAGACTGGAGGGAATCCCCTGACACAGGGATTGCTGGCGTTTATGGCAGTGCTGGGCATAGCAGAAGTCTTTCCCAGTTTACCTTCTTCACACCTGGTTCCAGGCCAGTCTCTGCAGTGGAGCTGAGGCTGAATGCCCTGCTCTGCTCTCTATGGTGCTGTTCTCTTCTTCCATGCTTCACAATAATCTCCTCATTCTCCTAGTGCTTTGCCCCATGTGTCTTCAGGTTCCAGTCAAAATATACTTGTTTGTCTGTTGTTTGGGTCTTTTTTTGTGGGGAGGGGACTGGCACCAGACCTCTCTAGTAGGCCATCTTGGAAAAAAAAATGTATTTACTCTTTCAAAAGACTTGCTTGTTTGGGGTCCATACATGATAACTGAGCAGCCATCTCAGGCCCCTGGGCTTCTAGATTCTATGGTTACCGTGCCCAGCTCAGGGCTTCTGAACACTATGGCCACCTAACTTGACCCTGGGCTATGAAATAACGTTGTAGCCCCCTTCCCATGGCAGGAAAAGTGGTTTTCTCAGCAGTTCTGCCATTTTGTTGCAATCCTGAAACAGCTGTTGTCCCAAAGAAGGAATGTTTTGCATCCCGTGGAAAGCCAGTTAAACACTGACACATCCAAGAACACATAGCAGAGGCAGAATGGTGTTTGTCCCTTCACTGTTGCCTATTTGCATTGTTGTGCAAATGATGCTGTATTAGTTTTCTGTTGGAGGCTGGCTAGTTCAAAGTTGAGATCTACATCTGGTGAAGGTCTTTTTCTTGGTAGGGAGTCTCTACAGAGTCCCGTGGTAACCCAGGATGTCACATGGTGAGAAGGGGTAAGAGCAAGAGCATTCTAACGTGCTCACTCGCTCTCCTTACAAAACCCCAGTCTACTCCCTGCTAACCCATTAAACCGTTAACTCATTAATACATTAAGGAATTAATTCATTCATGAAAGCATAGTTCTCACAACCCAATCACCACTTAAAGACCCCACCTTCCAAATACTATATTGGTGATTAAGTTCCAACCTGAGCTTTAGAGGGGACCAACATTCAGGTCACAGCACATGCACACATACAGCTAATATAAATATAAAATAGATTTTGTTAAGAAAAACAGTCAGCAAGGTAGTATAGGCCACTGGAATCTCTAAGTTCTCATTATCCCCCAAAGAGGTATGCTTACACCAGTTCATACAGTTGGATTGTGAACTACAGCAAATGTTCCAATAGAGAGAAACCTGGTCCCTGAAATGCTCAACATATTTATAAGGGTAAGGTGCAGGAAATACCTATGTGTCTATGTAACAGCAGACGGCTCCTGGTGGAGGAAGCAGTCTCAATAGCTGGCAATACCCTTTTCTTCAACTGGGCCAACTCTCTATTAAATAGACAAAAATGGGCCTTTTCCATTTGTTTCTTTTCCTAAAGCTATCTTGGTATGGATTTTGAAATGGAATCATCTTAACCTAAATTTCAGCTAAGTCATTGAGACAGTTGAGACCACATATCAAAGTAAGGTTGGGGGTGAGAAGATGGAGAGAGTAAAGAGGAATTGGTAAAGGGACATGAAAATCAACTACATTGTATATTAATAAATTAAAAATTTTTTTAAAAGTAAGGTTGGAGACCAAAATACAAGGCTTGCACAAGGAGTTGTAAGAAAATCAGTCTGTACTCTTAGTTAACTATAGTTAACTTTTGGTCCATATAAGTGGTTAGAAATTTAGGTTGAAATTCAAATGAAGATATATTTGAAAAGAGTTTCTCTGTGAATCTCATCTCCTGAACTCGGGCCTAGTAAAAAACTTTTGAAGAAACTCAGTAGAAAGGTTGGTAGACGTTTTCTGCTACTTCTGAGGTGATCACTAAACTAGTGTCTGAATCATTCCTTAGAAATTTAAATGGCTGAATGAGAGTCTGTGTGATAGTAGGACAAGAGCCACAGTTTTAGGAGAATTTCATTTCCAGAATTTGTCAGGACAGAGAATAAATGTTTCTCCGGACCAGATATGGGTTCTCATTGGAAGAGTAGATGTGGGATTTGCTATCGAGGAAGAAATAAAGAAGGAGGGGAAACAAAGATACATTTGCCTTATCAAGAAAACAATAGTCAACCAGTCCACTGAGATTGGGGAGTTGGGAGGCGAACATTTTCAAAAGAAAAGTGAGAGCATCTGATGAGAGAGCATGACGGGTTCAGAAAAGAGCAATGTCAGAACAGTGCCGGATAGGTACCACTCTTCCCGTTCCTTCCTTTCTTCCTTTTTATTTAATCCCAAAGATCAGAAGTCATGGCTGAATGAATAGAGAGGTTAGAACTGGCAAAGTAGAGTTAGAAGAGCGTGACCTTTGTGCTCCATTATCTCACTATAGCTTGACTTAGCTCAAAGAGTGGAGACTCAAATGGAATTTGAATTTGTTTTATTATTGCACTGGACCAAATATATGAAGTCACCAAAAGAATCTGTGTTTTATGAGTCTTAGGGACCAAAGAACTTTTTGTACCTAATATTCACAAGAAAATACAAGGTACTTTTTTTAACGAATCAGGGAAAGAACTGGCACTACAAAATTTAAAGTGCCTGTGGAGAAAAAAAATTAAAAAGTTGCTTTATATTCACATCTCATGAGTCATGATTATTACATTCACTGATAATACCAGCAAAAAAAATTTTTTTAAGGAAGCTTTTTAAAAGAATTTTTTAAAAAATTACACCGTGTTCAGAATTTATTTCTCACTAATGTTAGAGTCAGCACTTTTATTAATATTTGCTGTATTACCTATTGTAAAACAGTTGAGTCATTAACACTTTGAATTCCACTTGTTTGTGGAAACACTTCCCTTCACATTTCATTACATGCTATTTTTAATACTAGATGAGAGAAAAGAAATTTGAATCTCGAGGATGAGATTGAATTTTTTAAAATATTTAAATTTCTGAAATAAATTGCTATGCAATGTAACTGCCAAGATTTAAATCATCCACACAAAACTGACTATATTTAGACTCAAGAACTGTTCCAATACATATTATAGGCAACGAAAGGGGAAAAAAGAAAACTAATGAGCCATGGTTTACTAAGACATCTGTACTATTTTTTCTGTTTGGGATTTTTCATTGTCAGTTTGATAAATGGGATATCTTTAAATGTATCTGCTTTTGGATATCTTATATCTCAATATGTCCATTTCATGTTCTTGCTACCAACATTTCCAGTAGATTTCTTTTAACATGTCAGTATGACAGATAAGTTTCCACAGTCAGCCTTATAGAGAGCTCATTATTGTTCCAAACCAGTGCAATTGCCCTTAAGGTCCCTCAACCAGAGGGCCTTTTCAGTGCCATGTCATTTCCAAACCCATGCTGAGTAAAGGTGGCATTTCTGGGCTTAAAATAAGGGTATAAGTCATCAGTTAAGGTAAATTACTGATTTTTGCTTTATGATGATCTCCTGAGTTGATTTGAAATAAAAAAAATTTAAATATCTTAAATGTGTCTTATGGACTTTCAACTTTGTTTTAATGTAAGCCATCTGTATTTCTTTCTTTCTTTCTTTCTTTCTTTCTTTCTTTCTTTCTTTCTTTCTTTCTTTCTTTCTTTCTTTCTTTCTTTCTTTCTTTTACTACTTGGCTAGTAATAGTAGAATAATAGATCTTCTAGAATTTACTTATTTCACTTATTTTTCAATTTGAAACTTGAACGAAGCATCATTTCTACAATACATTATTGTATTAAATGAGCATCAGTTTTATTGCAGAGAATCTTTATAAAATACATACACATTTATATCTTATCCTCTGAAAATATTTATCCAAATCAGGTTTAACTATCTCCCCTCAAATTATTTCTTTCTGTCAAACATTAAAAAAAAAAATGCATGAGTGTGTTTATGAAGAAAAGTTCAACCTGTTGGTTAGAATGACCTAACAAATTTGTGACATATCAGACAAAACTATGTAAAAATAGCCATAAACTTGTTACATAATCTCTTAAATATCCTTAAAAGTTAAGTGGTCCTAAAAATATGGAAGAGTTTTAAATTCCATTAAGTTCTAAAGTTCTTAGAGTGAAAGAAAACATTTACATCCTTAAGAAGAGACACAACGTGTAATCCAATAAAGTTAGTAACTTGAGTTAGACTGAGAAGAAAAAGAATTAGGTGATGTGAACAATTTAAGATTTTTAGTGCGGGAGATTATGACTTAAAAAAGAAACAGCTCGGTGTGGTAGTTGGGAGATGAGAAGATATGGATACCTGCAGCTTTAGGTTTTCTACCAGGCCATGAATTATAGTGGTACATGATTTATCTGGATTGCTTTGTGTCCTTTTGATTGTGCATGCACCTTTCAACTCTGGAAAGAAAACTAACTATGGTAAGATTTAAAATAACAAAAACACTAGAAATAACAGTGTGTGTTAAGAGAAATTTATTTTTGATAGCTTATGTATTTGAATCTATTTCAGATAATGTGACTTATTAGAATGCTAAAGTAGAATTTTCAAAATAATAAAATCATGACTCATAAAAATAAAAAATAAGCACTGCCAAAGATTTCATTTGAGTTACTGATTTATTGAAGGAGCCAGTAAGATGTTTAAACTGGCTCAAATAAGAATTTGACTTGCAAAGATTTATATTATCTATTACACAAAATTCATTTGTCATCTACAGGAATCATTTTGTATTTCTATGGTCGGCAAACACATTGTTACCAGTTTCTACAGTTTAACTTCTGTCTCTAACAAGTTGTAAACTAGTTACTCAACAGTGCAGCCCCCACTACAGAATCAGAAAATGCCCAGAAATCTAGTAGACATTGCTCAGAACCCATACCTAGTCGTTTCTTGACAAGAGTTAGAGTTCTGGAACTTCAACTTACAATATGTAATACAATAATTCATTTAAATTTGTGATTTTAAATAAAAAAATATTTACATCCAATTTTGAAACATTAAAGATATTTTTTCATTTTTTTAAATTTAATTTATTAGACATCACTTAAGCAAACAAAAAGATTTTGTTAATTTAAAAAACTAAACTACTTAAAATGAATATTAAATTTATAAATGCAGTTTTAAATAGTTGAAAATGCTTAAATAAATTTTTTAATGAGACCAGACACAATTCAATGTCCAACTGAAAACATTACTAAAATCTGCCAGGGTTGTAAAGCAGAATAATATTTCCACGCTTAGCTTAAAAGTCCAAAAAGAACTAGGTTTTGAACTCTAGGTTTGCTTATCTGTATTTAAAAAAGCAAATGATAAACCTATAAGGGTTTGCTCTGCATACAAAAACTTAAGATATATGCAAAGCACCATATTATGCTTCCCTTTTTCACAAGGTTTTGATTTGGCTATTGCTTTCTTTTTTCACATTAATGTATAACTAAATGCTGCACATTGAGGGAGCCGACCATTAACAATATATCAACATTTTAATGTGTCATACTACATTATTCTCCTCATCACTGGAAGGCAAAATCTTTTCTCTGAGGGATTCATTTTTCACATCTTTTATATTTTCCTTTGTCTATACATCGAAAATTTAGTACAAACATTTTAAAATTTATCTCACTGATTTCTCTTCAACTCCTAATTCCCCACATTGCTTAATAAAGGCACTACTGAAAGCAAATGTGAGATAAAGAAACGCCCTCTTGGTTTGTTTCCCTCATAAGTTCATGAGCAACTTCTGCCTCAACTACTGAGCCAATGCGTGTGATCCACTTATGCTTTAGTCAAGTGCATTCAACATTAAGATCACAATAACAAATTCAAAGAACAGCTTGGAATTCTGCATTAGTAAAATAATTGACCTGTTCTCTCATCAACTTAGCCCATTTGGGCTGTTTTCAATATAACTTAATACAAAAAAAGCCACCAACAGACCAATTCAAAGATTCATTTTCAGAAGGGGTATTTTAAAAATAAGGGAATTATTAGATAGTCATTGTTAACCTACATGTAAAAAGAAACTAATGTTTTTTAAAAAAATATTTAGTCTGTGTCATGGTCAACTGAGGATCAACTAGGTAAATGAATAGTTTCCTTAAACAAGGTTCATTCCTATTAAAATGTATCATATGCTTGCTTAAGTATTTTATCAGGAATGTTCATTTCTTCCAAGAAGATCATGAAGATCATTGTACAAAATGATTCTGTCCAGAGAAGATTTAAAAATCATTTTATTTTTTATTGGGTTATTATGAAAAGTCATACCTTACTATAAATGATAGGATATGTATTACTTGAACTCAAGTCTCCTGGATTGTTTACTGTCCACTACAGCATGTGAAATTCATCATAAAAACTATTTTGGAGGATCTTCTTTTAGGAAGTATTATTGCTACTATTGCAAATAAAAATGATTAATATTTAATTTTCAAACAGACTCTGAATGTCTGTGAAAAGTAACCAAAAAAATATATTAAGTTCTGTCATAATAATTAAAAATTTATTAAATATCAGTTGTACTACTTTCTTAAATATTTAGACTCATTACTCACGCATTTTTTTGATTCTTCTAATATTAAAATATAGGTATGTGTGCTACAAACATTATCCAACAAGAAGAGGAGGCTCTTTAGTGACACATATTAATTATGAGAAGGTAGTCTGAGAATTTTAGCACACCTTGCTATTCTTTTCTATGAAAACACAGATAATCCATTATTGATGGCAGCGAAGTGGTCACTGATAAACCAAAAAAGAGTGAATTAAAATATTTATTTTGTTTTAAACATCACATGTTACTTCAGTAAAAACATACACAAAAATGAACTTGACTGTGATCGTATGTATGTTTCTCACCACTACAACAAGAGGCATGACATGTTGGAAGTTGTGTGTGTTGGATATTTCATTATTCTGAGAATGTAGTAAGCTGGTTTATAATGAAAAGAAATCCTATAAACGATATATTTGAAAGGGAGCAATCCTTTTTTAATTTGGCAAGATTTTTAGATAAGAGTGTTTATGTAGAATATTTTTTAACACACATATATATTCACTTTAGACAGGGCTTACTAAATGTTTATTTAATCCATAATAGTTTTATCTCATATTCATTGATCTCTCAAGCAGTGCTTATCAGTTTCCCAAGTATACTGAAGGGTAGCAAAAGAGTTCAATATAATTCAAGGTATACAGTGTAACAAATCAGAAGCCATTGTTGTATCAGTTTGGAGTAATAATAAATTAATCATTGATAGTCAGTAGTGAACCATAGTAACTATTTTGCTCTCAGAGGAATTTGTCACCATATTTTGATAATCTTAAATAGCAAAATAACAATGCTCTTAATTAAAATATTGTAACTCGACTGTTTAAGTTTGTCAAAGTACATCAACAGCACACATTATGTTTATTAGTCTTATGAAGAACAAAATGTCATCAGATCAATTTCTTTAACTCCACTCAAACAATAAAACCGATATTAAGAGATTTCCAAAATGTATTACAGATAATATTATATTGCAGACGATATAACTAAAATGGATAATTTTAATGCTTCGTTCCTCATTTATAGAAGGTGCTTAAGGCTGCTTTTAACACATCAGACAACCTTGTACAAATTAGAAATGGATACAAATGCAAAGAGGATCCACTTCTCAAGGCAGCTTAATTAAGGGTCAGGGCACACATCTGGGCAAGCAGAACTGAGAGTTAACCAATCTGCTTTACAAACCAATCTGCTTTACAAATCTTTCTTTCCCTGAAAAATATATACCAATTATTGTTGGATGATAGTACTATCTTGTTCTATGTAAGGCAAAAAATATATAATCTTGTCTTTCTCCCCTACAAAATCATAAGCTCTCCAAAGTCAGGGACTGTAAAGAATAGAAACTAATAAATTGTTAAATGAAAAATGTACAGTACCATTTTCTGCTGAGCATCCTTTCTTAGCCTTAAAAAAAAAAAAACTGCTTTTATGTGTAGCATTTCACAGTTCACTTAAGATTTTGTATTCATTATTTTATATAATCCTACAACAAGCCTATGATACAGACGCATTGAATGTCATTATTGCCCTTTTAAAAGTTCACATAGCTGGTAAACACAAGAACCAGGGGTATTTACCAAAAATTTTGAATATCAGTCTCCGTGTTTCCCTTTATAGCAACTTGCCATGGAAGAACTGCTACCATTGAAACAATGTGACATATTAAAAGATAGTGTTAAATAGTTGTTTTACCTAGAGAACATATTAAATGTGAGTTCAGAAGCAGTTCTAAGTTCAAGAGACAAAGTGCTCCTTTTTTAATATTCAAATTCCCCCTTCCTGAAGAATCATAAAAATAATTGTAAAAGATGTCTAATAATCCTGATAAAAAGTAATTCAGCTCCAAATTTTTAATTGGGAAATACTAATCTCTGAGGGGCATATTCCTGATGAAGTATTTTTGTAGTTGCATTTGCTTGAAGACTTCAAACAATTTAATGGGAAAAAAAATGTTAACCTGAAATACAGCAGGTGAGTTCCCATTCATAATCCTACATGAAGCCTAGAATGGGATGAAAGAATATTCTTCTTTTCTCTCATACGCAAGCATCTTCAAGCCAGGTATCCTATTTGTCATTGCTCATGCGCTATTAAAAAGAAACTAGCATATAGAAAAGACTTGATATAAATTTGGTTAATTTAATTGGATTTAAAAAATTGTTTATTTTTGGCCATTTTCAACCAAATTTTGAGATTTAACTGTATTCATAGACTGAAATGTATTTAATTACATTTATTTTGATGTTTCATGCTTTTTAAAATAAATTGTGATATATATCGATATAACAATGAACTAAATGACTAAGAGGAAAAAAGTAAAAACAATTCTATATAACAATGTGACAGTTTGAACTTTAATTTGTGTCATTTGTTCTCTACCAAATATACTTAAATTTACACTTTATTTTGTTTTTATTTAACCTTTGTAAACACTGCCTCAAGTCACTAATGAAATACATTTTTGAGATAACTGTGAGTCAGGGTTTCAAGAGTTGATTGACTCAAAATATTTAAGTACCAATGTAACCTGTTTCCTCCCACTGCCACCAATTATGGCAAAAACACTGGGTATCCTTGAAACATAAGTACCCAACAGATGCAGTGTGAGAGATTAAGTTAGAACGTGTTCGTATACAAACACATGTCTATGTATCACGTACATATATGCTTATTCGAGAATCTTTTGATGTTGATTATGCAAACATATATAAATCATAATACACACTATTTATCACCAGCATTTGGCTACTAGTACTACTTGGGGTTTTTTATAAATTAACAAGACTGACATATTTAAGAAAATTATAGTGAGATTCAAAAGAAATAATGAAAATGAACTAATTCTGCAAAAATAGGCATTGCCCCACCATAATGCCCACTTATTCCTGATTCCATGCCATTGGCAATGTTGCTTATGTGACCTGGAATTCCCTCCCTTTATTCAAATCTCATCCCTGCTTACTCAAATTCTACTCATCTATTAAGTTCCAACATATATATATATATCTTCTCTCTCATAGAAGTTTCTGTGAAATCTAAGAAACAACAACAGAAGTGTGGTTAACTAGAGGTGGGAAAGGGAGAATGGGAGGGGGGTTAACAAGAATTTGGTTAATGGACATAAAGATTATGTTTTGCAATGGTAAATATGCTAATTATCCTGATTTAATATCACATATTGCACACAGGTATTGATAGTCCACTCTGTACTCCACAAATACGTATAATCAACTATGTTTCAATAAGAAAAAATCAAAAATTTAAATTAAAATTTGAAAAAAGAAAACGAGCTCACAGTCATCCTTTATTTTACTTGTATACATTGCCATATGACTAACATTTACCTTTCTAAAATTTTGTATACATTTTAGTGTTTATCTTAGGCATAAGTTACCGTTCATGACTATAGGCAACTAAACCAACTCTAGATAACTTCATCAGTAAAAGAATTTACAAAATCAGTGAAGCCTGTAGAAGCAGACTTATGACATGAACAGGATCCAAGGGAGACAGAGAAACAGGAAAGCAGCCCAGGTTTGTTCCAGAAACGGTCTGAATAAGATGCACTACTCTGTCTTCATTGTCACAGCACCTCAAGCTCAATGCCATAAGTAATGTTTTAAGCTCCCTATATGAGTGCTTCAAATCCTCAAGATTCAAAGTCTCAGCAAGTTATGTCTTCTCTCCCACGAAATTAAGGAGAGGAAATAAATATCTAGCTTTCTCAGCTTCAATTTCATGAGCAATGGAGCCTTGACTCTCAACTTAATCCATGAGCACTCCTCCTGAGCAGTGAAAACGTTTAAATTTGAGGAAGCTAAAATGCCATAATTTTCCATTTATAATAAAAGCTCATTGAGGTTATTAATTCATTTGCATATCATTTTTGCATTCCTCACTCAGCTTAAAACAATGTTGGCTGTATATCTGGCATTTTAACATTTGCTAACAGACTAGGGAGTAGAGATAAGGATATCTCTCTTTCAAGGCAAAAATTCCATATTTCTAAAGCTTGATTCAAACAGCTTTTCTTATGTCCCTAGGACTTTTATAATCAGACAATTCAGCATATGGTATGAAATAGCTTTAATCATTGAAATCTACCAACAAACATTAATAGTGTGTGCATAACTCTGTAACAGGCTTTAGGGAATCCTAAAGAAATAGATGACACAGTCCATGAATCAAAGACACTCATAACCCTGATAGGATACAGAGAAGAAATTTTTCTCATGAGAAACAACTTGAAAAAAAGTCCAAGGAGCAATAAGGAAGTACATATTATGTATAGAGGCTCTTGCATAGGCATTAAGAAAATACTAAGTAACCAAAAGATTAATGTGGACTGTGTTTATGTCATGATCATGAGTATGATTTGATTTATACAGCCCAAATTCAAAGATAGATAACATTGTCAAAATAAAAATCTGAAAATTAATATTATGAAGCAGTTTGGTTTATACATTAACAAAAAGTCATTACAATCCATTGTTAAAATAAGTTTTATGATATCAATCTGTGTTTCAACTGAATGTATCATTGTTTTAAAATTTTTTAGGCAGTAGACCTGATTTCATTTTTTTGAAAAATCCTTGAGTTTAGCATCTTAAAGGTGACAGATTCTATTTATTAATTTAGATGTCTGTGAGCATTTCCCACTAAAAGATTTTCCTTCATAATGTATGATCATTGCATTCTTTCTTTCTGATAAATCCACTTGTAGAAAAGAGAAAGGGGAAAAAAACTGCATCGAATGAGAAATTCTTTTGTTTTCCATCCTTTCATTTAAAAAAAAAAAAAAACTTTGTGGAAATATTAAGAGTATTCAGGTGGCTTTATTATTGTATTATTTTCCTAATGGCCCTCTTAAAATTATCTTCTCATGTTGATGTCTTTTTCAGAAAGGCAATGTTTTGATGCTGCACTCCTTCCAACCTGCTGCTTAGGTTTCTCCATTGGCCAAACCCTATTGGAAACCAACAGTGTTGTTCACCCAACTCAGCCTTCTAGGGACAAAGAACAGCAGAGAGCTGACATAGAGAGGAAAATAGGATTAATCCAGCATGTAGAAACTTGTATTGAGCTCCTTCCTAGATTCTTGGCCTGTCATCTGGCAAACATGCTGCTAGGATTTTGCAAAGCAAAGAACCCACATTACAAAGATCTATGGCAACTCTAATAGCAGATTTTACAAAGTAGTAAGAAAACAGCAAGAAAGATTAGTAAACATTAAGAGATTGATAATGAACTAAAGCATGATTTTTAATGCACTAATACATTGCCTATTTTTTAAACAGTGCATGAAAGGAAGGGTTTATTCCCCTTTATATTTCTTAGGAGTTTGACAAATGTTTAAAGAAACTTTTCAAAAACCTCTTTCATGGAAAAAATTTTAAATGCAGGTAAATCATGTTCCCTTATTCTAAAATTAATAACATTTTATACTCATTTATTTATCACTCAAGAAACATTTAATATAAGTCTACTATGTAGTGAGTGTCATGAGCCCCTTGGCCTTTGTAATTTCAGTGTAGTCAATAGGCTTTAATCGAAGGCAAACTTCTATGAACAAATTAAGGCCATTTAAAATATTGATTTAATGAAATTTTCTTTTTTTTTTTATCTTACATGTCTGTTTATTGCTTGTGTATATAACATAACTATTTTTATTACTGTGATTATCAGTTCCACCCAACTCTTTTTTTTTTTTTAATTTTATTTTGTCGATATACATTGTGGCTGATTATGAAATTTTCTAAGTGTAAATTATTTCAAGTCATTTGCCACTTACAGAAAAATATGCCATTTTTTCCCTCTAAGTTTGTTGCTGCTTTGAACTTTGCTGAAAAAAAACAACATTTCAAGGATCAGCTATGTTTATTGCTTTACTTTTTGAAAAAAATATGTTAAGTTGAATTATTTGGTCTGCATAACATCAGAAGATTGAAATATTTTTCAAGTTGCAAATTTCCCAAGGTCAGTAATCTTGTTCTCTATTCCACTGTCAATTTTATGCATCCTTATTAAGGGCTTACAAACAAAGCAGTTACTTAGTTCATGTTGTTTCAGGTCTCAAATTTAAGTTCAGTACTTAGTTTAATCTCTGTGCTACAGCTATCGAATCGAGTTATGCCTCATTTTTTCTGCATGTATTAAAATATCAAGCACACATTGCCAAATGTTTCATTATGATTATATCTACCCCCTTGAAATGGTTTTCTATGTTTCTACTTCCTACACTGTTCTACTAGAATACAATTTCTGTTAAATTTGTTGAGCACACATTTTTTTACACATTTTGATAGTTATAAATTTTCCCAATACAAAAGCTCTAAAATGATGTGGCTAAATTGTCTGCAGCCCTGAATCTTTATTTACTATTGGATTGAGAACAGAGATCAAACTGAGCATTCTTCTCTTACAGCTTGGGTCTGAGAGGAAAGGCAGCCATGAAATTCTGGGAATGTATCTCAAAACAAGTGAGCCAAACCAAGATCATAAGATTTCTAAGCTTAAATGTCATCTGCCTAAGTTCTTTCAAATTCCTAAGATATTTTAAGTGACACAGAAAATATAAAACCTTAAAACCCTTAAAAACTCAAAGGCGACTTATTGTAGAATTTTGAGAGAATACTGACTTGCTATTAGAAAAATAGCACTGGTTTTTAGCAAATACTAGCTTTGCTTCAGTAATATACAGGTTTAATCTCACAGATTTGCAAAGAGGCAAGTAGCCTCCTGCTTTAGATCTAGAATTTGTGCCAATCAAAATGCTGGGCAATTGTCTTCATAATGAATTCTTTTTGAAACAGAAAGTCCTTCACCACCCCCTTCTAGCTTTCTACAGAAGTTCTTAAACAGCTAGCCTTAAAAGTCCATAGATGTTGAACAAATTGGGTGGGGGGCTGCAATGAGTGATGGGTACCAGCACTACACTGCTTCTTGGGAAAAATGGTCCTAGAAAGTAAAGTGTGATATTTTCGAGAAAATATAGCACTAATGTACCAAGTTTGAAGAAGAGAAGGTTTTGGTATCTTTTTTTAAATAATAGAGGTAGGAAAAATTTTATTTTATTTTATTTTTTTTTTTAATTTTATTTTGTCAATATACATTGTAGCTGATTATTGCTCCCCATCACCAAGACCTCCATCCCTTCTCCCTCCCCCCCCCCAACAATGTCCTTTCTGTTTGCTGGTCGTATCAACTTCAAATGAAAAATTTTATTTTAAAAGAGAAGAATATTTTCCAGAAATTGAGAATTTGGCTGATAGCCGAACACATCAATCTCAACTCTAGCTATGGGTCTGGGGGGACCAGTGATCAGTCACCAAGACAACAGACAACCAAAGCGAGTATATTCCAACCCCTTACCTCTTTACCGAAAGTGAGTCTTACGGGAGCTCATCTCACCTGTGACTGAGTAAAGAAGCAAAAGATTCCTCATGGCTGATGAACTATACAAAAATAAAAGGAGGCAAGGAGGTCATGGAATCATCCTGAAGATTTGTGGAAAGTAAACACCTCTGAAAACATTCTATTGCTGTAATCAGAAAAAAATTTCAGGAAACCATTTGCCATTCTGAAAGAAAAATTCAAGAACATATGGCATGTATAAAATTAGAGTGAAAATCAACAAACCATATTAGGTTGAAATGGAGATAAAAATTGATATAGATGAAATTGCAAATAATTCAAGAATTATGATTATATAATTACAACAAGTATGTCTTGGATGCCTTCATAGGCAGAGATGATACAAAAAATAGCCGTCTAATGGAAAAATATAATTAAAGGCAATTTTGATTATGTATAATATATTTGTACATAAAATATTGTGCCCGTGTCTGATTATTATTTTAGGAAGTATGCCTTTGCCCCAAATTCCCTTAGCATACCATTTAACAATGCTCTGTTTCTTCTGTTTACCTCTTAGACATGACATTAATGCTCTTTCCTTTCTTTTTTTTTTTTTTTTTTTTTGCATCAGTAAATTTATGTCAAGTAAGATTTGTGTGTGTGTGCACACCAGGCATACTATTTTCACACAAAAACCAGCATTGTAGTAAAAAATGTTTAACACTTTGGCCATAAAACTCAAAAATACTTTTAAAACATCTCAAGATTAGGAGTTTCAGTCACCAAATTCTTTAATATTTGTAATCCATGCTTGCTCAATTATAATTTTGAAAATATAATTGTATTGTTCATTATACTTATTATTCATTATACTTATTACACATATGAAATAAGTATATCTCATCATAAAACATCTTTGCTGAAAATTATGCTATCCAAAAGATAACTTTTCAGTTACTTCAAAATATCCACCTGTATCCCTTAGCAGTGCTATTGTAAAATCAAAATTGTTTTTGCAAGTAGTAAGTGCTCAAGCCACACCGTTCCTGATCATAGATATAACTAATATCCAGTTTTATAAGTAGCTCTTTTACTCCTTGATCCTACTTTAACACGCCAACCATCACTTCACTAGTATCCCAAAGATTTCTTGCAATAGAATCATCTATAGCTTTGGGAAATAGTCCCTCCTCTCTACAATCCCTGAAATACTCTCCTGACACATCTTCTACCTCAGGTGAACAGGCTAAATAAATGGAAGTCTGGCACCTTATGCTGGAGATTTGAAAAAAGTCCATGACACCAAGTTGAAAAGTGGTTTTACCAGCAATGGAATGTGTATGTGCCTCCCAAGGTTAGTCTGTGCGATGCCGGGACAGTAATGTTCTTAACAAGTAGTAAAATCAGTTTTTAGAATAGTAACACCTAATGCTAAGTTTCTTTCCAGGTAGATTGTTACAGTCTAAATCCCATCAGCATCTTGTGGAAATGCCCTCTTCACGTTAATCTCAGTAGGTAAATAAGTAGTAGATATTGTTATTGGTTTAAATGTTTGCTGTATTATTTAAAGAGATGGTCTCATTTTATATAGATATATATATATATGGATCTATTTCTGGACCTTCTATTCCATTTCATTGATCTATTTATCTGTCTTTAAGCCAATACCAAACTGTTTTGGTGACTGTAGCTTTATAAGTCTTGCAATCAGGAGGCTTAGGCCTTCAACTACTTTTTGTTTTCCAGGTATTTTGGTTAGTCTAGATTCTCAGTAATTCTACATGAATCTTAGGTAAAACTTTCCAATTTTTACAAAAAGTCTGCTTTGCAGTAGTTTGTTTGTAGTTTGTGGTTACATTAAACCTATGAATCATTTTGTAAGGAACTAACATCTTAACAATTACGTTCGAAGGATCTTTTACATTTTACTCATCAATTTACGTATCGCCCATGTACTTATTTATTTGACATTTACTTAATGAGCACCTTGCTTATGCTAGACACTGCTCAAAGCACCTGGGATATACCAGTGAATAAAAGAGAAAAAAGCCCTGACTTCTTGGAATTACATTCTAGCGGGGAGGCAGGGCTGAGAGTGGGGGTGAGAACCAATGCTAAATATTATAAATAAGAAAGTTATAGAGTAAACTGGGAAATGATAAATGCTATTGCAACAAACAAATAAACAAAGCAAAACAGAACAGGTAGGGGAGACAGAGGATTGAGGTCAGTAAGTGGGTGCAGACTGTAAAGGGTTATTAGGGAAGCTTCATGAAGAAACTAACATTTGGGAAAAAACTTGAAGGAAGTGACACAGTTCATTATGTCTGGGAGAAAAGCTTTCCTGGTAGAGGAGAAAGCTAGTGCATGGTCAGAGTAAGGGGAGCTCCATGGTTGAAGCAGTGAGGTCGGAGAGAAAGGGGGCGTCCCTCCAGACCATGTGTGTCATTTGCGGACTTCAGTTTTTACTGAGTGAAACAGGGAGTCATTGAAGGGGTGGGATGCAGTACAGCAAAGGAGAATCATTTGAGGTACACAGAAGTAAAACCAAGACTTACTGAGGGACAGGGTACAGATGTTTAGTTAGAAATGAAAAAGAAAGTAAAGACGGCTCCCAACTTTCACACCTGGGTGAACAGAAGCAATGATTCTGACAAAACTCAGAAGTAGGAATACAAAAATGTTTCAGGTGATGTATATTGGTGATATTAATATATATATACATTTAGATATAGATAGATCAGCAAGGAGTATATATCTAGATGAAGCTAAGCTTTAAAGAGCCAAATTACAATTTCCAATGGAGTGTGGAACATTAATATGTCTAATATTTTATTCAGATTCTGACTAATTTTACTAATGCCTCCACATACTGTTATTACCCTAAAATAGAGGGATTAAAATAGAAACAGCAAAAGTGTTGAAGAGTAGCTAGATCATCAGCACTGATGTTCTGCTTGTTTGAATTCAGATTTGCTAGGCTGGTTGGGTGAAAAGAATCGATGAGGAGCACAGACGTGCCACTCAATGAACTGATGGGAAGCAAGTGCATTTAAAGATATGTCAGTGACTTACTGGGGCATGACCTGGAGCAATGCATTGAGCTTTGGAAAAGACAGTAGCTGCACTTGAGAGAACATGGAATTTGGAGGCAATCAACCAGAGTTAATTCATTTTAGCAAAATCTTTGTCTTTTGCTGAGACAAAAAAATAAAATGATATTACACTCAAAAGCAGACCATATAACTGAAAGCCCTAGACTATAATCACAGAAAGTAATCTCTTGGCATTGCATTCTGGAAGTGACTCTGGGTTAATGACAGTAGCAGCATCATTAGCCCATCTGCATGCATAAGAAGTGTTTCACAGAATAAATTTAAACTAGGAAAGACCTCAAATTCTGATATTATATCCTTACAATTAGTTTCCTATAATACTAACAAACGTGTCATTCAAGAAGCAAATAAGTTACATTTTCAATGTGAGGAAATTTAAGTTGAATAAGTAAATACACTATGGATTTTACTGCTGCTCATAAAATGCAAAATTGAGGTGATCTTACGTGAAATGTAATCAGTATGATTTTAACTATCTTGGCATTCACATTTATGTTGATCAAATTTACTACTGGTATACCCTGATTGACACTAATCTATCATACTTTCCTCAGTTAAAAAATTTACTGCTGTGTGTGAGAAGTCTCCAGATCATGTAATGTAATTCTCAAAATCTAGCCAAGGATTCTTTGGATACTGTATATGACATAAACCCATTTTTAAAATACGCTTTCTAGTAACATAAAAAGAAGAAAATTCAGAAATTAGGTACAGATAAATTTATAGACCAGTTTTATTGTTAGTCTGTGTAAAATAAAATTACAGAAAAAGCATGTAAAAAATATTCATGGTTTCACATACTATTCGGTGTAGCTCTAATAATTCAAAGTCTGCATAACTACAAAAATAAAACTATAAATTTGTATTACGATCCCAATTTTTTAAAAACTCTTGAAACTGAGATTATATATTCTGCTAAAGAATGCCAGCAGAATTTACTATATATAACATTCACTTGCATTTTAGGAAAACTGAATTGAAAAAGTGTTCATTTTCACAGACAATTTTTAAGTTGATCAAGTGTGAGAATAAGAACAGTGTATAAAATGGTCAGATCTATAGACCATCTAACAGATGATGTGTGGATCACATTTATTTCATACCAGTGGAATCTAATCAGAACATTGGCCCTGGTGAGGCAGACTAAAATAAAAAGCAGAGGAAAGCTAAACTTCCTATATAAAAACCGAAACTTTAGGAAAATATTTCTAGTCATCTCCAAACATGTTATTCGATTTATAAATGAAGGGAAGAGCTACTTGATAGGTGGGTAGGACTTTTTAAATAAACTTTTCATTGTATTGAAAAGTGCAGAAGTTATTTTCTCTCAAATTAATCATATTAGGAATTAGAAAATATGTATGTGTTTTTAAAATCTATTGTTTCTGACTCTCCATAATACTTCTTCTTGAGGAATGTTAGTGGGATAGCTTAGTCTTGACATATAAAATCATAATTATTAGACGGAAAAAGGATCTAAACCAGTGTTACCCCAAGTGTGGTTCACAGACCAGTGCTGGTACACAAAACACACAATTCAAATCCATCTACAAGCTAAACTGAAAAATTGAGAGTGCACACTTCAGCAATTTGACATTGCTGTGACACCAAAGTATGTTTTAGATGTCAGTGAATGTGGTTTGGAGTTTCTAAGTTTGGGAAAGAAGTAATTTCAAATGACAGGAAAGCATTTCAGAGTAGATACTCAGATTAAGATTGCACTAGATGTAAATCAACCCATTTCTTCCTTCATGAAGTCTGATGAATGTCAGCTAAATCAAATGGTGTTTTTTGTACCACAGTGAAATTGTGATTTATATGAAGTCTAATGCATTAAATTAAAGATTATGCTCTTTATTATGTAATAATATGGAAGGTCATCATAAATAACTGTTAATGCATGCTAGTGTATGACAGCTCTCAAGGAGAAAAATTCTGTACAGAATGTTCAAGTCATGGAACAAACTCTTAGCATGTCTGAAAATTTTGTCCAAATTGTTAAATAGATGAATTGTTCAGCCACACATGATTATGTGTCTGATATTTTAAGATATTTTAAGAATTTTAAAAATTATCTTAATATAACCATAAAAAGAATGAATTCATTGAAATTATTTTTAATGAAAGATAAGACTGAAAGACTGAAACTAAAGTTAAATTTGTGGATGAACAGAGATTCCATATAATTATCAGTGAAATAGGTGATAGTCATGGAGTAGATGATATTGCAGCTCATGAAAGATGTCACAGTCTACTTACAAATTATACTTACAAATATATTACAAATTATACTTACAAATATATACAACACATGTGTATGCTTTTTTTATCAAAAGAAGATCTAAACATATAAAATTCATGATCCAAAGTTTATTTCATTCAACTAAAGATTATTTAAACTTAAAATAGTTTTAAAGTAAGTTATTGGAAATAACTACTGAGAAAGGATTTAAGGTTAATTTTGAAAATACAGCAGCACTTATCTTACTGGATAAAAAACAGTAAATATCCTGAGAATGCTTAAATTGCTTTAAAATCTCTTCTTTCATGCCTATCAGCATGCTATTGTGAGATGGTTTCTCTATCATGAGTGCTGTTGAAACAATGGGTAGAAAAAGTTTGAATTATATAAATTAACAAGCAAGAAAAGAACACTTGGTCACATTTAAAACTTTGCATTTTGAGGAACTCTATGTTCATTCAAAGTATTCATAGAGGCATCTAGTAGTAGAAATTGCTATTTATAAATTTTTGTTTAGTTAAAATCGTGGAACATCAAAGAGTCACAAGTATAATAGTGTTTATCTGTGTTAATCATCTCTAGGAGTACTTTCAGTTAAAACTCAGTATAATCTTCATCTTTTCCTCATGTTTTAGTTGTATTAATTATGTTTATTAAATTTTTTTTTCTGTGTATTGAATCTAATAGTAAATAAATGTGGGAGTGTAGGAAGGCGTGGTTATAAAAGGACAGTCCTAGGGAAATTTTTGGTAATGGAACATTCCTGTATCTTAGCTTTATTGGTAAATAAATGAACCTATACTTATGAAAAAAATTGCATAAAACTAAATGCACACACACACACAGAAACACACACACACAGGTACCTATAAAACTGGTGTAATTTGAATAAGGTTGACAGATAGGTTCAATGCCAGTTTCCTGGTTGTGATATCATATTATAATAGTACATGATGTTATCATTGGGGAAAACTGAGTAAAGGGTGCTCTCTGAACTGTTTCTTAAAACAGCATGTCAATCTTCAATTATCTCAGAATAAAATGCAGTTTTTAAAAGACTAATAAGATGAAAGCAATTCAGGAAAGTAACATGAGGGGAGAGGTTTGGGAGATGATAATGATCAGTGAAGACAAAGAGGTGCAGACTCACAACCAGTCACAGATTCCAGTTTTGCAACCTGCTTCTAGTCAAGACTCCTTGCAATTCAGCAAGAGGGAGAATTCAGTCTTGAGCTGCTGGAAGGTGTTGGAAATCATTCTCTCACTGAACAAACTTTTCTGGTTAAAGATGATCAACATGTTAAAGATAACGTGATCACCACAAATCAGAGCATTGATATTAAAAACGTTTTTGCCATTTTATTCTTCATAAGCATCTGCTTTGCTTTCTAGGTTGTAGAACACTCGATTGGAACTGTCACTTGTCTGATTTGACGTACCTTCTGTTCAAGTACACTCCCTCTACTTTCTTGATGAGAGAAATGCTTTTGATAAATTGTATTTGTAACATCTGTAATAAAGTTTTATTGATCAATTAAAAAATATCTTATTTCTGGTAGTAAGAAAATATTTTGTTAAAATAATGCCATAGAATAAAAATGCTCTCTAATGGAAAAGCATTATAAGAGTGAATCAAAATGAATGTTCTATCTTTCATTGCAGATAACCATTTACCACTTCAATTAGAAGTACCAATTTAACTTATGGTGCACAAAATTAAGTCTTAAATTTAATGAATAAAACAGTTCACACACATGCAAAAAGTTGCCTTGTACTTTGGCTTAAATGAAAAAACTCATATAACAAGATAGTAATTCTAGGATTGGATGCGTCATACTTTTGGAGCCAATTTAATACAAGTTGCTTCAGTTTGTGGATAAATATGTATGAAAATTTTTTTCTTTTTTTTTTTAATTTTAATTTTAATTTTTTTTTTTAAATTTTCTTTTGTCAATATACATTGTGGCTGATTATTGCTCCCCATCACCAAAACCTCCCTCCCTCCTCCCTCCTCCCTCCCCCCTCCCCCCTCCCCCTCCCCCCCAACAATGTCCTTTCTGTTTGCTTGTCGTATCAACTTCAAGTAATTGTGGTTGTTATATCTTCTTCCCTACCCCCCGGGTTTGTGTGTGTGTGTGTGTGTGTGTGTGTGTGTGTGTGTGTGTGTGTGTGTGTGAATTTATACATTAATTTTTAGCTCCCACCAATAAGTGAGAACATGTGGTATTTCTCTTTCTGTGCCTGACTTGTTTCACTTAATATAATTCTCTCAAGGTCCATCCATGTTGTTGCAAATGGCAGTATTTCATTCGTTTTTATAGCTGAGTAGTATTCCATTGTGTAGATGTACCACATTTTCCGTATCCACTCATCCGATGATGGGCATTTGGGCTGGTTCCAACTCTTGGCTATTGTAAAGAGTGCTGCGATGAACATTGGGGAACAGGTATACCTTCGACTTGATGATTTCCATTCCTCTGGGTATATTCCCAGCAGTGGGATAGCTGGGTCGTATGGTAGATCTATCTGCAATTGTTTGAGGAACCTCCATACCATTTTCCATAGAGGCTGCACCATTTTGCAGTCCCGCCAACAATCTATGAGAGTTCCTTTTTCTCCGCAACCTCGCCAGCATTTATCGTTCAGAGTCTTTTGGATTTTAGCCATCCTAACTGGGGTTAGATGGTATCTCAATGTGGTTTTGATTTGCATTTCCCGGATGCTGACTGATGTTGACCATTTTTTCATATGTCTGTTGGCCATTTGTATATCTTTCTTAGAGAAATGCCTGCTTAGCTCTTTTGCCCATTTTTCAATTGGGTTGTTTGTTTTCTTCTTGTAAAGTTGTTTGAGTTCCTTATATATTCTGGATATTAATCCTTTGTCAGATGTATATTTTGCAAATATTTTCTCCCACTCTGTTGGTTGTCTTTTAACTCTGTTAATTGTTTCTTTTGCTGTGCAGAAGCTTTTTAGTTTGATATAATCCCATTTGTTTATTTTTCCTTTGGTTGCCCGTGCTTTTGGGGTCGTATTCATGAAGTCTGTGCCCAGTGCTATTTCCTGCAGTGTTTCTCCTATGTTTTCTTTAAGAAGTTTTATTGTTTCAGGGAGTATATTTAAATCCTTAATCCATTTTGAGTTGATTTTAGTATATGGAGAGAGGTATGGATCTAGTTTCATTCCCCTGCATATGGATATCCAGTTATCCCAGCACCATTTGCTGAAGAGGCAGTCCCTTCCCCAGTGAATAGGCTTGGTGCCTTTGTCAAAGATCAGCTGGCAGTAAGTGTGTGGGTTGATTTCTGGATTCTCTATTCTATTCCATTGGTCAGTGTGTCTGTTTTTATGCCAGTACCATATTGTTTTGGTTATTATAGCTTTGTAGTATAGCTTAAAGTCAGGTAGTGTTATGCCTCCAGCTTTATTTTTTTTACTCAGCATTGCTCTGGCTATGCGTGGTCTTTTATTATTCCATATAAATGTCTGGATAGTTCTTTCCATTTCTGAGAAAAATGTCTTTGGAATTTTGAGGGGGATTGCATTGAATTTGTATATCACTTTGGGTAGTATGGACATTTTCACTATGTTGATTCTTCCAATCCAAGAGCATGGGATATCTTTCCATCGTCTTGTATCCTCTCTAATTTCTCTCAGCAGTGGTTTGTAGTTCTCATTATAGAGATTTTTCACCTCCTTGGTTAACTCAATTCTTAGTATTTTATTTTTTTGGTGGCTATTGTAAATGGGCAGTCTTTCTTGATTTCTCGTTCTGCATGTTCACTATTGGAGAAAAGAAATGCTACTGATTTTTGTGAGTTGATTTTGTATCCTGCTACTGTGCTGAAATCATTTATCAATTCCAGCAGTTTTTTTGTAGAGGTTTTAGGCTGTTTGATATATAGGATCATGTCATCTGCAAACAGGGACAGTTTGACTTCATCTTTTCCAATCTGGATGCCCTTTATTTCCTTCTCTTCTTTGATAACTCTGGCTAGTCCTTCCAACACTATGTTGAATAGGAGTGGTGAGAGTGTGCATCCTTGTCTAGTTCCTGTTCTGAAAGGAAAAGCTTTCAGCTTTTCCCTATTCAGGATGATATTGGCAGTGGGTTTGGCATATATGGCTTTAATTATGTTGAGATACTTTCCCTCTATACCTAACTTATAGAGGGTCTTTGTCATGAATGAGTGCTGAACTTTATCAAATGCTTTTTCAGCATCTATAGAGATGATCATATGGTCCTTATGTTTGACTTTATTAATATGGTGTATCACATTTATTGATTTGCGTATGTTGAACCAACCTTGCATCCCTGGGATGAATCCCACTTGATCGTGATGAATAATTTTACGTATGTGTTGCTGTATTCTGTTTGCTAGTATTTTATTGAGGATTTTTGCATCTATATTCATCAAGGATATCAGCCTGTAGTTTTCTCTTTTGGTTATATCTTTACCTGGTTTTGGTATCAGGATGATGTTTGCTTCATAGAATGAGTTTCTGAGATTTGCGTCTGTTTCAATATTTTGGAATAGTTTGTAAAGAATCGGTGTCAATTCCTCTTTGAATGTTTGGTAAAATTCTGCTGTGAATCCATCTGGTCCTGGGCTTTTCTTTGTTGGGAGCCTTCTGATAACAGCTTCAATCTCCTTTATTGTTATTGGTCTGTTCAAATTTTCTACATCTTCATGGTTCAGTTTTGGGAGCTTGTGTGTGTCCAGAAATTTATCCATTTCCTCCAGATTTTCAAATTTGTTGGCGTATAGTTGTTTATAGTAGTCTCGAATGATTCCTTGTATTTCAGATGAATCAGTTGTAATATCGCCTTTTTCATTTCTAATTTTTGTTATTTGAGTCTTCTCTCTTCTTTTTTTTTGTTAGCCATGCTAATGGTTTGTCAATTTTATTTATCTTTTCAAAAAACCAACTTTTTGATTCGTTGATCTTTTGAATTGTTTTTTGATTTTCAATTTCATTCAGTTCTGCTCTGATCTTAATGATTTCTTTCCGTCTGCTAACTTTAGGTTTGGATTGTTCTTGTTTTTCTAGTTCTTTAAGGTGAAGTATTAGGTTGTTCACTTGCCATCTTTCCATTCTTCTGAAGTGAGCATTTAATGCAATAAATTTCTCCCTTAATACTGCTTTTGCAGTATCCCACAGGTTTTGGTATGATGTATCATTGTTTTCATTAGTTTCAATAAATTTTTTGATTTCCTGCTTGATTTCTTCTTGGACCCCTATGTCATTCAGTAGAATGCTGTTTAATTTCCATGTGTTTGTATAGTTTCCAGAGTTTCGTTTGTTATTAATTTCTAGTTTTAATCCATAGTGGTCTGAGAGAATACATGGGATAATTCCAATTTTTTTGAATATATTGAGACTTGATTTGTGACCTAATATGTGATCTGTCCGGGGGAATGATCCATGTGCTGATAAGAATGAATATTCTGAGGTTGTTGAGTGGAATGTTCTGTAGATATCTGCCAATTCCAATTGGTCTAGAGTCTTGTTTAGATCTTGTGTTTCTCTACTGATTCTTTGCCTAGATGATTTGTTTAATATTGACAGTGGGGTGTTCAGGTCCCCTGCTATTATGGTATTAGTGTGTATTTCCTTCTTTAGGTCTAATAGAGTTTGTTTTATAAATCTGGCTGCTCCAACATTGGGTGTGTACATATTTATAATTGTTATGTCTTCTTGATGGATCAGTCCTTTTATCATTAAATAGTGTCCCTCATTGTCTCTTTTTATGGTTTTTAGTTTAAAGTCTATTTTGTCCGATATACGAATAGCTACTCCAGCTCGTTTTTCTTTTCTGTTTGCATGGTTAATCTTTTTCCATCCTTTCACTCTTAGTCTGTGTGAATCTTTATGGGTGAGGTGGGTCTCTTGTAGGCAGCATATAGTTGGGTCCTCCTTTTTGATCCAGTCAGCCAGTCTGTGTCTTTTGATTGGGGAATTTAAGCCTTTTATGTTAAGAGTTGTTACTGAAAGGTGTTGATTTATTCCTAGCATTTTATTGGTTGTTTGGTTGTCTTAGGTGTCTTTTGCTCCTTGCTTTCTGATTTACTGTTTGGTTTCTGTGTTTGTTGGTTCCTTAGGTTGTAGATAGTGTTTTGTTTTTGTTGCTTGTTTTCTCTTCATGAATGCCATTTTTATTATACTAGTGGGTATTGATTTTTCTTGGGTTTTTATGGCAGTGGTAGTTATTTTTCAGGAACCAAACCCAGTACTCCCTTGAGGATTTCTTGTAAGGGTGTCATGTGGTAGTGAACTCCCGCAGTTTTTGTTTGTCTGAGAAATATACTATTTGCCCTTCATTTCGCAAGGATAGACTTGCAGGGTAGAGTATTCTTGGCTGGCAATCTTTGTCTTTTAGTATTTTGAAAATATCTTCCCATTCCTTTCTGTCTTTTAGGGTTTGTGATGAAAAGTCTGATGTTAGCCTGATTGGGGCTCCCTTGTAGGTGATTTGATGCTTCTCTCTTGCAGCTTTTAAGATTCTCTCTTTGTCTCTGAGTTTTGCCAATTTGACTATAACATGTCTTAGAGAAGGCCTTTTTGGGTTGAATACGTTTGGAGATCGTTGAGCTTCCTGGATCTGAAGATCTGTGATTTTTCCTATACTTGGGAAGTTTTCTGCCACTATTTTGTTGAATATGTTTTCAATGGAATCTCCATTTTCCTCCCCTTCTGGAATACACATGACTTGGATATTTGAGCGCTTAAGGTTGTCTGATATCTCTCTCAGATTTTCTTCAGTGTCTTTGATTCTTTTTTCATTCTTTTTGTCTGCTTGTGTTATTTCAAACAGCCCATCTTCAAGTTCAGAGGTTCTCTCTTCAACTTCGACAAGCCTGCTGGTTAAACTCTCCATTGTGTTTTTTATTTCGCTGAATAACTTCTTCAGTTAAGCAAGTTCTGCTACATTTTTTTTCAGGACATTGATTTCCTTGTACATTTCCTCTTTCAGATCCTGTATACTTTTCCTCATTTCATCATGATGTCTAGCTGAGTTTTCTTGTATCTCATTCAGTTTCCTTAGAATTATCACTCGAAATTCCTTGTCAGTCATTTCAAGGGCTTCTTGTTCTATAGGATCTAGAGTTTGAGATTTATTAACTTTTGGTGGTGTACTTTCTTGATTTTTTGTATTTCTGGTATCTTTTTTTTGGTGTTTATTCATTGTGGCAGGGGGTTTCACAGTCCACCACATTGAGACTAATGACTAACTAGGATGTTGCTGTGGTTGCCAATTTCATATGGCTACCTCTGTGACTGCTCAGTTGGCCTCTAGTGCCTTGTGTGTATGGTTGCCTTGGGTCTTGGGCCTCTCTGGGGAGCCACCTGTCTGGTCAGCTTGGACTCTGCTGGGCTGGTGGATCACGTACCACAGTGTGTGTGTTCTCTGTTGAGCTTTCACTTCCTGTGCAGGACTTCTCCCTGTTCCATGTGCTCTGGCCCAGGCTGTTGGATCGTGCAGTGGTGACCCCACCAGGTGTATGGTTTCTGTCGAGTCTCCGCCTCCCTGGCTGCACATCTACCCACTCTGTGCGCACTGTGCTGGGCTGGGACGTGTATTCTGCAACCCTCGTCTATCAGCTGGGCCTTCAAGACCCTGCTCGGCACCGCCTCGCCCAGGAAGTCTACCAGGTTTCTGCTAGGCACAGACGACCGGTAGCTCTGGGTGCCTTTTTAGCACTGTGTAGATCTTTCTCGGGACTTGTTCACCTTTGTATCCCCCCGGCATGAATCGAGTCTAGCGCCCGCCTGCAGCCAGCCTCCGGCAGGTTCAAGCAGACTTGGGAACTCTCCTACCACACTATTCCCAATCAGAAATTGGTTAGGTGTTTTTCCGAACTGGTGGCCGCAGAGATGGTATCTGCCTCCCAGTAGCAGGAAGTTTACCGGGGGCCAGAATCCAGGGTGTGGTGGAGTGACAGTCAGCCCCACCCGTACTTCCTTGCCCTCCCGACACTGGCCGGGTACGCCCCACGCCACCAGCCCCGCCAGAGAACCACAGAGGGAGTGGGAGGGGAGGCCGGCCCACAGGCCCCGGGAAGCCCCGCACCGGGGCAAGCAAGTGGGAAGGCTCAGTGAGGGGCCGAGCCGGGCGGAGCTGCCAGCACCTGGGAAAATGGAGGCAGCCCCGGGGCAGTGAGTGAATCGGTGATGCAGGCGGAAGCCGGGTGGGCGTCAGCCCCCCCCCGAGCAGGGCTTGGCCAGGGGTCACTCACAGGGCTGTGCCAGGTCGGGCGCTCCCTCTCTACCTCTGGTTTGTCGCCTTCCCCGTTCTCGGCTGCTGCCGCCTCATGCTGTTCAGTCGTCCCGCGGTGCGGCTCGGGCGCTCCCAGGATTCTTCTTTAATGCCAGCCTGAAACCTCGAATCCTGAATAGGGCAGCTGGCCGCCTTCAGCGCAGCCCCGGCCTCCGGGATCCTGGCTGCATCCACAGCAGCCCTGGCGCCGTGTTCCATGTTTCGAGACTCGCTTTTGCAGCTAAGAAACAGTTCTTTTCCTGCTCCATACTTCAAAGCTGTTGCCTCTTTGCTGCTGGGGGCAAAGTGGTGGTCAGCCCCCACGACTGGCCAGCAGCAGCGGTCCTCCCTTAAGAGATGGCGAGAGGAAGGTCCACAAGTTTCCCGGCTGCCTGAGGCCCAGTGGCCGCCTTTTCCACCTCAGCTACTCCGCGCCAACTGCCGCAGCCACCGCCATCTTGAAACCCCCCACTAATTCCTGTATGAAATTTTTTTTAATGGCATTAATTTATTTTACATTTCGGTGAGGTTTATGCTCTCTTCTTGAGTCTGTACAGACTTGTGACTATTTTGACCAACAGCTCAGAGAGGAAAGTGAAATTACATAATTTTCTAGGCTAAATCATAAAAGAAATGCAGCCTTCACCCTATCCACAGGGCCACTCACCCTGGAGCCACCATACAAGAAATCTGACTACCCTAAGGCTACCATTATGTGAGCCACCATATGGAGAGGCCATGTGAAGTCTCTCTAGTTGACTGCTCCTGCTGAAGACCCAACCAACAACCAGCATCACCTGCCACTCATGTGAGTGATGTTGGACCCCCAACCTGGTCAAACCTGAAGATAAGTGCAGCCACAGCCAACAGCTGGACCCTTCCCAAATTCCTGACTAACAAAATTATATGAAAAAAGATTATTGTCACTAACTTGTTATGTCACTAATTTTGAGAGTAATTTATTACACTGGAGTAGCAATTTAGTACAATAAGTATAAAATGATTATCAGATAGATATGAAAGTAAAATATATACATATAAAAAGCATACAGAAGTTAATTATCTTTTCTTTGAGCAGCAAAGAATTTTACTAACAGAATCTGGAGTAGAATTTTATTTATTGCAATCTGACAGCAAAGAGATTAGTTGTGATTTGTTATAAGGTACAGAATTCCATCTTCCAAATAAAGTTAAAAAGTCAAAAGAGGTTAGAATGAAAATATGATGAGGATAAGTCTTTAAAGTTACCCAGGAAACACTTTATGCACTGAATCAAAAATCTTAACTACAGAATCCAAGCTGACAAGCATGACTTTTAATCTTCCATTTTCCCTGGATTTCTTCAATACAGACAGAATTATTTCCCAAGAAAAGCCATTTTGACCTGATGCTCTGGTGGAATTATCCCTGTAATCAACCCATATCTCATATGCCTGTCCAGGATCTTGGGCCATAACCCAAATCTGTAACTGTGTTTTGGAACCAAGGCTGAGACCAAGAAACTTTAGCCAATCTGAGATCTTAATTATGATTCCTTTATTTGTGTTATAAACCAATTTGTAATCACAGGAAAACATAGAAATAAATATGAAAATATGGAGGAAATCGGCATAGTATTAATACCTTTGTATTAAGTTTAGCAATAAGTTTTCTAACCAGGTGATCACTTCTTTGTGTTTATAATTTTAAATACTTAAAAGAATCTGACATATTTGAAGATCTATCACATTAGGCTTGTGACAACTTTAAATTTATAGAACAATTAGCTTAAGTTTTCAAACTATAATTGGATTGATATGTAATATAAATTATAACATATAAAACTTTGGATTATTAATTGGTGAGATTGAAGTGTATGGGTAGATTCTCTTTGTTAGATTTGTAAATTTGTCTTGTTGATATTTCAAACTTAGGCTCAGATATAGTAACTATGTAACTGTAGTTCAAAATGTACTAACAAATTTAATCAGTTATGTAAGTGGTGTTATACATATAGAGTTAATCTGTCAACATAATTGAGTTAATTGAACAATGATCCAGGAATAAATGAAAGAGATTTTTAATATTTTCACAAAAGTTACCAGATTTATAAATTAAAAACAAAACTTATATGTTAAACTTGATAAAGCTAGTTATTAAAATCTGCAGCTTTAATAAGATAACTATTAATTTAAACACACATTAATGCAAATAGTCGTTTTGCACACAAGATTTTTACTCAGACACTAAAAACAAAATTAAAAAGATTTCCCTAGCTTTATATCAATAAAAATATAAAGGTGAATATTACTTTTATAAATAATTTGGAACCCAATTATTAACTGTTTTGAGGTCTAATCTTATGAGGCCTAGAAGCTGGTTTGTTGACAGAAGACTTCGATGACAGCATTCTGATGTGAAGAAATCAAAACCTAGCGATGCAGGAAGTTCACTGGCTGTATCTCTGAGTTCTTTGGCTGTGAATATTTTAAATCTATATATCAGAGATCACTTATAAATAAACACTGGTCTGAATGTATTTTGGACTACAAAGGCCAAATTAGCTTGGGCTACAAATTCACATGAAAACTGCCTTGGAAATTTTTCGTAAAGTTATTTCATGAGAATTAATTGTTCTTCACTTGAGAAAGTGATGCCTCTTTTTTGTGGAGTGGGCCTCCTTCTAATTAGTTCTTTCTTTGGGCCTTATTCCATGTCCCCTGGCTAAGTTCCTGTGCTGTGCTGCCTCCTATAACCCACACCCCATGCGGCTACCAAAACAGAAGTGCAAGGTGACCAGGGATTGTTTATTCTCTCATTTTAACTACTCATCACCCTAGATCACTGTGTTCAGTTTGTTTTTAATATTAAAGGAGGCTGGCCAGTTAGCTCAGTTGGTTGGAGCATGCATGTCCTTGTAACATCAAGGTCAAGGGTTTAGTTCCCCATACTGGCTGTCTGCCCCCCATCCCCCCAAAAAGAAAATATCACAGGAGTTTTTTACTTTTATACGAAGTCAGAAATGCAATTGAAATAAAGTTTAAAGATACTTGTTCACCATACTTTCACTTTATTTTTAAGATAAATAATTTGAAAACAATTTAACTGTCACCACTTTCCAACTATAAAATTATAATTCTACTAATCAAGAAATTGGAAGTAGATAATCTTAGTCACTCAACCAACAAACATAAATGAAATATATTTCTACAAATTCAAGGTGACAGCTTTCATAGGCTAAACAACAAGGGGAGAAAAAAGAGAATTACTAATTTCAATAATGTAATAGGCTTTAGATATTTTTATGAAATTTACTAGAGAAAAAGACATATATCACTTTGTTAGGTAAAATATTCTTTTCTAGTAAGTAATTAATGAGAAAAGATGTAGTTGATTTTTATTGATAATACTTTTATGTATAGGAAACTAACTCAATATCTCTATCAATATTTCTAGTAGAAATCAGTTTATTTTAATTACTCAACCCAAATCTATGCTTGTCAGATTTTGAGAATATCTTGTTATATGCTTGTTAGATATTGAAAATATCTCTAACTCAGGCAAAAATTTTACTCTTTTCTGAAATTACAAAGGCATTATGCTAAAATGAAAAAAGTTAAGCAGGAGGAAGTGGTTGATATTTGTCATTATTTCTCCAGTGTCTTAGCAATGAGACCTTGGCAAGCAATTCAAATTTTGGGGGACTCAGTCATCCCATCTAACATGTAGGATTAATTTATTGCCACCCTGAGGCCAGGGAACAAAACAGAATGGATGGAAATTTCTTAATATTTTTAGGCCAGTAGTCATCATAGTCATTTTTCTTCTCTCTCTCTCTCCCCTTTTCTTTATTTTTTTCTTACTTTATTTTTTTTAACTGTCCTCACCCACCTGCCATCTACCTCATGTCCTCCCAATGGCACAGTAATGTCTTAATCTGCATGCATGGTCTTCTAGGACACATTTTAGTCTACAAGGAATAGTCATACACTCACAAACACTGACTCTTTCTGGAAGATAATGGCCGAGCTAAAGGCCTATGTAGAGATAAAGTTAAAGTGGACTTCAGTACTTAAGTTGATGCTGGTCATTCTTTAACAAAGAAAAAATTAGCCAACAGTTACTACAGACTTCAAAGGTCAAGGGAAATTATGTTCAAGAGTTTGGAGGGTCTTTTTGGTCTCCAGAGGTAAATTAAAAATGACAGACATTTGGGGAAGAGATAATACAGCCATTCATTCTCTGTTCTAAGAATATATTTTATACTCAATTATTCTGCAATATGGAGTCACATTCTTGGACTTCTTACAGCTAGACTTTTCAACCAGAAAACCCTGAATATCATTAGCTAGCTTGAGTAGTTGAATTTATATTTGATTGCCTTCTCAATCCATTATACAGAGCAGTTTTGCTTAGCCAAAAATGATTTTATAGTGTTTTTATAAAAATCCTAATTATGGGGGAATATGCAATGACTGCTTATAGTTACAATCCTGGCTCATGATTTATTTTACAGGTCTTTACTCACAGTTCTTTGCTAAATAGACATTCTTTGTGTTCTATTACAAGATTCTTCCATTGCCTCATGCTCTCGGTGGGCTGGTATGCCTATATTTTATTTTACTCCTGCCATTAATTACCTGTGTGCCTGTATCACGTCTCCCTCAGACCCATTTATTATAATGGTGCCTGCTGGTGTCCCTGCAGCTAGCAGTCTGTCAGCCTTTCCATTAGAAACCCCATTTCACAGGGGCTTAAAATTCAGCTGTAAAATTCTGCTCTAGGCTGTACATGTTTAGCATACATGGTATGAGCTATGAAGCTCTTTATTTTTAGTTCCAAAAAGACAAATTTGGAAAAAAGCTATTTCAACATTGATGTGCATGTAGGCCCTAATTTTTGTGATAAAAAGAAAAGTGGATCTCCCCTCCAAAAACAATGCAATCTTATAAAAATATTTACATTTTTTTATTTTATTCGTTTCAAAATGACAACATATTTCAGCAGAGTTTAGGGAAAACCCAGTACATACCCAGTAATACACATGCTTCCATGTTTCTTTGTTTCTTTATTTTAATTTTGTTAAAAATACAATATGAATGTTAACTTTTTAGGAATTTTGGAATGCATATTTATTCATGGAGAAAACTCAGGAAACATTCTATTGACAATATAAATCTAATCTTTTAAAATATTTTGAGTGTTATCTATAGAGTTGTTTATTGAGAAGTCTTCAAATATGAATGTTATTTACCATGAGAAAATTTCAGAGTTCAGAAACCATAAGTTTCTAGAAAGTTATCATCCCAAGAGTTACTAAAATGCTCTTTTTATTGGTATGACATTAGTACAGTTTTCAGATAAAATGCAGGAAGCCCAGTTAAACATTAATTTCAAATAAAAAAAACAATTTTTAGTATAAATAAGTCCCAAATATTGCATGGGACATACTTATACTAATGTGTGTGTGTACACACACACACACACACACACACACACACACACACACACACACACACACTAGTATATATAATGTGTGTATATCTGTATATACATATATATACATATCTGTTACTTGTCTGGGATTCTCATTTAACAGGGTATCTTGTGTTTTCATTAGTGAAATCTGGCAGCCATAGATATCAGTGACTTTTTATATTTTTTAAACCAAAAGTTCAAATTCAACATTACAGAATATCTGAGGAATAGGAGAATGGAAAAATAGTGTTGGCTTTCTTAAAACATTGCAGAGGCTATAGAAACACTTCTTCAAAGAGTAAGTTTATCTTTAATAGGAAATAATGTATTATTATGAATAGGAGTCAAAGAATAATAATCTGATCAAGAAAAAAAAGTGGCATATTTAATGGAAAGAGGTTCCCTAAGGATCAGAATTAAGACACTTGAATACAAAGACACCTAAGGGAAGCAAAGATGGTGACAAAAAAGTCACATCCAAATCTGCACTGCCCCTTATGGATTCTATCATAAATATTTGACTTAATCCTGAAGTACACAACTAGGAAATACATTTTAAATACAGTCAACTCTCCATATCAGTGAGCTTTGGGTCTGTGGATTCAACCAACCTCAAATTGAAAATATTCAGGAAAAAAAAAGATCGCATCTGTATCAAACATGTATAAACTTTTTTTCTTCTTGTTATTCCCTAAACAATACAGTTTAACTATTTACATAGCACTTATGTTACATTAGGTTGTATAAGTAATCTAGAGTGATTTAAAGTATAAAGGAAGACATGTATTGGTTATATGCAAGTATTACACCATTTACACTGGGGACTTGAGCATCTGTGGATTTTGTTGTCCACAAGAGGTCCTAGAACCAATCCCTTACAGATACCAAAGGATGACTGCACTTTTATTTGATTCAATAATAAAATTAACTAAGAAAAGAAGACCACAATTAACAATAAATTTCAAAGTATTTCACTCATCTACACAACCAAAAGTTTTCCTTAAGGAGCTCCAAGAGGGGCTGAATGAATGGAACTAGTAGTTGGAGAACTGCTAGGAAATTAACAGCCAGTAGGAGTTTGAACGAGTTGTGTTGTCACAGCAATTACCAGGAATAAAGAAAACCACTTATAAAACTGTGTCTTCAGTAAGCGTTAATTAATTGTATGCCTGAAACAGTGAAATTCACATAAGACATCATAACACAAGAGAAGAATGCATAACTTATGAGAAAAGGCTTATTTTATAGTTAGTTAGATGAGCCATAATTGAACAAAACATAAACATCATCCTAAAGCCTGTCAAAACATTGATGAATCCATTAGGAGGGGATTTTTTGAATGTAAATTTATGTGCAGGGCAAAAAAAAAAAAAGTATAAGAGAAACAATAATATGAAATATTAAGTTGATGTGCATGTATGAGTCAGAAGTATAAAATAAGACATATCTCATGTATTCAAGACCTTAATCATGGTTGGAGCAATAAGACATGAAATAATTCAGAAACCTATCTCACATATATTTTATGTCACAGGATACTTGATTTTTCAAATTGCTTTTTGGAATTCTTACTTTGCTGGTAAATACTACTGAACTTCTTCAACTAGTATCCTCACTTGCAAGATGTCCTCACATTTTAAGGGTTGATTTGATTTTTTGTGGTAAAATATGCATAATAAAAATTTTATCATTTTCATCATTTTTAAATGTTACAATTCGAGGGCATTAAGTCTATTCATAATGTTGTATAACCATCACCACTATCTATTTCTAGAACTTCATCCCCCCAAACAAAAACTCTGTACCCATTAAGTAGTAATTCCTCATTCTCCTCCCCCCCAGCCACTGGTAACCTCCATTCTACTTGTCTCTATCAATTTGCCTATTGTAGGTACTTCATATAAGTGGAATCACAAAATTTGTCCTGTCATATCTGGTTATGTCACTTGGCACAATGTTTCCAAAGTTCATTTATGTCGTAGTATATATCAGAATTTCATTACATTTTTATTTTAAAATTGAATTGTACATATTTGTGGGGTCCAATGTGTTGTTTCAATACGTGTATACATTGTATGAAATTTCACTTAGGGTAGATAGCATATTCATCACCTAAACACTTACCTTTTCTTTGTGGTGATTACAGTCAAGATCCTCTTTTTTTTAGCTAT
Source organism: Cynocephalus volans (assembly GCF_027409185.1). Classification (NCBI taxonomy): domain Eukaryota; kingdom Metazoa; phylum Chordata; class Mammalia; order Dermoptera; family Cynocephalidae; genus Cynocephalus; species Cynocephalus volans. The sequence continues at coordinate 121,925,794 of NC_084468.1, forward strand.
TTAGAAATATACAATATAATATTATTAGTTTTAGTCAGCATATAACACCAGAATTTATTCTTCTATCTACCTGTAATTTTGTTCCCTTTAATCCACCTCTTCCCCTCCCTCTGTTCCTTTTCCTTCCTGGCCTCTGGTATTCTACTCTATACTTCCATGACAACCACTTTTTTTTTTTTTTTTTACTCCACATACAAGGGATACTGAAATTAGCAGACAGTGATGTTTAATAATTATCATCACTATGTCTAAAATGTCCAGCAAAAAGGTGTATATAATTGGTCAGGCAATGAAGAATTTCAGAAGAGTTACAGAAAACTTTTTAAAAATAAATCTCAGGACTAAGAAATAAATACAATATCTAAAAATAATTCATTGGATATGGATCACAACAAATCAAATTCTGCAGAAGAAAAGAATAGTGACTTGCAGATGTGAGAATAGAAATTATCCAAACTTAAGCACATAGAGAAATAATAATAATAATAGTAATAATAGAACATAAACTGAATTACCCATGAGATGGTAACGAATACTCTAACATGTATGAAGTTGGAATTCCAGAAACAAAGGAAGGAGGGAAAAGACATTTAAGAAATAATAATCAAAAATGTCTAAATCTGATGGGAAACAAAAACCCTTAGCTCCAAGAATCTCAGTGAACACCACCAAGGATAAAGATGAAGAAATACATATCTAGTCATATTATAATCAAACTACTGAAAATCAAAGATAAAGTCTTAAAAGAATGCTGAGAAAAGACTCATTGCCTATGTAGGATTAACAAGACAAATAATAACTAAAATTCTTTTATCAAAAACAATGGATTCCAATCTTCTTTGCTGCTTCCTTCACCTACTATTAAAAACACTTGGGATTACATTTTGCTCACCTGAATTATCCAGTATAATCTTGCTAAATGCTGAGCGGTGTGTGTGTGGAGCAGGGGGTGGGGGAAGCCATGGGTAATCCTGTCTTCTTATAGCCACATCCATCCAGAGTGGAGCTTCCATCTTGCTAAGCTGAGGGTGAGGGGCAGAGGGTAAAATGGGCTGCCACTCAAGTGCCATACACACTCACTGTTCTTACAAGATTTTATAGGTTTTTTGAATAAAAGTTTATTTATTTTCTATACGCCATTAGGATAATTTTCAGAGACTCTGAATGGCTGTTTTTAACATAATTTTCTCCAGTTATCTTTGTTTCACTGGGGTTGCGTGTGGGAGGGTAGTCCACAGAGCTTCTCATACTGCCATTCCACAAGTAGGATACCTTCCACGTGTGATATATTTATTATATATGACCTTTTTCTATGCTACCAAAATGTTCACAATATGTTTTAAAAAGCAGAAATTTTACTTGTCATAATGCAAAGAGAAAGATACCTAGAAACAAATTATAAAATATTGAGCCCAAAGCCATATTTAATTTTAATAAAATAAAATTTTTATGAATAGTTGAGTCAATGATACAATCACATGGAAATGAGATTTCTAGGAACATACGAAAGGTAACTCTACATTAAATACATAGGATTTAAACAAATTAGTAGTTAGGGATTTTTGTGTGTCAGGATTACTTTCATCTGTAACTGACAGAAATCCATAATCATAGCTTTAACAGATAGAATTTTTATTTCTTTCACATCAGAGAAAAAATCCTGAAAATAAGAAATACAGAATTTGTATATTGACTTCAGGGTCATCAGTATCCTTCCAGCTTGCTGCTCCAACATGGTATTCCATCATAAGCTATCGTTTGCTTTTCAAATAGCAGAATGAGTAAAAACACGGTGAGATGACCCACTTCCTTTAAAGGCACTACCCAGAAATCATGCATGTTGCCCCCTGAACACACCAAGCTGTAAGAATAGCTGAAAAATATTGTATCTGTTCTGAGCAGTTCTGTTCTCTAGTATTCAAGGATCTGTTATCAAGAAAGAGGGGAGAGAAGTTATTGGGAGGAACTCAGTCTGTCTCATGTGAATATAGTCATCTTTAATCAGAAGAAATGTAATGGAACTAGTAATTAAAATAAATTAAAAGGAGAAGACATAAAATATTAAAGATTAAAATTGAAATTATTCAATTAACTAATAATAATTTATAAGAAAAAGTATATCAAAGAAAAAGATTAAAAGATTAAAATCATTGGGGAAAAAAGAAAAAACAAAAAACATTAAAATAAAATATTAGATTGGATAAAAACATTAAAAGATGATGTTTACTATATCCTAATAATATTAAAATTCTTAATGAATTACATGAATTCCAGAAAAATATAAAATTTCTAAATTATTTTAAGAAAAGAGAAAACACTTTCAAAATGACAAGGTAAGGATCTACTGCTATTTCATAAAAGCAATAAAAACAATGACAAAAATGTTCAAAACTAACTTTTTTGGAACTCTGAAAATTGACTTGCAACAATCTGAGGCATATTTATTCAATAAAAGTACTGAATTTCATACAAGAACAGAGAGCTTTATAGCATGTTAACTTATCCTATTTCCATTCACTCTCTCCAGCTCTGTAGCAGCTTTGAAAACCAGTAGTCTCATAATTACAGTAGTTGAGAAAAACAGCAGCCTGGAAGCCATGGGGGCAAGACATGCTTGGATCTCTTCATACAGCCCCACTTCAGAGAATTCTTACTATTTGACCTGTTTGGAAGTTCACTGAAAATTTGCATTTATACAGCTTGATTTTATTTGAACTGACTCAGAGCTCACTCAGTGAGAAAAAACCCTATTCCCAGGGTGTTTGTCAAAAATAATCAGCAGCAGTTGTTTAAAATTGCAGCTGCCTGGGGCAGTGAAACAGAGTTGAACAAACAAATCAAAAATATTATTAGGAAAATATGTCAAATGCAATGTTCATAGAGGGATTTAAAAACCTCCAGCATATTCCTAGGACTGTATGTAGATGGTCATATGTACAGTGCTGGGCACATGACTACAAAAGACCCAAGCAGGCCTTAATCTCTTACTCTGGTTGAACTTAAGGCTCTGCACAAGCAGGCAGTATAAACTAAGGCAGAATTGTAAACTTTTAGAGTATTGAAAATGCCTTCCATCATACACACAGAGCCAAGGGTGGGAGACATTTCTTCAAGGCATTTAATAAAAAAACTTTCTATTTAATAGCTGACTGAGCAGAGAATTCAGTGGTGGCATACAACAAAAAATGCAGTCTTTACAGAATTATTCCTTTAAAGTCACTACAAAACAAACAGCATAACAACAACAAAACAGCAACAAACACAAATCCAAGGGAAGGTCATCGAATTTCAGAGTTGCCACTATTCTTATTTTAATTGTCCAGTTTTTATCAAAAAGTTATGAGCCATGCCAAAAAAAATAAAAATAAATAAGAATGTATAGCCCATAGAGAGTTGTGTCTTTTAAAAAAATAAATAACAAAATTTTGTCTAAATTGAGAAAATTCAAATCAGTAAAATCAGTGATAAGAGACATAGCTACTGACCTTTAAAAAAAAAAAAGATTATAAAGTAATACTATAAGCAACTGTATTCGAACAAATTAGATAACCTACATAAAGCAGACAAATTTCTAGAAATATACAAATAGCCAAACTGACTCAAAAAGAAATAGAAAATCTGAATAGACTTTTAACAACTAAGTATATTTAATTAGTAACTCAAAAAGTTTTCCCCAGAGAGAAAGCCCAGGACCAGATGGCTTACTTTGAATTCTACTAAATCTTTAAGAAGTAATGTCAGTACTTTACATCCACTATCAAAATACAGAAGTGAAATCAATTTCCAACTTCTCCTATGGGACCACTAACTCGCTGTTACCAAAGCCAGACAATGATATCACAAGAAAAGATACAAAGCAATATCCCTAATGAACACACATACAAACATTCTCACAAAAACATTAGAAAAGAGAATCCAAAATGTTCAAGGAAGATTAAACACCATCACCAAGTAGGATTTATGCCAGGAATGCAAGTTGGTTAACATTTGAAAATCAATCGATGTATTACACCATACTGACAGAATAAAGTACAAAAACCACATGATCTTCACAATATATGCAGAAGAATTTTCAAAATCACAAACCCCTTCATTATAGAAATACTCAATGAACTAGGAATAGAAGGGAACGCCATCAGCCTGATAAAGGGCATCTGTAAAATTTCACAGATATTGTATTTAGTGGTGAAAAACCAAATGTTTTCATGCCGAATCAGAAACAACACAAGGATGCACTGTCCTATCATTTAAACATTGTACTGGAGGTTCTAGGCAGGACAATTAGGCAAGAAAATGATATGAGGCATGCATAGTGGGTAAAATTATCTCTAACCATAGGTGATGTTATCTTGTATAAAAGAAATCCAAAGGCATGAACAGAAGAACTATCAAAACAAATTAACAAATTTATCAAGGTTGTCAGATAAAAGAACAACATACCAAAAAAATTATTTTTATTTTTATACACAGCAATGAACAATCCAAAATGAAATTAAGAAAACATATTCATTTATGATACCATCAAAAAGAAAAAAAAAACTGTTATAAGTTTAACAGAACATGTGTGAGACTTGTACACTAAAAACAACAAAATATTGTTGAAAGAAACTAAAGAAAACATAAATAAATGTCAAGAATTTTCATGTTCATGGATACAAAGAGTTCCTGTTGCTAAGGTGGCTTGACAAGCTGTACCCGAAATTCATATGAAAATGGAAGGTACGATAATAACCAAAAAAATCTTTAAAAAGGACAAATTTGGATAACTTTTTTTTTCCCATTTCAAACTTACCAGAAAGCTACACTAATCAAGATGGTGTGATACTAGGCAAAAGGACAGATACGCAGTCCAGTGGAACAGAATTGGAAGTTCACAAATAAATTCTTACAATTATGGTCAATTGATTTTCAGCAAGGTTCGAAGACAATTCAGTGGGGAAAAGAATAATATTTTCAGCAAACCACTCTAGGAAAACTGTATATACACACTCAAAAGAATGAAGCTGAGCCCTTTCTTCATATCATATACAAAAATTATTTCAAAATGTAGCATAAATTAAAGGCAAGTGATAAAACTATAAAAGTCTTAGAATAAAATGTAGGAGTGAAACTTCATGAGTGTGGGTTGTCTAAATTCTTCTTATAAAAGACATCAAAAGCACAAAAGAAAAAATAGACAAATAGGACTTTGTCAAAATTATAAAATATTGTGCCTCAAACGGCACTATTGAAGTACTGAAAAGACAATTCTTTGGCCACTCCTTATAAACAGAATGGACTCCCACCCAAAATTTAGTTCATATGTTAAGGCTGATGACGCCACACATGCACCAAGAGGCTATGAAATGGACACCCTCAAATGATAGCCTTCTGGGTGAGCAATGTGGCTCCTAAGAAGGTGCGAGAGTGGTTTGACAGAGCCAGGAAAGGAGACCGGTTTGGGTGTTTTATGGTGGTTATAAGATGAGGCTGCACCGAGCATTCCTGTGCATTGTTTCATCTTCCTTCTGGGGCCAAAGGTAAGAGAAGCCAGACTGTCTTAGCTTGCTCAGGTGGGGCAGAAAGGGAAGACATAATGATGGGGCTTAAAAGTTTTCAGGAGACAAACATCAAAGACCCAGTCAAGCTATTTATTACAGCAATCCCCCAAATGGTAACAAACTGTTTGCAAATCACATCGCTGGTATGGATCTTGTACTTAGCATATATGAAGTACTCTTATAATTCAGTCGTAAAAAGACAAATAACCCAATTTTAAAGTGGGAGAAAAAGGAACTTAATAGACAATTTTCCAAGGGAGACACACAAATGTCTAAAAAACATATGAAAAGACGCTCAGCATCATTAGCCATATGGGAAATACAAGTCAAAACTATAATGAGATACCACTTCACTCCCACAGGATGGGTAAAATAAAATTTTTAAAAAACAGACAGTAACACGTGTTAACAAGGATATGGAGAAATTGTAATCATCATATGTTGCTGTGGGATTGTAAAGTGGTGCAGCCACATTGGAAAGCAGTTTGGCAGTTCCTCAAGATGTAAAATAGAGTTACGATATGACCAGCAATTTATACTCGTAGGTATATCCAAGAGAAAGAAAAACATGTACACAAAAAATCCTGCACATGATAGAAGCATTATTTACAATAGCCAAGAAATGAAAGTAATACAAATTTTCCTCAATTGGTGAGTGAATAACACAATGTGATATATTCATAGAGTTGAATATTATTTGGCAATAAAAAAGAATGATGTATTGATACATACTGCAACATGAATAGACCTTGAAACCATTAGGCCATGAAAGAATTGTCACAAAACACATTGTATGATTCTATTTATATTAAATGCCCACAAAAGGCAAATCCGTAGAGACAGAAAGTAGATTAGCAGTTGCCTAAGAGTAGGGAGAAGGAGAAATTGGGAGTGGTTGTTAAATAGTATGTGGTTTGTGTGTGGGATGTTGAAAATCTCCTGAAATTAGAAAGTGGTGAAGGTTGCAAAACTCTGCTAATATACTAAAAACTGTTCAATTGTACTAAACATGATCATTGTATGGCATGTGAATTATATCACAATAAAACACACAAACACACCCCACAGACCCAAAATCTCTTAAAAGTGATGATTATGATCCTTTTTACATTTATGTGCAAATATTGGAAAACATTTACTTTAGTCAGTATGTTGTACTCATATAGTGAACATAGTTATTATATGGAGCAGTAGTGAAAATTATTTGAAGAACATAACTGTTTTACTACCCAAGTTGGCTGAGTGCTGTATTCTGCAAATTTTCATCTCTGATTCGTTGAGTTGGGTCTACATTATTTTGCCCTGGGGAGGCCCTGTTTTTCATTGTTCTGCTGTCATTTCACATACAATTATCCTTTACAAAAAGAGCCCTGATTTTTGTGGGGCTGTGGGAATAATGCTCATTCACAGCCAATGCCTCTTACAAGCAGAGTGATCATGCAAGCTTGTCTGGGCCAGTTATGTCTAATGCCTGAGGATCCAGTTTGCACAATAAATTATATAGTCACTCTACCTATAAAGGCTATTTAGGGGCCCATCCTCAGGGATCTATTCAATAGGTTCAAATATTTTATAAAGAATTTCTTTTGAACAAAACTACCTGATAGTGTTTTAAAATGCATTACCTGGTAAAAGAATAAAGGAAAGCGATTACTGTAAAGGTCAGTATAGTGCAGTGATTCTCACGCAGGGGTGATTTTGCCACCTGGGATATTTGGTAATGTCTGGAGATGTTTTGTCTTGTCACAGCTTCAGGGGAGGGCAGGGAAGCAGGATAGGGAGTGGTGTCCTACTGGCATCTAATACGTAGTGACCAGCAATGAGGCTAAATATCCTACAATGCCCAGGAGAAGTCTCTACAAGAATTACCTGGTGTAAAATGTCCATAATGCTAGGGTTAAAAAATCCTAAGACAATGTTTACATTTGCAGGAAAAGGATGTAAAATATGTGTGTATATATATATTTGAAGTTAATACTGCTATTTATGTTCTGTGAAGTTTTTTGTATTCATGTTATATTTAATAAAAAAGCAGAAGGAGAAAAAAGGAAGGAAGGAAGGAAAGAAGGGAGGGAGGGAGGAAGGAATCTTGAACAGACCAATGACTGCAAATAAATACAAATATATATCAAATAATTATTTCTAAATATTTTAGGTATGAGATTTTTCAGGCTTCCAAAGAAGGAATAACTGTCAACCTACATAAGGCAAAATAAAATGTAAGTTCAGAAATTTATTTTACTGAACAAAATAATTCTTATAAGAAAATATCAGCTAAAAGAAGACAGTAACTTGTGAATATTAGTATTAAGATATTAATATATTTATAGCAATGTAAATTTGAAATGGAAATTTAAGCACCCTTCAATATTAGAAAAGTTATTAAATATTAAATCATATTAATAATTCAAAAATATAAATTTTACTTAGATTTGGAAAATATTAAGTAAAATATACTGTTATTGATATACTTTGTTAGTAAAAAGACAATTTCTTAACTTGAGAAAAATATCTATTTAAAAGCAACTACTAAATCATTATTAATAACCTGTTTAACATGGTGAATGCCATAAGCATTCATATTAAATCAGAAAGAACAACATAAAAGAAGCCTATTATTTTAATTTAACTTTTACATGTTTCTGGAAATTCAAATTAGTCCAATAAGATTTTTAAACAACAAAAAAGCTGGAGACTTTGTATATCCTGTCCTAGTTTTTTCAGCATTATTTTCTGTAAGATTCTGGGTTGCAGCCCGCATTTATATTTTTGTGGACAAGAGTCTTAAAATAATGAGATGCTTTATAATTTAAACTCTTAAATATTATTTTATAGAAAATAATATGTATAACAGACATAACCCATATTCAGTCCTTAACTTTAACACCATCCTCATATTCACTGTTACTCTTGCCAGCTTTTCTTAATTACATGCCTAACACTTGTAGGCAGGAACTAGGTAAGACTCTGGGATGGACTGAGAATGTAGATGTCACATGCTACTTGGCAGTTTTTAACAGCTACAAGTTCAATAATTAATTTCTCAAGCAAATAAAAAATGTCCCCAACTCCTAACTGCAGTATCAAAATGCCATATATCAGATCTCAAGCAACATAGTAGTACTGATGACAAGTCCATCTGTAAGGAGACATTGCTAATGAGAACTTCCTCCTGATGCACATAAAAACTGGCATCTTGCTCGAGGCAAACATAAGATCCAGTGTAAATACTTCCCGGTTTAGCATATCCATTGTTAAAATGGATTGGTTCAACAGCTGAAACATGGTCTGGGACAGGTGAAAGGGAAGATAAACACTGTAGAAAACACTGAGTCACTATCTCTAGTGATGTTAAGGGCAACAAGAAGGTGATACAGCTGAGGACTAATCCTTCTCAAAAATGCCTACTGGGTGTAATCATAAAGAAATGATATTGACCTCTCTGTGTCTCTTTATTCCTGGTTGTAGAAAGCGGAAAATGGTTTTCTTATAAGAGAGAAATTACCCTATATCAGATATCCAACTCAATGCTTAACCAAAAGTGATCACTCCCATGAAAAAATGCTCAACATCACTAATTATCAGGGAAATGCAAATTAAAACCACAGTGAGATACCATCCCATCCCAGTGAGAATGGTTGTTATCAGCAAGACAAAAAATAACAAATACTGGCCAGAATGCTGGAGCAAAAGGAACTCTTCTACTTTGCTGTTGGGAGTGTAAATTGGTACAACCACTGTGGAAAACAGTATGGAGGCTCCTCAGAGAACTAAAAATAGATCTACCTTATGATCCAGCTATCCCACTACCGGGTGTATGCCCAAAGGAAATGAAATCAGTATATCGAGAAGATACCTGCACTCCTATGTTCATCCCAGCTATTTACAATAGCCAAGAGATGGAATTGACCTAAATGTCCATCAACAGATGAGTGGATTAAAAAAAAAAAACTGTGTATATGCACACAATGGAATACTACTCAGTTATAAAAATGTTTTATAAAAAATGATATGCTATCATTTGCAGCAACATGGGTGGAACTAGAAACCACCACATTTAAGTGAAGTAAGTCAGGTACAAAAAGATAAACCACATGATATCACTCATATGTGGAACCTACAAAAAAAAAAAAAGTGATTCTTATAGAAGTAGAGACTAGAATAATGGCTACCAGAAGAGGGGGGTGGTTCTTAGAGGAGAAGTTGTGGACTGATCGGTACAAAACTGTGCTATCTACCCTAAGTGAATCATTGTTCGACATATGCATGTATTGAAACAACACACTGTATCCTACAAATATATACAAGTAAATGTTAAAATATTTTGAATAAAAAATGTAAACACTCAAAAAAGTGCTTTGTTTTACCTTCCCTTTTTCTCCTTATTAATCACAGAAACTCCACTAAACTTTTTTCTTCTAATTTCCAAGTTATGCAACCTGTAGTTTAAAGGACCCCCCTCACCTCAGAGAACTGAGGGTGATAAAAGCACATTTTTAAAGCTGCTATTCTATTAGAAAATTTAATTCTACTTAATTATTTATAATATCTGTATTAATGAATGAAGATTATAATATTTATTTAATTATGTACTTATTCACCTATTAGTGGTAAAGAAAAAAACCTGTTTTATTTATTTTAGAAAATTCTTATTAACCATAAGTTACTTTTAAAATTCAGTGCTAATTACTAAATAGGAATCATGATTTATTCTTTAGGTATTATCTTGATTTTATTTCTTGGCATACTGAAAAGTATGTGTATTCTATTTTTCCAAATATATGATTTATAGTATAGGAAATTGGTTTAAGTTTTATCCCGACTTCCCAAGAAAAAAATAAAGATCAAAGAAATCTCTACATAAGACTGGCACAGCAAGTCAAAATTCTAATACTTCATGTTCTAGCTGTTTCACTTTCTGGATTTTGCTGCAGAGGACCAATAAGATATTGAGGTGGTTTAAAAAACAGAAAAAGTATATACATATATGTGAGATTTTAACATCATGGTCATGAAAGTCAGTTAAAAAAAATCACATGACATTCAATAATTTCTAGTTTTAAACCTTCTACCCAGTAAATATTGTCCTACTTTAAAATTAGTTCAAAATAGAAACATCAAGGTATCTATTTAGATATCCATGGCAAAGAATCAGCTGTTTTCTAATCAATGTAAGTCAGTCATTGAGTAATCGATTGGAATACTTCACATTCACTCACTGTTAGGAATGCTGGAAAAAAAAATCCATCTCTTGATTTAAGTCTCTATTCTATCAGGACTATCATCCACAAAGAAAAGTAAAAGATGGTCAACTTCTTAATCAGACCACACAATGGTATTTTCTCTTCTCTCACTGGAAGGTGTTCTGAGTTGATATAAGTGAGCTACTCTTCTCATAGTTTGTGATATCTCCTTTTAAATGAGATTAGTCGTGCTTTCCCCCCTTTATTTATAAGACAGATAGGGATTCAGAGAAAGGCTCGTATTTGCTCTTTACATATTTTCAAATAAATTAAGTAGTCTTCAAAAAATATTTTAGTTAGAAACTTTGTCAGTATAAATCATCTGTGAAAAGTAAATCCTACATACTCATACCTGACCAAAAACATGAAGCTACTACCTGGTATATTGTAACTAAATGATAATTGCTATTGGGGAAGAGTCTTGTCCATTTTCTGACTCTTCTATCCTCCCCAAATGCCTGGAGTATGTTATTGCTGAGTAATGATATCCAGAATTCAATAATCAATATTTTTGAATAGAGGGATACTTAAGGAACCCTCAGGTGTCCATAATATAAAAACAATTAGGATGATATCAGTTCTTCCAAATGTACTTGATATGTGTGGCTAGGCCAATAGAGCTTGACCAGGTCATGGCAGAGCATTAAATTTCCTCAGCCAGTTCTGGAAAGGAGTGGTATGAGGAGTCAATAGAGATTTTAATTCAATGAATTTCAGACATTTCTTCCTGGAAAGAGACCTGTCCCTTCTGAAAGGAGCACCGGACTCAGGAACTCCCACAGGTCTTTCCTATTTGGTATAGATGTTCAGAGGGGTGCATTCAAGACTCAACTTATGTCTTAGAACAGTGACACAGGGAGAATTAATATGGTTGGACACATCAGAAGTCTGGAACTATGCTGCTTTGGGGAAATGACACTTTTTATTCTCTTAGGTCTAAGTATTTTCTCATTTTAAAATGGAGAGGATAATGGTGGTTATTGTCGTGAGTAGTAGTGGTGAAAAAAATGAGAAAATACTTCACATTTTCAAGGAATATAATGATTTATGGTTTAATGGAAAATTCTTATGGGTAGTCTGAACATTCTGCCGTATTCATTACAGTACAGCATACCATAGGTTTATGTGAACGCAAAGAGACTAAAATACAGGGTATTTTGGAATAAGGAAATTAAAGTTTAGTTTAGATGTCTAAATTTCCTAACGTCATGTTGATAAACAATAGACTTTTTCCTTTTTGTTGTTTTATTTTGCTTTTAGTGAATTCTATTTTGTGGGGAAAATAGGATAATTTAGTCAGGCTCCTTCCACATTTCATGTAAACAAGTTGTGTGTGGGTGGAGTTAGCGTGGATGTGCACCCATGTATCTTTCTAGGTAATTGCTTTTGTGTGTTCCACAGTTTGAAGCAGGCTGGCAGCAGAGAGCTCCTGTCTAAAAATAGAGCATATTTACTCTGCTGGCAGCTGCTCAGTTTCAGTTTTTCTTTGGACCTTGCCCATAGCAGTTGAGTTTCTGAGTTTCTCCTTTATACTGCCTAGCTCCTAGATGTGTGTGTGTGCTGAATAAAAACAATTCCTACTTCAGCCAAGGCTCCAAGGATCATTTTGTCTGGTTACCTAGCCCACAGACCTGCATGTGAAGGATTTGTGAGCTCCAGACCCTAGCCCTAGCTCTACATATTTTTTTATTTATTTACACCACAAAAGTAAGGATATTATAACAGGAGTAATACCCACAAAAAAATAAAATAGACTATCAGAAATTTTAACACAGTATCAATACTATCAATATTAACCAATATTGAAAAATAAGCCACAAAATATAAATATTAAATTCAATTTTAACAATGCAATAGAATCTAGCAGGATAAGCACCTGCTTCATTTTTCTTAATCTAATTTCTACCAAAGTGAAATAAAAGTTATAGTTTTAATCCTTTCCTCTTTTTGCCAGTCTTTATATATTTATGATGTTTATCTTTACAACCATAACAAATATGTTATTCAAGAATTTTATCCTTTGCAGCAATTTAGTGACTTGTTTCCAAACATAGTGTCCAGGCAACACCTGTTCATCTGCAGTTGGCTAGTGTGTGCTTATACTGGAAAAGGAAAATATCAAATAATCATCTAAGAAAAATCATTCTTCTTTTCTAAGATACCCATCTGTCCGCAGCTATCTAATATCAGAATACACATCATATCACATTGTTTATATACCTCAAAGAGACCTTCAGTGCCTACTTGAGTCAAACAAGTACTAAGGGTCCTTCACTATTTGTTGAGCCTAGAACATTATCTTACCAGGTCAACTAAGGGTAGGATCATCAGGTTCTGTAATGAGCAGTTGGATGAATTCTGACAGGTATAGTTATTAAATTAGAAAATGTATATAGAGGTTCCATCTGTAGTACTTAAATTGAGTAACACCAATCATTTATTATAAGTCTACAGGAATAACTTACATGTGGCTTAACAACAAAATATCCAGAAAATTAATAAATCACTGCTTTACCTGGTGTTTGCTTTTTTGTGTGTAGTGATTTTTTTACTTGTGATTGATATAAATTTTACTGTGGTGAGTATATCATTTCTATGATATGCACACAAGATGAAGAAAATTGTACTTCTCGGTAGGCTATACTGTCTTTTCTGAGGACCCTCACAATAATGACTTTTTCTCTGATGGTAGGAATTGAAAATCCATGAACATCAAAAGCCAGTCTATACAGTAAAACCTGCTAAGTCTATGCCAGTGACACCAATTTCTTCTTCTAAAATTTTTCTTAAAATTATAGATATTACCGTAAAGCTGTCCATTGAAACATTCTGTCACAAGTTTCTCTTCCTCCCACCCTACTTTGGATTATAAATCCATTGAGGATAGAAAAATACTTTATATTTTTATTGTATTTGTAGTAATACTATTCATGATATAGATGATTAATGACTTTATACACCCTTTATATTAAGGCAAATTTGATAAAAAGTATACCAACATGATAGCTGTTATAATGTTAGAAATTCAAGAGATAATAATTCATCAAGAATGTGGGAAAATTATCGTATAACAATTATTTGCCTGCAATAAGCTTGTTATTGTGGACAAAGGAGCAGTAATTTGCCTTCCTTCTAATTACTACATCATAAATGTACTACATTTTTCCAGGATTCAAAATGGCTAGTTTTAGTATTCCATTTACTCTGAATTTAGGTCTTTTAGGTCCATAGCAAATATCAATTCTTTTCCCTGACATGTCAAAAAATAAAGCTTTTTTTTTTTTAGCTCCTATAAATTCCAGGATTATATATTTTATCCTGACAATTACCTTATTATTTCCATTTCTTCACTGAAATGTAGGCTCCAAGAGAGCAAAGACCTTTCTCATTTCATTCTCTACTGGATTTACTGGGCCTTAAGAGTAAGAGATCAATGAATACATTTTAAAATAATGAATCCAAGTAGAGAGGCAAAATTATCATATGGCTAAGATTGCAAATCCTGAAGTTCGACATTCTACAATAACCTACCCTCCACAAATGTGGTCATGTTACTAGGCACCAACCTTGATTTGCCTCAGAGTCTTTGTCAGGATATTGTTAATGATAATAGTACAATCTTCATGGGGTTGTTGTGAAGACTGAATAAATAATTCCAAGTAAAATGCTTAGAAGAATGTTTTGCACATATTATACAATCAGTAAATGTCAGTGCTTATTATTATAATTATATATTAAACATAAAAAAATTGAAGTTTAGATACTTTTATAGCCAAAATTGCACATCTGATAACAGAAAAAAATTCTTCCTAATTTTAGAGTCTGTACTCAATCTACTAAAATTTTCTGACAATGATATTTAATGAAGAATACAATTTTCTCAAAGTCAAGTAATACATTAGCTACAAAGAGAAAAGCAACTGTTTTCTTTAAGCAGAACATGCATTCGTACTAACAATAATTTGGTACAACTCAGGCCTAAGCCTCAACTTTAAGAGAATTACAGGCAATGAGGATTGCCTTTAAGCATGAATGAGGCAGTTGGACTTGTTAGAATTTTACTCATAGGGAAGGAACACACCAGTGGAGGTAGGTAGCCCTGGTGTGCAGAGGACAGCCACCACTGATGCTGGTGCTTTCTTGCTGGTACTTTCCAGATGGCCTTGGTAACTGGTTTGTCCTCTGGCCTCTGTGGAACATAATCCCTCTGGTAAGTTTTCTGGCCTCACCTAATACATACATTTTAGCATGACCACATATTTTTTATTACTTTCTTTACCATCTGCCATGTCAACACAGGCATTTTCACTTCTTTCATTTTTGAAAGAAGACGTCGCTTTCTCTAGGAGTCTAAGAGCTACCCTAGCAGCAAGTTTGCCCCATTCTCAGGTCCTTCCCCAGGTGTTCAATCCATGTCCTGGCAAAAATGCCTCAAGCCAATGAATTTTGCTTTAGGTTAAATATCTTATTAAAAGCTCTCACTAATGTTTTGTTTAGTTGTTAAGACGTAGGTTCCCAATGAATCGCCTTGGAGTGATGTTTGCAGTGATGCTACACACACTCTTCACTGCGATCAGCTATCCGAAGACAGCTACCTACCACTCCTCATTGCCCCTAAAGAGAGAGTTTGACACTAAGACATTTTTAAGAACTTGTTTTGTATAAACTAGTCGGAGTGAATATATTTGCCAAACCCCAAGTAAGACACTCATGTCTCTGTGTTCCTAGTCATTGTGGAAATAATGATAGCAGAGTTTTTCTCAGCACTAGAAAGATTTGATAAAAAGAGTTGGCACCAATTATTCTTTAGCTTATATTCCTATTGTTTCTTTCACTGCTCCAGCTGATTCTGTTCAAAGTTTAGCTTTTTGTTGTTTTATTGATTTTGCTTCATTTTAAAATAATTTATTATAGGTGAGACATAACCATAGACATAACTCATTATGACATACCACATTTTATATATTGTAAACCATTAGATAGAAGATCAATCTTGCATATGAAATAGAATAATTGAATACCAGATCTGCTGCAATATCCTTCTCCTTACTGTGAATCATAAGACTCACTGCACCATATTAATTTTTCTAAACTGTTAGCAAACACGGTCTCTATTTTTATATGTTTTGGGTTATACAGTGTAAATACACTCACATATACATTCAAGTACGTAAATACATGATATCTCTGTACATATCTGTATATGAGTGCAAAGGGTTAACTACAATAAAATTTACTAAATATTAATTATGCTTGTTGCAAAGGGCAAAATTGGGTGTTTTTCTTTAATATAACTTTTTAAATTGCATATTTGTCATTTCAGTTCATCCTCAGGTAACCATATAATCTATTATCCAAAGCCACATTTTACTGAAAGTGAAAGAAGATATCATTAATACATACGCTGCGACAAATGACATAACGGTAGACTACCCTGGGTAAGTGACGATGTGTCTTCACCCTGTTTCATCCTCACAGTTAGGGATTCTCTCTCATGTCAAGAGAGAGACATGTCAAGGAAGTTGATCAGCCCTGGGTTACAAAATTGGCACAGTCAGGTTTCAAAGCCAGTTCCTGTAGTGTCAATTACTTCTTCTTGCACATCTCATTGTCTTGCTCTAGCCCCTATGGCCCGGTATGCTCTTTGCTTACTCTTTCAATGTAAGACTTTCTGTGAACTTCTCTTTTGATCCTTATGTTACTTGACTTTGTGTTACCAAAGTCTGTGTACTTCTTTTATCTCCATTCCTAAATTGTTTGTAAACCACTTATTTCAAATACACCTCTTAACCTGTTACTGTGTTTTAGGCATCTATTACTGTGTAACAAATTACACCCAAACTTGATAACTTTATGCAACAAATATTTATCCTTCCCTTTCCAAGAAAAGTAGCATGTATTCACAGCTGAGTGGTTTCCTAAGCTTGTTTTCCGGGGGTCCAATGACATCCTTTTATTTTGTACCATCCTTATCCCTTGCAGTGCAAGCTGGTAGTGTTTCTGCTGATATAATTCTCCCCCCAAATTTTGTGGCCTTCTGTGAATCTCATTGAGGTTTATTCTGTCAGCCAAAAGCCATACCACAAATCTGAAGGGCATTATCAGTTTTTATTTAATCTAACAAACTTATACCAATAGCCTGTCTTTCAGAGACTATAAACACTTCTGTCTTATCTATAAGTTTCTGAATCAGTTTTATCATCCTCGTTTCCCTCATTAATGAATTAATGTTCACTTAACTTGTATAAGAATCAAGTTTTTTACTGTTTAGAAAATTATACTTTGAGAATAGATTAAGTCTGAGAAAATATAAGGTTTCTATTATTAACATAATTTTTTGGTGATGATGATGAGGTGTCATTTTTTTTAAATTTTGAAATTATATTTAATAAAGTTTATAAAGGATGCATTGGAATGAATGTGAGTAGAACACAACATAAAACCACTATAACATATAATCTGACTTAATTAAGCAGATAAGTGGCTGGCTAAGCAGGTTTTTTTCTTCACAAAATCTTATGAAATTCCTCAGTTGAAAGAGTTGATAGAGCTTGCTATTAGAACAGTAGAGCTGGCTGGAACCTTCTGCTGGAACCTTTAAATATTTAAATATTCCATTTATTGAAGTGTACAGTAAAGTATTCCGGTCTCCTTGTGAAGCATTAAAAATTAATAAAAATATAGTTTTTGCCTTTTTGTAATTTAAAGTTCACATTAAGAAGATACCTTATCATCTTCCTATTTAATAAAAAGGCCATTAATTGAGGTACAAGTAGATGAGATAGCTAACTTACTTATCTGGAGTGAGACCATCCTAAGAAGAGAGAAATCAAACTTCATCACTTCCAGACTGACTGAAGTCCCTCTATTATTTCAGGTATGCAGAGCATAGAAAACTAGAATAAATTTTGATTTTGTATGTTTTTTAAGCAACACCTGGGGGGGGGAACTATAGGCTCATTTTTATGGCATTTTGGGTGCCTTAGAACAATTGCTGCATAACCTCAGACTCTCTATCTCAATGACAATGATATTGAAAGAAGTCACAATGACAATGATATTGAAAGAAGTCATAATGGATATTATGGAATCCATTTTGAGAAATGATAATCTGATGAAAGAGAAACCTGAAAAAAGAAAGTTTTCTGCAGAACCAGCTTCCTACCTTAATTCTAGAATATAGAGATAAAAGTGACATCACCTATGGTGTATATAACTTATGTCTGTTTTATCTTCTGTCTGTTTCTTGGAAAAGTAGCCTAAAAAGCATATCTAAGGAATTCAGAAAGATTTAAACATACTAACTAATGTGATATCCTTAATGCCTGATTGCCCTTCAGTCATGTTTTAACTCCAGAGTGTGGACATCCTTTAAGCCAGTGTAATAAATCCTGAAATGATTTTTTTCTTGGTGAGACAAAAGGGACATTACTTGAAATGCTAGGATGGCATTGGAATGGTGGGGAAGGCTGATGCAATTACCTAGAAGGTCTACTTATTCTTTCTTCATTCTTCTGTATCTGACTGACAAAAATTATTATTCAGCACAGTTAGCTCTAGCATTGCATCAAGAGTGAGATTAGAAACTACTGATTAATAAGGAGAGTTAGAGCTAGAATAAGAAATGCAGATAAGCAAAATGTCTTAAAGGCTTTATTTTATTTTCTCTATTTTTTTTACTCTACTCAGCTTCTTGCTATCTGTGTTTAAGTTATATAATAATTAATATTAGGAGGTTTACTATTTATATCTCTGTTCACTACTATCCCAAATGTATAATTTTGTATTCAGTTCCTGTTTCATCATTGAAGCAAGAGAATTCGAATATGTAGGCATATAAATCATGCTGTTGCATGATGAATGTGCCACAGAATATTAGGTCCCAAGTCCCAGAAGGGAATTGAATGGCCTTTGAAGGGTACAGTGTTCTTACAGTCTATAGCAAATGGTCAGAGGTAGAAGTCCTTATCTAGTTGTTCTCACCTTTCAAAATAAGTAATATTATTTGGGCTTCCCCTGAAACACATAAATTCTAATTACTTGATTTTATTATTCTTTTAAATACGCCACTCAAATAGAAAACACTAGACACTGGAATCCATGCAAGCAGAATGCCACACAAATTTTACTGCTACAAGGATGCACCCCTGTTTACTCATGGCTCTTGGACCTTTCCTGTCTTCCAGGCCATATGTTGTGAGATACAGAATAATTTATTAGTTAGCAGAACAGTGCCATAATACCAATATGACTGATTTTGATTGAAAAATCAAAGGATTTTGTATTGTCCTTAGTCCAATCTGTTAAAAGAGACAGATGGTGGAGCAGGTGTAAGGGTTCATACAATAGACACGGGCAGAATTCCTCTACGTACTAATCACAACTCAAAAGACCAACAAGCAAAAACTTGGGTGGGTTACGGTTTAATATACCTGAGGAACATTTTAGAAATTATGGTATTTAATGCTGGTAAGCAAGAAACTGTAATCAGTGTGCACTTACTACATTACTACACTATTACTTACTTACGTATTACTTACTGCACTACTACACTTAAGCAAAGTAATAACTGTTGTGAGCCATTTGATTCTCCATACATATCATATTTCCACTAGTATACCTTTTAATCCTATTTGATAAGATTTTTCTAAATTCTTTGAAGTTTATTCTTCTCTCATAAAGAAAATCTGGATTGGAGTCATGGATCGTTAACATCAAGTGGGCTGACTCTCCTCCCACAGAGGGAGGGACAAATTTAAAATGTTAAGATGTGTTATAACTATAATATTATTAATAAGAAATATTCATTACTATACATGAAAGGGTGATAAGAAATAGTGTATGTGACAATTTTAAAGTACATCTGTGAAATCCGTACTTATAAAATGTTTTCCATTGCATCAAACTTTGATCATTAAACATTCTTATCAAATAAAACTCTTTCATATTTGAGTTGTTTTTTGTTAAATGAATATTGATAACCCAAGATTTAAGAAAACAATTCTCTTGTGATAATAGTATACAAAAATGTCACCAAAACTGCCATAAATTTAATTTTTATATTAATAATTACAGTTTGCAACTCAGGTACAAACAAGAACCATGGTGCCTATTTCTGAATCTTAACGACAGACACCCAGCAGGGTGCCAAGGTTATTCTCTAGCACGTATGGAAGATGAGATGTGAAATAAGAAAGCCACTGAATTTAAAATAAGTGAACCTCAGAGATCGCTGGTTCAACCCCTTTCATTTGCACAGAAAGTTTAACTTGGCAAAGACAGAGAGCATTTAAATATCCAGGCATTTTTAACAGAGTCAGAATTGGAAATAAAGGCAAAACCCCTAACAATCTCGAAAGGGTGAAAATGTGTTGCAAGTCATTTTGATCTGACAGTAAATGGGCTGATTCATATTTCCCATTGAGTAATCCAGATGGCATTACATTACATAATAATCTAAATGACAGGGATCCTGAATCACCTTGTTTGCATAGCAACAAACCTGGACTTAAAAAGAAATTTGAAAATATGAGCTAGTGTTGACATTACTAAATCTTGTACATAATAAGTTAGGAATGAGGAGCAAACTGATCTTGTTCTTGCCATGTTAAACCTGAAATACCAAAGCCAGTCATCAAGGATCTTATTTGCATTAAGGCCTGTAAATCTTGTGATAGGGGTGGTGGTGGTAGTGGGGAGAAACTGAGGCAGAGATTTCGGAGTTCAGGATTATGTGAGAAAGGGAGATAAAAACATCTTTAGTTCTTCAGAAAGATGCTCTAAGGCTTTCGGATATTTTCTCACAGGTGGAAGTGGAAAGACACTTGAAGGATCTCGAAGAAAGGAATTAACATTTATTTAGAACCGACTCCTGTCAGGCACTGTACTAGATTGTTTACATTAAGTAACATCCTCCTCACAACAATTCTATGAGGTAGCTATTTTTATCCAGATGTGAGAATTTAAGTTCCTTTGAGAAGGGCACACATAGAATATACACATATATGTTTATCAGTGGGTAGGAAAGATTTCTTCTCTAATCCTAATAGACACCAAAGTAGCTGTTCCTATAGAATAATGACAAAATGCACAATTTCTGGAGCCAGACTGTCTGGGTCCAGTGTTGGCTCGCCAGTGTATGGCAGTGAGGAGGTTACTCCCTCTAAGCAGAATGTCGTCGTCTGAGATGGGACTGATACAGTGGTTGTGAAAGTGAGCCGAGGTCATGTGTGTTCAAATCTTAACGCTGTGCCAGGCGCTCAGTTACACTCCACTGTTGCTAGTACTATCAATCTCTCCAGCAGAGGGAGCAATACATCCATCAAAACAGGGTTTTTAAGCGCCCCAAATGCCCAAACTCCTCAGAGGGACAAAAGGAAATGTCCCAGTGCAGGAAAGGACTGTTTCTTCTTGGAGAAAAAATTAGTATGGCTCTCAGCAAAGAGTCTGGGTGTTGGGCCAGCATCAGTAGACCCAGAAAACCAGAACAAGATCTGGAGATTGCAGAAACCAGGAAGAATACCGATACTTGGGAAGCCCTGCGACCCCGCAGGGGACCACGACAGCCCGCAGCAGGAGCCCGCTGGCGAGGGCTGCCTGAGGAATCTCCTCCGCTTATCACACTTCCCGGTAGGGCGCAAACTGAAGGCCTGCGGGAGGTGGGGGATGATAATGATAATAGCATGAACTTGGTCATCCTTAGAACAGTTTTATGAGTTATAAGGAAGCAAAGTGGTTAAGGAACTTTTCCAAGCTCTCAAAGTTAAAACTGTTGGAGCCGAAACTCTCATCCATTATGGATTTCTGTAGAAACGTCTCAGATAATCCAAGTGTGTCTAGGAGGGGTTTGTTGGGGGCTGGTTTTTTCCTTTTGTTATGGCTCATCTGGTCCAGAAATACCATCTGAGATCAGGGATGCTTTGCCTGTGTCCCCATAAAAGAGCACCTTGGGGTCGCGGCTATGAGAGAGAGAGGGTTATGCAGAAGAGGGATCTGGTTTTGACAATGTTCTGACTCAAGTGTCTTCAAACTCCCTGTAGAACAATGATACAGGAAGGTAGGTATTCTCTAACCACGCCAGACACTTTGTCCTTCTCCATCCTCACCCCACGAAAGTGTTTTTGTTTGTTGTTTTTAAATAGTTAGGTTTTGGAGTCATGTTTGGAAAGTTCTTCAATGTAAACAAGAAAAGGACTTGGTGTTTGTATCATTTAAGATCAATGAAGGAAGCAGAAGCACTAGGAGATGTGTATATACATAGGGATCTTTTTTAACAGAAATTCAACTGCACAGAACTGTGGAAGCTGGCTCAGCGGTTTCTGTAAGCAGTTGGCCTCACCTCTGATGCTGGAGCATGACGTGCATAGGACACACAGTCAGGACGGGAAGACAGATATTGAGTAAGGGAGAGCAAGAAAACATTGGAACCCACAAACACAAGCTAGAGCTCATGAAGACAAACAGAAACCCAGGACTTGCCTCTGCACCTGATAGAATGGGTGTCCTGGGACACACACCTGACCTAGCAGACAGAGAAACTAAATATGTTTCCAGAGAAAAGTGGACCAGTTGCCAGCCTGGCTGCTGTTTCACAACAGTGAAGTGAAACAGCAAATAAGCAACTATGCGTGAGTACAACATGGCTGTTGTGATATGTCTGCCCTCCAAATAATCCCAGAAGAATCCCTCATGCAGCCCACCCTAAGGAAATATACAGGGAAAGGAATTCTAGGAACTGCAGTTCAAACTAGCTAAATTGACACAGTGCAAAGTCACCATGATCAACCTCTCTTCAATTTGGCATGCATATACTTCTCTCTCCCCACCCAGCCCCCAGCAGGGAATTACCCCAAAAGAAGTGAGTCACTGTTCTTAGTTCCCAACTCTGGAGCTGTGGTTCAGAGTTTCATACAGGGAAGAGGAAGGACATAAGAACAGGGTGCTCTGAAGGTCTCTCCAGTGGAACTGACTACCTTCAACAGAGTGTGGGAAGGCTCAAGATTAACTGGGCTCTCAAAAACAATGGAGATTTTGGTGGTAAACTCTTAATAGGAGGCTGACAGTTCCATCAGAACCAGAAGCTAAGCTATAGGACAGCTAGCTTACCATTAAAAACCATGGAAAATAATAACAAGATGACCTATAAGTCCAAAGATGGTAGTTATGGCAGAAACATTGAGGAAATCTAAGGCAAATCAATATAAAGAGTGTCTTCCAAAGAACAAACACCACCCCTTCCATAATGAAAGCAGTATATGCAATCAACCTGCCACCATGTAGCTTGTCGGTCCTCTTGGGAAATAGTGACATATAGAGCTCAGTGTTGATCTCATTTGCTGACTGATTGAGCACTCAGCGGTGGCTATTGTCAGACTGGCCTCAGTGAGTGGAAATACATACGTAACTTCCATCCTGCCACCATGGCCACTTTGTCCATGAACTGATTAGATATGGGGTCTGAGGATGACTGACAACCACCAAATGAATCATTCTATCCCTTGATAATTATAATCTTTCTGTCTTGAGGTCACTCTTTGGTGAGCATTCACATAGGACAAAAATATCTCCACAGTCTATGCCCATTTAACCAAAAAATTAGCCTTTGTCTATGAATTGCTGTAGACCCATAGTTTCAAACTATATGAACAACCAGGAATATGTACACCTTGAATTTCTGCTCACTGGAAGGATTTCACTTTATCACTCCCGTCAGGGCCCTCTCAGAGCAGGGCTACAGTACTACAGTCATCCATTTGGGGGTGGTTCCTGCATTTTCTTTCCTCGGGCAACTCAAGCATAGGGGTCTCTCCATGAATCCTTAGGTATAGGCTGAGAAGAGAAAACAATGTTCAGGAGTAGGAGCCTAGAGAATCTAGGTAACTTTTCCATGTAACTTAGTTGTGCTTTTAGGACCTGGTTCCATCTGGTTGTGGAGTTCTGATGTGCATGCCTGACTTTGTGGCATGGTGTGCACACCCAGATCAGAAAGGGCAGCTCAGGTCACATGGTAACTTGGCAGGCCATGGTTAGATGTCCAGTTTCTGCTAAAATCCAGTAGAAAGCCATAAGCTGTTCTTGGAAAAAAGCTACATAATTTTTTCTCAGAGGTCGGCCTGGCTTTTCTCCAAAATCCGAAGTGCTATGTTGTGTGTCAACTTTAGGGTCTGCCGAAGGCTCCAAATAGCCTCCCTATCTGTCACTGACATTGTGAGCATCATTGGATTTGCTATGTCATATGGTCCAAGTGGCAGAGCAGCTTGCACTGTAGCTGGACCTGTTACAAAGTATCCTCTTGTTCTGGGCCTCATTCGAAGCTATTGACCGTAATTAAGTGGGTCAGAGTACCACACACACGACTAATGCATTGCTTTTAAATTCCAAAGATACCTACTAGGGTATTTTTTCTAAGTGGTTGGATGGGTCATATACAGCAACTTGTCCTTCACCTTGAAAGGGATATCTCAACATGGCCCACATCATTGGATAACTGAAAATTTCACCAAGCTAACAGACTATTTAATTTTTGTGTGATTTATTTCTCATCATCTGGCATGTGTCTTACCAATGTGTCTATAGTAGTTGTTACTTCCTGTACACCGAGCCCAATCAGAATTATATAATGAATGTAATGATGTGTTGCTTTGCTCCAGGAATGAAATTACATCTGAAACAGCAGCTGCAATTTGAGTGTTCATTTGATTCCGTTTACGATAATTCACTGCCATTTTCCAAGATCCATTTGTCTTCTGCATAGGCCAAATAAGCTAGTCAAATGGAATTATGGTAAGAATCATAACCTCTATATCTTTAAGTTCTTGTTGGTACCAACAATGTCTGTAATCCTTCCAGGAACGTAGTATTTCTCTTGCTTCACACCCAGTTCACAAAGAGTAAATTCTAGTGACTTCCTCAGTTCACAGGTCAGGGAACCAGTTCCTGAGTATGTCCTTTCCAAGTATGCACATCAGTACTGGGTAAAGGACCACAGAATAAGTTTGGGAACACACTGGGCCCACTGTGTGAGAACCTAAGCCAAAATCTTAATTATCTGACCTCCAAAAGTCCCTTCTTTGACTTGTGGACCACAGTGACATTTTGGATTTTCAGGAATTATTGTGATTTCAGAGCCAGTGTAAAGTAATCCCCCCAAATGTGCAAAACCCTGGTCAATGGGTGCAGGTCCCATCGAGAAAGGCTGGATGGTGATTAAAATTATACAATTTTGGCAGTGTAGCAAGATCTTTCCTTGAGAGGACCCAGCCTCCCTGTCATCCAAAGTGTTCTGGGTGAAGCATGGAAAATGTAAAATGGCTCAAGCATGGAAAATGATTAAGAGGCTGTGGCTCTGTCTTCATGACTCAAGTTCACTAGACTTAGAGCTTTTCTGTTTATACAGTTCAAGTAAGACTTCAGCACCGTCTAAAGTCAATTCCCATTATTCACAGTAGTTAAGTTCTATAAAGTCACCATGCATTGAATTAAAGACTGAACATTGCTCCTAGGAAAAACACAAATTCGTTTTCTGCAAGTATCTGGTCACAATATTTTTGTCAACTGACCAATACATAAATATGTTTAATGTGTGTTTTGTTGGAAGACACCTTATCTAATATACATTGTTTTAACATGTGTGTATTTAACATTGAACTGATGGCCAAGAGCATTATGAATCATGCCTGAACAAAGCTTATCTAACATATGTACTTTCTCTGTAAGGCACATCACCGCCTTCTTACACTTAAGGACACTAGTCAGCACTTCAGCACTATAATTGGGGGCCATTTTAAACAGTGAAAACAATCAATGCAAAGCACAAAAATGCAGAAAACTTGCCACTAAATGGCAAGTGAAAAAAATGCTTGTTCACAGTATGAGAGCTGAAACAGGAAGGCAAAGCATTGCCTTGTTTGACATTAGCTGGGAATGTGGGCATCAGGTGATGAACTTTTTGCCACTCTACACATGTGTATGTCCATAAATGATCTCAAAAGCACTACCAGTATTCATTTTGGGGTTACAAATAAATTTTAGAAAGTAAGCAAATTTGCAAATATAGAATCAGTGAATAGTGAGAACTGACCTTATTTTAATTCAAGCAACACCAGGATCAATTAGCCAATGCCAAAAAGCTCTGAGAGTCATGCTATTTATTTTTGGCAACTAAGTGCCTCCACTTGTCCCTTGTTGCTGGAGACCAGCTCCAGTCGAGTGGAGGGTTGGTGAAAATAACAAACACAGACAGAGACCTCAATGCATCAGTATGCACTTTCTCTCTCTGCGGGCTGTCAGCGTGTTGCAGCTGGACCACAGTAGAGCATGAGACAATGCCTTTTATTTAGATTTTTCTCTGCAGGGGGTTTTTGGGTACCATTTTTATTACATCAGCAAACTTGAATTAATAATTTTAAAACGACAGGGGAAGCCAGTTTTTTTCCTTCGTTAGCATGTCTCAGGTGATTAGCTCGTGCTTCTTCCTTTTGGTATCAGGTTATCAGATTGGGACCATCTTCTCATTGTCTTGAAGTTAACCTGTGACCTTCTCTGGTTGGCAAGCTGTGGTTAATATCTACCCTATTAACAGGGTGGGACTATTGCAGTTGCAAAGTGATAGACAGTACTATCATATGACCTATGTCTACTGCTAAATGTAAGTACAAATTTGTTAAAAGGAAAAATGCTAACATTTAAATTCTAATGGGGTGTAATGATTTTATGTTCTAATGGAATGAACCTACTGTTGATATGGAAAAAGAACAGGGGATATTTGAGCAGCATTATCATGCACATCCTGAGGTTATGCATTCACTGTGGCCCTATAGTCTTGATCTAAATGTTAGAGTGTCATTGTGCACAGCACCGTCCCTCACAAAACAAAACCAGTTACATTTACCTCTTAGGTCTAATTTTGCAGGTTTAATAATTTTACAGCATATATTTTTATCCCAACACCTGATTCTTAATGGTTTATTTAAAACTGGACACCAACAAGTAAAGGGGGTTCTACAGTTTCATTCCCATATACTTAATTTGTCCCAATCATATAATTTCTCATTAATGCCAACCATTCTCTTGCCATTAATATAACCTCCAGTAAATGATGTTTGCCAACTTACATTAGGCTGCAGCTCATATTTAGTCATGAGCGGTGCTTTTGGAACATATGTTGGTGTGGTCAGTTTATCACAAGGGGATAATTTTAAATTGTCCAATTTACTCGGATCCTCTGTGGGAATGTTTAGTTCAATGACCGCATAATTATTTGTGTTATTTTTATCATCTTTTGGGAATTCAGAGAACTGCCATGCTAACCAAAATATCAAAAGAGAGGGCAAAAGCCATAGAGCCGAGGCAGGAACCCTTACAGTTGCAGCAAGTGCTCGTAGCTGTGGCCTTGCCAGCAGCTCTCCCTCCAGTGGCCTTGCCAACTCAGAGAGGGCAGCCCAAGCTGACTCCTTTAGGATCCTGCGATGGCATGGACCGCGCCACCTTGTCACCATGGGACCTCATCACCCTCCTCACTTTCAGGAATCCCAGTTGAATGGCAGCAGTTCCGACTATAATTTCCAGCCTGCAGAGAAGAACCATCACAGAGCTTTTAAAAAATATATTTATCAAAGCCGGGTGGAAGAGAGTGTCCTCTGGACCATCACAAAGTGCTGAGCAGGTCTTACATGAGATACATTCATTCTAGTATTCCAATCTTCATTAACTTTTGGATTCCTTTCTCTTCAATGTTCAAAGGAGATTCTGGCATTTCAATGTTATTTACCGTGGGCTGCCTTCAGACCTATGTTTTAGTCAACCAGCCAAGCAAAGACTTAGAGCAATTCCTAGCCCATCAAGCTAAGACATTGAATTAGGAATTTTTACTTAGTGGGCTCATATCTATAAATTCATTCCAATCCAGTTTTATATTCTTTCCACCTTGATCCTAAACTCTGAAGTTTTTTTTTTTTTTCCCCACACATATTCCCCAGATTTCTGTCACTATAAATTGGAAAAATCATGTTATTATTTTGGTCTGTATTATAGCTCCTCGCAGGTGGCACCTCCACCACAGCCTTTTGGTGCTTGCTAAAACTGGAGTTTGGTTATCAGTCTAGAAGCAAAGAGAGGTTGTGGAGGTATGTTCTGAGAAGCATTAGCAGCGCCTTAAAAGTCAACCAACACAGAGGAAGCCTTTACAGTTTCTTCAGACAAGGAGAAACCAACCACCTCAGGCAAGGACGGAAGGGCTGCTTCAACTGTCAAAGAAGGCCTCGTGCAACTTAGGGGCTCAGAGCCCCCAGCGTCAGCAGAATCTGCCCTATATTCCTATCCTAACTTTCATTCCTTCCCAATCAATGCCTAAACTTTAATAAAAGAGCTTTGAATTGTAATTCAGTCACCCTCAAGATTAAATTTCGGGTTTGATTTTCAGAAATCTCAGCTGTGTAACTACAAGACATGAGGGAAGCCACAGAAGGTTTCAGGCCCCTTGTGAAGACTTTGAGCTGAGAATTTAAAGCCCTGCACGTGTCTGTATCCTCTCCAAGTTCTCCAGCATAGTAAAAAGCAACCGACCAATATCATTATGCTGGTATTTTCAGTAAAAGCTTTCAGGACAGCGGTTACCCAGAGCCTTGTCTTCTACAAGTACTTGATTACAGATATCTAAAGGTGATAATTTATGTAACTGGAAACAGGACCATTAATGAACTTTAGATCTAATCAGATCAAAGAACTAGTTCCATAAAACCCCGAACTAATTCAGATTAATCATTCATAACATTCTGTTCATCTAGAACCACTTCTGGTACCTAATTAGTATTAGGCTTTTATTAGAGAAGCAGAACCAACAGGATAGATGTAGACGTAGACATAGATATAGATATAGACATAGACATAGACATAGACATAGACATAGACATAGATATAGACATAGACATAGACATAGACATAGACATAGACATAGACATAGACATAGACATAGATATAGATATAGATATAGATATAGATATAGATACAGATATAGATATAGATACAGATAAATAACAAGCGATTTGTTACAGGGATTTGACATGAGGAAATTTAGGGAGCTGATTAAGCAGCTGTCTTTGCATTAGATTCTGGGGCTTTAAGTTCACAGTGTGAACAGCTGGAAAGGAAAGATGAACATAATGTGGTAGAGAGAAAGAACAAGCTGGAACTCAAAAGCATGTGCTGGAGACCACAAGTACAAACTGAAACACTTGTCAGTTCTTTTTGCTGTGTGACCTTGGTGAAAAGGCTGTCCTGCAGAGGTCAGGGCCCTTCTTCCTGGAGCTAAGCACACACACTTTGCCCAGGAGTCAGAGAAGCTAAGAAGGATCTGGCAGAAGGTGGAGCCGCCCCAGAACTGCCTCCCACTGATGGGATGAGACAGCAGGTGAGTGATGTGTGTGAGCTACACGATGGCTGCTGCTTCGCTTCTAGGCTCCAAATCTTCCACAAGAATCTCTCTTCGTCTCATCATCACCAGAAACAGACAGGAAAGGAAATTTTAGAAATTAGTTCACCCTGGCCAAATTGGCATATTGCAAAGTCACCACAGTACCATTAAAACTCCACTCTAAAGGATGTGACATTCAGAGCAAAACAAGATTGCTGATGCTGATTCCAGAGAAGACAACAAAAAATGAGACAAGCTGGCTTCATTACAAAGGGAATGGCAGGCACTTCAGGAAGGGAGACAGTAAAAAGGCACAAGGATGGAGTCAGAAGAAAATACAGCACTGATTCAAAGTAGTCTCTACACCAACCAAATATGATCTGAGGGAAGAGTAAAGAAATGCTTGTACTCTGGACTCTAAATATATTTCTAATCACCTTGAGTAAGACCGAGTCCTTTCAGTGAGGAGTGGAAACTGTGTGTCTTTACCAACCTTGATAGGTTCTAATAGCAGATTTATAATTAGGACACAAAACACTCTCCTCTTATGTAACATACTTCTGCTTGCATGCCCTCTGAGGAATTTCTTCACCCAGAGAACTAGCTTGTTGCAAAATCTTCAACACTATCTGGGCAATCTTATGTCCAAACTAGTAATGTTAGTAGGAGAAAGATTCACGCAGTAGTGAGGAAACTGAGTGAAAGCAATTGGTCCACAGAGCTATTAGCTCTAGGCTAAAACTGCCCTGATCATTATAAGACTTGGAATACAAAGAGAGTTGCCAGTAGAGGTATGGAGTTCCCAAAACAGCAATTCTGAGCATAATGCTTTTACCCATTTTCAGTATCTCCTTACCAACTTGCCTGTGTGATCAGCATGGAAAATGAAGACAATAAGGAGTAAACTGTATTATCTACAAAGTTGCAGAAGCAAAAGTAATTTAGGCACGCTACTTAGAAAATGTAAAGTCCATGGGTCCAAAAATTTCATAACATAAGTCTGGTTCAAAGACTAGAAATAACTGACATTCTAAAGCAGAAATAAAACAAATGAAAAAAAAATTTTTTTTAAATTGACATTCTAAAGGAGAGATACAACAAACAAATGAGACAATATGCAGTATTTTTTGTCAGATCATTTCCATTAACCCTAACATTTGATAATATAATTACATTTTTCAATCACGTATAGTTATGTAGCTTCATGCCTAGAGGTAGAAAGAACAGCAACAACTTGGTGGGATATTTTTAGGTCCACCTAAGGGATGAGTTATGGGTCTCCTTATGGATCTTTCATTATGAGTTTAACATGCTGATAAGAAAAAAAAAAAGGCACTACCAAACTTATAGCCAACCATTCCACCTATTTAGCCACATCACCTTGATCAATGGCTACACAATAGACTTTATTACTCAACAAAGTGATCTGGAAAGCACAGACACTTTTTTGGAGAGGGGGGTCAATATCCTTCTTCAAACTCATTAAAGTGATTTAAAAGAGTTTTTCAAGTCCAGGTTGTCTTTCCGTTTCATCATACTGGAAACACCTTGTTAAACAGCTAGTAACGGTAAAAGAGCATTTAACAATCTGCTTCGTGCACCCCTCTTTCCAGCCAAATTGCACCTATAAAGCTAAAACAGAACCTCTTCGGATTCTCAACAAACATGAACTGAATAGTTTATAGTTCGAGCAGTAGTT
Organism: Cynocephalus volans; assembly: GCF_027409185.1. NCBI lineage: Eukaryota > Metazoa > Chordata > Mammalia > Dermoptera > Cynocephalidae > Cynocephalus > Cynocephalus volans. Next base: position 121,956,685 of record NC_084468.1, read on the forward strand.
ACTGTCTGTTGCTGTTTCTTAATTAGCATATATATAGATGCCTTTCTTTCATCGTAAGTTGTTATTGTTGCAGTAATTCAATAAAAGTATCCTAAACATTTACGTTGTGGAACATTTTCATGATTTATACCAACGGAATGGCACACAGTGTTGTACATCTGCTTTCAAAATCATCACTGTATTCCATATTCTCATATCCCTTTTAAGAACAAGAAATATTGTAGTTTTCAGAGTATGCTTTTTTTTCTAATCATTTCTGCCTGTCTATGAATTTCATTCTTTCACGTACTCCATAATGATGCTCAGATCAATTCTGCTGAATGGTGGCAATTATTTCCTGAAATCTCTCATAACAGAGTAATGAATTGTCCTCTTAATCCACTCCGTTGGATTTTTGTTATTTTAAAAAATCAGCAACATTTTCCCCTGTTTGATTACTAACTAAACTTACACTCAGCCTCTTCAAAATGACTCATGAATAGTCAAAAGCACAAATCTTCCACAGGGAAACTAAATACATGTTTAAAGGAAAATTGTTATAATTTCTTTATAGTGTGGTATTTTCCTAAACCATTTCCAACCTTAAGGGTAAGGGAACAGAGTTCAATTGAACAAAATCATCATCTAAAATATGCCCTTAGGTCTTCCCTAAGCATCCTTTTGCATTGTTTCACCTATTCATGACACAATAGTCATAGTGGTCTGCTTTGGTTTCAAAATTCCAGGCTCTGAGACCATTTGCATAGCTCTGTTATACCCGTGTGTCTGCTTTACATTTATCCTGCCCACTTCTGTACTCTGCCTCCTTTATATAGAGAAGAAGCAAGTAGCAACTTTATAGAAGAAATAAAGAAATTTTTTGAAGTCATAGTTGGTGTTTACAGCATCAAAATTATGAATTTCAAATAAGGAGTTTGGGGGAGACATTCTGTTAAGCCTTAAAGTGTGTTTTGAGTGATCAGCAAATGTACCTAAAGTAGAAGATAGTGGTTGAGCTCTGGCCTGGGCCACTGACTAACAGCTAGTGGAGTGGGGAATGTTCTAGTACAATATTCTAAGCACTCACATTTATTGTGTTCCAATCAATTCTTAGGGAATCTTGCAGAGATGTCCACAAGAGAAAGGAAAAGGCTAATAAGAATTGTTTAAATATTAAGAAACTGAGAAAGCCAGACTTGCCTTAAGTCTAGAGGGGATAGGGACATCCTTTCCCGTCACTAGAGATTTCAGAGAGGAAGAATGACAGGGCCACACAGGGAAAGGGAGAATGACATCAGGATTGGAACACCAGAGAGCAGCAATGTGGTTCAGAGCAGCGTGACTGTCAAAGTAACATGAACAGCAAATAAGAACACTGGTGGTCAGAGAGAAAAAGCAGAACCTCACTTACAGAAAGGTAAATTTTAAGGGCTACAAATTAAAATGGACAAAACATTCAAGATTCCACAGAAGGAATAATAATAGTAACAATAATAATAATAATTGCTGACTCTTAGAAAATTCTTTAATTTCGTCAGAAACTGTTCTAAATATTTTACATCTATTAATTTATATTCAAGCCATTCTTATGAGGTAAGGACAATTATTATCCTTTTTTTACAGATGAGGAAATTGAGGGATAGTGGGCTTAAGTTATCTACCTACAGTTATTTAGCAGAAAAAAGTGGCATTCTGAGCTTTGAAAGGGGACATTCTAGATGCAGTCTGTGCTCTCAATCACTACAGAATCCTGGCAGGGGAAGTAGGGGGTAGGCTGTGTTTCTATGTCAAGGACCTCCACCATAAGATTTCAAACCCTCTTTTTTAAAACATTATTTCTTATTTGATTTGATACATTGTCATTTTACATACTTATGGGATGCAATTTAATGTTTTGATATACATACATATGTTTTGTAATAATTGGGTCAGGGTAAAGTATCAGTCACCTCATGCATTTAGCCTTTCTTTGTGGCAAAAACATTCAAAAGCCTCTCCTCTAGCTATTATGCAATATAAAATCTTAATTATAGTCACCTTCTATGCAGTAGAACATCAGAACTTATTCCTCCTAATTGTAATTTTGTACCCATTGGCCAACCTCTCCCTTAAACCCTCTTTTTGATGCCATTGCTATTGTTACTTAGATGTACCTACACATCCTCCTTGATTTAACGATGAGATTATTTCCCAATAAATCTGTCATAAACTGAAAATATCATAAGTCAAAAATGCATTTGATGACCTGATAAACCCATAGTAAAGTCAAAAAATTGTAAGTTGAACCTTTATAAATCCAGATGCCCCTCGACTTATGGTGGGGTTATATCCCGATAAACCTATTGTAAAGTTAAAAATCATAATTTGAAGACCATCAGTACTTGTTTGCATTTTCCCAGTCTGCTATGAAAACTGAGAAAACATTATGGATAACAGAAAATACAACTTAATCATGGTTGTCAACAATAGTACTGGATATTCTTTAGTTTCGTCATTCAGTCACTCACCCCTGTATTCAACCATTGAACAAGATAGTCTGTCCTTTACTCAACCCTGGTTGTGCCCTAAGTTGTAACTATATAATCCATATGCACTTTGGGCAGTCCCAAATGCCCACCTCCTTTGCCAGAGGGAGCCTTGTTTTCATCAGCCCATAATAAATAGTACATAACTTGGATATTTGCTTCCCAATCCCTAACTCAGTAATACAGAAAGAATCAAAGTCCAAATTCCTCTGCTATTGCAAGTTAGTAGTAGTTCTTTGTGTTTGTAGTGAAAATATTTCAATACAAAATTTAAAAAGCACAGTTTTGTTGGAACTAATATGTTGATAATTAGTATTTAATAAAATGGTTTCTTTATACCATTGCTGGAGGACCAAGTTGAGTCCTACAAACACACATAATCAGAAAGGTTTCGACTTCTCATATATTTCCAATAAAGTCCAAGTGAATAAACACCAGTGTAAAGAAGGAAATATACAATTCTCTAAGTGAACTGATAATTCTGCAAATGTTAAATGCCATTTAGACTTGGTTACATATAAAACAAGTTCACAAAGAGATAAGAAAGACCCTTTTCATCTGTTCATACACATTCCCACAGTTGGACCCCTAAAATTTACTATCAGTGACCTAAATAAATATAGTTATAAGTATTCTAAAATTTTATGCTTGTACCAGCAGGTAGCCTGGTCACTCTGAAATGGAAATAAATCTACAATCTACTTCCTCATTTTTCTTTACACCATATGATTTTGAAGATGCAGAGTAAATTAAAGGTCACTCAGTACTCATACCTAAACACTGCATGGTTAATCCTGAATATCTACTTCTGAGAGATTCAACCAATTATACCATGTGCTCCAAGATTGTTAAAATGTACTGGAGTCTTGAATCAACCAAAGTGTTTGAAAATTCAGGCAGTATAACCCTTCATGCAAGTGTTCCATTGCTTTTTCCCCAGTGTGCTAGCTCTCCTGGGAGCTGACACAAAGGAGCTGTTCCACACTCAGAAAAGGAGTACCATTGCCAAATTCAAAATTGCTGCTGAGATTACAACAAATTCCCAAACCATCCCACAGCAGAAACAGCTAGTTTCATATGTTAAGATAGCAAGATGAGATTGAAGAGACTGAAAATTTTACACCACAGAATCTTTTGCAGCCACTGTTGGGTAACACTGATAAGCCTTGAAATTAAGTCAATTTAGCTATAGTAGCATCTGGGGAGACAAGTAAAGACTTGTAAGTAGGACAATGAATATGGGATGGTTGGTAATTTTAGAAAGTTTTGTAAACAGATTTAGTTAGTAAGTCGTTCTTTATTACAGCATGTATGACTTATTGCCTTGTGGTTTCATTATTTCTGCAATGTAAAATGCATGGAGGCAGCCGCTTCCTACTGTTTTATTTGTCTTTGTATCGCAACAGATCCCAATGTTGCTATGCATTAAGTATGTATTAAACATACTTAACTGAATCCTCCAAATGGATAAAAATGTAACTCATCATTTTAAACATAACAAGGCTTGAGTTTAAGTAACATTACAAATGAGTGGCCAGATGGCTATTTAAAAAATTTCAAACTCATATATTTCTGTCATTCTAAAGGGGCTAATTAGTCATTGAATGTTATTATGGATGAGTCCTTGAAAGGAATTTTTCCCTATCCTCTGGCCTTCAATTAAACATTCAGCTGTACCATCCCAAACAAATGAGAATCTATTCCTTTTCTACAGAACTCCAGGGAAGTATAAGGCACAGTCCTCCTTAATAAACCATGTCACTAATATTACCCTGTATTAAACTTGTATGAATGAATTTATTGACTAATTGACAATATGTCAATGGGAGAATTTAATCTTAAGTGTATTCACAATGAAGCAGACTTTGAAGTTACTATCAAAGGCCACAGTCTTCTGGGTACGTTAACAATTCAGTCAAAATTTTAAAAAGTTAGTAGGAAAAGTCCAAGTCTCACTCTATAGATTGTTGCTATTACAATGCTTGAAAATCATGCAAAGTGTAGAAAAAATTAAAGTCCAGTTAAGGTCCATTAATTATAATGCAATGCCTCAGCCTGGCTTTAAGTCAATACTCAATTAAATACTTCCTGCAGTTCTAGTTATTAATTCCTCTGCAGCTTAGAAAATAACATTCTAACTGCTTGTGGAAATGTAATCAAAATTGGTGTGTGAAACTTAAGTTTGGTTCTTTTGTGATTATTTTTCCTCAAGAAGGAAATTTAACTTCTTTAGTGACTTATAGTCCATACATTTCGAGTCCACCCAAAACAATTGGAAATTGAATACAATAACAAGTAATAGATTTTTGGTTGCAGAATAATATTTAGTTTGTCTTAAATTAAAGGACAAATAACACAAAAGTTGCATTCTCAACTTTCACGAAAGTATCATCACTGAAAAGTATCTTCATTTCTGTATTCTATCTTTAGTTGGGGATATACAGAACTCTTGCTGCCTATACAGTATTGGATGGGAAATGTTTAGGGAGTAGTATCTTCTAGTTGCTGCTGGCAAAGGAACATTTAATGGTTAAAAAATAAACTCTATCTTGCTCTGCAATGAGGAATCACTTTTCAGCTCAACTTTAAGCACAGTGACTCATCCTGCCAAAGGTGATTTACAATGGCCCTTCTACTGATGCATCATCCAGAATGCTGATTGTGCAGCAGGGCAAATACAGAAACAATGCAAGGAGGTGTGGGGGGAAGGATGCCCATGTTAGAAAGAGAGCCACAGAACCTAGAAAACTCTCAGAAGTCTTCACTATATCTAAAGAATAAGGATGGGGGAACATAATTGAGAGAAACAACACAAATATAAATATCACGCAGGCAGGCAACGTCAAGTGTTCACAAATGTGATGACTAAGAATTCAGAAAAGAAGTTTTTGAAATGAAGTTATAGCTCAGCCCTACACAGCCTGGGGCAAGATACTGGGGATGAGAAGAGACACTGCAGAGCAGAGACAATACAGATAGAAGAGAAGCGCCCTGGAAGAGGACCCCTTTCCTTTTCTTTCCTTCACATATTCATGTTTTAGTGTGGATGGCTTAGACATAAGTGTTTTACAGAATTTGCAGCTATTTTTTTTTCTGGCAGGTTTGAAATTACTCTTTATGATTCACATGTGCAGAGCGTAACTTTCTGTATTTCTCCCCAGTGCATTTAACTTGTTCTCTGAGACTCTTTTGAAAAATGTAAACCAGGCTTCTCCAGGTAACTTGGTCACATTTGGTTGAAAAGATCTCTTTGGAGTTAACATTTAGTTCATAGGGATATAAAACAGATAATTCATTTTACAAACTTACTAGCAATGATGTATACACACTCTGCCTGTGTGCTGCCTCCTGTGCTGCTCCTCCTTGGGAAAGCTTCTGGGAGCAAGAATTTGCTAGCAGAGCATCACGACAGAGGGGTTGGGGGAGTGTATTTATCAAGAGCTCTCCTCTGGTTCCAACAGACTGTATCACCCTTCCTGTAGGTCTTTCATGGCCTCCTGGGCTCATTCTGTATCCACATCTGGTGTAAGCAATTCTATCTTGCTTTTGCACATATGCTAGCATCTTTGCTGATGCCCAGAGCCCTTAGCATGATTTGATGTCTATACATTGTGTGGGCTCTTGATCTCAACCCCAGGCCTCCTGTGATTTATTAACCTTCTTTGCAATCCCACATTCTCCATTAAGACATGAAGCAATTTCTTGATTTTCTCCACACCAGGTCTTTCAGAACTCTAGGATGTAGTGAAAGGCATTGTCTAAAGACCTCTTTCTGCCTAAAATTGCAAAACCTTCATATAAAACACTCTGGGCATCCCATTTGGGGAGCACTATGAAGCTTTGTCTCCCAGAAGGGAACAGAGAATGTGTTCCTTCTTCCTGAAATTACAAAAGGTATGGGATTAGGTTCCTCATTGAAGCCCGGATGCACACTCTTCTCTCTCTTGTTCCAGTGCTTTCACCTAGCTGAGGAAGGGTTTTTATTTCATCCCTGTTCAGCAGGAAATTGCCCCTAAGTCATTCTTCCTACTTCACAGTTGAGAGTAAAAACTTCATGTTCAATCCTCTGAGCTTTTGTTCCTGACGTTTAAAGAGAAGATTTTGGAATTTTGAAAACTGTTTTCAAGTGTTTGCCATTTGCAATTGAAACCCCAATTTTACTAATATAATCTATGAAATGGACATCAAGAGCCTATTTTAAAGGGTAAAGGGTTAAGTGAGACTATTTTGTTCTCTCTGCATTCTGGCTATAATAATCCTAATGTGGTAATATACTGCTTTGAAGGAGTCAGACTACAGCAGACGTCTTGCCAAGTGCTTGTGTATATTTTCTATTTTACATCCACAACATTTAACAAACGAGAACACTGAGGTACGGGGAGATTAAGTAACTCACCCAAAACCACACAGTTAGTGATGAAACCAGGAATTGAAGCCAGGCAGCTTGTACCCAGAGCCCACACTCTTTGCCCTCAATGCTGCACCACCTAATGCAATCTATACTGATGTAATACGTGAGCAGTCATGTACAAGGAAGCAAACACGGAGCTCCCATCTCAAAATATTAGCTATAGTTGTATAAGTACATTTATTAGTGCCTAGTTGAACATGTAGTAAAATATATAGTTCAAATTCCGATTGGAGTTTCAATCATTGTCAACAAATCTTACAGACATCTTTGGAAAATTTTAGATTAAAGATCTTTCTGATACCATTATCTATTATTTCTGGAGGTGGGGAAATTTACTAGACATAGGAGTGCACAAGAAGGCACAAAACTAGGGAGGCACATCCTCTTCCATTGTTTTGTCTCTATCTAGTATATTTCTCTCCTGGTGTGTCACGTTTCACTGGAACTAATATTCATAAAAGTTAAGCTTTTCTCGTATGCCTAAAATTGTGTTCTCATTTTTCATATGCATTCTCCCTGTAATTATATAAACAACTCATAAGTACACCTAATGAATAATGTCATGAATCCTTGCAACTCAATGGAGAAATAAGCAAACAGTTCAAACATAATCAGGAAATTCAATACCTGTTTATTGGTTCATTGTGATAAGTCATTAAAAGTTAAATATTAAAATGTTTAACATGGAATCTAGTGAACATGATTAGAACATATTTTCTAGTCTAAAAGTATAATCATAACTTTTGCTATATATGTGCTAAAAAAGAATTTTTAGAAGACAGAAAGTTGTATTTACTTATCATGTGAATTCTACCTTGATTTGTCATGTTATTATTTATACTTCATTAATTAAATCCCAGGAGAACTTAGTACATTTTAATACATCAAGCTATAAAATACAAAATTTACTTTTATTTTGATTTGAAATATATTAATTATGCAATTTTATGCATTTTACACCAGTGTTAAATCAATAAAAGAATTCATTCTGTATATGTAATATTAAAAAATGATAATAATTAATTATATATGAGTAAGTGTGGAAAGAAAGATAAAGGGAAATCTAGTTGTCATGTATCAGTCATAATCTAGTCAGGAAAACAGAAACTTCAATTAGTATTTCAATAGGAGGACATTTAAGACAGGGAATATTACAAAAAGGTCAGAAGGGCTGGAATAGCCAGACGGAAAAAGGTAAAGGTCCTCAGTGACTGGTGTCTGCAGTGAGCCATCACCGTCCTAGACTAGAGGAGCAACAGGGAAGCAGTGTTCCTACAGGACACAGTCTCTGCCAGCTGGAGCTGCTGGAGCCCCGCTGCAGCTAGTTCAGTGCTATTAGGAACCACTGCCGAAGCTCCTTGCAGAAATCATGGCCCATTTTCCTGTTGGTAGTGCAGGAACTCTGGGGCCCAAAGTCACCTGATGATGTCACTGACAGCTGGGATAGCTGGGACAGATAGAGGTAGAGCACTCTGCTGCCAGGACTACTGCAGCCCCTACTGCTACTGCTGCTTTGCTAGAACCCACAAAATCTCGACAGATTTTTGTGCTGCTGGAAACTTTCTGCCTGAGCAGGAATCCAGGTATTTGCCACCACCCTTTGTGACTGCTGTTCAAGGCTCTGCCAACAGCACCCCTCTCCAGAAAAAAGGTGTGGGGTTTTGGCTTTTTCCTTCCTCCCACCTTGCAATCACCTGCCAGCACTGCCCTTGTGAGAGTCTAACAGAAGCCAGACAAAGCAGTATTCAGCCATCCAGCCCTCTGTGATACAGAGCTGAGCATCTATCCTCCCTGCACAAGGAGCAAACACATTTTCACTATTCAATGCACTCTCTCCTCCACCTTCATCACTACTGTCTGAAATTTTAGTTCCACTTTTCAAAACATTTTTTGCTGTAGTAAAATATACATAAAATAAAATTTGCCATTTTTAACCATCTTTAGATGCACAATACAGTGTCATTAGTTACACAATATCATATAATAATCACTACTTTCTATGTATTTCCAAAATTTCATCATCCCAAGCAGAAACTCTGTACCCATTAAACAATAGCTCCCCATTTTTTCCCTACCCTCACCCCCTAGTAATTTCTAATCTACTTTTTTTTCTATGAATTTACCTTTCATATCTTTCATGTAAATGGAGTAATACAATATTTGTCCTTTTGTGTCTGGCTTATTTCACTTAGCAAAATATTTTCAAGGTTTATCCATATCACGGCATGTATCAGAACCTAATTCCTCCTTATGGCTAATTACATTCCTTCCCCTGTATATGCCACATTTTGCTTATCCATTCATCTGCCAATGGGACATTTGGGTTGTTTGCACATTTTGGTTATTGTGAGTAATACTGCAATGAATATTGGCATTAATGGAGGTGTAAAGTCGTATCACATTATGGTTTTCATTTGCATTTTCCTAATGTGCTTATTGGACATTTCTACAACTTCTTTGGAGAAATGTCTATTTCAAGTCCTTTGCCCATTTTTAAATTGGATTGTTTGTCTTCTTTTTATTGAGTTGTAGTTCTTTATATTTTCTGGAATTTAAACACTTATCAGATATATGATTTGCAAATACTTTCTTTCATTCTGTAGGTTGTATTTCCCTTCTTGATAATTCTCTTTGATGTAAAAAAGTTTTAAATTATGAAGTCAATTTATTTTTGTCATTGTTGCTTGTCCTTTTGGTGTCACATTTAACAATCCACTGGCAAATCTGATTTCATGAGAATTTACTCCTATGTTTTATGGCTTTAACACTTATATTTAGGTCATGATCCATTTTGAATTAATTTTTGTACATGTTGTGGGGTAGAGTGTCTAACTTCATTCTTTGCATGTGGAGATCCAGTTGTCCCATGACAATTTGTCGAAAAGACTATTCTTTCCCCCAATGAGTTAATTTGATATCATTTTAAATATTAATTGTCCATAATGTATGGGTTTATTTCTGAACTCTCAAATGAATTCCATTGGTATGTATGTCTACCCTTATGCCAGAACCACACTGTTTTGATTACTGTAACTTTGCAGTAAATTTTGAAACTGGAAAGTGTGAGTTCTCCAACTTTGTTCCTCTTTTTCAAGATTGTTTTGGCTATTTGGAAATGTTGTAATTCCATATAAATTTGAGAAGTGGGTTTTTATTTTCTGCAAATAAAGAAATTGCTAGATTTTTTATAAGGATTGTGTTGAATCTGTAGATTAGTTTGGGTAGTATTGACACCTTAATAATATTAAGTGTTACGGTTTATAAACACAGGATATCTTTTCATTTATTTAGGTTTTCTTTAATTTATTTCAGCAATTTTTGGTAGTTTTTAGTGCATAAGTCTTTCACCTCCTTCCTTAAATTCATTCATGAGTATTTTATTCTTTTTTAGGCTATTGGAAATGGAATCACTTTCTTAATTTCTACTGTGGATTGAATGTCCCCCCAAATGTTACGAAATGGACTAATATAAAAAATCAGTACCAGAGAAGTGTGGTGTGACTTATAATAAATACTTGAAAATGTGGAAGCTGCTTTGGAACTGGATATTGGGCAGAGGCTGGAAGAATTTGGAGAAACAGGCTAGGAAAAGTCTTAATGCTGGTGAGGAGAATTTAGAATAATTTAAAGACTTTAAGTGATGGTGAGCAGAATGTTTATAGAAATATAGACTATAAAACCATTCTAAGGAATTCTCAGAAATGAGAAGGAGCTTATTGGAAACTGGGCTAAAGATCACGTTTGCTATGAACTTGTAGGGAACAGGGCTGCATTTTGTTAATGTCCAAAAGTTTTATGGAATGTGGAAATTCAAATACCTTGACCCAGTGTATTTGGCAGAAGAAATTTCTAGGCAGCAAAGCATTCTGGAATCTGCATGGGTACTTGCAACAAACCATGTTGAGTTATGGCAGAAAGGGCATGGAGTAAAGGCAGAATCTGTAATTAAAAGGAAAGCATAGGACAAAAAATTGGAAAATTCTCAGCCTAGCCACAAGTGAGAAAGACACTTTGACAGAGGAAATCAATGGTGTAGCCCAGTGACCATTTGCTAAGAAGTTAGTACAGAACAAAGGGATTATCAACAGGAGGGGGAAAGACTTCGAAGACATTTCAGGTATCTTTGAGGCTGCCCCTCCATCACAGGCCCAGAAGCCTAGGGAGACAGGATGGTGTCAGGGAAGTGGCCCAAGTCGCCCTCCATAAGCTCACTACAGAGGGCCACGTTGGGATGCTGCTTCCTACATCAGCCCCTCATCTGCTTTGACTGCTCTGGCTCCTTCAGCTGTAGCTTAATTGGCCCCAGGTGTGGCTCAACCCACAGATCTGGAACACACAAGCCAGAAGTGTTGGCAGTGTCCACACAGTGTTAAATCTGCAGGTTCACAGAGTGCCAGAGTTGTGGAGACTTGGGAGCCTCCACCCCAATTTCAAAGGACTTATGGAAAAACCTGGGGGCCCAGGAAGAGACCTGTCACAGGGGTGGAATCACTGCATACAGCCTTCACTAAAGCAATGCTGAGCAGAAAGATGGGGTTAGAGTTGCAGCAGAAAACCCCCATCAGCACATGCCTAATGGAGCCATGAGAGTGGGACCGTCATAGAGACCCCAGAATTGCAGAGCAACCAGAGTGGAATGCCAGCCAGGGAAAGCTGAAACACAGACTGTGACCTGGAAAGCCATAAAGAGTGGAGCTCCCCAAGGACTTGGGGACCTAACCCCCACTACAGTGTGCAGAATGCCAAACATGGAATCAAGGTACATGATTCTCCAGCTTTAAGATGCAATGCCTGCCCTGCTTTCAGACTTGTTTGGGACCTGTTACCCCTTTCTTTTGGCCTATTTCTCCCTTTTTGAATAGGAATATGTACCCTATGTTTGTCTCACCATTGTATCTCAGAAATAGATAACTTACTTTGATTTCACACATGGAACATTGGACTATAAACTTTTGAATTAAAACAAGTTAAGACTTTGGGGTGAAGTGAATGTATTCATTTGTGAAAAGGACATGAGTTTGGGGGGTGAGGGACAGAATGCTGTGGGTTGAATTATGTCCCCTCCTCCAAACTCATTGAAGCTTAATTCCCACTGTAATTGTTGAGGGTGAGAAATCCTATTATGCTAATTGAAGGATGAAGTCTTGAAGAGGTGATTATATTGTGAAGACCATGCCCTAGTAAGTGGATTAATTCATTGATGGTTTATTGGTGGTCATGGGCATGGTTCTGAGGGCTAGTTAGCTCTCTCTGTTTCTTTCATCTGCCATGTGATATCCTGTTTCACTATGAAGAGTCACTACCCACCAACAAGGCTCTCACCTGATGTGTTCCCTGGATGTTGGACTTCTCAACCTCTGAAACTGTAAGCAGTAAATATCGTTTCTTTGTAAATTATCCAGTCTCAGGCATTTATATTATAAGCAACAGAAATGAACTAATAAAATATCCTTTAGAATTCTTCATTTTTTGTGTATAGAAATACAACTGATTTGGGGAGGGGGGGTATATTTACCTGGTATTCCACAGCTGCTCCATTTGTTGATTTGTTTTAATAGTTCTTTTGTAGATGTCTTTGGAGTTTCTATATACAAGATAATGCCATCTATAAATAGATGTGTTAAGAAACAAAACTGATATATATGTGTTGATATTGTAATCTTCAACTTTTCTGAATTTATTAGCTATTCTACTTTTTTTGCATTAAAAATCTTTATGCTTTTTATGGTTATGATATTTTACAAATTATTTTGCTAACTATATTTTTCTTATATTACCACTTCCTCTCTAGGTTTACTTTTCTCTTTGAAAGGATCCTTTAAATTTTTTTTTGAATAGTAGTTTAGCTTAGAACGAATTTCTACTTAAACAGTTAATTTTTGTAAATACTTTGAAAAATATTTTTCTATTATTGTGTAATATATATTGCTAATAATAAGAAACCTTGTTGGTTTAATTAGACTTGCTTCTGATATATTCTGAGTTAGTTCTTCAAACAAATATTCAATTCATTAATTCTCTCTATGATTGTGTCCAGTTTAGAAATTCAATCCAGTAATTTTTTTAAATTTCAATGACTACTTCTTTACTTTTAATATTTCTAACTTTCATAGCTTATATCTGCATATTATACTGACACAATTTTTGTTCACTCTTTAATGTTATTGATTTCTTTATTCCTCATGAATATAAAGGATACTTATATGAAAGTTATTTTGAGACTCTTTGCATTAGTTTTCTAGGACTCGCATAATGAAATACCCCAAACTAGGCAGCTTAAACAACAGAAATTTATTTTCTCAGTTCTGGAGGCTAGAAGTCCAAGATCAAGGTGTTAGTAGCTTGGTTTCTTCTGAGGCCTCTTTCATTGGCTTGCAGATGGTTGCTTTCTCCCTGTGTCACCCTGAGATAATAGTAATTTTAGCAAGGCTCTCTTTCATTCTTTCCGTGATCTCTCTGATAAACTGTCTGCTTCATCTGGTATTATAATCTGCCCATAAGGCTTTTCTAATTTTCAGCTCCATTGTTTTTGACAATGTCCTGGGACACAAATTGCTCAGCAGTCTATTAAATTTGAGCTCCTTTGCAGAATTATTTTTGAGACCAATCTTTGAGGTTTTTTCTGACCCTAAGCTTTTCTTAGGTGTCTCTTTTCCTGGTTCTCTCTGCTGAACTAGCTGGCTTATGGCTTAAAGTGTTGCTCAGTTAAGAGAAGCTATTGCTTTCAGGGGTCCCCTTAAGCCTTGAACTTCCCAACACTCTGTTTCAAATAAAATAAGCTCCTTTGAGGAGAGCATCAGTGCTCTCTTTTGCTATCACTGCCTTTTCCCCTTAATAAACTCTCTGAGCCACTATTCTGGAAACTGAACATCACAATAACCTCTGTTCTTCTCAGTTTGCCTCTCTCATGGCACTTCTGACCTGTGGGCAACTTGGGATTAGGGCAACCTTGGTGCATGTATTCTCCACTTTCCCTGCATGGAATATAGTCACCATCTTACAAGTAGAGGCAGGAAGGAGGGAGGTAGACCCTGAACTCTCAGCCGTACCCAGCAGGAATTTAGTTTCTACAACACGTAGTTGGAGGGAATGAGAAATGCTGGTGGCTTGTCCTCATGGTGATGTAAACTAAGTTTTTACTGGGAAATGAGTGAAGAGAAAACCCCATCTTCATGGCCACACCCAGCCTAGTGAAGCTTTTGTCAAGCTGAGTTGGTGGAGTGAGAGAGAAGAAATGAGTTGTGGCTCAAACTCCTGAGATTCTTCTCTTACTGGGTTTTATTATATTTTATTGAATAAATATTTCTTCCTTTGCTATATCCCCTTAGGATTATTTCTAGAGACTTTAGGTAGCTATTTGGGGTTTTTTGTTGTTGTTTTTGTTTTGTTTTTAATAGTTTTACCAGCTTTTCTTGTTTCACAGGGCAGTAGTTCCACAGAGGTACTGTCATCTTGGAAGTGGAACCCTCCTGAGCTCAGTTTTAAAAGTAAGATAATTTAATAATAATCTAAAATTTAGGTCCTTATATCAGTGGCTTTAATTTTTTATATACCATTAATTTATTTTCGTATCCCTATTATTTAGTGCATTATAACTAAAGGCATTGATATTTCCCTCATACCCATTTGATTTAAAGAAAAATTCAATATGTTTTTGCATCAGATTTAACCATATAGCTTTATGCACACTTAATTTTCTACCATTACATTTCTAATAGAGTGTCAGAATATACTGGTATCAGAAATAAAATAAAAACTTTAGATTACCATAGATGACTGATTAAAAGCTACATTTATGCTAATAAATAGTGAGGTGATGTCAGGTTTACGATGAGGATCATATGACTCTAAAATCATCAGTTCAGACCTCTAAGCCCAGGTAACCATTTTCATTAATAAAATAATCCACAAGAATATTTAGACAGGCCAGGATCATATAATCCTAGAGTTAAAAGTGATCTTACTGGGCATTTGGAGCAATCATTTTATTTATAGCAGCAAATACAGAGAGTCACTTGCTAGTGTCAGAGATGAGACCAAATTCACATCTTTTGATCAAAGATCACTATAATTTTCTCCACTATTCTGCTTTTCCTAACTATCTTTTGTATCCAATTTAATGGGTGTGCTAATACGATGTGGCTGAAAAGTTAATTTTTATCTGGTTATGTTGAATGAATGAAGATACATCTGGGCACTCCCTGCTCCTGTAATTTATTTTTAACATATAATCTGAAAAGCCCCATTTTATATCTGTGACTTCTAGGTTGATATGTCTCCTATTTCTTCATTGCTATTTTTCTAAATCACTATAATTTTGACGCTCTATGTTATGTGTCTTTCTCAAATAGAATTTCATATTATAGTTTTACTCTTAGTTCATTTTTAGCATAGGTTAATCATGGCTGGTATTTGCAATAACAATTTATTAAACTCCTCCAAATTTGTTGCCGTGCTTTTTCTATCCATTTCCATATAAAAACTATTGAATAAGGCATATAATAACATTTTCCCTTATTATATTTTCCCCAGTTGGTTGCATGGCCCTCTATCTTTACCTTTCAGTTTATAGCAATTCTGTCTCTTCTAAACTAACAAACTGCCAAGTAACACTATACAAATAAAATTTCAGATAAAAATAAACTCAGTTAATGGCTTTTTATTACTGCTGTACTTTTCTATTTTTATTGAAACATAACTGATTATACATATTTGTGGTATACAGAGCTGAATATCAATACCCATGCACACTGTGTGATGATCAAGACAGGATAATTAACACAATTAACATTACTTAGTCAGTTTTTGTTTTAAGGACATTGGATCTCCTCTGTTCTAGTCATTTGATAACATGCAGTAAATTGTTAATTAGGTGTCCAGCTTAACTGTACATCAGTAGAACTTATTTTTCCTAATTAGCTCTTTTGTGTCCATTAATCCATTTTTTGCTATCCCCCATCTCCCTCTCCCTATCCCCACCTCTAGTAATCACAGTTCTGTTCTCTCCTTCGGAAAGTTCAATGTATTGTTATGATTGTTTCTTCCTTTCTTTCTTTCTTTTTTTCTCAATTATTTATTTATTTTTTATCTCCCACTTATGAGTGAGGACGTGTGGTATTTTTCTTTCTGTGCCTGGTTTATTTCACTTAACATAATTTTCTCCAAGCTCATCCACACTG
Source organism: Cynocephalus volans (assembly GCF_027409185.1). Classification (NCBI taxonomy): domain Eukaryota; kingdom Metazoa; phylum Chordata; class Mammalia; order Dermoptera; family Cynocephalidae; genus Cynocephalus; species Cynocephalus volans. The sequence continues at coordinate 121,972,779 of NC_084468.1, forward strand.
CAGTGAATGGCAGGATTTCATTATTTTTTATGGCTGAGTAGTATTCCATTGTGCACATATTGTGTATATATAGCACATTTTCCTTAACCAGTCATCCTTCCATGGACATTTAGGTTGTTCTATCTTTTGGCTATTGTAAATAGAGCTATGATAAACATGGGAGTGCAGGTATCCCTTCAACATGATAATTTCCATTCCTTTGGGCATGTACCTGGCAGTGGGATTGCTGGATTGTATGTTAGCTCTATCTTTAGTTGTTTGAGAAATCTCCATACTGTTTTCCATAATGGTTATACTAATTTATACTCCCACCAACAGTATATAAGTGTTCCTTTTTCTCTGCATCTTCACCAGCATTTGTTATTCTCTGTCTTTTTGATAATAGCCAGTTCAATTGGGGTGAGATGATATTTCAGTGTAGTTTTGATTTTCATTTCTCTGGGGATTAGTGATGTTGAGCAATTTTTCATGTGTCTGTTGGCCATTTATGTGCCTTCTTTTGAGAAATGTCTGTTCAGCTCCTTTGCCTATTTTTTAATCAGATTATTTTTTACTATTATGTTGTTTGAACTCCTTATATATTCTAGATATTAATCTCTTGTTGGATACATAGTTTGCAAATATTTTTCTTCCATCCTGCAGGTTGTCTCTCCTCTCTGCTGATTGTTTCCTTTGCTAAACAGAAGCTTTTTAGTTTGATATAATCCCATTTGTTTATTTTTTCTTTTGTTGCTTGTGCTTTTGGGTTCTTATTTATAGTCTTTGCCCAGTTCTACATCATGAAGTGTTTCCCCTGTGTTTTCTTCTAGGATTTTTATAGTTTCCAGTCTTATATTTAAGTCTTTAATCGATTTTGAGTTGATTTTGGTATATGGTGAGAAGTAAGGGTCTAGTTTCATTCTTCTACACAAGGGTATCCAGTTTTCCCAGGAGCCATAATTGAAGAAGCTATTTTTTCCCAATGTATATTCTTGGCACCTTTGTTGATCAGTTGGCTGTAAGTAGGTGGATTGATTTCTGCATTCTCTATACTGTCCCATTGGTTTCTGAATCTGTTTTTATGCCAGTACCATGCTGTTTTGGTTACTATAGCTTTGTAGTATAATTTGAAGTCAGGTAGTATAAAGCCTTTGGCATTATTATTTTACTATTATTATTTTTTCTCAGGATTGCTTTGGCTATTTGGGATCTTTTGTTGTTTGATAGGGAGGGAGGAAAAGGAAGAATGGTAAAGGGACATGAATATCAACTATGTTGCATATTGATAAATTACAATTTAAAAAATAAAATAAATAAAAAAGTTTTAAAAAGAATTTTAGATTTTTTTTTTCTGTTTCTGTGAAGAATGTCATTGTTATTTTGATGAGGATTATATTGAATTTGTAGATCTCTTGGGTAGCATAGACATTTTCACAAAATTAATTCTTCCAGTCCATGAATGTGGAATGTCTTTCCATTTTTTTGTGTCCTCGTTAACTTCTTTCATCAGTGTTTTGTAGTTCTTATTGTAGGTATCATTCACTTTCTCTGTTAATTCCTAGGTATCTTTTTCTCATAGCTATTGTAAATGGGATTGCTTTCTTGGTTTCTTTTTCTGCTAGTTCATTGTTGGTGAATAAAACCTCTCTATTTTTAGAGTAATTTTATATTGTATGAGATCAGAGCACAATGGCATCAATTAAAGCATTTAAATTCATTGCCTACTTAAAGTTAATCATTCCACAATGCATACATATATCAAAACATTACACTGTATACCTTTAACACACAATTTTTATTTCTCAGATATACCTCAGTAAAGCTGGGGGGAGGGGAGTTACAACCCACACTTCCAAAGTTCCTTTTTCTTGCCCTACTTTTTTAAATGATATTTATCACCATCTAATATAATATATTTTTTCTTATTTTTTTGTGATTATGGATTGTTGATTTTCTTTCTTCCAATTCTTTCACTTAAGATCCATGAGGGCAGGGATCCTTATCTAGTTTCTTGACCAATGTATCCTGTGACTAAGGACAGTGGTTGGCTCTGTTGAATGACTCAAAGATGTTTGTATCATTCAGCATAAATGATATGTTTATGTCATTTATGTTTAAGGCAGGGGGCTTAGCTGGTAGAGGTAAAAGATTATAGCCCTCGAGATACATAAGTTTAAAATGTATTTGATGAGCTAGACTTTGTAATAGCACTATGCAAGATGTCAGCAATAGTAGCAGGGGTGGACCCCTTTGTTTTCAAATGAATTAAAGAGGATTTGTAATATAACCTGCATCAGGAAAAGAGCCAATATCTCTTGATAATAAGATCAAAGTTAACAGGAGGAATGGAATTATTTTACAGAGAAAACTAATCTAACTAGTTTCTACAGTGTAGGATATTAGATTTTAAAAAATATTTCTGTGGGGAAAAAGTGGTTCTCCCCAAGTTGGACTATATGGCTGTTACTTCTTCACCCAGGGGATCATTCTTTTCCAAAAAAAGATGCAGAAATATGGTAGAGCTGGAAACATTTTCAATCCATGTCTTATTCTGGAGTATAATTCATTCATTCATCTTTTCTTTCACTTGACCCATTTTCATTAATTGTTATTTATGTGTTGGGTACTATTCTAGGCTTAGGGGATATAGCAGTGATTAAAACATGATAAATTACTCTTCTGTAATTCACAAGACACAAGACTAGACTTGGGACTAATAGTTTCAAAAAAGGGGTTTTATTTTGGAAAGAGAGGGAGACAGAACTATAGGAGACTAAGAAGCTCCCCCCCTCCAAAAAAAAGACAGAATGAGATAGACATAGAACTAGGAAAGAAGAATTGTTCACATGGCAAATCCCAGGAACCTTATTTATCATTCATGTGGGATTCTCTTATAAGGTTTAGGCCAGCATTGTGAAATAACAGTAGCTATTAGTCACATGTGGCTAATGAGCACTTGAAATGTAGCTAATATGGCTTAAGTCTAGGCAAAAATATTAATATGTGAGTCATCAAGTCAGTAACCCATCCCCATTCCTCATAATTCAGATTTATCCCTGAAAGTCAAAACAGCTTCCAGGGATCACAAAAGTCAATGTTTTTAGGAGAGAATGAAATACAACAGGGACTAGAAAGTTTTTGGTAAACTCCCTTTTGTCCACCATAATTATACCTTCAAAAGCATTGAAATTCAAAAAAGTTCAAAACTGTACTCACCAAATTAAAAACATGCTACAGTCATGCAGATGTGCGTACTATGTCTTCTAGTTTATTATTTCTCAGAATAGGAGCATGCTCATGTTTGTATATAAGTAGCTTCCTACATAATACCTGGAATAGGCAAGTACCACAGAGCCTCCCTCATCCAGCACCAAAAGGTGATATCGGATATACTTTAATCCTAAATTAAGTATGGAGCAGCATAAAGTGTTTTAAAAACCAAGCTGAACAAATAGTATTGTTGACAAGTCCTCATCCCATAACCATCACCACCTTGTCATTATTTCAGAAGATACCTAGAAATACCATCTTGTGGAACAAGAAAAAAGAATCTATCAAATTGGTTTTACTTAAACCTATCAGATTTGAGCATCGTAACAGGCAAGTTAGTCAAGCTTCTAACCAAAGCAAAAAACTTAACAAGTAGTTACTTGACAATTCACTGCCAGTCAGCACAGTCTTGGGCCTCACAAGTCACGCAAATCTACTTTGAAAATCTTGTATTGCTGACATCCTCCTCAGGTTGAGCTCCAACCCAAAGCTTTCACACTTTGCTCTAATTTTTTCTCTTAGCCCCTTTGAAACTACATCAAATAAATCTAATTTATCTCCTATAAGGAAGTGCTTCAAATATGTCACATGTTATAAATGCTCTTTCATCCTATCCTTTCCATATCTATAAGAATCACCTTCCCCAGGTTAAATATTCTTCATTCTGTCAATGCTTTTTCATCTGATTTTAACCTATAAGACTCTACTGTTCAGCAAACAGGTTTGGGTTTGTTAGTTTTAGCTTATGATCTACTCTGAACCCAATAGTATTGATGTGAGTTTTATTTTTTGGACCTTAGTACTAGATTTATTTATTCTTATTGATTTTACCACATTTAGGATAAAAGGTCCTCACAAATTTTTTAGTATTGCATTTTGAATACTGCTTTTATTATCCAATAATTTACCTATGGGTACAGTTTTTGCAACACCAATAGATTTTATTCATCTGTCTTCTCTGTATTTCTACACTGTTCGTAATACGCTGAATAAGATAAACCAATAACTGAGAACCTAGATAAATCATACCACTACAAATCTTTCATTCTGATTAGCAAAGATACATTATCCTCTCCAGATAAGCTGTTAAAACTTAGAAGACAAGGGGAGGGGGTTCAAGATGGCGGTGGCTGCGGCGGTTGGCACGGAGTAGCTGAGGTGGAAAAGGCGGCCACTGGGCCTCAGGCAGCCGGGAAACTTGTGGACCTTCCTCTCGCCATCTCTTAAGGGAGGACTGCTGCTGGTGGCCAGTCATGGGGGGTGACCGCCACTTTGCCCCCGGCAGGAGAGGCTGCCTCACTTACAGGCAACAGCTTTGAAGTGTGGAGCAGGAAAAGAAGTGTTTCTTAGGTGCAAAAGCGAGTCTCGAAACAGGGAACACGGCGCCAGGGCTGCTGTGGATGCAGACAGGATCCCGGAGGCCAGGGCCGCGCTGAAGGCGGTCAGCTGCCCTATTCAGGATTCGAGGTTTCAGGCCGACATTAAAGAAGATTCCTGGGAGCGCCCGAGCTGCGCTGCGACTGAACAGCCCGAGGCGGCAGCGGCCGAGAACAGGGAAGGCTGCAAACCAGAGACAGAGTGAGCGCCCGACCTGGCACAACACTGTGAATGACCCCTGGACCAGCCCTGTTTGGGGGGCCACTCACCGCCCCGGGGCTGCCTCCATTTTCCCAGGTCCTGGCAGCTCCGCCGGGCTCAGCTGCCACTGAGCCCTCCCACTTGCTTGGCCCGGCGCGGGGCTTTCCGGAGCCTGCGGACCGGCCTCCCCTCCCACTCCCTCCGCGGTTCTCTGGCACGTTGGTGGCGTGGGGCATCCCCGGCCAGTGTCGGGAGGGCAAGGAAGTACGGGCAGGCCGACTGTCACTCCACCACACCCTGGACCTCGGCCCCCGGTAAACTTCCTGTTAATGGGAGGCAGTTACCATCTCTGTGGCCACCAGTTCGGAAAAAAGCCTAACCAATTTCTGGTTGGGAATAGTGTGGTAGGAGAGTTCCCAGGTCCGCTTGAACCTGCCGGAGAGCTGGCTGCAGGCGGGCACTAGACTCGGTTTATACCGGGGGGATACAAAGGTGAACAAGACCCGAGAAAGATCTACACAGTGCTACAAAGGCAACCAGAGCGACCGGTCGTCTGTGCCTAGCAAAAACCTGGTAGACTTCCTGGGCAAGGCGGTGCCGAGCAGGGTCTTGAAGGCCCAGCTGATAGACGAGGGGTGCAGAAGACACACCCCAGCCCAGCACAGTGTGCACAGAGTGGGGAGACGTGCGGCCAGGGAGGCGGAGACTTGACAGAAACCACACACCCTGTGGGGTCACCAGTGCACGATGCAACACCCTGGGCCAGAGCACATGGAACAGGGAGAAATCCTGCACAGGAAGTGAAAGCTCAACAGCGATCACACACCCTGTGGTACGTGATCCACCAGCCCAGCAGAGTCCAAGCTGACCAGAAAGGTGGCTCCCCGGAGAAGCCCAAGACCCGAGGCAACAACACACACAAGGCACTAGAGGCCAACTGAGCAGCCACGGAGGGAGGCATACGAAATTGGCAACCACAGCAACATCCTAGTTAGTCATTAGTCTCAAACCGGTGCACTGTGAAACCCCCTGCCACAATGAATTAACATCAAAAAAAAGATACCAGAAATACAAAAAATCAAGAAAGTACACCACCAAAAGTTAATAAATCTCAAACTCTAGATCCTATAGAACAAGAAGCCCTTGAAATGACTGACAAGGAATTTCGAGTGATAATTCTAAGGAAACTGAATGAGATACAAGAAAACACAGCTAGACATCATGATGAAATGAGGAAAAGTATACAGGATCTGAAAGAGGAAATGTACAAAGAAATCAATGTCCTGAAAAAAAATGTAGCAGAACTTGCTGAACTGAAGAAGCTATTCAGCGAAATAAAAAACACAATGGAGAGTTTAACCAGCAGGCTTGTCGAAGTTGAAGAAAGAACCTCTGAACTTGAAGATGGGCTGTTTGAAATAACACAAACAGACAAAAAGAAAGAAAAAAGAATCAAGGACATTGAAGAAAATCTGAGAGAGATATCAGACAACCTTAAGCGCTCAAATATCCGAGTCATGGGTATTCCAGAAGGGGAGGAAAATGGAGATTCCATTGAAGACGTATTCAAAAAAATAGTGGCAGAAAACTTCCCAGGTATAGGAAAAGTCACAGATCTTCAGATCCAGGAAGCTAAACGATCTCCAAACGTATTCAACCCAAAAAGGCCTTCTCCAAGACATGTCATAGTCAAATTGGCAAAACTCAGAGACAAAGAGAGAATCTTAAAAGCTGCAAGAGAGAAGCGTCAAATCACCTACAAGGGAGCCGCAATCAGGCTAACATCAGACTTCTCATCAAAAACCCTAAAAGCTAGAAAGGAATGGGATGATATTTTCAAAATACTAAAAGACAAAGATTGCCAGCCAAGAATACTCTACCCTGCAAGGCTATCCTTCCGAAATGAAGGGCAAATAGTATATTTCTCAGACAAACAAAAACTGTGGGAGTTCACTACCACACGACCACCCTTACAAGAAATCCTCAAGGGAGTACTGGGTTTGGTTCCTGAAAAATAACTACCACTGCCATAAAAAACCCAAGAAAAATCAAAACCCACTAGTATAATAAAAATGGCATTCATGAAGAGAAAACAAGCAAACAAAAAAGCTATCTACAACCTAAAGAACCAACAAACACAGAAACCAAACAGTAAATCAGAAAGCAAGGAACAAAAGACACCTAAGACAACCAAACAACCAATAAAATGCTAGGAATAAATCAACACCTTTCAATAACAACTCTTAATGTAAAAGGCTTAAATTCCCCAATCAAAAGACACAGACTGGCTGACTGGATCAAAAAGGAGGACCCAACTATGTGCTGCCTACAAGAGACCCACCTCACCCATAAAGATTCACACAGACTAAGAGTGAAAGGATGGAAAAAGATTAACCATGCAAACAGAAAAGAAAAACGAGCTGCAGTAGCTATTCTTATATCTGACAAAATAGACTTTAAACTAAAAACCATAAAAAGAGACAATGAGGGACATTACTTAATGATAAAAGGACTGATCCATCAAGAAGACATAACAATCATAAATATGTATGCACCCAATGTTGGAGCAGCCAGATTTATAAAACAAACTCTATTAGACCTAAAGAAGGAAATACACACTAATACCATAATAGCAGGGGACCTGAACACCCCACTGTCAATATTGTCTAAGGCAAAGAATCAGTAGAGAAACACAAGATCTAAACAAGACTCTAGGCCAGTTGGAATTGGCAGATATCTACAGAACATTCCATCCAACAACCTCAGAATATTCATTCTTCTCAGCAGCACATGGATCATTCTCCAGGATAGATCACATATTAGGTCACAAATCAAGTCTCAATAAATTCAAAAAAATTGGAATTATCCCATGTATCTTCTCAGACCACAATGGATTAAAACTAGAAATTAATAACAAACGAAACTCTGGAAACTACACAAACACATGGAAATTAAACAGCATTCTACTTAATGACATATGGGTCCAAGAAGAAATCAAGCAGGAAATCAAAAAATTCATTGAAACTAATGAAAACAGTGATACATCATACCAAAACCTGTGGGATACTGCAAAAGCAGTATTGAGGGGGAAATTTATTGCATTAAACGCTCACTTCAGAAGAATGGAAAGATGGCAAGTGAACAACCTAATACTTCACCTTAAAGAACTAGAAAAACAAGAACAATCCAAACCTAAAGTTAGCAGACGGAAAGAAATCATTAAGATCAGAGCAGAACAGAATGAAATTGAAAACCAAAAAAAAATTCAAAAGATCAACGAATCAAAAAGTTGGTTTTTTGAAAAGATAAATAAAATTGACAAACCATTAGCATGGCTAACAAAAAAAAGAAGAGAGAAGACTCAAATAACAAAAATTAGAAATGAAAAAGGCGATATTACAACTGATTCATCTGAAATACAAGGAATCATTCGAGACTACTATAAACAACTATACGCCAACAAATTTGAAAATCTGGAGGAGATGGATAAATTTCTGGACACACACAAGCTCCCAAAACTGAACCATGAAGACGTAGAAAATTTGAACAGACCAATAACAATAAAGGAGATTGAAGCTGTTATCAGAAGGCTCCCAACAAAGAAAAGCCCAGGACCAGATGGATTCACAGCAGAATTTTACCAAACATTCAGAGAGGAATTGACACCGATTCTTTACAAACTATTCCAAAAGATTGAAACGGACGCAACTCTCCCAAACTCATTCTATGAAGCAAACATCATCCTGATACCAAAACCAGGTAAAGATATAACCAAAAAAGAAAACTACAGGCCGATATCCCTGATGAATATAGATGCAAAAATCCTCACTAAAATACTAGCAAACAGAATACAGCAACACATACGTAAAATTATTCATCACGATCAAGTGGGATTCATCCCAGGGATGCAAGGTTGGTTCAACATACGCAAATCAATAAATGTGATACACCATATTAATAAACTCAAACACAAGGACCATATGATCATCTCTATAGATGCTGAAAAAGCATTTGATAAAGTTCAGCACTCATTCATGACAAAGACCCTCTATAAGTTAGGTATAGAGGGAAAGTATCTCAACATAATTAAAGCCATATATGCCAAACCCACAGCCAATATCATCCTGAATGGGGAAAATCTGAAAGCTTTTCCTTTAAGAACAGGAACTAGACAAGGATGCCCACTCTCACCACTCCTATTCAACATAGTGTTGGAAGTACTAGCCAGAGTTATCAGAGAAGAGAAGGAAATAAAGGGCATCCAGATTGGAAAAGATGAAGTCAAACGGTCCCTGTTGGCAGATGACATGATCCTATATATCGAACAGCCTAAAACCTCTACAAAAAAACTCTTGGAATTGATAAATGAGTTCAGCACAGTAGCAGGATACAAAATCAACACACAAAAATCAGTAGCATTTCTTTTCTCCAATAGTGAACATGCAGAACGAGAAATCAAGAAAGCCTGTCCATTTACAATAGCCACCAAAAAAATAAAATACTTAGGAATTGAGTTAACCAAGGAGGTGAAAAATCTCTATAATGAGAACTACAAACCACTGCTGAGAGAAATTAGAGAGGGTACAAGAAGATGGAAAGATATCCCATGCTCTTGGATTGGAAAAATCAACATAGTGAAAATGTCCATGCTACCCAAAGTGATATACAAATTCAATGCAATCCCCATCAAAATTCCAAAGACATTTTTCTCAGAAATGGAAAAACTATCCAGTCATTTATATGGAACAATAAAAGACCACGCATAGCCAAAGCAATGCTGAGCAAAAAAAATAAAGCTGGAGGCATAACACTACCTGACTTTAAGCTATACTACAAAGTGATAATAACCAAAACAATATGGTACAGGCATAAAAACAGACACACTGACCAATAGAATAGAATAGAGTATCCAGAAATCAACCCACACACTTACTGTCAGCTGATCTTTGACAAAGGCACCAAGCCTATTCACTGGGGAAGAGACTGCCTCTTCAGCAAATGGTGCTGGGATAACTGAATATCCATATGCAGGAGAATGAAACTAGATCCGTACCTCTCACCGTATACTAAAATCAACTCAAAATGGATTAAGGATTTAAATATACACCCTGAAACAATAAAACTTCTTAAAGAAAACATAGGAGAAACACTTCAGGAAATAGGACTGGGCACAGACTTCATGAATACGACCCCAAAAGCACAGGCAACCAAAGGAAAAATAAACAAATGGGATTATATCAAACTAAAAAGCTTCTGCACAGCGAAAGAAACAATTAACAGCATTAAAAGACAGCCAACAGAGTGGGAGAAAATATTTGCAAAATATACATCTGACAAAGGATTAATATCCAGAATATATAAGGAACTCAAACAACTTTACAAGAAGAAAACAAGCAACCCAATTAAAAAATGGGCAAAAGAGCTAAGCAGGCATTTCTCTAAGGAAGATATACAAATGGCCAACAGACATATGAAAAAATGCTCAACATCACTCAGCATCCGGGAAATGCAAATCAAAACCACATTGAGATTCCATCTAACCCCAGTTAGGATGGCTAAAATCCAAAAGACTCTGAACGATAAATGCTGGCGAGGTTGTGGAGATAAAGGAACTCTCATACATTGTTGGTGGGACTGCAAAATGGTGCAGCCTCTATGGAAAATGGTATGGAGGTTCCTCAAACAATTGCAGATAGATCTACCATACGACCCAGCTATCCCACTGTTGGGAATATACCCAGAGGAATGGAAATCATCAAGTCAAATGTATACCTGTTCCCCAATGTTCATCACAGCACTCTTTACAATAGCCCAGAGTTGGAACCAGCCCAAATGTCCATCATCAGATGAGTGGATACAGAAAATGTGGTACATCTACACAATGGAATACTACTCAGCTATAAAAACGAATGAAATACTGACATTTGCAACAACATGGATGGACCTTGAGAGAATTATATTAAGTGAAACAGGTCAGGCACAGAAAGACAAATACCACATGTTCTCACTTATTGGAGGGAGCTAAAAATTAATATATAAATTCACACACACACACACAAACCGGGGGGGGTAAGAAGATATAACAACCACAACTACTTGAAGTTGATACGACAAGCAAACAGAAAGGACATTATTGGGGGGTAGGGGGGTAGGGAGGAGGGAGGGAGGTTTTGGTGATGGGGAGCAATAATCAGCCACAATGTATATCGATAAAATAAAAATTTAAAAAAAAAAAAAACTTAGAAGACAAGATCCTGTATTTATCTATTAATTTATTTAACAAATATTTGCTGAATGTTTTTTATGTGTTACGTGCTCTTCTAAGATAGTATCTATGAATGCTAAGATGGACAAAGTACCAATAACAAGACAACCTTTGCAATATAAACAAGTTCACTCATGCTTCCATAGATTAGGTAGAAAGTAAATAACTGCCCCTTCTACAATAAGTGTTATCTAGCAATACATGATACTGCATTTCATTTAGAACCTCGTTAGGCTTCAGGTGATAAAAACCCAGCTATAATGGGTTAAACAATACAAGTTTAATTTTTGTTTTGTTTTGTTTTGTTTTGTTTTACATGTAATGAGTACAGTGGAAGTCAGTTGCTAGGTTGGTTCATCAGATTAATGACACCAGAGGCCAAGTTTTTGTGAGTTTCTCATCATTTCCATTATGGTTACAAGACTGCTAGTGCAGCCCCAGCCATTCTGTCTATGTTCAATGCCAAAAGGAGAATGGGGTGAGAAAGGGATGACTCCTATGTCAAGAAAACAAAAGATTTTCCCACATCAAAACTTAGTTTATGTCTCATTGATGAGAACCATGTCATGTGGCCTTGACTGGCCAGAGGTTTTAGAAAGAAGGGGTTGAAGTGGGGCTGAGTTTGCTAATCACACCTACCAAATTAAGGGCACAGGGGACATGGGATCTAACTACACCTAAATGACAGGTAGGAGTTAGAGAAGACATGACAGTGTTGCTGACCTGAATTATGAAAAATGAGTGGAAGACTTTTAGGTGCATAGCAGATGAGGATGAGATAAGCCCCCTTATCACAGGAGAAAAAGTAACAATATTTGCAAATGCAGAAAAGCATGAGAAACAATGCTAAACTGATACAGGCAAACACAGCAGAATTTCAGGACCGAAGCCTGTTTTCCTCCTTTCTCATTTTGCACATGGTACAGTCTTTTCAGGTTCAAAATCAGTCCCAGATAGTGCAAATGAATTGCCCTTGATCTCAATTCCATCACATCCTCTGTTATGGCTAATTCCTCTGTCAGATCCTTCCCCAAATCCTGTTCAATGTTCACAACTTTTTATTCTTGATAGGCTCTCTTTTGATCATTGTCTCAAAGCATTACTGAAGCAGAATCCTTCACAATCCTAATTGTATTATTGCCTAAAGCCCAAAATGATCCCTTGAAATGTTCAGTTCTATGAGTAAATAAAATCACTTTTTAGTTTATTTTCTTAAGATGGTTTGAATTGGTCTGTCATTTGCATTCTGTTGCTTGAAAAAGATTCTTGATGAGTACAGCCTTACTAACAACCTATGGATGTAATCTTCAATGAAACACACTTTGGTAAATATTGATTATCATAGGTGAATTCTAAGATGACCCTCATGATATCCACCATTTGGTGTTATACTCTGCTTAATGTCCTCCTCTTGAGTGTGAAAGAAACCTCTGACCTTCCTCTGGCCACTTGAATATTGCAAAGATGATAGATTATTGCAAAGATGATAGATAGTTAGTTTTTGTTATATAGCAAAGTTAATGGGCTATTGCACCCATGATGACATTATGTCATATAAGATTCTAAGATAGCATCTATGTTATTTAGTGGGCTGGTATGAGAGACTGCCCTGCATGCCTTGGAGAAGCAAACAGCAATATTGTGAACTACTTATGGAAAGAACCAAGTGGCAGAGGATTGCAGACAACCATTGGGAGCTGAGAGCAGTCTCTGGATGACAGTAAACAAAAAGCCAGAGCTCTTAGTCATACAGCTCCTTGGAAATAAATTCTGTTGATGACCTGAATGAACATAGAAATGGATTCTTCCCCGGTCAAACCTTCAGATGTGAATGCATCTCAGTGATCCCTTCAGTACAGTCTTGTGAATACAGATTGTGAAAGCCAAAAAATTCTTCACATATACAAAAATTAAGCCATACATCTGGTTTATAGCTTCCTAGCCGATAATGTTAAAAAAAAAATTACCTCATTCTTATTGTATAAACACACTATTACTTGTTCACATAGATAACCATAGTAGAATGTGAATCAAAATACCTCCATATCCGATGCTGTGTGAGCTTCTCGCTCAAGTTTAGAACTCTGGTAAATTCTGAGCTGGAGTATATGGTCCAAATGCTACAAGCAGAGCCAATTAGTTCCATGAAACCAAAGTCTTAAGAAGAGCACACTCATACATGGCTGGAAAGGATGAGTGGGAGAGGGACAATGAGAAAGAAGCAGAGCCACCCAGCTGCGTGGAAGCAAGAAGTAGAAGAGAGATAAGAAGCTGTGCACAGTTTTATTACACAGTAAGTCCACCCACAAATCTGTGTAGCCTGCTTACTGCTCTGCACATTGACTAATAAAACTAGTATCTCTTTCTCTCTTCAAGTAGCGAAAAATGGTATTTGAAAGGTGAGCATGGCCTGAGGAGAGCCTAACATTTCTGTCTTTTCTTCATACCCTCTCACTTTTCATTCTATATCCAGTAATAGATAAGCAAAATTTCAATCAGGGAATTGGTGTTTCTCTTAGGAGAAGAGCTACTTTTTGTAGCCTCCTAGGCTTAGTTAAGTGGCAGATAAGGTTTTTGCCCACTAAGTATCTGAAACAAGTAAGAACGGACAACAAACATTAACTCTGAAATACATTTAATAATAGATCAGATTTTCTTCCTATTCTACTTCTAATATCAATTTTTGCCCAGGGCCATGGTCCAACATGGTTCCCAAGATGGGGTTACGTAGTGAGCACATGTTAGTCAGAACTCTTTCTATTATAAGTAAGAAAACACAATCGCAAGCTAGATTTAAGCAAAGAAAGGAATTTATTGTTTCACATAATTGAAAAATCCAGATGTGGCAGCAGCTTCAGACACGTGTTTCAAACTATGACATCACAACTTGGTTGTGCTCCATCTTTCAGCTCTGCTACCTTTTGTGTTGGCTTAATTTCGAGGCAGGCTTTTTCCATGCCATTGAAAAATGTATCAATACCATCTTGGTGTGTACATCCTTCTACCTTACTAATAACAACAGAGAGAAGACTTTAAGTTTTATGTCACATGCCTTTCCCTGAAACAATAGTCCTTGTGACTCTGATTGTCCAGGACTTGATATCATATCAGCCCTGGAGTTGAGAAGTAGAATCATCCCCTCCCAATCGCATGAACTGAGAATTAAAGAAGGATGGCTTAATAAAGTAAAACAGGAGTGTTTTATTCATGAATGGATACTCAGCAGGCCAACAGTAACAGATGTCTCAGGCACACAATGAGCCGGCATATTTCAAATGTTAGAATGGAACATTTTCCCAAATTTCAACATAATGAACAATTTTCCATTATCATTTTACCACAGAGAAATTAAAATGCCAAATAAAGATCCTGTCTCCTTGTAAATTAAGGTTGTAAAGATATTAAAGTCCAACATTCTTCCCTTCATAATTTTTTTGCAGCTTAATTCAGCTCCACAGATTTCATTCAGAAGTCAAGGCAAATCAAAATCTTTTATCTGTCATTATAAGGCCTGAAAAATACATTATCCACTGAAATAAGTGCTACTCTTTAAACACTTCCAAAATTGAATGATTTCTGTGAAAGTCTCTTGTATGTCAAGAGACGTATTAGTATACAATAGTCCCTGCCCTTTAATAATATTTTGAAAACACAAACAATCGCTAGCTAACTGGGCATATGGCTGCATTAAATGAAGTTAGAATTCTGTTACTAAGAAAAAAAGGAGAATGAATATGGTGGCAATGTTATAATCTCCGTGTCTTAGTCCATTTCGTGCTACTATAACAGAATTACCACAGACTGGATAATTTATAAAGAAAGGAAATTTATTTCTTTCCATTCTGGAGGATGGGAAGCCCATGGTCAAGTGGCATTGGGAATTAAGTTTTCAAAACATAAAATTTGGCGGACACATTCAGCCCAAAGAATTCCACCCACAGACCCTAAAATTCATGTTCTTCTCACAATGCAAAATACATCATTCCATCCCAATAGTGCCAAAAGTCTTAACTCATTACAGCATAAACTCAAAAGTCTACAGTCCAGAGTCTTATGTAAATCAGATATGGGTGAGATGCATGGCATGATTTATCCTGAGGCAATTCTTCTCCCTGTAAGCCTGAAATTAACAAGTCAAACACTTCCAAAATACAGTGGTCAGACAGGAATAGTATTCCCATTTAAAAAGGGAGGAACAGGTAAGAAGAAAGGGGTAACTGTACCTAAGTAAGCCCAAAACCCAACAGGGAAAACAGTATTAAGTTTTAAAGGTCCAGAATTATCTCCTTTGATTCCATGTCGCATATTCTGGGTACAGTGAAGTGAGGGTTGGGTTCCTAAGGCCTCAGACAGCCCCACCTCCATGGCTTTGCTGGATTCAGTCCACACAGCAGCTCGCAGGGAATGGAATTTCATGCCTGCAGTTCTCCCAGGCTGATGCTGCAAACTTGTAGATCTAAAGTTCTGGGGTCTTGAAAGTAGACCCAATCCCACAGCTCCACTAGGCCTTGCCCTAGTTGGGATTCTGTGTGGTGGTTCTTCCCCTGTGACAAATCTCTACCTGGGCCCCCAGACTGTTCACAACATCATTTGAAATCTAGGTAGAGGAAGCCATACCCCTACAGCTATCTTATTGTGTGTATCTGTAGAACTAGCACCACATGGACACTGCCAAGAATTACAGCTTGTACCTTTTAGAGCAGTGGGTCAAGTCACACGTAGGACTGACTGAGCCGTGGTTGGGGTAGCTGAGGAGCACTACAGAGGAAGCTGGGAGCAGAGACCCAAGGTGGCTCTGGGCAGTGATCCCACGGAGTGCACCTTGGGCCCATCACTCAAAACCATTCTTTCCCCCTACAACTCTAGGCCTGTAATGAAAGAGGCAGCCTGGGATATCTCTAAAATGCTTTCAGGGTCATTCTCTCACAGTCTCAGTAAATGGTTGCCTGGCCATACCTTTGATCTGCTCTGCCAAACATACTTTTTCATTCTTTATATGACCAGGCTGAAAGTTTTTAAAATCTTTTTGTTCTGCTTCTCTGTTAATTATAAATTTTATCTTTAAGTCAATTATTTCCTCTCACATCTTACTATATGTGGTTAAAGGTAGCCAGGTAGGTCCTTTAAAATTTTGCTTGGGAATTTTTTTACTGGCATATTAGGCCATTGCTCTTAAGTTCCACTTCCCTAAAGCCCTAGGGCATTGATATAATTCAGCCAAGTACTTTACCACTTAGTAACAAGGATAGTCTTTACTCCAGCTTCTAATAAAATATTTCTCTTTTCTGTCTGAGATCTCATCAGAATGGTCTTTACTGTCCATATTTTTACCAACATGATGATAACAGCCACTTAGTAGTCTCTAAGAAGTTTCAGAATTTCCCTACAGCTCTTCTGTTCTTATGAGCCCTCACCAGAATCACCGTTAATGATTTATTTATGGCAACCTAGGTTTTTTGTTTTTCTCCTTTGAATTCTTTCAGCCTCTAGTCATTACCCAGTTCTAAAGCTACTTCCACGTTTTCAAATATTTGTCATAACCCAAGCCCCACTTCTTAATACCAATTTTCTGTCTTTGTTTTGTGTTGCTTTAACAGAATACCATAGCCTGGGTAATTTATTTTTTTTAATTGCATTTTTTACAGTTCTGGAGGTTGTGTAGTCTATGGTCAAGGGGCTTACATCTGGTGAGGGCCTTCTTTCTGGGTCATCCCATGGCAGAAGGCAGAAGGGCAAGAAAGGGTGAGAGAGAGAGAGAGAAGTTTCAAAAGTAAGCCAAACTTGCTTTTACAACAAGCCCATTCTTGCAATAACTAACTTACTCTGTGAAAATAACATTAATACATTCATGAGGGCATAGTCCCCATAACCTAGTCACCTCTTATCAGTCCCTACTTCCCAACCATAATGCATTGGGGATTAAGTTTTTAACACATGAACTTTGGGGGACACATTCAAACCACAGCACTCTGTCACAGGCTGTCATATTTTTTTTTTCTTACATGATTAATAGGAAAAAAAAAAAAAACAGATTCAAAGTGTGAGGTATTTTTCTGAGTAGCAAAGAAATTTACACAGTTTTTCTATTGGTGGGTTAAATAAAGACAAAACCATGAGGTCATAGCCCATGGGTTAATTATCACCAAGTTAGTGAGAAAATTCAATTACCAATACAAATACAATCAATAAATCTATGACCAAGTACAATTTCTTAACACATATGCTTTATAAGTCTTGCAGTCATAACTTGCAGTTATTTAAAAAGTTATTTTTAAGGAAGAGCAACAGGAATTTTGTAGCTGACAGCTGAACATGAGAGGAGAGTTTTGGGTCTTCTCTGTAAAAGGGATAAAAATGCAAATCCATAACAATGAACTTCAGATGCTATAGAGATTAAATCTGAACAAGGCCTTTGCCCTCCTAGGCAATTCTCTAACAAATTTGTCATTGGTTGGAGAACATTTCCAAGCCTGCTGTTATTCTTAAGATTTTAACTATCAACCATTATAGCATAGATTTTGATTATAACCAAGCAGGAATCAAAATTTCTTTAAATGTATGATCGCTATTTCTGCTAGAGTTTAGTTGTGCCACAATTTGTTCTTCCATAAACCTTGAGAAAGCTGCAGGTTGTCTTTATCTCTGTCTTATTTCCCTTGATATGTCCCAAACTTGTTATAGGCCTGAAGAGAAGCAAATGCCTTGGCCAGGTGCTCCCCCCTGACCTTGCCTTGCTTCAGTATTTAATCCCTTATGGTATGGATTGTGATCACTATCCTGATGTCAGCATAAAGATTTTTCTTCCCACCTTCTATTTTGTTGTTTCAGCAGGGTCTAACATTACCATTCCCCCAATTGAGGCTAAGAAACAAGATAAAATCTAAAAGGCTAGCAAAATTCTTGTCAACAATATAAAGATGTGTGGAATCTTTAGCAGCTAATCTGGTGCTGCCCACCAAGGTGGTTCAGTGCTAATAATTCAAAACCCCAAATTTCTCACAGTAGATATCTGTTAATATTTATCCTAGCTTTTGTGGTTTGCAGCCACAATGGGAAAAAAAACTTACTTTTTGTCGGAATTGTCCTGACTCTAGCTGGACCTTTCCCATGTCCATATGGAACTCAAGCTCTAGGAGCTAGCCTTGCAGTCATGGTCTATAAGGGTGCTGGTCCTGACCCCCAAAGAGGGAATCTCCATCCTTGATCCCATTTTTCTGTATGAAGTTACTTCCTAGCCTCTGTACCACAAGCCCCAGAATGCTCTCTTTAGCAAAATCACAGTCATGTATGGTAAAAACCGCCCATGTTAACAAAATCTGTTGAATCCACCAGTGCAGCAAATTTCTCCCTTCATAGAACATTATTCCAAATGATTGTCTTTCTTCTTAGACCTTCACAACACCACATGGAATGCTTATGTTTTAGGAATGATTTTCATGCCTTTGTATTACATCCTTAAACTGAATTGTGAAATGCTATCATTACCTGGTAGCACAGACCAGGGAATGGAAGAGAGAATTATGCGTTACAGCTGAATAACCTGACAATTACATATATTTCTATAATAATGTGCCTCCCTTTTAGAGTACTGCTATGGTCTGAAAGTTTGTGTCCTTCCAAAATTCATATGTTGGGACCTAATTCCCAATATGACAGTATTAAGAGGTGGGGCCTTTGGTAGGTACTCTAATGAATGGAATTAGTGCTCTTATAAAAGAGACTACAGAGAGCTTCTTCTCTCCTCCACATGTAAGGACACAGCAATAATTCCACAGTCTGCCACCCAGAAGAGTGCCCTCAGCAGAACCCAACCGTGCTGGCATCCTGATCTTGAACTTCCAACCTCCAGAACTGTGAGAAATAAATGTTTGTTGTTTATAAACCAAGCAATTTATGATACCTTTGTTGCAGCAGCCTGAACACTCATCATAATTATACTTTTACACTTACTTGTTTTATTACTTGACTATTTGCCTTTCTCCCCACCAGACTCTATCATACTCTTTGAGAGCAAGAAAAGTGTCTGGTTTGCTCACCATTAAATTACCAGGACTTAGAACCATGCTTAGTATGTAGTATGCATTTTATAATTATTTGCTGCATGTATAAATGAATTCTGTTCTAGTAACATCTGAGCCTGGATCAGCCAGATTAGCAACTCATTCATATAAATGGGTGAAGCACATTAAGTCTAAAAACATCACGTGCCAAAGAGGTCCATGTTTACAAATATGAAATAAGTTTGTTTCTTCACACAAATTTTCATGTAGAGAATACTAATTGGACAATGTAAAATAAAAATCTCTGAAGTTAATGCAGTACCTGAGCTTGATATTAAGAGTTTTATAGCATCTCTAAATATAAGACAGGGATAAAATTTATACTTATCTCTGTTAAATTGATTCTGCTAGAAGTCAAGGCAGTGTGGTTCACATATCCGGATATTTGATAATCTCATTCAACCCAAGCCAAAAACAAATAAGCACATAAAATCTAAAACAAAACCTGGAATATCTAGTAGCTACCTAAAAGATATAGTAATTTCTCCCATATAAACTTTTGGCAGAAAAGTTTATAACCTTGGATTCCAAGGTGATATTCTCTGTCAAGGCACTGTGTTATCTGTTGTATATGAAACAACAGATCAATTAGTAAATGGTAGTGTTGACATCCTTTTTTAAAAATCCTCAGCCTCACCAAAATCCACCCTAAATAGATGAATATCTCACTTCCATGAAGCAGAACTGAAATATTTTCTTCAGTGAGAAATGAATCTTTCTTAAATATATATATTAATTTTGCTACAGTATAAGAACAACCTATTGATCTACTCTCCAAAGCTCTATACCATAGAGAATAACCTTGATCGACGTCATTCAAAATGCAGTCCATGGACCAGAGGTGGTCTGCAAACTGCTACTAGTCCACAGTAAGAAATATACAGAAATTGAGAATAAGCACTGGGAGATTTATGTAACTATTGATATTGACATGCCATACAAGCACATGCTACAAAAGCATTGGTCTGTAGCTGTGTGAAAATTAATCCAAAAAAACCATAACAGCAACAAAAATGGTTCTTTATCACAGATAGTTTGAGAAGCTTTTATCTATTTGGTTTAGTTTGAAATTTTTTAAAAAAAGCTTTAGTGGTTACTTAAAATAACCACAGAAAATTCTCATTAATAAAATTAAATATTATCAAATACAATGATGTTAATTCTAGATTAATTAATCTTAAGGCATTCCTTCTGACAGTAGCTGGAGAGCAGGAAGAATTGTCCATTCAAGTCAAGAAAATCATAAATTAGCATAAATATGACAAATAAAATGTATTCATACTTGGAAAAATAAAGTTAATTATTTTTACTCCCACACCCTTCTCACATACAAGTGGACTTCTAAGAAAGGTGAGGAGGGATGTTTTAAAAATTAGAGAAGAGAATTTGGGAAAAGGTGTCTAAGCACAATTTTTTGAATAAAATTTGGGAGCTGTATGATTCTTCATTTTGGTAAAATCTATACCTCTCACCAATGATTTACACAGTGAAAAAGAAAAGAATGGCAGTAGTTGGGAATGTAAAGCAATATTGAATCTTGCCTCGAGATTAACAAAGGCCAAAAACCAAACAATAAAAGGAAAAAGAAATTGTGAAAATGGAGTAGTTACATCAGATTTACATAGGGGAGGATGTTTGTCAGTCTCTTCTCAAAAGTATGAGAAAAGTGAGGACAAAAGATTAATGAGTCTTCAAATATGATTTAAAACAAGGTGAAGTCAGAAACCTCAGAAATGTTATTTAATTTGTACTGTGAGCATTTCTACTGACCTAACTCTTGTAGTGGTCTGGCTGGTGTTCAGTAGTAGCAAGTGTAACCAGGAGTTTACGTTGAGTTCCTAGGAGATAACCAACAAACTGTCCCGTGCACAAAGTCCAATCCTAAGCCAAGAAGGGTCACATAGTGTTCTTGTCACAAGCTGATAAATCTAGTAATGAAGTCCATATTGGAGTGGGTTCAGTAGCCTAAACCTATTGTACAATATAATGGCTGGAGATATCCATACTTGTAATTTGTCAAAGAAGAAACTCACGAAATTTAGATGGAATGCTTGAAAAATTAAGAGTTAAGATTCAGAGACATTTGTATAATCATCAGAAAAAAAATACTCTGTTTCTGAGGAGAGAAAAAAGACTGATGAGGAATTTACATTACACTGTTCTCAAAATTATCTTCAGTAAACAGATACGGAAGGTCCAAGTCCTTGGGTTATTAAATTAATCACATTTTTTAAGTCAACTGTGCTATATGAAGCAACTTAAGTATTCTAACCAAAGATGGGCTTAAGATGTACAAAATTTTGACTATTTTTCTGTAATTATCAAGATGGAAAATTAACTATCAAGTTAAATATAGCCTCATTGCTGATTCAAAGAGCAAGCCCAATGCCAATCACCTGAGCCTATCACGTGGGTATTATAGAAGAAATGCACAAAGGGTTAAACAGGGTGAGATCCTGAGTAGCCCCATTCATGACTCTGTCTCACTGGTCTTACTGGTTTTCTTTCTAATTTTTCCTTTTCACATACTACTGTCACATCAGGAACATTAAGT
Organism: Cynocephalus volans; assembly: GCF_027409185.1. NCBI lineage: Eukaryota > Metazoa > Chordata > Mammalia > Dermoptera > Cynocephalidae > Cynocephalus > Cynocephalus volans. Next base: position 121,994,485 of record NC_084468.1, read on the forward strand.
CCAAGACCTATATCTTTCCAAACATGATATAGGTCACATTTTATCAATTATCTGTTAATAAGAGAAGATTTCTTATTTGTAATACAGTTAAAACAGTTATGAAACAGTCTCAAAAAAATTGAACATAAAAGAATAAAAACTGTCCTTACTCTCTTGTACCTTTTCAAAATCGTCATCTCACTAGTCTACTTAAGAATATAGGTAAAGAACACCTGCATCCATGTTAGAAAAATCAAGATATTTAGCCTAAGTCTAGAACAAAGCAAATAATGATCTAATTATAATATAACCAGTAACATTGTCATTAAAATGTAAGTGAATTTTTTCTAAGTGATTTGTTTTCCAAATTTGACCCATTTAATAATGATACAAAATTTACTTATAAATACATAGGGAAATAATTTTTCCATTCGGACATTGCTCTTTGTCAAGAAATGTACCAGCAAAATAGTTTTCCCCAGGGCAGCCTTTTTTTCTTCTAAAGGCATCCAAAAACAACTCCACAAACAATTCTCTCTGATACATAATGTGTTTAGTAAATCACGTTAAAAGTCTATCACGATTTAAATATCTAGACAGACATCATCTGCCTTGATGGGAAGGATAGACTCATAAAATAAATCATATACAAAATAAAATTAGGGGAGAAAGTAACTTTTGGGGGGAATACAAGACAGAATAATACCTTTGTCTTTGGCATTTTCCCCTTCTTTATAGTTGAAGAGAATAACGGCTTAAACTTAGAACTTAAGGAAAGCTATTTTGTAAATTTCTAGGTTGCCTACAAACCTATGGTATAAAAATCCACTAAATAAAAAGCAGCTTACACAAGAAGATTGTGCGTTAGTTTTCTCACCAAGCCACAATTGTGGAGACAAACCTTTGAATTTAGAAGACAATCTCTGTAGAATCTGTCAGATATGAAAAAAAAACAATCATTATCCTATTGCAGATTAAAGTTAAATCTGTGGGTGCCAGTTGGACAATGTAATTTGCTCAAACCAGGGACTAACAAATTTAGTAGGATTTCTGAGGAAAGAGAGTTTGCTGTCTTTCTGGAGTGGGTTATGCTGTTTAGAGTTTCCCTGGTTGATCTGTGGTTAAACTGATCTGTACATATGTTAATCTCTGAGAGAAAGATGAGATTTTTATTTAATTAAAAACATCAGTCATGCTAAAGACTATTGAATCTAGTAGATCACTTTACATAATAGGAGTTTTAAATCAAACTACTATTTTGGGAGTTTTCATTAATATTTTTCTATAGTTCCACTTCTACAAAGTCATTCTTCAGTTTATATTGGAGTCCAGTCAGTTTTTGTAGCTTATTTTGGAACCTTGTCAAATTCTTCCACACACTTCCTGCATTTCTTTGTATAATGACCCCCCATTCCCCAAACTCAATCTCTGTTGTTAATTTCCTGAGGATTGTATAGAATGCTGCTTAAATGAGAAACATCAGCACTAAGGATGTAGGCAATGCCTTAATTGATCAGATAAACATGGTCCATTTAGTTTTGCTTTAACTCAGACTTCAAAGTACCAAGCTGTATGTTTGCTTCATTTTGGCAGAAGCAAAAAGCCTGAAACTCTTCAGGAGGTAGGGAAGCTATGGGAATTAGGCATCTGCCCAAAATCTAGGATGAAGAATAAACACTTAAAACCCATTTTAATGTCTACTTTGAACTGAAAAGAAAAGGATTCATGAGAACATTTGAAGACAAGAAAAGGACAGTTTTCAAGACCATGAACTTGAACCCACTTGACAGCAGAGGATGTGGTCTTAAGACCACAAAATATTGGTGTTTCTTCTTTAAAGTCCCATCAGCCCTATCAAGATGAAACATAGGTCCTAATTTCTCCTTTAGTCTTCCAATTGCCATATGTTAGCCCTAGGTATGGCCTTGCCTGGGGAGGATTTATATATGCACTTTTGAACTTCTAACAGTCTCTCTTTTGAGTAACCATTTAAAAGAAGATTAAATTTAATTAGACTGTATCTTTTTCCTGTGACAGGCTGACTTCAAAGTCCACTTTATTACGTTCTTCTACCCCAGCAGCGTACTAATGCTGTCAGGTACAGGGCACCTTCAGATGCAGTAAGAAAGGAATATTTACATGCTCACTTTAATCCCCTGGGAGTATTTTAAGAATGGCTGACATCTGATATCCATGCCTACCCAGCAACACTGCCTGAGCACATTTTGCTCAGGGGTCAATTGGGACATGTGACAATTTGGATGAGTAGCCTAAACCCTCCATCCACCTGCCTTAGCGAAGGGCTTGAGGTCCCTTTGGGTTCTATCATCAACTTATACCCTAGTTATTTCTCTTTTGATGTTTCTCTTATTCTCTGAATTTATTGATAATAACTATAACTTGATAGTAGTTGATATAACCAGCTATGGAAAAGTATTTGTTTTTAATCTGAAACCTGGGTGTGATTTAATTGACTATCATTTCAGAGTCTAACCTGCTGTTAAAACTGTGTTTATACATTAACTATAAATATCATTTGTTCAAACAAAATCAGTGTCAATGGCATCAGAGGAATTGATGGAAAGCAAGTATCTCAATGCTTGTAGATCATATAGGAAATCACTAGATCTAAGATTTAGTGATTTTTATTTCTATTGGTAGACTTTCAAGAGGAGGAAAAGAGATATGAAAAAGAGAAGTAGAAATAAACACTATAAAGAAAAAGTGAAAGTCAGCATTTGCAGCCTGATACTAAAGACTCATTCCTCTTAAAGGGGAAAAGAAACGCAGCTGCTTTACGATGACTTTGGTTAGAGCTATTGCTGAAAAGCACAGATGAATGTGGTTTTATCTCTTCATAATGATGTTGGTGCTTTAGCCAGACTGCTGCGGCATTTTACAAACCTTTCCCTACATTATCACATTTTTTACAAAGATAAAGAAAGAAAACAAACAATTTTTAAAGCAGTTTTAAGTCTGTTTTGGTGTGTTATTAAACAACACTGCAACATCTGTGTGGCCCTGCTGCTGGCTCACGTCTCTCTTCCCAGGGCCTCTAAGGCCTCCCCACTGCTTGGGACGCAAAAGGGTTGTTTGTGATTGTCAGTTTTTGCTTTTTCATTGGTTTGACAGTGCCCAGCAGTCTAGTCTATGCTTTCATTTTTCACTGGTGTGAAGATGCACAGTCACAGAAAAAGAAATGACCGGCAGCTGATGGGAGCAAACAGGAAAGAAAGGAGCAGGCCAGCCTGGCCCTTCTCTTTGGCCTGAAACTGCCTGAAGTTAATTGCTCACGTAAGAAGAATAACTGGTGGTGCTGTAATTGAATTTTTATGGAAATAAACAGGTGGCAGATTTACTATAGCTGTGGGGATAGTAGGGGGTGAAATGCTGTAGTCACATTAACCTGTTTAATTTAATAGCATCGGTACTCATAGGAAAAAAAAAAAAAAAAAAAAAAAAGGAGTGTTGCTTTTTGAGTCAGTTGGATGCCAAATGTAAATAACAGCAATTACCCTAGTAAGCCCATGTGGTTGAGCAGAAAAGGGCACTGTGCCAGCTTCAACTTGGTTTTCATGTTTATTAATTAAGCACCTGGACATTTCAAAAAGAAGCTTTAACCCACAAAGAACCCTGGAAGAAGAGGAAGAGGAAAGAATCTGACAAAGGAAAAATGGACTGACTGACAGGTAGACAGACAAAGGCTCTGCTTATATTAATGGCACAACACAAGTGTTTGGCTGAGACATTACTGAGGACTCTATGCTGGACACTGGAAGGATGAGTTAAACGTTGAATGCTAGCTTTGCACTATGCTTCCCCCAAGTGGTCTAGCTGTAGAAATGCACTTTTACATTAAGGAAGAAAAATTGGGGACTGTCTGGTGAAATATGCAGAGTACACCATTAGCTTACTAATGCATCTGATGTTTACTTTTAAGCCAAATAATAAAAATGAGAATCTGTTTTTAAATTTTTGCCAACTTGCCTTCAGGCAGGCAAAAACAATATGCACTTTTTTTTTTTAACACCGGGAATTGAAACACATTCTAAAAAAAAAATAAATAAATGTACATAAGAGGCAGAAGCATATACTGTGGGGGAGCTGCCACACCAGCATCGTGAGCAGGAAGGTGAATAGAATGCTGGCGTGCTCTGCCAACCTTCCCAGGAAGATTCCCAGATAAGGAATTTAAATACAAAGCAGAGTTTTCTAAGTACTAAAAAGCACACAAAGAGAAATGGGCATGAGAGTGAAGGCGACAGATCAGAAAACTTGTTTTATAAATGAGAACCGTTTTGCACATTATTTGTATCATCTGATCCAATACCTAATCTCCGAGATTATCAGAACCAGAGGAATTCAGCCAAACATTGCATTCAAACATGGAATGTTGGGGTTTGTTTTTACTATTTTAGATTAAGATAGGAAGAAGTGAGAGGGCCTGAAGGGTGCTCTCTTTTTCTATCAGTTTTATTTTGTTTCAAATCCCATAAACCTTTAGTGAATTCTTGCTAAGTGGGTCACACTGTACCGACTGCATTTCAGGGGGACCTTTACTTTCTACGCTGGGGTCCACCAGTGCACATCACTGGCTCATTTCCCATCTACTGACCAGTTACTTCCGCACTTATCTCATCACCAAACTGGTTATCACTCCTCTTCCTCATGTCTAATTTCTCACTCAACATCTTTACATAAATGTGTCAGGCCTCTCCAATACTACTGGTCCAAGATTATTGGTCCCAATTTTATTCTCATTCACTGTGTATATGTGTGTGTGTGTATCTATGTATACACACACACACACACATATATATCTCCTGCTATACAAGCCAGAAATATAAGAATATTGCTTTACATTACTGCCTCATGCCCAGTATTCAATCCATCACCAATTCTATTTAATATCACCTTCTAGATATCTCATAGCTCTGTCTACCCATTTCTACATCCATATAACAAATTCTCACTTGGATTGCTACAACAGCTCTATAACATATCTTGCCAGTCTCTGATCATACCCATACTGCAGCCAGAGAACTCTTTAAAATATCTAATCATAATATCTTTCCTGGTTAAAACACACACAAGATAGAAGCAAATCCTGCCATTTTAGTCTACTATTCCAATCTCCTCTCTCACCATTCTGCCTTCCACACTCCTCACACCAGGCATATATACTATCTTCCATTCAATTCTCCATCACACTATTTTCTCCCACTGTGGAGTCATTGTACAGACTCCTCTGTTTGAGGCATTTTGGTCCTTCCCCCTATTTGCCTAGTTAACACCTACCTCTGTCTTAGAGTACATCTGAAGTGTTACTTTCTAAAGGTTGACTTTTTCTACCTTCCCTGTTTCCTCCTCCAAAACCACTGCACACACATCCATCCAAGCACCAGGACAACACAGCATTCTCCTGTAACACATCTCATAGAATTATCTTGAGCAGTGCTAGTCCAGTTTATACCACTAAAATATCAGTACTACAAAAGCTAAGACCATGTCAGGATTTGCTCATCATTGGAACTCTGAAACCTAACACAGAGCATGAGTCTTGACTGGTAATCAATAAATATTTATTGCATGGACAGCTGGGGTACAATTTATAATCAATCAATATCTATACATCTTCCAAGCATGTACATCTTCTGCACAGGCTGAAAAGGAAACACAAAAGGAATCATCAGCTCAATGTCTTTCATGCTTTTCATGATATTTTTAATTTTAGTGATTCACCTATGAGTGCAATATTGCTTTGGATTTTAGTACTTTAGTAGGTAGGAACTACTCCAAAAGCTTGGCATTTCATCACAGCCCTACTCCATGGTGCAGGGACCCAGTTGGCGTTTCTGCCAATTGTTTAAGAGATCCGTTCCAGCTGTGTACTCAGAAAAATAGTCACAAGACTGGACTACCTAGAAGTCAACTCAGATCAAAACTCAATTTATAACCTGAAGTACAATTGATCATTCTTATCAGCAGAGACAGTGGTATTCTCAGTCTCCAGGAATTGGAGTAGCTCAAAGTCGGTGTTAAAAAATATCGCATAACTCTGGTTATTTCCCTTTCTCAGGGCATGTGTACTATATGTATCTTTACTATATGGAATTTTACAGCTCCTTTGCATCCTATTCACATATAGATAATACCTGGCATGAAATGTCCGTGTAGCCAGACTCTAGGATGTATTTTATCAGCATGACCTGAAATGCAAGCAGTCTATTTTTGTCACAAAGTCAAAACAACACCATTTGCTAACTGAAAATTTTTATGTGAATACTGACCCCTAAAAGCACATTACCCTTAGAATATAATTTCATTGTTCATGATGCTTGCTAGATCATTGGTAAAAAAAAAAAAAAAAAAAAAAAAAGAACAGTAGCTCTTTGGAAATTTTTTTTCTCCAAAAGGATAGAATTTCTGAGCCATTCTGAATAAACCTAGAACAAAGAATAGGCTAAACAGATTAAGCGATATTTACCTGCAATACTAGTAAATAGCCACAGATCCTTTGTTAAAGTTAGGGAGAAGATTTACTGCAAGTGATATTATTGCTGAGTTTATCATTAAAGAATTCTTGATTACAGAACTAACTCAGGCCTGAGAATCAGGCAAGGATGAGCAACTCTCTGTAATGGTGACCCAGGTGACACTTATGCTTTCCAGTGGTGGAGTGTTTTCGGTAACACAAATGAAAGACTAATTCACTATCACCTATTTCGGTCAAGGGACCTGACGATAGGCCAACCACTACCAAAGATTCCCATAATTCAGAACATTCTGACCAGCGAGCTTGCCTTGCTGCCACAATAATTTTGCCTCTTACTTTTGAATGCTGCCACTGGCTCTGCTGCCTTCCAATGGTTTTATCCTCATTTCAATCAGGAAAACCATTTCAACTAAAGCACCTGCCACCGATATCCCCAGCCTGGGAAGAACAATAGCGCAAACTCTTTTCAAAACTGCTGCCACTCCCCTCACCAACAAATTTCTCAAGATCTTGCTAAAGAAATTTTCTTCCAGACCTCTTGGAGGACAAATTAGGGTCACGGTGATTTGTATATAATAATTCCATGCCAGAGTACTTGCTATCCTTTTCTGCAGTATTTAGGGGATTTCTAGTATCTCAACTTTACTCTCCCAAGCCTGCACTGCATCCAGATTAGAGTCAAGCAAATGAGGCATAAATTGGCTCCATTGCAGACACTTTGGCTAACACTCTCAGTACAGAAGCTCAGTTTGATACACTCATTCCTTTGTAAAATTATACTTTACCTGTTCAAGATCAGTCACTCTCAGAAATCATTCTCATTCTTACACATAGTTCCAAGTTTTGTTTTCACAAGGTAAAAGAGAAAACCTCTCCATCCAGGTTTTGCAGTGCTATTGACCCGTCTGGCACATGTTGAGATCTGACCACTAATTACAAGTCTGGAGATAATGGGAGGTGGAAGGGCAGGGAGTAGGTGGCAGTTCTAAGTTGTGAACTGATTCTCCCTTGCAAAGTTAGCGCCTGAGAAAGAGGAATACAGTCTCCAAGCAAGAAAAGACAGCCCATCCAAGAAAGGAGGAAGAACATCTGCCAGTCCCAAGAACAATGATGTGCTGGCAAATGTCTAACAACTCACTCTCCAGCCAGAGGGAGACAGAGATCCCTGATTTGTAAGTTTTCAGATACTTCTGCTATGGCTGACTTCAAGTTGTCAACATGACATCACTGAACACAGAACTGGGAAGAGATAGATGCAACTGGCCCTCGTGAGCTAAAAAGAGCTAGCTCCAGCACAGAAGGGGAGAAGGCTATGCATTCAAGTCTTTTAGAATCATCTCACATGGTCTAAGTTTGGTGCTTAGGACCCCACACTTTTCTGATCATTACTCTCTCTTTCACATAAAAGGACCAGAAAGACTGTAAAGTTAACTGATATTACAATTTGGCAACCATAACGTCAAACTTAGAGTTCGATATTCAGCTATGTAGAAGTGGCAAGAAGCTGAAAGGATTGAGAGTCTTAGCATTGCTAGAGTTCCTGAAATTTAATCTTTGCCATAATCAAGAAATACTCTTATGATTTACCTTTTTTTTCAGGTATTCAGTGTACTCAAAACAGACCCTGTATTTCTGTAGTCTCTAATCTGTTTAATGATGTGGCAACTTGGTTTTCCCAAAGCGTTGGCTTGAATAGATATTTCATTTCAGAGATCCTTTCATTCCAGAGACGAGGCAGTGTTCAATCAGCTCTTTTACCACTGCATGTGATGGGGCACCAGAGTCCTGTCTCTGAAGACTAATGGGAATTCATAGGTTTTGGCTCCAGTCTGAAAATCACTCCCCATGCTCACTTCTCACCTGACTTCCCCTAAGCCTCCAGTATATTAAATCCATTCCTAAGTATCATTTTTTTGTATCAGTGAAGTTTTTAACTCAAAGGAAGATAAGCCAAGTATCTTTCAATTAAGGGAAGAAAGTAATTTATGACAAAGACATTAGTTAGCTCACAGAATTATGTCAAACTTAGAAAACTAGGCTCAGAAAATAGGTGGGAACCCAGGGAGATTAGTGAGCAGGAAACATTGTATAGAGAAGGTCTAGTTTGGGACTCTATAGCCAGCACCTGTGCTCCAGTCTCTGATGCTGCTGCTGCTACTGCATCTCTGTGAATAATTTCTCCTCTATCCACAGATGGGACCATCTGACTGCCAAGCCAAGATTATGTGCCTGTGCCCTCTCTGCCCAGGTGTAGAAAGACAGAACACCTAATCTCTTCATCCTTGGACATGAGGCTCTACCTTCTGCCAAGACTTGAAAATTCAATGTAGGAAGAGTGTTCATATGCCAAATAGTCTAAAACTATCACAATTGTACTCAGTAGATAGGAATCGTGTGCTTTCATAGAACAGATTCAATGAATGGGGGAGCAGAAAGTGAGACTGCAATAAAGAGAGTAGATTAAATGAAGAACAATGAAGGGAGTTGTAGACCAATCTTTCAAGAAGTTCTGTAGAAATAGAAGAGATAGTAGCTTGAAGGGCAATGAAAGTTTGGAAGTAGTTCTTTTTTTTTTATCCTCTGTAAGGGGCAAATGCAAGTCAATCAGGGGATGCATTTAAGAGAAAGAGTCTGAATATTTCAGTAATTAAGGGGATACAACTGAACAATGAATGGAAATGTATAAAATTAACAGCAAGTGTTTTGTGTTTAGATTAATATTATAAAAGAGAAGGGTAACCTTTTCCCTGAATTAGGAGAGAAGGAAAGAATTAATGAAGACAATGGTATTGCAATTTGAAGGGGGACAGTTTGCAGTTGTTTACTGAAGGAAATCAGGCAGCCTTGATCTTTTCACTTTGATAGGACATAAAAATAGTGTTCAAAGTTGAAGGCATGAGGCAGAGTTAGAAACCTGGCATGGGTGGAAAACATTTAGAAAGGCTACTATGGAAAGTGATAGTGAACTAGGCATGAATCTACTAGTGGAACTAAGGACCGCTTCCTACCCAACCGCCCAAAAAGCTGTTTAATAATAGTCACTGAAGCTGGTCTGATAGATTGTTTTCATTAGGAAAAAAAGTATATGCTATCCAGCTTCCACAGCCCTAGTAACAGCCTTCATTGTGATTACACAAAGAACAGTTTTAGAAGATTTTAGCCACACACCCACACACATAAAATGCACAAATACTCACCTTCTTGTAATGATAGTAAGAAGAATATTGCCAGAGGATGAAATGATTGTGACAGATGGTAAATGATAACAAAATGTATCTATCTGTGATAGCTTTATCTATAGCTTTCTGGTGTCTTTGATGCCTGTTTAAAGGAACTAGAATTTAACCACCCATTAAGAGTCAGATCAGGCCTTAGATTCACCTTGGTCTTCTGAGATTTGTCCCCTTTCCACAGAATCTTCCAGATGCATTTTTATAATGACACTATATCAAGTCACTGAGATCAACTGCCAAAGCCCAATCTGCTATAGGAATCTTCCCAGAAGAAAAGAATGTTTCATCAGAGACAGTCATTCATCCGAGCCCACACCTCTTCTGCTTCTGATCTTCCACTGTTAAAAACATAACACACTGGAGGAAAATTGTGCTATATTTCATGAGTGCTCTCTGCCGCCACCAAGGGACACTTCCATCTGTTATTTGCTCTCAGCTTTGCTTGCTGATAAAACAGGAAGAACAGCATGCTGATGGCCTCTCTAAAGCAAATGGTGTCTCTCTTTCCTGCAATTAATGTTTATAAGTTATTTCTACAGTAGATGGCATGTATAGTACCACGATTTCAAAATTAGTTTCAATAAATTAAGGGCCTGCATTCATTACAAGAGGAGCTCAATTACAATGTGACTTAGTGTTGTACCCTACCTTTCATGAAAATTGCTGCATGAAATCAAACACTCGTTAATTCTGTTGATTATCATAGGATAATCATAAGATTAACTTATGACTCATAAGATATTAAAACTGTATGTTCTGTTGTTGAAATTTCATTTTATGTATATTATATGACTGAGTTTTAGTTGTTCACAGAAAACAAGATTCAGGACACTTCAACATTTCAGAGACTAGATTAATAAGCATTTGTCTGCAGCAAAGGGAAATGGCTTATGAGAACAAAGCACAAATATAACTAAAGTGATTTATTTTTTTTCCAAGAATTGTTCTGTTATTTCAAACCTATGCCATTCTTCGAGTAGAGAAATAACTGTATAGTTAATGGCCTGCGTATTATATTAAAAGGGATTCCATAGATCCAGAAGATGAATCTCTTTTTCTTTTACCTCACCTTTTCAGGTTTCCTTTATTTCTTTGGCTCAGTATCTATGACCAAATTTGTCTATGTTTTCTTTGTAAATTAATTATTTTCCCATGTTATATAACGGTACATTTACCAGGAAAAAGTAACCATGAAATTTATCTTAAAAATGTCACTTTTAAAGTTTTAGACTAGGAATTTTAACTTTCCAAGCAACTCCTATCAGTTCAAAGTACAAACAAGAGAAAAATGGAATCATGATTTCTAAAGACTACAGGTAGGGGAGAAAGTCCTTTGAGAAATGTGAGAGTCTTTAAATAGCCTCTTAATAGCCTAAAGAGGCAACTATTTTCTTCACCCTTGCATGAGTTTGGTTGAGAATAGAACTCCTGCAAGGGGAGAGGATGAGGGGGGAGGCAGGATTACCAGGATTTCTAGTTGGAAAAAAATAAGACAGTACTTTATCTGAATAAGCTACTCTGTAATACTCATTAATAATAGTGAAATGAAAGAAAGAATTACTAGAACATGGAAAAAGGAAAACAGGTGTGAAGCATCTCCACACCATCAACAGGATGTACTTAGGAGGAGCAATTTTATAAAATGTAGGCCAGTGGCATTATACACTCTATGGCCATTCATTTTATTTCAAAGAACCCATAAAAGACATGATCTGTGTTGCTTGTGTTCATGACACCACGAGAGTAAATTAGGAAGCATGGCAGAGATTTAAAGACTAAAACTAATTGCACAATATATGTTAATTTTTTTAAGATTAACTTTAGTGGAATTTGAATTATGAAATTATGAACTCCATCTTTTAATGAGAGATCAGATAAAGTCGCTTTAAGATGAGACTATACACGTTAATAAAGTGTAGAAAGAATAAAATATTCAGGGAGGGTTTAGTTATCTCTAAATGTTTCATTCATTTTTTTTAACCTTCCAAGTACCCAGCCATTGAAAGTGATTGAAGTGGTTTTCAAAACAGCACTGATTAAATGGAGAAGTGGTCAGAAACTAATAAATAGAACACAGTTATGAAGAGACAAGGTAGAGTGCAATTAGTTTTTTTAAGTGCCTTTTGGTGGGATTAAAAGAAATAAGGAACTGCTTTGTTAAAAAGAGCAAGAACGTTCCTGGCCTGTATGTAATAAATAAGACCAATCATGTAATTGTTCTATTGAATTTAGGCATATCTCTTTGGGGAAATTTAGATAAGCCCGGAGTCAGGAATAATTGACATTTGGCAAAACACTATGGCTGGTTTATAGCTCTCAAATTATCAAGGAGATGGAAACATTCACAGAAGTCAGAGGAGAGAGTAGATTAAGATATAAGATATTAAAAAAGAAGAAGAAAAGAAAAAAGAAATAGCATGCATTGAGCCCAGAGAATAGTCAGTCTATCATGTAACAGATTTCAGTGCGAGATGTTGACTCTTTCTTTTCAGAATTCCTAAGAACACACAATTCTTTTTTAAAAAATTAGGGTGTAATATGAGAGATTAAAGTTAAATCTAGGAAAACATACACAGAACCAGAAAGACACTATTCTTTCCTCTAGTCTTTATAAATACTATATGTGCACTGTTACCCATTTCAAACAATTTAATGCCACCCTTCTTATAGGCCTATATATGATGATCAGTCCTGTTAATATCCCTATGATATAGTTTAGAAAATAAAATTGCGTGATTAGTAAATGGATCAAATCGTAAGTCACTGCCTTTTGCTCCAGAGTTGGCTGTTTTGATTCCTGCTACACTTAACTAGTTAAGTTTAAGGGGAAAAAAATATTCTTTTTTCTTTGAAGGAAATTAAGAGCTTGTTGTTAGAGAACTAAAAACAATTAAGGCATCCACTGTGTTTTTTTCCTACGAAAATTAACTAATGTTAAGGGTGACTAGAAAGGCATAATTGCTGGCTACGAACAACAAGTAGTTTTCTTTTGATATAAAATTTAAGAGTTTCTAATGTTTTATTTTAGAATTTTCAGTTTTCTAATGAAGCGACATAGAGAAATTAGGTAGCACAGGGCTAGTATTCAGGAGAAAGACCAAGTTCTTAAGCAAAAACAGCAAGGATTGTTACGACAAGGAACACAATTGTTTATACATTAAAACTACCTGAAATTCAAATGGGTATTTTTCTTCAATGCAACCTCCCCAAGAATCTATTACTATAATGGTAACATTGTTCTGAGAATTTTGAAAACACTGCTTTTGGAATTGACTTTGTACACATTTCCAGCCATACGTGGTATCAGGCACTTTAGTTTTGCCCGTCCACCCCCTACCGCCCCCCGTATGTCAAAATTAATGTTCTGGGGGTTTTTTGTTTTTGTTGTTGTTTTCTTTTTTTTCTTTTGTGGCTGGCCACAGGGATCAAACCCTGGAACTTGGTGTTATCAGCCTAAATCAATATTCTTTACTCAGAATATTTGCTGCCTCCTCAATTCATTGGCAGAGCCATAAAACTAAATCGAAAAATTAAAAGAGAAAAAAGAAATTCATAGTTAGAACTATTTACTTATTTATCTATTTTGCAGCATGTAGCAGGATTTCATTCTTTTTGGCGGCTGAATAATACTTCATTATGTATTTTAGACATCAAATACATTTTTTTGTATTGAAAAATAATTTATTGTCCATGCCTGTGGGGTACAGTGTTAAATATCAATACCTGTGTGCAATATGTGATGCTCAAATCAGGAAAACTATTCAATTTTGAATGATTAATGTAAGTATATTCAGCATTACACAATGTGATCATTTTTTGTGTCCCTTTACAAATTTCTCACTAACCTCCCCTCCCACTCCCCTTTTCCCACCTCTGGTGGCCTCAGTCCTGTTCTCTCCTTCTGAAAGTTCAACAAGTTATAGTGATTGTTGTATCTTTCTTTCTTCCTTTTTAAATTTATTGGTTTATTTTTCTAGCTTCCACTTATGAGTGAGGACATGAGGTATTTCTCTTTCTGTGCCTGGCTTATTTCACTTAAAATAATTTCCTTTAAGTTCATCCATGTTGCTGCAAATGGCAGAATTTCATTCTTTTTTATGGCAGAGTAGCATTCTATTGTGTATATATGCCACATTTTCCTTATCCAGTCAACTGTCAATGGACATTTAAGTTGGTTCCAACTCTTTGCTATTGTAAATAGACCTGTGACAGATGTGGGAGTGCAGGTATAGTATTATTGGCTGGAAGGTTTTATTTTTTGTTTTTGTGTGTGTGCATGTGTGGATTTTTATGTGTGTGGGGGGTTGTATTTTGAATATATCATCCCATTCTCTTCTGACTTGTAGAGTTTCTGTTGAGGAGTCTGTTGTTAGTCTGAGGGGGACTCCCTTATAAGTGACTTGACCCTTTTCTCTTGCTGTTTATTGGATTCTCTTTTTGTCTTTGAACTTTGCCTTTTTCACTATAATGGGTCTTGGAGAGGACCTTTTTGGATTGAATCTGTTTGGGGACCTTTGGGCCTCCTGTATCTGAAGGTTCTTGTCTCTCCTTATGCCTGGTATGTTTTCTGCTGTTATTTCATTGAATATGTTCTCAATGTATTTTCCTTTCTCTGTCCCTTCCAGAACACTCATGATTTGGATGTTTTTGTGCTTAAGATTGTCTGCTAGCTCTCTTAAATTTTCTTCATTTTTTAAAATTCTTTGTTTCTTTTCTTTTCTTTTTTTTTTTTTAGTCCACATGGGTTACTTCGAAAAGACTGTTTTCAAGAGCAGGAATTCATTCTTCTGCTTGCTCTGGCCTGCTGCTCATACTCTTGGTTGTGTGTTTTATTTTGTTGAATAAATCCTTCAGTGTCAGGATTCTGCTACATTCATTTTAAGGTATTAACTTCTTTATAAATTTCCTCCTTCATATTTTTGATAGTTTTTTTCATTTCATTGTGTTTTCAAACTGAGTCTTCTGGTATCACATTGAATTTCCTTAAGATTATTCCTCTGAATTCATTTTAAGTCATTTCAAATTTTTCCTACTCTGTGGGGTCTGATACTTGACAGCTCTTATATTCCTTTGGTGGTGTCATATTTTCTTGTTTTTCAAACTTCTAGTATCTCTTTTTTTATGTCTGGTCATCTGGTATTCCCTGTAAAAGACTTTGAGGAGAGAGACTCCTCCTCTAGGTGTGTTTTATATTGACTATTCAGTAGGGTGTTCTAATATTGGTTCCAGGTAGATGCAGTAGTGTAGTCTTTGTGTGAGTACTTCATCTGTATTCAAGGTTGGAGTTGTGTTTGAGTGTCTCTGTGGCCTAGGTATTGGGGCACCTAGTGATTCCTTGCTGAGTTTAGTGACACTGTGTTGCTTTGTTAAGGATGTGAGTGAACTCTTGAGTTCTTGGGAGAAGTGCCTAGGTGCCCTGTCACTCTTTGGCTGGGGTGGGTGACACTGGGTGTGCTTGTTGGAACACTGGCTAGCGTCTCGTGACTCTGACGGGTGCACTGGATTGTATGGGAACTCCACAGTTTGAATGGGTGGCTCTGGGTGGAGTCTCTCTTTCCTTTCTCCTACAGGCAGAGATCCTCCTGGGTCTCTGATTCCTACAGCTGAGGAATGGGTTGGTGGTAGTTGGGAATTTTTTTCCTAACTCTATTGTGTATCCTGGGTTTCTGCACTTCCCAGTGGTTCCACATGTGTCTCTATCCAAATCAAGCAGTTGTGAGGGCTGTGCACATACCTTCCACCCCCAAGTGCACTACTGTGGGGGTCATCATAATTTCTGCTGCAGGTTGGTCCACTGGGTCATGAGTCTGCACTCACTCACCTCTTTCCCTGGGCTCCACTGGTAACCCTCCTTGTGTCAATGCAGTCAAGTTGGTAGTGGTGGCTAATGCTGCCCATGCGGTGGTAGCGGTTGTGGCTGTGGCTGTGGCTGTGGTGGACCACCCATGCAGCTGTGGTGTCTGTGGCAGTGATGGGTTGCCCCAACAACAGCACCCTGCTCTCCTGAAGGCTGTTGGCAGGGGCTGCCTGCAGCTCCTGAGATCCTCCATGCACTTCTGCAATGCTGTCAGCAGGGACTGCCCCTAGAACTAATTTGAATACTGATGTGTGGTCCTTAATCATATATATTTGCAACATAATGCGCTTAATAGATTATGTGAGTGATCATTAACCAACCCACTAATCCACTCCTATTTTACTATCAATTTGGTTACATGAGACTACAAGGAATCACCAGATCAATGTTTAGGAAGAAAAGTGGCCTACACAATCAGGTTGAAATGTCACAGCTAATTAATATATTTTGGTCCTCATTTACCACTTTAAACTAGGTCAATACTAGGGTAAATTCTGCAGCCAGCTTGAGACTATTACTTCTTGCAGTCATTTACAATTCAAAGAATGGTAATGTTCTTCCATGTAGAATGAGAAAAATTTGAGAATCAAAACTCCTTGAATTACAATCTTCAAGTTAAAAAAATGCCTCTCATTTCTCAATCACTATGAATAAAATTTTTGTTCTTTAAAAAATGTTAAAATATTGGCTGACAAAGTGGCCTGGCAGATTTTTTTAAAGGAAAAAATTGCAAATATTTACAATATGCAGTGAAGTATGAAGATGAAACTCCTGCCTTACAAACATCTATGAAATAAAATGTCAAAATTTAGTATATTAACCCCCTTCAAAAGTCTCATTGCATTACTGTAATTGTTTTCAATAAGACCTCTTCCCTTGGATGGGATGGTGGCAAATGTGACTAAAACAAGTTCGCAGGCTGATTGCATCTATTACATGTCTATTGTGTGCTCTATTAATAACATAAAAAATGTCATCGTTTGTAGCGAGTTTACTGTGATCCAGATACTATTCTTAGAGTCTACATAGTCTTTATTTCAGGCCAGTAAAGGAAGTATTGCTGAACCTATCTTGAAGACAAATAGATTGAAGTTCAGAGAGGTTTATAACTTTTTCTTGGTTTTGTCTCTAACTAGTAGAGCCAAATTTTAACCCAGGTCTAACTCCAAAGTCTGCATTCTTAATCTATTTCTAAGAATTTAAATTTCAGTTATCCTAGCTACTGAAATCTTAATAAGAAAAAATCTGTCTTTAGAAGGTGAAATGCATAAAGTGTTGTATATGACAATGTCTCTCAGCTAAAGAAACAGAATTTAAAGAAATTAAAGTCCATGTCTTATTTCTCATTTCAAAGATGATTAAATAAATTTCTTTTCTTGCTGGATGATCACCAGAATGGCATATAATATGTCTGGACCCTACCGTCCAGTTCCAAATGGCTGGAGGATAAAAGCTGCTTTTATGTCATTTCTAAGCAAAAGCTAAAAGGCCAAAAATCACTGGAGAAATTTGCTCAGGTAAGAATTTCAGTTCAATTTTATTCTCCCTTGAGGTTCAAATAAACTTCAGATCATCATCTTGAACTTGTTGATGAACCAGACTTAGACTGGCTTCTCAGAGGGTCAGCCCTGCCATTTAGAATAAGGCGTAGCTTAAAGTGACAAGCCAAATAGGGTCAGATGTTTGATACTTGGCAAAAGCCTCGGCTGGCATACTGAAACAATGTTGACAAGATGGCTGGCTTTAAAATAAATCCCCTGTGGAGGCAATTGATATCATTTTCACTTTCCCTTCTGTCTCCTATCCAGCCTACCTGCTTTATGCAGGACACGTCAATTATGCACAGCATTTGCTAGAAACTGCAAGGACTGCACAACACGCCAGTGTTTATTCAGCAAGGAGCCACTCCTGGGCACACACATAAGGCGACTTTCTTGACTCCCCAGCTCAAGAAAAAGTACGCTGACACACATCTACCCAAGCAATCAGAAATTAGCTAAAGCCACCACAGTCCTCACTCACCAGCAGTTAATCCTTTATAGTCAATTTTATTGAATACGGTGAGTACTGAGCACCATGTTTCTCTTAAACACTCCATTTTGGAAAATGCTTTGAGAATGTGGATTAATTTCAGTTTGGCAACATCAGTGCATCTTCCTGGAAAGCAAGAAGCTGGCTTACTAACTTTAAGTTAAGAATAATGTAAGGCTTAGAAATATAAATCAATTGACTATTAGGGTGGTATCATCTTTTTATAATAAGCCAATTGGCACTGCTTCAAGTTTAGCCTAAAATTTAACTTAAATCATGACTGCATTTAAGCTTTGGATTTCATGACCATGGTGGTTAATTTTGTGTGTCAACTGGACTGGGCTATGGGATGCCCAGATATCTGGATAAACATTATTTATAGGTGTGTCTGTGAGAGTGTTTCTAGAAGAGATGAGCATTTGAATTGGTGAAATGAGTAAAGCAGATGGCCTTCCCAAGTGTGGGTGGGCATCATTCAATCCACTGAAGGCCAAAAAGAACAAAAAGATGGAGAAAGGTTGAATTCAATCTCTGCCTAACTGCTTGAGCTGAGACATCAGTCTTCTCCTGCCCTCAGTGCTCCTTCAGACTCAGACGGGAATCTATACCATCAGCTGTCTACCTTTCAGGCCTTCGAACTATGCCACTGGCTTTCCTAAATCTCCAGCTTGCAGACAGAAGATCGCGAAACTTCATGGGGACACCTCAGCCTCCATAATTAAGTGAGCCAATTCCTTATAATAAATCTCATTTAGAAATATATATATTATGTATATGTTATATTTAAAAAGTCTATTGTTTCTGTTTCTCTGGAGAACGCTAACAAAATGACATTTCAATGTGCATGTGACAAAATCAATTATAGGTAAAGAGCTATCCATGCTGTGAGGAAAATTAGCTTTTTGATGCTTGTTCTAAAAGAGTTTGTCTTCCTGTAGATATAATGTAGGAGAATAATATAGTGCCAGTAAGTATAATTTGATATTGAGTTGAGATTTTGGCTAGAATGAATCATGCCCTTTAAGACCAGAGTTCTGCTCATGATGTTGTTTCTCTGTCAACATCATGCAATCCCCTTTTTCCTGATTGTCCTACTCATTTTCCCATTATAAATCCATGAAGCCTTTTTGGACCCTTGGCCAGTTTTATTCATTTAACCACAGTTATGCAAAGCGTGAAGGAAAGTACAGGGAGAAACTGATGTAAGCACGAGGGAATGCACAAAGCTGGGGTGAAATGTTTATTTCATCTCAGGATGATCATCATTATTATTATTATCATCATGATCATGTCATCATCATCTTTATTGTCATCCCTTTTATTCATATTGTCATCCCTTTTATTCATATTGTCATCCCTTTTATTCATATTGCATTCTGTGATGGCCTATTAACATGTTACCTCATTTGATTACCAGCCAATGTACTATTAAATATCTTAATAAACTAAGTTCTGCAAAAGTCGAGAATTTGGTAATGCTGTTTTTCATTTTTAGGTACACTGCTTTGTAACCATGCACGACTTCCTTAGCATATGCAATCTCTCTCACAAAATAGATTTTAAAATTTTTGAAGTCATCTGTTATGTCTCCTGTTACTGTTCTAATTACCCAAGTGTCTAACAAAGAGACACATTTATAACAAACAACCTGCAAATCGCTGGTTAGGGAAACTAGAAATCAAATCAACACCCTTAACTATAGCATCCAATAGAAAAAAAGTTAAGGCCAAAGAGGAGATCGACTGCAGATAAACTGCAGGAGTGCTGCAGCCTTGCATGGGCAACCTGCAGTTTTCATTTCTAATGATCATGCCCTCCTTCCTGGAACTTTCTATTCCCTTTGTTTTATATCACTGCACTCTTCTTAGCTGTTTGAAGCTTTCTTCTAAGTGCCATTTGATGGTTTGCTGACCCTTCACATATTTTCATACTTTTGAGTAATGCTCATGATATTCATTTCTTTCTTTCTCTTTGCTTGTACTTCTCATCTTTCAAGATGCAGATCAAATACCACTTCCATTCTAAAGGTTTTCCTGACTATCCAGGTTGGAATTATTTGTCCCCTCCTTTTTTCTTTTTCTAAAAAAAATATGTCTAATTTTTCAAATAGATGTGGCCTTCACAGGTTCAAAATCCAAAAATACATGTAGGCATGCAGTGAAAAGCCTTCTTTGCTCTGTTGTTTTATGTTGCCCAGTTTCCCTTCCCATTGGTTGATTTTTGTGTTTCCAAAGATACTTATGCATAAATAAACAAAGACAAGCTTATTTTTCCTCTGGTTTTACACAAATGGTAGAGGGTAACTATGCAGTATGTTCTGTACATTACTTTTTTTGTCACTTGATGTGTTTTGGAGGGAGATGTTTTCATATTAGTACATAGAATATTGCCTTGTTTTCTTATAACTACATGGTATTTTACTGCAGGGATATAGCATGGTGTATTTACTCACTCTTCTATTGATGGAAAGTTAAGTGTTTTCTAACATTTGTTATCATGAGCAATGATGCAATTAATAGTTTTTTACATGTATTATTTTGCATATGCATACTATCATACCTACAGAATAAATTGGAATCATTCTATCAGAGAGTATGAAATTTTGTTAAACATTTTCAGTTGTCCTCCATATGTTGTACCAATTTATATTTTCTAAAGCAGTATATATATATTTTTTTCTCATTTTTTTTTTAAAATTTTATTTTGTCGATATACATTGTAGCTGATTATTGCTCCCCATCACCAAAACCTCCCTCCCTTCTCCCTCCCCCCCTCCCCCCCAACAATGTCCTTTCGGTTTGCTTGTTGTATCAACTTCAAATAATTGTGGTTGTTATATCTTCTTCCCCCCCCCCCGGTTTGTGTGTGTGTGTGTGTATGTGTGTGTGTGAATTTATATATTAATTTTTAGCTCCCACCAATAAGTGAGAACATGTGGTATTTCTCTTTCTGTGCCTGACTTGTTTCACTTAATATAATTCTCTCAAGGTCCATCCATGTTGTTGCAAATGGCAGTATTTCATTCGTTTTTATAGCTGAGTAGTATTCCATTGTGTAGATGTACCACATTTTCCGTATCCACTCATCTGATGATGGGCATTTGGGCTGGTTCCAACTCTTGGCTATTGTAAAGAGTGCTGCGATGAACATTGGGGAACAGGTATACCTTCGACTTGATGATTTCCATTCCTCTGGGTATATTCCCAACAGTGGGATGGCTGGGTCGTATGGTAGATCTATTTGCAATTGTTTAAGGAACCTCCATACCATTTTCCATAGAGGCTGCACCATTTTGCAGTCCCACCAACAATGTATGAGAGTTCCTTTTTCTCCGCAGCCTCGCCAGCATTTATCGTTCATAGTCTTTTGGATTTTAGCCATCCTAACTGGGGTTAGATGGTATCTCAATGTGGTTTTGAAAGCAGTATATAAAGTGTTTAATTCTCCCACATTCTTGTTAACACAGTATTATCAAACTTACACATCTTTGCCAATCTTAATAGGTAAAATATGTTATTTCAGTGTAATTTTACTTTCTATTTCTTTTATTATGATTAAGGTTGAGCACCTTTTCATATTTTTAAGGATTATGTGTATCTCCTTTTTATGGATTATCTATTTATGTCATTTTTACATTTTCTACCGGTTAATTAGTCTCATTCATTTATAGAAGCTCTTTACACATTGGAAAATTAGATCTTTTGTTGTTGCAATTTTTTCCAGTGTGTGCTTTTTGCTTTTTGACTCTGCTTATATTAACCTCCATCACTTTCTAGCTGCTGTAGGGGAGAAAAAATAATTTTCTCTACCCTTCATATTTCTCAATTGAGATTCCCTATAACAAAAGACAGACTAACAGGAGAAAACTAACAAAAGTTTATTAACATTTATATTTTCATATATACATGGGAGACACCCAGGAAATGAATAATCCTTTAGAGTAGATCTCAAAGAAAGCATTTAAACCACAGATTTAAATACCATTGTTCTCTGAAACAAAGAAAGGTGTGGGGAAAGACCCATTAAGATTAGATGACCAAAAAAAGCATCTTAAATAAAGGTAAGATTTGTTATGCAGATTTAAGTCAATACTTTTGTT
This sequence comes from Cynocephalus volans, assembly GCF_027409185.1. Lineage (NCBI taxonomy): Eukaryota > Metazoa > Chordata > Mammalia > Dermoptera > Cynocephalidae > Cynocephalus > Cynocephalus volans. Next base: position 122,016,180 of record NC_084468.1, read on the forward strand.
GTTGATTGAAGGTCCCCCCAAAACTCATTAAAACTTGATCCCCATTGTAACAGTGGGGGAGTGTGGGAAATCAGACTATAACTGTGTTGGAAGGTGGATGCTTTAAGAGGTGATTGGATCATGACAAATATGCCCTCATGAATGTATTAATATGCTCATGGAATAATGAGTTAATGATTTATTGGGTTGTCATGAGAGTAGCATTTGTGGCTTTATAAGGAGAGCAAGTAAGCACGTTAAAGAGCTTTTGCTCATACCTTCTTCACCATGTGGTAGCCTTTATGGACACAGGATTTTATAGAGTGTTCTCACCCCAAAGAAGGTCCTCACCAAACGCACCCATGGACCATGAACTTTCCAACCTCCAAAACTGTAAGAAATAAATTTTCTTTCTTTATAGTTACCCCATTTCAGGTGTTCTATTGTACAGAAAATGGACTATCAAAATCTCTATTAGTCAGGGTTCTCCAGAGAGACAGAACCAATAGGATATGTATATAGATATATGAGAGGGGATTTCTTTGGGAAGTTGGCTTACGCAATTATGAAGGCTGAGGAGTCCTACAGTAGGCAGTCAGCAAACTGGATGCCAGTAGTTTGGCTCAGTCCAAGTCCCATAGCCCTAGAACCAGGAAAGTTGATGGTGTAATTCTTAATCCATGGCCAAAGGTCTGAGAGCCCAGGTGTGCTGCTGGTATAAGTCGTGGAACCCAAAAGCCAAAGAGTCTTGCATTCTGATGTCCAGGGGCAGGAGAGAAGAGCATATCCCAGCTCCAGGGGTTAGAGAGAGAGAGATTCACCTTTTCCTCTGTTTTTGTTCTCTCTGGGCCCCCAACAGATTGGATAGTGCCTGCCCATATTTAAGGCAGATCTTTCCCACCTAGTCTACTCAGGCCCAGATACTAATCTCCTCTTGGAAACACCATCACAAACTCACCCCCAAAAAATGCTTTATCAGGTTTATAGGTATTCCTTAATCTAGTCAAATTGACAACTAAAATTAACCATCAAAACTTCCTTCAGTTAGTCATCCCTCTTTTCCCAGGGCAGAGAGAGAGAGAGAGAGAGACACCCTAACAAATGGTGATTTTTTTTTTATAGTTATCAATTTCTGTTACAAAGGAGCACCTTTTCAGAGCTACTTCTGTGTCTGCAGTTTCTCAAAATAACCCGCTTAGAATAATATGTAACAAAGGCATGTTTCTGGTCTCCTACTATCATATTTTGGGGTGGTGTTTTGTAAGCCCTGTCATTGCCTATGAATTATTTATTTATTATAGAACTCATCGTATTATATGTCATAATTGTTTCTATATATGCTATTAGATGTTGAGGATCTCAAGAACAGATATCATGTCTCATTCAATGCCCGTGCACAATACCAGGTACCTAAACATTAGCAATAAATTTTCTTTGAACGAATCATTAGTATTTACTTGTTTTATTTATTTTTTTCTCTTTAGCTTAAATTGGTGTTAAAATTTGAATGACTAAATTGGTGTCAGCTACATTTAACAGCATTTACAACACTATCTTCGGGGCTCCTACTTCTCCTTTTTCCTATTCTACTGCTATGTAACTGAACATATGCCACCCTAAAATATGCCTTTCTGATATAATGATCATTTTGAACTAATTATTTTGCAAAACCTCAGATATGTGAGAAGCTTTGGAAATACAGCAGAAGTCACTCTTTTGTAAGGGAAATTTACATCTATAAAGAAAATTTCCATTTGTAAGGGTGTCTCCCACTCTGCACTAGGGAGAAAAAGATGACTTAATCACTAGAGATTCTTATCAATAGAGAAGGCATTGATTTGATTTAATTTGCATGAAAAACCTTACCCTTTTTACTGTGCTTGTCCTGGACACCTCCCCATTACTAGTCCCCCAACACCCTTCTTCCTTTGTTTTAGCAGAGAATCGTAGTTAAACCTGAACTCTAAGCTACCTCTTTTGATTTATTCATTTTTCTGGGTATCTTCCATATATACACAAGGACTAAATGTTAATAAATTCCTGTTTTTTTTTTCTCTTGCTAATCTAATCTACCTTTTATTACAGGGCATTGGGAAAATAGAGTAATTTAATCAGGCCCCCTCACCTTAGGTCCAGTGGGGGTGGCACAGTGCATTCTTTGAAAATAAGTTGTGTGTGGGTGGAGTTAGCACACATGTGTGGCACCATGAACTGGCTGGCGTTGACTGCCTCAGATGTCCGCCACATGCAATCATGCTCTCAAACGTACAGCTCCAAGGACCTTTTGGCTGGTTACCTAGCTCATAGACCTGTGTGTGAGGGGTCTGGTGACCCAGCCTGGCTTGTGAAGGGTTTATGACCCAGTCTGGACAACAGGCTTGAGGTGTCTGTGAGCTCCAGACTCAGCTCTAACTCAACAATTGGCCCATTGGCAGGTTTACTGTCAGGTAAAATAGCTCAACAATTGACATAGTTGGCAGGATTCTGAGCAGACACAGGAGCCTAAAGCCCTTGGAAGAAGGAGGAAATATAGCTACTTTTGAATATGCTCTGCCCTATGGCCACCTTCCTTTTGACCAGGATCTGGTTGCTGCACACTGTACTGCAAGGCAGCATAGACCAGGCACTACAATGGAAAACCCCTTGAGAAGGGGAGGAAATGTGGCTATCCTTGAGCATATGGTGCCCAGTAGCCACGTTTCTGCTGACCGGAGCCTGGCTGCTGTTAACTTTGCTGTAGACTGATCAAGATTTGTGGCAGAAAGCAGAGTTGTTGGAAGCAAGGATGATTATCCTGGAGGATGACATGCAGTGACTGGCCACTCCTGCCTCTCACACCAGGGAAGATGACCAACCCAGTGGTGAGTGGGGGAAACCATGCATCTCCAGGCATGACCTGTTGTGAATGAGAAATTGAGACATGAGCAGCCTATGGGACTAGGTGGACAACCAGTAGGCAATCCACAGGTGACCCAGTTCACCACCTATGTCCCGTATACCCAGGTTGAACTGGTTGACTTGGGAAGACAGTTCAGGCAGAAACATTGGAGACCCTGACTGCTTGGCTGTTGTGGTTATGGGACATAACCACAGGGTGGAAAGCGTGGTATGCTCTGGTGAGGAGATAGAAAAATTGGTCTCCATCACCATACACCCATCCCTGAGGCAGCAGCTACAGAATAGTCACAGATATGCACAAGGGTGAGGTAATCACTCCTTGATGGACTGGGTGAATGCAGCTGCCCTAACCATGTGGGTACATGCTGGAGAACCACCCAAGATTCTTAGTAAATGGCAAACATATGCTGAGCTTGTCCAATTCATTCAAGAGCTGGGGATGTGGCAGTCCATGTTTTTGTTTAATGTGAACACTCGTGGCCCCGATGATGAAAATTTTACAGGCAGCATGAGAGACATAGTGCTGCAAAATGCCCCGACAGCATCCTTTGGGTCACTGATGGCCATACTGGTCCCATACATTGGTCTTCCTGTACATGAGGTAATGACCATGATAGCCAGCTTGGGTGAAGTATTGTGGCAGCAATTGCACCCTGACCAGTGTTTCACCAAACATCTGGAAAAAGGTAATAAGTTACGCTCAGTGGATTTAACGGACTTTTTCGTTGCTCCTGAGGAGGTGGATAAACTGTTCCGTTTTGATTAGGGAGCAGGCCAAGGTACTCATCTTTTGGAGGCAGGTGAGCACCAGAGGCCTCATGTTGAATTGGCACTATATTGGTCCAGGACAAATGTGCAGCGTGCTTTGGCATTGGTGGATACAGGTTCAGAATGTAGCCTGATATATGGCAATCCAGATAAATTTCCAGGGGCCACAGTTCATGTAGATGGCTATGTAGGACATACTACTGAGGTCAAAGCTGTGTCACTGCCATTGGGCATAGGAAGATTACCCCCTTGTGTATATACTGTATATATATCCACCATAGCTGAATACATCTTGGGTATGGATGTACTTTATGGTTTGTACCTGCAAACAATAGTTGGAGAGTTTTGGCTACAAACACGAACAGTAAAGCCTGTGTTATGAGGATATGCTAAACATGACCCACAGGTGTTACCCAAGCCAAGATGTGTAGTTAATGTAAAGCAATATTGCCTACTGGGAGGACATGTAGAGATAAGTGCCACTATACTGGAGTTAGAGAAAGTTGGCATCATTTGTCTGGCTCTTAGCCCATTTAATGCTCTAGTACAGCCAGTGAAAATGCCTGATGGTAACTGGAGAGTGACTGTAGATTATCGAGAACTGAACAAAGTAGTGCCTCTTTTGCATGCAGCTGTGTCTTCAGTTGATGATTTGATGGACCAGCTGATCACTCAGCTGGGGACTTATCATTATGTATTGGACCTTGCAATGCCTTTTTCTCTATTCCAATCTCAGCTGATAGCCAAGATCAGTTTGCCTTCACCTGGGAAGGAAGACAATGGAACTTTTAGGCATTACCCCAAGGTTATCTGCATAGCCCGACCATTTGTCATGGTTGGTGGCTGGGGACCTAGGCAACTGGACTAGGCCTAGCACGGTTACGTTTCACTCAATTGATGATGTGTTACTAACCTCCGATTCTCTTGCAGATTTAACCAGGCAGCTCCAATGCTGTTAAGTCATTTGGAACAATGAGGGTGGGCCATGAACCCAGCCAAAGTGCAAGGACCTGGACTGTCAGTCAAATTCCTAGGGTGCTCTTGTTGGGTAAGACAAGGGTCATCCCAGAAGCTATTATAGATAAGATATAGGCATACCCTCAACTCACAACTGTAGCTCAGCTACAGACATATTTGGGACTTTTGGGATATTGGAGAGCTTTTGTATCCCATATGGCCCAAATGGCATGCTCACTGTATGCATTAACAAAGAAAGGAGCCCCCTGGGATTGGACTGAGGAAGTAGAACAAGGTTACCAGGCTACAAAAAGGGCAATGCAGCAAGTACAGGCTTTAGAAGTGGCCGACCCCACTAAGCCATTTGAGTTAGATGTACATATAACCCCTTAGCCAGTCCAAGAAATGATGAAGCCGATGCCTTGGCTAAGGTAAGATGGCTGGAGAGAGCCCCAGCTTCTGATGTAGCCCAGTGATTACATGGACAAATGCAGCATGCTGGAAGTAAAACCATGTGGATGGCTGCTCAAAAACAGGCTCTGCCTGTAAAATGGGAAGATGTAGTGAATGCCTGTCATTTCCAGTATGTGCTCAAGAGAGTCCACACCCCAGGGGATACCCCATACAGATGGGCAAATTACTTGAGGAAGGGTGCCCCTGACTCGATGGCAAGTGGTCTTTGTTGGACCGCTGCCAAAGTCAGAGAATTTCAGATACATTTTCACTGCTGTTGATATGGCTACTGGTCTTCTGCCTGTGAAGGCACCGAATAGCCTTACTGCTATGTATGGTCGGCCTGTAGTCATAGAGACTGATAATGGAGCCCACTTTACTGGACATGGGGTTCATAGGTGGGCCTCCCAATTGTCTATTCAGTGGAAGTTACATGTGCCATATCATCCCCTGGCAGCAGGAATGGCTGAATGTTACAATGGCTTTGTAAAAAAGGGACTAACGCTATCTACCCAACCCCCATTCCTGAAGGGGTTGACACAGCGATTATGGCTGACAGTCAGAATTCTAAATGAGAGACCCGGCAAGGGCAGACCCTCTCCAGTGGAAGCTCCATTGCATAAGGCTGCAGCACCTATACAGCTGCAAATCACTAGTAAAGATAAGCTTTTGAAGCCAGGATATGGCAAGAATAGAAATATTCTCTTACCAGCCCCAACTTGTTTGCAACAGGGACAGACAGTACAATGGGAATGGCCTTGGAGAATAAAAGCCCCCCATATACGCTAGGTAGGTCTAATATGGCCTTTGGGAAAAGGATTAGAGGAAGGCTTGGGTGACAAGTACCTGGCCTCCTTGAGTAAACGTAACATGGCCTGGGACAGATGAGCACTCTATTCCAAAGGGTACATTTGTATTATCATTATGGCCAATTATGAGTTCCCCTATACCGTTACATGCAGAACCTACAGATCCAACAGTGTTAGCAGAAAAGTATGGTATCATAAGCCAGGTAGAATAACTATTCCTGTAACCATCCTTTCTCAGGATGACAAACTGGCATGTATCTTACCAGAGAGGCAAGAACTTCCCCTATTGGTACTGATAGCTCTTCTTTCTTTTCGCCCATAGTGTTCTGCCTGCAGGCACTGCACCAGAGTCACATGATCAATGTGTTGGCTTACTGAATATGCATTGAAATTCCCGTCAGTATGACTGCAGGATTCCCATCGAGAATCACACCAATGATGACTACTAATCAGACATATGCAGCTAGTAGTTAAAAGGACAGAAGAACAAGCCTTAAGGCATATTGAATGGACAATAGGTTATGTAAGTGTAAGGGTCATTTATCCTTGCTAAGGGAACATCACGGAAGATTCTAAATGCCTAGATTGTACAGGGAGGGACCTTGAAGGGGTGGATTGCTGGGAAAATAGAATAATATAATCAGGCCCCCTCACCTTAGGTCCAGTTGGGGGTGGTGTGGCACATTCTTTGCAAATAAGTTGTGTGTGGGTGGAGCTAGCATGCATGGGTGGTGCCATGACCTGGCTGGCATTGACTGCCTTGGGTGTCCACCATGCACAACCATGCTCTTGAACCTATGGCTCCAAGGATCTTTTGACTGGTTACCTAGCTCATAGACCTGTGTGTCAGGGGTCTGGGGACCCAGCCTGGCATGTGAAGGGTTTGTGACCCAGTGTGGACAATGGGCTTGAGGGGTCTGTGAGCTCCAGACCCAGCCCTAGCTTGACAGTTGGCTCAGTCGGCAGAATTACGGGCAGGTAAAATAGCTCAACACAGGGAGTTCTAGCTAAGAACTCAGCAAAAGTAAAGAAAAAATTTTTTTCTTCCTCTACAACAACAGGCAGAAATTATTTGATAGATTGGTTTTTATTTAGAGTACAATTTTTAAAATGTAAGCAAGATGTGTGTGTGTGTGTGTGTGTGTGTGTGTGTGTGTGTGTGTGTGTGTGTGTGTGTGTGTGTTCTTGTGTATGGGGTGGTGAAGGCAGCAAGCTCACATAACCACTTTAGGATCTAAGTTTCTTTTTTAATCTACAAAATAAATAAGTGCCAGATTAAAGCCTCCTAGAACATATTGAAGATTTTGTGCCAAGATCCGTAGTCCTAGAAAGGTAGATAGAAGTGATAGCTTTGAAGTAAATCAAAGGAAAATTCAAGAAAATAAGAGACCTACAATTCAACAAATTTAATATCAATCAGTACTACTTACCTGCATTCTTTATTTTCCTCTTACATATTGTGCATACAAGTTATAGGATATCTTTTTATACTAACAAAGTAAAAATTTAATTTTCTAGAATTCTGGCCACATATTCTCATGCAATTGTTTCTCAAGTGTTTCTGTTGTCAAATGAAAACACAGTGATTCCTCTGCTTGTCTTTAAAACAGAAGTTGTTATATACCTGGTCAGCAGGGAAGGTGTGAAATTCCACCTTACACGTTCATCCATAGTTTTCTCTTTGGTCCAGAACTTGATAAGAAGCCAAGATGGCCTCTTGCTTTGTTTGGTTTTAAGATCTTCATGCTAGCATGCAAATTACATAAGAGCAATTTACTATGACTCACCTTTCTTTTTATTTTGCCACTAATGATTGCACAAAAAATAAACAGTTTCCTATGGTGCTCGATAGCACTCAAATGTGCCAGGGCAAGAACCCCTTTTCAAAAAATGAAATAAAACATATGGAAAGAAACTAAGAACTCTTGTCAAAATTATTCCACTGTGAAATTAGTTACATTCCACAAGAAAATATAATCATGCCAAGGGTTTCTTTCTTCAGTGACTCTCACATAAACTGCAGCAGAAAAAACTCCGGTGTTCAGCTTCATAAGCTGTTAGTGCCATTGGCTACCTAAACCCATTCAGATTTGATTATTTTCAGTCCACTGCAATTTCCATATAGCCCTGGTGGATATTTCCTTGGTTCATTGAATAAAACATTCACATCAGCCTATGATTGTGTTGCTGCTGTCCCTGCTATAATTAACACAGCAACAGATTAAAAAATAGTACTTAAAGTAACTGGTGTAGAGTTCACTTTCAAACAGAACACAAATATAAAAAGATTATCCAGCAGAGGGCTGCTAAATGTACTGTAAACTGGAAGAGTTTCGATATCCCTTAAACACTTGGCTAGAAGCTAACTGAACCACATCTCTGCTGTCGGCGGAGCATGAAACTCCGAGGTTTGTTTTAGTTTCCATCTAGCCTCTGCCAGTTAAAACTAAAGACTTCCACTGGGTAAACACATATTTCCATTTTTACTGGCACTGTCTACTTTCTCTTTGATAAGCAATACATTTCCCTCTCAGGGATACTTCAGCCCTTTGTAAACGTGACATTCTGAAAGACACTGTGGTCTAAAAACTTTCCCAACTTTCATTGTCATCCTCATCTCCACAGACTTTCTCATGCCCGTAGTTGTGAATAGCACAACGCCAACAAAAAAAAAAAAAAAAAAAGTTAATCGATCCCATTCTTTTTCTGTAAGAACGTATCATGGAAAAAATGCATTCACACACACATACACACACACAGTACCTAGGGAGAGAGAGTTGAATGCAAACAATAAACACTGCTCAAAATCTTCCATTAGATTCCCATTTCTTATCAAAACAAATACAATTTTCTCAGCCTGTCATTCAGACTTCTACAATATAAGCCTAGTTTACCTTTTTAGCCAATGTTTTCCCAATCCGAGTGTATCCTTTGTCCCATGGTGTTTTTCTATTGTCTGATCCTGCCCCCTAGGTAAGCAGAGAGTCAAGGCCTTGAGGTCAACTAGTCTGGAGTATGTATGAGGTGTTGGATGCCTGGGTCAGGGGGAAGGGAGGAAGGGGAGTAGAGAGGTAGAGGTGTCTTTTGTAATGTGATCAATAGGCAGTGGGTCTTAGGGAGTATCTGAGTCAGAGCATCTCTCAGAGTTGCTGATGAGTTGCCGATGAAAATTGTCATGGAGGCCATCCAAATAAGTTGTCAATTTCAATGAGTGCTATAGAAATGAGGATTCTGTAATGAAACCAGGAAGACAGAGAAAGGACATGAGCCATGTCCCAAAGTGGAGAGTGTGAGATGCATTCTGAAGCTCCACAAATGAGAGGAGAGATGAAATGACTTTTCCTATAGTGACTGCTTCTCGGGGGCTGGAGTCAGAGAGTTAAGGATGTGGATGGAACAGAGTGCCACCTGGGTGCTCATGACCTTGGCTTTCTCCCTGCATGGAACAACTCTGGTTCCAATCATACGGATTCTTCCCAACCCATTTTAAATATCACCTCTTCTGTGAAACATTTTTCTATCCCTTCAAAAGAGGCCATTCTTCCCCCTTATGCACTCCATCAGACATCAGTGGCCTTTCTTACTAGATTGTGTATTATGGTCTTTGGTCTATACTATATCTTTACTGTACTACATGCACTATAAATTATGGATTTGTTCTTTTCTAGTATCAACTGTAGCAAGTGCATGCCATTACACATAACTATAACCCAATATATATTGTTAACATTATTTTAATTGACATCTGTAAAAAGAGCAAGTATTTGCATGATCTATGGAACAAGGAAAGGGGTATTAATGTCCAAATATATCTCTGGACACTCTCTCAGTTGGTCTGTGGCACTGTTATTCCTCCATATGTTTTGTAGAGATAAGTAGATATGTTCAGATCTTATTGAATATTTACTTACGATTCCTTGTGGACCTAGTCAATCATTCTGATAATTTGTTATAAGAAAATTATTCACTATAATCTCAAGGCATATGAGGGATGCTGAATAAATATTAGCACAGAAATAGACAAATGTCCACTTTAATATTCTTTCCAGTTATTCTTGGCATAGCTAGGAGACCCGTTCATCCCACCTAAAAGTCCGATACCAAGATTAATTTAGGTTATATTTTTATTAAAATTTAGTTTGCTTTCATACTTGATTTAACAATCCTTTCCCACTATATTATCCCTTTATTAGGTACATCATTTTGGAAATACATACTGGAAATATACAATCTCATAGTAGGATGCACAAGAAAAATCTTAAAGTATCAGGAATAAAATATTTCTTGAATGTTCTCTGTCTTAGCCTCTAGGAAAATCAAGGTCATATTTTCAGCCAAGTCTATTGGACATTATGAAATGCTTTTTATAATTAATATTACTCCTGATTTACTCATTTTTCCTCCTTATTTTCCCTTTCTCCAATTTCTTACTTTTAAAAAAAAAGATTGTTATCTTATAAGTCCCTTTAAATATTTTTAACAGTACAAGCCACTAATAATAAACAAATAAAATTAAAGTAATTTATTCTTGTTTACACTTCAATATCTTAAGTTCAAGTATGTTGCACAGTGGTATAAGATTATTAAATGAAAAAGAAATAACCATTTTTGGTACTTTTTTAAAAACTAGACTGATACCGAAAGTAGCTGGAGGTTTGAAGGAAAATCTGTCAAACCCCTGATTTGTTACTAACACTAAGGCAAGCCATTTTTTTAAAATTTTTTTTATTAGAAAGTGATCATTTATAATTCTATAAATGTATGGGGTAAAAAGTGATGTCATGATTTATGAACACAAGTGGAATAATTAAATCAGGCTAGTTACCATATCCATCACATTGAATACTTAACATTCTTTGTGGTGAGAACATCTGAAATTTATTCTCAGAAGTTTTGAAATGTACAATACTGTAGTATCAGCTATACTCGCCACATTGTGCAATAGATGTAAAAACACACATATGCCTCCTGTCTGAGATATTGTATGCTTTGACTATCATCTCCCCATTTCCTCCATCCCCCATTCTGTGCAACCACCATTTTATTCTCTGCTTCTATGAGTTTGATTGTTTATATTCCACAGGTAAGTGAGAACATGCAGTATTTGTGTCTCTGTACCTGGCTTTTTTCACTTAGCACAGTTTTCTCCAACTTCATTCATGTTGTTGCAAATGACAGGATTTCCTTCTTTTTAAAGGTTAAAAAGTATTCCATTGTGTGTGTGTGTGTGTGTATATATATATGTATGTGTATTATATATATATACATACACCATTTTTTTCATCCATTCATCTGTTGATGGACACACTGGTTGGTTCCATAACTTGGCTATTGTGAATAGTGCTGCAATGAACATGGAAGTACAGACATCTCTTTGACAAATTGATTTCAAATCTTTTGAGTGAATACCTAGATGAGGGATTGCTGTATTATATGGTAATTCTATTTTAGTTTTTTGAGAAACTTTCATACAATTTTCTACAATGACTGTACTAATTTATATTCCCACCAACAGCATGCAAGGGCTCCCTTTTCTCCACATCCTAGCCAACACTTGTTCTCTTTCGTCTTTTTGATAATAGTCATTCTGACAGGCATCAGGTGATATCCCATTGTGGTTTTAATTCTCACTTCCCTAATGATTAGTGATCTTGAGGATTTTTTCTTATATCTGCTGGCCTATGGTATGTCTTCTTTTGAGTCTACTTGGGTTTCCTCCACATTTTTAATTGAGTTCTTTGTTTTCTTGCTATTGAGTTGTTTGAGCTCCTTACATATTTTGAATATTAATTATTTATCAGATGCATGGCTTGCAAATATTTTCTCCCCATTTGTAGATTGTCTCTTCACATTAATTGTTCTCTTTTCTGTGCAGAAACTTTTTAGTTTGATGTAATCCCATTTGTCCATTTTTTCTTTTGTTGCCTGCATTTTGGAGTTCAAATTAAAAAAATCATTGCGCAGACCAATGTTGTGTAGATTTTCCCCTATGTTTTCTTCTAGTAATTTTATAGTTTCTGATTTTAAGTTTAACTCTTTAATCCATTTTGAGTTGATTTTTGTATATAGTGTAAGATAAGGGTCCAATTTCATTCTTCTGTACATGGATATCCAGTTTTCCCAACATCATTTATTGAAGAGACTATCCTTTTCCCATGGGCTATTATTGGCACCTATGTCAAAAATTAATGGACCATACATGCTAGGTTCATTTCTGGGATCTCTTTTCTGTTCCATCGATTGATATGTCTATTTTTTGCCAGTAGCATGCTAATTTAATTACTTTGCCTCTGTAGTACAGTTGAAATTAGATACAGTGACACCTCCAGCCTTGCTCTTTTTGCTCCTAATTGCCTTGAGTATTGGGGGATTTATGGTTCCATATGAACTTGAGGACTGTTTTTTCTATTTCTATGAAAAAATGACATTTGAATTTTTTATTTAATTGAAACATTAATTGTACATATTGATGGGATACAGAGTTATATATTTTTGTCTGGATGATTTGTCCAGTGCTGATAGAGGGGTGTTGAAGTCCCCAGCTATTATTGTATTGGTGTCTATTTCTCCCTTTAGATCTATAATATTTGCTTTATATATCTAGATGGTCCAATGTTGGGTACATATTTATTTACAATTGTCATATCCTCTTGCTGAATTGATGCCTTTATCATTATATAATGTTCTTGTTACCTCTTTTTATAGTTTTTGGTTTAAAATCTGTTTTGTTCAGTACAGATATAACTATTCCTGCTCAGATTTTTGTTTCCATTTGTGTAGAATATCTTCTTCCATCCCTTTACTATTGGTCTATGTGTGTATTTAAAGGATGAGTTTCTTGTAGGCAGCATATAGTTGGATCTTGTGTTTTGACCTATTCAGCCAGTCTACATCTTTTAAATAGGGAATTTAATTCATTTTCACTCAAATTTGTTATTGAGAGGTATTGCCTTACTCCTGACATTTTGTTAATTGTTTATGGCTGTTTAATATATCTTTTGTTCCTATCTTTCTTTTTTATTGTTTGTTTGCTGTTCAGTGGTTTTTTGTAGTGAATTTTTTTTATAATCTTTCTCTTTCTCATTTGAGTATCTGTTCTACTAGTAAGTTTCATCCCTTTGCGTGTTATCATGATGGTAGTTATTGTTTGTTTGCTTCCAGATGTAGGACTCACTTAAGGATTTCTTGTTGGGTCAGTCTTGTGGTAGTGAATTGCCACAGTTTTTGTTTGTCTGGGAAAACCCTATTTCTTCTCCATTTCTGTAGGATGGCATTGATGGGTATAGTATTCTTGGCTAGCAGGTTTTTTCTTTTAGCACTTTGATATATCATTCCACTCTCTCTTGAACTGTAAGATTTCTGCTAAAAAATCTGCTGTTAGTCTGATGGGGATTTCCTTATAGGTGACTATGTTTTTCTTGCATTTTATTGAGTTTCCTTAAGATTATTATTTGGAATTTCTTTCAGGAACTTCATATGTTTCCTTTTCATTGGGGTCTGGTACTAGAAAATTATTGTATTGGGGGGGGGTCATGTTTCCTTGTTCTTTTTTATGTTTCTTGTATCTCTAGATTGATATCTGGGCATCTGGTGGATTAGTCACTTCTAATACTCTGGAATAGTTTTTGAAGAGGGAGACTCTTTCCTGTAAATGTGTTCTACAGTAACATCTGAGTAGGGCGTTTTAGGTTTCATTCCAGGTGAATGCAATATTGCAGTTTCCATGTGATTTCTTCAACTGTATTCAATGTCAAGGTCATCTCTGAGTGCCTCTGTGGCCTATGTTCTGGGGCACTTAGCAGCTTTTTTGCTGGGATGGGCAACACTAGGCTGGGTTTTAGGGGATGAACGAGGCCTTGAGCTCTTGGGAAAAACATTGAAATGCTTCGCTTTTCCTCAGCTGGAGTAGGAGACCCAGGGCATGTTTGATAGTGCCCCTGCCAGGATCCTGGGCCCCTGATATATGCCCTATGGTGCTCTGCTTAAATGTGTGACCCTATGCAGGTTGCTGGTGTTGAAATTAGGACCTTGGACTTTGAGGGAGACAATGAGTTGCTCAGTAGCTCCTCAGCTGAAGTGACTCTGGGTGTGGTTACTTTGTCTTCAGGCTGGGCCCTTTTACCCTCAGTGGAGGCACTGTGGCACTCTACAGTTCCTCAGCTGTAGTGGGAAACACTAAGCAAGATCCCTGGGTCTGTGGGTGGAACGCTGTGTCCTCAGGAGAGATTCTGGGGCCCTCTGCTGCTGCTGCTCAGCTGGAGTGTGCCACTCTGGAAAAGGCCACTGTGGTCATGGCTTGGCCCCTGTACCCCCAAAAAGATGTTACGTCACTCTGCAGCTCCTCAGCTGAACTGGGCCACTCTAGGTATGGTTGCTGTGGTCACGGGTGGGACCCTGTACCCCCAGGAGATATGCTGTGGCTCTCTGCAGTTGCTTAGCTTAAGTAGACCAACCTGGGTGAGGCCTCTGTGGTTGTGGGCACGCCCCTGTGCCCCCAAGAAGGATGTTGGGTCCCTCTGTAGCTCCCTAGCTTAGGTGGGTAGCTCTGGGCAGGCTTACTGAAGCTGCAGATGGAGCTCTGTGCCAACAAGAAAGGCATGTGGGAACTCCTCAGTTTCCCAGCTGGAGTGTGTGGGTCTGGTTAGATTTGCTGGAGCTGCAGCAAGATTCAGTGCCCTTTTGAGAGGTGCATTGGTGCTCTACTGAAGAGAGCAGAGCTACCAGCATGACAAAAGCCCTTACTGATCTGATTTCTATCTCCAGAAAGTGTGTGCCCTGACTCCCACTGTTCTGAGGGTGGCCTCTGCACAGCACTGGGCTGTCTGTTGGGCTTTGGTGCCAAAGACCCAGCATGATGATGGAGCATCAGGGCTATAGAGATGCCAGGACTACTGGGCCCCAGGGCAAAATGCACTTGGGTGTTGGCTCTTATCCTAAAATGGCAACTGCTGTTGCAGCCCAAGTCTCAGGGTATAGGGGAGGCTCAGTGAGAACTCATTCTCTGGATTGATATAGTTGTGTGGGCTCCTAGTGGCTCCCCACACTAGGCTCATGGCCTGCAAGCACCATGCAGCTCCCTTGTAGTTTGGTTTTCAGGTGTCCATGGTTCAGCTCTCACTTACCTTTTCCTTAAAAACAGAAATTCCTCCTGGATTGCTGCTGCTCTTGCCTGGGGGATATGGTAGTGGAGGTCAGATATTTTCTTCAGTTCTCTATGTGGCCATCCTGAGTTTCTGTGCTCACAAGTATTTCTGTTATTTCTCTGATGTGCTCCAGAGCTCTCCTTTACTTATTTTCTTTTATGTGTAGTTGTATATTTGTTGGTTTGCCTGTCTTTGTGGGAAAGATGAATGGTAGAGTCTTCTAGTCAGCCATTTTGCTCTGCCCCCACTAGCAACACTTGAACTTTAATTGGAATTGTGTTGATCTGTAGATCACCTTGGGTAGCATGGACATTTTACCATTAATTCTTCTCATCCATGAACATGGGATGGGTTCCCATTCACTTATGTCTTCAATTTTTTTTATCAATGTTTTATAATTTTCAGTGTACAGGTCTTTTACCTCCTTGGTTAAATTTATTTCTATGCATTTTTTGTAGTTATTATAAATAGGACTGTTCTATGAAATTTTGTGGAGGTGGGAGTCTCTCTGCCTGTAAGGGCTCATTGGGGTGGGCTCTGAGCTTAGGTGGGAAGAGTACCAGTCTAGAAACTCAAGCTAGGTTGTACTTTCTCCCCTGCTTCTGAAGATGATCAGCTCAGCTTTGCAGGTGGTCTATGATGTTGGCTGATATCTCTGATTGGAAACCACAGCTGGCAGGAACACAGAGGTACCACCAAGATTCATGCAGTGGTAACTATGACCTTTGTCTCTTTTCTTTGTTTCAATCAGACCCTGGGTGGTTTATCAATGGCATTTCCCCTAGTATTCCCCATGACCACATCAGAGTCAACTTCTTGAAAGTGTCTGAGAATGCTGAGGAAGCCGGACAACTGCCTTTGTTCTCTTTTTTTCCAGTAAAAACTGTGGGCCCAGGCAAATCCTCCTCAGTCTGGAATTGTGAGAGGGAAGGAGTAGTCCAGTGGGAGTGAGTCCATTTTCTTACTCTACTAATTTGGATTTCATTCAGTTCTGCAGACCATGCAGGTGTTTCAGGCCTCTTTCCAAATGCTGGAATTTTCAAAAGGATGTTCTAATCTGTGGACAGTAACTAGCTGAACTTTCTGTGGGGCGAGAATGGAGGCTCAGACTTGTTATTCTGCTGCCTTGCTGACATCACTCCATATGTCATGTTTATCTCTTACTTTCTCCTCTAAGCGTAAGGTAAATAAAACTTTCACCTGCCCACCTGTCTCATTTTTGTACTTCTGTCATAAAGAACAAAGGTAAGAAAGTTTGACTTTCAAAACGTCTAATATTTACAGAGCTGGAAGAGTATGAGAAATGCAGAGTGGCTGTGTTTATTAAGGACTTTGCTCTTCAAGGTTACAAGAATCTATAAAGAAAATAAACTACAAATATGATACATTGTTGACCATTCATCACTCAGCAGACCCTCCTTGAGTACTATATTTTTAAAATATATAGTTCTTTTATGAAAATAAAATGAAAATGCAGAATTTGAAGTTGATTAACAGCAAAATCATTATAGTGCAATTTTGTCATAATGATTCTACTTGTTTCCACAGCTTATGTATTCTTAGCAGTGTTATGAGAAATATATATACACATATATACATTTGTTGCTATTATTTGAATATTTTCATTTTTAATTAGAATGTTCCAAAAATTAATATTTTAACTAAAAACAAGTATCAGTAAAGTCTGTGCTAAATGTGAAGCTTCACAAATACAGAGTCCATCTTCTTTTTAATATCTGCAAATGAACTCTCTATGAAGCTTTTTATGAACTGGTTATTTAAATACGTGGAAGTGAGCAAATGTTACTGCTGACAAAATAGGTACTTGCTGTGTGAGCAGAGGATGATGAAGCTATTTGTGAAGGAAAGAGTGTGTCACCTAAATTAATGTAGTAGACTTGCCTCATAAGTCATCTCTACCACTCTGCTCTACCACACTGCTGGAAAGAGTAGAGGTCAATACTCTACTCATTTAGAACATACAGGGCCCATTTGTCCACTATGGGGCTCATATCCCTTCATGTAGTGAAGATACAATAAGACCTAGATTAAAAACTTCTTTAAGAATCCAACTATTCAAGATAATACATCAGCCATTAAACTTTAACAAATATGTCAAAAACTTGCTTGCTGTCCTCTGTTAGTAAATGCTATGACGAGCCTATGGATACAGAGTAGGTAGTCGTCTGCAGACTCAGATTTCAGCACTGTTACATAGGATCCTCATTCCAACACAATAAACTATTTCATTCCTCATGTGTTAAATGAAGTCTTGATTTCTTTTTGTTCAAAATCCCTTAAAAAGATGCATAATATTTCTCTGTTCAGTTAGACTTAAAATCCAAACTCTTTTATGCAGAAGGAGTACTTTATTAGGCATGGTGGATGTATTAGTCCATTTCTGTTGCTTAGAACAAACTACTTGGAACTGAGTAATTTATAAGAAAGCAAAATTTATTGCTAACAGTTTCTGAGGCTGAGAAGTCCAAAGTCCAGGGAACACATTTGGTGAAGGTTTTGGTGGTGGCTTTACAGTAATGCAGAGTCCCACATGGCAGAAAATGGCAGAGCAGAGAGAGGGACTGACTCTTTGTGCTCCTCTTCTAAAGCCCTCAGATCCACACCCCTGACCACGACTATTAATCCATTTACTACAGCATTGCCCTACAATCTAATCACCTATTCAATGCTCCACCTTTCGATTGCCATAATAGGATTTCTCACCTTCTTATCATTGTCACAGTGGAGGTCAAGTTTGGGGGGGACACTCAATCCAAGGCAGTGGCCATGCTCACAAAAAGAAGGAAATGAGGGCAAGAAGTGGAGAATCTCAGAGTGATAAGAAGATACTGGCAGTGTCAAAACAAACTTCAAGTGGTCATTGTTTTGTTTCTGGCTCTCCTTCTGCAAAAGGTAATAACATACTACATGTACCAATGATAAATATTAAAAAGCCATTTCTGAATGTTTAGATTGGTAATTGCTACATATAGGAATTAATTATGCCTGGTCATAAAAAAGTAAATAAGTATTGAAGAAAGGGACTCTTCTCATACCTGTGGGCCAATTTCCAACAGTAAACAAATTCTTGATACTATTTTGCTCCCTTAGTTGCACAAAGAGTTGGTTCTTCAGTTTTTTTGTCCAAGAAATCAGCTCATTTAGTGCATCCATATGGTGCCCTAGATTCTATTGAAAAGTCAATGAATCACATGGGTAAATGACAGTGGCCACTCTGATGTCCTCATTTTCCTTTCCACTATTTGGGATTTTGAAACTTTGGTTTGAGTTCATTTTGATTGCTAAATATTAAGTATCTGCAGCTGGTTAGAATTGTTGAGACTTGTGGGAGTCAAGAAGATGGTGGGAAAAAGGTAAGAAGTTAGAAAAAGACTTACACCTGGTGTGATGGGATACAACCACCTGGGTTACCCATTTCCTAATGCTCCACAGAGATCTATGTACATTCAACCTTTCTGCTAAAGTCTTTGCTTCAAAATCAAACCATTTCTCTAAAAATCCACTTTCCAATTATTTTTTCTAAAAATACTGAGAACCAATTAATACTGAGAAGCACTATGACAGATGTTTGATTACAGAAATATTTTTTAAATGTAATTCATGTTTGCAGAATACAGGATCCTTGTGAAAGTCACCACGAGAGCAATATACCTGAATAAAATCTTCTATAACTATGGTATGTTTCAAGTGCAACAGAAGAGATAAACTTGTCTAAAGAAGTATGGGATAGAAGGGTTAAATAGCAGGAGTAAAAGAAAGATGTCATGAAAAAGGTGGGATTGGAGGGAAGCCTTAAAAAATTGTGATCACACCCTTTTCTGGATATATCTCCAAAGATATTGATGTATTGAAGAGATATCTGCACTCCGTGTTCATCAACAGATGAATGGATAAAGAAAATGGGGTGTGTATATACATACATACACACACACACACACATACACACACACACAAACACACACACTCACCATAGAATACTGTACAGCCTTAAAAAAGAAAGAAATTTTGTCACTTAAGAGAACATGGATGACACTGGATAACATTATACTGAGTGAAATAAGGCAGACACAGAAAGACAAATACTGTATGATCTCACTTATATGTAGAATCTAAAAAAGTCAATCTTATAGAAAAGAGTGTAGAGAAAGTGGTTTCCAGAGGCTGGTGAGGCATGGGGGCAGGGAGATGTGGGTATAGGGGAGATGTTAACAAATGAGTACAGAGTTTCATTTTGACTGATGAAATACATTTAGTGGCCTATTGTGCTTCAAGGTGACCATAGTTAAAAATAATGTATATTTCAAAATTGCTAAAAAAAAAATAAATTTTTGATATTTTTACCACAAAAAATTAAGCTGCTAGGTGATGGATATGTTAATTAGCTTGATTTAATATCTCAACAATGTGAACTTTGATCAAAATATCACATTGTACTCCATAAATATACATAATTATTATTTGTCAACTCAAAATAAGTAAATTTTTTTAAATTGTGATGGCAAAGTATAATGTGAATTTGACATGTGAGACCCAGCGAATCACTGCCTTTGCCTCATTAACTGATGATACGATAGTAAAATTTAGAGATTATATTTCATCCTGCACACTTTCAGCTGATTCATGTTTTCATTCCGTGCATTGTTAGCTGGTTTGCGAGAATCTTTGGCACCGTGAGTTCATCATTCCTGCTCTTCTTTCATTTCCTTATGACAAATGACTCAATTTCTGTAAACGTATTTTCTCACTGGTTTCTATTTCCCTGTCATTTTATCATCGTTTAGACCCTTCCTTGACAATTTATCAGTTCTCTTCGTCAGTGAAATGGGTGCTCTCAGAAGGGCAGAGGTATCAGACCTGTGTCAAATAGAAATTGGTTTCCTTTTTCGTCTATGACATATCCTTGAAATGAACATTAAGAAAATCTATCAGACAAGTAAGCAGTGGAGTCCTCACAAAGCTATCTGAAAGGACTGAGAGCACGACCCTGCTTCCTCAGCTTGTTGAGGGCACACTGTCAGAGAAGAAAGGGTGGGGACCGTGGCCACTGGGTCTCTCTCCCACCTCTTGTCCCTATGCTTTTCATGTTCTCTAAAGCAGCCAAGCCCTTGGCACCCACCTGCATTCAAGTTGCATCCACATGCTTGCCAGTGCCCTCCCTTCTGATAGAACAGAGGAGACTAATTTAGTTTCCATGTGGAAACAGGGATGTGTAGAAGTGGAGCTGCAGAATAGACAAGAGTGCACGGGTGTTGTGGAGAGTTTTCAGCAACAGGAAGCACAAGAATCAAGCAGAGCACAAATGTGGCAATCTGGAGCAGAAATGTCACTGTGTGTTCAACAGACATCCATCACTCTCTCCCTCTCGGCTCACTTGTTCTTCAATAACTGCACCCTAGGTATTGATGCTGTATCACTTCCATGAGTTATATTTTCATTTGCCTAAATGTACTTTGGCTCTCAACCCTTTCTTGGAGTAAGAAATAGAATAGTAGAATGGCCACTGTCCTCCTGAAAAGTGGATTGCATCTTCAATAGCTTATTGAAAGGCTGACAATAATTCATTCATACCAACCTCTTCCAGAAAGTCAGAGAGGGAACAGCCCACCACCCAGAAGGAAAAAGAAAGGCATTTTTTCTGGGATTTTAAATGTATAAAAAGAAAAGTGTCTGTTACAGTATTGGCTGTAAACTGCATAAACAATAAATTATTTGGAAGAGAGATTAAGCTCTATTAATCAGTGCCATCAGCAACTTACTACTTTACATGTCATAAACAGCAACAGCGAAAAGTCAACAGGCAAAACTAAAATCAGTTGTAATTTGTTTAGGTAATCTTGGAAATCTCATGAAAATGGAAGATAATGCAAGTATTAGATGGTACAGAAATCTAGACATCCCGATTTGTATTATTATTGCACCAGCAGAGTTTGGTTTTAAATCGCACAGTTTTGAGATAGACTTTGATTCATACTGTGTTCAGTTTTAAGACTTAGTATTTTAAGTATTAATATGTGAAAACATTTCCTGCAATTGCTGTAAAATTTCCCCCTAACTTTATGTATCTTTGAAAAAAAAACACTTTATTTCGCCCCTTCTTACACCCTTTATTTTTCTGCCTATTGGATTAAATTTGAGCTGAATGTTTAATCTACATACTTAGCAAGTGTTTTCAATCATTAAAAACCTGATGTGAAGGTAGCTGAATGTGACATGAGAAAACAGATTGGATCAGTAGAATTACCTAAAACTTAGGTTATTCTAAAGCAAAAAGGTCAGATGAAGTCAAACTGTCCCTGTTTGCAGATGACATGATCCTATATATCGAACAGCCTAAAACCTCTACAAAAAAACTGTTGGAATTGATAAATGATTTCAGCACAGTAGCAGTATACAAAATCAACACACAAAAATCAGTAGCATTTCTTTTCTCCAATAGTGAACATGCAGAATGAGAAATCAAGAAAGCCTGCCCATTTACAATAGCCACCAAAAAAATAAAATACTTAGGAATTGAGTTAACCAAGGATGTGAAAAATCTCTATAATGAGAACTACAAACCACTGCTGAGAGAAATTAGAGAGGATACAAGAAGATGGAAAGATATCCCATGCTCTTGGATTGGAAGAATCAACATAGTGAAAATGTCCATACTACCCAAAGTGATATACAAATTCAATGCAATCCCCCTCAAAATTCCAAAGACATTTTTCTCAGAAATGGAAAGAACTATCCAGACATTTATATGGAATAATAAAAGACCACGCATAGCCAGAGCAATGCTGAGTAAAAAAAATAAAGCTGGAGGCATAACACTACCTGACTTTAAGCTATACTACAAAGCTATAATAACCAAAACAATATGGTACTGGCATAAAAACAGACACACTGACCAATGGAATAGAATAGAGAATCCAGAAATCAACCCACACACTTACTGCCAGCTGATCTTTGACAAAGGCACCAAGCCTATTCACTGGGGAAGGGACTGCCTCTTCAGCAAATGGTGCTGGGATAACTGGATATCCATATGCAGGGGAATGAAACTAGATCCATACCTCTCTCCATATACTAAAATCAACTCAAAATGGATTAAGGATTTAAATATACTCCCTGAAACAATAAAACTTCTTAAAGAAAACATAGGAGAAACACTGCAGGAAATAGCACTGGGCACAGACTTCATGAATACGACCCCAAAAGCACGGGCAACCAAAGGAAAAATAAACAAATGGGATTATATCAAACTAAAAAGCTTCTGCACAGCAAAAGAAACAATTAACAGAGTTAAAAGACAACCAACAGAGTGGGAGAAAATATTTGCAAAATATACATCTGACAAAGGATTAATATCCAGAATATATAAGGAACTCAAACAACTTTACAAGAAGAAAACAAGCAACCCAATTAAAAAATGGGCAAAAGAGCTAAGTAGGCATTTCTCTAAGGAAGATATCCAAATGGCCAACAGACATATGAAAAAATGCTCAACATCACTCAGCATCCGGGAAATGCAAATCAAAACCACATTGAGATACCATCTAACCCCAGTTAGGATGGCTAAAATCCAAAAGACTATGAACGATAAATGCTGGCGAGGTTGCAGAGAAAAAGGAACTCTCATACATTGTTGGTGGGACTGCAAAATGGTGCAGCCTCTATGGAAAATGGTACGGAGGTTCCTCAAACAATTGCAAATAGATCTACCATACGACCCAGCTATCCCACTGTTGGGAATATACCCAGAGGAATGGAAATCATCAAGTCGAAGGTATACCTGTTTCCCAATGTTTATCGCAGCACTCTTTACAATAGCCAAGAGTTGGAACCAGCCCAAATGCCCATCATCAGATGAGTGGATATGGAAAATGTGGTACATCTACACAATGGAATACTACTGAGCTATAAAAACGAATGAAATACTGCCATTTGCAACAACATGGATGGACCTTGAGAGAATTATATTAAGTGAAACAAGTCAGGCACAGAAAGAGAAATACCACATGTTCTCACTTATTGGTGGGAGCTAAAAATTAATATATAAATTCACACACACACACACACAAAAACCGTGGGGGGGAAGAAGATATAACAACCACAATTATTTGAAGTTGATACAACAAGCAAACAGAAAGGACATTGTTGGGGGGGAGGAGGGAGGGAGAAGGGAGGGAGGTTTTGGTGATGGGGAGCATTAATCAGCCACAATGTATATCGACAAAATAAAATTAAAAAATAAAATAATAAAAAAAATAAAAAAATAAAAAAATATAAAGTAAATAAAAAAATGTCACTTCAAGGAAGAATAAAGTACAGCAGAGAAAACACTGGGGTGGGAATTGGCTGAACAATTCTGTCTTATTTCACATTGTATCATTTCATTTTGTGTTTACATTTGATGAATCTCTTGCACTTACTAGGTCTCAATTTACTCAGATGTAAAATGAAACAGGTTGAATCCCAAAATCTTCTATGGATGTCAGAGTGAATTTTTTTTTAGTAGTTTTCTGCCTTTCATCTAGTAAACCAACGAATATTAGAAATATAACAGAAGTCTTTAAAATTAACCTTTAATAATTAATGATAATAATTGAAATAAACTCATGGTGAAAATAGGGATCTTATTTGGCTTCGTGACTATTGCCTTGTCTTTCTCCATCATTTTCTTCCCTCCACTTTTTTATGCTGTTAGAACACGTGTGTGTGCACATGCACACACATGCATACCAGGCATGCTTGGCTTCTTGGATTTCCTCACAAGATACAATTTGTTTCCTCGCACCAGTACTTTCATGATTTCTTAGTGATGATTTCTCTGATCTTCCAACATCTTCCTTCCAGAGCTTGACTTCCTCAGCAAGTCCCCACACATATCTACAGATTAATTTCTTTCACAAATTCTGGTAGATCTCTTATTCTCATGGAACACATAGTGGCTCTGTTCTCTTAACTGAAAACTGATAATTACAATAGCATTAAGCAACATGTTGACCACCAATTTTCTCTAAATTTCTCACATTATGTTTAATCTCAACCTTCAATCTATTTACCCCCACTTTACTATGAACTTTCCTGATGTACTGAATAAATGCAGAATTACTGCCAATCTATACACCTATATTTTACGAGGCAGAACTGAAGTCCTGAAGACTGTTTCCTGTTAAAAAGAGGCCTTCATTCATTCTACAAACAAGAAAATAGAATTAAGAAAGAAAAAGAAATGCTTCTGGGCAGTTTTCATTCTACAGCCACTTCTAAAATTGTCCCTGAGGAGAGGAAGGAGGAAGAAAAAATGATTATAAGATGGAACTTCACTAATTGTCCCTAAGATCTCCACCCATTTTAAAATTCATTCTTTTTCCTCTAAGAAAAATTAGGATTAAATGCAGAAAATAATAGAAAACCAGAAAAATAGGTATGAAGGAAATACATTGTTAATGAAAATTAATATAAATATATGTAAAACATGTTTAAGAATCAAACTTAAACTATATTTTGATTTGCAAATATATTTCAAGTTGTTAAATGAAGTAGAAAACATAATCACTAGTTGGACTAAAGGAAGATATGACTGTTAATTACTTGGAAAGGCATTCTTTGACCCCTTTGTCCTATTGTTTTTCCAGTCCATTTCTAAATAAAAATGCCTTATCAAATGCTCATATGCAAAAACTTGAATTCGAATAATTGTCAACACTCATCTGGACTCTTTTTTATTCCATCTTACATTTTTTTTTTTTAATTTTATTATGTCGATATACATTGTAGCTGATTATTGCTCCCCATCACCAAAACCTCCCTCCCTTCTCCCTCCCCCCCTCCCCCCCAACAATGTCCTTTCTGTTTGCTTGTTGTATCAACTTCAAATAATTGTGGTTGTTATATCTTCTTCCCCCCCCCCCCCCGGTTTGTGTGTGTGTGTGTGTATGTGTGTGTGTGAATTTATATATTAATTTTTAGCTCCCTCCAATAAGTGAGAACATGTGGTATTTCTCTTTCTGTGCCTGACTTGTTTCACTTAATATAATTCTCTCAAGGTCCATCCATGTTGTTGCAAATGGCAGTATTTCATTCGTTTTTATAGCTCAGTAGTATTCCATTGTGTAGATGTACCACATTTTCCGTATCCACTCATCTGATGATGGGCATTTGGGCTGGTTCCAACTCTTGGCTATTGTAAAGAGTGCTGCGATGAACATTGGGGAACAGGTATACCTTCGGCTTGATGATTTCCATTCCTCTGGGTATATTCCCAACAGTGGGATGGCTGGGTCGTATGGTAGATCTATCTGCAATTGTTTAAGGAACCTCCATACCATTTTCCATAGAGGCTGCACCATTTTGCAGTCCCACCAACAATGTCTGAGAGTTCCTTTTTCTCCGCAGCCTCGCCAGCATTTATCGTTCATAGTCTTTTGGATTTTAGCCATCCTAACTGGGGTTAGATGGTATCTCAATGTGGTTTTGATTTGCATTTCCCGGATGCTGAGTGATGTTGAGCATTTTTTCATATGTCTGTTGGCCATTTGGATATCTTCCTTAGAGAAATGCCTACTTAGCTCTTTTGCCCATTTTTTAATTGGGTTGCTTGTTTTCTTCTTGTAAAGTTGTTTGAGTTCCTTATATATTCTGGATATTAATCCTTTGTCAGATGTATATTTTGCAAATATTTTCTCCCACTCTGTTGGTTGTCTTTTAACTCTTTTAATTGTTTCTTTTGCTGTGCAGAAGCTTTTTAGTTTGATATAATCCCATTTGTTTATTTTTCCTTTGGTTGCCCGTGCTTTTTTAAATCACATTCATTTCATAATGTTAAACTCAAGCCAGATAAAATCCCTTGACAAAAGAATCGAACAAGTCCAAATTGATCTCTTAAGTGGATCAATAGAAATTTAACTGAAATGGATTGGGGATTTTATCAAACTTGATGTAGTAGAACACTAATAACATCACTTCCAATTCACATACATAGAACTAAATTTTCAGCACAAATTGATCTGATTACTAAGGATGAATGGTCACTTTTAATAATGGATTAAGGTGGTAAAGAATTTTTTTATTGAAAAATGCTTTTTTTTTCTTTTAAACTTTTGAAGATTAACTTTTCTTCTGATACTGAATTTAATTTGCTTCTTATGTATTCAGGTTTGACTTTAGAACTGTTTTTACTTTCATAATTTGACTCTGCCTCTATTTTTTAAGTCAGAAATATCTCCTGAAGTATTTTCAAAAGGGAATTTTGCAACAGCCAGAGAAGCCATAATGATACAAATGTATTTTTCTAGTAAACTATAGCATCCCTAAAAGCTGTTTGTAAAATAATGCAAATAATAGATTGCTTGTTAAAAATGATTGCTTTGTCCATTTTGTGACTATTAATTTGATAACTCAGACACATTTTCTTGGAAGTTCTGCTACATGTTAGCCATCTGATCTTTGACAAAGACACCAAGTCTACACACTGGGGAAGAGACCTTTCATCTGCCTCTTCAGCAAATGGTGCTGGGAAAACCGGATATTCACGTGTAGGAGAATGAAACTAGACTCGTACCTCTCACCATATACCAAAATCAACTCAAAATGGATTAAAGAATTAAATATACATCCTGAAACAATAAAAACTCCCTAAAGAACACATAGGGGAAACACTCCAGGAAGTAGGATTGGGTACAGACTTCATGAATATGACCCCAAAAGCACAGGCAACTAAAAGAAAAATAAACAAATGAGATTATATCAAACTAAAAAGCTTCTGCACAGCAAAAGAAACAACAAAACAAAAAGACAACCAACGGAGTGAGAGAAAATATTTGCTAAAATATACATCGGACAAAGGATTAATATCCAGAATATACAAGGAACTCAAACAACCTTACAGCAAAAAAAACCAAGTAACCAAATTAAAAAATGGGCAAAGGAGCTGAACAGGCATTTCTCAAAGGAAGATATACAAATGGCCAACAGACACATGAAAAAATGCTCAACATCACTCAGCATTTGGGAAATGCAAATCAAAACCACTTTAAGACACCATCTCACTCCAGTCAGGATGGCTAATATCCAAAATACTGGGGTGAGAAATGCTGGCGATGTTGCAGAGAAAAAAGAACCCTCCTACACTGTTGGTGGGACTGCAAAATGGTGCAGCCTTTATGGAAAATGGTATGAAGTTTCCTCAAACAATTACAGATCGATCTACCACATGACCCTGCTATTCCACTGCTGGGAATATACCCAGAGAAATGGAATCATCACGCCAAAGGGATACCTGTATCCCCATGTTTATTGCAGCACTATTTACAATAGCTAGGAGTTGGGACCAGCCTAAATGTCCATCATCAGATGAATGGATAAGGAAACTGTGGTATATCTTCACAATGGAATTCTACTCTGCTATAAAAAAGAATGAAATACTACCATTCACAATAATATGGATGGACTTAGATAAAATTATATTAAATGAAATAAGCCAGGCACAGAAAGAGAAATATCACATGTTCTCTCTTATTTGTAGGAGCTATAAATAAATAAATAAATAAATAGACAAGCAAATAAACAGCAAGGGGTAGGAGAGAGAAGATGCAAAAATCACAACAATTCTTTGAACTTGTTAGGACAAGTTAACAAATATGATGTTGATGGAGGGGAGGGCGGAGAGGGAGAGGGAAAGAGGTATTTGTAAAGGGACAGGAAAATCAACTACATTGTATATTGATAAATTTAAATAAAATAAAAAAAATTTAATTTTTAATTTTTAAAAATAATTTATTAATATTGCTCATGAAATTTATGCGTAAAAATTTACTGATAAATCTTTCACTTGGTTGGGGTAAAGACTTAGCACAGTTATGAATAAAGGCCAAAGACTGTATCTTTCTAAGAAATAAAAACCCTTTTCTACCTTCTAATCTATTTGAAATATTAGAAGACTTATCCATCCTAACTTCCATTTCCATTTCAACAGGGAGTGACTAGCTTCTGTAGTTGTCTCAGGTATTGCCTACAGAATGTTCAGAACAAGTTTTACTTTTCTCCAACAAAGAAAAAGTGTTGCGATGAAATGCTGGGAACCTAGGATATTTTACTGACACTTTGCTAGTAAATACACTTCTTCCTAGGATCATGCAACATTTCTCTCTCTCTCTCTCTATGACTCTATTGACACCCTATCTTACCTCTGTTAGGTGAATAGCCCCAAAAGCAGATAGCTTCTCTATACCTAAGAAAATACTCAAAACAAGCAGCCAAGCCTTGGAGAAAAGCTATCTTGTTCCTGTACTCTCTTCTCCTTACTGGTGGATTTTCTCTGAATTCGAAATCCTTAAACATATTTGTGTTTCAGTAGGGAATAACAAGATAGGATGTGCAGACTCCTTTGCTTCCAGAATTCTGGAATCCACCTAAAATGCTCTCCATCCTCTTGGCTCAGGATCACTCACAAGAATTTTGCACTGGAGTATGGGTCTAAAGCCCTAGAAACTCCTGCAGTGTTTTTCCTTTGTGTTACCTTCTCTGTTCAAGTTTGCCCAGAACTGCAAAAAGAGCTGATTTGTCTAGCATAGATTTTGGATATTTGTGGATCACTAGGACTAGCAGCACCATAAGGTCACACTAACACTTTTCAACATGAGAACTATGAGAAATTTAAAAAAAAGAAAAAATGAACAAGGCATTACACAGCCTTCAAGGTGACTCGGAATTGTCCCTCATTTTTCTGATGCCATTCTCCCCTAATCATTCTCTTTACTCTATTTTTTTCTTATGTTGTTTTTTAAAATAATTTTATTGCATTCTTAGGAATAGAAAAGTAATAATGTTCTCATTGTAAAATAAATATTTGGTAAATCAGGAATGCTACAGAAATGAAAGAAATAAAAACTCATAAATACTCCCATAAGCCAGAGATAATCACTATTTATGTTTTGGAAAAAACCTACTGTATGTTTAAGACTAAAAGTTCTAGAACTAAAGAGTTAAACAGGAAATCTCATTCTACTTCTAGGCCAAAGCCCAAATAATAGACATATGTTTTGCTTCCTTAATGTAAGGAAAGGTCAACATTTTAGAAAAATAAAAAAGAACATTCAAGAGATTCAAGAGAATAGTTGCCTCAGTTTTTAAGAGACAGCTGGTCATATTGTCATTCTACTCACCCGTGCTACCTGGCAATGTGGGAAAGGATCCAAAAGGGAGAGAGAGTAAATATAAGTAAAGTAAAATAGTAAATATAGAATCTATAAGAAAGATAATGCTTCAGGCCACCAACAGTACCAGATCACTCTAGCTCAGCACAGAAAACCCATACCCATTTATAAGTGGATAATAATGCATCCACTTGAAATAGACACATTATCATATCCTAGATGTCTTCTAGACATCTGTGATATCTAGAAATCTCCTAGAGTCTCATTTAAGTAAAGTATTTTCATCTCTTCTTGAGTAAGAAGTCAGGAGGTTGCAAAGAGAAATAGGATTTGAGCTCCTTTGAGAGGCCAAAATCATAATATAGGATTTGACATGAGTATGGATAAAGTGGAGTAGGGATGGACATTTTTTAATGTAAGATGGCTGAGGAAATGAGAGATGAGTGTCGGTGTTTACATCGGATCAAATATTATTATTTCCCTTCCTGCAGTGCCCATCTTGAGGGATGTTTCCACATTCTCCCCCTGTTGAAGTTGGGAGCAGGCAAATGACGTGCTTTGGCCAATGAAGTGTGTATGAAGTGTTGTGAGTTAATGAGAGGCAGAGGCTCTAAGAACCTGTGAATGATCTGCAATGTCTCTTTTCTCCCAGTGATGACAAACTTCCAGAGAGAGATAGATCCATCACCCTGAGTTCTAGATGGACTACAAGAAGGAGCAGAGCCAGAGATAACAAGCGAGAACATTAGCATGAGAGAGAAACAAACATTTATCGTTATGTCAATAGGATTTTTGAGTCATTTGTTACTGCAGTGTGGTATAGCCTGTTCTAATTGATATAAGCCAGGTGCCAAAGCTTTTACAAACTGATGCCTCCATCATATAACAGATGACACCAACAAGAAGTGGTAGAACATAATGCAGCTGTAAGAACTGAGCTGCAAATGGGGTTTGGATTTTTATAGAAGGGTGAAAAACTTCTGAAAGATGCATAGACTCCATTTTTTCACTATGTGTACAATTTTGATTCATATATTATTTTTACTCAACATAATACTGTAAGCATTTTTCATGTTTTAAACATTTTTGGAAAGTATAATTAATGGCTGTGTTCTATCCCATTTATTTACTTATTGTGCCATTGGCATTTAGTTTTTCTCCTGTTATTTGTCATTGTCAATGAAATTGCAAAAATTATCTTCATGCTGATATTCAAATTTTAAGTACACAATTTTATAACATTAGTGGACTATGAATTTTACTTTTTCAAAATCTCTTTTTGTATTCTCCCTTGCCTTAGTTTGTAGCTCCTTAAATGTGCATACTATGTGTATTATTTTCTCTTAATATCCCTGATGTTTATTCCAGTAAATTGCACAGAGCTAATAGATAATAATTACAACTAGCCAACTAACCAAAGTGTGCTATGCACATACTTTTCCCTGACTCATAATGATAACTGACAAAATGATGGAATTATCTCTGAAGAATGGTTGCAGTACGGGTAATCTAACTGCATGAGCATTTACATTGTATTTATAGGAAGGACAATTCTAGCATGCGAACTGAGTTTTATTTTACATTTGATATAGATGGCCAGGTTCCCATTAAAGTTCTTTCGAAGATAATTTGAGGAATATGCCATAAGCCAATGTTTTAATACATCTAGATTCCTGTTCCCTACTAATTCAAGAAATTAAAGCTCTTAAACCTGGTAAGATTTTACGAAGTCAAGATTATGACTGGTTCAACTGGAAAACAAAAAAAAAGAAAGAGAGAAGAGAGAGAGAGAGACTGGGAATGAAAAACAACTAAAGTCTGTATAATTAGTCATCAATAGATGATAAATATTTACGCAGAAAATCTAGATAGTTGTAAAAGGAGGGGAAGGGAGAGAACTTAGCTTCACACAAATTATAGTGTATGCTATACAGTTAGGTTCTAAATTCACCATATGTAATGTATGTAAAAGACAGAGTGGGGGCAGGATGGTTGAAAATGATAACCAATTTCTGACTTGAGCAACAAGATAAATGTTTAAACCATTCTCTAAGAGAGGGAAACCCAACTTAAAGGCTAAGTCGAAGGGAAATAGTCACATGTAGACATGGACATGTGAAAGCATGTGAGACTAGAGTATTTGATATGTATATGTGTGTTTATATATGTGTTTATTCATTTGTCAGTGTGAGGGTAATTTGTTACACTTATCAACCTGATTGGTTCAGTATCTAATACTTTTTATTAGCTAGTTACATCCTGTGATTTAAACTTAAAAGAGAACAGAAAAGCAGTGGAGAAACAGGAAAATGTTTTACCAAGGCAGTAAAGTAGAGAAAATAAATGCTTACACAATAATATGCTTTAACTCATTTGGAGTAAGTGCTGGCCATTAAATATAGTCAAAACAGATACCATGCTGTGAATTACAGGGTCTTAAACATCCCTTTAACTGATATTTGACTTGCTAGAGTGTAATGGTGGGTGGAGAGAGAAGTATCACAATAAATAATAGAAGACAAATTCTAGGCCTGTCAGCAGTGATTTCTTATGTGTTATTTTCACTTAAACACTGAAGGGAAATGACAAAGGCATAAATAGAATGAGAGCCAACTTAATGAAGTCTTTTTTATACAGTTCAGCAATACTAAATTTAAACCAGACAAGACAATTTCAGCACTTAAGTCAGACCTCCGGACCGGTTTGCTGGGATCAAAACTGAGATGCACTTCTAGAATCATTGTTAGAGTGTGTTAAAGGGGTTAATGTCTTCATATGTCATCTACTTTTTGCATTTCTTTCAACTTGATGATATCTGCAAATTTCTTTTAGAACTTTAAGATTCACTCTGTGGTTGAAGAAGATGTGCTACAGATTAGTGCCTACTTAGTTACATCAGGGTTTTGAGTGTAGCAATATATCTAATACTGTGAACTTACAAAGGCTGAGAGGCTTCCAGTACAAGCTAGTCTATCTCTTAGCTTCTAAGGGTACTTCTATCTGAACTGCGATTAATCTAAATTTACATTGTCATTGCAAAATCAAAACATGTCAAACATTGTGCTGTATTAACCTTCCACACAATAACAGTTGTCTATGAACAAAAGTGACTTCAAGAAAGTCAATTGGTATTGGATTAATCCACTTATATGCCCATTTTATTGAGGATTTATTTTATGTCAGATGCCATTTTATCGCCTAACATAATCCAAATACCAAGTGCATCTCCCCTGTCTCTCTTAGGAACCTAGCTATGTGAATTGAACTGCACATTCTAATGACAGAAATTAGGTACAGAAGGAAAGTATCTCAACACATAAAAGCCATATATGACAAACCCACAGTTAACATTACCCTAAACAAGGAAAATTTGAAAGAATTTCCTCGAAGAACAGGAACAAGACAAAGATACTCATGCTTACCGCTCCTATTTAATATAGTACTGGAAGATCTAGCAAGAGCAAGTAGGCAAGAGAAAGAAATAAAGGGAATAAAATGAGAAAAGAGGAAATCAGATCAACTCTGTTTACAGATGATATGAGCCTATATATAGAAAAACCTAAAAGTTCTACAAAAACCTCCTAGAGCTGATAAACAAATTCAGTAAAGTTGCAGAATATAAATCAACATACAAAAAACAGTAGCACTTCTATACAACAGTGAATTAGTAGAAAAAGAAATCAAGAAAGCAATTTCATTTATAATAGTGACTAGAAAAAGAAAATATCTATGAACAAATTTAACCAAGAAGGTGAAAGATCTCTACAATGAAAACTACAAAATGCTGACAAAAGAAGTTAAGGAGGACATAAAAAAATGAAAAGACATTCCATGCTCATGGATTATTAGGATTAATGTTGTAAAAATGACCACACTACCCAAAGTGATTAAATGCAATCCCTATCAAAATACTAATGACATTCTTCACAGAAATAGATAAAACAATCCTAACATTCATATGGAGCAACAAAATACCCCAAACAGCCAAAGCAATCCTGAGCAAAAAGAATAAAGCAGCAGGCATTACACTACCTGACTTCAAAATATACTACAAAGCTATAGTAACAAAAACAGCATGATACTGGCATAAAAACAGACACTTGGACCAATGGAACAGAATAGAGAACCCAGAAATAAATCCACATACTTACA
This sequence comes from Cynocephalus volans, assembly GCF_027409185.1. NCBI lineage: Eukaryota > Metazoa > Chordata > Mammalia > Dermoptera > Cynocephalidae > Cynocephalus > Cynocephalus volans. The sequence continues at coordinate 122,049,501 of NC_084468.1, forward strand.
GCTATCTGATCTTTGTCAAAAGTGCCAAAAACATAGATTAGAGAAAGGGTAGCCTCTTCAATAAATGATGATGGGAAAAAAGGATATCCATGTACAGAAGAATGAAACTAGACCCTTATCTCACACCATATACAAAAATCAACTCAAAATGGACTGAAGACTTAAATGTATACTTTCTCTTGGTGCCTTCTACTTCCAGACCCATTCATAAAAGAAACTTAGGAAACTTAATTCCTTTAGCAGTAAGCATACATGCACACATACACACACATACACACACACATTTCTGCCTATTCTTAAGTTCACTAATGCTATTAAAAATTTAATGCTCTCAAGTATAGAATTATATGGCAAAGTGCACAGTCTTCTCCCATCTCTCTAGTTCCCTGCTTCTCTCTCCATATACCTCTCTCTTTTTCTCCACTCTCCTTTATCATTCAAAACCAAAAAAAAATTGTTTTTCTACTTTCATACCTGCTATGGGTCAAACATACTCTCCAAAAGTTCGTGTATTGGAAACTTCATCTCCATTTTAACAGTATTAAGAGGATAGGAAATTAGAATATGGTGCTTAAAAGGTGGGGCCTTTATGAGGTGATTAGATTGTGAGCACTGCGCCCTTGTGAATGGATAGATCCATTCATGGAGTTATGGGTGTGGTTCTGAGTGCCTCAAAAGGAGAGTAAGTAAAAAGGTTAGTTTTCTCTTGCTCAGCCCATTCTCACCATGTGACACCCTGCACTGCTGTGGAGAGTCACCACCAAGAAGAAGGCCCTCATCAGATGCATTCCGTGGGCCCTGGACTTCCCAGTCTTCAAACTGTAAGAAATAAATTTTGTGTCTTTATAAATTATCCTGTTTCAAGTATTCTGTTAAAAGCAACAGGAACAAACTAATGCAATACCTGACATCTCTGCACTATTTCACTGAAAGGTTTTAACTCAAAGTCCTCTTTCTAGTTTGTGGCACTCTATTGGAAAGTTCTAACTCAATCTCTAGAACAGGATTACTAAATAGAACTTTCTGTAAGGATGGAAATGTTCTATATTTATCTTGTTCATGGAATAGCCATTAACTACATATGGCTATTGAGCACATGTAATGTTGAAATGCTGCTAGTACAACTCAGGAACTAAAGTCTTAACTTTTTAAAATGTTGATTAATTTAAATTTAAATAGCCACATGTGGCTAGTGGCTAACATTTAGGACAGCACAACTCTAGGTAAAGTAACCTCTACTAGGCATTTAAGTACTTGCTTATTAACCATGCTTTTTTACAACCAAATTATCAAGTGTATCTTTGTAGACTTCATTTTCTTCATATTAAACATTCCAGTCTCTTAAAACACACACACACACACACACAGAGAGAGAGAGAGAGAACTGAATTATCAAATCAGACTCAGATGAATCTAGCACAGGCAAAGCAAGGAGAAGTTTAGAACCCCTAGTGAAGCTCTCCTGCTGTCTTCTCACTACATCAGAATTCCTTCTGACCCTAATTGACATATGTGATCTCTAATAACATATGCAACAAAAGCAATTACACAAAAGGAACTCTTTTAATAATAAAACATTTTCATTTTATACCAAAATAGCTTTCATGAAATTTTCTAGAAAGCCATGCCCACACATTCATGGATTTCGTTCCCAATAATCAACAATTTGCCATAAGCAATCATCGACAGACCAGGTGTACCTGCTCAAAGTATTCCATAGATAAAGACTCTCACACAATTAAGTACAATTAGTGTGTTTTCCAATAGGTCTGTAATTTGAACGTGTATAAAAAGACTTCACAGGGTCACCTTTGTTCTTTCTTTGGGACATTTTTTAAGTAAAGTGAGAAAACAGATTGAAGACCTAATGCTTAACCAATGTCTTCCTATTCAAGAAACTGTCTGTCCATTGATGCTAAATTGACACATCCAATGTTTCTATATTAGGTTCAAGTTCATCAATCCCAGAGGAGCACTAAAAATGTAATCTTAATATTGAATGCAAGCTACTTACACTATGGAGATCTAGATTTTCAGTGTTGCAGGACGGGTTCCTGTGTGGCCTTGGCAACCCAATTCATCCCCCACTTTTTGCTAATAGTTCCCAGAATAACTGCAGAATGTGTCAGTAGTTCAATATCCTAAAATAAGGAAAGGTTGACTGAAATAATCTGGACTCTGTTCCCAGCCTCCTAGAAAAGGATGCCTGCAATGCTTCAGCTCAGAAATTCTACAGCTGAATTATCCTGGGTATAAAACCCACAGTAGAGCACATTTCAGGGTCTACTTAGGCTGTGGTGTGACATGAGGAATACACAGATGAGATTCCATCCACCCTGGGCAGTTTTCCTGAGCCTTGTGCAACCCTGAATCCTAGGCTTCTATTGTACCTTGCTGCCTCCCTGCGAGTAATTAAATTACTTCGTTTAACTTGTAAATTCTCTGTCTCACTGGACACATCCAGGTGGGCTGACATTGGTGCATGGTATCGGCAAGGTGTATAGAGTCCTGCCCTGGGATTGATACCAATACACAGTGAACCTGCTTCACAGATGTTCAATACAGTAGCTACTAGCCAAACGTAGCTATTAAGCACTTGAATTGTGGCTAGTCCAAACTGAGATGTGCTTTAAGTATAAAATGCACACCAGATTCTGAAAACCTCATACAAAAAAAAGGAATATAAAATATGTTGTTTCTAATTTATATATTGATTATATACCAAAATGATAATATTTTGGATATACTGTATTAAATAAAATGCACATATGTTATTAAAATTAATTCCACCTGTTTATTTTTACTTTTTTTAATGTGACTACTAGAACATTTAAAATTGCATTTGTGGCTTGTGTTTTGTGACTCACATTAGATTTCTACTGCATAGCACTGGTCTAAAAATTCTTATTTCACATAACCTTGGCCTAAGAAAGTTCAAAGCCTCTTCATGATCTCTTCAATTTCCCAGACATTACATTTTCATGGCATGTCCTTCAAATATCTGCTCTATACACACTGTCTCTGTTTTGCTCTACATTAGCTCAGCAAAAGATTTAGAACATTTAACAGTTATTAATTTAAAGAAAGTGATTTGTATGTGTAGAAACATTACTAACAATCTATAGGCCATAGACTCATGTCATAAGATATGCCTTCTTTTTTGCTACCTTTCTTTCTCTCTTTATTCTTTGTTCGTTCTTCCTCTTCCTCTCCTTTCTCCTTGGAATAAAGCAATTCATTTCTTTTTCTCCTGCATAGTAGTTTAGTAAGCATCTTATTTTGTTTGAGCGTGCTTTTAAGATGTTTCTCTTCCTGAAGACCAGAAGTTTTCTCTGTAAGATGAGGTCTAGCGAATAAAATTTTCGTCATCTTTTTAGACTTGCAATACAAAGATAAAAGTCACTGGAGATATTTTTAGTGTGTTCACAGTCTGGAGGGGGATACACGGAGATTAAAGCAAAAATAAAACTAGAATATAAAAAATGCCACGATAGCGTGATATACAGGTGCTTTGGGAACCCAGGGAACAGCAATGCTTATCATTAATTATGTAAGCTGGTAAATGTAATCAGTAGCTGCATCCTTTGGCTACATTCACACTGTGCTCAAGCCAAGTGACCAGATGACATTCATCATTCACTCTACATCTAATTCTCTACTCAAGAGGTTTACAAAATTTAAGTACAATTTTATCACAAAACCCCCTTTTTAAATAAAATATTATGAAAAAAATAAACTGATAAATAAAAGCACACTTTGATTTTGGTGAGAGGTATGGAGTCGAATCTATTTACTCCTCTCTGCTGTTACAAGAAGTGGTAACCCTAGTGCGTCTTTGGTGTGCACAGTGTAAAAACCATTGTTCTGTTCCCCTGGCTCTCAGGACACTCTGTTCGCCCAATCTTCCACTTTAGACAAGACCTCGTCGGTCAACATTGAAGGCTTCTCATCTTCCAAACATCCCTAATGCTGATTTCCTGTTGCTCTTCTCACGCTGAAAATCTTCCCTGTGTGTTTTCATCCAACAGGTTTCAACACTGCTTCCTAAAGGCTAAGAACACCCAAATCCAATCCTCCAGCACAATTCCCATGCAGGTTCAGATAGCAACATACTTACTAGTTACCTCCCATTCACTTGCAGTTCTATAAACACCTCAGCCTCTATGAGCCCCAACATTATAACGATCTTCCCACCTAAGTGATTCTTCCTCCAGCATACCTCATTTCAGTGGAAGACACCTCTATTCTTATAATCAGCTATATTAGATACCTGGGAGATTTTTACTATTTCACTCATCTCATACCATCTTCATAAACTAAAAAGTCCTCCCAAGTACTTTTCCAATTGGTCCCCTGTGATAGACACAATAATGACTCACCAAGGATGGTCATGTCCTGTTTCTTCAAGCCTATGAATATGTCACCTTACATGGCATAAGAGATTTTGCAGATGTGACTAAGTTAAAGCTTGAGATAAGGAGATTACCCTGGATAATATGGGCGAGCCAAACCCAGTGTAATCATAAGGGTCTTTGCTAAAGGGAGACAGAAGGATCAGAGCCAGGGAAGGAGATGTGGCAAAAGAAACAAGAGATCAGAGTGATGTAAGGAAGAGGCCAGGAGTCAAGGTATGCAGAAAAGCAGGAAAAGGCTGGGAAACAGACTCTCCGCTAGATCAACTAGAAGAAACACAGTTCTTGTACCTTGATTTTAGCCTTATATACCCATTTCAGACTTCTGACCTCCAGAACTCTAAGATAGAAAATTTGTGGTGTTTTAAGACACTGAGTATGTGGTAATTTATTATAGCAGCAATAGTAAACCAATACATCCCTTTATTTCAGTTTCTATGTCCACAGCCCTGGTTTTGTTCTTACCGTGTCTTGCATAGAAGAACTGCTGCACTTCTTTATTGTAACCTTTCTTACATGTTGATATGCTATCATTTATTTTCTATTCAATATAGGTTTTCGGAGAACTTTTCTGTGCTTAACACCTAAAGGAATCAGAGATTCCTCACCAAGGGACCGTATAGACGGTCCCATGTGAACTGGCCTTTGCCTACTTCTACAGCCTGTGTCTTTCCTTCCTTTCTCAAACACTGCTTTTGAGGTCCTTGTGCACTCCATGCAGTTTCTTCCTCCCTGTCTTTATACACGTCATTGCATCACCTAGCTGGGATGCTTTTCACAATCCCAGCCCTCCCGTATCCCTTTGTCTCGTTAGCCCTTAATGTCTTGTTTATGAATCATCCCTCCAGAATCTCATCTCTATGATCCTTAGGTGGGATTAGGTGTTACCATTAAATGCTTCTATAATGCCACATACAAGCCTCTACCAGGCCCTTCAAACAGTGTCTTCTATATGTTTATGGGTCTCTCTATCTCTCATTAGACTTTACTTCACTTGAGAAAAACTGTGCTTTATCTTTGAGTGCACAAGACTCAAAGTGCACCTGGCACATAGTTGCTTATTGTTTGTTGAATGAGTTAAATTATTGAATTAAACTACACAATATTGTATATCTATTAAAAATCCGTTTCTAGCAAAGGAAGAGAATGATTTAATAGCAAATTGAAATAATATTGAGGGACCGTGATAGAAACATATGTCGCCAATGAAAGAAATTTTAATGCATGTTATAAAACAGCATAACTCATTCAATTATTTATAACCTAGAAAATCCACCTATGATAGGAAATGCGTTAAGCAAATCAGGGTTGCAATGGTAATTTCTAGTTTAGAAGTATAAATTATCATTGCATTTGTATGATGCAGATAAGACTCATATTTGGTAAATGAAGGGAAAAGATTTTATAGGATAAAGCAGTAATTTAAAATCTATATTCATATTGGAATTCAATGAAAGTCTCTGGAATGATCTTCCTCTGCTGCATTCATCTTACTGTATGGCTAAAAGGTTAATAGGCCTATTTCAAGGCTTCTTATAGTTGCTTCATTTACTGTAGAGTTAAAGGTAAATTGTGGAGAATATCTTATTTGAAAATTATTCTACCCGGACACTGCAGATTATTAGGTCACAGTTTCTGCCCAAGAAGCTGAGAAGTGAAAAAGTCTGTTCTATATCTGGTTTTCCTCTGAAACCTAGAAAACAGTAGTAAATCCCCTGGACAGTAAAGCAGGAGACTACAGTGCTCTACAGATGAGATGGACGTTTTCTTGCTAACATGACAACCTAATCATCCTTTTTTTTTTTCCCCCCTTTCCTCCTCTCTCTTTTCTAGACCTCAGATTCACAAAGAACTGAAAAAGTTATGGTGTTTTATAGCATGGGTTGACAATAATTTCCTTGATACATGCATTTCTATCACAGCTTCTCAGCATCATTCTAATTTGCTGTTAAGTAACTCCCCTTTCTAAAAACCGGCTTTCATGCAATGCTTTATTATTGCATTTAGTTCATTCAAAATTATTTTCTTCCAAAAAGATTTAAGCGGTTCCTCGTCTCACGGTCCTTTGTCCTGAGCAGCCTCTGCAGTCCCTCTCCTGGTTTTGTGGCTGCTGTGTTGTTGTCCCTGTTGCTATTTTCCTCTGATGGCCACATGTCTATTCCCTTTGCCTTCTAAATTCTCCTCTAAGAATTGCTTTAGCTGCAGCCTAAAAATGCTGCCTTGCCATTTTCTTTATTTTCATCTGCTTCTAGGCATCTTGTGATTGTTTTTAAACTCAAGACTTTCTTAACGATTTGTTTAATGAGTGCAGATACTCAGAATTTTAAGCTATTCTTTTGTTGTTGTTTCTAGTTTTGCTATATTATTGCCTTGGTCTACAAGATATTCAGTCATTAATATTTAGTGGGTTTTGAGTCCCAGTAGAAACTAAATTTCTGTGAGTAGTCTGTGAGTGGTCCATGGGTGGTCAAAAATTATATTTGTTTTTTGGATATTAAATATATATACACTCTATATTAATAAGCTTAATTTTATATGTGTGTATACACATTAAAACTTTCTATACCTTCATGTTTGGTAAGTTTCATCTAAACAATTACTGGGGAAGTGTTAAAATCTCCAACTAAAAATGTTAATTAATCCAAATCTCATTATCATTCTACCCACTGCTCATGTCCACTCTACTTCTACCAAAATAGAAACATCTGAAACCAAAAAACCAAGCAGGAGGTGGAATTGTTAATTAGAAGTAAAATCATTTTTACTAGCTATGGCCTCATGACAAGATTGTAGAAATGAGGGATGCAATTTGACTTGAATTGCCTTACTATTTCCTGGATTTTCCAGTGGTGAGAAAACCTCCCAAACTACAATTCCGTCCTTAATATCACCCTACAGCTAGGTGAAGCATTGTCCAGATAAACACTTCTGTGTCCCATGACCAATGGATATCCTAAAAAAGCAGGTAATATTCATCATTAGTCTTCCCATTGTTGAAAGCTTCTTCTGCTTTTGTGCAAAAGGAAAAAAAATCAATATTTATGACGAGATTGAATATAAAACATTTGGAGGTTGGAGAACATGAATAATTTTAAAATACTTTTATTTAAAGATATCTAAAATGTGCCAGACATTAACTGGGTGACTTTGAACAAACTACTTAACTCCAGCTTGTCTCAGTTTCTCTAGTAATCTGGACCTCACAAATTGGCAAAAGGATTAAATTAGTAAGTAGTGCTTAGAACAGTACTAAAGGCACATAATATGCATTTGATAATTAACATTAGCTATTTATATCTCTTCACTGGCTGCATTCCACTTCTTGTATTCTCTCCAATGTCTTGATCTATTCATGTTTTCTGAGAATGTGGGGGGGGGGGTGTGCATGTCTGTGTGTGTGTGTGTCTGTGTGTGTGTGTGTGTGTGTGTGTGTGTGTAGAGGAAGACTTTTATAGGTATTACATTCTCTGGGAACTCCCTTTTTCAAAACCATTCACCATTCACTTGTGTAGGAACCACAAGCCATTATTGGACTCTGTTTGGGGTTAGAATTTTGTACCTGTTAATCGTGATTAAAACATTTGAGCTTTTGAGTTGTCTTTTGATTGGAAGAGATGTGTAGACAAAGGCTGCTTGAATAGAGAAAGCCAGTACATGGAAGAATAAACGTATTGCACAGTCACACAGAGACACAGAGGTAAGAAATAGAGAGTGTTGCCTTGTTTCCTATAGCTTTCCATTCCCAGATTTTGGGCCCTTTCAGAGGCCACACTGCGATCTTGACGAAGAGTTTTTCAAGATATGACTATATATATATATATATATATATCCTTATTATACCCTCTCTTTTGCTTCAAAATTTGAATTTGGTTTCTGTTATTTGCATCGCAAACAATGCAATATGATAAACCACAAGAAACTTTTTAAGGCTGAAAATTGTGATTTTGACTGCTTCTGGGATCACAAAACAAAATAGTAATCGTTGTTTGACATTTTTTCACTTACCACATACCTGAACCACAGAGCCCAGGAAGTCTGCTATCGATCCAACTTGAACAAAATATGAAAAATAAAGGGTGACATCTATGAAAGAATTCTTAAACTACAACAAATTGTTTCATCATCTAGATGACATTCATCTTAGATCCAACAATTCTTAGTAAATGCCCACTGCTCTCTTCCCTTGGAGTTCTGCCTCATTTCATTTCCTATCCAGCTCATGCAAGCTACTCCGTGGGCCTGTGATCGTCTCTTTCTACACTCTCTCTGAAGGAAAGTCATTGGTTCACATCATCTTCAAGTACTAATTTTATTTACTCATTTAACCAAAAAGTATATGTTGAGTAACATACTTTCCAGACCCCATGCTAGAGTTAGGATGTGAATGCAAAGTGCAAAAGACATGGTTTCTGAACCCAAGGGTCATCTCTACTCAGAGTACTCCCAAGTATGATGGTGTGGAAGAGAGGAGATGGTTCATCACTGTACCTGATGTTACTTCCCTGCAGGAGGATCTACATTAGAGAAATCTTAGCATTCTCCTCAAAGAGTACTATATTAATCAGTGAGATTGGGGGAAAAAATACTGCTTATATGTCTTTTTTTCCTGGAAATCGGCCTGACCACAGAAGGCATTAATTCTGCTGTACTGCTTTGTAAGTTTTACAGAGTCAGGGATCAGTGGGAGAAGCTTAGGTGTTATGGGGCTGCCTTTGATGGGATGGGCAAATCTTTCTAACCCTAGAGTTCAATATTAGAAAATTCGCTTACCCACGGCAGTCTCCTGTGTTAGCTCTATCAGCGTAAGGGTGATAATTTCTTATATCTGCCTTACAATTTTAAATTATGTATTAATTGATTCATAATGCAAGTGACGAAGAAAGGCATTATTTACAAGCCTCCTCAAGAACATTAAAGATGTTATCTTGAATTCTGTCCTCTCACCTGAGATTTTGCCCCATAATCTAATGACTAGGAATTGTATTCAGATGGAAGTTTCACTACCCAAAATTCAGCATTTCACAGATGGAAATGTGCTCCAATCTTCAATCATGCCATAAGAGTGCCACTTCAGTCATACTCTCTTATTTATTTTTTTTTCAAGTGGGATTTATTTATTTATTTATTTATTTTTAAATTTTATTTTGTCGATATACATTGTGGCTGATTATTGCTCCCCATCACCAAAACCTCCCTCCCTTCTCCCTTCCCCCTCCCCCCCAACAATGTCCTTTCTGTTTGCTTGTCGTATCAACTTCAAGTAATTGTGGTTGTTATATCTTCTCCCCCCCCCCCGGTTTTGTGTGTGTGTGTGTGTGTGTGTGTGTATTTATATATTAATTTTTAGCTCCCACCAATAAGTGAGAACATGTGGTATTTCTCTTTCTGTGCCTGACTTGTTTCACTTAATATAATTCTCTCGAGGTCCATCCATGTTGTTGCAAATGGCAGTATTTCATTCGTTTTTATAGCTGAGTAGTATTCCATGGGGAGGAAAATGGAGATTCCATTGAAAACATATTCAAAAAAATAGTGGCAGAAAACTTCCCAGGTATAGGAAAAGTCACAGATCCTCAGATCCAGGAAGCTCAACGATCTCCAAACATAGTCATACTCTCTTATTCATCAGATCATTCAGGCTTGAAACCATGGTGTCACCCATGACTCATTTTCCACTGCTTCCTCCAGGGTAAGTCAGTCACATGGTCTGGCTGTTTTTCTCCAGAATGTTTCATCTATCTACCCTTTTATATTTGTATTTTATTTTATATTTATTGAAACAAAATTGATTGTACATATCTGTGGGGTACCAATGTTGAATATCAGTACTTGTGTGCAATATGTGATGCTCAAATCAGGATAATTAGTATATTCAACATCATGCAATTAATCATTTTTTGTGGCCAATTACCAATTTCTTACTACTGTCCCCCCACCCCTTCCCCCTTTCTCACCTCTGGTAACCTCAGTTCTGTTCTCTCTTTTTGAAAGTTCAAAATATTATTGTGATTGTTGTATCTTTCTTCCTTTTTGATTATTTGTTTATTTTTTTAGCTCACACTTATGAGTGAGGACATTTGGTATTTCTCTTTCTGTGCCTGACTTATTTCACTTAACATAATTTTCTCTAAGTTTATCCATGTTGATGCAAAGGGCAAAATTTCATTCTTTTTTATGGCAGAGTAGTATTCCATTGTGTATATATACCACATTTTCCTTATCTAATCATCCATCTATGGACACTGAGGTTGGTTCCAACTCTTGGCTGTTGTATCTGCCCTTTTTCTCCAATCCCAATCTGTGCTACCTCATGTCTGTTTATTGCAAAAGCTCATCAATTAGATTTTGCTGATCTTGGATTTTTCTTTATAAAGTCTCTAGCAAAGCTGACAACGTAACCTTGCTCAATTGCCACTTGCACCACATTATTCCCTTCAGAATGCCTTCAGAGGCTTCCATCTTCAGATCAAATTCTTTTTCCTGATTTAGAGGCTCTGACATAAGTGGACATGATACAACCAGCCTCTCTGGTTTGTTCTTCTCTATTCTATTCAGACAACTCTTTTATGAACCAAAAGCCTGGTACATTTTAACTACACGTGTTTACTCAAATTGTAAACCACATGCACGATCATCCAAAATCAACTTCCACCTCTGGCCTATCTCCTCCAAAGGTGTAGGGACTAATGCAGAACTCAACATCTCTTATCCTATAACTTATTTACAGTTGTTAATCTGTAATCACATATTATATTAAATTGTTTCACAGTTAATCACATATTGTATTAAATTGTGTGTTCCTGTGGTTCATGATAGAGTCATCTTTATCCAAGCTGAATTACTGTGAGTTCCCAGGGCTGAAGAATCATGGTATAAACATCATGAAATGTATTGTTAATCGTATAGTTGATTAAAAAAATAAATATTGAACAATTGATTGACTTATAAATAAAATAAAGTAATTGTCTTCACCTAAGAGATGGTTTGATTCAATAGCCTGAAATTTAAGAGTGATTCAATAATCAGAATCTATGCTCTGACATCTTTGACTTTCTCTTTTGCTCTCAGCAAGCCATTTTAGCTATTTTGGACTCATTTTCTTAATCCAAAAATGAAAGCAAGGCTTGTCATCTTTCTTATTCATGGACAGTGCTGAGGAATATCCCAGTCAATGCAAAGTACATAGCTACACAAGGTTTAATAAAAGTGATAAATAACATCCATTATAAAATGGAACCATTTTTCTATTTCTTCTTCTCTTTCAGTCCTTTGATTCAAGATTCTTTCATTGAAATCTGAGAGCTTTCATTTGAGAAAGTGTTTTACTAATAATCATAAACTCTGTACATTGACCTTTTCTTATCATTAGACACACGTGGATGATATCAAATTATTCTTTTAAGGAAATCAATATAATACTGTAAATACATTTTTTAAATCTGGTAATGGTTTCAGAAAACATGGGACTTGAGGTAAGGGAAGTTTGAGTATTAAAAAACTATATCAGAGAATCTCCTGTTTTCCATGGAAAGGATCTTTAAATAATCTCAAATAATATTTTCTTTCTTCATTTCCCAAATTCCTTAAGCAAAATTCTTGTTCTCTTGCTAGAAGAGCCACTTTACTTTTATTGTGAATTATGGAGAATGAAAAAAAGTAAAATTTTATTCCCTGTATTTCTGAAGAACCAGAAAAAACCTTAAACTATTTTGTTGTATTGAAAATTTCCATAGTAAACCATTAGAGTCAAATAAATTATGTCTTTACTTCTGAGACAATAACTTTGCTAATAACATGTCATGCAAGGTTTTGTTTAACATTTTCATATGGGCAAAAAAAATAAATTTTAGAAGTTTAAGTTAGATTAAGAAATTAAAGCACAAAAAGAATACCTCTTTAAAAAGAAATTACAAATCATCCTAGAGATGATAGTGTTCAACAATGTAGATCTTATAACATGCTGAGGAGAGACAACAGAAAAATTCCTGGAAATAACATTTACCACATTTGTAGATTATATAATTCTTAAGATCATTGTCTCTTTCAAAATATATATCTTAATCTTATTGTACTTTACAAACACTTTTGGCAGTAAGAACTAGTTAGGTAAAACGTAAGAATAAGTTTTTAAAAAGTAGAACTCCATTTTATTTTATTTTTATTTTACAATTTGAAAGACTTCTATTTAGAGGTGTTAGAGAGGGAAAGATTTGAAGTTTTGATAAAGTTCAATGGTTACACTGTGTGTGAATTTTATTTGTCTACACTATCCCCATCATTTGGTCCTCCAGGTAAGGACCAAAATCTAGAACACTGATGAATAAGTCCTCTACAGTTGCTCCTCTGCAGAGGTGTGTTCTGTACTTTGTCCCCCAGCTCTAGTTGCACTGGCCTTTCCTTTTTTCTTTTAAATAGCCTTTTTTTTTTTTTTTGCTTTGGGGGCTTTGCCACACAGATCACTTTGCTCGTAATATTCCTCTCCCTACCTCTTCTGTACCTGGTTGGTGTGAACCCATCCTGCATTATCAACTCATTCTTGATCCTCAGGAAAGCCTTCCTCCACCTCCCAAAGCAGATCATGTCCACCTGGTTATACTGTATTATAGCACCATAAATGTATCCTAATTTGTAACTATACATTTAAGAGATTAAGAAAAACATCTATTTTCCTAACCAGATGGTAAGTTCATGAGGCAGAGGCAATAACTAAACTGAACTGTTAATCATTGCATCTCTGGCATCCACCATATTGATTGGCATAGGGGAGGTGCTTAGTGAATTTTTGTTGAATCAATAAATGAATAACTAAACTTCTACTTTAGCTCACTGAATAACAAATTATGAAAGGAGCATGGTAATGCAGGAATAAAAAGTAAACATAAGTAAGTTTAAGGAAGAATTCAGAACATGAAATAAATTTTTATGGTGTCTTTAGATTTTAAGAAATGGAATACATGATAATAACATGTTATATAATTACAATGTTAATGACTATGACAAAAGTAAGATTAGTTTCTCTTATTTTTAACAAAAATTAAAATGAGGGAAAAATAACAGCTTGCCCACACATTTCTTAGGGTTATATTCATTACACTTACTAAGGTCAATTATAGCTGGAAGGTATTTCAATTTTTGTAGGGTTTAGCCTACATTAACACCTCCAAAATCCTGTTTTATGTCTTTCAGAGATTAATAAATTTTAGAAGCTAAAAATTTAAAGGACATCGAATCCTAATTACATTTTTATTTCTGAATTCTTTCAAACATCAAGCAATTTTTTAGGTCACGGTTTGGTGAGCAGGTGTTCTTAAGCTTAAGACCATAAAAACAAAAAGAAGACTATGAAGTCATGACCTTCAAAATCAGGTCTCTAGGGAGTCTGCAAATAAAATTTTTAGGGCATGTAAAGGCAAAATTCCTATGCCATCCCAGCATACATAATCATCTCTCATCTTTATAAATTAGACACAGCATAAAAATCCACGTAGAAAATATTAGATGCATTCCAGCTGTAAAAGTCTTTGTGAACCTGAATCAGCATGTTTAAAAGCCTAATGATTGCTCAAACACAAATTACAAGACATTACATATTTTCATTTAATACATGTTCAGTCACACTCATTAATTTTAAAATAAGTATATCTATATATCACATGGTTTGTATTTCTTTTCAAAATTGTATAAATTTAACAGTTGCTAAAGTTATTAGTTTCCTTTTTCATTTTTCTCCCAAAACATTTACTAGGGAAAGGTGCTACTTAATCTCCCATGTCTATTTCAAAGTGAAGTTTGGGCATCAAAAATTTAGGTTTCCTTCTGCTCTACATTTTAGACAATTAGTTTTTTTCAATATATTCTATGAAAAAGATATCTTATCAAGAATGCAGGAAACTGTCTTTTCACAGAAAAAATTCATAATAGGTTATTTGAGAAGTTTCTCCATCAAAACCCACTATCTGGGGAGATAAAGAGAAGAAGAGGAAGAGAGAAATTCAAACTTACCTGTCAGTTTGATTTTATTCTGAGTGTAAATGGTTTCATAGAAATTCTATTCCCATAGAATCTAACAGGTTGTTTAAACTTATAGTTAACAAAACCCACTTCTAATTAAAGCTCATAAAACCTAACAAATCAGTCATTCATTCATGCATTCATTTATTGAATTTATAAATGTAATAAACATTAATTGAGTACCTAATAATGCTTCAGTCAGTGAAAGACAAAATCTGCAAATACAGGCAATGAAAGGAGTCCAATAAATCAATTACAACAGTGTACAATGAGTTCTATAAAAGAGATATGTGCCAGGTGACAGAGTTCAAGGGTTAGGTCCTGAATCAACTTGGGGAAGTTTTCTGGAAGAGGTGACTTTTGAATTCAGTTTTGAATGTTGGTTAGAAGTTTGCTATGCACAAAGTAAAGAGATTGGAGTGGGATAGGAAGATATAATTCTTGTAAGAGTACACACTGTGTAAAAGGAAATAATGGCATCTTTTCTTTGCTGAACTACTGAAAAGATATTTAACATGGCTACAGAGCATGTGCAAAGCTGGAGAAAGAAAGCTTTGTAGCTGGAGAAAAAAAAGTGACAGATTATGGAAAGTCCTATATGTTATGTGGAGTAGTTTGAATTTTATTCATCCAAAAATAAATAAACATACATGAAACTATTGAAAATTTTGACCTTATTCTGTTTCAGGAAGAATATTCTGGGGAAACGTGTAAAGGCTGAACTAAAGAAACACAAGAATCTTGTTAAAGGCAAGAAATGAAAAGATTAGCACAGGTAGAAATGGAAAAGGAGCTAGATATTTCAGACCAGAGAAAATACAGATGTGGGCCATGAGGAAGAAGAACGTTTACAAGGGACTGCATCTGCCAGCAATTTCAGTTTTTAGTGTAGGAAATTGATGTTAAATGGGAAGCGCCAACAAATCCACAGTATCAGTGATAACTAAATCCAATCATTAAAACCGAGGCCTTCAATTTAAAAGAATACAGAATATACACTGCTAATAAAGAAAGCAAAATATGACATTTATTAATGTAAACTATCAAATGTTTATTTAAATTTCCATTTAAAATATTTTTTAAGTAAAAATATTTACAGAAACAAAGGTTGAAGCAACTAGAAGCGTGACAGCTATATAGATCTATATGTATACATGAATACAACTGAAATTAAAGTCAATGCAAAACTGAGTGGCATCATATTGCACCAACATTTATTTCATACAAAAGCACATGCATGAAGAGTTTCCATCAGATGAACGCATACTTATTTCATAGCATCTTACCACTTATACAAATAGCCCATAAACACCATCTGGCAGTATGATTGCTGCACCAGAACTCTCCCCAGAGGGAAATCATTTAGCTGTAGAAGAATCCATTTTATTTCACATATTTCATGCTGGTGCTGGCACCAGTGCCAAGGAACCCTAAGAAACACAGTACAGTCAACAAATAAAAGCATTTATATCTTCATAGTTAAATATCTTAGTATTCCTAATATGGTTGGAAAGTAGATGCAGAAAAGCAATTTTGCTCATTAAGAATTTCTCAATCAATACAAGACATTGTGTTAAATTTGTATAAAGTGCCCACACAATCACTTTTACAAATTTCATTATCAAAATACCAAAGTGAAGAAACACTGCCAGAGATGAGGACCATTTAGGATACCGAGGATCACTCTTTCTCAGCTGGATCTTTCTGGATCACCAGGCCAAACCCACCATGACCCCACAACATTGAGAAAGGTACAAGATCATGACAAATGCATTCCAGATTCAACATAGGGATATAGCTGTTCTATCAACTACAATTTAAGTACAGATCAAAGAAATGGCTGCCAGCATAACCTTCAAAAGTAACCTGACTACCACTTTCCCATTGGGCTAAATTGATTTCATTGTTGTAAATTATTGATGCTTTCCATAGAATATAAAAGGTATTTAAACAGATTCATATATAGTACCTAATCATGTGTTAATATGTACATACCAACCAACACACATACAAATTTTTCTGCCCCTTGACAACTAAAAAAGCAGTTCCTAGCTCATATTGTAACACAAAGCTCTCTAAACCCATTTTTACAAAGTAAATCCAGATATACATATAATAAAAAGACATGAAATATTCATCATGAGATGAATTCTGAGTCAATAACTAAAAAGTCTCTACCAGTGCATCACTACTGCCTAATCTACATTATGATAAGTAAAAATCAAACTCTATAAAATTTAGAGTCAAATCTTTGTCAGAAAAGTAAGACAAATTAAGTTCACCAAACATACAGTACAAGAAGCCATTTGTCTTGCCTTTTTCTGACTTGTGCATATAATAAAGCTACAGGGAACCAACATGTAGCATCCGTGAAACACAACTACATGTTTGTTCACTTGTGTGGCATAGGGAGAAAACAATGTATTTCATGATACTAAGTAATACACTCTTAACACATCTGATGCTCATGTTTGCAAAGTTCTCAAAATGTTGAGAGGTACTACTAAACACTATTGTGTTGCAATCCATTGATAGGGAAAAAGAAATTTGGGGCCAATGTCTGTTTTCAAAATAAACAAGCTTTTAAAGCAATGTCATACTATTGCTATGGAATCTAGGAACTGCCTGAAAAGAATAAAATGTTATGCCACTCTCCGAACATGGATGACATCAAAAGAAGAACCCAGTTTTTGAGATGCAGGTGTTAAAGGTTTAGTTCCAGATTTATAGCAGTAGTAATAACATCCACGAGGGAAAACTGTTAGGTAACAAATTTCTCCAAGGAGATGATCAAAATAATCCCAGATTATTTACAATTGTTAGAGGATTCTGATGGTTTACGCAATAACCACAGCTATATATATTGCTTTTTGCTTCCAGAGCAATAAAAAAGTGCTATGTGGTAGTGCTTGAAGTAATTCTTATACACAGTAGTTTAGTGTAGATCATTTCTATTCTGTTATAAGCATACATTCACTTGAAACAATCTGTGTTTTATTTCTCAAAAATAGTTTTCTACTTTAACATAATATGTCTTATATTAGCCAGTAAATGGAAATTTGGAATGAAGGAGAAATTCTAGGGGAAAAATTAATTCAGAAATTCTTTGAAATAGGATAATTCAGACCTAGAACCACAAAACCACATTGCATTACCTCCTAATGTGATATGACTGTGCGTCCAAGCATACACCTCATAAGGTTAATTAGTAAGAATATGTAAGCTCTAACTTCACAACCCTCACTGAAGTCGGACTACTCACAATCCAACCAATTTGTATAGCCATAACATCTAAAAGCCCAATATTTCTTCACACAAGATGCTGTGCCAAAACACCGTTGCACGAGATGCTCAAAATACAGTCACCACAGCAAAAGAGATAACTGTGTGTTAGTCTTTTCTCTTTCCTCTGGCTTTCTGTGTGGCATGGACTTTAGAGGCTTCCACAAGAGGTAATAAGTACTCAGCAAGCAGTTCTTCTAGCCAATAAATTAATTCACTTGAAAGTCATACTTTTTTTTTTTTTCAGTCAGTAGTGTATATGTAGAGGGAAAAAAGTATGTTTACTTTCAAATCAGTGCAGCCACCTGTATGGCTCTCAGATGCCTAATGCTCCACAGTTTCTTGAGAGAATTTTCTCTATAAAACTATAAAGGCAGTTATTGATACTGTAATGTACCCTTGATCCAAGTACACTGAAATACACACATGTAACAAATGGCTATTCAGAGACCGTAACCATCCTCTGTGCATTTTAAAGCCAATTGTAACAAGGAGGAGGAGGAGCGGTAGATTCATACTAAGAAAATCTAGGTAGTTGTATAAATTCAAATTCAGATTCATATACTATCTTGAAGCTATAACGTCAAAAAATAAAGGGAATCGTTAATTCATTCAAAGAAAACAAATCGTTCAAGAATATCAAGTTAGTATTGTTATGAAATTGTAAAGAAGGACACTATCTCACAACATATGAAAAATTGACTGTTATCTCTTTTTAAGTACAGTACTATTATGGCCTATACTTTTAGGTATTATATATATTGAGATATATTTTAAAATACTGCTTATGGGAAAATTAAGCTAAAATACACTTATAGGTAATAATTATTTTGCCCATATATAAATAATGTAAACAGAAGTTATCAGGATAACTAATTATTTACTCTAATTTAAATCCACCATGAGCTTCTTGCCAGTTACACAATGCCATGTTTTAATTAGTGACTTTGAATTGTTAGGAAAATAAAATGTAACTGTGTAAACATTATCAGCACCAACATACTGCATATCATGTAGGGTAAAATGAACCAAGATTATAATGGAGTAAAGTCAAATTTCTTGAGTCATCTGCATTAAAATCAAAATTTCTCTGTATTTCTCTCCAAACTAAGAAAAAGAGATGCAGTTCAAATCTATTCATTGTTTTTCTGTCATTCAGAACTGACATATAAAATATGATGAAGGTGAAACTATCTCCTTATATATCACATAATCTATATTATAAGATAGCCACTTATAGTTATGCAGAGATACTTCAATTAATGCACAACTTTAATATGTAAAATATAACCTACAAATATGCCATACTTATTTCTAGCAGAAAAATAATGGAAGTTATTTTACCTTACTCAAAGGGACAGATGCAGATTTTGTTGGGCTAGAAGTATGTACAATTTTGCTCGTCTTCAAGAAAATCAGTAGAAATTCCTAATGCAAAATTAGGTACAGGACTTTGGAAGGGGCATGATTAAGTGAGGGGCATTGAAGCTTCCCTCTTATTAGCTTCTCCGGATAGCCACTTAAGCACAACAGACAATTTCTAATATTTCTCTGACTACATTGCATGTTATATTGCATAACACCAAAATATTGTCAACTCCCATCATTATTACCTTTCATTTCCTGCTACTCTGACCTTCTGTTTTCTGTCTTTTCATAATTTATACTCAATTATAACAGATCTACTTTAATAAAGGTCAAAGTTGCTACCTTTCTTTGCATTACATTCATTTGCAAATCAAGATAAAATAATGAGTTTCCTGAAGACTGGTTATAGTTCATGAAGAATTCTGTTATATAATTATACTCATGTTAACCATCTGTTGATATATCAAATAGCAATTGGGGAAACAATCTGGAAATTTGTTTCAACGTGCATATTTTAGTATTATAGAAACTTCTATGCATTGCTAATGTAACCTAGTAAGCTGCCCTAATTTTGTGCCAGCAGGGCTGGGGAGATACAGTGTCTGTGCATATGCATGCACGTGCACACATCTAACTTTTATCTTTGGTACAAGAGTCAGCCACCTTTTCTAGAACAAATCTTTAATCTTCTAAAGAAAAATAAAAATAGGGTCTACCTTCAGGTGACCAAATCACCATTCATAATAGTCCAGTTTTCTTCATTTGATCAAAGGAAAATAATCCAATACTTAAAAAAATGGGATCAAAACTCTATAAGAAAAAATATTTACTGCAAATATTCATAGCTAGCTGTGTAAGAAGAACCATTTTTAAAAAATCAAATTTCATTTTGGAAATCTTTACTAGGTCTTTTAAAATTATAATTAAATACTTGAGACTTCATGTACCCAAAAAAGAATATTTGAAAATAGCATATTAATTATCTTAAACTACATTAGCCACTTTTACTTTCTGAGTTATAATAAACTTATAATATGCATATCAACATTTGAATATGCACATTGGTACAAGTATGAACATATAATAGTATATATGTGTGGGGGAGTATATATATAAATATTCTAAATTTATGAGAAAAAATTTACTTTGTATGAAATATACATGTATATAAAGTGTGCAGGATAGTTCTTGAACTAGAATTTTTATATGCTACCATTTTGAATAAAAATTATACATATTGATTCCCTGATTATGATAACTCTATGCCTTCTCATTATGTGTCCTAAAAATAAGCTGAAGTACAATTTTATCTCTATACCTTTTTTTAAAATTGCTGACTGACTTTCTGTCTGGTTAAAATGGTATTACAATGACATTATAAATTTAATAATACAAAAATCACTTTTGAAAATAAAAGAATAATGAATATATATGCTAGTTAGCTTGTACGATGATACATTTAAAGAGATGTTAGAGCCAAAAACATGCAAACAGATAAGATGATGAGACGAATCTGCAACTGTCAGTGTAAGTACATTACCTCAGAAATAACCAAGAACTACAAACCTCTCCTGAGACTTTACCATTTCTTTCATTAGGCAAGAAAAAACTCAGGAAGAGTTTGCTTGTTTAAATTCTACATGCCTAGACTGTGTAAAAAATAGGAATATAATATAAATTTTTACCTGTGTCAACATATAGTAGGGAGAGAAGTAGACAAATGAACAATGTATATTGGAAATAGGGACTACAGATAAAGTTTTGAAAACTGTATGCTAAGAGTAAAAGGAAAGAATTGTTATTAATTCACTTAGAGACCCAAACACTAGATTCAGCTGAAAAATGTCAGTCTTGGATATGTATTAATTGTTATCAAGAGCAAAAACTGAAATTAGTGAATATAAATTGCTCCAAATTATAAATTATTATTTCTACTTTGGGCAATTGTCTATTAACTCTATGTATCTCTTAATGATTTTAATCAGTATAATTCTTCCAAAAATACTTATTTTTGGACAAAAATTAAAGGATGAAGCATAAGCTGGCCATGACTAACCACTTAACCTTAGATGTATGCAATGAGAGTTTTAAAATGTCATCATTATATTACTCTCGTTTAAAAATTTCCCAGTATTTTCTAATCCTGGCATTACAACAACTCTGAATACACACACTCATGCAGTTTCTCCTTCTTTCAATGAATTTCTTATCAGTTATCTCTCTTTTGCAAGTTGAATGATGATCAAGGTGAGGAAATTACTGACAAAGCCTAGATATAGAAGTGGAAATGTTTTAGAAACATCTGTTACACATCTTATTTAGCAGTGACATTTCTTCCTCAATTTTTATGTAAATATTTGTCTTTTCCTAATTGATCTGGACAGTTTTATCTGAAGAGATATTATAACTGAATAGTATGTATTAGGAAATCATAAAAACTGTCAAAATTCATCTCCATGCAAAAACAATCATAAAATTTCAAAAATTGTTTAGAATCACTAACATTGCATATAGATATAATTATATTTGGGACATTTTCTTTATTGGTGATTTCTCTCATGTTGATATTGTAACTTGAAGTTTAAAAATACATGAATTTAGATATATTCATCAACGGGTAAATTATTAGTGAAACGGGTGGTTGTTCTTAAGAGGATTTCAAACCAAACTTACTCCTGCTCTAAGAAGTGCTATATACACTCTCTGATCAAAAGGATTGATATGAAAACAAAATGGCACATAACCATGGAACTTCCTGATAATGGGTTTAAAAACATCTAAGACAGTAAATTCTCAAGGGTTTTTACTGAAATATAACTCCTGGATTTGTCTCATAAACAAAAGCCCCTAGAAGCTCATTTTTAATGTATTCAAGAAAAAGGACAGAGGGAATATTTCTCTCTTCTTTGTTCAAAATGCTCTGGAAATAATCCATTAAAAAATCAGTATGTAAAGGGAGGCAATGCAATTCCAATGTAAAATAAATGTCTTTCCTCTTTGCCATAATAATGACATATACTTTTTTTTCAGAAAAATAGAAACACTTTTCACAGTATAGTCATCAACAATACATAAAACCATGTTTACAAAACCCATATATACAGAAAACCGCTCAGTCCTCAATTTGAAGTTTCTTAGCCATGATAAGATATGTTGCAGAGAATTACCATGAAAGTAATTGTCCATTCCCTTAGTCTTTTTCCCTAATCCCAACAGGTAGGTATCAGAGACTCAGGAATTGGGTGAACCCATGGTACAATTGCGTATTTGCTTTCTATAACTACATGGGGTTACAACTAATTTCTTAGAAATTAGTCTGAATACACTAAAAGATATGAATAGAAAGACACAACCGTTTCCTTTAGTCCATCACCAAAGTTGCAATCCTCTGTATTTTCAGAAGATGAAGTCAAGATGCATATAGTGTTTCTGTCCTTGGGCAGATTGCCAAGATTTTAAATGCATTAGTTCATGATTTATGACAATCTTCTTCTGGTATGACTTCCAATATTATTTGTAATGTTCTGGTAATTCTGTCTACAAAAAAAAACAAAGAAAAGAAATTAAAATGCACAGAAATCAGAAATACATAAGAACAACAAAATATGAATTATTTTAGATTGAATACTGAGAATCCACAACTGCCTATTTCATAGAGCACTTTCAAGAAGTATTTACTTCATTAGAATCCTGTCATGCTCAATTAATTCATTTTCACTTCTGTAACTTCCCAGGATGACTTCTCAGCAAGAATATATTAATATTTTGTATTCACCTAAGAACTTTTATTTATGAACCAGGAGGTTGAAAATGTTTTCAGACAATAGGACCGAGATAAAAATAAATGTCCAAAAATACACTTCATATTCAGTTTAAAATCAGTTTGTTCTTTTTGCACCTATGAGATCACAAACAATTCCTCAGAAGAATCAGAATATAATTTTCAGTCTCTAATTCATAGTGTGATATTGAGTAAATCATATTCTCTCCCAGGGCCTCATTTGTCTCATTGGCAGAATGAGAGACTTGAACTAAATCAGCAGTTGTCAAAGTATGGTCCCCAGACCAGCAACATTAGCATAACTTGAGATGTTCAAGTTCATCTTTTCAAGTTCAACCTTAGACCTACTGGATCAGAAATTGAAGGTGGGGGTAGCAACCTGTGATTTGGGTAGACACTAAAATTTAGGAATCATTGGCCTAGATTATTTCTTTGGTCATTTTATCTCTGGTCCTAGAATTGTGACCCTGGTGTCTAGGGACGTTAGTTCTTGTTTGCCTTTTATCTTTGTAGCTAATCCTTATAGAACCTCCTCAAATTTCTACTAGTCCTGGAGCAGTCTAGAGCCTATCTTCTTGATGATTTCAGACCAAAATCATCTCTTCCAGGCATATAGTCTTTCTTCTCATTTATGATTTGTTACCTGTAATAGCCCTTTCCAAGCAATATTTAATATCACTAAAAAAGGTATTTTTTTGTCTTTTGCTTTATAACCATGTTCCCCAAAGTTGTTTTCCTCAGCAAACTAATTTTTATAGTCTGCATTAATTGTAAAGGTCCCAGCCCAGTATTGGCAAATGTTAAACTCTATGCAAATGTTTCTTAAATAGATTGTATTTTGTCACAGCCCACTCTTTACACTGAGATGTAAGTGGAGCACAAGGAAGTACTCAAGAGCATCTAAAGCCCTTATCTACAGAAGTGGGAAATGGTAAAATTATTCTATAAAAATAGGCTTTTGTGGAAAAAGTAAATATCAATCAGTAGCAAGGGAGATGTGGCTTTTGTACTCAGAGAAGAGGCTAGGCTAACTGAGAGTAGGGTAAAAAAATCAAGAGGTCTTAGGCATCTCCAATGGTCAGACGAAACTCAGTGCAGTTAGAGACTTTCTCTGTAGCCTTCCTCCCTGGAGAGGTCCTGCTGCAGCCTCCAGAGCTAATCTCCATGGCGACTGCCTTTTTTCCTCAGCATCTACTCCTACACACCCAACACCAAAGTCTTTTGCAGAAGGGTTTTTCTGTATTCCGGGGCCCCAGCCCTTTGCTTTCTTATACATCTTATTTCCTCATGTCATAACAGTGCATCTTTTCCAAACGGGGGCAACTTAGATCCTGCTGCTTTCCTAGTATGTCTTTTCCTTTCTGGAGACTCAGTCTGGATCCTCTATTCAGCAACACATACAAGGCCAAAGAATATCTCTTCTGGTTCTGCACACCTAGTCCTTTCTCTTTCTCCATAATCAGTCAGTCCTATTAACAATCTCCCCTTCAGCTTTCTGATGCTCTCTCTTGGGTTCTCAAGATTTGACTAATTTTCATCATAATGGAGATTTCTGCAGAGTAACTGGTTTTGCCCATTAGAAGCAGCTAGAGTCACACCAACTTTTTTTTCTGGGTTATCTTACAGCAGTGGGGTCAGACAAGGGTGCTCAACAGAACCAAGTAAGCCTCTAAGGAAGCTTCCTGCTTGCCCAGGAAAGCTGCAGAGCATCTGGCATTCAACGGCCATGTCTACATCCATGCTCATAATGAGGCTTTTGGCTTCCAGGGTAATCAGTCCCATGATACTACTTCTTTAAATAAAAGTGAGCCAATGACTCTGCATTTGGTGTTTTCAGTAACTGCAAGCTGCAGGACAAAGTAGCAACTGTAGTACTTCTACCTTTGCCTTTATTCAGTAGTTGTTCCTGAAATAAGTTGAAAAAACAAAGGACCTTGCAAAACCTGATTTACCCAACCACACCTGGTACCAGCACGGGAACTATAGCCAAAATTGAGTAAATTTATGAAGTAGTACAAAGCCAATTTCCCCCAGAAGTCATAGTAAAATAATACTATGTATTTTCTTTTAAAGCTTTAGAACATTTTCACATGCATGATCTCATTTTATTCTTAAAATGAAGATAGTTTAGGCCCCTAAGAAATGTAAGCAAGCTTAATTAATTTAAAATGTTGCATGGCAGTCATCACGAAAAGTCTGTCAAATGCATTAACTCACTCTCAGTGACAAATCATAAATGAAGTTATCTTGACATACTGCATACAGCATATGCTTTTAGGACTCTGGAGTTGCAAAGTCACTGTCCACAAAGATGGATTATAGTCATTCTGCTGGTGTTGCCCAGGATAATTTTTCATAATCAAAGATTTGGTTTAAATAAGGCTGTCCTCCATATCTCTCCCTGAGTGAGAGGAACTAAGTTCTAGTAACCCCACTTGCTCTCAGCTGTGACAGGGTTAGGCTGATAAATAGAAGCAGCCTAGTGAAACAGCTGCTGCAAGCCAAGGCCTAGGTTGCCACGTCTTGTTACCTCCATGTGTTTGCATATGTCTACGGGGTATCTGCCTGTTTCCGTGTGTGAGAAGTTAGTGTTTTTATGAGTAAATAAATATATAAATAACCAACCAGAAGAATTAACCACTCTGTCACAGATGTCAGAATAAAAGCTTTCTGTATATCTGACTATTCCCTTATGAATACATTTTCTTTTCACCCTAGTAATGCTATCAAACAAAAAGTGGTTCAATACTGGCATCCTGTGGCCAAAGAAATTCATCAATTCTCTGAAAATCTCAGATCCTTGGGTTCTGAACATTCCCTGGCTGGCCATACTAAGCAACCGTTCACGATTTTCTGAATGCTGTTTGGTTACCTCTCATTTTTCATGGAAGCAGCCTTGCTAAGATATATCTTGATAGACTACCATTTTCACAGTGCTAGTCTACTCACGTATATTAGGGTAAAATAAATGATAATATTAATGCTAAAGAATTTTACCAAACAAAAGAATATGATATTAAATCACTGAACAAACTGCTCCAAGCAAAGTCTCTCTTGGCCTCCAAGTTCACACTCTGTTTCTTTTTAACAAAAAGGACATAGTTTGGTGAAGGGTCAGATGGTGGTTCAGGACTCTGTTGTTTTGTGTGTCTGTGTGTGTTTTGTTTTTGCCAAAGGCTAAGAAAATACTTGCTATTGCAGCAATAAATATTATGAATTTTCTTTATTTTACTACAAGAATGCTGCCTAAGAGGAAAATCAAACAAAATTACAGAGGATTGTTGCTTTCTGCTCCTCACTTTCAAGGCTGCTATAAAGATAAAGAGTTACAATGATCGCAGTTTAAAGGTAGAATTGCCACGCTCCCCAGTAAGACCTAATGGCATTTTTGAGAACCAAATAACCATTATGGGACTACTCCATTGCAGCTAGTTTTCACAAATGGCTAACACTAAATTTGGAAGCCTTGGAGTTGCTCAAAACATCATTAGAGACAGAAAAATAGCAAAAAGCTTCAAAATTACATGAGCGTGGAAAAACATCAAATAAAGACAAAGCATGAAAACTGCTTGTTGATATGAACTGACAAAGAAATAGTACAAAATACATACATGTTAACAAGAGGAAAGAACTTGAGAGTTGGCTAATGATAATCAGGAGGAACAAAATATCTACTAAGTAGGATGGAACAATGAATTTGCTCTTTCATCATGCTCCATCTCATTTTAGTTCAATTCTAGGGTAACCAGCTCTTTCTTCCTAAATTTTCTTGATATTCCGTGGTGCTCAAGGGCTTTATCTGTCTCTACCTAGGATCAGAGATAGGCATAGATCTAAAGTGATAAGCGCTAATCTGGCCTAAACATTAGAAACAAGTAAAGCAATCCCAGTGGTAAATATACATTAACAAGACTTTTTTTTTTTCTTCAGAATAGGCTCTATACTAAATATAGAGCCTAGATACTAAATACATTTAGTATCTACAACAGATAAAAGCTAACTAAAAATATTCTATAGAAAACTAGTGTGATCTAATAAGAAATAGATATTAAATGTTCAGTTAAGGCAATCAGTGCGCCTGTGTTGGCCTTAAAGAGCCTAACCTATATTGTAAGCCTTCTTTGTGAAACAGTATTACTAGCTAGGAAACAAAATCCAGGTGAAAAGAGTACTGTAAGGTCTAAAAATATCAAATGCCAATTAAAGGCTAATAAAGAGAAGTAACAAAATTATGCTTTAAATGACTGACTTCTAAATGAATTTGTTTAGCTCACTAGAGATTCAATATGTATGTTGTTTATTTTTTTGTTTTTTAGTAACACTAATATTATTAATTAATAATTTTACCAGAAATCCTCATGGTATTTTAAAAATAAATTGTCCATCTCCCTGAGCCCTGGTTTCCTCATCTGGGTGTGGCAACAACAGCATGTCACACATCAATCTTCTTGAAGACTGACTGAGGTGACAGTGTAGGGTAAAGGGCTCAGGAGAACCCCTGATGGAGACAGGCTTTCAACACAGGCTGTTCATATGTGTTCTTTGTACCTATTGATCGACTGTATTTTCCCCTCCCCCAACTTAACTGATCGCCAAGTCCTGCTATTTTTTTCATCTTAATATCTTTCACTTTTCCTCAGATCCTTTTGAAGCTGCCTGTGTCCAGACCCTCCTCAATTCTCAACAGGATTACTGCAGTAACCACCAAACTCAATTCTCTGTCTTCAGCCTCAACCCTCTCTAATCCATCCTCACTGCCCACAGGGTGATTTTTCTAAAACACAAAATTGCCTGAGTTTGAATTCCAGCTCTTCTACTGCATATCTGTATGACTCGGAACAAGTGACATGAATTCTCCTGTGCTATGACTCAAAATGGGGATAATAATTTTCCCTAGCTCAGAAAGCTGTTACAAGGATCAAATAAGGTCATACATTTGCAAACACATAGAAATCAACCAATAAATGGGAGCTGTTATTTTTCTCTTCATTTTTCTTGCTGTTAGTATGATCCTTCTGTAATTCACCATTCCTTTTAAGGTAGTGTTATAATTATTGTATTGAAGACACTGTCGAACTCCCCGGCAAGTCTCACATCACTCAGCAAGCTATATGGTATGATATAGAATCACTAAACTGCATTCAACCCAGAAGAAAAAATAATTAGGTTAGAAAGGGATTCACAGGAGCAATTAAGCCATGTATAAAACTGCTGATAAAATTCTATCTAAAAAAGCTGATCTCCTAAGAAATGATTAGAGCAGCCCAAACTAAATATCCTGAAAGGATTCCATGGCTATACCCTAAATGTCCTTTTTGCCTTTTCTTCTCTCAATTCCAATTAAAATGTAATAATTACTCAAACTAACAATTGTGACTCTTGTATTTTTTATTTTAAGATATTCATGTTGTATGTGTACATTGGTATGGATTTTCTACAACACAATCTCTCAGGAAGTTCTGAAACTGCTTACAAGTCTTACCTGACATTCTTCTAAACCACTTGGGTTTCTTGTCCCATATTATAAAGAGATAGTACGCAGGGACCCCAGTCAGAGTGATGATGAAGCCCATTCCTGTGCTAAATGGGTCCGAATAAAGAGACAGTGCAACCATGAAGAAACATGTGAAGGAAAACAAAGCTGGAATGAACAGTGGTACCTGGAACACAACACAGAAAAAAAGAAAAGTCATTTCAATCATAGTTCGAGAGACAAAAAGTGAGTTCAAGATAAGCACACCAGTCATGTGATGTACTTTAGTAATACACTTTAGTCACGTGACCAGGTGACAGGCACCAACCCACCTTACCTTAGTAGCAAGATCTCTTTCATGGGGCACAGAGAATGTATTAAAAATACCCCCTTTGATTTAATCTAATTCAATTTAATGTAATTTAAATTGCATTTTTTAAATCTTTGGCTAGAGCAAAGGATAGAAAAGAATGTTTCATTGGAGATGTCCTATTTGAATTATTTTACTGGTTAAGTATGATTATAATTTACGTTTTTCATTTTTAAAAGACTGACTCTTTGATAATTATGATTAGAATCCACTTTAATGTAGAGTCAAAAGCACCGGCTGCTTGTTACATGTTAAAGCCTTTCGGTGCGTATTGATTTTCTGTTGAGATTCACAGGAATAAAACAAGCCAACTCCTATTCAACCGCTAACAAAGATGCTGCCCGCGTTAGGCAATGAATATAATTAGAAACAAATTTTGACAACATGATTGACAACACTGTCTGTGCCATTTCTTAAAAGCAAATAAATAGTGAGATAAAATCAATCCATGAACATTCGAGGCTGCAGGAGATGATAGGCATATTCTTCAGCCCTCCCAAAAGGAAATGCCTAGTCATGGTAAATGGGCATTCCATTAATTGGTAAATGCCTGGTTCTTCTCTTTCTCTGTATATTTTGTATTTCTGTTCTTTTTAGAGTGTATAACATAGAAAAAGAGCAATGTAACAAGTCACAACATTTAAGTACTTAAAATGCCTATTTTGTAAAGCAGCATCCTTTTTAGAGTTTTAATTAATAACGTGTCAGCCTCCCTCTTTCTCAGCATGGCTATCCACTACTATTCAGCATGAAGATAGAGAGAAGTATCTCATACTTGGAACATATCAGGTCATTGGACACATTCATGAAAAATCAACATAAACATCCATTAATACTCTCTCTTTTCAAAAATGTGGCATACAAAGCTTAGTATATCACATAAAAAAATTTGATGAACTATTTTTTCCAAGCCAAAATAAACCCACTATGAAGGTACTATCTGCAAAAGTGAAACATTTTACTCCACAGGATGCTGGCCCCTGCCCAACCTCCCACCCCATCATCTAGTTATGACAAAAGGAGGACTAGGTATTAGGGGAAAGATTTATGTAAACCCATCAAGACTGCTGAGGTTACCTTGAAAGGACGATGCATATCTGGGCATTTGTATCGAAGATAAATCAGCCCGGCAACTGCCAATCCAATAAAAAGCCACCTGGCAAAACTGAGGAAATTCAAAAGACTGTAGAGGTCTCCAGAGAAGAGCATTATCATTGTCAAAGGGTGCTGGGAGGAAAAGGGAGAAAAACCAAGTTTGCTGAATTAAACAGCAACACAGGTGAAAAACAATAATGTCACTACATATTAGTATTATCTTTTTCAAATGATTATTATACTGATAAACTATCATCCTGATTAAAATCTAGATTTGACTAACGTCTTTTCTATATTCTGCTCTTATGTGCCCTTTACACACAAGTAACAGTCTCAGAGTGCTATCATCATTACTGTGTATTCCAGTGAAATTTTACAGGGATGTTTTCTTTTGGTTTTAGTTCCTTTTACATTTGAGAAAAGAGAATGTGTTTTCAAAGAGTGAAAGACAGGATATTCAGTGACTCAGTACTTAAAGATCCACAGACTGAGATGATTAATCAATAACCAAAGATAAAAATTAAAAGTGCACCCAATTGGAAAATTCGCAGAAAGCTCACAGAATGCTTTCTGATGAGCTCTTGGCTATACACACACATGAAACACAGCCACTTAGAGGTTGGCTCTTGAGGGCAAAATGTTGACCTTTTCTTCCTCCATGTTTACTCCTTCCATGTGCTTGCCATGTGTGACCCTCATGACCTTGAAAAAGAAGGAAGCACAGAGATCACTACAGCAAGTTTCTGCAGCTGCACATGCCAAGGACAGCATGACTGATAGCAGAGGCTTAAAATGAAAGCCTCTTCACAGAATAATACATTCTGTTCCCACAAGTGATGGTAACTTTCAGATTCCACACAGAGAGTATGCATACTTTAAAAAGAAATTTCAAGGAAACATTCTGAAACAAATTAAATGCATGAAAAAAAAAATGTTCAGGGCATTCTATGGTGCTTGTGACAGCAGATTCCAGTTGAGAAAAATGCTACAAAATCGTAGGTAAAAATGAATATAACATTGCCAATGGGTATTTGAGGACTTTTACACCGTAGACAGTCTTTTGTATTCCACATTTCCCAAACATTTTCTCTGCTTAAAGAATTCTACAACTCGAATTTAGGTGTTAGTTCTTTTCTTTCTTTGCTGTAGGGTTGCTCTCAATTGTCTCACGTTTAATCACAGAATCATTGCACTGTCTAGGATTTCGTCGATTCTTTGAATGATTTTGTGTGCATTTCATTATAAAGGCCCATGATGAGACATCTGGGTATTTTTGGACTGTAGCTTTCAGCTCCACTTTCAGTAAGTAGTTGGGACTTATTACTCTACATTCTTTTCTGTGAAGCTCTCTGTCAATGAGAGGAGCTGAGCTAAACATTTTCCTTAGTCCTCACAAAGTTCTACAAAGGTAAAAAAAAAAAAAAAAAAAAAAAAAAAATGATGCAGTTATTGCCCACAGCATCAAATACAAATCAGAAACACTGAGTAAAGGGAGGCGATGGAAAATATCCTGCCTCCCAGACTCTACCGTGACATACTCACACATAGAACCGATTTCTCGGTGAATAAGAACATAAAGTACTATCTAAAGTCTGGTTTGAATTTCTCTTTGCTAACCTGTTATTTGAGTTTATATATATAGATATACTTGTTAGTATGCATTACCAGGACAATAACAGCTGGCAGAGGAGTATGCTTGCGGACATGAATCATGGAGAGGATTTCTGGAAGGTGACCCTCTCGAGATGCAACAAAGAATAACCTGATGGGAGAAAAATGTGATAAAATTGATAATTTCAAAGGGAAAATTCAGAAATCCCAGGGAAAACTTTCATCTTTTTCATAAAACATGGTTTATCATTCTTAGGTGATTATTTAGGCTTCACTTTTCTGATAAGGTAGACAAAATCATAAGAAATCTGAATTCAAATTTTACAAAATCTGCCAACATAGTATATTACTTTTTTGAGGAGAAACAATGGCAATATCTGACTCAGCATAGCTCTCCCTACATATAAACAGCTGATTATTTATGTATAATCTGAATTTAGTTCCAGATTCTTAGTATCATATGTGTGTTGTCAATAAAATACAACAAATACACATACACAGAGCATCCATATTTATTTGATTGGGTTTTAATCTTATCATATTAAAAAAAAGGGACTACTGCATCAAACAAAACAAAGGAGACACAGAGGGTGAGGTGGTGATTTCTGGAGTCTTGTACTTTACATTTTTCTTGGCACCTTTAGAGAAACAAAGATTTTATCACCAGAAATAAAATACTGTTGTTAGACTCTGTAGACATACTATTAAAAATGCCACGGGCCTGTCTTCAGAGATGGCTATGAGTAGACAAGCAGTGCCCTCTAATGGGCAGAATAAAATATGCTGTTGATACTCGAACCAACACTTCAATCTTGCATGTCCCTTTAAAAACAACAGGTTTGGAAGCACTATTTCTTTTCTTCTTAAAGTTATCCTTACCACATCCAATCTCAAAAACAGAAATGTGTTTCTGGAAATACATGAACTCACTCACCTGGAGACAGCAAACACACCACCATTCATAGAGCCAAAGCAGGAGAGGGCAACAAAGATCGGAACTGCTAATGAGAAATTTCCCAGTAGCCGCTCAGAAAAGGTCTAGTGAAAGAAAGAACAAAGCAAATTAATGCTTTGCCAGAAAGTGGAATAAAATGAAACAATTTAGGCCAAACTTGCTCTATGACTTTCTATTAGCCTGGTGATACGTGTATGTTTTGTAATCCTTCTCTTTGGGTAGGGTCAATCTAACTCCATAGACAATTAATAATCAAGAGCAGGTACCATGGCATTGCTTGTTGCAAAACTATGGGCGAAGGTCCAAACAAGCACCTTCTCTCTACTTTCAAAAAGCAGTGATCCATTTACTGAATCTTTATCAACTATGGTATGTATTGTCTCTGACTCTGGTAAGTGGAGAAAGCTCAATTCAGAAATTTTGCTTTTGGCAACAGAAATCCTGCATGATACTCTCTCTTTACCCTGGAAAGCTACATTGTTATAGTGAAGTGCAAATGTACACTGAGAAGTATCACAGATACTTGTTTCATACAGCAATCTCACTCTTAAGGTATAAATCAAATAACTGATGACTTAGTCATTTATATATGAGCATCCCTGAAAATCATTTTGTCAGAAAAATCACACTAGCTGAACCTCTGTTTATGGAGTCACTTTCTCCCACTCAGGTATGTACCAATTCCTTCATAGTTTCCCACAAAAAGGCTAGAACACAAACACTGCACAAGTCTCTAACAAGCCACAGAATATGTAAAAGATAAACAAAACTTCTGAAAGTTCCTTTTATGACATGGTATGTGCAACATTACAAATTTCTATGAAGGATTTATTTTTCAAAAAAATATGTGGGGTTCTTTAGTTGTCCTTGATGCAGTTGATGCTATGTAATTAATGGACCACATTATGCCCAAAGAATAAGTGCTGCCCTTTGTCTAGGAAGATGAGATGACTGACCTGACATCAGCAAGCTTCGTACATTTAATTGTCTGGTAGGGCCTACAGCAGTGGGCAAAGTCTTTTTTAATACAGTGAACTCGTACATAGGTTCACACAAAATGAGATAATGTATTTCCTGTGGAAGTTGCTGATATGAGGTAATACTGACTATTTTAAAAGGAATTGACACCAGTGCTGAAGTTAACTTTTCACCCTTCATTGTTATGAGGTCATGAATGAATGCTCTCTCACGAGTTAAGTTTTTATGCAAAATAAAAGTATGTGTCACCGAATAACAGTCCTATAACATGATCTTTAGAGACAAAGATGGTACTGTTGTCAAATAAATTTTTTAAAATACTGTAAAATTATGTGTATCTACTTCTTAGGGAGTTAAAATGCACATTAGCAACTTTAATATTCTGAAGTACTACAGCAATAACATCTGTTTAACTTTGAATAACCCTGTATTTCCCAAATTTATAAATATTCCAGAACTAGTATTTGAAAGGATATACTAGAAAAATACATATGCTCCAAATAAAAATTCTTAAGTGATATTTTGGGAAAAGAACTTTAAATTAGAATTTGAAAAGTTTATAAATAGGAAAGAATAAATAATAATTTTCATACCCCAAAATGCATTATTTATAGTCAGTAACAGTCCACCTGTACTTAAAGACATGTTGGAAGAATAATGCCTTCTACTCAATAAACTTTAACAGATTTATCAAACATGTATATGTGGAAATGTTTTACAAGGGATTAAAAATAAAAAGAAATCATATAGGATTTTAGTTGTATTAGTTAAATGGAATAGGCTAAGGTGTGCTCTAAATATTTAAAATATCCATTACCATTCAGCTCAAGAAAAGATTACTGAATTTCAAAACACTTTCTGTTGGAGGGAGCTACTATAAAATTGCATCAACTCATTAACCTAAATTCAAATTGGCATTTTCCCAACTTGGACTCACCACTGCCACTGCATTTGAAAGCAACAGCTCCTCAGCACTAATGGTGGTAAAGTAGGCCACATTTGTTAGCACATAGCCAGTGGTGACAATGACCATGGATATACAAATTGCAAGGGGGACGGTTCTGAAATGCACAAATGAATCACTTATTAGTTATCTTTTGTTAATCATTCTCTGGTACAAAAGGAGATAACAGATTAATTCAAATGCAGAATATACAGCTATCTGTGATCATTATAGGCTCTATAGGGTATGTATAAATATTTCATCAGGGTGAAGTACCACATATTCCTTTGCAAGTTAATAAGATCCACAGGGGCAGACACTTTATCTAGTCTACTGCTATACCCCCAGAACATATGACCTATCCCATTCTTGCACTCCATAAATGCTATAGCAGTGTTTCTCAAACTTGAGCATGCATCAGAATTACCCGGAAGGCTTGCTGAAACAGACTGCTGAGTCTCACCCCAGAGTTTCTGATTTAGTAGGATCCGCATTTCTCACAAGTTCCCAGGTGATTCTGATGCTGTAGTCCAGGAGACCACACTTTGAGAATCACTGTCCTATATACCTTTCTAATACTAATTCACAACCTTGACACCTTTCTGACACTAGTCCTTGAAACATTTCTCACATTCAATGTTTTCCCCTTCAGTAGCTTCCATTACCAGCAAATAAGTGCAGACTTTTGGAAGCATGATGCTGGGGTATAGCTACCTTTCTAAATGATGGCAATAATAATTTTGTGTATAACACAAGAAGCACAAAAGTGTTCACAATAATGACTTTGCACTGCCCTGCTGTGAGTTCAAAGGAAGTTCAAGATCATGAGTATCTCATAAAGCAATAGCACAGATAATCCTATGAAATTACAGGTGACATGCTGTGAAGTACAGATGACCAGACAGTGCTGACACTATGTAGCATCAAGAAGTACCTGGCACAAATGCAATGTTATGTCTTCATTTAATGCACTGGGAAAGCCAGGAAGCTACTGACCCTAATAATCTGATTCCATGTTACAGATACACATTACTTGCTTAACATAATCACCTCTTCAGATTCTTTCCACTTCAGGCAACTTAAACCTTCAACTCTCTGCACAAAGGCTGATTGTATTTTAGCCATAGTGCTTATCAGTCCTCATGGAGACTTCACCCTGCTGGGTGCCACTAAGGAAGACCTCAATATAATTTTTTTCAAAATGAAAACAGTTCAGAACTAGGAAGGAAAAAAAAGGCACAGCCAGCCTCACTACCCAAGCTGGGTGTGTTTAGCACACTAAGTCCCAAATCATTATGCTGAACAGCAATATCCCCTGTTGAGAACAGGCAAACCTAGTCAGCAGCAACTGCCATTCATTATGCTGTTTGGAGCCCGACACTTCCCCTCACCCCCAAAGCCTTCAGCCTGATGGGGAAACACATTGACCTCTAAATCCTGGCATCTATTGTGGAAGTAGCAGATGTTCCCCTTCCCCAGTGTGAAGAGGGTCCTGTGGAATTTCCTGTTAACACCATAACATGCATTGCTAGATGTGATTGATAAATGCTAAATTTAAGCAAAGAAAATCACTGGGCCTATTCAGTTCAAAGGGGTGAATGGCATAAAGCAAATTAAAAATGAATTCTGTTTCTTTGAAAGAAATGCTAAATGTAAATGCTAATGGGTAAGAAGGAGAATGTGAAGGTGCATACGCAGCTCGTCAACCACTCTCTGTATTATTGTAAATTTGAATCCTTTCAGTTTTATAATATCCCCAAATGGGCAGTAAATTCTTTCCATGGAGGAGAGAGACAGAAAGTAAAAGACGGAGAGGAAAAGACTCTATTTCTTATAAGCATATGATCTGGGTATGTAAAAGTTCCATTAATAAAAAGTGAGGTGACTTATGGCTAAGTGCAGTGAAGCAGGCTAACCTGTCCAGGACAGGCAGTGCTTCACACCATGTGATGCTGCAAAATAGCAAAGAGAAATAATCTGAAATTTGGGACTGTGGCCCTCCCAGCATAGAATTTAGCCTCCCAGCCCAGTTCTTCCAAGTCAGCCTCTCTGCCTGTTCCCTGCCTGGACACTATGGTCTCTCTGAGGGTGGTTTTTCAAATTGATCTAAGAAGAAGAAATCCCCGAAACTCCAACTTTCTAGGTTAGTTTCACTTCTTTCTCAGTTTGTTAATAACAAAAATAACAGCAGCAGCTGCTGTCATTGGACTGCTACGTGCTCAACATTTTATTAGGCACTTTATATATTTGCCTCATTTTATTCTTGGAAAATCCTGTGAGTTAGGAACATCAGCACCATATTAAATGCGAGGGAATGGAGCCTTCAAGAGTTTAAACAACTGTTCAAGAATACACCTCAGACTTCAGCTGCATATATACATACCATACCTTGAAATCAGCTATGTATAACACAAATGTATATTCTCTCTTTCATGCATGTGTGTCCCTAAACTCTAACTATTAATTTTCAGGGAAATCATAGTTATTGAATATAAAGCTTATTGGAAAGCTCTTATCAAGACTGCATATTCACTGACACTATAATTTTACATACTGTAAAGGAGAGAAAAAACTTATTTAATGATTTTTATTATTTTTCTGTGTAACATGAACTGTAATGCAAAGTGAATGTTTTCAAATAGTTTCACTGTTTAGGAAATAGATGTTATTTAACTATTTGTTATTTAAAAGAAGACGAAGGCTCACTTAATAAATTTCCTAAGACAACTTTTTATAGAAAAGGGGGGAAAGTAAGCATGCTTGTCAGATAAGCTGAAATAGATTATTAACAATTTTACTATCAGCTAAATATGTAAATTTTAGGGGTAAATCACAAGAGCTTAAAATATAAGACAAAAGTGAGAGAAGGTCTAATCCTGTTGCAATGGATAACATACTCAGTGATTTCTCCCTAATTAGATCAGATTAAGCAATGGGAATTGGATGGGGCATGGCAAAAAAGCTACCAGCTTCTGTCCTTAGGTTCCATGTCATTTTGACAAAGGGAAGGGGTTGGGAAGTTCTCTCGGCTGCCTTGGCATAAACAGTCATCATTTACAGAAGAAAGAAATTGACTTGTTCAGAAGGGGTTTGTACCATGTGGTTAACTCCTGGGTTTCAAGCATCAAACAATAAGTGCCACTGGGTGAGCTGATAAACGCTATTAGGCCATGCCAAAGCAATCTTTCTGAAGGCTTTAGATGCAGAGGACAGATAAGAACACTTACCAACACAAGATTAAGGCAAATGGCACATGATAAAAAAAGGAATTAGAGGAAGGAACTAGTAGGCCACTAATATTTCAAAGGCTCTGTGCAATTGTGAGGTATCCACCAATTTTAAATGCAGCAAAAACATTTCCTTAACATGAATAAAAATGACTCACACCTGTGAGTTCTACTCTTTCTCAATGTTTGTACATGTTTGTTGTTACTAACAAAACACAATATTAAAAAGAGTTACTTAATCCTTAAGAGTTTGGCATTATGTATGTTCGTTTCAATAGGCATTAAGTGTGTAAGTCTGATATTTTATTAGTTGCAAATGGTCTTCAATTAAAAAGGCCTTTTTTTCTTATAGGCTTATTTTAAGTATGTTCCTTAACCAGTCTATGTTGCACATGGACAAATATTTGTTTTACTTGAAATTATTAAATGGAAGTCTCTGAAACATCTGCTTAGAAGCACTTTCATTCTAAGAGGTAAACCTCCAGGTATCCAAATGGTCCCAATAGTGGCAGCAGGTGGTTTATGTTTGTATTATCTACAAAGACCAGCAAATACATTTTATTTTATCTTCAAAAACATGCATGTCATTTCAAATCATCTGTGGAATGAAATAGAATATGAACAAGTAACAAAATTCCCAACAACCCATTTGAAATAAGAGGTAATATCCCCATTTTTAAAAAATTTAATTTAATTTTATCAATAGACAATGTGTTTGATTTTTGTGTCCCTTTACCAAATCTTCCCTCCCTGCTCCCTCTCCCCCCACCCACCCATCAACATTATATCTGTTTGCTTGTCTTAACAACTTCAAGGAATTATGATTGTTGTATCTTCTTCCTGCCACCCGCCCCTCCACCCCCCGTTTGTCTGTGTATTTATTTATTTATTTTTAGCTCCCACAAATATAGCCAAGAGTTGGAACCAGCCCAAATATCCATCATCAGATGAGTGGATATGGAAAATGTGGTATATCTACACAATGGAATACTACTCTGCTATAAAAAAGAATGAAATGCTACCATTTGCACCAACATGGATGGAATTAGAATAAATTACATTAAGTGATATGTCAGGTACAGAAAGAAAAATACCACATGTTCTCACTTATTTGTGGGAGCTAAAAATATCCCCATTTTTTAAACAAGGAAACCAAGGTTCACAGAGGTTAAGTGACATGACCAAGGTCACAAGTAGTAAGTGAGAGGATTGGAACTAGGACCCAGACCTTCCAGCTCTAAGTTCTACACACATTATACATTTCATCACGATATCATGACTGTTTTATATGTACCCTAACCCTAGGTACAAGGTCCCTAGGATCCGTACATGCTGACAAACATGTATTATATTTTATATAATTGATGCAAATATCAGAAGGCCAGTTGTTACAGAGTTACACATTTTAAGCCATGTATCTTTCTATGGATCTAATAGTCACCAAAAATAAATTTGCAAATGATACAGCATGAGACACATTTTTAATATGCTTTGTCACTCTATGACAGAGCATCAGAAATTGTTCCCTATGCTAAAAATGATCCTTGCTATGTTCTAGAACGTTCTAAAAGAAGTGGTCGATGCTACACATTTTCTATTTAAAGATCATTATTATTTTAACACATGTTTGGCATTCAGGAAAAAGGAGGAAGAAAAAAAGGAAGGATTAAGAAGGACAAGAAAATGGCAAATTTCTTAATATGTAAGCTGCAAAAAATGAAAGAAAAAAAATGGGGGTATTCCGGGAATTTTTTTATTCTATTAGTAAACTAGAGACTATTTGTTTTTATATAATTGAAACAAAACTGTGACATCTCAACATAAAGTATTTATAATCATATCAAGGACCTTCTGATTGCAAGTATTTATTTTAGAATCACATTCGTTTCACATTTTCTTTAGAGTGACCATGTAGAGACCTTGAAAGCTTTTCTGTACTCTGACCCCAAAAGTGACTATGACTCAAAAATCTCTTACCACTCTTATCCACCAATTTCCTTTTTACAAAAATACCTGTTTATATTATTACCACAGCTGTTTTATTTCACCCTTGAAACTTCAGTCACGTGTTACAGACAAAAAAAAATGAGTGAATAGAAAAGCTATTCATATTATTCATTCACATGATTTTTCTTCCATACATCTTTACATACTTTCCCTGACTCCTGCTCATACCAACCTCTCCAGAGACCCCTAGACATGAAATTGTCCTACCTGGCTATGAGATTTCTCACATTTCTACCAGGGATTGAATTACAAGTAAGTGTTCTTGACAGTTTTTCCAGACTTGAAAAAATTAGACTACAAATTATGGGAATCATACAAATTTCTTTGTGTGTTTTCAGTGATTTTGCCTCATTGTCATTTAGTGTTATGGTTATAGTTATCCACTGTGAGTGGGGATTGAGCTATTAAAAACATTATAAAAGTGCATTTGTGGAGACATAGCAAGTAGCTAGGGGGAACACATTGGTTGTCACTGAAAGAAAAAATGTAGCAAAAGAAAGAAAACATTTAATAAACCTATTTGTGAACATTCTTAAAGGACCATCATTCATGTGCTTGCATAATGACAATTCTGGGCCAAGGCTGAGCACAGTGATGTGACCAGCATTATGTTAGTTGAACGTACACAGTGATCTCACTAGTTTTAGCACTAAACGCCTGCCCTTCGCTTCTTACTTAACCATGGCAAAGCTGCTGGTTTTTTTACTGGGACATTTTAAATTTCAATAGCACTGATGTCTAATCTAAATCTCACCATTCTCCATTGTGTACAGATGAAGAATTCTTTAAACAAAAAAGACTTCTCTTTTGTCTTCAGAGAAACCTGTAGGGAGATATAAGACCTGAACAGACACAGATTAAAAGACTGCTGGGCTGAAGGAGGCTCATGGAAAAATGTATAGGAGTGCATAAAGGAGGAAGAAAAGTGCAGCAAAACCACATAGAAAAATGGCTAAAAGGGTCATTTTTAGCCAAAATCACATAGAAAAATGAACTAAAATGGAAACTTACAACTTAGAAACATGGGGTAATAAGCAATCAGAAACATAAATATAAGCATTTTTATCTTTTAAATAGTTTCTCATCCTACTGTTAGAATATATTCATGACCAAATAAAGTTATTCAGCAAAATGTAGCTTAAGAGTAAATTTTTATTTGCTTGCATTTCATTCAAACTAAAAAATTTGCATCATCTGCATCTTATTTTTCACATTTTTAAAAATTTAGAATGTGTCTTCCAGATATGTTACAGTTATCCATATTTATCATGGATAAATACAAACATATTTGTAGGCAAATTTCTAGTTCATAAAAACAAAATTTGTTTTTATGTAAAATGCTAGCAATTAAATAACTAAGAAGACAAAATATTTTAATAGTAATAAATTAGATTTCACACTAATGCTCAATTCTTATTCTTGTATGTTGCTTATATATCTTTTAGAATTTTGTTATTTTCTGGCTTCCAGTCAAGAGATGGAATAGATGGTCCCCAGCATCACTCTCTCCTACCAATCAACCAATTTACAACTACCGAAAAGCAACAACTGCCAAGCTGGGGCCGCTAGAGCTCAGGGGAAGAGGAAGAGAGACCTACTGAGTGCATGAAGGTAGGAGAAGCCATGATTAGAGAAAGAAAGAACCACTCTGACCATTTCGAGCCCCATCTGCTTCAAGGCTGGAGCTGCTGAGTGCACAGAGCAAGAGCTGGCAAAAGAAGCAATTGCGCCCTCTGTATGAAGTTGCTTGGAGGTAGAAGGGGAGAAGAGGGTCTTGGTGGTCCCAGTCCAGCAAAACCACTAATATGGCTCCTGTAAACCCATATAGGAGCACGGTGCCACAGAGAGCTGGAAAAAGGAGCCACTCAGAGGCCAGTGAGTCATCACAAGGGACCAGTGCATGGTCCATCCCACAGGAAGTGTTTGAAGTACAGGGGGTGGGGGAGAAGGGCCCACTGGGGAACACTGGGGCACAGCACAGACAGCTGATCTGCTCCCCAATCAGTGCAGGACCACTCAGTGAAGGCTGATCAGGAGTACAGAATTGCAAGGTGCAGTTTGCTGAGGTGACTCAGGCCCAGACCAGTTTCTATACAACCCAGGTGAACCAGACCTCACAGGACCCAGAAGTACGCAGAAGGTCAACAATTAAAACCTGAGCTGCATAAAAAGCCTTCCCCGGGGAATCAGCAGCAAAGCAGCAATTTAGCTCAACCACAGGGCCCAAGTGCTGGTCTCAACAGGAAGTTCCCCCATTTTAGAAGTAAACAAAGGATAACAAATTAGTTCCAGTGCAGAGTTTAAGTGGTGGGAACAGCTAATAATCCAACACAGAACTGAAAGAAAAAACAAAAACCCACAGATCAGAGACAAAGTTTGCTATTAATTAGTTAAGGTCTACCACCACCAAAGAACACCTATAAACCTAGAAGGACCAAAAGCCCCCCAGGCTCCCAAGCCAGGGAGGGGGCAGGGCCATGGCCTCATTCATGCCCTTCCAACAACAATACCCAGCCCAGCAACAACCACCAGGCCACTGCTGGAAGCACTCCAGGCTCCAGAGCTGGGGCAGTGGGGGCCAAGGGTCTCAGTCACACACCCCCAACATCTGCAGCCAGCCCAGTGACAACCACCAAGCTGCACCCAGAAGTGCCCACTGCTCCCAAGCTGGGGTGATGGGAGGCTGAGGGCCTCAGCCACACACCCCCGACATCCTCACCAAGCCCAGTGGCGACCACCAAGCTGCCACTGGAAATGCCCCAGGCTTCTGAGCCAGGGTGATGGGAGTCCAAGAGACTCAGCCACAATCCCCCAACATCAGCAACCAGTCCAGCAACAACCATGGAGCCACCACCAAAAACACTCTGGGCTCCCAAGCCAGGGTGGTGGGGGGCCCAGGGCTTCAACCACACCCCCCTGACATCTGCATCCAGCCCAACAATGAGCTGCTGCTGGAAGCCACCTGGTCTCCCCTGCCGGAATGAGGGGGGTGCTACGGGCCTCAACCATGCCCTTCTCTTTCCTCCTCCTCCCACCCTATTACCTTCCCTCTTTTCTCCACTCTCCCCAACTGCTCCGCAACATCTTAGAATATAAAATAAAAGTAATATTAATAAATAAATACTTTTTTTAAGTTATTATTTCCCTCAGAATTTGGTCTAAAATACAGTAAGATAATGCAACCTCTCAATGAACTATTTATTATAACAGTGTTGCTGAGATTCAGATTTATGGCTGAGATAACTAATTATCCACCAAAAATTTGTGTTCCTATTTCCAAAATGTAAATTACTCCTGGGAATTGAATACCCAAATGGAGACCACCTTTCCAGACTCTCTTGTATCTAGGTATGGACCGTGACCTGCTCTTGCTAACAGAATGTGAGTGGATGTGTCCATTGAAAGCCAAGGTGGCTGAGAAGTCGGTTGCTTTGTCACTTCCTTTCTCTGACAGGGGGTTAGTTGCAAAGGACCTACAATATGACAAAGCCACATCATGGAAGGAATGTAGGTCACAGGACAACATGTGGAAAAAAGCCTCTCAGCCAGCCACAAACATCAACAATGAACTGTTACATGACTTAAAAAATAAACTTCTGGTTATATAAGGCTGTTTAAATTTTCTGGTCTATTTGTCGTGGCAGCTAGAATTACCCCAACTAATAAACAAATGGAGGGCTCCATTATAACGAGACTTCTTTTGCAGCTTTTAGTTAATTAGTCCATATAAGATATAAAATGGGTCCTCATTAAATTTTATTCTATAGTATATTATTTGTTTTATAAAAGACCAGTATATAAATATAAAACTCTTAAAATAATGTCCCAAATGACAATATCAAATACTTTTTTACTCATTTTTTTTAAAAAGCTAGGATAGAGAAAAAAATAACTATTATTCAAAATTTTCAGAAACAAAGATACACCCCATTGTTCAGTATTTTGAAATATAAAACCTCTTGCTCTTCTGAAAATTGTCACCAATCCAACAAAGATCAAAGCACAATTGCCCC
Source organism: Cynocephalus volans (assembly GCF_027409185.1). NCBI lineage: Eukaryota > Metazoa > Chordata > Mammalia > Dermoptera > Cynocephalidae > Cynocephalus > Cynocephalus volans. The sequence continues at coordinate 122,093,027 of NC_084468.1, forward strand.
TTGTTTTGCCCAAGGACACATAATAAGACAAGCGGTGTTAAATAAATATATTCTTATGCTAAGAACAAGACAACCTAAAATAAATATACCCACTTTGGCATGGTAAATGGGAATTAGAGTGGAAATTCCCTCAGGCTGTAAACACATGTTTAAGAAGGAACTGATAACACTTACACTATACACACATAAACCAGGTCCAGTAACATTTCTCACAGCTGCATGATAAGAAATAGAACAGGTAAACAGATAGACATTCAATCATGATGAATGAACTGCTGCTTCTACCACCAAAAATTGACCCCAAAAATGGCAAATCTCATTAACAGTAATCATTATACTTTGATATCTGGTGGTGAAGTAGGCAACTGGCTTTCACTTTAGGTGCTCAGGGAATCAAAATAGAAGGTGGACAATGGGTAGGATTACAGACCACCCTGTTGTCACTTACTTCAACCAGATAAGTCCTTTTTCACTAGTTTTACATTTTGTTGTTCTATCAAACAAAAGATGTGCTCCACTGCTTTAAGACAGTTTTAAAATAACTACTCTAGATGCTGCAAGTCATGTCTTTAGATCACTTTTTGGACCTAATGTTGGCTTCCTAAAGTAAAGTTTAAAAAATATGTAAATTGGCTTTGTAAAGTGTCTATATATGAATGATTATAATAGGTGTGTGTATATATATCTGACCCTATAAAGTTGAAAATAATTTTTTCTCAACAAATCTCTATTCATGCTGCTAAGGCAATTGAGGGGATAATGACTTTAGAAATAAAGCTAATTTTATTAGAAAAAGTATAAAGTTGATAGGGGAGCCAATAGGTCTGGCTTGGCTTCAAAGTGGTAAAATCCACACAGCAGGGCCATGGAGGACATGACATAGCAGCTTAATGGAGCAGAGGCAAAGGTGGGGAAGAGAAAAAAATAAAGTTGATGGACTAAGCACCCTGCCGGTTTAGAGAGAGAATATGTCATTGTCAAGAAAGTGATGATGAAGACTCCTGGTTGGAACAGTTGGCAGCTCCCTGAAAAGGTCACTGAGGCCCACAGAATGGCAGAACCTCCTGCAAGCCCTTCCTCTCCTCTCCTCAGGCCGTCCATTTATAAAGATTTATTTTCCCAGTAGAAATGGAAATGTTGGGATCTTTTATCTTTTAGCTCAAAAGTTAAACCTTTTGAAAAATAAGCTTTTGTGCATTCATTTTATATTTGCTAACGCCTTTTCTTAGACTACAGAGATTCACAGGCAAACCTCTCTCTAGGGATAATTTTTCAAGTCAAGCACACCGTCCAATGGCCCAGGGACTATCTGCCCAAGGGAAACAGAGGTGGTGCACATATTCATTCATCTCCCAATTCCTGTCTCTTCCATAGTTTCTCTCAGATCCATTCCCCCAATTCCTATAATCAAGAAACACTTCTATATATACTATCCCAAATGTAAATTGCCCTTTGGCAACGTCTTTTCTCTGGAGTTTTGCTTTTGATATTTGTTATAACTTGATTTTATGGACTTATTATAAAGTCTCTGAATTCCAATCTGAAGGCTAGATCTAGTCATGACCCCCTCAGTAGCCAAAACACAGGAGATTACTGGCTCTCTCTGAGCTTACACTTCCTCATCAGTTGAAAAGGATGTTGAATTAATGAAATCTAAAGTCCATTCCCTTAAAAGCTCATTATTTGATAATTTTAGAAAATAAAGCTAATCCATAAAGATTTTTAACGGAATTTTTTTAAAATTCTGTTAAGCACTTGCTTGTGTACCAGTGCATCCTGGGGAAATTTTTGCCTTTGCTTTGTATTGTCATTCAGAGGAGAGAATAGGATACCAACTTTACAATTTCTTCTCCTGTGTTCTGCAGACATGATTCTGTCCTCAAGCAGGAATACAGAACATCAAAGCGCCTTCCATCATTACAACTTCAAAGTGTCAGCCTGGCTGAAAAAATTGATCATTACAGAAGATCATTTAAAGGATAAGTGGTCTGTACACTCTTCTGCATTCTAAAAAGACTGGTCAGTCCTCTGGAAGGCCACGTATATCAACCACATTATCATAGGCATTCGTGGGATGTCTTCATAAGTCACTATATCTTATACCTTTAGCTTTTACCAAAACCTTATTGCAGAAAAAAAAATTTTAAGTCATCTGAATTTCAGAAGGGCATTTGCAGTAATATTATTAATGATATTGTCAATTGCACAATCGACATTCCTTATAAAGAGTTCATTCATCTAACCAATGTTTCTCAAATGTCTTCTATATGCTAGATACGATTATAAGTGAAGAGACAAAGACATCAACCACATAAAAAATTCATCCTCTCATGGAATCTAAAATTTAAACAGGAGAAGACATGGAGGGCACTCTCCCTGGAATCCTCCTAGATCCTTACATGGTTGCCCCATTCTTGTCCGTCTCAGATCACAGTCTCCCCCTCAGAGAAATCTTCCCTCCTTTTTCTAAGAAGGCCTCCCACCCCAGTACTCTCCATTTCTACTGTTTTTAATATGAGGAAAAAGACTTGTAATAGTCTTTTTTGAATATCTTATTTATGTGTTCATACTCAACAAATTCTACAAAGACATTAAGACTGCTCACTGAGCAATATAAAGCACCCTAAAGTAATAATTCCTCTAAATCTCTATTGCAAACATTTTTGAGATGAGTGGTCAGGACTGTTTGTCACCCTCTAAAATAACTCTGCTTTTTATGTAGATTGTAACCACATAAGGAAAGGATTTCTGGCCTCCCTGGCCTTGATTATTTCTATTTTATTTGTTTGTTTGTTTGTCTGTTTACTTTTTATCAACCTTTTCTTCCAGGTCATCTCCTAAAAGATATGACTCATTAAAACAGGGAGAGATGATAAGTACTTTGGAAGATACAATTTAGGATTAAAAAATCAAACAATTAAAATTAAAGCTCATTTCCAATAGTGATGGGAAGACACAAAACTTATCAAATTGAAATTACTTCAACCTAACTGTTATCATTTTGAATCTTCCTTTTTCAGTTTTACAGCAATGAGATAAATCTGTAAAAACCTCACAACAGAAGACTTTAAAAAACTAAATGGAAGCAGTGACAAGAAGGGGGAAAAAAAGGAAAGTTAAGAGGCAGATTTAACAGAGAAAGGAAATATTTATTCTACCAAATCTTCATGTGAATTGTAAATTATTAAATCTCTGGGAACACCTGATTTATGAACAGGATAACATTGCCCCTAGCCAAAATCATTTTTAATAAAAAGCAAGAAACCTCCTGAAGTTCATCTCAGATTTAATATCAAACACAGCAGCCACACATGAACATTTCTCCATAAAACACGAAAACAGCATGGTGCAATCAGCTGGCAGCCATCAGTGGGGAGTCGGGTACAAACAAACAGGGCAACGGAGCCATGGAATGGATCAAGCCAGACAAATCGAGAGGAACCAGCCAGTAGAAGAGAACCACAGACTGAAATGATGTCAACACTAAGAAGGGGAAGGGCCGCAAGGAGGGCTCGTTTCTCCATGTACTCCAGAAGCTACCTCACGCTCCCTGCCAAGGGACTGAACTTTCTTAGTGACTACTGGATTTGAAGGAGCAACACAGTTGTACTTTGTGTTAATTTTTTATGCTTAATTTAGAACATACCAAATGATGTGGAACCATCATGGGAAAACAAAGGGTAGTAATGAAATAAGCTAATATTGCCATTCTCGTTTTGTAATAAAAGTGGCAAACATCTAAGAAATTCACAAATATATAATTCAAATGTTTTACTACAGATATTTGGTTCAAATAGAAGATGTGAAGGAAGAAAGGTACCATATTCTTTCTAGTGTACATTGCTTAGGAACTGTACCACTTTTGCAACATATGTAGTAAAGGATTATTTTTCAGGATTATAAATCCATCTACTGTGTAGTTGAATACATATATAATAATTAAATTTATGCATGTTGAATCCTTTAAAGGGCAGTTTCAACAATTACAAGGATCATAAAGAATATTTTTTGCATGTTTCCATTGATAATTCCACTAATATTTGTCCTTTGTTATTTTGTTAAAAAACCTTCTGAAAAACAGGAATTCGTTTTAAAAAGTTGCTCTACTATTAGGGTTCGGGGGTAAAAACAACCAAAAGGAAAAAAGAGAGAGACTAATGTCATTAGCAGGTAATTTACAAGTTACTTTTAATTAGTTAATGTTTTTTTAATCTTAAAAAAGGTAAAAAGCCAAGTTAATGATTAACTTTAGTACACAGGGAAATTAATTTCTGGACTATAAAGTACTCAGAAATACATACAGAGTATATCTTCATATTTTACAGAGTTTATTATAAGAGATAACATTACTAAGATAATTTGAAAAGCCAAGCTTTAAATTTTAAAGCACTGTACAGATTCTCTTCATATGCATGAGAAGCTGAGTAGAAACTGCCTCCATGCAAATATGTTACATTCAGTGTCAATTTATTCAGAGAAAAAGAGTGATAATTCAGGCCACCTTTCCCTCCAGATAAAAATATTATAAATTTGTAAGAATAAAATTGTGTAGTAATTGGCTGATATATTAATAGAAAGATAAGTGGAATTAAATAGATTACCATGAAATACAACTTAGTATATAATATAAAAACTTAATATATAATATCATAAGTATCATAATTTATTATGTAAGTATCAGAAACTAAGTATCATAAATTAAGTGGTAATATGACTGTTGAATAATGCTGGGATATTGGGAAATTTGGGGGAAAATCAAGAGTCTACATTATATCATGCTTAAAAAACAATTCATTCCAGATAAGGTAAAGAGTTGAATGGAAAAAAAGAAACCAGGAAAAACAGACAAAGAGAATATGTGGGTGATATTTAAATAATCTAGGAATGCAGAAAAATTTATAACTGAAAGAGCAATATACAGAAATAAAAAATGATTACTATATTTAATCACAAATTCAAAGTTCTATAATCTGAAATCATAAAGAAAATTAAGTGATGTAAAAAAACTGGGACAAACTTGTTGTGAACAATATAAGAGATAGAGAATTAATACCAATAATATACAAAGAATTCTGTTGGATCACCAATATTTATGCTCCAAAATGGCAACCACGTGTAGCTACTACAGATGGAGGAAGTATTAAGCCTCACTGGTGATCAAATATATGCAATTTAAAACAATGAGGTGTAATTTTTGCTTTTCAATTAGCAAAGATTTTTGTAAATAATGATACCCAATACTGGCTAAGTATTCTAAACTACTGTCATTGGGAGAGGAAATTGATATACCCACTTTGGAAAGCAACTTGGTAATACAAAAAGAAATTTTTTTAAAAGTCCATTGCCTTTGGCACAGCAACTTTCTTCCAGTAATCGATCCTAAGAGAATAATTGGGTATGTAAAGATTTATATATGAAATGAATAATCCAGCATTATCACATTAAGAAAAATTGCAAATGTTTTCAATGCCTAACGGGAAAATTAGTAAATATTGGTACCCCTACCCATAGAAATATTATACCACCATTAAATATGGCATTTACTAAAATTATAGTGATATAGGAAAATCTAACAAAATGAGATGAAATGAAAAAAAGCAGGACAGATTCTAGAAATAGAAAAAGCTGGAGTTAAGCTTGAGATGCAGCAAACCTAAATGACAGGGCACACTTCCAGGTACCCTCCAGCTGCTGAGGATACAGCAGTAGGGACACAGACAAGGCCCTGGCCCTGGAGAAACAGACCATAAGCAAACAAGTATATACATAATATAATGCCAAAGTTACAAAGACAAATGCATATGTTCATTTATCTCAAGCAATATAATGTAATACATATATGCACGTATACATACACACAGAGAGGAAGAAACAAAATAGCAAAATAATAACAGTGAACACTTATTTGATGTGATTAAGAGATAATAGGAGATTTTAAATTTCTTCTGCATAATTTGTTGGCATTCTAAAATTTGGCCATCTACCATTATTAAAAGAAAGGATATATATATACACATACATACATATATATATAGTTATTGAAAATACTATGAAGATTATAAAGCTTTTCTGTGACTTTTTTGGTAGAAACAGAACGTATAGAAAATTTTCTTTCTGTCAGTTAACTAAATGGATCATTTGACCAGAACTAATAGGTAGAGATTTGTGTTTCAGCCATTTAAAAATGCAATAAAGATATGTCCATTAGGAGAAATACGGACACAGGCTAATCAGGATATCCCGTGCTTCTCAGGTACCCAAACAGATGCGAGCAGCGGAGGAGGCAGGGTTAAGAGGGAAGGGAAATCCCGCCCCAATGTCGCTATAGTAATGGCAGCAACAGGAGCAATGTTAACACCATCTTTTGAAGAAAGGAAATACCTGCTCTGCCTTGTCACAGGCTTGCATCATAAACTGGATGGTTTGAAAAGCACTACGCATCCTGACTGAAGCTTTCTCTCGCTGCAGTTCAGAGTTCGAGTTGTGGCTTGGCATAGGGACCAATAGCTCTACAGCTCAGAGAGAGACATCACCGAGTTCACTTTGTAGTTGCCTTCTCTCAACATTTGCCACTTGATCACCCCTCTTTGGCAAGAGGACACTGCATTGTGAGGAACAAATAGCTGAACACTTACACACAGTTAAAATGCATTTAACCTTTTTTCCACAAGACCCTGAACAGCCAGTATCTCAGAAAACAGTATCTCAGAATTGTGACCTCCCCTTGGTATCTATCTCATTCATATCCTTTGTCATTTTCTGGTTGAAAACAAAAGTTAATCATGTTTTCTATAACAATTTCTCTTTTTCTTGCCTCAAGCCAGAATATAGGAAGTGAGATTTTGGTTGCTTGACAATATGAACAACAGAAAAATTAAATATTGCCCCCAAAGAGATATCAAACTTATTTTAAGAGTGTATCTGTAAAGATGTTAGAGACAATAAAAAACAGTTATTTCCTTGTAATATTCTAACATTTCAGCATTTCCTAATCCTAAAGTTTCTGTTTTAATCTGGTAACCAAATGACCTTCAGTAAACGACCTGGAATAGATTACTTACTTCAACAAGCCAAGGACCCTCTTTCATTATCTATTTGAATAACAGCTGAATGCAGCAAATGTTAATGCTTTTCCACATTTTTAAAAGCAGTTTGTTCTATTATCAAATGACATACAGGTCAGTCCTAATGATTACATTTTTCCCCAGCTAATTTCAAGGCTAAAATCTTGCCATAGCCATCTCCTTTGGATTTGTATACAACAACACTAAGTGTTTAGAAAGAGCACTGGAAAGGGATCAGGATTTTAACTTGTAAATATAGACAAATCAATCCATTTCTAGGCTTCAATTTCTTTATCTTTACAATGAAGGGCCTGGAAAATTTGATGGCTACTTTCCTTCTAACTCTAACAACCCAGGACTTTGTAATTTATCCTCTCAAAGCCAAGTTTATTTTGTTTTTAATTGTGACAGTGAATTAGTCTAATAAACTAAGCCATATCAATGTGTGACTGGAAGAAGGTAAATAGGTAAAAAAAATTATTTGTACACACAGGTAATATAGAAGTCAAAACAATTTTTGAATGACAAAAATTCTACTCCTGAGAATGACAGGAGAATTTCAGGGACAAGGTCAAAATACTATCATGAAAAACCAACAAAAGAGAGAAGGGGGGACTTGGGATGCCCATAAAAAGTACTGTGTGATGGGCAGTCTATTAAGCACGAGAAACAACTTTGCTAGTAAAACTATGCATTCTTACCATTAGTCTCTCATTTTGTGCTATATTACTATATATTATAAACTTTAGTTTATCACATATTGCAGAATATTTTGAGTGCTACTCCATAAACTTAATTTCATCAACTATTTTCCATATTGTGTTATATAGCTTAATACATAATACAGTGGCCATTGTATGTGAACACCTCATCCTCCACTAACATGCATCACTATTGATTACCATTAGGCTTCTGTTAAAAACAGGTCTATCCGTTCCACTTCTGTAATTTCAAGAGAGAGAGACTCTAAGAAAAGAAAAGAAAGGGAAATGGCCCAGCAATGAATAGTTAACCAGGAAAACCATCTGATTTAAAAAACTATGAGCCTGTCTTCTTAGGAAACTAGTTACTGAAATATTATATGTTTTTGAAAAACAACCTCAAAGTTGGAGATTACAAACGCCTGACTCTGAAACTGAGATAATTTCTGCTTCCCATGGAAAAGTGTTTCAAACAAGAGATTCTTTTACCCTGTGATAACAGATATCAAACACAACACTCAAACAATGCAAAAGAAAAGAAACAGCTTACCCATGTCCACAAATCCTAACCTGAAAAATCCCTATGGGGTTACAAATGAACTAATGACATGATGTTTAATAACAACAATAAAAAGAAAATGGTCTACCTTTAAATAAGTGTCTACTATGAACAAAGTATTGTCAGACACATTAGTATATTATTTCTAATTCTCACAAAAACTCTGCAAGTTAAGCATTAGAATACCCACTCAAGAGTTGGGGAAAGTTATTACAAAGATCTCTCCCTCTCTTTCTTTAGGTAAGCAGCATTAAATGATACATAAATAAATACAATTCCAGCTGGATTATATTTAACATGTCTTATTGGAAATATGTTCAAACTCTGACCTAGGATTTCTATTTGACCTTAAAATCTAAGGGTGTCCTTTATCTTACTACTATGTGATACCTTCCCCTCCCCTAATAACATGGGCCTGCGGTATGGTGTATGCTTCCCCACATGGGTTCCTGTATAGTCACTATTCTAAAAATAGATCCATAATACTATAAAACTAGGAGCAAATTTAGGCAACAATCTGCCTCATTTTTTCAACCTGAAATCTCAAGAATTGTAACTAAACAATAATCCCTTTTATTTCTATTTTACCTAACCAAATTCTCGTTTCAATACTTTTGAAACACAAATTTTACTTTAAAATTAACTATCTTCTCATTTAATTTAATCTCATTTGATCTTCTATTGGCATAAAGAATAAATAATAGCACTTTTTTCATTTTTTAAAAAAAGATGGCCCTATATTTTTGAAAAGAGTATATAGGAACATTACTTTGACTCCTCCTTTTTCTCTAAACACTTTAATCCATGTCTTTGGACCAAGACAGTGGAGATTATGTTGCTATTTCCAGAATTTCTGTCACATAATTTGTCACCTTGTCTGACTTTAGCAATGGTACAAGTGTAGGAGGAAATTAACTTTTAAAATATGCTTTTATTAAAAATAAACATGCAGAAGAAGATTGAAATGTCTACATGGACTACAACTTTTCTTTCAACTACATGTGTGTCACAAAAAGAAAATCCACTGAACCTGCCATCGGGTTAATCTTCCCCAAGCACTGCTTACTATACACCGAAAACTTGCCACAGCCTTCCCCCATCCCACTAGCTACAAACCTAGTTTTCTCATTGGCTAATTACATGGTTATGAGAAGTTACTCCACTTCTCTGAGCTTCAGCTGTCTGCACTACACAACAGAGATAATATCTATGTTACTAAACATAATCTGTAGTGCTACCTTTACCCTCTAATCTATCTCCTAGTCAATAGCATATACTGTTTACATTTTTAATAATGGCTTTGCTATAGTCTAAATGTTTGTCCCCTCCAAAACTCATGCGGGAGCTTGATTCCCAATGTGGCAGTGTTGAAAGCTGGGGCCTTTAAGAGGTGATTGGATCATGAGAACCTTGCTACTACGAATGGATTAATATATTCACAGAGTAATGGGTTAATGTTTTAATGGGTTATAACAGGTATGGACTGGTGGCTTTATAAGGAGGGCATGTGAGCATAAAAAGTGAACATTAAAGTGCTCTTCCCCCTCCTCGTCTACCCTGGTCACCACAGGACTCTGTAGAGACTCTCCACCAAGAAGGCAGCTCTCAGCAGATGTGCCTCCTGGACTTTGGACTTCTCAGTCTCCAAAACTATAAGAAATAGATTTTGTTTTCTTACAAATTACCTAGTATCAGGTTTGCAATTATAAGCAATAGAAAATGGACTAAGACAGACTGTATATATTTAAATTAGGCAAAAATTTATAAAAACTATCTGGGGGTAAGCTTGTGCTTGTATTCTCCTATTTTGTACCAACTTAATGGCATCTTTTCTTGAAAAAGCAAAAATAAGATGTTAAAATATATGATACCAACCACTCAGATAAAGCTCTTGTGTGTCATATTTCATAAAGGAATTTCTTGGTAAGATCATAAACCTAAAAATATTTGACTGCAGGGGAAGTACAGTCCATCCATTATATCAGCACAATCAGCTAACAGTGTGACAATGACAATATGGGTGTGGGCATACAAATATTTGGTTCAGAAGGAAAAAAAAATCTGCCAGGAAATTCATTCTGATTATGATGTGTTAGCATATTGTCACCTGAGGGAGGTTAGAGACTATAAAATAAAAAGCAATTTTCATCATCTTTTGAACCTTTTAACTACTAATAATTGGGTGCTTTGCTGATGATGCAGAACAACTTTTCAAGCTGATTAATAGGTCATGTGTGGAGAAAAAGCACCCCCGTACATAAAACAATTATGCTAATCCTCTAATTTTTTCAAAGATTATGAAATATGCTAATCTCTGAAGAATATAGGTTTCATTGCAGATGGTGTTTATATATTATTTGTCAAGCTCATTAACATTTTTGAATTTCACATATTTTATCCTTACAACCCCATGAGAACTATAATATAGGGATTATTACCCTCCATTTAAAAGCGGTAAATAAAGATTCAGAAGCAATTTAGAGGTCTGTCCAAGGTCAAACAGCTAGTTCAGAAACAGGATTAGAATTTTGATTTCCTGAACCAGTGCTATTTTCAAAGACTCAGTAAGTAAATATTCTCAAAGTTCATAAAAGTGAGGGACATCTTTTCTTCACTGGAAAGTCTCAACTTCATTTGGCTTATTTGAGATGCTTATACTGGTAATACAGTTTTAGCTGGTGCCTATATAAATTCAAAAGTTGTTCATTTTCCTAAGTAGATCGATAAGCTGAGTCAATGTTTGAATGTGACTGGAACAAAATCATCAAAATGATTTTAGTGCACAGCGTGTGTGAATATGATGACCTGGATGCGTCGTGTCTCTGCCGGTAATGAACCACATGAGGTATTATTCTATTTAAGTGACAGTCTTAAAAAATATTGAATCTGCATGAATGCCCAAGCAGTGGCAGACTGCAGACTAGATTTTAGTGGTCTAAGAAGGTTTTCACCAAGTATGATCCAGAATATAAAATGTACTTATAAGCCACATTTTGGGCTCAATCACCTGACTTTCAAATTCAGACATATGTAGAGAAGAGTACACAGGTAGCTGATTTGCATAAATGAGAATATGGATGATGGGAACTACAAAAGTGTGAACTCAAAAGCAGGAGATAATCTAATGATTGACTTTATACTTCTAATTTTGGAAGGTATTTCCTTTCAGGGGAGGAGATTCTAACCCTGGAATCTCTGGTGTGTGTTATTTAATTCCTCATTTGGGTTGCACCTACTGAGGTCAAGATGTTTTGACCCACCCTACTTATGCCACCCGACCGACAATTTATCTGCGCTTGAAATTGTCAGAGCAATTAGCAGCTTGTTAATCAGCATAAGCAAATGAAAATTATTGGCAGCCCAATGTAAGGAAGTTATAGCCAGTTTCTCATGTTATCATATATGAATTATTGCTGCTTAAAGATATTATAGAACGGATTTTTGATTCCGGTGAAAAACTAAGTTAGATGATCCCCAAGATCCCTTCTAATTCTTAAATTCTGTGATTCTATCAAATGATCATCACACTGTGGCATCTTGTTTTTGGCTAGCTAAAGGGAACAGAAACATAGGGTAAAATTAAATCTGCTACTGTTATTGCTCCTAAAACATGAGTTTATTATTCTACACTCAATATATAAGCTTCAATAAGATTTTTAAAAAATAGAACTTAGAAACAACTAATATGAAAGGAAGTAAAGCATTCAAAAGCATTGCCCTTCAAATTTTGCCTCATAGTGGGGTTGGAATCTTTAAAAATTTTTTTTAAAAAATCTAAATGGCTTCCACAAAGCACTTGAAGGATTAATATCTGTCTTCTTTGATTACCCCATGATAAAATATTATAATATAATCCTATAATTTCTGCACCACTTATTTGACACTTCAGCCTTACATGAGCAAACTGTCTTTGAGCCAAATGTATTTTTTATGCATATGTGAAGCTGAGAAATGCAAGAATTTTGATCCCAAGGTACATCAACTACATGTTCCATTAGTGAGAAATTTTTAGACTGAGCAAAGACAAGGAAGAGCAACTTAGTGACCTTATTCTCTGATCATAGAATCATCTATTTTCTGTGACATCTGGACAAATATTGACCTTTTGTCTGCCTCAGTTACTCAACCAGTATAATTATACTCCTACTATGAAGCATATTTAAAAACAGATTTACCAAACTTTATGTATACTATCAGAAGAAAAGCACAAGATAGAATAATTTTAACTGAGGTATCAATTATTTCAACAATTGAAGAGAAGCAGTACCACATTTTAAGATAATTCTAATGATGCCTTCCTGTCATTAATAAAGAGATGCCTCATTTTGTCAAAGGGAAAGTCTTTGCAAGCTTGGATGTAAATTCAATTTCACAATTTAACTCTATTAGGAGACCTCATTTTTCAAGAGATTCATTTGTCAAACTCTTTTATAAATTAAATCTCTCTAACAATTCAGATTTTTCTATATACATTTATTTATAGTGAGGTAACTTTCTATGAAAATTAGTTTACATCCCCTAAGAACATATATCACTTGAGTATTTGAAATAGAAACTTTAGAAATATTCTAAGAATGTAGACAACATTATCTTGAAATTTGAAAAAAATCACAAAATAAAATATTGATGTAATCTGCACTTATACAAGCATATTCGACATTAACTGCTGTTTTCTGGCAACTATTAAATTAGAAAGCTATAAAGCATACAAAGAGAAAGATTTGTCTCTCATAGAAAGCTGCATCCTTAAAATACCAAAATGCAAGATAAAAGACTTCAAATTAACCTTTAGTCGTTTGTTATACAACTTTGCTACAACATATTTAAGCAAGATATTTTTGTTTGTTTTATTTTGCTGTGTTTTTAGTCAGGTTAACAGTGTTATATGTCCTATAAGTAATAGGCCTTATAAAATAGGATAATCAGGAATTAAACAGTCAATAAGGAATTAAAATACATATTCTAAAATTTTTTAAGACTGCAACATCTGAACTGAATGGCAATAATGTGAATGTTTGTGAACAATTCATAGACCAATCTGATCATTCAAACTGCCTTAAAGGTCTCTGGGCATTTTTCCCAAACCAAGCCTCTGTTCTTCTAAGTCATCACTGGTACAAGGTGTGATGTCTTTGAGGCATCAATTAATATATATTAGAAGTAGGCAAAGTATTCATTAAACTTGACACTCTGATTATTTAAATCTTCTATTGAAGTTGAGTATTCAGAGAATGTTGATAGCCTGTTCTTCAAAAATGACTGATGATATCAAGCTTTATTGACTTCCTCTAAGTCTACTATTTTCAGCTCTTCAGAACAGAGAGAATAAATGAAGTGAGAAGAACACGGAACAAGACTGATAGACAAAAAGACTAATCTCAGACCCCCAAGGTCAAAGCAAAGCAATTCATTTCTTTGCTTTCATCAACACAAGACATGATTTATCAATCTAAGAGCAGGATTACAAACATTGTACATCTCAATAACATGTTCTTTGCACTGTGTAACTCTTTGAACAATGACAAATTGCATAGTCCCCACAAAAGTAATGTCATACGGCAAAATTCATTATATTTGCAAAAACGCTTTGATTTTTAAAAACAAATGCATACATTAGCGATTATTACTACACATCCCATTTGGGGGGACAATAACATTTTTTTATCATTACACAATGTAAACATTTGTTGTGGCCCTCTGCCAATTTCTCCCTAATCCAGTCTTTGGGATCCAATTACCTTTGTGGTCCAAACTTTGCATATTCATGTCCCTCAATGTACCATTCTTATTCTAATACATTTATTTATGGAACAAGCCACCAAGATAAAATTAAAGGCAATATTCTTATATCACTACAAAAGTTCAACGTAACCATTGCACTTGAAAGATTGCTACTTCCATAAATCCAAAGCTCTCTTGGAGAAGAAAACATTGCAAGGAAGATCCTGGGAAAATGTCTTAACATTATAAATGTAATCATATAAACATGAATTTTGCCCAAGTTTATCTCTCACTTGTTACAACACTTAAGGAACTGTTCTATAAGGCATGCTTAAAATAGCAGGTCAGAAATTATTTTATAGATAATTTAGGTAATTTGAAAGATTTCTTGAAATGAAACTACATGTAAAGGGTAGTCAATTGAGATCATGAAATCTTACTCTGCATTCTACATATTTTAAATCACATTGCTATTTTTAGTGATCTAAATTAATTATCACCTTTTCCATTAGGTCACAGTTTTAGAAAAATTTTATTGCCTAGATGGGGAGGATAGTAAAAGGTGTAGTATCTTTGGCTAATGATTCATTTCACCAGCTGCCAGAAAGTTGCATGTTACAGCACACCTGGACACATGCACCCATGACTGATTGGGAAACACATTTATCTTGGCACATCACAAAGTAGATGGAATCATAATTATTCTCCCTTGTAACTAAAGGTATTTTGGAGCTGAATCTACCTACAAAATAATACAAATTATACATCTGGACTAGATCCACATAATTTTACCATCTGTTCTTGATATTCAAATATTTTCTCAAAGCAGTCTCTGTGTTTAAAAAATAAAATTCAGTTTTAAAAGACCTCAACTTATTGTCAACACTACAGGGGAATGTTATTTTAAAAATTAAGACTTTGACTAAATTGTTCAAAACCCTGAGTTCTTTGGTTGAAAAATACATAATACAACATTAACAGTTTACTGTACATTAGGGGATTTTGTGGATCTCCCATATTTTAATTTTGAGAAAATAAATGTGTTAGCTAAGTTTTACATAGATTCCTCCATGTAAAAATTGAATATCCAACTACTTCATGTGAAAGAACAAAAAGGTATCAGAGGTTTCTTTCTTCAAATTAAGTTTTAGCAATTAGTCATAACATTGACCTCAAAAATCAATTCTTAGTCTCTTCTGAGAAGTTCCTTAGTTTAAGACCTTAAGAGTTGGCTGGTTAGCTCACTTGGTAAGAGCATGGTGCTGATAAAAGCAAAGGGTTCAGATCCCCTTACTGGCCAACCACAAAAACAAACAAACAAAATTTTTAAAAGACCTTAAAATGATATATCAAATTAAAAGCATTTAATTTTTTATTACTTTTTAATTTTTATTTATATTTATTTTTATTTATTTTATTTTTATTTTTCTCTCTCTCTCTCTCATATTTACCTCGGGAACACTTATTCATCATTTGAGACTTTATATAAGCAACATCTCCCCAGATAGAATTAAGTATTCCTCCTTTTCTCTCTGCCAAAATGAGTAAATAATCTATTATGGTGTTGATAATAGTGTTACATTTATTTGTTTATACGTTTGACTTACTGATTAAACAGTAAAATACTTAAAGACAAGTCTTATTCACCATGTAAGATGTTCCTAGGCCAATGGTTAGAACATAGCAGATCTTCAATAAAAATGAGATGAATTAAGCAACTTTATAGTTTAGTCTGTATTTTATGCTATACTTCTTAAAATTTCCCTCTTTTGCCCAAGAATTTTAGTGTTGTTTTTCTGTACAAAGCCAAGTGTTTACAAATTATAAAAATAATTTATTTTTCTAAATTAGTTCATTTTAGAAACATATAAATCATCAAATCATCTAAATATTTCTAGGCTTTCAAAACTAGTTGTCCATTTACTACTATACTCTTTAATTGGAGAGTTATGAAAAAAAGTTATATTAATTATTAGAAATAATCAACTTTTTGAGTTTAAGCTATACATGTGTAGCTGAGAGCCCATGTTAAATTATATGTATATATTTATAAGGAATAGATTACCTATAAAATATAACTTTATTCTTTTCTGCTTTCAAGTTAGAAGGTAATTTAGTATTGAGTGTAGAATATATAATCTTTTACATATAATTTATGATAAAATCAAATAAATTTTACCTCCCTAAGAGAATAATAATGGTGATGATGATGAGAAAGTTGACCGGCCCACACTGAATTCAAGTCTGCTTTCACAGCTGTGTAATCATAAATTCTATTCCTCGTAAAAATTTCATAGTAAATACAGCTACTTACTTTTCAGGGTTTTCCACTTCTTCAGTAACAAAATTGAGGTAAAACCTTAAAATATATAAATGAATTATAAGCTATTAATATATTATACCATTGCAATCCAAAGTGTCAAAATTTAAATATTTAAAATTGAATGCAGAATTACGAAAATGTTGTAAAAAATACTTCTAATAAGATGAAAAATATTCAACAACCAAAATCTCTCACAAATTATTTTTCTATTAAACCATATTTGTGCAGTGCTTATCATGTGTCAGACACTAAGAGTATGAAAGTGGAAAGTCCACAGTTTTTTTCTGAAAGGAGCTCATAGTTTATAGAATGGCCCAAAGAATACTGTGAAATAGTGGGATATGGCACGGGAGGCAGTGCTGGAGCAAGCACGTGGGAGCCAGAGGGCAGGTCTAGCCCAACCTGGTAGGTCAATGGAGATTTCCTAGAGGAGGCACAGCCCAACTTGGGCCTTCAAGAATGCTTCACCTTTAGCTCTGGTGAGGCCGTGTGAGGACATTCCAGATTGAGCATAGCACAAGTGTTGCAGAGTGGTTATGTACAGAAATATGAGCAACAACTTAGTATTCTGCATTGCAAGTGTGACAGAGGGAGTGGGAACAGAATGTAAGTGCAAGGTGATCTTTCACTCTGGGAATCCAAATTTTAGTGGTGGAGACAAGTCAATCAAAACTTACTGTGCAATATAAGTATGGCAGCAGCATTTCCCAGTTTTAGGGAACTATTACTGGCTTCCTAGATATAAACTCATTGCACAAGAAGGATAAATTGCTATAAATAATGTTATACATTTTGAAATTGCTAAGAGAGTAAATTTCAAATGTTCTTACCACAGAAAGTGGTAAGTATTTGAGGTAATGGACATGTTAATTAGCTTGATTTAATTATTCCACATTGTATTTACAGATCATAACATCACTTTGTATCCCATAAATGTATGCAATTATAATTTTTCAATTTATAATTAAAAATTAAAATTAAAAAATAAATTTTCAATTCACACTTCTTCCTTTCGGTTCACTAGTTTTCAGCATGCATATCAAATAACTTCAAGTCACAAAACTATGAAGTTACCATTTCTCTATTTTATACAATTATGCAGTTAATTTTAAGCACATTATTGGTCATTATACCACATGTTGATATCTAAATAGCATGAAATTTTGAACATTTCCCAAGTCTAGAGCACTTTTCTGGGTCTCTTACCTGACATGAAGCATTCTAGCACATAATATTTTACTTTCAAATTTCATAGCTTTGTAAACATTACCCTAAAAGCCAGCCCTAGAGAAATTCAGATTCCTTTTCTTTACTTTGTGGTCTACCACCCTGCATCCTTGACTTTGTTTTCCAACCTAAAGGGACTTCTGCAGTCCCTTTAAAGCGCTCATCGTTTTCTCCTGAGATTGCACAATGTAATATCAAGGCAAACTCTATCTTTGAAAAAGCATATATAGGTAATTGGATCATGAAAATGGGAAAAATATGAGTGCATTCTGGGAAGAGCTAAACACATAGTGACAAAGACCTTTCTACTTTATTTCATAGTTTCAGAAAATTTTCACAAAATAAAAAAGTCATATTTTCAATATACTCTTCTGTTATTATTTCTTATATGGTAAAAATAACATTTTACATAGGTACACAGGAGCACAGGTCTATAGGTACAAATTCTCTACAATCTAAAACCAAATGGCTGGAATAAGTAGTTCATCAGCCCTTAAGGTACTTAAAGTATCTCACAACCTAAAACAAAGATGAGGAAACCTGTCTTGCTCCATCTTTATAAAAACCCCATCTAAATTCACAAGTAGGCAAGTTGATGTTCCAGGTTAGTTATCTGCAATGTTAAGGACTATGTTAAGTAGAAACATTTGAAAAGCTGAGAAAACATAGCAATAAAAGTGATCTAAAAAGTTAGCAACCAAGGATTTTTTTTTTTAATGACTAGAAAGTAATTTTAATGACTAAAGTATTTTTAATGACTAAAAAATAGAGTTTGTAGTTATACCAGGAAAGCAAGCAACAATCAGTACTTCTATCTGGAATATGGTGTGTTTGTTATAAGCCTAGGGCAACCGAAAGTACGGGAAGAAAATGCAAAAAACAAAAACAAAAAATCACACACACACTAAGAAATATTTCTAGGCTTCTCATGTCAAAAACACCAGTTCTTTCTTAACAGTTGTTTTAGAAACTGGTCTTTTCCAACAATGTTAAAACAAGAAAGAAAATATTTATTTTAAAAAGAACACAATTTCAAATATTTGCCATAGCTCCAGAGAATAAAGAAAAGGAAAGGGCTTGGGACAAGTTGGGGCGTAGGAAAGAGAAAGCTTCTTATATTAGCCCAAGCATTTGCATCCTGTGGGAAATCCACCTTTATGGTCTCCTAGTCTCCAGCCACAAGTCCTTAGTATTCTCTTTGGTTTACATCTCCTCAAGGCCTCTAGAGAACGTTCACAAGATCTATTGTTCAGCTTTTCCATGATTGTGCATAAAAGCCACTGCAATGCTGGCAATGCATTCCAATACCCAGCTATGTGAATTATTTTAAAAAGAAGCTTATTCTTTAGATTAGATTTGACACAATGGTACAAAATAATCCCAGCAGGTGCTTTAGAAAGACTAAATCCATTGAGGATAGGATCTGAAAGGGAGAAAAAAAGGACACTCCAAAACTATTTTTCTATCACACCATTTTTCAAAAAATCTTATCAAATAATATTTAGCTTTGGATCAGGACATGGGACTGAAATTGGTTGAGTTTCCCAAAAGCCACAAGCAGGATTGGCAGGTATATTTCTCTGAACACAGACATTTGCAATAATATTAACATTGTACTGACGCAACTCTGTGACCTGCAGGGGTTAATGATTTCTTTTCTCCTAATCATGTTTCTGTGAAGGAGTTTTCGTCATTCTAGAAAGGTTCTACACTCCTCAAAGCCAAAAGCCTACTCTGTTTAGACTCCCCAAGGTCTGATGCTGTTTTTTTCCCAACTGCTAACAGAGCAAGGTCTCCAGGACAACAATGCTCTTGCTGCTTTCACTTCCACACTAACAGGCTGGGCAGTAAGCTCGGATGACAATAGCTGCTTTGCTTCTGTCTCACTCATTTGCAATGCCCCCACCTTTATTTTATTTTATTTCATTTGCCAAACTTTGTCATAACAGCAGCACAGGAATGGTGGCTCATATATCCCATTTACAATTCCACAACTCAGTCTTGCAATTATATCATGAAAGATAGAGGTCGGAAGGGCAGGGGTCACATTTGGAAAGTGCATACTGTCCCTCTCTTTGGGAATTCGTTTAGCCTCCATTTTGTTCTATTTACATACAGATAATAACTTTTCCTTTGGAACTCTAAACCAAAAGACTATTTTTTCTAAACACAGCTTCCTTTTTCTAAGACTGATGGCCATAGATTAACAAGAAGATATTTCTACTTCTTCACAAAGCAGCATTCAGGTAACACAACAGCCCGTTATAGAAACACAGTCATTTATCTGTCCCCTACATAAGCCACTTGTATCAGATAACATTCCGTTTAAAATCCTGGACTTATTTTTCAATATTGTGATTGAACCCTCAAGAATATAAGGAAATCAACAGTTTCTTGGTCTTTAAAATAGGGAGGAGACATAAGGATTTAAATGGGTAAAAGTATAGAAAGATTCACATAAACCCTTTTATCCCGTAAACAGACACATTTTGGATTCAGCATCAGTAAAATTAAATATTAATAAGATAATTTTTTTTCATAATGAAAAGAGTCTATATACATGGAGAAATCTACTGGCCCTCAAAAACCTACAGAAGTGGAGAAAATTTGCTCTCCATACAGCAGGTGACCTGAATATTCAGTTCTGGGTCGTGGAGGAGTGAGTAGGGTGGAAGAATATTTTTTGATTCCGTGGGAACAGATGCAGGGTTCTCACAGGCAAAAGAAACTTCATTCAACAGAATTAATCAAATCTCCCTTGTGACTGTCTCCACATTCCACATTCCTGGTTGCATATTGCCAGGCTCCCAACACTTGGCCATGGCTGAAAGCTTTTGCCACCTCCCCACTTTGCTCTGGCATCTCAGGCGAGCCTCCCAGTGGCTTGGCTGAAGCCCCAGGGCACAGAGCTCTGATCAGGCTGAATAGCCATGGAACAGTTGATTTTGCTTCTGACTCTGTGATCACACTCAGTTCTTTTCTTTGCCTAGCACCACACTGTGCTTTGAACAAAAGTAAGAAGACTTCAAAAACACTGAGTGATTCAAAACTAATGCTTACACACAATGGCTATAAAAATATTCTGGGAATATACAAATATTGTACACTTCTCAGAGCTACACTCCAACAACCTTCAAACATACTTTGTTTCAAAAGCCATGTTAAAATTTTAAGGTTCTGTATTCTCTTAATTCTCCTCTAATGCTATATTTTCATGACAGGATAAATGCTCCATTTATTTTGAAATATATCTTTATATTCCATGCGTTCCCTGGAAGGTATGATCCTAAAAACTAAAGAAACAAAAGGAAATTACATTTGTGTTAGAAATGGATTTATACAAGTTTTCAGCCAGTATAGTTTCCTTATATTATTTTTATGGTCACAGAACAGTCTCACACTAAAGCTGTGTAATTATTAGCTCTATAAATAATTTTAAAGAAATATAATCATGATTTACTCTAAAACAATAAAATTTAATCTTACTACAATGATTTTGATTTGATGTTTAAATAATAATTTTGTACCTAGTGGCCTTTCTTGCAAGAGTCACTTCAACTAAAATCTTACCGGGTCAATAAAATTTATGTGGGAAAAAGTCCCACTCTTATCTGTGATTATTGTTATACAAGTATCTGAACAAAGCAAGGCATAAATACAAAGTTCTAATGCCTTTACCAGAATGAGAGGTATCACAGAAAGACGCACTGACATTGCTGCATATTTTTGTTTTCAGATGTTGGGGAATTTTTAAGGAATTTGTAAAGTCCTTTAAAATGTATAAGATTTTCTAGTGTAGCTGATTTCATTATTCTGGTTTCTCCTTCCCTGCCTTTAGAGTACCATTTCACCACCTGGGAACATTTATTTCCATATCTGAATGATTTCTCTTTCTCCTGGGTTGGTGAGGAAAAAAATCAATTAATCACTATTTGTAAATAACCTTGGAGCTTTAGTTGAAAGACCTTTTAACAAGCAAAGTACTATTCTTTGATATCTTATGGCATTATTATGTCCTTACTGATACATACTTATAAATGATTTGTGCTGGTTCTTAACACTGAGTATTTGTTTTTCATGACATAAGGCTAAGTGTATAGTCACCTTGACTGAAAACCTCAGTTACATTTGCATTTAGTCATATGTACAGTAATTGGCCTAGTGTAGGGGCCACCCAAATTTTCCATTTTAAGTAAAGCATGTCTTACTGGATTACAGCTACTCACATTTGCCTAGCACCTTGCTTGGCACTTAATCAAAGCACTTGAAGGAGTTAATGAACCTTACAAACCACCATATCTGGAGATATCAACTTACCAGCCAGCATATGCATACATCCCATAATAAAAAGCCAGGGGCAACCCCATAATATTTGCATCTTTTCCTGAAAATGAGTCTTTAAAGTACTGTGTTTGCCCTGCAATAGAATAGAAAGATATTAGGATTTTTTCAAAGAATTGGTTATTATTCACTCTTTAACCATAAACAAGGGGTGAGAAGCTGATGAACATTAATGTTTTAGGTCTAGATTTCTTAACTCCCTGCTCATTACCAACTTTATCTATTAATATGTACATTACCTATTCTAGAGCAGGAGCCCCAGAGTATATTGATCACCACTAACACTATTTCACATTTCTCTTTTAATAAAACTATAGCAAAAAGGAAAATGGCATTTAAAAAAATAATCCCTTGTTTGAGCATGCCTCTTCTTTGACCATGAAAGAAGTTTAAAGAATCTTCTGCTACTATAGTAGGTAGGAGTGATATAGAATTCTTAAAAGTGAGAATAATGTATTGCTTAGCAAGAAATGCAAAGAAAAATCGAGGGTCAATCCTCAATGAGGACATGGCACAAAACCCCAGGACCACCTTCCAATATCATTTAACCTTCTGTTCTCCGTTTGTTCCCGATAGTTCATTAGACACGTACCTTCTAGAACAGGGGTTGGAAAACCCTCCAGACCAAATCTGCCATCCCAACCTGCAAACCTCTTTTGTAAATAAAGTTTCATTGAAGCACAGCCATGCCCTCTCATTTAAGTATTGTCCGTGGCTACAATAGCAGAGTTGAGTAATTGTGACAAAGACTATCTATGGTCCACAAAGTTGAAAATAGATACTATCTGATCCTTTAAAGAGAAAGTCCACTGACCCTGTGACTCTGTCTTAGTGAATGGCATAATAAACATTTTTTAAAAAAAATTATACCAAAGTCTATAATAAATAGGTTACAAAAATATTTGCATCAATGTGTGGATTGAATGCTTTTATTCATCACATTTTTCTCTATTTTGTTAATTACAATGAACCTCTTTCTTGTATATAGTTTTAAAAGTTTGAAATTCAGATTTTCTTTAGTCAGCCAATATTCAAACGTAAGCAGGAAAAAGTCTCTGTTTCCCAAAGTAAATAGCAAATGAAATTACTCAAATGGGAAATGTGACTTTGTTTCAAAATCAGTCTTTACCTAAAAACAAAAGAGGGACAGGAGGTGGATGATGTATATGAGTCACTCTTCTCTTCAAAGTCAAATCTGAGTCGTTGCCTGCATTGCCCAGGCACAATGTATAAATTGATATAATATATGTGAGAATGGAGACCAAAAATGAAGAATGTCGAGTTGTATACTAAATGATTTTTTCCTCAAAGTAATCAATTCCCAAACATAGCTCATTTTTAAATAAATATGAATTCAGAAATGCCTTTTTTACTAAAATGTTTCTGTGTCCTTATAGAAGAAAAAAATAAATCCTAGAATTAATATAAAAACATCTGTTGAATATTCTTTTATCTTGATCTGTGGTATCCTAAGCACACAGGGACAATATCCCTAAAAGTGCAGCACCAAATAATCAATGAGAGAAACCAAACTCTGTAAAGACTGGGTCACAAGCATGGATCTTCAAAAGTGCCTTTTTGAGAGCATTACAAGAGAGGTGTTTTGTTTCTAAACTTTAGGAATATATTGGCTGCATAACAGAGGTCTCAGGAAGATGAAAGTCATAATATTCAAAAGAAAGTTCAACAAATCTTCACAAGTGAATACATAACACAAAACTATTTTCAGGATATGATTAGAGTAGAAACAAATGCACAATCTGTATTAGTAAGTTCTTTCTCTTCCTGGAGTTTCAGATTAATGTGAAAAAATATGTTATCATGTTAAAGATAAGGAAAACTACAATTTTATAATAATAGAGAAATATACACCTGTTATGAACGTTCCCCAAAATATTTTTTTTTTAATTTTTTTTTTTTTGGCAGCTGGCTGGTACAGGGATAGAACACCAGACCTTGGTGTTATCAGCACCACACTCTAACCAACTGAGCTAACTGGCCAGCCCTAAAATTTCTTTAAATGTGATAATATTCTCAAGGAATTTCTCTATTGGGTGAGATCTATTAAAGAAGCCTGGTCACAGTAAGCATTGATATCATAAGTATTAATCATAGTATCACTCAATTGTAACTGCCCGTAAGGATCCAAGAGATGTATTATGACCTCTGGTCTCAAGAATTTTCAATACGACAACATCTGGGCAACCAAACCAAAACTTACACACATATACAGGTGGTAAAAATTGACTGCAGTCTATAATGCTACCTATATTGTCTTACATTACACCAAAAAGAAGCAGAAAGAAAATAAATCTTAGTTTCAAGGGATAGTATATCATCTTTCGGGATCTAAACTAGAACTAAAGAAGAGCTTGTAACCCAGATTTTCTGCAGTTTCCAAATACTGAAAGAAACTCCTTACAGAAGACTAAAGTGTTAGCCCAGAGAAAGAAAACACTAACAAAACAGATTGTTTTGCCTTCATTGTTAATGAATAAGATAGAATATGAGCAGCCTAGCTTTGCGGAGGCCAAGGTAAATTAGAAGAGCAAATTCATGTCTTCTCTGCAGTGCGAGCTCTAGTGTTCAAAAGTTATCTGAGGTTGCTGGATTTGATGAAAGCATTTCACCAGCAGAGCTCTAAGATCTCCCATTAGGCATATTAAATGGACAACAGCAGCTCCCTTTCTCCAGCTACAGAGTGACTGATCTTTCAATGTTTGTTATTGTTTAATGCCCCCACCAACAGCGATGATTTTGCTGAACTTTGGCTTTTTTTTTTTTTTTTTTTGCCTTGTATAATGCTTTTCCTGAAATGTCATTAAATTTCTCTATAAATTCCCTTTCTTGGGACAGTCAATATCAATGTAAATATTAATTACTTAACATGCCCAAGGTATACGTCACTCCTTTACAATTGTTTTCTCACTTTCCTATTTATTTCCTACTATAATGCCCATTGCTAATTAAATAACTCATGTGGACCTTTCTCTTCCAACAATTTCCACTGAGTCCAAGCAATGGCCTGTGCCTTCCTCTCTAAAACAAAAAAACTCTAAATAACATCACCTCTCAACTTTTTTTCTTATTAAATAGTAAACTCTATAAGGCAAATAACCCTATAAGGCAAATAACCCTAGAAAATGTTACATTTCTTCAGAAATCCAAATTTCACATTAAAAATAATGTAACAAAAATTAAGTTCTTACAACTATTTTTATTCTCATATAATATTTGCTTTTTAGGAATGCTGTTCCCATATCTAACTTCTCTTCTGAGGATATCACTCTCAAGGTAAAAGGAATAACAATCAGAAAGTAAAAGAATGATTGATCATCTTTCATTATTCTCCAGATATCTTTTTCTCTCTAACCTTTATTACTATTTTTGAACAATTTTCACTTCAAACAGTTTATACTTAGATAATTCACTGATGCCTTATTTTGTTGCTTGGCCCAGTCTTAATCCTCTTGCTGACATTCAACGGTAAATACCAATGCACCTCCAATGTAGCAGCCTTTCAAATCAATTAGATGACAGTATAGAATTAAAGCTCCACAAGCAGACACTAATTAAGGATTCTGCTAGTACAAGCAAAAGTTAGTGTTAGAAGAGACCATAAGAAGATACGTATTTTAAAAAGCATTTACTTTTCAGTCCATACCTTTAATTAGCTGCATAACTCCAGGGACTATAATTATCAGAATTGCTGTGAGCTTGCAAAAGGTTAGGAAAATCTGGATCCGGGCACTCCAGCTGACACTCATGCTATTTAGGACCATCACTACAGCTGCAAACAAATGGAAGTAGTTACAAAAGGCAAATCCTCACTCACATGAAGACTTCTTAGGTTCTTGATACTCAAAGTGCCATCTATGAACCAGCAGTGCTGGTATGACCTATGAGTGTTTTAGAAATGCTGAATCTCAGACTGCCCCAGACCAAATGAATACAAACCTGCATTACAACATCATCTCCAGATGATATTTATGCACATTAAAGTTTGAGAAACTTGGATAAAACCTCTGGACAGGAAGAATTTCTCCCTTGTTCTTTGTATGTGTAAGTAAGAATGAATATATATTGTAGTGCTCTAACAATCATATAAAAATATCTCCTAACCAAATCCTGAAATCACCACAGCATGTGATAAGATTGCTGAATTTGACTGCTTAGCTTGGTGTGACAACTATTTCCTATGTCCATGATGGCACACCATCTAATGTAAATCACATTCAAGAAGGGACAAGAAATGGAGAAGTTGGCTGGGATCTCATCTTTACTCTCAGGACTACCTTTAGCCAGCACTTTTCTTTTTGGTTTTCCTCTCCACTTCCCAAATAGCACATCAAGAGGTCACTTTCAACCTTTTCTAGAAGTATAGGCTTCCAAGATATGTTTTGGTACTCAAAAAAAAAAATGTCATAAGTGATGAGCCTAAAAGAGTTTCCAAACAAGGATGCACACTGGCCTCAAAGCAAGCAAAATTTCTCATTCTTATTAATGCAGTCTACAGTTTCCCAAGAAGCAATCATTATTCACCCTTCCCACTTTGTGGACCATGAAAACCTGGAGGACAAAACAAGGGTTATTTATCTCTGTGTTGCTAGTATCCAGCTCCACGCCTGGCCCGGATAGATAATTAACACATTTTTGTTGAATGAATGAACAAACTGGATCCTCAGTTAAAAAATCTAAGGCACAAAGATGAATAGTGATGCTCTAAGACCTTCCTCCTCTACTCTGCTGGATTGACTACGGTTATAGTGAATTTCAACTTTATACTCTTAACAAAACCTTACTCTTAGTGTTAATGAAACAAAACAAAAAAAGTGACTTCATTCCTGACATTTCCAGTTACTACCTATAAGCTTTATTTTTATTACAGTGCATTCCCCCTAAACAAATATCAAAAATGTATAAAGATATTTCTGAAGGGATAAAAAAAAACAAAACCAAGATTCTTGTAATTCAAGTTGCAATTAGAAGTTTTCCATATGTACAATAATAAGAGTTATCTTCATAGCTTCCATTACCTGATACCATCACTAGCACATTTCAGAATTTAAAAATCAGTGCAAATTTTCTCAATACATAATAATGGCAACAGTTTTAAACAACTCAGACTCGTAATGAAAGGTTAATTAAGGTATATCCTTTTAATGGTTTATATGCAGTCATTTAAAGTCATGATGCAGTTAAATATTTATTACCTAAAAGGCTGTTCATGATATATTACTGACCAATTTAGCAAGTTACAGAGAGATGGATGATTAGATAGATAGATAGATAGATAGATAGACAGACAGATAGATAGATAGACAGACAGATAGATAGATACACAAAGACAGAGATAAAGGAAAAGATCTGAAAGAGTATTTACCAAAACATTAACAGCAGGTATTTATAGATTATAGAATACCACATAATTTTCAATTTTTGTATTCATTTTTCTTTTGTGTTTATTTTTCTATTTTAATAAATTATATCATAAGCATGTAGCATTTTGGTAACTATATTTAACAATATTGAATTGTATACTTGAAATTTGTTTAAATGGTCCCACCACAAAACAAAACCAAAAAGATGGATAACTAGGTGAGGTCATAGATGCGTTAACTAACTCGATTTTGGTAATCATTTTACAAACTATTTGTATATCAAATCATCACGTACTACACCTTTAAGTCATACAATTTTATTTGTCAGATGTAATTGTAAAAGCTGGAAAATTTTTTTTAAAAAATAAATAAAGCAATAAAGGAAATTTTATTTTTGAAAAAAATGGAAAGATGGGAAAAATAAGGGATAGGAAGATTCCATAGAAAGTGAAATAGGAGGTTACTAATGAGAAATATTTCAAAGCAGTAATGATGAGAATTATCAGAAAGGCTGAAGCCTTCAATAATCTTCAGGGGAGGTTAAGGGGGGGATATTTCATCTACTTTTGAAGCTGAAAACATGAAGGAATAGACAGATCCATTGTCAATGGCAAAGTACATTATTTTATCAGAGGAATGACAAAAAATGAATTTATCTCTCTCCAATATTAAGCAGTTACAGACTGAAAATAATTTAGTGCAACTCTGCTCCCTTCTTCATCATCCAGTGATTCCTTTCCTTTTTCTATGCAAATGACTGTGTGATAAATGAGTCCTCATATGAAAATGACTTTTTTAATTAAGGAGGTTCGACATTGGCATAAAGTGGAAAAATTGGTCTTATTTTCCCACCAGCAACAAAAGAGCACTGTTTTCTTTTAAATAGAGACCCTGAAATCCCAAACACTATCTCTGAAAGCTGTCCACAATAGAAAACAGCTGTTGTATAGAGAGGAAGGAACAAAAGAAGGAAGACAAATGAATAAAGAGAGAAAGGAAAAGAAAAAGGAAAGTAGGGAGGGAGCGAGGGAGGGAGGGAGAAAGGGAAAAGTGTTCTCATTTCTGGAACATCTAACAATCTGTGTATTTGAAAGGAGGAAAGAGGGTTTGTTACTTTCATAAAAAGTGTAAGTACCTAATTCCTGTTGAAACAGAAAAAAATGAATATTTGAGATTTTCTCTTAAATTTTGTAAAGATTTCTTAGACAAATGAAATACAAAATCAAGCCAATGTTATGAACTGATAATCTCACCTTGCTTTTCTCTCAGACAGCTAAAACAAAATTTCTGGCTAAGACTGATTTTTCTCAAAGGTTTCTCAAAACCCTGCTTTATCTGAGCATCCAGACATTGAATTCATTATTTGGTACACCAAATTCCAGCTGAGATGTACCTCTATGACCCTGAAGGTACAGCTTAACAAGTAGCAAGGCAGCCGACCCAGAGAGAGGCTCAGTGAAGGTCCTCAAATGGCTATAACTGCTGTTTCATCATGTGTCTTCACAGCAAAATTTGTCTGCATATATTGCTTATCCAACAATATAGAAAAGGGATTTGGGATTCACTAAATGCAAGAGCTTTCCGAGTTTCTGAAACAAATAATATCTCCTTTTTTATATATATCCTTTATCCTCATTGTAATAATCAAAACTATCTGAGCCAGCATTCTGGTTCGAGTTTTACTTCCTTTGAGTAGTAATTGCTAAATTCACACATGAGGAAATAGTTAAATCTGTTGGGGCTTTTTCTTTTTTTTTTTTTTTTTTCCTTTTTTTTTTTTTGGCTTGTCTTAAATTTTACCAAAATGAAAATACAGGGACATGTAATCTATATTTACTTATTTATGATGTAGTTCCCTAAGAACTGAAATGCAGCAATGAAAGCTTTATCTATAAATCCTGGAGATAAGAAATACATATTTGAAGGATGCTGTATTTGAAGAGGATGTTTAGGTGGATGTTAACGACTGATGCTGTGATTTAAAGACTGGCAAGTATTTCTTTCTGCACCCCCTGTAACTCAAGTCTGTCTTTGGTTTTGAAGAGTATGATTACAGAATCTGGATATATTGAGTTTTCTCCCAGGTTCAGGTTCTTCCTGCCTTCTGACTTCTGACTGCTTCATGCTAAACTGATAAAATATATGGATGCTGTGTAGGTATGCAACATGGTGAGATAAAATGGGTTATCCACTGCTGTAATAGCTGCCTGGGTTCTGGGTTCTCTTTATCTCTTTGTTGGCATTTATTTCCTACATGCATTAATGTCAGAGGGGATGAGTAAGAATAAAAACCTTTAAAAAGCAAAGAGAGTGTATACATTTAGGATCTCACTATTGAGAATAAAAATGGTAAGCATTAAATAAATGTAAACTATTATTTTATGACAGACATTATGCAAAGACTTTACATGGATAATGTTATTTGATCCTCATATCTCTGTGACATGGTTGCTATTATTGGCATTATTTTTCAGACGAACAGCTGAGACTAGAGATATTTTTCATTTTTCTATATTCATATAGGTAGTAAGTGTGAAGATATGATTGGAACCCAGGTAGCCTGACTCTCAATCCCACACTTCTATCATTAGCTCATAGGTAACGATGAGGAAATATCTGAAAAGACTGCATAATCTCACTGGCATACCTAGTTCTTTCAAGTGCAATATGGTTCTTCCTCTCTGTAGAGGTTCATGTCCATTTTAGCTGGGATTTTGGGACACTTTGATTCCGCATTTTTTTGTCATCCTCCTAAAGTATGTGGTTTTTGTTCCGCAGTACTTGGATATTTTAATGCTATACATATCTACCAAAGAATTGGTTATCTTGGTAATTTAGTTATGATAGAAAAAGAGTAGATATAACCAGACTTCAGAAGATTTAAACAGAGATAGTCCATGTGCTGTATTTGAAATGCTAACACAGAACTAGTCCTAGATTTTCTTTCACATAATTTAATGATGCTATGAAAGTACAGTTTTTAAAAAGAAAATATAGTAACACATTGTAATACAAATATAGTAATACCTTTGTAGAACTGGCTATTTTTTTTTCACAGCGTAGTCACAAATGTTATTGTGTTTGTTCCTCCCAATTACTCCCACAGGGTCTGAGAAGGACAGGGCTCTTAATTCATCTCTATAAAATAAACTAGCAAGGAAATTGAGACCTAACAATTGAAGCTGTTAGGGATGGATCTGGGACTAGATCTCACATTTTAAGGAAAGTATTTTTATTATAATATTCTGCCATTCAAGTGTATACTTATATAGGGTCTAGTTTCAGAAGCTCAGAACAACAGACTAGATATTTTAAACAGACTAGATATGCTTCAACGCTTATTGAAGCTACCAGAGCAGTGAAAATTCATAGATTTCCATAGAAAGTGAAGAGAAATTTCAGTACTGGGCTACAGGAGAGCAGCCAAACGTGAATATGGAAGATTTTTCCAGTTAAACTTCCAGTTAAGCACGTGCCTGATATGTTTACCAGAATGGACAGGATTCTGGATAAATGAAAGCTTTTCATCTTTATTAATTTGACAGAAATGAAGTAGAGTACCTTTTAAAATGGGAATAAATTAGGATTTAGTTATCTCTCCACCCTCATTCCATTATCATTTCTCAAATGATTGGTTAATATTTCACAAAATTTGAAAGTCTCTTTTTCTGAGACAGAACAAGACTCTTCAGTTACGCTCTTTTTCTATATGCTTAACTAGAGATATCAAACTACCACAAACTGTTTCCTTCCCCAAGAAACAGAGGGAAGTAATTCATGCAATTAAACTCTATTTTCTACATCTCAGTAACCTTCTGCCCCTAACAGGCAGAAAATTACCTACACTCATTTTGAAGAATGCAGGATGTGAGAGATTTGCCCCCAGGTAGATTTCTCTTTCTCTATCTCCATCTCCACCCCTGTGGCTCCATTAAAGCTAAATTCTCTTTAAGACAGTTTGACTTTCCTAATTAGGCCACTGATTTACATTACCTACTACTGAGTCATAAGAATATCCAGTTTTCTCTTTTAGTGCTTCTGATTATGAGAATATATTTCCTCCTTGTAGTCTCAAGTTTGCAAACAGAACATCAAAATTTATAACTAGTAGTAAACATAAAAGGAAATGTCTAGGTTCACCCAAGACTTACGCTGGTTCTTTGTTAACCATTTCATCACCAATCAGATATTTTGTAAACCCCAACATACTTAAGTTATCCTTTCCCATAATTGCTTTAAAGTTTTAGCTTGAACAATATTCATTTAATTCTCTAAAATGCAAAGTTTTCCTTTCAAAAGTTTTAGAATTGGGATAAATAAGAAAAGAGTCATCTAAATTTACAAAAATAAAAAATGTTATCATTATCCATCTAATTAGTGTGCAAAACATGTGGATTTGTCAATGTTTACATAGAATCTACTTAAAGTCTTCTGGCTATAGCTTTTAACTAATAACTTGTTAATTTACAGAGCTCTCAAAAATGCTACTCCTCCCTTTCTCTTTTTTTAATATAGTAATTGTGATATGATTCTGCCTCGGTCATCAAGGAACAAGAATATGATGGATTTAAGGAATTCTTAGACCTCTTCTCATAACTTCAGTCAGTCAACAAATATTTATTGATCACAAACAACATACTAGGAACTGTGTGAGGGGCTGGAAATACAATAGTGAGCAGGTCCCTAGTCTCATGCATATTCAGACAATGTTTTCCCATAAAGTATAAATAGCTACCATTTGTATTGTGTTCTTAAACTGCAGGCATTAACCAAATTATCTTACATATATTGTCTCATTTAATATAATTTAATCCTCACAACACCCTATAACACTAGCATGATTTACAGATAATAATACTGAGATGCAGATAGGTTAAGTGATTTGCCCCCAAGTCTCATATCTGTAGTGTGTATAAGGACAAGATGAATCGAGTATACTATTACCTCTCCAAAACTCAGAAGGGCCTTCTTTGAATATTTTTTTTGTCTTTTCAGGGATATCACAGAAGAAGAATTGTGCATATATGTTTAGTGGATAAAGTAGGAAATATAGGATGAACCTATTTAAGTTCAGAAATATATGTACCTAGCAGTAGAGATATTTTATCTGTAATTTCTAGTACTCTCCTGCAACTAACCATTCACCTACCTATTGTCAAATGTGCATTAATCTCTTCACTATTGAAACACCTTAGACATATATAACTAAAAATTCTTTAATGAGTATGCGAGTCAGTTATTCCTGTGTAGCTTTCTATTTCTGAGTGGTTAAAATTTAATCAAATATGATCATCTTGATTCTTGAAACAGCAATTTAATCAGCATCTAGAATTGTTATTCTTCCCCATAATATTCAATGATTTGGTATCTGAAATCTTATAGGAAGTTAGAATCATATTTGGCATCATATTAGTTATCTAATTGTGAGCACGTTCC
Organism: Cynocephalus volans; assembly: GCF_027409185.1. NCBI lineage: Eukaryota > Metazoa > Chordata > Mammalia > Dermoptera > Cynocephalidae > Cynocephalus > Cynocephalus volans. The sequence continues at coordinate 122,125,780 of NC_084468.1, forward strand.
TCTTTTTTATTTCTCCTTTTTTTTCAATTTTGAATACTTATGTCCATTGATAAAAATGAACAATTTTCTAATTTAGAGACCATAAAGAAATCTCCTAATTGAGAAATGCTACTAGTAATCAAATATTGAAAAAAAACTATTATCACAACCTTCAAAGGGCACCTAAAACCATAGCACTGAGAATTACAGCTGCTAACACTATAAAACATGAATACAACATGCACACTCAACACATACATAACTCCACAATAATACATTAGTTATAATTCAACATGTCACCAGATCATGGAGGTGAGATAATTTCCAACTCAAAAAATTCATATAATAATTAAGTTTTCTCCTTTAAAATCTCTTTTTATGTACAATCCACTTAATATTTTACTAACAAGGTGGTTTTTGTTTGGCTGTTTTAAAAGACCAGCCTTGTATCTATTGATCCAATGCAAAACTGGCATAAAATGTATCAAAGACCATTTCAATCCCATATTCTTTTCTTCATTTTCCAACACAAAATTGGAACTGTAAGCAAAAAAAAATCCACAATGTTGGGAGCAGTCCCACCATGCAAAAAGTCTAAAGGAACTTTGTCTCCAGTCACTTTTGTGGGGTTTTTTTTTCTTTTTCATATTTGTATCCATAATACTCACTTATGCCCACAGCTGTAATGAGCTTGATGGCAAGTTCAGGAATTTCACATTGAATAAAAAATGGCTCCAGAATGTAGCGTCCAAATGCCAGGGATATCACAGCAGTTGCTGCAGGGCTGAAAAAATATATATATGTATTTAGGTTAATCACAGGAAAAAAATAAGTAGCATTTTTCACTAAACTTTTTCTACCTGGAGGTATTGCTATTTAGCATATGGAACCTGTTAAATACTAAAGTCTATCATTTTCAGTACTTCCTATTTGATTACGTTGCCATAGATATTCCAAATGAAATATTGCCCGTAACACTGATGTCTAGTTTTTAAACTTCACATATTTTTGTAAGTAAGGCTGGGTACTATCAGCTTTGCCCCTGCTCTCCAGTATTTGACTATTTTTTCCTGAAAAGCCTGGTTTATTACATGAGATCCTGACAGAGCAGTCTCCTTTCCCTATGAGTCAATAATCAAGCTCAAGCCACAGTATGAATTCGTTAATGGTGCATATCTAATGGGTTGGGGCATGGTCAAGAGAATGAACACAAAAGTCAATCTAAAAAATTAGTATTAATAACCATTCTTTGCAAATGCATGTCTAAATACTTCACATTGTTTTATTCTTATCTTTCCTGTATAGGAAAAACCTCAAAACCAAGTGATTGTTCTCAATTCCATAGAAATATTTACATGCAAAGCAAAAACTGAAGAATAAAAGTACTCTTGTAATTTTACACAATTAAAAAAAAATACATGACACAAGAAAATGAAGTAAGTTCAGGTATATAGCAACACAGGTAATAAATCATTCTACTCTAATTCTTCAAATATTTCTATGAGAAAATTATGCATACCTTATTTTAAGTATATGTACATATGAGTGAATATTCTTTCTATACACAAGCTAATCCATGGAATTATCTAATTTCTCATGTCAACTTCCCTTTTAGCTTTTCTTCCTTCTCGTGGGTACCCAACCCCCATTCCTGATCCCTAGATTATCAGAAAAACAAATATGTGTTCCCAACCTTGGCCTGCTGATACTGGACAGCACCATAAATTTCTTGATTTTCTTCTCCTCCTAGAGACACTCTCCTCTTTCCCCCAAATAAGAAATTTTAAATATTTTTCCTGTTCTCCATTATTTATAAAAATTCATATGCAAATTAAAATCTGATCATGTCATTTTAGTGCTTTCAAAACATGCTCAGGATATGTAAAAATCCTTCATGCAGCATTCAAAGCTCCATCTGGTCTAAGTTCTCCATCTTTAGCTGCCATTCCCCCACCAGAAGGATCCAAATCTCCTCTGCCTGAAGCCTCTTCAACTTGTTGACTACTTCTGTACTTCAGATCTTGGTTCACTCTTTCTTTGCCCAGGGAAGCTCCTCTGACCCTCTGGCTGAATCAGATCTCCCAGAATGCACTCTTATTGAATGAGCCCCATGGTTTTCCTTCCACAGTGCTTATCACAGTAGCAATTTTATATTCACTTATGTGATTTCTTGATTGATAACTAATTCCCCCCACACAACTCTGAACTCCATGAGTATAAGATTGTGTCCATCTTAATCATGATTTTTATCTCCAGTGTTTGGTATGGTATCTATCATATATTGACCCAACACACATTGAACATATAGTGACTGAGTGAATTCAATTCAGTAACCCTGCTGTGTAGTGATGGGTGATATTTCTTTCCTTGAAATATGTGTTTTACAAATTATTTCTGATAATGTTGACTTAATGTGAAAATATAGCTATAAATAGAAATATTTAGGCACCATGGGTATTGGTAATGAAGAGAAATGTTAAAGTACTTAGGTATCTTGTTCCTCCTCAAGTCATTTGTTACTAAGTCTATTTAAAAAATTAGTAACATGAGTCCATTCTGTTGAAGAGATATGTGAACACATTAAAAAACTTCTAGAATATATATGGGTAACTTCCTTGGTCAACACACATATACATACACAAACACCACCAATACCCTGAAGCAATTCTCTGAAAATTAAAGCAACATTTGATTCTCAGCTACTTGGGAGCAGGAACTGTGGCTCATTTCACTTTAGATCTCTTTGTCTTGCCATCTACTATTCAGTAACAGTTTGTGGAATAAATGAATGAATGAACACTATATCTGTGCTACTGCAAATGAAATGATCATGCTTATCATAATGCCGAGCAATGAGCCAAAGTTACACAACTGATACGTGGCTGAAGACAGATTCACATCCAACTACATCAGGCTCCAAAGCTCACCAGCCTGACAGCCGGCACTCTAAAGTAGTGCACTCATGTGAAAGCTGAGAATGTTGTTTTCAAGATATTGTATCCTTAAATATTCACCCTTTTATTCAAAAATAATTTAATGTCTACAACACTCAGGGCACTGACGTAAGTAGTATAAGGGTTACAAAAGTGTAAGACCTGGTCTTATGTGCTTCAAATGTTTGCAGTTTTAACAGGGAAACAGAACTCAGACACCTAAAATATAAAGTAGCAATATAAGGTATCATGTTCAATGTCAAATGAGAAGTGGAGACTGCATTTTTCAGAATTATGCAATGAAAGAAATTCTACGAACTAGAATAAACAGGAAGTTAACTGTGGGAAAGATGGGATTTAAGTTGATCTCTGACAAGTATATAAGATTCAGATAATCAAAAAGGAGCAGAAGGTATATCCCAGGTAGGAGGATTTTAGAAAAGGAATGAAATACTTCCTTATCATTATTTCACTATAACAAGTTTGAAATAATGCAGAATTGTTTAAAATGAGAACAGACTTGACACTTAAGTATATAATACTTTGAAGCTCTTTGTTAAAAAAAGAGACTCCTAACACCATAAAAATCATGATTAGTGTTAAGTGATATTTATTAGTTCTGTATTTGCCGCTTAACTGCAAATGACAGAATAAAAGCTCATGTGAACTCTCAGCTATGTACGTCTGATAAATTGACAGTAAGAGCAAGTTTCCCCAGTTATTTCTATTAAACTCTCTATCCAGAAAGTGCAAGTCACACGTTATGGAAGCAGTTGGCCTTAAGGAATTGTGAGACTTTGAACTGCTAATAAGACATCATAAGTTTCCCACAAAGTGGAAAGAAATTTGCTATTCAGAGTGACTGGGCACTATTTGGTTTAATTTTAAACCAAGACAATCAAGCAGGGAAACACATTTTTATAACAATAAAATCAAAAGATTTTCGCAACTGTAGTTCCTGATTTGTTTAATACAAGGAAGTGAGTCACTTATGTCATGTAAACTTGATTTTTTGTGAACTCGAAGACCTGGTGACACACTAAGTTGTTAGGCACAGAAGTTCTTAGTCATAAAGACTCAGCAAAGTACTTAATGATATAATCTATTATACGAGAAAACGCCAATTCCTAGGATAATATTTAATTTTATCTGGTCAGTCAAGAGGTATAATTTGTCAAGATGGAGTTTGATGTTTCATATCTTTTCCAGTAAGCATCTTTTCTAGAAATGTCAAAGGAAATAACCAAAGATTAAAGAAAGGCAGCTACATTAGAAGTTTGGCATTGTTGGTGAACCACTGCCAGTGACAAACTCCATAAAAAATGTTAATCCAGAAAGGTATTTTATCACAGATTTTATATCCTGAGGCAGACATGTTCACAACACAGTCACAATGACATGCATATTTCTAGGCAGTTAAAGAACAGTCAAGGTGATTCAGAAGAATTATGTAATGAATAGGTTTATTTTTCCTTGTTTTCTATCTATACCCTTACCGTATTATGAGCAGTTCCACCCAGACTCGTACAAAAGCTGGTAATGGGCCAAAGGCTTCCAGAATATATGTATAATGACCACCAGATTTCTTTATACTTGTTCCCAGTTCAGCATAGGACAAGGCTCCTGTGAAATATTTATAACAAAAAGGTACACATTTATTTAATATATTCTACACACTGAGTGGTAGACTTGATACAACAATGTATTGCATGACATGTAACTACCTCTTCTGGTCTGAATAGCATCCTTATTTCACGGTAAATAACTATCATCTAATTGCTAAGCCCCACCAAGTTCCTCTTCTAACTTCCTCACATTTGAGATCTAGTTCATTCTATTTGAACAACGTAATTTTACTTGAAATGATAAAGACGAATTCCTAAAACAATATATGTTTCAGAGTGTTGAGTTGAAAACCTGGGAACAGGGGAAAAAGAGAATATAGATGCCAATAATACTGACCTATTTTAGAAGAACACAACCTCACACCAAGACAAGGAATTATCCCAAATTGACCTCATTATACTGAGAGCCCTTTTAATACATGATGTTTCTGTGGCAAATCAAAATAAACAAGACATATCTGCTCTTAAGTATGAACTCTATGCCTTGCAAGACTTCATTTAGTTTGTATGATATAGTTTGCCAACAAATAAATTCTGACTCAGATATTCTGTTTATAGAAAAGATTATCATGGATGTTGAAGTGTACACAGTGGGTAGTTGAAAGAGCATACTTTTTAAAAAGAGATGCTACTATAAACCAATATTTTTAATATATAGCAATAAAGTTACATAGAATTGGGCAAGTCATATAACCTTCCAAAATCTAGTTTCATCCACTGTAAAGTGGAGAGTTCAGTTTTTATGTCATAAGAGTTGCGTGTTCTCACTTATTTGTGGGAGCTAAAAATAAATAAATAAATACACAAATAACCTGGGGGGCAGGAGAGAAAAAGACACAACAATTACAATTCCTTGAAGTTGATACAACAAGCAAACAGAAAGGAGATTGTTGCGAGGGAGAGGGAAGAGGGCGGAGGGAGGGAGGTTTTGGTAATGGGCCACAATAATCAACCACATTGTATATTGACAAAATAAAATAAAATTTTTTAAAAAAAGAATATCATACATTTCTCAAGCCTTATTTTACATCACTCAGCAAAGTGCGCCATTTTCTCTTCACGTAGATGTTTTAAGTTTATTTCTACGTAGTTCCTATTGTAGCTGCTTTTGTGAATGGGATCATTTTACATTTATTTAATAACTAGTGATTGGTGGTATGTAGGAAAGCTACAGATTTGTGTGTTAACTTTATATCTGGTTCCCTTATTAAATTCTTACTAATTCTAATCATCTTCACCGATTATGTTATGTAAAGATGTTTTTGCTGGGTTCTTCTAAATGTGATATATCATGTCTACCCTACAGCGGGGTTAGCAGTCCTAGAACAATCTCAACTGATAGTGGTGATCATAGGGTCTCCTTGTCTTTTCATCACTTTAATGAGAATGACTCTTGTGTTTCACATTAAGCTTCTGGGAGTTGTTGGCTTGAAATAGATTTCTTTTCTTACAGTAAGAAATTATCCTCTATTTATAGTTAAGTGGGACTTCCATTTTATGAGAAATAGATATTAGATTTTATTAAACACTTTTCCCTTTCTGTTATTAAACTTCCTTTTATTTCTGGGATAGTTTCAGTCAGTGCACATTACTTTTAACCCCACAGACACATTTGACTTTCCAGTATTTTATTTATGATTTTTACATAAATTTTCATAAGACTGATCTAAATTTGTGCGTGTGTGTGCACACAGGCACAAGCACACTATCTTGGTAGGTTTTAATATCAGGGATGCACTTGCTTTATAGTAGTATTATATGAATAGCATTACGTACTCTTTACACTGTAAACCAGTTTATGGAGGCTGGTTATTCATTTCTTGGAAATTTTAGAGCTGACACCCTTAAAACTGTAGAGATCAGGAGCCATTTTTATACACTACCTTGATAATTTTTTCATGTATTCCTGTTTATTGGTTACTCAAGTTTTAATTTTTTCTTGGGGCTTCCCAAAACTTGATCATTTCATTAAAATTTTCATATGTATTAACAGAAAAATAAAAAGAGAGAGAGAGAGAGAGAGTTGCGTGTATAATGATATAATGGTACCAAGGACAGTACTGGGCCTGACACATGGCAAGCACTGAATGAAATATAGCTGAATATTAATTTGAGCAATTAGTTATTGAGAAAATGAAAATATATCTTGATATTATGTAAAAAGTTCTATCTGTTCTGCTGTGTGTTCAAATGTAACACACAATTTTTGCCCAAGCTACTTCAGAGACTAAAATTGTGGAAAGTGATTGCTAATCAGTAATGCTTCAGATAGAACTGTTCAACATGAATATAATTTGGATATTCAATAAAATCTTAGTACCGCCTTTTTGATTTCTGAATCTAGCACTATATCAGAGTTACCTGGGAAGAATTTTAATTCAAAAACAATCAAGCAAAGAAGAGACTCTAAAACCATATGCCAGACCCACTCTCCAATCAAAAAAGTCCAGACTCTCCAAAAGGGGGAACCAAGAATCTCTATTACTTTAAAATTCCTATGGATAATTCTAAAGTAACTAGTGTTCAGACTGATATTTGTGTAGCACTGATATATTTTGTCTGTTTATAACTAATTGTAACTAGTTGCAATTCACCCTCCGTGGAGAAACAGTCACCATGCTGGTAGGCTGTCAAGAAAAGCATCTAATATAAAATATTATTGGAAGGAGTCTTAAGTAATCTCAGAATTTATTGCCAGAGAATCAATACCCAGATACCTAGACCTGTGTATGCTTTGCTGAAACTCCAGGATGGTTGCCCCAGGTTTAAATTGAGTTCTGGGGGAATGAGATTTTCATGTAAAGGTCTCAAGCTCCATAACCATTTTGCCCAGATAAAAAAAGTTCAAAACAGGATGTAAAATCCATGTATTGATCCTGACTTTACAAAAAATGCTAAACCAAATATATAGATTCTTTACTCTTAGTCCCAGAGTTCTAGAGTTTTAAGAAAAAGAAGTATATTTTTTTCCCTAACATTTTGTATTACTTCCTGTTAGGGAGACACACCTGTCAAAAAGCTCCTTGTAACTTAAGTGACAAATGCAATGCAAATACAGATAAGTACATTAATACAAGAGCACACTCCCTAGAATTAGTAATTAGGGAATACCAACTCAAGTGTAACCTTAGCTAGTCTCCTTAGCTGTTTTCTTTTTCTTTTTTTTTTTTTTGAACTTCTGCTTGCGATGGTATATTAATGCATAAACGTATTTATTTTCATATTATAAGTAAAAATCACTTTAACTAGTTACTATTTAGAGTTATCTATTTTATTACACCTGAATAACCTTTTATTGTGTTCAAAAATTGAATCACATAGTGGTAGCTGCATGCACATAAGTATGCAAAGTTCAAAAAACTGGTTATGGTTTTTCCAATTAGATATTGATTTATTCTGAATACACCAAGTGCTATAGAAAGATTAAAGGCTCAGAGTACACAAAGTCATTTTAAAAATATTAACAATTAGGTTATTTTTATTTGTCTGTAATTGCACATACCAAACCATTTTAATATTAATAGTGGCTAAGGGTTCTATCAGAGTTTTTCATAACCATATTACTCCTAAGTATTTTATAAGGGTAGAGAATAGTGCTGTGAAAAATATGACACACACTGTTATTAAATATTTTATAAAGCACAAGCTATTTACATAAATAAAACTACAAAATTTTCCTAAAACCCCTCAAATAATTCCTCTATAGACCTTTCTATATTGACTTTGTTTTAACAAGTTTTATTTAAAATACCTTCTTCCTAAAAATGAAAATTTGAGTTATCTAGATGACTGCCCAAACCAATGGATTAAAACGTCACAAGGCATGAGTAGAAAGAATGAATGGATTGGTACACGTAATACCAAGAGTGAATACTTGGTCCTAGAGTTAGGACAAAAAGGTAGTAACGTTAAAGTGCAGTAGCCTTTGGAATCAAAGCACACTATTTTCCAGAGAAGAGCAAATATATCTTAGACATTTACCTTATAGCATAAATAAATTTTTTTTCTCTCTCTTTTTTTTTTTTTTTTTGGCCGAGTCACCAGTTTGTGTCACCCACCTCATGAAGAGGCATTTATTACTTCTTTCCTATTAATTATCAAATCAATAGAAGAGACAGATTTTGAAGAAAAATTAATAGTCATACTTCTTTTCTATCAGTTCTCTCTAGAGTAATTCAGTGAACAGGTGGTCAAATTATCTGTGTCCCTGGAGACCAAGTGAAATATAGATGAAGAAAACAGATCAGGGCAAGCACAGCAAACTAACACCCAACTGAAGTTTTAAAACTTACATTGCACAACTTTATAGACATTGAGATGTGATGAAAGATCGAAAGTTTGAAATATGCTCAGGACACTGCAGTATTCTCACTTACGTCTGCCCTTCATCATACATCTTTCCATGTTAAGGACTTTTGAAAGAATATTAGAAACTGACAAACATGAGTTTAAAAAATTAAGAAGGAAAGACTGCCACCCATTTCCCTTGCTAATAAAAAGTCAGTAAGACTTCTGCTGCACACTCAGTTCTGTATCTAAATAGCCCATGCCAGGTTTCACTTCCCAGATGTTTCATTCAGCATGCCAGCTGCCAGAATGCCCCAAACACACATAACGAAGCACAACTTCCCAGGACAAAAAGCTCACGTGTATTTTACCAGGTCATCAACGTCAGCCTTTGCTGTCATCACCAGAGGGGAAAGTCAGAAAATAGACTTAGTCAGGAAAAGAGCGTACAGCCTGCAGAAAGCTATTCGAAGGAATTCAAAATCATGCCAAAAGTGGACACTGTGTTTAGGCAGTTCACATACCTAAACACAAATTTTTAAAATTTGTGTAGCCTTTGACATTCATTCAGTCCTCAAAAATTACTCTTTGCTTTCCCAGAAAGCAAACTTCCCGACCCCACAGCCACACCCCCCAGAAAAGTTGCACTCACCAAATAGTGACAGGACCCCACAGACCGTCCAGATAGTCAGAGACATGCCCACGCTGCCTGTGTTCTGGAGCACGCCCTTAGGAGAGATGAAGATTCCTGCTCCAATAATGGTGCCAGTGATGATGGAGATTCCCCTCAGTAATGTAATTTTCTTCTTCAGCACCACTTTCTCCTGCCCAGGTGGGTCTTTGCTGCCCATGGAAGGCAGCCTTCTGTTAACATTTCCCTGCAGGTAACCTCCTTTGGAGATGGTGGACACAACAGGCTTTCTGACCATAGTAGTGACACACAGGGGAAAAATAAAACAGGGAAAAAAAAAACTGAAAACTTTCAACTTGGGTATTTCTTGGTGTGACTGATCGATGTTTTCCTCTTTGCTTTCAGTTTGTCTCTCTCAGCGCTATTGTGCTCACAGGTAAAAAATTCAGGTGTATTTTATCCTGCACAGCAATCTAATTACTACTCAGAAACACCTGTGTGCTCATGGGGCTCTCGGTCCTCCACCTCCCCCTTCCACCACTGTTGCTGCCTCGGCTCCTGCCGCCCTATCATTACAAACCAGCTCAGCTTCCTCGTGGGCTTGTATTTAAGCTCCTGCCTGTCACACCAACTTACTCCAGTTAAGTGATGATGCAAATTCTCCAGGTTTGCATCAGCCACATGAGAAGGCTCCAGCATTACTCAGCTTTTTTTTTCTTTTTTTTTTTTAACAGTAGCAGCGTGTTGCTCAACTGACCTAAGCTTTTCAGAGAACAAAGCACATACTTAAAAGGGATCTTAACCAATCCAGAAGTAGTAAATTTGGAACAGACCATCCCAGAGATTTAAAGCAACTCCTGTGAGGGGAAAAAAAGCTCTTTAAGCGAAAAGAAAATGAAACGAGAAATGATTACTTCCCTTTAAGGAGTTTCTTGTTTAAACTTGTCTAATAACACTTTACACACAATTGTTTTGATAATAGAATATACCCCATAGCTGCATTATTCGTAACAACAACATTTAGATTTTATAATTTGTATCATGCTTACATTTATATATTTTTTATTTTCAGTTTCCCAGTAACACAGTCAAATCTAATATTTACAAAGCTAGATTCTACACTCTATAGCCTCTGTGGCTCACAGAACAACTGTAAGCCTTACTCAAAATTAAAAGATAAAATTAGTTCTTACTACCCATAATAAGACAGTATTCACAATCATCATCTGAGTGTGGCAAATTTAAAAATCAGTGACTCCAGTAATAGGTGATTTCCTGAACTAAGAAAATTTATATTCTTCATTTGTATATTGTTCCACTCAATCACCAAAAAAAAAAAAAATCTAATTATTGCTAATTTTGAAATTAACAATAATTACAATTGTGTATAAAAACATGCATACAGTAGAAGCCTGAAAAGAAATAAGAATAATAGTTGTAGAAGGTAATGATATTCTGTATGATTTTTTCCTACATTGTATGAACTATTTTATATTATGATTATAAATTTAAAATGCATTAAAAATGTAAGCTAAGATTAAAATATTCACTTTGAAACAGTCAAAAAAGCAAAACACTTTTAAACCCTTCTAACTTTCTCAACCAAGTGTTTAAAAAACAAATATCAAAAGAACAGAAGTCCTAGGTATCATTTTGGCTATGATTACATGTAGTTTTGAATTCAGTGAGAAAAATTAGACATTATCATTATCCTGAAGGCACATTTACACACACCATTAAATATGCTTCTGAACCTTTGCATAAAAACAACTAACAGAGAACCTTTGTGTAAGAAGTTGGGCCAGGGTGGGAGTGTGTGTGGGGTTGGGGGGCCACGATGATACAAGAAAGAAATAGCTATTAGGAAAGTAGCATAGAAAAGTTATGTTGGCACCTGAGAAAATTACATCACATCAATACTTTACCATCCAAATAATTGAGGCTACATCATTTCCTTTTTAAATCATCTATCTAAATTCTACATAATTTGCTTTGGGTGTACCAAGTCAGGGTATACAAACCCAATATAATTTTTTTTTCAGCTATTATGTCTTCTGAAAAATAAAAATGGCCTGTTTTTCCTCATTCAATCTTGCTGAAACTCTTTAAAAAGGAAGCGAAAGAAAAATTCCCCTGCTTCCAGTGCACCTCTTCCTCCTACAGGTCCTTCTACTTACACAATTCTCCTGATTAACACACATATGGAGGAAAGGAGGGTCTTTTGTTTCCCCTATAAAAGTGGGAACATGTTAGTTCTGAAGAAACATGAGTTAAAAGTAGAACATTAGGAATCTCGGAAAACAAGTTTCTATCTCTAACACAGTGCCATACTTCAATTTAAATATTTTCATATGTTACTGAACTAATAAGTTTCAATAAGAGCCTACTCAGACAGGAAGTTAGGTAAATTCTAAAGGACAAAAAAAACTGTCCTTTCTTTTTTTTTTTTTTTTTTTTTTGTGACCGGTAAGGGGATCGCAACCCTTGGCTTGGTGTCGTCCGCACTGCGCTCAGCCAGTGAGAGCACCGGCCATCCCTATATAGGATCTGAACCCGCGGCCTCAGCGCCCCCAGTGCCGCACTCTCCCGAGTGAGCCACCGGGTCGGCCCAAAAACTGTCCTTTCGATATCAAGCAACATTTTCCTCCTTTGCAGCATTTTTTTTTAAATTGTGAAGAAAAATTAATGAAGTTAGACTAATGGCCAAAAGGATTGTACTATCATGTGTGAGAGTCACACTCGAAATTTCTGCAAAGCTGCACAAACTACCAAAGACACCAGCATAATTACTCTGACCACTCAGAAATTTGCAGGAAATGCATCACAAAGAAAATGCTGAATTACCTTCAGTGTTAACAAACCCTTATAATTACCAGTCCTAAGCTTGTAAACCAAGAATCTGGATGATCTTCAAATATGTGTATCATAAAAATGAGTTCAAAGGAAATGAATTTATATTCTACCTCCTGCTTTAGGCCTTATTTTAAGCATTTCTGACAAATTAAGAGACTATTCTAGTGCTATTCAGAAATATTTATTTAGTGTTTACTGTTCAGGAGGAAAAGGCCCAGCTCTCTAAAACCATCTCATGGAAGAAATATATGTGATATACTATGGTAGCTACCATTTGCTGGTAACAATTTATGTTTCATGATTATATATGGACATATAATCCAGGCTGGCCTGACCAAAGATAATTATCTCCTTGGATGCAGGATATCAGGATGTGACCTGAGCTAAGAAATTTCTAAAAAGAATTACAATCATCTTTTCTCATCTGTTGGAAGTTGTAAAGATGTGACCCCAGAACAACTAGCAACTATGTCCACTGCCATGTTGCGAAAATCCTCACAGAATAAAAGAGAATATGCAGAGATGAGATATATTCAGAAAGTCCTAGTATAATCAAGCCCTATTTTAGTCCTTAAGGAACCCAGATTGGTTCTGACTCCTGAAGATCCTCCTTTGATTGTACGAGTTGTCTAGTTTTCTTGCAAGGTATACTACCCCCTACCACACACAAAAATCAAATACACCTGATGGTAAAGCTAAATGTGAATAGCATATCATTAAAGCTTCCGGAACTGGGTTGCTCAATATAGCAGCCATTAGTCATATATGGCTATCAGCACTTGAAATGGGACTAGAATTTGAAATCTTAGTTTTTAAAAAAAGAACAAAAATATGTGCTTAACAGTTTTTATCATTCATATTAATTTTCCTGCTTTATTTTTAATGTGTCTCCTAAAATTTTTAAATTACATAAATGGCTGAAATTTGTAGCTTATTTCTAATGAACACTGCTGATCTATAAGAACACATAGAATATATTCCTGAATTTGGAGTAAGTGGAGATTTCTTAAAAGGGACACACAAAGCACGAACCTAAAAGAAAGAAAGATGGAATACATTAAAATTAAAAATTTCAGTTTATCAAAGCATATGATTTAAAGATTATAAAAGTGTATCCTAAAATAGGAAAAGGTGTTTGCAATTTGCAAAAGTTTCATATCCAGGATAATAAATTTTTATAAATGAATAGGAAAGATAGACAATCCAATAGAAAATGGCCAAGAAATTTTAACACTCAGTAAAATGTCCAATATAATTACGAAAACCTGCTCAAAAGTATTAGTCACTAGGGCAATTAAAACTGAAACCACAGTGGGATATCAATTCCCATTCACAGTGGCTCACGCAAGAGAGAGTGACAATACCAAGAGTGATAAGATTATGGCGCAAGTAGAACTATTATACTCTACTGTCAGGGGTGTAAATTGGTGCATCCATTATGGAAAGCTGTTTGGTCATATCTATTAAAGTTAAACAAACACATGGCCTTTAACCAAGAAACCCCACTCCTAGGAATATGCCAAGTAAAAACACAAGACATCCGTGTACCAAAAGACATGAATTAGAACATTTACAGTACCTTTATTCATTTGAAAATAAGCCAAATGTCCATAATCAGTATAATGGATAAATGTATTGTTATATTTATTCAGTGAAATACTACAATGCAATAAAAAAGAATGAACAATAGCAAGATAAAACAGTATGGGTGACTCTCACATAACGTTAGAAGACAGGTGCAAAAAGTATATACTGTATTATTCAACTCCGTAAAGTTTAAAAACGAGCAAAATGACTCTATGGTATGAAAATTCTGATAGTTGTCTCTGGAGATAAGTATTTCTAATGATTGAGAGGGGCACAAAGGCAGTTCCAATATAGCCTTATTGGGAAAGTTAAAGGAGTAAACTGGGGGCGGAGGGGGGTAGTAACAGAGCCAAGTCATCATCTGTCATAATAGAAAGTTGATATATAACAAACATATTTAGAGATATGGAGGCAAACAGGAGAAAGTCAGGTTAAGAAGAAAAAGAGTTGGTGGGGAGCAAGAAAAGAGAATCCTGGAGGAGTGGAGAGGGATATTGAAAAACAAGAACACGTGTTCATGTTATAAACCTGGTAGAATAATTTGAATTTCAAACTAAGTTCCTGTTCTTTGATAAAAATAAATCTAAAAATTAAAATTAAGCAAACTATAACTAAATTTTAGATAAAATAACATAAAAAATAAGCAGTGATAAAATAAGGTTTCTAAGATCTTTTTATTTGGAGATAAGAGGGTAGAGCTATTAATTCATTTAGATTATGTAAAGTCATTCATTCATGTTAATAATTTAAGGGTAACACGAAAAAGGAAGAAAGGTAGGAATGCAGGGAAAGAGGGAGAGAGGGAGAAGGAAAGAGAGAGAGAGAGACAAAGAAAGAGAGAGAAAAAATAAAGAGAAGAGGGAAGAAGGAAGGATAGAAGGAAAAGAAATGAAAGGAAAGAATAAAAAGAAAAGAAACAATGTATATCTCCTAAACCAGAAGAATGAAAAAAAAGGTAAAACCTCAATCATTTTCAAATTGTAATCAGGAAAAAGAGAAAAAAGGGCAAAGTAAGGGCAAGTTAAATAAAAATGCATAATATATGATAAAATATATACAAATATATCAATAATATCAATAAATTTAAATGGATTAAAATCACCAGTTTAAAAACAGACTTAGACTGGTTTATAAAATATCAGCATCCATTTAGGTTCTATCTACAAAATACACATGAAGTTAAAACAAAATAACTTTTTCATTGTTTCTAGTTCATAATTTAGTTTTATTCACTCAAATAAGTCAGCTGAAAGTGCACTTCACATCCACTTTGCTGGAATTCTGATTTTAAATGCATATATGAAGACCCATTGAATTCACCCTTAAAAATAGTATCCAAAAAAATCAATATTAAACTTATAAATCTTTAAGAAAAAATATTATTATGGATAGAGTCATTATACAGATAAAACATTTCTGTGCACTTCAAAACATAGCCACAATATATGTGCAGCAAATACAGTAAGATTACAAGAAAAAAATCAATACACAATTGTTGGAGAATTCAACACACTTCTCTCAATATTTATTAAATCAATAAGGAAAAATATTAGCAATTGTAGCCAATTGTTGATGTTCTACCTAGGTCTCCTCATATAACTTCTCTTGTTTCTGAGTACTGATTACCTAGCTTATGTTTTTGCTTGAAAAAGGCATATCTGTGACACTCCTTAGAGGACTGCCTTTGGACTAATAGAGCCGCTTTTCTCATGGGGTCAGAGAATGGGAATGCCTGGGAGTTTATATCCCTTGAGGGATGTTAGCCAGTGACTCCCTGATCTGAGAATATGAAATTTCAACGTACTTGCCTTAAGTTGAAACAAACTCTAAGGTGTAATTAACTCTCCAGTGTTCTTCCCGCAGCATCAGGCTGGAACGTTACCTATAATTATACTTTTCCTTATCTCCTTCCCCTTTCTGCCCTGCTTCCTGCTCTCCCTAACCAATATTCATGGAAGCATTTCCTTTCTGAATTGCTTGCACATGATTCCTCATTTCATGGTCTTTTTTCTGGAGAACCTGAATTAAGACAGTTGATATCGAAAGTCTTGCAGTCTAGACTGCAGACTCTTTTATAAAAGGTTTCTGTAGTTTACTCACTTACCTGTCAGTAAGGACAAATGTCAGTAAGGACCCCATCACTAGTGGTAAGTAGAGTACTGATAGCTTCTTTCAAACTGTTGCATTTCAGCTACTAAGACTTTCACCTCGAGTGAACTAGGATAGGACACAGCTGGAAAGGGATGCACTGCCTTATGCAGTCACTGGTATTTGGGAACACTAAAAGTACTCCTCTTGATGTCAGGAATAAGACAAACAAATCCATTGTCCCCACATTATTTAACACTATCTATTCATTAACTAGCTACTGCAATTAGACAAGAAAAAAAAAAAAGACTTAAGCATAAAAAATAAAAAAGAGGAGGTAAAAAAACTCCCATTTTTTATGATTAATTATGTGGAAAAAACACAACATTCAACAGCAACAGCAAAAAGGCTACAACAATGAATTAAACTATTTGTAAAGTAATAGTTAAAAATAAAACAAAATCAGTAGATTTTATATATACAAAGAAGTTCAAGGAAATAATGAAAAACATCATGCCATTTACAATGGTAACAACAAATTTAAAACCTAAAAATAAAATTAACAAGAAATTTATAAAACATTCATTTTTAAAAATCAGCTTGACCAAATAGAAATGTATGTCATGCTCTTGGATAGGAATACTAATATCATAAGCTGTTAATTTCCAAAGTTAATTTATAAGTGAAACATAATATGATAAAAATGCCGGGTTTTTATAACCAGAAAAAGTTATTCTTCAGTTATACAAAAATATTATTGTTTAAGTCTAGAAAACAAAGAATTGAGAGAATACCAGGTTATGAAAATACACTGCATTCTTTAGTAATTAAAACTTTGTGGTGTTGGTAATTTAAAAACAGAGCTATAGAACGAAATACAAAGTCCAGAAATTGACACAAATAAATTCAGAATTTTATCAAATGATAAAAGTGTCATCTGAAACCAGAGGAAAAAATAAGGACTACTCAATAGTGATGTGAGTAAACCTGGATAAACTTTTAGAAAGACATAAAGTTGAATCAATTGT
Organism: Cynocephalus volans; assembly: GCF_027409185.1. Lineage (NCBI taxonomy): Eukaryota > Metazoa > Chordata > Mammalia > Dermoptera > Cynocephalidae > Cynocephalus > Cynocephalus volans. The sequence goes on from NC_084468.1 coordinate 122,142,791, forward strand.
ACACATCATACAACAAGAATAAAATCATAATAGATCAAAGGTATAAATGAAAAATTAAAATCATAAAATTTTTATAATGAAACATAATAACATTCCTTAGAATCTATAGGGCAGAAGGTTTATCCAACACAAACTCCAGAAGCCATAAAAAAAAATAACTTTAAGAATATAGGTTTTTTTAAACTGTTTGGCAAAAAAAAAAAAAAATTGTACTCAAAAAATAAAATTAGAATGATATATTTAATATCACAGCCAAAGTTCTAGTCTCTTTAAATTTAATAATTTCATTCAAATCAATAAGAAAGACCAACAACCCAACAGAAAATGAGCAGAGGATATTAATAAATTCTTCATAGTAAAAGAAACACAAATGGCTTTTATACATATGAAAAGATGCTCAATCTTGCATATTGAGAGAAATGCAATTCCATAAATCAAGGATGTTCTTAATAACACATGGAAGTAGTCAAAAAGAGAAGCCTTCTTGAAGCAGCATCTAGTGGCCAAACAGCATAATTCAAGTATCACAAACAATAATGACTGCAATGGATTATAACATTTTTTTTTAATAGGGAGTATAGTTTACTTAAGAAAGAAAGGCAGAGAGAAAGGAAAAGAGAAGAAAAGGAAAGTTCTTTAAAGAATCACACTAACAGATGTAAAAAGAGTGAAAGAATTAGAAAATCAATGATTTTGCAATTCAATGCAGTAATTGATTTAGACATGGATCATAATGAGTCAAAATTACTGGGTGAAGACTTGTTGAACAAAGAATATTTACATACTTTTGAATTACCTGTCCAGAAATTACTTACAAATTTCATAGAGGAAAATGTGCCTTTACAACAGGGAGATCTGGTTGTCACCACCTTAATTAAGTGAACAAAATAAGTAACAGTAGTATTGCCTGCTGACATAACCAATATTGACAACCCAATATCACCTATATTTAACCTGAATTCAGTGATGAAAAAACAATCAGAAAAATTCAGAATATGAAAAAATCTATTCAACAATTGAATTTTCAAAAACCTCAAAGTAATAAAAAATAAAAAGAGAGGAGGAGACTGTTTTCAATTAAAAGAAACTGAAGAAACATAACAACCTAATGCAGTTTGTGAAACTCAATTGAACTCCAGATTTTAAATATATAAAAGATATATTTGAGAAATTTGAGGAAATATGAATATGAATTGTATTTTGAATTATATATGGAAATATTGTTAATTTTCTTAGATGTGATAAAATGGTGATTGCATAGCAGAATATCATTATTCTTCAGAGATGCAAGTGAAATATGTATGAGTAAGGTATCATGATATATGCAATTTATTGCCAGATTTCAGCAAAAAAAAAAAAATGTGTAAAGAAAGATAATTCAAGTGCAGTAGGCTTGACATTGCATCATAGTTTGTAATAGCAAAAGTTTGGAAACAACATCAATGCCCATCAAAAATGGAATGTTTAAATAACTATCCACATATACAATGGAATACTAATCAGCTTTTTTAAAAAACTTTTAAAATCTTTTGATGTATGGATATAGGTAGTTTCTAAAATATAATACATATATTATGTAACAAAAAGAACAATAATTGTGTATATGCATAAATATTACTGAATAAAATTTCTGCATGGCAATTGAGCAGATGGGTAAGACTGGGAGAGAACTTTTCATTTCATACTTTTTTAATGCTGTTTGATATTTACCATTGCGAATAAATACCTATTCTAGCAATAAAAAATGTAACAAAGAACAATGGAAAAAGTCTAAAGACTTTTTGAGAGAAAAGAGGGATAATAGGTAATGCAGGAATGGATATAAATCTGATGATGAGAAACAGCAAAAGCAACATCTGGTTTTCTGAAAAGCTAATGAATTAAGCATACTTCTGGCAGGATGCATCAAGGTAAAATGAGACAGGACATAGTAAATCTTCTTAAGAGAAAAATAAAGGTAATAACAAGCAACAAAATACAGATTTGAAAACTGTAATAAGTGGTACAAATTCAAGCCAATTTATTTGAAAAACCAGATTAAAAGGACAGTTTTCTAGAAAAAAAAAATATATATACTATCAAAATGACTCAAGGATAAAAAGAAAATTTGAATGAATTTCTTTAATAGAAATTATCAACAGTTAAAAGTTATATTTAAAAAATCAACAAAACCCAGACAAGTACTTTTTTAGGAGAGATCCACAAACATTTATAAGACATATAATTCCTGACTTATACAAATTATTAAACAAAGAAACAAAAAAGGAAAAACTTAGATATTAACTAATAAAAAAGACAGCAAAAACAAGGAAAATGAGTCCAGTTTTACTTAAAACATAGATAAATGCATGCTAAAATGTTAACAAAAATTTTAAAGAAATATATATTCAACAATGTATTTGCTAATTCATCATAATCTAATCAGGCTTATATCAGAATAGAAAGATAATTTAAGAATAGAAAATAAGTATAATTCTTTAATTGTGTATTATTTATATGTAATTTATGTGTATAATATGTAATTTACTATTTGTACACTGAAATGCATGTGATATGGAATTTAAGGATCCTTTAAGGATGCTAAAAATTATAAATTGCATATATTTTATATAGAATATGCTATCTTATATACGAATGTATAATAAAATATAATCCTCACATATGCTATTCAACGTTTTATTAGAAATCCAACCAACACACAAAAAAAAGAAGTAAAAAGCCTAAGAATTGAAAAAATAATATAAACAATTTTTCTTATTCACAGATGACAATATTGTCTAAATAGAAAGTCTAACAGAATCTACCAACAAATATATTTAACTAATGAGGATGTTCAGCAAGGCAGCTGAATAATTAGATCATTATACAAAACAATTGCATTTTTAAAAACAAAACATTTGGGGCTGGCCCGTGGCTCACTCGGGAGAGTGCGGTGCTGATAACACCAAGGCCCCGGGTTCGGATCCCATATACGGATGGCCGGTTCGCTCACTGGCTGAGTGTGGTGCTGACAACACCAAGTCAAGGGTTAAGATCCCCTTACCGGTCATCTTTTAAAAAAAAATAAATAAATAAAAATAAAAATAAAATTAAAAAAATAATAAAAAAATAAAAACAAAACATTATAAAATATAATCTTTTTAAAGGTATTATTAATAGTTGAAAAAATGTAGATTACCTGAAAATAAATAAAAACTTTAGAGAATATTATCTTTATTGAAGAAGTTATAAAAAGACTTAAATTAATAGAGATATATACCCTTTTTTTGGATGACAAAATTCAATATCTTAAAGATAGTAATTCTCATTAATTGAACTGACACATTAAAATAAAATTAAAACTTAACATCTTATAAAAATAGACAAGTTCATCCTCAAATTTATAAGTTAAGATGAAAGGCCAAGAATAACCAGGACAAATTAGGGAAAAACTCTAGCAAGAGGAGAACTCAACCAATTAGATATCAAGACTTATGACAAAAACATAGTAATTAAACTGCTGTTATATTGATGCAGAAACAAATAGATGAATGGAACAGAATAGACAGCTTATTTTAAAAAAAGATAATTACATATGGAGCCAATGGCATATGACAGGCAGCATTACATAACAGTGGAGACAGATTGGCCTACTTAATACACGGTGTTATAACATCTGTCTATCCATACAGAAAAAGTTGAAATTATATTCTTGCTTCACACTATACACACAAAAAATTGGGGGCAGATTAAAGGCCTAAACTAACTTTTTAAATATTTTACAAGAATATATGAGTGAATTTTATATCATCAGAACAGTGAAAAATAATTTAAACAAGACGGATATCTACATGGCTTGCTCACTCACTTTACAAGTTTTCTGGTCTAATGTCACCTAATCAGAAAGCTTTCTTTTGGCCTCCAGGTGTAAAATACTAGCTCCCCACACTTAATTCTTATCATTCTCTATATCATTACCCTGTTTTACTTTTCTTCATAGCAATTATTATCACTGCTGAGATGAGAGTAGGGACTTTGTTTATTGCATTTGCAGCCATATCCCCAGGATCTAGTACCTGGCACATAGTATTCCCTGAATAGGATTTAACGAATTTTGAAAAAGCTCCCTCCAACAAAAAAGTGTAACTGTAAAGGAAAGTATTTATAAATTCATGACATTAAGCTAAAATTTTTCTGTACATTAAAAATTTACTACAAACATAGAAATAGACCATATCTGAGAGCTCATATCTGCTTTGCATATAAGATAAAAACATAAAGTCCAGAATATATAAAAATATGTATGAAAATGTATATGAAAAGCAAACAATTCAAGAGAAAGGACAAAGAATTTAATCAGATCATTCACAGAAGAGAAAACTTAATTGACAGAAAACTTGAAAAAGTGACCTTGTCAAGTACACAACCGCTTCATTGACATTTATCAATAATACACATTCACTGCAAGACCAGCACTGATCGTGAAAATCAAATAGGGTTTACCTATCTAAAACACAAAGAAGGAAGCAAGTGCAGTCACAATACGCCACAGAGGTTTCAGCTACATTTTGCAGTGCAGACGGTGGTTCAAGTTCATCAGTTGCAGACCATAACATATGAACAAGATGAGTGAGATCACCTAGGCTTTCTGTTTGCATGACATCCTCTTCCCAGATCTAGACTGACGTAAATAATACTGAAGCAATCTTCATGTAAACTAATCTGGGTATATGCCAGTATCACTTCATATGAGCCAGGTTTACTTGATCAGTCTCAGAAGGGTACAATCCACAATTTGATTACAAGTTACGCTACATTACACCTAGACATGAACAAAGCTGCTCACCGATCTTCCTCAGCCTCTCCAGGCTTACATACCCTCAGCCGAGACAGAACTGGAAGCAAAAAACATTCTTAAACACACATGGAACAGTTGCCACAGTTGACTACATAGTAGGACATAAAACAAATCTCAAGATATTTCAGAGAAGAAATATCATATAGATCATGTTCTCCGATCACACACAATTAACTGAAAAGTTGGAAATAGAAAAAAATAAAATCCCCATTAAAAATATATCCATCAAAACTAGTAAAAAATTTAAAAATTCTTAGAAATGAATAAAAATAACAGGCAGACATAATATTATGTCTGAATTTGTGGGGAATAATCAAGGCCACAAGAAATTACATTGAGAGGGGAATTTACAGCCTAAACTGCTCACATTAGGAAAGAAGAAAGAGTAAAAATTAAAGAGTGAGTGTCCAAAGTAAAAAATTAGAAACAAACAATAAACTCAAAGAAAGTTTAGGAAAGGAGATAATTAAGATAATGATGTAGGAGATGAAAATAAAATAGGGAAATTCAAACAAACTCTAGATTAGTTGAAGAGTGGCAAAATAAAAGCAAACCTCTGGTAATATTGATGAGTAAAAAGATAGAGACAGAAAATGCACATATTATATCATGAATGATAAAGGAGACAACACTAATGATGCAACTGAAATTAAAAAGATAACAAGTGAATGTTATCTACAACTTTATTCAAATTAGATTGAAAACCCATGTGAAATAGACAAATTCTTACTGAAAGTTAACAAAACTTACTTGTGAGGGCACAGAACATCTGAATGGCACTTTAACTATTAAAGAAATTAAAGAATTGTTAAAATCTTAACACAGAATTAACACAAGATCCGGATGGTTTTACAGATGAATCGTATAAAAACTTTCAAAGATCATACAGTGAAAATTTGTATATGCTAAACCCACCAGTTCTACTTATAGCAACTTAACTAAGAGAAAGCCTTATCCATGTGCACTAGGAGATGTTGACAAGAATGATCAAAAAGCAAAAAAAATTACAAACAACCCAAACTTGCTTTGACTGAAGAATGTTAAATGAAATGTGTTTTATTCACTTAATGGAGTGTGAAAAAGAAGGAACTACAGCTGCACATAAAACCTGGATGAGTCTGAATAGAATAAATTCTCAAACATCATTCAAAATAATACTCTCTTCATGAAGTTCGAAAACAAGCAAAAGCAAACCACATACACTGGCATACACATGCACAATTCCTAAAAGGCAAGGAACTGATAAACACTTTAAAATTCAGGGTGATGGGATGCAAAGAGAGAGAGAGTTTGAGAGTTCATAGGTGTCCCTGGTGTTATTTATAAACAAACAGGTAAATAAAAATATGGTCATGCCTGGACTAATAATGATGTTGTGTCATGAACCTAGAATATAATTAATGTAATTTCCTGTGCCACAGGTCCTACAGGAAAGAAAAAGAAGAAATTATATCTTCTGATCTCATAGTAACAAATCTTATCCTTCATTGCAGTAATGTTTATAACAGCAAAAATGTGGAACCCTCATAAGGGAATGGATAAATTGTGGTTTATTCCTACTCATAAAGTGTATGAACTACATTTTCATGTATAACAACTCAAAAACATAAGGTTAGGAGGAAAAAGCAAGTTGCAGTAGGATATACAGAGTATGATACTATGTACGCAAACTTTAACAGCATGCAGTACAAGTTTGCATATTGTTTGTGAATCCATTTCATGTGTAGTAAAAGAGCAAAAACATACATAGGGAGATTACAGATCCTAAATAGTGGTTACCTTTGAAGAGGCAAGAGAGGAGGGGGCTACAGGAATGAGGCTTCGCTGGGATCCTTAATGTTTCATTTCTTTAAAATAAAAATATACTGTGAGATCAACGAACATAACAAAATAATATTTGTTAAATCTGAATTGTGCATCCTGTGTTTGTTATATTATTTTCTCTTTTTTTGTAGACTTGAATTACTTCATCATAAAATTAAAATTGACATAATTGAATAGAATTATATGACAAAATAGTCTGATATCTCAAACTCTACCTAAGGTCCCAATAAGCGTCATCCCTACCAGTAAAATTTATAGCACGCACCAGCAAGGGAATCACTGGAATCCTTGGAATCATTAGATGTGTCCAGTCTTGCCTGTAATTATTTCTCTCCACGAAGCCTAAACTGCAACGTGAAACAGGAAAGAGGCTTGGGAAGAGTACTTAGCCTCCTATAATATAAATTTTTATCAATCATCAGGGAATATCTGAAAGTGCTCTTTTGTAACAGATGGTTGAGGTTATATTAATTTCAAACAAACTCGATCATTCATAAATGAGCAATTTCAAAACATATAGAATAGAGTAATTAAAACCTTTAATTTTGTGTACTATGATTCTTTTTAAGAAATGCATAAACTACAGAGAAAATACATAGAAGCAATGAAAGAAAAATTATAAATCCAAGCATAAATGTAGGTCATACGAACATCTGAAATACCGTAATTCTTGTGCTGTTTCCATTCCAAAAATTCAAGCAATTAGAGAGTTGTGGGCCTTGATTTCAATCATAATATTGAGTCATCACAATATAACCACAAACAAGTCTCAACTTGGATTTCCACTCCTTGTTCTTTTTTTAAAAAGGAAATCTTACAGTCTCTGAGAAGGATACACCCTTCATCACCACTGACAGCATATCTACAATATGATTTATGTCAACATTCACTGGAATAATTTGTTAGAGGACCTGTACTTCACGTTTTGTACTGGGAAAGTGCTTATTAAAGGAATTTGCTAGAGGAAATAGTTACAAATAAAATAAAAACACTACCCAAAGAGGGTGAGGTGGGGAATCCTAGTCTCCAACATAAACAAATTCAGGCATTTTATCTATTAGAAAAAACAAGTAATAAACTATGAATTCAAATCTAGTTAAATTCAGTCATGAGTTAGACAAAAATCTCAATGTGAAATTCAGGGCCAGAATTCACTAAAACAATGTCTGTTAAAATGACCAACTCATGATGACACATATCACAAAGAACTATAAATAAATTATAAAATTTTTAAAAATGTAAAATTATTTTGTTAAAGTCAGATTATTTTTCAAATCTGTTTCTCAAATAATTTTTCAAATAATTTTTCAAATTATTGTTCAAATAATTGAATTAATTCTACTAAGCAAATTATCCTTCCACTTGAACATCCTTTGAAGCCATATAAATGACACAAAGTCATATATACCTGACTGACAACTAGTTCTTAAATGCAAACATCCACTTTGGACAAGCCAGGCCAGTTCATTGCCCTCTTCAGTCTGTGATTCTCCCTACACATCTGTCCATTTATTCCTTCCTTCAGCAAATATTTAATGACTATTTACCATGTGCCAGGCATCACACTAGGTGGGAATATATAGTGGTTAAATAATAATAATAAGAGTGCCATGTTATGTGCCTGGCACTGTATAAGCTCTTTAGAGTTCTTGCCTTTATGGAATTTACAATCTAGAAAGGAAGAAGCAACTAATAAATCAATTACGATTGTAATAAGTTCTAAAAAGGAAATCTACAGGAATCTAAATAGCAGGGAAATGGTCTGCAAGGCAGGGTTGTTGCCCCTGAGAAAGCATAAGAACACTGCCAGTCCCCACTAGTTACTCCTTCTTATCTTGCCTCGGTTGCTCAATACTGCTTTTCTCTGAAAACCAATGCTGGATCCCTAGGTCCCTTACTCAGCCTTTCTCTTCTCTCCCGTGTCCTGACCGTCTCTTCATGAAGAAATTGTTCACACTCAGCCTCCACGTTTAGGTAAATACGAGTATATTTCATCTCACCGAATAGCAGAGACTGACATGCGCACTCACGCACAATTATTTCCCTGCATGGGGTAAGTAAAACCAAAGGAAATGCAAGTGTTGCTGGTAGAAAGCTAACTTTTCCCCAAATTCTTACACACCACTCCTACCCCAATCTCTTCTTTTCCATTGCTAGAAAACAATGAGAGCAGGAGGGCAGGAAAGAAGGAGGAGATGAAAGAAGGGAAAGAAAAGAAAGAAAAAAGAAAGAAGAAAGAAAAGAGGAGACGGGCACCAGCAGAAATTTCATGCTTTCCATAGAAGGAGAATGTTGACACACCTTTTCCCTCTCTCCCTTTTTTCGTTTTCCTCTTCTTTCCTTCGCCTGCCTTCTTGTGTTCTTTCTTACCTTCGTTGGCTATCAGTACACATAAATGCTCAACTTAAAACTGATATCATGGAATATCCTTAGAATTCCTTCCTAAATGCAGATTGTACTTAATGCAACAGTCAGCCCCTGGATTCAATAAGTGTTCCATAGTATTGAGGTCATTTTAAGTAAAGATGAGAAGCGTCATTTCTCATATATGGTACAGATTTGGAAAGGGAAAAGGACAGCACTTACACTTCTGCCAGCCGCCTTTGGCGGTGGGTTTTTACTTTTGCTGCATTTTATATCATTACTGTGCCTTGGTTTCTTGCTTATGCTTTTGACTTTCCTCACCTCTTTGCCCAACTGGACACCACCTGCAACCCTTTCACACACACCCAATCAGCAATCACTCAAAGTTGTATATTTGCTGGTGTCTAGCAGACTAGTGTAAAGTTTCAGTGCAAAGGGAGTTGGAGAGAGGGGTTTACATATCGCAGAAACGCAGGGAACAACGTGACATTAAGAATTAAATGTACGGTACCTGGTTTTAAGTATCTAAGCTGTTCCTAACAATGGACACTTTTACCTGGTCACCCTCCTTTCATGTAGAATGTAACCATTGTATAAATGTCTAATTGCCTACCTTCCCTCACCTACTTTCAGGTTCTCTCTCATTCTCAGGCTGCCCTGAGAAACTGAAAAGTCTTCTTACTTTACCATTCAGAGCAATTCTTTTGCCTTTGCCTCACTCTTTTCCTACACTGAGAGACATCGATCCACAAACCAAATGGCCTGTCATGGCACTTGTCTCCAGAAACACATTTGTTTTACCTAAGAAATGATTTCCCAGTTCTTAAATTAACAGGTTCTTTTATCTTCCTTATTACAATTTTGAAAGCATAACTGTAAAATAAAAAGAAAGCAAAAGCAAACAGAAAAAAGTCTACAAGGAATATGAGGGCACTTGAAAAAGTTCATGGAAAAAATAGAATTGAAAGATAATACTTTTCCTTCCATAAACTTTTTGAAGTACCCTCATAATGTTGAAAGTTAAAATATGCTATAATTAATTATTTAAGTATTGATTAATGCCTTATAGGAACAATGCTTTATTGAAACTATTATAATGGAATTCTCTCCAACAAATAGCACAGTACAACTTTTAGTCTGTGTGTGTGTGTGTGTGTGTGTGTGTGCTCATCAGTTTCTACAATAGCAATAAAAACCTAATATACGATATAATACAATGTGAGGACATAAAAAAAAAAAAAAGCATGTTACAACTTTGGCTAACAAGCAAATAATAGCAGGAACCTCAGAAATGCAGGCATGTTTATAAGCCCTGAATGTCAAGTAGATTGTACATATCTGTGTGGGGGTTAGGTTGAAAAGGTGGGGCAAAAAATGTGATTGGTAAAGATGAGCTCTCTAAAGCAGCCACTCAAATGGCAAAACACATCAACCTGTTACATTTATTGTGCCTTCCACTAAAACTCTGAATTGAATTCACCAAGTAAATGAGCAAACTGAAACCTAGCAGTCTGTCCTATAATGATCAACCGTAAAATGGTCAAATGTACAAGAGCTTGTGCAAGAACCAAGACAGGAAGCCTAGGCTGCAGCTAACCAACAACATATATCATGTGCAGGGAAAGTGTCAATGAAAATGGAAAGAACACTTTTTGGAAAAATAAATTAAAGGAAGAAAAGACTTGACAGTTGTTCATGAGAAGGCTGAAAAGGATGGGGAAGATAAGTAAAGCTGACAGAGAGATCATGGTAAAATTTGAAGTATAGCAGGTAGTGATGCTGTGCTCGTGGATTACACACTCAAATACAGCATGACTGACAATAACTTAAATCTTGCAAACCTCTAAGTTAGATGTGAGTTTTTAATTTGGCAAAGAGGCCTTTTCTTTCCACTAATGTCAAGTCAGAACGCAGCCATTTCAGTTAAACACCCAGCTGCAGCATTCAGTGCATTTGTTATAAATAGTTGTTTGACCAGATTTTTGTGGCTTAGATTTCTAGATAAGAATGGCAGTAAATTGGACTTGCTAGCATCACATAAATTGGGTAAATACTGGCTTGCATTTTAAGAAAAGGAAAGAAGGAAAAACAAATGAGGAAAGGAAGGGAGGGAGGGAGGGAGGGAGAGAAGACATTCTTTAAAAATACGCACAGTATCATTATTTTAATTGGGAATGTGCTATGCTCTGAATGTTTGTGTCACCCTAAAATTCATATTTTAAAAACCTAATCAGCAATGTGCTGGTATAAGAAGGTGAGGCCTTTGGAAGTTGATTTAGTGCCCTTATAAAAGAGGCCCCTTATGGGCCCTTTGCCCTTCCCACCATGTGAAGAAACAGCAAGAAGGTACTGTCTGTGAACAAGGAAATGGGCCCTCACCAGACTCCAAATCTTCTAGCACCTTGATCTTGGACTTCCCAGCCTCCAGAACTGTGAGAAATGAATTTCTACTTTCTATAAGCCACTGAGTCTATAGAATTTTGTTACAGCAGCCCAAATGGACTAAGACAGTCATGAGAAAAGCATTTAATTGTAATCATTCATGTTTCTATGACACATTTTTAAATATAAGAGAGAACGAAATTAGAGCCGATCATTTTTATGGGTTTGACAGAACCAAAGCATGTTTTGGAAAGCTCTGTTTTGGAAGATGAAGTACGGGCAATCTGTGGCATGCAAAGTCTTTCAAAGAGAACATTTCAGCAGCATACTTAGGACAATGGCACAGTAGGATAAATTTGCTGTTGGTATTCTTTGATCATCCTTTTCCCACCTTTTCAGCTGAATATTTTTGTTATGTTTTTGGTCTGTTCAGCTTCCCCAGCTGAATCCACTTTTCACTAAAGTGCCTCATACACAAAATAATTCTTTCTTCACTGAAAAGGTTTTTCTTATAACAATTTTTAAAAAGCAATTTTATTGGAGAAAAGTCATGCTAAGTGTCAATGGCTGATATAAGCCCAAACCTGGAAGGGGTTATTTTCTGATTATAATCAATTAGTGGTAAGTGTAGGAAGATTTTTTTGTTTGTTTTGGCAGGCAGCATTCAAAGCACACCTTGCTTACTCAGAGTACCCTTAAATTTCATGTGTTTTTAGAATAATTATACAACAGTTCAACAGAATTTCTAATAAGTTGCCGATCTTTGCTAAAAACGGGCAGCTTTTGTTTGTCACATAGTGGCATCTTCTTGAGTTTATAACACTCCTCCCCCTGTTTCTGGATTCACTATTAGCTGAGGGCTCATTCCTCTCCTGTCCTCAACCAGGGTACTGCTGAGGGCAGGTAGTCAATCAGGAGTTAAGATTAAAAATCTTGTCACCAGTTCCCCCATGGTCAGGGTCTGAGATAATCCCTGTTTACCCACATGCCCAGCCTGTTACTACTTTTCCAGTCTGTGTCAATACATTTCTGCCTCAGTTTCTCGACACATTCTCTTCTGCTGGGACTAGAGTCCTACCCTGACAGCATCTGTGTTGTGAGACCTTGACCTTTTATCACTCTCAGGAGCCAGGGCTCTATAAACATTCCACCCCACCAGCTCAAGCTGACTAAACACACTCGTTTAGCCTGGGTCTTCTTATCTATAACATGGAGCTAACATATGCTCATAAATCTCTGAGGAATACACAACATAACGAACATTAATTACTCAACCCAGTGTCTAACAAACACAAAGTAAAATAGATTTGACTATTGTCTCAAGAAGAGACAACAGAAGCATAAATCTCCTATGCCTCTTTCTCTGATCTCTTATCTCCTTCTTAAGAGGACCCTGTGATTACATTGGGCCCACCAGGTAATGCAGGATAATCTCCCCATCTGAGGATCTTTAATTTAACCACATCTGCAAAGTACTTATTTTGCAATATAAGGTAACATATTCACAGGTTTCAGGACCTTGGGCGGGGTGGGGGTAGGGGGGGCGTATATTATTCAGTCTGCCATAGGGAACAGACCAAGATAAGCCTCTCTGTCTGACATGCAAAGTAAAATATGTATTCCACTTGCTCAAGGCTATCATTGGTCAGTATGTTCATGTTTCCACTAAGACTTAAAACTAAACTGGTTCCACAGGGCTTTTAAAAACTGTTTAGAGTTTTGAAAACAATCACTGTACTTTGAACTTTAACCATGTCATTGGGACCTGAGCAGAAGACATTTCAAAGACGAGGAAGCAAGTTTAATTTATTCACTTCAATCCATTTCAAAATCTGCCATTTTCCTGGACAGGCTTAATTAGGATGCCAAATTATTAGTCAAGATGCTAAAAGGAATATATTGTACATCAAAAATAAAGCATGTTTACTTTTCATCTGTATCAGCTAAAGACTATCAAGACATACAGAGCACACATTTATGAATCAATCTTTTAGATACCCCTTCCCATTGCTGAGCATGCATTTGTTAATTTAAGTAATATTTGGTAGGATTTACAGAAAACTGATTGTTGACCTTCAATTCTTGCTACAAAAAAAACGTAGGTGGATACATGAAGATATTTTCATTTACTCATGGTCATTAATACAAAAGGTAATGTATTTAATAATTAGGCTGCATAGTGGAAAGAATAGAATTTAAAGAAAAAAATTCAAATACACATACATACAAAATATTGAGTCTGAACTCTAGAAACAGATCTTCTCTATGTGACTCTCCAGCCCTTGATCTTAGACAAGTTACTTAAATTCTGTAAACTAATTTTCCGATCTAAAAAATGGGGGTAATATATGTACTACCTCTTAGATTAATAATGAGGGTTACATGAGATTATATAATGTTAAATCCACACATGGCGTAGCACGAGATAGAACTTTCGATAAATGTATGTCACTACTTTTATTATTTGCTCTTCAGTTTAAGATTTTGAGATTTTAAACTTGTGGGCTGTATGAAAATAGAAATCATGTGTGTAACAGAGAAGATACACATCTCTTTAATGTCTGATTCTCTTCCCGTACAGTTCTACTCCCTTGGTCTCATTTCTCACTAACCTCCATTTCATACCCTCTCTGACAGCACGCTTCCTTGCTTCAGAATGAACTTTGACTCCCAGCACAAGCTATTTCTTTTTTCTGGAACAATTTTCAGGAAAACATATCTCATCTTATAGCTGATTGTTTGTTTCAAGGTCTACCTATTTTCTGAAGCTTTCTCAGGTTTAATCCATCTCTTTTCAATCTCTAACCTACTTACATAATCCCTGACCTCCTGATATACTTCATTTTTTCTTTGTATTGAGAAGTATGCTTAGGAATACGTCTGTTATTCTCTCTATTGGATTCTTGGGAAGTAGCAACTTTATCTGAAATCTCAGTTGATCTGTACAAAGCTGCAATTTATTATAAATTGTAAGCTTCTAAGGAATGGAACAAGAAAACTTCACCTTTCCCAATATGTTCCAAAGAATGACGGTCTTATCAAACAAAATTATAAAAAATTGGATTACAAAATTCTAAATATACTGTATTAGTCTGTTTCTGTTGCTTATAACAAAATACACAGAACTGAGTAATTCGTAAGAAAATGAAATTTATTGCTTACAGTTTCAGAGGCTAGGAGTCCAAAGTCCAGGGAACATGTCTGGTGAAGGCCTTGGCAGTGGTGACAGTGAGCCAGGGGTCTCACATGGCAGAAAATGATGGAGCAGAGAGAGACATAGTTCCTCACGCATTCTCCTTTTAAAGCCCACAGAACCACACCCCTGACCACCATTATTAATCCATTCACTACAGCACGTACCTGCAATCTAATCACCTCTTCAAGGCCCCACCTTTCAATTACCATAATAGGATTTCCCACCCTCTTAACACTGTCACAGTGGGAGTCAAGTTTTACTAAATATTGCAAAATTATGAAGCATATTCCCAAGACTCAAACTACTTCTTTTCCTTCATTTAATAAGTCTGAAGACCAAAAGCAAAAATATATCTCCTATCCATTAATACATTTTATGCTGTGTGTCTAACAACTTAAGGAAAGCGTACAATTACACAAGGAGCCAACAATATTTAAATAATAAATCACTTTGGTATTTAGAAAGTATTGTGCCTGAATCAAAACCTTTATTAGAATCATAAAATATTTTACTTACGTTACATAGAGTGACTGTGAAAAATTAAATGGGTCTTCAGCATGAACTTATGTAAAAGTTTTCTGATACTAGATTTACATTTGATACATATTGATATGACAGTCTTATGTTCTAGAAGGATTCCTGTACTAGATAGAGTACAATATGTGAAGAATAGCCCTCTATGCCCATTCAAGTACTAATGGGACATTATATAAATAATTTATCTTGTCTAGGTCTCAATTTTCTCATCTGCAAAATAGGATGATTGACACAATCCTAATGTTTCTAAATTCTATCAAAAATTCCTAAATATTCCATATGACTTTTTAAAGATTGGGAAAATATTATTCATAAGAATGATTTTATTTAATCACCGTATGCTTTACTCTCAATATCTATGGTATTCGTACTTCATAATTGAAAATTGATGCTACAATGCTATGCCACTGATAGAATTATATACCATGCTACTCTAAGCAGTTTTGTAATTTATTCTATTTAGATTGTTTCTATAATAAATATTTCCCTGGTCTTTACAGAAAAATAATCTATTAAAAAAGCTTTAGGAAGAAAACTGATAATATACAAACATTGCATACAACTTTTCAACTGGGTGCTTTTTAAAATTGATGTGTTCTTTAATTACAAAAATTAAACATATTCTCAGACATGGGAATAAGGATGGCAGTATTTTAGGTGGTTTTTTCCATTATGATGATGATGATGATGTAATTATTCCTCCCAAATTCTCCCTCTCCCCTTTGCTTCTGAGTCTGTTTTTTTTTTATTTTCAACTTAGAAAAGTTAAGTGAACTAGGAGACATATCAGAAAGCAAACACAAATACATCATCTTAGTAAATCACACTCATTTTTCAAGAATACACATTGGCACAGTTTTTATGAAGGGTATGTTTCGTTATAATAATCTCTGACCACATCAATTCTGATTATCAATGTTTGTAGAAAACATATTCAGAAGGAGAGGCATTCAGCACTGAAGACCAGAATGGTAAGGGCAAATAATGACTTATTACAAATAATTTATTTTGGATAACACTGGAGATTTATTCAAGTAGATGCTCTTATGTTCTCATACCTGACAGCTGTGTGAGGTACAGAAATGGTAGCTGCTTCTGTGGTGGCTGTCAAAAGTAAGAGCTTTTAAACATTTTCTTTCAAGTGGCTCTTTGTAATGGAAGAGAAAATATCAGGGAGAGTGGAAATCAAATTATTTTTTGCTCCTCCTTCCAACCACTTTAAAACAGATGCAGAGGTTGTCTTTCTAAGGAACTTGCTAGCAACATACAAATAACTCCATTTTCAAAGTAAAATGAACAAGGATGGTATGAGTATAAACACGTCAGCTATCTTTCTCAATTTGTCCTGGTTTACCTCATCACTGAGTTTTTTGCTTGATGTAAGCTTGATGATTCTAGTTAGTATATACTGAAGGAAAACATCCTTGGAAAGGGAAAGTCAAAGCGAAGATTCAAGTAACTGAGTATAAGAAGAAACCCTCCATTTGGCTCTACTGTTTTTCTTTTTAGGATATTGATCTTTCTTTATTGTTTACTTATAGACTTTCAGAACTAGAAAGGAAATTATCTAGCTCACCTCCCCTTTTAAAGTAAAGCAATTATCTAGCTCACTACTCCCTTTTAAATTAAAACAATTTGTTTCACTAATGAAATACAAATATTATTGCTGCACTACAATAATACCATATTTCCTATTATAAAGGTTCCTTAATTTGTCTCTTTGCTATTTATTCCAAAGAACATCCTTTTCAGGAAATAAACTTTAAAATTGTATTGCAATTGGAAACTTTATTTTCAAATGTATTTGCAAGCGACACTGTCCGACTTTGAAGCCCTATGCTTAGAACATGTGTACAAATTTTTTTAAAGTTACCCGGTGACCTTAGAACAGGTCACACCTCATCAAACTGGTTATATCATGTGCTGTTGAATGTCAGGCCTGCTGAATCAATTAGAAAAGACATAAACTGAAATATGGGCTGTATCCTGCTAGAATGAAAAATCAGATGTTATGTCTGTTTTTCAGTTTGATGTGTATCCTTGATTTTCAACTGTCAGATCAACTTCAGGTGTAATGTTTTTTATAGTTTAAAAAGTATTTACAGATATGAGACACCAATTATTTTAAGCAAAGGGATTATTTCTTCACAATTCAAATAATCTATTAAATAAGACTTTGTCTATAATCTACACTTTACTGTTACCACTGGAATATCACATTATAAAAAGCAAAATAGAAATCTAGTCTTTTATGGTATTGTGTTTAAAAAATATGTACACAAATGCCCACATATGAATATATTCAATTTTTATATACTTATACATCCGCCCATATTTGAATGTATATTAATGTCACATAACTAAAAATTAATACAGTGTGTGTAATTTCTAATTTTAATTCAAAGTCTGTAAACTGAACACAAAGTTTGACAATTCATGGGGCTGCAAACCACAAACAGGCCAGTACAATGACCAGAAGTGGAAATGTGTTATCCCCTTTTTTTCTGATATTAGTCCTGTGAGATTTATTCAGAATGTCAAAGTAAAGTTTGGAGGGATAAGGGAATCCAGAACTACTAACACCTGTGACCATTGTCTCTATTGTAGAGGAAAAAAGTTTTGTGGGAATTTAGGGAAGAATATCATTGTCAATATTATAACAATCATCAAGGAAAAAATAGGAGGAAAGGTAAAACATAAGCTAACACTGTGTTGAAATAGATCTTTATCTTGCATTTTATTATACTGGATTTACTTAAGGCTTCCCAGTGATATGTCTTTATTTGCCTTTGTAAATTTTTTTTCTACAATAGAAAAATGTCTTCAAACATACTATTTGTTGAAATCTGTGTTGCTCCAAAGACAACTATTTTTAGAAAACTGCATTTACTCAACGGGCTTAATTAGAACCATAAGTCTCTCAAGAAATTTTTAGAAAACCTCCTCAAATCTTTGTGAATTTTAAAAGTAAGAATTCCTGCCATGCCCAGATTATTGGATCAATATTTATATTTAAACACAGGGAAATAGAATTGTACAACACAGCATAGTTATGCTTGGCTGTAGCATTTTACATTCTCTAAAGTGTTTTAATATACTCCACCTTATTTGGTTGTCACAGCAACCCTATATTGTAGGTAACTTAGTTATTACTACACACTCTAAGCACCCCCTGTACACCAATTTTTCTCCCTGCTTCCATCCTAGCGTTGTCTTTTGTACTTTTCCCATGACAACAACAACAACAAACACCTGAGCTGAACCTGGTAGGAGGTCATGAAGAATTTATTTTATATGTATCTGTGTCCCAAATCATAGTTGAAGTATTAGCAATTTAACATTGATCCTTATTTTAAATATCTGAACACTGTTTTGTCCATTTATAGTGGAAGATCATTTACTGCTGGGGAAGACATGATATTGTCTTTACTAAAATGCCTTAAAAAATGGGAATACTTTATATGTGTTTCATATATACAGCACATCTCTGTACATATGTATATATGAGAGCTTCAAAAATTCATGAAAAGGTTCATACTATCTTTCAAATCTATTTTTTCATGAACTTTTTCAAGTACCCTCATATGTAACCATTATTTAAATTACTAATTCAAAAATGCAAAATAAGTGTCACCAGAATTCAATGTGATGAGAAAAATCTTATTCCCAGACTCAGAGAGATGTTCTACAGATAATTTGGCAAAGTAAAAAAAAAAAAAAAAAAGTATTTAATCTGAGTCTCCTCGGATGCTGGTTTCATTTAAAATTACAAATACTACCAGCTCATTCAAATGCCTTGACAATAAAATTGTCAGTAGTCCAAAAGTGATTTTAAGATTTAATTCTTCATCTGGATGCTTAAAAAATGAAATGAATATTAACATGAGCATGCACGGTTTTCTCAAAAATATCACCCAGTATTATTCTAAAGAACATTTCTGAAGGTTTTCAAGTGAGCAGAGGGACTGTCCCAGGCATCCTGGTCTCAGTCTTCCTGAAGTTTCCTCTAGCTCATCATGTACCTGGGTTTCCTGGCCAACAGAAGGCTGGGATTCAGATATTTATAGTATATAGGTGACTTCACCCCCAAATATCTAGCTGCACCTGTTGACTTACCTGAGGGCTGAGGTGTCTCCTGGAGGAAAAATCAAATTTACAACTTTGTCTTTCTAAATATTTCCTAAAGCCTCTAGGGCTGGGGGAGGAGAAGCAAAAGGACCCAATAGTTACAGATGCTAAGACACTGAGAGAGAATAGTTAGTTTATCAGGGCTGAAGGACAACACAGGATGTTGGATTTCACAAGAGGGCTTAAGCGTCAGAGAAGCTACCTGTAACCAGCCACACAGGAAGCACTTAGTGTGCTCCAGGATAAAGGTGGATTTATCATGAAGCAAAAGAAGCTTAAGCTTCAGGGACCCTCATGTGCCAAGAGGGCCTAAAGAAGTGTTCACGGGGTCATGAATTTTTTTAATTTAGCAAACATAGGATATTTAATTTCAACCATTATAGACTCCTTCCAACCCAATCTCTGCTCTGGTGTTGGAGTGGTTCTGGGCATGGTAGGGATCCAGTAAACTGAAAGTTGAATGGAGGACATATTTATATTGAATTAAGTAGGATATATTTCTGTGGTTTTCAATCATTTTTGTGTGGTTAGATTATTGCCAGCTGGGATAGACTTCCAGTAATATGCTACTGTGTAGACACACCCAGCGTCATGACATAAAAAGGCAAGTCCGGACATCGGATCACAATGTGAACAAATTCTATGGCACCTGGAACCGGAACCATGTGGGTGGAAAAGAAGCAAGATGTGAAATGTACAGAGCCAGCAACTAGACCATGGAAAACTTTCCCAATCATTAGACAAGTTAAAATTATCGGCAGAGAACTTGATTCACACTGACACCTAGTCAGAAACACTTGACTTCTGCCAAGAATATGCTTGAAAAATGAGTGTACATACGATTACAAATTTGCTATAGAGATTTTCTTAAGTTTTGTAACAATCCTGTAGATCGGTATGATGGTATCAATTAGTGGTGAAACTATCAACAAAAACAAATTTCAATCAGCCTTTCCAGAGGAGGGACTGAATTATCTTTCTATACCTTATAGAAAATATTATAAAGCCTTTCTCATAGGAAGAGGTGTTCAAAGAATATGAAGCCAAAAATGAAGGAAAAAGTATCTCAGTGGTATGGGGATTTTGTGGTGTTCTTGGTATTAATCAACTTTTAAAAATTTGTTGTGATTTTCTCATTCTATATTAATGGCCTCTTTCATACCTAAATTTATATTCACACTTTTGAATCATTTTCCTTAAAGAGTTTTTACAAAATTGTATAAGCTTTAGGCTCAACAAAACCTGTATCTGCTTCCCGTCATTTATACATGAATCAAGATGTTAAATAGGACTCTTCCAATAGCCTTGAGATTCCTACTAAACTCCCAAAGTTGTATATTGATAAGTGCTAAATATCACACAGACTCTAGAAAGTGCCAACAGACACATCTCCACAGGACCCTGAGCATCACACACCCTACCCCAGCCTTCCAGCCCTATATAAAAGCAGACTAAAAAATTCAAGGAGAATGCGTAAGGACGAATAGTCATTAGCTAAGGAGAGAATGTGACGTGCTCTCCTCCTGGGAGAGGCTGGCTTGTATGCGTCAATGGGTTCTCTTGCCCTCTGGCTTCCCTTGTATGCTGCTCTTGGGGAGAATGGGCAGGAGATGGAAGGGGGGAAGGAGAGCTCTGGTGTTACCACCTGTCAGGTGAAGGACACAGCTCCTGCTGGGTCACCTTCTTCCCACAGCCCTCTCTGTCTCCAGCTCCAGTAACCACTTTCTTCCCTAGTGTTTCAGTCATAGAGCTAGTAACTGTACTCTGCTGTTAGGAGTTCTGGAGTATATATTACATTATGCCTTTTGATTTTCCTATGTCTTTCCTATGCTTTTTTTAAATAAAAATTTTAAGCCTCTTCTCATTTTGACCCATTTTGAAAGTCTGTTTTTTATTTTTACCCAAACTAATATGCCTACCAAAACCACATGGTAGGGTCAACAAGAAAAACACTCAAAGAGATTATATTGTCAACCAAAAGAGGAAACAAGATTTTTGATGCCCTTGGACTTTGGTTTATACAGTGGATTTCCTAAACTGCTCTCTGTGCTGTGGGGGTCTCCTGCCAGTCAAGAGCTGAGGGGACTTAGAAGAGGTCACGCAAGAACACTTTCCTTGGGTCAAGGAACTGAGCCCTGGGGAGCCCCCTGAAGAACTTTCTAAGAGTATATATATGTGCCCCATGAGAGGGCCCAAATATGAGCTTCTGCGACTTAAAGCAACATAGCAGAACCTTCAGAAACAATCAAGAGGGAATTGCTTATAATCATATGCTTAGTTACATGAAAAACATTCATTTTTTTCCTCTCCCTTTTTCCCAACTCTAACACCCTGGAGGATCCTGAAGCTATAAGAGTAGGGTTGCCAGATAAAATACAAGATGCCCAGTTAAATTTGAATTTCAGATAAACAAACAAAAAAATAGCATATGTTACATGTAATATTTCAAATATATATATTTTTTAATGTTCTGTTTATTTGAAATTCAAATTTAACCAGGCAAGTTTCGTTTTGTTTTGTTTTTGTTTTTATTTTGCCTTTTTGCAAAATATAAGAGGAAGGAGATAGTGTCAGGATCAGAGCTTTCCTCTTCCCTACCCCCACATAAAATTTAAGGCTGATCAGTGAGGGGAGGAGAAGACATGAGTTTTAGATCAGTAATAAGACTGAAATTTTAAACTGCTTTAGACCAGATTGGATTTTTTTCTCCTGCAAAAGCAGCAGGAAATTTCGAGATCTGCCATACATCTCCTTAAAGGGTAACTTGGAGAAAAAATGGAAAAGTTTCACATTTTTGTGCACTACCAATTTTCAGTTTTCTCAATATATCAAAATTAAATGTCCAGAGCTTGATAGTTCAATAATTAAATCCAACCCTGGATTGCGGTTAATTCTAATTGCTAGGGATGGTAGTTATTAGTCTGTGTTTAGATACATCTAAAGAAATAAATGCAATATTTTTTTTTTCTTTTTTAAACAATGGCAATGATATTCTTGGAGGACAGATGCAAAAGTTTTGATGCAGATATGCAGAGATCAGTGCAGGTTTGGGAAATACCAGAGAGTTGACATCGTGCTAAAAATGAGGACTCTCCAACCTCTTCTTTAAAGCCCCTGTACAGACAAATCGTGCTGGGCTAGATTCAAGTGGTAATCTCATGAAGGTAGCCTTGATAGAGCTTGCTGAGGATGCTGATTCCTGTGCAGTCTCCAGGGAGCTCTTTTGAACAAGGGATATCTAGAAAGTGATACTTAAAAACCAACTCAGACACTGATTTTTTTTTTTTTTTTTTTTCAAAAAACTGAACCTCACCCTAAAGAAAGAGGAAAAAAACTGTATAAGAGTGGCTCAAGTTTTACAGCCTCACACCTCTCCCTAACGTGTTTGGGCATGCCATCAAGGAAACAGGCTCATCTAATGGAATGGGCTAAATAGCAAATGCTGTACAGCCTTTTGTGGAGACCAGGAAAGGGAACAAATACAGGGAATTCTGGACTTATCCCAGGGAAAGAAACTTTTGAGCCCTGGTTAGAGTAGGTCATTATTAGGTACTTAGAGGACTGGTACATGATACGAAAAGAAAGTGTCTTTTCCTCTCTGCCCTATGGAATATCATGTGCCTCTACATAGAAACCTATAATAAAGATCAGGAGGCAGCTGTAGAAATAAAATGTTTAAAAATGTATCAGAAGACAAGGAAAATAAATTCTCCACATATATGTCATGGCTAGAAAACTTGCTCCAAAGAAGTGTTTAGAGATTGTCCAAGGTGGCAGAAATGGCAACCAGGTTCAATTGGCAAAAGCCACTGGTGTGACCAGAGGTAATGTTTTTGAATGCAGGTACAAGTCAAAAGAATAAAAAGGTAAGCTTACCATTATGAACTGAATGTTTGTGCTATGGTTTGAATGTGTCCCACAAAAAGCGTATATTGGAAATTTAATCCCCAGTACAACAGTGTTGGAAGGCGGGGTCTAATGAGAGGTGATTAGGCCATGAGAGCCCTGCCCTCATGGATAGATTAATGCCATTATTGTGGAAATGAGTTTGTTATAAAAGTGCAAGTGTGGTCCCTCCTTCTCTCTCACTCTCTCACTCTCTCTTGCCCTCTTGCTTTTCACCATGTGATAATGTAGCAAAATGGCCACCACTAGATGCTAGCCTCTTGCTCTTGAACTTCTCAGCCTCCAGAACTGTGATTCAATAAATTTATGTTAATTATAAATTATCAAATTTGTAGTATTCTATTATAGCAACACAAAATGGACTAAGATTTCGTCTCTCAAAATTCATATGTTGAAGCCCTAACTCCCAATGTATTAGGAAGTAAAGCCTTTGAAAGGTGATAATGTTTAGGTGAGGTCGTGAGAGTGGAGCCTCACAATGATATTGGTGCCCTCATAGGAACAGGAAGAGACATCAGAGCTTTCTGTCTTTGTCATGTGAGGACACAGTAAGAAGGCAGTCATCTGCAAGCCAGGAAGAGGGCCCTCACCAAGAACCAAATCTGTCAGCACCTGGATCTTGGACCACCCAGTCTCCAGAACTATAAGAAATAAATATCTGTTGTTTAAGCCACCCAATCTATGGTATTTTGTTATGGAAGGCCAATCAGACAAAGACACATACTGTTTTCCTGAAGTTAATAAAGTTAATTTGGGAAAAAGAGAAGATGGAGGTCAGAGTCACTGAAGAAAGACAGAGGGAAAGACTAAATTATTTACAGTCATGAAGATCCCTGGCAGGGCTTTACGGGAATGGTTGTTCATGTTGTGAACATTGTTTGAGTTGTGACTGCAAAGGCTGGGGATGAGTAAATCAGACAGACTGACCCTGCTTGCTTGACTGAGTGCTTAAGTATCTGATACCGATTTGGTATGTCTTCTGCTCATGAACTGATAGGATTCTACCAGAAAGTTAAAAAGAATATAGAAGGCCTACCCTGTAAGAATCAAAATAAACTTAGCTTGTAAATCCTTTCAGTTTTGGGGGATAGTTACATTAATCTTACCAAATGTCTTGCAAATATTTTCTCGCAAATGATTCTTTATATTTTGATGTTTTATGATGTGTTTTGCCATGTAAAAAAATTTAATTTTTATATTCTCAAATTTGCAATTTTCTACTTCAGAGGTACCATTATGATTTTTTTTCGAGAAAGAAATACTTACTAAACACTGCATTGATCCTGCTAGTTTTTCCATTCATTTCTTACCTCACTAAATTTAATATTAAAAATATCCCAAAACTTAAATGCCAAATTTTTTAACATTATAGTTTAATGTAAATTATTTTCAAATAACATTAGTTCTATTTAAAATAGTCCCAATTTTTTTAATTGCATGCTTTTATAGAATTTGAATTCAACGAATATATTTTTTGATTGTTGACAATTAATATTTACTGATATTATAGTGGCCTTACTGGCTAAATTCTTCCCTACTGTGCTCAGAATGTTCTATTATTATTAATATAAAATGTTACATCTGAAAAACTAGATGAAATAAATTAATTGCACAAATAAATTAACAATTAAATAAACAAGCATGTGCATCTGTGTGTTACCTGTAAACAAATGAATAAATACAGAGATAGATTACTAATCTAGGAGCCAAATAAATTAGCCAGCAGGGATAATACCATCTGCAACTTAACATGTGAGAAAAATTCAGTTTAATGTAAAATTTGTTATATTCTGTGTTATCTGCACCTTTTCTAAATATCTCTTTCCTTTTTATGATAATATGGTGACAATAATAACTACAGAGAACATTTTTCTTTGAAAAATCAAAAAATAAGTATAAAAGATAGATAAATCTCACAAGAAAACCCTCACTATTAGCAAGACTTACAAGTAAATTGATGGGAGGTTCCTCAGGATTATCACACATCAATTTGGCATATGGGAGTTATAGAAAAAACCCAGTCGTCAAGTATTCTGACTAAATCAAGTGGCTAAGAGTTAGAAATTTGAATGGCATTAGTCAGAAATACAAAAATGTCATAGTTACAAAATCTTTTACACCATTCTATCCCATTCAATTAAATATTACCATTGAGTGATCTTTTCTCTACTCAATGACCACTATCTGTTCCTTAATGAAATAATAACTATAGAACGGAGTCAATATGAAAACAATGAATTACAAAAGTATCTCCTAATTTTCAAGATACTAATAGCCAACATGCATCATGCATATTATGGAGCAACAACTATTGTAAGTGCTTTGAATGAATTATTTAATTTATCCCTCACAGCGAACCTTAATGTAAAGACATTTATTATCCCCATTTAATAGATGAAGAAAGTGAGGCCTAAATAGGTTAAATAACATGCTCGAGACCACAAAACTAATGAGTTGTGGATGTGGGATTTAAATCTAGGAATTATGAATCCAGGGCCTATACTCTTCACTATTTTGCTGCAGTGCCTCACAGTAACTATACAGAATAAAACTAAGAACATTATTCTTTTTCAAAATACAGTCAATGTTTAATTTAATAGTTTATAATATCAATCTATTACCAAGTGTTTTTATTGGTACTGAGACATCTGTGTGCTAAGTTTTTAATATGAGGAGTCTACCTCATTAAAAGATATTACTGTTACAAAAATGTATTTGTAAGTTCTGATTTCAGTAAAAGCATATCAGATCATTTGGATCAGCACTTTGCAGAAACAACCAGAAAAATTTAGGCTAAGCATTATTTTAAAAACTTTTTGAAGATCTCAAAGAGCTAACGAAGCTGTCATAAATTTCAGGGCCAGGATCTGGGGGATAAAGTGAAAACAGGGAGGCTAAGAAAGTTTTTTATGAATCTGAACATTACTTGAGAGATTTTAATTAGCATCATTCTGAAACACTAGTAAACCATCCTATCCTATGCAGTTGAATAGGACGTGAGAGGTGGTCTGGCATTTAGACCCTCTTTTCTCCTAAGGGAATTTACTGATTTCAGAATTAGCATCTACTTAGCCATTAAAAAGAATGAAATTCTTCCATTTGTAGCAACATAGATGAGCCTGGAGAAAATTATGTTAAGTGAAAAAAGCCAGACAAAGAAACAGAAATACTGCATGTTCTCACTCATAACTGGCTTCTAGAAAGGAAAAAAGAAAGGATGTAAGGGAGGGAGGGAGGGAGAGGGAAGGGAAGAAGGAAGGAATGAAGGAAAGAAAGAAAAGACCACAACAACACGTTGAAATTTCAGAAGGAGAGAACAAACCTAAGGACACAAGAGATGGGGGAGGGAGGGAGGGAGTTTGGGAAGTGATAGGTTGGGTAAAGGGCATAAAGGAATATCACAATTTGTAAGAATGAATATGCTAATAATTAATTAATTAAATTTTTTAAAAAGAATGTTAATTAAAAAATAAAATTAGTATCTAAGAGACCAAGAGGCTAAGCAGAGCTTTTGACATTCTTATGAGGCAAAGGAGAAGAGTTTCAAAGTCCAGGGTCCTGGTAAATCTCCCATGCTTTCAATTGGGAACCAAAAGGCTATAGCTTAGAAGTAAGAATGCATAAGAAATACACCAGTCCTCACAGAGCCTGAAGACCACCTTAAAATAAAGGGAGTTTAAATGATCTTGGATTGCTAGAAATTTAATCCACCATTCAGAAGCCAAGGCAAATCTTCTCTGAATAGTGATAATTGTATGTTAAGCCTAAAAGTATTTTTGCTAATTTTTATAGATAATATACAACACTCAATCACAAACAAATAGGTTCACAAAGAAACAGGTTAACTTGATGAATAACAAAGAATGATTATATTTTGTAAAGAAGAGTATACTAATTTTCCTGATTTGATCATCACTTATTGTACAGAAGTATTGATATTCAACCCTGTACCCCACAAATATGTATAATCAATTACGTTTCAATTTTAAAAATAAAATAAAATAAACAGTAGAAGCAGATCCTCAGAAAATCCAGGTAAGCAAAAGAAAATTTAAAATAAATATGCTACGTATGTTCAAGAAAATAAATGAGTAAATTTCATCAGAAAACTCGAAGCTATAAAAAAGAATCAATAGAAACTCTAGCTGAAAATTACAGTAACCAAAATGTAAAACTCAGTGGATAGATTAAACAGCAAATTAGACACAAACAAAGAAAGAATTAGTAAACTAGAAGATGAACGAGAAGAAAACAAGCAACCTAAAGCATGGAAAGATAAATAAATGGAATATACAGAAAATAGTATAGAAGATATAAAGGATACAGTATAATGGTAAAAAGAGTCTATTATACATATAACTGGAAAGAAGAGAGGTAATGGAGCAGAAGTAATATCTGAAGAGATAATAGCTGAGAATTTCACCAATTGTTACAGTCATACATTGGGATACCATAAAACAATGAAAATGAATGGCCTCCAGATACATCAGAACAACATGGAAACACACACAAAAAACTGAGGCATGGAAGCCAAACATAAAAGAGTACTTACTAAATGTTTCCATTATTATAAAGTTCAAAAACACACAAAATTATGTCACAATTTGAGAAATTGGAATAGCAGTTATCTTTTGCACGAAGGGAAAGGATACTGATTTGGAAGGTTACAAGTGAGACTTCTGAGTGCTGACAGTGTATTTCTTGACTCTGGTGCTGGCTACCCAGGCATATCTACTTTGTAATAATTTATATATATTTTATCTACTTTTGTACATATTTGTTATACGTCACATAAAAGTTTAAAAAACAAAGCAAAAAATAGTAATTACTATTGGCAGAAAAAAATATTAATTCCAGAAACAAAAAAAAGTTATGATTTGAATATGTTCTTAAATTAATAATTACATTTTAAAATTTATATGTTAAATATGCAGCCATTAATAAGACTATAGATCATTTCAATTTTCTGTACTTTTCATATTTCCTGTAATTTAAGACTTTGATTTTTTTTTTTTTCTAATGGTATAATTCACCTTTCTTTAGGAAAAAGAAGATTTGGGATGATACTTATACAATTTTTCTTCTATTTTCCATTTTTCTCATTTCCAAAATGGTCACATAGAATATATAAGTAATGAAAGCTACACCTAAATGGATTTACTGTTTTCGGAATCATGGCTTTCTTCTAAATATTAATAAATGCAGAACTGCAAGCTGCAATATTCCTTCTGGCTTGGATCTAAGGCAGCAAGTAACAAGAAGTGTCCATATTTAGTTATTCGATTAAGTCGAATCTTGATTGTTTGCTTGACACAGAATCACTGTTGTAAAATAATCTTTCTGATGTCACCTTTAATTACATTTTAATGAGTCTTGGAGAAACTATTTATAATTACAAATAATTGAAAATGTTTAGACAAGCAAACTGATGCGTGCCAAACACAAAGCAAATGTGTGAAATTATCTACTCAGTATTAGGTGTGAATGCTAAAATTGAGGGGTCATTTTATTGTTGAACTCCTGGGGACGGGAAACCTAATCATTTATAATTGAAACTGTAAATAACTGCTGATAATCTAAGACATGAATTACTCTGAGACTTGCCAAGAGAGGTCTGAAAAGGCATTTCTTCAATCAAGTGTATGAAAAATAATACCAATCATCTTCAATAATAAATGAATGTTGAAAATGCCAAGAGAAAAGTTTTAAGAACTGATCTATATATCTCTGCATTCTTTTAAAATTTCCTTTTCATGCAGTCTTATGCTTATAAAGGAGAAAATCTTGTAAGAAAATAACCAAATTTAAATGTACATCACTGTAAGATTTTTTCATATCAATAAATCCACAAATCAGAAGGAGTTAGATAACCATTTGTTTGTCTATCATTGGTTTTATCATATTATCCTAAACTGTTTATTTCTTTATTCTCCCAATACACTGTAAGCACTCCATGGGCAGAAACAGTATATTATTTGTATCTCCCAGGCCTTATACAATATAGCGTTCAACACCATTTGTTAAACTAAACTGAGCCTTAAAAATAGTCTTATTCCTACAACCCCCCCCCAAAAAAATTAAATTATAACAAGACACTGTGACACTAGCTCCCCATTTGTGTGATTTAAAATGAAAAGCAATGGAATAAGGCCCAGGAAGAGACTTCTATTTACCTCTCCAAATTTCCTCCGTACTTCTTATTAACAGAACTCTAATTTTTAGCTGTGCACTTGTCACCCGATAAAACAATTACTCTTCTCTACCTCCCGTCCAGCTTAGTATGGTCACAATAGCATGATCATTCTGTCAATGAGCTTTTTCAAAAGGGAAGGGAGAGGTGGCAAATGGACAAATGTTTGTTTTTTGTTTTGTTTTGTTTTGTTTCCCTCTTTTGCTGCCTCTTGCTGTTATCCTGGAATGCAGGCATAATGGCCGGAGCTCTAGCATCCACACTAGAAACCACATGCTGAGTTTGTTGAGCAGAATGATAGGAGTTTGTCCCCCTGATGATATCATATAGTCATTACACAAGCCCTGGAATAAATACCTCTAGAATTCATTTACAAGAGAGAATTAAATATCTATCTTGTTTAAGTTACCGTTATTTTGTTTTGTTTTTATTTTTTTCTGTTGCATTAGCTGATTCTAATTCCAACTACATAGGGCATATTATACAGAAGAAGGAAAGCAACATATTATGTCAAAAGTAAAATATATAGCTGGATATATGCCTTCGTGGATGCATTGCTACTATAATATTCAGTAAAAGGAGCAAATATTTGCTTACCAAGTAAAAATTGACTGCATTAAGATAAAACTAATCAATACCATTGCACCAACCCACCATGTATAATTTATCACCACACTATATACAGATGGAAATTTGTCCCTCAGAAACAATGTATATGTGCCAGAAATTACAACAGTATTTCTTAACAGACTATTCCTAGAACATGGACACATAATTTAGGACACCCAACTTGCTTTGTAGAGATTACTGGGAGGTCATTCAGGGATAGCACCAATTGGGTATAGTTGGTCCATAGGATACCCAAAGCTTTATTTTTATCTTATTGTTCCAGCAACAAACTTTTTTTTTCCTTTTCTCTCCTTTATTCTATAATTAAGTCCTTTGTCTCATATCTCATTACACCAACCTACAAAATAAGACCAATATCAAGGCAATATCTGCTGGCACACGTTTTTACTTAAAATGCAGATTCTAGGAATGTAGAATGGCAAAAGATATGGCTACTGGGACAGGTACAGAAAATAATCTTTGCTAGGTATGGGCATAGGTTGGAACCAAGCAGGTTAAACAGTTACGTAGTTTTTGAGAAAATACAAAAATAAAGTGGGATTGAATAGGAGTACCTCTCTGCAGGTGGGTACATGTGATTATTGACCAGACAGGACAGAAATTAAGAAATGGAGTAGGGCAGGAACAGGCCGCCATGGTAAGACTAAGCAGTCTCTTTACAGAAATACAAAACAGAGAGGAAAAAATTGCTGAGTAATGAGGAGTTTATAGTTAAATACCATCAGAATCTGTGAGATAGCAAACCAAGACAAAATTCCTATAGTCAAGGCACAATCTACGGGAGGCATGTTGAGTTGCTACTACTATTTGATGGTTATGGAACCTTCAGAGGTGCCCCTAGACCTTAGAAGACTCCCTTTCTAGATGTTCCATTGTGAGCTCAGTGGCTTATTTCTGCCCTAAACCCTTCATCCTCACCTCCTTCATTCTTAGTTGTCCCAGTGTCGACATATCTTCTTTCTAGTATCTTATCTCAAGTATTAATGTCCTGGTTTCGCACCTAAAGTTGGACTCACATAAGGATATTTTTTCTTAGAATGAATCTCCAAGTACAAGGATTGAGCATTTGACCCATCCTGCAGGTCTGGGTAGCCCCTAATTCAGCCTGTTCTGCCACTTAACAATTCCTGGTTAAAGCTTCAAGTGAGGCGTTGACTCCACAAGCTGATGATAAAATAATAATAATAATAAAATACATTGAGTCCAAAAGCACTATTATCAGGTTAGTCTAGAACTTCCCATTCTAGACATGCCCAATGATTTGTCCTTTTGGTAATTTCTTCACAATCTACATTCTGCTCTCCATCAGTTCCCTTCCAGTCCTACTGCTAGCATGCATATCCATGATTGCACTTACTATACATTTTGTCTTGATTTTAAAAGGTAATGGGAATCACAAAGTGGCTTTTTGTTTTGTTTTGTTTTGTTTGTTTTGAACAAGCATATCCTTGTTCTTTTACTTTTTATATAAATAAGTTAAATGTCACTAGATTTTAATAAATCAAATATCAAAAAAAAACTTCACTACTTATACATACACTTTGATAAAATATCTTTTATGGAATTTTTTACCCTTTAAGAAATAATTTCTCACAAAATTGGTATTTTGACTTGCCTCTGTGGGAAAAATCGTATATTTCAGACCATTTAACTGTGCAACAAAATGTACTTATTTGCTATTCAGCTTCTATTTTTTACAAATATTCCTATAATAAGAGAAACCTTAGTGTAAGCAAGTATGAGCAAGAATTATTAAAGATTTAATATATATTATCACTTAATTAAAAAATACTTATTGAGTACTTACTTTATATGAAGCAAAACGCTAATCATTATGGAGTATCCAAAAATGCACATGATAATGTGTCTAGCTTCAGAAGTTTGGTAGAATAGATTAAAAATTTACAGAAATAATTATAGCAAATGGTAGAAAGAGATAAGAGAGTTATGACAGTGACCCGTAAAACAATAAGACTTCTCATTGTCAATCATTGTAAAAATTTTAAAAAGAAAGAAAAGCATCAATGCATCTTGTTAATATAAAAATATTTAACCACGCTTGCAATCAATCAAAAGGAAAACACCTGTAAATACGCCATTTTAACTTTTCAAATCAACAAAAAGAATTTTTAAATTATGTTATCCAATAGTACAATGAAAAAAGCTGTGTTGCCATGACATGCTGGTAAATGCCTAACAAACTGTTCTATGGAGGGGAAAAAAATAACAACTCCTATTTGTAGCATTTGCTGATTTCCATGGTATAAACACTCTCACCGTGGCTCATTGCAAGCTACCAATTCCGTGTCACTGAACACTGGGTTGGGAAGAGATGATAGAGAGGACTTTCACAAGCCCATCTAAGCAAGCTCCAGCACAGCCCTGATTGTGTGCACTCCTTAAAGAAACAAAAATTAGGTAAATCCTTTGTAATAGAAATTTGGCACTATGCTTCATTTGCCCTCAAACTATTTATACCACTTGATTCAGTAATTTCGTATCTGGAATCTATCTTAAATAATTTCAAATATTTTTTATCTTTACAGAAAAAGTTGTTTGTTATAATAATTATGGTACTGTTAATAATTAAATAATAAGTAAAGTTTAACACACCTACAATATAATAACAATCATTAAAGTATGTTTTTAAAAGGCATGAAATAATAGGGAAAATGCTTTCAATTATATAATTTAACTGAAAAGACAAGAAAAAGTGATCATGTGTGATATGAACACCACTACTTTTTAAAAACTGTAAATAGAAGAGAGAAGCAACAATGTTAATAACTGGTTTTGAGTGACTTTTCTGCATCTTAATTGCCCAGCACACAGAAAATATTTGATAAATATTCATCAATATATGTTATTCTACTTTTTTGCATTTCCCATATTTGCTCTAATAAATATAATCTACTTATATAATAGAAAATATATTCAGCCTTAAAAAGAACTATAGGAACTTTTATTGTTCTAGGTACAAGAGGAATATAAAACCAGGGTTGCTGGCCCACGAGGACTCTGGGTAAATAATAATTGAAACAATTAGAGAATAATAGGTAATAGAAGAAGAGGAAGACAGTAGAACAGTAGGAAGGTAAACAAGATGCTACCTAAGTTAGAATAGCATTTTCTTAACAACAAAACCTTTTAAGGGATTGAAAGACCATACACATTTAAAGACAGAAAAGAGGAAACTTATTCATGGAGGAGGACAAAGTTAAAAGCAAGAGCCCTCGTGATGTGGCAAGAGATTAATCTAAATACATAAAGAGGTCTAGAGGTTGGCAAACTATGGCCCATGTAGCAAATTCATCCCACTACCTATTTCTGTAAATAAAGCTTTAGTGGATCACAGCACTGTCCATTAATTTTCATCTGAAGACAGTATGGCCTACAAAGCCTAAAATGTACTATCCAGCCCTTTACAGAAAAAGTAATGGCCATCCTTAATCTAGAAAAAGAAGTTAAACTTTTGAATAATCATGTTTTTTAATAAAATTCTGTGAAATGAAATCTGTCTAATCATTAGAAAAGGTCTTCTCACAAGTCAATGTGGCTGACTTCTCTAATTTTCCTAGTTCTTTGTGTGGATGTGCGTGTGAGTGCGTGTGCATGCTTAGCAGTAAATCCACTTAAAAAGTCAAGGCCACTTCTGTGCACTGAATGTCCCCCCGAAATTCACTGAAGCTTGACCCCCTTTGTAACAGTGCTAAGAGGGTGGGAAATCCGATTACAGTATTTCAAAAGTAGGGCCTTGAAGAGGTAATTGAGTTCTGAGGACTGTGGCCTCATGAATGGATTGGTCCATTCATGGCATAATGTGGTTCTGAAAGCTATATAAGGAGGGCAAGTGAGAAGCTTAGCTCTCTCTCTCTTGCTCAGGCGGTTCTCGCCATGTGACACCCTGTGTCGTAGAGAGTCACCACCAAGAAGAAGAAATCACCATATATATTCCCCAGACCTTGGACTTCCCAGCCTCCAAATTGTAAGAAATAAATTTCATTTCTTTATAAATTACCCAGTTTCAGGTGTTCTGTTATAAGCAACAGAAATGGACGAATACAGCCACTTACTATTAAATTAGAATTGGAGGTATAGATATAAAATGTTTTAAATAAAATGGAGATTAATTATAAATTCATATGCATTAGCATTGTGTGAATGGTCAATTAAGTAACTAATTACGATAAAAAATTAATTGCCTGCTTAAGAAGACAACCACACCCCACCACATATTCCTTCTCAGCCGGCACAGGTGTTGCATGTCTCCTAGCCTTCTCAAATGATTTGGTGTTCATATTTCATGGCTAAAATAGCCAGACACATTTTTTAACATTCAATTATATATTCATTCTACAAGTATATAACAAATGATAATTTTGTGCTAGGAAAACTATGTTAGCATTTAGGAATATAGTAAAGGAAGATGGCTCTGACCTCCAAAAGCTGATATCTATCATCTATTTCTCTCTCTCTCTCTCTCTCTCTATATATATATATGCTTTGGGACTCATTTAAAAAGCTACACATTCCTATGGCATTTATTGCATATCTCTATAATGGAATGGGCAAAGAAATAAAATTGCCACTGTCACAATTGATACTGAGAGAATATTGTTTGGTTTGTGAAAATGTTTATCTGGGCCTATCAGTTATACCCAGACTTGCTCTCAGGATGATGAGGAAGAGAGGTTGAAATTAAAAGGGCATATTCATTCTGCATAACTAAGGATCATCTATTTTTGATTCTACCTAGTGACTTGAAAGTTTTTCCCGAAAATTTAGAAAATGGAGATGGGAAGTGGTTAGTGTGAGGGCAAACCCTGACAATATATTGGGAGTCTGAGACCAAAAAAAAAAAAAAAAAAAATTACATTATGAGTGAGTAATTTCCCTTTGCAAGAATGTCTGACCTAAGTGAGGAATTTCACAATAACATCCAATATTCAAATGCAGTTTGTCTCTGTACTATAATGAACTTCCAGTGTTTCTAAAGCTTTGGTTACCCACAAAACAGCTTTATATTAGCAGATCTTTTGAAAAATGGAGAAGTCTCCACACTTGAGATAAAGCCCTGAGAACCAGAAATAAACAGGCGGGAGTGATAATAAGTGACCCAGAATTGAGTTTAGAGTTGAAGACGCAGGCAAGTACCCACTAGGAGATCGTAAGCACCACCAGGAAGGAATCATCAGAAACACTGGAAATGACACTACTCTCCTCACAGTGTGTGCGAGTGGATCTTGACCTGTTTTATTTGGACATAAAAGAAATGTTGTGTTGGGACTTGGAAATTTTCAGCTTATTATTGTGAATCTGATTTTTCTTCATGTTGTGCTTATCTAGATTACATGGCTCCCTTCAGTGGAATGTAAGCACATGTCATGTTTACCTCTGTGTTCTTCCTGTGCCGAGTTTAGTATATTATAGATTAGGGAGGGGCTCATTAAATTAAGAAGAAAAAAGATTTTAAAAGTAGCAGGAAGAGATGATCTTTGCCTCACTGTAAGAAACAGTACAGGATTGACTGAGGGCTAAACTCCTTGTGTCTGGTTGGGTGTCCCCACTACCAGTAGTGTCTCTACAGCTAGGACTGGAGAAGGATGGGAAGTGTCAGTGCTGGGAAGGGGTGTTCAGATAGAATTTTTTCTGCAGCAAAACCTCAAGCTTGGAAAACAAATGTTTTTAAGGGAAGGAATATATTTGCCTGTCGGGTAAAGAGAATATATGTGTCCCTAAAGCAAATTGGATTTATTACGTGGATTACGTACAATATGAGCCAGAAATTTCTAAACATCGTGGTACAATAAAATCACTAAAAGTGGACTTATGGGTTTATTAAAAACATATGCTCATGTTCAGCCTCTGGAGATTCTGAAATTTTTGGTCTGGGCAGAATTCTGAAATCTATATTTTTAGTATGTTTCCTGCAACACATTAAAATCTTAGAAGAAAGTTTCTACTACTCTAGGTCTTTTTAATATTATGTCTGGCATGCTTACTGAATTAATTAATCATGTGTTCAAAATGCAATAGCTCTCTCTTGTTTTCATAAATTAGAAATTTATCAATAATAATATTTTAATTTAACCTAATTCTTTGTTTTGTTTTAAATGAATCCTCACAGTACCAGTATCATGTATACCTAATACATGCCTCATCCTGCCCAATAAGTAGAAAACCTATGGATAAAATAAGGTTCTTAGCTAAGAAAAAAATCACTAGGAAAAATTTAAAAAGAAAAAGTGCTGAATAAACAACTTTTTATGATGTAATTAATGACCAAAATGATATAGCAGCTCATATAACAGAAAATACTGTTTTCATGCTTTAGACTTCCAATCTACAGTGTGTCCTTGAACTTACCTTGACTACTATGACAGACAGATGACAGATAGAAAGAGACAGAGATAAAGCCACAGCTAGAGATAGAGCTAGAGATAGAGACAGAGATAGAGATAGAAAAAAATAAGGAATCTTAGAATTTAAAACATGCCACACAAAAAAATTCAATTACAAAAGAGAAAGGGAAATGATTTTCCAGTGTAAATCCTCCATTTGCTATTTTATTTTAAAGGTAATAATGTCAATTTCTGGTGAATAATCATGTAATACAATAGGAAAGTACTGAATAATTCAGTACTTTCATTCAACTGTTCATAAGATTCTAATTCGGCGCATCAGCTTTATTTAGCAGTTCCAACTGGGAGGGCTTGTATTAGTCTGTTTCTGTTGCTTATAACAAAATATCTGGAACTGGGTGACTTATAAAAAAATGAAATTTATTACTTTCAATTTCAGAGGCTAGGAAGCCCAAAGTTCAGAGGACACATCTGGTGGGTCTTCTTTGGTGGTGGCTTTACAGCAGTAATGCAGGGGTCTCACGTGGCAGAAAATGGTAGAGCAGAGAGAGGGAGAGACCAAACTCCTCATTCACTCTCCTTTTAAAGCCCTCAGCATCAAGCCCCTGACCACCATTTTTAATCCATTCACTAGGGCATGGTCCCATAATCCAGTCACCTATTGAAGGCCCCACCTTTCAACTACCAAAATAGGATTTCCCACCCTCTTGACACTGTCACGGTGGGGGTCAAATTTTGGGGGGACACTCAAACCAAGGCAGAGTTACAATACAATTTTAAAGAAAGCTGAGAGGAAAGGACAATTTTGCAAAGCTCATTTTCTAACGGGAGGTAGAATAAAAGTTTGGAGTCTACACAGTACCTACTAATGTTGTGACAAAAGGGGTCCCATGATTTGAACCTATTAAGGGATAGAAAAATCTAACCTTGCCCCTTCTGCCACTGAAAGAGCACAGTCCTGGTGCAGACATACAGATACAATACCAAAGCTTTCAAAATTGTTCATACACCATTACCATGTTTCACTAATTCCAAGTTGTAAACTTAATTTTCACACACACGTGCGCACACACACACACACACACACACACACAGACACACACACACACTTCCAGTTCTGGAAAAAGGATACATTTTACAGTTCATGAGAATATTTAATGTGGTTTGTTTTCCATGGAAACTATTGTTAAATCAAAGGCATATTTTGCAACTGATGGTATATTAAAATTGAGGAAATACTGCCTTCAAGCCCCCATGTTTCAGTCAATGTTTGTTTTGCTGGTTAACAGAAACTGTGCTGTACTGATGCTATGAGTCTAGCTCTAGAGAGGAAATTCCTTAGAAGTTAAGAGGAGAACTGGAGAAAAGGATAAGATCGGGGGATATCTACTGCCTACTCACACCAGGTGCCATTTATTTAACAAGTTATTAGACAATCTGAAGGTCACAGTTGTTCCAAGACCTTTTTCAGTTCCCATACAGTCAGAAGGATATTGCCCTGTTCTTGCTAGATTAACAAAAACTGATCATGATTAGAAAAGTAATAACAATAAGTTGAAAGA
Organism: Cynocephalus volans; assembly: GCF_027409185.1. Classification (NCBI taxonomy): domain Eukaryota; kingdom Metazoa; phylum Chordata; class Mammalia; order Dermoptera; family Cynocephalidae; genus Cynocephalus; species Cynocephalus volans. Next base: position 122,180,709 of record NC_084468.1, read on the forward strand.
AAATTCGGACAGTTCTAAAAATAACCAACTCACATTTTTTCAAGAGAAAGAGGATAAGTACTTTCTAGGTGTGTTGAAATCTTCTCTTATGGACTCGCTAGAGTTGATTGCTAAATTTTCAGGAATTCAGTGAGTCAGTTGGCCATAGTGGGAGTATGTACAATACAGAAAGCAGCAAATGGATAAGTCAGGCCTTTGGTTCCCCCAGGAAGCTAACTTATTTGCACAGTACTTACAAAAACATGTTATAGTAGAATGTTTGCATTTTAGAAAGAAGTAAAAAATAACTCTTTTATTTAAAAAATTTATTTTAGAACAACTGTTTTTCTTTTTAAAAATTCATAAATTTTTATGTCTCCATTTTTAGAAATCATCTAGAAAATATTTGCAATTCTATTAACGAACAGAATTATTTACCTTTAAAAGCAATATTTTAGATCAAAAAATAAGTTGGCCTAATTTCGACCTAGACCGATCAATCCAATGTCATTTAAAAATATTTACTTTTCAATATTTCCAAAGAAACAGGGAGTGTTCTTACCCCAAACCAAACTATTGACCTAAAACTAAAATTAAATTAACTGAAAAAGGACATATTATTCAAATCCAGTGATTATTATCCACAAAGAAGACACCACTTGGGGCGTCTGAAATCCACAGGGAAGACAGTAGAGCTGAATTGTCTTACAATCCATCTGAAGTGTCTTCCTATAGATACTACAGGTACAAAATAATATTTTTGCACTTTTAAGATCTGACTGCCTGCTGCAATAAAAACATAGGCATCTGTAAACCTTGAGTTTGGGATAAAGGTTAAAATACTTGACTTTAAAATTCTTATAATTTTATATGTGAATGCTCCAGGAAAAAAGTTAAAGATTTTTTTTTAATCTAAATATTTTAAAGCATTGAATTGAGTTCAAATATGAAACTAAATAAGTCATGAATATTACAGTCTCATTTTGCAATTTGTATAAATATTGAAGAATACAATTCTTGGAAGCATAACAGTATTCATATAACTGTTTCTCATACTAAAAATTGACTCAAATCTCAGGTAATCAGGATATGGCAAGCAACCTGTGCACCATATTGGAAGAAAAAGACTATAGCCGACAGTATAATATAAATAGAATATACATTTGCTACATGTTCTAAAGGAAAGAAAAAGCCTTTAGAAAGCTTAAGACTTGAATCAAACCTTAATAGTAAATTTAAACAAAATTTTGTTGCTAAGGAAAAATAATGAGAACTCCAGCTCACTAGAAACTCAAATATTTCAGTACACTTATTTTGTTAGAAAAGAGGTATATTTACAGAAATAAATGAAGGTCTTGAAGATTGAATAACTGTAAATGACATAATCTCTGCCTCAGTTTTCTTTTTAACTGTGACTTATTTTTAAACAGTCAGTGTATTTAATTTAACTCAATTTTAGTTTGGTCATGAATACTAAATACACATGTCCAAAGGTCTGCTCTAAGGGTACATTAATTTCCTTGCTGTTCCTTAAATACTTTTTGATGCACAGAAAAATTTTTGTTGTGCATTTATTATCAAGAGAGCAGGATCATCGTCTGTTTTATTCATTGCTAAATCCTGAGTACCTGAAGCAATGCCCTCATGTAGTGATAGGTCAATTAATAAATCTTAATAGGGTCAAAAGGAACTCAAATGTTCTAATAGCTTCAGCATTAATTCAGGGCAAAACCACAACCAGAATTTTAAAATTCTGTGTTTAGACATAGTAAACACTACATGTATTTCTGCAGAAACCTGTTACTGAATCTTTACAGTTTTGTTATTCTAATATAAGGAGGAAAAGGGTTTTTATATCATCAAAAAAAAGCTATTTACAATTTTATTCCCTCTAGCATGCATGCTATAGAGGAACAAAAAACTATGGGTCAAAACTTTACACAGGTAGAAAATTAAATAAGGAAATCAACAGAATCTTATAAATATTAAATTTATTTTTATAATAAAAATTTTTTACAAGTAGATATTGTACATCAGTCTATATTTTGATTCTCAGTAACTTAAAAGGTAGATCACCTGAATTATAGCTGTAGCCCACAGTTGGTTGAGGATTTTTGTTTCCCACATACTTGAACTTCTGAAGTGGATAATAAACATCGCTGGAAGATGAGAATAACTACTATTACCACCACGCTCTCTGTGGTCCAGGAGCTGTGTTTGCATTAGTCACTATCCCACATCAATTCCTCAGGGTAGGTATTACTTTCTCATTTTTATAGATTTTTTTTTAAATGAAGGTACTAGGATTTTTGCATTGAATTAATGTTGAAGTTATCAGAGAATTTCTGACATTGTCATTAATTAACTCACTTAAGATTTATTAATTGAGCTGTCACTACATGCAGACATTGCTTAAGGAGCTTACAGTGAATAAAACAAATAATAATCCTGATACAAAGAAATGATTGAATAAATAGATAAATGGAAGAAGTGACAAATCTCTCCTATAGAAGAATTCTGAATAATTTATATAAATGTTTCAAGGATGTGGAGCTTAACTTTTTAATCCCTTGATTGTGGGTTAAACTTATTGTCTTATTGATTTACTTCCAAGCAGTAGAGTATGGAAAACGGAAAGGAGGGAGAATAACTCTACAGTGGAGAAACCCGGTGAGATAGGAGATGCTCCGTTTCCATGCATTTGGGTTTCAGGACATACCTCTGAGTATCAAGCCACTCCCCAAGGTCTCAAGCCCTTCCTCTCAGTAAATCAGAGGAGACTTGCCTATTGCACCTATTTTCAGCACCATCATGGGGAAATTGAGACCTCAGGGGGCTGATTTATGCAAATCCAGTGGCTGTGCATGATCAGTAGAAAAGGGTTATATAATCCTAATAGCCAAGTATGCTCAGTAAAATGGGATTTATCCTTTGAATGACCTTCCATTAGGGGTGCAAAAGAGCACAGAATATTCTTGAACATGTTCAGTGAATGTGCTAGGATTTGACCAATGAACATGCTCTTAAAGGAGAGCAACTGAACATGTGTAAGACTGCGTTACATAAAAGGGAACCACCCCCTTAGCTAAGTATTCATTAGATCATATGAATATGCATTAGATGGTGAAACTATAAAAGTGGAATCCCAATAGGAGGTGGGGTTGCTGCTCACTTTCCTAGGGCCAGCTGCACTTCACCAGCTGAGGTGTGTATGCTTTACTTTTGTGTTAAGCTTACTTTTAGCAGGTGGCTGCTCACTCTCTTGAGCCAGCCTGCACTCTGTACTAAACTTAGTATGTACTTCTTACTTTTGTGTTAAACTTGGTGTGGGCCTGCTCAGTCTCTAGAGCTAGGCTGAGATCTCTCTGTGAAATCTGCATCTCTTATTTGTTACCTTAAACTTGTTTTCACTTTCTAGTGACTCTGCCCTAGAATTCTTTCCTGTAGTGGAGTCAAGAACTTGGTAAGAGAACAGGGTGGGTTGAGGCCGGCTATTGGGCCTCCCCAGAACCTCTCTTCCAATATCACTGGCGACACTAACTCAGCCAGGTAATCAAGGTGAACATCATCAGTGAGAAGTCGTGTTGATAGAAAACCCTCTTGATGTGATGTGGTGAGAATGGCACCTCACCTTTGTAATCTTCCTCCCCAAAGTGCATAACCCTAGTCTAATGAAGAGAAAAACCTCAGATAAACCCAAATTGAAAGACAGTGTACAAAATACCTGACCAGTATTTCTTAAATTTGTCAAGATCATCAAAAACAAGGAAAGTCAGAGAAACTGTCACACCAGAAACTAAGGAAAGATAACAACTAAGCTTAATGTAGTATCCTGGATGGGATCCTGGAACAGAGAAAGGACAGTAGGGAATAATTAATGAAATCTAAATAGTGTCAAATTGAGTTAATGTACTACTGTTTTCCCCTTAGTTGTGACAAATGCACTGTAGAAATGTAAAATGTTAACAACAGGGGGAACTGAGAAGGGGGTAGAGAGAAACTTCCTGTACTATCTTGCAACTTTTCTGTAAACTTGAAACCATTCTAAAATTAAATGTTTTTTTTAAATGTACACATGCACATACACACACACACACATTCAACCTCTTAGGCAAAAACACAAAGAAGGCATACCTCCATTCCTGACCAAGCAAATGTACCACCCCCCAAACAAGGAGTGATGAGCAATGGACCCCAAGATATTCACACTGGAACCAGCACAAAGGATAGTGATTTCCCTTGGGTGAGTGGGGATGACTCTATTGGCTAAGCATAGGAGAGTGACTGGAGAGTATAATTACCTGGATGAAAGATTTTGGTTTTTCTAATTTCAGGGATGGATGGGAGCTTCAACATTTCATCTGAGCATTGGAGCAACAGGGAAGCTTTCCTTATGCATGAGAAAAGGCTCATTAAGAATTTCTGTTATTTGAGATGAAAATCAGAAAGGATTACTTTGGAGATATTGGGAGTAGACTCCAAAACAGGGGAGCTATGGGAGTAGGAAAGTACAGGAAAACAATTGCTGGAGACCCCTTAGGGGTGTGGGGCAGAAAAGCTTGTCTGCTCAGTGGAATGTGACTGAATAACCTGACAGAGTGATTCTTGACTGGGGAGACCAAGGCACTGAAGGCACTGTGATTTCGTGGATGTCATATGGGCATTGTAGACCTCAAGTTTATGAGATTTTGTTGTTATTAATTAAATCTCTCTCTAAAACCTATATTAAGAATTTTTACTAGTTAGCTTTTTTTTTTTTCCTGTGGGACAAGCCAGTGAATTTTTATCCTCTTGTAATATAAATTTGCAATCTATGTCACTGAAATCTTGAATATAAGGATTCAGGAGTAATTCTCAACTTGAGAGAAGCCCAAACAAGGAAATGAGGGCTATAAGAAGCAGCACTATAAGAGTAAATTCAATTTTTGTCTTGATTATTTTGTCTCTTGGCACATCTACACTGATCAAAAAAAGAAGGGATTTTTTTTTTTTTTTTTTTTTGCTTTGAAAATGAGGTCTCTTCTTCTGAAAAAGAACCAAAAGAGACACACACTTCAGGCAAAATAAAAAGTATATACCTTTCTACTGGGTTCTGGCCATTTACTGTTCTTATGTATGATTGCCTTCCTCTGGTGTAATAATTTATTGCCTATTAGTTCACTATTTTGCAGGCTTGCTTTTCTCTCTTTGACTGCATGGGCGACTCCATTAGTGGTAATGAACTGTGTCATGGGTAATCACACCATCTAGACCCATCTACCTTAAACCCCAAAGCCTGAAACCTTCTCAGCTCTCAGTTCTGCACACAGAAAAAGAGCAATGACCTATAAAAATAGAGACCTGAGAACCTCTAGAGATATTAAGCTTAAGCTTAATAGTGAGTCATTAATAAATAAGATGCAGCATAATTATCAATATGAAGCACACTTAATAATTAATACCTTGCAAACAAAAGACAAACGAAATACTGAGTGGAATTAGACAGAGGTTATATTCAATTCCCCTTGAAGATCCTGCCTTGAGGGGAATTCACAAAACTGTTTAAAATTATGAAAGAGCCATTTCCCCAAAGCTCAAGCAGTCAGCCACTTAGCAATAGGATTCTTAACAGTCGTCCATCTGTGCTCTCACAAGCTTTACCCATGTTTAATTCTAAAAGTACAACTCCTTTCACTTAAATACAACTTTTCACCTTTTACTGAGGTATCAAAAGGTTTCAGGGACATGTGTGTGGTTAAGAAAAATGAGTGGCAAAAGTAATTAAAGTATAGCCTTGTTCATTTTTCATTCTTATTATCTGGGATTCTTAAGCTAGAATTTGTTGGGAGTAACTTCCAGTTTCTACTGACAGTCCCAATTTTTGATGACCTATACTTTATTGAGTCAGGGAAGGGAACTAATACTCACTGAGCATTTACCCAGGTAGATGGATTATTGCATTGGTTATCTCATGTAATTCTCTAAACAAGACTATATGATTGGGCTTGTTAACTTCAATTAATACACAAGAAATTTTAGGCTAAGAGAGGCTAAGCCACTTACCCAAGATCAAAAGTAGTGGATTGGGAATTTCACTCCTAATCTCTCTTATACCTAAGCCTGTCATTTTTCAAATTTGGTTCCTAAATATACCTGTAAATATAATATGAAGTTTCTCTCCTTGTTTGGCAAATGATCATATCTAAAGTAATGTTGTGTTCATTTATATCATAATTTTATCAACCCCCCGTAATATTTGGCATTTTATCAACAGCTGTGAGAACAAAGGATAATAGTATTTTCCAGGTCACTGATTCAGAAGGGAATCCAACCATTGTCCTATACTGGCCAGTGAAATCTGTGATGAAGGGGGAGAAGTGTGCATTCACCATCACTTATAGCTTGGCATTTCACCAGGCGTCCCTACTGCACCAGCCGCTCAGCTCTGCCAAGAGGTTGGAGGAGAGGGTTACAATTTCTTTCCATTCCTTTCAGCATAGCATGAGCAATTCGAGCCTTCATCATTAAATACTTCCACTTAAGCTAAAATAAAACTAGATAGGTACCTCAATGTTTTAGGTTTCTCAACCACAATGTTTATTTACACTGTCTTGTGCTAAAAGACCAACCACTTACCAGGACCTAAGATTTTCTTAGGAATGAAAGCTTTGTTTAATCGTGAACTCACATCATTATTATCAGTGCTTTCAGGGACCTCAATCTCACTTTCTTCCACCATGCACCTTCCAGCACACTATGAACACAGTAGGCATTCCACGCTTTTTAAATTGAGTGCATGTGTTTATGCTGGTATGTCAAATTCTGTTCAAAATACTTATCAGTTTTATTCACATACCTAAATCTTACAGTTAAGTTTTACTAAAAACACATTTTTAAAGTCATAGTGATAATAATAATTGAATAAAAATAGTAGAGCACATATTCTGTCTTGTTTTATTATTTAATAAGTTTTAATAATTAATAAAGTATTAGAAAAATGACACAATGCATATTGTCATCAGATTTTTCTGTCACTAAGTTGAGCAATACAAGGAGGCCTTAGATTTCAGAAATTCCCCTGCCTCGAGGGTCAGACAGGAAGTTAGCATCATCTACTTTGACTAGGAGGAAAATAAAATAGAAATAAAATTAGCATGCGAAATATGAACTTGACATAAACTTGTCAAAAAGAGGTCATCTACTCAAACAGAATTAAATTTTGATTCCCTGTATATGTAGTCTCATAAAAAGAGCTGCAAAATATCATATTCAGCTAATTTCAGGAAATGTCCTTCCTGCTCTGTGGTGTCTATTTGAGTTCTAGCCATCTTTCAATGCTTAGTTCTTTGCATTTCTTTCTGGAAGCCATTGATTCTTACTCTCTTCCTTTCTCTACTTCCTAAACTCTATTAAATGTAAGGTTGTACCACACAAATAAACATACAACACAAGCTTGTACTACATTGTAAGGTAGTACAAATGATTTCATGTGTCACTCTCATCTCTTACACAAGAAATTGTGCCTCTTGCATGCAGAGATTTCTCCTTTCTATATTTCTTTGCTGTAGCTAGCAATGAGCTAGGCACACATTACACTCAATAAATGCTCATAGAGTGACTACTGGGTGAATATGAAATGATCCTCTGGTTTTATAAGTATGTTCTTTTTTGGTATGTTTTATCACATTATTCTCTTAGAAGTGTTTTATTTCCTTTCAATTTGTTTTTTGATTTATTTTTCTGATCATGATATGCAAATATTCTTCTCCTTTCTCTTGATCAATCCAAATGGTATACTTCATTAAAATCTATCCTTAGAGAGAGGTGGGGCAAGATGGCATGCTAGTGGTGCCCAAGCATAAAACTCTTCCACAGATAAGGACAAGAGCAAGGGAAGGACAGCTAAGTATGGGGGAGAGCATCAACAGGAGAACATGGGAGGGCAGCAGGAGCCTAGTGAGGACCCTGTGGAGCACAAAAACCAAGCAGGGTGGTGAAGAGGAGAAAAAGACATGTGGCTTCAGCTGCCACCGTGTCTTCCTCAGCCAGCAGGAATTCTCCCTTGTGGCAGAAAGAATCTGCTGGGCCATGAGCATGTCCCAGCCCACCCCCACCACTCCTGTGGTTGCCTGTGCCATTGCCTATCACCAGAGCCATGGCCCTTCTCCCCATACAGGGGTTCATCCCGCACAGCACACTCCACCATGCAACCTATGTTTCCCATGCAGCACCAGGCACCTGCCCAGCTCCAGCCTTCCAGCTGCCTGTGAGGCTCCTTCCTTCCAGCTGCTTGTGTGGCCCGGTCAGCCACTGCCCAGCCACAAGCACAGCCCCACCTGCCTGCCTGGGCTGAGTTGTCCAACGCCTGCCCATCCCCACCCACCCACAGGACCCCAACCGCCCCCCACCTACACAGCCCCACCCACCCATGTGAGTCCTGCCATCTGTCTGCCTACACAGCCCCAGTCACCCCAGCTGCCCACATAGTTCCCACCCACCTGTGCAGGCCCAGCAGTGCATGCAGCCCTAGCCACAGACATAGCCACCAGCATCCTCTGGAAATTCTGAGTCTACCCAGAACAACTGAGTCTACCTGGAACTACAGAAACTATTGAGTCTACCCAGAACCAAAACTAAAACACCCCACACAATGGTCAATATATAACAAATCTATAGGACAGAGTCTCTCTCTCAAAAGCCATCCCAGAGTAATAGAAGAAGCAAACAGCAGATGATGAGCCATCAATATAGGGATACTAGAAATATGAAAAAAACAAGAAATTACAACACCACGAAAGGAACGCTATAATTCTCAAGTAATAGACTCCAAACAACAGGAAACCCTTGATATGTCTGGAAGGGAATTCGGAGGAACAATCTTAATGAAACTCAGTGAGATAAAAGAAGATTAATTTAAACAACATAATGAAATGAGAAAATTAGTCCAGGACACAAAGGAAGAAATTTACAAAGAGATAAATACCATACAAAAGAATGTAGCAGAACTCCTGGAACTGAAAGACTCATTCAATGAAATAAAAACTACAATTGAGAACATAAGCATCAGGCTAGAGCAAGCAGAAGAAAGAATTTCTGATCCTGAAGACAGTCCTTTTGAAATAACACAATCAGACAAAAAGAAAATAGAATTTTTTTAAAAAAGAAGAAAATCTAAGAAAGCTAGCACACTTCCTGAAGTGCACGAACATCTGAATCGTAGGTGCTCTGGAAGGGGAGAAGAAAGGAAAAGGAATTGAAAACATATTCAATGAAATAATAGCAGAAAAATTCCCAGGTATTGGTGGACATACAGACTTCCAGATCCAAGGGGCTCAAAGATCCCCAACAGGTCCTCTCTGAGACACATTGTAGTCAAAATGTCAAAAGTTAAAGACAAAGAGAGAATCCTAAAAACAGCAAGAGAAAAGCATCAAGTTACCTATAAAGGAGTCCCCATCAGACTAACAGCAGACTTCTCAGCAGAAACCCTATATGCCAGAAGAGAATGGGATGATATATCCAAAACACTAAAAGAAAAAAATTGCCAGGCAAGAATACTATACCCAGCAAGGCTATCATTTAGAAATGAAGGAGAAATATTGTATTTCCCAGACAAACAAAACTACAAGAGTTCACTACCACACAACCAGCTCTACAAGAAATTCTTAAGAGAGTCTGGAACCTAGAATGTAAAAAATGATAATCACCACCATGAATACACAAGAAAGAATAAATGCCACTGATAGAGCACACATGCAAATGAGAAAAAGAAAAACTATACCACACCACCCCCCAAAACAATGAAAATCAAAGACAAACCAAAAAGGGGAAAGAAAGGAATAAAAGATATTTAAATCAACCATAACAAAAGAGACTCACCTCACCTATAATGACACACACAGACTAATAGTGAAAGGATGGAAAAAAGTACACTGTTCAAATAGAAACGAAAAATGATCAAGAGTAGCTATTCTTATATTGCATAAAAATAGACTTTCAGCCAAAAACCATAAAATGAGAAAAAGGCCACTACATAATAATGAAGAAGACATAACAATCATAAATATATATATACACCTAACACCAGAGCACCCAGATATATAAAGTAAACACTATTGGACTTAAATAAAGAGATAGAGCCCAGTAAAATAATAGTTGGGGACCTGAACACCCTTCTCTCAACAGTGGACAGATCATATATGTAACAGATCAATAGAGAAGCACAGGATTTAAACTATACTTTAGATAAATAGGACCTGGCAGAAATCTACAGAACATTTCATCCAACAACCACAGGACATACATTCTTCTCATCAGCACATGGAACATTCTCCAGGATAGACCACATGTTAGGTCAAAAATCAAGTCTCAACAAATTTTAAAAACTGAGAACATTTCAAGTATCTTCTCAGACCACAATGGATTAAAACTAGAAATCAGTAACAAGTGAAACTCTGGAAACTATACAAATATATGGAAATTAAACAACATGTTCCTGAATGACCTATGGGTCAAAGAAGCAATCAAAACAGGAAATCAAAGAAGCAATCAAAACAGGAAATCAAAACAAAAAACAATCTTGAAAGTAATGAAAATAAAGACACATTATACCAAAATCTATGGGATACAGCAAAAGCAGTACTAAGAGGGAAGTTTATTTCAATAAATGCTTACATCAAAAGAAAAGAAAGATTTCAAATAAACAACAGTACACATCAAAGAACTAAGAAAACAGGAACAATCCAATACCAAAATTAGTAGACAGAAAGACATAATTAAGATCAGAGCAGAACTAAATGAAATAGAAGCCCAAAAATTGATACCAAAGATCAATGAAACAAGAAGTTGGTTTTTTGAGAAGATAAACAAAATAGAAAAACCATTAGTTAGGCTAACTAAAAAAAAGAGAAAAAAAACCAAATAACAAAAATCAAAAATGAAAGAGGAGACAACTGATAGCACAGAAATAAAAAGAATCATTACAGACTATTACCAACAACTACACACCAACAAATTTGAAAACCTTGAGGAAATGGATAAATTTCTGGACACATAAAAACTAGCAAGACTGAAGCAAGAAGAACTAGAAAACTTGAACAGACCAATAAAAAGCAATGAAATTGAAGCTGTAATCAGCAGTCCCCAACAAAGAGCTCAGGACCAGATGGCTTTACTGCTGAATTCTACCAAATCTTTAAAGCAGAATTAATACCAAGTTTCTTCAAACTATTCCAAAAAATTGAAACAGACCATTTCTCCAAACTCATTCTTTGAGGCCAGCATCACCCTGATACCAAAACCAAACAAAAATACAACAAAAAAGAAAACTACAGGCCAATATTTTTGACGAATATAGATACAAACAGAATACAGTAATATATCAAAAAATTATACACCATGATCAAGTGGGATTCATCCCAGGGATGAAGGTGAAAGGATTGTTCAACATATGCAAGTCAATAAATGTGATACACCACATCAACAAAAATCAAAGACAAAACTACATGATTATCTCAATGGACACAGAAAAAATATTTGACAAAATTCAACATCCTTTTAGGACACCGACTCTCAACAAATTAGGTATAGAAGGAAAATTTCTAAACACAGTAACAGCCATATATGAAAAATCCACTACCAATATCACCCTGAATGGAGAAAAGCTGAAACCCTTTTCCTTAAGAACAGGAATAAGACAAGAGTGCCCATTCTCACCAATCCTACTTAGCATGGTATTGGCAGTACCAGCCAGAGCAATCAGACAAGAGAAAGAAGTAAAAGACATCTAGATCAGAAAAGACAAAGTCAAACTGTCCCTGTTTGCAGATGGCATAATACTATATATATACAAAAACCTAAAATCGCTAGGGCTGATAAATAATTTCAGTAAAGTTGTAGGATACAAAATCAACACGTAAAAATCAGCAGTGTTTTTATACTCCAACAATGAGCTAGCATTAAAAGAAATCAAGAAGACAAGCCCATTTAAAGAAGGCAAGTCAGCAAAAGAAAAAAAATAAAAACTAGGAATAAACCTACCCCAGGAGGAGAACAATCTCTACAATGAGAACTACGAATCACTGCTGAAAGAAATTAAAGAGGACATAAAAAGATGGAAAGACATTCCATGCTTTTGGATTGGAAGTATTAATGTTGTGAAGATGTCCATACTACCAAAGCAGTCTACAGATTCAATGCAACCCCCATCAACATACCAATGACATTTTTCACAGAAGTAGAAAAAACAATCCTAACATTCATATGGAACAACTAAGGACCCGAATAGCCAAAGCAATCCTGAGAATAAAAACTAAAGCTGGGGGCATTACACTACCTGACTTCAAATTATACTACGAAGTCATAGTAACCAAAACAGCATAGTACTAGCATAAAAACAGACACTCGGACTAATGGAATGGAATAGTGAACCGCGAAATCAACTCACATACTTATAGCACACTGACCTTTAACAAAAGCACCAAGAACATACAATGGGAAAAAAGACTGCTCTTCAATAAATGGTGCTGGAAAAACTGTACTTTCATGTGTAGAATAATGAAACTAGACCCATACCTCTTGCGACATACAAAAACCAACTCAAAATGGATTAAAGACTTCAACATAAGATCTAAAACTATAAAACTCCTAAAAGAAAACTTAAGAGAAACACTTCAGGAAGTAAAACCGGCAAAGACTGTGTGAGTAATATCCCAAAAGCACAAGCAACAAAAGAAAAAATAAACAAGTGGGATTATATCAAACTAAAAAGCTTCTGCACAGCAAAATAAACAATTAAAAGAGCTAAATGCAGCCAACAGAGTGGGAGAAAATATTTGCAAACCATGCATCTGACAAGGCATTAACATCCAGAAAATACAAGGAACTAAAACAACAGTAAAAAAAAAATTAACCCAGTTATAAAATGGGCAAAGGAACTGACTGGGCATTTCTCAAAGGAAGATGTACAAGTGGCCAACAGGCACATGAAAAAAATGCTCAACATCATAAGCATCAGGGAAATGCAAATCAAAACCACACTGAGATATCATCTCACCCCAGTTAAACTAGCTATTATCAAAAAGACAGAGAATAATAAATGCTGGTGAGGATGAGGAGAAAGAGGAACCTTCCTGCACTGCTGGTGGGACTGTAAATTAGTGCAGCCATTATGGAAAATAGTATGGAGTTTCTTCAAACATCTACAGATAGAACCACCATATACGATCCAGCAATCCCACTGTTGGTCATATACCCAAAGGAGTGGAAATCATCAAGTCAAAGGGATACCTGCACTCCCATGTTCATCACAGTTCTATTTACTGTAGCTGAGAGTTGGAACCAATCTAAATGTCCATCTATGAATGACTAGGTAGGGAAAATGTGGCATATATACACAAAGGAATACATTTGCAGCAAAATTTGCATACCAATGCAGCAGTTTAGCAAGAAATCGGTAAAGGGCCACAAAAAAAAATGATTACATTGTGTAATGTTGAATATACTAATTTTATCCTGATTTGAGCATCACATATCATACACAGGTATTGATATTCAACTCTGTACCTCACAGACATGTACAATCAATTATGTTTCAATTATAATTTTTTTTAAATAAAGTGAAAAAATATCCATCCTTCCAGGAAATTCCCTGATGTCCCTCTGTGTTGTGATCTCTCTTTCAGTAAGTTGTAATTTCAGTGATGCTGTCATGTTCTTAAGCATTACTGCCTCACACTATTCTTCACTGTTTTCTACCGCACATCTTATTTCCCCAAGAATATAAGCTCCCTTAAGGGCAGGGGATGTGCCTTCTACTTTCTTTGTATCCTCCACAAAAATAAGCACATTAAATCTAAGGAAATATGAGCTGATTTGGCTTCTGGTTGATACGCTCTGCCACATTTTATGTTCTGTTCAGTCTTCAGTTAGCTGATTCAACATATATTCCTTTTACTCCTCAAGAGTGATTGTTTTTATTTTACAATTTAACCATACAGGGATTTTACTTAATAGCTTAAGCTTCTTCTCAGCCATTTCTCCTGCGTTTCAATAAGACGTTTTCAAGAAGCTCCCATTTCCTGAGGATTTTAAAGGTTTTTTTTTTAACTTCTCATTTCGATTTTTCCTAGTATTCATACTTATCCACAATTTCCTTTTCTAAAATCAAGTAAACAAATGACGAACTTGTTTGTTTTTCCATTATAGCCAAAATTCTTAAATAAATTTAATTATGTTGAGAAAATTATAATGAAAGCATTTAACCACGTATCACTGTACCATTATTTCCTTTCTGTTCCTAGAAAAACTCACTGGGTTTGTCTTTGCGGGTTCTGAAAGTCTTGTCTAGAGAAGTAGCTCTCTCACACCAAATCACAGAATCATAGACAAAACCCTTGTATTAGAAAGGGTCACATTTTCTCCCATTTTACATACATGGAGATATATTACAGAAAATATGTTTTCACTGTAAAATTAACAGTGTGTTTAAAGAGAAAAGCATAAACTATTTTAAACTTCCTAAAAATTACTAAAATTGAGGTAATAACCAATGGTTTTGTTCTGTTTGTTTTATCTTAAAGAAGTCTCTAAAACTACATTAGTCAAAGATATTTAGTTTAAAGCAAAGGAAGTAAAAAATGAAATGTGTATAAATGTTAGTGGATATAAATATTATTGGGATGCTTTTACACTGTCACCACCATCTGGCATAGAAATACCAGTATTTGATATTTTAAGATTCTCAATAAGGAATTTTGGATGGTTGTGTGTGGGTGTATGTGTATGTGTGTGTGTAACTGTCAGGTACTTAATGGAGACAAGTAAACTTTTAATTTGTTAAATGAAGACCTGATGATAAGCAAACACCTCTTTCAGTTGCTTTATTGATTAAAATGATGTATTCTTTTGCTATCAATATCAATGATTTACATCAATGATTTTTTAAGTAAGGATACTTGCTTTGTAAATAATATATGCTTTCCCCAAAGAAATTGTAACTCTAAAAAAGAAAACTTTGATGTTATTTTTTAAAACACAGAGGAAAAAATGGAGATTTTTGAAGAATAGAAAAGAATAAATACTGAAAAGAATAAGTACTGAAGACAAAATATGCATTTTATAATTAACTGCATGAAATGAAGTGTGTGTCACAGGCTTCTTCAAGTACCTTAGTTTGTGTTTTCTAATGGAGTCACGTGTATCTAGACTGCGTTGTAATAAGCAAACACAGATCGCCAGCCTTTCAGTTGCCAGACCAATCCCCCTCTCCCTGCAACAGCCTCCTCCACCCTTCAGCGTCAGCTCTCTTAAGCTCCTTCCTCAACTCTTTATCTTAGTTTCTCAATTTACAGTTATTTTGATGAGAATAATAAACTATTTCCAGACCAGTAAAGCAACTGAAAGATGCAAACATCATTAGAACTTAATTTAACAAATGAATTTTCAGCTGTCCTGACCCTAAGCAATGAAAAGTTCTGGGGATAGTAACAGCTGTCTGAGTTCTGGTGGTGTCTCTCTGTAACTACTCATGGGAAAGATTCTTCTTATTGCTCTTTTCAAATCTGTTCTGTACTGACAACTTCCCAAACATCATAGGCCTGTGGTGCTTTATGTTGTCCACACTGGTGAGATCTGTTGAAAAAGTAAGTGATATTTCCACAAAGATTTATAAATAATCTGAAGACGGAATATCATTTCCATGTCTCTTGTCTCTATAATTGTTTTTTATGCACCTCATCCCATCCCTTCTTCTTGAATCTTCTCTTCCTCCTACTTCTCCATCAGGGCTCACCTGAGGTGCCTCACTTGGATGTCTTTGCCAGTGCTTGCAGGCCAGATTAGATATTCTGTCTCTCTGCCTCTGTGCTCCTTTGCATTGATCTTTCATGGTACTCACTATTACTCTGTAATTTCCTGTTTACTTTATCTTTCAAATAATTCTGTCCCCACAATGAAAGTTTCCCCTAAGTGAGTACTGTGTTTTTAATCTCTGTGTCTCTGCTGGATGTCGTTATGGTGCCTGAATTATAAATTTGAATGAATGAATGAATGAGCAGCTGATTCACGAACAGCTTCCCTTCTTCTCACAGAAGAGATTAGACTTGTCAGCCTGGTCCCAGATTTGACCCCTTCTCCTTTTCCATTTTTATCTCCTGAAACTTTTCTCAGGTTTTCTGGGCACTCAAGTGGTTCATTTACCCTTTCTCACACAGGCTGTGAAGTTTTACGCCACAGGTCTGTGATGGTCACTCTATTAAAATATTTTCTTTAGTATCAGTGAAAATCAAGGTTGGGGTTAAATGTTGCTATTTCGATGCTTGCTCCCTGTTATGATCATAACACTATAACACTATTTAGCACAAATTATATGGTATCATAGCTGGCAAGATATACACATACACACACAAACACACACACACACACACACACACACACACACACATATACATTTATATCCCACCACACTAAACTCTTTAATGAACAACAGCCCTTTGGTTTTTCTTCGTACCTTCAAAGAGGTTAAAGTGACTTGAATAAGACTGCAAAATTGGCATAAAGCACAGACAAACCCAGGTATTCTGCCTCCAAGTCCAGTACTTTAAAATGTTTTTTCTGAACTTCTCTGTCTCCCACATCTGCTCAGGAATTTTATTACTTTTACTAATATTGACACTAGTAGCAAATACACACACAGAGACGTATATTTTCCTTCATATATTCTGCAAAGCATAGGTCTCAAAAAACTCGAAACTAAAATAAATGTAGGTGGCAAATGCAGAGGCACTTGTTGAAAAAGTTCTGACTAGAAAACCACGCACCAGCCTGTATTCCAAAAGCTTCTATAATACTATCAACCATTGTGATCCAGCTTCTTCTGCTGATGTTTCCTACTCCTAAATAGTTAAAGAGTTCTGATGCACAAAATGAGTACTAATGAAGGCTGATAAATTGCTTTAATGTCCTTATATTAAAAAATTTTTTGAAATATTCATATATGAAAACTAGATTTGGAGGAGAAATTGCCTGTTAAATTATAATGAAGTCCAACTGCACCAGACAATGTATTGTATATTTTCTAGGCTGTGTCTCTAGACCTCTTTCACATTTGCTGACAGCAGTTCAAATACTCAACAGAGGGCCCTGAGGGCAGGAGAGAGGGAAGGAAGACTTATTTCAAGTAGGCCAAGTCGGCTTGAAATAAGTACAGTGTGAACACAGGTCTTGGAATCTGAGGCTTTCAGAACTATAATCCTAGCTCAGACACTGATCCCTCCTGTGACCTAGGATAAATTACTCAACCTTTTTGCCTTGGTTTCTAGATCCTCTAAATAAGGATAATAATCCTGACCTCAGAAGGTTAGTGTATGAATTAAACATCTCTGAGGCCTGATCTTAAGACAGTCAGAATGAAGCATTTCATTCCTTACAGATACAGTAATTATTTCAACTCAAGTTAACAAGAACTATTTCTGCTAAAGGAGCAAAAGATGGATAGTTCTGCTCTCCTTGACTGAAAGTGTTGACGCAGCCTCAAAATTCGTAAATGAAAGAAACATGAGGCTGAAAACAAACAAAAACGAAAAACATTGACTTCACCCAAAACCACCATGCCTTGTTGGTCCTTTTTCTGTGAGAAGACAGTGTTTAAGTTTGGCCTAACTGAGCATTGCTGCCACAAGTCCCTATCAGTACTTTTTTGTTGCTTATTTCAATAGTTTGCAGATATATTTAGTTGGAGAAAGATTTAAATTATAATCCCTAACATTTCAAGGACAAGACTTTTTTGGCTCCTGGAAGTTTTATCATTTGAGATTATACAGAACAGTAAGATTCTGTTGTCTTAGCAATACAATTAAAAAATATAGAATCAAGTCACTTTTAAATTAAGTGAGGGATGCATTCTAGAACATTGCACATAATTCCAAATTCACTCATGTCAAGATTAATGTTTCCATAGGAAAAAAATGTAAAGGAGGGGAAATGTATTCTTGGAAAGGTTAACTCTGAAACAATCAAATGTGTATTTGCTTCTTCTTTTCTCAGCATTCTCTCTCTCTCATATCACACAGAGTCTACTCTCCTAAATTAACAAAAAACAGAATGGGGTGGTTATTTGTCCTTGAATTAGTTAATTATTGCCATGTAACAAATTGCCCCAACCCTTAATGGCCAAAAACAACAATATTGGTTATCTCACAGTCTGTTGATCAGGAATCTAGGCATGGCTTAACTGGGTCCTCCGGCTTAGGCTCTTTCACAACCATGATGCAATCAAGGTGTCAAGATGAGCTGTAATCACCTCAAAGCTCAACTGGAGAAGGATCTGCTTCCAAACTCACTTGGAACATGGTTGTTGGCAGGATCATCTTTCATAGTCTGTTAACTGAGGGCCTCTGCTCCTCACTGGCTATTGGTAAGAGATCACTCTCAGCTCCTTACAACATGGGTCTCTCCATAGGGCAGCTCACAACACAGCAACTTGCTTGATCAAAACATGAGAGCAAGAGAGTGTGTGAGAGAGTTCCAACAAGACGGAAGTCGGTCTTTGGTAACTTAACACCAGAAGTGACATCTCATCCCTTTTGCCATATTCTATTCATTAGAAATGAGTTACTAGGTCCAGCCCATGTTCAAAGGGAAGAGATTACATAAGGCTATGAATGCCAGAAGGAGGGGATTATTGTAGGCCATCTTAGAAGGTTACTTACCACAGACTTCTGCATACCGTATACAGATATTACACCTACTTCCTTTCCAATGTGGTTGATATTCAACAGTGATTTTCTATTAGCGTAAGCTTTACTACCTAGTAAATACTTGCATGACATTGCTATAAGATGTAAAAATGCTCTTAAAGTATTATAGTGAATTTTAAAATAACAGCACAACAGTCCCCCAAATCACTTAGGGAAGCACGAGTGTGTCACCAAGAGTGTGAATTTCAGGAGACCAACAAGGTTGGCAGGGGGTCTTTGTAAAAAGGATAAGGTGGCTTTACCCTGTGACAATATCATCAACTCATTTTACAATTCATTCAGATTGGTTTTCAAATAATGGCTCTTAATGCAATTCTTGAAAATTTGAAGAAGAAAAAAAAAACCAGTTTGGATTTGCATTAGTTCATGCTCATGAAGTGAGAATTTACTAATATGTCATGTCACACCATTTTAAATTTGTATAAAATATGACCATGCTAAAAAAAGAAAAAGAAAAAGACCATGCTCCATATTTCTGTGTGACTATATAAACATGTTCATAAAAATAAGGCCCTTATTCCACATATTCCTCTTCATGAAATGTTTTTGAAATCTGTTCTTTTAGCTCATTTGGACCACGATGTTAATTCAGGGTCATATGCTTGATACTCATGTAAGTTACCCAGTTTTGCAAGAGAAAAAATTGTTGCTAAAGTGCTGCCCTATTTTAGGCTGATAATATGTATTTGTGTGACATATATAATTGTGGGTATATAAAGAATGTGGATAGATTTGGGGGAGTGGGCATGGAATTTATCACCAACTTTATAAAAACAATTCCAAATTACATTATCCACAAAGAGCAGGTCAACATCACGATTTATAAATTCCTTCTCAACAGTAATCATTTGCTTGGAAAGACAGTATTTACCCAAGAACGCCCATTCAACTACCGCTCTGACATTGTTGAGTATATATTTAATTAGAAATGTTACTTTTAATATGTTTACTAAAAGAGTCCTGTTATACTTATGGCAGATACTTTTGCTGACTAGCAATTTCTTTAAAAAAAAAAGAAAGAGAAATTTTTCTGACATGTTTTCTACTTATTTCTAAGCATATGTTTATTTATATTGTCTTGAGTTTCATGACAAGATATAAGAGATATATTTCCATTTCTGTGTCGTCAAAGGGAGAAGATGGAGAAAAATAAGAAATTCATTCTTTTCTTCAAACTTTGTAACTATGATGAATTAGCTGCTGACTTTGTGGAGAAAGAGTCCCTTCCACAAGGGTTTCAAATCATCATTTGTGAGTCTGAAAAGCAGAAGTTCATTCTGAGTCAATATTTTTAGCTGTTAAAACTCACTGCAACATATAGTGTGTTAATTGAGGAACAGTAACTAGAAAAAAAGAAAAAATTAAACTAACCATTCCTCTCTTCCGTTCACGTGTCAAATCATATCTGTTTAGTCTTGGCATCAAATTTCGAGTGGGTATTGATACATTAGAATGCCTAGGGTCAAAATCCACATGGATCACAAAGTGTTGTAAAAGATAGTTGAAGAATCTATGAATGTTTTATTAGTTTGCTAGGGCTGCCATAACAAAGTTCTACCACACACTGGGTGGCTTAAACAACAGAGATTTATTGTCCCACAGTTCTGGAGGCTGGATATCTGAAATCAAGATGTTGGCAGGGAAAGTTCTGTTCCAGGCCTTTCTCCTAGGCTTGCAGATGATGTTCTCTCTGTATTTCCACATCGCCTTCTCTCTATGTATGTTTCTGTGTCAAAATTCCCCTTTTTAAAAGGACACCAGTCATGTTGAATTAAGTTCCACCCTAATGACTTCACTTTAACTTGATAACCTCCGTAAATGCCTTAACACCAAATAAGGCCACATTTTGGGGTACCGGGGGCTAGCCCTTCAATACATGAATTTTGGGAGGTCACAATTCACTCCATAACATTGCCTTAGTCCATTCGGACTGCCATAGCAAAATACTATAAACTGGGTAGATTATAAACAACAAAGATTTATTTATCACAGTCTGGAGTCTGGGAATTACAAAATCATGGTGTTGGTAAATTCAGTGTCCAGTGAGGGTCCTCTTCATAGATGCCCATCTTCTCTCTGTGTCTTCACATGGCAGAAAGGATGAGGGACCTCTCTGGGGCCTCTTTTGTAAGGGCACTAATCCCAGTCATGTAAGAAACTATTAAAGGATATATACTAGTTTCAAATTTCTGAAGGACTGGGCTGAAAAAGAGGGATGAGATTTTTCCAAGTTGCTCTAAAAGATCAAACTAAAATGAATACATGAAGTTAGGGAAGTAAAAATGTCCATTAAATATAAGGAAATACATTCTGTAAGAAGCTGTATAATATCCCATAAGAAAGACTTTATATTTTGCAGTCATTGAGACAATAATATAAAATCTCATCACTAGTAACTGCTAGCTATGGACTTGGGACTTAACGTGTTTACTTCCCCTCTGCCTTTACTATTACCCTTTAGTAAAGTGAAGGTAATATTACCTACTACGTATGGTTACTGTGAGAGCTAAATAAAATGATGTATATTCAACATCCAGCACTGTGCTAAACACAGTTTAGAACCTCAGGAAAAGTAGTTATTTATATTACTATTATTACTATTTAGAGTTTTCTAATAATTGTAAGGTGATGAGATGGTACTGAAGAATTAAAATAGTGGCAGGATGGCTACTTTTCACAGATATTAAAGGAATTCTTACACTGGAAGTTGGATAGAAGACTTTTAAGGTGACTTATAAATTGGTATTTTATAGTTCTGGAAGTAGATGATAAGCTGGAAGTAGATTCTGCAGCCAGGGTTTTACATCTTCCCCCATGAACAAAAACTAAAGTTTCTATTTCTTACTGTGGTTGTATTGCTCTTTAACTACTCAATTTCATAACTTGTAGCAATATCTTACCTTGTCAGGTGTGTGATTAATGTTGAAAAATATCTGTACAAACACTGACATCAATTTTAATGTAATCTCCAATGTCAAATATTGTCACAAAAAGCAGCACTGAATACTGTACTGATACAGCTCCTTGGAACTGAGCACAAGCCTCTAAATGCAAGTCCATTGTGGGTTTATTAGAATAAGTATAAATTAACCTCTTCTTCATGCAAGGTAATATACAGGATAGATACATCATTCATTTATTCATTTATTCCTAAGTCATCAAAATAGATTTTGAGTACGCTGTTATTAGACTACCAGGCAGTAGGAATACAAAAGTAACAAAATAAGTGTTCTCCCATCTTCTGGAAGCTTTCAGGTTAGTGATGAAAACATCCAAGTAGACATTTACTAAAGCATTAGTGCTATGATAGGTGAAGAATAGGTTATTGAGGGGAGAGGTGGGATGGGTACCTAACCACAATTTTGATGGCCAGGAAGGGCTTGGCAGAGAAAGTGTTTCTAAGCTCAGACCTTAAGGATTAGTAGGAGTTCACAGATGAAAAGAGGGGGAAAAGAGGATTCTAGGAAAGAAAAAAGTAGGTGTGAATGCTCAGAGTCAAGAAAGGTCATGCATCAAAGGAGGAATTCCAGAATTTACCTGGCACAAAAAGGAATACGGTGTGGCAGAAAAGTGCATGAAGCAGGAATCAGAAGAACTCCCCCAGCCATTAGGTTGTGGGACTCCCAAATCATATCCATGAACACAGGATGCACTGTGCAATGTTAAAAGTGCCAGATAGTTTTAGAGTCCACACGTTATCTAAGATTTTTCATGCAAACAAATAAATTTTTAAAAATCATGGCACACTCTACCGATGAGATATGGAAGGAAGATTGTGGATTACTAGAAGTTGAGCTTCTAAAAGACAAATCTCTTTTTTTTCTCATTTTTGTAGTAATTCATGATGCGTACCACTGTCAAATTGTGTAGAATTGAATCAAGAGATGCTTCTCTCTCTAAAATGAATTTAAGGAGGATTCACTCAACTGGGATTGGCTTTTCCAATGAAGAAATGAATAGGAATGGACTCACCTTGTTAAGGGGAAAGAAGTTTTCTGTGGTGCCCCAGAAAACTTCTTTCAGAGCACTCAGAGAGAAGCCAGATCACAGAGGCCTGGCACACTTGCAGAAGTGGTTCTCAAATTAGTTGAATATAAAATAAACTTGGTGATTTTTTTAAAAATACAGCCTCCCTAGTTTCACCTTTATATAATCTGATTGGGTTGTCCCAGACCAAAGTCCAGGAATCTGATATACACTCAACTTAGGTTGACAAAAACCAAGTCTGAGCCCCTTACATTGGCCCTTTCCTGTGTTTCCAACTTTTTGTCTCACTTCCCTTCCCTCACTCCTTGCTTCATCCATGTGGAAGTGGCCCAAACACAACAGCTTATTTCATGCCTCCATGCCTTTGTGATCAACCCTCCCTCTGTCTTAAAATACTTTTGCTCCTGACATGCAGCGCCCTGTTTGCCAGGTAACTGCCCACACATATTTCAAGAGTCATCTCCTTTTCAATTTTCCCTATGCCTTCCTTGTTTAGACTTGACCACTCACTCCTTAATGTCTTTATTGTAGTAACCCTTACATGTCATGTAATCCATTACACATTTCTGCATTCAGTTTTTTAAACATTTCTTTCTCCCCTGTTACAGTATTGGATATAATAGGCACTCAGTGAAAGTTTGTGAAATAAGTGAATGCCTGAATGTATGAATGAATGAGATACAATATAGTACAGTACTTAAAAGCATGTATTCTGCAGTTAGACGGCCTGGTTTCAAATCCTTTCTCTACCACTTACCAAGTATGTGAATATGGACAAGTTACTTTAAGTCTCTATCTCAGTTTTTCAACTATAAAATGGTAATGGTAATAATACGTGCCCCACAGAGTTAAGAGGTTTTAAATGAGCTCATATTTGCAAAGTTTTAAGAATGTCTGCAACATATATCAATGTTTATAAAATAAATGAGTGTACTACAGCAGAGATGATGAGCATTTGAATTTAGATCTAGATAAAGAGACTGAGAACAGAGACAAATTTACAAGATGTAAGAAGAGAGAACTGATGTGCTTGATGATTGAGAAAGAAAAAGGAGTTGGGAGTAAGTCTTGGGATTCTAATACAAGATGCTGTAAGGGGTAGGCAGCCTTCTCCCATTAGTTCATTTCTTCTAATCATTTGATCATCCACAAAAGCAAAGAGAGTCTGGCCTTGCAGGATGACATAAAATCAGCCTCATTTGAAAAGAGGGAATCGGGTGTATTAACAACAATAATGTACCCTGAATAGTAAAGAAACAAAAGAGCTACCAATTCAAGAAGGGAAGGCACAGACTGAGACCACAGTGAACCCTGGAAAACAGAGGAGCCTCTGGATGAGAGGATTTGTGACCAGGACCAGGACTATGAAAACATCGTAATGTATGTGGTGTGTTTGGCCAACAGACGGGACAGATTAGGAGAATAACTCAGCAGCATTGTAGTGGAGAGAAAACACAGGGCAACACCTGCAGGGCAACACCTGCAGGACCTCAGCTCAGCCAAGAGTAAGTGTAAATTTAAACAAATTGTTCTTTTCTCTTTAAGTCTCTTTATTCTGTTAAATGTGAATGATAATGCTTACTTCAGGAAGTGACTGTGAAGATTAAGTGGGACAGCCTTTGAAATTACTACACAACTGACAAATAAGGAAATGAGGTACAGGCAGTCCTCAGTACAGGCACAGTAGTGTAGGATCATAAAGATGACTGCAAGCTGAAACTGTGCGAAGCCCTCTTATTAATCATGAGAAAAGTTATGATCGTATCTTGGCCTTTAAAGTTTTCTGTCAAAACATTAAAATCTTTCTTGCTGTCATTTATAAATGTATAGAAAAATAAAAAATAGTAAAGTTAATATCTTTTTGGTACACTATAATTTAAAACACTAGAAACATTTAAAATTAAAGTGTTTTACTTTTGTAAAAACTTATCAAAAGTAGTTTGAACAGTGCTTGCATTTTTGTCCTGTCTCTAATAGTATGTAACAAGCATCTTTTTTATGCATCAGTGAATTATTATACTCCTTTCTAGGTTTAAATCTGCTTTCCACATTTTATTCTTTGTGTTTTCAATGTCTTGAAATATTTCCAAGAGGTTTTTTTAATGCAAAGTTTTTTTGTTTTGTTTTGCCAGCATCATTTCATCTGGAACACCTTCATCCTGTTCATCACAGCTACTTTTCTCATTTATGTTGAGTTCTTGTTCAGTAATCTCCCATGCCTCATATGTAGAGACTCTGAAACAGCAGTATTGTCAGCATTCCCACGGTCAGCTGATCACACCCAGGTTCACACCCAGCATTATTACTTTCCACTTCTTTGCTGCACTTTCTCTGTTGCACAATTCTGCCTTTCAATCATTCATTTTGTAAAATGTCACATGAATTTATCACCAGAGACATGATGGCAACACAATGACATGCTTTGCTGTCTGTATGTTAAATGAATAAAGATGTGCAGTGACCATACTGAGGTGATTGGTCACCGATTATGATGTGTCACTGATTATTTACGATGTGATTTCTGAACTGAAGTGCTATCAGCAACGTTTATACTTTTTTATACCACAGTAAATAAAATTTGAACCATGTTATTGTAGGACTGGTATTATTTAACTAAACCATGGTCACTGAAATTCATATACATATGAATTAGAAAAGTGAAGGCTTCCAATATTTTAAATTTCATCCTTTAGGAGAAAATTTATTAATTTTTTTTTAATCAATGAGACATGTTTATGTAAGCACCATTGCAATGAGAGTACCCAAATTTTATGATTGAGCTGCAAGTATGAGTAAGAGGTTTGGAATTAGGCTCAGGTCCTAACCTATTCTCTGAGCAATCCTCCTTTTCCACATCAATCCAAACACACCATTGTGACACACACCTGGGCTGAGAACCATTGTTCTAACGCCCTCCACACAATTGGAAGTTTGGTACTTCTAGCTTTGAAATTTTTTACTTGAAAACAATCATTAAGAAATCCACTGATTTAGAATTTTAATGTTTTCGCTTTTAATTATTTGTTCTTTTTTTTTTTTTCTTTATTCCATTTCCAAGGAGGTAATCGGAAAAGAATGGCTCCAACTGAGGAAAATTTATATTAGCTTTGACTTCTCAGGGTGTGCCCCAGGACTTCACTTCATTGAGACATCACTCCTTTTCCCTCTCAAGAAACAAAATAAAGGATAAATATAAGAGGAAATAGCTTTAGTAACAATGACCATAAATCTAGCCCCATGTAAATTAAAATGTTAAAAATGAAAAGACATGTCACATATTTTAAAAAGATTTTCCCATTAAGAGTAGGAATTCATTAAGAATTTATTTAAGGAAATAAATTTGGAGGAAAAAGCATTCATGACAATGTTCATTCTAGATTTATTTCTAATATCAAGTATTGTAAACAACTAAATGCTAAATAGTGGGGAAATGGCTGAAAAAAATGTGATATACTAACTAGGTGGAACATTGCACCCATGCAATCAGTATAAATGTTGATTTTGAATAGACTGTAGCAACAAGGAAAAATGCAGAAGATATAATGTGAAGTGAAAAGTGGAAAATACTTTTTTCAGTCCGAGATGACAATACAAGGAGCTGATGTTTCTGCCCTTTCCCCATAGCAGGAATGCTTCTGCTCTCTTCTTCCCAGTCCCAGCACAGGGACGAGTTGAAGCTCGTCCAATTCCTTGGAGTTATCTCTGAGGAGGAACATTCAGGGAGAAGTAGAAACTGGTGTGACAAGGTCCTGCTATCTCCAGGTTCCTGATGCTAAGGGAATCAAAGCAGTAGACAGAACCTATCCTGGTTTCTAACTAAAGTTTAGTACTATGCCCCACCTTGACTCAAAACCTACTCCAAACAGCATCCCAAATGGTATATCAGTGTAGTCCACTACCAGAAAGAATATAATAATATTCCTGACAACGGAGCACAGTTATATCCAGAAGGAATAGAGGGTCAATCTACCTAGAATTCTTTCTCCCCGTATTGTGAAGTAGGTTCACCGTGCACTGGTTACCAACTTTTCTGAGTCCTATGAGACAGAACACCCGTGCACAATAAGTTACATGAAGCAGGTTTACTACCTACAGATAGGCAGCAAGAGATAATGGAAGTCTAGGATTCACTTTGAGCCAGTTCCCAAGGCTTAGAAAACCTGCCCAGGGTGAATGGAGACTTGTCTGCATGTACCTTACTTGCACCATAGCTGAGGGACTTTGGAAAGCAGCTCACCCTGGGTTTTATACTCTGCAACAACATGATTTGCTGGGCTAAAGAGTTGAAGGACATCCTGTTTCTAGGGATAGTACTGGATCAGAGCCTGAGCTATTCCAGCCATCTCCTCCCTACCCCAGGATGTTTCATTCCAGCACATTCTACAGTTACTCTTGAGAACTACAAGTGAGAAAGGGGGAAGAACTAGGTTGGTCCAAGATTAACCAGAGATCTGCCCTACATTTTTCCTCCCCTTCCCCTTTCCCTTTATTAAAATATACTCCAAAATACAGAAAAATTGACTCTTTGTGGCTAAAGGAGACATTCAAATTGTTAAAAAGAACCAA
This sequence comes from Cynocephalus volans, assembly GCF_027409185.1. Classification (NCBI taxonomy): domain Eukaryota; kingdom Metazoa; phylum Chordata; class Mammalia; order Dermoptera; family Cynocephalidae; genus Cynocephalus; species Cynocephalus volans. The sequence continues at coordinate 122,207,975 of NC_084468.1, forward strand.
AGGGCCACAGTAGGGTGAGGGGGACAGACAGGTATCTCTCAGCTTGCAAATATATGTTGTGATATTACTGACTGTTATAAAGTTTTTCTTTCCTACAACTGAGTAAAAGCCAACTCTCAGAAGGTACGGCCAAATCAGCTATAGCTGGGAATTCTACATTGACCTTCAACAAGTCCACATGGCACCAGTCAATTGACATCCTCCTTCTCATTCTTGGGGCCCACTATGGCTCCAATTAGACAGAAAACAGATTCCATGGATATTCTCTTTTTTCTCTTGATAAGACAGGACATGTCAAAACCAGCCATGGCCAGTCTATGGAGTCCATGCAGTAACACACCTGAATGCCTTATAATTACATATATGTTCAGAGCAGACATGGGCAGCCCCCTGCCAGACTAGCAGAAGGCAGGAAGTGTACCCAGGAAACTCAACAGGCTTGGGTAGCCCCCACCAGACTTTCAGAAAGCAAGAAGCATGCCCAGGGACCTCAGCAGCTGTGGGCAGCCCTGTCACTGCTGCAGACACCACTGATACATGGTGGTATACCACAGCCACTGCCACAGTCACTTCCACTACAAGGACAGCTTGCCACCACAACAGCAGCCACTACCACCATAGAGGAGGCCCGCAGACCTCTCAACTGCATTGACAAAGGAGAGTCACCAGTGGAGACCAGGGAAAGAGTATCCATGACCTCAGCAAGGAATCAATAAGTGCCCCAGTGCCTAGGCCACAGAGGCACTCACACACACCTCCAACACTAAATATGGCCAAAGCACCTACATGGAGACTACACTACTGAATCTACTCAGAACCAATACTAAAACATCCTACTCAACAGTCAATATAAAACACAACTATAGGAGGAGGTCTCTTTCCTCAAAGCCTACTCCAGAGTAATAGAAGCAGCAACTGCTCTACTGGAAGAATAGACATCAATGTAGAGATACCAGAAATATGAAAAAATAAGAAAAAATGAGTTCACCAAAAGAACACAATAACTCTCAGGTACCAGACCCCATAGAGCAAGAAACCTTTGAAATGGCTGAAAAGGAATTCCAAGTAACTATGTTAAGGAAACTCAATGAGATACAAGAAGATTAATTAGACAACACAATGAACTGAGCAAAACTATCCAGGATATGAAGGAGGAAATTTACAAAAAGATTAAAACTTTTTTAAAAAAAACATAGCAGACTTCTAGAACTGAAGTAGTCATTGAACAAAATAAAAAACACAACTGAGCTTGAGCAGTAGATAGAGCAAGCAGAAGAAATAATTTCTTATCTTGAAGACAGTCTTCAAGATAACTCAAGTGGACAAAAAAAGAAAAAAGAATGAAGAAACTCTAAGAGAGATAGCATACAACCTTAAATACACAAACCTCTGAATCAAGGGTATAACAGAGGAGAGGAAAAAGGAAAAGGCATTGAAAACATATTCAATGAAATAATAGTGGAAAGCTTCTCAGGAATAGGGAGAGACACAGACTGTCAGATTTAGGAGGCTCAAAGATCCCCAAACAGATTCAATCCAAAAAGGTCCTCTCTGAGAGACCTCTATGTTACAGTCAAACTGGCAAAACACAAAGACAAAGAGAGAATCCTAAAAACAGCGACAGAAAAATGTCAAGTCACCTGAAAGGGAGTCCACCTCAGACTAGCAGCAGACTTCTCAAGAGAAACTCCACAGGTCAGAAGAGAATGGGAAGGTGTATTCAAAATACAAAAAGAAGAAAACTGCAGGCCAAGAATACTATACCCAGCAAGGCTATCCTTCAGAAATGAGGGAGAAAGAGTGTATTTCCCAGACAAACAAAAACTGTAGGAGTTCACCACCACACGACCAGTCCTACAAGAAATCTTCAAATTAGTCCTGCATCTGGAATCCAAAAAACAATAATCACTAGCATGAATACACAAGAAATAACAAAACCCACTGGGAGAACAATAATGCAAATGAGAAAGAGAAAGAAACTGTATCTTACCACCTCAAGAAACCAACAAACACTGAAAACAAACAATAAAACAGAAAGAAAGGAAAAAAAGATATTTAAAACCTCCAAACAAAAATTGATAAAATGCCAAGAGTAAGACAATACCTTTCAGCAACAACCCCAAAACTAAATGGATTAAATTCCCCACTCAAAAGACACACACTGACTGATTGGATTAAAAATGTAGACCCAATTGCATGCTGTCTCCAAGAGATTCACCTCACCTGTACTTTTCACATCTATAAAACTGAAGGAATTAGACTTGCCTCATGAACCTTACAGGCCCTCAATAAATATTTATTGTTCTAATAAAACACATATGCACACATGGACTAATAGTGAAAGGATGGAAAACCATGCATCTAGAAATTAAAAATGAACAGAAGTAGCTATTCTTACATGAGATAAATTAGACTTTAAACCACAAACCATAAAAAGAGACAAACAAGGATGCTATATAATAATAAAGGTATCAATCCATAGCAATCATAAATATATATGTACCCAACAACAGAGCACCCAGATATATAAAGCAAATACTATTAGACCTAAACAAATAGGTAGACCCCAAAACAACAGTAGTTGGGGACCTGAACACTCCTCACTTAACAATGGACAGTTCACATAGGAAACAAATCAACAGAGAAACACAGGATTTAAACTACCCTTTAGACAAATTGGACCTGGCAGGTGTCTACAGAACATTTCATCCAACGACTGCAGAATATACATTCTTCTAATCAGTACATGGAACATTCTCCAGGATAGACCACATGTTAGGTCACAAATCAAGTCTCAACAAATTTTAAAAACTGAGAACATTTTGAGTATCTTATCAGACCACAATGGATTAAAACTAGAAATCCATAACAAGCAAAACTCTGGAAACTATACAAATACACAAAAATTAAACAACATGTTCCTGATTGACCTATGGGTCAAGGAAGAAATTAAACAGGAAATTCTTTTTTAAATCTTGAAAGTAATGAAAATAAAGACACATCATACCAACACCTGTGGGATACAACAAAAGCAGCACTAAGAGGGAAACTTATTACAATAAACATTTCATCAAAAGAACAGAAAGATTTCAAATAAATAATCTAACACTACACCTCAAAGAACTAGAAAAACAAGAACAATCTAATCCCAAAATTAGTAGATGGAAAGAAATAATTAATATCGGAGCAGAACTAAATGAAACAGAAACCCAAAAATGATACAAAAGATCAATGAAACAAAAAGTTGGGGGATTTTTTTGAGAAGATAAACAAAATAGACAAACCATTAGCTAGGCTAACTAACAAAAAAATGAAGAGAGAAGACACAAAGAACAAAAATCAGAAATGAAAAAGGAGACATTACAGCGAATACCACGGAAATACAAAGAATCATTAGAGACTGTTATAAACAACTATACAACAACAAATTTGAAAACCTGGAGTAAATGGATAAATTTCTGGACACATACAAACTACCGGGACTGAACCAAGAAGAAATGGAAAACCTGAACAGACCAATAACAAGCAATGAGATTGAAGCAGTAACCAGCTGTTTCCCAACAAAGAAAAGCCCAGAAGGGATAGTTTTATTTCCAAATTCTACCAAACTTTTAAAGAGGAATTAATACCAAGTCTCTTCAAACTATTCTAAAATATTGAAACAGAGGCCATTCTCCCAAACTGATTCAATGAGGCCAGCATCACCCTGATACCAAAACTAGACAAAGATACAACAAGAAAAGAAAACTACAGGCCAATACCTTTGATGAACATAGATGCAAAAATCCTCAAAAAAATATTAGCAAATAGAACATAGCAACACATCCAAAAAATTATACAACTCGACCAAGTGGGATTCATGCCAGGAATGCAAGAATGGTTCAACATATGTAACTCAATAAATGTGATACACCACATCAACAAAATCAAAGACAAAAACCATATGATTACCTCAATAGATGCAGAGAAAGCATTTGACAAAATTCAACATCGCTTCCTGATAAAGACTCTCAGCAAATTAGGTATAGAAGGAAATTATCTCAACATAATCAAAGCCATATACAACAAACCCACTGCCAATATCATCCTGAATGGGAACAAGACAAGGATGCTCACTCTCACCACTCCTATCTAACATAGTATTGGAAGTACTAACTGGAGCAATCAGGCAAGAGAAAGAAATAAAGGGTATCCAGATCAGAAAAGACAAAGTCAAATTGTCCCTGTTTGCAGATGACATGATCCTATTTGTAGAAAAACCTAAAGACTCTGCAAAAAAACTCCTAGAGTTAATAAATGATTTCAGTAAAGTTGTAGGATACAATATCAACATGCAAAAATCAGTAGTGTTTTATACTCCAACAACAAACCAGCAGAAAAAGAAATCAAGGAAGCTAGCCCATTTACAATAGTCACCAAAAAACCAAAGTATCTAGGAATAAATTTAACCGAGGTGGAAGATCTCTACAACAAAAAACTGCAAATCACTGATGAAAGAAATTTTTAAAGGTACAAAAAGATGGAAAGACTTTCCATGCTCTTGGATTGGAAGAATTAACATTGTGAAAATGTCAATACTGCCCAAAGCAATCTACAGATTTGATGCTATCCCCATCTAAAACCCAATGACATTCTTCACAGAAATTGAAAAAAACAATCCTAACATTCATATGGAACAGCAAATGATCCTTAATATCCAAATCAATCCTGAGCAAAAAAAAAAAAAAAAAATTGGAAGCATGATACTACTTGACTTCAAATTATACTACAAAGCTATAGTAACTAAAATAGCATTTCACTGGCATAAAAATAGACACTCAGACAAATGGAACAGAATAGAAAACCCAGAAATCAACCCACATACTTACAGCATACTGATCTTTGACAAAGGCACCAAGAACACGCAATGAGAAAAAGACTACCTCTTAAATTAATGGTGCTAGGAAAACAGGATATCCATATGTAGAAGAATGAAACGAGACCCATACATCTCACCACATACCAAAATCAACTCAAAATGCATTAAAGACTTAAATATATGACCTACAACTACAAAACTCCTAAAAGAAAACATAAAGGAAACACTTCAGGAAGTAAGATTGGGCAAAAACTTTATGAATATGACCCCAAAAGCACAGGCAACAAAATGAAAATAAACAAGTGGGATTAAATCAAACTAAAATGCTTCTGCACAGCAAAAGAAACAATTAACAGTGTAAAAAGACAACCTACAGAGTTAGGTTGAAAATATTTGCAAGCTATGCTTCCAGTGAAGGATTAATATCCAGAATATGCAAGGAACTCAAACAACTCAACAGTAAAAAAAACAAGTAACCCAACTGAAAAATGGGCAAAGGAGCTGAATAGGCATTTCTCAAAGGAAGATACACAACGGCCAACAGACACAGGAAAAACTGCTCTACATCACTCAGCAGCAGGGAAATGCAAATCAAAACCACATTGAAATACCATCTCACCTCAGTTAGTCTGGCTATTTTCAAAGTCAGAGAATATCAAATGCTGGTGATGGTACAGAGAAATGGGAACCTTCCTACACTTTTGGTGGGACTGTAAATTGGTGCAGCCAGTATGGACAACAGTGTGGAAGTTCTTCAAACAACTACAGGTAGAACTGCCATACAATCCAGCAATTCCCCTGCTGGGTATATACCCAAAGGAAGGGAAATCATCATGTTGAAGGGATACCTGCACTCCTGTGTTTATTGCAGCTCTATTTACAATAGCCGAGAGTTGGAACCAACCCTAAGTGTCCATCGTGGAATGAATGAATAAGGATAATGAAGTATATTTACACAACAGAATACTACTTATCCATAAAAAAGAATGAAATGCTGCCATTTGCAGCTATATGGATGAACTTGGAGAAAATTAAGTGAAAAAAGCCAGGCACAGAAAGAGAAATACCATATGTCCTCACGCATAAGTGGGAGCTAAAAAAATAAACAAATAAATAAAGGAAGGAAGAAAGAAAAATAAAACAACATGATAATATGTTGAACTTTCATAAGGAGAGACCAGAACTGAGGTTATCAGAGGTGGGAAAAGGGAAAGGGGAGGAGGGGGAAGAGAGAAATTTGTAAAGGCATGAAAAAATATTACATTGTGTAATGTTGAATATACTAGTTATCCTGATTTGAGCATCACATATTGCACGCAGGTATTGCTATTCAATGCCATACCCCATAGAACATGTACAATCAACTATGTTTCAGTTAAAAAAAATTACATATATGTTCTCTCACTGCACATGGGTATAGCCTTCCTCATAAATATTAATAGTATTTCTCTAAGCTCACTGAACATGCATGTAAACCTGACGCTGGGAAGCATAAATACCAGTCTCCTCCCCACCCTCTGTGGAACATATACTTTCAGCTTGCCTGGAGGTTGCATTTCTCCAGTGTGCAAATTGTTTCCTTCCATGAAAATACTCCCCTTTTTTCTCTTTAGCAGATCCTATGGTCCTTGCTGTTAACACCCTTCTCCTTACTCGTCTCCTCCTCCTCTTCCTCCACCCCCCTTTTTATATCTCTCTCCTCCTTCCAGAATCACAGTTCCATCCTGGTATAGTTCTAACCTGATTAAAGCCAGGAAAGTTGTCATCCCGAAATGATAAAAGTGGACTCATAGATCAATGATCCTATGGTCTTCTGAGGGAGGCGTGTTTCCAATTCTTTAGAGTAGAATGTCTACAAGAAGACCAATAAACATCCTTCTTGATAATATTACTCCTCTCTTAAAATATATCTGGATATGTTTTACATAAATGAGAATGAGGAAGAATAACAGGGATGTTAAAATATATGTACTTTTGGACAAGGCTAAGAAATCTTTGAAATACTGTAAACTGAGGAATGGGAATTTATGGTAACATTTTATTTCCCTGGATACTATTTTTCTTACCTCACAACCACAAACTTTACAATAAAAAAAATGACTAAAGACAGAGGGACAAAGATGATCTGGGCCAGTGTTCCACAACGGATTGCCAAGGTGCTTCTTCAATGCAGATTCCTCGACCTGCTGAAATCCTACCATATTAGAAGAGAGGGGATTTTAGGTAGGTGAGGTGGCTTGAGAACTTGCATTTTTAACAAGTTTCCCAGGTGATACTCATGGACTCTATTAAGTTTGGGGATCACTGCTAGCCTATCTTCTTACAGTCCTAAGAAGGAAGACCTATAGCCTCCAAAGTATCACATTTACTTTCCTAAGCCTTCAAAACAGACTAAGGGTGATCGAGGTGGTATTATTCATCTCAATTGTTCATTTGCATTCCCCTGCCCAAAAGAGGACTAGATGCTCCTATCTTTTGCCGTGTGACTTGCAGTGCTTCTCTTTGAGAAACGCATACGCCTCGGCCTGATGAAGTCATTTACATCACACATGACCATGTAATTTACTAGGGCCAATGCAATGTAAAAGTGATATCAGCAACATCTGGGCAGATGCTTCAAGAGCCTTCCCACAGCTCTGTCATTGCTCTTTTCCCCACCACAAGATTGACATAAAGCCTTCTCCTTTAGTCTCAATCTCCAGATGAAGATATGTGATGCAGAGCTTTTCTACAACCTATATTGACAGAGTGAGAAATAAACTGCTATTGTAGTAATCCACTGAGATCTTGGACTTGTTTTTTAATGGACCATAATATAGAGAAAGATTTCTGATCCAAGGAGATAAAATAATTTTTTTAAATGTCATTTCCTATGACAAAAATAATGGTAGACATGGACACATAAAAGCAAAATGTAACTTGTGCTGCCTCTAAGGTGGTTCAGTAAGTGCACCTGCCAATACCCTTTGAAAGGACAGTCCCAATGTGCATACCAGTGACATGCTAGTTTCACCCTGCCATAGCTCCCCAGCCTGTACTATCTCAAGGATGACAATGACAGCTCTAATCTGTCTTCAAAACAACAGAAGAAGAGATTATTTTCCCTGCTTCCCTCCTACACGTGCGTGCTCACACAGGAGCACGCACACAAACACACACACACACACACACACACACACACACACACACCACACACACACAGTTTAGGCCAGAAAGAATACCAGTAGGCAAATTATCTCCAAATCTATGAAATTTCTTCAAAGCTTTTCTTGTTTGGTTTTCCAAAACCACTTTCTCTTCTTCTGTGGCAACAGGATGAGACAAAATATTTCTGTTTTAATATTCAAGAGCTGTTGCTCCCAGACAATATAGTGCTGTTCAGCAGAAAAGCCCTATTCAGCATATCAAAAAATTCCTTTAACTTGTCCCTTTTCATCACTTGTGAATTACAGATACCTAACCAATACCTTTGTCAGAACCCTGATTTCATCTTTCTGACATCACAAGTTACAAATACAAATCAGAATTTAAAAAATAAAATGCATAGCTAAACCATCTCTATCCACTCATTTCTTACTGGAAATCAACCAAATGGAAGGATTCTGAAATAGATACAAAATATTAGCTTGATAAATACCATTTGGATCTGGAATTCTATGCATAGAAAGGAATTCCCAGAAGCTACTCTTCTTTAGCTTCCAGTAGTCTAAATAAATAAAAAACGTCATGCAAATTTTAAAAGAATAAATCTAAAAGAGACTGGATGCAAGTTTAATTAATGTGCTGAAAATATACATGCAAATCTACTCTATACCTAGGTGACAAGTCAGTCACGTGGAATTTTATTAAAGCAATTATCATATGCCATTTGTGCTTCTTGATTAGTCTGGCATCCTTGTATAGTACAAAATCAAATATCTCTGTTTGATGATAAAAGCCAGTAATTCCTCCAGGTGTAATTGGAGGCATGTCATTTGGCATGTGCTTTAAAATGGTATGCAGATACCTTTAAAGCCCAAGGATTTATCAAATATAATTTTGCAAGTGTGCTTAAAGGAGCTAACATAAACCAGATCACTAAGTTCCCAATATGTTGTTTCAAACTTAAAGAACAGATGCTTTCATATGGAATAGAGCTATTTAGGAGCCATAATCAATCACTGGGAAAAATCAAATGTCCCTTTGCTTCAAACCCAAGCTAACTAAGTCAACGGTAATGATAAAGGAAATCCCTCTTGTTACCTGACTTAGAAGCCCATAATTCTGCTGAACTACAGTACTTATATTTGACTCTTACCAGGATTCCAGTATGGTCCAGGAGCTTCTGAGGTTGTTGAGTCAAGACTGGGAAAACAAGAGTTCTCTAAACTCCACGAGGACTATTTCCATGAGGACAGTTCTCAGGCTAAGATAACCAGTGGAAAACTGACAAATTATTTATAGATTCTTTCCCCTTCCTTCCCTGGCTACAAAAGTCTGAGATATTCTGAAAGGCCTAGGAGTGGTTCTCTTGGTCCAACACTTCCTGGAATACGTCAGATGGCCCCAGCATTGTTTTATAACCCCAGGGAACATCCATATTTCTGTAACCAACAGGAAAGGACACACACACTGATTATGGGCTGGACTATGTGCCCATTAGCTCAAACTTATATTCAAGCAAATACTGATACCTCCAGTCTTCTCAAGGTTGAGAAGAACAGAATGTCAGACTTTATTCATCAAATGGCAGTCACTACCACAAGCACCTCCATCCCACCAAATTTATCATCACATTGATGGGGACACAGATGCCTTCTATCTCCTGGGTATTCTTCTGCTTCTTTTATACCTTCTTCTTATATCAATCTCTTCCCCATCACACTTCTAAAATATATGACCATAATAAGCATGCCATCTAAACTGGTTAGGACATTTGTCCATTAAAAAGCCAACTCTCAGCTAAATGAAGAGCCAAAGATCATTAGAGGTGACGGAGCATGGAGTTTTTGAAATGAGTGCCTCCCATAAGGCCTCAAATATCACCTTGGCCATTTATGACTCTCTTGGTGTGTATTTTATACACCATTTATTTAAAACAGCTTTGAGAGAAGGTCATTCAGGTATTTGGATGTGGATTAACATCTAAAATGAACCATGGTTTATTATTTTTCTCATTGTCCACTTACTAAGGATAGTATAGTAGATGGTTGAAGTAAATGGCCTCATTTGAGAAAATAAGAAAACAGCACTTTTCTTCTGTTCGTATTAGAATGAATATCTTGATATTTAAGGCTCTAACCCTTCGGGAGTGAGTGGTAATTTTGTGCATATAGTACACCTGCACCTCATCCTTCTAACTCTACAGCATAATATTCTAACTCAGGCAGAGAAGAGCTGCCGCAAAAGGACATCGATGTCTGCAGCAATGTTCTGTTTAAATGAATTGGATCCATAAGACAATCTTATCGAGCTTGTTTTAGCATAAGTGGCAGCTTTATGTTGAAGAACAAGAGGAGGTAGTGAAGGACGCCGTGATGCGTCATAAACCTGCAGGATTTTTACAAGCCAAGATAGATGTTGAGATAATGAGAAGAGATTCACTTGTCAGAGGCTCTGATGTCAAAACTAGAGTTTTCCATGATTTTTTAAAAGAATACTTTTTAATACATTCACGACACAATAGCACTCAACAGCAATTGATGATCCACAGCAACGTGTGTACATTAATATCAAAAAGAAGCATCTATTTCTGGTTGTCTGAAATGCCTATGCGTAATACAAGAGTTACTTTAAACACTGGTATTTTTGAATGTTAACTTTTGCAAGCTCATTTCAAGTTTGCTCTGATTATTCTTGAACGAATTGAAGGGTCATAGAAAGATAAAAAGCAATTTATTTGAGACTCTGAGCTGGATTTTTATGAAACTTGTGCACGAGTGGGAACTAAGGAAATTTAGCAGCCATAGGGAAAAGATGAAGCTGCAACACTAAAGGAACTGTGAGAATTAAATGGTTAAGGTGCAGAATGTAAAGAGATACATGGGAGAATGCCCCTAGGGTACAGTTTAAAACTGCTAATGTTCAATGAATTTATTAACCTAGAAAAAGAATGGGTTGTGAATTTAAAAAGTGTGCTAATGTTACAGAAGTGTTCAGGAATGAGAGGATCGTGAGAGGTATCAAGGGCCATCTGATTCCCTTATGTGATGCCCTCTGAGTGAAACATAGAAACAGGTGGGATGTAGAATACTTCTGCATGGAGACCATGATTGAATTACCTAAACAGGACCAAAGAAAGTATTTTGGATCATGAAAGGGGAGGGGTAGGAAGGAGCAGGAGGCACTCCAGTCAGAACTATACAAGAAAAACAAATGGTTTAACTATTTGCTACTTGCTGATAAACACAACCATTGGACATTGAGGAAAGAATCTGTTCAGCAAGTATTACAAATCAAAAAGTTTGGATTTCAAACTGGCTTAAGAAATGGAAATGGAAGAAGAAATATGAATAGCTCGTGCCAGTGTATACACCAGCGATGCCGGCATAGGGTGAACACCATTTTTTAGTTTGATAAGCAAACTTAGTAGAGTTTTATTTTAAATGTAAAGGATTTCTAGCAGTAGGTCCTATTACTTCCCTCAAGACCAGCACCCCCCACTGCTCCAAATGGAGCAGCAAAGTGAAATTAACCAATTCCCTGCAAAGGCTGTAGAGGTTCAGCTTCCGAGGGCTTGTTAATTTTCCTTCTCCAGGGGTTGCAAGTGAGGCCTGAGAGCAGAGCAGGGAGGCAGAGTGAAAAGAAGAATTAGTAAGCTTTCTAAAGTATGGCTAACCTTATTTCTTTCAAGGGAATTTGTTAATTTCACTTTGTAACTCCATTCAGATCAGCTCAAGTTTGAAAAAAGCTTCAATTAAATAGAGAGAGATGGGAGACAAAGGCAATCGGGTAGGAAAGAGAGGGAATGGTTAGAATTTAAATAAGTGACCTCAATCCAAATCATTCCTCCCAAATACTCAAAGCACTTTACAAATAAACATTACAAATATTTATAAAAAATCTGGCCATGACATAAAATATTTTCATTTTTATTAATTTTATCCTTACTGAGAATCTTGGTAGAGCTTCTGAAATATAAATATTTTCTTCTTGACACAAATCACAAGGTTGACAGCTACTTATGTCTAATTCATTTAACACTCATTCACTCTCTTCACATCTGCATGGCATGAATGTCTCAATATAAAATAACAATATCAAGTGTTTTAAAATTAAAAATGAGAAATAAGCTCCTAGAGGAAACTTCTCTTAAGCACTTCCTTGAATTACAAAAAGAAAAACAATGATAAAAGAATGACAGAAACTAATAGAAAAAGTAAAGCGATGATAAATGCAAGAGGCTATGAGGAAACAATTATATGAAAATAGTAAGTTCATATGTTACCTAAGGACATGAAATATCATTTTTAAAGGTGTTGTGAAGCGCTTCAGTCAATATACACATTAAATTTGTAACATAACTAGACAGTAGACAAATTCTTACTAAGAAATCCTAGAATATGGAAAACCACTGAAATAAATAATGTAATACAGCCCTTAGCCTGGTATAAAAGAGTGTTCAATAAACTACTACTAAATCACTTGACCATAATCTACAGACCAGTTCTATTCATGCTTCTCTTTTATAGAATGTGTCAGATCCTTTCTTACAAAATAATCTTTTACCTTTAACAGATTTGACTGAGATTAATCAATAATATTAAAACATTAAGGATATATGGAGTATCTTTTGATGGGTACCGTGATAAAATAGAAAAAGCACAGTTTTGGTGCCAGATTGCAAATAAAATCAAAGTTCATCATTTTCTATGTGGACTCCACATGCGGCCTTCAGCAAATTACTGGGCCATCCAAAGAAAGAAACATCACTTTTCTTTCAGAAAATGAATAATAAGATCCATTGTGCAAGCCTGTTGGATTACAGGATATTTATGTAACGTGCCTGAGACAGTACATATTCAGTGTCCATCAAATGGTAGCTATTATTTTCATTCTTAAAAGTTCAGTGTAGGTAAGAATAGGATGAAAAGTAATTTAAAAGATCATCTCATTAGTGGATCCCAAAACTAGTTTTGCATCGATATAACCTGCATGGAGCTTTATAAAAATAGAGACTTGAGGGCCCCACCTCAAATTTCTTAGATCAGCATCACTGTGAAAACTGACCAGAAACTTATTTCTAGTCCACTGTATTATTTTTATCAATGATATTAGATGGGTAAAGTCACTTGCCAATATTTCACAGTGGCAGTACAAAAACTAGAACCCTATGTTTCCTCTGCCTTGCTTGAGCTTGCCTATTTTACCACAGTATCCCCATTGTCAACTACTCAGTGTTTTACAAAAGCATTGTACTCCTGATGTCCTTAGAAGTCTGATGATGATGATGATGATGATGATGATGATGATGATGATGATTCCCTATTTTGTGGTCTGATTCTGTATCCTTTGCAAATCCCACTATGTTTTCTTCAAGCTCCAGATTCTTCCTGGCAGACAATACCCAAGCACATATTTTGCCCACTTCCTATAGATTCTTCCTGTTGCTTTTTCACTATTTTGTTTATAGACACAGAGCAGAATCAAGAATCCAGATATAGTAGTTTTAATGAAAGCATATAAAAAGAATATTTAACTTAAATATAAACATGTGCTTCTAAACAAGAGAGAGTAACAGGGGCCAGATTTACCTTCCTGTCTGAAACAACTGAAAAGTTGGATAAAATATGTAAAACAACAATTCTTAAGACACTGGACATCGGGCAACAAAGGACAGTGATCCCTGAAAGATGGGGGACAAAATAATTCTTACAGTGTTCCAGTTTACTCCCCAGAGAGAGAGAGCTTCCAGAGGAAAGCCTGCCAGAGTTAAAGAGGGTTCAAGTCATACAAAGAATCTTCTCTGGCCACAAGGGAATTAAATTAAAAATCAACAGAAAGATCCCTGGAAAATCCCCAAATATTTAGAAACTAAGTGACCTTCCACTTAGTAACTTGTTATTTAATTTGGGACACAATTCAACCCATAACACATGCCAATCAACCCAGTGGTAGCCCTGTGCTCTGCTGCCACTAGATCCTCCAGCAGATGCCCACCTTTCCGATTTGTCAGGCACGAGGCAAGCACCAGTCCTCAATCTCCCTCAAGCTCTGTGAATAGTTTCTTTGGAGCTGCTCTCATTACATTTGAGGTAAGAGGAAAGCACCCCCTTTCCATCCAACACCCATTTCTTTGAAAGTCCCGCAGGGATGGTTTCACATCCTCTTTTGAAACATTGGTACAGTTAGCATGTATTATATTAGGATCTCAGTCAAAACTGAAGATGAAACAGCTTCATGTTTATATACATAATGTGAGTGTAGTTTAACAACACTTCTGTTAAAGCAGATGCATACTAACCATATCTGTGATCAAAAATTTTATCCTCAGAGGTTAAAACAAAAACGTACATTGCCCAAAGAAGTTTTTGACTTCTCTGTTTCCTCCATGGGTGGAGCTAGATGATCTTTACTACAAAGTCATGTAGTAATATTGGCTCATAAATATATAGTGTGATCATGAGTAATAAACCCAAAAGCACAACTGAAATTAGCAAGCCATGCAGAAGACTAAAATTAGTGTACAGTCTAAATAGCCATCTCTCCAAATGATTTTTGTTAAATAAGTAATAAAATTGATTAATTTGATGTCCACCTAATTGGCTTGTGGGCAAAATTCAGATTAGGATAAAATGGCCAAAGAAAGAGCAAAAAAGAGCAAAAAAAGGAAGGTAGAAACTTAAAGGATGAGAATAATTAAGAAATTCAAACACTGTTTTAAGAAACATTGAATACATTTAAAATAATAAAGGTAAAGAGGATAAAGTGGTTTTATTGCACATGACCCATGCAGACAACTAGGTTTTGCAGGACCTATTTCTTATAAGAAAATGATTAGCAGCACACATAAAAGCTAAGATTAAATGACTGCATTTGTGATCATTTTTGAGATGTAGAATGTTCATGATCACATACGTATAGCACGCACTACTGCCCACTGCATAGTTCATAGTTCCATTGATCATAATTTCCTTCTACTAGGTGCCAAGAGCTATATGAACTCTACTTGAGAAGGGGGAATGATAGTTAGTTACCTTTTCCTTTTTAAATTCCACCAGACAACATCTTTCATTTTTCCTGCCAACGTATAATTCCATTTGAGCAAATAATGTAATTACATATGCCTAAACTAGACCATTGAGTCAAACAGCTACTTTGTGCTGTTAAAATTTTTATTGCATACATGTACAGCAGCATTCCTCCTCCATCTCAACCCCTCCCATTACACACACTTGGCTTTATTCAACTATAGCAAGTCACATTATTCCCGGCTTAGTACTTATGTGCAAGTCAGGACAGCACCAGTGACTTCCTGTGACACATACGTGGTTAGAATTACAAAGTGTTCTGGAGGAAACCCAGTTATGACATTCTCCCACTTCTTCATGTCACCCCACTCCAGTCTCTGGATATCTCTTTGATATCCTCCATTCTCCCATAGGATTTGTTACCAACAGGCTCTGTTTAGTTTTCATTTTATAGATAAAAGTTACCAAAGCTTCATCTCAGCTCCAGCTTCATTATCTCAAACTTTCTGTGACTTTTAATGGAATTTCAAACCACATACAGTGTTTGAGGAACAAATACTCCAAGCAGTTCAGGCGTCAGTTATATGGGACTGAATGAACAACCATAGGAAATTTGGAAAGTAAATTTAGTTTTCACTCTGTCTGTCCACATTTGTCTTTTCTGAACATTATTTTCTCCCTTTTTGTCTGACCTTCCAGCAAGAGACCTTCAATTCTCTAGTTCTCTGAAACTGACACAACAGTAAATGTGGAATTGACCTGATAAATTCATTTACAAAAAAGTTTGTGTGCCTAATAAATTACACCTTGGAAATATTTACATTCTTAAATAATACTACATAAAGGGGGAAAAAATGCTTTAAAAAGGGGAGCCAGTACAAAATCACTGAATTATAGAACTGGAAGAGACATGAATCCTTCCTCCTTGGGTTTCATTGCATTTGGGTTATTCATTCAACTGCTCAACAAATATTTTTTGAGAACCAATATGTACCTTTGTGGTGCTTACGTTCTTTTATCTTATCCCAATTTGTTCTGTTCCAATGTTAGTTGAACATTTGTTTAGCTTCCCTCTCACTGGTGAACTCCTTTCACTGAGGAATCATAACTTATTATTTGATCCTATAGCACCTTATGTATAGTACTCAATAAATGTTTACGGAATTTAACTAAGTCCTACCCAGCTCCTCATTTTACAGTTAAGGAAAAAAGGACACTGAAATGTTAAGGGACTTTTCTAGTATCACACATCTGGTCAGTGGAAAACACCAAATGAATCGCTAGCATTTACGCATCAGTGTGTAAAAACACTTTTTGCATAATATTAGCCTTCGAATCATACTATATTGGCACCCACCTATTCTACCTAAATGGAAGAATGGTCTTATTTTACAAATGCATCTGATTCAAATTTGAATCTTTAGCACCAATTTATTTGAAAATTATTAACTTATATTTTTAATACATGCTTTATCATAACTATTAAGATAACTATTCCTGGTCCTAATGCATTCTAAAATTTTATGATAACCATACAATGTGGTGTGACAGGGTCATTGGCAGGAACAGCTTCACTATGCTCTGAGAGCATTTACAAGAACAGCCTCAGTTTTACAAGGAATGATATAAACTAGAATGGCACAGGAAGAGTTCAACCAGGCTGAAAGCACAGTTGTACGAAAAATGACTGGAGAATTAGAGAATTTGGGACCTTTGACATAAAAGATTTCAGGGAGCCTATAAACGCTATTTTCAAATCTTTGAAGATATTGAATATGGTAAATAAATAATTTATTTGCGTGTGTCGTCAGAGACAAGAATAATACCAAAGCCAAAGCAAAAGGAAACCAATTACTATCAGTTTAAGTATAATCGACTTATTGAATCAGCTGGACTCAGTAAGGGGTGAAAAAAGAGAGAGAAAAAAAATTTTAAAAGAGAGAGAAAGAAAGAGAGATAGAGGAAGGTAGAAAGGAAGGAAGGATTGATTTGCCCTCTGATTATTCGTGTACTCTTAGGGTAGTCCTCTTTCCCCATCGTTTATGGCACCTAGGGCAAGCTTCTTTGCCCCATTTAGCCAAAAGAACAGTCTCATTTCAATAATTTTAAAAGCCCCATCCAACAACATAAAAACACTGAATGTTATCCTGTTCAAAGCTTCTCCCCTCCCCTGTGTCTGGGCTGGAAATCTAAAGCACGTGAGTGATTCTCCTCCTCTGTCTTCTTATCTCCACCTCCTACCCTTATCCACCAGCTGCTCGTTTTGATGGCCCCAGGGTCAGACCCAAGTAGAGAGAGTGGATTCGGTGGAAATGACTCAATTGCATAAGGTTGGTAGAGTTACTATCGGGGCTCTGTGGGTGACAAATTCTCTCACTGGTGTTTTTGCGGACTTTTTGGAGCACTTCTGCTATGGATTCCCCAACTGCAGGTCAAGATGAGCAAGGCCGTTTCTCCAGCTGGTTGCTTATGATTAATCTGGGCTTCTGGTCATCCCCTCTGCTTGGGTCTCCTTAGCCCTTTATGCAGTCCTTTTGGGTGTAATCCCTTTCAAGCTGACCTACAGCCAGATCCGTTCAGTAAGATTCAAATCTATCTACTGGTAAGGACACATATTTGTCTACTGTGGGAACAAGGGCAGCTCATTCCCAGAGCTGCTCTTCCCTTTGCCACCAGGAAGGGGCAGCTCCAGCCACAGCCTCTCACCATCAGACTATTGAAAAGTCACGCAAGTGTCACATCTTCACACATCAGGAGCTTGACCAACACACGTGTCAGTGTTTTAGCCTGATCCTGCCTTAAAGGCCTCTCACTTAGAGTGGAAAGGAAAGTACTTCCTTCTCCCCCATCCCAGTGACACACAGAAAGTACTTCCCAAAGAAATGTCTTCCCTGAAGCCTTTCAACCTCCGCCTTTAAATATGCCTGGGGATGGGTGATAGCTAGTGTAGGCAGACCCAGTTTAGGATCGCCAACTTTGCGAGTCTACCTCCTTGATTTACAATGTTTTGTTCCAACTTTGGGCCTCTGGAGACAACAGAAAGGATTTCCACCGAACATCCTGTGGCTTGCATAAAATGTTTCATTAATTTAGAGAAGTTCAAAAAATGTAACTGTCAGCCTTGTGAACCCCTAAAGAGTTCAGGCAAAGCCTTGATCTTGATTCTAGGCTGTCAGGGCACAGGTAGGCTCCAGCGTAGATGGGGAAGGCATTAATCTCTTAGGTCCTTTTAACTCAAGACTTAATAATCCACAGGCTGCCTCTGTATCAGATGAGCTGAGAGGTTCCCCTAGTCACCAAGGACAAACAGAGGGGAGAACATCAACAGAAAACCAGAATATGATGCAACTCAATAAATATCTCCACATATCCTACTTGGCTATTATTTATTTGATCTTTTCTCATTTTGTTTGAGTTGGCATATAATGATAGCACTAAGCTTGTTATTTCAACTTTCACATAAAATCCCTAGAGAAATAAAAGGAAAGCTCTGGGTTTACATATATCAGGTATTCAGATAATCAAAAGAAGCTTAGAAAATAAAACGGTAACAACATGGGAACGGTTAAGCAATGTGGAAATATTCAACATCACTCTATTTAAAAATAATTACTAATAATTACTATAATAACAATTAAAATAATTTTGTTTTCTTCCCTTCCTTCAGGCTCTTTCATTTTAATTGTACTCAGATGTTTTTTTTCTTAAGCCAGATATCCTCAAACACAGTTAGGGTTCTCCCTACCCCTCAAAATTTGCTTTGGTTTGATTTCTCTTCAGTAAACTGAAAGAAATGGTGCTTAAACTCGAATTCAGCTTTTTCTTAATTCTCTTGCTCCAAGTTTATCAAGACATGCACCTTTTGCTCTCTCTGAGAAAACCTGGATGCAGAATTCATTGCAGGTACTTCTGTGAGTGGACTAAGGGATTCACACACACACATACACACTAGTGAGCAATGTAGATTTTCTAACATTTGCATAAGGAAGATAGAGGAGAAGGTTAAGTTTACACCCCACATCAGACAATTTATAAACCCTCAGATATTCTTGCCTCTAACATCCCTCTTCAGCTAAACCTCCATGAAAGATTTTTTCTTCTTTTGACTTTTTCCTTCCTTACTTCAATACCTTGATTCTAAGCCCTTTATTCTTCTCTCCAGATTCTTCTCAGAAATTTCTCATTATATATATATATATGGAGTGGATCCACTGTCCCTCAGCACCTACTGTGCACTTTGCATATTCAAATGCATTCCACTGGTATTCAGAAAACAAAAAGGGCCTTATACCAGCTTCTGCCTTCCTGAGGATACAATTTAGCCACTACCTTCAATTACTAGAACACACTCACCATGGCTTACCCTCCTCATCCCTAAGGTTTATCTAGATATTCTTCTGATTGAGAAGTTCTTTATTTAGATATGCAATCTCAGTGAAATAATGCACATTTTTTTCTCCATCCCATCAACTGAAGTTGAATTGGTAATTTGGGTTATGATTTTCTTCAGTAGTTGCATTCAGTGAGATGACAGGGTACATGGCAGAGCAGCTGTGGGAAGTGAAATGGATCATGCCACTGCTTTCCTGTGCTCTGTGTTTGGAAAGTTCCTGGGTCAGCAAGCCCTGAATACATGGACAACAGAACGTTTTTCCTTTCCAGGATTCAATTACTCATGGCTCCGAGGATTACATTCCACGTTATTTTTATTTCCAACCATACATCTAGAAACCTGTTTCGATGGAAATAATGACAATAATAATCCAGATAATTATAACCTTGAATTTACAGGGCTCTTCTTTGAGGAATTCAGAATTCTTCTGAAGATCCGACTCTCTGTCACCTCCCTTCCCTAAATATCATAATCCAAAACGTAATGATTGTACCTATATATGAAGACTTATGTCATAAGTTTAAACAATTTTTTAAGGGTTATCCCTAAGGACAGAGTGCTGGCATGTTCTCCATGCCCCACTCCAGGAGTGATGAAACAGGAAGCTGGCAGCAGCTATGGTGCCTAAAAGTGATTGCAAAGTAGTTTACTTTCTGCCTGAATAAAGCATGTAAGACACGTTTCAGGCGCCATTAGAGAAGGTGTTCAGCAACTGTCAGCCCCCACATAATTACAGACCACAGTTTCTTTTAAGAGGTGCTCCCCTCCTTCCACACGGTGGTAACTGCCTTCCACCACCTGTCCTGTCAGCGTCACATGCAGAGAATGTGAGGGACAGGCCTGCTGCTCACCTGGGGTTAATGATTACCCTGTGGCTTTTCTCCACAGTTTACACATCCTAATGTTTTCCTGCTGTATTATCACCTAGCAACTTTTACAGGGAAAGAAAGAAGGACACTGCAGGTCAGGATTACCCATAGAATTCCTCATTGACTCTGTGTGTGTGTGTGTGTGTGTGTGTGTTTAGTCGACGGCATTGTTGCAGTATCTCACAACCAAGTTGGAAAGGAAGAACCAAAGGCAAGGAAATGACTTCAATCAACATCATCGCTCCAAAAGCGTGTTGTGGAACCATGGGAGGAATGTCCTTGTAGGGATGCAGAATGACGTTCATGAGGGCTAACTGCATACTGCATAAGACAGATACCACGCTCTATTGATTTAAATGGATGTTTTGCAAAATAAACACACATACACAAAAGTACACATCAAGAATTTGATTTACATTCCTTAAATACTGCCTTGATGAGGGAAGCATGGGTCTTCATCTGGCTAAAAGATCAGGATTTTGTCCTAGCAAACCAGCTCTTTATGTTCAGAAAATGAAAGTCCTTTGAAGATGTAGGGAAAGTGAAGGAAAATGGTCAGGGCCCCTCAGATATTCAGAATCTTGCCGAGAATTTGATGTAAATATGCACGTGCACCCAGGTGTTTCTTGGTTATTGTCTAATGTAACTTTACATGTGCACCCAGGTGTCCTGGGTTATGGACTTAAGTATAAAGGACTAGCAGCTCTGATCCACAGTGCCTCCCACCCCCAGGATGCCCCCAGGGGGGCCACAGGGAGGCAGCTATTGCTACTGCTGCTGGAGGCTGTTGCTGCCAGATGTTACTGCCAGTGCCCCTGGAATGCTCCAAGAGGCCACTGCTGCTGTTGCTTCTGCTGCTGCTGCTACTGCTGAGGACTGAGCTCATGTCATCTGCCAATGGCTCCCAGGATCTTTCCCAAGTACCCAGCGTGGACTTGCGTGTGAGGGGTCTGGTGACCCAGTCTGTACAATGGGTTTGAAGGGTCTGAGCCCTAGCCCTGACAATACAAATGGAAACTTAGTATAACTAAAATAATGAAACATTTTGGCTTTAGTTATGAATTGCCTCAGCCATACAATTGGCATAGTCACTTACCAAGACAATTGGCTACATCGGCAGGAGTCCAACAATAACCCCAACCAGACAATTAGCATAGCTATGGCCCTAACCCAACAGAAGATTAATAGCTCTGTGTGTCTTCATTCATCTTTCAAGGGCACCACCATGCTAATTCCTGCACTGTAGCCATTTAAGGAAGCAAGTATCAGCCTCACCTGGAGAGATACAAATCATGATGCAATCTTCTCCAAATTGCCCCCATTTGTTGAGTCTCCCTCCAGTCAACTATATCAACCTATCTCCTAAGATACTTCAGAGAGGAACGTATGTCAAGGGATCAGAACCTCTTGCCCAATAAATCAGCAAATTTATATTAGTACACTAGAACTCCCTAAAATGGTATTTGGGTCTCTTGGAACATTTTATTTCTTAGTCAAATGTAATGCAAAAAAAGAAAATGTTTCTCTAAGATGAATCCATCCCAATGTTCAGGCCCATCCACAGTAAAATATACCTGCCTTCCTGTGGCTTCCCCCACCTAGGTCCCTAATGAGGCTCTGCTAATCTCCAATTCCTATAAATGCCTCATTTTTTGCTACATCTTGGGCTTACAGCTGTGTGGCTTTGGGTTAGGATTCTTTTTTAAAAGCTCTGTCTAAAGGCAATCCATTTGATCAGAGAGTAATGTCCTGACTTCATCTTTTATCATTTCCCAGAGAAACTGGGTTGCAGGTGGAATCCTGCAGTTACTTTGTTTAACATTAAAAATAATTTCACTTTCCTGCCAGAAGCTAGTCTTACTGATCATGTTGCTGCTTAGAAGCCTGGAGAATCATGGATTTTACCTAACATTTTGCAGTGAGAGATGTCAGATAATCCTAATTAAGAAAGAAACATGGATGGGGAGAAAGACTGCAATACAGAACAAGAAGAATAACAACTCTACTGTAGTACCTATTTCCATAATTCAAAAGAGAAAGGGAAATTGTCAAGGCAGCAGGAATTGCTTTCAAGAGCAGTCTTCACTCCAAGACAAAAGCAAAGATGCAGCTAAACTTACTCATATCTCCTACTTCTTCCTTCTCCAGTTCAGTCGAGGATTTCAATTTAATCTAGTGCTGCAAAACCAACAGGTCAGTAGAAAGCACCACAGACTCTTAAGGGAAAATCATTTTACTATATTTGAATTCAGAAGTTCTTAAGATATTTCCCCTATGCATTATTTCTTCTTTTCCTTACTTGAAATCATCAGTTAAAAATCTTCTATTTGAGGACTAGGGTTGATATAGGAAACATCAATGCCTGCAATAATGTGACCTTCTGTAGTTGATTCCCAGTCTTTTATCTTAGATGTCTAACACTGTTGTCAAATAATTGGGTGCTTATTAATTATAGCCCTGGGTAGCGGCAATGGACATTTTCCAGGGTACCATAACACAAATACTAAATCTGAATACAGCACAGAGAAAAATCCAGATTTCCCAATGCAAACAGAACCTATTGGCATATATGGCTCCCATAACTGATAATAGACTTTCTATGTATAAGAAATAAAAACAGGAAATAAATCTATCTCTAAATTAAACAGAAAGGGCGTGGCTTTAGGATCAGACAAACCTGATTTATATGAAGATGAAGAGACTATAGGGCCTGATGACTACCGCATAATGTTCACAACCTGAATGATTTCTAAGAGGTATAACCAACTTAATAACCCACAAATGGAGGCAATTGTGGAAAAAATCTTGACCAAAGAAATATTAAACACCAAGTATCTCCCATTCAACTCTGAAAATTTGCAGAAATATTCTTTAAAATCATAATGTAAAGGACTCTCACCAAGTCTAAAGGACTTACCCAGAACAGTGTCAGAAGTCTTGCAACTAAATGGAGAGATAGATGTGGGTTCTGTTTTGGCTAGAAAGGAAAAGAGAGATAATTCAACTGAGTGTCTATTGTATATCAGGCATTTTATATATAGCTCCTTTACTTCTCACTGCAGTGCAGATATTATCTCTAGTACAGGGAAAAAAATAATGAAACCAAGATAACAGTACTAACATCCACAATGATTGTTTTTATTGCTATTATAGTCAACATTTGGGGAACAGTAAATCTCACGTAAAATTCCTCCAAAAAGGCAAATATTTTTATCTTCATTTTATAAATGAAGAAATTTAGGCTTGCAGAGTTGGAGTAACTTGCCCAAGATCACACAGCAAAATGATAAGGCCAAGATTAAAACCCCAGTCACTTCTACTAGACCACGACTGCCAAGTGAGGCAGCTACGATATACTTGACTTACTATAAATCTAAGCATTTTGTAAGTTATTGGTTATGCAAAATGTAGTAGGCCTCTCTAAATTACCACTAATAATTGCAATAATTGAAAGCTAATAGTATTCACTGAGAAAATAAAGGCAGTATTTAGAGCATGAAATCTAGTGTCAGGTATTTGGGTTCTAGTCAGTGGAGGAATATTACAGTTGTTAGTGCCTACATTAGTATAACAAATGGGAAGCTTTGTGCATACAACTTCCCTGAACTTCCTACCAAGAAATCTCTTGGTGAAATAAACATTACTTTGAGCATCAATTATGTATGCTTAACTCATTTCTCTTCATCATTTCACCTGCATTTATTAAAAGTACAATTAATTACTGACAATTAAAAGTTGTTTTCAGTTTTGAGTGGGGACCCTTGAAGATTTTACCAGCCAAAGTCCTTTTTTTTAATTATTATTATTGTCCCCACAAAATTAGTAAATATCTTAAAATCTACACGTTGGTAAACAAAAAGCCTTGTGAAGAAGTTTGGAAATATTCTCATATCATCCTGAAGCACCTATGGAATTTCAAAGTGATTTTGCCAAACATGTTTTCTAATGCAGATTTTAGAGTCTCTGGGGTTTTTCTACATACTGACTGTGTGAAGGCCCAGGAACTACTAGAGTTTGTCCATGTTAGTGTGT
Source organism: Cynocephalus volans (assembly GCF_027409185.1). Classification (NCBI taxonomy): domain Eukaryota; kingdom Metazoa; phylum Chordata; class Mammalia; order Dermoptera; family Cynocephalidae; genus Cynocephalus; species Cynocephalus volans. Next base: position 122,232,296 of record NC_084468.1, read on the forward strand.
ACCTCTCTATTTCCCAGCATCCCTTGCAGTTAGGTTGGCCACATGGCTGAGGTCAGACAGTAGAATGTGGGCAGAAGTGATGGAAGCTTCTTTCAAGCCAGGCTCCTAAAATATCACAAGTAATTTTCCAAACCCATTCTCCCCAGGCTGTGCATCTGGAAGTGAAAAATCTCAGAAATTGTGAAGTCACACAATGGAAGGGGCCCAGATCTCCCAATAACCACTTGGGCTAAAACCACCCAACTAAGTACCTCTGCATTGGTATGTATGGGTAAGAATTAACCTTTGTTTGGGTAAGCCAGAGAGAATTGTTTTAACAGCAGCCAGCCTTATTTTGTAGTGACCTTGGATCTGGAAAACTAAGATATTACTATGTACTTGATAAAGTCCCTGTGAGAAGGAGAAAGATAATGAACTTAAGTGCGTAGCAATTATTTCTCTTCATTAGTTTAAGTCTGTAGCCTAGAAACTTAAGTTAAATATGCATTTTATGATATAAACCTGTACAAATAAATATACATGCAATTATATATGTATGTAAACACATACCTCACCCAGTCCATATATTCCTGTACTATGAAAATACAGAAAAGGGGCAGTCTTCAGGATGGTCATTTGGTGGTTACCAGATATAGAAAAGAGAAGGCAATAAAACATGAATTTTAGGACACTCTTTTGGTGCACTTGCCAGACTCCCTACCAGAATTTCTCCTCCCTGAAGCCACAAAACAGAAGATTCGGTCATGCAGAATCATAGAATCACAAGCCCACAAAGTGAACTTAATGTAGCTCTTGATAATGAAAGCCCAGAGCCAAAGAATTCAGGTTTGTGCCCCAACATAATGGCCTCCGCACATTAGTATAAAGAAAACACAATCTTGTCTCGAGATAGAAAGTTATTGTGACGATTTTCTGGGGCTTTTAGAAGCTCCTCCACAGTCAACTGAATTAGATAGGCAAAGAGCTCTTTCTAACACTGGTGGTCTCTGAATCAGGCAGTAGGAAATGAGGGCCACAATTTTAGAAAAAATCCTAACATTTTCCCACTAGAAGTTAGAGAAAACACTAGAATGACTAGCACAGTTGAAAGCCGTTATACCTAGAGAAAGACAAAAGCTATACAAGGCTAGCACATTAAATGCTCAGTCTGTATAGATATTGGGTCAAAACTAGTTCAAGAGAGAAAAAGAGAAATTCAGAGCCAAGAAATGTCCTAGCATTTAACCTCTTATGGACCTGAAAGAACTGAGCTAGGATCCCAGGTCTGTATAGAATTTAAATTCCAGCTGCACCACTGTTTCATCCCTCTGATTCAAATGTCTTTCTGGAAACTTATTGTCCAGATAAAGCTTCTTGTTCAAGATTTCATCATCTTCTATTTTATTATTTCTCATATTTCATTATTTGACTTGTTAGTTTCACCTCTCTAAGCTCTACAAATCTAACTTCTAAGAGTAGATGCAAGCTGAAAATATATTTGTGAAACCCTGTCTCTTGAAACCCTGTTCCCTGAAACCATGGTTTGTCTCATCTGGTACTACATGGATATTAAAGAAAACACTAGAATGTATTTAACTTTCTTAAAATTTTTCTGTTTTTTAAATGTATTGTTCTAATATACGTACTTATACTTTGAAAAATTACTTGAACATATCAGATGTCTTTTTAGATGTATAGTTTTCTGGGGATACCACAACAAAATACCATAGACAGGGTGGCTTAAACAACACAAATTTATTTTCTCACAGTTCTGAAGGCTGGAAGGCTGAGATCAGGTAGCAACAGGGTTGTTTCTTCTGAAGCCTCTCTCCTTGGCTTGCAGATAGCCACCTTCTCATAGTGTCCTCACATGGCTTTTTCTCTGTGCAGGTGTGTATTCAAATCTCCTCTTCTTATAAGAACACCAGTCAGGTTGGATTGGGGTCCACCCTAAAGGCCTGACTTTAACTTAATCATCTTTTTAAAGACCTTATCTCCAAATAATCACAGTCTGAGGTCCTATGGGTTAGGGCTTCAACATGTGAATTTTGAGGGTACACAGTTCAGCCCATAACACTAGGTCATGAGTTAACTTATGTAAGAGAACTTAACAGAATAACCATGGACTTTTAGGAGTTATTGTATTAAAAATAGAATCTATGTTGATCCATGAGTGGACACATCCAGTCGTTTTTAATCTAGTAAGGATCTTTGTCACTAAGTCATTTAAAAATATGTTTGTGTGTCTTCTTCACGCCATATACTGTGCTAAATGCTGTACATAGACATATCAGTAATAATCTCCTTTTTTAAGAAGCTCAGAACCCAGTGAACACCCAAGAAAATATGTGAACAATAATCATTTAACGTAATAATAAATAAGTGCTATAGAAATATAGATGGGGCATCACATATATATAAAGGACACTGCAGTGAAGTAAGAAGCTGAGCAAGAAGAAGAAAAAAGAAAGAAAAAAGAGCATTCCATGGAGAGAAAACAATCTGGGTGAAGTTCAAAGAGTGGGAAATTTTTCTGTATATCTAGATTAGGATGTAAGCTAGAGAATGATGATGATTTGATCAGAAGAAAGAAGGCACCTGGTGTACTCTAGTAGGTAAGTGCACTTAGACTTATATAGAGCGATGCTACCTCATAGCACTTTGCACAATGAGGGAAATGTTCTCTATCTGTGCTGTACAACATGGTAGCTACTAACTACATGTGACTATTGAGTACTTGAGATGTGTCTAGTGCCACTAAGTAATTCAACTTTTTAAAACTTCATTTCATTTTAATTGTTTTAAATTGAAATATAAATAGCCAGAAGTGACTAGTGTATTTGGCAACACAGATCTAGAGGAAAGGGCTTTTCATCCTTTGTCTGCCTCTACACTCCTATCATATAACATTTCTCATCACATATGAGCTATGTAGCTGAATGTTTAAATGGAAATTTGACTGAGAATATAAGGCAACAAATATTAGAAACCAAAATGAGTTATGAGATAGATCACCAAGTGTATTATTCAGGGTTCTCCAGAAAAATAGAACCAATAGGATGCACACGTACAGATGCTCCTTGATTTATGATGGGGTCATGTCCTAATAAACCCATCATAAGTAGAAAATAACATAAGTCAAAATGCATTTACTACCCCAATAAACCCATCATAAAGTCAAAACATCATAAGTGGAACCATCGTAAGTCAGGGACCATCTCTGTGTGTGTGTATATATGTCAATAAGCTGGAGACCCAGAAGAGCTGATGGTGTAGTTTCTGACCAAAAGTCAGCAGCCTCAAGTCCAAGGAAGAGCTGAGGTGCTGGTTTGAGACTAAAGGCATGAAAAAGCCTATGTCTCAGTTTCAGAGGCAGTTAGGCAGGAGGAATCCTCTCTTACTCAGGGGAGGGTCGGCCTTTTTATTCTATTCAGACCTTCAACTGATTGGATGGAAGCCCACCCACATTATGGAGGGTGATAGGCTTTACTCAGTCTATTGATCAAATGTTAACCTCATCCAAAAATACCCTCACAGACACACCCAGAATAATGTTTTACCAAATATCTGGCAACATGTGGCCCAGTCAAGTAAATACATAAAATTAACCACCACACCAAGTAAAATCTAAAAAGAGTACTTATTAGAGACTCTTAAATTTCTCACCCATGGGAAGAACATAGAAGAGTTGAGGGAGGAGTTTTGAAGAGAATTTGTAGGGACTCTGGACAGAGCTGCTCATGGGCTAGTCTGCTATGAGAAATACCAGCTCTGAGGGAAATGATTGATTCACCCCTCGCCTCAACTCTAATGAGAGATCTTCAACAGAGAGCTTGATAAGTGTCCTTGCTGTTGGGATGATGCAGTGGATTGAAGTCTGACTCCCACTGAGAAATCCAAAAGACAGAGTGGGGGTGGCTAGCTGTTCCAAGCAGGAGGAAGGAAAGAGAGGCAACAAGTTTCAGTTGCCTGATTCCCAGATTTGGTTGACACAAAGCATACAGCAGTGTTTTTCATATGGGCCACATGTGAGCTTCCTTATTATAAGGTCACCCACAGGGGCAAACAGGCCTCAGCACAGTGATGCTTAAAATATGACAGCATTTCTACGATCACAGATGTGTATATTACCTCCATTAAGGGAAATGCAGGTGAGAGCTCCCCAGTGTTGAGAGTTTTTAGAAGACCCACAGTTTCACCACCCAAGAAGAAGGAGGCTTTTAACTTCAGTCAGGTCCTGAGAGCATACACCTCCCCAACTGCAAGCTTTCCACCACTTGGTCTATCTAGGAAAAGGGGAATAAATTTAATTTGAAAGAAGTTGGAAATTTTATCTGTAGCATTAAACTAAACAAATCTAAGAAATGTCTACAGGCATAACTGACAGCTTTTGGTAAACATATTTTATATAGATGATGAGGATAAGGGGGTTTGGAGTATCATGCTCAGGTTTCTTTTTGGGGTAATTCTCTCCAGCTATATTTGATGATCCTATGACTTTGTGTTACCTGAGATTAATTAGAAAGGTCAATAGACTGTTGGAGTTTTCATCTAAAGCAGAGAAAAAACTAAAGTGTTAAAGGACCATGGGGTCAAAATAATTGCTCCGTATCCCATAGTTAAGCTTATTCAGTGTACCAGATACATATGCAACAACTTTCAAAGAGTTGGCCAATGAGAAGGAAGGAGTATGATCCCAAAAGTAACATCTTAGAAACTTTCGGGGCAGATGAGTGGCAATTTGTGTAGTTCAAAATTCCTTTTAAAGTATTCTAATTCTTCCAACCCAATGAGAATTCCTGCTATAAAAGTTGAGGAGCCTTTAAACAGTTATAAAAGGGGAATGACATAAACAGACTTGTGTTTTGGAAAGCCCACCATAATACTTGTACGGGGGATAAAGATGGACTAACTTCACAGACTTTCGACATGAACACCTGTTGAGAGGTAAATGCAATAGTTCTGGTGAAAGACGATGGGATTCTAAGCTAAGAAAAGGTGAGGGATGCAACAAAGGGAAGAAATTCAGGAGATATTTAAGAGGTAAAATTAACAGATCTTGATGAGAAAATTAGATATAGGTGGTGGGAAAGAGCAGTTTTGAGAATGATGCTCAGGTTTCTGACTTGAGTAATTCTCTTTAGATACATTATAGTTGAAACCCCAGAGGCACGAGCTGAGGCTTAGAAGAAGATAGTCCCTGCAGTTCTCAATTTAGAGGCAGTCTTAACTCGACTGGGTGGGAATTGTGCTATATCATATGATTGTATCATGTTACCTTCCTGTGGTAGGCAGAATAAAGGTTTCCCCAAAAGTGTCTATGTTCTAATCCTGGAAACTGTGACTACATTATAGGGCAAAGGGAATTAAGGTTACATGTGGAATTAGGTTGCTAACCAGCTGACCTTAAATTAGGAATAATATCCTAGATTATCCAAGTGGGCCCAATGTAATACAAGGGTCCTTAAATGTGAAAGAGGGAGGCAGAAGGGTAAGTGTTAGAGTGATCACACTGAGAGAGATTTGAATGGCCGTTGCTGACCTTGAGAATGAAAGGGAGCCAGGAACCAAAGAATGTGAACAGCCTTAGAAGCTGGAAAAGGCCAGAAAACATATTTCCCCTAGAACCTCCAGAAAAGAATGCAGCACTGCCAATACCTTGATTTTTATCCCAGAGAGACCCATTTCAGACTTCTGACCTCCACAACTGTAAGATGATAAATTTGTGTTGTGTAAGCCACTAAGTTAGTAGGAATTTGTTACAGCAGACATAGGAAACAAATGCACTAATCATTTATACATTCTTAGCAAATCCCTGGTCTCAGATTCATCTAAATTCCTAATTTGTTAACCTCTAACTAATGCTTTATTGTTTTCTTGACTCATTGTTACTTGCAGTTTATTTAAACAGTATTTATAAGCTGGCAACTATATTCATATACCTACTATTGTGTGACTATCACTGTAGTAATTTAAACTACCAGGTGTATTCCCTCTGGACAGTTAAATTATCTCAGTACAAACGTGAATGAAAAGAACACTTTATGATGCAGTCTTTTTTTCCTGCTTATCTAATCACCATTCAACTAAAACAGTTCTCAAGTAGTAAATAATTTAGTAATAAAATTTAGGCAGCTGTCTGTCACAAGATATGAACTTTGTTTTGCTGATGAATTAATTAATGTTTGCAAAATGCCATGTAAATGTTAGCTCTTATGCATTTCTTATTTATGGTAAGTACATAACCTTAAATTTAATTCCATGCAATAAAAAATTCTGTGAAATATAAGTGGTAATGATGGATAAACATTATTTGCCCTTATGACTTTATCAGTAACCTACATATAATATTCAGAACTTTAAATGGTGAAGATAATATCTCTCAAGCCTAGCTTGGCCCAACACTCATGAAACATAAATGTGAACGATTTTGGCTGGCAGGCTTAAAAATGAGTATGAAGCCACCACAACTTTCATATAACTTTGAAATGGGAGAAGAGGAGGAAAGATGGAGGCAAGACTCTGTCCAAACTGGTGTCTTTGGGGCAATGAGAATATTATATATATTTTTGGAAGATCCAAAACATATTTCCAAATAGAGATTTTTAAAAGGCTATTTTCATTCTGGTTTAAGGTCACACATAGTCTATTACTGTGTTTATATTGTGGGTCTTCCCCCAGAAAATGGGTCACAACTAGAACAGTGCTTTATAGTCACTGTGCCACTGCCAGATGATCCTAGAGATTAACAGAAAAGGGCAATGGAGCTTCCAAGGACAAGGACCATATCACATTCTTTATAGGACAAGGAGCAATGAGAACACTACATTCTTCCACAAAGTGACAGCTAGCCAGACAGGCAAGGAAGCAAAGAATCTGGCCTCTGGGTTATCCTTAGTTATAACACTACCACCTAAAAGGACAAAAATGTAAAATGAGTCAAGAAGAAATACATGAATTATATTAGTAAAGGAAATTGAAACATCTGCAGTATAAAACTCCAGTATAAAATAGCCTATGCCATTACCCCACAAAGACACAAAAGTCCTCTATATGAAAATGATACTAGAAACTGTAATTTGATTAAGGTTGAGGTACCATAGTTATAAATTGCATGTGAAACAACAAATGTTTAAAACAGTTGAAAATTTTTGTATTTCTTAAAATTGAGCCATATGCCATAAATCTCAATATACAGGGTATCTGCAGTCTCCGTGCAAGTCTGTTTGTATAGCAAAACATACATTTGAGCATCTGTAGAGAGCTGAGGTGTAATCTGCCACAACTATGTAATTGAAGAAGATCTGATGCCTGGAACTATACAACAAGTTATTTTCAACTAGCAGAGCTTAGCATATTTTTCTTTCAGGATGAAAGTGTAGAGTTCTGGGTTATAATTGTATTTCTAACTCACTAAAAGAGCTCACAAACGTGTACATTATGATAGAAGCAAGTCCTTAAATAGACAGTACAAATGTACAGAATTTCACCTCTTCTCGACAATGTAATTTTAACCAACTTTTAAATACCATAAGCAAAATGCACCTGAGCCCATGTAGATAGAGAATTCTGGGTGGGAATGTTAATTCAAATGTGTTTTACAATAAGTAAATATCCTGAAATACATCAGTTTCCTGTACACATCATCTGCCCCTCTCAAATAATGAAACCAAAGTGTTCCATGGCATATTCAAAAGAATATTGTTTTCCACCTATGTTTGCATGGTTGTTCAAATCATCATGCAGACTCTGGTGCAATACTAGATACTTGGAACCTTCCATAGCTTATGCTGTATGGAAGTTTTGTAGCCTCTTTTCCAATTCATTAATTTGAGAGCAGTTGGTTTATCTCTAAGTTTTCCACAAAGTGTCATCAAGAGGGTTTGATTTCTGGCTCTTGTCTGAATAAGAATTGCAATTCCAAGTAGCTGGCTATGGACCACACTAAGGTAGGCCTCTGAAGTAACCTTAGCATAACTTCAGCTGGTAGATAGGACCTAAATCCTTCTCTACCCCAAGAGAAACTAGCTAAAGGGAAGGCCACAGGATCAACAGGGATTTCTAATAGGCTTCTAGCTTTTCACTGGTCATTTAAAAAATACCATATCATTTATAGGAGTCGGAACAAGGAGGATTCTCTGTTCTTCATAAACGGACCTTGTGCTTGCTTTAGAGGCACTAGCAGGGAATGCAGCTCATTGAAAAGCCTTCATTCATGGTCAGTATCTGTCAAGAAAGGTAGCCTCTCTAAGGACACGGTGGGTAAGGGACTCTAATGAGGAAGTTAGAAGAGAACTAACAAGTGAGCCCCACATCAGCTGATCAGAGTCTGCAAGACAGCAGATGCCACCTTAGTTCTGTACTTGGTTCTCTTTTGTATTTTAGGTTTACTCCCAGTATTTTAAGTTTACTCCTTATTGTTATACAATTATATCCCTAACTTTGCATATGACGTAATTGTTTTAATGACAACACTATCATGAATACACTAGAATTAGTTCAGACAGAAATGGCCTGTGAGTTCCCTTGGTAGAACTCTGTGAAGAACGGACATACTCATTTTTGTGTGTCCAGAATCTAGCATGGTATGTGGCAGACAATGAATGACAGAGAAATGTTTGTTAATTTGTTTTTTAAAAATGTCCCCTATGTGTCTAGTGTCTATGTCTTCCTTAGCATGGGTATTTCCTAGTCCCTAGAAACTTTGAATAGTGTAAAACAAATATTTCTGGTAACATCACGCATAGTGCCATAAGCATAGCATACAAGTATTTTCTTTCTTTTGCACCTTTCATTTTACTTATTAAATAGATGAGAGTGAACAACACAAGGAAAGACACGTGATAGGACCTTAGACATATTTAAGAATGTGAAAATCCCCGTTATCCTGAGACAGTTCACCATAGTTTGGGAGCAACATGAAATACTGGAAAACTTCATTAATTAGTCTCATCCAATAGTGTGTTCACATTAGGTACTCAATAAATGTCATTAAGTGACTGATTACTAAAAGAATAATGAGGGGTTTTGGCACTTAATGAAAGTAAAAGCTGAATTAACAATAAAAATGAATTTCTGACTAACATGGGGAAAGTTGTTCCTGAATTATTAAATCCTGGATAGCGGTAATTGTGCTCAGGGTTCCATTTCTTCAGTTCCACTGAGCAGATTCAGAAGCAGAACAAATGTGCAAAAGATTTAGTAATATGAGTGTGATTCTCAGAGAACAATTTTCTTGATCTTCCTTTCTTTCATACTCAGTAAAAGAGAAGTATCACAAAAATATGAAACCCCACGTTGCCTGCACTAATTCCAGCTCCTTTGCTCAGTTTCTCTACTCTTGGGACACGGAGGCAGCTTCTGATTTCTGTCACTTTGGATTTAGCTACAGGGAGCTGCAAAAGCATGTGGGAGGAGATCAGGGAAGAGAAGAGGGACTTCCGTGCTTCCAGCATCAGTCAGGCAGCAGACTGCAGCGGCTCAATTGTCCAGAGTGAAACGATCGTGACCCGAAGCTTGAAAATCCCCATTTGCGGAACACTTACTGACTTTAGCAAAAAATGTGCTTATCTTTAGGGGTGACTGGCTACAGGGCAGCTGTCTGTCAGTCAGGCTCTGAAAAACCTCTCTCCATGGGATGTTGTGTGCAGTGCAGCTCTTCTCTGTCATGGGAATGGCAGCTCCTATACTCTAGGTCAAGGCAAAAACTGGAAAGATGAAAAAATTGGCCTGTTCTTGACATAAACCTTCAGGAAGCCTTGGAAGCATTCAGGTAAGATACTAGCAGCCTTGGGCAACAAAGCACCCCGAAGCCTGAGAAAGGAAGAGTGGTGAGGCAAGGTAGAAATATGGTTATTCTTCTCATCTAACTTATTAAAGAATTTACATTTGTTGGTGCTTGATGTGTGCACAAACTTACATGATGTCAGACAACTAAGCACAGCTTATGGGATCACCGTTTTCTCTACTTTTAACACACATATGAGTATATATATACAGCACAGTTACTCAATGACCAAAGAGAAAACCACCAAAACACCTCTTAGGCAGTAGAGTCCTGCCAAGATTTTCAGATTTTGATGATCGATTCCATTAATACAACAGGTCAATATCCATTAAGTTTAGATAGTCCCTCAGACAGTGAGGCCCACTGTGGGTTAATGGCTCAGAGCATGGCTTTGGATCTACACTGCTGGACTTGGACTCCTAGCTCTCCTGTTCAATAGTTATATGGCTCTATGTAAATTATTAACCTCTCAGTGCCTCAGTATTCTTATCTATAAAGTGGAGATGATGATAATGTACCTACTTCACAAGTATTTAATAAAAGTGCTGAACTTGGAAGAGTGTATGGAACATAGTTAATGCTTTATAAGGATTAATTATATAAGAAAAGAAAAGGTCTCGGTACTATGCTAACAAAGTTAAATGTGTTTTTCATGAACGTTTAAAAATGTCTAGGATTGAATCAGCCAACCATTAAGTTTTAAATTAAGAAAACCCTATAGAGATGATAGCCATCTGGGCAACAAAAATGGAGATTTAAAATAATTTTAATCTGTTTTTCACATAATCTCATTATTATATTCATATAAATGTCTGCAAAGTAGACCAGTCTATGTAGACCAAAAAATTTATATAAAAAATTAAGCTTAGATTGGGTAGTCCTGACAAATCAAGTGAGTGGTTCATATAAAATATATTATTGCTTTCATATGTAAGCACATCTATGTAGCAATTCCAAAAGAAAAAGCAAGAAAACAAATGCTTGCTTTTTAAATGCACACTAAGGTAGCAATATTGTTATTAGTTCCATTTGGAATTTATTTACATATTCATTCTATGAATAAGTAGGTCAGTTTTCTCACCACCATATTAAAATGTTTACAGAGTATTAAGGAATTTTAGAGGCATTTTAAATCATTGCCCAGCACCTCTAATTTTCAAGTTTTAAAACTAGGGCCCACAGAGGAGAGCCAACTTGCCCCAAATTAGAAATAAGGTAATTCACAGGTTTGTCACACAAAGAGCTTATTCTCACTTGGGGAGAACAATACAACATTGCATGGTCAATGTAATAATTTCCTACTGCTGTTGAAATAAATTACCACAAAGTGAGTAGCTTAAAACAAGAAAAGTGTATTCTCTCGTGTTTCCGTCCAGAATCAAGCTGTGCTGTAGGCAGGGCCGTGCTCCCTCTGCAGGCTCTGCGGGAGCATCCTTTCCTTGCATCTTCCAGCTTCTGGTGGCTTTTGGCATTTCTGGGCATGTTGCCGCATCTTTTCTCAGCACCCTCTTCACGTCACCTTCTCTGTGTGGGACTGAGTCCAAAGTTCCTCATTGAAAGTTCACCTAGGATAATCCAGGACACGTCTTCCTCTCAAGATCCTTAGCTCAATCACATTTTTGCCATCTAAGGTAATATTTACAGGTACTGGCGATTAGGAAGTGAACATAACTGAGGGGAGGGGACCTGAAGGAGCATCATTCAGTCCACTACATCCAGGCAGTGTTGATGAGCCTGTGGATAACTCCCAAATAATATTCTAGTTCTGACAGCTTCAGATGATGAAAGCTTAAGAAATGGTTGGCCTTTACCTTTTGCCCTGCAACTCACTCACTCCTCTTAATTAACTGAGATGTGCATATAGAACCATAGAATTCTATTAACTCAGCAAACGTTTTTATGTGGATTTCAGGGTTCTGGTGAATTTTGGCCTGTGAATTCCAGGAAAACATGTCAAATTGGACAGATACAGTTATTTCTGCTCATTCTTGAAACTTCACTAAGGAGGCAGTTAAGGAATAAAAGAGGTGAAGACATACATGTTCAAACATTATGGCAGAAGACACAAATGATGAACAGAGATATCAACCAAAGTTTAGAAGATGGAAAGCAGTTGGACAAGTGGTGACCAGCTATACAAGCAGGAAAAGACAACCCTAAGCTTGCAAAGGGAGAAGCAATGGATGCATACGGATTTAAACTTGAAAATTACAGAAACAGGAGAATTGGAAGCATCATTATCTTTGAAGGCCAGAGTGAGAGAGAAATTCAATAATCTTTTTCTTCCAACTCCTAAATTTGAAATTTCTGAAAACTAAAATTCTTTAAAAAGTCATCTGCCAGCATTATTCAAACTAATTTGCTATCAAAATTTGACCTAACATATCTAAAACTAATTATAGTCTTTTTCACCCATCTTAGTGTTACTATTCATGTTCCACAGCAGAAAATTCAATGTGTTTGATTAAGGAGGCTGCTGCAGGTCCCACTAGGTAATATATTGGTTATGCACCATATTATTTTCTAAAATCTAAAAAAATCTGAATCCTCAAACGTATCTGGTCCCAAAGGTTTCAGATAAGAGATTGTGGAATTGTGTAAAGAGCATTTTTTAGTCCAAAATTTTTCCCATGCCATTCTCCATCCTAAGAGAAAGTGAAGTTTATTCTCTGGAGGAATTAAATCTGAGAAGTCCTAGTCTCTGAGAGGCCTTGCACATTGAAGGCTGATATAAAGCACCATCATGAAAGAGGAGAATTAAGTAAAAATTTATAGAGTCAAGAGTAAGGAACTGCTGCAAATCCCAGTTGCCCTGCTTGGCTCACAGAAAAGAACAACTGGGTTTATACTCCCTGGGTAGAATATTGGAGAATGAAGGATTTTTCCCTTAGCTGGTCCAAAATAAAAGACCTATACATTCGACACTGGGCAGTTTCTGTGCAAAACGGTGGGAACTCCTTCTGTTCACCCTATAGAGATGTCTCACCCCTGTGTATAGATCTTTAAATCAGCTGAATGGAAGTCAAGGATCATTAGACATTTGAGGACATGAAAGACTAAATAAAACCAATGGAAAAAGAAACTCTGAGTAAAAGCTTCCCCAAAGCTGTAATTAAATTCTCAGAAAGATAAAAGATTTATATCCATGAAATAAGAACATAAATTTCATCTTTAAAAATCTTCAGAAAATAAACACCACAAGATTAAGCATATAAAATATTTGTATTCAATTGAAATATTGGAAATTAAAACTGCCAAAAATTCTTAAAACTCCCATTGTTAGTGAAGTTTCAGAACATTATGGATTTTCCAAAAATTCTTAAAACTCCCAGGGATAGCAAACATGCTGCATAGAAAGGCATGAAATATAAGTATTTTATAAAAATATAAAAAACTATCAAACTCAACAGCATCACTAGACATTAGAAGATAATTGGTCTTCCAAAGTTCTGAAGAAAAATTAATTTCAAACTAGACTTGAGTATACGTCTAATGTAATGATTTGAACAATGGCACGTATACATACAATCTTTTAAAAATATTACACTACAGATATCATGGTAAGCTACTTGGAGAATATATGCGTACTTCAAAAAAAACCAGGGAGTAAAAAGAAAACTATGCAATAAAAAAAAAAAAAAAAAAAAAAAAAACACAGTCAATAAAGAAAAAAAGGCAATTGGAATTACGAAGATAATATGTCCTGTAATAACATCCTAAGAACAATCTTAGAGAGTATTTGGTCCCAACTGGTGCAAGAGAACAAAGACTATTATATTTCCTAGTATGCTCAACCATATTTAAAGAGCTCTAGAAAACTAAATATGCAAAAAACAAGGCAATTATTACTTTTGACAAAAACAAAAAGTTGTATAAGAAAGAAAATGTACTAATCATAGTAGTCCACATGGCTTAGCCATGCATAATGTTTATATAATCATAAACATTTAAACATCAAATATTGATTCAGCAAAAATGATTACTATATCTACACTAGAAGAATGGGGGAAAGGAACTATGGGAGTGAATGTAGGGATTTACGGGTTAGTATGAGAAAGTAAAATGCTCATTCTCCAGGGAAGAGAATCAAAAGGTACTATATAAATTAAAAAATCAAGAACTAGCTATATATGTTTGACACTTAGAAATAAGGAGGTAAATATTAGAATAAATAGTTAAAAAGACTTGAAAGCCATTAACTTTGATATAGGGACACTCAGGTTGTTCTACTTGAACAGTAGACTGGTATTTTTCATTATAAATCACTGAATTTTTATAATGTTCTAATTTGACATAAATAAAAATCGAATTTTTAATAAAAAGAGACTAAAAAGAGACTCTAGTGATTATGTTAGCAAATAAATAAGGTAAATATAAATTGCAATTTCTTGCTTGTACATGTTTAATATTTTCCTTCCTCTTCCTTTCCATGTAAAATGATTTTTTTTTTTTTTTTGGCCAGATTAATCTTTCTCCAGTACAGCTTAAATCATGTTCTGCTTAAAATCTTTAAGTGGCTAAACTAATTAATTTGGCATTTTAAGTCTTTGCAACTAACTTCCCAAGTTCTTATTTTTTTTTTTTTTCACTTAGATATTTGTAGAGTAACTGCCGTGTGTTCTTTTGAAAGCAAAGAGGATACAATGATGCACACGACAGACATAACCTCAGTCTTCAAGGCACTTGAACTCTACATGCTTCTGGCTAACACACTTTTTCTAAGCCTTTGTTCTAATACACTGGGCTTGTCTGTCTTCTCCTTCCTCTTCGGGTATGTATGTAGAAACCCTGGTTATTCTTCAAGGCAGAATGCAAATGACACCTTCTTCATAAGGTCCCCAAGTGGAACTTAATTGTTTCTTATCCAAATGTCCTTTGAATTTTAGCCACATGGCTTTTATGTGCTAATCGCTTTCTCCCTATATAATAGCAACTCATAGATATGTTTGTCCTCCCAACTAGAAACTGAGTTTTTTGAGAACAGGGTTGTTGACAAATGCATTTTTATATTCTCTATAGTACTCCCGCACATAGTAGGTACTCAAAAAGTAATTATCTGGAGAACCCACTTGGATATTTTTACCTAAAAACATTGGAAAACCATATTAACAGTGGCTTATACCCCCAACATTTATTTTATTTTGTTTTTTGTTAAATAAATGTTTTATTTTAGAATAGTTTCAGATTTATAGAAAAATTTCAAAGATAGTATACAGGATTCCCATGTACCCTACACCCAGCTTCCCCTATTATTAACCTTGCACATTAGTATGGTACATTTGTCACAAGTAATGAACTAACATTTATGCATTATTATTAACTAAAGTCCATACTTTATGCAGATTTCCTTAGTTTTTACTTAATGTCATTTTTGCTGTTCCAGGATCCTATCTGAGATACTGTATTACATTTAGTTGCCAAATCTCCATAGACTCCTCTTGGCTATTACCATTTCTCAGACTTTTCTTGTTTCTGATGATTTCATTAGTTTTCTTTTGCTGCAGTAAAATATTATCACAAACTTAGTGGCTTAAAACAATATAAATTTATTATCTTCCAGTTTTGTAGGTCATAAGACCAATATGCTTCTAACTGAGCTAAAATCAAGGTGTCAGGAGAGCTTGTTCCTTTTTTGGAGGCTCACAGGAAGGCTGTTTCCTTGCCTTTTCCAGCTTCTGCAGGCTACCATAATGACCCTTGATAGTTTTGAGAAATACGAAGGTATTTCAAAAAGTTCATATAAAGATTTGTATTATCTTTTATTTTCCACAGATTTTTTGATCTACCCTTGCATTGCTCAGGTACAAGTACATTATACAATTTCTCTCAATTGGGATTTGCCTGGTGTTTTTCTCATGATTAAACTGGGGTTGTGGGTTTGGTAGAGGAAGACCACAGAGGTGAAGTAGTAACAATCTTATCACATGTCAAGTGTACATGATATATCAACATGACATCACTGTTGCTGTGAGCCTAGATCACCTGTCTGAAGTAGTGTGAAGTAAAGTAGTGTGAAGTAGTGAAGTGTCAGATGTGATGGACAGAATAATAGTTCCCCAACTATGTTTATGCCCTAATCCCTAGAACCTGTGATATGTTAGGTTACATGACAAAAAGAAATTAAGATTGCAGATCGACTTAAGTTTTCTAGCTGACCTTCAAATAGGAAGGTTATCCTGAATTACCTGGCAGGCCCAATGTAATCAAAAGCCAGAAGAGACAGTCAGAGAAAGAGAAGGAAGCAGATGAAGGAAGCAGGTCAAAGTGGTGTGATGTGACAGCAAGAATGTCACGTAAAGATGGAGGTAGAGATTGGAGTGATGCATCTACAAGCCAAAGAATACCAAGGATTAGTGGCCATTACCAGAAGCTGAGAGAGGCACAGAACAGATTTTTCCTCCGAGTCCTCAGTAGAAATCAACCCTGCTGACACATGATTCCAGACTTTTAGCCTCTAGAACTGTGAGACAATAAATTTCTGTTGTTTTAAGCCAAAAAAAAAATAGTGGTATGATGTGCAAACTTGACCTCTTGCCGCTGGCTTTGAAGGGAGCCAAGAGCCAAGGAATGTAGACAGCCTCTAGAAGCTAAAAAAGACAAGAAAACACTCTCCCCTGGAACCTGCATAAAGGAATGCAGCCCTATCCACATCCCTGCTAACACCTTTATTTTAGCCCAGTGTTAGACTTCTAACCCACAAAACTGTAAGATAATGAAGTTTTATTGTTTTATACCACCAACTTGGTGGTCTTTTGTTACAGTACCTCTAGAAAACTAATACAGTGTGCCCATGCCCACCAGACCCTGTTTGTTTAGACTGACCAGAGTCCACAAATTCTCCCTTCAAAGCCAGTCCAGACTGCCCTCCACCCCAGGTTTCCATCCTTTAAAAACACTAAGAATAATCTCCTTGTATCAGTTTTTACTAGAGCCAATCACCTGTCATGCCTGGAACAGGGATAGTACCCAGATTTTCCTTAGCTCCAATAATCACACATCTACAAAAAGAACGATAGCCAGTTAGTGAAAGCTCATGAATTCAAGGAGCACAATGGACACATCACAGGTATTGACTGGACTCCCAAGAGCGACCACATCATCACTTGTGGGGTAGACCAAAAAGCCTATGTCTGGAGTCAGAAAGATGGTATCTGGAAGCCAACTCTGCTGATCCTGAGAATAAATCACACAGCCACTTTTGTAAAATGGTCCCCTCTAGAGAACAAATTTGTTGTGGGAAGTGGACCGTGACCCATTTCTGTTTGTTTCTTCAAGTCTGAAAATGACTAGTGGGTAAGCAAGCTCATTAAAAAGCTGACTCGTTCCACAGTCCTCAGCTTGGATTGGCATCTCAGCAATGTTTTGCTGGCAGCAGGATCATGTGACGTCAAATGCAGAGTGTTTTCTGTTTACATTAAAGAAGTGGATGAAAAGCCAGCCAGTACACCCTGGCGCAGCTGATGTCAGAGTTTGGTGGCAGTGGCACTGGTGACTGGGTCCATGGGGTCAGCTTCTCTGTCAGTGGGACTGCCTGGCCTGGGTCAGCCATGACAGCACTGTGTCTGTTGCTGATGCCTTAAAAAGGGTGCAGGTCTCAACTCTGAAAACAGAGTTTCTACCACTCCTGAGTGTACCATTTGTCTCAGAGAATAGCTTTGTAGCTGCTGGCTATGACTGCTGCCCGATGTTCTTTAACTAAGATGACCGTGGCTGCTTGACCTTTGTTTCCAAGTTAGACATTCCAAAACAGAACATTCAGTGCAGCATATCTGCCATGGAACCCTCCTGCAACACGGACAAGAGGGCCACCCCTGAGGATCCCAATACAGTCTTGGAGACTGCACTAGAATAGCACCACACATATGTCTATTTATGTGGTGGACAAGCAAGATTGTCACAAATTTTGCACTAATGGCATCGATGGATCCATGATAATTTGGGATTTCAAGACCTTAGAGTCTTCTATCCAGGGCCTCTGGATGATATGAAGCTGAGTGAATGAAAACCACGGCTGATTGCAGCTCCGCCATTTGCATTATGCTGAGGAAAGCCAAGGAAACACTGAAAACACATATTGCGCAAATATTGTGTGGTTTTGTTGGAATTGGTGAAAGTGTTGGTTTAAAAAAAAAAGAAAAGAAAAGAAAACTAATACATCAGGTTTCTCGACTGTGAAGTTACTCTTTTCAACCCCTTTCCTTACTCTACTGTTTGTAAGAAAACCAGTATGCTCAGTCCATATGTAAGGGGTAGGAGTTAGGCTCCTCTTCCATGAAGATGCAGTATGTACGTAAATTATTTGGAATTCTTTTACAGGAGAAATTTGTTTACGTTCCTCAATTTATTTATTTAATTATTTATATCAGTATGGACTCATAAATATTTATTTTATGTTTAGGATCATAAACCAACACTGTGTTATTTATTTCATTGTTCCAATTTTTCCAGCTTTGGCCATTGACAGCTCTTTTAGTTGGCTCCTGTGTCCTTTTGACATACCCTATCATTTTGGGTGTCTTTGAGCACTTCCTTCTTTTCTGGCACTATAATATGGTCCACACTTTTAAAGTCTGGATGTGGAACATGTCAGGTTAATTCAGCAGCTGAACAGTGTCATCAGGACATGGCTCTTTCTTTTTGCTCTGCTGTCCACAAAGTGCCAATAATATAGCCCTTTGCAATCACATGTGGGCTGTAGACCTTTGAGCATTACAGGATCACTCCACAGTCTTCCCAAGCGGGAAAAGGGCAGGGGAAAAGGGGTTTTCTTATTGTGTGCCTCTCTCTTATAGGCGTTCTAAATCTTTCTGAAAAGTTTCCATTAGATTTCTACCTACATCCCCTTGGCCAAAACTTGGACACAAGACCAGTTCTGGCCCAACGGATAGCAAAAAAATTGCCATGACTGGTTTTGACTGATCTTGTCCACTGGGGCTGGACACAATGTCTACCCCACCAATAAAAAAAAATTAAAAACTGGAGTTTGTTTACAAGGAAGAGGTAAGAAAAGAAGCTTGTTCTTCAATGAGCAACAAACACTGCACGTGACTAACAGATAATCTGTTTTTGTTTTGCTTTGTTTTTGACATGTAATGAGATTAAAAAATATAGCAAAGGTGCTGGATTTACTGATTTACTATCACATTTGAAAATGAATTTCTATGGTCTTGACATACATAGGCAGCTGAAAAGACAAAAGCATACTTTTCAATTGAAACAAAAAGTATTTTAAAAACTTAAGAGAAGAGAGGCGGGGCAGATGGTGGACTAGAGGTGCCCAGGGCATGTTCTTCCTGCAGAAAAGGACCAGAACAACTGACAGACAGCTAAATATTGATGGGGTCATTGGTAGAAGAGTGTAGGTGTGCAGCAGGAGACTGGTGAGATTCCTGTGGATCATAAAAGCCCAGGATGTTGGCACAGAGAGGAGAGAGAGAAACACAGCCTCAGCTGCCATGTCTCTGTCACAAGGACAGAAAGAATTTTCCCTTGAGGCAAAAACGGTAGGCAGAGGAGCCACACTAACCCCCCATCCTCACCACAGAAGCCCATAAATCCTTTGGCAGGACAACCCTGGACCCAAGTATGGAGGACAACCTAAAATACATACACTACATCACTCTAGGACACTAGCACAAACTCTGCTCTCCCCACCCACCACCCTTGAGACGTAAGCTGATTCAGAACAGTACCATCTTGAAACCAGAGCCATTCTCATAGCATGCCCTGCCCTGAGGCCAGTAGCTCTGCCCTCTACAACACCTTGATCTTGGTGGCTTGAAGCTTGGGCACACAGCAGTTGTGACTCTAGTTCTGTAGTCTGGGAATCCAACCCTAGTCCTGCTGAACTGACATACCCCCAAGTTCTGGGACAGAGATCAGACAAGCAGACCCTCCTCAGGTTGACCACCCCCCATCCTCCTCAAACCTCCCAGCCCTGCCAACTGACTGAGTTGTGTGTGCCTGAGCCCCCAAGCCAAAAAACAACTCACAGGTTTCTACCCTAACGAATACACCCTCAAGCCAATATAAATAAAGTGCATCCACCCCTCTTAGAAAAGTGGCCAGCCAGTTTTGTCCTGAATAGTCCCACCTAGCAGCCTTGCCAACAGTTCCAGAAGTAGAAAACAGAATAATGCTTACTAGAGACCGGTGGAGAAAAGGAAAAGGAGAGAATGGTTAGTGGGTGGTCAGTGAATACAAAATATTACAGAGATAGGAAGAATGGGATGTAGGGTTCTGAAGTAATACAGGCAGACTACAGCTAACAACAAAGTACTGTGTGTATCTCTGAATAGCTAGTCAGGATGATGTTGAATGTTCCTAACACTAAGAAGTGACAAATGTCTGAGGTGATGGATATAGTAAGCACCCTGATGTGATCATTGCACATAGTACAAGTGTACCCAATTACCGTATTGCACTCCATAAATATATAATTATCACGGGTCTATTAAGAAAACTAAGTTAAAAATAGAAATAGTAGAATAGTGATTACCAGAGGCAGAGAAAGGGATGGAAAACGGAGGGGGCGGGGAGGTTGGTAGACAGGCACAGATTTACAAAGATACAGTTAGATAGGAAGAGTAAGTCCTGGGTGCCCTATAGGGATAATAGCTAATAATATTGTATTATATATTTCAAGATAGCCAGAAAAGAGGATCTTGAATGATATAACTATGAAGACATGATAAATATTTAGGTGGTAGATATGCTAACTATTCTGATTAGATCATTATACAATATAAGCATGTATTGAAACAATGAATTGTAGACCATAAACATACACAATGAAAAAAAATGTAACTTAAAAGCTTTAAGAGAGCAATTATGTATTTCAGGGGTTTGTTATACATATCCCAATAAAGATTTGCAAAATCAAGTTTACAAGATGATTTGCCTGTTTTGGTTTTGGTTTTTTTTTTTTTTTTTTTGATGTGTCAACTTAGCTAGACTACAGTCCTTAATTTTGGTATTAGTCCGTTTTGTGTTGCTGTAACAGAATACCTGAGACTGGGTAATGTATAAAGGACAGAGGTTTATTTGGCTTACGATTCTGGGACAGCTGTGTCTGGCACGGGCCTCAGGCTACTTCTACTCATGGCAGAAAGCAGCGGGCGGCCAGAGGGAACAAGCAGATCACATGGCGAGAGGAAGCAGGAGACAGAGGGAGAGGGAGGTGCCTGGGTAGCACAACCAGCTCTCAGGGGAATTAACAGAGTTGGAACTCACTCATTAATCCCCCTCCCCCAGGGAGAGCATTAATCCATTCATGAGGGATCCTCCTCCACGACTCAAACAGCTTCCAAGACTGCCACATTGGGGATCAGATTTGCACATGAGTTCTGGGAGGACAACACATCAAAACTCCATCAGTTTTTCGACCAAATACTATTCTAGACGTTACTATGAACGGACCTTGCAGACGTAATTAAAGCCCCTAATCAGCTGACTTTAAGTGGATAATGCTGGATAATCTGGGTGGGACTGATTGAATGGATCGGAAGAATTTGAAAGCAGGGCTGGAGTTTCACTGAAAGAGAATTCCTGCCTGTGAACAATAGCTTCCACTCACGCCCATATGTTGGAGCTTGTCTATGAGATTCCCTTTCTTATTGCTGGCACAATGGATATCAGATTTGCTTAACCAGCTCCCAGTCGAGTAAGGCAGTTCCTTGTAATGAATCTCTCTTCTTTCCTCCCTTCCTTCCTTTTTCTCCTCTTCCCCAGTCTAGCTATCTGTCCAGCTATAATCTATTTATTTACCTATCTGTCAGCCTGTCTGTCTACCTATCTAGTCATCTATCCATCCATCCTACTGGTTCTGCTTCTCTGGTTGAACACTGATTGATACACTTAGAAACAAACTTCAGACAGGATCATCTTCTGGCTTAGTATTAGAATAACATTCTATTCTTCTTTACCCTCATATTTCTATAATGCTTTTTCTTCTAAAATTGTAATAACTCATAGATACAGAATCAATGGTTTCAATGTTATTAATTCAGTGTTCAATGCACTGTACAAGGGTCACATTCTTAAAGGAATGTGAATAAAAGGAAATTTATTCTGAGCTTGAGTAAATTACAAGGGAAGATTTGAGGAAGGATTGAGATGGGAAAAAAACTAGGGCAGAGTGCAAAAGGTGGGAATACACATTCACAGGTTGAAAAATAATATATGTTGACATTTTGACAAAATAAACACATCTAAAACATCTGCTGGTCTTTGGGTGTTTTGAGTACTCCACAGTCTTATTGACATTGCTAGAAGTAAACAAGAATCAAAAGCCAACCGATTCTAGCTCTTGCCTTTCAACAGGGGCCAAATAGCAGTGCTTTTGTTTGTTTGAGAACTAAACTTCTTTAACTTCCTTAGTGTGGTGCTACTCCAGGCCTCTTTCTTTCCATGACACTTATTTAGTCTTTATTGCTTACCTAAAAAACAATTAACCAGTCACAGAAATTATTCTTTCCCATGAATCCATCTCAGGCAATATTCAGACAAAAATTTTATGTTCTTGGAATCTTGCTATAATCAAAGTAGCACAGGATTTGTAGACAGAATGTCTGAGTTTGAGGCCAGTCAAATCTTGTATAAGAACATATCCTATCTCCTTTCCCTCTTTATTTTTCACCACAATACTCATCACCTTCTTACACTCAATATAATTTATTTATTCATCTCATTTGTTGTCTATCTCCTCTACTAGAATAGAAGCTCCAGGAGGACTGGGATTTTGTCTATGAGTTCGCTGCTGTTTTCCAGTATGTGGTACAATGCCTGGTACATAGTAGATGCTTGCTATTGAAAACAAACCCCACTCTGTTACTGAACTGAAATATGGACATAATAATAGTGCCTAATTCACTAAATTATTATGAGAAGGAAAAGATAACGGTCATACACACTGGAATATCCCAGTCAACCCGAACTCAAATTTCCTATAACAATTCCAACACCTGCTTCCTTCCAGAGTATATAGGAGATAGAGAAATGTGGGGCAGAAATAAAGTTTTCATTAATTTTACCCCTTATCAGAATTTACTATTCTCTTTAATTCTTTATATCTACAACATTGTCTTGAGTTGTAACTCATGGGAAAGTTTGTTTGTTCATTTCAACCTAGTACCACACTAATTAGGGATTTAGGAAGAGACTTTTGCTGCTTATCATTTACTCAAATCAGTCAGCCAGTCAACAAATAAGATACTTGTTACCTGGTATTATGCTAGAAGTAGTGAAGTTTTAAAGATTAATAAGCCATTTGTTCCAGTGACTAAGAAAAATATCAAGAAATTTTTCTTCAGACGTAACCCGAATACCTTATATTGCACTTGGCAGTTTATCCCTCTTCTTTTTTCTTTAGTGTAAATAAAAGAAAAATGGATATCCCTTCCGCAATAAAATACTAAACACAGCTTACAAATAAATTCATTCTAGTATTTGGTTTTGAACCCTAAAACCAGAGAACAGAAACTTGCAAGGCTTCATTCTCTAATACTGTCTCTCTATCGAGAATGAATGATCCAATGTTAAATAAAATATACTCTCGTAAGAATTCCACAGAGACCTACACAGGAATGTTAACAGTTGTTCTCTCTGGGTCACGGGGAATGTTTTTTGTTGCTGATATCTTTTTTTGTTTCTGTAGTGAGCATGCATTATTCATATACTGATAATAAAAAGAAAAAAGTTTTTTTTTTTTTCTTTAAAATGGCATCTTACATCCTGGGGGTAATAGAAATTTTGCAACTGTCTGCAAAGTCTTGTTACCATTAACTAAGTAGAATGGTGGAAAACATAAAAAGAAAACAGGAGTTTAAAATATGAAAATAGGTAACCACACATCATATATGAAATATGCAGTCAAAAGTTCAATAAACAAAGGGTTTTGACAGCACAGTTAACTCAAATCATTTATAAGCAACTTCTCTTAGCCCTTCTGATATTTTCCTATAAACACTATAATATCACTGTGTTCAAGGACTGCCAGGCTACTGGCAGGGGACAAAACAAAGCACATTTTTTACTAATAATATTTTATTTAAAAATGCCATTGATCTTAAGCTACCTCTACAATTGCAAATTGGGGACTTTTCAAGTAATTTATAGGGAAAATCTGTGAAGTTTATCTTTGAAATGAAATGAAATAATACCTGCACTTCCTACTTTGGGGAAATTTTATGTTAAATCGCCCCGACAGGCAGAGATGACAAAGTATTGAGAAATATTTAAAGATTTCATTTCTCTTCCTGATAATGACAAGGTTCATTTTGTGCTCTCAGAGGGGAAATCAAATCTGATTTACCATCAACTACCTCAGTGCCATGATCCACATTTCACATTCTTTAAACCGCCTCAGCATAGCAACGATATTACTATCCTTTCACAATGGGGTTGATCGACTGCCAAATGCCTGACAAACCTTCAAATGCTTTCATTTAAAGCTACTTGTTTCCTTATCATGATAAAGCATGGTGTGCTGCATGTGGCAAACTATCCTAATTTTATTATTAGCAAAAGGAAGCTTGATTTACATGGCCTTTCGTTGAAAGGGCAAACAGTAGCGGTGAAAGGGACAGACTACAACTAGATGTGTTCTTCCTTTCTTGTCACTTTCCCTCCTTTCTTTGTTTCACTGAAACAGCGAAATATCTCAGTCCTTTTCTTAGCCCTGTCTGAGAAAAGCTCAAGTAGGATTTTAAGAAAGCCCAGGGAAGCATCTGAAAGGTAACACTGACCAGCTTTACGCTCATAATCCTCAAATTACTATTCTGGTCTTGAATCCCAAGCAGACCAGCACTAAGCTAAGAGGAAACGTTAAAGAACAGGCTATGAATTTAAACGTCCAGCAGAAAAGAAATTAAAATGTTTAATCATGCTACCAAGCTCATAAGGTGTAGCAAAACAAATGCTAGCTGCCTAGATTTAATTACTGTTTGTAGCAAAGATTGTTTGCAGTTCTTTGAAGGTATGTGGGGGTTATATTTTATTGTTTCTAGTTTTCTCCTAGAATTGAATCCAAGTTAGTCAAAATTGTGGTGCATGCTAAAACTCCCAGGGGCACATCTCTATTCCTGAGTCTGCCCCAGGTCATCATTATAGCCTATTTGGATTTTGCTGCTCTTTTCTCTGTGGCAAGTGCCATAAATTCCCAATGATAAGATTTGGAAGTGCAATGCGGAAGGCAAAAGACAATCTACTGTGTTCTTGAAGAGATACCAAGATAAATGATATAACTATTCATCAATGTTCTCATCTTAGGTAACTGAGGGCACATAGTAAGAAAAATGTTTGAAGAGCCAGGTTAGAGATGCAGGGAAAGTCTGGTTCGTCACTTAAAAAAAGCAAAGCAAAACAGCTCATAAATGCTAATTTTAATACAATTCATAATTAATTGTCCATTTTCCCCTTTCCCCAGAGCCTAAAAACATTTGAAAGAGTTATATCAAACTTGCCTTGTCTTTCTATTCAAAATCATTACTGCTCTTTAGAATCATGTATTCCCCAACCAAGACATGGATTCTCCTGCCAATTTCAACTACCTCCATTAATCCCAGTATTACAAGGAAATACAGAACTAGGATTATCTACTCATATCGCCAACCCTTATTCTACAGATGGAAAAAATGAAAAAGTAAAAATGAGGTTGATACATTCAGACAAAAGAAATTCACGGCAAAATTTGGTGCACAAATCAGGCCTGCCAATTTCTCCATTTGTGAAAGTATATGTAGCAGATTTTTAAAAAGAATTTGATCATTCATATTTTTAAAATACACAGATGACCTCTCAGCAGATTTGATCATCACATTCTTCTTAAAGTTCTGTTCCCTTGGCTTATGGACACTCTAGTCTCTTGGTTTTCCTCTTACCCCTCAACTTGTTAGATAATAGCTCCTTGAATATCTCTTCCTTCGGTAATCAATTTTTCCATGTTGGGGCTCCACCCTAACAGCTTATGTCATCATAAAAATGTTATTAACATGTTTATTTTACAGGGAAAAAAAATGTGTTTATTATTTCCAGACTTCACTCTCCTTCCCACCCCCATCATTTTTTGGCAGGTAGCTTCTGAAATAAATCTTAGCTTTGCTGAGAAAACTGAGTGTTGACCTTACTCATGGCAGGAAGTAAAGGAAAGCTAAACCTACATACAGAAATAAAGAATTTGTTGTGGAAGATGGAGTGGAGGGAGTGATAAGGGTGAAGTTTAGGGTTGTAGAGAGGGTAAGAGATGAAGCAGCTACTGATGAGAAAGAGCCTTCGGGAAAGAGCTAAAATATTTAAAAGGAAGCACATGAGAAGTTCTGCTGTATGATATATATCCTTTTCTGTATCTCACTAAACTTTATTAATAAATCCAAATTGTTCATCAATGTTTCTGAAGCTGAATTTTTGTGTGGGTAGTTTTTATTGTTGTTTTCGGTATGCAAACGTGTTGAAACTGATCCCAATTGGAGAAAAATAAGAACAAAAGTGGTTCATGTTCTATGCCCCATTCACACCTGAATCTCAGCTATCCATTTAATATCCAACTGCCCTCCTCCCATTGCCCACTTCAGGCAACTCAAACTGAACCTGGCCCAAACTAAACTCAAAAACTTGCTTCTTTTCTACCATTTCCCTTTCAGTAAATGACAGAACCATTCACCCAGTTGTGCCTGCCATTAATCTTGAAGGACTGCTCTTCTCTCTTCCCCTCTACTTCATGTTTCCCCTCCTTGATGCATCATGAATCCATCCCCTTCTGTCCTGGCCCAAGTACCATCATCTTTCTTCAGGACTATTCTTAAAGCTTCCTAAGTGGTCTCCTGCTTCTGGTCTTTCCCCTTCTCAAAAATCAGAGTAATCTTTAAAATGTATCACATCATAAGAGGAGGGCTTCCTACTTTCTTAGAAAAAAATTTAAACTCCTTCTTTTTACTGACAAGACCTTTCATGACATGGCCTCTGCTCACTTTTCCACCCAATCTCACATACTCTTCTCTCTTTCACATTATATTCAAGGCACACTGATTACACCTTCATTCCTCTGAAGAGCTAACTAACTTCCTGTCGCTGAACATGTTGTTTGCTTTGCCTGAAAGGCCCATCCCCACTGTCTCTGATCTTCACCTAACTGACTCATTTCTTCCCCTCACACCTCGGGTCTCTGTTTGAATGTCACTTCTCTGAAGTTTCGCTTGCCCATCTGTGTTAGTCAAGGTTCTCCAGAAAGACAGAATCAATAGGATATGTTATAAACATATGAGAGTGATTTATTAGGGGAAATAGCTCACGTGATTGTGAAGAAAAGTCCCACGATAGTCTGTCTGCAAACTGGATGCTGGTAGCGTGGCTCAGTCAAAGTCCAGAGGCCTCAAAACCAGGAAAGCTGATGGTGTCCTTGGTGTAAGTCCTGAAACCCAAAATCTGAAGAGCCTTGAGCTCTGATGTCTACAGATACGAGATAAGAGTATATCCCAGCTCCAGCAGATAGAGAGATTCGCCTTTTTTCTCTGTTTTCATTCTCTCCAGGTCCCCAGTGGATTAGATGGTTCCCACCCACATTGAGGGTGGGACTTTCCCACCCAGTCCAGTCAGATTCTCATACTAATCTCTGCTGGAAATACCATCATGGACACACCTAAAAAGATAGCTTTACCAGGTTTCTCAGCATTCCTTACTCTAATCAGGTTGACACCTAGAGTTAACCTTCACACCGTCCTCACCCAACTACCTTGTTCGCCCAGTTTTATCAGGTCTCCCTATTCTATGCTCTCCTAATACAATACACGTTTTATTCATAGCACTTATTTCATCCAACATTAAATAACCTTCGCTACCTTTGCTATAATTATTATTGTCTGTCTCTTCAGCAGATTCTCAATCATGTTGATTTTAACGATATTATATTGGTAAACTGCTAATTATTTAATGTTATATAGACAGTTATTTCTATGCTCACTATTTCTGTGATAAATTCTTTTAAGGCTAAGGCATTAAAAATTAAAAGTTCTATATAAAAACTAAATTTATATTCGCTATTTCTATTTCTCTATTTTTACTGTAAAAGAAAGAGTCCACCTAAAATTCCAGTCATTTTAAAAGAAAAAAGTCCACCTAAAACATTCAATAAATATAGGAAATTAAGACTGATATGAAAATGAGACTAAAAATTTCTGGGGACTTCAAGGGAATGGGATTCTGTCTTCAAAGAACATGTCAATCACTGACAAGGACAAGATCCCACATCAGCAGATGCAGTCCTTGCACTTCTAGAAATAAAGAATCAGTATCCATTTTAATTCAAATATCACACTCATAGCTGAGGGAGCTCACAGAAGGAGTTCATTAGTGACACCTGGGGTGACAGGTTTATGGTTCTATCATTATATCTGCTAATAAATGAACTGATGATATGAATCAAATTCACTAAAATCTCTGTTCATCTTGAATACATTGTAAAAAATCAAAGTCAAAATGATGTGCTCCATAGTATGTCAGATGTAATAAAGCTTAAAGCTCTCACTGCAAAATGAGAATTATGTGCAGTGAACAATATTATTTAACCCAAAATGTTTTGGGGGCTAATAGCCCATGGCATACTGCTCATCAAAATGGACCAAGAGAAAAGATATGGTTTAAATTAGGGCCTGGCTCTGTTGCAACTCATGACTTTTTTCAACTGTAAGAGAATCAATATAAGCACATCTACCTACAAATATGTTAAATGTCTTTCCCTAGGAAGCCACTTCAGTCCTTTCCTCCATTTAACATCTACGATTTCTAATTTTTTATTCCCTCATTGGAATCATTTCCTCATCAGGAATTTAATGTGTATTCAATAAAGGTTTAAGGTATGCACTGCCTTAGGTGCTGTAGAAAATTGTGATATAGTGTGATATATAGAGTCATGGATTTAAAATCACTTAGCAAGGTGATGCTTATAACTTTCGTATACACATGTAAACAAAACTAGAGAAAAACTATTTTGAAAAGTAGATACTCTTTTTGGTATAGGTCACATGATGGATTTTAAGTGAATTTCAGAATAAAAGCGAAAGGTCATTGTGGGATAAGTTGTCTAAGAAATATTCTTGGAGGAACGTGAAAGAGTTTAAGATGTTACCTGCACTTGTACCTATAGCTTGTTTGTGTATTGGGTTGAGGGGAGTTGAAGAGAACAGGCTGGCTGATGTTTAGAAGCAGTAAGAAAATATTGGTAAGACAGGGTCACATTGAGAAAGATTTTAAATAGTGGGATGAGAAAATCTAAACCAGATTAAAAAGGCTAAAGCAGTATTATATTCTTAATGAGACAAAAGTGGTGCTACAAGGGAATTACAGATTAAGGAACAAATAGCAAATGTTAGAAAAACATATTAAGAAGTCGTGGTCTGAAATGATGAGGGCCTTGATTCTTTTTTAGAGAATGAGAATAAATAGCATAATAATTGAGAGTGACACTGAGAAATAAGAATCTGCAGGTTTCAGTGACTGGAGAGTTATGAGAGATTTTAGGAGAGATAGTAATGAAAGAGAAAAATGACTTGAACATTTTGATACTTAGAATTGGGAAGAATGGTATTTTAATCAACAAACTTGGAAAATTGGAAGGGAACATCCATTTGGGAACTACTTGAATTTTGTATTCAGGATTTTGTTGTAAAGACAGATTCAAATGGAACTGCCAAAATTTTAGAGTTAAGAGGCACTTAGGGTTCATGGCATTTGAGTCCCCAGCAGGCTACAGGAATTCTTTCTATGATATTCCTTACAGAGGTGTGAATACTTTTTGTGTTTAAAGACTTTATTAGGAATCCCTTCTTTATGTCGAATTAAAATTTACTCTCCTGTAACTCGCAACTAAAATTTTCATTTCTACCTTCTGTTTCGACATTGAGCAAGACTATGTCCTCTTCCACATGATCATTTTTCAAATGTATGATAGTCATTACACTCCCCTGTAGTTCCAGCTTTTTAAGAATCTCCTAGTTCCTTCAGGTGTAGCTCATTAGCGTAACTTATGAATTCCTTATTTACTAACAGAAATTAGTAAGACATCACAAATATCTCCCAATTATGAGAATTACTGACGGCATTTTAGTCTTACACTTACATTTTACAAGAAATAAAAAAGACAGGCAACTTTCTCTTCCTTAAGAGAAAAGTATCTAAAAACTACATGCAAAATTAAAACATCTTAAGTCTAATGAAAACACCAAACCAGCAAGTCTGAGGAATTCGTAATTGGGCTTCTAACTTGAATGAGAGAATGAATTAAAAAGAATCAAATTCAATTTTTCAAAGGACTGTGATTTTCTACTTGTATTCATGTTACAAATTTGGCAGGCCATAAAGATTTTAGAAAAATTACTGTTATTATTGTCTGATTTTTTAACAATGCATTTGCTTCCAAACCTACAGGTACATTTATAAAATATAAAAATAAAAATAAATCCATTTAAGTATCTATTATCCCTGAATGGAGACTAGATTTGATGAAACCTCCACACAGCTAACAAATGTTTGCCTCCCCAAATGACTTCTGCTCTGGCATCATGCCTCAGAAAACAGATTATTATTATTTATGATCATAACAATGTATATTTACACAATAAGTTTCTCAGAGGAGTTAAAAGCAGTTTTTGCTAATTCTATAGCACCTCTCATTTGTAAAAGTCAGAAAACTGCAGCTTTGTTGTTCCAAGTGGGAAGATATGTTAAGGCACAGACCCATTAAAGCAAAGGTCACTTGCAAATTAACCCTCCTGTGGTGTTTAATATTTCCAGTCAGTATCAGCTACTCTTGACAAAATTAAAATCTTAGAAACTTAAAAAAAAAATCAAGTACTGTAAACATCTGCTGTGTGGCCAATGTTATATGATCTGGAAGAAGTGGCCCAGCCCCAAATCTAATTGAGAAAACAAGATTTCAAAATAAGAAATAACTTGAGACTCTTGTAAGAGAGAATATAAACTTTTTAAGGGAAAACAGTAGCCAAACTACAGCATAAGAAATAAAAAGAGCCTTGTTTTATTCCATACTCTGCAACCAACCTGAAGCTAGTTATTTAGCTCATTTGTAAAATCAATAAAACTGCACACTGCAATCCTATCCCAGAAGGGCAGGTGAGGATTAATCTCCTGTAGATGTCTGGAGTTTCACCACTGATGTTGCGAGACACAAATTGCAATACCTTCATTTTGCTTTTATAACACATTCATGGTCCTTACACACTGGAGGTTACCTTCGATTGTCCAGATAGTACATCAACATGCACCCAACACCCCTCAATATCTCCTGAGGATTAGCTGAAGACCAAGCTAAAAATGTGATTCAGTGATTGCACACTAAATCATACAAGGTTGAGACATACGAGGTATCAATATACTTTTGTAATTCAAAATTAACCTTGTAGGTGCAAAATTACAGTATTGTTTTATAATTATAGATATATCCTCTCTCTACATGGGACATAATGAAATACCTGACCTTCCCGATGTAGGTTAGCTAATTATTTTGTATCTAGTAATAACAAATTCATTAAACATGCACCTCAGTATAAGTGTGACTAACACTTCTTCATCTTACCAATCTCTATTGCCATTGTTCATGACACATTAATTAAATTTTATATTCAAGCATGAATTTAGAATTTAAAAATTTAGCCAAGTGCACCCCAGTGACTGGTGGTTGTTTATAGTATTAGACTCCCACTGTAAAAGGGCTATACATAACTTTATATTTGTCTATCTGTGTATTTTTGTTTTATCTCCCTCTACAAGACTATAAACTACTTTGGGGCAGGGAAATTTAATTTTTTAATTCATGTTGTAACCATACCTCCTAGAAAGGTGCTTTGCACATGGTAAGCAAATAATAAATATTTGTTGCATACTTGAATAAAAAGATTGAAATGAAAGATATGGCTTTTTCAGTATATTGTGTTATTATGTGAGCAGAATGTTGTCTGTTTATATTGGTCAGATTTTACTACTTTGCTCAAATTCTCATTTATGTGGTTTTTAAATTATTGCAATATAAAGCCCAAGTTTCCATCCAATAAAGCTATATTTATTTATTTGTCTTCTTTTGATGATCATTTCTTAAAGAACCTAGTATAGTGCAGGCATATAATGTGCAATATTCATTGAAAAATTCAGCCTTCTCAAAATAGGTGGAATCAAGACATGGACTTATTTTCAATTACAGCAGATTGCAAAAGATAAAGAAATCATTTTTTTCCTATTCTTTACTCTTTGCTTTCAAATATTTATTTTGAGAAGAAACACCTCAATATTCAAACATATATCAAAACACATTTAAGTAAATAAAAATTGAAACTTGAAAGTTATTTTGTAAGTATAAAACCAAGAAAATTCTATATGCAAAATTTTTGGCAAAAACATTCTCCTTGGCCATCGTACTTTCCTTCCTCAGATTTTTCTGAATGTACAATTTTATGTTTTATATATTTTTCTTCTCTTTAAAATATATAAGAGCAATTTGCTTGCTACCTCCTCCCTCTAAGTAGAGAATACAGTAAACCTGTATTTTTAATATGAAAGTTTGAGTTTAAAAATAAGAGTAAATTTCAAATATGATATGTAAATCAATATGTAAATATGATATCATAAATATGATAGGTAAACAGGTGATGGATATGTTAGTTAGCTTGACTTAATCAGTCCACATTGAATACATATATCAAAACATCACATCATACTTCATAAATGTAGATGATTGTGATTTGCCAGTTAAAAGTAATATTAATAAAAAGAATTCTAATATATATCATAGAAATCCTTTATATAAAATAAGAAAAACAAAGGTCCACATATTAAGATATGTCTATTTATATATGTCTATTCTATCTCTAGCTATTAGATGTGATATTCTGAAAGAACTTCCTTTTTTTACCAGGTATATTCCATGTGTCCTTGTAATAATGGTGCACATCAATTTGATATTACTTGAGTGAAGTGCAATGTTAGTTATTTTAACATAATTTAATTTCCACAAAGAATAGAAAACTCAGATGCTGGTAGAAATGCAATTGAAATAAAGAAGCTTGATCTTAAAGAGCTTAACGTAAATTTGTAGGAACAAAACCTAGACCCAATAAACAAGTAAGAATAATTCTAAATAACAAGGCAATAAGTGCAAACCATACTCTACTCATGGAATATGTGAACCCTTGAGGAGAAAAACCCTAATGGCTGACAACAGAGGTGACTTCACAGGCTAGCGATGACTAAAAGTACGCTTCGTGGGCTTCAACGTCACTTCACATTCCCCTGTATCACGTGAACAAGTAATGTCACTGGCTGCAGTGTTCATATTTGAACAGTGATGGATAAGCCAAGATGATCAACAACCAGGTTGTAAGATGTGTCCCACGACACATCATTTTTGATCCTAAAGCACTTCTGTTTTCAATTCCCTCTTGCTTTCCTCTCTATTTCATATAAACTCACTTTATTCTAAGTAGATACAAAGTAAAATTATATTAAACATCAATTAGTGAATTAATGTTAACCCTAGTTGAAAGTTCAGAAATTAGTACCATTGACTTTCCATCTTCTTTTCCTGTACTAGATAAAAACACATCTTTTTTTTACCACTATTCAATTCACAGTGAATACGAGAGTGGGTTTGCCTTGCTATTGTGATCAAAGAATTTAATCAAACTGTAAGAAAAACAAGCAGCAGATTCATTTTCTTTCAGGAAGTTAAATTGCATGTGGAGAAATGGTTGCATTTTTCCATTTCTACATTCCAACTCTGAAGTTCACTTTTAATTTGTCGATTCTATTTTATGATATTTCAATCCTTTATGATGCACTTCTCAGGGTCTTTGGGCCTGGAAAACAACAACAATATCAAAAACTACAATTTGGAACCAATGCTAAATATAAAAATAAGAAAATTCAAAAGAGAGAAAGCACCAAGCAGACAAGATTTAGCAATTGCTGTAACATCTAAAATATAATTGTGCACTCATTTCTTCTAGAAAAAACTTAAAGTAAAAGCTCTCTTTGTTTCGATTATAAAAATCATGCTTTTTTTTCTCAGTGGTCTTTGTTTGGTGTTTGTTGAGCCAATATGGCAAGAGACAAAGGAAACCTTTAGCCACATCTTTCTCCAATCGACTCCACAAAAAGTCTATATACACTAACGTAGTGGTTCCGAAAACTTAGCTGCAGCTGCTTCAGAATCATTGGAGGGCTTGTTAAACAGGCTGCTGGGCCCACCCACCTCAGAGTTTTTGGCGTAGATCTTACGGGTAGAGGTGCCCAGGTTTTGTTTTCCAACAAGTTTTCCAGTGATGCAGGTATGCTGGTGCTGCTGGCTCTGGGACTACTCTTCACAAACTCTGGCTAAGGGAACTGGGGACAAAAGAGATGATTAAGAACTGAAATATGTCAACATTTAGGCTCTAATCCAGGAATTTAACTGTTGATGAATGTACTATGTAGAGGCAGTGTAGGGTAAGTGAAGGAAAATGGTCAGGGCCCCTCAGATGTTCAGAATCTTGATGAGCATTTGATATAAAAATCCACGTGTGCACAGGTGTTCCTTGGTTTTTGTCTAATGTAATAGCATATGGGCACCCAGGTGTCCTGGGTTATGGACTTCAGTATAAAGTATGAGAGGCTCTCATCCACAGGGTCCCCTTTGCACAGGATGTCCCCAGGGGACCACGGGGAGACTGCTCCTGTTGCTACAAGCTGCTGCTGTCAGGGCCCCCTGGACCATCTGGGAGGACACCACTACCAGTGCTGCTATAAGCTGCTGTAAGCTGCTGCTGCTGCTACTGCTGCTGAGCACTGAGCTCATATTGTCTGCCAACGACTCCTGGGATCTTTCCCAATTACCTTGTGTGGACCTGCATGTGAGGGGTCTGGTGACCCAGCCCGGACATGTGAGAGATCTATGACCCAGTCTGTACAACAGGTTTGAAGGGTCTATGGGCCCTAACCCCTAGCCCTCACAATAAAAATGGAAAACTTAGCATAACTAAAATAATGAAACGTTCTGGCTTTAGTTATGAATTGCTTTAACAACACAATTGCCTAGCCATACAATTGGCATAGTCACTTAGCAATACTATTGCTGTAGCAATACAGGCAGTAACTATTTTCAAATCCTTCTAGAAATTACCTAACAAGTACTTACTAGATGTAATGTCTAAAATTAATCTCATATACCTAAGAACCAACTTTATTACTACATAGAATGAAAGGTCCAGAACCAGGAGCAATGCTGGAAAACTGATTCATCTTACATCCCCAACCCACAATACTCTTTAACTCACTGCTTACCTTTTCAACAAATGTGTGCGTACACACACGCACAGGCACAGGCACACACACACACAAGGCTCCCTCTGCCAGCCCAGCAGTAAAACTGCAGGGCAGGAAAAAGAGTATAAATTGAGGCCCCCAAACCATACATCTGAATATTTTAAAGTTATAAATCCAGCTAACATCTATTAAATAAAATGTTCTATCCATACCTTGACAAATGTACTTTTATAACAACTTGGCAGGCCCAGTTCTAATTTAGAACATGCAGATGTAGAGTTTTGTGCTTAAATATTGAGGCTCCAGGAGAACCAGTCTCCAGCCTGCAAAACATTCTTCTCTTTCCAACCTCAGGCTCCAACTTATACTGTGAGGTGCCTGGGGACTTGTTGACACCCCACAAAAACAGCTGTCATCCCTTGGCCACCCCGAGCGCCTACTGCATGGACACCGTGGCATGGTTTGCCTTAGAAGGGTAGTCCCATGGAAGATACTTCCCAGGCCTTGGGGAACAGGCTCAGGGCCCTTTGGGCAGGGAACTCTGCAGTCTCTGGTACCTGAAATATAGTCTAGGTGGGGAAATATGGACTCTAGATGGAAAACTGCCCTTGGCCCCTGCGGACTTCTGGCCCTATCGAGATGGTGTGGCCAGAGGAAAGTCAAAGTGGAACCTCTAAAGAATAGAGCCTAGGGAAGTACTGCACTCCTCTTCAGACATCAAGGATCCTCATTTATTATACATTTTTCTATCAAAATCTCAATACTTAATTCATTTTAAATTGCAAATAACTAACAGGATAAAGGGTCTTTCCTTATAAAGACAGTTTTACTTGTATTAAAGCTTCCATTACAGACACTCTGATGGTATACAGGGAGGGCAGGAGAAGTGAGTCAATGGGAAACAGACATTGTTCCTTGGTGATATTAAGCATCCACTCACATACACATTTGCCTAAAGCAAACTTTGATCAGCATAATTAAAGGAAATTAGAATCAGGAGGGCTGAGTTCTAGTTTTGGTATGCTATAAACTCAATTTTGTTGCCTCAATCAAGAGACTGAGAAAAATTACAGCCTCTCTACCATTTAACTTTTTATTTTAAAAACAAGAAAATTGAAATGAATCAGAATTTTGCAAAAGATGTCCTGTGGGCTGTCAATAGATGTTTCTTGAAAGTAGATGGCAGTAGTGGTAATGATAGAACTTGGTCCACAGTCAAATAAATTTAGTTCACACTTAGTTAAGCATGGTGACACATTTATTCCACACTAATATATATATTAATTCTCCAAGAAGAGGCATACTGTTCCTTAAAGTTATTAGAACAAGGAATTGCTGTTTAAAAGAGCATCTAACCGAATTCATGCTTCTTGGAACACATATTGGAAATGGTGGATTAGATAATGCATTAGTTATCTATTACAGTGTAACAGATTACCCCAAACAGTGACTTAAAAACATTAGATATTTATTACTTCTTAAGAGTTTTCATGGGTCAGGAATTTGGGAGAGGCTAAACTTGGAGATTTGGGCTCCAAGACCCTCATGCATTTGCAGTCTAGATATCAGCCAGGACTGAGTCATCTGAAGGCTTGACTGAGACTGGAGGGTTCATTTTCAAGGTCGTTCACCTACACCCACACAACAGGCAAGTTGGTGCCAGCTGTTGGTGGGAGGCCTCGGTTCCTCCTTAGAGGAAATTCTTCCTAAGGATGCTGGAGGGTCCTCATTATATGGTGGTTAGTTTTCCTCAGAGTGAGAGGCCAAGGCAAAAGCCACAGTGCTTTCTGTGATCTACCTCACAAGTCACACTCTCACTTCCACTATATTCTATTGGTTGCAAAGTCAAATCTGGTTCAGCACAGGAGGGGACTGTGCACGGGCATGAATACCTGAAGGTGGGGACTATTGGAGGCTACTTTGAATGTTGACCACCATAGATTATTTCTATGGGCTCTTCAAGTTCTAGGATTTTATCACTACATTTAGAATAGATATTAATGATGCTGAAATACATTCAATCGAAAATCAACTGAATGTTATAGATACATAAAATAGATCACTGGAGCTGGCAGAATAATGGTACCCCAAAGGTGTTCAGGTGAAGGAAAATGGTCAGGGTAATATATTCATAATTTCTAAAATTTATGAATATATTACCTTATATGTCAAAAGGGATGTTGCAGATGTAATTAAGTTAAGCTCCTTGAAATGGGAAGAGTATCCTGGATTTTCTGGGTTGGCCTAACGTAATCACATGGTTCTTAAAACTGCAGACTCTTTCCTGTCTGTGGTCAGAAGAGATGTGACCACTGAAGAGAGAACCAGAGAGATGAGAGGGGGGGCTCAGCAACCCCCCTCTCCCACTGCTGGTTTTGAAGATGAAGGAAGGAAACCAAGAAATGCAAGTAGCCCCTGGAAGCTGGAAAAGGCGAGTAAATGAATTCTCTCCTAGGGTCTCCAGGAGGGAACCCAGCCTTCAGATGCCTTGATTTTAGCCCAGGGAGACCTCCAAGTGAGACTTCTGATGTGCAGAATTGTAAGAACACATAAATTTGTGTTCTTCGAAGCCACTAAATTTGTGATAATTCGTTGTAGCAGCAATAGAAGACTATATAATCACCATAGTAATTTAATTTTTAAGTACTTTACTATATTAAAATCTTGAATTAGTTCATTATTTGACATAAATATAGAATATTATTTAATGGAATTTGACGTTTCTGTATCATTAGCATTATATTTTATTTCCTTACATAAATACTCAAGGTTTGCCTTGAGACCAAACTGACAAAAATCAAAATCTCCTGACTCAGAAAATGTATTGTGGTGAAGCTATTTTGAAGGATATTTTTCACCTCTGAGAAGACTACATTGAATTTCACTTTTAACAACAATTCTTGTGGAAACTGTTAAAAGTAGATGAGATTTAGAAATTGCAAGGACAGGTTTTGAATGGTATAGAAGGTTGAAATGCCCACATAAAAAATAAATTTAACTGTATAAAAATTTGAGTATTTTATAAAAATACTCTAAACTTTTATTTTAGTATTTGATTTAAGTCATGTTAGAAAAATGATGTTAACTTACTTGTCCAGTAAAATATCGTTAATATTACTTATCATTTGTAATTTTTTTGCATTTGGATACCTAACAATACACTATATGGGCCTGGGGTGGCTTTATAGAGGCTGGGGACCTAGTCACTAACCTCAGAACATGGACAACCTATATGAGAATACAAGACAAAATAGTAAAAATTAAATTACAGTTAAAATTAGCCATAAAGTAGATGACAAACTAGCAGGTGATTAATTTTCAAATAAATGATTCAGAAAATAAATTATACAATATTTCAAATGGAGGAGATATGATCAGTGAGACAAGAAAAAACACCATAACGTAGATGCTATTTTATCTGGATCTTGAAAATAACAAGAAATTGTATGAGGGAAGGAATCCTAAGCAGCTAACTTTCAAATAGGAAAATACTTCTATCATTACACAAATCACTCTATATTATAGTCATTGGTTACCTGCATATGGATTCCTTCAGGACAAAATCACGTATGCTCCAAGATTTGTGAGAATCCCACGCACACAGTAAAAACTGAATGTATATTTTTATTGTATGTATTTAAGATGCTCAACATGATGTTTTGATGTATATATATAGTGAAATGATTACTACAGGTAAACAAACTATCCAGTACCTTCCATAGTTACCTTTGTGTGTGTGTGTGTGCGTGTGTATGTGTGCGTGGTAAAAGCACCCAAAATTTATTCTGTTAGCAAATTTTCAATATGCAATACAATAATAGCTAGTCCTCCTGCAGCATATTGGATCTTTAGACTTATTCATCCTACATAACTGCAAGTTTGTACCCTTTGATCTACATCTTCTCATTTCCTCCCCCTCCCTACTCCTACTAACAACCTTTCTACTGTTTCTACGTATTTGACTTTTTTTTTTTTTTGCAGTTGACTAGCACAGGGATCAAACCTGACCTTTTAAATATTCCACAAATAAGGGAAATCATACAGTAATTGTCTTTCTATATCTGGCTTATTTTGCTGAGCATAAAGTACTCCAGGTTCGTCCACATTGACACAAATGGCAGTATCCTCTTTTTAAGGCTAAATGATATTCCTGTGTCTGTCTCTCTCTCTCTGTGTATGTGTGTATCACAGTATCTTTATCCATTCTCCATCAATAGACACCTAGGTTGTTTCCACATCTTGGCTATTGTGAATAACGCTGCTGTGAACATGGGAGTGCAGATATCTCTATAAGGCGTGGATTTCATTTCCTTAGGATATATACCTCCAGAAGAGGGATTGCTGGGTCAAATGGTAGTTCTACTCAAGAAATATTTAGTGAATTAAACAGATGACTTTTAGAATGGTAAAGT
Organism: Cynocephalus volans; assembly: GCF_027409185.1. Taxonomy (NCBI): domain Eukaryota; kingdom Metazoa; phylum Chordata; class Mammalia; order Dermoptera; family Cynocephalidae; genus Cynocephalus; species Cynocephalus volans. The sequence continues at coordinate 122,271,773 of NC_084468.1, forward strand.
TATAATTTTTAAAAGTTTATTTTCACAAAACGAATCTGCAAGTATTTTAGAAGATGAATAGAGGTCCAAAAGGAGACTTAGATGCCTGTTAACTTTCTGAGAAGGAGATAATGAATACATGAACTGAGGATGTCAATGAGAAAGAAAAGAATATAAGACACGTCAATAAAAATGAAAGAATTTGATGAATTATGATACATTCAGCAAAGCAAGAGTCAAGAAGTTTGAGGTTTTGATCTCAAGTGACCATGAAAATGATAGCAAGAATGAGGAAATGAGACTGAGAAGACAATTTGCAGGGAAAGATTTCACCTTGGTTTCCAACGTGTTGAGTGACATATAAAACATACAAAACACATGCGGACAGCAGAATTGTGCTCCAGTAACTCAGGAGGGAGGATACAAACTTGAGACCTATTTAACACACATCATAATCGGAGCCGTGAAAGAGGATGAGATTACCAGTAAATACCTAGAAAGAAAAGAGAAAAGACACAAATTAGGAAGCTCCTACATTTGAGGAAATAAAGGAAAGAAGAGAAGCTGGTAAAGGGGAGAGAGAAACAGCAGAGGTGCCCAAGGGAGGCGTGGGGAAGGTAAGAAAGGTCTGCAGACAGGCCAAACACTTCAAAGAGAGAAAAGGAGTTTTCCAATGTAGGAAGTGTTTTTGGATTTGTGTTATACTGCTTCCGACCCTTGAGCGAGCATTTTCAAGAGAACAATTAAGAGAGCAAATAGTATTGTGCATCTCAAAGATCTTTTTGATTCTGAAACTTATTAAATCCAAAGTTGACATTTTGGAACTAAAAATATGGAGCTCTCCACAAGAAGTACCCAATATCTCATCACACCCTCTCTTCAGTAATTTTCCTGGGTGTATATTTGAAGTAGCCCTAGTAATTGCAGGTTAGTGGAAGACCTAATGGCCAAAGAGCCCACCTGTGTAAGCTCAGTGGTATATGTATTGGGGGGCTTGGGTTTGTCCAGTGACGCTAACAGAAAGGACCCAGGGAACTCAATTTTATCCTGTTGGGGACAGAGATCTACAATCTACGTGGTCCCTAAGCTCTTTCAGTGAGGAATTCAAGTCAGTGCGGGCATTTCTTTATTTTTGGGGGTGCACCTAATGTCTGAATGACAGGGCAAAGAGAGTAGCCACCCCACCACCCACATAATCAATGCAGCTACATTTACCTATAATATACAACATGACATAGAATAGAAATGGTTTTTTCTAAGACAAGTACTTCCTTTACCAAATTTACCATAAAAATTTATAGTGTACCTGAAAAATGAAAACATGTTAAATTAGCAAAACTTTGGGTTCAAAAAGGTGTATCTTAAATGCCAGTAAATAAAGCACACTGCCTCCGCTCAAGCTGACATTTTTGTCAACACACTCTGCTAATTATTCAGGGTAACATTTTTCATAATTGGCAAGGCCATGCACACTGCGTGGACTTTCTCAGTGAATGCTGAAAATTGCTAAATACAATTTATGTAATTTATTTTTGTGAATGACCTTATTAGTGCTTCCACTGCCGAATTGTTTTTGTGGGTGGATGTGTGTAGGAAACTTCAGTCTTGACTTTTTCAAAAAAGAAGTTATATAACTTTACACTTCATAAATTTAACAAGCAAAATGTTATCTGTAATAAGTGTTTCGGGGAAGCACTGTTTTACCACTGACTGGTTTGATGGGAGTTGATTAGATAATGGTTTTTCGTCTGTGTGTTGTTACTGACATTGGCCACATTCCAGTTGGCTGCTAAGGTGTCTAAACACTTGCAAACAAACATTACCCATAAAACCTGTGACAGGGTTTTCTGGGTTCATGGATACAGATCACTGCACATCTGGATGGGTTGTTTGGGCTGAGTTTATAATGTCACATTCTTTGTAAACATGATACACCTGTCTCTCTGTTTAACAGACAGCTTTTGCAGCTAAAGCATGTATTTTCTCCCAGAACTCAGCAGTGTCACATTATTTACGAATATTGAACCCAGGAGTTAGGAAAAATATCCAGAATTTCAGTTATTTTATCTTCAGAAACAATAACCCTTTACTTAAGTAAGTTAGCAGAAAAATCTGCTTTATTTTAGCTTAAGGGGGAAATGAAAGGGGAGATAATCAAAGGATCAATTAGTTGATGATTTCCATGACCTTTTAGAGATTAAAGACAGGGATTGGTAACTATTTTCATTTTTTACAAGCTGGAAGTTATTTTTGTAGTCAGTGTTACAAAAGATCAATCACAAACTTTCCGTGAGCATCAATTACATACCAGACACTGTGTAACAGCCATACAAAATGACAAAGAAGCATATCACTATTGTCATACTACTCTAGAGGGGCTTACAACCCATTTAGGAGGACAGGATGGATATGCATGAAAAGATACTAAACTGGACAGTAAATAGGTGTCAATCGCTTGCAAGGTAGGAATAAAGCAGGTGATGAATGGCATGTGCTGGTGTCCACAAGAAGCAATGATGAAGGCTGCCCTTTGATTTAAGGCCTGATCCACTGCCTGCCAAGTCAATCACCAGTTGTTACTCTGCCCTTCATCTCAAAATCATTGACTTCAAATGAACCACATTATTAGTGTAGGCCTCAGGATTTATTTCCAGCCAGAGCCATGAAACATATATCAGATTTTCTACTCCTCAGCCCCAGCATCCTGCTGCTAAGCCTCAAATACAAACTCCCATTCCCAAGGTGTATACACATATTTATACTCATCTTTATGTTTACTGGATATACCAACCAAAATAATTACATTGTGAAGAAAACACAGATGCCGATTCTTAAATACTGCTAGGGTGTTTGTAGTTGGGGGTGAATAATTTTCAGAACAAAACCCCTGAAGGTGTATCTTTATAATTATGGTGCATATAAACGAGTTTAAAGCAGCAATAGGGAAGATAAAGTTTCTGAAGAAGAAAGCACACTCATGAATTTTCTTTGTGACCATAGGAATTAACTCTTATAATTCAACATTGGTGTATTAAAAATTGATTGTATATCTTCTTATATTTCATTGACTCCACTCCTTTATTGAGTACCTGTCATATGCCAGGTTCTGTGGTAGGTGCTGGGAAAACAAAGTTGAACCAGTCAGTCTGTGCACCCAAGGATTTTGCAGTTTGGTGGGAAAGAGACAAGAAAGTAAGCTATGAAGAAGTATGCATGTGATCCTACAGGAGCACATAGTAAGAAGAGAGGAGGGAAACCAAGAGCGGGTAATGCTTGAGGATGAGTTTTAAAAAGATAAAAAGAAGGAAAAAGTCATAGCAGGAAAAAGAAACAATACGTGTATTATAGGTTCATAGGGTCACAAGAAATAGCACTCCTTTTCCCAAAATAAGAACCAACTGAGAAATAAACCAAAGACAGCAAAGGGGAGCTGTTATGAACTAAACGTTTGTATCCCTCCAAAATTCATATGTTGAAATACTAACCCCCAATGTGGTGGCATCAGAAGATGGGGTCTTTGGGAGATGATTAGGTCACAAGAGTGGAGTCCCCATGAATGGCATGCCTTATAAAAGAGACCCCAAGAATTCTCTCGTCTCTTTCTGCCATGTGATGACACAGAAAGAAGCTGGCAGTCTGCAGCCCTGGAGGGGGGGCACTCGCGAGAACCCAACTATGGTGGCACCCTGAACTCAGACTTCCAGCCTCCAGAACTGTGAGAAATAAATTTCTGTAGTTGATAAGCCACTCAGTTTATGGCACTTTATTGTGGCACCACTAACTGACAAAGACACGAGCCAAAGAGAAAACCTTTATTAACAAAGAATGCTGGGGTAAAGGATACGTCTGCATGCAAGTGGAACTAAGAGTGAGTTGGCCAGACTTAGTCAGTCACAGGCGATGCTGAACGAGAACAGGCGGAGCCCAAGAGAACAGGTCAGCTCCCAAAGAAAAGGAAAAGGAAGGGCTGCCATATCCCTGCTCAGTTTTTCTTTCCAAACTCTCCAGTTAGATGGGTCACACTCTACCTTCTCCGAAGTGAAGAGGAATGAAGTCACGAATGTTACTCTCCTGGAGTTTCCTCCACATTCATAAACCAGAAACAAGAAGGTAACATTACTCCCTGACCTCATGCAACTGCACAGATATGAAAGAGTATGGCATGATACAAGAGAGAAACTGAATAAGTGGGTGTCTCTGAAACAAAGTATCTGTAGACAGATGCAGCTGAGGATGAGACTATTGCAGGTTATCTCACAAAGGGCTGCATTACAGACTGAATGTTTGTGACCCCCAAAAGTACATGTTGAAACTCTACCACCTAATGTGGTGGTTTGAGGGGTAGGGTCTTTGGGAGGTAATTAGAATAAGACGAAGTCATAAGGTTGCTACTGACTAGAAGCAACAAACCATTCATTCTGCCTGTCTGTTCATCTTAGTGTCTTCTAAACCATAGTGTTACTCTAAAGGTTACAAAGTAGTATACTGTTATAGAAATGTTGTTTTCTACATCTTCTACATCTTCAACAATTAGTCACAAGAATCTATATGGACATAGTTTTGAAGTTATTAGTTATGAACTATCTTGTAAAAGGTCAATACCAAGACATTTCTTCCCAATATAAAAATTTAGATTTCATTCACAAAATTAAGATTTAATTTTGGCCAATAGAAACAACTTTTTGAAAGGATTAAGTAGCATTAAAACAATTGTTTCTGGTTAACTCCATTATTAAGATGAGTACTCAAAAATATTCTGTCTGGCTCTACCCATAAAAGATAATCTGGAAGGCCTTAACCAAACTGTGCGTGTGTGTGTGTGCGTGTGCACAATAGACTGAGATACCTCAAATTCTCTTCAGAACAAAATAAAAATATAAGTATAAACGTAAATACATATACACAAATACCAAATGGAAAACAAAATCATTCTAGCAAGGCCCCTCTGTTGTTTCTCTATACACTGAGTAAAAATTGCATCAGCTTGAAGTTTTCTCTTCTAATCGTGCTCAGATGTCCTGGGGGGAGGTGAGGGGATGAAGTAAGAATGCCTTTATTTGCATAGTGTCACCTCACCTTAAGAGAATCCCTCCCTTGCTTCTCTTCACTCTGCTTGGCTAGTGGAGTCCTTTGATTCCTGCTGCTGAAGTTCCTGTTTGCTCTCAGGATTGTTTGATCACTCAGGGCACAACAGAACAGCATGTAGCTGTTGACTTTTTGGCACAGGCTTGATATTCAGCAGTAGGTGGTTTCTCACCAGTTTGGCACTTGCTTTAGGACAATGAGGGACAAGACGTTAGTTCACACAGCCTGACTTATGTAACTTACAAAAGAAAAAGATCAGGTTTGTTCAGCAAATCAGCAAGATTTTCAAAACAGGAACAAAAGTCTTTTCCCTGTATTTCAAGGTAAAGAAGACTTGAACAAACTACTAAAGGGCAACTCAATCAAGAAAAGGAGTCAGGGTGGAGAATGTCATTTTTAGGTTAATGCCATTCCAAATAGACTGGGTTCCCTGAAGAAGATGTCTTTTCGGAGGGGAGGTGAAAACAGAAAATATTTCATTTTTTTATTGAAACATAATTGATGATATATATTTGTGGGGTACAGAGTTGACTATCAGTATTTGTGTACAATATGAGACGACTGAATCAGGTTAGCATATTCATCAATACAAAATATATTTATTCCTTGTGTCCATTAATAAGTTTCTCCCTAACTCCTCTACATTGTCCCTCTTTCCCCCTTCTAATAACCACAGTTCTGTTCTCTCCTTCTGAAAGTTTAACATATGATTGTGTTTGTTCTTTCTTTCTCTCTTAGCTCCCAGTTATGAGTGAGGACACATGTGAGTGAGAAAGAATGAAGTTCTGCCATTCACAGAAAATATTACTTATCATGGTGTTCCCTTATTTAAACAGTGACCACGTCCATATAAGAAATCTAAAACTAGAAAAGATGTCTACCCCTGGGTTTCAAGAAACCAGAAATTACATAGCGTAATTTTGCCTGATCCTGATAAAACTCATGTAAATGCTTGTCTCTGGCTTAGGAAAAACTCCTTAGAAATAATGGTTGTTAAAAAGTCAGACATCCCTCAAAATGAAAGCTCTGAAATAGTTGTTCTTTGAATTTGGGAAGTAGTGTTTTTGAGGTCACAGTTGTGATTTATTTTCATGGCTAGAGGATAAACTTCCTGAGGAGTTATACAATAATCGTTGAAACTCAGGGTCTGAAGTTCTCAATGAATCATGACATTTTGTTCACATTTGACTCTTCCTCTTTGCTGCCTGGAAATAATAATCACATTGCAACAAAAAATTTCCAAGATTGTCCAATGTTTGACTATCATATTTTTTATGAATTAAAAAAAAAAGTCTGTCATCCTTCTGGAGTCTAGAATGCTGATCTCAATATACTTTTCTATAATTCCATCTGAAGGGTATAATTTTCCCTCAACCTTAAGAAGGCAGTTATGTTTTACTAGGTGATTTAATGCCCATCCCCTCTATCCACAAGTCATACATATATTCCTTTTCAAGACTGGTAAGGTCCAAGCTGATATTCTTATTCTACTATTCATACTTTCATTCTTTACCAAAAAAAAAAAACTGATTCTCAAAAAATCAAGTCTTAATTACGAAATCTCCATGAATCAAAGTAGCAAAACAAAACTTATTTCTTGAATCCTCACTTCCATCCTATGGTCTGGTTATGTTATATAATCCTATACATTTATATATGAAAGGACATTAGTCAACTTATAGTCATAAGTCATAATAATTTTATAGACAGGTAAACTGAGGTACAGATATGAAATGATGTAACCGAGCTGGCGCGAGCAACGTGGGGGAGGCGCGGAGCACGTGGCAGCAGCAGCAAGAGGGAGAAAGTGAAGCGGCTGCTGGCGCACACTCGCGCGCTCACTCTCAGCTCGGAGCTGCCACCCGGGTGCAGGATGACAAGGAGGAGGAGCCGAGCGGAGCAGAGCGAGGGTGGAAGGAGAGTCTGCTTTGTTTAAAGGCAACAGCTTTGAAGTGTGGAGCAGGAAAATAACTGTTTCTTAGCTGCAGCGGCCAGCTGCCCTATTCAGGATTCGAGGTTTCAGGCCGGCATAAAAGAAGATTCCTGGGAGCTCCCGAGCTGCGCCGCGGGACCGAGAGAGCAGCCCAAGGTGGCGGTGGCCGAGGACTGGGACAGCGACGACGCGGAGGCAGAGAGGGAGCCCCCCGGCCTGGCCCAGCCCCGTGAGTGACCCCCGGCCCAGCCCTGCTGGGGGGGCAGACGCCCACCCGGCTTCCACCTGCCACACCAGGCCACTCACTGGCCCCAGGGCTGCCTCCATTTTCTCAGGTGGTGGCGGCTCCGGCCCGGCTCGGCCAGGCCTGTCCTCCTGGCCCGGCTCGGCTCCTCACTGAGCCTTCCCACTTGCTTGCCATGGTGCGGGGCTTCCTGGGGCCTGCGGGCTGACCTCCCCTCCCACTCCCTCCACGGTTCTCTGGCGGGGCTGGTGGCATGGGGCGTCCCTGGCCAGTGCCGGGAGGGCAAGGAAGTACGGGCTGGGCCGACTGTCACTCCATAGCACCCTGGGCTCTGGCCCCTGGTAAACTTCCTGTTACCAGGAGGCAGATACCATCTCTGCGGCCACCAGTTTGGAAAAATGCCTAACCAATTTCTGGTTAGGAATAGTGTGGTCTGAGCATTCCCGAGTTCGCTTGAACCTGCCAGAGAGCTGACTGCAGGCAGGCACCGGAGTCGGTCCGCACCGGGGGGATTCAAAGGTGAACCATGTGCTGCAGGCTCCTCCCCCAAGGAGCTCACGCTCTGCTGTGGGAGATAAGACAAGTACACAAATAACTGCGATACCAGGAGTAAGGTGATAAGTCCCGAGAAAGATCTGCAGTGCTACAAAGGCACCCAGAGCAACCGGTCGTCTGCGCCTAGCAGAAACCTGGTAGACTTCCTGGGTGAGGCGGTGCCGAGCAGGGTCTTGAAGGCCCGGCGGATAGACGAGGGTTGCAGAAAACACGTCCCAGCCCAGCCCAGGGCGCACAGAGCGGGGAGACGTCCAGCTAGGGAGGCAGAGACTCGACAGAAACCACACACCCTATGGGGCCGCCACTGCGTGATCCAGCAGCCCGGGCCAGAGTGTGGGGAGCTGCCCACGTCACACCGTAATCGCCATTACAAGATGGCGCCGGCCGACACTGACAATCGGCAAAAACAAGTCTAGAGCGCATGTGCTGGGAATTTCCCCACCTCTAGTCTCCGCCCCACCTGTGGCGTCAGCTGGGCCGATTGGGCAGCCACCAATCAGATGGGAACACGTCCTAGGCGAGGGACAGTTTTCTATAAAAGGGAACGGGTTTCTGTACCTGGGGTCTCCGCCCCGATAAGCTTGTGCTCTGCCTCTCAAGACGCATTAAAGCTAAACTGCAGAAGGATCCTTTGTGTGCCGCGTCGTTCTTGCTGGCGAGACGGTTGCGCGGGACATCTGGTGCCGAAACCCGGGAAACTTGTGACATCGTCAGCACCTTCGGAGACCCCCTGGTGACAGGGAGGATTCAGAACTGCAGGAGGGTAAGTTCAGAGAGGTGTGTCTGTTCTTGGTCTGGGGTGAATTCGGTTAGATTACAAGGTTTTAGACTCATCCCTTGGTGTGGTCAGACTGACGTAGATACGCAGCTGCACCTGAGACCCGTGTGAGCCTCTCGTACATAAGGGAGTGGTGTGTCTCACAGCGCCTCCTAAAGCAGGGCGCATTATGGGTTCCACGCAGTCTATGGTTACCGCGTTAGAGGCTGTGCTGAGACAACGTGAGATCAAAGTAGGGGGCCGTGTACTCAGAAATTTTGTGAAAGAGGTAGATCGTGTGGCGCCATGGTATGTCTGTTCCGGCTCCCTAACCTTGAGCTCTTGGAACAAATTGGGCAAAGACCTTGACCGCAAGTACGCAGAGGGAGACCTACGTCAGGGCACCAAGACCATTTGGAAGTTCATTAAGAATTGTTTGGAGGATGAAGGCTGTAAAACGGTAGTGACAGAAGGACAAAATATATTAGAGGAAGTCCAAGACAGCATGTCAGAAACTGAACGGAGTGAGAGGATGGGTACCCGCAAAAGGAGAGACGTCTCCAAAAAGAAAAAGGGCCCTCCCGGTAAGTCTGCTAACGAGGGAGAAAGTCAGCGCCCAAGTGATTTTCAGGAAAAAAGGGACAGCCTCTATCCCCTGAGGGAGCTGGGAGCCCTAAACTTAGGGGATTCGGGCTCTGATTCCCTCGGTCTTAGTGATGAGTCAGAACTAGAGGAAGAAGCGGCTAGATATGAGGAAGAGAGATATCACCCTGATGAATATTGGAGAAGTGACGCAGAAAGGTTAACGCGGCCGCCGCCCACGGCGCCGCCTCCGGCGCCGCCTCCCTATGCGTCACGCTCATCCGCCTTCTCGCTGATCCCTGAAAGGGTGAGGAAAAGACTGACCATGACCTTTCTGGTCTTTGAGACTTCCGAGGGAGGACGGGTCCATGCCCCTGTTGAGTTTACTCTGAGCCTGATAAGAGATTTCAATGGAAGGTCTTGCCTCAGGGCATGGCTAATAGCCCTACCATGTGTCAGTTATATGTCCTATTAGCCCTTGAACCTATTAGAAAACAATTTCCATCCTTGCTTTTGATCCATTATATGGATGACGTTTTAATGTGCCACAAACATCTAGAGACTCTACAGAGGGCATATCCAATTTTGCTCAAGACATTAGAGCAATGGGGACTTCACATTGCTACAGAAAAGGTCCAAGTTACTGGAATTGGCTTGTTTTTGGGATCGGTTATTCATCCTGATAAAATAGTCCCTCAAAAATTACAGATTCGTAGAGATCATTTACATACTTTAAATGATTTTCAAAAGTTATTGGGAGATATAAATTGGCTGAGACCATTTTTAAAAATCCCCTCTGCTGAGTTAAAACCTCTGTTTGACGTATTGGAAGGGGACTCTCATATCTCCTCCCCGAGAGTATTAACTCTCATATCTCCTCCCCGAGAGTATTAACTCCTGCAGCAGATCAAGCCTTACAGGTCGTTGAAAGTGCCTTACAAAATGCTCAGTTGCAGCGCATTGATGAAACTAAGCCTTTTGATTTATGTGTTTTTAAAACTATCTTCTTCTGTGGCCCAGGCCCTGAACACACAAACTGCAATAAATTCTCAGTTAAGGGGAGGATTGATGGTGGTCAATCAAAGGGTAGATTTAGTCCAAGAACAAATAGAGGTTCTATGGCAAATTGCACAACTGGGATGTCAATGGAAATATTCAGGATTATGTGTAACTAGCATCCAATATGAAAATTATACCAGGGCAGCAAACTTGTCTCATCGCTTGTCTGAGTATCTTTTAGGAAACTGGACAGGAGACTTTGACGGCCTGATGCGGGACCTGCGCTCTGCCATCGTGGCTGTGAATTCGACAAGAGTGGATGCCTCTTTTGCAGCTGGATTGTCCTCCTGGATCACAACTGCTATGTCACATTTCAAGGAATGGGTGGGGGTGGGATTGTTTGGAGCGGCCCTTTGCTGTGGACTAGTGTTCCTTCTGTGGCTGGTCTGTAGGCTGAAAGCCCAAACACAAAGAGACAAGGTGGTCGTTGCCCAAGCACTTGTGGCTCTGGAGCAAGGAGCCAATCCCGATATTTGGCTATCTATGCTCAAAGACTAGTCCCCCTTCTTTTCGGCTGGCCTCCCTGAAAACTGGTCAGTGGGGTTCGCCCTGGCTCGTGCTGGCCCACAACTCACAATTCAGAGTCCGTTCCAGTAGGTCCAGAGACGGGCAACTTCCCCCCGGACGTGTGCCGACCTAAGACATGGTGCCCGGTGGCGATAGGGTTAACCTTTGACAGGTAAGGTCACGGCCTGAGGTGAGTCGACCTAAGACAGGACTACTGGCTAGACATGTTGTGGCCAATGAGCTTGCTCCAGCCTCTTAATGTAATAAGAAAGGGGGAGATGTGGGGAGCTGCCCACGTCACACCGTAATCGCCATTACAAGATGGCGCCGGCCGACACTGACAATCGGCAAAAACAAGTCTAGAGCGCATGTGCTGGGAATTTCCCCACCTCTAGTCTCCGCCCCACCTGTGGCGTCAGCTGGGCCGATTGGGCAGCCACCAATCAGATGGGAACACGTCCTAGGCGAGGGACTGTCTCTATATAAGGGGCGCGGCTCCCCTCGCTCGGGGTCTCCATTTCTTAGCAAGCTTATGCTCTTCCTCTCAAGAGGCATTAAAGCTAAACTGCAGAAGGATCCTTTGTGTGCCGCGTCGTTCTTGCTGGCGAGACGGTTGCGCGGGACACCAGAGCGCACGGAACAGGGAGAAGTCCTGCACGGAAATGGAAGCTCAGCAGAGATCACACACCCTGCAGTACCGCCCCGTGATCCAGCAGCCCAGCAGAGTCCAAGCTGACCAGAAAGGTGGCTCCCCGGAGAGGCCCAAGACCTAAGGCAACCACACACACAAGGCACTAGAGGCCAACTGAGCAGTCACGGAGGTAGCAATACCAAATTGGCAACCACAGCAACATCTTAGTTAGTCAATAGTCTCAAACCGGTGGACTGTGAAACCTCCTGCCACAATGAATAAACATCAAAAAAAAGATACCAGAAATACAAAAAATCCAGAAAGTACACCACCAAAAGTTAATAAATCTCAAACTCTAGATCCTATAGAACAAGAAGCCCTTGAAATGACTGACAAGGAATTTCGAGTGATAATTCTAAGGAAACTGAATGAGATACAAGAAAACTCAGCTAGACATCATGATGAAATGAGGAAAAGTATACAGGACCTGAAAGAGGAAATGTACAAGGAAATCAATGTCCTGAAAAAAAATGTAGCAGAACTTGCCGAACTGAAGAAGTTATTCAGCAAATTAGAAAACACAACAGAGAGTTTAACCAGCAGGCTTGTCGAAGTTGAAGAGAGAACCTCTGAACTTCAAGATGGGCTGTTTGAAATAACACAAGCAGACAAAAAGAAAGAAAAAAGAATCAAGGACATGGAAGAAAATCTGAGAGAGATATCAGACAACCTTAAGCGCTCAAATATCCGAGTCATGGGTATGCCAGAAGGGGAGGAAAACGGAGATTCCATTGAAAACATATTCAACAAAATAGTGGCAGAAAACTTCCCAGGTATAGGAAAAATCACAGATCTTCAGATCCAGGAAGCTCAACGATCTCCAAACATATTGAACCCAATAGGCCTTCTCCAAGACATATCATAGTCAAATTGGCAAAACTCAGAGACAAAGAGAGAATCTTAAAAGCTGCAAGAGAGAAGCGTCAAATCACCTACAAGGGAGCCCCAATCAGGCTAACATCAGACTTTTCATCACAAACCCTAAAAGCTAGAAAGGAATGGGATGATATATTCAAAATACTAAAAGACAAAGATTGCCAGCCAAGAATACTCTACCCTGCAAGGCTATCCTTCTGAAATGAAGGGCAAATAGTATATTTCTCAGACAAACAAAAACTGTCGGAGTTCACTACCACATGACCACCCTTACAAGAAATCCTCAAGGGAGTACTGGGTTTGGTTCCTGAAAAATAACTACCACTGCCATAAAAACCCAAGAAAAATCAAAACCCACTAGTATAATAAAAATGGCATTCATGAAGAGAAAACAAACAAACAAAAATGCTATCTACAACCTAAGGAACCAACAAACACAGAAACCAAACAGTAAATCAGAAAGCAAGGAACAAAAGACACCTAAGACAACCAAACAACCAATAAAATGCTAGGAATAAATCAACACCTTTCAATAACAACTCTTAATGTAAAAGGCTTAAATTCCCCAATTAAAAGACACAGACTGGCTGATTGGATTAAAAAGGAGGACCTAACTATGTGCTGCCTTCAAGAGACCCACCTCACCCATAAAGATTCACATAGACTAAGAGTGAAAGGATGGAAAAAGATTTACCATGCAAACAGAAAAGAAAAACGAGCTGGAGTAGCTATTCTTATATCTGACAAAAGAGACTTTAAACAAAAACCATAAAAAGAGACAATGAGGGACACTACTTAATGATAAAAGGACTGATCCATCAAGAAGACATAACAATCATAAATATGTACTCACCCAATGTTGGAGCAGCCAGATTTATAAAACAAACTCTGTTAGACCTAGAGAAGGAAATAGACACTAATACCATAATAGCCAGGGACCTGAACACCCCACTGTCAATATTAGACAGATCATCTAGGCAAAGAATCAGTAGAGAAACACAAGATCTAAACAAGACTCTAGACCAATTGGAATTGGCAGATATCTACAGAACATTCCACCCAACAACCTCAGAATATTCATTCTTCTCATCAGCACATGGATCATTCTCCAGGATAAATCACATATTAGGTCACAAATCAAGTCTCAATAAATTCAAAAAAATTGGAATTATCCCATATATCTTCTCAGACCACAATGGATTAAAATAGAAATTAATAAAAAACGAAACTCTGGAAACTATACAAACACATGGAAATTAAACAGCATTCTACTTAATGACATATGGGTCCAAGAAGGAATCAAGCAGGAAATCAAAAAATTTATTGAAACTAATGAAAACAATGATACATCATACCAAAACCTGTGGGATACTGCAAAAGCAGTATTAAGAGGGAAATTTATTGCATTAAATGCTCACCTCAGAAGAATGGAAAGATGGCAAGTGAACAACCTAACACTTCACCTTAAAGAACTAGAAAAACAAGAACAATCCTAAACCTAAGGTTAGCAGATGGAAAGAAATCATTAAGATCAGAGCAGAACTTAATGAAATTGAAACCCGAAAAACAATACAAAAGATCAATGAATCAAAAAGTTGGTTTTTTGAAAAGATAAATAAAATTGACAAACCATTAGCATGGCTAACAAAAAAAAAGAAGAGAGAAGATTCAAATAACAAAAATTAGAAATGAAAAAGGCAATATTACAACTGATTCATCTGAAATACAAGGAATCATTCGAGACTACTATAAACAACTATATGCCAACAAATTTGAAAATCTGGAGGAAATGGATAAATTTCTGGACACACACAAGCTCCCAAAACTGAACCATGAAGACGTAGAAAATTTGAACAGACCAATAACAATAAAGGAGATTGAAGCTGTTATCAGAAAGCTCCCAACAAAGAAAAGCTCAGGACCAGATGGATTCACAGCAGAATTTTACCAAACATTCAAAGAGGAATTGACACCGATTCTTTACAAACTATTCCAAAAGATTGAAACGGACGCAAATCTCCCAAACTCATTCTATGAAGCAAACATCATCCTGATACCAAAACCAGGTAAAGATATAACCAAAAAAGAAAACTACAGGCCAATATCCTTGATGAATATAGATGCAAAAATCCTCACTAAAATACTAGCAAACAGAATACAGCAAAACATATGTAAAATTATTCACCACGATCAAGTGGGATTCATCCCAGGGATGCAAGGTTGATTCAACATATGCAAATCAATAAATGTGATACACCATATTAATAAACTCAAACAAATGCTGAAAAAGCATTTGATAAAATTCAGCACTCATTCGTGACAAAGACCCTCTATAAGTTAGGTATAGAGGGAAAGTATCTCAACATAATTAAAGCCATATATGACAAACCCACTGCCAATATACTTCTGAATGGGGAAAAGCTGAAAGCTTTTCCTTTAAGAACAGGAACTAGACAAGGATGCCCACACTCACCACTCCTATTCAATACAGTGTTGGAAGGACTAGCCAGAGTAATCAGAGAACAGAAGGAAATAAAGGGCATCCAGATTGGAAATGATGAAGTCAAACTGTCCCTTCTTGCAGATGACATGATCCTATATATCGAACAGCCTAAAACCTCTACAAAAAAACTCTTGGAATTGACAAATGATTTCAGTACAGTAGCAGGATACAAAATCAACACACAAAAATCAGTAGCATTTCTTTTCTCCAATAGTGAACATGCAGAATGAGAAATCAAGAAAGCCTGCCCATTTACAATAGCCACCAAAAAAATAAAATACGTAGGAATTGAGTTAACCAAGGATGTGAAAAAATCTCTATAATGAGAACTACAAACCACTGCTGAGAGAAATTAGAGAGGATACAAGAAGATGGAAAGATATCCCATGCTCTTGGATTGGAAGAATCAACATAGTGAAAATGTCCATACTATCCAAAGTGATACACAAATTCAATGCAATCCCCATCAAAATTCCAAAGACTTTTTCTCAGAAATGGAAAGAACTATCCAGACATTTATATGGAATAATAAAAGACCACGCATAGCCAAAGCAATGCTGAGCAAAAAAAATAAAGCTGGAGGCATAACACTACCTGACTTTAAGCTATACTACAAAGCTATAATAACCAAAACAATATGGTACTGGCATAAAAACAGACACACTGATCAATGGAATAGAATAGAGAATCCAGAAATCAACCCACACACTTACTGCCATCTGATCTTTGACAAAAGCACCAAGCCTATTCACTGGGGAAGGGACTGCCTCTTCAGCAAATGGTGCTGGGATAACTGGATATCCATATGCAGGAGAATGAAACTAGACCCATACCTCTCACCATATACTAAAATCAACTCAAAATGGATTAAGGATTTAACTATAAACCCTGAAACAATAAAACTTCTTAAAGAAAACATAGGAGAAACACTTCAGGAAATAGGACTGGACACAGACTTAATGAATATGACCCCAAAAGCACGGGCAACCAAAGGAAAAATAAGCAAATGGGATTATATCAAACTAAAAAGCTTCTGCCCAGCAAAAGAAACAATTAAAAGAGTTAAAAGACAACCAACAGAGTGGGAGAAAATATTTGCAAAATATACATCTGACAAAGGATTAATATCCAGAATATATAAGGAACTCAAACAACTTTAGAAGAAAAAAACAAGTAACCCAATTAAAAAATGGGCAAAAGAGCTAAGTAGGCATTTCTCTAAGGAAGATATCCAAATGGCCAACAGACATATGAAAAAATGCTCAACATCACTCAGCATCCGGGAAATGCAAATCAAAACCACACTGAGATACCATCTCACCCCAGTTAGGATGGCTAAAATCCAAAAGACTATGAACGATAAATGCTGGCGAGGTTGCAGAGAAAAAGGAACTCTCATACATTGTTGGTGGGACTGCAAAATGGTGCAGCCTCTATGGAAAATGGTATGGAGGTTCCTCAAACAATTGCAGATAGATCTACCATATGACTCAGCTATCCCACTGCTGGGAATATACCCAGAGGAATGGAAATCATCAAGTTGAAGGTAAACCTGTTCCCCAATGTTCATCGCAGCACTCTTTACAATAGCCAAGAGTTGGAACCAGCCCAAATGCCCATCATCGGATGAGTGGATACGGAAAATGTGGTACATCTACACAATGGAATACTACTCAGCTATAAAAACGAATGAAATATTGCCATTTGCAACAACATGGATGGACCTTGAGAGAATTATATTAAGTGAAACAAGTCAGGCACAGAAAGAGAAATACCACATGTTCTCACTTATTGGTGGGAGCTAAAAATTAATATATAAATTCACACACACACACACACACACACACACACACACACACACACACACACACAAACCGGGGGGGGGAGAAGATATAACAACTACAATTACTTGAAGTTGATACAACAAGCAAACAGAAAGGACATTGTTGAGGGGGAGGGAGGAGAGGGAGGAGGGAGGGAGGTTTTGTTAAGGGGCAGCAATAATCAACCACAATGTATATCGACAAAATAAAATTTAAAAAAAATTAAAAAATGATGTAACCAAGGTTGTGCTGCCCAAAAAAAGCCATTGCAAGAAAAAGAAGCCAACAGGTGGCAAAGGGCGGGGATTCATCCTTAGTCTTCTGACGACTTCTGTGACAATGACAGTGTTAAGAATGAGTGATTAACACTGGAGTCATTGATGGCTAATAGGTATCTGTAAGAGCACAAGTGCTGTAAATATCATTTCTATGAAAGTTTGTTACCTGTATTGTTTATGTTTGAAAAGTGTTCACACTGGCTGAACAAACACATTTAGGCAGCGCACATCTGTGCCGTGCGGAGTTGTAGGGCTTTCATCACACTGAGCCTTTTCTTTGAGAGAGACCGGCTTCGTGCTGAACTCAGCAGGAAGACAACAGGGCAGGACACCAATTAGTGGAAGCATTTGCACCAACTTGACAGAACCACTGTGCAGGGAAGTTCGCTGGAGCCAAAGCAATCTTGGAAGCATGTCCTTCGGCAGTAAATAATTAAACTGAAAGTGAAAACTTTATCCTTCATAGATGGTTTGATTTATGTTCAAGAAAATCTGCAGCTTTCAGAAAATTTGATCAGTTAGCAATCCTACATGATCTTGACAAAGCCACTAGAAATCGCATTGTTCTGTGCTATTCTTCCTATGTGATCTAAATTCACTTTTTTGACCTTCAGCAGAGTAGGCATGGAAGCAGAGGTTATGACTGTGAGTTAGCATCGCATCAAGTAGAAGCAGTCAGGACCCCAATCACTACTCCCTGAAAATAATCACCATCTATAAGTATTTGCTTCTCTGGGCAGCAAATACATTTGTAGTTTACAAATTTTCATTTACCTATGATTTTTCAGTATTATATTTTCTAGGGTTTTACATTATGAATTGTTTTTAGAGCAAAACAAAAAAATTAGATAAGTAGTTATGTATTGGCCATATTTTTTGTAGCACATGTTTTGTTTTTAATCTTAATTTCCTGATCTGATTCCCTCTTGGTCTATTTCCATTCAGACTGAGCCACTAGAAAATACTAAGAAAAGATCACAAACCAAATCTTCTAGGATAATATCCTCAGAAATTTCAAACAGGTCTAAGAGGTTTGGCCTCAGACCCAAGCATTAACATGATCGCTCAATTTTAATGAGGTCAAACAAGCTGCTGGGCATCTGGCCAGTGCTCAAGGTCTTGGCCTGAGAGGGAAGGGCCACCTTGTTCTTGCAGAGAACCTAAAACACAGTGACAGGTGATAATGTAATGCACAAGGCACTGCCCTTGGCCACTTCATCTTTTCACCCCACTGGATCCCCAGGGACAACGATGTTTTAACCAGATGTAAACAGTTTTACCATAGCTGAGGATCTGAAGAGGAACCACGTTTTGCAGAGAAAGATTTTTTAAGGATTTAAATAAACCCCTAACATTTGTCTCAATGGGTTCATCAACCTGAGGAAGCAAGAAAGAAAGCAGACTTCAGGAAGTGCTAGGCAGAGAGGTAGAAGCTAATAAGAGCCAAATTTATACTGGCTATCATACCAGTGATAAGTCATGTCACCAAATACAAGAAGGAAAAAAGCACCTATAAACAATTTTAATACTTACTTTTATAATTAAACATTGAGATTAATACATATACACAGTAACACAAAAGCAAAAACAGTAAAGTCATTCTCTATTAATATTATGCACCTTAGAATACACAACACTCCACCATTCGATATATTTAAAGGATTATGAAAAAATTGGAATTAGTTTTAAATCATAGGAATGAATATTAGGAACATGGAATTTGACTCAGTTGGCCTATAAATAACATCAAGCTACTTTATTACAGAAGTTGTGAATGTTCTATAATAAAATTTGAGAAAGTACTTTCTTCCTAAAAGGAATGATGAAAACATAAGGCAAAAGAAATGAAAAACACAATGGCTTTTTCTAATTCCTAGTGAGAGAAATAGAATATGAATAAACAGCCAAGTGCGTCAAGAAGATTATATCCTGAGACCAGAGAGGGACTCACTGAGTACCTCTTGCATTAAATCCTATCCTCCTGTTAAAAATACGTGTATGGGGTAAAAATCATTTTCCCAGCTCCAAGATTCTTTTACATGCATTGAACAACCTAAGAATATGATCACCCACCTTTGAAAAATACCCTTCTATATCACTATTAGCATGCAGCCAGGAGACGAGCACCTTCCATTAGAACTTTCTTCAGTGTGGAAAATGTTCTGTTACTACACTGTCCAATATGGTACCCATTAGCTTTATGTAGCTCCTGCATACATAAAATGTGGCTACGGTGACTGAGAAACTGAATTTTTAATTTTATTTAATTTTAAATAATTTAAATTTAAATACCCATATGTGGCTAGTGGCTACCTCATTGGACAGGACAACTGTAGAAAGCAAGCATAAAGCTTGTGGACTGGTAATCAACCAGATCTACTAAAAATATGCATCAGCCTGCACCATAAAGAAGAAACTATTCCTCTTTGACATATCTATTTTAGTTCCATTAGCACCATTATTTTGGTTCTCTAACATTACCTGCTATAAATTTCTGAAAACTGGGAAATTAAAGTCCACAGTAGAAAATTTTATCAATTAATTCAGCACATTCTAGGTGATAGAAAATGTTGGTAATGTGGCCCAGTGTCACATAGTACATTGTACAGCCTTATTCATACACATGGCAAACAAGTCCACCAGTAACTATGAATCACAACAAGTTATTTTACTTATAGAAAGAAGGATAAACTTGACTTAATAAGAATCATCAGGTCAATGGAGAGGTTCTTTTAAGAATCAGCTGTTTTTACCTCCCAGGAAGATAGTCCAAGAACAAACAGGCTTAAGTTATATCAAGAGAAATATAGATTAGGGCTGGGCAGTTAGCTCATTTGGTTACAGTGCAGTGTTATAACACCAAGGTCAAGAGTTCAGATCCCTGTACTAGCCAGCTGTCCAAAAAAAAAGAAAAGAAAAAGAAGACAGAAATATAAATTATGTGCAAAGAGCTTCCTTCAAATATTAAGCAATGGAATGGATTCCCAAAGAGGGCCTACAGAATCTGTAACACAGGACACTGTCATGCACGCCATCTGGTTTAGCTTACTGGTGTCATCCACTATATGTTATTTCTAGAACTGTATTTCAACTGAATATGTTTAGCTCTTACATAAAGGTCTTGCTGTATCTTTTCCAAACTTTCTACTCCCCCATAGTCTAGTATATATGCACAATTACTTCCTTAAAAGTATATGTTCAGAATTAAGGTTAATAAGTATATGTTGTTACTCAGGTTGTTTTTTAGGTGTAAAGGGTACCAATGTGGTTGGCATTATATTGAGGTACAAAAGATATAGTTCTTAACCTAAGGATGCAAGTTTTTAACCTCAGAGTGTAGACTGAAATCAAGGCTGTTGAGTCAGAAATAATTTTACAAAGGCTTATTGAAAGCCAAGCTGGAGGATCGAACTGAGAAATACAAGCCAACAGAGTTGGAAGGTGCTCCAAAGTCTACTACAAGCAAAGGCATTTTATAAGGAAGTTTCAAAAGGAGGTTATAAAAGGGAGGGGGAAAGTTCCAACTACAGTTGTCCTTTTCTCGCAGAACGCAAGGATCAGTCATTGGTTACTGATTACACCATGGGAATCAAAAGCTTCTATGTGCAAACTGAGGCAGAAGCTTCATGCTCCAGCTCTTCTTAACAATATTTAAATGGCTTATTTAAAACCAGCAGTTTACACATTAATTAATAAATCAGAAGTTTGAACCACATACATTGTTTATCTTAAGAAAAAGATGTCAACATGGAGTTCAAGAAATTTATCCTAAAGCAGGGAGTTTTGGAAAACCTGCTTCATTTTGATTATTTCCTTCATCCAGAGCATAACCCAAAATTTAACCAAATGAAAGATAAAGAAATGATTATGATTTGATTATTCAAAACTTTTACTGGTAGACAAACTCTAGGGGAAAAAAAGCTTTTAGAATCATCATGAAAAAGCTTTAAAATATATTAATTTCAACTTTTAAAAATTAGGGAAATTAGAAAAAAATAATAAAGAAGAAGAAAACAGGGCTGACTGGTCAGTTCAGTTTGTTAGAGCAGTGTTATAACACCAAGGTTAAGGGTTCGGATATCTGTACCAGGCAGATGCCAAAAAAAAAAGAAAGAAAGAAAGAAAGAAAAATAAATAAATCGATATATTGGGCAAGAATTTAGAGAGAATAATAAGCTTGGTACGTGTTCATTAGCAGCAGGCAATAAGTTTAGAATATTAATTATTAACTGTTTCAGAGAATAAAATCCTGCTATGAGCTGTATTTATTAAGTGCAGTTTTGACAAGGAATAATTATGTGCACACAACTTTCCTTTTTAGAGTTCGTTATTTTTCTTTAAGCTTTCTCCATTCACTATTCGCCCCCAAAATGTTGATCAGAATACAATACCACAGATGCAAAACATTCAGGTGGTCTTCATGCACCCATTCAGACTCCTGCAAACACATGCTGCTTTCAGGAATCAGTGAATCTTTGAGAAAAGCTCTTCTTAGGCCACTGCCCACCTCCACCCCAGGCCACAAGCAAAATGGAAGATACAAAATCAGACGATGCAGGATAATGAGAAAGAGAGCTTTGGGTAGTGAACAAAGAGAAGATAGATCTGAGAGACCACCATTGATGAAAGAATTAAAAACCCGAGACAAAAAAAGGAGCCAGGAGGGTCAAAACTTCAGAAGCCCCACTTTCCTGTTGCCAGTCCTTGATCTGGCCGAAACTGTGTGCAGAAGTGAAAGTGAGGGCTTGTGACAGGTGACTCTCTCACAGTACTTTCTACAAGAGATCATCTGACTCCTACCACCAGCGTGACAAAGACCACATGGAGGTTGGGGTTGAAAATCAGACCACGAGCCTCTAGCTGATAAGAAGGCCATTAATAGATCTGCCCTAAAGCTGCTGTACATTTTTTATGACAGGTACCATTGAGTAACTCCTTGGTTAGGAATGTGGGTTCTGGAGTCACACCGCCTGTGTTCAAGCACCACACCACTGACCAGTTGTGTGACCTTGGCAGGTTAATTACACTGTCCAGGCCTCAGTTCCACCAAATACGAATGACGACACAGTAACACTGACCTGATAGCCCATGACCACTAAAAGAGATCACATTCAGTAAGTCTTTAGAACAGTGGACAGTTTCTTATAAACACTGAACAAATATTACTCATTATTATTATATGTTGCTTTCCTACTCTCTTAGAAGAGTTTAACTGTATTTTCCATAACAAACAAAATTATTGATATTTAACAGCTACTATGACAGATAGACATGATGGTTTTAGTGGTTGGTAAATTTCATTAAATAGGTTTCTAATAGCCAACTGGTATTTAATGAATATATTAATGGTCTTATTGCCTTTAAATTAAACAATTATTACCATTTTATTTCTATTTATAACTTATACTTCCATCCTTTTTAAAGAAGCATATAAAGCTTCTCTTAAAAAGAATGATGCCCATTGACTGCTTTTCTTCCGTTTTATTGACTGACTAACTTCTTAGAAGAATTTAGGCAAAGACACTTCATTCTGTTTAATCCTACTGGGTCATATGTTGTTGTGAAATTATTTTCTGCCTGACCACAAATGCAATATGCTGGTATAACTTCCTCTTTTACATTTCAACAGTTTCTGATTGACAGACAACCCTAATGGCACATACATATTCTGTTTTTATTTGGCAGTACAGCTTCTATTTTTATTTTCTTCATTCTTATTACATCCTTTTTTTGTCTTTGTGCCTGTGGATGACTTAAATCTCATCATTTCTGTTCCTGCCTACTTTCAATATCAATATTATTTTATCACTGTGTTGATCTGTGCTTTCTACTATTCCATAGTTCCTATCAGTATAAATTCTTTCCTTAGATTGATCAACCAGTCTAGTTTAAGGTACTGTTTCTTTGTCCATCAATTGATTACAACGCATTCATCAGGCACTGGATAAAATTTACAGCATGTGCCACAAAGTGATAAGGGATCATTTGCTACTGGAAGAAGAAACATTAACTGATCATACAGCAAAGAGCAAGCTGACCCCTCCTTGAGATCTTATAGAAAAGTACAGAAAACTCACAAAAGCCCCCACAAAAGAGCCAACTATAAACCTCTGTCAGATTGTCAGCTATAAACACGTGCCAAAATGCTAGATCACCACACAAGAAGCTGGCAAGTAACATCTTTGCTGCCTTTCTTATCTCTTTTCCCTACCCATCCTCCAACCCTTGAAGATCTAGAAAACTCTGCTAGAGAGTTGGAGAAGCAATACAGTTGGCCTTACCTATCTGGGTTCTGCATCTGCAGGTTCAACCAACTGCAGACAAGAAATATTTGGGAAAAAAAAAACAATAAAAAAATACAATAATAAAAAACAATACAAATTTAAAACAATCCAGTATAACAATTATTTACACAGTATTTACATTATATTAGGTATATTAGTCATCCTGAGATGACTTAAAGTATACAGAAGGATGTGCATAGCTTATATGCCAATACTATACCATATTATATCGGAGACTTGAGCATCCATGGATTTTGGTATCCACAGCAGGGATGGGGTGGGGAGGGGAAGTGTCCTGGAATCGAGCCCCTGCAGATACTGAGGGACAGCTACAGAAGGTTAGGTAATAAATTTCTTCCATCCCCACTTCAGCTTCAGGCTTCCCACTCTCAGCAGACCCAGGCTGCCAGGAAGGAAGAAACTAAACTTTATCGGAAGATCAATGTTTTTACTAACACATGCTACTGACAGTTAAATTGCTAAACTGAGGCAGTTTTCTGTGACCTGAAGTGACCAGAAAACTGTATTATCCAAGAGTTATCAGAAAAGTGATGGAGCCTGCCTAACTTTTCATACAGGGATGAGAAAGACTAATCCCACACACTATGTTTAAAAGGACAGAGGGAGACAAAATTAAAGCTGTGTTATGTCTATATTCTGCAAGTCACCTCTGTTCAATGTATCAGTTGCTTTTTGGAAGAGAAAAGAGTACTATCAGGAGACAAGACGGCTTCCCCAGGAACGAAGATGTCATGCCCAGGCCAAACTCAGTGACAGCTCTTGAAACCAGGAAACAATCCTGGGCAGGAAACATTTCACTTGTCATCATTGAGTCAAGGATTACTGGTCACTCCTTCATTTTTCATCTGCACAGAGAGACATGGGATAACCATAAGCTCCAAGTTTCTCCATTTCCTCAAGCTGCTGACAAGGAGCCATCTAAAATGCCTCTCCCTGGTCTCCCAGGAAAGTGTTGTGGAAATTCTCATAAAGGATTATTAGAATTATCTCTTTCAAACAGTGGTCTTGGCACTAACAGAAACATTCTTCTTCTGCATGACTAATATTGCCATCACTTAAAGACACAACACACGACAGTACAAACTACCCAGAGAAGAGGTTCTAAATCAATACAAAATGACAAAAGAATAAAAGCATATCCCCAGAGACACACCAGAAAATGCACACTGCTTTGCATTTATTAAAATGCAGGTGGGGCCAGCCCCGTGGCTCACTCTGGAGAGTGCAGCGCTGGTAGCACCGAGGCCACCGGTTCGGATTCTATATAGGGATGGCCGGTGCGCTCACTGGCTGAGCGTGGTGCAGACCACACCAAGTCAAAGGTCGCAATCCCCTTGCTGATCTAAAAAAAAAAAAAAAAAAAAAAGGAAAAAAAAATCCAGGTGTAAGCAGAAGGCATAAAATAACAATATTAAACAAAGAACTTAAATTATGTACAATATTTTATAAGATTATAACTTTGCTTTACTTTGGGGAAACCGGGGGGGGGTTGTAGTTTTATGAGACTGTTCACTGTTGATTTGAAAGGCATCTAGCATGATACTTGGCATTTATTTTTTAATGAATAAAGGAAAATCAAAAGAATAATGCAGTATCATTCAGAAAAAGATTTATGCCCTGAAAGTTTGGAAATAATACTGAAACTCCAAAATTACATGTTTATTTCCCAAAATAGCCCAAGTAGTCACCTTCTCCCAGTCTGACTTAGAGACAAGACCCAGTGTATAACTGTTGAAACAGGCAATCTCCTTTTTTAAAAAATTTCCCAATACACATACAAGATATGTGGGTATTTACTCTGTTTTATTTGAAATAGAAGCATCTCCTGATTTCACTTTGGTTTTTTTTTTCCCCCCTTAGGCCTTTAGGAATCACATCCCAAAGGCAGTACACTATAGAAAATAAAATTATCCTAGGGGCCAAGGGCCCTAGTGGGGTGTTTCTTGCTCCATCACATTTTAGATGTGCAAGAAGTTTACCTTGCCACAGCTTATGTATCTTTAAAAACCTCAAATAATACTAGTTCAATGTAATTCATTAGTTAACCAAAAGGCTCCAACAAAGACAGCAAACATGAAATTGTGTGAAGACTTAATCTAAAACAGTGATGTATTTCTTTTCTTTCTTTTTTTTTTTTTTTTTACAGTGTTTCAATGAGGAAATTTCATCTCAGTAAAGGACAGGGGAAATAAGTGGGAAAAAAACAAGAGAGAAAGTATAGTGCTATAGATAAAGACCACATATCTCTCCATACCCTGCTCACCGTAATATGTAAATATAGAGAGCTACAAAGAACAAATTATGACAATTTAAAGAAAGAAGGGGACCATTTAAGATTGAATCACAAAGGCCTCTGGCAAATCCAAAACCCATCCTCCTGAAGAAACTCACTGCTTTCACAAACCATGGGAAAACTATTGAGTTTCTCTGGTAGTGTACTATGGTGGCTCTTCTGTCTCCTACTTCACCTTGCTGAGACAACTCCTCCAAAGGAGTGGCTGAAAGTGTACTATTAAACAACTTTTCAGTCCAAATTTATTGCCTAGATTCCTTATGTTTTGCTCCACTAATGTGATATTTTATTTCCTCCATTCCAATTCTACATCAAAATAAAGCTATGTCGTTTCCTTCACTTCCGTGTTTGGAGTCTTTGTCTTGGCCTTTGGGGAAGGAATAATTTTTCACTGACAATTTGATAATTCTTACTTCTTTGGCAGTAATTTGCATTTTTTGAAAGTCCCAGCAGAAAAACAAAATTGTTTCTTGACTTTATCTCGCAGATTTTAAAAACAATAGGGTATATATTTGGTATCCTACTTTTTTCACTTAACATTATATCGTTAGCATTTTTCCATGTCACAACTAGTTGTAAGGTTTAATGCTAGTTATAATTTATTATTTGGATATAATGCCCAATTTCACAATAATGAAATCTAGATTGCTTTGTTTTAGTTTTTAATAAATGCTACTTAGTTTACTATGGAAGTTTGGATTTGTTCATAATTTGTTTTTCTAAACATCAGGAATAGTCTTGAATTGGAGAAAATGTCTTTGTAGCACCAATTGAGATATTCATTTATTTTTTTCTGTAACCTGTTCACATATGAGTTATTACCTTTGTTTTTCTCTTTGCCTAGTTTTACTGCACTACAGATGGAAAATGGGGTCTGAAATATGTCCCCTTTTTTAGAATGATCTGAGATCTATCCGTACTTCACTCTTCTGCCAAATATCCCCACAGTTTGCTCCCTCATTCAAGTCTTGGCAGAAATCTCACCTCATCAGAGAATTCCCTTATAGTGATTTATAAAATAACACTCTCTTCTTCACTCTCTATCCCTTTGCCATTTTACTTCTCTTCATCACAGTTATAATCACCTATCATATATTTATGTATTTTTTTAGTGTCTGTTTTTCCCCCACTAGACTGTGAGCTCAGAGAGTAAGGGAGGCACTTAATAGCTGTTTGTGAGATGAATGGATGAGCCATATGAGATAGTGGTAAACACCACAGACTCCAGAGTCAGAATGCCTAGATTCAAAACTCAGCTCTGTCTTAAATAATTACATGACCTTGAGCAGATTACCTAACTGAACTTCTCTAGTCCTCAGTTTCTGCATAGAAAAAATGGGGGTAACAATAGCCCCTACCTCTGAAGGTTGTTTTGAAAAGGAAACAAGATAATACATGCAAACCATTTAGAGTAGTGTCAGGTGTGTGGCAAGTGCTCAGTGAGTGTTGCCCTGCATTGCTACTATTCCACTCATTAATGAATATGTTTCCATATATTGCAATAAATAGAGGCATCCAGCCTGGGGTCATCTGGATATGAACATGTGATTAATCAAGATCATGAAATGGCAGATGCTACATGTTGCTAGTTAATTTTTCAGACTTTCTTCCAAAGTGTTTTGAATGCCATACTCTCTCAAAGTGCCCTTCTTTTTGGCAGGATTTTTCATTCCATAATCTTGACTCTTGTTCAAAACAGACTGCTAATCCAACACTCTTGAGCTGAGTAAGAGACTATTTAAGCATATCCTGCAGGTTTCCTGGGCTGAGGTGGTCTTGGCTTTTACTAAATGCATTTGCATTGTGAACATCATTTGTATTGGGAATTGTTCCTTTAATTTCTAAGACATGTACAAAACCAGTTTCCCTGACTCAGATCATTTTCTGGGCCATAAAACACACTAAATTTGGTTCAGTAGGAGGCACCAGTGGAAGCCTTTGTCTTGGATTCCACCAGCAGGGCATTCCTACAAAATGTCATCTAAATTTTTCTGAAATTTTACGGAATTGAGCAGATGGTTCAACTCTCTGGAGGGCAGGGAGGGGGGAAGAGGGATAGAGAAGCACTTTTTAAAATTATTCAGTGATATCAACTTATATGCCCTTAAGTGGTTAGATATAGGTTCCTATTCACAATCTTACAACCTACTGGCTTTAAGATGCTTGCAGGGAGAGAGGTGAAGCACGCAGACTTGAAATTTTGAAATTTTGAATTTTGTCACTGTGATATTATGAAAATATATATTTGGTCTTCATCTCCTCATCCCCATCTCCTTCCATAGGAGTCTTTTTGCATGCTAATGAGTTGATTAATGGCTGGCAGCTCCTAGGAGGATTCAAGATAGGGGCTGGTCATAGGAAAGACTAAGGTGGGATTTTCAGTCCCACACCCCCAACCTCCAGAGAGGGGAGAGGGGATGAAGATTAAGTTGATCAGCAGTGGCCAATGATTTAATCAATCATGCTATGTAATGAAGCCTCCATAAGAACCCAAGAGACCTGGGTTCAGAGAGCTTCCAGAGAGCTGAACAAGTGGAGGTTCCTGGAGGGTGGTGAGCTGGGGAAGGCATGGAAGCTCAGTGCCCCTTTCCCCATACTTCACTCTCTGTATCTCTTCCTCTGTATTCTTTGTAATATCCTTTATAATAAACCAGTAAGTGTAAGTGCGTGTTTCCCTGAGTTCTGTGAGCCGCTCAAGCAAACTAATTGGACCCAAGGAGGGGGTTGTAGGAACCCTGATTTACAGTTGGTTGGTCAGAAGTTCCAGAGGCCTGGGCTTGCAACTGGCAGCTGAAGTGGGGCAGTCTTGGGGACTGAGCCCTCAACCTGTGGGATCTGATGCTATCTCCAGTGAGATGGTGTCAGAACTGAATTAAGTTAGAGGACACCCAGCTGGTGTCTGTTGGGGAATTGCTTGCTTGTGAGTTGGAAGAAATCTCCACACATTTGGTCATGGAAATCAGAAGCCAATCTTCTGTGTTGATGATTGTGCCATGAGACCAGAGGAAAGACAGTGTGTGTTTTTCCCACTCAGTCACTTTGTGAGGAAATAAGAACAAGACCACCAGCCAGAAGCTGGGCAACTACTGCACCTCGATGCTCTCACATCAATTGCATGGCTCTCTTTGATATGAGGTCAAATCATAACCACTTCCCTCTAAGAGCCACTTTGTGGTCCGGAGGGGAGAAAAGGCCTTGTGACATTCAGATAGTCCTTGTTCTCACAATTTAACAAACTTCAAAATGTTATTTGAAAGAGAAGCTAATAATGTATTAAAAAGAGGTCATGGTACTGTTTGAAGATCTATAAAGGAGTCTTGATCTTTGCTCAAGGAAGAAAAATATTAAGGAAATTTTCGTTAGTGGAGTTCTTAACTGAATGTGTGCTGAATGATCTTCTGGTTATGGAAGCTGCTTCCTATTTGAAAATAAAGCAAAATGCTCTTCATATGCAAATGATAAGAATATCCTTTAGTACCAAATAATATCTAAAAGCAAATTCTGCAAAATCCCCAAAACTGTTTATTTCAGAACATTCTGGTCAAACTACAAGGTGGAGCCTACGGGCAAATATTTACCCAGATTACTTGATAAGAGATTTTTATTGATTTCCATTGTTCAGCTTTATTTCATTGAGTTCTATCATTCAACTTTAGTTTTAATGATATCAGATCGTTACAAAATATTACAGTTGAGAACACATATAATAATACTAAAATAGAATCCAAAATTTTATGACTGTAAATAACTCTACAACTAATTACAATGATCTACCTTTAGTATACAATAAACATATAACCCGTATTTTCCCAAGTCACATCAACCTGGACAGCATAACTGACCCAGTAAACAATAACAAAAATTTTATACCCTGGCTTATAGCACAGAGAGTGAAAGTAACTGGAAATTCAAGTTACTCCAACTAGTTCAAGGAGGTTACCAGGTTCTTTCACTTGATTTCACATGATTGTGACCATCATCTTTTCCTGACTTGAATCTTCCATTTATTTTGTTCCATCAAGCAGCTCTCTGCAAGTGTTATCATATTCTGGTGGCAGCTGTTGCTTCTCCTGCTGGCCCTGTTAGCCTGACCAAACCCAGGAACTCTGGACTGCAGTGATATTTTCTATGCTGATGGCATAACTGCTGTCTAACTGTAACTCATCCCAAGTTCCTGAGGTTCCTGAGGTTGAATTCTTACTAGAGAGCAACACTGTATGACCACGGATGCTAGTTTCATATGGATATGTCTTCTTTGGCTCACTTTCTGTGTTAACCTCCTTTCCCTGGGATTCTGATACAAAAATTTGGAGACTGGGCCAGAAGACAAATAGAGTGATTAACAAGGCTTATATAAAATTGCTAATAGTTCTGGCCGGCCCTGTGGGTCACTAAGGAGTGTGCGGTGCTGGTAGCGCGGAGGCCGCAGGTTCAGATCCTATGTAGGGATGGCCGGTGCGCTCCCTGGCTGAGCATGGTGCAGACTACACCTAGCCGAGGGTTGAGATTCCTTTACTGGTCAAAAAAAAAAAAAAAGAACAAAAAATAAAATAAAATTACTAATAGTTCTTAATGGCCATGCTGCCATTTCACATCCCAATCTCTGTCAGAGGAAAACCCTAAATCAAAAGAACTTATTCAAATTAGCACAACTCTGTCATAACAAAAAAAGACAGAAGATGGCAACATTAAAAATGCAGCTAGCTCTTTTGTCAAGACATCAGCATTAGGCAGAGCCTGAAAGAACCCATTGTCAACTACCCTGTACCTAAAGCTTCTAAGATGAAACTGATGCTCACTCTACTGAAGCCTGCAATGGTTAAGAGGCCAGTCCCTGAAAATAGAAGAATCTGAAGCATGCTAGAAGACAGAAGGACGGATTACCTTTGACGCCTCAAAATGACAGAAGTCTAACTTCGAATAGATCTTGGATTTCACACAGTCTCACATTGTATCCATTGCATTAATTTTCTTTAGATATCTGTGAATCAAAGCACCTATGAATTCATTACTTATGAAAGGTCTTTTTGATTTCTTAAATAGTAACAATGTATCTTCAAAAATTCAGATCTAAAACCCTTTCCCTCCTATTTTTCATGTCTTTCTTTCTTTTGCCATATTTTCCTGAGACATAAAATAGTTCATGTAGCCATTAATAATTATACTCATATAACAGATATGTGCAGAATTGGAAAGAACATGTTTTATGCTTGATTATTGTTTTTCTGTCTTTGTTTACTAGTGTAATCCATTCTATCAATTTAACAGATTTGGTATCATAATAGCTATGGCCAGGCTAGTACCATGTTAGCCTCCTTTGGGAGTAGGAGGTTTGGGAGGCCAAGTAGGAGTGAGATATGAACCAACAGGATAATGTTTCTGAAAGTGTGTAGATAGTGACATGATAACTTTCATTCTGATTTATACGAGTACTAAAATTATCAGATCACCAGTTATATCAAATGTACAGTGAGAGCCAAATTCTATGTGAATCAGCCTCCTAATGATCCCTCAAATTTTCATTTGAACATTCAATTCACCTCAACCTCTACTCGCTAAACGTAGCAAAAGTCATTTCTGCAGAGAATGCAGCTGGAATCTTAAACACACCCCAATGTTTAAACTCCAAAATACAAGAATGCTTTAAGAATATCCCAAAGACTCCAAGTAATAACTAGGAAAATTCCCACTAATCAGCTGCCCCAAATTTACACACATCAGGAAGGGATTCCCCAAGGATTTGGGGTACATTCATGAGCTTAAAACCAGCCATACATTACCATGTCCAAGTTGTATCCAAGATGATATTTAATCACTATTAATCAGGTTTCTCTAGAATAAGATGGAAGACTGGGAACTAAGAGATCTGTCAAGTTCTACGTGGCTTTGGGAATGTCACTTAGTGTTTCCTGGCCTCAGTTTCTTCTGCTGCAAACTGGGCAAGATAATCCATGGTCCTGTGCAAAGAATTCCTCTGCTCAGTTAATAGGGTCATAGACGTTTACAGGAAAGTTTTATTCTAGAGTCCATGGGAGGCCAGAACATAAAACTGTATAACTTCAAGCACTGTTATATTTTAAGCATCTTTATGTTCGAAGGAAAATAGTCCCAAATGTTTTAAAACTAATCCTTCTCAGCAACTTTCTAACAGTCCCCAAATTTATTCAAATTAAGTAGAAAATTGAGACATCCTAGAGCAGATATACATTTAGTTTTAATTTGCTGCCTTTATATTTTACATATCATTGAATTTTCAAATAATACAATTAGCAGTAGTGCAAAAATGTAAGTGAATTGAATTTAAACTGCGAGCTACAGAGATAGAAGTTTTTAATCACTAGACATTCCCTAGCATAACTGAATCAGGTTGTTTATGATAATTTTATTACCTCGGCCCTCTTTTTAACAGAGTTATTATATTTTCTCATGATGTATGATATCACACTTGCAAAGCCCTTTCAGTAATTGGAGCTCCATAAGCCTGGCTTCCAAGGCTCGTTAATGTGAAAAATTGTCTTAAAAGTTAGGTAAGTATAGTCATTTCACTTTGGCTTGGAACTTCCAACTATGGAAGATATTTTCTGTATCTCTGACAATATTTCTGATTAAAGAGTACCTCTTTTTATCAACACTGTAATCTTCATGAATTTCATTACATTAAACCTATTTGTGACAGGATGGATTTAATTTTTGAAACTAAAAATGGGAATGTGTCCATTTTACCCAAATTGCAAAATTTGTTCCAGAAATCTGATAGCAGGCATTTTAACCTTGATTGCTCTTTAGAATCACCTGGAGAATTGGGAGGTGGAGGGGAGATCTACAGCTAAGCTAGCCCCAGAATATTTAAATCAGAAACCCTGGAGTGAGGGGCAGGTATTAATATGTTTTGAAAGATCCCCATGGGGTGTGCAGCCAAGACAGAACTGCCGGCCCACCTCATCAAACTCATATCAGTCTCCGTGGCATTCCCATTTCAGTGCCTCCTCCACCACGATGCCCTTCATTTTTCCTCTCTAACAATTTTTCATAATGCTCTTGAAATAGTAGTTTGTTTTATTTCCTGTTTCTTTATAACAGTTTGCCTATAAACTTGGCAACACAGGTATGAGTATTATTCCATTTTACAAATGAGAAGGCCTTGATTTGCCAAAGGGAATACAAATAATGCGGTGAAGCAAGACTAAGAATAAGAATAAGGACATTCTAATGTCAAGTCTGGTGCTCTTCCCACTGTCCAATGTTACCTTCCATGCTTGGAACCACAATGTCTGCTTTAAATCACTCCTGGTCTGCACATAAAACTGCATTTTTGAGACTATCTAAAGAAAATGCAAACCGGAAAGAGGGACGACTCATGTTGTGTGTAGTTGAGGCCCATTGGCTACCTGTACTCAGCCCATGGTAATTCCTTAAAAGGTTTTGTCAAGACCTTTAATGTTTTGTTATAGAAATTTTATCTTACTAAAGATGGGTCATCTGAATAAACAATTAATTCACTGGTTTTTAGCCAATTATTGATTAGTAGAAAAGGGCCAGCCAGAATTATACCCTAGCCTGTTTTTCTTGGTTTCCTAACTCCTATTCCCTAATTAAAAAAAATTCCCAACTCTGACAGTTTCTTTTCTCTGGTCTCCACATCTAGAAAGAAAAACAAGAACCTTTATATTCCTGGCAACATATTTTAAATGTGTATAATTAATGCATTGAAATTTAAAGAAAAAATTACATAGTAAATGTTTTCAGAGCAAGGTATCTTGACTCCAAGATCTGCTAACATAGATTTATGTGAATTGATCAGCACTTTTGATTTTCATAACTCGATCCCAGCTCTCAACTTGTTTTCCTCAACAATAGATTTATATTCTTCTGCTTGAATAACCTAAATGATTGGTTTGACTGCCCATTTCTCTTTATTTCTAAATAAAAGTAGTCCATTATAATATCTCAAGAGTTCAACTGACTAAAGAGATCCCTTAGGGGTTGAAAAACAGATTATATTTTTAATTTTAAAAAATTGTTATAAAGAAGTCTTGCAGATTGATTTTCATTTATTGGCCAGTAGTAAGTTTAAAAAATGAACATTCCTGGCCAATCTAACCATAGCAGAAAGGAGGCAAGAATTTCCCTGTAGCCACTACATAGGGGTAATATGGAATATCAAAGACCACCAGAAGCCCTGTACCCAGTTTCAGTTCTTCCCTATATTGCCTCAGTTTCCTCGTTTATAATATGAGGATAATAAAATTTGCTGCCTCATACATTTGTTGTGAGAATTAAGTGAG
Organism: Cynocephalus volans; assembly: GCF_027409185.1. Lineage (NCBI taxonomy): Eukaryota > Metazoa > Chordata > Mammalia > Dermoptera > Cynocephalidae > Cynocephalus > Cynocephalus volans. The sequence goes on from NC_084468.1 coordinate 122,305,528, forward strand.
TTGATGTTTACAAAAGCTATGTACCAGTATCCGGCACACTGATCAAGGGCTATGTAACGAAGTGTTAGCTAGTATATCATTATTAGATTATAGGTGTATAGGTGTTTTTAACTCTTCCCTCCTCATTCTTTCTTTTTCCATAGCCAGAACTTTTGTTTCCAAACTGTGAAACCATTTTCAGTACATGAACTTCAATTGAAATGAGGCAGTGGTGCTACACTGGGGTTCTATCTAGCCAATATGTAGGAGTCCCAAAAGTCGATAATGAAATGAAAGGGGCATTTTATCTGAATGACTGGATGCATTGGACAGGATGTGCAGAGCACTGATCCATCAAAGATAAAGTGATTCCTCTGAGATGTCCAAAGTGATTTCAGAATGCCTCACCTTAGCCTAAGCACACACACACGTGCACTCATACATTAATCCACACCCTACTGCACGCACACATACACACCACACACACCAGGCATCACACATGCACACAATGTCCGACCACCACCACCACATTCCCACACTGCCAAAACCTCTGTGGCAATAAAAAGGGAATGGGCTGAAACCTAAACACACAGACCTGTGACAGAATTTTAACATCTCTACTGCTCTGGATTTATGTTACTTCAGCCAATTTTAACTAATCATTCTTCAAAACACGTTCTTCAATTTGACATTCACTAACATCTCTGTCTTTCCTCTTTAGAATTTCAATAAACTTTGACTCTAACAAGGCCTTCTGACCTCAAGCCCCCCTGGACAGAGACTTTTGACCGTTCTTAAAAAGCTTATGAAAGTGTTGATGGTGCAACTATCACAACTATAAAGAAATGACAATAGTAACTAATATTTATGAGCACTGTCTCAGGTGCTTTACAAACTTCACAGAACTTACAATTAATCTCTTAAGGGCTTTTTAGTGAAATGGATTCTGAATTCAGGATGGCTTGATCATACAAGCCAACATTCTTACCCACTAAGAATATTTTGCTTTAGATAGCATAATTAGTGGATAAAGCATAAAACAACAGAACTCTTAAACATGATTTTGGTTATTTGCAAGTAACCAACTAAATAGTAGAAATAGAATTTTCCACTTTGGCACAAAGAACAAGTTGATACCTTGTGCACATGCATATCACTCATTCAAATCCTATGATATAATTTTCTTTCAAGCAAAATGAAATTCTATCGTATGTAGCTCATACCCTCTTTTATCACTTAAGATGAACAAAATATATTTTTTATGATTTTAGGGATTTAAAACCTAGAGATAGAATTATAGTCTTTATACCTTTTGACAATGACCTTGATAGTGCAAAAATGCCACTAGTGAATGAAAACTAATTACAGTTCTTTCAAGCCAAAAAGCAGCAGATGAATACCACTAATTATGCAATGAAGCTAACAATACTACTAAAAACATTGGCAATAAATGTATTCACAGGGAAGAAAAGAATAAATGCAGCAAACCAACCACTGTAGAAAAAAGCTGGCAAATGCTGAAATCTTTCCATATTACACAAAAATTTTAAAAAGCATTTAAAAATGGGTATTTTAATTATCATACAATGATTACTTCTAGCTCAGTACAAAAGCAATTTTTATAGCTGACACATACCCCCAAATGCCCAAATGCATCTTTAACACATACTGGTGATTGTGAGTTTAGTATTAATGGAGCTATGTCTAGGCTCAGATGGCAAACAGCTAGAGTTGACATTTAGTTATACCAATAACCATAGAACAATTTATAAGATCATAGTTAACCAAATGATTGAGAAGGAAAAAAATGAGGTTTTGTCTGAATTGGGGGGAAGTAATCGCAATTCAACTTTGTTAACCTGGCCAAGTTAGTCTTCCATGTGGAATTTTATTCTATTCAAATTAGTTGCTACACAACAATTACAGTAAAACATAGAACTTTTAGAAAACTAGAGATGGAAAAGGGGAAGGGAGAGGGAAAGGGAGGGGGGCTAATGAGGAATTGGTCAACAGACACAAAGAATGATCGTAATGATGAATAAGCCAGCTATACTGATCTAACCACCACACATTCTACACAATTATTGAAAATCAACATTGTACCCCACATGTATGTATAATAAAAAAAAAAAAAATTAGGTGCTACATAAAATCCTAAGGATTCAATTGGGACCATCTGCCAATTTTATCTGTCATGTGGCCTGATTGGAGAGAGACTTAGCAGAGAGAGACAAATACTGATAATTTGAATAAAAACCTATCATAGCCAGGTATCTATTTTATAGTGCCATAGGCGTCCCCACTGTTCTTCTCAGTGAGCATTTGCCCCAGAGAGAACATGAGATGAGAACCATGAATTTGCTCTCCCCTGCACTTGGGTTCAGTTTTCCTGTCTCTCATGGTGTGGGCATCTCACTTGTTATGGGCTATTTAAGCATCTTTCAAGGGTAATTTGGTAAATTTAACTCTATGTGATTTTTGCCTTACATGATCTCTTTAGAATCTAATTGTTGTAAATGAAATTATTAAAATTGAAGGTGTTTCTCTATGATAATGTATATTTTATGTAAAGGAGCTGAGGACTTTAATAAAGTCTTAATAGTTTGAGCTTGGGTAAGTACTAAGCTCGGCAGAATGAAACTTGCATATGTTTGTGATAATTTAGAGGAGAAATAGCAAAAAATGCTGGAACTAATACTAGTGTAAGAGACAGCAGGCTAAATTCTAGACCTAACTCTGAAATTAATTAGATGTGACCTTGTAAAGTCACTTGTAGTTTATTTACTTACAAAATGAGGAAATAGAAACAAAAGGAAAAGTGAAGTTGAAGGAATATAATACCTTTTTTGTGTCACTAGGAGTAATTGAACAGTTTCTACTTAGACCAAAACATGAGTAATAAAGAGCTACTTTTAAGCACAGTGCAGGCTCATTGCAGGCCCTTAATGGACAAGCATGAAACATGATTCCATAGACTGGGGAGATCCCAGATGTCCCGGACCTTATGCAGAGAAAGGTGGGACTTAGAAAAGAGCCCCAAATTATGAAAACGATATTAGGTACAAAAATGAGTATGTATTTTGAGTGAGAAAAGTTATTAGAACAAATTACCAAGTTTAAAACTCTCGAATACACTAAAGCTCAGAATATTTTTTAAAAAAACAAAACAGCTATGCTGCTTGCAGGGCAAGGAAGAGCCTAGCAAATCAAGAAACAAATTCAGTGGGACTCTCAGAGCTAAAAAACGAATGAAGGAGTTTCTTCTACATTGGGGGGATTAAGAAAAGGAGGGTAAAGTCCCTAGATTGTCCTTTGTCCTCTTTCCATTACAAGAGATCCGGCACAGCTTCAAAGAGACCGAGTGTCTCTGTCAGGCCTATGGTCACATAGGAATACCTGCTATATACTTATGCTTAGGATTTGGTAACACTTTCATATAACACAACAAATATCATAAAATCCATAATAAAAATAACATTTTTATTAAGTAACTGCCTGTCATACTCTACCTTTTCTTGACTGCTTTGGTTGCCTTTCATATGACAATTATTTTGCAACACCTATTCTAAAATCAGTATTTTGTCAACTTCATTTCATCATTAAAAATCAATGATACATATCTGTTGCTCACAATATGAATATACTTAACACTACTACACTGTGCATTTAAAAGTGGTTAAGGTGATAAAATTTTATGTCACGTGTTGTTACCACCATAAAATCTTTTAATTATTTTTTTAATTAGTAATATAATAATTTAGAAAAATTTCTTTCAGCTTCACAATTCATTATCAATATGAATATACATTTTTAGGGCTACTGTCAGATTGAGGGAAACTGCTATATAAATTAAGCTCTTTCCAATTTCCCCATACAATGCATAATCTTAAATACTCTGAATTGTCAACCCTCTTTAACTAGTTTGTTGCTGATGTCCTCACTGTAGTAGTGGAAAAGTTTTATTTTATCTTCATCTACATCAATATTTGTCAAAACACGAAGAAATTTAAGTTTTTCCCAATGTCTTTATATGCTTCATTCCTCTTCATTAATTGGGTTATTGAATATCTAAGACCCTATTCATTATCTCTACCCAAAATATATCTCTTCCCCTAAATCAATTACTACTTTAGGTATAATTTTTTCAATGTTACACTATAATTTTTTAATATTCCATTTATCTTACGATCCTCTTAAGACCCCTAAAAATTAAATCTAAACAGGACTAGAGAAGCATTTATTGAATTATTACAAAACATTTTTCCAAATACAGTTCAAGTGGAGTATTTGAGCTTTAGCAATTATTTTGAATAAAGTTCTTTTTCATCTACTTATTTGTATTTCTCTTCTGATTGTCCTTAATATCATTAAACCCAAGTTGCAAAGTGTGATGCATGTTTAAGCTCAAACCATCCCATTACCCACGGCCTCCAAAGACAACTGAAGTTTTTATGTGCATCTAAACTACTCTATCCAAGTGATGAACTAGAAAAGAAAAAAAGGACAAAACTGTTTGCTGAAGTAGTACACAACCTCAAAACTGTGGAGGTGACAGGGCAAGGAGAGGGGACAGGAGCCCACCACATGATGGGGAGTGGGTGGCTCTGGCTCAGGTGCCAGCACCTCCCACTGAGCAAAGTTAGCACCAAGATTTGGGAGACAGGAATAGGAGTGATCCTTGCTACAGGGCATCCTGGGAAAGTGACTTTGAGGCAGGTGCTGCCTTTCAAAGGGAAGACTGTGAAAAGAGAAGAGACAATTAGCTGTAGTTCTTCAACCATAAAAGGAAGTCTTGAAAGCTCCCAGTTTCCAGCCTTTTGAGGGCAAGAGTCATACTGTGATCAGAGTGGTTTCCAAGACCTCACTAGAGCCTTCTCAGCGGATTTCCTTGCCAGCTATAATTTAGCAATTCATAGAAGTACTTGCAAGCCAAATAACTATACCCCACAAAACCCAAACAAATTGTATATCAGACATAACTCCCCCTCAGCCAAACACAAAAACACCTGCAGCCACTCAAACGCCACCCTAGAGGAAGAAAATTTTCATAGACAGAGAATCAGAAAGGGAAGTCAAGGGTTCTTATCCAATTGCAGATAAATTGGCTTAGTTTTGCAAAATATTTTTAAATACATGACTGTATGAACACTTTCTAGTCCCTGAAAGGGACCAAGACAAGTGAGTGGCCATGTAGCTTAAACTTTACTATCTTCATAATATGTTCTCCTGCTTCAGACTGCAAGTTTCTGGAGAATAGGAACCGCTTTTTTTCTTTTTATCTTTTCATACCCAGCTCCTTGCACAGTGCATGATGCACTGTGGGTGCACATAAAATATTTCACGAATAAGTGGAGCAATTGCAATGCATACTAGACACAATATTAGCAAGAAGAGGCAATCATTTCCAAGATCAACTTGCCAAGATGAAGAGACCAAGAAAAGCTTCTTAGATAAAACGACTTTTAGGATTTATGTAGTGATCATTTCCCATTATTATTATTATTATTTATTTATTTGATATCCTTCTTCTGAGCTCTTCTTCCTAAATTCAGGAGATTAGCCATTAGCTGACTCTTGTGGGAGGCTGTGTCCTGCCTGTCATCACAGAAACAAAAAGGACCAGCTACATACTTTCTCTACTCTGGGAGGCTAGGTTATATGAATATGATCTAACCATTGTGGATAAGATGCAACCCCTGGGGACTTGCATCTGAAGTGAGTGATGAGGGTCCATTCCAAGAGTGACAAGAGCATCTAGTGTCCAATGGCAGAGAGCCAGCCATGGTGAGCTGTCTCCAAGGCATGAGGTGGTGGTGGTGCCAGGGACAGAATTCACTGTCTAGAAGCATTTCTTGAGATGCAGACATGTACAGAAACTTATTTAGGCTCTCTTTCTTTGTCTCCATGACAGCACACTCTCTTGTTTCTTCTTTTGTCTCCTATGACGACACACTCTCCTGTCGTCCTCCTGTCTCTCTGACCATTTTTTCTCTGTCATCTTGGAAGGCTCTTTCTGATCTCTTTGGCCTTTAAATATTTGATCTTCAAGGTTGCTCGTTAGCCTCTCCTCTTTCTTCACTCTATAGTGACTAGGCTATGAATTAATTAACAAGCATGTGGTTTATTCAGACAACTTTGTCTACATCTCTGAAGCATAAGCCATAAAAAAGTAGACAGCAAAGCCACTATTAAGAACAAAGACTTCAGAAAGATCACAAGTTTCAGGGTTTTATCCCCAGCATCTCAGTCCTATTTATATAATCTCCATCTTTTATCTCCAGTTGTCACCTTCTGGTTCAATTTATCCATCTGTGAAATTTACTGAGATAAAACATCATACCTCAAATGGGATGAAGCAAACTGCTCATTCTAGTTCTTAGGGAAGTTCTCATGAAACAAGGGTGTGGTACCTGGTAAGCATTTAATTTTCTGAGGGAATGAGTGTATGAACAACATAGTATGACACCACTTACATAGCCCTTTTTTCCTCCAACATTTTATTATGAAAAATTTCAAACCCACAGAAAAGTTAAAAGAATTGTATAGTATTCACCTATATACTTACCACCTAGTCTCTATATTGTTTACATATTTTTAGAATCACTTTATCTTATATCTATCTATTTATTCATTCATAAATTCAGCTTAATGTTTGATACATTTTAAAGTAAATAGCAGATACCATTGCACGTCTCCCTAAAATTCTTCAATACAACTTTTATTTGGGGATCGTTTTTACATTAAAAATTTATGAACTGTAAAATACACAAATCTCAGGTATACATTTAAGAAGTTGTGAAAAATGCATACAACCAAGTAACCCAAATCACTCTCCATCACTCCAGCAACTTTCCTATTGCCACTTCTCAATTTCTACCTTATACACACAGAGGCAGCCACTGTTCTGACTCTCTCACAGTAGATTAGCTTTGCCTAACATTGAACTTTATATAAATGTAATCATATAGTATTCATTCTTGTATAAGTCTTCTTTCAGCAAAACTTTGCCTTATGTATCAGAAGAGCATTCTTGTGCACTGCTGAGTAGTATTTCATTGTATTATATAATACAGTTTGTTTAGCCAGTCTTCTCCTGATGGCTAGTTTAGGGCTGTTAGGATAGCCCTAAACTCTTCTTTTCACATTCTTATACAATTCTTTTTGTGGATATATGCTTTGATTTCTTCTGGGAAAACTCCCAGGAGTGAAAGTGCTGAGTTATAAATACATGTATGTTTCATTTTATTTTTTAAAAAAGCTGCCAGAAATTTTTCCAAAGTGATAGTACCATTTTCACTTTCACCAACAATGCATGAGCATTCCACTTGATCCGCATCTTCACCAACTCGGGGTTGCCACACAGTCTTTAAAATTTAACTAAATTGATTATAACTTCTTTTAAATATATCATACCACATTTTCTTAGCTAGCTTCATGAGATGAATAATTAGGTTGAAGGGGTTTGGTATTGAGATAAAACTGTAGTAACCACAAGTGATTACTACAGATGATTGTTACTAGTTCATTTAAGCCATGGACTGCTAAAGTTTTCTGAGAGTCTAATTGCTGAATCTCTCTCAATTGAAGCTCCTTAAAGACTGGTTTCTTATTATTCCTCATATCTCTAACACATTTGTTGAATTAACTAAAGCAGTTATATAGAAATTATATCTAGATTAATTATAGATGCAAAGTTCTGTGAGCAAAAAGACCATGTCTGTTTGTCCATCATTGTATCCCCAGTACCTAGCATACTGTCCAGAGTAAAGGAAATACTCAGTAATATTTTTTGATGGATAAATGATAATCTGGCAGATAATCCTAACTATTTCTTCTCTAGCTCTTTCTTTTCCTGGAAAAAATGGAGACTGCTTCTCAGGGTTCCTTTGATGTGTGATATAATATATGTAAAAGTATCTCACACAATGTCAAATATGTAGTATATACTCACCAAGTATCTTTTTAAGCTACTTTTCATAAATATAAGTATTATTATGAAGTCTAGGTTCCCTTCTTTTCTTTTCTTAACCTCTGAAATCTCATCAGATCTCATAGCTTCATTTCTCACCACTAAATCCAACATCTCCCATAAATTCTAGTTCTATATTCCCAAAGGACTGCTGTATGTCACATGTGACGGTAAAACTTACCATGCCTTCAAACTCAATTTGTCTAAAATCAAATGCTCTCATTTCTTTTCTAATGGAACCTGTAACAGAACCACTACATGCCTAAGCAGTTCCCAAACTTTTTTGACTCCTCTTCTTCTTACAGTCATTTGCTTGTCAAATCCAGGGAACTCTCCCTGTATGACATAAATTTATATTCTACTTTCCTTTTCTCCTCCAATCCAAATGCCAATGTCCTAATGCAGATCACTACTTACCCATGAACTGTACTATTAAAATGGCATTCCAACAAAATAGTTTGTTTCCAGTCACTCCCTATTATTACACCATACATTTTGCCATGATTAGTCTTCCTAAACTATTTCCAATCTCATTTTACTCAGTCCTCACTTTCCATGACTTCCCATTGCCTGCTAAGTAAATTCAGATTACTTTATCCAGCATTCAAATTCTCCTCCCTCTAGCCCCACCCAACCCTTACAGTCTCATTTCCCATTAATTTCCTAAACTCTAGTGGAGAAACATCAGTAGCTGTTGCTCATAGCTACTCATACTGGCCCTTGTGCTGGAATGTCTCTCTTTTCATCTCAAGTCCAAATTCTCTCCCTCATTCAAGGCCCAGATAAGTGTCACAAATCCTTTCATGTCCCGCTATCTGTTCAATCTCATTTTTCTCTAACCCAAGTATTGCTCTATTTATGCTTATATTGTGGCACTTATTCTTTCTTATCTTATGTAATAGATTTTTATGCCACTCATTAAATGGTGAGGTTGGCCCACATAGTAAACCTGTATATGCTTCAGAGTCAGGCAGACAGAGGTTCAAGTCTTAGTCCAACTACTCACTAGCTAAGTGACCTTAGGAAAGGTAGCTAACCTCAGGCATATTGTCTGTAAAAGCAAGTATTAAATTAATTTAATCTATTAATTTAAAGAGTAATTGTACATATAAAGTGTTTATCACACAGTTAACATTCAAATGCTGGGAGGTATTTTTCCAAGCTTCATAAGTGCCAGCAAATTTCATAAGATAATCTCAGTACTCACAGGTTTAATGCCAGTTTGCATTTGAAGAAGCTGAGTACCAAGTCACACATAGGGACAGAGAGACCATAAGCTCTTTATTCATATTCATTTTCCTCATAGCACCAAACCATGTACATAATAGGTGCTCGGGTAACAAAAAATAGTGAGTAAATGATTCAAATTTTTCAGAAACAAACAAATATTACTGATTTCTGACCAAAACCAAATTAAGAAAGTAGCTATGCCAATAAGTCAATCATAGTTAATGTTTTATGTTACATGTCTTTATGATGTGAAAAAAGGCAATCAGGACATAAATTTAAAAGTGATTCTAAATTTGGAAGTTGTCTTGAGAAACAAGAAAGGAAATAAGAAAATAATTTTCTGCTACAGACAAAGCAAACTTAATATATCTTTTAGGTAAAATAATCCAAAATGCCTAGAAGGTAGTAATGACACAAAAGACCTGGAGCAAAGAACAGTAACAAATGATCTACAGGCTTGCACTACAATAAAGAAACAGAAGGATGAAAGAAAACAAAACACTAATGTAATTCTGCTGTAAGCTCAGAGGAATCATGATACTAAACAGAATTTCACCTACAAAGCTCTGGTCAGTTCTGGGTATCATGGTGTGTAATAGTTGTAAAATACTGGAGGCATTTTTGAAAAAAAGCAATAAAAGTGAGCCCAGTAATAGTTGGATATGGGCTGAATCTACACGTTGCTTCTGTGTGCGAGTGGACTGTAAAATTTGGTCCTGACCATTTACTTCCATTAACACAGCAACAAAGAACAGATTGGCTTCAAGAATCAAACAATTCTGCAAACATCTACATTAGTGCATGCAAACTTATTACATCTCCAAAAAAATCAGTATATAGTCTCTTTTCAGAATTTCAAACCTAAAGGAGATGGACCCACTTTCCAGTTTTCTCTAGATATAAGACAAGTAAACCCAGATAGATTTTGTTTCTAATGAAAGTTTTGCCTGCTACAAGGAGTGAGCCAATATAGCAAAATTAACATTAACAAGGAGGGAATGAGCACATTGCTAAAGAAGAGGAATGGTACTCTACCATTTAAGAGACTGGGTTCTCTAGCTACATTCCTGGATTCAATCCCAGCTCCACTAAATACTTAACTTTAACCCTGGGCAAATTATTCAATCTTGCCAGACCTCAGTTCACTCAAACAGGGCTAATAACAGCATTTACAACCAAGAGGGAGGTAATAAGATTAAATGAACTAATACAGCTAATGTACTTAGAGCAGTCTCCAACACACAACTAGCGTTTACTAAGTGTTAGTTATTACGAATAATTTTCAAAAACTAAGCTTGAAATCAAATGGTAGTGTGCATGAAGTGTAGATTGGAGGAAATCACCCAAAATGTATAGCCAGAAATTCTGAGTTCAAGTTGGAGTTGTAGGACTCATTTGATGTGTGACCTATAAAGTGATCTCTTGCTTTTGTTCTCTGTGCTTCAGTTTCCTCAGATATGACAATATTTCTCTTCTTTTATCTAATGATTTTTATGAATATCCATTTATAAGAAAGCCCATGAAAGTCTTTATATGTTATTTTATTTTTCTTATCATCAGCACATGTCAGAGTACACATATGTGCAGTAAATGTGATGTTAGATGAATCTCATAACAAATTGATTTCAGGTAACTCTTTGAGGAACTGTTTTGAGGTAATTATTGAGAAAGTAGAAGAAGAGAGAAGAATTCACACATCATAAAGCAATGCTTATGGGGGTTTATTGATTGATTGATTTGTTTTATTTTAATTTTCCAGATAATTATCTGTAATTTTCACTTTTGCATATATTTAATCAAGTGCCTGTATATTGATATACAAAATTAAGTTATTTTTCTCATTAAGAAAAGCAAGACAATACCTAAATTTTACTAAATTTAAATTATATTCAATATATTATATGTCAAGTTATCAGATCATAAATTTCAGCTATTTCAGAGGTGAGCAATGGGCAACTTCCAAAATGTATTTAAGTCAACAGATTCAATTTATTTCCCCACAGACACTTTCTGGAACTGATTGCAAGGAGCAAAATGGATTAATTTTAAAATAAACATTTCTTCTCTGGGACATAAAAAAAGTTTTTGAGGTACAGCAAAATAATTTTTTTTATATAAAGTCACATCTTGCTTCCATAGAAAACAGTACATAGAACTTAGTACTCCAAGAACAGACTGGAAATACAAATGAAAAGACATATAAATCCACAAGGAATGCATTCTTAAGGCAGTTGTGAGAGAAGAAAGAGCAGAAAAATGTGGAAGAAAGGCTTCCTGATTTGTATTGTATGTATATTACTATTGTATGTAAGGTGATCTAATACATTGGCTGGCAATTGAGGTGAATTGATCATCTAGTAATCCACTTTGTAAAATAGGCTTGAGTATAAACATGTGTTTCTAAGTGTCTCATTCCATGAGATCTACCTTTACTTTCAAATTATCATTCCTTTCCAAAATTTCAACCTCTATCTATCATTTCTCTTTGTAGCATAAAACATCTGTTGCTTTTCTACCTTTTGGCCCAAATGCTAAGATTTATAAAGTTATTTAATGATTTATTAGACCCATTTATTTCTGTATAGTGGTACCAAAGAGTTATCTCATGGAACATGCAGATTTATTCCTTATGGCATTAAACATGGGGGGTTAATAATTATTAACAATAATAACACTGAAAATATTTGTTGAGTGCATGCTAAATGTCAGACAATTGTGGTATAGTTTTTCACAGTTACATGGCTTTTTTAATATTTATTAGTGTATTTGACCCTTATAACATCTCTATAAAGTAAAACAGATGTCACTTCACCCATTTTAGACTTGAAGAATCTCCCCAGCCAACACCATACTTAATAGTAAAACTGTAATGGCATTCTCATTAAAGTCAAGAATAAGAGAAGAATGGCTCTTTTGTCATTCTTGTGCAGCATCGTTCTGAAATTTCTACCTAACAAAGTATAGATGCTGAAAAAGAAGAGACAAAAATTATTTTCTTTGCATGTGACATTATTGCTCAACATGTAAAACTCGGTGAAATTTACTGAAAAAACTGAACAAAAAAAAGAAAAACAACTATAGCTGTTGGGTTTGGGTTTCTCTGCAAATGATAAAACAACCTTAATAAACAGCAGCTTATACCTGCAAAGATAATTCTCTCATGTAAAGAGTGTGGAGGTAGGTGGCAAATCCACAAAATCATTAAGGAGCCAGCTTTCTCCAACTTTCTACTTTGCTGTCCCTAGGGAATATCCTCCTGGTAAGGTTGGCTCCTGGATCTAGCTATCACTGCATTTTAGCTAACAAGGTTTAAGAACCAGTGTCCAGAAGTCACATATGACATTTCTGTTCATATGGCCACACAGAATGGCAAAAGAGGTTGAGAAATGTCTTTACTCAAGATGGCCACGTTTCCAGCTAAAAACTCAAGAGTCCTGTTAATGAAGAAAAGAGTGCATTCTAGGTATTAACTAAAAGTCACACCTTCAATGCAATTCACAATATCCATAAGAAAAAAAGAAATTACAAAAAAATAAAGTTAATAAAATATGCACTAGAAACTACAAAACCCTCCTGAAATTTTTTAAATAAGTGAAAATAAATAAAGAAATAAATGAAAATAAATATTATGTTCCCAGACTGAAAGATTCGGTAATGTAAATATCTAAATTCCCCCCAGATTAATCAACAAGCAGTATGTAATTAGAATAAAATCCCAAAGGAATTATTTGGAATTTAACAAAATGATTCTGAAGTGTTGAAAAATAAATGGGCAAGAATAGGTGAGAAATTTTAGAAAGAAAAGAGGGGAAGCAGCTGACTTACTCTATCAGATATTAAAGCACACCATGAAATTACAATGATTAAAGCAGTGTGAAATGGCACAAGAATTAACACAGATATCAATGACAGAGTATCAAATCCAGAGAGATAGATAATTGTTTATAAAAATTTAGTAAATGATAAAACTGGTGGTATAGGTACATGATAAAGTAGTATACGATAAGAACAAAAGTAGAAGGAAGGAGATAAAAATAAGAATAGAATCAATAAATACTTTTAAAATCTGAAAAATAAAATAGAAAAAAAGTCAACAAGGACAAAAGTTGTAACATCTAGGCAAGAATGACCAAGGGTAGAGAGAAAGAGAAACAGAGACAAAGAATATTGAAAATAAAAGTAAAAGTAAGCAAATCTGGAGGAACTGCAGCTCAAAATCTAAGAGTGTTTAAGGAACCACCTAAGGTTATAAATACAATAAGGTTTAGAGCTAGACCTCAAACTCAGGTCTTCTGACTAAGTTTTGTTTATTCATTTATATATTCCTGAGACATGTTTTCCCATAATCAATTCATTCAGTAATCATTGGCCTGGATAGAGCGATGGGAAAACTAGACAGTACTTGATTTTCTTCTCTCAGGCTGTCCCTCATTCTTTGTACGTATTTTTCCCGTTTCTTCCCGGCAAAGAACATCACACAAAGAGATAATCCATAGAAACTAGGATGGCAGGCATTGCTGGGCCCTTCCTCTCTGGAATTAAAAGTCCTCAAGGCCAAGTCTGGAATTTGAAAGAAAAAAATCCTTAATATAAATGTAATCTTAAATACCTTGAACTCTATCCACCTCATTCCTGTTGTTGTTGCAGCAAACATGTATGCTGCAGACATTCACTCCAAGGATGCACTGAGCCCCGTCACTTTCACAGGCCCTTCGTGCCTCTGGAGCCCCCACGTCATTCACAAAATCAGAGGTGTTGGCATGGGCATTCTGTAAATTTCCTTCCACTCTGGCATTCTGTGAGCCTGTGATTCTAGAAATGTGAGTAACTACTGAAAGACACATTTCAGAGATCTAGATTGCATTTTCATTTATGAAACTCTCTTTACTTAAAACATATGGTCTGCAGCTGATTTAGGAATGGGCTTCTATCCTACCATTGGATGTATATCATTATGAAAGACTCTTATAATCTCCACATCCCTAAAGCCATGTAGAGTTTTCTCTTTCATTCTTGTATCTCAATAGGAGACCAGAAGACATCACATCTCCAGCATGAACATTTGGTAGAGATGATATCATTTCCAGATGCTTTCTTATTTTTCATCTGTTTAATGACCTAACTCATCAAAGAGTTGGAGGATTTCTAAGTTTGGCTCCATCTGGGTATTATGGGGGAAAATGTAGAAAGCATTCTTGCCAGGAGTGTCTCAATTATGACTGCCAAATAAGGCTTCCAATATGTAAAGTGATTCCCTGCCCCCTTCCTTTTCAGTTAATAGATCAATCTATGCATAGATAAGGTACTAAAATTATTAACACCTATCTTCAAGGCCAATAAGAGGAAGTTTAATCTAAACAACACTTTGTGATTCTGCTGTCCAGTTGATTGTTCTGTGTACCTCAATAGTTGTTTCAGAGACAGGATGACTACAGACTTCACATTTATAAGTTACTAAAAATTCATAGATGAGTACATAGTGATGAAAATGTTGGACATAGACTACTCCAGAAAACATACGCTTGGAATAACTTTTGGCATGACTGATCTGAGATTCTCCAAGTAGCAATAATCTCAATTCTTTTCAGAATTCTGTGTATACTTTAGATATCTTATTCTTACATATTGGATAAAATTTATTTCCAATAAAGTAATAGAAAAATATATAGATGAATCCAATTAACATAAGGTAATATGGACATAACTTACCTATGCAAAATTCGTCTCTGCCACCATCTCATCCCACCAGAATATTCTAATGAAACTGGAACTAAGAGGAATAGACCCAATTTCGGGGAAACTAAAATAGGTGTGACAAAATCAATCCTCCTCTCAGAGTGATTTATTCTTATTATTAAACACTTGTAATGATTCTGATTATCCCTTCTCTGTATCCAGAGTTGATCATTTAAGATGATTTAGAATCCAGTTTGGAATGTCTTATCTTTTTAAAAGTATCAATTTTAAAAGTTGATGCTATATTTTCTTTGAATTTGTGAGATTGCATTAATGAGAGATTATATTTTTTTATTCAGAAGACTTTGGAGACTTTTATTCTGAGACGAGCATATCCACGTACTGACTAATTTTAAAGGACTAAAATATGCTGCTATGCTTTATCTCACCTAGAAAAGGAATGATCTCAACTGGCACATATCTGTACACTTCACCTATGCTCACCTAGCACAGCACTGAGCTCATTTAGGCATTTATATTTTTTCAGCTAGTACTGATGACAATTAAGAAATCTGGGGTGAATATTTTACCTATCTGCAAGCTTTTACAATTTTCCTACTACTTTCCATGAAACCATCATAATTTGGGGAAAATCTTATCAAATGATCATTTCTTTATCTTCATGTTAAATTTAATATTACCCTGATTATGGCAGCACATTTGTTTTTTGGATATTTAAGAAATGCACATAACTTTCATGTCATGTGTTAACCATGTCTTTACTGGGGGCCTAAGGACAGAATAATAACAAGTATAACACATGTTATGTCTTTGACATAGGACTCTGCCTGTACGGTCAAGACATCTAGGAGGGTGAATTAGTTAGAGGTCCCTTTCCCTGGGTTCTCTCTTCCCCACTCTCTTCTCCCTCCTCCAGGGTCCTGGCTTTATCCTGCAGCTTGCCCTTTGATCCATTTGCAGCTCCAGCCTGGGAAAGAACAAGAGATCTTTCTTCTTCAGGGACCAACACTCACAAAAAAAAAAAAAAAAAAGTTTATCTCCTACTAATGCTCATGGCATTTATACACCAAAAGATCCCTCCTCACCAAGATTAAAATAGAAAGGATTAAAGAAATGAAAGGAGAGATAACCCTGTCCTGTTCACATGCATTTTCCCCCAAAATCACAAGGTATGAAAAGGATAAGTATCTTACTAGAGTCGAGCCATCTTTCATTCTATAAAGTATAGCGTGAACCTGGCTGAATTTTTTCCAACAACATCTGTTGTTATTTCTCATAACACAGAAAGCAAGCGATAGCCTCAAGTCTATACTGACAAATGTCAGTGAAGGTGATAAGCCTTTCCCTTGTGATGTGATATGTTTCCAGTTGTAGAGATATCCTCCATATGTGTGGAACAACGTATGTAATTATCTCCTAAGACGTCAACCAATGTCTGCGTAAAATTTTGATGTTGTTTAGGAGGATTATTTTTTTTTCTTAAAACACACACATAAAGTTAAGTTTTTGAAAAGCTTTACTTTCTCTGTGAAAACCTCCAATCTAACAAAATTAGAGTTAACATTAAAAATTGATTTCTAAATAGATCCCTGTTTCAAGTATTCATTCTGATTAAAAATATCAAGCTTAAAGATATATAATTACTATTTATAGCTGAAATTTAATAGGCAATCTAACCTTTTCAAAAAGAACTTCTAGTGTGAACCATGAGATGAGATGTCCACTTAACAAGAGATTTTATTTTCACATTGTCCTATGCATGTTATAAGCTAAAGGACTTTTTTTTAGAACAAGTGAGATGAAAGAGTTGTTATTCTTATTTTGATGTCCTTGAAGAGCATATCACATCAAGCTTATCCACAATAATAATGATTGATGAGTTTCATCTAAAGATAATCCTTAATACCTTAGAGAATGATCCCAATTGATAGAAATAGCAGCAAAATTCATGCTCAGTGAATGCTTTTGTAAGCACAAACATGTGCAATCAATAATGTTGAAAAAAAGAAGCATATGTCAATCCCAACATGGCACAAAGGAAAGAGGGTTGACATAATTTTAAATTTCTGGATATTCATCTCAGCTATGAGACTTAAGAACAGTGGACATTGGGGAATTTAGTTAATTTCTATGAAATTTAGAGTCTACATGTATAAAATAAGCAGTTGCTTAATTGTGTCTCTTCTCTCTTGATTTTAAATTCTATTCAACTAGAGATCTTGTCTCTCTGGTTCATTCCTGCTTTACAAGTGTTGGAGTGAGCTGGACTGAAGCCATATTGGGACCTAGAACCACATGTGCTTAAAAGATTTTAAAAAGCCAGTTTTTTTCTTGGCATGCATTTCTCTGAATTCCCTCATTTCCCATGGTTATTTGATATTTTGAACATTGGTTACAGGACAAGATGACATTATTTGCATGAATGTAAAGTTGTTTTCCAGCCAGCCTGAAGCCGCAGGTTTGCACATACTACTTGACCCTGACATATGAATGGGAGCAGAAACCAGACGGAGTCTTGGCGAGATCTTTCATTCACCTAAGACCTTGCATGAAAGCCTCGCTGCTCACGTGGCCCTTCCTCCTTCTTTTCATTGCCCATGTTCCATTCGCTCAACCCCCTCTTTAAAAGAACCCTCAGTAAACCTGAGTCTTTGAGATGCTTTAGCCTGGCCATTCTCTTTTGGGTTTACTGGGGAGACGGGATAGCTTACCATCTCTCCTCAGGTCACTGGTATTCCTGAATAAAAGCTGACTTCCATTTTCACAAACATTTGACTTTTGGATTGTTTGGTTTTTGTTTGGGGGCAGGCAGCTGGACCTGTGAGTTTGGTATCAGACTTTGAGAAGCCTCAGCAAGGAGCTGAGTGCACCCTGTAGCACAGTGTCCAGCATATTGTATGGCTCTTAGTAAATGCAGAATACTTATTTGATGACTGAAAGAATGAGATTACTCAACATTCAATAAATATTCATTGTGAGCCACATGTGGTCCAGGTACTGTTCTAGTTGCTAGGTATGGGGTGGTTAGAGGGGAGTATGCAGAGAAAAATCCCTACCTTTGTGGACCTTATACTCTAATGCAGAAGACAATTAAAACAGATAGGCAAAATTGATACCAAAAATAAAGAAAACACAAAGCAGGAAAGGAGGATATGAAAAATCAGATGTTGGGACGAGGGTGAAATTTCAGTTAGGCTTGCTAGGAAAGTCCTTGGTGAGAAGGTGACTTTCAAGTAAAGACAAGAAGAAAATGGGCTGCTCACATAGCTATCATGGAAGAGATCTTTCTAGACAAAGGCGGTAGAAATACAAAGACCCTGAGGCAGGAGGCTCAAGAAAACAGCTCAGGGGCCAATGTCATCTACTGAGAAAAATGAATGAAGGGAGGGAGGATAAATCAGAGAGGAAAGGGAGAGCGCAAATTATATGAGACTTGTTGGTTAAAGCAAGGACTTGGGCTTTTATTCTGCAAGAGACAAGAAGCTGCCAGAAGGTTTTGAGCACAGGAGTGACATGATCTGCCTTATATTTGAACAAGATTACTCTGGCTGCTGTGTTAATAATAGACTATAGGAAGGCAAAGGTACAAGTAAAATAAACACCTACCTCATGGCATTTTTGTAAAGATTACTCAAGAATGTATGTAGTAGCCTAACACAGACCTGGCACTATTTGCCCTTACTGAAAGAGAGCTGTCATTATTCTCATAAATAGTGGCTGTGCTCTTCCTGCAGACACATATACCGAGGCTCTGTGTTGTCACTGTTAACAATCCCAAGAGACCACTCCTCCTTTATGGCAGCCTGGGAGTTGGGGTGTTGGATTAATATGAGCAACAGTAATCAACAGACTCCCAAAAGAAAAGAAATGGTCCTGGCATGGAATGGAGTTATGCAGGCAAAGTGAAGCAATAACACTGTTTAGCATCCCTGCCCTGCAGCAGGGCCCCCATTCACTTAACGGTGAGGCATGAAAGGGTTGTGAGGATGCTGGGAATTATCTTTTATCAAAATGTTTACATCTAAATTCCACAGCTAGCATCCAAGGGCAGCCATTCACATCCACATCTCCTAACAGAATACACAGGGGCGCTATAGACTCTCTCCATGTCTAATACGTGTTCCTGAGGAAAAGCTAAAAGCTACGCAAAACTTGACAAAATTCATGAACCCTAATTAAGTTTCTCCTTAAAACACCATCATTAGACATTAACTAGGGATGTTTTATTCTCTGAAGGAGTAACTGGTTAGTTTGACTTCTGCTTAATAAAAAGAACCCCGCAATTTCAGGGGAGGCAGTTCAAGCAGTTCTGACTCTGCAAACAAACAGCTGAGCAGGTGGTGTTTCCCTTCCACTCTCTCCCCACGTCCTGCTCACACATGTTGAAAGGCTCCTCGTTCCTGTGGCTGCCCTCACTTCACTGCTACTCCTGGGAGGGTTTGCAGCAGTTCATTCAATAATGGTTTATTGAGTGTCTATTCTGTGCCAGGTGCTATTCTAAGCACTAATGATACGGCAGTAAACCTAACGGACACTGCTCTCTGAGAGCTCCCTTTCAAGTACCTGCAGAGGTTATGGAAGAGGAAGATGTCAGGCCAAGAAAGAAGACCCCACCACCAGGTCCTCCCTGTCACTGCATCTCTCCACCCCCAACCACCCTCACCAGTGGCCCTAGGTAGGTGCTGACAATAGCCTTCTTTGGAAGGAAAACACTTGAAAACAAGTCAGGCCTTTCCTCTGAAATCACATTTCACTTCTGTGGGATGTAACCACCCATCACTTCATCTTTGTGCATCTATATATGTGATACTGAGTAGAAAGAAGGGAGGTAGAGCGACAGAGAGAGGGAAGACGTGTGTTGGAAATTTGTCCATAGTAAATAAAGTAGAATCCAGGAACATCCATTTGTTATCTTTTGAAGTATCTTTTGCAACTTTACAATTTTCCCTTTAATTATTATTTTTATCCCTATTCTGATTTTAGTTTCTACATCACCTAGAAATACTATTTTCCAGAGAATATTCACTAAAGTTAGCCACTATGCAAGACACTTTTGGTTGCCTACTCAGCATTCTTTCCCCATTTTACTTTCCTACCAAAACCCAAATTTTATTCAGAAATCCCCTTCCCATTTATAATGCCAGGAAAAAAATGACATGCCCAGTTCCAGGGGTAATCAGAGCATTTCCAGGGAAGTGTTAGCACTTAAGGAGCAGACATGTGGCCTGAGATGACTGAATGGAAGATGCCCATGGTTGGGGGAGAAGTGTAGTTTTTTCTCTGTCTCCTGCTAGATAAAAACAAGAGATTAGAGTCAACACTGTGAGAGACGGAAGCTGAGCCCACCACTAAGCACTTAAATGAATCAAACCTGAGGCTATAGGAGATGACAGATTTCTTTATTGTCTCAGCCAGTCTGAGTCAGGTCCTCTATTCCTTGCAGCCCAAAGCATTATATCACATACACATTGGAATTTTCGCAGCTCTGGGCAAATGTAGGATTTATTTGTACTTCAGATTCCAAACAGGAAAATATTCTTCATATCACAGGATCTTTTTAAACCACTTCTGTTTTTATGACATAAAGAAAGAAAGCTGTGCCAGAGCACAAAAGTCTGATCCTGGCAGAGAGCATAAACATAGAACTCTCAGGTTAGATTTTTAACACAACAGACCCACTGCATTATAAGATTAGTTTGGGCACTCAAAGATGGAATTTAAACGAATTCATAAGTAAAGACCATGCTATAAAAATAGGGTTCTGAAACAGAAGCTCTGGAGACAGCTTAACCATGTAGAATGAGAAAAATGTAGGGTGTGAGATGAGAATCCAGACTGGACCACAAATGTTTTCTAAAACCAGCAATCCCATTCCTTAATGAAGATGAGTATGAGACAACTAACAGAAACTACTCATGTATCTATTAGACCATAAAATGTATCTAACATATATGTTTAGTAAATTTTATTGTTTTTCTTATAGTCTGTTCAATCATTCTCAACAGATTCTGTTCTTAAACCCATAAATAAATTCTAAGTATTGTTATCTGTAGACATATTGATAGATTAGGGTACATCCTCGCTGGTAGATTGTTTGCAAAGAAGGTTGCATCCATTTCTCCCATCCTAGAAACGTGTGACTCTAGAAATTGACTTAGTCACTCTTCTCCATATGGAACTATTTTGCCTCCCCTTGATATGGACTGGCCCTGTCTTTGCGACTTGGTATAACCAATAGTATGTAGCAGAAGCATATTGTGTGACTTCAGAGCCTTGACTTCAAGAAGACATGCAGCTCCTCTCTTGCTCTTTTGCTGCCCTGAGACTGCCATGTAAGGAAGCCCAAGCCAGCCTCATTGGGGACAAGCAACGAGGACAGAGACCTTGTGGAAAAGGCCCAGCAACCTCCATCGAGGCCCCAGACATGATACTGAGACTGTCTGGGACCAGCAAGTCAACTCACCAACTAACAGCAGCCACATCAATGACACTGGTGAGACTTGCAGAACTAACACCCAGCTGAGCCTAGCACACATTGCAGAACTGTGAGCAAATATTTTCAAACCACTAAGTTTGGGAGTATAAAGGTGACCCATCTTTCCTGTCTTCTGAAGTCAGGATTCCAGTGCAAAGATCAAGTAAAAAGTACACCCAGTGCAAGATTCTATCTTTTATTTCTTTTTCGCTGCTTGGATGTGCAACGTGTTATGCTACAAATAAATGTCTTAGAAAGGCCTCAAGGTGTTTTTAAGAGATAAGTCATTCTAGAAGGACAACCACTTCCTCTTCAGTGGAAGATCTAGTTCCCTACATTCTAAACCTCTGACACCTTCTTTACCTTCACGACTACTCCCCTTTTTCTCCCATCTGCCTGCCATAGGTCACAGTAAATACTGCCCATGATTGGAACTGGAATGGCAGAAAGATGTGTCCTGTTTCAAGAGCACAGCAGCCAATGGTGGTCACATTGTGCACTCAATCTGTACAATCATTTATATGCACAGGGGGCTTTGGTGAGCTGGTCTGAGACCTAATACACATATACGGTATTAGTGAGAGTTCCAAACCAATAACTTATGAGCCTATTTTGTTACACACAAAACCAATTCATTTAAAAGTGAACTCAGAAGGATACAATTGAGGGACAGCTTTATTCTCCCACACCAACTTCTGGTTCATTCATCCAATCTCTGTCTTTTGCCCTTTGGTAGCATTAGGTTCAGGCTCCATAGCTTTTGGATCACTTTCAGGCTTTTAAAAACTCCAGTCAATTCCAGAGTATTAATCTCTGAGCTAATTCAAAGCTCTTCCCCTCCATTTAATATAAGCCTTACTCTGTATGCTCATTCTAGAAGTTCTAGATTTGTATCACATAAATCTTTGTTGTGGGAAGCTGCCTGTGCATTGTAGGATGTTTAGCAGCAATCCTGGCCTCTGCCCAATTGATGCCAGTATCATTCCTCTGTTGCTTTGCCTCACACGGATTTGTCACCCCTTTTCCCCTGGGTGATGGAGCCACCAAAAATTACTCAAAGCCCATCTCTTCAGATCAGTGAGAAGCCCGGAAAGGGGTTAATCTCCTGGAACCCTCAAAATAGAGGCATTCCTTCCATTTGGGAAATTAACCACAAATTGGGGTTCTCTTCCTGCATTTATTCTCCAGACCAGGAAGTTACAGGAAGAGAACATAGGTGGGTTTTTGCTAAGTACAGTTTAACAAGTTTAATAATAGGAGCTGGTAACATGCAATTAAGTCGATCCACTAACAAAAGCTCGATTTTAGCAAACATTCGCTTCTTACAGCAATTTCCCAGTATCTTTACATATCAATCAGTAACCTGTCTGTCTTTGAGCCAGCAACCTTGCTGTATTACAATTCTTTATCTTACAACAGAGACTATATAGCCTGGGGAAAATTTCCTATCCTTTGCAAGGTCAATCTTTGAAACTGCAAGGCTTTGGAAAACCAGGCCCTGTGAAGTACATTTGTTTGATGCATACTCTACATTCCCCTAGTTGTGACAACCAAAAGTGTCTCCAGATATTACCAAATGTCCCTTGGGAGGCTAAACTGTCCCCAGTTAAGAATTACTGCTCTAGATCATGCATTCTTAATGATGGTGTTTTTGCTGCAAGGGGATGAAAATTGGTTCCTGGCAAAAAAAAATCTTAGATGGTCCAATGATTTGTGGACCTCCAAATGGTCACAGTACTTAGCATATGGTATTCCTGTGGCATACAATTTATGGAGAAGGAGAAAGGCAATTAGGAAAAGAAAAAGCTAATAAATGGCTTCTTCCTTGAGAGAGTGGTAATAAAAAAAAGGGTCACGAAACACTGCTCTAGACCAACAGTGGCGTGTGACGTCTGTTCCTTCCCTCTTTTCTCCCTCATTTGCTCTGCCAGTGAGGGTAAGAATTGGAGGGACAAGTTCTTTTTACTTAGCTGGTGTTAGGTAATTACCCCTGGGTTATTGAATCCCCTCTGCCATGGCAAGCCTCCAGCAGTGGGTGTCATGGAAGCAGAGTGCCTGGGTGGTTTTTCACAGATTTCCACTCTGTACCTCTCTGTGATGGGTAAAACATCCTTTACGTGACCCCAGCAGTGAACCACACCCAGACTCTGCTGTCAGTCCCTGTGCAATTCTCTTGGGTGGACTTATTTAGAGACGGCTTTAGTCTGGCTACCTGTGTTGGGCTGGCTGGTATGGAACTTTTTGAGGGGTCTTGGAGCAGCCCTCACTTGCCTTAAGGGGGAAGCAACTCTCTCCCTTCCCCCATCGACTGTTCTTTCTACTCTGGTGAATACCTTTACTTACCTGGGCTGGAGGTGAGTAAGCAGGATTGGGAGTTTGGCCACTTTTAATAAGGGCTTTGAGGATCTGTCTAAAATCTCTTTGCAGGATATTTTGTCCTCAGCTTTGAGGCATCATTAAAAATTCTGAGACAACAAATAACATTCATTAAATTCTCATTTATACAACCCATTGGTCAATTGGAACTATATGGGGATGGAAGAATTTAAGCCAGTGTTTCCTAGTCTGTTGTCTGAAAAATTAGGGGATTAGTAAGAGTTCTGTAAACCAATTTGTTTTCTCTTTCATTCATTCAACAGACATTTTATTATTATTATTATTCACATATTCATTATTATAAATCATGATTTTTCTTTATGCCCTTGACCCAACCTATCCCTCCCCAAATCCCCTCCCTCTCTCCCCCACATCTCTAGTAACCTTAGGTTTGTTCTCTCCTTCTGAAAGTTCAATGTGTTGTTGTGGTCTTTTCTTTCTTTCTCTCTTCCTTTATGACTTTCCTTCTTTCCTTCTCTTCTTCTTTCTTAGCATACAGTTATAAGTGAGAACATGCAGTATTTCTCTTTCCTAGTCTGGCATATCTCACTTAACATAATTTTCTCCAGACTCATCCATGTTGTGGCAAATTGCAGAATTTCATTGGTTTTTGTGGCTGAGTAGTATTCCATTATGTACATATACCACATTTTCCTTGTCCACTCATCCATTGAAGGACACTTAGGTTGGTTCCATATTTTGGCTCTTGTAAATAGAGCTGCAATGAACATGGGAGTGCAGGTATCCCTTCAACATGATGATCTCCATTCCTTTGGATATATATCCAGTACTGGGATTGCTGAATTGTATGGTAGTTCTACCTGTAGTTGTTTGAGGAACCTCCATACTGCTTTCCATAGTGGATGTGCTAATTTACAGTTCCACAATGTAGAAGAGTATGCTTTTCCCCACATCCTCAACAGCATTTGTTACACTCAGTCTTTGTAGTAATGGCCAATCTAACTGGAGTGAGATGATATCTTAATGTGGTTTTGATTTGCATTCCTTTGATGAAATGCTGAGCATTTTTTCACATACCTGTTGGCCATTTGTATGTCTTCCTTTGAAAAATGTCTATTCATCTCCTTTGTCCATTTTTTAATTGGATTATTTGGTTTTTTACTGTATAGTTGTTTGAGTTCTTTGTATATTCTGTATATTAAACCCTTGTCAGATGTATAGCTTGCAAATATTCTCTCCCATTGCGTAGGTTGTCTTTCCACTCTGTTGATTGTTTCCTTCACTGTGCAAAAGCTTTTTAGTTTGATACAACACCATTTTTTAAATTTTTTCTGTTGTTGTTTGTGCTTTTGGGGGCTTATTCATAAAGCCTTTGCCCAGTCCTACTTCCTGGAGTGTTTCCCCTATGTTTACTTTTAGCAATTTTATGGTTTCAGTTCTTATATTCAGGTCTTTATTCCGTTTTCATTCAACAAACATTTAATGAACATCTATCAGGAGTTCCTGTGGATACTGCAAGCAGTAAGAAAGGCAAGGTCTCTGCTGTCATGGAGAACAGTCTTGCAAAGGAGTATAACATAAAGCCAGATTGTAATAAGCACTATGGAAAAAGTAAAGTGCTTAATGTAGCAGACAGATTGGAGAGATTGGGAGATGGGGGTGGGATGGGAGTGCTGTTTTGGATTGAGTGACCATAAAGGAGTTCTTTGTGAGGAAACATGTGAGCTGCAGCCAGAATAACAGAAAGGATCAGGTTTTGTGAAGATTTGGGGGGGAAGAATTCAAGGAGAGGAAAAGCAAGTGCAAAGACCCTGAGCAGGAGTAGGCTGGTCATGTTCTGAGAGGAGGTAGCCATGGCACTGGCTATGGTGACAAGAGGAGAATGCTGAGAGGACAGAGAGGCAGCATTCTCTGAGGGGTCCTGAGTGACATGAAACCAGAGGGACACTGCAAGTGCAGCAGTTGCATTGCTATATGTGTGCTGCTATCGTGCAATGCCTGTGAATCTTGAAAATGACATAGACATGCATAGAATGTGTTAAATGTCTAGCAGCTTTCTGTAATGAGGAGAGGGATGGTGATACCTGTCGATGTTAAAAGTTCTTATTTCTGAAAATATTAGAAGCCTCTGCTTGCTCTGACTTACTGATCTTAGATTTATTTGCACAAAATTGAGTTCCTATTCTTTCTTCTATTCTCAGGAGAAATAAAACTTTGCAAAGAGAAAAATGTGTACAGAATCACTCTATATCCTTCTTCAAAGGACTGAATTTTGTATAGAAGAAATGATCTTGAGTGTAGTAGATGGTACAAGCAGAGAAACCAGATATCACTCTCAAGCAGGTATCTCTACATTCTTAGTATGAAAATCCCTCCCACAGAAGCACAGTATCTGATATCTCCAGAGACTCTGCATATGTACATTTCAAACATTTCTAAGTAGAACACGAATTGTACCTTATCACCTTAGCAGACGTAGATTTTTGCTAACAGAGGTTATAAATACAGTTATTTGTAATCATATAAATTGAAAGCAGACTGTTTTTAGTGGCCGATGCCAAAATCATCATGCAACTACCTCTAACTTACTACAAGGGCTTATTTACCATAATTGACTTTCTTGTTGTTTTACCTTGTCTTTGACCCTGTACACAGAGCATGATGCTCCTGAATTTAAAGGAGAAAGTGATTAATGTGGCAAGTGCAGAGACAGCCAAGCTCATACACCCCGATGGGGAAATGAGAGAAGCTGATAAATAATAAACACCAACCACTTCCTCACACTCTGACTCTTCCTTTGGCTGCATTTTTCAGGCAGCCCTTTAAATGAGAGGTCACTTATTTTAAAGCCAAATATACCTCTGTGCTACTTGAAACTTATTTATGCCATGGTCAGGAAAAAATATTTACATCTAAAAATGCTGAACCGTGAAACTCGAGCCACAGGAAATGTTACTTGTATAAAAATATAGAAGTTTGTATCAACATAATTTCCATAATCATTTTTTTCTTCTCATAAAATGACTCTTGCCTTGAGAAACTAACCATAGGTATCCTTTCTGCTCAAATTTTTCTATGAGACAAATCCCAAATCAAAAGCTTTGGGGGTTGAATGTAAAAATCCTTTAACTGGAGAGGGAAAACAACAAAGAAAATCGATTCTGGGAATATAGATGACAGAACAATGGTTTTATGAAATTAAAGAATAACAACAGTGGATTGCAAATTTATTCTGCATAGGATGTACAGAATTAGAAATGGAATATCCAGTTTCTAATTTCTTGGTAATCAGGAGTAAATGAATACTATAATTCACTTTTGTTTTCAAAGATCGTTTATGTCTTCCTCCCACTTCTTACCTATTATTTTTCCATCCTATTGCTCCTTGGGTCTGTTCTGACAGCTGTTAGTTTACTAGCAATTGTGTTCTCTCTTTCTCATAAGAAGTAAAGTAAGTCAGAGCACTGGGAATTAATGGAAAATTCTGTTAACATATCACTGAGTATATTAACAGAGAAATGTAATATGAGTAAGTGGTGTGTGGAGGAAAGAAAGATACAGGAAGAAAAAGGTGAGCATTATTATTGGCACGTAGGTTACTGGACTAAACTGTATGTTTCTGTCAGCTTTGTGCTTCATTCAGATATATCAAGATCATTCTATTTTAGTGGTGGCTCAGGGGTAATTTGTCCCCTACCCCCATCAAAAGTTACAAATTTGAGTCTCTATTAATAGATTTACAATAACCTTCGAATAATGTGGGAAATGCATTGGGTTTAAATCTTGGCTATGCATTGCAGTATCAAATCATGTAAACCTTCTGAGTTTCAGGTTCTTTATGTATAACATGAAATTGTGATACACTAAAATAATGCAGGTGGCAACCCCTGAGCTTGGCACAAAGTAGTTATTACATGAGTGCTTGAGAAAGACTCTAGTATATCATCTGTCTCTGTTTGAGGAAATTCTTTCATGTATTCTTTCTTTTACTCATCCATCATTTAACTACTGAGCACCAAATGCGTGCCAGGCTTTGAACCAGGTGTTAGAGATATGTGGATGTGATGCAAATCCCTAACTTTAAGGAGCTCACAATCAAATGGGAATCTTATTTTTAATTGAGAGATGATCAATTAAAGGATCTTCACAATTTGTTAAGATTTCTGGACTCTTAATAATTAAGCCTTGTCAATCACTAGGGCATATTTCAAGGCAAATGTCACTTTCCCAGAATTGCTTGAACCAAAACTTAGTTTTTACTATGTAGCAGCAAGTATAATGAAAAGAAAAGTATAGTACAAAGGAGTTTAATGTTCAAACCTAACATAGCAAATGTGTATTTATACTATCTTTTCAAATCTCCAGATATACTTTTAAAATCCTGTTTTTGATAGACTTTTCATAAGGCAGTACCCAACTCCCTCTAACACCTCCTGAGTATGATGTAAGGCCTACTCAGGTCAGAGTTGGCATCACCAAGGGAATACCAACAGAGAGAAAAGAGGAGAGAAAGAGGCCAACATGGTGTTTTATTAGTTTGTAATACTGTTAAGACAGATGACACTAGGACATTCCTCCAACACCATTTGTGTGCCTGAGGTCAGTTAGAGAGAATTACTGCTGATCTACCTAAGTCTTGTTTTCTCCCCACAAAATAAATTGACATAAGGTGCTGGGATGACATCACATCTGGGTCAACACTGACTGCAGAAAAAAACAAGGAATCTGAAAAGAATATGAACATGACCCAATCTACTCCATTTGGCATTGGGTTAACAAACTCACTCCATATTTTGAACTCTCTGTATTAGACTTTAAGTGTTAGAATTTATTAAAATAAAACTAGTTTTCAATTTTAAATGAAATGACTGATAAATTACATTTAAATATGTAATATTAATGAAGAGATGATGCAAGAAATTGCCTTATTGCACCTATTTTCTTGGTTTAAAGATCTAATAATCCCATTACTTCTCCCTCCCCCACAACAACCAATTTTTCAAATACTATACATGGATATGGCTGAATGGCACCCTGAGGCCAGCACACTTTCAAAAAGCTATGATTGACCAGATAATTTTGAGTCACCAGGGCAGAGACAGGGCAATTGTCCCAAATCAACAAAACTGGAAATTTCATTGACATGAAGCTTAATGTTCCTGAACTGAAACTCCAACATAGACTAGACTCCGATGGGGAAGACTTGGATTAAAGACACTAAGGCTTTCTCTCTGGCATCAAGATAGCCAGTTAATTGAGCCAATACAATGATAGAAAAAGCCAATTGTATTGTTCAATTGATCTGGAACACAGTTAAGTCAATCAAAACAATCAATCCTGTTAGTCCACACACTAAGTGAGGAAGAGAGCAGAGTCAATTATTCAGGGACTTTATGTTAAAAAAAAGAAAAAGAAAAAGAAAAAAAAAAACCACTTTTGTTCTATAATGGATATTTGACATCTGCAAGTATTTTTGGCCTGATCTATTCTAACACGTACATTAGTTCTCCACTTAAACTAGAATAGGAGATGCAATTACAGCTACCAGTGAACAGATCTTTCTCTCACCTAAATGACTATCCTCTCTTTCTAGCATTCACACACACACACACATTAGTTATCACCTGTGTCAACTTGGAGAAAAATGAATAATTCTAATAGATTTTCAATTCAATTCAACAAAATTTTATTTATACTCTTCAATCAGAGATACTTACTCTCCTTTTAGGGGTTCTGGTCCACTTTCAGAATCTGATGAAAATTAGCAGAGTCTTTTCCTAGAAAAATTTGATATACACATTGGCATATATGCTCACACACTAAAATGCACAGAATATTGCATGTCAATTTTAGGGACTTCACAGATTCTCTAAGCCATTAACCTGGGGTTAAGAACCCCTGTTTCATGTACTTGGAACTTAGTTAGACACTGAAGATCCTGAAGCAAAAACACAGGGTTCCATGTACAAGAATAGGAAACAAAATGGTATGATCAGGGGGTAATGATAGCTTGGTAACCCTGAAACACAAAGCGGAATGGGAAGTGAAAAGACAAATGGTGGGCAGGAAGGATTCAGGGCATTAAAGCCATATATGTCATGCTAAGGAATTTAGACAGGATGCTGTAGCCTGGTTTTCTCAATACGATCCAAGGACATTTGCAGAGAATCATCTAAGGTGATTTACTGAATTAAAATCTCTGGGGAAGGGCCCAGAAGTACACATATATCCTATGGGCTCTGTTTTTCTTGAGAATGGTGACTAATACACATGTGTTTGTATGTGTAAGTAAGTCTGCATATAGTATGGTATGTATGAGTACATATTAGTACATAGAAAAGAGAATGCAAGGCTGTGTAACACTAGTTGTAGGAGTTACCTCTAGGAAAGAACACAGGAGAGAAGGATGGAAAGGAGAAGAGAGGCCTAGCATTTCCTTTTTGTACTCTGTATTGTTTGAATCATCTATAATGAAATTACATTATGTATTTTTAAATATCTAAAAACATATATAGGAAGCCCTCAAAATACTAGGCACGTTGTTCAAAATCATGGCACGACTAAAATGCACATTCACCTTTAGAACTGAAAGTCAATGTCACTTCTCAACATATAGTCTGAAATATTCAAAGTATATGGAATAAGCCACATCTCAAGGGCAGTATTCTAAATGGAATTTATTGAGCCATTTTGAAATTAGCTAATTTTCAGCTTTAAATATTTGACCTCTGGGTCCTTATACTCACTTATATTTCCAATTTTGTGTTTTTCTTTAAGGAGAATTCCTAGAAGCACTTAGAAAAAATAGTCTCACTCACTTGTTAAACATGGAATAGTCTGAACCAAAAGCCCAAATGTGTAATTGTCTCCATATTTTTTAGAACAGAACATCACTCGCAATTGATATTCCTCTCCATAGTCATGGTACTTTATTTCATATCCTGTATCACTAACTCCACAAGGTGAACAGCCAGGCTTCTGATATAAAATGTCTGTGCCTAACTCTTTGATGTCTGTTATAGTAGCCCCCACTTACCCATGAGGACTATGTCCCCAGACCCCTAGTGGATGCCTAAAACCACAGATAGTACTGAACCCTATAATACTGTTTTTTCCTATACATATATACATATGATAAAGTTTAACTTATAAATTACACACAGTAAGAGATTAAAAACAATAACTAATGATAAAATAAGGCAATTATAATAATATTTGGTAATAAGAGCTATGTAAATGTGGTCTCTGTCTCTTTCAATATATCCTCATCTGTTTTCTGACTGTGATTGATCTCAGGTAACTGGAACCAAGGAAAGTGAAACTGGGGATAAAGGGAGACTACTGTATATCTACTATATAATGTGCCATAAATGTGAAACTCAGTCCTTAAAACATTAGTTAAACAGAATTTAAAGATAACTTAGAAATATTCAGCAAAAACCTGTATACAATTAGACCTCTCCCTTGTAGTCAACAATAGAACCACTCAGAGGACTTTTTTATTATATAGCCTTAATTAGGAAAAGAAAAGCCATCTCAGTGAGGGAAGTGTCCATTCCCTGATGAAGGTGAATCTACAAATCTTTACCATCTCTGCCTTGTGGGGTGACACACAAAAAAGACACCAGAGTCTCCAGCGCTGGTATATTCTGAAGAGCCACATTCCTCACAATCAAATCTATTCTACCTAATTCACAGTAGGTACTAGAACATATTTCCCAGTTATGTTTATTTAATCTATGTTATTTTTAATATCACGCATTCACCAAATTAACACTTTTAGAATACTTTCATCAAGGAGTAAAAGAATCCGAAGACTCACGTCTTAAGTCTATGCCATATTCTCATTCAATGCCTGGAGAACAGAACAGTAGCTTGAATATACGAAGAATATTTTCCTTAGATAATTGGATCGTGCTTCCTTCTAACTTGTCTGATGTATATTCTTGTTAGATTTCCACAAGATAAATGAACCATTGTTTTCAAGGTGACAAGAATATTCAATAAATTTGGAAAAACCTAATGAAGTGATGGTTGAATTCTAAATATAAGACAATCAAATCTCTGTTATCTTTGCAGTAATTTTGGCCCATTAATTTTGCCTCTAGTTTTACTTGTGAATTTGACTTTTTCGTGGATTTACCGTGTGAGATTACAGTCGTTCAAATAAAGGAATTAATGGTATTAATGCAGATATCTTTATATCCTTTAGGGAAGAATTTTTTCACTATCATTCACTTTGATGTGTCTCCACAGGCAGAGTTTAACATCTCTCTTTTCCAGAGAGCTAAAATCACAGAAAATGCAAATAACTGGATATTTTAAAACCAAAAATATTGACAATGTAGGGCAAATTTTTAATTTTTTTGGTTCTACCTTAATCTTTAAATGACCTTGTATAGCATCTTAAACTTATCATATCTTTTGAGAACAAAATGTACTATTACTGAATGTCATAAAGAGGCCTTTTATTTCTACTGCAATTTGAAGCATGATGTTCCAGAAATCAAGACTGCATAGCAGAGCAAATATTCACACATTCCCAGCTGTTTCAGGTTATTTCCTTCAAAAGGTTATGGCTTTAAATACCCACAGGCCGAAAGCAAGATGCTTGTTTGGGCAGCCAAATAGAGAGAGGGGAGGTACATAGAAAACAAAGTATGAACTGCCTACCTAATCCTAATTATTCAAAAGAAAGAAGTACAAAAGGAGAAGTACACTTCAACACTGCTAATTCAAGGATTATCCCATTTCAGATCTGGTGCAAGTCTGATCATTGGAGGCCTATAAATATAGGTGTCCAGGCAGCAAACCTGGCAGGTGGTGTGCAAAGTCTAGGGAAGTGAAGACTTATTGTTTAACCCACAGTCTTGACATAGATAGGAAAAAATAGCATAACTGAGGTTATTCAGTCAGCCCTTGGAAGAGTTGGTCCCCCATTTCTCCTTCACCCAATCTTTCCAGGCTATTGCTCTGATACAGCATCAAAGCCAGTAAAAGCACATTGGAAAAAGAAAGGTCTATCAAATTCCACGCTTCTTTTGAAACATCAAAAAGGCACATAAAGAAGCGGTAGGACTAGAAAAAGCTGACAAGGAGCAGGACAGTGCCTGTTAGAACGGCAGGAATAGCTGGAGGTGAACCGATGTGAGGTCTATGAAAAGGCAAGTGAGAGAACCAGAAATTTGCTGCTGACAAGATGAAACAGCCCACAGCTGTGTCATGCTAATAAAAAGTTAATTTCAACTTTCAGACACTCTTCATGGTACTTTACAGTTCAATGGCACCAAGCTCATCCATTGTGCTGTATCACCTGCAGAGGCTGGGTCTATTTACAAGCTTTTGGAATCCAAATAGAATTTGAGAAAACTATTTTATTCCTGGAAGATGTCCATGGGGATAAGGACATTGGTGATCGAGCTGGACAGCGTCCTTGTGCACTTGAGCTTCAGACTTTGAATAAATCCTGAAACACAAAAACAAGTGGCTTTTCCTTAGCCATAGTTCATGCCATCACTGTCAAAAGCTGGGGATAAGCAGGGTTTCCACTGAAATAAAAAAAAATCTTAAATGCCTTGATAAATCTGTGGTCACCCTCATGACCTACTTCCTTCAGGCTGATACAGACAACCTACAAAACTTTTTTTAAAGTCATGTCACTAAGTTTTCTACTATGTTATTTCCTGAGACCATAAATCCAAGCTGTTATGTACACATACAAGCGGCCTCTAGGAGTCTTCTACTTGGTGATGTTTAAGAAATACAAGAAGAAAACAAGAATCCAATAATTCTTCACATGTGCATCTTGTCTGTGTTATTGTGCCTTGACTCAGAGAAAGTCCTAGTGGCTATTTCACTCTACAAAGTAGAATAAGCATTACACTTCCTACAAATGCCAAGTGATATAGAAGAGCTATGCATCTGAAATTAAAAATCCTGGGTGTATACCCCAGCTGTGTCACTGATTGTTTCATTGTAAGCAAGACACTTAACTCTATCCCAAGCCACACCTCCTGATGTGTAAAATGAGGTATATAATCTTCCCTGCCCTGTCCTGCTCACCTTACAGGGACGTTATGAGTAGGAAATAGGAAAATGCTTTGCAAATTGTCCAGAAAAATATGTTATTATTAGACCTAGCAACATCTACCAGTGCCTGACAATAAGTACATTCAAAATATTTGTTAAAAAATAAAAAAATAATTTTTCATAGTGCTAAGTAAGGAAAATTTACCATATAATTTTCTTTCAACAAATGCATTTTAATTAAATACAGTTTATGGTTCATGGTTATAATGTCCTTAATATCCTTTTGCATATCCCTGAAGATACTAATTATACTTACTTCAATATCTTCTGTTTGCTATATTAATTATTTTTCTTTGGATATTAGCTCTTCTGCTCACTGCGTTTAGTGTCTCGCTTTCATAAAGATGCTTGTTTTCAAGTGTTTGATGAGTCTCTGTTGTTTGGGCACCTTTGTTTTTGAGAATGCCAGTTCTGCAGCTTTTCTACTCCAAGGTTATTGTAGAGGAATGGTAAGGCATGGCGCCTGGTATTGGTAGACTCTCTTCTGTGAAAGAGAATTCCTGCTCCTCCTGGTCTTGATAACTACCAAGGACACTATTCTGCCTCTGCAGACCCAGAATGCACAGTGACTTCATCATACGGGCACATAACTCTACTGACCCATTCACAGAAAAAGCAAGCAAGGGTCAGGGAAGAAGCAACCAGTCCAGCTATTGCAACTGAGAGTACTTCTGGTTGTTCCAAGGCCCCTTCCCTCCTGTTCTCTATTGACTGTGAGCGAGAGGACTGGCAAGTAGTTCAACTTGCTCAGGAGTCCTTTCCCTCATGGCGTATTACTCTGAATTCATCTGCTTCCAATCTGTTAGAAAGGCTACAATATTTTTTTACCTCTGATAAGAATTTGGTCTTGTTTCTGAGTCAGTGATATGAAGGAGATGGTAAATGCATCACAGACAGAAGAAATTAGCAGGGAAAAATTCCTGTGCAATTGGTTTGTTTATCACTCTATCCATCCATTAATTCATTCATTTATTATGACAATAACATATGCTTCTGGTCAGAAAGTCAAATAGTACAAAAAAAAAAAAAAAAAAAAACCAAAGAAAAGTTAGTCTCCTTCCCAGCCAAGTCCCTGAGTCCCACTCTCCATGGATAGTAGATAGTCACAGTCAACGGTTTCTTATATTACCCTTCTGGAAAATTTCCATGCAAATATATGTCTGTAGACACTATTAAGTGCCTTCCTTTTGTTTAGCTTAACAACATATCTTGAAGGTCTATCCATATCAGCACGTGTAGATGTACTAAATTCTTTTTTAATGGTTCTGTAACAATTTGCTGTATGACCACACCATGATTTATTTAGTTAGTATCCTATTGATGGAAACATGGTTGTTTCCTATTTTTTCTTCTTTTTTTTTTACTATTATAAATAATGCTGCAATGAATAATTTTTGCTCAGATTTCTCTGCATATATGTACAAATAAAACCAAAGGGCAAATTACTAGAAGGACTTATAATATTTGCACATTTTAAATTTTGATAGTATTGTCCAATTGCATTTCAAAGCGTTTGTATGACTTTTTATCATACCTCTGTTATATATGCACCTGTATCCTCACTCCCTTATTTCCTCTGTGAATTTCCAAATTTTATAACAATCACCCATCCTATAGGTAAGAAAATGTCTAATGGTCTGAATTTGCATTTCTTGAACTATGAACAAGATTGAGGATTGCTTATATGAACTCCTTTTCCATATCCTTTACTTATTTTGTGAGATAATTTGTATTTTTCTTGTCAGTCTATGAAAGCCTTTTTTACGTATTTTGAGGATACAGGGCATATACAGTACAGGTATGATAAAAAAATCTCTTTGGAATGCCATTGAACATGGACATGGACAGATATTTTTCTCAGTTTTGCCCATTGCCTTTAATTACCGTATTTTCCCACCAAGGGGTTTTACTATTTTGTAACAAAATTTATCTCTATCATTCTTGTTCTTAATATCTACTTACTATGTTTCTTACTTGAGGAGATCTTACCCACTCCAAGATTACTTACAAATACTTTCCATGATGCCTTAGAAAACTTTTACAGTTTTGCATTTTATCTTTAAAGCTTTAGTACATGTAGAATGTACTTTAGTGAGAGCAATGAGATGGAGATCTAATTTTTTTTCCCCTAAATGGCTGAAAATGTTGTCTCAATGCCATTTATTAAATAATCCATCTTTCTTCACTGATGTAAAATGCCACCTTTATCATATACTAGATTCCCTGAAGTATTTGGACCTACTTAAGATTCTATTCTGTCCCATTGATCTGTCTGCCTATGCAGATATTTTAGAAGTGAATACATTTATGAAGCTATAATTTAGCATATGTGAGTCTATTTTCAGGCTCTAGTTATTTGTATTCCACGGTATGTTTATTTGTCACTTGTGTACCTCAGGTTTGACTTCTTCAAGGGCAAAGATTATAGATTCTCCTCCTTCCGTAATTCCCTAAAACACTAGTCTCTGCCAAGTTTGACATTTGGAAAACTGAAATCAAGCCATGTCTTTAGGCAGAACCAGTGATGGTCTGAGTAGTTTGAGTGAGTGAAGCCCCTGCCCAAAATATTCTACCCCTAAAAACAACATAGAGAACACGACAACAATTGATTTCTTTCATTAAAGGGACTTTCCTGTTAAAATGCAAATATTTTTCATGTGGCTGAGAATACTTTCATCACATTTTCTCCTTGGTCTAAGTTTTGATCAAAAGGCAGTGTGACCTAACATGTAGAGAGAGCCATGTGATCTGGGAAGAATAGTACATATTCCATCTCATTTAATATCACAAAAAAGCCCATGATATTGGCGCTATTAATCTCACTTTACAGAGGAGGAAATAGGCTCAGAGAAGTAAGTTCATTTGCCAAGTTAGTTAGTGGCAAAGCCTGGATTCAAACCTAGGCCTGACTGATTCCAAATATCATGTTTTCCTTGTGCTCCCATGCTGCCTCCAGGAGACAGAGTTCCTGGAGCAAGGATGGGAAATAATTTCCACTTCTTGTGCCAGCTCTGCAGTGGCTGCCTTCAGGGCTGAATGGAGAATAATTTCTAGCTGCAACCATGCTCAGCAGGAAAGAGGGCCATGATGAATGATCAACGTCTGCCATGGAAGTCGGAAGCAGCGGTGGCAGTATGGGATACTATATTCACCAGTACTGCCCCAAAGCACAATGCAGGGGACCAAAGAAACATTTTACCAACTTCACAGCTGTGTGTAGGATCAACCCTAAAAATCAGTCAATCAATGAAATTTCACTCAATAAATAAAGCCTAAGAAGGCATTGTTAAAAATAAATTTTGAGAAATATAGTAAATAAAAGAGCATTATATATAGTATCCAAAGTATACCAGTCCTGCCAACCTGAGAAACTAAATGTTATCCTATTTTGTGATGAGTTGGCTCTACTAGTCATAGAAAGGCCATAGCCTCAAACCAGTTTTCCCCATGCAGAAGAGAAGTAAGAAACTGGGCTAGTAGGCTGGTGGGTTAAGGGCACATTATCTAATTTGCCTTGTTTGTAGCTCCATTCTAGAACTATGTATTAAATTACATAATTGAGCTCTACCCAGAGTTACTGGTTCTAAGAATCAGGTCCCTGGATTTGTGTGATACTCAATGGTTCTGGGACCAACATCTGGCCTCTCTGAGTAGCCATTGTGAGTAGCCACCCAACTCCTACTGCCCTATCCTCTCTTTCAGATATCTGCAAATTTATTTAAGTATTCAGCCCTCCTCCCCCACTTCATGTGGCTCAGGAAAGTCAGCCCCTTGCCAGCTCCTGGCAGTCCATGCACAATCCCATGCCCTTCATCAGTAATTGGATGCGCAATGAGCATGTGATTGGATTCAGAGTCCTGAAATGTGGGCACGAGTTTGCTCTAAGCATTTAGAAAGTTCTTCCTTGTTCCTCTGGGACAGCACCAGGGAACAACTATTTCTTTTCCTCTGGCCATTCTTCTGTGCTGAATTGAGATCCAGAACTGCTCCAGGACATCGTTACCAGCCATCACTCAGAGGAGGGCAGAGCCAAAAGAACCACAGGGAAATGGACCAGGACTCAACCGTGATGACACAATAGCTCTGTACATGCAGTCACTGAGTCAACAAATGATCTTCAGTCATAAGCTGTTACTTACCTCCAAATGCTTCCTAGCTGACCTCACTCATACACCTCCACCACAAGTCTCTGAGAAGGTCCGTCTCTAGACCCTAAGTCTTCGCCTCCCAGAAGCTATTTACCTACTTAAAGACATTGTGGGAGTTAAGATTAAAGGTTCAAACCCTGGCCCTGCCACTTACTTCCTGTGTGACCCTCATGCCTCCGTTTCTTCATCTGTAAACTGGGGAACAATGGTCACATCCCAGAGTTGTGTGAGGATTAATGAGACAAGTTGTAAAAAGTGCTCAGAACGGAGCCTGGCATGTAATCACTGTCATTGTTACATGAACTTTTGTCAGCGCTTGCTTGCCTCATTTTCCCTCTCCCCGACAGCAGGACCCTAATTCTATCCTCCTCGTGTCTGTATGGATCACCACCTGCCATCTCCAACTCTGAATCCAACCCATGGGTCTGTCTAGCTACTGCACACCAGTTAGTCCAAGTTCAGACTGACCTTTTACACATCTAGCTACAGTCATTGGAATCCCAGAGATGATATAGCTAATAATATAAGCTTGTAACCTAAAGAAATACAAGTCTATTGCTGGAAGGGTTCTTGCAGATTTTAATCAGTTTTTCTTGCCACAGTGCTACATTTTAAGGGCCTATTCTTGTGGATTGATGAATACAGAAAAATAAGTACTAATTGCTATTCGTATTTGGCTTTGTTTCACCGTGGACAATCATCCTACCACAGTAAACTTCCCTTCCCATTTGGCCCCAGCTGTTTAATTCATTTGGCATCTTTTTTTTTTTTTCTCTCTGTGAATTGTTGGCCAAATTTCAAAACAGAGGCTGATGGGGAAATTTTTCAAATACATCTTTCAAATTTCTTTTCTCGTAGAAAATGAACAGACCTTATACCATTAAACGTTGCAATTGAGTTGCTGGGACAGCTCCTTTGAAAGCACATACCTGTGGCTGTTTTCCATACCCTGGCATCTGCTGTCTGCCACTTCTCATGCAGCTTCACTGGGAACTGTGCCATGCTCAGCTATCATTTTCTGCTTATAAAAAGGAAGTGAAAGATCAGGATCGTTAGATTCTATAAACACTTGAATGCTTGAGAAATGCAAAGCAATAAGCTATTTTGCAGGGCTGCTGGAGACAAGGAGTGAAGAGAGGAGAAAAGAAATTATATCTTGAAACTCCCATGTGTACTATTCTTACATGATGTCTAAAGAGACAGGAATTCAAGTTGAGCATTTGAATGTTAAAACAAAATAGACAATGCAATGATGTTTCCAGCAAAATAACAGCCATACATGTACTGCCCTGAATGAAAAAGGGAAGAAAAAGGAGAAATAGAGGTAAAATAAAACACAGAGAAAAGAGGGAGACAGATTGCCCAGGGAGGGTACAGTTAAGATTCCTGTAGTTTTACGTGAAAAATAATTCTGTTTCATAAATGGAATTAAAATGAGAGAAGTAGGAAAAAAGTCAGGCTGAACCTCAGAATCTATCATTCCCTGAAATACAATATTTCCTCATCTGATTCCAACAATTTCAGGAAGCCAGTTCAATGCTACATAATTCCAAAAATGAGTCACAGGGCCAAAGAAGCAACTTCAGAGTACCTAAACTCCCTTGTTCAAATACAAGAACATTATTTTCATATTTTTCCTCAGCTGCTCCACAGTTCCAAGGCAAATTAATGAAAAGTCAGTGAGACCTCGACGTGTGGGCTGTATTGTTCTTTTTTAATGTGATGTGTATAACCTTTCCCCATCTGCACAGAGGCCTGTTTTGGTGTGCTTTTTTAATTTGCTGCTCGTCCATAAAATGGAATGTTCCTGAGAAACCAAAGTGGTAAAGAACTTAGAGCAGGTGATAAAATCTCATTTTTGCACTGTCGCTCAGTGACATTGCGCTGCTGAAGCTGCCCTGCAGTAATGGCCGTGGAAATTATACTGGCCCACAGGCCCTTGGACAGGAAGAAAACTAACTGTGAGAACTTAGATTTTATTGAAAATCAAAAGTCAGCTGACAGGATGCTCTCTGAACTCACCCAGGAAACTCTTAGTCAGAGTCATCAGATATAACAATACTCTGAGAAAGATTTAGAAGCAAAACCTAAGTGGGGGGAAGATCTCTCTCTCTCTCATTCTTACTCACTCTCTCTGTATCTCACGTCAGGGTGAATTTTATAAAGCATATTAAAAGCTGCAGGCAAAAGCAGATTTCAAGACAGTATACCAAGTCACCAGACACCTAATACATTTTTAAGTTCAATAAATTCCCAATAAATATAATTGAGCCTTAAAGCACAAAGTAGGAAAACAGGCAAAAGTAGAATAGAATAATTTTAAGGCTGAAAGATAATATTTTTCTAAATAAACATAAGGGAGATATGGGTGTGTGTGTGTGTGTATATATATATATAGGCACATCTAACAAGTATGGTTATATAAAACAGTAATTCCTCACTCGTGAGGTCCACAAATGTTTACTGAGCATCTTCTCCAGGCTAGTATCTGTTCTGTGTGCACTAGCTATAGCAATGAACAAGACAGCATTTCTACTCCTACACAACTTATTTTCTCATTGGAGTGAAACACAAAATAAAAAAATATATTTAGGAAGTTATATTCAATGTCAATAAAGGATCAAGATCAGCCACTTCACTCAACACTTATACCTGCTATAATAAGGAAGAAATGTAAAAACTTATTTGAATCATGGCACACTTTCACAGACTCCAAAAATATGGCTCCTTTAGGAGTAGTATGGTTATATGTATTCTCTATTTTTTCTTATATTTTTAAGTTGATACACAGAAGTCATCTTGAGGCCAATGAGTATTTGAGCTAAAAATGTATCACTTTCAGCAGATAAAAGAATTTCCATCTCTGCTTCATTATTGTTATGTTAAACACTTTCAGATTTCCATTTTCAAATATTGAAATAAAATGCAATCAAATATTTAAATAACTGGGCAATAAATAGCTTTGTAATATAATTTGAAGTTGGGTAGTGTTATGCCTCTGGCTTTATATTTTTTGCTTAGGATTGTTTTGGCTATTCGGGGTCTTTTGTTGTTCCATATGAATGTTAGGATTGCTTTTTCCATTTCTGTGAAGAATGTTACTGGTATTTTGATGGGGATTGTGTTGAATCTGTAGATTGCTTTGGGTAGATGGACATTTTCATGATGTTAATTCTTCCCATCCAAGAGCATGGAATGTCTTTCCACCTTTTTGTATCCTCTTTAATTTCTTTCAGTAGTGTTTCGTAGTTCTCATTGTAGAGATCTTTCACCTCCTTGGTTAAATTGATACCTAGGTATTTTATTTTTATGGTGACTATTGTAAATGGGCTTGCCTTCTTGATTTCATTTTCTGCTAGTTTGTTATTAGAGTATAAAAACACTACTGATTTTGGAGTGTTAATTTTGTATCCTGCAACTTTACTAAAATTGTTAATCAGCTCTAAGAGTTTTTGGTAGAGTCTATAGGTTTTTCTATATATATAAAATCATGTCATCTGCAAAAAAGGACAGTTTTATTTCATCCTCTTCAATTTGGATGCCTTTTATTTCTTTCTCTTGCCTGATTACTCTGGCTAGTACTTCCAAAACAATGTTAAATAGGAGGGGTGAGAGTGGACATCCTTGTCTTGTTCCTGTTCTTAAGGGAAATGCTTTCAGTTTTCCCCCATTCAGGATGATATTGGTGATTGGTTCATTGTAAATGGCTTTTATTGTGTTGAGATAATTTCCTTCTATACCTAATTTTCTTGAGAGTCTTTGTCATGAAGCAATGTTGAATTTTGTCAAATGCCTCTTCTGCATTAGTTGAGATAATCATGTGGTTATTGTTCTTGGTTTTGTTGATGTGGTGTATCACACTTATTGACTTGTGTATGTTGAACCAATCTTTCATCCCTGGGATGAATCCCACTTGATCATGATGTATAATTTTTTGGATGTGTTGCTGTATTCTGTTTGCTAATATTTTGTTGAGGATTTTTGTATCTATGTTCATCAAGGATGCTGGCTTGTAGTTTTCTTTTTTTGTTTTATCTTTATCTGGTTTTGATGTCAGGGTAATGTTCCTCATAGAATGAGTTTGGGAGAATGGTTTCTGTTTCAGTATTTTGGAAAAGTTTGAAGAGAAGTCATATTAATTCTTCTTTGAAGGTTTGATAGAATTCAGCTGTAAAGCCATCCAGTCCTTGGCTTTTCTTTGTTAAAAGATTGTGGATTACTGCTTCAATCTCATTGCTTGTTATTGGTCTGTTCAAGTTCTCTTTTTCTTCTTGGTTCAGTCTTGGTAGTTTCTATGTGTCCAGAAATTTATCCATTTCTCCAGGTTTTCATATGTGTTAGTGTACAGTTGTTTATAATAATCTCTACTGATTCATCGTATTTTTGTGGTATCAATTGTAATGTCTCCCTTTTCAATTCTGATTTTTGTTATTTGGATCTTCTCTCTTCTTTTTTGTTAACCTAGCTAATGGTTTGTCTGTTTTATTTGTCCTCATAAAATCAACTTTTTGTTTCATTGTTCTTTTGTATTGTTTTGAGGGTCTCTATTTCATTTACTTCTGTCCTGATTTTAATTATTTCTTTCCATCTACTACTTTTGGGATTGGACTATTGTTATTAAAATAGCATGGCTCTGGCATAAAAACAGACACTTGGATCAATGGAACAGAGCAGAAAACCCAGGAATCAACCCACATACTTCCAGCCAACTGATCTTTGACAAAGACAGTAAGAACATACATTGGGGAAAAGACTATCTCTTCAACAAATGTTCTAGGAAAGTTGAACATCCGTATGCAGAAAAATGAAACTGGACCTATATGTCTCACCATACACCAAAATCAACTTAAAGTGGATTAAAGACTTAAATGTAAGATCTGAAACCATAAATTTATTAAAGGAAAACATAGGGGAAACAGTCCAGAAAGTAGGACTGGGCATAGACTTTATGAATAAGACCCCAAAAGCACTATCAAGAAAAGAAAAAAATAAACAAATGGAATTATATCAAACTAAAAAGCTTCTGCACAGCAAAGGAAACAATCAACAGAATAGCAAGACAACGTATGGAATGGGAGAAAATATGTGCAAACTCTACATCCAACAAGGAATTAACATCCAGAATATACAAAGAACTCAAACAACTATATGGTAAAAAAAACAAATAATCTGATTAAAATTGCCAACAGGTACATGAAAAAATACTCAGCATCAGTACTCATCAGAGAAATGCAAATCAAAACCACATTGAGATATCATCTCACCCCAGTTAGACTGGCCATTA
Source organism: Cynocephalus volans (assembly GCF_027409185.1). Classification (NCBI taxonomy): domain Eukaryota; kingdom Metazoa; phylum Chordata; class Mammalia; order Dermoptera; family Cynocephalidae; genus Cynocephalus; species Cynocephalus volans. Next base: position 122,348,736 of record NC_084468.1, read on the forward strand.
TTAAAAAGACCAAGAATAACAAATTCTGGTAAGGATGTGGGGAAAGGGGAACTCTCCTACTCTATTGGTGGGACTGTAAATTAGCATAGCCAATATGGTAAAGAGTTTAGGTTTCTGAAACAGCCACACATAGAACTACCACACGATCCAGCAATCCCACTGCTGGGTATGCATCCAAAGGAATAGAAAACATCAGGTCCAAAGGATACCTGCATTCCCATGTTTATTGCAGCTCTATTTTCAATAGCCAAAATATGGAACCAACCTAAGTCCCCATTGATGGATGACTGGATAAGGAAAATGTGGTATAGATACACAATGGAATACTTCTCAGCCATAAAAAAGAATGAAATTCTACCATTTGCAACAATGTGGGTGTGCCTGGAGAAAATTATTCTAAGTGAAACAACCCAGGTACAGAAAGAGAAATACCAAATGTTCTCACTCATAACCAGGAACTGAATCCATAAATAAACAAATGAACGATAAAGAGAGACACAGAGAAAGAAAAAAACAACAGTCACAGTAATATGTGGAACTTTTAGAAAACTAGAGGTGGAAAAGGAGAGAGGAGGGGGGCTAATGAGGAATTGATCAACAGACACAAAGAATGACTGCATATTGTAATGATGAATAAGCTAACTATCCTGATCTAACCATCACAAATTGTACACAGTTATTGAAAATCAATGTCGTACCCCACATGTGTGTATAATAAATTATCTAAAATAATAAAATAATTAAATAAAATAAAAATAAATAAAGTAGCAGAACAATCAAGAATAATTTTAACCCAACATTAGAACTTAAGAAAAAATTCCTATAAAATATAGCAAAATGGATATGATCAGTGAAAACAGGAGTTTAAAATGTCCTATGAAATACAGAATTTAAATTCTGGTAAATCAGTTGTCTGTCTTCTTTTTCATATTTCTGGTTTGGTTTTTGAGAAAATATTAATTTCTCATATTATTTGTTATTTTTCTAAGCAAATTTGTTTTAATGTAAAAATGATAGGTTATGAATCTATGGTTTTGTCCATATATGTATGTCTTTCTTTCAGCTATGGAATAACATTTTTAAAGTATGTAAAATACAAATTTGCTTCCAAGAAATAAATGAACCAGGATATAATAGTTTTCTAAACTCTTTAATTTTTTTTTATATTTCATTTTCTTAGTAGTTATGTTTTTCACTTCCTACTTTTCAAAGGCTCTTTGTGAGACACTTCCCTGTTTTCTTTAGAGTGGGATGAATGTAGTTCAAAATGCAGCAACCATTGCTGCAGTCCGTGTGTGTCACCTTCTCACCAAACCATAAATAACATGTAAAAATCAATGATTATTTTACATCTGATTACTGTTTCAATGCCATGTTATAGGAAAAAATTGCCTTGTGTAGATTTTAATATCCCTCTATTTTCTCTTGAGAAAATTAGCCAGTAATTTTTGCAGTCTTTTGTCCTCAATCAGATAAATTTTACTCAGGATATCTTAAAAATAAAAGGGACTGAAGGTAGGATATGGAAACGCATTCTAACTGAGTTCCTCTGCAATAATACTTAACTAAGCATGATTAATTTCTTAAAGGTCACATGTTTAATTTTAAGACAATAAACGATTGTCATTTGTGATATTGGAAAAATATATATTTGGTCTTCCTTCTTGGCATACAACTCCTAAAATCCTTAGAAGCTACAAAGCAGTGTCTTTTTGTATGTTAATGGATTGACTGATGGCTAATACTAGGTAGCTTCAGGAGGGGGCCTGTTCACAGGAAAGAACAAGGCAGGACTTTCAGTCCCACCCCAACCTTCAAGATGGAAGAGGGGCTGAACGTTAAGATGATCACCAGTGGCCAGTGATTTAACCAATCATGCTGCGTAATGAAACCTCCATAAAAACCCAAGAGGCCTGTGTTGGAAGAGTTTATGGATAGCTGAACATGTGAAGGTTTCTGGAGTGTGGCGTGCCCAGGGAGGGCATGGAAGTTTTGTGCGCTTCTCTCATATACCTTTGCCCTATATATCTCTTCATCTATATCCTTTGTCATGCCCTTTATAATAAATGAGTAAATGTAAGGGTTTCCCTGAGTACTGTGAGCTACTCAGCAAATTAATTGAATCTGATGAGGGGCTTGTGGTAACCCTAATTTATAACCAGTTGGTCAGAAGCACAGGTAAAACAACTTGTAGCTTGTGCCTGTCATCTAAAGTGGTGGGCAGTCCTACGGGATTGAGCCCCATTGTAGGATTTGACACAGTCTCCAGGTAGATAGTGATGGAATTGAATTAAAGGTTGTCTAGCTGGTATCCACTGAGGAATTGCTTGCTTGCTGGTGGGGAGAAATCCCCACACATTTGGTCACAGAAGTCAGAAGTTGGTCTTCTGCTAATGGAATTGTGAGAGTATTTTTAAAAAACTGTATTTTCTTCCTCATCTCAACATTTTAATAAGCAATATTTAACACTTATTACTAAGAGCTTAAAATATATAAGCTATTTAATTAGTAGATAATGTTAAAATAATCAGAAGTTTATTGTAATAAGGAATGCCACACATTGAACATCTCCAGAACATCATTTGAGTCTCTTAGAGCACCTCTCAGAGCCAGCAATGTATAATGCCTCACAAGATCGCTGGAAGAAATCTTGTTGGGCAAGTTAGTGCAACAATAAGCAACCCCAAAAATCTCAGTAGCTTGAGACCACAAAGCTTTATATCTGGCTCATTCTACATGCCCATCACTGGCCAGCAGGACCCTCTGCTCCTCAGAGCCTCTCAGGGATCCAAGCTGCTGGCAGTTGCATCTGAACTCATGCTTAAACCATCACTGAAGCAGGGGGGAGCAAGGGCTTAATTAATCAAGCATTAAAGATTTTTCCTAAAAGTCACAAATGTCACTCCCTCTCAACTTCATTGGCCAAAGCAAGCCACATGGCATCACCCAGATTTTTATGTGGATGGGGAAGCACAATTCCTCCATGTGCTGAAAAGAACCAGAGATATGTGGCGGACAGTACCAGTAAATATCACAGCCCCGCTTGCCTTGTCATCAAGGAAAGAAGTGAGAAGGCAGGGGTGTTAACAACCAGCCCAACAAATGCCCAAGCTTTTTTCAGTGTCTTTCATCCTACTTCTTTTTAATTCAGACCAGGATGAAGAGGGGTGAATAAAGTAAAGGTTACCCTTTCCCTCATAGTTTCTCCTAGTTGTAAATGCACACTTGAAATGATCTTTTCTTCCTCTTGTGTTTTCACGATATTGCTAAATATGAACTTGGCTGGCTTCAGAAATTCCAAGAAAAAATAGGAATAGATTAGTGCAGTTTGAGAACATTGGATTAAAATACATAGTTCCTAACATTTATTTCTACTCTATGTCAGATGCTATGCTTAGTGGTTTACATGGATCATCTCATATAATATTCATAGCAACTGTAGGAAGCATGTTGATACTGTGATCATTCTTATGCTTCAAATGAGAAAGGGTAAGAAGATTGCAGAGCTGGTTAATGAAAGAGGACAGATTCCATCCCAGGCATGGACTCCAGTGCCCACATTCCCAACCAACATACGACGGTAAGTGACACTGACAAAATGTTTATCAAACAATGCCATCTGAACTTGTATTTTTATAAAATGCCAGTTTACAGTCACAATTCTGAGAAAGGGGCTCCAAAACAACACTGCAGGGTATTCCTCTATGTATTTATTTATTTTTATTGATCATATGTATTAGTGGGATACAGAATCAAATACCAATATATGTGTACAATATATGGTGATCAAATCAAGATAATTAGTATACTCATGTTTACAAAACAATCAATCTTTATGACCTTTAACTAGTTTATCACCAATCCCCCTCCCCTTCCCCCTTTCCCATCTCTAATAATCACAGTTCTGTTCTTTTTTTTTGAAAGTTTAATGCATTACTGTGATTCTTTCTTTCTTTCTTTCTTTCTTTCTTTCTTTGTTTTCTTTCTTTCTTTGTTTTCTTTCTTTATTTTAGCTCCAACTTATGAGTGAGGACATGTGGTATTTCTCTTTCTGTGCCTGGCATAATTCACTTAACATTATTTTCTCTAACTTCATCCATGTTGCTGTGAATGGCAGTATTTCATTCTTTTAATGGCAGAGTAGTATTCCATTGAGTGTATATACCACATTTTCCTTATCCAGTCATCTGTCAATGTACATTTACATTGATTCCAACTCTTGGCTATTGTAAATAGAGCTGCAATAAACATGGGAATGCAGGTATTCCTTTAACATCATGATTTCCATTCCTTTAGGTATATAACCAGCAATAGGATTGCTGGGTCATATGGAAGTTCTACCTTTAGTTGTTTGAGAAACCTCCATGCCATTTTCCATAATGGGTGCACTAATTTACAGTCCTACCAACAGCATAGGAGGGTTCCCATTTCTCCACATCCTTGCCAGCATTTATTATTCTCTATCTTTTTGATAATAACTAGTTTAACTGGGCTGACATGATATCTCAGTGTGGTTTTGATTTGCATTTCCCTAATGCTGAATGATGTTGAGCATTTTTTTAATGTGTCTGTTGGCCATTTGTATATCTTCTTATGAGAAATGTCTATTCAGCTCCTTTGCCCATTTTTTAATTGGTTTACTTTCTTTCTTGCTGTTGAGTTGTTTGAGATCCTTATATATCTGGATGTTAATCCCTTGTCAGATGCATAATTTGCAAATATTTTCTCCCATTCTGCAGGTTGTCTTTTCATTCTGTTAATTACTTCTTTTGCTGTGCAAAAGCTTTTTAGTTTGATGTAATCCCATTTGTTTATTTTGTCTTTTGTAGCCTGTGCTTTTGGGGTCATATTCATAAAGTCTTTGCCCAGTCCTATATCCTGAAGTGTTTCCCCTTTGTTTTCCTTTATGAGTTTTATAGTTTCAGGTCTGATCAAGTGGGATGCATCACAGAAATGAAAGGATGGTTCAACATACACAAGTCCATAATTGTGATAGACCACATCAACCAAATCAAGGATAAAATAAACATAGAGAAAGCATTATTTCTCAATAAACACAGAGAAAGCATTTGACAAAATTCAACATCCCTTCATGATAAGGACTCTTAGCAAATTAGGTATAGAAGGAAAGTATCTCAACACAATAAAAGTTGTGTATGACAAACCCACTGCCAATATAATCCTGAATGGGAAAAAGGACAGGAATAAGGCAAGGATGCCCACTATCACCACACCTACAGTATTGGAATTAGTAGCCAGAGCAATCAGGAAAGAGAAAGAAATAAAGAGCATCCAGATTGGAAAAGACAAAATCAAACAGTCCTCATTTGCAGATGACAGGATCCTCCATATAGAAAAACCTAAAGATTCTACCAAAAAATTCTTAGAGCTGATTAACAATTTCAGTAAACTTTCAAGATGTAAAATCAACAAGCAAAAATCAGTAGCATTTTTATACTCCAATAACAAACTAGCTGAAAAAGAAATCAAGAAAGCAAGCCCATTTAAAATAGTCAGCAAAAAAATGAAATACCTAGGAATCAATTTAACCAAGGAAATGAAAGATAATTATGACAAGAACTACAAATCACAAAAAAATGCTCTCAGATCAGAAGAATTAACATTGTGAAAATGTCCATACTACCCAAAGCAATCTGTTAATTGTGAGATTGAACCTGTAGATTGCTTTGGGTAGTATGGACATTTTCACAATGTTGATTCTTCCAATCCAAGAACATTTAAAGCAATCTACAGGTTCAATGCAATCCCCACCAAAATACCAATGACATTCTTAACAAAAATAGAAAAAACACTCCTAAAATTCACATGGAACCACTAAAAACTTTAAATAGCCAAAGTCATATTGAGCAAGAAAACAAAGCTGGAGGCATCACACTATCTGGCTTTAGAATATACTACAAGGCTATAATAACCAAAACAGCATGGTACTGGCATAAAAACAGACACTCAGACCAATGGAGCAGAACAGAGAATCCAGAAAATCAATGCACATACTTACAGCCAATGGATCTTTGACAAAGGCAATAGGAACATACATTGGAGGAGGGAAAATGCCTCTTTAATAAATGGTGCTGGGAAAACTGGATATCTAAATGTAAAAATATGAAGCCAAACCTGTACTCACCATATATCAAAATCGACTCAAAATGGATTAAAGACTTAAATATAATACATTCCTCCATTTACAAAAAGAAAGAAAAACACACTGACTTTTAACTTTGTCAGATTTCATAAGTCAAATGGCAGGATACATAAAGAATATTTCTGGAACTACTTCATAAACTTTACATGGCTCTAGACTAATTAGAGAATTTAAAATATTACCAAAAATGAATAGGACTGAAAGTTTATGAGTAGTACACTGGGAATGTGACAATATTCACAGCTGCTGCATTTTATAACTCTTGAATAATATCCATGGGGGCTGTGTAAATGTTGCCCTCTGGAGTTGTGTGTGACCATATGTTGAAGATCTAGTGCCTTCACCTGCATTTTTATTTCAAGACACTGCCTTGACAGGCAGTCTTATTTTGGTTTTCATCTTCTAAATATCCTTGAAAAAATTAATACTTTAAATCATTCTCAAAATTGGTAGTAGAGAATATTGTCATACTGACAAGACGAACATTATAAAAAAGTAGTTTTACGTGCGCATATCTCATGTTGTCATTCCATTTGCTTGAAGAGTCAGCATCTGGGTTTACATATGTAAGTATGTAAGTTATGTTAATTGAACTGTAGGCCTGCAAAAATAGTTGAATTTAAGGAACTGTATTTACTAGGTATACAATAACAGCTAATCGACTTTATTTTTAAGCTTCTTAGCAGTATGTTATGTTGCATTATAGACTATGTTTACTGATATCTATGGGGAAAAATCATAATTATTTTCAAGACTGTAAGAAAGAAACACCACTTCAGTTCATCAACTGCAACAGATTCCTCTCCCAATCTCTGGAAAATCTCTGGGTTATTCCTCTTTTGCATAGAAGTCCATAATAGGCCCCACAGAATCTCTCTTCACTACTGATATTGTGTCTTAATTTTGTTTTAATAGTATTTTCAATCTCCCAACCCACTCCAGTGTCAGCAAAATGCTGTTGATCTTGAGAAGTCCTTTGTTGCAAATCCCACTGAGCTGCTTTCTGCAGAGATTGCCCCCTTTGAAGACTTGCTCCAGTGGTCTTTGTGTTGGCTGCTTCACTAAAGGAATAAAGCAGCATGCCTTAGGTAAAAGTTTCTGCAGTGCCTTTTCAAATGGTATTTGTACACTTTAGTAGTCATCATAGGGTTTCTGCTGACCTAAGAGATTTGCAGCTTTATAAAAGCTGTGGCAGATGCTAAGAATATTTGTCAATCCTTTTCCTCTTTTGAAACAGTCCCAAAAAGGAATGACTTGTGGGCAAATATTGATTTCTTTTCCCAAAGATCAACTATTATGTATGAAAGGACACCTAAACACAAAATTGAAATGTTTACATTGTCAAACTAGGGCACAAGGTAGAGAAGGAAGACCACACTTCCCTACCTTAGGACACAGGGCTAGAGAACAAATCAGAAATATAATGCCGGTGGCACTTCCTATGCGTCTTTGGCAACTGAAGCTAAATAAATGAAGCAACTTAGTGCTATGCTTCTCAAATTTTATTTAATGTCCATATGAATCACCAGGAATCTTCCTCATGGAGCCTGAGACTCTGCATTTCTGACTAGCATTCAGGAGATACTGATTCTGCTCATCTGGGAACCACTTTTTGAGTAGCATGGGTTTAGGCCACTTGCTAGTAGTGACTGACCATGTTGTCCTACAACTGCATGTGTCTGGGTTCTTCCCAGCAAGAAAGGAAAGAGCCAATGCTGATGTCCTGTCTTCATTACCTGCCTTAGAAAATAAAGAAAGGATGAGGAGCCCCCCAGTGGCACTCTCTGCCCATAAAAAGATTACATCCACAAGAGTAACGGATTGAGCGAGGCAGCAGGGTTGGTGCAATGAGCTCAGCAATCCCTCTGCAGCGTGTCGGGGCACTCAGTTTGGTTTCCACATTACCAGCCTCAGTGAAGTGGAACAGAGGATTACAAAGGGATAAGCTAAATGGCAACTGCAGGTGTATTGTTGTGGTCACCAGCACTTTTTCCATCTATATTTTCCATTTCTCCAAAGACATATGAAACAGTTAATCTATTTAGGTGATTTCTTAAGAGAAAATGAATAACAATACATATTCCCAAGTGACAAGTGTATGGAAGGTTAAAAATGATATTTTCTTTTATCCTAAAGCCTCCAAAATGTTCACAGATCTACTATTACCATAAAAATAAATGACAAAAGAGATTCAGTTCAGTTAGAAATCATTCTGCTATTGGCCATGTGGAGAAAGAAAATAAAACACACTGGCTCCTAGCCTTCAGCACCTTCTAACCTTCCACACTGAGATAAAAGTCCTATATGAAAGCTCCTAATGATCTATTTGAAGAGATTGCTGTTTCAACAGAGATCATGGCCAAAGAGTTAGAAAAAGAGAGATTTCAGATCCAAGACTAAAAAATAGTAGTTTTATGCGTAGATGGATTTGTTCTCTTAGAGAATGCTCCATCGATCTTACTGAAATTCTTCCAGGTGAGTTACCTGCTCTGTCCAAGAGCAGTTGCCATCTAAAAAAACAATAAGGTATTTCTAAGCTAACAATTCTCCCTGGTTGAGACAGAGACTTTGGCCAAATTTACAAAGAAACATTTTTCAGTGACCTGCCAAAGATGTATATTAATATTATAGGTAAAAATGTAAAAGAAATTAGACATGAATGTTTAAAAGCCAAGTGTGATTGTGTCAAACATACAGGGGTAGAGGTTTGGGTCAGAACCTGATTAGAACAGCCAAACAGAATCTGGGCTGTTGTATAGTATTACTCCCAAGGCAGGAATAACCTAATTGGTAAACGAAGTAGGTAACCACCTACATGATATGGAAGGATTGTAGGGACTTTGCCTCTATCCTCTAGTATCTTTTGCCTAAATTCCAATTAGACATCCTATTCCTGTTAATATATCCCTGGGAGAAGTAACATATTGAATTGTTCCTAATCCTTAATACACTTGCACTGATTTATTATTAGAGCCCTTCTCATTATCTAGCCATAAATATGATTTGTTTCCATGAAAGGAGTAAGGGAAGGAACAAAAGAAAAGCTGTGTCCAGAGCCAAGGCAGGGCTGATTAGCAAACCACCTAGAGGGGATTATAAGGAAGCTCAGGTATCTGATGCCTGAATACAAAATTGGGCCTTTGCCAAAGGCAAACTTGATATTCTTTACATTTTTGCCTGTAATGGGATAAAAGCAATCACAGAACTGTGAGTCATAGGCCAAAACTGGTGCTCTACACCGCCAGCTAAACCTACCTGGAGCGCAAAGTGCAGCTCTTTTCAGTTAGATATGTGTAACGACTGACGTGAATTGCTTGACAAAATTTGGATAAAACAACCTAATTGGGTACTATCTACTTTGTGTGTAGATGAGGTATTCATAATAGACAGGAAACAGAGCTTTAATATCCTGGATCACTTATACACACTTAGGAAACATGTTTCCCCCCTCTGACGGGTTAGCATTTCTGGTACTAAACAGCTGTTTTCACCTCCCTCTTAAAAATGGCTGTGATTCACCCATGTTCAAGTCAAACGTTGACAAGAATAGCTTGAGGCTGAAAAGTATTCATGTTGCTTTTTATGTAAATGGAAAGTAAAAGTGTGGGGGAACGAGCCACAGGTAATGCTGTCACACCAAAAGACTCAGCAGATGCCAGAGACAAATTCTTCTGGTCCTCTAAGTCTCCTTTTTCTACTTAACTACATTGTCCCCCACCCCCACGTGTCCCTGGTGCAACTCTGAACATCATGAAAATGATTTTCAAACACAATATATTTCTACAAGTGTGGAATGGATGCCTCTGAAATAGAGAGATGAGCTTGAAAGAAGAGATGAAATTTGCACGTTTCTTTGTAACCAGGATTTTCTAGTGAATTGCGTGACTCAGAAGATAATGCTTCCTGTTTTTCAGTGTTTGAAGTGTAACGTGTGCTGAAGCAGCTAATGGATGTGTTTCTGGCCACAATGCCATCTTTGGAATGCAAACCTTGCAGAGCGTACATCAGACTGACCTTTGCTTCCCTGCTGCTCTTGATCCTGCTGCATACTGATTTGTTCCCTGGAAAAAGCAAAGGCATAAGGGCTAAACAGCCCAGCACAGATTCAATGAAAAGAGAAATAAATTTCTATTTTTCTTTAGGTAACTGACTAACTGAAGTCTCTAAGGTTTCAGAATCATTCATTCAAATATTGATCTCACACACATACATATCACCTTGAACCATTCTAGGCACAGCGAATAAAAGGCAGGACAAAGCCTCTGACTTCATGAAACCTACACCGTAGGGAAGATAGACAATAAAGAAACCAAAAAATGCTGTGTACCTGCAATGCAGCCTTGTGTAGTAATAAGTGCTGTGAGGAAAGATAACCCTGATTGAGGGGATCAAGGTGAAGGTGTAGTGCATACCTACAATCAACCTATCTGAGAAAGTGATATCTGAACAAAGATTGCATGAAATAGGGGAGCAGTCATTACACATCTCTGGAGGCAGAGCTTTCCAAAAAGCTCTGAAGTCCAAAGGCCCTGAGGTAGGGGCAAGCTTTGTATTTTTGAGGAACACGAGAGCCAGTGTGGTAGAGCTGAGTGCGAGAGTAATGGGAGATGAGATTGGGTGGGCAGGAAGAGCCAGATCAAGTGGAGCCTGGAAGGCCAGAGGAAGGAGCTGTGTTTTCATTCTAATTGAGCCCCTGGAGGATTTTGAGCAGAAGGGTGACTCTCACATGATCTAATCTACATTTTAATCAGCTAACCCTCGAGCTCTTGATTTAGGGATATGCAAGATTAGAAACAGAGAAACAAGTTAGGAGTCTACATGGGGTCTTAAACTAGGAAAGTAATTGTGAACACAGTGAAACTGGCCAAATTCTGGATGTATTTTAAGGTTGGAGATGATGATTTTCTGATATATTAAACTGGAGCTTTGCGGAATAGAAAAGCATCAAGGATAACTCCTGGTTCTTGACCTGAATCTCTTAGTCAATGGTGGTGCTGGTTAATAAAATGGGAGGAGGAAATGCTTGGGAGAAAGGGAATCAAGAGCTTTATTTTGAACGTGTTAAATTCGAAAGTGCTCATTAGATATCCAAGTAGAGATGTTGAGAAGGGAGATTGACATACAAGTCTGGAGCCCAGAGGAAAGGGTTGGACTGATGTTACAAATTCCAGAACTACTTAGAAATAGATGGTGTTTAAAGCAATGATAATGAACAAAATCACCTAGTGAGAGCATAGGGGAAAAAAAAAAAAAAACTCCAAAATCTTTAGGTCAGGGAGAAAATGAGCCAGCAAAGAAGAATGGAAACACACAACCACTACACAGAAAGAAAACATGGAAAGAAAAGAATTACCCAAGCCCATGAAAAATGAGCTTCTGCAGAGTGGAAGTGTGCCACTGGGTTCGGTGTTGCTATGTCAAATAAGATCAAGACTAAGAAATGTCCATAGGATTTGGCAAGATGGGAACCACTGGTAGCCTTGACATGAAAGATGACAGTGGTGTGTTGGGAGAGGAATGGGCCAAGGAATGAATACTAAACCCCTCTTTCAAAGAGAGCAGAGAATACCTGAAAGGGGATGTGAAGTCTCACCTGGAATAGAGGATTTTGTCAATAAATAGTTTAGAATTTCTTTGAATGCTGATGGGAACGATTCTGTAGAGATGGAAAAAATGATGCCAGAGAAAGAAAATCTAATTGCAGGAGCAAAGTCTTTGAGTAGGCAAGCAGGGATGGGATCTAGCACATGAGTGTAGAGTTGGGCTTCAAAAGAAACAGGACTCTGCATCCAGTATAACAAGAGAAGGCCAAGCATATGGATCTAGGGACGGGAGGATTCATAATGTGGTAGCGAGAACCAGCAGAAAGTCTCTTGTTGGTCTTTATTCTCTCAGTGAAGTAAGAGACAAGGCCAACAGCTGAAAGAGAAGGGAAAGGGTGGCAGATGCTAGAGGAGCAGGAGAAGTGAAAGAGTGTCTCAGAGGGTGGTGAAGGGAGTTGACCAGGGAACTCCAACAGCTGTCCAGGCAGTGCAGACTTGAGATCTGTGCTCACAAGTTAGGTGGCTCTGCCTCCCATTGCTTTACCAGTGTTGCTGACTGGGAAATTTGGATATAATCTTTATATTCTAAGACAATTTTTTTGTTTACTTTAAATAGGGATAATAAAAGTACATTGAATAGGAATCATGTTATATTAGACAAAAGGATGCTTAAAACCAAACCTTCCAACCTAACTTTAAAATCATAAGGTCTTCATTCTCATTTCCCTCTCTATATAAATATATTTTCTTTGATTTAAAAAGCACTGTACCATCAAGGGACCTACTTCTGATCTCTGCCATTAGAAAATTGCATGATGCAAAACAATTATTAATCTCACTGCAGCAGAGAGAGCAAGTTAGTACCCCAATACCCTTTCTTCCTTTCTCTTAGACAAAGCCCATGACTCTAGGCTGAGCAGATGACTCCCAGAATTAAGACTACATTTCCCAGCTTCCTTTGCAGCTAGGTGTGTCCCTGGAATCAAGTTTGGACAAATGAGAAATTAAAAAAAGTGGCATGAGGCAAGCTCCAGGAAACGTCTTTTAAGAACATGATGTGCTCTTTATCTACTTTTTAATCCCTTCCTCCATGTGCTGGCTAGAGTTCTAGTCATCACCTTGGACCATCCTAAAAATGGCAAAACAGGGAGCTAGGGGAAAGTTTGAGTCCTTAGCAATTTTGTAAAACCACCACAACCCTGGAATACAAACCTCCAGCCTTCAATAATGTAAGCGAGACTATACCTCTGTCATGCTAACTGAATTTAATCATGATTGATATACTAAGTCTTGCTTTTCTCTTCTCTAAACTGAAGCTATTGTCAAGTTTCCTGTGCAAATGTAAACTTCTCATTTGCATGCCATTTCTCTGTTCAGAGGTCAAAGCAGTAGAATCAACAGTAGCTAGAATCCAAAATTTCTGGCTCCAACCCCTTTATTTAATGCCATCCTGAGATCTATTTAGTGATGATATCCAGAGTTTTAAGTCTTCTGTTCACACTTGTGTTTCCACATAGGCAGATGACTGTAATGTTTCATCTCTGAAGTTCAGCAATACAGTTCTGACCCTAGCTTGATTTGGTACCCAGAGCAAAGAGCCATTGTGGAGCACTTTCTATGACCAATGGACAACCCCCTCTCCCCACAAGAATTCCACTAGTTTGAATAGTCTACTGTACTGCAGAAAGCAAGAACTGAAAATGATATATCTTGTGAAAATTTACTACCAAAATGATGCTTTTTTTGTTTGTTTTTTGGCTATTCTGAATAAAATGAATAGTATTCACTCATAGAATTTGTTAATTAAGCAGGGGCACTTTTATTTTCATTTCTAAAATGCTACCTTAAAAAGGGCAGAAGAAAACATACCAGTCAAAAACAATTATTTGAAACCAGTTTGGTAAAAACTACGATCTTTTGGAAATAAAATACTGAACTTACATTATTTTGATAATTCGTAATTAACTCATAACTGTTAAAAATTTTTTCCACATTTTGTTATTATTAAACTGGAATAGAACTCTTTCCCTTAGGTAATCGTTTATTAAAATCCCCCTGGATTTTCAGGCAATTTAGGGAAATGTAACTTAGAGGGAAAAAAACTTAAAAAATATAATATTTTAACAAAATTTCTCTTTTTGAAAAGCAATTTTTCTTTCTGCATTCTATGCAAATAACATTGAGCCAATAGGAACTTTTGTGAAAGCTAGCAGTGGAAGTCTTTCTCTGTATTTTCTTTTGATCTCTTTCTGGATTTAATGCCCTCATGAAGCTTGAATGGAATATATGCATGTCACAGCATGGCAGAGGGATAATATATTTCCCCCTGCTTCGCTGAGCATGAGTTGTGTATCTTGCCATCTTGAGAGACCACAGTGCAGCACATTTATTCCCATTAGAAAAGCTCAGTCCAATAATATAGGGATGCTGCAGCCTTTTATGACAAATATGTAAAATCATAACCTTATACATCCTGGGGATGGTGCATATACATTGAATCTATTAACTATGCATTGACAGATTTTTGTTAAAACTAGGTTTTCAACTCCAAAGCCTAAGAGGGCAAATATATTGATTATACTTGTATATTTATGCAGCCTCAAAAGGCTATAACTTTAATTCCAAGACAGAAAAAACATCAGTGCTTCCCACTCTGGCTATATATGAATTGACTTTGCCCATCCTGAGCAAAAGCTATTTAGATCAGGGTATCTATTTATAAATACTGTTTGATTAATTTGTGATAATACATTCAACTCTTTCTCATCTCATTTTAGGGCCAAAGATCACAGAAGTGAAACAGTACATTTGTAAAGTGACCCAAAAATTGGCAAATATTTATGGCTCGAATTCCAACATTTACTAGTTATATAACCTTCGGCAAATTTACTTAACCCAAGTCTCAGTTTGTTCACCGGTAAAATCAGGATAATAATAATATCTACCTTTTAGGATTGTATGTAAAGTGCTTAGCATCCAGGGTACTCAACAAATATTGTCTGTGTTCATTGTGACTAGGGCTTCAGAACCCTCACCCATGAGAAGGAGTAAGCACAATATGTGAGAGAGAGAGAGAGAGAAAGAGAAGGGAAGGGAGCTACCATTAACTGTGCTCTCCAGATTCCTTTATCTGTTCCCAGGGAGTGTAATATGATATTGTCCTTAAATGCACCTAAGAAAGACACTGAATGCTGAGAACCATACAGAGGCCTAATAAACCCAGCAGAAGTCTTCTTTCTTAAACAACGTAAATCACAAGCTCCAAAATTTAAGTCTGTGTCTACATCTAATTAGTACACAGAAAAACACCTTTAGTAACCTCACAACCGAGAGAATAATGGCTAATGGGAGCTTGAAGGGAGCAATAGGGTTAGTTTTCTGTCCTCTGTAATTTGCACTTTTCCAATCTGAGATTTAGCATTTCTTAGAACAAACTGCAAAAATCTGTCAATTAGTTGATTCTCTGTGTTGATAAGGCTGTAAACTCACTCCTCAAATTCTCTGGCTTTGAGAGTTTAAAAGTCATGCCATTGAAAAATAATGTTTCATGCCATTTTCCCTAAAGTTAAGGATTCAAACACACTACCAGTGTTAAAATCTCATAGATATACTTAACATACCTGTTTCTCCAATTAACCCAGCACAGTCATTAATATACTATATTATGTTATTAAGTCATAATTGCAGCCAAGCAGAAAATAATTATCATCTATCAGCTTTTATGTTTTGCAAAAGCAAAATTATTTTTCCCGTGTTTTAGACGGTCCCTAGAACAAGTAACAGTTCTACAGGGACAACCCTTCCATTTCATGACCCAGCTGGCACATGTCTCCGTAAAACTATCACATATCCTTCTGGGCTCAACTCACATGTAGTTGTTTCAATTTTAAAAACAAATTTAAGGGTAAATCCTCGTGATTCCATTGTGGACACCTGGTAGGAACAACAATGAAAAATATTGGGTCTCTTTGAGATGTATCTCCACATGAAAACAAGTGATTTCACATATCTCTCAGATCACACCCATAAACAATTTCTTGTGATTAATTTATGTCAGCAAACCTATAATGCACACTCTTGGGAAGAGTGCAAAGACCCTAATACAGGACAGCACATGGTGTTTGAGAATCAACAAGTAATCAGTGTGCTTGAGTCAAGAATAACCTCTGTGATATACTTCTGTTGTTTCTGCTACCCAAGCTCCATTTACTTTACTGCTAAGAACATCCCCATTTTTCCTGGGAGATCCATTTTTCTCCCTTCATGATCCATAGGGTCTGAGTGGCCCTGTTCCCAGCTCCAGAGAGGAAAATGAGACCTTCATATTGCACTTAACTGCAATGACTGTGGAGGAATAACTAAGTAAGTAATCTATCCAATCGGCATTATCAGAGCTGATAGAGAATACAGATGCTATTGTCTTCTGCTAATGAAACAGAAGTTTGTAACTTGCAGATCTGCTGGCAATCATCTTGTAAGGATAAAGGGACCAATGATGAAGCATACCAAGAGATGGCAAGAGAGCAGTCAGATCCTTCTACTCTAATTCCAGATGAGTGTATCCTGCATGGATGCCCCAAGAGCATTTCAAACTCAATGTGTCCCAAACCAAACTCATTATCTCCCCATCATAATTCCCTCAGCCATCCACCAAACAAGTCCCTTCATATGTGTTCTCCAAATTGTTTCATTGTGTTACTATCCACCCAGTCATCCAAATTAGAAGTTTGAGAGTCAGCCACAATTCCTCCTGCTTTGTAAATTCTACAATAGTCTAGATTGCTAAGTCCTGAGGAGTCCACTTCAGCAATAACTCTCTTAACCCCCTTGTCATCCCTGCACCCCTGCCTTCTCCACGTCTCCCCTGGAGGCCTCGGAATCTAGATATTAAGAATTTAAGCTGTGCAGTCAGACAAACCAGGATTTGTCTCACTACTTTGGTCCTTACTAATTCCAGCAAGTTCAACAAGTTACTTAAAATCTCTAACCTCAGTTTGCTCATCTGTAAAATGAGGAAAATAATTACCCCTGCTTCACATTGTTGCAGTTGGGATTATTTTAAATGATATAGGTAAAGAGCTTAGCACAGTACATGCCGCATCAAAAGCAACAAACAAATGCTATTATTCTTATTTCAATCATCTCCTAACTGATCTCCCTTCCTCCAGTCTCCCTCATTACTTTTTACTCTCTAAATGACTTTCAGAGTCTTCTAAATATGTCACTTATTGCATAAAATTGTTGATGGTCTTTTACTTCTAGTGTGTTTCTTCAAGCTACACAGACACGATAATGCATTGGTGAATTGTGAAATTAATTTACTTGGTCTAGCTACCACTTCTTTTATTTAAAGAGAAGATATGGTATTAGAGTGTTTTATTGAGGAGAAGTTTATATACAGTAAAAAGTCCCCATTTTAAGTGTACAATTTGATAAGTTTTAATAAATACATGCAGCTGTATAACTATTAACACAATCAAGATATGTAATAGTTCCATCACCCCAAAATGGCCACTCATGCCCATTTACAGTCATTCACTCCTCAACCTCTGCCCCCAGGTCACCACAGACCAGCTTTTTGTCACAATAAATTGGTTTTGTCCATTTTAGAATTTTATATAAATGAAATCATATGGCACGTACTCTTGTGCCCGAGCTCCTTTCACTCAGCATAATACTTCTGACATTCGTCCCTGATGGTGGGTCTATCAGCACCTTGCTTCTTTTTATTTTTGTTGTTGCTGTTTTTGAAACATATTGATTATTCATATATATGAGGTACAGAGTTATATTACAATACATGCGTACAATGTGTGGTGATCAAATCACAGTAGTTAGCATAGTCATCATCGTAAAACTTACATCTTTTTTTGTGGTGTGGACATTGGATCTTCTCTCTTCTAGCCATTCAATAACATGCAGTAAATTATTGTTAGTTGTAGATGCCTAGCTTGATACACTAAAAACTTATTTTTTCTATACAGCTGTGATTTTATGTCCGTTAACCAACCTCTCGCTGTTCCCTCTTTCCCGCCTCTAGTAACCACATTTGTACTCTCTCTTGTCCATTGTGTGGATACACCACAATCTGATTATCTATTTTCCTATGGAGGGACATTTGAGTTTTTTGCAGTTTTTGGCTATTACGAACAAAGTTGGTAGGGAAAATGTATGTACACGTCTTTGTGTGGATATGCAATGGGTTTTCAAAAAGTTCATGGAAAAATTCATATTATATTTTTTGAAATACCTCAACTATTTCCTTTTCTCTTAGGTAAATATCTAGGAGTGAAGTGGCTGGGCATGGGGAAAGGATTTGTTTAATCTTGTAAGAATGTGCCAAGTGGTCTTCCAAAATGGCCGTGCCACTTTGTATTCCCAGCGCAGCGTGTGAGGGTTCCCATTGCACGACTTCCTTGCCGGCCAGTACTTGGTATTTAAGTCTCTTCAGTTTTAACCATTCCTGAGGGTATATAGAGGTTTCTCACTGTGGTTTTAATTTGCATTTTCCTCATATCTAATGATGTTGAGCATCTTTTCATGTATTATGGGCCATTTTATTTTTATTTTCTTTCATGAAATATCTTTTCAAATCATTTGCCTATTTCTACTGGGTTGTGTCTTTGTATATCCTTCAGAAAGGACATCTTTCGCCTTCCTATGTGATTCCCTACGCATTGAGTGACCTTCCTTTCTGTCTCTACCTGATATACTTTTATAAAGCCTGGCTCATAGGTCCCTTCTCTGTGAGGACTTTTCCCGACATCCCCAATTTTTCCTTTCTCTGTGCTCTCACCACAACTAGTTGCCACATTCCTCTGTAGTGGCACTTACCAGATGGCATCAATTAAGTGTTACATGTCTCTATCCCTCCCTAGACTGTGAGCTCCTTAAGGGCACAGGATGAGTAATTTTCTTCTCTACTCTTACCAGGGCTTAACACAGTACCTAGCACATTTAAGTGCTCAGGCTCATTTGGATATGATTTAGATACTTAAAAGATGGAACAGTAAACTATTGAGACTAAAGCCATAAAGGGGTGAGTGTAGGTTCAGAATACTGGGGAGTAACTTATTAATTTATTTAAGAAATATTTACTGAGCTCTTACTATGTACCAGGAAACTTAGATGCTAGGATGCAGAGATAAATTAGCTAGACCAAAACTCTGCCCTGATGGAACTTAGCCGAATAGCAAGAGAGACAGATTCATTAACCAAAAGTCAAAATATAGTGTGGCAAGTGTTATAGTAAGGGAAAGCTAGGATGATAAGGGAGCTCCGAGCAGAATTCCTAACTCAATCTTTGAAATAAGAAGGGGCTTGGGCCAACCCCGTGGCTCACTCGGGAGAGTGTGGCGCTTGGTTGCACAGCAGCGCTCCCGCCGCGGGTTCGGATCCTGTATAGGGATGGCCGGTGAGCTCACTGGCTGAGCACGGTGCGGGCGACACCAAGCCAATGGTTCCGATACCCTTACCGGTCACAAAAAAAAAAAGAAAGAAAGAAAGAAATAAGAAGGGGCTTTCTGAAGAAGTGATGTCTAAGCTGAGACCTGAAGGATGCATTGCAGTAGCCCAAGTCAAGAGACAGAGGAACAGCAGCTCATGCAAAGGCACGGAGATAAGAAAAAACAAAATTCATTCAGGGAATTACAATACGTGAGGAGGGCTGGAGAACTAGCTCTTAGAGGTGAGGAATGACTGAAGAAGAAAATGCTGGTAATGATTCCACTAAATAATCACGAGCTATGGGATAAAGGATTTTTTTAATTTTGTATTGTTATTGTTATTATTATTATTATTATTACATTCTAAGATGTTGTTGAGAAGCAATAGGGGTGGAGGGGAAAAGAGGAACGGGGCAGGGGATAGGGTGTGAGGATGAGGAAGGGGGAGGGGGACATGGTCAAGGCCTGTGGCACCCCCCTCATTCTGGCAGAAGAGCCCAGGGAGCTTCTGGCAGTGGCTCAGTCATGGCTGAACTGGATGTGGATATCAGGGGAATGTGGCTGAGTCCCTCAACCACCCCCACCCCAGCTCCGGAGCCTGCAGCACTCTGGCAGCTGCTCAGCAGTCATTGCTGGGCTGAATGCGAGTTGGAGAGGCATGGCTGAGGCCCTTGGCACCTCACTGCCCTGACTCAGGAGCTATGGGTGCTTCCAGCAGCAGTTCGGTGGTTGTCGCTGGGCTGGATGCGGACATTGGGCAGGGTGGGCACATAACTGAGGCCCTTGGGCCTTCCCCCACCCTGGCTTGGGAGCCTGGGAGCTTCCGGTTCTTCCAGGTTTTGTAGAGGTTCTTTGGTGGTGTTAGACACTTACTGGTTAATATCAAAATTTTGTCTCTGATCTGTGGGGTTTTTGTTTTTTATCTCAGTTCTGTGTTGGATTATTAGCTATCCCATCACTTAAACTCTGCACTGGAACTAGTTTGTTGTCTTTAATTACTTCTAAAATGGGGGAACTTCTTAGGGGGACCAGCACTTGAGCCCCATGGTTGAGCTAAATTGCTGCTTTGCTGCTGATTCCCTGGGGAAGGTTTTTTGTGCAGCTTGCATTTTAATTGTTGACCTTGTAAGCACTTCTGGGTCTTGTGAGGTCTAGTACACCTGGGTTGTGTGGAAACTCTGGTCTGGGCCTGAGTCTGTCCAGCAAACTGCACCCCTTGCAGTTCTGTATTCCTGACTAGTCTCCACTGAGTGGTCCTGTGCTGATTGGAGGGCAGATCAGCTGTCCATGCTGTGCCCCAATGTTCCCCTGGTGGGTCCATCTCCCCATGCACTCCAAACACTTCCCATGGGGTGGGTCATGTGCTAGTCCTTTGCACTGACTCACCAGGCTTTGAGTGACTCCTTTTTTCAGTTGTCTGTGGCCCCTTGCTCCTATGTGGGTCCACAGGAACCCTGTTAGTGGTCTAGCTAGGCTGGGGGCCACCAAGACCCTCTTCTCCCCTGAAGCCTCCCTGCAACTTCAAACGAAGGGCACAGCTGTGGCTTTTGCCAGCTCTTGTTTCTTGTGCTCACCAGGGCCAGCCTTGAAGCAGCCGGCGCTCAAAACAGTTCAAGATGTTCTTTCTTTCTCTCATTGCAGCTTCTCCCTGCTTCATGAACTCGGTAGGTCCCTCCTCCTCTTCCCGTGGGCTCTAGTGTCCCAGTTTGGCAGTTGTTGCTTTTGAATAGTTGTAATTGGTTGATTGTGGTAGAGAGTGATTCTGGGGACCATCTATTCTGCCATCTTGGCCAGAAGTCCCAAGATAAAGGATTTTTGCAAATTTTTGTTTTTGTTGTGGGAGAGGATCTCTCTGTCATTTCCCCCTGATAATCCTACCTCTAAAGTTTACTTGTGTGATCTTGAGAAAATGGAACCTCCCTTTATCTCAGTTTTCTCTTTTTTATCATGAGAAGAATAAATCATAAAGTTAGTGTGAAGTATGAGCTGTGTCAGGGACTAACTAAAGGCTAACCAAATGTTTTACTTCTTTGGGACACAGTTAAACTACATTTTGCAGTGACCTTATATCTAGGAGGGCCATGTAACTAGTTATCACCAATAGAATGTGAGCCCAAGGGCTGTGCTGGTTCTGAGCTCAGGCAGTTAAAAACAGGTGTGTCTTTCTCATGATTTCTCTCTCTTTCCTTTTATAGTAACTTTGGAGTCCACATGTTGAATGTTCAATGGGAAGAAGCCTGGATCTCTGCACGACTCCATAGAGCAGAGACCCTTTGCACCACCCATACCTACCCTCTGCTTACCTTCTTGGGCTGTAACATGTGGTAACAAAAAAAAAACAAAAAAACATTGAGACACTGAGGATTCGATGTCATTTGTTATAGTAGTTATCCTATCCTGATTTATTCAAACACTTAGCCCAATGTTTAGCACATAGTAAGTACTCAATAAATATTGGCTGAGGATGTTATAATTATTATTCATTATTTTTTATTATTATTGCATGAGCCAAGATGGCATAGTAGTTCAAGCTGAAGCTCTGAGATCAGACAGAGTTGGGTCTGACTCCTGACTCCACATTTACCAAATTTGTTTCCTTGGCCAAGTTACTTAGTCTCCTGTGCCTTACTTCACTCCTCAGTAAAGTGCAAGTAATAACAGTGCCTACCTCATAAGGTCACTGGGAGCACTGAATGAGATAAGTATGTAAAACTTTTGGCACACCTCCATATAGTAAGTGCTCAGTAAATGGAAACTACTAATAATATCTTGAGAGTGGAAACCAATATGGGGAAAGTTTGAAGATTTTCTGCTGCATAATTTTCAGAAAAACCTCCAGGGCATAGTATCTCCCTTGTATTTTTACCACCTCTGCCAGAAAGTTCAGCATTTCTTTCCCTCTGCTCCAGGTACAAGAGTAAACTGGTCACTTTGGCAACCTGAAAGCTGTACTTACTGAAAACACCCCAGGAATGTTTGCTACTCTCTATACATATCTATAATATTGTCAAGTCAATAATTACACTGACTGACAAAGATAATAATGTGTTAACAGATCAAGCCTCCAGTGCTCATAAATTATTCTTTCTCTCTTTCCTCAGCAAGAGTCTCAGGGTCCAGGGGGTTTGAGTTGTTATTGGCCTCAGAGGTTTTTCAACAGCTGGTTCTCTCCCTGTTAATGTTCCTGGCATGCTCTATTTTCCGAGCACCACAAGTTGCAATCAACTAGTACTGGCAGTTGACATCTTTTAATATTTGTTGCTCTCTATCTGCCTAGCACTTGTGGCTCCATCTTGACATGAAGCCGTTCCTGTTATTGCCATTAGTAACTAAATAGCCCTTGGATTCTAGCTGGGAAACAGTGCCATAAATTGCTTAGAGTTATCCTATTTCCTGCAAACAAAAATCCCAGCAGCTTCAGGCCCATTTTTACTTTATTATTTATACAGCCAGGCCACTTATTGCAGGATGCTGCTTCTCTCTGGGTTGGAATACGCAAATTATTCCATTTCCTATTGTAAATGGTACAACTCCTGATTCAGCAGTCTCAATAGGAGGCATACTTGGGATGAAAGTACTTGTACATTTGTTGCTGAGAGTAGAAATTCATTATCTGTGCCCTGTTCTTCTTAAACCAGAGTGGGATTGAAGAGACAGATTTTCATATCTTTTTAGCCACTGGGTCAGGTTACCACTGTAGAGAGAAAGATGAAGAGCGATAGCTTGGACAGCACGAATTCATTTTAATGGTCTATTAGTTCCACTTAGTGAAGGCCTATTAATTGCATAACATGCATCTGTATCTGTATCTTTCAAATAACATTTCTAACCACCTGGGGAATTGCTAAGAAGGCACAGAGGGATATGTAAAGAATGGGTGCAATTAGGCAATTACAATCAAGGATGGAGAAAGGTTTGAAGGGGAAGAAGGGAAAGAGGCTCTAACTTCAGTGCTGAAGTTTTTTTAATAGACAAAGATCTGTTTAGTTATGAAAGACTTTATTTTGTGAATTGCTACACAAGTAACACGATGGCTATGGGAAGTAAATTCATCATGAAGAGATCAGGTGTGTTTGAAAAGTAGAAAGAGAGCTGGAAGTTTTCTGATCGACTGAAAAGAAACTTCTTATTTTTAATCTTGTTAAAAACCTGCTACATTCATATTTTTCATTTCCCTTTATTATTTCCCAGTGTAATTCCTTTTTAGTGAAACATAGGAATTAATAACTACTTGATACGTTTGTAACACTACCTAGTATCTCGTACCCACTGAGGGACCCCAAATCTCTCCTCTTGGCAGAGATGTTGCCTCTTGAGGAAGAGGAAGCATCCTGTTCCCTCTAAAGAGAAGCTGCCAACTGGTAGCATGCTTGTCATTTCCTGACAGTGCCATTCATCTGGAATTTATCATTACAGTGCTACCTCCCCTAACAGACTATAAACTACTAGAGGACAAGGGGATTTCTTTAAACATACGGTTTTGATTATCTCACCTTGGGAAAAAGGAAAGTAAATACCTTGAAATTTTTGAAAATACTCGTTTGTATTTATTTGAGAGAAGGAGATGAATAGCAACA
The DNA here is from genome assembly GCF_027409185.1 of Cynocephalus volans. Classification (NCBI taxonomy): domain Eukaryota; kingdom Metazoa; phylum Chordata; class Mammalia; order Dermoptera; family Cynocephalidae; genus Cynocephalus; species Cynocephalus volans. The sequence goes on from NC_084468.1 coordinate 122,372,464, forward strand.
GATCCTTTCTATTTTTATACTATTTTTATACTACTACATTTTGCTTTGCTAAGAAAGACAAAGAATCCAGTAAGAAATGCCTCAGCTTCTAGAATATTCTCAGGTAAAAGGAATAAGCCAGTTAGGAGTGAGTCTCTTTCTGATGTGGTCACCTTGGTAGAGGTGGATTAGTCAAGATCGGGTGCTCTCCTCTGGGACAGACTGGAAAATCATTGTAACAGAACCAGAAACTGGTCTCTGGCTGTGGTACACTTGGCTTCTTTGGATGATGCTCTAAAAATCACGTCAACTTTTTGGCTTCTGAATAAAAAGCCCAGCAGTAGATGAGACACAGTCCAAGAGGCTTGACTGATATGGTGCCTACTGCCGGCCAGTTTCATTAAAGGACACCTGGAACAGTGAATTTATCTTGCCTTAGGCCTACAGGTTGATGTAAAGGGAATACATGTTGGTACCTCTACTGTAATTTTGATCCATCACATGCCCAATAAGTAAATGGGCCTCTGTTTTAAAAGTCTCAGTGATATCAGGAGTAACTAATTCCATTTTCTTTCCTGATAGGTGAGGCATTATAATGAGCTATTTCTGCTGCTAAATGAGCTTTCTTATGAATCCAGGACAAGATGTAGAAGTTAAACTGTGGTGATAAGTCCTAGTGAGGAAAAGGTCATGCTGTCATGAACTCCATCAAAAGCAATTATGAACAGCAACAACCTATGATGATCAGGACATCAGTACTAGGGCATAGGAGTTAGAATTCAGACAGGAATTGGGTTTTGTTAAACATATTGTACACAAAGATGTCCAGAGTGTCTCTTTTAGCTTCTGCTACAAAGATTTTGATTAAACCTAATGTACTATCAGTCAGAAATCACCTCTCTTATTCTGCAATGCAATTTCAGACCATTGATAATACTCTTACAAGTGTATGGCACTATCCCTATATCATCAAGCCTAGTGTTTTATAGCAGGCAATTCAAAAGTACTTGTTAAATGGAATGGAATGGACCTCCTTAAAGACACTAGAAATTCAACACTTTAGTGTATTTTCCCCCATATGATCCTTGTTTGTGTGACCTTGTTATGGAGGAATGATGCACTTAATTAGCAAACAGAAAGGACATTGTTGGGGGGGAGGGGGGGAGGGAGAAGGGAGGGAGGTTTTGGTGATGGGGAGCAATAATCAGCCACAATATATATCGACAAAATAAAATTTTTTAAAAAAAAAGAAAAGAAAAGAAATACACTTTGCCCTCCACCTACTGCAGGAGTGATCAAAATTGTCACCTTCAAGTAACAAATTTTCAAAGGTAGGTTTGCTCTCCTTATACACAAGACTAAGTGGAGAAGCATAACTAAGTCATATAACACCATCAATTAAACAAACATGTCTCGTGAGTACTAAAAGATATATACTGGATGGTTGTTTGGTTTAAACCAATCTCGTTAGGTATAAATGACTAAGTTTTAACTTTTTGTCACTAGGACTCATTACTAATGAGATAATTCACATATTTTGTCTGACTGTTCCTAACATATGAAAATGCACATGAGAGAGAGAGGAATCTTCTATCACCTCCCTCTCAAAATCTCATTGCTCTTATCATTGGTCAGGTGGTCCACCTCCAAGTAGCTAAAGGCCAGGAGAAAAGGACAGAATTAATGATACTTAAATATAAAGTAGTGTCAGAAAAATCTCTATTGGGGAAAAAATAAAACCAAACAAAATCTTTATTAGGGAAAAGATAAATCCAAAACCAAACCAAACTGTAAACTACAGAAAGGAAATATCCTCAAATATCCCATAAAACATTTCATCTTCCATGTCACTTAATAGATCATGAAATGTAAGGCCAGCTCTACGATAGCTGAATCATTCTCCTAAGGAAGAGCTTTCTTGCCTATTCATGGCATGGAACACATAGAAAATAATAGATCTGCATAGTATACAACACTAAGTACTTTTATAAACAGAGATGACCTACAGGGGTTCATGAGAGCCTAAGGCCAAAGAGGTGTGCATGCTGGCCATAGTGTGCCAATATTTACTCTAGAAGAATGAAATGGTAACTGATTGAGTAGGCTCTGGACCTTACCACCCCAAATACACACACACACACACACACACACTCTCTCTCTCTCTCTCTCTCTCTCTCCAACCAAAGAAACTATTTTTATCTGTTTTGCATATTGGATTTCTTTGTGAGAATACTTCTACTGAAAAACAAATAAATAAAACTTTGAAAACCAGTTTAGCAAATATTTATTATAAAAATATGTGTTTACTATAAGAGTAGTAGTATTTAACTAAATTCTGCTACTTTCTCCAAAATATAAATCAAAATTCAAGATAGAGCAGCACTTGAAAAGAAGTTTTGAGGCTTTAATTTACTTGTTTAAATAATTGATGGATTTAGAAGCAAACCTTCACTGGATATCCAGATATGGGGAAAGTTTCTGGGAATTTAGGGTGGGAGAGATAGAGACATGGTACTTTCAACTAATTACTTCCTACCATTCTTGAAAGAGCTTTCTTGTTAATCTCAGTAAAATCTTCAAGTAGACTTTTGTCTCCAACCTAACTTGCTAATAGTTTTCAAACTATTAATTAGGGAGGCTTATGGAAAAGGCAAAATCCATTGATTCTCATTCACATGGTCTGAGGTTAGGCCCAAGGATCTGCATTTGTAACAAATATTCCAAGTTTTTGGACCACACTATGAGAAATGCCACTGTAGAGTGAACTAATAGTATAAACTTTATTTATTTACAAGAATAGGCTCTTGCCCTTCTGCAAGGTGGAAGAATAGGAAAATAGTATGCTTTTTAGACAAGTATTCTCTCTATTGTGATTTTTTTCAATGACATGTGTTTGCCTTAGGTGTCTGAAGAATATTTTAGCTTCTGTGTTGTTCTATTCACTGGTGTTCACTGATGTCTACTCCTAAAGGACATGTTTTTAAAAGGTACAGGAACACAACTATACACAGATGTGATCTATATTTTAAAGCAGACTTGGTTTAAGACCTTTCTCAGATGTCTTTGGGGAGTTGAGTTCATATTCAGTTCTAAAAGTACCAACCCTCGGTAGACACTAGTGTTATAGTCAACCAAGTTGAAATCATTGTACAAGGATGTATTTTTAGCAATTCCAGAGTTCATTCAAAAGCTATAAAAAGTTTTTAAGTTTTTATTTATTAATTAAATTGATAATTAATGTTCATGATCTAAAAATGTTAATGTAAAATGTTCAAATGTAATATAATGAAACATAGGTCTTCTTCCCAGCTCTATCTCCCAGTAACCCTGTTGCCCTCCGTGTTAGTCCATTTCTGTATTAGTCAGGGTTCTCCAGAGAGACAGAATCAATAGGATATGTTATAATTATATGAGAGGGATTTATTAGGGGAATTAGTTCATGTGACTATGAAGAAAAGTCCCATGATAGCCCATCTATAAACTGGATGCCAGTAGCGTGGCTCATTCCAAGTCCAAAGACCTCAGAACCAGGGAAGCTGATGGTGTTCTTGGTGTAAATTCTGGAACCCCAAAGCCGAAGAGTCTCAAGCTCTGATGTCCATGGACAGGAGAGAAGAGTATATCCCAGCTCCAGTGGATCGAGAGAGAGAGCTTCACCTCTTTCCTCTGTCTTTTGTTCTCTCTGGACCCCCAGTGGATTGGATGGTTCCCACCCACACTGAGGGTGGGTCTTTCACACCCAGACTACACAGACTCTTATACTAATCTCTGCTGGAAACACCCTCATAGACACACCTGAAAAGACTGCTTTACCAGGTTTCTCAGCATTCCTTCATCTAACCAAGTTGACATCTAGAACTAACCTTCACAATTTCTGTGGCTTATAACAAAATACTTGGAACTGGGTATTTTATAAAGAAAATGCAATTTGTTGTTTATAGTTTCTGAGGCTGGGAAATCCAAAATCCAGGGATCATGGTGAGGGTCTTCTGTGGAGGTGGCTTTACAATGCATGGGTGTTACATGGCAGAAAATGGTGGAGCAGAGAGAAAGACTAACCTCCTGATTCACTCTCCTGTTAAAGCCACAAGAACCATGCCCACCATTAAACCATCAACTTATTATTCCATTTACTGGGAGGTGGTCATCACAATCTAATCACCTCTTCAAGACTCCACATTACAATTACCATAATAGTATTTCCCACCCTCAACAGTTACAGTAGTGATTAAGCTTCAATGAGTTTGGGGGGACATTCAATCTACAACACCCTCTTAGGAGGTTTTTTGTTTGTGTTTTACTTGACACCTAATAATTGTACATATTTATGGGTTACAGTGTGATGTTTTGAAACATGTATACATCACTCAATGATCAAAGCAAAATAGTCACCATATTCATTGCAGAAACATATATCTTTTCTTTGTGGTGAGGACATACAAAATCCCTTTTTCTAACTATTTTGAAATATGCGATACCTTATTGCTGGCTATAGTCACCTTACTATGCAATAGAACACCAAAACTTATTCTTCCTTTCTAATTGTAACTTTGTTCTCATTTGACCCTTTCTCCTCATCCTTCCCTCAGTCTCTGGCAACCATTATTCTATTCACTACTTCTACAAGATCAACTTTTTTAGATTTCAAATATGAGTGGGAACATGCAGTATTGTCTTTCTGTGTCTGGCTTATTTCACTTAGTATAATGTCCTCCAGGTTCATCCATGTTTACACACATAACAACATTTCGTTCTTTTTTATTGCTGGATATTATTCCATTGTATTCCATTTTGTATATTAGAAACATGGCCCCCACTGTGTGTGTACACACACACACACACACACACACACACACACACACACATGTATATACATACACACTCACACACACACACACACACACACCACATTTTCTTTATCTGTTTATTCATTATTGGACACAGGTTGATTCCATATCTTAGCTGCTATAAATAGCACTACAATAAACATGGGATTGCAGATATCTCTTCAACATACTCATTTCATTTCCTTTGGATATATACACAGTAGTGAAATTGCCAAGTCAGATGATAGTTCTGTTTTTAATTTTTGGAAAAACTTCCATACTGTTTTCCATAATGGCTGTAGTAATTTACATTCCCACCAACAGGGTATAAGAGTTCCCTTTTCTCTACAACTTCACCAACACTTATCTTTTGTCAATTGATAGCAGCCATTCTCAATGGAATGAAGTGATATCTTGTTGTAGTTTTGATTTTCATTTCACTGATAATTAGTCATGTTGAGTATCTTTTCATATATCTGTTGGCCATTTGTATGTTTCCTTTTGAAAAATGTCTATTAAGGTCTGTAATGGATTGAATTATGTCCCCCCAAACTCACAGAATCTTGAATTGGGTCCCCCAAGTTTTATGTATTAGAAACTTGGCCAACTATGACTGTTAAGAGGGTGGAAAATCCCATTATGGTAATTGAAGGGTAGAGCCTTGAATAGGTGATTAGATTGTAGGACCGTGCCTAGTGAATGGATTAAAGATAGTAGTCAGGGGCATGGTTCTGAGGGCTTTAAAAGAGGAGAGAGGAGAATCTGTTTCTCTTTCTCTGCTACACCATTTTCACAATGTGATACCCTACCATTACCACCAAAGAAAGCCTTCACCAGATATGTTTGGACTTTGGACTTCCTAGCCTCTGAAACTGTAAGCAATAAATTTCATTTTCTTACAAATTGCCCAGTTCCATGTATTTTCTTATAAGCAACAGAAACGAACTAATACAAGGTCTTTTACCTATTTTTTTTTTTGACAGATTATTTGGGTTTTTTGCTATTGAGTTGTTTGAGTTCCTTATATATTCTGGATATTAACTCCTTGTCAGATGCATAATTTGAAAATATTTTCTCCCATTCTGTAGGTGGCAGCTTCACTCTGTTGATTGTTTCTTTAGCTGTGTAGTTTTTTTCATTTTTTGTAATCCCATTTATCTACTTTTTGCTTTTATTGCCTGTGCTTTTGAGGTCTTATCCAAAAATCTTTGTCCAGTCCAATGTCATGAAGAATTTCCTGTATATTTTCTTCTTGTAATTTAATAATTTCAAGTCTTAAATTTAAGTCTTTAATCCATTTTGAGCTGATGTTTGTATATGGTGAAAGATAGGGATCTAGTTTTATTCTTCTTCATGTTGATATCTAATTTTTACATTATCATTTATTGAAGAAATGTCCTTTCCCCAATGTGTATTCTTGGTGCCTTTGTCAAAAATCAGTTGCCTGTAGATGTGCAGATTTATGTCTGGGAGTTCTACTCTTTTTCATTAGACTCATTAGACTCCATTTCTGTTTTTATGCCAGTACCATGCAGTTTGGTTTACTAAAGCTCTGTAGTATATTCTAAAGTCAGGTAGTGTAGACATTTTAACAATATTAATTCATCCATTCCATGAACATGAAATATTTTTTCATTTATTTATGGTCTCTTCAGTTTCTTTAATCAATGTTTGTATTAGTCCATTTCTGTTGCTTATAACAGAATAACTGAAACTAGGTAATTTATAAGAAATAAAATTTGAAGGCTGGGAAGTCCAAGGTCCAGGGAAAACATCTGGTAAGGACCTTTTTCTACAGCAATGCAGGGTATCGCATGTTAAGAATGAGATGAGCACAAGAGTTATCCTGCTCACCACTCTCCTTATAAAGCCATCAGAGCCATGCCCATGGCCACCCATTAAGCCATCAACCCACTACTCCATGAATGGATCAATCCATTCACTAGGGCACAGTACTCACAGTCTACTCACCTCTTAAAAGGCCCCACCTTTCAAATATCACAATTGGATTTGCCACTCTCTCAATGCTATCACGATGGAAATTAAGTTTCCAATACATGATCATTTGGGGGCACATTTAACCCATAGCAATGTCTTATAGTTTTCAGTGCAGAGGTCTTTCACCTCCTTGGATAAATTTATTCCTAGGTATCTTATTTTTTTGTAGCTATTATAAATGGGATTGTTTTCCTGATTTCTTTTTCAGATAGTTCACTGTTAGTGTATAAAAACACTACTGATTTTTGTGTGTTGATTTTGTATCCTGCAACTTTAATAAATTTATGTATTAGCTCTAAAAGTTTTTTGGTGGAATCTGTGAGTTTTCTACATATAAGATCATGTCAACTGCAAACAGGGACAGTTTTACTTTCTCCTTTCCAATTTGGATGCCCTTAATTTCTTTCTCTCACCTAATTGCTCTGGCCAGAACTTCCAGTACTATGTTGAATAGAAGTGGTGAAAGTGGGCATCCTTTTCTTGTTCTATATCTTAGAGGAAAAGCTTTAAGTATTTCTGTTTAGTATGATATTAGGTGTGGTTTTGTCATGTAAGGCATTTATTGTGTTGAGGTACCTAATTTGTTGAGAGTATTTATAATAAAGGGCTGCTGAATTTTCTCAAATACTTTTGTGCATCTATTGTAATGATTATATGGTTTTTGTTCTTTTGTAAATGTGATATATCACATTTATTAGTTAATTCCCACATGTTAAACCATCCTTGCATCCCTGGTATGAATCACACTTGATCATAGTGAATGATTTCTTTAATGTGCTGTTAAATTCAGTTTGCTAGTATTTCATTGAGGATTTTTGTGTCTGAGCTCAACAGGACTATTGGCCTATGGTTTTATTTTTTTTGTTATATCCTTGCCTAGTTTTGGTATCAGAGTAAGGCTGGCATTGTAAAATAAGTTTGAAAGTATACCCTATTCAATTTTCTGGAAAGGTTTGAGAAGAATTGGAATTAGTTCTTCTTTAAATGTTTGGTAGAATTCAGCAGTAAAGTGATCAGGTCCTGGGCTTTTCTTTGATAGGAGACTTTTTATTACAATTCAGTTTCCTCATTCATTATTGGTCTGTTCAGATTATTTGTTTCTTCATATGTCAATCTTGGTAGGTTGTATGTGTTCAGGAATTTATCCATTTTTTCTAGGTTATCCAATTTGTTGGCTATAATTGTTCATAACAGTCTCTCATGATCTTTTATTTTTCTGATGTATCAGTTTTAATGTCTCCTTTTTTATCTTTGATTTAATTTCTTTGAGTCAATTCTCTTTTTTCTTACACACCCAGCTAAAGGTGTGTCCATTTTGCTTGTCTTTTCAAAAAACTCTTTACTTCATTGACTTTTTGTCTCTGTTTCTTTTATTTCTGCTCTATTCATTGTTATTTCTTTCCTTCTACTAATTTTGGGTTTAGTTTGTTCTTGTTTCTCTAGTTCCTTGAGGTGCAACGTGGTTGTTTATTTGAGATCTTTCCACCTTTTTTGATGTAGGCATTTATTGCTGTAAACTTCCCTCTTAGAATTGCTTTTGCTGTATCCCATGGATTTTGGTAAAGTTATGTTTACATATTTGTCTCAAGAAATTTTTTAATTTTCCTTTTAATTTCTTGATTGACCCATTGGTTTTCAGGAGCATGTTGTTTAATTCCATGTATTTGTAAAGTTTCTGAAGTTCCTCCTGTTACTGATTTCTAGTTTTATACATTGTGGTCAGAAAAGATACTTGATATGATTTCTAACTTCTTAAATTGTTAAGACTTGTTTTGGGGCCTAACATATGCTCTATCCTGGAAAATGTTCCATGTCCAGTTGGGAAGAATATGTATTCTGCAGGGAATGTTCCATAAATATATGTCTGGTCCATTTGGTCTACAGTGCAGTTTAAATATGGTGTTTCTTTGCTGATTTTCTGTCTGCATCATCTGTCCATTTCTGAAAGTGGGGTGTTAAAGTCCCTACTATTGTATTGCAATCTATCTCTCCCTTTAAAGCTAATAATATTGGCTTTATATATTTGTGTGCTCCAATGTTGTGTGCACTCATATTTATAGTTGTTACATCTTCATGCTAAATGATTCTTTTACCATTATATAATAATCTTCTATGTCTCTTTTTACAGTTTTTGAGATAAATTCTGTTTTATCCGATATGAGTTTAGCTACCCCTGCTTGTTTTTGGTTTCCATTTGCATGAAATATCTTTCTCCATCCCTTAACTTTCAATCTATGTGTGTCCATACAGCTGAAGTGAGTCTCTTGTAGGCAGCATATAGTTGGATCTTTTTTTATAATCCATTCAGACACTTTATTTCATTGAATTGGGAAATCAAACCCACTAGTATTCAAGGATGTTATTGATAGGTAAGGACTTACCTCTGCCATTTTGTTCATTATTTTCTTGTTGTTTTGTAGATTTTTTGTCTCTTTCTTTTTCTCTTTAGCTTTGTGGATCAGTGGATTTCTGTGATGTTAAGCTTTGAATCCTGTCTCTTTTTTGTTTCTGTATCTGCTGCAATATATTTTTGTGTTTACTATGGAGCTAACATGAAGAATCTTATAGTTACAATAGACTATTTTAAGCTGACAAGTTGAATTTGGTTGCTGCTGTGGATTGATTGAATTGAGTCCCCGAAAGTCCATATATTAGAAGCTTAATTCAAGCTGTAGCTGTTGAGGGTGGGAAATCCTATTATGGTAGTTGAAAGGTGGGGCCTTGAAGAGGTGATTAAGTTGGTGGTTTAATGGTGGTCATGGGCATGGTTCTGAGGGCTTTAAAAGGACAGCACATGAGGAGCTATCACTCTTTCTGCTCTGCCATTTTCTGACATGTGAGACCTCTGCATTGCTGTAAAGCCACCACAAAAGGAGACCCTTACCAGATGTGCTTCCTGGACTTGAGACTTCCCAGCTCTGAAATTGTAAGTAATAAATTTCATTTTCTTACAAATTACCCAGTTCCAGATATTTTGTAAGCAACAGAACAGACTAACACGGAAAATTGGTACCAGAGAAGTGGGGTATTGCTTATAACAAATACTTGAAAATATGGATGCTGCTTTGGAACTGGGTGTTAAGGAGAAATGGAAGGAATTTGGAGAAACAGGCTAGAAAAAGATGCTGGTGAAAGTTTACAAGGCAAGAAAACCAGGGAAAGTTTGGAATGTTTTAGCAATGGTTGAATGGTGGTGACTAGAATGCTTATGAAAATATGGACTATAGAGACCATTCTAAGAAGGTCTCACATTGAAATAAAAAGATTTTTGGAAACTGGGGCAAAAATCACCCTTGATATGAACTGGCAAGGAACTTGGCTGCATTTTCTTCATACTCAAAAATTTTACAGAATGTGGAACTTAAAGTGCTAACACAAGCTATTTGGCAAAAAAGCAGCAAAACATTCAGGAAGCTGCATGGCTACTTACAACAACCTACACTGAGTTATGGCAGAAAAGGCATGATGTAAAGGCAGAAAGAATAATTAAAGGGGAAGTAGAGCATAAAGATTTGGAAATTTTGCAGCATGGCCATGTGGTAGAGAGGCAGAGAGCATTTTCATGAGAAAAATGCAATGGTGCTAAAAATAGTACAGTAGAAAGGGACTGTCAAGAAATGGGGGAAAAGACCCTGAAGGCATTGCAGAAGTCTCTGCGGCCAACCTTTCCATTATAGGACCAGAGGCTTAGGGAGATCTTGGAGAACAGGCCCAAGGCACCCTCCATGGACTCACTGCCCAGGGCCACCTCGGGATGCTGCTCTGCATTCCAGCAGCCCAGCTGTATCAGCTGCTCCAGCCATAGCTAAACTGGCTCCAGGTGAGACTGGACCTGCAGCTTTGGAAAATATAAACCAGAAGCCTTGGCAGTGTCCATGTGGTGTTAAGTCTGCAGGCTCACAGAATGCCAGAGCTGTGAAAGCTTGAGAGCCTCCACTCCCATTTCAAAGGATGTTTTGAAAAACCTGGAGGTACAGAAAGAGATCCATCACTAGGGCAGAATCACCATAGACAGCCTTCCATAAAGCAATACTAAGTGGAAACATGGGTTCAGAGTTGCAGCAGAAAAAAAAAAAAAAACAATGGTGCTATGTCTAGTGCAGCAATGGGAGAAGGACTGACATGTAGACCCCAGAATCATGGAGCTACCAGCATGCAACACCAGCCTGTAAGAGCTGAAGCATCACCTAATACCAGGAAAGCCATTGAAGTGGAGATGCCCAAGGACTTGAGGGCCCAATCCCCACACCACTGTGCAGAGGACATTAAACATGGAATCAAGGTAGATAATTCACCAGCTTTGAGACTTATTGTGTAACCTGCTGGTTTTCAGACATGGTTAAGACTTATTACCCCATTCCTTTGGCCTATTTCTCCCGTTTTGGACAGGAATATGTACCCTATGTTTGTCCCACCATTATATCTGGGAAGTAAATAACTTGTATTGATTTCACAGATGGGACTTTGGACTTTGACATTTTGAGTAACAAGTTAAGACTTTGAAAATGGAATGAATGTATTTACCTGTGAGAAGGACATGAACCTTGGAGGCCAGGGACAGAATGCTGTGGATTGATTGAATTGTGTCCCCCAAAGTCTGCATATTAGAAGCTTAATTCCCAGTGTAACTTTTGAGGGTAGGAAATTCTATGATGGTAATTGAAAGATGGGGCCTTGAAAAAGCAATTAAGTTGATGGTTTAATGGTGGTCATGAGCATGGTTCTGAGGACTTTTAAAGGAGAGCACATGAGGAGCTATCACTCTCTCTGCTCTGCCATTTTTCTGCCATTTTCTGCCATGTGAGACCCCTGCATTGCTGTAAAGCCACCACCATAGAAGACCCTCACCAGATGTGTTCTCTGGACTTTGGACTTCCCAGCCTCTGAAACTGTAAGTAATAAATTTCATTTTCATACAAATTACCCAGTTCCAGGTATTTTTTTATAAACAACAGAAACAGACGAATACAGTTACATAAAAATATTCTTTTACCCTCTCCCCAACAATTTAAATTTTTGTTGTCTTAACTTACATCTTTATATACTGTGGTTTCTTAACAATTGAAGCTTTAGTTATTTTTTACCATTTTGGCTTTTAACCTTAATGCTAGAGGTTTGAAAGATTTACTTAGCATCATTACAGTACTGTAGTGTTCTGAGTTAATTATCAATTTACCTCTACTAGTGAGTTTTATACTTTCACATGTTATCATGATACTTATTATTGTCCTTTTGTTTTTAGTTATAGCACTCCCTTTAGCATTTCTTTAAGGCCAGTCTACTGGTGATGAATTCCTTCAACTCTTGCTTGTCTGGGAAGAACTTTATTTCTCTTTTATTTGTAAAGGATAGCTTTGCTGAGTATTGTATTCTTGGGTGGCAGGTTTTTTTCTTTCAAGACTTTGAATAGATTATTTCATTTTCTCCTGGCCTGCAAGGTTTTTGCTGAGAAATCTGCTGATAGAGTAATGGAGGTTTTCTTATATATGACTTGATGCTTTTCTCTTGCTGCTTTCAGAATTCACTCTTTATCTTTGACTTTTGACTATTTGATTACAAATGTACCTTAAAGAGGACCTAGGTTTAATCTATTTGGAAACCTTTTAGTTTCCTGAATCTGGATGTCCATATCTCTCTCAAGACTTGGAAAATTTTTAGCTATTATTTGTTAAATATGTTTTCTGTGCCTTTCTCCATTTCTTCTCCCTATGGAACTCTCATAATGTGAGTAGATTATTCACTCCATGGTGTCCCATAAGCTCCACAGGCTTTCTTCTCCCCACCCCCACAACTGGGTTATTGAAAAGACCTGTCTTCAAGTTTAGAAATTCTTTCTTCTGCTTGATTTAGTCTGTTATTGAAGCTCTTGATTGTCTTTTTATTTTATTTATTGAGTTCTTCAGTTCCAAGATTTCTGTTTTGTTTTGAATTTTAATGATATCTATTTCTTTGTTGAATTTATCATTCAGATAATAGTTTTCCTGATTTTGTTCAACTATTTAATCTCTTGTATCTCACTGAGTTTCCTTAAGACCATTATTTTGAATCATTTTTCAGGCATTTCATAAATTTCTCTTTTTTTTTTTGAGATGTTACTGAAGTATTATTGTGTTCCTTTGGAGGTGTCATGTTTCCTTGCTTTTTTATATTTCTTGGGTTCCTACATTCATATCTACACATCTGGTGGAACAGTCACCTCTTCTAATCCTATGGGATAGTTTTTGTAGGGCAAGACTTACTCCTGTAGATGTAGATAGATCCTAATGTGTAGGTTGGGTATGGTGCATTGGCTTTAGTTCTGGATAGATGCTGCAGTAGTGTAGTCTCCCTGCAGTCTCTTCATCTGTAATCCACATCAGTGATGTCTGCAACTGCCTTGGTAGTCTAGGCTGTGAGAGTTTATGGTGTCAGTGGCGTGGCTTTGCTGAGGGCCTGCTCACCAGGCTGGTTCAGAGTTCAGGACTATGTGCACACATGGTGGGTCAGCCAGCATGCAGGCAAACTCACTGGGGGCAGGGCTGCCAGACTGTTTCTCAAGTAAGGAGCACAGATGAATAGTGGTTTGGATTCCTCAAGGGTGGGACCACCACGGACTGGTTCACTGGGCTATTTCTTTAGCCAAGGGCATGGTACAAGCTCACCAAAAGCAGGTCCACCTGGCTGCTTTTTTGTCCAGGGTCACAGGGTGGGCTCTCCAAAGGCAGGTCCATTGGGCTTTGTCTCTAGCCAAGGGTCCAGGCATGCCACTGTTTGGCCAGCTCAAGGCTGGCTTCCCTGTTCTGCAGAACTGCCTGTTTGGGGAGGGGGCGGTCAGGGCATCAATAGGCTTAGGTGCTGTAATAATGATCTTTCCTAAGCCCAGGCTCTGAGTAACTGGGGTTGTGGCACTTCAGCCACCATTTTGAGCATGACGTAATGACAACAGAACCTCAGGGATGGAGAGACACAGTGGCTACTGGACCCAGAGCAGAACACATTTCAACAATGACTCTGGTTTCAAGATGGAGCCATGCTATAGCAGCTAGAATCATGGACGGCTGGGGAAGACACAATGTGGGCTTCTACTCTGGAGCAATGTAGCCACACAAATTCCAGGCACCTCTACAAACTGGGCTCAGGGCCCATGAGGACTGAATGATTCTCCTGTTGCAAGGACTGCAGATATCTGCACTGGTAAGAAGGGCTGCTGGGAGCCTTCTGCTTACCTTTTCCCCACAAGGCGAAGTCTCTCCTGGCTCCAATCCAATCCTGGCAGGGAAGACAGGGTAGCATAGGCAAGGTGCTTTGCTCCCCTTTCTATGCTGTCATTCTGGGTTTTCACGCTCTACAGGGATTTTGCCACGCCCTTTCTATTCTCCAGAGCTCTTCTTCAGATTCTCTAGTCAAATTGTAGTTGTTTATTTGTTGTTTTGGTCCTCTTCTTAGTGGGGTACTAAGACCAGGCACCTCTAGTCAGCCATCTTGCCGACCTCCCAGGAAGTCAAAAATTTCTTATACTTTGTCTTCATGAACAGTAGGTGCTATAACTTCTAAGAGGAAAAAAATAAACAAGGAACTAGAAGTATTGATCTCTGATTAAAAATGCAAAACAAGAAACACAAAAGAAAAAGAGCAAAATATATTCAGCGTGCCAAATGTAAGCATAGTAATAACCTGTAAACATTTAGAAGATACAATAAATACTTCCCTAGGGGGAAAAGTCATCATTTAGTTGAGTGCAGGGTGCTAGGACAAGGAGAAAAAGGTCCTGATTTCTGTGTAGTTTTCTGTCAAACTCAAAGTTGCTGATTACATACTTTTCAGCCATTTTTGAAAAAATGTTTTTTGGCACACACAAGTAAAGCTCTTAACTAATCCAGGAGTGCTGATGTGAATGCAGCAAGAGTTTACTTACAATTAGGCCTAACACTCCCAAAGGTAAAGTCATTTTTTAAAGTCCTTAGGAAACTTACCTTTGCAAAAACTCTACTCTCCCCTCCCCCACGGGCATCAACTTGGGACAGGTGAATCAAATAATAAATTCGCTGAGCAACACAAATATCAGTGAGAACTTTGCAGGTCTCTCAGTTTCTGCTATCTTTTAAAAGCCTACACATTCTATGATTCCCTTTCAGTAAGTCATATTAACCAAGAAATCCAGGAAAACACAGAGTTTGCTGGCTTGGAAGATAATTTCACAACTCCATAGGAAAAATTGCTACTTATCTACTCTCATCACCAGGCCACAGCCACATCTACATTCATGTTTCAATACTGCTTGAAAATATTGCTTGACTCTTTCATTGCAGTTTTCTTTTTTTTTTTTTTTTTTTTGTCTTTTTCGTGACCGGCACTCAGCCAGTGAGTGCACCGGCCAGTCCTATATAGGATCCAAACCCCCGGCGGGAGCGTCGCTGCGCTCCCAGCACCGCACTCTCCCGAGTGCGCCACAGGGTCGGCCCTCATTGCAGTTTTCTGACCAAGATTTATTTCATTAGAAAAATCAATCCTGAACCATATTTCTGTATTTCTGAGACTGTATCTCTCTACCTTGCCATGATATTTTTTTCCTTGTTACTTTACCATGGTATGTCCTATCAATAAAATGAACTGGTTTGAAGTAGTGCGTAGAGTAATCAAGTGCTTGTCTAAAGATATTTCCATGCAATGGGAGTTCTTTGAGTTCGAACTACAGAGCAGAACGATTGGCATCACCTAGAAGAAATGCAAATTCTCAGAATCCATCCAAGATCTATAAAATGAGAATCTTCATTTTAACACGAACTAAAGGCGATTCATACATACTTTAAAGTTTGAGAAGCAGAAATTCTTAACAAGAATAAAGGCTGTGGGCTGGAGCTCCCATCTAGCTTACAATCCTCCCAGGATTCTGATTCTGCCATGATTTAAGAGATTGTTCTCTATAGATTGTGTGAAAGATCTGCCAGAGATATTTCTCCCATGTTTTTACCTAGTGGGAAGAGCAGCAAGGTGTCATTTAACACTCTGTCAGTCTGCTCAGGGCATGTCCCATAGACAGTAATGTTCTACAGAGAAAGAATCAACTATTCTTTACCATTATATCTCCATTGCAGAAAGTAGTGCTTAGTATGTAATAGGTGTTTAGTAGTAAATTGCAAGTGGAATCCCAGGAGCACCAGAATCATTGGTGAAATATATAAACATTTCAACAACTTGAAAGAGACTTATTGTTATGGTCAACATGAGATTACCTTCCATCACAGTTTCATTGCTATGGATCAAGTCAAAGCTATTGTTTATGGGATTTATAGCCTGTTCCAAATCTAAATATCAACAAAAGTGTAGTAGAGTTTGCTTAGGCTAGTGACTCCAAGCTACTCACTGACATCATAGAGTACATATTCTAAACTTTTGAGGGCTTGTTTAAACCTAATTATCTGGTATGCAAATCGTGGGAACTCAATAAATGCTGCTGACAGACTGACAAGATTTACTCATCACTGGCTCGAGTCTTTGTGACTCAGTTCAACCTCAAAGGAAAAGAATTTACAGCCTTTACTGTCCACACTGAAGCTGGACAGCCTTTCACCAATGCAGAAAACTAATTGCTTCTTTCTCTCTGGATTGCACATTGCTTATTAATGACACTACATTCCAGTACCCAAGAAACACAAATAGTGATCCCTGGAGCTGCTTTAACCTTTTCAAACTCTAACAACTTGATCGTCCACCTCATTACACTCTCCAGACCTTCTCGGGATGACAGTTCAAAATGGAGGTTTCTGCAGGCATCCTTCATTAGCACTTTCTTCACTGTTTTCCAGTAGAGCAAATGGCCCAGGAGTTCATGCAGAAAAATTCAGCAACCATCCCTCCATATTTTAGTCCTTCATGTCCCTGGGCACATTTGCTAACTATTAAATCATGTGTCTGCTTTTAAAACCATAAGCTCAATAAGTTTTGCCCACCTTAGCTGGCCCCAGGATGTTTAAAACCTCCACTAGAAAATTCCTCTCTATGTGGGTTCCTATCACAAAGCAAGAACACCAGTGAAACCCCAAAAGCTCACAAAACTAAGATAAAGTATATAAAAATGAAAACAACTCACAAAAAGCTGGGAAGGTATCCTGAAATTACAATTACTATCATATTTGGTACCTGACACAAAGCTCCTGCTAATCTGATCCCAGTTGCCTTGAAGACTCACCACCTCCCTTTACCATCTGCAGCCCCCACCCCAGCCATGCGCTGTAACCCCACCTGCTATGCATCATTGCAAGGGCACACTGTATCTTTCCACATGTGGGTCTTCCACTCTGCTCGGTAAATGTTCACTCATTTGTGACAGCCAAATAACTTCTCTATCAATCCTACTTGAACTTCAGGTCATTTTCTACTCTGCAAGCAACATATAATTTTATATAAACCCTATTTTAGTGCATATCACATTCATGGTGATTATTCATACACTAGGGCACTTCAAAAAGTTTATGAAAAGATTTGTGTTATCTTTATTTTTTTATTATTATTATTTTTATATTCTAAATGTTGTGGAGCAATTGGAGTGGAAGCGGAGAGAGGAAGGGGGAGGGGGATAGGGTGGGAGGATGAGGAAATGGGAAGGGAGGCATGGTTGAGGCCCATGGCACCACCCTCACTCCAGTGGAGGAGCCCAGGGGCTTCCAGCGGTGGCTCAGTCATGGGCTGGGCTGGATACAGACTTGAGGGGTGTGTGGCTGAGGCCCTCAGCTCCCCCACCCCAGCTCAGGAGCCCAGGGAGCTTCTGTTCCCTCTTCTAGGTTTTAAAGGTGTTCTTTGGTGGTGTTAGACGTTCACTGGTTAATATAAAAATTTTGTCTCCGATCTGTGGGGTTTTTTGTTTTTTATTTCAGTTCTGTGTTGGATTATTCACTGTTTCCACGACTTAAACTCTGCACTGGAATTTACTGTCTTTTGCTCACTTCTAAAATGGGGGAACTTCCTGTGGGGATCAGCACTTGAGCCCTGTGGTTGAGCTAAATTGCTGCTTTGCTGCTGATTCCCTGGGGGAGGCTTTTTGTGCAGCTCAGGTTTTAATTGTTGACCTTGTAAGCACTTCCAAGTCTTGTGAGCTCTAGTACAACTGGGTTGTGTGGAAACTTTGATCTGGGACTAAGTGTCTTCAGCAAACTGCACCTCTGCATTTCTGTATTCTGACCAGTCTCCACTGAATGATCCCGTGCTGATTAGGGAGCAGATTAGCTGTCCATGCTGTACCCCAGTGTTCCCCCAGTGGCCCATCTCCCCCACTTCCTGCACTCCAAACACTTCCCATAGGATGGACTATGTGCTGTTCCCTCGCAATGACTCACTGGCCTCTGAGTGACTCCTTTTTTCAGTTGTCTGTGGCCCCTTCCTCCTATGTGGGTCCACTGGAACCCTGTTAGTGGTCTAGCTGTCCTGTGGGCCACCAAGGCCCTCTTCTCCCCTGCTGCCTCCAAGCAACTTCATATGAAGGGCACAGCTCTTGCTCCATGTACTCACCAAGGCCAGCCTTGAACTGATTGGGGCTCGAAATGGTCAGAACCATCCCTTCTTTCTGTCGTCATGACTTCTCCCTCCTTCATGAACTCCATAGGTCTCTCCTCCTCTTCCCCTGAGCTCTTGCAACCCCAGCTTGGCAGTCGTTGCATTCTAATAATTATAAATTGGTTGATTATAGGAGAGAGTGATGACGTGTACCGTTTATTCCGCCCTCTTGACTTGAAGTCAGGACTTACGTTGTCTTTAATTCTATTTTTCCATGAACTTTTCGAAGTATACTTGGATGTTTCAACCCTAGAATGTAAGATCTTTTAGAGCAGGGATGGGGCTTTTGTGAGTTACCAGTACATATCCAGTTCCCAGCTAAATAAGTACTTGACTCTGAGAAAACAAGGAAACTGGAAGCAAACAATAGTTTATGTCCCAAATTAGAGACATTTTAGGAAACATTTAAGGGCCATTAATATACCTTCATATTCTGAAAAAAATTCTATTGATAATATAAATGTAAAAATATATATATTGCAATGAAAAGCATAACATAAATATATGAAACCACTGGGCCACTCTCCTTTGAAGAGTTTAAAAAGAAGAAAACTACAGAAATTGCTCCAAATTGGCAGGAGTTAATTAACTCTGTTTTTCTGAATTAGAAGCAATAATCCCATTAATTTGAATGACTGAGAGGCATCTCAGTCTTTATATGGGCCAATTTCATCATATGGTTCCGTAACCATATTGTGTTGCTGAAAATGCTGCTTAAATGTTAATATGAGAGACTCCAAAGCAAAACAAAAATGATATACTTTTATTACTTTTCAATTTTACAATGCAGTAAAAAATAAAAGTAGGAGAAATAAAATTAGGGTCCAGAAAAACACTTTGAGAATATAAAACTTATCTCAACCATTTTGGTAGTTATTTTCATTTCTAATAGTTTCTATGAGAAAAACATGTGCAGTGTTATCTAATCATGAGTTCTGAGCACTGAGAATCTTCTTCGCATAGTCATAGTGCACCCTTGAGGGAATATTTTCAGTCTAAGAAATATGAAGATGGAGTATAAAGAGATAAAGATGGAGGGGAATTTTACTCTCCATGTGTGTGCTTTAAATTCTAATTAAACAGCCACAAGATCATCAAAGAAAAAGCCCTTCTTTTTTTAGGGGAAAAAAATAGCTCTAGAAAATTTTAAAATGTTTCTAGCAAAAGCAAGATGAGAGGGGCCAAGCATAGGATGCTGAGTTTTTGCACACCCTCATTTCTTTTTTTATTATACCTAAGAAATCCATTCTGATTCTCTATCCTTATATATGAAGTTTCTTTCCTGACAGTGGGTTTTGTTCTCTGATATACATAACTAATATACATAACGGTGTTCTTCATTCACATGTTATTTATACCCCAGGCTATCATAGTCTCTCACAAGCCGTTAAGTGCAGGGGATAGAGGGTATAGGCTCTGTCATCCCAGCTTAGTAAATTTAGATAAGCAGCTTCACAGCTCTATGCCTTTGTTTCCTTGTCTGTGAAATGCAACTTATAAAAATACCTATTTCATTAATTTGAAGACAGAAGCTTTCATATTTTAACATTTCTGAAATCAGGATGTGTCTTACAATTGCTTTCAGGCTAAACTGAAATTGAGTTCTTCCAGAGAGGATTCTCATGTGCTCCTGCCCAGGATAATTTTCTACCTTCCTGAACCCAATGCCAAGATTGAGCCATGCAAGTTTTCTTGCTTTACCCTCTGAGAGATGTATTTATTTTCATTTACTCTTATCCTGAGGGTAGAGATAGCCCTTTGATATCCCAGGTTTATATGAAAGTCTCCTATCTTCGATGATTTTTCTTTCTTTGTGGTGCATGTAGTAACAGTGCATCCTGCAATTGAAGGTATATTAGATGTGAGGGACTATCTCAGAGGATAGATGCAAGGGGTAAATAAGAAAATGCATGGGAAGACCCTACAGCAGTGCACACCACATAATCAGCACTCAACAACTGCCATTATTGCTCTCTTACTATCATAGCTAGTTGTCATTAAACAGATCAACATGTTAATTACCTAATTCTCTTATTCTGTGCAGAAAATGCAAGCCTCAACATGGAGAGAGAAAGCCATTTGAAACAGGCTAACTAAAGCATTAGTTAGCCCCTGTGAAATGCTGCGGTAGCCATGGCCTATGGCTAGCCATGGCCTCAATGGAGCAAGACTCAAGACTCAGTCTATTTTTTAGAAATGATCTTGCCAAATGTTTCAAATCCCCTCTGCTGGTTAAGATCAGCTATACAAAAAGCTCTCCCTTTGTTGTTAATGGAAAGAGCAGCTTAATCTTGCAGAGTTCCTTCTTCATACGCTCGAAATGGACTCCCTGGAGTTATGCAGATGCTGCATCAGCAGGGCAGGCAGGCAGGCTGGCAAAGATGCAATTCTCCTGGTATCCCGAAGACTAGCTCGAAGGTCATGCTACTTTGCTAATTCAGTAAAACATAATTACTCTGCAAAAAGCTGGTTCCTTTTTGTTCCTCTTACTGATATACAAAGTTCTTGCAATTTAACTTGCTTAAATGCTGGGGCGTTTACGTACATATTCAGTGGCAGTGTGTATGGACCTGGGAGAAGGAGCCTGTCAAAACGGCAATATTTCCTCTCCCTTTGCTGGTTCCAAGCCCTTTTCCTCTGCCTCTCAAGTATGCAGGAAGCAGATAGTGATGGCAGATTATGTCTCCCTTTCAGAGCTGCTTCACTGCACAATTCTAAGAGGTGCTTTTCACATCACAATTTGTGTGAACTTTGCCCCCTGGAATTATACAGGGCACTATCTGCAAGGCCATAAATGGCAGCCCTGGTTCCAGTAATTAGAATCAAGGCAAGGTTTTATGAATTCTTTCTAATCAAGCATGCATTGTAATTATTTGATAGTGTCATGACTAATAAAATTCATACCTTAAAAACAAATAAGCAAAGAAACAACTTGCAACTGCAGTAACTATGGTTTTATAATTATTGTCTTTATCAAAATCTATTGCTTATCTATACAGCAAATAATCCAAAGGAGAACATGTGTAAGACTTTCAGTGTTTAAAGTAAACAAGCTTTTTTTGTTTATAATCATCAACCTGGAATCAGTCTAAGTAAAGCAAAATAGCAGAGGATTTGTTAGGCATCAGGCCTATCCCCCTGAGTCCTCTCTCTTGTCAAAAATCTTCACAGAATATCTCCAACTTCTGTAGTTACCCATGCTGATAAGTCACATTTTTTAAGGTGACAATTTTTTTGTTTTATTACAGAATCCATCCTTTTACCACTAAAGACATTTTCTGAAGGTGAATCCTTAGATAAAGAGGTTTCCTCTTGTTAGTATATAGTATGTCATGATTCCAAATTTTAAATCCTCTTAAAGAAATCTGATATTATGGAACATCTCCTACCCCAAATAAAAGTCTCCCAGACCCATGTATAGAAATGTTTTCTCTATAATCTCAAAGCATATGCAGACTTTTTAGACTTGCAATAAACTTGTGCTCAAGTATAATGAAATTGTGTCTGTCAAGCATTGGTTATTCAAACTTGTATGTAATTTTAAGTATCATTTCTCCATGTTATTTGACATTATATAATTCATTTTGTTTTTAATTAAACAGCCTTTATTTAATGCCTCTCCTCCAATCCTGGATGTTGGGTGAATGAAGTGTATACTACCTCGTTTACCTTCTTTAACGTTAAATTGCAAAGAATGAAAAAGGGGTACCCTTTCCTTTTTGACAGAACAAATAGGTGCCCATGCCGGAGTAGGAGTAGCCCCCATTACCTAGGGGCATCAGAGCCCAAGCATGGTGAGGAGAGCCCCCAATTTAGGACCAGCCCATGACAGGGAGTCAGATCCTGAGAAGTGTGAAAAACGTGGAGTATCTGACCCCCAGCAAAGGCAGAAGGGCATGCCCGTGGGACAGCCTGTGCAGGATATCAGGAGTGCATGAGCAGGTAACAAGGAATTTCATTGATGCAGGGAAGAGAAAGTGGCATGTGAGGTGTTGGATCCCAAGCAGGGTGAAGGAGGGTCTCCATGTAAGGGAGGAAATGGCAGTGGAAATGGAATAGAGATAGAGAGATAAATAAATATAGCTGTGTATATGTGTTTAAATATGTGGGAGGGAGTTGGTGAGCAGGTATTTGTAAATATATATTATTATATACATGTATTATAAAATACATACATATGTATATATGTTATCAAACACATATGTGTATGTTTATATATGTACGCATATGCACACGCACACACACACACACACACACACATATTCCCCAGGGCTGGGAGCAATATGCAAATAATAATGAGCATGCCTATTACCCAGATCCAGGTTCCTGAATACCATTCTCCACTAAAAGGAACTGGGGCTATTTAATGAACTGTCTGAATACAAGTCTGGGCCAATATTCTTGACAAATATGCACAACCTGTATCATGAGAAAACATCAAACAAACCCAGACGGAAGGACATTCTACAAAGCAAATGGCCTACAATCTTCAAAAATATCAAGGTCATGAAAGTCAAGGAAAGTCTGAGATATGACACATGATTCTGAACTGGATGGTTTTCTATAAAATATATTGTTGAGACAATCAGCAAAACCTGAATGGAGTCTGAGGATTAGATAGTAGTAATGTATCAATATTAATTTCCTCTATTTGATGTGCGTACTGTGGATATGTAAGAGAAAGTCTTTGTAGAAAAGACACACTGGAGTCCTGGGGATGCAATGCAGCAATAGAGCATCAGATTGTCAAGTCATTCCCAAATGGTTCAGAAATAAAAAGTCCTTTGTATTATACTTTCAACTTTTCTGCAACTTTGCAATTATTTCAAATTTTTTAGAAAGAATTTTAAAAATTAACCAGATATAAAGAACAATATTGAGAAAATTGGCACATTCTCAAAACAGATTGTATACTAGATAATACTATTATATGAATATTAAATTTCCTGAATTTGATCTTTGTATCATGATTATAAAAAAGAATGCTCTTATTCTAAGGAGATGCACACTGAGTGTTTTGATGTGAAGAATCATGATGTCTGTAATTTACTCTCAAATTGTCCAGAAAAATATTAACAATAACAATGCATACACACACACATGTGTATATAGAAGAGGGGAGCACAAGTGTGCCATTGCTAACAATTGGTGAACCTAGAAGAATATATGGAAATTTATTTTGTTCTCTTGGAACTTTTTCAGATTTGAGATTTTAAAAAAAATTTTTTTAATTGAAACATATTGATTTTAAAAATATAATAAAACAAAACAAAATTATTTCAATCATATTTACAATGTGTAGTGATCAAATCAGGGTAGTTAACAAATTCATCACCATAAAAATGTATCATTTGTTTGTGATGAGATCATTTAAGCTTCTCTTTCCATAAATATATACAATCAATATGTTTCCATTAATTTTTTTTAAAAAAGAAAATATGAGTAAATATTTACTAATCTTGTGGTTAGGAAAACCTTTTAAACCACGTAACAAAATTTAAAATCTCTAAATTTTAAAAGTAAAAGATGGACAAATCTTTTTTTAAAATAAATGCATACGTAAATAAATAAATACATAAAAATCTCCTGGATCATGCTTCCTAATCTTAGCAGTATATCTGAATTCCCAGAGGTGCATTACAAAAGAAAGATTCTTGACATACACCCTGACCTACAAATCAAAACCTCGGAGAGTTCTGCTTGGAAAGTTTTTTAAGGTTCTTAGGTGTTGGAATGCATCTCATTCACTGACCAGCATTTGGAACACTCTAATCTGTCTGTCTCCTTCATTTTATAAATGAAGAAACTGAGGCTTCAAGAGGCTAAGGGACTTGCTTAAGCCCACATTGGTACATAATGGCAAAGAGAAGACCAATATCTAGGTCTCCTGACTAGGTTTTGATCACGATTTATAAATGGTTGGCTCTCAGTAGGATTGTTTTAATTTTTTTTTTAATGTTGATCTTCAAAGCTTTCTCAAGTTAAAATGCTATTGTGTTCGACCCCAAAGCTTCCTATAGAGATCTGGTCTTTGAAAACACAGACATTGGCCTGTAATCAACCTTTTCAAGTCAAAAAATCAAGTGTCTTAATATTTGCAAGAGTTTCAACCCTGAAGAAAATAAAAATAGTTGGAAGAAAGAATTGAGACAAGCAGGTAAAGAGTTTTTGTTGATGGAGATAATTCTGGTGAAGACTCAACTAGCTAGACTGCAGCACTACCCTCTCCCCATCTCCAGAATGCTGCAGCAGCTCCATAAAACAAAGAAATCATATGGGTTTGCACTGGATCCATACAGAGAAATCTCTGTGTGTTTCCTACCAAGCATCTCTCCTTAAAATAAAAAGGGAAAGGATAAATTATATCAGTTTATTCTTTCAATTCCTTTGCTGAGCCAGTTCCTGCTGCAGTGAGGGAAGCCTTATAATCAGATTTGTGCAAGTATTTCTGTCCAGGCTTGCTGAGCTGTGTCAGCACAAAACGTTCATAAACTGCTCACATACAGTGGTGTATTTTTTTTTTTCAGTCAATTCGTATGGTTTCACTTAATTTCACTTTTCTCTACCTCTAGACCAAATATTTCATTCCCAAAGAAAAGAAAAAACTACTCGCCTTGGAAACCCACTATCCTCTCATCGCATAATAAAAACCGGAGACCAGAGAATGCAGTTAATATGAGTGTAGTTAAAGGAACCAAATCTCACTTCTTCCTGACAGTCTGAGAAGTTTGGGATCCACACATCAGAATATTTCTGCCTAGCTTGGATGTACTTAGGGTAATCCATAAATAGGATTGTTAAGCACTGCCTTTGAGCGGAAGTGGGTCCACCAGCCCATTCTACTATATACTCAGCCATGCCACAGTCTTGGGTTTTCCCAGATATCACCATAAGTTGAGATATTTGTAGCAGAGGAATGGAGCAATGCAGTGCTTGTAGTCAGTGATAAACTGTATTTCCAAGACAGTATTATAAACCCAACCAAATATCCTCCTTACACCTAGGTCAGAAGTCTACTAGTTTTCCTTGATTCCCTCTCCCTCTTCTCTCTTATGAAATGTTTCCGTATGCTGTAAGGTGTGTCTTTTCTCTTAGATCTATCCTCTCCCTTCTGTTTCCTCTGATTGGGTCAGTCTCTCAACTATCTTCAGCTTGGATATTTTCAATAGCATTCTAATTTGTTTCCAGGTCATTGGCCTCTCAGCTTTCATTTATTTTTATGGTGCTACTGAGTTAGTTTCTTTAAAAATATAGAATTTATTATGCTATACACCAGAAAAGTCTTCTGTGGCTTCTCTATGACCTACAGAATAAATCCCCTCTCTTTGCACTTTTTCTCCAGCTTCACTCTACCTTTCTAAACACATATGCTTCGCTACCTCTTTACATAACATGTATCATCAACATGCAAGAAATCTTTCTCTTTGTGCTTCTATGCTTGGGCATTTTCAGTAACGTGATGAACTCAAACAATATAAATGGGCTCACCCCTCACAATGAACACATGAAAATGCAAATTAAAATAAGACACTCATAAAAATTAAGATACATATCTCACCTCAAAAGACAGAGCAGTAGGAGCTGGGTTATAGAAACAATGAGGAATGGTAAAGCCAATATAATAAGCAGAGGATGGTGCCAGCCCCAGAAGAGAGCTGGAGAGTGTAGGGGCTGAGGTTATCATTTGTATGCAGAGAAATTATTCAGTATTTGGCCTGTGTAAAAGGAAACTGGATCTAAAACAGTGAAAAAATACAATAGCCTGTAAGGTCTGGCCCATCTGTGAAAATGAGACTACAAAAATTCTGATCATTAGCCCAAAGAAAGCTGTAAGAAAGCCTGTCATTTGGCCCTGTTGGAATCAGAAGCAGGGACAGGAATTCCAGTCAGAAACTAAAACCTCAGGCCCATGCCAGAATAGGTTTAGGTCTAAGTTTACATTGCCTGTGTTGTAAAGACAACCAGAAACAAAAGTTGATCTAGGCTGTTAAGTCCATAGAGCCCAGGCAGAAGCAAATGGGAAGCTATTCAGTGAGGACACGTCCACAATCAATGCTCATGGACATTTCCCAAAGAAGCAATACCCACAGGACATGATTTGCAATAAAAAATTACAAACCCCAGGCAAAAGCAATCTACCATGAGCCAGGGAAAATGCAACAAACAAGAGAGTAATACACCAAAAACTAGAGATAGTGGAACAATCTGATAAAAGGAAATGATACAGAGATTAATGGGGCCTGTTTGGACTAGCCTTGGAAACCAAAACCTATCAAAACATAGGCAACTACTCTTTGAAAAGTTATGTCTTTTAGGGGCCATGTGCTACCTTGATGTGGCTTCCTACCATACATTTATTTAATCCTCTGTTCTTTGCAAATTACCTTTACCTACTTATCACAAATAATAACTCCTTACTTCCATATAGATGTATTCTTCCATATATCATATGGAGGCTAGTATAGCTTAGTTAGTTCTCATAAGATTAGGTTCTATAATTAAAATTCCCGAGTTTATCTTAATTTTGCCACTTACTGGCTACATGACCTTAAACTTCTCCTCTTTTTCAAGTTCCTCATTCGTAAAATGAGGATAATAGTTCATATCTAGCAGAAATGATAAAGAGATTTGGTGAAATAAGCATGGTAAAGCTCTCAGCCTAAGGCCTGGCACAGAAAAGTATTAAATAAATGTTATTTATTATCATTAATGCTGATTACCTTGCATACATTATCATATATCCCTATAACAATCTTGTAAAAAAATATTATTACCCCGATGTTACATATCAGGAAATAATTCACAGAGGTTAAGTCACTTGCCTAAGGTAACACTGCTAGTAAGTGGTAGAGCTGCACTACGAACCCAGGCGTCTTTGACTCCTAAACCTACATGGTCAACCTCTACGCCATACTGTTAAACCTGCTCATGACCCCAAAGTGATCACCCTCAACCAAGACCATGTGTTGTCTGCTAACTGCAGGATTCACCACTGATGGGCAACAATTTCTGTATCTTAATGTAAATTCATTTATTTATTGAACATATGATCAGACAGTAGTACCTACTCTAAATAAGAATAAATGTGTTTGATCACAAGGTGCAGTAATAGAATAACAAGTGGAGCCTACTTTAGCAAGAGTATTGTAGAAAGGCATCTGCTGGAAGATAAAGTTTAAGCCAAGTCTCAAAGTTTTTAAAGGAACCAACCTGGGAAGAGCAAAAGGAATAATAATGTATGCAGAAGGGCATCATGTGCAGAGGCCTTCATGGTGAATTTCCTGGGCATCGTGAAGGAATGAAGCAAGGCCAGAGTGGCTGAGGATGGAGCGTGAGCAGATGAGTGCAATGAAGTGGAAGGAGGAGGCTGGCGTGGCCATGGAGGGCCGTGTTATAGAATACGGATTTCACACACTAAGGGCAATGGCAGACCACTGAAATTTTTTAAGTAGAAGAGTGACATGATCTCATAACGCTTTTTTTTTTTTTTAATTACTCTAACTGGAGAATGGACTTAACAGATAATATGCTGCCAATGAAGAGACCAAGTAGGAGGCTGTGGTAATATGTTGGTAGTGATTTAATGGTAGCAGAGAAAAAGGAGTAGAGGTGAGATATATTCCTGAGAAAAAATGAAGAACACTGCTGATGGACTGGAGAGATTCTGATATAATAGGCTCACCCATTCAAGATTAGGCCTTATACATCTTGAGTTGCTGCTTAGCCTATGGGTTAGTTACCTCTGAGCTCTGTGTCTATTTCCAACCAACCAGCTATGATCAGGCACAGGCACCAGGGGCGGAGTAAGGGGTAATCCTTCGAGGGGCTGTGGGTGAGAAAGGCTGTACGAAAAACGTCGATTACATTTCCTCTGTTCAATCTTGTCTTCCACACTAGAGAGTGAGCTCCTTCATGACATAGATTTTTATCTTGTACTCCCACATCAAGTAACAATATCTGTTACATAAGACGTGCTCCATAAACATATTTTCAATTAAACTAAATCAATGTCATATGAAATTGACAATCTGTCTCTTGTTTTCCTCCTTATCTCTTTTTGTTTCTGTCTTCATGCTCCTCTCTCTTCCATACAACTAGTATTTTTTTTTTTTTACTTGCTGTCAGGCTTCACCATTCAGAGATGACCAAAACAAAAGGAAAAAAATGGTACAAAGGGAAAATCAGCAGCTCTCTTCAATAATAGCCAGTTGTTTCCCTGACAGCATCCAGACAAATAGTCTAAATCACAAATGCATTTGTGACCCTCATTTTGGAAGGGCTGCTCTAATCTTAGTGACTGGAATTGAACTTCAAAAATGAGTATCAAGGTCCTTAGGGGCCCCTCAATTTACTGTTCCAACACCCCCGTGGCTGAACTGCTACCATCCTTTTTCATTCGCTTAATAAAAATAACAAGAAAAACCATAATAGCCAAATTTTTCTCTCAAATGCCAATGCAGAGAGCAATCATTCCCAAACTCCAAGGCACTGAAAAAGCTACTTTGAACAATGCTTTATTTTTACCTCATTTATTTCTCAATTTTTATCCCCAGATTAGAAATATACCTATAGGAGAGGAGACAATACCTCGAGCTGCAGAGTAGTTTAAACTGTGAATCAGATTAAGCAAAGAATTATGTATAATCACTACTGAATTCCTATGTCCATCATTCTTTTCTCATGCCTTTGTGTTAGAAAGTCAAAAGGTAGCCTAGATTTAAAATGAAAAAAAATCACAGCATGACTGGAGATGGGTTCCAGGAGTTCCTTTTTAGGAAACAGCAGATCATGAAATAGCCCTCATTGGATAAAATAAAATTTGGGTAAAAAACAACTAAAATGCTATGGAGACTTGACGGTATTATCTATTGATTTTACACAATGATTGCTTTCAGATTTTTACTAGACAAAATTTTCAAAAATGCAAATTTCTTAGTTCTCCATACACATGTAAGCACTAATACATGCATGAATACAGTAGCGGATACTTTCTAAAGATGCTAAAAACATATTTCTGTAGATATTCTCCCTTGGGAATATTTTAGAGAACTAAGCTTGAAGGACTTACTTTATGATTAAAAACTAAATTCTTCAGCTACAAATGCTTACATATTTATTGTCTGAATAGTAACAAAATATTTTAATGGGCATATTCTTGGATTAGTGAATGTGTCAATAAGTCACATATGTACTTATTTTAAAGAAAAAGATTCTCACGGACTCACAACATGAACTTAAGTTTATATTATTCCAATGTCAATTTAATATGTGTACATTAAAATTAAACATAAATAAAACAGTAAGTATAAATATATACTTACTGTTCTTATACAAAATAAAATCACATTAATCTTGAATGACAAATGATTTCTTGTTGAAAGCAAATAGTGCTTTTTAGGTTTAATGAAAAAGATATATTTTAGGTCTAGGTCCGATTCATTGTATTTATAATTTAGTTTCAATGACAATAATGCAGAGGATGACTTTCACATAAGTATCTTTTTCACAAAATCTTTGTGTCCTATTTCAGGATAATCAGATCTCACATTTACACAAATCAGCAAATAAGAAAAGAGGTTTCTCTTGACAATTCTGTAAAGCTATCTTGTTTCCTTAAACGTATGATTAGATATGTGGCATTATTAAAATCCAAATTAAAACTGGTATCTGGTCCAATTATCGCAGGAATCAGGAAAAGAAAATTTCATATATATGTTTTTATATACATATATACATATATGTATATACTATACTATGCTTTGCTAATAAATTGTTGCAGGATGATGTGAACAATGGTAGGATTCACATAATACTTTCATATCAAATCATAATGTATCACTAATTTCTATGGCACAGATGCTTTTGAATTTTGCATACCTATATTGAAACATTCCACATTATAACCACTTGTCCACTGTGTTTCCTATATTTGAACTACTGTGAAAAACTTCCATGTGTACAGTGTTCTGAGACAATATTTTGCCTTCACGTAGCATGAAACAATTATAAATATACACAGAAGCACCAAAAACATATGAAATGTAGTTCATCTAGAATGTTTATACCAATTTGTACATCGCAATCCAAATGAAATAGTAAATTTTAAATATCTCCTATCTAACTCAAATCCGCAAGTATTGGGCCAAGCCCGTGGTGCTCTCGGGAGAGTGCGGCGCTGGGAGCGCAGCAACGCTCCCGCCACGGGTTCGGATCCTATATAGGACTGGCCGAGTGCCGGTCACGAAAAAGACAAAAAAAAAAAAAAAAATCCCCAAGTATTCTCACACACACACACACACACGCACACGCACACACACACACACCCAATGATAATGAACATTTTTTACCCCTTGACACATAAGCAGGACACTTCAAGGAGTATTCTAGGGTTACTCTCCATTCTGGGTGGCTATTTATAACTCCACCTATTTCTCTCCCACTCAAAAAAAGCAAATTAGAATGTAAGTCACATGAATTCATAGAGATAACCCAAATATGATCTAATTTACTTACAAAGGAAGGCATTTGCTAAATTAAATATTAAGCCGTAATTAATATATTATTTGTAGTACATTGTAGAATACTAGGAATGTAATTTATTTCACTACAGTCACAATCAAAAGACAAACAAAATTTAGATATAAATTTTATTTCAGAATCACTCATAATTTAAATTTTAGAGATAATATTTTGAATGAAAAATAAGATATTTATTGCATTGTTTGAAATTCTCCTTGCCCTTGAAAAATATAAACTATTTGGTTTAGCTCACGATGTTCAACCGGGTTCTCTAGCATGAATTTCCGATACCTTTTTCAAAAAACTGGTTTATGTAAACATACCACTCAGTTCTAAATGGGTTGACCAATGTCAGATTTAGAAGTAAAATGTCACATGATACATACCCAATCAATTATTTCTGCTAATTAGCAAAAATGCTTCTTTATTTAATTTAAAGAAACAGATTTTTTTAAATTGTTCTGGGTTTTTTGCTGACCAATTTGTACACTTAAGAATCATTCTTATAATTAGATTTCATTTAGAGTCAGTTCCCATAGGAATTAAGAGCACATAGGTTGGATTTGGAGAGAAATGAGTTCAAATTCTGACTCAGCAGCTTACTAGCTGTGTGACCTTGGACTAGTTACTGACTTCTCTATGCCTCAGTTTACTCCTTTCTTAATCACACTATGAAAGGATTCTTACAAGAATGAAATGAGATAATTCAATATAAGTCACTTTATATACTGCCTGGCACAGTTAGTGTTCAGTAAATATTGCTATTAATCATAAAATTATCCAAATTTAATTAAACCCATGCTCCAACAAACTAGTATCTTACTGTTTAATGAAAAGTCTAAAACCAGATAGTTTTTCTCACTCCAAAATGGCAGCAATACAATCATGTCTCTTGTCTGAATGTGTGTAACTCAGTATAAATTTTTGCTTAATACCAAGAATATCTGGCTAGTATTAACATGAGTTTAAAAAAATTAATTTCTGAATATCAAACTTTTGCATAAAAATCAAATAAAATTTGCAAGATTGCAATCTATAAAAGTAACAATTGAGGGTCAGTAACTATTAGCATATTGAGGCTTATATTAGTTTAAAAAATAAAACTCTGTCACTTGTAAATTTATTCACATTTTATGAATGAGAATACTGAAGCTCAGGATGTCAAATCAATTCCCCCATAATCACTCAAATGGAAAATGGAGAAATCTTAATAAAACCCTAAGTTGGTCTGACTCCAAAGTACATGCTCTTCCCCTCCTACATTGAACCTTTCAGACATCAGACAAATAGTGGGCCCTAGAATGAGTCTTGGGTGGCTCTAGCAACATGATGGAGCTCAGTAGCCCAAAGATTCACCTCTGCCACCAGAGTACCCAAGTTCCCATCCTCCCTCTGCCAGGTGCTGGTGGAGTGCCCCGGGAGAGTTGTGTTGTGTCTCTGTGCCTCTGTTTCCTCGTCTGTCAACCAGAGATCACATGGTATCTATCTCATAAGGCTGTTGAGAGGATTAAATGAGGCCAGGCATACAAAAAGTTTAAAACAGTGCCTGACATTAATTGCTATTATGACTATTACAATTGTTTTGTAGGGCCAGTAAGATAATGGAACAGTAGTACTGTATTCTAAAAAGGCTACTAAATACTTAGGTTTCTTCCCTATGGTTTAAAAAACTAGTTGCAGAGAGAACTGCCTTCCTGAAAAGTCTCCTGCCGCACTCAATGACATCTTAAACTTCCTTTTGTGGTTACAATTATCAATAGCATAAAGGAGACCATTCTTCTAGTAACGGTGCATGCTTGAGCCAGCTGGGACTGAAAATTTGTTCCAAGTTTTCAGCAGGAGGTTCAAGGACCTATATTCTCTATAGTGAAGGTCAGTCCTTCTCAAGAAAGCCACATTCAGAAGCAGGAGAGACACATGGGAAAGGGAGGGGACTCTCACCTATTGGGCATCATCAACCCTTGTGGGTGACAGCTATCAATCCTAGGTCATCCCAAAATCTAGCTATCATTGTCAACCAAGGCCTCCTGCTAGGGAATTCCAGAAAGTCCGTAGGGAACTTCAATACAGTTTCTCTTCGTGAAATCTTCCAAGTCTATTATTAAAGCACCAAAGAAGAGATTCAAACTTAAGGTATTTATTTTCTTAAAAGAGTTTAGGTATGAGATAGCTGAGTAACAAGGATGAAAGCCTGTATTAATAATTATGTAAGTGGTGGGAAATTGCTGTCATTCAGAGGCTGTCCGGTAGTGTGGATGAAAAGCTAGGATGGGGTTTTTTCTATTTTAATTCCTTCAGCCCCATAACTTTATAAAGCCTTAAATTACAGAGTCTTAAAACAGAAGCTTCTATTTTAGCAAAGATTTATTAATACTCATTTTATGTCCAGTGTCTCATACCTGAGGTTATACATAATGTTTTAATTCTGGCTTGTAAAAAACTATTTTAAAAGACACGTTCTTTATACTTGTATCATGTATAATATAATTACAGTCTACAGGGGTTTTTTTTTTGTTTTTTTTTTTTTCTTTTCTTTTCTTTTTGGACATCAGGTACAGAGCATTGTCTTAATTATGCTGTTTAGTTCACAGCACATTATTAGCACTGGTCCGTACAAGGTACTGCCTTGTTTTTTTTTCACTCCCTTTTAATTCTGTAACCCACTCACATTCCTCTCACATCCTTAGCCAACTGTAAAGTGTTTGGTGTCTACCTTTCTGTTTGCACGTGCTCTTGCAATATGCATATTGTTCTCTTTGTTTGCATGTATCTTTTTTTATAAAATAGTATCTATTTCAATCTGGTAATTTCTTTTTGACAAAGGAACATGTTTCTAAGATTAACCTACTTTAAGAACAACTAATCTTTGATTCTAACTGCTGCATAGAATTTACTCATGTGTATTTTCACCATGTTTTCCCTATTCTCTCCCGCCATGAAAGCCCCTCCCTACCAGCTCAATAAACACCCTCATACATGCACGCTTATGGGTTAGGTGACCACATTGTCCAGTCCAGGACACTTCTGAGAGAGAATGGTGATGCTTATACTAGACCTGCCCAGGAAAACTAGATCGTGTGGTTTCCCTCTTAA
The DNA here is from genome assembly GCF_027409185.1 of Cynocephalus volans. Lineage (NCBI taxonomy): Eukaryota > Metazoa > Chordata > Mammalia > Dermoptera > Cynocephalidae > Cynocephalus > Cynocephalus volans. Next base: position 122,406,408 of record NC_084468.1, read on the forward strand.
GGACTTTTATGAGACCCTTTGGGATCTACGTCAAAGAGCAGTATTCACATGTCCTAATCTAACCGCTATCAGATCGCTCACCAGGATACAGTATCACTCTACATGCCCTTCAGTCCAGACACAGTCTCCATTATTACATTATTTTTATCATAAAATTTGCCTGCACATATGCTCTTAAGGTTATTTTTTATTTAAGAAAAGGCTCTCTTAAATCCATGTCAAGCAAAATTAACCCAAATACCTAACCAATTTTAAAATCATAAAAAATAGAGCAGTTTAAGATACAGCCAGGAGCCAAATATTCATTTCTCTGCATAATTGATTAAAGGTGTATTGGTAAAAATCTTATATATCAACATTTCCAAATCTTTTCTTCATGAAGAAACTCTTGATGACTTTCACACTTGAGATTATTAAGATTATTTGTTTGCTCTTCATAGTCTGTGCCCACAAGCTGTGAAATCACCTCTTTATCTCCTACTGATCCTTATGCAACAATTGTTAGAACACCCACTTTGAGGACCATGTGTTATCAGCATATAAATACACTATACATAAGCCATCCTATGTAAGGAAATCTTCCAAATTGCTAAAGCTAATTCCTTTAAGTGCCCAAACTTCATGTTAATTCTCACCATACTTTCACATGTGATTCAAAAGCTCAGCCACGTATAGAAACAAATGCTTTAGAATACTTTCCTTGTACAGCCCACCCCATCCCAAACTTCTCTACTTTTTCTGTCTCCCTGGAAAAAGACTTTGTTTTCCACTGTTTGTTGCATGAAATCCATGACATTTAAGACAATATGTTATGAGGTCACTAGGAAGTCTAAAATTACTGGAAATGTATGACTTGTTCATTGAAGGTATTGTAAACTGTGATTGTCAGGAAAAAAGGGTGAGGTCCAGAAACACAAATATTATATAGCATTCCCCCCCTCACCAACATTTTGGCATGTGGTATGTTATGATGATGATAAGTAGAATAGGAAGATAACAGAAAAGATGTTGAAATATTAGGATGCATGGCATCTTGGTGAATGTTTCCTTCTTTGAGATAAGACTAGAGCATGACAGATTACATTTGCTTGATGCACCAGCTATCACGATTCTCCTCAGAGTCTATGAGCCAGACTGGCTTGTGTCTTCTCTGTGCTACTCAAAACCTTAAAGATCCATAACAACTACTACAACAAGAGGATCCAGGCATCAAAAATAGTACGATCAAAGTATTTGGCAATAGCAAGAAAGACAAAAAAATTTACTCCTGCTCTGTGACCCTAAGAAGCAAACCTTTATTTTACATATATATATTGCCAAGTAACAAGTGCCACAAACATCCTCAAGTCATGCTTCTTCCCCTCACCTCAGTTACATATCCTTGACCTTCACTTTAAACTGCATAGTTTTCCTGTTGTTTAGCCCAAATCACAATGCTACCTTTGAAGAACTGCAACTTGACTGAGTGTGGACGTGGTCAATAGCAGGTCCTTGTGAAGGATCTATTTCTGCCATTTCCATTTCTAGTTGTTTAGTCTAATATAGAAACAGCATTAATCTTTTCATGTTGTATTCAATCACTTCACCAATTTTTCTTATCCTAGTAGTTTTTTTCATTTGCTTCGCTTTATTTCATTTTGTTATTGTTGATACTGTTTACACACTGTTTTGGTTTTGTTTTGTAGAGTACGTTGATTTCTCTAAATATATTATAACTATTAGCCCAAAGAAGTGTCTTTCCTTCTCCAATTCACAACAATTTTTTAACACTTTTTCTACATTTGCAGACCTCCACAAAACTCTGTTAAATATAATGCTGATAGCAGCAACCCCTGTTTAAGTCTTGATTTTAATTTAAATGGTTTTAGTGGATCTATATTTAAAATTGTATTATTTTGGCATTTCAGCAACTATAATTCATCGTATTTAAGTAATAACCCTCTACTACGTGTTTAGGAACAGCTGCTGACTTGTCAAATGCCATTTCAGCATCTATGTAAGTGTCCATGGTATGCTGGAGCCAGCTCACCCTCTTCCCAGCTCCATTCAGTGGCATCACATTGGACCACTGGTTTAATTGTTTTTAAATGGCCATGGTGGAGGTATTTACACCATGAAAATCAGCAAAATGCAACAAATCTAGTAGAGGTTATATTCAAAATCTCGTAAAGTTTATATTCTAAGATGTGATTATGTTGAAAGATTTTCTGATATTCAACTGTATTTTTTTATAGAATAAATGCTAATTGGTCAGAGAGTATATTACTTTGATATACTGCTAAATAGCATTTATTTTATTTTAGAATTTCGCACCTATATTTATAAGTGATAATAATCTTTGGAGTGGTATCTTTCATTATATCGATCAGGTTTTGCTATTAAGGTTAAGCTGTTTACATGAAATTAATTGGGGAGCTTTCAGTCAGTCAATTTCTGAGGTCAGGAATAATTTAAATAACATTAGAATCATCTGTTCTTTAAAGGTTGGATAAAATTCGGCTGTGAAACCATCTGGACCTGGGTGCCAGTTTTAATGATAGATCTTTAATTGCCCTTCCAATCCCTTCTATGTTAATGCATCTGTTCAAAGTTTTTATTCCATGGCATAACATAACTTTTGATCAAAAACATCCATTTTTGTCTAGATTTTCATTTATTACCAAAAAAGCATCACTAAGTATTATCTTATAATTTTTAAAGCCATTTCACATCTTTGCTATTTTTGCTATTTTGTATTTCTTCTTTTACTCTTCATCAGACTCATGGAGGATTTTATCTATTTTGTTAGTGTTTCTAAATACAGAGCCTTTGCATTTATTTTACTTTCCACTCTTTTTGTTGTTTCCACTTTATTAACTTCAGTTTCTATCTTTATTATATTTCTTCTCAATATCTTTTGACTAATGTTATTATTCCTTTTTCTAATTTCTAAAGCTGTATATCAAGTTCCTTTATTTTGTATCTTTCTTTAATAATGGCATTCAGTGTCATATGTTTTCTTCTGAATATAGCTATAACTACAAGTGCAGATATTGATATGAAGTGATATTTTTGTTTATTTTAAGACAGTTTATAAGTTTCAATTTCTTTTGGACTCCAGAATTAATTATGGGAATATTTCTTAATTTTCATGTAGTTAATAGTTTTGGTATTAACTTATTACTATTTTGGTATACATATTATTTTTTAATTAAATTATGACTAGAATTCAGACTCTCCATTTTTTGACTTTGAATTTGTTAAAGTTTTTTTGTGATTAAGTGCATGATCAGTTTTTTTAAATGTTCTACAAAAATGAAAATGTAGATATTCTATATGTAGATTTAAAGTGAATTGTATCTCCCCAAAATTTGTAGGTTGAAGCCCTACCCCCAATGTGACTATATTTGAAGTTAAGGTCTTGAAGGTTAAATGAGGTTATAAGGAAGGGGCCCTAATCCAATAGCAAGAAAGCAACCAAAGCAAACAAAAGAGAGAGGCACTGCAAAGAAACCAAATCTGCTGAGACCTTGATCTTGGACTTCCCAGCTTCTAGAACTGAGAAAAAATAAATTTCCGTTGTTTAAACCACTCAGTCTGCAGTACAAAGAGATAGGGGAAAAGATAAAATCAAATTTATCAGTTATATTATGCCAATTTTATATCAATTTCCTGTTTACTTTTGAGATAGCAAGTGCTCAGTTTCCCTGGGGTTGAGTTTCAGGCCACTCCCCTACATCTCAAATCACTCCCCTAAGACTTAAGCCCCTCCTCTGAGTCCTGACCTGCTGTTGCTTATTGCACCTATTTTCGGTACCAACACATGGAGATTGAAACTCTGGGAGGCAGACTTATGTAATTCCAGTGGCTGAGCATGCTCAGTAGAAAGGAGTTTATCCTATGAATGACCTTTCACTGGAGGCCCTAGAGATCACCTAGCATATTTTAAGCATATTTGGTGGAATTTGACCAATAAGCATGCTCCAAAGAGACCATCTGAGCATGGGCAAGGCTATGTTACATAACCTGTTATATAACTGGGGACCACCTACTTAGCTGAATATTCATTAAATACCATTAATATGCATAGATAGCCAAACTATAAAAGTAGAATCAAGGAAGAAGGTAGGACTGTTGCTCATTCTCTCTGGAGTCAGCCTGCACTTTGCCTGTGAGGTGTATATACCTTACCTTTTTGTGTTAAACCTGCTGTATTTAAACCTTTTTGTGTTTAGCAGACTGCTACTCGGTCTCTCAAGCCAGCCTGCACTTTGTGACTTATTCTTTACATTAAACTCTGCTCTTGAATTCTTTCCTGTGGTGGAGTGAAAAACCTGATAGAGGATGGGGTGGGTTGAAGTCAGCTATCTGACCTCCCTACATCCTGTCCTCTGGTATCACTTTGAGACTATGAAGTTCACCTGATTTAAATTAAGCATATGAAAATTTCAGAGTAAAATTGTACATTTATTAGTTTTTCCTTTTATTTCTAATAGATTTGCTTTATTTAAATGTTGTGATGTTTAGTGAATACAGGTTTATAATTTTCTCATAAATTTTGTCTCCCATAATTGCATATCTCTTTCCTGTTAATGTTTTTTATCTTATTTAGTGTTTTTAACTTTAGTTGTGTTAATTATGGTCTAATATTAATATTGCCACTATTGCTTTATGTTTGCATTTCCCTTTAATCAACTTATATTTGCTTACTTTTTTTCTATTACTCTGCTTTGTTTCTTGTAAACAGTATATTGTTGAATTTTGTTTTTTGACCTGGTACAACTCTCTTTGGCTTTTGAAAGAAGAATTCAACCTGTCCACATTTAGTTCACCAGGTTGTTTTTTGTGGTTGTTGTTTTGTTTTAGTCTTATTTTGACCAGTAAGGGGATCGTAACCCCTGGCTCAGTGTCGTCCTCACCATGCTCAGCCAGTGAGCACACCACCATCTCTATATAGGATCCGTACCCGCGGCCTCGGCACTACCAGCGCCGCACTCTCCTGAGTGAGCCATGGGGCCAGCCCCACCAGGTTTTATTTTCATCAAAATGTTTGATATTTATTTAATTTTAATGTTTCCTTGTTTCCTCTCTCTGATTTTGGGCTGGTTTAATAAAGTTGGTATTCATTCTTTTTTTTTTTTTTTTTTTTTTTAATTTGGACAGTCCACTGTACCTTTATTTTTACTTGTGGCAACTTTCCTTCCTGAAACTTACAATATGCCAATTATTTTCACCAGTGAGGTGTTTTATATCCTAATTGCTTCCCACCCTAGCCCAATTAGATTAGACCTTTAGAATGCTTTTAGTTTCTGTACTTCTCCAACCAGATAAAATCTTTAGATTGACTTTACATCATGACTCTCAGTATGCCCCACAAATTCCTAGGCTTTGCTTAGATAATTTAGTATTATATCCTAGACTATTATTGGTTCCATTGCAACATAATTCTTCTATTTCAATAACTTTTTTTATATACTCCTATTACATTTTCAGGTATTCTACCATAATGAATTTAACTATATATCCTGTAAGTTTCATTGGCCACCACCTGTTTCTTTATCTTCCCCAATATTAAAGTTTCTCTCCTGATTTGTTTGGTGTCCAGACAGTATTCTTCCTCTAGTTCTTTCAACAGTTGGGGCAAGTGGATAACACATTTTCTAAACCCTTCCATGTATGTAAATAGGTTTATTTCATTCTGAGAGATGAACGTTAGCCCTTGTGTATCAGCCCTTTTCCCTCAGAAGTCCCATGTTGTTTAGCTTCCAGTCTGCAACAAGAAGTCTGACGTTAGTCTGATGCTTTCTTATTTTAGAAGTAACTTGTTCTTTCTGCCTGGAAGATTAAAAAACATTCTCTTCATTCTTGGAGTTCAGGAGTATTCACAGGATATGAAGTATCAGTTTTATCCATAACTTTGTGAGCTCTTTTAATCTACAGACTCAATCTTTTTTTCAGATCAGGGAAATTTTAATCTATTGTTTATCTCCCCTCTATACATTGTGCTTTAGTTTTTTCTCCTTCTTGGGCCTTATAATTTGCTTGCTGGAAAACACAGATGTGTCAACCAAATCTGCTGTATTTTCCCTCATCATCCCAACTCTTTTTTTTTGTTTGTTTGCTTGTTTGTTTCTAAGATTCTTTCTCCTACTTTATCTTATAAGCCTCAAATTCTGGTCTCACTAATTTCCTTTTAATTTACCTGCCAAATTTTAGATTGAGAAATCATGGTTTGTTTTCCTTGGATAGAATGTGTCTCTTTATTCAGTAACTGGATTTTCCTCATGTTCTAATAATTTTTAGTTCATGCCATCATCTGTCCCCTCCAGCAGTTGTGTTTCATTAGGAGATCTCTGTTCTGAGTTTTCATTCACTTATTAATTCACTCATCTATTTAAGAAATATGTGTTGTGTGCCTGCTGCGTGTTAGGCACTTTTATAGATGCTGAGGATACAGTGGTGGAAAAGGTTCCTGCTCTCATGACAAGCTGAAATAGATAAATAAAATACATAGTGTGTCAGAATGATAAATGACCTAGAGGAAATAAAGCAGGGAAGTGAATTAAGGAATTCAGGGTTAAGATAGGTTGCAATTTCATATACATAGACAATGAAGTCCTCATTAAGAAAGTAGGGCAAAGACCTGTAGGAGGTGAAAGTCTTGGGAGACTAACGTTCAGGGTAGAGGAAACTCAAGGTCAGTGTGGTTAAAGCAGAGCAAGCAAAGGGGGAGAGAACAGAAAACATGGTCGGGTCAGAGAAGGCAGGAGAAGCCAGGTCCTGTAAGCCAATCTCAGGGCCACCACATTGTACAGCTCTAGGGGAAGTACATACATTGGAGTCTGTGTAAATCAGAAGCCCTGCAGTATAATCAAGGATGGACACAAAGTGAACAGTTAGGTAGCTAGGCAACATCTAGGTAATCTAGGTAGTAAATATCTAGGTAATATCTAGGTAAGAAATGATCATAGCTTGTACCAAGTTTGTAGTAGTAGAAGTAAAGAAAAGTGGTCAAATTCTGCTTGTATTTTGATAGTAAAGCCACCTGGTCATTCAGTCATTCATATGGGGCTAGCTTCATGGGCAGGCAACGTGTGCAAGAGCACAGGGTTCTGTGCTTAGATGGCCCCCCTGTTGTTCTCTGATTTAATGCTCTGCTGTGTCCATATCAAAATTCTTTTTGTGTGTATTTTTTAAATTATTGTTATCATGACACAATGTAAACATTTTTTGTGGCCCTTTTCCAATTTCTCCCTCCCCTTTCCCACCTCTGGTGGCCTCAGTTCTGTTCTCTCCTTTTGAAAGCTCAAGGAATTATTGTGGTTGTTGTATCTTTCTTTTTTTGCTCACTTCTATTTTTTTCATCTCCCACTTATGAGTGAGGACATGTGGTATTTCTCTTTCTGTGCCTGGCTTATTTCACTTATTGTAATTATCTCTAAGTTCATCCATGTTGCTGTGAATGGCAGAATTTCATTCCTTTTCATGGCAAAGTAGTATTCCATTGTGTATATATACCAAATTTTCTTTACACAGTTGTTCATCAATGGATGTTTATGTTGGTTCCAACTCTTAGCTATTGTAAATAGAGCTGTGATAAACACAGGAGTAAAGGTATCCCTTCAACATGATGATGTCCATGCTTTTGGGTATATACCCAGCAGTGGGATTGCTGGATCATACAGCAGTTCTATCTGTGGTTGTTTGAGGAACCTCCATATTGTTTTCTATAATGGCTGCACTAATTTACAGTCCCACCAGCAATGTAGGAGCATTCCCCTTTCTCTGCATCCTCACTAGCATTTGTTATTCTCTGGTTTTTGAACAAGGGAACCTGAATTTTCATCTTGCACTGGGCCTGCAAATTATGTAGCCAGTCTTGTATGCGCAAATATTTATTGCACATTTACTGTTATAGGATCTGACATTGCGTCATGCAATAAAACAGAAAAATTATAACTCTCATCTAGTAAAAGACCCTATGTGGGAGTATGCACTATGTTCCAAGAGTAGCATAAACAAGGGAGAAAGCAGGAGATAAAGAGGTACCACTGGGGGTGGGGGGCAGGGACAATAGATATTGTAGGGCCCTGTAGCCATTGAAGCACTTTGACATTTACTGAATGAAATGAGGAACAATTACAGGGATTTGAGCAGAGGAGTCATGTGTAATTATGTTTAATAGGATTACTCCTTTGTGGAGAATCAATTATAGGAAGGCAAGAATCAAACTAGTTTCAAAACTATTGCAATAATCCAGATGAGAAATTATTGTAGTTCAGATTAAGGTGATAGCAGAAGAGGTGGTAAAGACTGGTCAGATTTTAGACATATGTTGCAGGTACAGCCACAGAATTCCTATAGGGTTGGATGTGGGGTGGGAGATAGAGGAGTCAAGAATGGCTCCAGTGTTTCTGGCCTGACAAACTGAAAGTAAAAGTTTCTGTGAAACTGAAAGGATGAAAAGGAGATCAGAGTTTAGTTTTAGACATGAGTTTGGGATTTCTATCAGACATCCAAGTGGATGTGGGGGAGTGTTATAGCACAGTAGAGGTCTGTGCTGGAGACATAAATATGGAATCACTGGAATACAGACGGTATTTAAAGTGCTGAGACTGTATGAGATGATCAAAGGACTGGGTGTCGAAAGAAGAAAGGGCCAAGCACTGAGCCCTAAATTAAAAGATTGGGAAGAAGACCCGTCATCAAAGGAAACTAAGATACAGCAAGAAGTGAAGTAGGAAGTACAGCCACAAAATAATAGAAGAAATGGAATTGGAAACAGTGAATACAGACAAGCCTTTCAAGAATCATTTCTCCAAAGTGGGGCAGAAGCTGGCAAGAGATAAAGATAAGAGAATGAATGTTTATGATAGTAGAAACAACAGTATGTCTGCATGTTGAATAGAATGATTCAGCAGAAAGTGAAAAATTGATGATGTAGGAGATGGAAAGAATTGCTAGAGCAATGCCTTTGGGTAGTTGAGAAAGAATATGATCTTTTCCATGAGTGAAGAAATTGACTTTAGATAGGAGCATGAATTGTTCATCTATGATTCTGTTGTAACAGGGAGGACAGCAGAGTATATGGACACAGATACTGGTAGTAAATTAATGTGGCAGCAGGAGGGTATGGAAGTTTTCTTCTAACTTCTTTTATTTTTTCTGTAAAATAGGAAGCAAGGCACTAACTGGATAAGATTTGCTGATGGACTAGGTGTGGGGCACATGAAAAGAGAGGAGTGAAGGATGACTCCAACTTTTCTGGCATGATCAACAGGAGAAATAAGAGTTGCCATATGCTAGTGTTGTTCTGGAGCAGCCTCATGGTGACTCATGAGAGCCAATTATTAAATGTCCAGGGATGCCGTGAGCCAGGTGTTAAACAGTGCCATTATTAAAAATTAAGTTATGCAAACTTCCAATCAAATAATTTATATTAAAAACAAAAATAATAAATACTCAACCCTGGTTAGTTTACTGCATTATACCACATTGACATTCTTGAGGTTATTTATATCAATTATACTGTGTGGTGTAATTACTATATACTGGTGTCCCACCGTGCATTAGGTAATGTCACACTAGTAGTTTTTAAGTCAGCCATGATAAGGGTACTTACACAGCAGAAACTGGAAAATGCTAAAACTCAAAATTTGATTTATTGTTTTGTTGCTTGCCAAGGTGTAGGAAAGTGATAGAGAAAAATGTTAATATTATAGATTAATTTAAAAGTATAAGGTTTGTCTGTTACGTTGTGAAAACACAAAAAGTTAAGGAAATATTCTTTCAGTATTCAAAAACCTTCATCTGATTTAGTAAAGAAGTCATTATGTCACTGACAAATGAGTGAGGCTTCAACATACACCTTTGTTATTTGATTTCATCTTACTCATTAAAGCAATTAAAAATGATAACCAACATTTATGTTGGAACTATGCTTGTTCGTCAGTTGCAACCATAACTCAGCTACAAATACAAGATCATTCAAAGATCAACAAAGAACATTCTGTGAGAATCAATTGGCTATCAATAAAATGTATAATAGTGTATATGTGTATTTTTTTTCAGAAAGCCAGTTGTTAAACATTTAGTAACTTACCACCACCTTTACGAAAATGGAAAAATAGAGAAAGAAGTCAGTCGTGAAGGATTTTCATCAGTATTGCATGTTCTTTCTCTACTCAGTGGCTGTATATCCTTAGATGCATTGCTTATTTTCTTTGTCTACACATCACACACTTTGAAGACAGCAATAATTCAAAGAATGCAACAGAAAATGCAGAAGAACATCAGCCAATATCTTCTCAGTTCCCTTCGTGGGCCACAAATGCCCCACAAATCCTAGTCCCCCAGAGGTCCCTGACTTGCCAGGACCAGGACCATCATTCAAGGATGATGATGACCTGAAGGAAAACCCTCAGGCCTACACTAGCCCCAACTCTGCCCCCAAGGTTAGCTGTTTATGTCACCTAACATTCACTGGAAAGTGTAGAATTAGGGGGCTTTACACACTTATCGATATACTATGAGAGTCTAATACATTTTAATTGTCAGTTTTATTTCATCATATTAAGCCATAATAGATTTATAAATAATCCTATATCATCACTGATATGGATTGTATCCCCCAAGTTTTATGAATGAGTAGCTTGATCCTCACTATAACTGTTAAGAGGGTGGGAAATCCTATAATGGTAATTGAAAGGTGGGGCCTTGAAGAGGGGATTAGATTCTGTGGACCATGCCTAGTGAATGGATTAAAAATGGTGGTCAGGGGCGTGGTTCTTAGGGCTTTAAGAGAAGTGCATATGGAAGGTTAGTCTCTCTCTGCTCCACCATTTTCTGCCATGTGAGACCCCTTGGTCACTGTTGTCATCACCAAGACCATCACCAGATGTGTTCCCTGGACTTTGGACTTCCCAGCCTCAGAAACTATAAGCAATAAATTTTGTTTTCTTATAAATCACCCAGTTCCAGATATTTGTTTGAACTGATGCAATCATCTAAGGCAGACATAGTAAAATTTATTCTATTTATGAATTTCTGCTGGCATTTACTATTATAAAGAACTTTGTATGCAGTATACTATTGAAATGGCTAGCTAATAATATTTCAAGTTAACCAGTACACATATTTTTAAACTTTTTATCCTCAAATCAATGTAGATTCATGGGTAGTTATAAAAATAGTATATAGATATGGTGCATAGAGTTCTTGAACCTTTTACCCAGCTTTCCCAAAAAGGCCATCTTATGTAACCACAGTGCATTATCAAAACCAGGATATTTACACTGGAACAATGCTGTTAACTAGACTACAGACCTTACTCCGTTTTCATTAGAGTTTATATGTATGGGGCGGGGGGGTGCCAGCATGCAGGTAGGTAGGTGTCTGTGTGTAGGTAGTTTTATGCAATTTGATCTCATGTAAAGCTTCGTGTAACCACACCACCATCAAGATACAGAACTGTTTTATCATCACAAAACTCTCTCAAACTACCCCTTTATTTTTTGCCCAACTCTATCCCTGGTTTTCATCTCTATAGTTTTATTATTGTAAGAATCTTACATAAATGCACTCAGACAGTATGTAACCTTTTGAAAGTGACTTTTTTCACTAAGTATAATGTCCTTCAGGTCCATCCAAGTTATTGCAGATATCAAGAGTTTGTTGAGAATTATATTAAGTGAAACAAGTCAGGCACAGAAAGAGAAATACCACATGTTCTCACTTATTGGTGGGAGCTAAAAATTAATATATAAATTCACACACACACACACACACACACACAGACACACACACACACACACACACAAACCGGGGGGGGGGGGGAAGAAGATATAACAACCACAATTATTTGAAGTTGATACGACAAGCAAACAGAAAGGACACTATTGGGGGGGAGGGGGGGAGGGAGAACGGAGGGAGGTTTTGGTGATGGGGAGCAATAATCAGCCACAATGTATATCGACAAAATAAAATTAAAAAAAATATAAATAAATAAATAAATAAAAAATAAAATAAAATAAAAATTTTTAAAAAATTTTAAAAAATTTAAAAAAAGAGTTTGTTCCTTTTTATTGCTGAGTCATATTCCATTGTATGGATGTAGCAGAGTTTGTTTAACCATCATCCACTAAAGGACATTTTGGCTGTTTTCAGTTTTTGGCTATTACAAATAATGCTACTGTGAACATTCATGTACAGGTTTTTGTGTGAGCACAGGTTTTCATTTCTCTGGGATAAATGCCAAGAATGCAATTTCACACATTTATGTATTAGTTATAAAATTAAGTGCATATTTAGTTTTATAAGAAATTGCCAGACAATTTTCTAGAGTGTCTGAGCCAATTTACATTCTCACTAGTAATATATGACTGATCTAATCTCTCCTCGTCCTCACCAGCATTTGGTATCATCACTTTTTTAATTTTAGCTGATCTAATAGGTATGTGGTGATATCTCCTTGTGGTTTTAATTTGCATTTCCCTAATAGCTAATGATGTTTAACAACTTTGCATGTATGTGCTTATCTGCATTTCATATCTCCTCTTTGGCAAAATATCTCTTCATGTCTTTTACCCATTTCTTATTTGATTGCTTGTTTCTTTATTATTGAGTTTTGAGAGTTCTTTGTATATTCTAGATACAAGTTCTTTGTTGAATACATGGTTTGTAAATATTTTCTCCCAATACACTCATTTTTAATCCCTAAAAAAGTGTTTCAAAGGAACAGCCAGAGTTCTTACAAATTCAAATGAGCTTAAATAAAGGTGTTTTAAAAGTGGGGATACATAAAAAGACTACAAATAATAGTCATTTCCCAACTTTTCTTGAAACAATGAGAAATTATTATTGCATTTTAGGTAACAGATGCATGAAGGTTACTGAGATTCAGTGGGGAAGAGTTACATTTCAGTGCACCTACAACAGATTGGCTAATTTTCATTACCTTTAATTGAAGACAAGAGGATAAGAACATTGAAGTGATTTACTAAGAAGTTTATCAAGTATATGCCAATATAATTATTTTTTTTAATCCAGCAAGAAAATAGGTGTCAATAAATAAGTCATTAATAAGCTAAAGGGACTTATTTCCAGTGAATTGAAATTGAAAGAGAAGCTTATTTAAAGATTAAGAAAGACATCAAAGAATGCATTTCAAGAAGATTAAAGAATATGTTAATGTGCTAAGTATTTACCTCTAAATGACAGAAAGGTCTAGAAGCAAGAAAAACTAAGTGAAAGAGGAATGTTTTATTAACAAACAGAAAATCGAACATCATGCAATATACTAACTAAATATTGAGAACAATTATCACCATTATAAAATTGTTTTAAACTTATAAGAAAAAGCAAATCATTTTATAAGAGTGAGTAAAATGGATATTTGCTTATTACCTGAGAAAATAAAACAATCCTCTAGGGTTGTTTCAAAAGTAAAAGACTTTAGTAATTAAAATAAAACTTTAAGTAATGGATTAGATTCTGTATGTATGCAGATAAGGCAGTAATATAATTAAGCATAATGATGAAAATGGAATATAGTATTATTGGTGAGACCTTGTTTCATATTATGAAATCCTAGAAAAACACTGGGCAATAAAGATAATGGTTTTTAACAGATGTCTTCACCTTGCGTTAATGGAAATGTTAATATGGTTTTAAAAACTGTACTAAAATCATCTGCTAACTCATCTACTCTGGACTACTCTGAAAACTATAAATTCTGAAAAATCCTATTTCAAATGAGAATTCTACTTTTTAAGAAAATCTTACAGAATGACTCCTATGTATAGGGAACCTTGAACCACAAAAATTGAACAAATGTCTTATCTCCATTTCCTAGAATAAAAAGGCTACTCTGTTATTTTCTAATGACAGGAGAACACTGTGTGCCTATTCATGGTTGCTGCTAGACTTGGAAACAATCAGAGCTAAAGATCCATCCGAGTTCTACATCTGGAAATTCAAGTTAGCAAAACAAACCAAAAAAAAAAAAAAAAAAAGTATCAATTAACCAAGTTTTTATCTTACCATCCAAACCATTCTCCCAGAATTCTTAACACCACATATCTATCAGTAACACACACTATTCTATCATTTACCCAAATCTGAAAACTTTAACATTTCTTCTGCTTTATCTATTATATCAGGCAGACCTATGTTTTGGCAGAATTACATACAGAAAAGGGTTTATCACTGAGGCCTGGAAACCAGGATTTTTGAAGCCTTAATAACCAGAAGAGGTCAGAAAAACTGTCATTTTAAAGACTCAAGGTATTTTTAAGCCGCATAAGAGGTAGAAGCAGAAATTTACTTGTGGAATCCATAATTTTGGGAGGGAAATCAACAGAATGAGTCCTTTAATTGCACAAATGTAAAGGATTGATTTATTGATCCTGAGGGAAACACTAACGTTACCATCAGCCTGTTGTGTGTTTTAGTACGATGGTTTAGACAGCTGAGTGTGCTGTTTAGAAATTCAAGTGGAACCCTGCTTTTGAGTCGCTTTTGTTTGGAGAAAAAAAACCAGAAGAAAAGAAGGTGCGTGGCAAGATAGGATATTTGTCCAGGTTCCGTATGACTGATGCAGTGTACTGTATTTCAAATTATTCCTTGTTATTGTGAACAAGTTTTTGGTTTGCTTGTTCGTTTGCTTGTTTTGGTCTGGTTTTGTTTTTTTCACTGCCTTTTATAGCATGTGGAGATCTGACACTGAAAGGATTGCCAGAAAAACTCCAATTCATGCTGGAGGAGATATTGTAAAAAGGAGCTGGGCTGGACTATTGTTGGCTCTTATGCTGTAGTTTTTCAAAAGGCAATTAAGCCAGAATGCACAGATGTGGGCCTGCTGGGCACTATCCTCCAAGACTTTGTCTGGTTCCCCCTGAAGAAAGAGAACATTCCCACTGCCCACATCTTGAAAATGGTCTGAGGAGTTCCTCTCTCGGAGCTCCATGGTAATTGCGCATAGGGCTCCCAAGCAACTCGCTCAGAACCCTTAGGGTTGCAGGGTGATCGGGCCGGGGGGATCAGACTAGAGGCCAAATTGGGACTGTGAGATGTGGAGAAACAGTCAAGTCTCAGAGCAGTGTGTAAATTAATTCCTGTGGTGTTTTCCCCCACTGATCCTGAACTGTCAGTCAAGTCCTAATAAAACACATGGTTTGGTCTCAACTCTGTATAGGGAGTTAAGGGAAGGCCCTAACCTAATTTGGAATGATGGGATAAAAGACAAAGAAGGCCAGAACAGGGAAGCCTTTGTTCCAGGCTTCAAGAGTCAATTGGAGCTTGAGGAGGTACTAGAGGCCCTGGTGGTCTATTCGACAAGGAACCTAGAGTAGAAGAGGTGGGCAGATGTACCACCAAACAGACATTAGACAGGATTTCCAGGAAGGGAAAAAAAGAAAGGAAGGGAAAAAAAAGAGGAGGACTGTGTGACGGCCTAAGATGGGTTGGAAATTCACATAACAGTAAAATATCTTTTGAATTAATTCCTTCCAATTGATTTCCAGCACCATCAGTATGGTTCAACTCCTCATTGCCTGATGTCTGGATTCCTGCAACACCTAGAATTCAAAAACCCAGGCCATCTCCCTTCATATGCCTTGAACAACACCATTAAAGGTTCATCTTCCCAAAACATGGATTCAGCATAGGACTTTTCTACCCGCGCATATCATACACAGCAGCACAGAATTCCGCATCTTGGACAAGCAATGATGAAGCCAGGAACAAGAGTCAGGAAAACATAGGCCTTAAAAAACAGGAAGGAATTAATCAAAAACCTGATCTTAGACCCTCCTGTGAGAGGAGAGACTAGGAATAGATTTCACACATCTCAATCCAGTGAGATCAGCAAGAAGGGGAGTGAGAACAAGAGTTGCCATCCACGAGGAGGGCTGTACCGGGGACCCTCGAGTAAGCTTGTGAGATTACAGCTTCCGCAGCTGAGAACTGGACGCCTCAGCAGCCCATACTCTCCAGTAGGACACAGTATAACTTGCCAAGGAATCTTGAAAACAAAGTATGTGTGGTCAATTTCTCTAATCAAAAGTTGAAAAGAAAATATGATATGATAATATTGTATTCCATCTGGAATTGTGGGTGTCTGATAGAATGATGGAAGTCCCATGTAACTGTGCATTTATAAAGAACTCACTGTGTGTCAGATCTTAAGGCAGCATGGAGGAAGGAGAATTGAAAGTCATAATTCTTGCCCTCAGGTTGCCAAGACTTAGGAGTGAAATAAACAAGTTGAGACATTACAGTAAAAGGTGACAGTTTCCCTAATAAAAGTGAGCACAGGCTACTGTGGGAGTATATAACTGGTCCACCCATGTAATTGGGACCAGGGAGGATAAGGTGAACTTCCCAGAGGAGGTGACATCTGAACTAAAATACCGAAATTAAGTAGGTGTTAGCCTGGGACAAACGAAGCATATTTATTTCTCATGGCTGCTGCAACACATTACCATGAACTTCGTTCTGAAGGGTAGAAGTGTGAAATCAGTGTCACCAAGCTGAAGGGCAGGGCTGCACTCCCTCCTGAAGCTATTGGAGGAATGTGTTCCTTGCATCCTTCAGCTTCTGGGGGCCGCCTGCCTTCCTGGCTTGTTCCCACATCACTCCAGTTCCTGCCTCCATCTTCTCAACGCCTTCTCCTCTGTGTGGGTCAAATCTTTCTCTGCCTCCCTCTATACAGAGACACACGTTATCACATTTAGGATCCACCCAGATAATCCAGGATAATTCCCCATTTCAAGATGCTTAACTTAATCATACATACAAAGAGCCTTTACATTTTTTTTTTCCATGTAAAGTAACATTCACAGGTTCAGTATTAGGACACAGATATCTTTTGGAAAGTCACTTTTCAACCTACCACAGAAGGGACAGAGGAGGGGCAATTTAGGCAGAATATGAGGCCTGGAGGCTCAGAAGTGTGGGAGAGCATGAGGGGCTTTGAGGAGAGCAAAGAGTTGAACAAAGGTTAGGTATTGGTTGAAAGTCAGGAGTGGAGAGGAAGAAAGCTGGAGAGGTGAAAAGTGTCCACAATATAAAGGTTTTATTGTTTATTCTCTTGCAGTCTAAAGGATGACTGCACAAGAAAGCAGCTCTGCTTGAATAACCCTGTGTATCACCGAGCATTAGAAACTGTTCTGGGGATGCGGACTGAGCTGGAGAAAGGGAACCATTGCAAGGACTAGAGTTGTCATGCACCAAAGAACTATGCAGACCTCTTCTGCAGGGAACCATGTGCCCAGGTGACCATGTGGGGGGTACTTAGAGACAAGTCCTGCTAAACACCAGCTGGTGTTTCTTACCAGAACCCCTCAGCCATTGTTCTCTGAACCATCTCAAGGTGGAATTTGTGGTTAGGATAAACTAGCTAACCTAAGCTTTATCTCTCTGGGAATCTTTGCTCACAAATAAGCATATAGATTGCTAGAAAAATATTTCTCCCAGAAGCTCCTTCATCCCGTCCAGCCCACATACCCACCAAAATTTTTCATTTTTCTAGAAAGGAGCTATGTCTAAAGGGCCCCTGTATCAACATCCTTTTTCCCTAATAATTTTGGTTTCTTCAGGTGAGAGAGAGAGAGAAAGATATGCATAATCAGAAAGGTGGGTGCTGTAGATTGGATGCTCACCCTCAACCTCATTTAGGCTTAATTCCCGCTGTGACAGTGTTAAGAGGGTGGGAAATCCTGTTATGGTAATTGAAAGGTGGAGGCTTGAAGAGGTGATTAGATTGTAGGACGATGCCATAGTGAATTGATTAAAAATGGCAGTCATGGGCATGGTTTGGAGGGCTTTAAAAAGAGAGTGAATGAGGTTAGTTTGTACTCTCTCTGCTCCACAATTTTTACAATGTGATACTCTGCCATTACTGTTGCCACCACCAAAGCTCTCACCAGATGTGTTCCCCGGACTTTGGACTTCCCAACATCAGAAACTGTAAGCAATAAATTTCATTGTTTTAATAAATTACCCAGTTCCAAGTATTTTGTTATAAGCAACAGAAACGGACTAATACAGTGGGGTTGTTATAACACCAAAGTCAAGGGTTCAGATCCCCATACCGGCCAGCCACTAAAAAAAAAAAAGAAAGAAAGGTGGGGTAAGGGGAGGACAGAGAGAGACAGAAAAGAAAAGGGGAGAGTAAGTTAATAAGCTCACTAAGTCACTAAGTATTTACCAATCACCTACTATGTGCCAGGAACCATTCAAGTTGTGCAGAAAACATCAGTAAGCAAGACACAAGGAACTCACATTCTAGAAGTTTTGTGTTGTCATCTTGCATACTACTCCATTCTTAGCACTGGGTGAGGCTCTTTCTGCACATTATCTCTTAAAGCCCCACAGAAATGGAGATGAAACAAGAGCTCAGATGCAGAGATGGGAGTGCTCTCAAGACATGAAATAGAAATAAAGAAGGTCCATCTGGAAATTATCTAGATTTTACTTTGCCTGTAGAACCCAATTTCCTACAGCTATTAATTTCAGACTCCACTCTGGACTCAGATAGTTTTCCAAAATCCCCAGCCAAATAAAGCAGACGAGTTCCAAGGATAAATAAAGGGAAAAGTTCCTAAGTTTGACCAGCACTTTTGGCCATGTTAAAGTGATATGGATTTGGCTGGATACTTCTGGTTATTTATAGAGCAAGTGAACACTAAAACATACTGCAATTGCAGATGGCTGGGCAGATGATCTGTCATGGTCCTTTCCAACTCCATTTATTTTGTGATTTTTTATTTTTGCCCTAGTGCCTATCACAAGGACTAACAATTGAACCATTATTGAGGAGAAAAGAGCCCAGATAAAAGATTTTGACTAGATTTTGTTTAGTAAAATCAAATAATATGAAGAGAGAAAGGGCATTTTTTTTAAAGGAGGGAGTAATTGCATTTCTAATTTGAGAAAACCTAATCAGCAAGTGTGTTTTTCAGTGACTTGGGCTGAGGGTGATTTCCTATAACCATAAAACTATAAAGGGCCTGAAAGGCCATCAGAAGAGCCCTTCTCATTTTATAGACAAGGCTCACATGGCCCAAAGAGATGACATGGCATGCCCAGGCCTTCTGACCCCTTGTCTAAAGGTCTTTTAGACAAATCACAGTTTAATATAGATTGTCATCTCAATTAATGAACTCCTGGAAAACTCTAGTCCCAGTAAGAGCTAAAATAGATACATTTGATATGCTAATGTTTACAATTTGTGATTACAATATAATTTTATATATAAATCCATTTAAAATTTAATGATTATCTATAGAGACAAGTTCTCCTAACTCATAAGCTGTACTCAGAAGCTATTTAACTCTTTTACAACAAGAACATAATAATGAAATAAATTATGGCCTCGGTGGTACATTATTTTATGTCTTATTTAAATAATTCCCAAGGAGACTTAACTTAAGTCTGGAGTTTGGCTCATATCTGAGTTCCCCCTGGGATGATGAAGAATAATCTGGCAATGAAACATCCTAGCTAGAAACTTTTATTCATCGGCATAAACATAAGGAAAATATTTTATTTGAAGTACTATAGGGCTCAAGTAATTTTTTCTAGGCTCCCTTGATTTTAACAGGAATATGAGATTTTCAGTTGAGAAACATCACCATGGGTTTTGAGAATAAGAAAATGTTTCCATTACAGTAAACAACTGTCTTCACTTCTTGTACATTACTGAATCAATCCAATGGCTGGCTGGCTGGTCTTTGAATAGATTAACTTTAGCCTTTCTTCCTGCTGTTAAGCAAAATATTCCTGTCATCCCATAAAAAAATGCCAAACATCTTCCAAAAGTAACTAGACAGAGAAATTTTTTACATCTTTTCAGTAGCCTCTTGTTCTGATGACTTATAATTTTGCTTTGGTGGCTCCTTCATCCAATACAAAAAGCAGAAGAGAAGGCCGGTGAATAGCCTTTTGGCAAATCTATTATTACCTCTATAGGAAACATCCATCTTATCTATGAAGAAAATCAATGTCCACAAAAGCCTCTTAGTGATCTCTTTAGGAGAGAAAAGTACATTATTATCATGATAAAATAACTTTGTATTTAACAGAATAGTAAGTATTGAGTATCGTACTTGCAATTAGCTAAATACTCAAATTATTTCATTTAGACCTCACAAAAATCCTTTAAGGTGCCCATTTGGAAAAGAAAGAAATGAAGGAAGGAAGGGAGGTCCAAGACCACAAATAGTAAAAGCTATGGATAGAAACCCAGTTTCTCTCTTTCCCCAAGTTTGTGCTCCTGCATCACCTAACAATTTTTCTCCTCAAATAAAGCAAAAGGAGAATTGGAATAAGCTTTTCGGAAAAAAAAAAAAAAGAGAGAGATAATCTTCAATTTTCAATACAAGAAAAGAAGTTGTGGATGCAGAATTCTGAATTTCCTTTTGTTATAATTATGTTAGTTTCAGAATTATTTACCCAAGAATTTTGAGAATTCTGTTGTTATGAATCTATAGCAATTGTTAAGGAAAATCCCGGACAATTTCCTTGCCTCAGATTCTGTAGCGCTTGCCAAGGCAACCCTTTCGTTTGTCTTCTGAGAACACCGCCATTTGTTGCCGGTTTCTGGAGGGCATTAAAGTTAAACAGGGTTGTATGAGTATGTTCTCTAAATGGATTTTACTCAAATAACTGAACACCTAACAAGACAACACGAACTTGTGATTTATGAGAGTTTCTAACTGATGGGAAGTCTGTTGACATCCACACAGGCTCCAAAATAGAGAAAACTGTACAGTATCTGTCACAGGATTACACATGCTATTTTAAGCACTTGTGACAAGGAAGATTTTCTGCCAAATATGATGCACCCAAGAGAGACACTAATCTATTAGACTCTTTGGCTGCTCTAAAATATGTTATTTAGCATTAATTTAAGATAAATTATTACTGAAAAGAGTAACTTCTTAGAAATCCTAGTGTATGTGTAACATATTTAAAAAGCCATTTCAAAAAAGTTACATAATAGACTACAACAGGCCAATGTTGAATGTGTGTGTGTTTGTGTCCCTGTGTTTTCTTATATGATTATTTCGCAGGATTGTGAATTTCAAGCTGATTAAAGATGGAAACTGTGCTTCCCAAAATATCTTCTCTATGTGGTTCCAGGTCAGAGTCAGAGTTGGCCACAATAAAGGAACTTGTATGAAAATTTGGAATGCAGAAGTAAGAGAGTACATATGGTAAAATGTGGTCATGGATGAAAACAGGTGTGCCCAGAGGGTCCTAGCTTGCCCCACTCTGCTCTGCACTGAGCTCTTCTTCCCGACTCCTGGCACTGCTACCCATAACCAGAAACTAAGCTGTGGACCTGAAGAGGCCTCTCCATGAACCCCCTTTGTAAGAGCTGGACGTAGAAGTTCTGATATATCTATTCACACTAGGGCTTCAGGCAGGCTAAGAATTGTCCCCTGATCCCCAATTGACTCCCACTTCCAGACCTGCACTTCTCTGGCTCCTCTCACAGGACTAATTCCTATCATTTATCCTTTATTTCATAATACACATACCAGCTCTGCTTTTCCAAATGAATTCTGACTGAGAAATTTACACATATTACTTATATACACACATGCACACACACACACACACACACACACACACACACACACATATCCACACGTATATAACTTATTCTTTTAATTTCTTATATATAATATGAGAGTACTTCAAAAAGTTCATGGAAAAATAGAATTAAAAGATAATACAAATCTTTCGATGAATTTACCATGAAGTACCCTCACATAGTTCTTATAAGTAAGTGCCTGAGTTGTTTGGTATATTCTCAATACCGAACATAGTATCT
The DNA here is from genome assembly GCF_027409185.1 of Cynocephalus volans. NCBI lineage: Eukaryota > Metazoa > Chordata > Mammalia > Dermoptera > Cynocephalidae > Cynocephalus > Cynocephalus volans. The sequence continues at coordinate 122,428,228 of NC_084468.1, forward strand.
GAAACAAAATACATGCTCAATATTTGTCCAAAGCAAAATGAGTGGCAAGCTAATTTTTAGATCACTTTAAAAATATCCTTCTACCCAATGGAAATCAATGCTCAGTAATTCTGGGAAATTACACCAACATCAAAGGACTCGAGTTCAATTTTCAAATGTAGATTTATGTTTCTAAACATAATATGCTTATTAAAAGTAATATTCAGAGATCATAGATTCCAGTCCTACTCAAGTGTGTTGCTTTTCTGCAATATTATGTCAACTCTTCTTTCTCCCTATGAAATTTCAAGTATATAATGAATTTCTAGGTGACACCTCACCACAACCCCATCTCTCTGTTATGTATGTGGGTTTGTTACATTGCATTCCAATATATTTATTCTTTGGAAGTCAGCTAGTACAATGCCAGACACCTTTGGGTAGAAGGAGTCGCCTGGGGAAGACAAATGACCTCAAAGAGGAAGATAAGCCCATGGAGACTGGAGAAAGCACCGCAATCCCGGTGCCTCCACCTTGGGCCTGGAATTTGAGGAAAGTGGATTTCCCTATAGTCCGGGACAGGTAAGGCAGCTTCCACCACCCAGAAAGCCAGGAGCTAGGAAAGTTCTATACAACAGAACATAGGACAGTGAGCAAGCCATGTGTTGTAATTGATTATCCAACTTATATCACCCCACATTGATGAGCACTGGAGTAGTACCCCAAATGCAGAGATTATAGCTATTTTACTCGCCAATAAATTTCTAACCCTAGCAGCATGCCTGGCATAAAAGAAGCACGCCATAAATGTTTGTTAAATAACAAGTGAGCAAATATTTTCTCATGCCATCACTAAACTGGGTGGCCTTGTAGTTGTGCCATTAAGACGAAGGCAAGAGATTTGAACTCAAGTTTGGTCTAGGGCATTAAGGAGGAGCAATATCTGTCCCCTACATCCCAGCCCTGAAGCCAGTCAGAATAGGCAGCACAGGAGTCAGGAGCAAGCTTTTTGTCTCAAATAAAGATGACAAAAGGTGAGGAGCCTGTAGTCCAGTCACTTCTTCCCACCAGGACATCCTCCTTCTCTCGTCAATTTTAAAGATTCTAATTTTTCTACTAGCGTAGCAAAATTATTAATTAAGAATTTACTATATCAGGGTATTGAAAAATTACCTGTGTTTTGCTTTTATCTACTGCAGATTCGTCAGAATTAAATGAAATGTATCCCTCTCTTCCCCAGGAGAACAGTCAGATATTTAATTTTTCCTCCTAATAACTGGGTTTTCCTTGACTTCAGGGGACAGGAGGATGCTTTTTCAGTGTGAGGGCTCAAAAGGAGACTTCAGGCAGGTCTTCACCTTGGTAGATAGTCCTTAAGCAGCCATTTTGGTTTCCAATGTCTGCTCAAGAGTTCTCAAATTGGTGACTCAAAGACATGTTTTGTTTTGTTTATTTGACATGTACTTCAAAAAGTCTGTGGAAAAGTTGAATTAAAAGGTAATGCAAATCCTTCCATGAACTTTTTGAAGACCCCTCATATTCAGTCTTCTAAAAGTTCTAGATTATCTGCAGAGGACAGGAACCAACAGAATTGTCCAATGAAAAGCAACAGAGCTTAAGTTTTTTTAATAAAAATTGTATATATTTAAGGTGTACATACAATGTGAGGGTTTTTGTTTGTTTGTTTGTTTTAGAGCCATTTTACTTAGGTTCACAGAAAATTGAGCTGCAAGGACGGAGCTCCCATACACCCTCTTTCCCCGCTACATTTTTCCCTATTATTAACATCTTGTGTTAGTGTGGTACATTTGTTACAATTGATGATCCAATATTAACGCATTACTATTAACAAACATTCATGGTTTATATTAGGACTCATTCTATGTGTTGTACATTCTATGCAAAGTTTATATATGTAAATATGTATATATAGTTAATAATAAATGTGTGTGTGTGTGTGTGTGTGTGTGTGTATAGTTCAGAGTTTATATTTGTTATTTGTGGGAGGCTTAGCCTGATACCAACTCCTCCAACGTTATCGAAAGCAGAATCATCTGAATTTATTTTTTTATTTTAATTGGCACATTGTAATTACACATATTTATGAGGTGCGATCTGATATTTCAATACATATGTATGTTGTATAATAATCAAGCTTAGGTAGTTAACAACATGAGATTCAGACATACATATACAGTGCACTGAACATTACAGTCAAGCTAATTAACATATCCATCTCTTCACGTAGTTACCAATTTTAATATGGTGAGAATACATAAGATCTATTCTCAGCAAATTTACAGTAAAGAATATATTATTAACTATAGCCCTCATGCTGTACATTTACTCTCTAGAACTTATTCATCCTGCATAACTGAAACTTTGCACTCTTTAACCAATATCTTCCCATTTTCCCCACCCACTGCCCCTGGTAACCATCCTTCTACTCTCTGTTTCTATGAATGTGACTTTTTTATATTCCACATATAAGTGAGATCGTGCAGTATTTTTCTTTATATGTCTGGCCATTAGCATGATGTTCTCCAGGTTCATCCATGTTGTCCCAGATGGCAAGATTTTCTTTTACTTTCAAGGCTGAATAATATTCTCCCTGTATGAATATATATACACACACATATGTATACACATACACATACACACAAACCTACACCACATTTTCTTTATCCATTCATCTGTCAATGGACACTTAGGTTGTTTCCATATCTTGGCTATTATGAATAATGCTACAGTGAATATGGGAATGTAAATATCTCTTTGAGATAATAATTTCATTTCCTTGGATATATGCACAGAAGTGAGATTTGTGGATCATATAGTAGTTCTGTTTTTAATTTTTTGAGGAACCTCCATACCGTTTTTAATAATGCCCATACCAATTTACATTCCCACCAACAATATGTAAGAGTTCTGTTTTCTCCAATCCTTGTCAACACTTGTTATTATCTTTTGTCTTTTTGATAATAGCCACCCTAATAGATGTCAGGTGATAGTTCATTGTGGTTTGGTTTGTATTTCCCTGATGATTAGTAATGCTGAGTACCTTTTCATATATCTACTGGCCATCTGTATGCTTCTTCAGAAAAATGTCTTTTCAAGTTCTTTGCCCATTTTTTAATCAGGTTACTTGTGGGTTTTTGCTATTGAGTTGTATGAGTTCATTATATATTTTGGAAACTAACCCCTTATCAGATATATGGTTTGCAAGTATTTTCTCCCAATTCATAGGTTGCCTTTTCATTTTTTTTTTCATTTTCTGTGCAGAAGCTTTTTAATTTGATGTCCCACTTGTTTATTTTTGCTTTTGCTGCCTGTCTGTAGGTGACATAATTTTAAATGGAGAAAACCTAAAGATTCTGTAAAGAAACTGTTAGAACTAATAAGCAAATTCAGTAAAGTTTCAGGATACAAAATCAACACACAACAATCAGCATTTATTTACACCAATAGCAAACTCTAAAAAGGAATTCAAGGAAACAATCCCATTTACAGTAACTAATATATATATATATATATATATATATAGAAAGAGAGAGAGAGATACTATATATATAATCAAAATAGTAGCTATATATACAATCAAAGCTATATATATATAAAAATCAAATCAAGCTATTTATATATAGTACTATAAATATATACAATCAAAATAGTAGCTAATATATATATATATAAGATCAGAAATAAATTTAACCAAGGAGGTTGTCTTAGTCTGTTTCCATTGCTAATAACTAATACCTGAGACTGAATAATTTATAAAGAAGCAAAATTTATTTCTCACAATTTTGGAGGCTGGGAAGTCTAAGATTGAGGGGATTTACTTTGTGAGGGCCTTCTTGCTGGTGGGACTCTCTGCAGAGTCCCAAGGTGGCACAGGGCATCACCTGGCTTGAAGTCTGAGCGTGCTTGCTCAGGTCTCTCTTTCTCTTCCTATAAAGCCACCAGTCCCACTCCTACGGTAACCCATTAATCCATTAATTCATCAATCCAACATTATCAGAAGCAGAAGCATCTGATAAATTAATTAATCATCTGAATAAATTAACCCATTCATGATGGCAGAACCCCTATGACCCAATTACTTCTTAAAGGACCCACCTCTCAATACTGCCATATTGGGGATTAAGTTTCAGCATGAGTTTCTGAGGGGAAAAACATTCAAACCATAGCAGAAGTGAAAGATCTGTACACTGAAAGCTATAAAACATTGATGAAAGAAATTTAAGGAGATTCAAATAAATGGAAAGACACTGCATGAATGTCCATATTAATCAAAGCAATCCACAAAGTCAATGCAATCCCTATCAAAACTCCAGTGATATTTTTCACAGAAATAGGAAAAAACAATCCTATAAAATTCTTATGGTATCACAAAAGACCCTGAATAGCCAATATTGACAAAAAAGAACAAAGTAGGAGGCATCACACTTCCTGGTTTCAAGTTATATTATAAAGCTACAGTAATTAAAATAGAATGGTCATCACATAAAAACAGACACATAGGCCAATGGAACAGAACATAGAGCCTAAAAATAAACCCAGGCTTATGTGGTCAACTAATTTTCAACAGGAGGCCAAAAATACACAATGGAGAAAGGCAATGAGTTTTTGGATATAACACCAAAAAGTATAGGCAACAAGAGCTCAAGTTCTTGTCAGTGAGCTGACCAGCACCAGGCGGGCCACTTTCCCACAGGACCAGGGGTTTCTTCCCTCAGGAGAGCAAATCCAACTTTTTATAACTTTGCTAGGTAGCATCTGACATTTCCAGACAAATCCTTGCATAGCTGTTGTTTGCTCCAGACTACTTGGTGCTTAAGCTCAATTCTTTATTCCCCACACCCAGATAGTTTCTCACATTTTCATTTTAAGAAGGTTAAGTTGCAGGTATGCACAGTTCTTCCCCAGGAGCATAATTCCTGCATGTTCAGCAGCCTCACCTGAGGCTCAGCCTGCTCCCCTGTGGGGTGGTAAAAGGACAAGAAGCTGCATGTCTATTTTTCTTGACCCTCAGCTTTGTAAACTATCCCACTCCAAAAACACTGCTTATTTCTTATCCCCTCCATGTGATGGTGTAGTATTTATCTTCATTTACCTTACTATATTTCCCCATTGCCAGCATTCAACACACTGGATTTAACACACTGGGTTGCCAGTGTGTCTTAAAATAGCCTACATTCCCAAATGGCAGCAAATAGCTACAGCTCAGAAGCCAGTGGCCCACTATTACTTGAATTCAACCTTCAGCTGCCACTTAGCAACATGCTTGCCCTGTGATTTGCCTGACTGTAGAGTAAGACGAATTGAACTGTTTCTTGGACTCATAGCTCTACCCTATACTTACCCCTCCACCTGTCTGGTCCCTGTAGGTTGGGAGTATTATGATGCTGACCTAAGTCCACTAGGAGATGTAACCAGGCTGTCTAAAGGGGAAAGTGAAGAAGACATTATGTTTCAAGTGAAGGTGAAGGGACCACCCTGAGTAGTGAAAAATAGGAGAGAGTGCCTGGTTTCCAAAGAGGAGGAACTATGAACTATAGAGAAAAACATTGCCAGCAGATGCTGCAGCAACCTGCTCTGAAGCAATTGCAGAGAGACAATGGAGGTCCAGCCTTGCACAAAGCATTATGCAGAGCAGGAGTTATGGCCAGAAGACATGTTGTCAGGACTGCAGAAGCCGCTCTATGTGACCCAAAATAAGGAGCTCTAAAAACTGACTAATTTTGGATTTCCCACCCACAGTGGTGAGGCTTAAATGATATTTAATCATGCCATGGATAATTAAAGAGCTATTATATCCTTGGCCAGATGTCTTCCACTGCCCTCCCCCCACCCCACCCCAGAGCCACTCTCTTCTTTTCTCCATTTTGGTCTCTGCTCCTGGGCAAGTGACTTGTGGATGACATCAGTAGGGTGCTGAGTCCTCTGGCTTCCAGAGCCAATGGAAAGCTCCAGACGTTTTGTGAAGAAGAGGCGGCTTACTTCCTGCAAGGTCATCTCAAGTTTGGAGATACCTGCCAGTCCCCTCCCCTCCCCATCCAAAGCCTACTGCTTTTCCCAAGGTGGCTAAAGTTACACCATTCTCTCTAAGTTCTGTGGGGCTGAGGGTGATAACAATTCTCCTTCTGCTGGCCCCAGGTTGCTACACCACTCCCTGTGGTTCCCCTATACCACATCTTTTTAAATATGTCCTTTTAATGGAATGAAGAAACTCTCATTGGATTAACCTATTTCAAATATGCCATCTGTTTCCTGCTGGGAGTCTGACTGATACAACTCCAATGTAATGGAACAGTTCACACCTGTCCCACTAAGAAAAGCAGCATTACAGTAGTAGGAGTAACTGCAATGACATCAAAAGCTGACTACGGAATGAGATTGCTCCCAGATCCAGAGCAAAGGTAGCTTCACCCGAGATCATAGAGTTTCATAACTAGGACCACACACTTGCTTATAGTGGAAGTTGTAAGTTATATTGGCATCAAAGCTGCCCTCTTTATATTTAAATTAAGCATTTGAAGTACAGAACTCTATTCGATAAGAAGATTTAACAGTAATTGCCAACTAAGGAAAAAAAATAAGATAGGGAAACAGAAAAGGAAATATTTTATATAGAGAAAAAATACACACAGAACTACAAAAGGAGATGCAAAGAATACAACACATAGAATCTGGGCCTTCTAATAGGATAAAGCCAGGAATTCTCTGGATTTGGCTGGTGAAAGGCTTCTATATAGAAGTTGTGCACTTAAAGCTTTGATGCATTGTCTACTGGTGCACAGGCCTCCTGCCCCTCCTGCTCCCACACGCTTTATAACCCTTAAGCAGATCATGCTAAGTGTGGGTACAGGGCAAGATCCAGACAGGTTAATACAGCCCTAGAAGACAAAGCATGAAGGGGTATTTCCCTGCTTATCACCTGAAACAATTGAGAAGGGTCCATGAGCATTCCTACCTTTAGGCTCAAAGAGTATGGATATAGCATAAGAAGACCCAAACCCTGTCTCCCATTTGGGTCCCTTTTCCTCATGTGTGACGCTTCCAAGCTATGGCTCTAACAGTTGTGCTTGTCTTTCTTCACACACTGGCACCAGATCCTCCTCTGTACAATGGAAGTCTTGAGCTCAGGTCAGCTAGTGTGGTGGAAACCATAATTAGAATGGGGCAATATAGAAATTAAAACTGTAATTTTGTGAAGGGCTCATCTTGTGTGTGAAGGTTTGAGAAATAGCTGGTATAAGAAGATGAAGTTATACAGAGGTCAACAGCCTGGATACCCTGAAAATATAAAGTGGAGCATGTAAGTTATTACACTAGCATATGGTTTGGGCATCCCTCGTAACTACTGCTGAGGGGCTAGTGTACAGAGATAATAGGTAAGTTTGGAACTGCTGCACCTTACATAAGACCTTTTATATTCTACACAGGGACCCAGAATCTCTTATGGGAGCACAGGGGTCTGCCTACAGCCCCAGTGACCTTGCGCAGGGCAGCCCACTCCAGGTGAGGAGCTGCAGAATAACTCAGAGTATCTCTTGGGGGTGTAGGAGCCTGTCCATGGCCCCAAAACCTCACTAAGAGTGGCCCACTCCAACCAAGGAGCTTCATAGTGACCCAGCATTTCTCTTGGGGTTACAGGGTCCTGCCCACATTCATAACAACCTTACCCAGACTGGTCCACTCCAGCTGAGGAGTTACAGAGAGACCTAAAAGTTCTCTGGGGAGAATAGGGGCCAGCTCATGACCACAACAGCCTTTCCCAGAATGGCACACTTCAGCTGAGAAGCTGCAGAAATCCCTTGCATCACTCTAGGTGGCACAGGAGCCCACACATGGCCACAGTGACCACACCCAGCTGAGGAGTTGCAGAGCTGCCCAATACCTTTCTTGGGGATGCAGAGCTCAGCCCAGAGCCCCATTGACCCCACCTGTAGTCACCCACTTCAGTTGAGGAGTTGAAGAGCACCCTGGTGCCTTTATTGGGAGCACAGAATCCTGGTCAGGGCACCAGCAAGCCCACCCAGTATTCCCCAATGCAGCTGAGAAGCAGCAGAGCACCCCAGTGCTTCTCCCAAGAGCTCAAGACATCATCTATGACCCCTGAAACCCAGCCCAGAGTCACCCACTCCAGCAAAGAGCTGCCAAATGCCCCTGGAGGCCATGGAGGCACTCACAGACAACTCTGATGTTGAATACAGTCAAAGATATCACACAGAGACTACACTACTGCAGTCACCTAGAACCAAATCTAAAACACCCTATCCAGCTGTCACTATAGAACACATTTACAGGAAAGAGTATCTCCCTTCAAAAGCTACTCCAGAGTATGAGAAGAAGCAAGTGTTCTACCAGATTCCCAGACATCAATGTAGGTATACAAGAAACATGAAAAAAAAAAAAAAGGAAACATGACACCCCCAAAGGAATTCTTCAGCACCAGATCTCAAAGAAAAAGAAATCTGTGAAATGACTAAAAAGAAATTCCAAACAATAATCTTAAGAAAACTCAATGACATGATAGAAAATACAGGTAGACAACACAATGAAATTAAAAAAAAAAAAAAAAAAAGATTAAGAATCTGAAGGAGAAGTACAACAAAGAGATAGCTATCATAAAAAAGAACCAAGCAGAAATTTTGAAACTAAAGAATTCATCCAATGAAATAAAAAATACCACTGTGAGCTTTAGCAACAGGCTAGATCAAGCAGAAGACAGAATTTCTGAACTTGAAGACAGGTGTTTCAAAACAACCTAGTTGGACAAAAGAAAAGAAAAAAATTTTTTTTTAAATGAAGGAAGCCTACAAGACCTATTGGACAACATTAAACATACAAACTTTATATAATGGGTGTTCTGGAAGGGGAAGAGAAAGGAAAAGTCATTGTAAACCTATTCAGCAAACAATAGCTGAAAAATTCCCAGGTATTGGGAGAGATACGGACTTCCAGATCCAAAAGGCTCAAAGATCCCCAAACAGAGTTAAGCCAGACAGGTCATCTCCAAGACACACTGCAGTCAAACTATCCAAAGCTAAAGACAAAGAGAGAATTCTAAAAACAGCTAGAGAAAAGTGTCAAGTCACCTATAAGGGAATCCTCATCAGACTAACAGCAGACTTCTCAGCAGAAACTTTACAGTCCAGGAGAGAGTGGGATAATATATTCAGAGTGCTGAAACAAAAAAACTGCCAGTCAAGAACACTATACCCAGCAAAGCTATTCTTCAGAAATGAAGCAGAAATAGTTTCTTTCCCAGGCAAACAAAAGCTGCAGGAATTCAGCACTAAAGACCAGTCCTATAAGAAAGCCTTAAGGGAGTCCTTCATCAGGAAGCAAAAGAATAATAAGTATTATCATGATAACACAACAAAGAATAAAATTCACTGCTAGAGTAGATTTGCAAATGAAAAAGTCAAAGAAATTATCTTATCACTACAAATGACCAACAAACAGCAAACACAAACAAAAAAAAATAGAAAGAAAGAAAGGAACAAAACATATATAAAACAGCAATTAAAAAAATTAATAAAATGTCAGGATTAAGGCAATATCTTTCAATAGCAACTTTGAATGTAAATGGATTAGATTTCCCATTTAAAAGATATAGAATGATTAAATGGATTAAAAAACAAGATCCAACTATATGCTACCTAAAAGAAACTCAGGCAACCTGTAAAGGCACACATAGACTAATAGTGAAGGGATAGAAAAAAAATATTCTTTGCAAACAAAAACCATACAAATAAAAACAAAAAACAAGCAGGAATGGGTATACTTACATCAGATAAAATAGACTTTAAACCAAAAAAACTATAAAAAGACACAAAGGATATTATATAATGATAAAGGGATCAATTTAGCAAGAGGATATAACAATTGTAAATATATATACATCCAACATCAGAACACCCAGATATATAAAGCAAATATTATTGAAACTAAAGGGAGAGATAGACCCCAATAAAATAATAGTTGAAAACTTCAATGCCCCACTCTCATCATTGGGAGTAAATTTTTTTAAATGAGTAAATAAGTAAATGAGTAAATAAGCATTGAGAGTAAATAAAAAATAAGTAAATAAGCATTGGATTTAAACTGCACTGTAGACCAAACGGACCTGACAGACATTTACTGAACATTTCATCCAACAATGGCAGAATATAATTTCTTCTTCAGCTGGCCAGTTGGTTCAGTTGGGTAGAGTGCAGCCTTGTAACACCAAGGTCAAGTGTTCAGATCCCAGTACTGGCCACCTGCCAAAAAAAAAAATTCTCTCATTAGCACATTAATCACTCTCCAGGATAGATGACATGTTAGGTCAAAAATCAAGTTTTGACAAATTTTTAAAAATTGAAATTATATCAAGCATCTTTTCAGACCACACAGAATAAAACTAGAAATCAATAACAAGTGGAACTGGAAACTGTACAAATACATAGAAATTAAACAACATACTCCTAAATGACCATTAGGTCAAAGAAGAAATGAAGTAGGAAATCAAAAAATTTCTTGAAACAAATGAAAATAGAAGCACATTATACCAAAACCTAGAGGATACTGCAAAAGCAGTACTAAAAGGGAAGTATTTTGAGAGGGCTGAGCATGTGGCGCACTCGGGAGAGTGTGGTGCTGGGAGCGCAGCGGCGCTCCCGCCACGGGTTCAGATCCTACATAGGAATGGCCAGTGCACTCACTGGCTGGCTGCCGGTCATGAAAAAGTCAAAAAAAAAAAAAAAAAACTGTAAAAGGGAAGTATTTTGCAATAAGTGCCTACCTCAAATAAGTAGAAAGATGTTAAATAAACAACCTAACATTACACTTCAAGGAACTAGAAAAACAAAAATAATCAACCTCCAAAATTAGTAGACAAAAAGAAATAATACAGATCAGAACAGAACTAATGAAATAGAAAGAAAAAATGATGCAAAAGATTGATGAAACAAAAAGTAAGTTTTTTGACAAGATAATCAAAATTGAAACATCATTAGCTAGATTAAGAAAAAAGACAGAACACCCAAATAACAAAAGTCAGATATGAAAAAGGAGACATTACAACCAGCACCACAGAAATATGAAGAATTGTTAGAGACGATTATAAACAACTTCACACCAACAAATTGATATACCTGAAGGAAACAGATAAATCTCTGAATATGTACAACCTACCAAGACTGAACCAAGAAGAAATAGGAAACCTGAACAGACCAGTAATGAACAAGATTTAGTCAATAATTGACAGTCTCCCAGCAAAGAAAAGCCCAGGACCAGATGGCTTCACTGTTGAATTCTACTAAACTTTAAAAAAAAAATTAATACTAATTCTTCTCAAACTTCAAAAAAGTTGAAGAAGAGGGTATTCTCCCCAACTTATTCTGTGAAGCCAGCACCACCCTGATACCAAAATCAGGCACGAACACAACAACCAAAAAAGATATGTAACTGTACCCCATAGATATACGCAGTGAAAATATTTCAATTAAAAAAATATGAGGTATAGGTGTGTAGAAGGTTTAGGTCAGAGGTCAGCAAACTGTGGTTTGAGGGTCAAATATGGCCCTCTACCTGCTTTTTGTAAATAAAGTTTGGAATACAGCCACATCTATTCACTATGTGTACACCATGGCTGTTCTGCAACACACCCTTCCGCTTTATCTGATTCTGCTGCTGGCCTGAGCCTTTCATTTTCTTTGAACTATGTAATAGCTCTGTAAGTTGTAAAAAATGGGTAGTAATGCAAATTACTCTTGTTTATAGATAAACAAATGAATTTTGTCTGCTGAAGCTGTAATTGATTATTGCCCTGTGGATATCAGGTAATTCTGCACCTATTAGCTAATTCATTTCAGCTTTCCTAATTGCCTATAAATGTGTCTGTTCTTAGGATTCTCTTTGAAGTGTTTTATTTATTTATTTTTAATATCTGTATTAGGGTTCTCCAGAGCATCAGAACCAATATGAGATAGAGATAGATACAGATATAGATGTAGACATAGATACAGGCATAAGCATAGGCACAGGCATAAACACAGATACACAGATGTAGACGTAGACATATGCATACGTATTATGGAGGCTGAGGGGTCCCACAATCTGCTGTCTCTAAGCTGCAGACCCAGGAAAGCTGGTGGTATAATTCACTCTGAAGTCTGAAGTCCTGAGAACCAGGGGAGCTAATGATATAAATCACAGTCAAGGACCAGAGAAGATGAGATGTCCCAGCTCAAGCAGTGAGACAGGGGAGACGGGGGCAAATTCCTCCTTTCTCTGCCTTTTGTTCATTTAGGCCTTGAACAGATTGGATGGTGCTCACCCACACTGGGGAGAGCCATCTACATTACTGAATCCCTGATTCAAATATTAATCTCATCTTCACAGACACAACTAGAAATAATGTTTAGTCTGGGCACCATGTGGCAAGTCAAGTTGAAACATAAAATTAACCATCACAATATCTTACCAGTTTCCTCATTGATTAATGAGTTAAGTAAATTGTTTTTTATATATGCATTTTATGTTTGTATGAAAATTATAATTTTGTCTCTTTTTAAAGACTAATTTTTAACAGGATGAGAAGTCACCCTAGAGGTTATCACTGGGGAACAGGTAGTCTCTGGAGCACACTTGGGAGGGCTGCTGAGGTGTGAGTCATGTTCAAGGCATGGGGGTCCTCTACACAGATGAACTTTGAGCTAAGACTAAGGATCTTTACAATTTTCTGAATATACATTGTACTCCAATGAAAAACTCATTTTTAGATTAAATAAATAAAATACCGAAAATGTACCCAGTGAAATATCTCCCCCAGCTAGCCACTTTCCACCTCAGCATTAGCCACTGTTATTAGGGTTATTTGTGTGTCATTTTGGACTTTTTTAAATCATGTGCAAGGAAACAAGGAAACAGATTCTTATTCCCCCACAACTTTTTTGCACAAAAGATAGGACATAAACACTGTTCTGTGCCTTTTATTTTTCACTTAACAATGAATCTTGAGATCTCTTCTTATCAGTACACAGAGCTGCTCCAGTCTTTATAACAACTCCATTGTATTTCATTAAATGGATGTGCCACACTTTATTTTACCAGCCCCCTCTATTGATGGGCATTTGGGTTGTTTCTAATCTTTTGCTTCATAGAAATACATTGAGCTCCTAGATAATAATAAGGATAAGAAAGGAAGGGAGAGGAGAAAGAGAGATGGAAATTAGGAGTAAGAAAGAGTCGTCAGTGGTACAAAGTCCCTGAGCACTTGGAGGGCAGGGAATGCCTAAGATGAGGGTGGGTGGCTATGACACCAAAGGTTAACAATTTTCCTTCCAATTTTTGCCCTTCACCAGCCTTGACATTTTTCTTTAAATGGTTACTTATCTTAAAGAGAAGTCAACACTGCTTTTCCTCTAGGAGGCTATGTTGGACATACAGAAGTTATATAGCAATGATTCAAATACCAGGGTCTCCCTCAACTCTGATAAAGGCAAGAAGAGCTGAATCCAAACAGCTAGTATTTTATTTCCAGAAATAAAATGCTAACAGTCTCCAGCTTACCACCTACTCTAAAGCAAAGAGAACCAGTTGCTCGATGGACAAGAGGCTCTGACTCCCAAAGCCACTGTCCAGCAGAACGACAAACCCAGTTTGTAATTCTACCTTATTTTCCATCCCTCCAAGATTGAAATACCCAGCAGCCTCTTCCTAACCAAAATTTATTTTATCAAGAAAGCACCGTGTTCTTTTAGCTCTAGAGAAGCCCAGTATGAACCGGAAAAGACAAAACAGTTTTTCCTATTTGCACAACTGTTTGGAAAGAAAATATGATTATTGGCACCAAGGGAAAATTTAAATTTTCCCCAGGCAAGAAGAATTGACTTCCTCTACTCCAGAATGAAGGTAGTAGAGAATTTACTGCTCAACCTAGCTGAAAGAAAATAAGGAGTCTAATAAACCCAGGCAATTTAAACAGAGACATGCACATGCACCCGGAAATTCTCTGTTCTGTGATTTATGCAAATATGCTCATTCATAATTAAAAGGTAATTGGGATCATTTTGATGGCCTTTTCTTCCTCTTAGACTACCTCAGTGGCAGGCCCCTGTCACATCAATTGTGGGTGTTAATACATCAGTTCCAATGATTTTATTGTCTTAAAAGTAACTTAGCTGCTGCAGAGACTGCCTTGGGGAACTCAGTCTCCAAGGAGGAAGCTATCTAACAGCCAGTCCGTTCTGATCTCCCAGTTATTGACATACAGAAAAAGAAACATTCACTTTTAATAATAGGGCTCTCTTTCATGCAAAGATAGTAGAGGATTTCTAAGAATAAATAATTCATGCTCCCCCAAGCTCCCTGAGAATAAATTTGTTCCTTTTCTGTTTTGTTTTTCTTCAAGATATGACATCTTAGGAAGAAGGGGCTGGGGAAAAGAAAGCACTTTCTGCTTCCATGGATATAAACACACTGAGTGTTTCATTCCCTAGTGCAATAAAACCTCAAGATCAACAGACAAGAGCTGAAAACCTTTTCCCACCAGACAGACACAGTGCCATCTAAATGTTCTCTCAAAAGATAGCATTTCATAAACAGTCTCAATAAAGGGATGTCAGTTTTTCCTTTATGTGCCTGCACAACATCACTTTTAAAAAAAAAGATCATAACCAAACCAAATCCAGCATAAAATTAATTATATTTAGTTGACCACATGACTAGCTGGTTATAATTTCTGCAGTATTTTCAAAAAGCTCTGTATTCATTATGCATTTCATTTCCTTTGTCATTAAAAGAAAAAAGATTGTTTTCCAGTATACTGTCTATTGATGGATCTCAAACTTTAGCATATGTGAGAGCCACCAAAAAAATTTAAGTAAATACAGATTCCTGGACACTGCCCCTCAAAGTTCCTTTTTACTTTGTCTGGTGTAAGGTCCAGATAATTCTGTTTACCTAAATCATGGTTTGAGAAACTCTACACTATAATTCTAATGAAATATAATGTGACTTAAGACTATATATAAGAATTTTCTCCCCAACCTGATTTTATTATCATTTCATAATTGAATGGACTGCTCTTTTGAAGAAAAAAACATATTTGGATTATCTGAATGGTAGAATGGAGCCAACATTCTTGATGAAAGTGAAGCAGGAATGGAGAAGTGTCATAAAATCCAAGCTCCTAGGATACTGGTTCAAAAGTATGGGGACAACAGATTCATTGAAAAACTGATGAAAGCAATATACTCTTTCCCAAGAAAAAAGACACATCCACACAAATTTTACACCATTTTTTGGTAGGTTCACAGACCTCAGACTAGAGTCTTTCATCCTGATCTCATGTGTTCTTAGGTCACAAGTTTAAGGACAAATTCTTATTTGAGCTTAGGAATGTGAAGGCAATATGTTCTGTGATGCGGTTATGGCTACAAGTAAACATGTTGTTACATAAGTTTCATGGAATATGAGGCAGATCTTTCCATCCCAAGAAACAAAAGGTATTTGTTGACAAACATGCCACTTCCAAACTTTCTAACATAAAATAAAGTTTAGCAGCTAATCATTTCACAAAATCCATAGAAACAGTCAGAGAACTGTTTAAATCCTAAATCCTAAAGTATAAGAACTTAAGGACAATGTCAGAAATGGGAGAGGGAAGGAATGACTGTTTTTGATTTGATTTTCTTTAATCTTCCTGAAGTAAAAGAGATTTCCTGAAAACCTCTAATTTTGTCTATTCCTTGGTCCTATGTAAACAAAGTAAAGCATTCTGTTATGTCTTTGTGACTATTTCCCAGATGGGCCACCTATCATATCATACATAATAATTCAGCAAAAGAGCAGAACACTAGCAAGGTCTAAGCAGAGCCAGAAATTCCACACAGACATTGTTTGCTCATCACATTTTATCTACCTTATTGCACAATTAGAGGAATGGTGAGATCATGTCTACAAAGCAATGTGAACCTCTCTAAAGAAATGTATTATAAGAATGCAAAGCATTGCTTCATCATCTTAAAATAGAATATCACTGCCATCTATTTATTTAAGAGATCTAGGAGAAGTAAATAAACAGATTTTTTCGAAGATTTTGTCCATATTATATAACATATTGTATAAATAGCTAATAACAAATGGAGTGGACTGCATAGAATATGTTATAACAGATGAAAGACTTTTCAAGAAACCAGAGAAGAGAAACTGAAGTTGTTAGAAGAGCAAATCAAAAGGACAGAGAAAGAAAGGCAAAGGTGGAGAAGGAACAGTTAATCTGTACTGAATCCAGTTGCCTCTTGCTATATCAGAAACTAACACAAAACTTAGTGGCTTAGAATATCAGTTTGCCTGTGATTCTGTGGGTCAATAATTTGAGCTACATCCAACAGGAACAGTTTCATCTCTGTTCCATGTGGTATCAACTGGGCTCATCCATATGTCCGGGGCCTCAGCTGGGAAACTAGGGGAGTCTGTCTCTCTCTACATGGTCTCTCAACCCCCAGTAGACAGGATTCCAAGAGGGCTTAGACAAAACGTTCAAAGCCTCTTAAGGCCTCTGCATAGATCTCACATGATGTCACTTCCACCATGTTATATTGATCAAAGGAAATCACAAAACCGGCCCTGACATAGCAGTGGGGAAACAGACTCTACCTATTTGAGGAAAGAGT
Organism: Cynocephalus volans; assembly: GCF_027409185.1. Taxonomy (NCBI): domain Eukaryota; kingdom Metazoa; phylum Chordata; class Mammalia; order Dermoptera; family Cynocephalidae; genus Cynocephalus; species Cynocephalus volans. Next base: position 122,444,877 of record NC_084468.1, read on the forward strand.
TGCAAATAATTTGTGGCCATTTTTATCTACAAAAGACACTATTCCATAAAATTGTACTGCATGAAACACAAAAATTTTTTTTAAGTGGAAAGGAGACTGCGCTTCATTCAGACTATTGACCTGAATGCTAAACAGTGATTAGTGGATAGATGTAGTTTGTAATCACTTGATGAGCTATTGTATTTTGTTGGAGGTAGGAGGTGCAAAAAGACAGAGAAAATGCTTGGTAGATGATGTGTCCATTGGATAAATTATTTTGGCAAGTACCAAAAACTATAAGAAATTGTTGCCTCTATTTTTAATGACTATTGTAAGTTGATGGATTAACAAATATGATGCCAATACTAACCTCTAAGATAAAATGGTTTTGTGATTCAACACTGAATGCATGATATAATGAGCTCATGGGCTAGTTAATCACATCCAAATATCAATAACATGTTGCTCACATAGCTTTCAAAAAAAGGGTAAAAAAATATTTTTTTCAGTAACATAAAGTGGGATGTGATTGGGATAATAAAAAATCTTTTCACATATTTTTTCACCTATCTCTTCACTTTCAACAGAAGGAAAAGTACAGAAACAAGCAAAGAGGAAACTTTACAAGACTTGGACTTATGAGATGTGTATTCTAGTCCTAATATGGCAGGAACCTGCTTCATGACATTACATAAGATAGACATTCCCCTAACATGATCAGAGTGGTAGTAGATGATCTGTACTGTATATACACACATGCAGACATAAACATAGTTATACATACATACACACACAACCATACATGCAGACAGAAAAGGAGGAATAACTCTCAGAAACCAATATTGTCTTTTGAGAAAAGCACAAATAAACAATTCATTTGTGGCTATTTACTTTTTGCTTTTTATTCCCAAACCTAATTATTCAAGTAAATGCTTATAACCCTAAATCTTTGGAAATTTTTTAGAAAAAAGCTTTGCTATTTCATTTATGATAAACATGGAAGGCTTCCTTTTAAAGAGTTCTTCTTAGCAAATATTAAAAAGACAGTAATTCTAAATTTGATTGTCCCACCATAAGGAGATCATTAAAATGAAATTACAGAATTCCAGAAATGGAAAGATTTTGTTCTACTTTCATTTTTAGCCACAAAATATATATTGCAATAGCGCGCATTCATAGAGTTCTATTGTCAAAGATTTTAAACTATTGCCTGATGTTGTTTATTTATATTCAGCATACCCCTATGAAACTGAAGGCTGATATTATCATACCAAGTTTCCATATAGAAAAACTGAGTAATAGTTTGATGGAGGACTTGCTGCCATATTCTTAACACATGACGGATTAACAGATAGAAGCCCAGATAATGAGAAATTTTCTTCAGATTCCAAATACTTTGCACAAAGGCAGGTGAAACTTCATCAGTTCTAAAAATGTACTTTGGTAGGTTGATAAGCTTTAAATCAAATACAATTAATAGAGATTTCTGCTATCAATTAAGGTGGAGTATTAGAGAACTGATGTACCCTCCCACCTGAAATGATGAAAAAAAACAAAGATGAACATCAGGCAATAAGGGACAGTGATTCCTGAGAGAGGGAAAACAAAAGAGGTAAACCCTAAATACCTCAGCAAATTGAGTGGAGAGAGATTTCAGGATGCTGCACATGGAGGAGGAATCCAAAGGAAATCTAGAGGAATCTCTGCATTGAGGAAATAGGCCTCAGAGTCCAGGGGAGCCAAGACTACTAGAGTATGTGGAACAGAATACCAGAAAAGAGACAGCTGCACAGATAGACAACTACAGAAATCTGCAGAGGATCCCACTTGAGTTCATAGGATCAGCCCATGTGTGAGAGAAAACTACCCAAGGCTAAGGAAAAAGGCAGAACCCAAAAGAAGCAAAGGAAATTGTCTTTGAAGCTCACACAGATCAGAAATAGTGTTTGTTCCTACCAGAGTGGAAACTCACTTAATTCATGAGATAGCAGTTAGAGTTTCCAGAATGTATAAACTTGACAGTAGAGCAAAATTAGCTGTAAGTTAAATGTGGTTCTGGTCCCACCAAGTCTTAATAGCAAGCCTAGAAAGATTGAACTGTCTTCAAATTATTTAATTGCATTTCAAAACAAAGCTCAAGCATATTTATAAAATTTTCAAAAATATTCAGCACTCCACAAAGTAAAATCACAATGTCTGACATCTAAGCAAAAATGACTCGGCATGACAAGAAGCCAGAAAATATGATCCATAATGAGGAGAAAAATTAGTCAAGCAAAACTGACCCAGAAATGGCACAGTTGGTACAATTAGCAGACAAGTACTTTAAATGGTTATTATAACTGTGCTTCATAGTTTCAAAAAGCTAGATGAAAAAGTATACTTGTTAATAATAAAGTATGAAATTTTAAAAAGACCAAGTCAAATTTCTAGACATGAAAAACATAATGACTGAGATGAAAAATTCATTAGATGTAATTAAAAGCAAATTAGACATTGCAGAAGAAAAAAAATAAGGAACTTAGAGACACAGCAAGAGAAACTATCAGAAATGAAACAGAGAAAGATTTTTTTTTTTTAATGAACAAAGCAGCAGTGAGCTGTGAAAGAACTGTAGTCTTCTGGAGTCTCCAAAGATGAGAAGAGAAATTAGAAAATATGCTTCTAAAATTAATGGCTGCATTTGTTCCACATTGGATGAAAACTAAAAACCCACAGATCCAAGAAGCTCCATGAACACAAGCCTAAAAATGGGGAGAAAATTACACCAAGATACACCATAGACAAGTTGCTTAAAACAAGTGATAAAGAAAAAATTTTTAAAAACAGAGTAGAAAGAAACATTATGGACAGAAAAAAAAGAAAAATAAGAATGAGCTTCTCTTCAGAAACAATGCAAGCCATTGCAATAGAAAGAAAATAATGGAGCAATATTTAAAGTATTGAAAAAATAAATAAATAAATGAAAGTCAACTTAGAATTCTATACCAGAAAATACTCATAAAGTCAAAATAAAGAATTTTCAGACATATGAAACCTGAAAGAATTCATCTTCAGAAGAACTTCACTAAAAATATTAAAGAAAATCATTCAAGCAGAAGGAAAGAGACACCAGATGGAAATCTAGATCTACACAAAGGGATGAAGAGTGCCAGAATTGAGAAATATGTAGGTACATATGAAGGACCTCCTTTCTTAACTTTTAAATATCTTTAAAAGGTTGACTGATTAAAGCAAAAAAAAAATGATAACATTTAGTCGAGCTTATAACACATGTAGAAGTAAAATGTATGACAAGGATAATACAAGTCCGGGAGGCTGGAAATGGAAGTATGTTGTAAGTTTCTTATACACACATGAAGTGGTATGACAGCAGTTGAAGGGAGACTGAGCCAAACTAAAGATGTATACTATAAACCATGAAGCAAACATTAGAAATAGAAAACAAAGAGTTAGAGCTAGTAAGCCAACAAAGGGGATAAAATGGAATTGTTAAAAACACTTGATCCAAAAGAAGGCAGAAAAGAGCAAAGAGCAAATGGGACTAAAAGAAAACAAAAGCAAGATGTAGATTTTAAGCCAACTATATCAATAACCACATTAAATGTAAATGGTTTAAACACCCCAGTTAAAAGTCAGAAATAGTTGGATTGGATTTTTTAAAAAGCAAAACCCAATTATATAATCGCTATAAGAAACCTACCTTAAAAATAAAAACCAAATAGATTAAAAGAATGGAAAAAAGAGATACAATGCTAAAACTAGTCAAATATTATTAACAGCCTAACTGAAACTTTACTCAAAAAGCCCATATTTGTATGTGTGAAAGCATAACATCTTAGACTCTTTTTTTTTTAAGTTCTATAACTACCTTTTAAGATGGTAATTACACAATCTTGCACACTAATTCCCCGGAGATTAGAGGAGAATGGAAGCCGAATTGGGAGATGAAAATGTCTCTCTTTGTATTTTATTTCTTTTCTTTTGGCTCTCTTTTCTGTTGACTGAACAGTAAAAGAAAACAGCAACATAATCTCGGGATCTTTTTGCTCAGTGCACCAGCCACATTATTGATCTGGTATCATAGTGTATATAAAGCAATGTTTGCTTCAGTGACTCCAAGCTTTCCTCCAAACAAACAACTGTATGTATGAAGATAGATGCCTACAAAGGTAAATTTAAGAGAAAATAATTTTTAGGTTTATTCTATTTCCCTTTCCACTCTGTTTCTCTTACAAAGAAATAGCACCTAACTAAGTTAGATTGTTTGATTATGCTAGATTGCTCAATATTGCTTGGTTTATTCAAAGATTTTTGTCAAGTTCTCTTTTGAGAAAATTTGGTTCTGTGCATGGGTGAAGTGCTATAAAAAAAGCTAAATGCATACATATTCAAAAGCAGAACCTATGTTTCATATAGCTATGGTTTATTTTCTCCCTGTTTTGTGATCTAAGCTTTACCATTCCTTCTAAAACTAGATAAGTGGGGAGCGAGGGCAAGGGTAGAATATGAAACAGTAGAAGAAACTGTCCAGGTTAGAGCAAAGTTGGGGTGGAAGTATGAGATTCCTACATGTCTGAATTTGGTTGAAGAGGGGTTGAGATTGAACAAGGGAATGAATTCTAGCATCTTGACTTCAGATGCAAGCAATAAGAAATGGTAAAGGCAGAATGATATCCATTAAGTGAATTCATATTGCTATTAATTCTGGCTAGTACAACCAGCCAAAGGCAGGTGTTACATTTCAATGGAGGATTTGAAGGTAAAGTGAAAAAGGTGAAAAAGTTTGGATAAAAGATTAGACCAGTGAGCTGCAGCTGTCTTGAAAAGCTCTCAAATTAACCCCAAGAACATAATAATCATAATCTTTCTGACCCCCAGCATAGGCTAAGGAGCTTTAGTTCCTTTCCAGAACTGATTGGTTTTGACCCAGTGATTATTCATCTTGACTCCTAAGCTGAGAATACTGAACAAGTATCTCTCTGTTGTGAGCATATCCAGACCAGCAGAGTATGAGAAAGAAAACCAATGCTAAGGGTATATTTAGGGGAACATTAGTTAAAAATAAACTTTTAAAAATCTCCTTTGAAGATTCCCAATATGCCTTACCAACATTATCCAGGGTAGCTAACTCACATTTGTCAAAAATAGTAAGCCTTACCACACATAACAAAGGCAACTTGGCAATTTTCAAAATAATTAGACTACAGTGAATGGCCTGGCCCTGTATTCATAGAGCAAAACATAATTGAAATATTGGAGCATTCAAGATCAATATTTTGTAGCTTCACAGGACTGATTCTGTATGTGAATTGGGGAGGAGCGTGCATGATGAGTAGAAATTTCTGATTGATTGAAACTTCACTAAATAAAAGATTGCTGTATTATTATTATTCTTAGGTTTAAAATATAGAAGGCGGGCTGGCCTGTTAGCTCATTCTGTAGAGTATGGTGCTGATAACACAAGGTGAAGGGTTTAGATCCCCATACTGGCTGGCCACCAAAAAAATAAATAAAAGAGAGAGAGAGAGAGGGACCCTACATGGTAGGAAGCCAATGTATGACCTGAGTCTGAGAACACCTGTATTCTTACACAAAAATATCAGCTTCAAATAACAACCGAACTAACTTTCACTTCTTCATTTCAATCTTCAATGCCATATAATCTTCTCTGTGACAGATCTTGGAGGTAAAAGTAAGTTAAGCATTATTGAAACGTCTGGGCTCAAGTGTCTCCTGTGGATGAACACAGGTAAGTGAGGAAAGAAAACCACCGCCCATCCGGTTCTCCAATGAACTAATTATCTGCTCTCTGGGTTTTTTAAATAACTTTTAATTGCATTTGATTCTGATTTCTTACTAGTTTCTGAAAGACTCAACTTATTGCCCCCTTTTCACAAGTAGATAGAAATACAGCCTATCTAATTGTCAATAAATTGGCCCTACAAGGACCCCTCAGGAAGAAACAGATTAAACCTACATATTCCTTCACCTTCTTCCGTAAACACCATTCGGCTCCTCAAGAATTGAAAAGAATGTGTGAGAGAGTTCAGACATTTAGTTCCCAATTAAATTCATGCCTTCTCTAGTTATCAAAACAAACCATTTGAAACTTTTTAAATTAATATTGTTTCCCTCCCAGGATATATTTGTTACAGCTCAAGTACTCTGTAAAATCCATCATTCTTGCCAATCGCTTATTCATTTATGATATATTCTGGACATGATTCTAAGAGAGATCAAGTGTGTAGGGGAATCAGTAAATATTAATACCTACTAAGTTGAAAGAACACCTACTGGGCTGAAAAGTCAAGCCAAAGAGACATAAAAAATTAATCCTCTGTTGTCTTCTTGGCAATTACCACAAGTAGAAACCCTGTCCATGTGTGCCTTTTCTAAATTCAGTATTTCATAATTCTCAATTTTCGTATCTTTTGTGGTACTCCAATATGAGGAAACATGTACATTAAGATTAAGGCTAATTAAAACGACTCTTAATCTTACTGTTGGTTATGTTAAAACTAAGAATATGATTTTCTTATTATGTCATGTTTACATTTGCTATTAGTTCAGCTAGAAATCTTCAAGGATAATAATGCTCAATCCTTAAAATTAGCATGCTTAAAAGGCAGGGGTCAGGAGGGTATAGAATCAAGGTAAAACTGGAATGTACTATGGTTTGGATATGAGAAGAGACAGTCACATGAGAAAGTAGCATAAGAGGAAAAGCAGTTTAGCACAATAATAGCTAACGTTTTTTGAACATGCATTAACAACTTTACTTCCATCATCTCTAAGCCTTACATCAGACCACAAGGCAAATATATAATCCCCATTCTATAAATGAGAAACAAAGGCTCAGGTAAATTAAGTAAGGACGAAGGTCAAATACCTGTGCCATAGTCATGTTTAAACAAGAGACTATCTAATACCAAAGCCCAAGTTTGTTTTGGTAAGCTACAGACTGAGGAGCCCTGAAGGCCTCAAATGACTGTTTATGGAAATTAAATGGATAATGGGAAGCCATTGGAGGTTTAAATAAAGGAATGTTAGCATAGAATGTATGTTTGCAGAAGATCTCTCTGGCAGTAAGAAATGACTGAAGGGAAGGACAGTTACAAAATCTCTCTGAGAGCAAGGGGTAAAGGGTCTAGACGGGGTCATGAGAACACATATGCAAAAGCAAGGCAGATGGAGTGGGAGGCATGCAGGCAGAGAGGCAACAAACTTGGAAACTCATTAGTCAGAAATTGTCTTTGCACATCTGGCTGCCACAGCCTGCACCTGAGATATATGAGATCCTTCCATCAGCCTAATGTAACTCTATAAACTGAGGCAGATCCCTTGACATTTTGTCAAAATAATCATGATGGCTGTTATTTACTGTTTATGTTATATCTGTGATAAGCATAGTGGATGTATCATCTCAGTTAATATTCATAGCTAGAAATAGATAGTTATCAACACATTTAAAAATAGGTTCCAGTCAAGATGGAAGAATAGATGGTCTCCAGCTTCACTCTCTCCCACAAATCAACCAATTTACAACTATCAAAATGTAACAACAGCCAAGCTGGCGCCACTGGAATTCAGGGGAAGAGGAGGAGAGACCTAGGGAGTTCATGAAGGTAGAAAAAACCATGATGAGAGAAAGAAAAAACTGCTCAGAGCAGTTTCGGGCCAAGGCTGCTTTAAGCCTGGAGCTGCTGAGCACATGAAGCAGGCGCCGGCAGAAACCACAGCTGTGCCCTTCGGATGGAGTTGCTTGGAGGCAGCAGGGGAGAAGAGGGCCTTGGTGGCCCCCAGGACAGCAAGACCACTGGTAGGGTTCCTGTGGACCAACACAGGAGCAAGGAGCCAGCAGAGCTGAAAAAGGGGAGCCATTCAGAGGCTGGTGAGTCATCTCAAGGGACCAGTGCATGGCCTGTCCCATGAGAAGTGTTTGGAGCATGGGCAGTGGGGGAGACAGGCGCACCAGGAGAACACTGGGACACAGCAAGGACAACCAATCCACCCCCCAGTCAGCACAGGACCACTGAGAGGAGACTGGTCAGGAATGCAGAATTGCATGGGATGAAGTTTGATGAAAGATCTCAGGCCCAGATTGGTTTTTCTATACAACCCAGGTACACTGGGTCTCTGGAGAGCTGGAAGTACCTACAAAGTCAGCTATTAAACCATGAGCTGCACAAAAAGCCTTCCCTAGGGAAATAGCAGCAAAGCAGCAATTTATTTCAACCACACAGCTCAAGTACTAGTTCCCACAGGAAGCTCCCCCATTTTAGAAGTAAGCAAAGGACAAAAAATTAGTTCCAGCCCAGGCACAGCACCCTCACCCCCCATCTCTAGTACCCTTAGGTTTGTTCTCTCCTTCTGAAAGTTCAATATATTGTTGTGGTCTTTTCTTTCTTTCTTTCTTTCTTTCCTCCTTCCTTTTTCCCTACTTCTCTCCCTCCCTCCCTTCCTTCCTAGCAGCCAGTTATGAATGAGAACATGCAGTATTTCTGTTTCTTTGTCTGGCTTATTTCACTTTTACATAATTTTCTCCAGCCTCATCCATGTTGCTGCAAATGGCAGAATTTCATTCTTTTTTATGGCTGAGTAGTATTCCACTGTGTATATTTACCACATTTTCTTTATCCAGTCATCCATCAATGGACACTTAGGTTGGTTCCATATTTTGGCTATTGTAAATAGAGCTGCAATGAACATGGGAGTGCAGGTGTCCCTTTGACATGATGATTTCCATTCCTTTATACACCCAGTAGTGGGATTGCTGGATCATTTGGTAGCTCTGTCTGTAGTTGTTTGAGAAACCTCCAACCTGTTTTCCATAATGGCTACGCTAGTTTAGAGTCCCACCAACTTGATGAGGTATCTTGAAAAGCCCTAGAATATGATTTGCCTGTATCATTAACTTATCTAAGTCTATTAATGCTGTCAAATAGTTTTGAAGGCTAGTTTCACATGACTTATCTTTGGTGAACTCATGCACCCTTCCACATGTTCATTACTCTGTTTCATCCCTAAAACTGTTTAGCAATGAACATTAAGTTCAAGAGTTGATCCTATCAGGACCTACATCTTTTCACTTTCCAAAAACTAACACATTTTCCATCTTTTTGCACCTATCCTCCTAGATTGCCATGTGTGTTTGGCAATCACTTTTTCAAGAAATGTCCTTATCACAGGATGTGGTTCCTCCAGGCCAAATGCCTTAAACGCATTTAACATAAACAGAGGTCCTCTATCTCTTCAGTTCCCTTTTCCCCAGCATTTTCCTACCATTCCCAGTTTTAAAACCAATTATATTTGTGCAGTCTTTTGGTCATCAGATCCACATGACACCATTTGCCCCAGGCATTTGATTAGACCTGACTACATTGTCCTTGCTCCAAGCAAAGCAGAACAGTCTGTTAGTGTGTGTGTGTCTGGGTCTATTAAACAATTTGGATCCGGCTACAGTAGCTTTCTAAATTTGGCCTGTTCTAAAAACTTTATTTAGAATTGTTTTATGTCTTTCTGAATGTCAGTTTTCCTAACACTACAGTTACGGCATTCTTTCAGTCAGTTAATTAACCCCCCTTCCATCTTTCATCCTATCATTTTAAAGAAAGGATCCATCTTAGACTCCCTTCTGGTTCTGCCTAATTTCTAAGATTCCAGCATGTTTCATTCATACTTCTTGCTAAGTCTAAAATAGTAAGTTATCAAACACGTATCAGGCAACTTCCTCCACTGTCTTCCCAACTACTACAAATTTCAGTTCCTCCAACTATTAGCACATGCTGAAAAGCTGTTCTTACACCAGCTCTGCAGAGTTTCTCACCCTGCTCAGTTACGTCCCTAACATGAGAGTCTGGAGAAAATCATGTTCTAAATAACTTACTCTAGGTCAGTATCCTTCCCCAAAACTTAGAGCCCCTCCTTGACCCTAAACTGTATTCTATATCCTATAAGCTCTCTGTATCTTAACAGCTACAATGTATTACATACATCTGATCTTGAGACAAAAAAAAATACAAGACTGATGTTTACAGTGCAGCAAAAGCAGTTTTCTTAATTCCCCAAAGAAAGCTAATGTAAGAATTTTCCCTTGTACCCCAGATGTCACTTAGGGCCACCCAACCCTGTAGATAAGGATAAAATAGGATAAACTAGGCTCCAGCCTCCATTACTTCTCCAGAGGAAATTCCAATGCCCTCTGCAGAATAGCTGCAAATTCTCAGGGGGTGTGCATTTCATGGCAACCTCTGGCTCCAAATATTAACTTCCAACGCATTCAATTTTTGAATAACCTCACCAATACGCACCATGGTAAACTTTTCTTGATTTTCACTGAAAACAAAAAATATTCCCATAAGATATTTATGTGAGGCGGCTACAGCCTTTTTGCTTCCAGCCCCAGGATGAAGACACCTAAGAGGACAGAAAGCAACCTGGTGCTTGAGGCACTGTGCCTGGGTCCTGCCCTGCCTCTGGTCCCCTTTCCTGGATGAGAGACTGAGTCTTCTCATAATGTAGCCAACTTACTTCAGCTACGTCTGTAATAGATACACCACCCTTGGACTCCTCTTTATCTCCACTGCAAGCTGCCCACATCCCATGTGTTAGCCCAGTCTGTAACACAAGTACAGTACAATTTGTTACTTGTAACATCCCAACCAAGTCTCTGGTTTTGGAATTTCAGACTGGTCTTCACCTGCCCACTTATGGGTTATCTCTTTCAGTTCAACTGCTTCTATAAATGACTGATCACATTCATTATACGTTTTGGTTGTTTTTTTGTTTTTATGTCTTTTTTCCCCTAACTTCCTTCTCAGAAAGTAACTTTAACTTCAGTCTTGAAGGTACCGTGCAGTTACCTCCATTTACCACCCACAAGGGGCTGAACTAAATGTTCCTTAAGGTCCTCTCCAGCAGTAAAATTTATGACTCTATATAAGAACCAGTTTCACTATCTGCCAGAGATTACACATAAATGCTTTTCTTTTATCCAAGCTTATGTCAGGTGGGGACATCCTCTAAATCTAAAAGCAAAACCATTTTATTTAGGATCCTTTTAGAACAAATAGACCACAAACAAAACAAGTAGCTGGAATATAAGTTTTCTTCTGCGGTGAGAACAGACAAGTGGAGTGTGTATGCCCTTTAAATATATCATTTTTACTGTTAGGGAAATTATTTGATACTATTTTATTTTTAAAAAATAGATTCTAATAAGCCTTCAGAGTAATACACATGATTGTTAACATTAAGAGAGAAACACTGAAATCTCAAGTGAGTGAGATCTTTGTTAATACATCTAACTCTAAAATCTCCTATGTTTTATCGGGCCTGAACCCCACTGATAAAATGAATCAATAATGCAACACCTGATCTTGCATAGAAGGAAATTTGGAAATGCCTTGTTCCACACCTAGAAAAACCTGGCACCTGCAGAACACAGCAGCACTATGCATGATCTTTTAAGTATATGACTTTTTTATTTAAAGGGAGGGGAAAAAACAGATTGTGTGTGTTTCTCCCTTGTTTCTAACTGTCACAGAGGCAGAGGCTGCTGGACCATTGAGGCTGATGCTGGCTGACAGTAGCCACATATTGCCTGCTGGATGTGATGATACAATTCAGGGAGGACCTCTATAGCCCTCATTATCTGCTGCTGTGCTCGCTCAATGCAGTCTCTGCTCCCTTCAGAATGAGGGGGGATTATTAAATATAATTCTACTAATTATGGCTTGGTAGAGAAGTTGGATGGGTTCAGAATCAGTGCCCCAAAGGATGAACAACATGAGGCAAAGACTGGAGGGCTTTTAAGGTGGTGCTTGAAGATAATTATAGGTATAGAATCCAATTCCAGAGAGAGAAAAAAATTCAGCCAAGCCCAGACTGTTTTTACAATGCAGCATAGCTCCCTTTCAATGTGAAACATTAACTGATTTTCCCTGAGGGGGCAACATTCTCACACTGTCAGTCTCCTGGACTGAGTCTCCGGCTTAGGGCACCAAGCAGCAAGTGGGAACTCAGAAGCCTCAAGTGCCTGTTGCAATTTTCCATCCATTAGCCAAGGCAGCCAGGATTCGGCACAACTTATTTTGCCGCAGGTTATCCAGTGAGCAAATAGACAGTAAAAATATCAGACCCTTCAGTGTATACTGCATTTTACAAAGATGATGTTACCTGTAAATGGATTTACCATATAATAAAGCAGAACCAAAAGTAGATATTGTGAATAATAATACTGACTCATCAAGAAGCACCGGTACATTTAATGTGCAATCAGTTAATATCAAAGGATTTAGTCTTTCTCTTGAAAATATTATGACCCAGAATAATTACTCTAATAAGCATACTGAAGCACAGTCACTTTAATTTTACAAAAAGGATTACAAGTACATTTTAGATGGCCTTTTTAATGGGGTGGAAGTGGGCAATAAAATCTCCAGGAGGGCATATGCCGTTGGTCAGTAATGATAGGCTCTAGATTTTTATGGATGCAGAAAAGTAGCCCTAGTCACAGGTAGCTATTATCTGGATGCAGCACTGTGAAATACGTACCCTAAAGATACCTCTGACACAGTCATTCAAATCTGTGGCAACCTAACAGAAGAACAAGAATCCAGGCAGAACAATGGGACGGACACAATAATTCAGTGTTTCCTGAAATGCGGGACATATAATCATAATAACCTTAGCTGGTGCAGAAGATTGTTTTCAGTGTTAAATAGATGTAAGACATGAACTTAAATACCGATGAATTACTGTGTGAGAAAACTACTCTCTCTTCAGTCCATCAACCTATCTTAAGTAACAAAAGACAGAGTCTCAGTTTGGTGTTTCTCTTTAACACCTCTCTAAAACTAACAAATCTCTCATTTTATGAAAAATATAGCAGCCATCAAGTATGAACCTGTAATTGAATAATATCGTTTTGTCTTCATTTTATGTACTTTCATAATAACTTTACATTTATAAAAGCTATAATTATTTTTCTGAAGATGATGATAATATAAAGTTCCCTCTTAAAATAAATATATTTAAGTTTTCCAGAAATGAGTTCTATTTCGGGGGGAAAAGACTATTAGGTGAAAGATAATGCAGATGGCATGTGGATCTGGCAGAAATAGTGAAAGTAGCGGATGAATGGCTAAATTTCGGGAAACATCACAATGCCTAGAAATTTAGAGCAGGTTTTCACTATCTCAGCACTACTGACTTTAGGGGTGAATAATTCTTATTGTAGAACCTGCCCTGTGCATTGTAGATGTTTACCAGCATCCCTGGCCTCTATCCACTAGATACAAAAAGAATCCCCCTCCCCACATTGTGACACCAAAAATGTCTCCAGACATTTCCAAATGTTCCCCCGGGAAACAGAATTTCTCTGGATTGAAAGTCACTAATTTAGAGGAATATGGTACCTGAGTAATTGTTTTAGTCAGAAGGCAGATTTTAAATAGAGTCAGGCTTTATGGAAGTAACAGTGTGAAGAATTCCAGGGGCGAAAGCCATCAGTCAAAGCAGGATGGAACAGGAAGTCAGTGAATGTTGGGTGGATACATTTTCCTAAAGAAAGTGATTTCCTTTGAGGGTTTCTCCCAGCCACTGGTTCATTCAAATATATTAAGATCAGGCATACTACTTCTAATAAAGGATTCCAGATATGAATACCAAAAACACAGTTGCTGAGGGTCTTTGCTTTTGCAATTTATTTCTCTGTCTAAACAGACAGCAGAATGATTTTGTGAATCTTCAGGGGTTAAAAAAAAAAAAAATACAAGATCTAGCCTGCCAATCTGGCATGCCTCAGTAGGCTAAACTGGCCTGGCTTTTTTATGAGGTGTTTGGCAGTCTGAGTATTTAATTTCATTCTTTTATTTTATGTTTTAGGTGCATATGCCCAGAGGCCTTTGGACAATTGCCTCTTTTTTAATAAAGCTAATAAATGCCCATAGGAAATTTACCTATATCTAAACTGACATAACAAAGCTGATACATCAGAGGGGTCAGGCATGAGAGATCCCAGCAATTTATATAAACGAAGGAAGCTGGCATGAATTTGGACTGCCTGGAGTTATTACTCAGGCACTGGCAGTCTTCCAGGCTGCTCATAATTTTAAATAAATTCTGATCTTGGTGATGTATACTTATTGATCAAGTTTTCAGAAAGTCATCACCATGTACTCTTTGACTACATATTGATCTGAAATCTCTACAGTTCCTGAGAGAGGTCTGGCATTACATTAGCTATTATCTGCACCACAATTTATCCTTCTATTTGAATCAAGCCTGCAGATAAGTGACTCATTCTGTTCCACTTACCATAGAAAGAGACCTGGATAGCTACTGGAAAATAAGATTCTCAGGTCCTATATCTCAATTTGTTACTAATTTTCTTTGGTTATTTCATTTCTCAAACTCTCAATTTCTCCTTAATATTAAAAAAGTAAGTGGTGTCATCTATGAGCAAGAAACTTCAAGGTTTTTTTATTTCAAATTCCTATTCTAAAAATATGCTGTCTTCTTACATAAAGATTCTGCTGAGTTTTTCCTCACATGACAATAGGTAGGTAGTAAGTTTCAATACGACAATCTTACTCAATTTCCCTTGTAAATAATTGGCCACATTTCTGAAGTGGCTGGCCAAAGTTAAAGGAGTAGCCAGGGGCCAGAAAAGAGCTTTTCCACAGGTAAAGCTAACTGACTTAATGAGATGTATTTATTCATTACTTCAGCAAATATTTATTGAGTGCATACTCTCTGTAGAGTCTGGTACTGAGGCTGAGATTACTAGAGTGACTAGTAAAGTGCTCCTTCCTTTGTTTACCCCAGGTACTAGGATACTTTGCTGTATCTATGTATGTATTTTCTACATATGCACAAATACATGTACAAGACAAATGACTGTCATCTTGCACCCCATAGGGTGCTGCATCTGCTAGTGCTGCCTTCTGAACCGGGCTTCCCTGAGTGAAATACTCAGTCTTTGTGGTACAATGGTTCCACCACCCTATCTCTCCCCTCACCCACCTCTGAGAGGCAGAGGAATCAGCATGGCCTTCTCTAGAGACTTCCCGGGCAAGACTGAGTTAATTTTCAGGTCTTATGAAATGGGAATGAGAATGAGAGCCTGTTTTTATTCAGATTTTACATGCATATTGAACGTCCTATAAATTGATACTTTACAGCCTCAGCTGGACTCCAACTACCTGGTGCTTGAAAACACTTCACTTTACTCCCAGTTGGTTTGATTTTCTATCCTCCAGAATGAGTTTTTCAAGCCTTTTCCTTTTTTTCACCTCCTGATCCTTAGCCAACAACTTTGCCTTTTCAACTAATTCATTGAAATAATAGTCAGTATCACTCCCCTTCCAGCCTCCCATTTTCAAAATGCTCCCATTCCTTCATCAATCTTTCCTTCCTTCTTTGACTTAAAGAAAACAGAGGCCCTGCTCTTTTGCAGCTAACCCTGGACTCCGTGTTACAGTCCTAGCCCTTCCTGGATCACCCAGGACACTGTACCTTCAGTCAACCCACCATCCTCTACATTCTGTCCCTGTGCAGCCTCTTCTCCTTTTCTTTGTTCTCTCCATGTGTCTCTTCCTAAAGTAACCACTCAGCCAGCAGTTCCACCTCTGGAAACGTATCTTAAGGCAACCCTCACACATTACACAGGCCCCAAATCCAAATACCTTTTCTAGATTATCTCCCCCAAAATAGTCCCAAAAACCTAGAAGTTGTCTCTGAGGGACTTCAGTCTCCCTTAGCTTATATTTTATGGTGTATTTGTGTTCTTACACCGAGGATGTATTACTTTAAAAAAATAATAATAAATAAGAATTTTTTTGAATGCCTACAACTATTCACTATATCCAATTAGTCATCAAATGTTAAGGATTCTACTTCTGAAATATTGTTCAAATCTAACCTTTCCCCATGGCTGTTCACACACCTGCCCATGTTCAGTACTGCTTCAGATATTAACACATCAGTCACAGGATCTTATTGAACTTCTTGGCTCTATTTTAGCACTTTACTATTTTCCTTACACAAAGCTTTCTCTTCTGTAACTCTAATTGGATCACGTCATTGTCAGGCTCAAACACCTTCAGTGGCTTCCCATTATCTGTCAACTGAAGTTGGAACTTTTTACATGGTATGTAAAGCCTTGAAGCATGACCCCAACATCTTTTTCCAACCTTTTCATCTCCCTCCATAAAACTCCATTATAGCCATACCAGACTTTTTTGAGCCTGAGCTTCCACCAATCCATCCTTTTCTAGTGTTTCTTCCTAGACTTGGAATTCCCTTCCCCTCTCTGTGTCTGACTAAATCTAAACCTTACTCATCCAAACCACACCCACCACCTTGGGAAGCTTCACTCAGGCCACTCATTAGAATTAGCCATTCCTTCTTTTTACTCCAATGGCACCATCTACCTCCAATATTGAACCTACCATATCACGTAGCATAGTTACATATACAGCTTTACATTCCTCAAGATTATGAGCATTTTGAAGCCATGGACTATTTTTATTTATGTTTGCATTCTTTCTACATATATAATATGTGGCATATACTGGTTGTTCAATGTTTATTCTGATGAGTTTAATAGAATTATTCACATCCACATTGACGTTAGTATCTGATATTAAGTTAGTATTATGTTCTATTTTGATTGCTTTAGTTTTCAAACCTACATAAAAGTATTGCAATTAAAGGCTTAAGTATGTTTTTGAGTTTTGTTTTAAACTTGATGGGAAATGAAGCTGAATAGAATTGTGTTTGTAAACTTGGCTCTTTAAAACTACATGTTTAATATTAACAATAAGAGTTGTCTTTTACTAAGTATCTACTGTATGCCAGGCACTGATTTAACATTATGCATTTATTATATCATTTAGTCTTCTAAAGAAACCTGTGCATTAAATATTGTTTTATCCTCATTTTGCATATAAAGAAACTGAGTCTCGGAGAAGTAATTAGCCCCAGGTCGTACAGCTATGTGGAACTGCCAGGCATCAAAGACGAATTTGTCTGATACCAGAACCTGCGTTCTCTCAACTCCGTCCCACTTTGTCTTCATTAACTGCTTCAGAGGGAGGGTTATGAGGGCTGAGCAAGAGCTCCGAGAAGGGAGCCGGGCTGAAGCCGTCTGATGTTACAGGCTGAGCCTCAGAATGTCTCAAGAAAAATAGTGCATAGTCATTACAAATATGGAGTAAGGCAGGAGGAGAATTATGAGACAGTGGTTATGTAACCAGGCATTTGGCAGTACAAGAAAATCTTTGTAATCTGTGGATTTGTGGAATGATGAAATCTGGCCCTTCCTATCAACTATTCCCTTGTTTAAGCTCCAACCCCCACCCTTCCCCAATTCCTTACCTTGATAAACCTCGAAAACTGCCCTGAAAATGGCATAGGAGCCTCTATTCTGTTTCATCATTTTTTCTGTTTTGTCCTTTTTATCCTTATATTAAACTGCACATCAAATTAGGGACTGGAAAAGCAGGTGTAAAATTAGTATGAGTATTACATGAGTCTCTCAAAGCAACAAACAGGTTCTGTCCTTTTTTCACCTTTGTTTGAAAATGTTTCTGTCCTGTACAGGAGATTTCTTCAGAATAACACTCCTGAGATCACAAATAGAGAAGGAAGAAATGTTAGGGGACAAACATTTATAAAACATTTGGAAATGCTTACCCTGTATTAATTGGGCTTTCATTTCCAGATGGGTTATTGTGTTGTGTGTAAACCAAGAAGGGTTTATGTTTTATTTCACACAGCCTAAGAACTTTATATCCAAATCTATAGCAATTCCCTTTTTTCTCTCCTTTAAATTTATCCTCAGAAGTTCTTTTCTCCTTCCCCTTAAATGTCTCTCTCCCATATAACTAAGTCACAATGGGGGAAGGCCTGAAGATTCAAGAATGAAAAATGCCTCTGAACACGCAGCCAGATGCCAAATATGTCTACCCGAGGAGAATTACCCAACTTCTCCTTATTCATTTTCTGCCTTTATGGTCTTAGATGTCTCATTAGATCATAAGCCCACAGGGAGAATTTGTGCTTTTAAGATCTATTCACAAGTCATATATTACAAATGCTGAAAAGATGCTTATCTTTAGAAATATGCAATGATGTAAAGTTATAATAGTCATGGAGGGAAAATACTGACCTATTTCTCGTTAAAATTATCCGCAGCTTTATGTCAAAAAGAAATAAAAGTGCTTAATTCAAAATATTAACCTCTAGAAAACCTCCCAGGAAGGAGACTTGGCTGGGAATTAGAAAACTGGTTCATCCTAATTCTTCCACTAATTCATCCTGTGAAATTGAACCAGTTACTTTACCCTTTGTACCTGTTTCCTTGCCCATAAAATAGGCATACTAGCCCCTTCCTACCATCCTCACAGGAATTTCTAAATATCAAATTAAATTAATTATGTGAAAGTACATTCGATAATTGATCGCCATGATGGTGGTTATTGTTACACAATTTGCTTTTCAGCCGTTTTCAGTTCACCATGATGAAATAAGCACGTGCACTTCCCTTTACTACGTAAAATCACACTATAGTAAGAACAATCAATGCTTAACAGATACAAATCCACAAAGCACAAAAACAGGGAAACAATAGGGGATGAGCAATATCAACAAAAGTTTGGAAGATAAAAAGATGATAAAGGAACTCGAGTCCTGGGAAAGCTGAGTGCCACGTGCCTAGAGACACAAGTTAAGTCACACTCCAAAACCAGGAAAGGCTCAAGAACTATAGGCAGCAGCTATCTCAGGAGAGATGAGTGAAGCAGGGGCTCTGCTGAGTGTGTTAGTTGGAAGTCTGAGGAGCAGGAGCTATTAGACCTCCTGTAGTGCAGAGAATGTGCAGAGAAGTTCTAGTTTCATGGCAACAGGCACAATGTAGAGAAAGAGGTGACAGACAGTAATCTGGAGAGTTAAGTAAAGTTCTAAATACTGAACAGTGATATGCCCCTTCTTCTGCTGCACTCCAAAAATTCATGACCTCCTGGCACATACCATGAGGACAACCAGGGGACAAGCCCTGCCCATACACCCATCAATTATTTACAAATATGGAAGTAGAACCATATTAGTCTGTTTCTGTTGCTTACAACAGAAATACCTGAAACTAGGTAATGTGTAAAGAAACAACATTTATTGCTTACAGTTCTAGAGGCCAGGAAGTCCAAAGTCCAGGGAACACATCTGGTGAGGGCCTTCTTTGGTGTGGCTCCATTCAGCAACACATGGTGTCATATGGCAGATGGTTGGAGCAGAGAGAGAACTTTCCTTCTAAAACCCTCAGAACCATGTCCATAACCACCATTACCATCAATGAATTAGTCCATTCACTTGGGCATGGTCCTCATGATCTAAGCACTTCTTCAGGGCCTCATCTTTCAATTACTATAACAGGATTTCCCACCCTCTTAGCACTATCACAGGAGGGATGAAGTCTCAATGAACTTTGGGGGTACATCCAATCCACTGCAGCAACTATAAAAACAATAAAAGTGAATACCCAGCAGGGCTGGAAACTCCTATACTTATGGTAAAACCATTGAAATACTAATAAACCACTTATGTGTATTACTTTGGAAAGAGTTAAATAATTTTTTAAGATTTACTTTTCAAAGAAACCAGAATATAGACTAAAAGAAGGAGTTGGTATATTACCCACTTTTAATTTTATTAGCTAAACCAGATTAAATTTTACAGATAGGGAATATAATAAAATCTACATAAAATGGTACACAACTTAAATTTCTTTTAGGCTGAGTCAGCCCAGACAGGGTGGAATGACATGTGTTTGATAGCACTTGCATGATAGCTTATCACACTTGTGGAAAGGGTGAGATGCAGGGACCTGTGTATTCTGGGACACACTGGCTGATGCAGACTGTCCTCAGCTGGTGCTGGTACCAGCAGCCTGACCTGCTTCATTTGGAGGCAGGCACAACAGAGAACTTGCCTACTGACATCTCTCCCTTCCTTCGCCCTTCCCATTCTCATTCATTGCTACTGGAGCACTATTTCCAAAATTCAGTGTGATCAAGTCGTCCGCCTTCTTTAAATCCTCCACTGGTCCCACACTCAGACTTCCGTAAAGCCCAGTGACTGTCATTCATCCAGCCTTGTCTTCTGAGCCTTCCCAACCACTGTGCCCACCCAACAGAGAACTAACTACTCGCCTTTTCCTCCAAACTCTCCATGCACTTCCATGCCTCCACATCTTACACATGCTCTTCCCTCTCCCTGAAATTGCTTTTCCTGGCAATGAACCACTCCTTTAACAAACTAGCATAGAAATCATCATCTATTCCCATCCCAATAGGGCCAATTAGTTGCTCCTTACTTTATACTCCCTGTGTTCCTACCACATATTGCATTTATTTGCTTGAATATGTCTCCTTGACTAATCTATGAGTTCCCAAGAGCAGCAATTTGGTTTTATCATTATATCCTCAGTACCTAGAAAAGTGTCAGACCCACAGTCAGCCCTCAAGGAGAGTTTGTTGAATGAACCATGAGGAGTGAATCCAACATTAATTTGGGCTTGTCACATCTTATATTTGAATGTCTATACAATACTAATGTGAGAAAATATTATTTGCATTCCCCTCATTGGTTAACATCTAAGCTCATGTGCATCAAATTGATGCAGCATGGGGACAATAATAAACACACCAACTCATAGTCAGTTTTCGTATTGGTTTAAATTCTCTATAGGCAGCACATCACCTTGTTGCCTGTCCCCAAGAAGCCACAGGAACTCAGGAACTATCTTCCTCCCCCTCCTTCTATTGTATTGTGACTTCTCCTCACTTCTTTCTAAGAGGGGAGGAGCAGGAATAGGACCTGGAGAAACAAGGTTCTCCTGGAGAGCACAAACCACATAGCATGGCCTGAGGAGTCAGAAACAAGCTTCCACAGCCTTCCAAATTTGACACCCTCAGCATTCAAACCTCAGCCACCTACCAGTGATGATCAGCCCTGTCCCCCCTACTGGGAAGGTCTTGGACAAAACTGCAAAGAAGGCCAGCTCTATCATCCTTCACTTCACTACGAACTTGTCTCTCCTACTTGGTTCCCTACATTATTCATTTGCTCTGGCTGCCATAACAAAATACCACAGACTGGGTGGCTTATACAATGGACGTTTATTTTCTCACAGTTCTGGAGGCTGGGAAGTCCAAGGTCAAGGTGTCCTCAGGGTTGTTTCTTTCCTTGGCTTGTAAATGTTGGTCTTCTCCCTCTGTCTTCACATGATTGTCCCTCAGTCATGTGTTGTCTGTATCCTAATCTCTTCTTCTTGTAAGGACACCAGTAATATTGGATTACAGCCTACCCCAATGATCTCATTTTACCTTAATGACCTCCAAGTACAGTGACATTTTGAGGTGCTGGAGTTTGAACTTCAACATACAAATTTTGGAGGACACGATTCAGCCCAGAACACCTATTTTCTAGCCCCAAGGCAGTCAACCCACACACCTTCTTCTCTCTATGTCCAAAGCTCAACAACCACTTTCCACATCTGTATCATCTCCTTCACCTCCCTGCCATTTCCCAATTCATCTTCTACCTGTCTCTTATCCCCCTTCTTTAATTATGTGATTATTGGAATAACTGGCTTTAGCTTTCAGAGAATACATAGTATTTTAGAGAAGTTGGATAATGAAAATGACACTGTAAATAATAGAACATGCAGTTGGTGGGGAGGAGGTGAGAAGTGCCGATCTTCGGGTGCTTTCTCCCCTTCCACCTCATCTCTCCCTCATCTTCTTTGCTGCCCAACCCATTCTCCAACAAGCACAGACAGGGTTTTTAGTATTAAAATGCACAGGTTCCTTTCAATATGACATCTCCTCTTCCCTTTTACTCAAAGCCCACATCACTGCTCACCTTAGCGGTGGATATGGAATTCAGTAAACATGGAAGGTCATCCCTTGGAAAGAAAGATTAGGACCATAAAAAAATCACGTTGCAAAAAGCAAGTTCCCACACCCGTAAGTTCTCTTAGAAATTATGCTTCAATAGCTATAGTTTGACCCTGAACACAATGGAATCTGTATAATAACATCTCTGTGCAGCCAGCCTCTGATGTGGCAGCTGGTACCTAAGAAATCATGCCTTTTCATGTTTTTTATTATGTAATTAGCAAATTATAGGGACAGGAAAGTTAAGACTTCATCTAAAAACAGAACGTATTCCCAAACGGACATTGTCATATGCCACAAATAATATTTTATCTATCAGCGTTATTGGTATCCAGAGAACTATTCTGAAAAGGATTTTTAAATAATGAAAAACAAACAAAGGGAGAAAAGAAGTTGAATGTTTGTTGGTCCTGTACACCGTAGCTTTCTGTAGTTGCATACATGAGCTTCTTAAGCTTCTTAAGGAAAGGAACTGAGTCTTTCAGTATCATCAGTACCTTAAAGAAAAATTAGATGCCTATAAACACATAAATAGCTTATCTATTTTCACTAGTTAAGTCAGTTATAGAAAGAGGATCAAAACATAGATTTCTATGTAGTTATTTCATTACAGTGGTTGAAATTGTCAATTTCAACCACTATATAATTTCAACCACTATAATCCTCCAAGTATCTGACTTTAAATAGCACTTTATACATTTCAAAAATAGGAAAATTAAATAAAGCAGAATTTTTCTTTTATCTATTATTATCTCTTACCATTATTCCTAAATTCCTCTCAACATTTGAGCTTGTCTATCCAGCATTTAATTATCCTTATTGCACCCAAAGTAGTCTTTATTCAAGAAAAACCTAAATACACAATGTGGAGAAGAAGAAAAACTTGACATTTCAGTATTGTCTTACTTTCAGAAAATAATTCTGTATGCATGTAAAACTTACGAACTAGAGAATAATTTAACTTTACGACCCTAATATTCAGTTCTTAATTACTTTTTTGTTGTCTTCAATATATTCCTATTGCATCAATGGGAATCTATAGTAGTCCTCCAGTGACTAAAATTATACATATCAATTGTTATGAATATTAATTAAAAGCTTTGTGTCTTCATGGAAAACCATCTGCTTTCACTTCAAAGGCATTGAGTCTCAGTGCTATAAAAAATTTACTTCAGTTAAAATTTTCAGTACATTCCAATCAATAAGATTATGGTTTCTTTTGTTGTTCTTCAACTTCTGGAAAGACAAACATTTTTAAATGAAGTAATTGATCTACAACATTTTGCCTATAAAAGAGCCTATTTCAAAGAAAATAAATGTAGCATATCTGACTCATGAAAAAAAAGACACATATTACAGAGAGAAAGCTGTATAGTTATTGAGGCCTTTAACAACAGAGTGAGCAGAAGTTGGGAGAATCAATCATCTGAGTTTGCTGAGTTCCCAACCCCACAGTGGTAGAACACTTAGTGAAGGTTATGGGTATGGGAAAAGAGTTTTCACAATCATGGACACACAGTGCTTAGAGAAAAAGTTCCAGTGTCTGCTCATACATGCACACACATAGAGCACATTTGGTACAGCACTAAGATGTGTGATACTAACTCCTACTCATCTGGGGCTTTGTTCTTTCTTTTTTCCTTCCATGTCCTTTGAGAATAGAACTGGCAACCAGGGACTATAAGATGAGCAGGGTGGGAGGTAGGCTGTGCCTTAATATTGTGCAAAACAGTCATTCTTACTCTTGGTCTTGCTACCTCCTGAAACAAATTTAATTATGTTAACTATATAACAAAATATGCCAAAATTTATCAAAGCAACATTAAAGTTATTTTATTTAAAATATGTGATGTTAAGAGGATATTACAAGGATACAGATGAAAAGCCAGATGAAAGAGATAATCACAAGACACATAGGAAGGGGCATGGAGTCTCCAGCTGCACAACCCTCCAGGCACCTCCATGTGCTCAGCTATCCAGAAGCTCTCTGAACCCTGTCCTTTTGAGTTTTTAAGACGGCTTCATTATGTAAGCGTAATTGATTACAACACTGTCCATTGGTGATCAACTCAACTTTCAGCCCCTCTCCATTCCCCAGAGGTTGGGGATGGGCTGAATGTCCCAAACCTCTAATCATGTCTTGGCCTTTTTGGTAAACAGCTCCCAACCTGGGGCTATCTAGAGGGCCCCAGACACCAGGCATCTCATTAGCATACAAAGGACACTCATCACTCTGGACATTCCAAGGATTTTAGGAGCTACAGTGACTGGAAACTGATCAAAGACCCAACATATATTTCACAGTATCACAGTTGTCACTTACATTTGCCAGCAAGTAGTTCTTTGATTCAAGGATAATTGCAAATGTGGTTATTTTTTACCAGTAAAATATTATTATAAGAGTTTTTGTAAGAGAAAGTCAAGGAGAAGAAATTAACACTTACTGGGCAGCTAGGACATGCCAGCAGCTCTTCTAAGAGTATTACATGTCTTAAATGTATCACCCAGACTCTAACTGGAACAGCCCATCCCACATCCTCCCTTGGTTGCTGAGCACTCTTCTCCTGGGAGTATCTGATTCTGACATGAGCCTCACTCAAGTCTCACTGTATTCCCCATTTTCTTCTCCCAGGACCAGGCCTTTGCAGAAGTGACGTCTGTCACCTATTTCTCTCCCTAAGCTCACTGTACAAACCATTTATGATATAGAAAATTCTACTGAAAGTTGGAGACATCAAAGGAAATCACATCACAGAACAGCAACAAAACTCAAAAACTAACATTTGGCATTTCTGTTATTAAAACATTTCTCAGCAGACAATAACAAGCATCAGTGAGGTTATAGAGAAGTTGGAAGTTGCATATGTTGACAATAGGAATGTAAAATGATACAGCCACTTTTGGTTTTTTTGTTTTGTTTTGTTTTGTTTTGTTTTAACTTCTCAATATACATTGTAATAGATTTTCATGACCTTTTACCCATTCCTCTTCCCCTCCTCCCCTCCCCCCATACATCATATCTGTTCACTTGTCTTAAAAAGTTCAAGGAATTGTTGTGATTGCTGTGTCTTCTCCCCCCCCCACCTATGTTTGTTTGTGTGTTTATTTATTTATGTTTAGCTCCCACAAATAAGTGAGAATATGTGGTATTTCTCTTTCTGTGCCTGACTTGTTTCACTTAATGTAATTTTCTCTAAGTCCATCTATGTTGTTGCAAATGTTAGTATTTCATTCTTCTTTATAGCAGAGTAGTATTCCATTGTATAAATATACCACAGTTTCCTTATCCACTCGTGTGATGATGATGATGATGATGATGATGGACATTCGGGGATACAGCCACTTTTGAAAACAGCTTGTCAACTCCACAAGGTGTTAAATATAGAGTTATCATATAACCCAACCCCACAATTCCACTCTTAGGAAGACACCCAAGAGATGAAAACATACATCCTATTAAAGAAAAAATTATTCTGACTCTTGTTAAAATAGTAAAGAAGATTTTATTCAGGATTATTGTGGTAGGTGTCAAGACTATCACAACAGGGGAGATAGAACTCAACTCCAAGCACAGCAAAGCCAGCTGGGATTTATAGCCAAAGAGCAGAGTGAGGGGTTCAGTGGATGAAAAATTGCTAAAAGAAGGCATCAAAGGTAGAGGAACTCTTGCTAAACCAACTTAACAGGATTCTTGCTGAAGGCAGGCAAGGGATTATACATCAAAGGTGGGTGATAAGGAACTTGATCAGCTATTAAAGGTGATCAGATACCAAGGGTAGGGGGATTTAGCAGGATTCTTGCTAAAAGTGCGCTATCCAGGCCTGGCAAGGATGGGGCCATGGTCAATACCTGGTTGAAAAGAGGGTTTAGAGGAGCCTGACTAAAATTTAGTCAAAGAGAGAAAATCTTGTTCATGAATGCTCATAGCAGTATTATTCATAATAACCAAAAATTAGAAACAGCCCAAATGTCTATCAACTGATGAATAGCAAAGAAAATGTGATTTATCCATACAATAAGATATTATCCCACAATAAAAAGGAATGAAGTACTGATGCATGCTACAACATGGGTGACCCTTGAAAACATTATGCTAAGTGAAAGAAGCCAGTCATAGAAGACCAGGTACCGTATGATTCCATTTATGTAAGATGTGCAGAATAGGCAAATCCATAGAGACAGAAACTAAATTAGTGGTTGCCAGGGGAAGGGGAAAGAGAGAGTGGGAAGTGACTAGTAATGGGTACATGGTTCCCTTTGAAAGTAATGAAAATGCTTAAAATTAAATAGTGGTGATGATTGTACAACATGGTACATCTACTAAAAACACTGAATTGCATGCTTTAAAAGGGTGACTTTTATGGTATGTGAGATATATCTTGATAAAGCTGTTTTTAAAAAATTCTAGGACATTTCCAAAAGCTAGACTCCAGACACATACTAATTTGCTTAATCTTCACTCTTTTCTTCCCCAACAGCAGTGAAAAAATAATTACCCTCACTTTTTTATGGAGAGTAAATCCACTTTCTCTAGTTCCTGTCCCTGTCTCAGTCCTGGGTTCCCTTCATTAATGTACGCTGCTAACAAAATGACCTTTCTGCTGGAATCTCACCTTTCCCTCTACCCCAGCAGCTGCTGATATGCGTCCCTCTTAAAAAGAGGAAATGTCTACAGTCAGATTTGACTTTAATGTTTTGTGAGTTTGATAACAAAATTTCATATTAAAATGAAATGTGGCTGGTGTATTTTCAGGCATGCACTTCCAATAAGGTTATCTTGATTTTTTTTTTAAATTCAAAATGGGAAAGATAAGAAAATTATCATGTAATAGCTACAAGGGTGCCTAATACCTCTAATAATAAATACAACCAAAGTAACACAATAAGAGTTAATTCAAAGAAGAACAATTATAGTATTAAATTGCTATGATTAAATCTCAATTATTTAACTACTATAAGTATTTATGCCCACTCAGGTAATACTGAGGACATATTAATAAAATATTAAATGTGTGAATAATGTATATATTGAAGGAGAAAAAATGGGATATGCTAATCAAATGAAGCATGACATATGGATATGCCATAAAAAAATTTAGCTGACTACATACAATCAGGCCACAAAATGCTTCTTTTAATGAAATAACAATGACTCCAGGTGTCCAATTCGAACATTCACGTGTTGAAAACCACAACCAGTCCATTATGCTCAGTGATAGATAGCTCCTAACCTGAGCCCTCTTATTCTGACTTCGATAGTGCTAAGCCATAGAGCAGAAAATCAGAAGGATACTGTGTTTAGTTAACTCCGAGAAATGGAGCTGAGGGTTTCTAATAAAAGCATACAACTGTATGGAAAGGTCATATACAGAAATTGCCCATCGATTATTTCCTCCCTTTACTGAAGAAAGAACAATTGGAAATAGATTTGAATAATCTGGGAATATCACTTAGGACCACATTCTTCTGCAGTAAACAGAAAACCTTGCTATATCAATACAAACGGAGCACTCCATAACTGAAGTCCAGGAGTGGGCAATCCAGGGCTGATACAGTGGTTCAATGACTTCATCAGGGACCAAGTTCTTCTATCTTCTCATTCCACCATCCTAGGACGTTGGCCTTCAGTCTCATGCTTATGTCTCATGGTTGCAAGATGGCTACTGCACCAACAGGCATCATATCCAGCTTCCAGACAAAAAGAAGTTTATAACTTGTCAGCATAATTTAAATATTGAGCTAGATGGCCATCTTATAGTCATTTGAGCCAAAGATGCTTTGTGATTTCATCAGTCCTCCTTAAATCTACATTTATGATAGAACTGATGCCAAAGACCATTATTTTAATTGTCATGGAGTAACAAGAAAAGAAAAAAAAAAAAGGATGTGTTTGGACAAAGTAAAGATCAAATGACATCATGGCATGCTGTACTGTTGGAAAAAGTAGATAAAACAGTTTGCAAAATCGTTAGACAAGACTTTGCTATTAGCCAAACTCCTGAAAATATATACTTCCAGACAATGATAAAGAGGTATTTGGAACAGCTCTCTTATTGCTTCCCGTGTTTGGAATCTAGGTAGTTAGAAGAACCATACATTTAGAGCAGCACTGGCCCTCTAATTTAGGCATTTCATTAACAAACGTGTATGTTACTGTTCCAAAAACATGAAAACCCAGAAGCTTTAAAATAGAAAGAAAAGAAAAACTGGGCATATGTACATTATTGTGTCTAGCAAAAGCTAGATTCTTCTGTAGCCTTTTAATATAGTCTCATGGCTGCTGAAAAAAGCACTCACTGGAACTATCAAACACAGTAATAAAAAAAGATCACCAACTTTGAAGTCACTTCAGAACTGGCTGAGAAATTTGATCAGCTTCCATCCTGCTGTCCAAGAGTATGGCATTGTGTGGTGGCTGAGTTCTTGCCCAATTTCAAAGCATCTTTCCACTCTATGGTAAACAGACTGATACAGGTGTCTGTGCCAAGCACTTTATCACTCAAACCGAGATATCTAGTGAAATCAAAGTAACCCTGTCATCCTGCCTGGGTTACTAAAAAACCATGTAACAATGGATAGTTATGGAGTCTCCAAAAGTACAAAGCATAGTGGCTTCAATTTTAAAAATCTAGGAGAAGAAGAGTTTCCTTTTCTTCTCTCACTTTGGAGAAAGCAATTCTCTGGATATTCCATAGCTTCCTGGGGCAGTTTCAATAGTTTTGAACACTCTGCTTTTCTATTTAAAGTTCCTAAAAGTGAAAAAATGCCATTATATGAAGAACTAGCCACCATCAGCAGGAACATGACAAGTTCCGGGCTCCAAAATGAACTTGAAATGGCAGATTTTTCCATCTAAAGGTTATCTACTTAATGAGCCCCAACCCATGTTCAAAATCTGCCCAAGCCAATCAACCATTCAGGCTTTTCTTTCTACTTGAGTTATATCTTCATCTTTCCTCGAACGATGCTCTTGAGTTGTACCTTTCCCTGGTGTCCAGCTGTCTCCCCTCACCCTCTCTCATCCCACCTTCCCATTCTTCTGCCCTGTAAGGAAACTATCCAAAGCCCCTAAAAGGCTTTAAGCACTCAGCCTTCATTAAAATTTTATACGAATAGTGTGAGTGAAAGATGTTAACCAACAGAAAGCTTTCCTCCAACACTTCTTAATTCCTGGTGGACCTGAGCTTCTAGCTGAGAGTTTTAATTCTTCTGAAGTCCCAGAATATACAAAACCCAGTGTATATCCGTGATCAACTTGTTTTAAAAAATCTTATTTCCTTTATTCTTTTTATTTTGCAGATTTTTTTATACCAATGCTGGCCTACAGCTTTTCTCCCTCTGTTCCTCATCTCAACTTTCCTACTCACTCGGAGCTTCAAAGACTCACCTATTTTCTCCCTGTCTCTTCCTCTCTCCTTCTTTTTTTTTCTCACTTGGACCAGTCTGAGCCCTCTCCAATGCAAATCCTTCAGTTCATAATCTCCTTTGGCTTTGCCCAGCTGATTCAGCCAGTCTAGATAATGGAAGGCAGGGTGTGGGTAATACCAAACAGGTATTGGCAAAGTTTACCTTAGGATATGGGAGGGGGCAGATGCATTTAAGCTCAAAGTTTTTAAAATCTTTGTTCACATATGGCTTAGCAGTACCATCTGGTCTTCAAGTGATCCAAGTGCATCTTTTACATATGAAGACTACCTACGTCTCTTCTTTATTCACCAGCCAGGATAATGAGTCATAATACTGCCAGTTTGATCACCAACACCATCAGGCACTGAAAGAGAGAACTTGCTAATAAGCTGGTCATTCAGAACATAACCTCATTTATTTTAGATTATCTCAAACAAAAATTTTAAAACTCAAATTTTTTAAATTCTGTGGATAACGCACAAATCTCTGAGATTTGCCTGATCAGTGTAAGAAACTCTGAGCTACGTGGTCTCTGAGGTCCTTTTCAGCTGCAACATTCTATGCCTCTGAGTGAACTGAGGTAAGTCAACCCAGAAAGATGGTTCCATGCCTGAATGCCACCTTTGACACTCTTAAACCTTAAATCATTTCTTTCTTTGTGGACTCTGAGATTGAATCCAGAGATTAAATGGTTTTCTCAGCAGGAAAAACTGAAGATATATCTCACATCTGGCACTAAATAAGCCCTGTAGAGTTTAACAATGACATTTTCTAAAGCAATGAAGAGAGAGAAGTTGTACTGTTTATAAGAGTTCATTCATAGGAGGCCATGGTAAGTGGCTGGCTAGATAGGCTCCTCTGTGAACTCACATAGGCATGGGTGGAGAATCACCTGTCTACGCGTTGAAATGAGGACGAGCTGCCTGTGCGTATATGTCACACCCCCTGTTCTGGAGTCTGAAATTCACACCATTAATGTTTTGATCATTTTACTTCTGATCTTTCCTGTGAGCACACACTATGAAGAGGGGTTACGCACTCATAAAATATTAGCTATTTCCTATCATCAAGCTCTTGTTCGTGCTCTGTTGCCTGTTCACATCTCCCCAAAATATCCTGCTCTCTCCTTTCTACTCTTCAAGACTTAACACAAATGCCCCCCTCCTGCTGGAAGCTTTTTCCAGTCCGGCTTAAAGTAATCTTCCTCCTCTTTGCTTCCTTCTTACTCTTTTAATCATAAATTGCTTGCAGTTATTAACCCTTTTCTCTCTTCCCATTTAAATTCCAGGTATACTGTAAGAATTTTGAATTCAGAAGTCATTTCTCTCTCTCTCTCTCTCTCTCTCTCTCTCTCTCTCTCTGTCTGTCACTCTTTCTCTGTGATGGCCCAGAGCTTGAAGTTAATAACTATAGGTCAGAAGAGAGAACTGAAGGAATAGAACAGGAGATGACTGTCTTTTAATAATGGGGCTAGCAGAGAGGAACGCAGCTGGGTGGTCTGACAAGCAGTATGGACTTCACGGGTGCACAGCACCACGGGAGGCACTGGGGAGGCCTCCTCACCATCCTGCCTGTGGCTCCTCTGGGCTTTTGATTTCTTTCTTAACTACGAATCTGACTGAGAGGAAAATGCCAAGGTATAAGCCAACATAACAATTTAACTCTACAACAAATTAGGTTTTGTTGTTGTTGTTGTTGTTGTTGTATATTTTTTTCCTGGCTCAGCCAAGAGTTGTCACTAAGAAACACACAAGAAAACGTATCTCCTATCTAATTGTTTGCCTCACCCTCAAGGCAGATGAGCCATTTCTGGGACAGAAAGTCCAAGACACTGCTTTTGTAAAGAACATAATGCTGGCTTGGCGATCACACAATTGTACAGACCTCTTCCCTCTGGTCAAGAAACATACCCAGGAACAGAAGGTACAGTACATTCCAGGCAAGGTCCCAGCTCTTCATCCGTCCAGAAACTCTCACAGTTTGACTCTCTGTCCTGTACTGTGAAAGGTCGCAGAAACATTCTGCCTTAATTATGCATGAGGAACCCTGGGGAGGGCTGGAGCCAACAGCCAGAAACAGACCCACTGGCCAGCCCACTCCCCCTCTCAGGAGCAGGACCCCTAGGGAAACACCTAAGACTGTCCTCAGTTGCAGCTGCAGCCACACACAGCGGGGAATGTGAATAAGGAAAGAGAAAGATCAAAGAGCAAAAGATGAAGCCAGAGGAAGAGACAGAGAAAAATAGAGAGGGGATGAAAGAGATAGGAGGGCAGAAGAAAGAGAGTGAGAAAAGAAGCAAGAGGGAGACAGGCAGGGACAGAAAGAGACAGAGTCCGCCAGTAATGAGGTGGTTCGTCCTGTTTCATTTCCTCTCTTTGACATGTAAAGTTTCCTCCCGAGCACGGCAGGCTGCCTTCCTGACTGAAGTGGGTGGCATGGCGCTGGGGGTGAGCGACTGCCCGCAGCGCTGCTGCCCTTGGGGCTCTGGGTCTGGTCCTCGATGGACCCTCACTGTGTCCTACGCTGACTTCTCTGAAGTCCCCGAAGTACGGGCACTTGAAAGTATCCACTTCAGTCAGCTCAGCTATTTCGACTAAATCCATTTTCATCAAATTATCACTTCTAGCAGTGATAGAAAAATTAATGATTTCTTGAAGGGACTATTGTATTTAAATATTTCAAGCCTGTTGGTGTGATGTGTGTCAGCAAGAGAGAAACATATTGACTTGGAGCTGCAGCTAATGACGGCTTTTATAAATATCCTGCCAGATAAATAATGGCTCTCAATGGATCCTGGATGATGTACAGTTCTAAAGCAAGCAGGGTTTTGCCAAGAGGTGCAAAGGAAACTGCCATCACACTAGCACGGGCTGAATAATGGGATTTTCGTTTATCTTTCCCACCACAGAAAGGAGGGGCAGAGAAGTTGCCTCATCAGGCACCAAGCAGAAAGTAGATTGATTCATCAGATTCCACAAAGGGCCCAAATTTGGAAGGCTTCTAGCTGTGAGCCTCCAGAATACCAAAGAACATTTGCATTTGAATCCGTGACAAAGGAGCAGCCAAGTTAGGCACTGGAGGGTTGCTCGTGCTGGGACAAGCATACAGTCCCTCCTGGCAGATAAGAGCTGTAAGGCACCCCCACCCCCCAAAAAAACGCCAGAGTCCAGGTGACTCCAATCAGGATTGAAGGCTGTTGTGACTAGAGCTGTGTACACAGTCCTACCATCCACTTTATGTTCCATCGTCCCCTTCCCTCTCCTCCCACCATTACGTAACCCTTTGTCCATTTCACTTCATATCAGAAAACAAACTCAACTGGGAAAGTGAACAGCGACATTTTGTTTCCTGTTAATAATTACAACAAATATCAGGTGAGGGGCAGGCGGGTAGAAGGATTAAAACTGATGATGGGAGAAGATTCTGTTATTATCCATTGGCGGCTGAGGACTGACCCTAGTACACAGGCATGCCCACACTTCATCTTCAAAGACAACCCCATTCAAAGAGAAATAGTCACTTTTCCTGAACTCTTCAAACCTACTCTGGGTTTTAATACTGCCTTCTATTTAAATCAGTCGAGAATCTCTGCTCTCTTACAGATAAATAAAGTTGGAAGAGTAATTAAAATGTACAGCAGAAAATGCCCTACCATATTTCATATGAGAATATGGCAAAAAAGGAACCATGCAAATCAACAGTAATTAAAAAAACCTCATCTTAACAGAAATCTTTTTGTTAATAAGTTAAAATACCACATAGCTTTTGAAAATAAAAGTCTGACTTGTTAGTGCACTACCACTGTACTGAGTTTTCTCACATTAGATATCCTCATGTTCTTGCTAAGGATCCATCTAGGCTGTTAGTGGTAAGGAAGAAAAACCACCTCCACACACATTTGCTGAATGTGTATTTGACTGAACCTAGAGAAACTTTCCCACCACCCTAATCATCATGACCTTTAGTGTACAGAATTATTATGACATCACCGTGTAGCCATTTCTATTTCTAATGCCTTCCATGAGTGGGCTCTTACAAGAAATGTGGCCTCTGCACAGCCTACCAGAGACACAGAAGGCCACTCTGTGGAGCCTGGAGAGATGACTCTTCTACCACATACAAATGATGCAGAAATAAATCCTGGGGTCTCAATCCCAGAGAAACTTTGACAGCCTTCAGAAGAGAAATATGATGAATGTATAACTTGCCTTGGTATTTCATGTTTGTAGAGGAAATGGCCTTAAATGACAACAAACCAAATGGTTCCATGCCTCCCAGGTACTCAACTCCTTGGACATATTTTTTAAAGTTAAAAAAAAAAAAGGAAAAAAGCAAACAGAAACTAGCTCATTTTTTCTGGGCCTCTACTCACTTGTCTAAATTGAATTCAGAAACATGAAAGCTAGGCATTACCTTTAAAACTTTAGTTATTCACCTTGGTGACTGCTAACTGTCCCATCACACAGAGAGCCAAAACATCCTCCCTTCAGCCACAAAGCTATTCTTTCAAGTTCTCCCTGTTCGTCTTGTAGACATGAGGTTTTCATATACTAAGAAAGAATGTCAGTGGCTTCGTGCATTTCCTACAATTAGTGAGAAAAGTCCTGAACTAAATAGTATAAGGGGTCATGAAAATCGACTATAATGTATACTGAGAAGTTAAAATTAAATAAATAAATAAATAATAACCATTCCATTACAAAACAAATATTCTACCACTGTTAAACTCTTAGATTATCTTGCACCTATTTGATCTTTAAAGAAAAAGATCAGTGTGCTGCTTTTGTATTTGATGATAAAAACAGATCAAAGATAGGAGAACCCCAATATTTATTGAGCACAGTGAAATGAAGCAGTACGATGTGAACCTTATGTGTACCTTGCTGAAATTCTGTTTTTGAACATGTATGTAAAAACATTTATAAGCATCATTTGATAAATGGTTAAAAATCTATGTAAAAACTTTTGTAAAAGATAATCAAACATCATTCCCTATTCAGAATACAGTGTAATTCAGTGAAACAAAGCAGCGTAATGTCAATCATTCATGTATGTTGCTGAAATTCTGCTTTGAACATGTATAGAAAAACTGATTTATAAGCACCATGGATAAAGGTCTAAGAAACATTCCTAGAAAAGACATGTAAAAGACAATTATACATCATTCCCAATTCAGAATTAAGTGTATCTTAGTGAAATGAAGCACTACAGTGTAAAATATACATGTTCCTTGCTGAAATTCTTTTTTTGTTGTTGTTGTTGTTGTTATTGTGGATATAAAAACTCATTTATAAGCACCATTGGATAAACTGTTGAAAATAAATAAATAAGTAGTATAAGAGGACATGGATTCTCACGTGAGCCCCTCCAACAACCTCTCCTGACTCCACGGTACCCATCTCACTGTGTACACTGGAACTGATGCCTACTAGTCCTCCTGCTTTCCTCTTGGAGACTTTAGATGAGAAAAAGCAGGGGACACTTCTTTAAAAGGTGTGTGACATCATGCAGTGTGAGTGTTTGTAATTCTTTTGTCCACTCAGACTTGTCATCCTTACAAAGATGATATATCTGACCCTGTTGTCCGACTACCATTTTCTTCTGGGTGTTTGAGGTTCTATTGCCATCCATAACTGTACCCTCCTTTTTTTACATTCTTTGGCCTTGGTACATTTCTAACTAAAGACACGATTTCTGCCAAGTTACATCGCATGACTAGCAAGGGGGAAACTTTTTCCTGCAAAAGTCATGAAAAGATTAGCTCTAAGTGAAGCCAGTGTCATTCATTCATTAAGCCACTCTTCATGGAGTGGGTACCATGAGCCCGCCACTGTGCTTCTATGCATTTGAGATTTGGCAGTGAACAGCATAGGCAAGGTCCCAGATCTTGTGCGACTTACATCCTAATTTGTGGAGAAGACAAGAGAGAAACAGAGTATAGAAAGGAAGCAAAAATAAACTGGATAACTACACATTGTGGTGAGCCCTTTATGTAGCATTCTAATGCAAGCCCCACACAGGTCACAATGTCGGGGAGAGGGCAAGAGCAGCACACACATAATAAATTCCCTGGTCACCCTGCTGAGGCTACTTCACTCCTAAAAAAATGACTTTATGTGGGTCCCTTTTCAATAGGCAGAGGAATGTCCTGCTTATGATCACATAATCCAGTGGGTGGGGAGTCCCCTGGCAAATGAAGTGACTTCTTTATGTCTGAAATGCCAAAACGCAGGGTTTAATATATTTTTTCACTTTAATTATATTTTTGTTCACCCACAAGCATATAAGCCAAGAGAGTAATAAGGATTAGAAATGAACTATATATCCTATTCCATGGTTCCATCCTCATTCCTAAAGACCTTTCCCAATTTTTCTATCAGACTTTAAGAAAATCAAAATTAAGTTTTTGAAGGATTATTTCCTTTTTTCTTAGTTTTCTGTCATCATAGCTCTCAAAGCTTTTTATTTTTTTTCTCAAAATGTTTGCAAGCCCTGCTATCAGCCACTAACAACTAACTCAGACCCTTTTATTTCCCTTTGAAGTGATTTTTTGTATTCTTTATCACAATTCCCCTAGTTATGACATTATCTTCTAACCTAGAATAACCAACACTTTCTCTACCCTCAGCCCCTAAACCACAAAGAGCCCGCAGGTATCCTGACCCCTAATTTGGAAAATATTTTCTTATGTCATCCACATCACATATTATATCTGCTTCTCTTTGTTCTTGTCCAAGGCCCTGCTGTCAATTGGCAGCAGACCTGGGGACAGCAGCTGGTTCTACAGACCCTCAGTTTCTATCCTGCTCATTTTTCTCCAGCTGACTGTAGGTGTCTTATCCAAAGTGAGCAACAGCTATACTGAAAACCTTTCCTACACAAGCAGGCAAGACTTTGAGACTCTAAAAGGAAAGCATTGGAAAAGGCGACAAAGTTTCCCGCAGGAAATGGAATATCTCCGAAGCCGTGCAGCCACGCTGTCGCCAGACAATGATGGCAGGAAGAACGACCCCACGTCGCCTGCCACTCTCCACTGTGAGGAGAGATTTCCTTTCGCAGCACTTGGGGATGGAGTTTCAGAACTTCACATCATTGTGAGCACAGAACACATTTTTATTCTCAAATAAAATATGATGAATTTTAAGTATTCTAAACCCAAGCTTCGAAAATACGACGCTGGGGCCTTCCTGACAAAGCCTCAACTCATGTTTCTAGCCTTATCTTCCATAGCTCCTCTTTACACACGTCAAATTCCTACCAAAACACCAGCAGCATCCTTCCCTAAACAAACCCGGCACTTCCCAACCTCTGAGCACCTGCTCACCCGCCTTCTCTGTCCTGGACTGTTCTTCATTCACAGCCCTCATTTGAGGCTCCTTCATCTGCTGCCTTCCCCATGAATCCTTCCCCACCCCCAGCCAAAATCCATCTCCCCCTCTCTGTTCATTTCTAACAACACATTGCTTATAGGTCTACAGTAAAACTGGCCACATTCTATCTGGTGTAATAGTGTTGACTGTAAACTCACGGGAGGTAAGTCCTGGATCTTAATGATCCTGGTTTTCCCGCCAGTGTCCAGCACATATAGAAGACAATATTTAAATACTTGTTAAATGTAAGTGATCATAAATAATGACTCTTTCCCTTCCATGATAGATTGTAGAGGAAAAGAAGCTTCTTTTGTGAATATATGATTGTCCCTTCTCCTTTGTGTGTTGCTGAAACGCTGAACAGAGTGTCTGGTACACGGTGATAAGTTCATACACTCTTGTCATTGTTGAAGAAGAGGAGGGGGATATGAAAAAGTGAAAGGGAAAAGGAGAAACGACCTCTGTGGTGGTTGGAAGATGGCCACAAATTCTTCGGCAGTCTTCCCATGAAGAGGCAGGCTGCATCCTCTCCCTTGAACATAGGTGGGCTCTGTAACTGCTTTGACCAATGAAATATGATGGAAGTGACAGTGTGCCAGCTTCCAAGCCAAGCTCTTACAACACTGGCAGCTTCCACTGCCTGTCTCCTGGAACACTCACTCTTGGAACCCAGTTGCCACACTGTGGAAGCTCAAGTAGCCCGAGGAGAGGCTTATATGAAAATGAATCAGGCAAGGCTCAGATTTAACAGTCCCAACTGTACCCCCAACTGACAGCTAGCACAATTTGTCAATCAGATGAATAAGCCCTCTTTGGAAGAGAATCTTCCAACCCCAGTTGGGCCACCTCAGCCTGACACCACCAGAGCAGAAACATGCCATCCGACCAAATCTCACCCAAATTCCAAACATGAGCAAATTAAATGAGTGTTGTTATTTCAAGCCATTAAGTATTGCGATAGTTTGTTTAAAAGCATTAATTAATTGTGACCTACTTAGCTGGC
Source organism: Cynocephalus volans (assembly GCF_027409185.1). NCBI lineage: Eukaryota > Metazoa > Chordata > Mammalia > Dermoptera > Cynocephalidae > Cynocephalus > Cynocephalus volans. Next base: position 122,482,598 of record NC_084468.1, read on the forward strand.
TTTCTTTTTGTCCTTTGAGATTGTAAGTCTTCTATTTTAAAAATCTAAAAACTTCCTAGATTTTTCAATATTCATTATAGTTCAGCTTAACCACTTAATAAATGAGCTGCCCTTTTTGAGTGAATTATAAGCTGTGTGTGGATTCAAACTGCACTCCCCCAAAAAATCTCTCTGGGTGGGGGATGAGGTGAGTAGGATGTGAGCTTCCCACCCTTGCTTCAGCTAAAGCTGCTCCTCTTCCATCTGTTTTCATATAGTGAACTCCCCATAAGAAGCCATTTGAACATAAGATTCTATAGCTACAAAATGGTTGTAAGGTACTGTTCTGGAATATTAGGCCCAGCAAATTTTAGGATGCGTTCTCTGCTAGTAGTTCCAATTACTTTCACAAACCAGTGAAGCAGCTGCTTAAATTGTTTTCCATTTACAGGCAAAACTAAACCAAAACCCTGGTTACATTTTCTACAATATCTCAATATGCTGGGCATTTTTGCTTCTGCCTGGGATACCCGGCACATGAAAGGTAACTCCTGTTGCTTTCAGAATCTCCCTCTATAAGCAGCAAGGCAGTGACACTTGCTTGGAAAAATTTCTCCCAGGAGTCATGGATGACATTTCTGGGAAAGATCCCAGAATGGCACATTGGAAATTAATAAGCATACCAAGCAAATAGCTCCTGTGGAAGCTGTACCCTCTTGTTCATTCAGCAGAATCGTATTGTCAGTATAATGACCTACCTGTCTCCCTGGGCAACTACTAATGATGGCTGAAGCCATTTGACATTATTTCTTAAAGGTTTAGACTCGCTTTAGACACTAGGACCCCATATATCCTTAGTGAGGGGTGATTTAGGGACATACACATCAGAAATACGAGTGTTTGGGATTGAACATGACCTTGGTAGTCCCACTGTGACTTTGTGATTGGATTCTAGTAACTAGATATGACCTTCCCCCCATGACCAGGTGTCTACATCCTTGCCCAGTTTACAACCTCAATAAACAGCCTCGTCCTCAGTTTCTTCAAAACGAGAGATTGCCCCATCGTTTTTCTCATCATTCATCTGACAGACTCCCTGATCGTGATGCATGCCTTCTTGAGTCTGAGCATCTTGCCTTTCTCCCAGCCCCCCACCCCTACACCCCTCCTCCCTGCAGAAGCACCACCTGTCTCCTCTTGCTGGCCCACCGTGACATTGACACCTCTCCAGTCTGCCACCGCACTTTTCAGATGGCACACATAATATGCAGGGCAGACTGCTCCTCCCTACAGGTAGTTGATATCTCAGGGCCTCGCCCCACCACAATGGATGTGAACTCATCCCAGGATGTGTTTAATTTTTTTAAGGCTGCCGTAACAAAGTATCACAGACTGGGTGGCTTAAACAACAGAAATGTATTGTCTCATAGTTATAGAGGCTAGAAGCTCAAGATCAAGGTGTCGGCAGGGTTGGTTCTCCTGAGGGCTAGGAGGGAAAGTCTGTTCCAGGTGTCTCTCCTTGGCTTACAGATCACCGTCTTCTCCCTATGGCTCTTCACTTCCTCTTCCCTTTGTGTGCATCTCTATGTCCAAATTTCCTCTTCTTGTAAGAACATGCTGAATTAGAGCCCACCCTAATGACCTCATTTTAACTTAATTACCTCTGAAAGAGCCTATCTCCAAATACGGTCACATTCTGAGGTACTGGGGTCAGGACTTCAGCATATGATTTTGTGGGACACAATGCAGCCCATAACAGATGCCCCTCCAAATCGGTCCATCCCGCTCACTACTGAGGTCTGAGCTTGAGAGGCTCTCAAAGCAGAGATTTTCAAATCAACCTCGCATGTATAATGAGGAGATCCCAGCTTAGATCTAAACGGTGTCCACTTCTAGGCCTCAGATATGAGTGTGTCTTGCAGTCTGGTGAGGCAAGCCTGCCAAGAGCCCATTTTTACATAAGAGACTGAGGAAACTCTGGGAGTAAACTGACTCAAAGAAAACTGGCAGCCAAGAGGTCAGTGACCAGAGAGAAAAGGCTTGGTTCTGGATATTTCTTCCAACCTTTACAAGTTCTTATTCTTTGGTGGGAAAAAAAACTAAGACTTCAAATTAAAAATGAAGAAATTATTTTTATTTCCTTAAAATGTTTTTAGTTTTAGTAGCATAAAGCAATGCTGCCTTCATATCTGGCTAACAGAGAATAACATTATCCTTTTTCCCCCACCTCAAATAGCATAGCTGGGTATACTGACAGCTCAGAGAATGCAGGGAAGCTTTGACAATCGAGCACTCTGTTACATCAACTAGATGTGACATAAGTAGCAGTGTCTGCTGGATGCAGTAATGCCCAGCAAAACCAGGAGCAGGCAGTGTGGGCCCACCAGACACCAGGTGGTAGACGATTGCCCTAGTTCATGAATATGTACAAGTCACATCGTGGAGATGCTCAGAAATGAATTGGGGGGAGGGGTGATTTTGCAAGGCTCTACACAGTACTTTATAGCAGATAAGAGCAAGAGTTAACAAAATGCAAATTGCCTTAAAAAATAATGGGGTTTTTTGTGCCTAACTGGATAACTAGGGCTACCAAAGTCACAGTTGAAGAAACCATTTCCAGAAAACTGAGGTTTTTAGAAAACGGAGTTCTTGACTGATCGCGACAATTTCAATTTAGCTTTAGCTAAGTCAGAAAGGTTATCATTTAATGTTCATATCTGGCCAGTACATTTCCTCCAGTAACACTGTGTTTGAGAGACGCACATATCTGTCTCTTTGAACACTTGTACACTGCTGTCTTCATTCAGGCAGTGGAATTGGCCGTTGGGAAAATCTACAAAAAGGTACATTATTTCACCCATCTCAGTTATTCTGTCTTCATTAAACAAGAAGGATGGAAGTTAGACCCTCTTTGGTTGGCTTCATTTGGAAAAATAAAATTCCCAGAAGAAGAGGCACCTGAGCATCCGCAGACTTCCAGCAAACCAAATAGTTGCCAAGTTCAACTACGTAAAATCCTGTAGTTTCACGGAGCCCCATTGATTCCTAACTGTGGCTTGTAGTAAAAGCTTGGGCTGCTTGCAACGAATCCACCATCCAAGGTGGAAGGTTTACGACAACCTTATTTTCCTTGTCAGAAAGTACGTGAGAAAACCAAACAGAGAAGGGTAACAAAGGGCAGAAATCCTGAGGCTAAATTACAGGTTTACATACTCATGAATTATTATTAGCCTAGTCAAATTCCTACTGAGCTTCTGCATTCTGTCTATTTAGATTTCTCTGCTGCTTCAGTGGGACACCAGGCTCTATGCTTGGCTGCCTGGTGAAGTGTTGTTATTTAACAGTTGATGCATTCCACCCAGCTGTGGCAACAATTCCCCACAGAGATTTTAAGTTAGTTTAATTTTGAAAGCTTTGCAAAAATTCTTTGGTTTTAACAGAAGTAATACACAGAGACGGGAAGTTTTATCAAGATTGTTTTTAATAAAGCTATGGCTATGGTGATGACTGATGTGGACCTCCAAGTTCAGTCACTACGGCTTTAGTCTTGCAGAGCACCTGACCTAGTATCTGAGCATGGTAGACATTCAACAAGTATCACTTCCCTTCGTGTTCAAGGTGACCACCTGTGTGAGCTTGTTTTCAATCACGGCACAAATTTTAAAATAAAGTCCTTAATTATATTGGAGACTTTACATCTTCAGACCAAATTTCAAACCTAAGGAGACCCTTCTGCTTTTCTACCGTATGAATAAAGCTGAATTCACTCTCTCTCAGCTACTTGGCTGGGCAGTCAGCAGATGGTCACCAAGCAGTTATTTAGAAATCAGAAAGTGAGCTGCAACTATGGAATTGCCTCAAGTCTAAATTGAAGCCTGCATAACTTTAAGGCAATAGCTGAAGCAGAAGACTAAGGCAGGCTAGAGTCCATGAAGGAGGACTTCTGTTTGCCTCCATACGCATGCTGACCTTGAGCAAAAAAGGCAGAGATACAGGAAGTGGTGGGCACACCCTGGTCTCTGCCTGGGAGTGGCCACAGGCTCCCTTGCCCATCAGCTTCTGGTGGAATACGGCCAATCGGGAGGCCTGCTAAAAAACTGAAGAGTAATAGCAACCTATTTTTTCCCTCAGTTTCTTCCAGCTGACTGCAAACCTCCACCAAAGGTTACAAGTCCTATGAAGACAGCCCACCCTACTTTCTCCTTCCAGGCTCCAGTAACATTCCTTTCCCTAAGTCTCTTGAGGCTTAGTGATGGGAATTGCCCACGGGCACTTGTATATCAATTCCAACTCCACCATTCATTCTTTCAACCAATATTTATTTTATTGGTTGATTTCTATATGCTGAACGCAGACACTATTCTAGGAACACTGGTGAGCAGGGCGAGTTAACTGGGCAGCTGCCCCTCTCCCACTAGCGGGGTGAAGTCCTGTGGCTTGCGGTGCATCCATTTTCCATCCCCTCTTCTCTGTGTTCACAGGTCCTGCTGGAGTCCAGGCCCTCACCACTGGAGGTGCCTGCACAACAGCCTCCATACATGCGCCTTCAACTCACATCTCTCCAGTTCATCCTCTACACTTCCACAACACAGTCTCTAATGCACAGATCTGATCACAGCACAGCCCAATGGAAAGGCCACTTCCCAATCCTGAGCATGCTGTGTGGTCCTTGCCCACCTTTCCATCCTATGTTCCCATCACATGAAAACTTGCTCCTCCAACCTGCCAGGCCCTTTCGTGGCTCTGTGATTTTCACATACAGTCCTCACTGCTTGGAATGCTGTCTCCCCATTATTTTCCTGGACAATTCATAACTCAAGTAAGTCAGCAAAGCCTCCCTGCAGGAGTTCAATGCTCCCTCCTGTGTGGTCCCATAACAGCCCACCCACCTCTGTCATGTCACTTAGAATGTTCTGCTGCAGGACAGACCAGTTAGCTCAGTTGATTAGAGTGCCACCTTGTAACACCAAGGTCAAGGGCTCAGATCCCTGTACTGTCCAGCCACCAAAAAGAAAAAAAAAAAGAATATTCTGCTGCAAAACTGGCTCACTCCTTGTCTCTCCTATTATGCTCGAATTGTGGGTAGGGGCCCTGTGATCTTAATCATGAAGCAGAATGCTCCTCTAAAAGCTACCCATGTCTATTTCTGTATTCTAGATTGTGCAACAGAATTTATCTTAGGGGGAAAATTGTGTTGTTGGGTTTTTTTTTAATTTGGGAAAACACTGTGGTATTCTTTTTAATTTGCAAAGAAAATGCCCAAAGGCTGATAAGAAAAGAGAGACTAAAACAGTGAGAAGCCAAACAGTGCTACAATCAAGCCCTTGGGTGAACCTAGAAGGAGACATTATCTGGCTACCAAGCAAGTCCTCCTGGCGCTTCCCTGGCGAGGAGCCTGAGGCTTGGGGAAGGGAAAACCTGGGTGGGTGGGAGTGTACTCCACCGGCAAGAAAGCCACCGGCCAGGGCTAGGAGAAATGCCTGTGGAGCAGTGACAGCCGGTATCTCACTTATGCTCTCCTTTTCTGATATCACTGTGATCTGTTCGGCCCTACCCCATGCAACGAAGGAAGAAAATATGTTTATGCTTTGGGGCAAACCAGGACACAGACAGCCCAAGCAGCAGGAACAGGTAAAGAGAAGATGTGGTAAGGAGGAGCCAGAGCAGCAGCAGAGAAAAAGGTGTCACTAGCAGGCCTCGGTGCATTCTACACAGCCCTTAGAAAGGGTGGATGGATTTCCTGCAGTTCACAGAATAGAGGCATATGCCACTTTATTTAGCTAACAAAATAAAGTTATCCTGGAAGGCTAAAAACTTTTTTCTATATTTGGTTTACATTTATAATTTTAGCAGTTAGCATGGTTCTGGGCACATTGAACATGCCCTAAAAAAAATATTTGATAAGTGAATGAATGAATGAGTAATGAATAAAGGAATGGAAGTTTTGCTTCAAGGTGTTCTCAAGTATTTGTTCTTCCTGAGAGTCACATCATTTTCGCTTTCCTCTTGTTACTTTGTTCTTTTGAGGTCTGCGGGAGTTAGAAAAGACGCCAAAAGCAAAGAGAAGAGGACCCTTCTGTGACAAGTCCAGGGTAATGCCCTTGATAAAAATGTGGAGAATCAGTGGCTGATTAGTACAAGACATCTAAGAGCTTGTCTGGTTGCAACATGCTCATCACTCCTGCCGTGAGCCTCCAGCCAGCCTCATCTCTGCACTGTAGCAGTTGGGGCAGGTTGTCATTTCAAAAGGAGGGCATCCAATTTGCTCCGGACTCACTTTCCTGGAGCATTAGACTGATCCTGGGAGGCTGAGGTCTAATTTCTTCTAGCCATTGGGACAACAAAGCAGAAAGCAGCACTGGGAAAGGGTCAGCAGCCCCTTCGCAAGGCAAGGAAACATTGTGTGTTCCGGGAGGGTTGGGGAGAAGGAAAGCTGAGCTTGGAGAGCTCCCAGACCAGGGGTTTTCAGTAGCCTGAAGTGAGTAACTCTACGTTTCTGAGTGTTTATTCAGAGCAAAACTCTCAGCCCTCAGAGGCCTTGCTGACTCATACAAAGAGATCCAAAAAACATTTGTGTTCCCGACTTTGACCTCCACATGATTTTCGTCCTCTTTGGTGCACTTCTCTTCTTCAGAAGGCATCAGATTCTATCCTGTGAAGCACAAACGTTTTGCCTTTCTCCACAGTGGCTGAGAAGGTAAGGTCACAGGAAATCCCCACACGCTCAGAAAAGCCCAGGTGCACTCTGTGCTCAAAAGGAAGGCCGCTGACTTCACTGCAATGCGCCAGGGGGCTTGGTGAGGGCCACACGCACTTCCACGTGCCTGAATTGCCAGGGAACAGGCCCGCGGGCATGTGAAAGGAAGCGGGCCACAGAGCTGGCCGACCAGTGGGAATTCTCAACTCGGCTGCACACTGTTGTGAGTGCTTCTGAAAAGAATGTGAGAGGCAGAAAAGGTCAGGATTGTGAGCTGTCTGTCACTGCTCATGGCTGAAAGTCTTGAGGAGACATAAGAAAATTACAGAATAGGGGGGGGAAGAAGATATAACAACCACAATTATTTGAAGTTGATACAACAAGCAAACAGAAAGGACATTGTTGGGGGGGAGGGGGGAGGGAGAAGGGAGGGAGGTTTTGGTGATGGGGAGCAATAATCAGCTACAATGTATATTGACAAAATAAAATTTAAAAAAATAAAATAAAAAAAAATAAAAAAAGAAAATTACAGAATAAATGATGAATCAGGAGATAGATCTAAAGGGAAATGACAAACAAGCATGGTTTGACAGTATGTTTAAATACACTGTTCATCACCCCTCAGTACAGACAGCGGCAAAGACTGAGCAAGTATCAGAACACCGTGGAGCACTTAGGTAAATGCACCCAAATCCTTCAGCCACTTGGGACAATAGCGTTAAAATACAGGTGAACGGTATTAGCAAAAGGTTCATTGTCAGTTAAAAGAGTCTGTATTTGGAATTTGTTTCTGTTGTTCATATGAGCATTCTCTTTTCTAGGCACACAAAGCAAGGAGCTTTACTTTCTAATATATTTAGAACTGTTCATCAGGAGACTTCCAAGATATAAACCCAAAAAATACCAGATCCTAAATTCAGATTTTCCTAGGCATGAAAACAGACCGGTGCTTATTTGACAATATAGGCAAAATCTTGAGTGGAAATTAAAGCTCATGCATCCAAGGCAAATGTTAGTTCATCCAAAAATCCAAAGTGGGTAATAGTTCAAGGTACCGTAGAGATGGGAGGGAAGGAAAGAAAAGGAAAGGGGGGAGGGAGGGAGAAAGGGAGAGCATGGGTTTTAGAAGTCTCCAGACCAGGATGGATGCCTGGACTCCCTACGTACACTTTGCAGCAACCACCAGCACATGGCCGCTGACCCTGTCCAAGCCCCAGATCCCTCTCTGTGGTAATAGGGATCATGGTACATATGAGGGATAAAGACTTAAAACCTAGCACTTAGTAGTCACTTAGGAAGTAGGAGTTTCCTCCTTTCTTTCTTCAGAATGGCTTTGAGTAAGAGACACTGGATTCTTTTTATAATGCCCCAAATTTCAATTTGGGGCATTATAAAAAGAAGTGGACTAATGAGTGAAAATGAGGCAAGAGGAAAGCAATCCTAAGGAATGACAATTGTTCTCTGTCACTATAAAATGTAATAAATGCTTCATTCTGTTTTCTCACAGCAGGCAGAGCAAAGGCCAGTGCAGTGAGAGCCTGCTAAGGAGGCCCTCACGCCACCAGCGAATTGCTGTAGGAGGCATCCGTCCCCGCCTCCGTTCTGCTCAGAGAGCGGCTGGCCACTAAGGCCGTCTCCCCTGCAGTGTAGACACTAAGGCAAGGGAAACATCTTCATAATGACCAACGCGTTCTTAATATAAGTAAAGGTTTAGACTCAGAACACTCACTTGGTCATCCAACTTTGGTTTAGGGCAGAGACTCCCAATATTTAGAACTATGAGATAAATCCATATTACAGTGTCAAAAATGTCACACTACCCCCCACGTGATATGAGCTGCCCTTTTAGTATCTATCACTTGAGAAAATCTATAATCACAAAATATGACCATGAAATTCCATTATTATAAATTATGCATAATTTAGCCCATAGTATCTACGCTTTTTTTAAAATAATCATGACCTTTGTGCGTATGATATTATTTATCCCACCAACAGAGGACACTTAGTACAAACACAGTTTTCTGGACCCATTATAACAATGCTGTAGCTGCTCCTCCTGTAGGTACAACACCCACAGATACCACTGCGCTGGGGCACTGAGTCTCCTGCTTTTTTAAATGAATCTCCATCAAGAAAGCTGAAGATGAATAACGATTTGGTCAATTTTGAAGCAAAGGTTTAAAAATAGGAAACTAGAGCATGAAGGATAAATTTACTCTCAGTATTTGGATGTTCTCTATTTTCCTATTTCTGTTGTATGGCTAATGTTTAGGTTTATTTTGTCTTTTTGAAAGAAGAGAACAAATATCCCATTATCTCTACTCTGAAGCACTGGGAGAAAACGACAATGAAGAAAAACCACTATTTTTAAAGGGATTGTTGGTATGACGACATAGCTGTGTCTCAGAGTCTCTCAAGAAATAATGTGGAGTAATCATGTTGGTTAATTATATCTGTTAAAAATGGGATTCTGTATTGTTGGGTGAAATTTAAATTGCCGTAACAGACAGCAACTCATAAACTATGGCAATGAAGTGTCTTTAAAATTCAGTTGCTAAAACAGAAGGGAAAAAACTCCAGACATTCATAAAATTATTTTGCATGATATGCTAAGAGTCCCAGGGGAAAAAAACAACAAAGCTGCTGATTGAAGACCCCTTTTTACTGCCTGAATCTCTTGGAAAGTGATAAAAAATAATCCCTAGTAATATCTATCTCCAGTCATCAGAGGATCCCGCCTGTCCTAAAAATGAGACAAAAATGTCATTTTCATGAAACTACCTCCAATGACAGAGTCCGCGGTTTCAAAGCAAATGGTGTCCTACAGCATAGGTTGAAGAAAGGAATGCATCAATTCCGTCCGACCTGAGCATCTGCCTTCCACGTTTGATTATGGTATAGATCAACAAATACGGCAGAGGAGAAGGTCCAGCAAAATTATTCATCAGGGACCTGTTTACATTTGTACTGTCAATTCTAATAGGCTTTTTATTGAATTAAATTCTTCTGCCCTCATTAAAGTCATGATTGCCTGTCAGTGAGTATGACATGTTTGAATTCCCACAAGGGTGTTAGACTCTCCGTCTTGTATATCGCCCAGGAGGGATCAAGGACAAGGCTCAATTAGATTTTACATGTCAGTCCTTGAAATTACAATGTAAATACCTCTCTGCAAATAAGTCATTGTGCTTCACAATAAGCAACCCAGAGAATTCTTAAGGTTCTTCTGTCTTGCAGGCGTATACAACTTGGCATGACAACCAGGTTGATCTGCAGCCACCCAACCTCAGCACATAAATGTAGCACCTGCTGGCTTCTCGGGTCCTCTCGGATATGACAACAAAGCAGAGTGTCTGGAGACTACCAAGGCTTATACACATGGACAGAAATTCCACCTAAGACACAGTTTGAGGTGAGGCTTATTTCTAAGAACACAGTTGAAGGTGTAAAGAAAACTTGGTCATTGGGAAGGGCAAATAATTCTCTGCTGGATAAAAGGAGAGAAGCCTCCAAAGGATGGTCACGTTTATTGAACACTTACACTGCCAAGCACTTTTTATACTTTACCTCATTGGTTAATTACAACTTAGTGAGGAATAAGGCTGACAGTCTTTTTATAAATGGAAGAAACTAAAGCTTGGAGACTAATGTTCCCACATTCATACAGTAAGTTAGTGGCTGAGCAGGACTGAAACCTACGCCTTCCCCTTTCTGCCTCCTGCAGTGGCCCTAGGCAGGAGGCTGGCCCTGCAGAGACATGGAATGTGGCAGAAGCTGACTAGGGGGCTTTGGGGACTCTGAAATGGCTTCAGCTAGGAGGAAAGATGAAACCCACAAACCAGATTACAAAGTAAATAGAATTATGAACACAAATATATTCCTCATGTGGACCATCCCTAAAATGGATGAGCAACTCCTAAAATTGGAGTTTGCTGCTTCTTCAATAAGGGGACTCTACTACTCAATAACTTAAGGCAGGAGAAAAATAAACCTCTATTTCCTTTACCCTTAATTTCCAACCAAGTATGAGAAGTTATTCCATCAAGCTGTCTTTTTGGAAGTTTTTTAACTAGCATCAAATTGCTGCATCCTTTGAGCCCTAAAATTTTCACATTTTACAGCTCTGTCCCATTTGCCAAAATTTCCCAGTCTGGGTTCATTTTAGAGACACTGCTTTCCCTTGAGAATCTGAATCTCTGGGGTCTGGGGCCCAGGCAACTATTTCTTAATAAAGTCCCGCAGGAGATCTGGAGCCCACCAAAGTTAGAGTCCCTGAAATAGAAAGCAAGTTAAGTTTTGTGGTTGGATATCAGTCAGTTGTGTTCTCTTCATTTGCAGAGAAAATGGAGAGGGGCTATATCTGGACAGGAGGTTATGAGAAATCCCACCTCCTCACTGCTGTTCGAATTCTTCTCCAAGAGATTTTAAATCTCTTAGAATAGCTGGAAAATCCCTCCCATTAAAGGTAAATGATTGACCTATGGACAGCAGCCTAGAAGGGTAGGGTTTGTTTGATTGTTTGCTTGCTGGCTGGCTTGTTTGATTGCACTCCTGAAATCAGGACTTAACACCTAGGTAAGGAAGTAGTTTTGTGTGGTGACCACTACTGTCTGGTTGTCTGCTGAAATGACTTGGTTTTTAGCCATGTCCCTTTAATGAGATGAAGCACGAAAACAAAGCAGGTATGTTCTTCTTTCCCACCTCTAGCTCCTTCTTTGCTCCCGTGAACTTTCCTTTCTTATTCCTGTTCTCTCTCATTCTGCATTCTCTGCATCCCAGCTTTCTCGGGCAACCTATCTGTACTTTTTAGGCACTTCCCTCTGTTTTGATTTTTTTTTCTTCCTTTCAGACTTCAGGATGCCTTCTGTTCTATCACTCCTTTCCCTGCCACTCACAGGCTCACGGTTTGGTACCCAAGCTGTTTTCTGTTCAGTGGCAGCTAGCCTCGAATTCCATTCTGCCACAGGATTTAGCTCTAAGTCAGGCAGTAAATGGGCTCTTTACAAATCTAGCTTAATTTAAAGAACTCTCTCCGTGAGCTGCATTTCAGAGGAAATTTTTCAAGGGTGTTAGCAACAAGGCTATAGGCACTTGCTTGTACAACAGCAGATTGGCTGCAGTTTCTGTCACTCTGAGAGTCCAGCATTAAGGCTCAAATTAACTAGCAAGTGTAAACCACAGGAACCAAGAGAATAATTTCACAGACTCATTTTTTTCTTCTCTCTATTTGTATAATTTTAGCAACTAGGGCATGAAGTCATGGAGCTGAGTATCACTGTGGTGGTGACAGCAGAATAATGAGATGATCAGCTGGGGGGCAGGTTGGATGTTGGAGGATGAAGGAGATTGGAAATCATTCATTATGACTCATAACTCAGTCTGAAGACCGGGAGAATCATGGCAACTCAGTCACTGCCTTTCATTCTTACTGTGATATTTCATGTCCTGTCCCTTTCTTACTGTGTCTAGCTTGGACCACAGATACTTGGTTCATAAAGCCATTTTTAAAGGGCTCATTTTGATAGACAAACTATCAGCTGGCCTAATATATGTATGAAAATCTATGCCAAACAGAGCATTTGACTGTCGGACTGTGCAACACTGAGTAGGTGGCACTACCGTGGCAGAAGTCCATGGAGATGCAATACCCAAATGCCTGGTGAAAGTATGCCCGACTAATTCATTTCGAGAGAATGCAATTTTCATTGGGATTGAGATCATTCACCACCTCAGAAAGCAAGGAACCAGAGCAGAATCCATAAAATTCCCTTCTTGGAAACTAATGAGGAGTGACATGCCCAAGATGCAGCAGCAGAGGGACATGGTGAGAAACCAGAGGGCATGATGAGATGTGATGAAAAAACTACATTAATAACAGGGGGACTATAGTGCAAAACAGCCCTTCTGTATGACAGAGCAACAGTCAAGCCCCACCAAAAAAAAAAAAAAAATCAGCATCTCCACTGGGTATAGTAGGTGCAGGATAGTCAGTCTTTCACTGCCCAATATAGTATCCACTGGCCATAGGAAACTATTTAACTTTAAATTAATTTAAATTGAAAATTCACTTCCTTAATTGCACTGGCCACGTTTCATGTGCTAATAGCCACATTTGGTCAATGACTACCATATTAGACAGGGCAGATAAGGACATCATCATCATCACAGAAAGTTCTATAGAACTGTGTTCCTCTAGTGTATTCTTGCCTAATGATGTGCTCTGACTTGTAGCTTCAATAGGTAGCCATTCTCGAGCCAAAAGAAAGCTTTAAAAAGCTGTGTGGGGGGAAGCAGCCCAACAGGGATAGGACTGACACAGGCAGTCTGGCAGCAAGTTTCCAACATAAGCACCAAGAACTCTCCACAGAGCAGCCCAAGAGGATGCAGAGATGGGAGCATTTCCTTCCAAAATCGGTTGCTCCTCTCCCTCCGCCTGAGGTTTCACCTGGGAGCAGCAAACTGAAGAGTAATTTCTCATATAAATTAAATGGTGAGGGAGGGCTATCCCAGCACTCAAGGACTTGGAAGCACCAACATGGTTAAATAATTGAACTGTCTCACCTTGCCCAGTCAAGCTAGATTCCAACAACGGTAATTAATCTTCCTAGTGCCTGTTACTCCCTGCCCTGTGCATACTTCTGCTCCTGTTCAAATTGAAGTTTCCCAACCTGCCTGTTTCTTGCAAGAGAAGACAAGAGAGGAAGCAAAATAGAAACACTTCCTTATAGAAGGGCATTAATAGAAAGGGACCTTCAAATCTAGTCTTTATGGAACTCCCCCCAAATGGCAGAATTAACACCGTAATTGCAACTCTACATGCAAATTTCAGAAAAGCAAAATATATTTGGGTTTATAGTTGTTTTGGAGGCTGAATTTCAGAACTTTCCTCCCGAAGAAATTCTCAGTCATTGTAATTCCACAAGCCCAGAAACAAAACAGACAATGACTGAGATAGGGAAGGAAGACAAATAAATGTACTCAGCCTTGCCTCAGTCCCCAAGTTAATCATTACTCAAAACCAAAGCCAAAGGGGTGGGGTAGAGGCTGCTGATTATGCACATGTATTTAAATTCATTCCCTCACTCAACAAATATTTGTTGAGCACTTTCTATGCCAGGCACTTTTCTAGGAGCTTGGGTTACATCTGCGAATAAGCAGACCTGATCCCTGTACTGGTGAAACTTACATTCCTAAAACTAATGGTCAGATTTTTAAAAATTCACCCACACTAAAGATGCAAAATTTAGCATATATTTATTTGATGTCACTCCCTATGAAATGAGGGCTTGACTCCTATAAAAGTGTGTTTGTGAGGGTGGATAGCAATGACTATAACCCCTAGTAACATCCCAGAATCATGCAAATTGTGAACCTGATTTCACACCAAGTATGGGAGAATAGAGAACTTTCCAGCCAGGCTTTATTCACTTCACGTCTGTCACGCTCCGTGAAATGACCAGCAACACCAAGGTGCAGCCAGTTACCCTGTCTACCTCCGCCTTGAAAAAAGTAGGTTTAGGAGCGTCGTTGCTTAGCAGCAAGACAAGGATAGTGAAATGAGATGGGAGAGGCAAACGAAAAGTGGGGAAAACGAAAAATAATCGCACTGCATTATCCACCACCCCTAAGTATGTACAAGTATTAATGCACCTATAAAATATGCCCTGGAGAGTTTGAATACTACAATATTAAACTCTGTGCACCAAGAAAAGCAAAGATGGCACATTGTAACAAAGAGTTTGGGTTCTGTGTTGTTGGTTTTCTGGTTCTTGCTAATGTTCTGGTTTTTAGCTTTGCTCACTTTGACGTTATTTTCCTTTAAAGGGCTGCTTGCCACAGAGACCATTTTCTAACCAAAGTGCAATGCTGCCCCCTGGTGATAGAATAATGTGAGAACACTTGTAGAAATCGAGCATTTCTTCAGGACCAACTTCCTCTCCTGCAGTTCTGCCTTAGATTCCATTTTGCTATCTTTTCATCTTCCAAAGTGCAAATATTTCATCCTTAAAGATTTTCTGCACAGAGATATTTTCTGGCTTACCAAGTTCACACACTAATCAACATAGCATTTTATCCTAAAATATTAACTGTGTGCTGATTACAAAACAAGCAATGGTGGGAAGTGGATTTCTCCCCCTTTTGCTTATAAATTAAGTGATCTCCCCAGAGTAAGCTCAGAAATCAGGCCTATTTCACATAACCTTTAGAATCCTGATTGGAATTCTCACTGGAAAGACATTTACTGAGAACTCAAGCTCAAGGAAATCAATGCCTGAGTCTGAAAGACATTCCACTCCCAGAAAAACGTATTCGATTTCAGATCATCCTTCAATCTATGTACTGGGAGCAAACCTAAGACTGAAAGCTCTGAAAATAACAGTGCAGGTGATACACTGCCCTATGGAAGCCCTCTTCCTGAATTGCATGAAAACACAACTGCTTAGAGAAAATTATATCATATGAAAGCCCAGGGGGGTGGGAGGAAGATAATCAGGATATGATTACCTTAGAAGTCCAAGTGTATTATCCAGTTTTCCCCAAACCAAGATCCCAACCATCTGCATCAGAATAACCTGGGAGTTTGTTAAAAATGCAAATTTGGTGGCCCCACCCAGATCTATTGAATTAGAAACCCGGGGTATAGAGCCTAGAAGTCTGCATGTTACTAAGCTCTTCAGGTCACTTCGTGCACACTAAACTTTGAGAACCACTGAGTCACGTTTAATAAAAATTTTAATTTCCATTAAGAAGATTTTCTTATTCAGGAATTCTCAAACATTATAAAGCCACAGAAAAACAAAAAAAAAATCAATTAATGCTTTTTCATATCAACTGATCATACCAATTAAAAGGATATGATCTATGCAAGGTACTCCCCAACCAATAAACAATGATAACGGCCAACTAAAATCATGAATACCACTTGGCAACTGCTGATGATATTTCTAATTGAGGGCTGGCCAGTTCTCAGTTGGTTAGAGCGTGGTGCTGATAAAACCAAGGTCAAGGGTTTGCAACCCCGAGCTGCCAAAAAATAAAATAAAGTAATAGTAATAATAATTTCTAATCATACTTGTTACCCCAAAGCCATTCCATCAGTAAGTAGTATGAAATGATTCATTAAGCAGAAATATTCACTAAATCAGAGGATAAGACAGCATTGAGATTACTACATCGCTTTCTGCTCTCATGGAGAAGGACCTGACAAAAACAAGCAAAAAAAAAAAGTCCAATCAACTAACATTTCCTGTCTTTGACCCCTTCTGAGCCACCGGGCTGTTCTTGGTCCTCCTGCTCCCTTCCCTCTCCTGGGCCATTGTTCGCTGCATCTCTCTGTCATCATTTTATAGCCACTTGTCAGGTCCTTTTCAAGGCCATGGTGAGAATGGAGTGTGCCCTGGTCTTGCCAAGCCCAAGCTAAGGTGCCAGCACAGTCAGCTGCCCCCACACAGGCCGGCATGATTGAAGGGGCACGGCACCAGTATCCAGGTTGTATTCCAATTCCCCTTTAATGCCTGACTGAGCCACAGGAGGCGAGAGCAAGGGATGGAGATAGTGTTGTGTTTGTGCCTGGGGAAATCGGCCTGAGGTTCAGAGAGGGTCTGCCTGCTCTGCTTGACCATCCGCTCAGCTACCCCGCAGTCACCAGCGGAAAGAGCAGAAGCAGCGGACCGTAAAAGTTCACACCTTGTGCGTAAGTGGGCAGCGCCTCAGCTTCGCCAGCCTCGGGGGCTCCCCAGAGAAACCAATCTTGAAATCTCCCTCCCACCTGCACGCAGGGGGAGCAGGTTACAGGGGACATCTAGAACTGCCCCTATGCTCAAGCTGATGACCAAGGACAGCTGCTGCAAGGAAAGGTCTAGAAGCACGAATGACAGTAGAAATGGAAGGAGGGATGCTTAGACCATGTAGGCATTTGTTCTGAGAGAGACACTGAATATTACAGAGCACCCTTTAACTTAATATAGGATTTTCGTACATCTCTGAAAGTGGGCTCCGAGTCACCTCACCCCACCCAGTGACAGCAGAAAGAGGCTCAGGACAAGAATTTACCTCTGAGATCAGCTCTAAGTGTTTATGTCTGGCTGCAAAGAGAAGCAAATTGCAAACTTAAGGATAAAATAGTTTAGCAGAGAGGGTTTTTTTTAATGAATTACAATAAATATATGTTAATCCCAGTGTTCTCCAAAGGTAGGATTTAAATTTTCCCAAATCAGCTAATATCTTAGTCAATTCTCCTCCATTTGTACCTTGCCCATGTCACGTCTTAAAATCTATGTCACTTTATATCTCTCCTTAATTGCTCCATGTGGGTAACTTGCATTTGAAGCCAGTTGTCTTTGCCACTTGACCTTTAAAAAAAGATTATAAATTTTTTATCCTACAAAACTACTGTACTTCCATGTACATGAAATAAATCACAAAGAGTACAGTTGAACAGGAACTTAATTAATGTTTTTGCCATTTTTAAGCCTGTATGAAAACAACAGTTTCAAGGAAAAAACAAAAAGCATCCAAGTGTATTGGTATTGCTTATTTACAAAAACTGATCTTCTAGTGTTTTTACCTTGGGTTCCTATGGTAGGCAGAGTAATGCCTCTTCCACCCCCAGCCCAAAGAGGTCCATGTCCTAATCCCTAGAACCTGTGACTATGTTACCTTATATTAGCGTTAGTCTGTTTCTGTTGTAAGTTCTCATTGCTTATAACAAAATACCTGGAACTGGGTAATTTATAAGAAAATTAAATTTATTCCTTACAGTTTCTGAGGCTGGGAAGTCCACAGTTCAGGGAACATGCCTGGTGAGGGTCTTGGTGGTGGCGACAGTGACCCAGGGGTCTCATGTGGCAGGAAATGATGAGACAGAGAGAGAGAGACTAACCTCTCATGTGCTCTTCTTTCAAAACCCTCAGAACCACATCCCTGACCACTATTATTAACCCATTCACTAAGGCATGGTCTTGCAATCTAATCACCTCTTCAAGGCTCCACCTTTCAATTACCGTAATAGGATTTCCTTCCCTCAACAGTTACAGTGAGGATTAAGCTTCAGTGAGTTTGGGGGTTGGGGGGACATCAAATATACAACAATTTGGCATCGGGGACTTTGCAAATGTGGTTAAGGTAAGGACCTTGACATGGGAAAAATGGTTTATTCGTGTGGATTCAGTGTAATCAGAAGGGTCCTTCTAAGAGGGAGGCATGAAAATCAGAGAAGCAGGTGTCCTGGTGGAAGCAGAGGAAGGAGTGGTGCAATTGCTGGCTTTCAAGATAGAAGGGGACTCCATCCAAGGAATCTGGGTGGCTGCTAGAAACTGGAAAAGGTGAGGAAAAGAATTCTCTAAAGCCTCCAGAAGAAATGCAGGCTTGTTGATGTCGATTTTAGCTCCCAAAGATCCGCGTTGGACTTTGGAACTTTGGAACTATAAGATAATAAATTGTGTTGTTTTAAGCCACTAAATTTGTGGTAATTTGTTACAGCAGCCATAGGAAACTAATGCAGTCTCCAAATCATTTGTAAAAGGAATTACGACTGCCATTTTTCATTTTTCAAAAATCGACAATATAGCAGTGGCTAAACACTCAAAGAGATGGTGATATTCGTGGGCATGATTAGAATCTGACACACACTTTATAGTTACGAGTGCCGACTACTGGTGAGATCACAAATAATATTGAACATTTTCTTTTTTAAAAGAAAAATTATAAGGACTCATCAGAGTCCACTGGAATGATGAAATGTGCTCATGTTAACTGACTTGGCAACCCTTTCATTGCTTAGTATTTCTTCTGATCCTCATGATTTAACTAATAGTGAACAATTGACACAGAAACAGGTTTAACATGACAGAGGAAGTGCTCCACTAAAATGGACTTTCTGATCCGCATATCTATCAGATGAACCAGAATTCATTTCATTGCTTAAAAGCACAAGAGACAAGTCATAGAAGACCATGAAAAATATGAGGATGTGAGAAGCCATCAAAGAACACCAAGCTCCCTCTCACAGAGAGAAGGCCATGTCCAGGCTTCACCAAGGGGGTAAAAAGGGGGTCTGACTCGTCATGGGGAACCCCACCTCTGAAGTGGACTCGTAAATAGTTACTATTTCTGGGCTAGCTCAGGAAAAATAGGTTGAGATGTGATACTACAGTTTGAAGGGACATCTGATAAATTTCTCTTTTATAATGAAGACCCTGGACATTCTACAACTGCTTGAGTACTCGTTCTGATATTTGGAAGTGGAAAATATTCTCAGTATTTTTTAAAGAATATTTTGGTCTTTTCCAAACCCCACCGAAATACCAAAATCCTAGAAGCTTTATCTTTCAGCATTTAAAGTTTCACTTTCAAAAGAGTTTGGGTTTTGTTTTTCTATTCAATTTTGCCTTCTTGTTTTTCAGATTAACGGCATCTTGAGAGCTGGCCAGGAGTAAGAAGGGTGTTTGGAAGGGAGAGAAGGTGGAAAATAAACAGGCAGCAGGAGACTCACTCGGGCAATCAGACAAACAAGTCATCTATCTTCCTGGCTCAGGTCAGAATGAGCGAAAAACCTACATCCTGCACAGCAGCCCGGAGCAGGTTTGGTGTCACGAAGACTCTGGCTGCGTAAGAGAAATAGATAAAACCATCACTTCTCTCTGAGCAGTAAGGACAGAAGATGAGGCTATGTTAGTCTCACGAAATAATAGAAATTGCTTACAATCATCTCTGATGGGTTGCTAGTTCTCTGACAATGAGCTCAGCAATTAGTTTGTCCATTTTTAACCAAATGAAAAAATAATAAGAATTCCCTGAGTGAGCCTCGATCCCCCCTAGCACCTTTCACCTGAGGCTCCTGAGGCCTGGAAGCAACCTCCACTGGCCTTTCGACACCCACCACACCCACTTATGACCAAGGAATTAATCCACCTCATAAAAAGTCTCACAGGAAAACCCTGGCCATTCACCCTTTCCTTTCCTAGTCCCCTTAAACCTT
This sequence comes from Cynocephalus volans, assembly GCF_027409185.1. Taxonomy (NCBI): domain Eukaryota; kingdom Metazoa; phylum Chordata; class Mammalia; order Dermoptera; family Cynocephalidae; genus Cynocephalus; species Cynocephalus volans. The sequence continues at coordinate 122,502,256 of NC_084468.1, forward strand.
CCAAAAAATACATTTGCCTTTGTTCCATGGTTATAGCCTGGTCTAAATCAAAGATTGGTCTGCTAAACTATTTGACTTCTGACCTCCTTGTATGAAATTAATTTCATGATTAAGAAGCTGTGGCTGCCGAGAAAATATCTCCCTTATACTTCTCAGTCCTCTGCGTGACTGTAGCAAGCAGAGAGCACAGCCCTGCCTACCTCTGGTGCAGAAGTTACAGCAAGCCCAGACAGGACTCCTGGGCGCAGGCTCTCTGAGCCTGGAAGAAGAGGTGGCTACTCATCCAAGTACCCCCTAAAGCAAACCTCCTGGTGGCTCACGTACTCAATGCAGACAAGGACCGACATGGAAGGCCTGGCTGATTCGATCCATGAAATTTCTAGCAAATGCCTTCGATGCCTTTGTGCACCTCTTTCTCCCCTGAGAGAAAATAATGCCAAACCCTATTCCCGCCTCTCCTTGCAGCCCTTCAGAGAAAACACTCCATGGATTCAAAGCCCAGTAACCATGTTATTAATATTTCCACTGCAATGGCTGCATTCTTTCTAAGGCTTGAGATGATTTACAGGCCTCCTCTCCACCTCATCACAGTGGTGGACAGCCAGCCAAGGGGATGGACAGAGTGTTCTGGCCAAGGACATGGCGAACCAGAGAACTGCAGAGCAAATCCCTCCTCCTCCTGAGGCGTGTCTGTGAACCTATCCCTTTAAAAAGAAAACAAGCTGGATGGGACAACGGGAAAGCCCGCGGATACAGCAATCCCTGTTGCCGCTGCACTTTCGCATACAGCACCTCCCCGATTCTCCTGTCGTCTGGTACGTGTCCCTGGGATAAGAGAATCTACAAGAACTCACTTTGCTCTGTGCCAGGAGCTGTGACGGTGCCACACATTTATTGTACTCTCTCAGGGAACCTTCTCTGACTACCCTGTGAAAACCTCCAATGCCATTATTGTGTTTGTGTCCTTCACGGCACATTCTAGTTTAAAATTATATGCTCATAAACTTATTTTTCTCTCTCCTGTAAGCTCCCAGGAGGCAGGAACCAGGTCTGTTGTATTCCAGTGCCTACCATATTGCTCAGTAGACAGCAATCAAGATCTATCACATTAATTCACTAATTAGCTATAATCTCTATAAACAACAGTGAAAGCCAGGTATGGTTATCCCATTTTACAGATGAGGAGTCTGAGTCCCAGAGAGCTGTAGTGATTCTCCCAAGGTCACAGAGCTAAGTAACCATGGGAACCAGGAGACAACCCCAGACCCCTTGGACTTGAACCCTTGTCCCTGAGTCCTGTGCATCAACAGTGGAGTGATATCTCTCCTCCCACCAGCCAACCCCCTCCTTCCCACTTTATTAAAAGAGGCTCAAGGTCCACCTTCTTGAAATTTCTTCATTACTTTCTCCACAATTGCTGACCTTTTCAGTGGACTCTCATATTTACTTACAAAATAGCTTACATGGGAGCTATTTATCTACCTTGGTTATATAATGATCAGAAAAGAAAGGAGAGTGGAAGGAGGGAGGTCAGGAAGAGAACATGGAGGTGAATGGATCTCAGAGCAGGAGGAGGCGTGTGTGGGGCGCAGCCTTGAGAGAGAGAGAGAGAGCAGCGAGGTCTGGAGAGTGCGTGGCGCCCGCTGGGAGGAGGCAACGGGAGAGACCGCAGAGTGGGGACGCGTTCTGCTCGGTTCTGCTGCGTCTGGCATGGAGCTGCCATGGGTGGCCCTACAGTAAGGCCACCCTCAATGGGACTGGAGGCAGGCGGATGGAGAGAGATGCCTGGCTTCAAGGATAGCGTTTGTCCCTGTTACACTAAACCGTAGCACCTGGCTAATTGTTCCCCACTTTTCCTATTTGGAGCATCCCAGTATCTCAGTACTTCAAATCTACAGTCTGGGGGAAGGGGGGATGCAGGGTGGCAAAGGCAAGAGACTGTAAAATCAAGAAGCCCTGTCCATCCTTTAATGCAGGCCTGAAATGTTTAGAGCAAGGTTTTGCACTATAACCTATGTGATTTTCCCATAAACCCCCATGGACTGCCTGGCCATCTGCACTTAAACAGAGGACTTCTAATGTGTCCAGACATTCTTCACCCTCCCTGGCTCCTGTACCTCAAGATAGCTTGATTACTTCTTCAGATCTCTTCACTCCAGCCTATTTGAGGTGCTTAGCTATCTCAAGAGTGGGCAGAGAAAGTAAGACTTAAGATGCAAAGTGGAAAACAGCTCTCTGGCTAGTCAAGGCTGTCGTTACAAGTGCAGCAAGATTTCAGAAGCAGCTGCAATCACAGAATAGAGCAAATCCAGAATCATTTATGGGTCGAATGCCTCCAGATCTACCTTAATGGTGGTGGGCACATCCTTGGCCCACATTATGCAGGACAAGGAGATATATGTAAAGAATGACCTGTTTACCAGTTATTTATTCTATTACAGGCAGGAGCAGAAGCTGACACCCACAAGGACCCTTTTCAGTGAGGGATTATATATCACAGCATAGAAATACATAAAAGACAAATTATCCCTGAGATCATCATGCCTCCATTGACCTGCTCAAGGTTTAAAGGCAGCTGCAATTAGATGCCATGGTCACAGATCTGCTGGCAACTTAGAGTGCCTGCTTTTACTTTGATCCTGCAGAAATGGAGCCCAGATGAATTTTGTGGGAATGTACTTCATTCTTCATCTAAGTTTGAATCTGTGGGTCTGATTCAGAATTGTGGGAGTTGAGCAATTTGCTTTTGTTAACAAGACCTTTCTCAGCTTCTTCGGTGTTTACAATATGAGATCTAATTTGGGCTTAGAATAATCAGGAAAATAACTGCATTACTTTTAAAAAGTCAATTGGGAAGAGATAGGGAAAGCAATGTGACATGCCACAAACTTACCACATCTGCACATTTGCCAGAGAGTTCTCCCTGCTGCTGACGACCGACTAACCTCATGCTTGCTAACGCTCCATCCCTTCAGTCAAGCCTGACTCTCAGACAGGGGGACGGATTAAGAAATCTATTTTACCGCTTTTTGTAATAAGAGAAATTGAAAATCTATTTGGGATGAGAGCATCAAGGTTTATTTATTCTAACACTTAAAAAGCATACAAGACCCCTGATGCAAAGCTTATGGAGCACAGTGGAATTGGCCACGGTGCGAGTGATTATCTTGCTTTTTCTCCTATAATAATAAGCTTTCACTTACTGAAGCTTCCATGTGCCAGGCACTATTCCGAGCACTTTACTTACACTAACTCACAACAGCCTGATGAGCAGACTAAAGCATAAAGTGGGAAAGAAACCTTCCAAAGCCACACAGCTACTCGACAGCTGATCCAGAATTTAAACCCGGCTTATCTGACCCTCAACCCTTCACCCATCACCACTCTGATATGCTGCTTGCTCTGACCTGCTTCTTATGCAAAAAAAAAAAAAAAAAAAAATAGGAAAAGATCCTTTGGATTATGACAGCCACATCCCCAAACATAAATAATACTTAAAATCCCTTTAATTTATATGTTGAATAAAAGCCAACCAGATAAATTTCAAACCTGTATAATGCAGAGGATGGATCAGTCCAAACAGGTCCAAGAAATGTGGGCACAGACTTTTAAAGGGGGACATAAACCTGGCATATTCAGAGCACAGGAGTGTTACTGTGTGGCCTCTAGGGCAAGGTCAGCTGGCTGTCTCCAAAGGAGATAGCTCCTTCCAGCCAGAGATCTAGTTTCTTCATTACACCAAGAGTGAATCCTGGTCTGTCTCAGAAGCAGAATAGGAATAACAATGATGTATAAGTCCAGAATCCCAAAGTATTGATTTCCAATGAAAATTAGATCTGCCATGTGAAATGTAATGGAACATTATCCGCCTTATTCTTTCCTGGGCTGACCTATGGGGGAAGTCAACCCATAATCAGAAGGGGGGTTAGTGGACATGAAATCAGAATGTATGTTCTTAGTCAGATAGGGGTTAATCGCATCTGATAGTGACAGCTTATCAATGAACCTAGTTCTGCAATCGGGATGGTCTTGTGGATCAGACCTGAATTCCACTGGCTGAGGCTCCTCTCTTTGGGTGGGGAGATTTTTGTGACTCTCTTTGTTCCCTCTCCCTTGAACTAAACCACCCTCCTTCTCATTGACAGACTCTGTCAGCTTATGAGCAAATCCTTGCTTTCCTGGAAATCATTCTGTCTCTGTCAAGTGATTTTCATGATGTCTGTAATCTCATAGGGGTTGAATTTTAAGACTCTCCTAAGTTAGGTTCCTGGGGAAGCAAATTGGAGACAGGACATCTGTTAGGGAGTGCTCTTGGGATCTCCGCCTGCAGAAGGGAGGGGAAGGAGGCATGGCTGGAACAGCAACGCAGTCCCAGCAAAGGACTCACCAATCCCCTGGGTAGCTCTGGAATTGGACTACCCTTCAGAATTGTCCCCAGTTGGGCTGAAGTGGTCAGGTCTTTATACTCCTCCACCAATCAGTCATGAGATGTGGGTCACCCTGGAGAGTGGAGGAGGTGGCTCTCTTCAGCTCAGGCAACCCCCAAAGGGAGCCAAAAGCTGAGAGCTGTCCTTCAGCAGCACTCTCAGCCGCTGGGGAAATAAGTCCTTCATCCCTGAAAGGGGATATGGGCAACACATCAGAGCATACATCACAAAGGATAATCTTAAATTCTTGGAGAAAGCCTGCCTTAATCCCTACCATACTGAGCACCAGGGAAGAACTGAAGAGGTGGTCAGGGTGGGGAGAGCTAACCAGATTTTGAGTCCACCCAACCTAAAAGGCTTGACAGAGTAGGAATGCTTCCCTCCAGCCAGGGCTACTGATGCTTCGAGCCAATTCCAAGTCTAGCCCCCTGTCCTGCTCCCCTGCTCATCATTTAGTTTTCCCAGTGCTTGGCTAAGAACTAACAGGCACGAAATAACTAATGAATGAGTGAACAAATGAACACATGAAATGGGGTGAATTAATGAATTCTAGCACTTAAGGGCAGCTCTAACAGAGAAGAGCTCCAGAATAGAAGTTCAGCTCTAAGATAGCTCTAAAAACGATCCCACTTCCAGAGGCAACGCTCCCAAACCTGAGTTAGGTGCTGCAGCATGATGTTCCCGTAGAACTGCACACCTGCCACTGCACTGAATAAACACAGCCTTGTAATTGTCTCTTTACCGGCTTTTTTTTTTTTCCCCTGCTAAACTCTAACATCCATGAGAGCAGAAGCCATTTCCATCTTATTCATTGTTTTATCCCCAGCACCTAGCACAGAGCCTAGCATATAATAGATACTCAATAAATATTTGTTGCATAAATAAAGAGAGAGAAGTGCATTTATTTAGGAGAATTCAATGAAATATTTTCAAATTCACACTGGCATTAAAATGAAGTGTGTTGCTGTTTAACTAACTTCCAATACAGCTATAAACAAAAGAGCAGGGATCTTGGGGTCCTCTTAGAAATATGGAAGCCCTGTGAACCTTGCTCCTGTGGCAGAAGGGTTTTCCTTTCCATTCAAAGCATTAGGAGGTGACTGACACATATGGTATATTTCAGTGATGATTATAATCATAGCCACGCACCATACCGAGGACTTACTGGAGTCCAGCAAGATGCTAAGCGTATTATGCAGACCGTATTATCTCATTAAATTATTACAGAATCACTGTGAATTGTTATGCCTATTTTTCAGATAATGAAATTAAGATTTAATCACCTGCCCCAGGTTACCAAACTAGTTAGAGATTGAGCAAGAATTGAAAACCAGGTGTGTCTGACTCCAAAACCTGTGCTAATCTGAAGCACCATAGTAAGCTCCTCTCTATATGATAGTCACTCCAAACCAGTGAATTAACTGGGACATTTAAATATGAGCACAAAAGTAATACTGAAGTCAGAATTATTCTAATTATACTCATATTTTACCACCATCCCTATTTCCACTACCTCACACCCACAAAAAAAGGCACAGCAGAGCTAATTACAACATCTAGATGGTTGAGTAAAGCGTCCACTTAGAAATCTTGACTGCAATGGTGTGAATGTTCATGTCCCCCTAAAATACATATGTTGAAACTTAATCCCCAATGTGATAGTGTTAAGAGGTGGGGTCTTTGGGAGGTAGTTAGGTCATGAGGGCTCCACCTTCATGAATGGGATTAGTGTCTTTATAAAAGAGGCCCAAGGGAGCTTGTTTGCCCTTCTACCATGTAGGGACACATAGAAGACACCATCAATGAGCAACAGGTCTTCACCAGACACTGAATCTGCTGGTGCCTTGATCTTGGACTCTCCAGCCTCCAAAACTGTGAGCAATAAGTTTCTGTTGTTTATAAATTACCCTGTCTAAGGTATTTTGTTATAGCAGCCAGAAGAGACTGTGGTCTGGTCACCAATTTCATCCCAAATGATTTTTTTTTCCCATGTCTATTCAGCCAAGTCCAATAAGTAATGTGCTTTGCTTTGCAAAGCTTATGCAGAGCCTAAAGATTTTTCTATACGCACCCAAGGCAATCTTTCACACTAAAAGCATGCATTTAAGGTGCATATCCAGCCAATCTGTGAGGCAAAGGGAGAGAAAGGAGCTTTTGGGCTTGCCTCTTGTGACAGCACTGCTTGAAATGATGACCTGGGTCAGGGCTGTTTTTTTATTCTGCTTTGCCATACCTCAAGGGAAAAGGTAGGTTGGGATAGGGTATATAAAAAATTAATGTATTAGAACATTTTTCTTCCTTTTTAAATGTCTACGTTTCCATGGTAACAGAATCATCAACCAACAAATGTGTCTTCCCTTCTGCAAATAAAAAATGTTTTCTTCAAGGAAAAAAATGTTAATGGCACATTTATCCGCTTTGATAAGTAACGTATCTTGGGAGCTTCCAATAAAAATCTATACTTTTTTTCCATTTCTCTCATTCTTCAAAGACTTGTCCAAGAATTGAAGTTCTTGATCAAGGAAAAGAAGAGTTTAGAAAAGCTTTCAATGTAACAAAGAAACGAGTTACAAGTCTAGGAGAAGGATTTCAGTTGGCTGTTTTCCTGAACCAAAGAAAATCCTAAGATTATTTTTTCTCCCCCGAAATTTCCCAGTGCCTAGTTTCTAAGTCATCCTTAAGCATATTTACCGATTGGGTCAATTTTATAAAGTTAATAAGCCCTGTTGGCCCTAGCCAAATACTATAAATAGCCCCATGACCCTTAACTCATCGTGAGGTCCCTTCCTCCTGCTATTTCTCCAGCAGCACTGAGTCCTCCCCCAGCTCTGCCTTCTTGGATTCCTCCCCGGAAATGAAGGCTCCTCATCCCTCCAGTGCTTCTGGAAGCCACAGAGCAGCTTATCAACACTCACAGCTCTCCTCTTGTAGATCTGACCTTAGCATCTTTGAAGCTGAGAGGGGTCAATTTATTTAGAACTTAATTTAACAATCTATTCAATTCTGTATGTTTCTTCCCTCTAACTAATTTTCTTTTGACATGAAGATTCCATATAATTTCATACGTAGCCAACTTCTTTGATGGAAAAACACTCCATCCTCGAATCTCCTGAGGGCAGTAGAGATCAGCATCTCTCAACAGGCACTTCCTCTGAGTGTGTTAGTGGGAGTAGTTTTGGTTTTGGTTTGAAGTCCTTTGGCTGGATCTGGGCTGTTCTGCCACAGTGACCAGAGAGTGGACAGCCATTTCCTATACAACTGGAGGATGTGTGTTCCTTTGGGAAGTCCCAACTGTGGGTAAGACTTTTGGTCCCCAGCAGCTGCAGCTACATCTAACATAGCACCCTGTTACCTAGTCTTACTGTCACCACTGAAGTCGTGGAGTTTCACGGTCCCCTCTGGAACTTAAAAATAAAATACTCAAGAATAGGCCCAATGCTGGAGAATAAAATGCAATAGGTGTGTGTAGAGCTGAGCATCTGTAGTTTTCAAAAGCTCCAGCAGTGCTTCTGCTGTGTAGCCAGACTTGAGACTCACAAATCTTGGGGAGTGCTTAGGAATGTCAGGCACACCTGAGAGGGGCCTTACTTCCATCAGATCTTCTAGATACTCCAAGTCAATACGGGAGATGAGCAATAGCAATGAAGTAACTAAACAAGACTCATCCTCTTTGTATTAATTTCCTCTTCCTGCTTAACAAATGACCGCAAAATAAGTGTCTCAGAACAACACAAATTTATTATCTTATGATTCTGGTGGTCAGAAACTTGAAATCGCTTCCGGTCAAGATGGCAGAATAGAAGGTCCCCAGCATCACTCACTCCCACAAATCAACCAATTTACAACTATTAAAAAGCAACGACAGCCAAGTAGAGGCCACTAGAGCTCAAGAGAAGAGGAGGAGAAACCTATGGAGTGCATGAAGGCAGGAGAAGCCATGATGAGAGGAAGGAAAAAATGCTCCAACCATTTGTCCAGGCTGGAGCTGCTTAGCACATGGAGCAGGAGTTGGCAAAAGCCGGAGCTGTGCCCTTCAGATGAAGTTGCTTGGAGGCAGCAGGGGAGAAGAGGGACTTGGTGGCCCCAGGCCAGCAATACCTCTAACAAGGTTCCCGTGGACCCACATAGGAGCAAGGAGCCACAGACAACTGAAAAAAAGGAGCCACTCAGAGGCCAGTGAGTCATTGCAAGGAACTGGTGCATGCCCCATCCCATGGGAAGTGTTTGGAGCATGGGCAGTGGGAGAGACAGGCCCAATGGGAGAACACTGGGCCACAGCAAGGACAGCTGATCTGCACCCCAATCAGCAAAGGACCACTCAGAGGAGACTGATCAGGAATACAGAATTGCATGCGGTGCAGTTTGATGAAAAGACTCAGACCAGAGTTTCTATACAACTCAGGTGCAACAGATCTCTCAAGAGCTGGAAGTAACTATAAAGACAATCATTAAAACCTGAGCTGCACAAAAAGCCTTCCCTAGGGAATCGGCAGCAAAGTAGCAATTTAGCTCAACCACACAGTTCAAGTACTGGTCCCACAGGAAGCTCCCCAATTTTAGAAATAAGCAAAGATTAACAGATTAGTTCCAGTGTAGAGTTTCAGTGGTGGAAACAGCAAATAACCTGACAGAGAACTGAAAGAAAAAACAAAGTACCCACAACCAGAGACAAAGTTTGATATTAACTAATAAAGGTCTCACATCACCAAAGAACACCTATAACACCTAGAAGGAGCAGAAGTCCCCTGGGCTACCAAACTAGAAAGAGGGTGCTGGGGCCTCAGCCGTGCCCCCCAACACCCACAACCAGCCCAGCAACAACCACCGAGCAGCAGCAAGAAGGGCCCTGGGTTTTCAAGCTGGGGTGGTGAGAGGCAAGGGCTTTTGCCACACCCCCTTGACATCTGCACCCAGCCTGGCAATGACCAAACCACTGCTGGAAGCCCCCTGGTCTCCCCTGTGGGAATGAGGGGGGTGTCATTGGCCTCAATCCTTTCCCTCCTCCTTCCACCCCATTTCTTTCCCCATTCCCCTCTCCCCCTCCCTCTCAGCTGCTCAGCAACATCATCATAAAATGTAAAAAATCAATAATATTAATAAAATAAAATAAACAGAAAAAAATTAAAAGGAACTTGAAATCAGTCTAGTTTGGGGGCTAAAATCAAGGTGTTGACTATCTAAGTTCCTTCTAGAGTTTCTAGAGAATCCATTTCCTTGCCTCTTCCAGCTTCTGCAGGCCACCTGAATGCTTTAGCCCATAGTCCCCAGCCAGCAATTGCACCATCATCCTGTCCTCAGCTGTTCTGATGCTGACTCTCCCGCTTTCCTCTTTCACTTATAAGGATGCTTCTGATTACACTAGGTTGGGCACGCCAGGGTAATCCAGGATAATCTCCCTCATCTGAGGATCCTTAACTTAATCACATCTGCAAAGTTCTTTTGCCATGTAAGAAAACATATTCACCAATTCTAAGAATTACACAGACATGTTTGGGGGGGCGGGCAAGGGGCATTATGCTGCTTACCACACTCTTCTAGAAATGTTGGGGGTGGCCCAATGAGAGTGGAGAGTAGGTGACTGCCAGAGTATCCTCTCATTATCCAAGTCTCAGTATCATCTCTGGCTTTGGTAGTCTGGGTCATTCTGCTAGCCACATACTTCCGCTCCTGCATGTCCTGGTTTATGGTTCTCTCTTATTCCATCTCTCCTTGTCTTGGGAGATATGTAGTTCTGGGTAAGACACATGGCTGATTCCTAAATGAGACAAGGGCACTGCATTTGGCATGCACAAAAGAAAAACAATTTCAGAGCAGAAGTTTACAAACTTTGTGCAAAAGAAGCTTAGGAAACTACAGCCAAATATTGTCAATCAGCATTCCTGCCACGTTTGCTCATTAAATGCTATGCAAGTCAAGCAGGTCTTTATTGTTGTTGAAATAGCAAATCTGCACATTTTGTGTGATTCAAAATATTTGTAATAGAACTGCTACTAAATACATGAGCAAGGCATTGGTCTTCACATCACAATTCTTTCTCGATAGTAAAGTATCATACCCAGCAGTATAGCTCTGGGGAGTTTTGCTCATGATAATAGAGTATTTTGGAGGGTGAGGAGAGTGAAGGAGGGGAAGCAATTGTAAAACTGAGGGAGACAGGATATGGGGCTCTATTTGCTAAGGGAAAAACAGCTGGAAATACACCATAGTTGTTAGAGAAAATAAGAAAGTTTCTTGGAAATTAAATTCAGGGAAGATGAAATTGAAAGCAAGAGGAAATGAAATTTCTCTCTGATTTAAAGAAGGCACATTTAAGAACAAGTGAAGTGATGGTAAACATTTGTCAGATACCTCTATGTATGTCTTGTTTTGTGAATGGCCAGTTCTCCTTTATTCGTTTTTCCATTATAGTGTTCATCTTTTTTATTGATTTGTAAACACTCTTTTTGTATTAGGACCATTAACCTTTTTTTTATAAAATATATAGTGCAAGTAGATTTCCTATTTGTCAACCTTGTTGGTGGTGGGCATTTTTTTTCTACTCAGAAGTTTTAAATTTGTAATCAGTCAAATTTATCAATTTTCTTCTTCATGCTTTGTAAATTTATTATTAAAAGCTTAAGGCCTTCTGTACACCAAGATTATTAAAATTTCACTCACTAGTAATTAAAAAATGCAAATAAAAATGAGATTTAATTTTTCACCTATCAGATTCATTCATCCATTTCTTCAGCAAACATACAAGTGCCCATTATGTGACAAGCACGGTACTAAGAGCTGGGGACACAGGAATAAAGAAAACAGAAAAAAATCTCTGCCCTTGTAACATTTACTTTCTGTTGGATCAGGGTAAGCAATAAACAAAATGAATAAGTAAATTGCATAATAAGGACTAAATGCTATGAAATAAAATAAAGCTGGAAAAGGGGATAGGGAATGCTGGAAGGTGAGACATGGCGATTTAAATAGCATGATCAGGGAAGGTCTCCTTAAGTGAGCCATGCTGCTGTCTGGGGAAGAGTGATCACGCAGAGCTGTCTGGTGTGCTCCAGGAACAGCAAGGAGGCCCATGTGGCCAGAGGTGCAGCAAAGGTAACAGTAGAAATAGGATAGAAAAGTAATGTGCGGAGGCTTGGAGCCTATCACTTAGGGCCCTGTGGGCCATTATAAGGATTCAGGATTTTACGCTGAGTGAGATGGAATGGCTTTGGAGGGTTTTTACTAGAGAGTGATATTATCTCACAAAGTATTAGAATCATTCTGGCTTCCCTGTTGAGAATAAACTCTTCTGGAAGTTGGACAACCTGTTAGGGGACTATTTCAATAACCCAGGCAAAAGATGATGACGATGTGGCCTGGAGGTACCAGGGGATTGGAGTGATAGCTGGAAGAAAGATAAAAGTTGAGGATAGCATCAAGGTCTCTGGCCTGAGCAACTGGAAGGACAAAGTAGCCATGAACTAACTGTGAAGGAAAGGCTGCAAGTGGAGCTGGCCTTGTGGGGAGGGGGCGACAGGGGAAAGATTGAGCAGTTCAGTTTAGGACACATTGACTTTAAGATACTACCTACTAGGAACCCAAGTCAAGATGTCAAATAGTCTGCTGGAGCTACAAGGAAAGTTCCAAAGTTCTCTTCCTTCTCTGAGCTGGAGGCATACATTTGAGAACCACCCGCATACAGGTGGGATTTAAGGCCATAAGATTACCGAGAGACTAGCAAAGACTACAAATACTGACAATACCATATATTGACAGGTGTAAAAGAAAACACACATTCTCATTTGTTCTCAATCTAAATTAGTGTAAACCTTCTGGAAAGCATTTAGCAACATGTATCAACATTTAAACATGCATACCTTTGACCTAGAAATTCCATTTCTAAGAATTCATTTTAGGGAAGAAACCAAAACATGAGTAAAAATAAGGATGCTCATGTCACTGATTATTAGAGTGAAAAGCTAGAAACAACATAAATGTCCAACCAAAGGGAGTTAGTTAATATGGCACATGCACAATTAATATCATATGACTATTTAAACTTTCAGTATAAAGATTTCAGTATTCATATGTGCTGTGGTATCTATAATTTACAGAATGCTTTTGCATTATGGTTAATATAGATTATGTGGTTGTTTGTTTTTTTGTTTTTTGTTTTCTGTATAGTTTAGGCTACACCCTAGGAGACAAGACAATTGTTCTAATCATGAATCCATATCCTGGGGCAGTCAGCTAGCATTTTATCAGAAAGGCCACACTCCAGAGGCGATTACTAAAAGCCCTTCTGTAATCCACATCTCTCATCAACGAGAAAGGTTTTTGCTAATTACCATACTAAATTTCAGGAATGGGTTTTCATAGGAGAAATTAATGGATTGTTAATGAGCATAACGGATATCAGAAATGGGCAATCATTAGCGAAATTTGTGGAATTCAAGATGTACAAATTAGCTAAAATGTTTTAGAGACACTTCCTCTCCTTGCACGAACATGGTAAAAAAAAAAAAAAAAATATATATATATATATATATATATATATATATATATATATATATTTAGGGAGGCCTAAGGCATGTATTTTTAAGGAGGTTCCTTGAGTCTTGATCCCCAAACGGTCCTATATCTAGTCACCCGTCTTGAGGCTTTTGTTGACCTACTGCTAACTTTAAGGGTAAGAGAATCTTGTCTGAGCTGTAGAATTTGCCTTAAGTGAAGATTTCATTGAGTTATGGTTGGAGCCCCTAAGAGGAAAAATTACAGGACTTCAATTAATTTATAAAACAGTTTCTATACATTGTTTTGCTAATGACATTTATTGAATGGCTGCATACGTGACAGAATGAATTCCAAGATCCACTTTCATTACAACCTGGGAGTAAGATGGTAAGGAGTAGCTAATGAACGTCCCCTCTCACTTTTGACATGGCTTCTCTTTTTAATCCAGAAGGACCCAAGTGTTGTGCAAGACTCAGGCAAACAGCTGCCAGGGTGACAGCTCAGAAACAGATGAAGGACAAACACCAACATCCCCAAGGACATTGGAGGACAGGCTCCTTGAGGCGGGAAAGGAAAGGCCTGATATTTGGGTTGCATTTTTATAATCAGGAAAGAAACATAAAGCTAAAAATTGTGTTATAAGAAGTGAAGAAAAAATAGAATGTGGAGGCGATGGGAATAGAAAAATGGGTGAAAAAATATCCAGGGAATTCCATCGACTTAAACAGCCAGGTGGGAATTAGTTTGCCCCTATTCTTGCCTCCAATTCTCCCCTTCCCTCTACCTTTTTGTTTTCCAATAGTAGGATCTGGGACCTAAATTACCTAGAAAATTGCTTCTACTGTTTTTTTCTCTCTCTCAGGATCAATCACATCATAAGTGACCAAATACATCTGGATATGCACAAACTCTGAAATATTCATCCTATCCAGTTCTCTTCTCCTCTCTCCAAAGGCAGTCAGCAGTATTTAATTTATTTCCTACTATTTAAGTAGTAAGATGTTATTTTTTGTCATTCAAATTAACGACATTTTACACTGATTCCTGATTCTGCCTTTTTTTCCTTCTGCTCTCTCCCTTTCACCATATAAAGTAGTCCCTGGTTATTTCCCTAGGTCCTCTCTTTTACTTTCCTCTCTGTTGCTTTCTTCTCCCTTCCTCCATCTCTCTCTTCTTATTCCTCTTCTCTAGCCATCCCAGGTGCCCAAAGAAAATGATAGTAAGTTAAGAAACAGCCTGGTGAGGAGATGGCCCGAGAGAATTTCATGGAGTGATTAGTGATTACATCCTTACATTACAGAAAGGGCAAGTTTTTATAAACCCACACTCAAAAACTTGCTTTCAGTGAAGACTGGAAAAAATAATAACCAAACAATAAAGTTTTCCCAAAGCTTTTCTCCTGGCTTTAAAAAAGGCAGAATAGAAACAAACAGATATAGGAAGGAAAGTTAAATCACAAAACCCAAGAATGCAAGCCTTACAGAATCCTGATAAGAATGTCATAAAACACCATTTTCTCTTCAAACGGCACTTTCTTTTATACTACTGTATCTGATTATAAACTCACCAATTCCTGCCTGGATGAACATATGTGGCCACATAAATTATTCCCCTTCAAAAATATACACTTCCCTGCAAACCAGAAGGAAAAGGGAAATTTCTTGCAGGGGGTGGGCAATAAGACATGAGATTCCTGACCCTTTTAACTGCTGTAGGTGGCTGGCTATTTCCTTTCCCAGTACCTTTTTTTCCCCTCCTGCTGCTACTACTGTTGTTTCTGCTTTGCAAGGACATGTCATTTTATTTACCATTCTCTCTCTCCCCACTTCTTAATTGGCCCTCAAGAAAAATACAAATTGCACCACTGTACTTTATTATTAGCCATTTGATGGGCAAAAAAAAAATGCCTCATAAGTACTGCCTAGAGGGTAGTAATCAGACCTGCTGACTCTCCTAAACACCCACTTTTATATCTTGACCCCCAGATGAGGCCAGAGAGTGGTAATCATGCCCTCTTCCCATGGGAACATTTAGCTGGTCACTGCCTGTCCATTAGCAAAGGCACAACCAAAAGGTGTGGCATCCGTCCTGCATGAGCCAAGCACACAGCCCAAACTCTTCTCTCCCCAATAGCTTTAATGCCTGTTGTATTTTATGAACATGAAAAGTCTGTCTCATTTTTCCCCTTCTCTAGGTACGACAGCATGGAGTCAATGTCTGAATCTTAAAACAGCAGGTTCATAATCTTCTTTAAAGTCTCATGGCTTGGCAAGGACAACCTCCTTTCTTGGAAGTAAAATCCAGGAAAACTGTGGTCTCAAAGAGACTGATGCAAGCATGAGGCTGCAGCTAGGCAAGTATAAGGAGACCCTAGAGGGTATCATCTGCTTTGCCGTTCCCACCCTGTACATATCATTGTATGTTTCAATAGGAAACGCTTATTGAAGGTCTACTTATGATGTGAGATTTCTGTTTTGCAAAGCTCTATTTTTTCAATACAATTCATCACCATCTTTCTGCTGTTAGATATCTTGGAATTCATATCACTTGTGTGTGCTCTGAAACATCAAAATGGAGAAAACAGGTAAAATTTTTTCAACATCAAGCTGGCTGGTTAGCTCAGTTGGTATCAGTGTGATACTGATAGCACCAAGGTCAAGGGCTTGGGTCCCCAAATCAGCCAGCTGTCAAAAAAAAACTTTCTTTTCAACATAAATAAAAACCAAAATGTTAGAACAAACAAACTGATTATGACCTAATCTCTGCCTTAACTTATTCATTCAGTAACTAATTCATAAAAAGTGTCAGTGCACCTCTATGCCGGAATCTATGTGTCAGAAACACATCCTCATTTATTACTGAGTTGATTGATATATACCCAAAACTCAGTGTGGAATATGGTGGAACTTCCATTTCATAATTAACTTATCAGTTTAATGCATCATTTATAATTTTGTCTAAGGTTCTATTCTCTCTGCCTCGTGTCATTTCTTCAATTTCTTTATTTTCTCTATTTTATGTTTGTAAATGTTCATGAATTCCAAGCTATTGGGGCCATAATGATTTTTCAGGAGGGCATTTCAGCACCAAAGGGAGATTTCAACTGCAATGCATTTAATGCAGTAATTACCAAATAGAGGACCTCCCAGCACAGTCCTTACTTTCTGATATTATTGTGATTCCTGTTTCTGTCTCAGAAGCACACACATCACTTGGAGATGTCCCACTTTCCTGCATTCAGTGTTCATCCAGATCAGTCAATGAAGTTCAGTACGCTGGAGATTTCATGCCCTATTCTTTTCAGGAAAATTACCTCCTCTCAAGCAATGAGCCCATTGACCAAGGTCTGGGAAAAAAACTCAGGAAACACCAACATTTAAATCCACAAAGAGAATAAGGAGGAGCAGTGAGTAAGAGATAAAGAAAATGACATCACAGAGGCCAAAGAAAAAAGAGTGAAGGAAGACATGTTTCCATGAGGAAGACATGACAGAGGACCAGGTGAAAAATAAGAAGTAGACTCTCACCCAAACCAAGGGAGACCCCACAGAAAACAGAGAGGATGACGATCAATGGCCATGCATTGGACAGTTTAGCTGGCAAACCACTTGAGGGCAGACACTATGACTGTTATTTTCCTTACTATTATTTTAATTAGCACATCTAGCATCTGGCACAGTGCTAGACTGATAGATAGATAGGTGAATAGACAGCTAGATAGAATACATAATAAGCATTAAGTAGTTTCTGAATATATTTTTATATATTTTCTACCTGAAGCATAGGAAATGGCATTCAAAGAGTGGCACACATAGAGTGGCTGCTGTCCATAGAAGCCTTGGTAAAACACTTGTCAGTGATGTTTGTTCAGGAGGCAGTGTGGAACAGAGAAACGTGTGGTGGACAGCATGTTAAGGAAACAGGACTTGAGCTCTGACTCTGCAATGACTATCTGTGTGACCCTGAGCTAACACATCACTTCTTTGGGCTTCAGTCTCTACCATCATAAAATTTGGGTAATGTTCTCTGTGCTTTTTCCAAATTCAAAATATTGTGCAAAGCATCTTTATTGCTCTCTCACCTTAAGCCTTATCCTTTAGTCATCCAGGCAAAGATTTTTTTCCTGGCTCTAGAGTCTTCCTGACCTCTTATGCTGTTCTCTGGTGGCACCTAATTGCCTCACACAGCCTGTCCTAGAAATGCCCGTTTGCTCCCAACTATCATCTCTGCTGAGTGTTATAAGGGAAGTATGAGGTTACTTCATTGATGTGATTGACTCTATTCTCATCCAGTAAACTGGGTTCGTGTGTGGTATGTCTTCCATCTGCCCCCCTCCAGATGCACTCTCCACCTTTTCCTCTTACCTTTAGGGATCACATATCGGAGCTCCTATGCCTCTGGCCAGTGGGAAACCCTAGCAGGAAGGAAGAACGAACAAGGTCAGGGTATGCATTTCCCTGGCTGCTCCTCTATGAAGTTTCCCGGTGATGACTGACACCTTAATTGGAGGTCACTGCTCCCCTCTCAGGGGGTATGCTCTACAAAACTTGTTCTTCTTACAGGCCTGGTAACCAGGTCAGTAACCTCTCATTCCCTACTCCCTTTCAGTCCCAGGGGTGGTGACAGCTCAACTCTTACAGCTACGGTTTCCTGAACTATCCCTCTGGGTTTCCAGGCACCCACACTTTTGTAAATAAACCTCCTTAGATTTTCCTTGAATTACCCCGATTTAAGTGTTTCATTTGTTTCCTGTTAAAACCCTGATAGACATAGAGAGGCAGCAAAGGGAGGGAGTGTTTTGAAACCAGCTTGCTTATATAAATTAATCTCTAGTTGGTAAAATGAGGCCTACAGTTTTGTTGTTTTAAGGTTGAGGTTCATTCTTGGTCCTTGGCCTGTTCATGCGCCAGCCTGGGGCCCTATTCCTTCCTACACTTCTGAAGGATTGTGATCCTTAGTCTACACCAGTCCAAACCTTGGTCAGATTTTATTTACTAGAATTAAAAACAAATCTAAGTCTCGTATGAATTCAGGACTAATTTACCCAATCTTATAATTTCCCCCCTCAAAATACATGACCTACAAACACAATATGCAGTATTTGCTTTGCCTATTTTGAATTACTGCTTTTAAACAGCACTCAAAGAATAGACACCTACTTACCATTCATGAGAAGTTTCTACTGTAATGTGAGCACCTCAAGTAGGCTCGTCAGACAATGTTACTTGACCTGCTTGAAGCCTCAAGAAAGGAATGACCAGACTAAGCGAGGAAAGGATAATCAGCCAGTTGGATTTAGCCATCCTATTAACACATTCTAACTCCAGTAGAAATGGCCTTCAAGGAACTTACACCAGCTACTTGTCATGTCTTTTTATATTGCATGTTACAAGGAATTTTTTTTCTTGACCTGATTTTATAATCACTTTGCTTAGCAAGCACCACATTTGGAAGTCTGGGTTTCTATTCCACAGCAGTTCCTGAAAATAGAGATGTTCTTCTTAGTCAGATACAGTAAATGTCTAATTCCTGCCTCTAAATAGTGTAGGTTAATTGCCTCACTTAATATCCTACAGCAGCAAATTCTCCAGCCTAATTCAATGTTACACTAGGAAAAAAAAAAAAAACCCTTGTGTTAAATTGGACCTCTAAGTTAGACCAGAGAGGACAGGAAATAGATATTAGCATTTTCCTCTCTCCCAAATTCATGTAATCTTGGTTAACAGTCTCTGCAGAGAAAGGAAGGACACCTCACTCTCCTCTTCATGAAGCCAATCCAACATGTATGTATCACCAAGTAAAAGCTGGCTCTGTAAAGCATATACAGCAAAGCTGGTATCTCTGTATATAAATCACGTCTCTTCCCTGTGACAAGTCCTGTCCAGGCAAAGCTTATTACAAATTCAGTTTGAAATCTCGAGAAGGAATAGGAAAAATATAACAACAGCTTTATGGAGCTATACTCAGGAAATGATTTGAACTCATCCCAATTTTCAAGTTCCATTCTATACAGCAAGCAGCTAAAACCCCATTTTCTGGGGGAACTGCCCTTACAGGGAAGGTGTGGCAAAGCCATCTGCTGCTTTATAGTGGTGGTTTTCAGTCTTGTTTTTCTGGTCCAGCTATGAAATTGCACTAATCACAGAAACAGACTATTTGGCCAGGAAGCAGTGTATGCCAGATACAAGTGAATGTAAGCCCACATGTATTGAAGCTGCAAGCTTAGTTTGCAATTTATGTGCAAGTGGTTTTGTATTTATTGATCTGGACCAAGTGCAGGTCCTATAGGGGAAATATGACAGATTTCATCTGTCTGACCGCCAAGTCTAATTGTATTTTCAGTCTGAAATGACCAAAGACAAAAGTGCACATGTTGAGAGACTTCACTTCGGTGCCATATGGAGTATTAGATACAGGGCTGTCGTCACTGTAAGTGTTCATTTTAATAACTAGATGCAGACTGCATTCTGAACAGCTAAAGCAAGAGAGGTGAGAGTTTTTAATTCAAATCTGAATTAACAGACCATCTGATTCTGCCTGAATGTGGGTGGGCCACTTTAAAGAGGGCCTGTTATAGACATGATCGGGGGAAATTTAAAAGACGTGTCATATATTATTGATTCATCTGGACCATGAAACTTCCAAGCCAAAAGTCAAATACTTCCCACAATGGTTGTCACTAAAATTATATGCAATACTTCTGGGAAGGCCTGGCATCTTAAAAATCAAAAAGCATCTTCTATAACCTTGCTTTCTAGTTGTGAAGACTAACTGTGCCTGTGAGAATAGTGGTCTATGATTTCTTTGTGTGTGTCTGTCTCTATGTCTCCATGTCTCTGTCTCTCACACTCATTCAGGCTCATCATCACAGAAAATTGAGCAGACACTTCATTAGAAGCCACTATATAACTAAAAAGACAGTCTACAATAAAACATACCTGAAAAGAATGTCAACTAATACCCAGTGATCCAGAGGCTGGATTCTAACAAAGGGTCATTCAAGATTCTGAATTCTGATCGGTTAGCGTTTTACAAGTGACATTTGACACTGTAGATCCTTCTCTTTCATGGCTTCAGTGATTCCACACCATGCAAATGCTCTTCTCTCTCAGTCCACTCTTTCTTTGCCTACAAGAGCAGCTACCCTTCCACTAACTTCCCACTTCCCAGTAAGTGGGAAGAACCACCTACCGGCTGTTTGAATACAGACAAGTTACTTAACTTCTCTGGCTCTGAAATTATCATCTTTTAAAAATGGCAGTAACACTATGTCATAATAAAGAGAAAGTATGGAGGCTTGTTATAAGGATTAACTTAGTTAACATATACTAAAAATAAGATGTATTCTAATGCCTGGTCGGAGTAGGAGCTCAGTGAAGGATCGTTTACCTTCCCACTTCTCTGCTACCTTTAGTCTGTCTCAAAAGAATTGCTCACTTTTCACTGCTGCAGCTCCCGCCTCGTCTTCATCTTCCAGAGGCACATCTGCAACCCCATGCCTCATCTATTATTGATTATATTAACCTAGTTATTATCTTTTAACCTGTTTTCATCCCATGTTTTCCCAAATCCTAGGGCTTGACTCTTCTATCAATGCTTCGAGCTCAATATCAACAAAAATCAAGCTGACTGTTCATTCCGTCTCTGCCCCAACCACACCATCCTACTGTCCTGCAGCCTGCCACCCACTTTCACTCCCCTTTCCTATTGAGTTGAACCACTATCCTCTCACTCTTTCAGTCTCACACCCTAAAATCATTTCCCCTCATGACCAGCGGTCACCAGAGATCCTGCCATGTCTCACAACCTGTCAGAACCATCCCTTCCTCTCAGTTCACAGTTGCCACCCTGCCCCCTGCCTCACCTGAGAATCGTCCCACTGGCCCAACTATGGCTGTATCTCCAGCTGGCCCCAAGGGCGCTCTAAGTGGTAGCAGTTTGGATTTACATGACTGCGTCTTGCCTACTCTATAGCTCCCTATTGCTGTAGAGTAAATTACCACAAACTTAGTAGCTTAAAACAACATATTTACCATCATATAGTTCTGGAGGTCAGCAGTCTGAAATGGGTCTCAAGGGGCTAAAATCAAGGTGCTGGCAGGGCTGCATTCCTTCTAGAGTCTTCCTTTCCAGCTTCAGCTTCCAGAGGCCACCTGCATTCCTTGGCTTATGGCCTCCTTCCTCCATCTTCGAAGCCAGCAGTGTAGCATCTTCCAATCTCTCTTTCTCTTTCTCTCTCTCTCCTCCTTTTTCTCCTCCTCTCTTCTCTCCTCTAATACTCCTGCCTCTCTCACACACTTGCAAGAACCCTTGTGTTTACAATGGGCTCACCCAGATGATCTAGGATAATCTCCCCATTTTAAGATCTTTATCCTTAATCACTTCCTCAAAGTCCCTTTTGCCGTGTATGGTAACATATTCGTGAGTTTCAGGGATTAGGACATAGAAATCTTTAGGGAGCAGTTATTTTGCCTACTACACTGACCTTGCCAGTCATATTTTATAAAATTACGTTCCTCTCTTCTGTGGTACCAGCTCCACTAATATTCTTATAAATTTTCAAATAAACCATGGTTATTACCTCTGCCACAGGACCTTTGCACATACAGGTCCCTCTGCCTTCACTTTTTTCTTTTATTTTTAATCTTTATTTTATTTTTTGTTTTGTTTTTTTGTGGCTGGTCAGTATGGGGATCCAAACCCATGACCTTGGTGTTATCAGCACCACACTCTAACCAAGTGAGTTTGGTTCAAATACATGTATTTTTGTGATTAGTTGATTATTTGATCCCTCACTGGACTATAAACTCCATGAGGACAGAGACCATTTCTAATTTTGCTCAATCTTTTTCCAGGGCCCAAAACAGAGAGCACATAATAAGCATTTGATGAGCATTTGTTGAATGACTAAGACAAGTAAGTGATGAACCTCAGATATCACGAATATCAGCAGGAATTGACCTCCCATACACACACACCTGGATCAAAAAAATAGCTAACATTTACTGAAATTTATAGTAAGTCATAATCTGCTTTATCTCATCTATTCCTCATAGCAAACTTCTGAGGTAGCTACCATCATAATCTCCATTTTGCAGATTAGGAACTGAAGCAAAGAGAGGTTAAAGAACTTTCCAAGAAGACCTATCTACTAGGTAGTTGAATCAGGATTCTGTTGTAAGTGGGTTTGCTTCCACAGGCCACACTGATACTCCAGGATTATTTACCTAGGAGCACCAGCATGGCATGGCTGGAACACAAACAAACCCAGCTGAAGCATGTGAGTGAAGAGACCACAGCCATGCACACGCTCAGGTGCCCACACACCTGCATACAACACCTCTGCCAACTGTTTGGGCAATTTGAAGGTCATTTATTGTTGACCCACAAAATGACAGGCATAAATAAAGTCCTGTGAACATAACGGTGATACCTCCTGATCCTCACCACATGGGTAATGAAATGAGGAAGGTGAGGACTTTGAAAGGTGTGGGAATGCATGAGGCTGGCCAGAACCTTCATTAATGCCCCAGAGGGTGAACTGTAAACCCCAGGAAAGGCTAAAGGAAAAGTTAGGAGTGACAGAGATCCCTGTTGGCCTCTCCACAAGAGGAGATGAGAACCCAGAAAAGGGTGGAGATCTTGCTAGATTTCATCTGCTTAACAAGAATGTAGCACTTGGGAGTTAGTCACCTCCCTTACCCCTGCAACCAAGGCAAAGAAGAGTTAGAAGTCCCATCAAGTTATCAGGTAACTCTCTAGACTGGAAAGGTTAAGTCGTCCCTCTAGACCTTGGTGATATGAGAACACAGTGGGACAGCAGCAAAAGACATGGAAAAGTTTGCAGGGGCCTCAAGAAATCTTTGGAAACTTGGCTAAGCTTAGCATAGGAAGTGGCAGAAGACAGAAGCAGCTTGTACTAGTCTGTTTCCATTGCTTATAACAGAATAAATGGAACTTTATAAAGAAAACAAAATTTATTGCTTACAGCTGGGAAGTCCACAGTACAGGGAACACATATGGTGAGAGCCTTTGTGGTTGTGACAGGGACAGCAGAGTATCACATTGCAAAAATGGTGGAGCAGAGAGAGGGACAGACTCTTTGTACTGTCTTTTTACAGCCCTCAGAACCACACTGTTGACCACCATTATTAATCCATTCACTACAGCATGGTCCTACAATCTAATCCCCTCTTCAAGGCCCCGCCTTTCAATTACCATAATAGGATTTCCCAACCTCAACAGTTACAGTGGGGATTAAACTTCTAATACATAGATTTTGGGGGACACAATTCAATCAATTGAACAGCTCTATGGCCAAGTTAATCAGATCAAGGGACTCCAGCCAGCCCAAGACTTCAGCAGAGATGACCCAGCTTCATCTTTTGAGAAAGCAGACACTGGAGGAAAGGAATCCCAAAAGTGCTTTAGACTGCAGTGTTAGGAACGCAGAATACCTTCAGAACTCCTTTCAGTCTTTTTCCTTTAATGCCAAACTCCTGAGAGGGACTATTCAGGAGGATTTTCAGGGCTGGAATACCTGCCTCTCTTCCCAGAAATAATCCCCACTTATCAACCAGGAAAGGGGGTATCTAGGGGAATGAACTTCACTTCATCTCATGAGCATGGTCAATTCAACTGCCCTATCAAAAGACCTACCAAGTGGTGCTTATGTTTGTTTTATTTTTGGTTTTGGGGGTGGGGCATGTTTTTAAAGATGACGGGTAAGGGGATCTTAACCCTTGACTTGCTGTTGTCAGCACCACGCTCTCCCGAGTGAGCCACAGGGCCGGCCCTATGCTTATGTTTAATTTGCAATTAACCATAGGGGAAGTTTGGGAGTCTGACTTTCTGTTTATGCTCTTTACTGCTTCAATCTCAGCCTATAGAGGTATATCCTTTATGACATAAAAGTGGCATAAACATTTGCTACAGGAATTTATCTAGATCTGGGAGATGAATAAAATCATGAAAGAAATCAAATTGAGCTTTAAAGTTTGAAGGATGATGTGGTATAATAAATATTTGGTCTTTGCCCCTAGTTCCTGGCACAGAGATCTTAACATCCTTGGAATTTCCTGAGTGATAGGAGGAGTGTCTTTTGTTTCTACTGAGCTGCTTCAACTATACCTGAGTTTCTGCTAATGAGCTGACTTAGGGTGGGACACCTAGACACCTTCAGGATGGGGGCTGGGCACCAGAAAGACCAGACATGATTAGAGGATGGAAAACTTCGGCCCAACTTCCATTCCTCTGTCCCTGCCCCCACTCCCATCCCATTCCCACCCCACCCCCAACTTCCAGAGAGGGTAAGGAGGTTGGAGATTAAATTATAAAAACTCTTGCACAATGAGACTGGAGAAGTTTCCAGGCTGGTGAACACACCGAGGTCCTGGGTGGGTAATATACACAGGGAAGCCATGGAAACTCTGCATACCCAAACCCCATACCTTGTCCTATGCATCTCTTCCATTTGGCTGTTCTTGAGTTGTATGCTTTATAACAAACCAGTAATAGTAAGTAAAGTGCTTTCCTGAATTCTGTGAATCATTCTAGCAAATTATCAAACATGAGGGGGGTTGTGGGAACCCTCACATTTATAGCTGGTTAATCAGAAATACAGGTAGCCCCTGGGACTTGTGACTGACCTCTGAAATGGGGGCAGTGCTGGGGCAATAACCCAAAAGAGCGTTTTGGCATACTGAGAGCTTTGAATCAAAGAAAATTGAAGGCCTCAGAAATAAGCCTTAGAATCAAGGTCTGTCTCTGACCTTCCTCAGCTCCCTTGTCTCTCTGATCCTCTTTTTTTCCTGAAGCACCAGGAGTAACTCTCTCTGGAATTACTTTATTCAGCTAAGAAAGTTTCTTTCCAAAAGAAATGCAACTGTCTTAGGAGCCCTTCTCTAGGAATCTCATAAAATATGCAGGAAAGATTAACCACCAGAGAGGAGAAGAAATTGGTAGTTGTCGCCACACCCAGACAGACTTTTCATCTATTCTTCTGAGGGCAGCCAGGTTCCTGGGAGGCTTTATCTGCACAATAAGACAATCTTTGTTCACAGTGAAGTTTCACACCTTGCTTCCCACCACTTCCCCCAGAGCTCATAGGAACTTTGTCTCAGGCCAGTGTTCTCCGGGCTCATTCGTTTCCCCTGCAAATCATTTACTTCTGCACCACCCCCTTATCTCCCTTTCCCTTACGAAAAAGGGTATATAAGCATCTGGACCTCACTGGATTATTAGGTAATCATTCTCCTGCAATTCCCCCATACTTACACCCATTAAATAAATTTTGTATGCTTTTTTTGCTGTTAGTCTGCGTTTTGTCAGTTAATTTTCAGCAAACCTTCAGAGGGTGAATAAGCAGCTTTCCCTCCATCACTGCAGCAGTATTGTGGGACTGAGCTCTAAACCTATGGTGTCTGTGCTAACTCCAAGAGTTTGTGTCAAAATTGAACTGAATTCTTAGACATCCAGTTGGTGTCAAAGAAATGGAGAATTGGTGTTGGAAAAGACACCACATATTTGGTTAGAGAGAAGAGAGATGGGTATAAAATTAGAGAGGGAAGGCAATGACATTCTAGGCTGGGAGAATCTGAATCCATACTAGTAACAAAAGTATTGCCTTCGAGGAGTCCTGCTGATGAGGCTGGCAAGGTAGGTCCTTGAATGCCAGCTCAGAAATTTGGATATTTTCCTATAGTTTTAATATAGTTAGCTACTGTAGATTTTTAAGCAGGAAATAGCTTGGAAAGTTTTCTCTTATCACAAATGAAACTTCTACCTCTAGCAAAGAAGCAGCAATAGCAAATTCATAAAATATATTCACACATCAAGTAAGAAACCAATTTGTTTCTTTTTTTAACCTACACACATCAATATCATTAATTAGCATTAATATTTAAAACTGTTTGCAACTTACATTTACCTTTATTAAATTTTTTCCAGGTAGCCAAAGTCAGTCAATCAAAACTATCATGGTGGCGTGACTTTAAAAACAATCTTAAATTAAAGCACAAAACTCAAGGACAATTCATGAATATGTTAGCTTTTCTTTCCAGAGATATTGGCTGGTTTTAACCATAACACATCAATTTTCAAAGAACTGAACAGTGCTTAGGACATTTCCCTGTATCTGGGATTACTGTCAGTTCAATTGAAACAAATTCTAAGTTCTGCCTCTGATGCTTCTTTGCACGGGTTTAAAAGATGCATTTTAGAGTTTTGCACTGTTGGACATCCAATTTACGTGGTTGTAAGGAGCTGCTAAGCAGTTTATCTTCCATCCATTTTAACAACCAAAACTGAATTCCAATGAAACCCTTATACTGTTAGCATTGTACTCTTCTGTACAGCCTGTTGACCTGGTAGAAAAGGGTCAAGTTTACAGCCAGCTTTATTAAATGGGGTTGTAAACAAACTATTCTGCATAAAGCCCCACAAATTGAGTCAGGTTTTGAGGGGAAAAAATTGAAAAAACATAGGACCTGAAACCAGCCTGTCTAAGCAGGAGTATACTTTAAAAGGCTCAAAACATCAGAGTGAACCAGTAAGAAAGGCCTCTCCTCAAGCAGACTCACGAAGCTAAGCCATGCTAAAGGAGGACATGGGCATCGTGTGAATTCAAAATTAATTTGTTTCATTATTTCCTCTTCCTGCAGTGCCACAAACAAGTGATTTTTTTTTTTTTTTTTTTTTTTTCAGTTTCTAAAAGAAACAAGACTAGTGGTGGCTATAACCATGAACATCCAATGAATGATTCATTCTCACTCAAGTGGAACCCGTGGGAAATGTTGCCAATAACTTGGTTTATTTCTTATCTTCAGTTCTCAGCATACAACACATTTGTCTATATTTTTACAAAGAGTCATAAATTTTTCAGTTACTGTACAAATAATAACACTGTGAGATTCCATTTGGTCTCAGTCCTCAGGGCTTTGGGAGACGAAAAGGAAAAGTCGCCTCAATGAACAGTGTGGACTGTCATTTCCTCGGCGTGCTGGGAAGTCCTGCAAGAGGTTGGATGAAGGGCAATATGCGCAGTTGTAAATCCTCACCTGCAGCACCAAAGCAACTGGTAGCATTAGCCAGATGACTCCAACTGACCTTCTGCACTTCAGGCCTGTTGCAGGGAATTGTGACATTCAGCCACATTCACCTGCGCTGCTCAGAGGGGCCAAATGGGGTGGTGTGAGGAGACACTACACTGAGTCTTCCTCTCACTTCCAACCTTGAAAGAATTAATTCACTCATATGTCAAAATGAGGAAATGCTTTTCAGGATTATTTTGAGGTTTCGTTATACTACAAAAAAAAAAAAAATGCTTCGCGCAACATTTGCTGAGGACCCTGAATAGAGTAGGTCCTCAGCAAATGTCATCTCCCTACCTCCTTTAATTTCCCCATGAAAAGGATCTCATGGAAAGGGGATTCTCTGCACTCCCTGCAAGTACAGGAATTACGATTGCATTTCATAGGGGCCCAACCCTGACTTTGAGATAATTAATATCCTGATTATGGCCATTCCAGCAGTCCACGAAAAGATGTACCTGAACTGCAAAACATCAGCCTCTACGTTATCGGGATCCAGTGTATCTGTTGAAGTAGCCAGAAAATATTCTCTATTATAGGGTCTCCCAAGAGAATAAAAACTGGGCCCTATTCCTTTATAACTGTCCGATAGGTCCAGCCATGAAATGACTCCACCAGGAGCTTCTCAGAGCTCTTTACTGTCAGGTAGCACTAAGTGCTCCTGAGGCATTGTTCTTCAGCCCTTAAGGGTCTCTGTTATAGAAACCCAACTCCCCCACAAAAGCCCCTTCTCTGCCCCACGACCAGCCTCACTGTGGCCTTTTATCTGTCCCACTCGGACCAACACTTGCTCATGCCACATGAGGGCAATATCATTTGCTTTTTCCTCAATTCTAAGCTTTGGACGAAGCATACTTTCTGCAGCCATTGTAAAACACTAGCTCCAGACAACTTTCTCCTCTCCGATCAAACCTTTTCCCAGCATTACATCTATTTCACTATTTTTCCATTCTCAGAAAAAAGGCATTCACTCTGAGGCACATTTTTGAAGCAGTAAACAGCTCACTTCTTTGCAGAAAAATAGGCAATTTTCAAGTAACCTCTGGAAGCATCTAAATAACCCACACATATTTATGGCTGAGTGACTCTTTGGATTGAAGAAACTTTAAGCCTGTGTTTGCAAAGATTTCCATTAACATCTTTGAGCAACCTCTCATCTCATTTTAAAACAAATGGCTCACTCAGAAGAGAATCTGACTTGTTTGCCTTGGGTTTTTTTCCTCCTCCCCTAGCTTGGCTTTCTAAGCAGAGATTTGACATGTGCACGAAAACTCACAGAAGCTCAAATGGTGAATCTTCACCCAGAGGTCTTGGGGTCCTGGGAGTGAGGACAGAAGCCTCAGCAGTGTCCAGGGTTAGCTTTTTCATCTGGTTTTAAATGAACTTCCATTTTCCACACCCCCACTCCTTCCTTCTTACAAGAATAATTCCCCAAGGAAAAGGGAAAAGGCTCTCATCTTCCTACCACCCCCACACTGCAGCCGGAACACACTGTTTTTAAAGGGTTTGTTCTCGGGAGAAAATGCCATGAGCTATATTTATCTCTAACTAATCCATTTCTCTCTCTCTACTCCAAGATTAAGGAATTAATGGCTGCTACAGCTGCTGTCCTTAGCACATTAATTACTGTAAATTGGCTGCAGCTTCAAAAAAAAAAAAATCCCCTCACCAAAACGGTGAGAGGGCAAGGTTCTACGAAAAGTATTAGGCACCTCACCTAAAAAATAAATCAGTGTAGCATCAAACCCAGGAAGATATGCACAAGCTTGGGCCCTGGGTTTCCACCCACAGGCTTAAGCATGGAGGAAGGGGTATGGGTGGGTGAGGGTAGGTGAGAGTGGGTGAGAGAGGGAAAAATACATGGTACATACACATAACTTTCCATAAGGCACAGAACAAATCAAATATTAAAGGAAAACTATTCCTGTATTCATACAAGCCTGCATCATTGCAAGTCCTCCTAGGTCATATTTCCATACATAGGCTGTTTTACATTTGCTAAAATGCTTGCAGACAGAACATAGTGAATACAGGTATTTAGAACTGGTGGAGTGAGCAGGACTGAAGCCATGTTGGGACCTCAAACCGCACAGGCTAAAAGCAAATGTTAAAAGGACACACTTTTTTCTTGGCATGTATATCTCTGAGTTCCCTCTTTTCCCATGGCTATTTGATATTTTGAACCTTGCTTATGGGGCAAGATGACATTATTTAGGTAACTGTAAAGTTGTTTTCCAGCTAACCTGAAGCTGCACACTTGCAGACCCTGGGAAACCAAGGAAGTCATCAATAAAGCTATGCTGATTCCACCCTCCAGCAGGACCAGAGATAACAGCAAAGACAGCAGCAGAAACCAGATGGAGCCTGGGCCAGACTTTGCACGGGAGACCTTGCATGGATCCCCTGAGGCCCACATGCCCCTCCCTCCTACTTTGCATTTCCCACGTTCCATTCCCTCAGCCCCCTCTTTAAAAACCCTGCGGTAAATCTGAGTCTTTGAGATGGCTTTAGCCTGGCTATTCTCCTTCAGATTTACCAGAGAGATAGGTTAGCCCAACATGTCTCTTCTTCAGGTCACTGGTATTCCTGAATAAAAGCTGATTTCCATTTTCACCAATATTTGGTTTTCGAGTTTGTTTTGGGAAGGGGGCAGGCAGCCAGAACTCTGTGCCCTGTAACGGAATGACTTGTCCACCCTGGTTTCCTTGCACTATGCACTCTAGTTGCACCCAGTCCCCATTCCAAAGGTCCACACTCTTCCCTCCTCAAAATCCATTCCTATTCCATTTTCTCTCTCTGTGACACACCTTCCCCTTCCTGCCCTTTCTCCATCCTACAAAGTTTCGCTAATCTCAGCCCTACTTTGATGTTCCCTCCTCCTTGAAACTGTTTGAGTTCTTCCTACCCGCTTCCCTGGAATTTGCATCTTTGTCCCCCAGTTTCACAGTGCCAAGACTGTGAGAACCCTGAGGGCAGGCCTCGTGTGATTTTTACAACTCATGGCTGCTCCCATCCTCATGTCATTCCCTTGCTCCACCCAAATGTCTCTCCACTTCCTTCATTGTCAAACTTCCCCTCCAGGTCTCTGCCTCCTCCCCTTCCTTCATATCTCAACCCTCTAAAAGATCAACAACATAACCAGCACCACTTTAGACAAGCCCAAGTACAAGATGGCGCCACCCACCTCCTCCCCTCCCCTCCCCCCTTCCCTCTACAAGAAGCCTCCTGACAAACAGAAACCCCTTTTGCTTCCACAAGGATGCAGTTCTCCACCCCAATCCACATTAGCATAATGATCCCCCTTGATGGTGTCAGCCAGCCACTATATAAGCTCTATCATCCCCACACCTGGTGCTGTCCCCTTTTCAGGGCAGGCCCGGGCTGCCTGCCACTTTGAGCACAGCCCAGCAGATTTTCTTCCCTTAATAAAGCTTGAACAGTACCTGGCATCTCGGCTCACTTTCTTTCACCCTCGATATTCTGGCATCTTGACCCCATCACTCCAATAAAACTGATTTCTCTAATGTCAACTTTCTAAATCCCTAGGACACACTTCAGACCTATCTCAGTGAAAATACCCCAAGTTGGAAACCTGGGGCTCATTCTTAATCTGTTGCCACCCTTATCCCTGACTCTAAGGAATGACCAGGCTCTGGCAGCTCTACATCCCATGTAGCCTCTAGCCATCCACTTCTCTGCACCTCCAATGATACTCCCTAATTACAACCTCCAGCCCCCTCACCTGCAGAGCTACAGCACCTTCCCACCTGTCTTCCTACATTCAATCTAGTCTTCTACTACAGCCAGAGTGATCCTTTCTGGAGTTTTTTTTTTTGGGGGGGGGGGAGTTGTTGTTTTTGTTGGCTAGCTGGTACAAGGATTGAACCCTGGACCCTGATGTTA
Source organism: Cynocephalus volans (assembly GCF_027409185.1). NCBI lineage: Eukaryota > Metazoa > Chordata > Mammalia > Dermoptera > Cynocephalidae > Cynocephalus > Cynocephalus volans. Next base: position 122,533,166 of record NC_084468.1, read on the forward strand.
TCAGCACCATGCTCTAACCAACTAAGCTAACCAGCCAGCCCTGAGATCCTTCTTAAAGACAAATCACATTTAAGTCCTCTACTTAACATCCTTCTTTCTCCCTTTCTCTCAGGATATATTTCCAACTTCTTAACAGGATTTACTAGGCCTTTCATTGTCTGTCTCTCCAATCTCATCAATTTTAACTCTCAAGATTTCCACCACCCTTCTGAATTTCCCAAGTTTCCTTGGGAATGGTGTGCTTCCTCTCATCACCAGGCCTTTGCCTCTGCTGTTCCCTAATTCTTTTCCAGTACTCTTGCCCAACTAACTCTTCCTTTTCCTTCAGTATTCATCTTAAATATCATCTTCTCCAGGAATTCTTCCCTGCCTTCCCCAATCCTGACTAGGTGTCCCCCACATCCTCCTGTAGCACCCAGTACCTCCTCCATCACAGCACTTAACACAACTCAGAAACCACCTGTTTTATGCTCAGTATTCCATCTTCTCTGCAAAGCACAGAGATGCCTTCAAGCCTGACCAGACTGAGAGGGATTTATTATAAGGAGGAAGAAGGCCATACAGGCACCCAAGAACATGAGCTTCACAGGAGAGGGAACCTAAAAGCCATCAGAAATTGAGGCCCTTCATTCCATCTCCCCTTCAGAAATTCAAAAGCAACAACATAATTTCTCCTGTCTGCTCCTCAGTCTATTTTCCTCTCTTTCTCTCCCAGCTGCCTTCCCCCACTTCATCTCAGTCCACAGGCCATCCCAGCTTGCACCATGTTACCTGACTCTCAGTGACACTATTCATCCTCTGCCTCTGGTGCTAACAGGTGTCATGTCTCAGCTTCCCAATTCCAAGAACCTGAAGGAAGACTATGGTCCCTCTCATCTTGAGGTGCTGTACCACTTGCATCTAGTTTCCTGGAGAGGCTGTGGATGAGTGCCCTTGATTAAGGTCTGATCATCTCTGCACAAGAAAGGTGGGTTGTCATGGTACAGAACATGGCTGCACTCACTTAGTGGGGATTTGGGGTACAGTCACAAATAATAGGCCCTCTGGGACATCCCTGCTACTCTGTATCTCCCAGCAGGTAACCAAGCCTTTCATCTTCACGTGCTCATTGCCTAGCAGAGGGCTAGGCACAGGGAAATGTGCTAAGCAATAGCAGAAGCAACATTTATCAGAGCTCCTTACCTAGAAGATCCATTTGGAGATCTTTTTCAGTCACACCAGGCAGCATAAGCAAATCCTTAACCTCCATATAACAGGAAGATAGTTGTTGTTCCTTAAAGGAAGTTGCCCAGATAATAAATCTTTGACTTCACTTAGAGTCAAACCTAACACTTAGCTGATAACAGCTCTTAGTAGCTTTAACCAAAACAGTAATAATGTTTTGTAGCTTCAGCCTGCTTGCTTGACCTCTCCTTAAAATAATTGCCAAGTTGGACTTTAAAAGTCTAGAAGGAAATCAGATAAAAGTATAAACAGGATTAATGCAATATTTTAGCATTAGTATAATAACAACTGCCTCAAGATCCTGCCCGATTTAAAAGTACACTTCTAGAATAAGCAGCTTTACAAGCCACAGAGTCCACAAGGCACAAAGCATGGCCTCTGACTTGGAGAAGATAAGAAAGGCTCTTTCTAGTCAGGTCTTTTTCGTACAATCCGGATTTTCACTCTTCCCACTTTGAGACATCTCTCTCTCTCCTCTCTTCTTCTCCCCCTCTCCGTTATTTACCTTTCAATACTCAAGACCAACCATCTATTTATTTCCAAAACTTCTTTGCAACCAGTAATCTCCTGAGGGTATCAAGAGGAAAGAAGGAAGGAAGGATGGACTGCTGAACACTCAGAAAGCCTTTATAAATGCATCTGCTCATTTGTAAAAAATACTTAGAGATCTGTGGGTCTGCATGAGACCAAAAATAGACTTTAGGAGCACCAAATGTGAGACTCCACAGCGCTGCAGTGTTGGACAGCTCCCACCCACCAGCGCATGCTCCCTTTGCCTTTAAGGCAGCACCATGGAAGACCGCAGAACAGATCACGCCTCAGACTCAACCAGCGTAAGCATCGCCCAAAGAGCTGGCTGGACATACATATTCCTGAGGCCTAGCTCACCGACTGAATCAGAATCTCTAAGAGTGAGAACTGCGAATAAATTTTTAATGAGCGCTCTGCTCAGGTGATCCTTATCAACTGAAAATTTGTAAATACTGTTCTGCATTATCTCAGTTTGCTCTTCCCAGAGCATGTTTCATTAATGTAGGGGTTTTCACCCTAGCTGCACAGTGCAGTCACCTAGGGAGCCTCTTACACAACCCTATGCCTACCCATATGCCATTTTTATTCAAATCTGAAGCCATGGATGAGAACTACTGGTGCAACACGAGCTCTGCAAGATACCCCATGAAAACCAACGTTTTCAAGTAGAATAAAAATAGAAGGTGCCGTCTGTAAGCCCCTCTTTCGGATTCCCAGTACAAATGTCATATCAAAGATACTTGAAGTCCTACAACAAAGAATCAAGTTTAATTTTATTTAAATTTGTTTAAATTTATTTAAATTTGTGCTCCGAATTTAATTGCCTGCAAAGAGAACTTGTTTTGTTTTTTTGTTTGATGGCTAGGTTGTTGGTTTTTACATAATGTGAATGAGCATCCTGTATAGTAGGAATATACTTCAATAAAGCCTTTTGCCTGTTTTCTGAGAGAAGAACTAGCCTAGATGTTCCACTGTGGTTTGTGGCAACTCCTGTATTCTGCTTCCATTTGGCTCCTCATTTCTATTTCTGCTTACTATTTACTGTTTATTTCATTCCTATCTCTGGATTTTGTGCTGGCACTAACTCACCAGACTTGATTGTAGGTTCTCCCTGGAAGAACTTGGCTAAGACAAACCTTTCATACCCCTTTCCCTTCATTCAAGCTGACTTAGGGCATGCTGGAAGAACTAGCCCTGCCCAAATGCAATGCCATTTCTTTATGTTTCATGTGAACGTTATCATATCCACAGTTTTTAATATTATGATTTCCAGGTTATCAACTCCAAACAAGAAAGGGGTGGAAAATGGGAAAGTAGAGATCATCCATGCCCTGGAGTTGGTCTACAGTTGGGTCCCCATTGCAGGAAAATGAACACAGGAAGGAGGGTCAACCACAATTCCCACACATATACACATTTCCCTAGGCTAGCCAGTTTCCTGAAGAGAAGCAAAAGTAAGTCATTAAAGTACTTGAGGAAAACAAAGTGGAAAATAATAGATTTCTACTCGGGAAAAAAAAAGAGAGAGAGAGAGAAAGAAAAAGAATTTTAAATTATTAGACATTAAACTTCTCTCCCACTTATACAGTAGAAATCCTCACCCTGACTGGCACTACCTCAGTGGCAGGATTTCTCCACAGCAGCACTACTGACATTTTGAGCTGGATAATTACTTGTTGTGGTGCTCCAATGTACTGTAGAATGTTTAGAAGCATCTTTAGCTCCTACCTACTAGATATTGATAGAATGTTCCCCCCTCCACTGCCCACCCAGTCAAAAATGACTCCAACATTTCCAAATGTCCCTTGAGGGCAAATTGCCCCAGGATAAGAATCACTGCTCTAAGGCATAATTCTTACATACAAAACATTATGAAACACATACTCAGTGGGGGTGGGAGGTTAAATCACAAATCTTTTCCTGGATCATACAACTTTAATCATATAACAAAATATAGATACATATTTTTCCAAAAATTTTTTTAAGATTTTTGTTTCCTATAAAAATGTTAATTATGCTCTTTTTTAACTCTTCAGTTGATGGGGGGTGGGGAGGGACAGGGTTTAGGTAGGAAGGTAAATTTCTAAGCTGAACCTAGAATTTTTTTTAATCCACAAGAAAGTTGGGGGAATTACGATTTTGCTATATAAATGTTTAAAATATTGCATGTCAAAAAAAACAAATTAAAAAACTTTTATTATTGAGAGACAAAGATTAATGCTCAACATGTAAAGAATCTACCAAATCAATTCTGTAAAAAATGAAAAACACTGAGATTGCAATAGATAAGTGGCCAAAGATACACACAAATAATTCACAAAAGAGGACACTTGACAAGCAAATAAAATGAGCATTGGAAAATTTTCAGCCTCACTAAGAATTAAAGAAAAAGAAATTAAACACAATTTTTGCCTATAAAATTAGTATCTTTTTAACTAAGGAGATTCTGCACTGATAAAGGTCAGATGAAAAAGACACTCATATACTGATGGAAGTTTTTAAAATTAATCTGGCAAAATTATGAGCCTTAAAAACATTCACTTTGCATAATCTATCCTAAGAAATTAATCCTCATTACTGAAAAAGCTCAAAGATGCTCATTACAGCATTATCTAAGATAACGATAAATTGAATCTCACCTAAACACCCTATAAGTAAGTAACATTGCAGAGGTTACATTGTAGTGATTAAATGTAGTATTATGAAGCCACTAAAAAATTGCTTTAAAAAAACAGGCACAAAAATAAAACATTAAAGGAGCCTGGATAGACACCAACTGAAGCACTCATCCTAGTTACCTTTGAGTAGCTGAGATATGGGCAAGATTTTCACTCTTTCTATTTTATATTTCTAAATTTTTGTACTGAGCATGTATTACTTTTTAAATGAAAAAAGTAAACTCTATAAAAAATGATTAACTTTGCTTAAAGTGCACCTCTGTATAGTGAGGCAGTAAAGTAAGCGGGCTTCTCAGTCATGTTTTTCAGATTGAGCTATTTTGAAAACATTCTCATCATATAAATGTTGATTAAAGCCAAGGAAACCTAATCTGCTCTAATTTCAGGGACATCAACCTCAGCCATATAAACAATGATGGGAAGATGGGTTCTAGAATACCCTTAAAGAAGTCTTGAGACATGATTTTTCTCCCTTCCCTAATCACATTTGTTTTCACTGAATACATCCAACAGTTTCTTCACCACATAGCAACAGAAAATCCTGAACAGGGAAAAGTAACATCAAATCAACTCATTTACCAAGATACCAGAAAAAAAATTAAATCATATTCAAGTGTACCCCTTCTTCAGTACTGAAAGACTGATCAATAATATTTATTGATATTCTGTTCCCTTTATGATACCAATTCATGTACCATAAGAAAAAAAACACAAGACATGAAAAGATCTTATTTCTGAAATAGATAATATAATTAGAAAGTAGAAAAAAGATAGATTAGATAGATGATAGATAGATAGATAATCATTTATTTCCTAATAATGCAAGTCAAAAATTTATTGAACTTAGAAATTGGAAGTTGCTTTAAATACAACTAGCCCTACTTCATTTCCTATAGGCTTTTGTGTCAAAAATAAATGAGTGCCATAGGAGGTTATCGTAGACAGATATATCAAGGCAGGCCTCAATAGTGGGGAGATCCTTAGAATCATAGCCTTTGATTAAATTAAAGAATTAAATTAAATTAAGAACCAAAATGCTAGTATAGTGCTTTTAGCCATCAAAAGCAGGATTCCTCTCTACATTCAGACAGGTGGTCACCCAGGTTTTCAAAGGAGGCCACCCCTTCAAGAATTATCACTGATGCCTTCAGCAAACCTATATCACATTCCAGCTCATGTGAATTTTACCTTGAAAATATCTCTTACAACCATTTCACCCTTTCTATCTCCAACAATCTGATGAAAATAAGAAGAAGATTGTAGCATTAATCCAGGCAGGAAATGAAGATCTGGGCTAAAATGGTAACAATGAGAACAAAATGAATGGAGTGGAGATGAGACATACATACTTTAAAAGAAAGGGAAAGGCAGGAATTGATGACTGATTAGATATAAGTACGGTGCTCATGTTTTCTGAACCAAAAAATGTGGGACACGTGGCCTGACAATCATGAAGGTACTTTTGAGTTCAATGGGGCAGAATATTTGCTCTCAGGACCAACTCAGAAAATCCATACAGAGGGATTTTTCTAAAGTGATTATGACTGGGAGTTGTAGAATGGGAGTCAGGATGAAAGAGTGACGAGAGACAGGCAATAGGTAGAAAAGGAAGCCCTCTTTAAGCTGTAAGTGCTACGTTATTTTCTTTTTCTATTCAACCATGTTCTCTTCTGCTGGAAAATGCTTTGTTAAACTGATCTGAGGTCGTTTCCATCCTCATGAGAAATCTGATGCAGTATTTCATCCTAAACATTATAAAGCTTGGCATTAAAAGCTTCCCAAAGTCTATTTTCCCCTGGAGTCAGGTACCATTTGTCATTTGCTCACACGTTCCTTCTGGCAGACTGCTTCACAACGATTCCCATGGGCAGCCGTGGGGCTGTGAGCATCCTTCACACACGACTTCTCTCTGAGCCCAGAAGCCAATGGGCACAAGCAGAAAACCAGCTCACCCCATTATCAATGATGTCTCCCATTTGGGGCACGTATGTGTTGCCTTCTCTTCACCTGGGTTTGAAATGCACCACCAAAATTTAGAAAAACAAAATGTAAAACCTGAGAATAAGTTTTGTATTAAAGTGTGCATCCCTATGAATTCAAGTATTGTTCTTTTGGGGTGCTTGCCCAAGCCTATCTGTTCTAGAAAAACAGAGACTAATCAGTATACACTCAGAGAGAAGACAGAAGAATTGTGAAAAAGGGGATTGAGCAGTATTTAACCATAAGTATGAGGATTACATTTGCTGAAACAAAAGAATGTGATTTATGGCCTGAAAAACATTTTTATATTCAATAAAATGGAGCCCAAGAAAAAAATACCCTTGAAATTCGGACTGAAAAAATCCAAGACATTGGTCACTATAGCTAAAGAGTCACACAGAGAACAGTTTTTTAAATATTAAATTATTAAATTTGGAAGGAATAAGGGCAAAGGAGGTGAATATATATTTTATCTTACTAATTAAATTGGCAGAATACCAACTTTATCTTTTTACAAATATGGTATGTGGTCTAAAAGAAGAATTTTTTGGTCCATAACATAGCTCTCTAATATGCTCTAATATACTCTGATATAATAACTTACAGCCTAAAACAAGTATTGAATGCAAGCAGTTTGGGAGTTGTAGGAAGTATACAGAGTACACATTTTCTTCTCACATTGTGCCAGGGAGGTGTTGGGGTAGCTGAATGTAGAGAGACTTTAAGAACAAAACACCCTAAAATAGCAGTTTTATAGTCTTGTGTTCTTGATGGTGGTCTGCTTTACCCTAGAATGCATGTCCAGGAGACATTACACTTAATGTGGGTGTGGAGATAGAAGAAAACAGATCTCTGAACCAGACTTGTCAGCTGCTGTCTCTGTGAATATGAGATGAAGCCTCTGGTATCTATCAATGTTATTGATTAAACCACAATGCTTTTATGTATCCAGGATATAGTTTATGTTTAATATTTTTCTTTTAAATATTTTCTTTACCTTATGGCTCCCCCATATGTATCAGAAATCTTTCTCTGCTCAAAGGGCAACCGTGATGTGGAAGGACTCCCCCTCTTGGCATCCAAAGGGGTATTCCTGAACCACTACAGCAGGCTTTCATGGTAGTTAAAACCATACCTGCCTGATTTCTAACACATGTCTCTCTCTGAATTGCCTCCCTGTGGGGATGGGCTTTCCCTGAGGAGTGGGTAACACTGGCAGCAGGGCTCCCACATCCACAGCCCCAAGAGACCTCTGGAATTCCATGGTCAGTGTTTGGGCACTGTCTTAGTTTGCTCCAGCTGCTATACCAAAAGACATGAGACTGGGTAATTTATAAGAACAGAACTTTATTTCTCACAGTTCTGGAGGCTGGGAAGTCCAAGATCAAGGCACCATCAGAGTCTCTCCTTCCAAGATGGCACCTTCTTGCTGCATCCTCACATGGTGGAAGAGATGGAAGTGTAAAAGGCCCTTGCTAGTGTCATTTAGCCCTTTCATAAGAGTACTAATCCCGTTCATGAGGTTAGAGCACCATGACTTAATCACCCCCTAAAGTTCCCGCTTCTTAGTAATATTGGGTCTTAAAACTTATGAATTGCTTATATCTGGAATTTTCCATTTAAAATTTTGGGGGCAACTGAAACATAGACTGTAAAACCACAGGTAAAGAGGGACTGCCGTAGTAATGAAAAACTGGAAACAACCAAATATCCAGCATTAGGGGACTGAATAAATAAATTCTAGTATATTGGTATGAAATGCTATGCACCATTTAAAACTAGTATTATAGAAGAATATTTAATGACATGATATGTTAACTAAAAAGAAAGACTATGAAACAATATGATTTCATCTGGGCAAGGTATCATAAAAATATAAATAAGCAAAATTAAGAAAATCAAGATCTTCATCACCCTGCTAATATTTTGGTGTAGTTTCTAAACTTCGTACAATGAATATGTGCTATTTAAATAAGAAAATAAAGTTTTTTAATCGCTACCTGAAAGAAAGTGAGCTGAGACACTGGGTACCATTCAAGCTTTATTAAAGGAAAAGAATCTGCCGGGCTGCACCCAAAGTCGGGGGCAGCCCAGGGCTGCCCTCAAAATGGGGGACAGCAGCAACAATGGGATTGTGAGAGTTTATATTAGCTGTTGGGTGTGAAATGTATGGGGTGGGGAGGGACCATTACGTTGATGTAACTGGGTGGAGAACTGTGCTGATGCAGAAGCTGGAAAGTTGTTTCTGATTAAGTCAGGAGGCTTCTCCTAAAGGGAAGGTGTGAGCGGCTTGGTGCTGGAGTAGAAGACAAGGCTGGTGGCTATTTTGTGCTTATTGTGTGCACAATGGCGCCAGTCACATCTAAAATCCATCACTACCTTTAAATTTCAAACAACTAAATATTCCTTCATATTAATTATCAGCACAGCTGATGGGAAAAAAAGGGAGAGGAGAATTAACATGAGTTGTTTTTACATATGTTATTTGTTATTCAATTTCATTTAAATATAGGATCAATCCTACTTGAATTGACCCTTTCTGGTCAATATCAACAATAATTAGAATGTATACTTTCTACTGAAAAAGCAAGAGGGAGATGCTTTGCTTTTCCTCTGATTCCTTTATCATTAAAATTAGTGATTAAGATTACTTCTGTTTACCAAACTGGATGAAAACTAAAGTTAGCTCTCTCAGGTCCCCCGCACCCCCCACCCCCTGAAGGTGTTAATTTGCATTACGTCTGATTATGCATTCAAAAGAATGAGCCAGGTTGCATCTGCTATATATCATGCAGTGAACTGTTGATCATCTGTAGAGACAAGGACAGTACAAATAATAAAAATCTACAGAGAATACCCAAACTTCATTTTAGCCAGAAGTGTCAACAGTTTGCCAGAATTGTTAGCAAGGAGCAAAGCTGATTTGAATTTTATCTCCCAACTCTCTTCCATATACTGAGGATTATGCAAATAAGTAAAATGACCAGCCATACAGGCAGCCCTGGGTAATTCCTAGTCAGGAGAATTGGTTTCTGATTAATCAAGATTTGGCTGAATTGGAGCACAGACATATAACTGTCTCCCAATAAAGATCATAAACATTCTTTAAATATTCATTATTTTATAGGTCCATTTACTTAACAACATGTTTACTGAAGTTTATTTCACTTATAAAACAAAATTAATGTCAAACCCCATTTCAGCCCAACCTGAACCCTACATGCTCAGAATAAACAATGAATCATTTCTCTTTGTCATACTATCCTACTACACTATAAAATTTAAATTTCTTTTTTGTGACTGGTAAGGAGATCGCAACCCTTGGCTTGGCGTCGTCCGCACTGGGCTCAGCCAGCGAGCGCACCGGCAATCCCTATATAGGATCTGAACCCGCGTCAGGAGCACTGCTGCGCTCCCAGGGCCGCACTCTCCCGAGTGAGCCACGGGGCCGGCCCTAAAATTTAAATTTCTAAATATGCATTATTTATAGTATTTACAACTCCACATACCAGATCAATCTTCTTTGGCAATATGCAATCAACCTAAAATTCAATAGCCTAAAATTGTTATGTTTCTTAAACTTGAAACAAAATTGTATCCTTCTGTGACCTTCCTTTAGTCAGTATAATCTACAGAAATTCTACACTCCTATATATACATAAACATACACACACATACACATACACAAACACAGACATACATAAACCCTAGCAATGTCCACGATTTGATTTAACAGATGCCTCTGACACTCCATATGTCCACATATCTCATTTTAAATTTGAAATTAAGAAAGTTAAGACAGGACTTTTCAGACCTTATGAGAAATGTCATTTCTCTAAAACTGCTTTTCTTTGAGGGAGTATCATAAATTGACTGACAGAAATGTTAACTGCATTAGCTTTAAGATTCTTTCAAGCCACTGTCTTTTGTGAAATAACTACAAATTTAGGTTTGTGGTTCATATGGCTTTTTTTTCCCCCACAACAAATACAAGTAAGATAAATTGTACTAAAACTCTTTCATGCTTTATTGAATAACAGCCAGTACTAAGGCAGGTTTAGAGAGCAGATTCTAATATCAGATGCATGGTGTAGCTTTAAAAAGCTTCTATTGCACTGGAAAACAGATTAAAATCTGTCTCTTTACTAGGAAATTCAAATTGCCTCTTCTACACTTTACAACAAGAACTTTTTGGTCTTTGCTTTTGCTAAATAAGACTTTCTTTAACTAGTTTATATACACAGTTTGTGTTTCCCACCCAGGAAAACTTTCCATTTTCACCACAACCTAAGAAAATTCTAGGTATTCTAAAGAGAAGCTGATTTATAGTTTGCTGGGTTTCAGCTATATAACACTTCCTTTACTGTGAATGTTGCAAGTCACTGTCACCAAGGTAAAAGGCAAACCTGAGCAATCATCCTCAGTGACTCTGTTGTTTTAAGTTCAAGAAGCTTCTTAGTTTCATATCACAGGAGAGAATTTCCCAACATAAATCTTTCCTGGCTCATACATTTGCTTTCTGACTCAGGCTTTCTTGTTTTGAATAATTGGGCATTTCCCCCAGGGAGTCTGCAGAGATAGTGGCTTTCTTCTGTGTATGTGATCATTTCAAATCAAGCCTCATAATTACTTCCTCAGTGTCTTTCCGTATCAGGCACAAGAAAAGAGAGACAGTATACTAAAACAATGCACTAAGATTTCTGACATTCATTTCCAGAATTAGGGGTAATTTTTCCCCAAATTTTATTAAAGTTTTAAAAAGAAAAATGTATACTTTCTACAAAAAAAAAATCCAATCAGACTTCTTACAGTATGTCCACATCCTATAAAATTCAGTTTCAACATTCATTGATATTTCAGGACCTCAAAATCTTCCTGTTATTTTCCAAAAATGAAAATTTAAGAAACTAGGATTGAAAAAAAATAGGATCCACCTAAACATGAATAAAGGTGGCATATATGGACCACACATTCATTAGACATTCAATAATTGCTTACTTTGAGTAAAATAAATTTTAGTGGTAATGATAGGGGAAATGATGCCTTCCATGATGTAGTGGATTGAATTATATCCACCCAAAACTCACCAAAGCTTGAATTGTGTCCCCAAGTTTTATGTATTAGAAACTTGGCCCCCACTGTGACTGTTAAGAGGGTGGGAAATCCTATTATGGTAATTCGAAGGTGGGGTCTTGAAGAGGTCATTAGATTGTAGGACCATGCCATAGTGAATGGATTAATAATGGTGGTCAGGGTCTTGGTTCTGAGGGCTTTAAAAGAAGAGAGGGGAAAGTCTGTCTCTCTGCTCCACCACTTTTGCAGTTTGATACCCAGCAAAAATGTCAGGCTGGATCACAGACCCTTCTACCCGGTTCTGTACAGGTCCTGAGTCAGGTAATCAAAAGAAAAACCAGAGCAGCCCCCGGCAAAGTGGGCATACTTTACTTTTGGACACGAGCTCTGCTCACCAGCAGTTCAGAGCCTCTGCCTTTCAATACTGAGGAGCACACAAAACATGGCAAACCCAGGGGTACATGGGTGCTCATGTGCACTAACAGTACTCCTGTGTAACTTGTTTGCAATGGATCTGCTGAATCATACCCAGCCGGATATGAGGCGATAAGGCCTGACCAAACCAACTCCACTTTCCTCACATCAGCCATCACTGAAGTCACCGCAAAGAAAGCCTTCAGCAGATGTGTTCTCTGGATGCTGGGCTTCCTAGCCTTTGAAACTATAAGCAATAATTTTTTTCTTTATAAAATACCCAGTTCTGTGTATTCTGTTATAAGCAACAGAAATGGACTAATACACATGATTTTTAAAAATGTAATGTCATTTTATGACGCAATTTTTTCCAATATTGGCAGCGTTCTTTTTTATTTTTATTTTTAATACTTTTCTTACTCTTTCACCTCATTTCAACTTGTTGGCAGTCATCCTGGACATCAAAAGCTTTAACTCCAGATGGAACATATCTACTTATCCCAGAATCAACCTAAACTCAGTGTCAGGCTAAGAGCTGATTCTCTCCCACACACAGATGCCCAAGTCTCCATACCTTCCTTCCTTACTTTGTTTCAGAAATTAACTTCTGATTGTTTTTTCTCAATCAGTGACAAGGAGGACTTGGATGGAGAGCTATACACAAACCAGCAGCCAGTGTTTGTAAAGTCTTTTCATTTAGAGCACTGAAAATGCTACACAGTTTAATAATAAAAAACAAAACAAATAAACTAAAAATATGTTATTTGTGGGTCTCAAACTTTTATAAAGAAGTTGGAAATTATCATTTTAAAAAGAATGCATGAATTGTAAGACGGGCCCGAAAGCATGAATCTTACTTGTTGGGAAGGCTCATCTCGCAAAGACCAGGAGACAGAGATCGTTGCAATCAAGCAAGAGGTTTTTATTCCAGCATGCTGGGGTCGCTCCATCTTCAGGACAGAAGTGGCCCTGAGCTCTTAACACAAGCACTTTTTATACGGTTTGGTAGGCAGACTTTGGCAACAGGATGAGTTGTATACAGCTTATTGGTCACCTGAGGTGACTTTTAAATTCATTGGTGGCTTTCAGTGGGGTGGTATACAGATGAGGAACTGGGGAATTGCCCAACAGCCCACCCCTTGTGTGGTTAGGCCCTTCCCGGAACTGGGTGAACTTTGGGCGGTTTGGGAAGTCCTTTATCTGCCCTTACCAGAAAGTCCCACCCACAGGGGCTTGTAAAACCTTGCACAAGCTAATTACAGAAACATAGAAGCTAGTCAGTTAATATTTAAGGGTGGGGGAAGGGGTTCAGGTCCACAAAATCAAATGTGTTTTGTGAGTTTTTTAAGAAACTACTAATACAACTAACCATTACCTTAGGTAAAACGTTTACTGCTTCTCTAGCTGTTTTATAAAGCTAAACTCATTTATATTGCATACACTTATTTTAAACCAATATATTAAACTAAACTAGGTCCTTATCTCTACTATTTTAAAAAATTCAAAAAAAAAATGTTCAGAGTACAGAGAAGACAATCTCTTAGAAGATTCCTTATGAGACATATTCTCCTTTAAAGCTGTGTTATCAAGGCAAAGTGAAATTGGGAATTGAGCAGTGGTCTTCTGGTTTCATTTAATTGTGTTCACTATTTGAAAAACACAAACCAAGTGGAGTCTGGTTTTTCTTCAATAACAATACTTTGGAGCCTGAGATATCTAGATACTAACTTTTCAGTCTGCTTTACATGCAATCCTAGACTGAAACAGTCTAATTAAGAATCTGTCTTTCTCCCTTCCTCCACAAGTAAACTTCTCAAAAGAAAAATCCAAAGGATTTCCTCTGCTGCCCTTTCACTCCTACATATGGGACAACCTGGCTTCTACCTCCCCGGCTCCATCCACTGCTCTAATGAATGTTACAAGTGACCACCTAATTGTTAAATCTTATGAATACCTTTCAGTCTTTATCCTAGTTCCATATGCTGACCCTTTCCAAGGATGACCGTCTCCTTACCAGCCCATGCCCCCACTGGCAACCTTGGGCATCCCACCCTCTGTGCTCCAGGAGCAGCTTTGCATGTTCTTCTTACCTTGCAGCGAGCTACACATTTGTTTCTTGCCCCCACTGACTATGAGCAATGTGAGTGCAGAGAGTTTTAGCCTTGTCTTTATACCCACATCCTACCCGGTGTCTAGACCTGGCTGGAAAACTATGCCATTTTTTCCATCTCAGAAAGTAGATGTTTGGTGGCAAGTGGACAAGGAGGACAGCAGAAACCTAGAGTCTCCAAAATAAATCTAATTTTCCTGCCTCCTTCCCCTTCTCTATGCATTTTCATCTCTTTTAGAAGCACTGATACCTCCTAGGCATCTAATCAAGACAAATCTTTCATGCAGTAATTAAAATTCATCTTCAAAGGGATCAGAAAAACAAAGGCCGAAACAATTAGCTGACTGTGCCAAACAGCATGGTTCGCCCCCTTCCATCCACCCTTGCCCTCTCCCCTCCCTTCCTTCAGTTGCTTACTTTTAAGTATTTTCACAGGAAGGAAAACTTCATTCCTACTGAAAGGTAAGAAACTGAGCAGACACTTAGACTAGGAAATAGTTTAATTGAATTTCATATGAAAAATGCTCAGGATTGTTTAAGACAAACGTTAGGTTCCCTGGTCGGCTAGAATTGCATTAGGCGAGAAAGGGAGCCAGAGATACTTGCTAATCTGTTACCGTCAGGTTAGAACAGAATATTGCATTAGCATGCAAAAGGACACAAGCCAGCAATATGGGAAAAGACAGGCTGCTCAGAAGGAAGACTGTAGAAGAGAAAGGTAAATTGCACTAGTAACACTCTGAAGGTGGAAAATGAACTTGTACCTCATAAGGCTGCTTGTGCCTTGATTATGTTAGCACTACTTGTGATATTATGCAGTGTATTCATTTTTATTGTATTAGTTTTTGAATAGTCTGTAAAAGGCCAGTGTTTTATTTGGCTCCCTGAGCCACTTGTCTTTTCTACAACATCCCCTACCAGCACATTCAAGCATTAACGTTCAGGTTTTCTAAAATCTTTTAACCATTGATGGCTGCCAGCAGCCAAATTAAATTCAAAGGGTTTAGTATAGCTCCAGGTTTTAGCTATATAATTTACTAAGAATGCCCAAAGCACTTGCAATCTAATTTGCAGTTCAGCAATGAATACCATTTCCTAACGAAATCTGCCTGAAATTTCCTTTTGAGGCTCTGGAAAAAAATACACTTGTGACACCTGTGCATCTTCCTTCTGGCACTGACTCAAAAAAAAATCTGCTACGAGAGAAGGATATACCTCATGCAAGGTAACACAGGAAAAAGAACCAAGAGAGCAGATTTGTTTTTATTGCCAGGTCATCTGGGCTTGTACAGGCACTCTATATTTCTCTTTTAAATTTAGATTTTTATTTTTCAGTTCCATGTAAGTCCAATATTAGCACTATATTCATTACCGTTTCAGTAGCAACCAGCATAGCCTTACCCAAAATCTTGGCTCTCTGATAAATACGTACATACATACCACTGCAGAAAACCCCAGATTTGATCATTTCTTTATCTCTACTGGAGGTAAATGCAGTCTGTCTTCAATGGAAGGCAAGAGTGTCAATTCATAATCCTAGTGTTAATTTGATTTCTATCACTTAATCCTGAAGCACCACTGCTTACAGAGTCCTTGTGCCTCTACTTCACCTTTATAAAAAGGAAATAAGACAGAAAGTGACTATTAAAATCTACAGCTAACTATAGTATTGTTTTGTCATAAAAAGATAGTCCTCTCTTATCTCAGACTAAATAAGGTGTGAGGAATACTTGAAAGGTGTCCTGACAATCTTCTGTGAAAGCTAAAAATATACAGTGTTATTTAAATTTTACTTTTAAATTTCATCTTCTCGCTTCCTGGTGTATAGGAATCCCAATTCCTAGCCATAAGGACAAACTAGCTAAGGGAAATGCAGCTAACAGTTGCCAGGTAAAACCTTACAAGCTCTGCCTATCACAGATATGGTACTCACTACTAATGGAGGCTAGAGAAATCAAATCATCAAGTGGAATTAATTTAATTAATAAAAGGCATAATTTGGAAGCCCATTAGAGAAGTCAGAGATGCCAGCTATACCCTCAGCAGGGTTAATCACTCACCATCAGGCCAACTACGTGTAACTCCAGAAATTGAAGCCATGAACGTATGAAGTGAGACAAGGCAAGTTCCTAATGACTCTAATGATCTAAATCCAGTTGTTGATCTCTCTGTCTCTATTTTCCACTCCATAAGCCCCTTTGTACCTTATAGTAAACATTACAGTTTATAAAATTTTAAAATACTAGGAGGGGAGCATTTTTAATGTTGTTAAAGCCTACCAACATATCAGCCCTTGAAAGGAAAACTGAGGCATCCCAAGATGCAGGTGCAGAAGCCTGAGTCTGTCTACACCTGACCCCCCAGGTCACACTTCCTGTTCCTAAGCCTTCTCCTCCCGCGTGGACTTTGATGGGTGCTTCACGTCCACAAGGCAGAAAACGAAACAAAAGATAATGCCACAATATTTTGATGTTTTATTTCTACAGCAACGGAAGAAAAGACATAACTAACCAATTTTGTAAAAATGGAAATGAATCTGCTTCTCCAGCATCACATTTCTTCTCACTCCCAACTGAACCAATCTCCACCCACTTCAGCTTATAACAGGAGACCGTATTTGTTTGTAAAGCATCAGACAGAAAATTAATGTCGTCAGCCATTCATTTTCCAATTAATTTATTGAAGCAGCAACTAAATAATCCCATTCCATCGAGTCTGAACATGGAAACATCAGCTGCAGAGCACTCAGCAGAAATCGGAGCAGGAAGAGAAGAAACTTGAATCTTTAAACACCTCCTCCATCGGGCTCTCTGCTAGGCCCTTGCACGCACTCTTTCATTTTCATCCTTCTTTACGAGAACCCTAGAAGGAAGGAATTATTATCTCTGTTTTACATAAAATCTCTTTACATAGAAAATTTAAATAACTTTCCAACGATCACAGAACAAGTATGTGGCAATGCTGGGATGGTATCCAATGTCTCTCTGACTCCTTGAGTTAAAATGAAAAGGCATGAATGATAAAAATGATGACATCTTATGTGTAATTATACAGTAGATGAGGGTCTGTACTTGATAGTTTTCAGAATTGTTTGGTTTAACTTTTCTTCGCTATTATCTTCTTGTTCTCTTAGAGTCATTTGCTTCTTGAACAACAACTCTGCCTATGTTCGTCCCTTTCCCTTGCTGCATCTGCATCCTTTCCTTTCTTCACTGACTTGTCTATGTCTCTAAAAGACTCAGGCAGGCTTGATTACAAAGACTGTGACTTCATGGGAATTAATAAACTTTGTCTGATTTAAAATTAATTCTGAATACAGATTGTCACATTTTATGGATACTTGTCACATGCATTTCTGATTGGAATAACTTTACAGAGGATTAAGGTCCAATAAAATCCCACACGATATACAGTGTATGTGTCAGACATCTAAAAATTCTTGAGAAAGCAATTATACTGAGTGCTATCTAATAATAAATCCAACTGGACAGCTATGATACGAAATTCATTTCTTTACAACTCTACCCCCACCTGACTCTGCAGTTCAGTCTTTGCTAACTCTCTGCAACAGAACAGATGTTCTGCTTTGGGTTGAGAAATCAACAGTTACCATTCATATGTTCCAAAAATTCAAGGGACTAGTGCTGCTGTTTTAAGGATGCTATTAATTCTAGCCCTTATGCTCCTATGTTCTTGCAGTTTCAATCAATTGCAATTTCATAGGACCTTAGTCCCCACTATCTTCTTCAAAAGCCTATGGGGGAAAACAGCTAGGAAATGTACACTTCACTAACCTAGGGGGAAAAGGATTAATCTAATATGCTTTGATTTTGTTTATTTCTCATATCATTATCATTCCATCCCCTCTGTTGTATTGATTTGAACAGGTAGGCACAGCCCAGCTGACAAATATAATTGAAACAATGCCTAGAGATGCCTTTTGGTTATTTTAAAAAATATTTATTTACCATTTAAACAAAGACTAATTTTATAAGCAGGATAGAAAGAGCTCTTTTGGAATTAGTTCCTATTTTGTTTTGTTTTGTTTTAATTGTTTGTGTATGTGTTTGATTTCGTATCAAGTGTTGATTGTGCATAATACTCAGCTGCATGTTAAAAATTCAGGTTTCTTGGCTCAAAGCCCACAAATCAGTAGATCTGTGAAAGTACCAGCATACCTAAATAAGTGCTCTATCCTAGAAGATGGTCTGAGGACCTTAGGAAATGCAAGCATACTCCTGACCACAGATGTTAACAATCTGTGAGACCTTTGCCCAAGATGTGAAAGCCCAAGCAGAAATGGTGCTACAGGTCATGTATGGTGTAAAGATCCCATTCCATTTACATTGAAGGGGCCCTGCTCTGCTCCCCAGCTAATAGATCTCTTTCACACCAGAGTTTCCCATGGTCACCTGTGGCTTGAATTGCCTGGGGTAATGACAATCACTGGGACAGAGCCCAGGGATTTACTTTTTAACAAGCACCCCAGGTGAGTCTTATGTACCCTGCAACTGGATGAACATAACACCAAAGCAGGTAAGCCCACTGAAAGAGCATCAGCTGAGGAGTCAGCCAAACCTGAGCTGCAGTCCAAGATTTCACTTCCAACTGCCTGACTTGATAAAGTTGCTTAACCTTGAACAAGATTCTTAATCTCTCGGAGCTTTAGTTCTGTCATCTCTAAATTTGGAATAGTCCATCTTAGTCAGTTTTGTGCTGCTATAACAGAA
Organism: Cynocephalus volans; assembly: GCF_027409185.1. NCBI lineage: Eukaryota > Metazoa > Chordata > Mammalia > Dermoptera > Cynocephalidae > Cynocephalus > Cynocephalus volans. Next base: position 122,551,906 of record NC_084468.1, read on the forward strand.
TTCCTTAGACTGGCTAATTTATAAAAAGTAGAGATTTACTTCTTACAGTTCTGGAAGCAGGGAGGTTCAAAGATGAGGAGCCTGTATCTGGCAAGGGCCTTCTTGCTGCATTATCCCATGGTGGAAGGCAGAGGGGCAAAAGAGTGCACAAGCACACATGCATACATGGGGGAGAGAGAGAGAGAGCAAGAGAGAGCCTGCAAGAGAAAGCATGCAAGAGAGAGCATGTAAGAGAGAGTATGCAAGAGGGGGCTGAACTCCCTTTTATAGCAAACTCACCGCTATGTGGACAATTGACCCATTCCTGTGATAGCAATGTTAATCCATTCATGACGGCAGAGCCCTCATGACCTAATCACCTCTTAAAGGTCCCACCTCCCAACACTGTTGCACTGGGGATTAAGCTTCCAACACACGAACTTTGGGAGACACTTTCAAACCATAGCAAATAGTATTACCTTAGCTATGGTGTGAGAATTAAGTATGATCACGTATGTCAAAATATATGGCACAGAGTAGGGATCTGAAAACAACAGTAGCAAGGGGTTTCACATTTGCACATTGCCCACTTATCTGAGGAGCAGGGCCCTTCCCACTAACTATCTGCATGAGTTGATACACAAGATTCTTTTGGGTTTTTGCTGAAGAAGAAAAAGGAATGTTAATTTTTTTGCCTTAGGAAAGTATGAGAGGAATTTGGGAAAGAGAAGGGAGAAATGAAGAAGTAGGTGTTAGGGACTGAATGTGTCAACCCCCCCCCCCAAATTCCTATGTTAAAATCATATACCTCGTTGTGATGGTATTTGTAAGTGGGGCCTTTGGGGAAGTAATTATGTCATGAAAGTGGAGACCTCATGAATGGGATTAGTGCCGTTATAAGGGGAGGCCAGAGAGCTAGGGCAGTTTCCCGCTGCCACGTGAGCATACCAGAAGGTTGCCATGTACAACCTGGAAGCGGGCCCTCACCACAGCCCTACAGGGCTGCCACCCCAATCTAGGACTTCCATTCTCCAGAACTGTGAGAAGCAAATGTTTGTTGTTTAAACCACCTAGTCTATGATAGTTGGTGATAGCAGCCGGAACCAAGACAAGAGAGGATAATGGTAGCCATCCCTTCCCTGCCACTTAATTCATATCATATCCCAAGACTGGGAGGAGTTGGGGCTGGAATCTGAAGGAATTGTTTTCTAAAGAGACTTCTTGAGGCTGTAAACTTAAGTAGTGATGTTGTGGGGCCCAAGTAACAAGGTGAGGCAAAGAAACGGGGAACCATTCTTCATTTCTCTGTGGAATTCATTGCCACTCAGAAACCTACAGGTGGCATCACTGGAAGAAACAAAAGACAGAACTTGTTATAAGCATGAATGACCTCACAGCTGCCACTATTAGGAATGGCAGGAGTAAGGGGGTCACCATAAAAGGCAAGGAGCACAGTCTAATGCTGCTAAATTTCTAAAGATGAAAATTCAGTGGTCAGCATGTGCCAGGCATCACCTGGGAACCCCCACACACCTGGAGAGGTCTTTGCAGGGAAGCTCAGTGCCCTCCAGGAGCAGATAAGGGACAGGAGCAGGAACTTTGGGTTACTGGTATCACCATGCCTTGCTGTACATCCGCAGATGGGTGAGTACTCACAGTAATGATTTTCATTATAAATGCCTGTTCTCGGTCCCAAGCAGAACCAGCCAAGCAAGAGCAGAGAAAAATAAATGCTTTTACTTTGCCAGAACTAAATGTCAAAACAAAAGCTCAAGTGGTGATAACTATCATTTCTACACAGGCTTAGTTGTCACTGACCTCAAGCAAACTATTTTAACTTATATATAATACAGTTTCCTCATCTGTGAAATAGCCTAGTTGACAGAGGCTCTCAAGGCTTGATATATGAAGATCAAAATACATCAAGATGAGATATAGAGAACATACAAAAAAGTCAAGAAATTAAGGGTTTGGCCTATACCTGATGGTCCAATAGTGCAGCAGTCTGTGAACTACATCGTATTTAGATGGCAGCAAGAGTGCAGAAACCTGAATTGCTCTGCCAATAATAAGCTGAGTGACCTTGAGCAAGTCTGGAAACTCTGAGCCTCACGTTCCTCCTCTATAAAGGGAAGAGGTCTGTATGGTCTATTTCATTCCCAGGGTTCCAGGTAGATGACATAAGGTCTCAAGAAGAGCAAATAAAAATACGAACCCCTTGTGATGCCAGGGGAGTTACAACCCCCAGCACTTCAAGAATCCAAATGTTGACTGAGATCTTCTGTAAGCAAAAAGAAACACTGAAAAGCCTCGTCAGGTATTTTGTAGTCATCTGGTAATGCAGATTTGAGTGTGTCTATCTTGAGCACACCGAGATGTTTATTCCATTTGGATGTGTGGTAAAAAGTTAATATTTCACTTAAGGAGATGCAGGGAGGTCCCTTTCTGGCATTAGAGACACAGTGAAGAATAGAGGAACAGGGCAGCTTGTCTTGACAGAGAGTGACACTGGTCACCAGCTTATTGATGACACTAGACATTTGAGTTTGGCCTACTATGTTCATCTATTTGTTCATCAACAAATATTTACTGTGTAACCTTCCTAACCTTCCTAAGCACTGCAAAGATGTAAAAAATGCAGAGATATTATCCCTGCCTTCCCTGAATGTAAATCTAGTTTGAAGAGACGGACATACATGCAATTACAAAACAAGATATATCATAAGTATCACATGATTCGAGGCAATAAGTGCCATTTATCCAGTGGGTTTTACACTAATTCAATGTCTTTCTTTAGTACAGTGAGACATCGATTCTAGATGGAGTTCTCTAAGGTTTTTCCAATGAAAGGAGAATTTGTGCTGGAATATTACAGATGATTATATACAGGGAAGAATGAACTAGAGGAAGCTCACTCTAGGAAGGGAAATTAGCACAAAGGCACTAAATTGGGAAATCTCAAAGCAACCAAAATAATGCAGGTGAAATCTTGCACTATTTCGCAGTGTGTCAATCACCTGCAGGTCCCTGCTCACTATTTCTATATCTCACAAAGTGGATCCCATCCAACCAATCGTTACAAACAGCTGCTTGACCCAAAGGTGGTTGTTTCTTTAACCAGAATTACTTGTTTCATTAAAGTAAGTGGTTAGTTGCTCGACTACAGTTGAGAGACCTATAGATTCAATCTTTTTACTAACATGCCAAAAAAAAAAAAAATAGATCTTCCTATTTTTGCTCACATCCAGTAAGAACAGAAGAATGTGTAGCCCCCTACTCCCCTCTTAGCTTTAGGCGGATCTTCTACCTTTAGCTAACACAATAGTTTTGGTCAACAATAAAGCCACTGGGACCTATCAGGAGCATGAGTAGCAAAAAGCCAAACCATTGGGCTTCCTATTGGAAAACAGGTTAATAAATATCCCAGACATATCAGGATTTAGCAATGTATTATTGCTCCACTGAGCATGTTATTAATCTTGTTAGCTATTAGCCATAGGTGATGCCATATCACTATGATGAACTTTCTTTGCAAATCAGCAAGACCTAAAACATAATGTCACCAGCAGCTGGTGTTGGGAAATAAACTCAGGACTAACACCAACGGGAGACATAAACATTGAGATAAGCAAACATGCTCAATAGAAGAGATGTGCTGTATATGACACATCTGGCAGTCACCGCTCTCACAACTGAGTTGAATTCATCCCACTTAATAAGCATTAGCCTAAAATGATCCTCATTGTTTCATATCATTTTTAGTAGTTTGAGAATTTTTAAATCTTAAAAAGATATTTTTACAAGTACATTATCTACTTTGAAAGATTTGTTTCAATTACCTTTTATAACACAGCAGGTCTATTGTTTTAAAGCTTGGTGTTGGTTCCTTCACTTTGCACATTCACCCTTTGACAAGTTTCTCTCAATTGACACATTCTATTTATATTTCAACATATTAGTATAACAAATTTAAATAAAATCCTCCACTTGTGTCATTAGCTAGCATTTGGCAATAGGCCTGATTGCCCTTGGCAGCAAAATGATTTAAGTATCAAAAAGGTTATTTTTATCATTTATTAAAAATGCCTGTTAGAGGACTATTACCACCAACTTCCCAACCTCTGCACAGAGTCTAGTGTAGTCTTAATGTACCTCTCCAGGTTGTATTGAGTGACTATCAGTCAGCGTGGTCCGTTTTTCTAACAAATGAGGAAAGCTTGTCTGAATGAGAGGAGTTTAAATGATTTTAAAATTTTTAAGTTTAATGAGTAAAATAATTCTTGTGCTAATCTATGCTGGAACTTTAAAGAACAAGGTTTTTCCTCATTATTGACATTTTGGGGAAATACAAACAGGAATCTACTTAACCCACAGAACTCCTAATGTACACTCTTCTAACCAAGAAGCTGAATGTGTTTCATTAAGCACCCTGACTAAATATAAAATGCACTGGGCATAGAAAACCCTTGCTTTATAAGGACATTCATAGATCTTATTCACCACGGCACTTCCAGCAAGTAGCCCAGTGCCTGGCATAATAAATGTTCACTAAATATGTGTTACATAATTAAATGAAGAATATCAATTCATAGTGTACCTCTGAACAGAGAGGATGGCTTAAAAATAAGATGAGTTGTCATATATTTTCTACTCATTTGTGATTTCCTTTAAATATGAGACATAGCTATAAGAAGTAAATAATATGGAGAGAAATATTTGGAGCAAGCAATGCGCTAAACCTTGGAAAATCAGCCACTGTGACAGTATATTTTTCCCTTTTATGAAATGACCCAGGTGAGAAATAAAGAAAAGGGAGAAAAGGAGGCTGAAAGGAAGGGAAAAAGGAAATTTGTTTGTATTTACCATAGGAAAATATTATACTTAAATACATATTATCACTTGAGTAATCTATCAGATTGTCAAGATCTTCTACAAATTAATAGACGCTGCATAAAATGGAAAAATATCCACGTGCTGTGACTTTGGTGCTTTTCTGACTCACCATGAGAATTTGAAACATGGTTCCATGATGAGTGATGCTTTAGTAACTAGAATAAAGATTTTAATGCTACACATGGAGAATTTTATTTAGTAAAGACTTCTGGGCTTTGGGAGAGAAGACATATGAGTAAATATCGAGCAAAGAGATTTAAGACATATAGAACACTCTTCAGGGAGTTTACAATCTGGTGTCTTCAATAAACATTTTAGGAGGGGGAGAAAAGGAAGAATATGGAGAACAAGAGGAATCTGGGTTTCAAAAATACCTTCAAAAGAAAGAAAGAGAAACTAGAAACTTCTGGGATAAGACAAAAGGGGAAACTATGAAACACAATGGAATTTAGCACCTGAAAGAACCTCAAACTGCAGGTGGGAAAAATGCTCAGAAATGTGGACCACCACCACCTTCAGTCATAGATACAGTGTTATCCAGTTATAGGGAAAAATAAATAAAAATCTGAATGTTGAAGGAAATGAGAGTATATCTAAGCTGTATTGTTAATAAAATATTTATAAAACATTCATATCAGAAGCTAACTGCTTTTCAAATATAACTCAACAGTGAATAAGGTGAATTTTAGATGACGTATGTAAAAGAGGCTTGAAATAATCCTCTGAACATCAATGGTAGTTTTTGTAAACACAGACAATATGCTCCTTAGCACATTGAGTTCCCTCCATCTTGGAAAACGTCCATTGCACTGGTTGTAGACTCTTAATTTTCTTAAGTGCTACTAAGTGCTGCTAAGACGTAAACAGCCCAGAAAAGGATTACTACCCTTTTCCATAGATCAGTTAAGGCATAAACAACAGATGAATAGATTGCCTTGCATAAGCTTGCTCTGCGAAAGAAGGGAGAAGCGTGGAAAAGAGATCTCTATTGAAGGGCTTCCACCTGTCAGATGCTGTATTAAGGATAATATATGTATTATCTCTTTTAATCCTCCCAACAACCCTGCAAATTAGCATTAATAGGAACATTATTTCTATTTTAGAGATAAAAGAATTGAGAATCAGAGAGGTTGGCCAGTTTTCACAGAACTAACAATCGGAGCAAGTAGGATCTGAACACAGATCAGTTGGGCTAAAAATAGCTGTGCTCAGCCCCACTAGACTATGCAACATCCTTTACAAGAGAAAGTTTCAATAAAACCACCATGCACTCATTCTGGGCTACAAATATGCACTCCATTTTATATGACCTTCATTATGCTAACTGAATAAATGCTACCAGTGACTACCACTTGGTTGCTTCTATAACCTGTGCTCTGGAAGTGATAGTCAAACATCTGTGTCATGACCCTGATGGGTACTTTTTAGAGAGCTCTCTTTTGAAGCTAATGCTGCTTTTTTTATAGATGCTGTATTTTTTACTGGCCTTACGTCGGCAGTTACCTCCACCGCTACCAATACCAACAACAGATTGTTTCAGATTCTCTGCAGCCCCTAACACAGTGCCTTGCAAATAATTGGTAGTAAATTATTGCTGAATCGAACCAAAATATACTGAACTGAATTGAATTGTCCTAAATTACAGGACCAGGTAGCACAGTCCACATCATCTTTGATTCAAATAATTATTGAACACCAACTGTGTGCCAGGTGACACAGTATTTTGTAGTATCATCCACGCTATTTCATTTTTCTTCAACATTTTTAAAGTAGAAGACAAGACTCTATTGTTTGTTATATCATTATAGAGATATAATGGTATTTAATATCTTTAAACTTTGCCATTTACAGGTACATGTCAGTACTGTAGACAAGTCTTTGGAGTCTTGCTAGGTGACTTTTTTCCCCCATTGGGAAAGTGGAAATGCAAACTTTTTATCCTAGAATCTTTTCAATTTTGAAAATTCAATTCTTGAGTTACGTGGGGCACTGCAGGTTTGGAGGAAAAGTGGGGGATCAGAAACAATATCTAGATGCTTTGTGATTTACTTCCTATCATTCTCAGATTTCCTGCCCACTTTTTGTTATAGTTCTAAGACCCACAGTCCTCCAGTAATTTAATCTGCTGGTTTTGATCCTTCTTGCTCCTTTTCCATGTGGCCATTGCAATGTGGCCATTCGGGTTGTTAAGATATGCTAATCCTCAGGGACGTAATTAAGGGGCACTGAGATGCTTTCAGCAAAGGGCAGTTCATCCAGTACAGCTCTACTGCTGTTTGTGCCCGTTAACTACTTCGCAGTCTTTTCATGTCCCAGAGTCAATCTGTGTTTAAAGGATGGAAGTGAGTGGGCAGGACAGGGCAGTTTATCTTTGCTGCCTTCTCATTTATTATCACATTGCTCCCTCACATAGCACTACCTCAGCTGATCAAAATCAGGGACCACATATCACCAGAGTTATTGGGATGAAAGGCAAAATACATTTTTTGTTCACTCTACATAAGAGTATTTGAAATAACCACGATAAAAAAAATCTGGTGGAAATACCCAACCATAGAATTGGCTTATTCCAAAGTAGGAATTACTGTTTTCTTTTGCTAGCTTCCCACAGCGGTTACAGACATATTTTCAATATATGAATATCCATAATTATCAGATCAGCTTGTAAAATTGTGTCACTCCACACACTCTGCCTGTAGCCAGCACATCTGCTCTTGATTTCAAACGGGGAATGGCCAGTTATCAGCAGGAGAAGTTCAGCTCTGTTCTGCTTCCTGATGTAAGGCCATATTCCTTTGAAAGACTTCAGCATAAAAATGATCTACTAAAATAGCATTCATTCAAATTGTGCTTTCTCTCTCTTTCTCCTAAAATTCAACACAGTCAAAATTTATTAGGTGCCTATCATGTTCCTATATTGTCAAAGTGAGAAGCCAGAAAATACATCAAAGAGAAAGAAGCAGGTAAGAACTCAGGCAGATGGAAAATGCAACTCTGAAAGAAATCCTGGAGATTTTCCAAAATACCAGAAATCATACCACTGAAATCAAACAAGAACAAAAAATGAAAGGAGAAATTTTTTCATCCATTGAGAAGACAAGTCAATCAATGTGAATGCGACAGCCCAGGACCCTTAACACAGAAACTTGAAGAAAAAACCTTTGCCAGGAAGACAGATGGAATTCATCACTCCACTGCAGTATCCTGAAATATACAGGGCTTTGTAAACTGTCCATCTGAACTATGAGAATAACATCATTTAACACAGTCATTAAATGTAAGAGCCATAACATGTATAACAACCATGTATAGGTGACAGCAGTCTTCTGAAAAATACCCAGGACATCTCAAACTTTGCCAGATTGAACAAAGAAAACTGTACAAGGTGCCCACACAATGCTGAAAAGTTGCCTGTTGCATCTAAAGCTATTGAGAAGAGACAATTTAGCAACATCCAATAAGCACATGATCAGGAATAATTCAGTGGAGAATGGCAATCTGTGTGCCAAGAGATTGGACATGGATTTCACTAAATAGTAGAAGTGATGGATTACAGAGAGCAGTGGGGGAGGTTTAATGGCCATTCCATTTTGAGAACAAGATATGGCCTTTCTAGTGGTTTCCAGCATAGAGGATTTTTGCTGCAATGAAATGTTATCTCTGAACAGGCCATTCCAGCACACAACAGCATGAACTAACAAAGCCTGGAGTCCAGTGGAGGCCACCTCCTCACCCTGTTATATTACCTGTGGCTAGCGTTGCTATGACAACTTTTCAAAGTAGCCTTATTGGGGACCAAAAAAAACCTACAGGCACAGATTATGTCTATAAGACATGAAAGAGCTGGTCAATTCAGTGGAGGGTCAATGGTCAAGACAGCTCTTAAGAATTATTTAGAAACCCTCCACCCCAAATTTTAAAAATTGTCTGGTATCTTCACTTATGTTGTTATGAAAGTATATGTAAGTTTCTTTATAAATCTTAATACAATAATTACACAGGACCCCGAAATCTTGCCCTTTCTGATTCCTATGGTCGAAATGTAATTTTCTTCTATCTCAATACTCATATTGAAAGAGATTTTTATAGCCTACTTTATATTCATGCCCCATGAGAGAGGACCTTTGATGCAGGGAACTGAGTGGAAAAAAGGAGATCAGAAAGTTCACATATCATAGTGACATGTGACACATATCACATGGTCAAGGACGAACAATAAAAATAAAAAGACAGATGATGAGGAACTTTTTCTCGTTTCCCAATTCTACCAAGAAAAACATTACTTCCCTTAGTAATTATTTTCCAGTTTCTACACGTGGTTCTCATGATAATTGCTAACTTTGTGAAATGTTAGAACACTTACACTTATGTAAAGCAAAGTGCCTTTTGACATTTATGAAGTGCTGATTCTCTATAAATATAGAGAAGTGGTAATCATCACAAGAACTACTCAATGGAACGGATCAATAGTGAAGACAAATACTCTTCTTTCACTGAAATTCAGAAGGCAAAAAAAAAGTCTATTTTTTATCGCTTTGATAAACTAGCACATTCTGTGACTTGCCAAATAAGATTTAAGATTAGAGCTATGATGCAGACACAGGGAAATTTTAGGAAGAAAAGAATCACAGGTCAACTTGGTCTATTTCCTCCCCACATACAGATCTATATATAGATATGTGTGCATGAACACCTTTGGAGACAGATAGTGGCAGCTATACTGTCACTCACCTTATGATCTCTTGAAAAAAAAATCACCAGTTGTGGGTAGCTTGTAACACAAAATAAGCAGTCATATCTACCACAAAATTGCTGGAAAAGCAGATAAGCTTTGAAGAGTGATTTGGGGAATATTAAGTGTACATTGTGCCTCCATTTTCAAGTGACATTTCTTTTCCTCACAACTGGAGACCAGTGCTGGAGAAGTGGCACCGGTGCCTCTGTGGAAAGCACACCTAGCCCAGATCAGAAGCTTCTCAAAGGGCTGAAGATGGCCACTTACACTTACTTGCTAATTCAAATCTTGTTGGGCTTGCCTGTAATATAAGTGGAGACCAAATATCTATAGGCCAGAAAGCAAGCACCAGATCAGCAGAGGCTGTGCCCATCTTGTGAACGAAGCTTGAATGCTGGGTTAATTTTAACATCCCACAGATCCAGTGTGTCTCTTCGACCCATCTTCCCCACCACTGTTCATCATATTTTAATATCTTAAAAGGGTCAGGGATCTGGGTGCTATCAAGGAGGTTCCAATTCCCACATGGGTGATACAGGCCTCCAAAAACAGGGCAAGTGGGATCATTCATTTATGGAACAAATATTTACAGAGCACCTACTCTGCATATGTATGTGAGAGCAGTGGTACAGTGGTCAGAAGTGTGGACTGTGGGGCCAGGCTGCCTGAGTCAAATCCAATTTGCCATTTGCTAGCTGAGGAGGCCTTGGATAAATTAACACAAAGTAATAACACGCTGTGCCTCAGTCTCCTCATCTGTAAAATGGAGATAACAGTAGTGCCTACTTTTTGTGGATCCTGTAAGAATTACAGAGTTAATACTGTGAAGTACCTCCACAATGTCTGGTATACACTGGCCTTGGTAAGCATCTGCTCTTAAGTCTTACCCAACACATGCTGGTGTCTAGTGAATTAGGAGCTCCCAGTTTCATATGGCTTATCTCTGTTTGATCTACTTATCATCACCAAAGAAATAAATAAAATAAGACATTCTTTTACTATTTTTTCCACTTAGCCTAAAGTATCCAACCAAATATATAATAAACTGTTAATTATGCCTCAGTCTTTCCAAGCTGTTTACTATAATTAATCTCATAGTTCATCAGGGCAAAAATTTTTTTAAAAAGTAGTTTGCTCCAACTTCAAAAAGTTAACACTCTAAACTTCCAGTTTATAATCCTGTTATTAATAATAATGGTACCTACGACTTACCAAGTATTTACTGTATGCTAGGCATTGTGTTAAACCCTTGTAAACTTTCTCTTTTACTCCTTAGAAAAATCCCATGAAGTGGGTATTAGTATCCCCAGTTTATAGATAAGGAAAATAAAGCTGCTGAGGACTGTTTCTTGCCTAATACCCCACAGGGAATAGAGTAACACTAGCTGCTATATGTCAAGCCCAAATCTCAGTGGCTTGACAAAGTCAAACTTTCTTGCTGATGTGCCAGCCTGATGCAGCAGCAGTGGAGGTGGGAGGGCACGTGGGCTGTGCTACAGGAAGTCACTCAGGAACCCGGGCTCTTCCTATCTTCAGTGTCCTCTTCCACGTTCCCCCCAGACCTCTCCATTCAGCCTGCTGAGGGGAAAGAGAGTTACGATCATAAACGGAAGGGTTTATTTCTGGCCCAGGCCTGAAGGCACATACTCCTCCTGCACTCATTCCAGTAGCCAGAATTCAGTCACATGGTGTGATATTGTGAAATATATATTTGGTCTTCCTCCCACTTCCTGGCCTATAACTCCTAAATTCCTTGGAATGTCCAAAGTGATAAGTGTCTTTCTGTATGACTGATGGCTGGCAACCCCTTCAGGATGGGGGCTGGTCACAGGAAAGACCAAGGTCCCCCCCAACTTCAGAGAGAGGAGAGGGGCTGAAGTTTGGGTTGATCAGCAGTGGCCAGTGATTTAATCTACCATGCATATTTAATGAAGATTTCATAAAAACTCGAAAGGCCTGGGTTTGGATGAGCTTCTGCGTAAATAAACACATGGAGGTGCCTGGAGAGTGGTGCACCCAGAGAAGCTCTGTGGAAGCTCTGTGGAAGCTCTGTGACCTTTCCCCCGTACCTCGCTCTATGCATCTCTTCATCTGTAGCCTTTGTAATATCTTTATAATAAACTAGTAAATGTAAGTAAGTGTTTCCCTGAGTTCTGTGAGCCACTTTAGCAAATTAATCAAACCCAAGGAGGGTGTCATGGGAACCCCAATATATAGCCAGTCCAACAGAAGCACAGGTAAAACAACCGGTAGCTTGCATTTGGAATTAGAAGTGGGAGGGCAGTCTTGTGGGGCTGAGCCCTTTAACCTGTGGGATTTGACACTATCTCCAGAGAAGTAGTACAGGAGTTGAATTGGAGGACACACCGCTGGTGTTGACTGCAGAATTGCTGGTTTGCTTCATGTGTATCAGAAGCATGTTGTGAGAGTTTAGCAGGAGAAATTGAGTTTTGTTTTGTTTTGTTTTCTACATACATGGCCACACCTAGACTGTAAGGGGGCCGTGGAAACATGACCATTCTGGGTGTTCTTACTCACAGCCTCCAAGACACATTGCCAGGAAGTAGCAGAGCCAGGACCTGAACCAGATCCACCAGGCTCCAAAGCCCTTACCCTTACCCACTGCACTATTCATGTCTGCATTAGCCTTTCAGATTTGTCTGCATCCGCCTGCCAGCTGACTTCACAGCAGATTGTAAGGCTAACTCTACCAATATTCATCCATGTGAAATTTTTTAAAAAGAGTTTTATATATACCTAGTTGTATATATAAAATTTTATATATACCTAGTTGTATATGTAAAATTTTTTAAAAGAGTTTTATATATACCTAGTTGTATAACTATTTTCTTGACATGATTTATTTAATCTCGTCAAGAAAATAGTTAAGGACACTATAAAGCTTGTATTGACCTACCTCCATCTTGCACCAGCCTTTGATTCTATAAACATCCGGGACCGTCTCTGACCAAAACATACACCCTGCATGGAGATTCCAAATTATTGCAATCTCTTCAAAGTCTATATCAAAATATACTACTATACTAAATTTAAATTTGTGACATATGAGATTCCAGTTATGTGTAGGACTTCTGTATAATAGTCTTCATGTACATATTAGTTGGATTCTTGTCCTTGAATTAAGGAAATAAAGACATGTTGATGACCCATTTTATCAATAAGTGATAAATATTGTAAGAATTCTTCAAGAACAGTAATCAAAATCCGATGTGTTGATGCCACACTAAAAAAAAAAATTGATGACAGACATAGCAAAGATTATTATAATCAACACAGGTCTACAAAATGGTGAAACATTAGAAAAGTCTTGGACCATATATGAAATAGCACCATATAATTCTAGCAAACATCCTAAAAGTAATGTAAGAGTCATGAATCTGATTGGATAATTCTGCTACTTGAGCATAACACTATTGAAAAACAATTCAGGAAACTCATCAATCCCTAATAGGAGAAGTCTTTATGCTCAACAATTGGAAAATTTTTATCATCATTATCATTTCCATTTACCAAGTATTTTCAGCTTTCTATCTTCTTAACACAGGGTAGGAGTCCATTTCCCCACCCTCTTCGAAGTTAGGTGTGGCCTTGTAACTTGTTTTGGTTTATGAAACGTGAATAGAAGTGACAATTGTCATGTCCAATCAAAAAACTTAAGAGCAAGTACATGATTTGCCACAATCCCACTTTTCTGCTGTGGTAGATTAAAAATGGCCATAGATTTTCTGTGGCTTCTCCTATCAAGAGGTGGAGTCCATTTCCCCTCCTTTTGAATCTGAGCTGGCCCTATGACTTGCTTTGCCCTCAAGAAGGCTTGAAACTTTGCCTCTCACCCTTCTTGGAACAATCCCACCATGTGCATAAGCACAGGCTAGTCTCCTTGAAGATGAGAGATCAGAGCGTTAGAGAAATCCATCCATCCCAGCCTTCCCAGCAATCCCAGTGGAGCTGCTGACAGGTGAGTGAGCCAGCCAGCACCAGCCAGTCCCCAGCCAACCCACCAACTGACTGTAGCTGCACGAGCAAGCGGCCCTAGGCAAGAACAGCAGAACTGCCCAGCTAAGCCCAACCCAAGTTGCAAAATAGTAAGCAAATAAATGGTTGTTTTTGTACGCCACTAAGTTTTAGAATTGTTGGTTACACAGTAATAGGTAACTGAGACACCTGCCTGGACAATCATAGAAGTATATACGGAGCGTCATCAGCCTGGGTCTCTGAGTGAGTGGGACACAGAGAAGAACCCTTCAGCCCAGGATGGATGTGTAATAAGAGTAGGAAATACCACTTTGTCGTTTATGTCACTGAGATTTTGAAGTTGTTTTTAACTGCAGCATAGCCTAGCCATTCCTGACTGATTCAGAAATTGGTGCCAACAAATGGCATTCTGTTCTACCAGAAGGAAACTAAAATGTGAGGTCAGGCAGTGGACTGAAAGAAAACCGCTACCAGAAGCTGTAAGGATAACACTACCAATTGCACAGTGACACAATATTTGGTAAAATGCTCACCTGTGAAAACTCAGAAGGCAGAAAATGTACCAAATGGGTGTATAGCTCTAAAGAAGAGTAGAGAGCACATGCAGCAGAGTCCCACAGCCGCCCTACAGTGGACACAGTGTGAACAAGAAATAAACCTCCCATTTTTAACACACTGACATGTTCATGGTTGATTGTTTTCAAAGCACGCCCTGACTAATACCACCTGTGAGCCATTCTTAACACTAAAGCAGTGTCTGGAAGCACTGAAGGGGAGGAGACCAAGTCACTGCTTTACTGTCGCCTACAGAGAAATGCTCACTAACAAGGGGAACATAGGAAATATTGGCCTGGAACATAAAGCATTTGGTTCTGGAGTGCTGGGAAATGAAACAGCAGCCAAATCTTCAAAACCTCCTGGCTTCCTTGAGTAAAAGCACCAGGTAGTCTGTAGAGCACTGGACTGCAAATAGGAAGAAGCCAAGGGAAAGAGCAGAAAAGGGTTCGTCTGGGATTGCTCCCGTTCTAATATTCTCATGCCCTGTCCATTGGGAGTTCTTTGTTATAAGTGACAACACTGGAGAAAACATAACCCAAAAAAAAAAAAAAATAGTCCTTTTGTAATTCCTTTTATCAATTGTAAGACTGGTGCAATCAAACACATAGTCAGGGTGTTATGCAGAATGTGACTCAGAATAAAAGAGATGGTTTTGTTTTTCTTTTTTCTTTTTTTTTTTTTGGATTTAGAGTTAGTTTTGAGAAATGTGATTTTGCAAGACAGCAGGACATAGAGGAGCCGGTAAAACTTCACAGTGATTCTTAGACCTACCCAAGCTTTCCCCTGATATTTTTATAGACCTGACCTCCACTCAACCTTTTTTCCTTCTGGAACTACAACCACCATACTTGAAGTGTGCAAAAGAGGACTTAGATATCAGCAGGAACTCCAGGTGGGGGAGTAAGATTTAAGTGCAATTGATATCAGGCATCAGATAAATCTCAACCAAGGGAATGAGTCTGTCCCTTCTCAAACAGCAGGTTTAAACATGCCCAGATCTAGGATTGATAGATGTGTGCTGCTATTTCATATATACCAAGGTGACCCCATTCACTCAGCCTGCCACAGCAGTGATTCTTGAATAAATGTCCCCAACTGAGAAAGAAGTGCAAAAAGTGATTCTAACAAGCGAGACTTATCATCAGAATCACCATCCCTGAGCTCCAGTCAGTGAACGCAGCCTGGCACTGTGCGGCCCAGGACTTCATCAGTCCCTCTTCATGCAGCAACAAGTGGAAGCCCACCCCCCAACCCCTCAAAAAAAAAGCTCCTGCTGATTCTCATGGAAATGGGCATCTCAATATTAACACCAGCTGGGCAGCTAATAAAGCAACTATCAGTTATCCAGGAACACCATTATTCCTGGCTGCAAGTAGGGGAAAGGGCCAAAAAATAAAGCAAATAAATCCAAGGGAGGACAAATGTAACACTCCAGAAGTAAGAGCAAAATGGGTAATGCTAAAGTATTTGATCATTTACCGGGGGAAACAGTCAAGTGCAAGATTAGTGAAACTTGAAAAGAGATGTATTTGTGATTCAAAAGGCTCATTTTTTTCCAGCAAAATAGGCATAAGCACAGAATCCCAACTTTTCTATTTAAGCACAAATTAGAGAATACCCTTTTTTTTAACATTGTTTTCTTCAGGCTGAATCACTCTCTTTAATAATACCTGTAGTTGTGAGATGTGGAGCTTTTTGATGCTCCATAGTTATCAAGTTGTAAAATACCTGATTCTGTTATTTACTATAGCCTTTAGAAATTGAATGCTGCAGTAATTTTCTAGCATTCATAAATCCACAGCCGAACCCCGGCCACCACCTCCAGTTCAGGAACATAGTAGTCACATGCCAACCAAAGTTGGAGGGTCAGGGGGAAAAGGATAGCTCCGTCATCATTCCTAGGGCAGGACTGCAGCTTTCTGTCAAAAGGCACCTGAAGCCCGTAAAAAAGGGATAAGTTGCTTTGAAACAGTTTTTCAATTAGCAATAATCGCGCCTCGGATAAACCTCATTGGCTACGATACTGCCACTGCGCAAAGCTTGAAACAGTTTTTGACTATATTTATCCCACCCAAAAAGATCTCGATGCAAAATCAGACAAAACCGTTTTTAATATCAAACCAAATAATCTGGTATTTTAATTAGACAGTTTGGTATTATAGAGGCACAGACTATGTGAATGATAAAATGTCAAGGGAATTTTTTTCCTGCACAAAATTTGGGCTGAATGCTCTTCACTTCTTGGTTGATACCAGTTTTGACAGACAAATTCTCAACCCAGGCCCATATTTTCTCACTGGTTAAGGAATAAATCCTATCATCTAAACCAATCTCTGCAGCCTCATGTCCCACATACATCCTTACAAATCCCCCCTCATCCACCTGTGATCCTGCCTCACTAACCACTTGCTGTTTCCCAAGCACGGCAAGCTCTTTCATACCTCCGTAGGCTGCTCTCCACACCTGAAATGTCCTCTTCCCACTCTGCAATGCAGTCAAACCCTAACCAGACCCAGCAGCAGTTACTCAACACAATTTTCTTGAACAATGCCTGGCAGAATAAGCAGCACTCTCCTCCCCATCCCCAAAGACCTTGTTCATATAGCTACTTTAGCAATCACTGCAGAACCACATGCTCCTTAAAGATAGAAATCATTCTTTAGCAATTATCATATCCTAATCACCTCATAGAGCACTGTATAAGTTCTCTATTGCTACAAAACAAATTAGCCCAAAACTTAGGGGCTTAAAGCACCATTTATTATTTTACAGTTTCTATGAGTCAGGAATCCAGGTGTGACTTAGTTAGGCCTACATCTTTCAGCTCTGGATCTCTCACAGGCTGTAACCAAGGTGTTGGCAGGGGCTGAAGTCTCATCTGCTGGCTCAACTGGGGGTGGACCTGCTTCCAAGCTCACTCCAGTGGTTGTTGGCAGGATTCGATTCCATGCAAGCTATAGTCCTCCTCTGCTCCTTGCCTCCTGAGCTTCTCCATAGGGCAGCTGACAACATGGCAGCTGGTTTCATCAGAATGAACAAGTGAAAAGCAAGTGAGTGCCACGAGAGAGAGAGTGCTAGCAGAAGTTACAGTCTCTTGTTGTGGTAGTAACATGCCATCACTGCTGCTGTACTCTGTTTGCCAGAAGCGAGTTACAAGGTCCAGCCCGCACTCAAGGGGAGGCTATTACACAAGGCCATGGATACCAGGAGCTTGGATCATTGAGAGCTGCATCAGAAGCTGCCTCCCACAAGTGCTTTCCATGGTGAGCATTCAGTAAGGGTTTATTTATAAAAGCAGAAAACAAATGTGACATTTTTCTTCAAATATCTCCAGTTGTATAATCAATTCTATAAACTTTAAGGTTATGTAATAATAAAAATTATACAAAGCCTATGTTCAGAAAAACATTTTCAAAATAAGCACTTGACTGAAAGGAATTCATTTTGAAAGAAAAAGAAAAAGGTCTTACCATTCTACCGAAACTATCTCAGACATAAAAACTGGATCAAAACTTCAAAGATGTTGATGTCTGTGACTTCTTATCCAAAACTTCAGGAGGAAAAAATACATAGATAAGTAAGAAAGACATAGAAAATGTGGCAAGATTTAATAACTGGTTAATATAGATGAAGGATACATGAATGCTCTTTGTTTAATTATTTCACTTTTTCTGTAAGTTTCAACATTTTTCAAAATAAAATGTTGTGGGGCGTGGATTTTAAAGAACTTCTTTACACAACTCACTCGTAAATTAATAATATCATTTCAAAGGTAATGTGAGTATATAATTTTAGTAAGTAACATTAGCTGTTGCAACTACATAACCCAACAACTCAATGGCTTTACATGACAAATGTTTGTTTCTCACTCCTCTCATAGCAGATCTCCTAAATGACTCTCATTCATACAGGGCAGATTGTCATCTCCAGCGTACCCCAGAAGGAGAAGAATGTAAGCGGCAATTGTAAAGGGATTTGCATGTCCAGAACTGAAAACGGCATCCATCACTTCCCATCATATCTCATTGACTAAAAACTACTCAAATGGCTCCAACCTAATTGCAGGCAAGGATGGGAAATATGGTCTTTCTATGTCCAGGGAAAGGAAGCAGGACTGGTGAATATCTAGCCAGTCCCTGACAGAAGAATGCAATCCCTCCAGTTGCTTTCCTTGTAGATGAAAACTAAGCCCTCTTTAAGTAAAGATTACACTACCAATAAGCTCCTAGCAGCAACTAAAATACAGGCATATAGCAAGGCTCTCAAGTTAGCAGTTTGACAATCATTTACAAGTCCTAGTTTTCTTAAGGAGCAAGCTGGTAGTTTGAATTAAGTTGTATTGCATTCTCAATGCACTTCCCTTAACTAGTTATGATTAGGCTTAAACAGCAGCACTGTCTTTAGATAAAGACAGATATGTTTCCTTCTTAGGAGGCTGAAGTCAGTCTGATTCAGCATTCCTTCATTCACGCTTGATGAGGTAAAGTTGTATTAAGTGCCTAGCTCTGAAGCAAATCTTTTATACTTATATTGCTTAAAAATGTTTAGCAAAGCCAAAATAGAACTTAAACTCCTTTTATGAAAAGGTAATCACTATTTGCTTTCTGGGTTCAAACTTTCTCTTGTTTGTACCAGAGACTCCTGCAGCAGGGTGGAAGGGGATGGAGGTAGGGAGAGGCAGCCAGTAAAAGAATAATTAGAAGACCAATACAAATTTATACTGCTTTGTTAACTGATGTGTTGTCATTTCAGTCCAGATGCTTCTAGGAGACTCAAAAAAATATAGAATTATCATATAAGTCATTGGGGGGGGTGACAGTATCATGCTATGTCTTTTTACATGCTTACAATAGAAATATCCAAGGCAAAAAAAAAAAGCTTGCATGGGTGTGTGTGTGGGTCCAACAGAAGTCCTGTCTAATAACATTGAATTGAACAGATTGGTATAAAAAAAGGCAGGCCTACAGATAACCACTCTACGTTATGGATAGTCTGTATTAGCACTGCAAGGGAAGGGGAATAAATACAGCATGCTGAACAATGCAATCTCTCATGAATTGTTAGCATTCTCTTGCACCAATAAAAATATCAGAGACAAAACTCTAGGACTTAATAAGGCCATACTTTGTTACATATGGAAAAATTTGAGGCCGAGAGTGTATGAAAGCATTTACTAAGCTTGTACCTTCTCAGCATCACGGTTGCAAGACAGGAGAGTTTAGCACATGGACAACTAAGATGCCAGCAGTATCGCTACATTATATTGGAACATGAATTCTTCATGGCTGTCTAGGTAGACTGCCCTGGTTTGAGTGGTTGAACTCCAAGAGGGTGCCAAAGACCAAATACAATAATTTCTTCTATATTATTCTATGAAAAGTGTAAACTGGTACTATTTTGCTATAATTTGGCAATTCTTTAATTTACTGTGAAAGAAGATATCTTTCTGTTTGTATCTGATTATAATTATACCCATCCTGTCAATGTCTAGTTGCACAGGAAGGAAGGTACACAATTTAAAAGACCTGAGACTCTGAGTCATTGGAAACAGGGCTACTTGTACCCACCGTAGACATGATTTAATATTCATTCCTTAGAGTAGGGTTTTGTAAATCCATAAATCTCCTGAAATTGTATGCAAAAATGTACAATATTTGTATGGGCTTGTGATATTTTCCTGGAGAGAGTGTCTAGGGCTCTCACCAGATTTCCAAAAAAAATCTTTGAGCACACTGAAATTAAGGCACTGGACACTTATTTGGTTAATTAGCTCTTCAAATGAAAATTACCCTTGGAAGGTAGAGATGCCTTTTACACAAACAATTCTCAAAAGTCAGCCTATGGTCAATGCATGCAGAAATTTTTACCAGTCTGAAGCCTCTCTCTTAGGTACATTTCTTATAAGTCCAGGTTGGGTGAATGGGACACTCAGATTACATAGGCCTATGTGTAAGCAGATGCTACATGGTGCTTGTCTGTAGTCTCTTTTCAGAAAATTTGCTAACCAGACACCCTGCTTACAGCTTAATTTCTCAGGTTTCTCACCAGCCATGTAAAGAGAAGTCATGGAAAAGCAATGGCCAAGGTGAGGGTTGTAATTTCTGAGCTTCTCGGTTCACCAAGAACATTTCAGATTGAGTGAACAAGTTAAAAAATACATAGCTTACATTTTTGTCAAGTTCCTCCATGTGAAAGTATATTTGATAAATATTGATATTTGACAATGACTATGTTCTAAAAAATAAAGTTCCAGATCATGTGAGATAATCTTGACTTCTTGACATAGATTGTTCAGTTGACAATTTTACATGTAAAATTGTAAAAGAAAGCTGAATGTTGTAATTTTATTGAATTCAATCTTTTTAAAATATATCCTATTTTTAAAAATATATTTTTTAAAATATATCCTATTTTTTAAAAATATATCAGTACAAATTTGCCAGTTGTCCTCTATTGGGCTGAACTTTTATTGTAATGTTATATTTATCATAATTTGCAGATATTAAGCTTTCCTTTATTTTATAAAATTATGGTGATAGAGGAAAATAGAAAAGATAGCAATCAAAATTTTTCGGAATTTCCTTTATTCATAAAATCTAAAAGCAAAGCACTGATTTAGACCATAATGATAACTGGCTTATCAACTTGATTTCCAACTTAGAGAAGGCTGGATGCTCTAACGAGGAAAGGGTAAAGGCATTGGGAGAAAGGATAGGGAGTAGAGATGTTCTGAAGCTTGAGAATCCCAAAGGAGGGTTGGTGTCTTAGTCCATTTTGTCCTGCTTTCCCAAAATGCTTGAGATTGGGTAATTTATTAAAATATAATAATTTCTTTGTCACAGTTCTGGAGATTAGAAGTCCAAAATGATGGTGCCGGCATCTTGTGTGGGCCTTCTTGCTGCATCCTCAGATGGTAGAAGGCAGAAGGACAAGAGAGAAAACCCACCCCTGCAAGCCCTTTTTATAGGGGCTTTAATGCATTCATGAGGGAAGACCCCTTATGACCTAAACACCTCCCATTAGGCCCCACGTCCGAATACTGTTGCATTGGGGGTTAAGTTTCCAACACAAAAATTTTGGATGACACATTAAGACCATAGCAGTTGGCATAAAGAGAATATCCTTGTGGGGTGTTGGAGCTGTCAAGGGTGGTATGAGGGAATCTAGGGACCTGGGTGCCAAAAGAGAAGTGGAGGTGTCCCCCAAACAAATTCTGTTTCCTTTATCATGTTACCAATGGCCTTCCTTGGGTGTGAGAGTATATTTGTGGTAGTAATTGCCTAACAAAACTGAAAACCAACACCTGCACTGCAAAGATATCTTGGAAGTGTTATATTTTATATAAAACCAAAAGTCGTACTCATAAAAGATCATCTAACATGTTTATTTACAGGGAATTCTGGAAAAAAAATTGTTTTATTATATTTTTATGGGTCTGTCCCTCTGGGGACACTTTATTATCTATAGAGAAACAGGGAGATGCTGCTTAGGCACATACAAATCTGTTAGAAACCAAAGTTCTCATTATACAGTTCACTTGGTCCAGGTGACATGGCCACATTGCATGAAAATTCTCCATAGATACCACCGCTGCTTTTCTGAAGACTGTCTCAACCATTCCTTTACTCCATCAGCAAATATTTATTTGGCATGAGTTAGATCTTTCTACCCCATCCAATTCAATTGTCTAATATTCACCAGCCAAACAAGAATGTTGAATCTTTAAATATCCAAGGCCACATTTATATTGTTATATCTAGTGGAAATGTACTTTAAATTTATAAAAAGCGCTGGCAGAAGCCTGGCTTTTTTTTTTTTTTTTTTTTTTGTTAAAGAATTGTGACCATCAGTCTGAGAAGTGACTGCTCACCTGGTGGCCTGCTATTGAAATCTCTCTGGGCCACTTGGTGCCTTTGGTTTACAACAAAGAAAGGCTCATTCTGCAGCTATATAAAAGGATCTTCTAATAAAAAAACTTCTTACCTGTCTCAAAGGAATATTGGAAGGATGAATTAGATAATGCCTTCAAAAGGCACTTGTAAATGGTGCTATGGAAATAGAAGATGCTATCACTATTATCATTTTGTTATAGACAATAGTGTTACTTGTTTTTCTTGGAAAAGCTAACTTTGCATCAAAAAAGCCAAAAAGTAAATATACTTAAAGCAGCCATTTTTTGGACTTAAAAACGCATATGAGCTGAAAGATATCCCAATTGCCATGATTAGATTATTAAACATTGTATACTTGTATCAAAATATCACATATACCCCCAAAATATGTACAGTTATTATCTATCAATTAAAATAAATAATTTTTTAATGTAATAAAAAATGCATTGTGGCTGGATGGACATTTCCTTTCTGTGGTTCCCTTCTCCTTTTCTCCCCTCCAAGTCCAAGCAACCCCGTGAGACCTGAAATTTCTGCAGTCAGGGAATAGGCGAAGAATAGAGACGGGCAATAGCAATATATAAGCAGAAAAGAGCGGGGAACAAAATTACAGACACTCATCGCAAGAGAAGACCTTTGACAGCATGTAATTCAAACTCTTTGCTATGCTAGTAGAAGACTTAGACCCAGAAAGGTAGAGCAACATTCCAGACATTATACAAATAGTTAGGAAACAGTTGCTGTTCTTAAACACAGAGAAATGGATGGAAGGAGAAACAAATCCCCAATGCCAGTTTCAGCATCACCATAGTCCTAGCATCTGCAACATGAGGAGGGCGTCCAGGCCCCCAGACTCAACAATGCAGGAGTTAAGATTTAAGACCCCTGAGTGTAGTAACCTGGACTCCTTCCTGACCCGCCCCACTTCCTAGCTGAGTAACCTTGGACAAATAATCTCTCCTCGCTTCATTTCCCTTGCCTGTAAAAGTGGATGTTAGCAGTACTTACTCACCATAGGGTTGTTGAGAGGATTAAATGAGACTACGTAGATGGTGTTTAGAACAGTGTCTAATGATAATTGGTGCTTTTAATGTCCCCAGATAACAGAATTAAATGAGAATTAAAATGAGAAAATTCACATAAAGTGTTCATCACAATGCCTGTCATCATAATAAATGCTCAACAAATATTGGGAAGTATTATTACTTCGCACTCCCACAAGCACTCATTTAACAAGTATTTGTTAAGTTCTTACTAAATGCCAGGAACTACGCTTTGCCACGGGGATTCCACTCCCTGAGCTCAACTTGCTCGCAGTCAAATGGAAGTGACAGACATGTAGCCAAATAAATGCTATATATCAGGGGTGGGCAAATTAAGTACACATGCCAAATTTGAGCCTATTTTTGTGTGGCCCAGGAGCTAATGGTTTTGACATTTTTTAATGTTTGGAGAAGAAATTAAATGAAGAAGAATATTTCATGACACATGAAGAGTATATGGAATCCAAAGCTCAGTGTCCATAATTAAATTTTACTGGAGCACAGCTGTGCTCACTCACTTACATATTGTCTGACTGCTTACACTCTATAACAGCCAAGTTGACTAGTGGCAACAGAGACCATATGGCCATCAAAACCTAAAATGTTTACTATCTGGCCCTTTGCAGAATAATTTGCCACCCCTGCCTTATATTTTGGTAAATATTACAATATAGATGTGCCCTGAAGGGTGCTATAAAAGCACTAGGTAATGAATGAGGGTGTGGGGGACACCTAAACCTACCTGGGAACTTGTGGAAGCTTCACTAAGGATGAGTAGGAATTTGCCAAATTGGAAAGGGAACATGGATATAGAAAGGCCCAGAGTCACGGCAGAGCAAGAGAGGGTGCAGGAAAATAGCAAGACACTGAGTGCTTCGTCAAGCCAACCCTGGCCTCAATGTCCTAGCAACATCCACAAATGCCATCACATGCACTCCTATGCAGGAGCACGCTAGGTTTTCAACTGTCTACTAATCTCCCAAACTTTGTGCTTAATACCAGAAGTCATCTTTTCTCAGAAAAATCACATGGAACTTTTGATCCCTTTGAGGTTCCCAAGTTTCTGACAGAAATGGATTTAATGGCCTCATTATGAATATGCTCCTTCCTTATGGCCATGTCCAGTCTCACTGGCACGTGTCAAAGGATTAATCTGTAACTGTGACTGGTTCTTACTGCGGGTGTTAAAACCATACTTTGCTACAAGGTTCTAAGGAGCACTGAGACATGCGCTCCGTGGATTAAAAGGAGCAGAGAAAAAAGAAAATAAACCACAGAAAGGCAGGACTGAGCAGGTGCACTGAAATGACACCTGGTAACATGAGAACAGCTGGTAAAGGGATGTTAGAGTCTTCTGATGTCTAGGTTAAAAGATAAGCAGCACTGACCATGGGAGACACACTTGAAACTTAGCACATGGAGGAGAAGCAAATGGCAATGCATAAGTGACTCTAGTTGTCAGGGCCTATGACACAGTGCTGGCCTCACTCTGTCAATGGAAGGCCCTGCTCTTGAAAATTCTGAGGTGGCCATAAACTTGAATTTACATGACAGAAGCTAAGAAAGACTGAATCCAAATGTGAAATATGTACATGTGCGCGCACACACACACACACACACGTATCAGTTTACCTTCTCTTCTCA
The DNA here is from genome assembly GCF_027409185.1 of Cynocephalus volans. Classification (NCBI taxonomy): domain Eukaryota; kingdom Metazoa; phylum Chordata; class Mammalia; order Dermoptera; family Cynocephalidae; genus Cynocephalus; species Cynocephalus volans. Next base: position 122,576,646 of record NC_084468.1, read on the forward strand.
GAACCGGAAGGGCCAGTTAATCATCAAGCAATGTCCTGGTCTACACAAGGCGCAGCAGTGTACCCCAGCTCTGCCAGGTACCCCAATGCAGCCTTGAGCACTGCTTCATTCTTCCAGCCAACACATGATGGCCTGCTTTATGAGACACCACTATGCTAAGTTCTGGTGACACCGTACGGAATGAGACAGAGCTGCCCCTGCTCTCATGGAGCTTTCTGCCTAGCAGGGAGATGGGTGTGATGGGCAATGAACTGAATCCTCTGAAATGATATAATCAAGCCGCCTAACAGAGCCAAACTGGGCAGTGGTCTGCAGTGAGGAGGGAAGGAGAATGGACAACCCCCCTCTGTGACAGTCCCTTAGAGGCCCCTAACTGGCATGATTTTTGTCCTATTTTTAGTAGTGTTGATTCAACAAATCTGCCTTTCACTTACAGCCCTGAGTGCAGAAAGGCTATGCCAAGGACACATATCCAAGTCACGTGCAATATGTGGTACTCAGAACATCTCCTCCTTTTCCTGTCAGTCTTTTCATGCCTGGCTCTCCCCTCACTTAAGGGGGGTGCTCTCCCAGAATCCTCCTTGGTGCCCCTGCAATTAGACTTCAGTAGGCATCCCTGCCAGGTCAGCAGAGATTCCCAGACAGGTCTGCACAGCAGCAGGGGACACTGCTTATATTCTTTCCTGGAAAGCTACACAGCCCCCAAGAAAATGCACCTCAATTCGTTCAACCCCTGGTTCATTAGCTATGTTGGATATGGCTGAAATACGCTTGAAAGCAAACCATTATCCCAACCTATGGGCATATACAAGTATCACTTACTGAGTGACCCTGGATGCAAAGAAATTGTGTCGTTTGCATTGCTGGGATCAAAATTGAATTCACACTGCAAATTTATCATCCCCTAAACAATATTTATACCATAAATCAAGCTCTAGCAATTTGTAGAAATGCTTTCAGGTATAAAGTACTTCATTGTTATGTTCTTCACCCACGAACAGTGTATTTTCTTAAGTATAAAGCCAAAGGCAGCAAACCATTCAACTAAATAGGGAGATACTCTTAATGCAACAGTATTCTCTATGCTTCCAAACCTCAATAAAACCAGAGGGAAAATACATTTCCTTTACCCTCAATGAAAAGAATGTGCATAGGTTTGAAAAAAGCTGAGGGACCCACTTATAACCTATCTCACAATAGCAATTAAACAAGCTACTTGCTCTTTGTAAACAATGACTGCAAATAAATCTCCTTCAATCAAAATAAGTAATATTGTTATTTTAATATTTATATGTGTGTCAAAAGGGTACATAACCTTATGCAATAAATAAGACTGTTCCAAACAAACAGTAAAGTCTCTGCCCTAAGGACCTTTATAATCAAAAGTAAAAATAAAACAAGATAAAAAACTGCAGAGCAGGAAATGGCATTTGGAGGTGGAATGCTTCAGTCAGTATGTGGGTTGACTTAGGTTTCAAGAAAGTAAAAGGAAAAGCTCTTGTAGACAGCAGAACAAAGAAGAATATAAGAAAGAGATAGGAGGCAGTGATCAGTTAGAATGTGAAGTGTTGTCTCTCCTCCTGGGCTTTATCACTTGGGCTAAGGTTCAACAGAAACTACTTTACAAGGTGACCCAAAGCAAAGAGACTGCAGCAAAGGGGAGAGTTGCAAGGGGTGTTGAGAGTATGCTCTCTGAGATAAGACTGGGTTAGGATCCTGGCTCTCACAGGGTGTATGATTTGATTCAAGGTCCTTAATCACCCCTGTAAGCCCCAACTTTTCATCAGCAAGATGGGGTAAAAATAGTATACTACTGAGACCCATAGGGTTTTAAGAAGACTAAACAAAATAGCAAAGAGAGTACAGTGCCTGACATACAAAAAAAGTTCCTCATAAATCTTATCTACTTTTTTACAATAAATATGTTTGCCCTCGTCTTGAAGAAAAAAGGAAGTGATAGAATGGTGTGATGGGGGAAGGGCATGGCATCTGAAAAGCCTTGGTCTTGGTGTTAGCACCAGACATGTTGTCTAACCACCATGGGGTCAATTTCTTCATAGAAAAGAAAGATATTGCACTAAACTAAGTTGGGCTAAACCTAACGCTTTCTCATATTCTTAAAATAATTTCATGACTCTGAGTTTAAAACCAGTAAGTTCCTATACAAATCACATTTCTTGCCAAAATGCCAAGCACCATCTGGACTCTCTTGCTCTCTGTAATCTGGGTTCAGTGTTGCCATAAATCAAATCACATCTCCTGAGGCACAGATGACAAATTTAGACTAGAGTGTAGGTGTTTGTCTTGTTCCCCAACGAGAACTACAAGAAGGGGTCAATCCCTTTTTATAGGTCAACATCAGTCCTAATAAGCCCAGGCTCTCTTTGTTCTAAAGGTCACATTACTTTGGCACTGTTTCAGGGAACAAGTAGCATCCATGACCTCATACATCTGGAGAAATGCCTCAAGGCCTGAAATTATGGAAATATATCCAGTCTATTTTATAAAGTTTTCCTAAATCTGATATCACTGAAATAAAAATATGCAATGCTTACACTGAACAATAAAAATGATGTTGGAACTGCATGAGTAATTACAGTAAAAGAAATCATGGAAATGTATCTTTTCTAGGAAAATATCTAACAATGGGTGATTTCCTATGGTTGGGGTTCTGAGTGGCATATGTGTGATTTCAAAATATCTCTTTACTCATATTTCTCATAACCATCAATGCCATAGTCTTGCCCTTTTGATAAGAGCTAGATATCATTTAATTTCCTTAGTGTTTCACAAGCATTTTGAAATCCTGTAACAAGGAGTGATATGAAACTGATGTATAAGCTTTATCTAAAATCCAATTGGGCTTAGCAACAATACTGCATACAGAAATCCCCCTTGTACATGATCATACATATTTACACAGAAATATACAGTAGCCACAGTGAATGATTGTAACTGATTACTTAAGCTACAAGTACTAATGTTTTTTTCATCTCCCTTTCCTCTGGCTATTTGATTCCCTTTGAACATAGCTCATTTCTATGGAATCCACATCCCTTTGGTTAAATGTGCTGCTTCTCTCACATACAAATTAAATTTTTTATCAGTTAAATCCAGTACATCAACCTAGAGAAGATCAATTCTACATGTCTCCATTGTGCATGTCTCCATGTCTCCAATAACATATGTTGATTTTTGTTTAGTTGAAGTTATTAAAGAGTGGTTTTAATTTTTGAGATATAATACAGAAAATAAAAAGCACTTCTATCATATTGTATTTAATCATAGTGACAAGTTGATTGGATGCATGATATTGGTAAAAGAACATGGGTTTAAGTCAGAAAATCTGAGTTTCCATCCGGGCTCCATCACTAATTAGTATGTGTCACAGACCCAGGTGGCTCATCTGTAAAATGAGAGATAGGATACTCACCTCACAGGACCATTATGAGGATTAAATAAAGTAATTTAGATCAATAGAAGAGTGCCATGCAAATATTAGCTGTGATTCTGTAATCTTATCGGTGCTACCTCAAATCTTCTGTGAAAAGAGGAAATGACTAAATAGATGGAGATAAATTGATAGATAGATTTGATAGATAGAACTTATTATTAATAATAATTCCTAATACAGGTGTAATATTTTATCATTACAAACTAAAATCTAAAAGTTATGGGATCTCCAGACAAACAATAGAATGGTGGTTGCCAGGGAGGGGATATGGGGAGTCATTGTTTAATGGGTAGAGTTTTAGTTTTATGAGATGGAAAGAGTTATGCAGATGGATAGTGGTGATGGTTAAATACCATTGTGAATGTATTTAATAAACACTACAGAAATGTATGCTTGAAATGGTTAAGATGGTGAATTTTATGTTTACGTGTATTTTAACCCAATAAAAAATTGAAAAAAAAATCATGGGGTCTCTGCATATAATTGTGCAATTAGTGGCCTATGGCAGAGCATCCCTGCAGCCAAGAGGATGAGGGGGGAGATCCACCTGCACCCCACCAACAAGGCACACATCCTGGCACAAGATGCTTCTACCTGGAGGCAGGGGCACCTTTTTCTAATTTATACATAGCCCTTCTATGCACTAGCTGTGAGCCTGATCAGAACCATTGTGTTAAATCCTCAGATAATTCTCAAAGGTATTATGGCCTCACTCTTACAAATTAGAAAACCAAGACACACAGAGCTGAAATGAATTGTCCAAGGGATCTAAACATGAATCAAGGTCTTCTGACATCTAGGCCAATGCAATGTCTAGTACTCAACAGAAACCTAAGAGCAAAGGAACTCCCAAGTAAGTGTTGAGCAGATTGGTATAAAGCTGGGCAAGACATGACAAAGGTTCAGCCACAAAGGTTAGACTTTATACTCTTATTCCATCAACAGATCCTGAGTTCACAAAAGGGAGAGGTTGTATCAAGAACTACAACAGTAATCTAGGACAGACAGACCCAATCTCCACCACCTACAGCACAAGAAAATACAATTCCTTCCATCAAAATGCTTCTAATATAAGAAGTGAAACAGATATATAACTAAATAAACACAATAAAGTCTTCATAGGAGTCATGGCAGAAATACCACACAGATGTGTTTTCCAATTTCTATCAATAAACTGATGGAGGATTTAGGTATATCCTCTCAAGATGGGGTGGGGCCTCAGACTTGAGAGTCACTAGAAGTTGGGAGGGTGGCCCTGGGTCTGTGTTTAAGAACTCTCCGTGGTGGACCTGTCAGAGCATAGTGGCCAACATAGGTCACCAAGGATGGGGCAGGCGGCTACTGCACCTACATCCTGCAGGTGAAGAGCAGAAAAGACCCAAGGGATGCAAGCTGAAGGTTGAACAGAACAGCTCAAAGCTCGTAAACTGGAGAAATGTGTAACAATGAGCCATCGATGAAGACAAATGCTCAGAGATCATAGAGGATGAGAACAAGGAACAGCACATAAGCCAGAGGGGAGACTGAACAAGTAGCACAAAAAGGTGTGCTGTGTGCTCTTAAACATACTCTTACTGTGGATGACTAGTTTCATTTAAAGAACCACGGTCAGAAGGGACAGGAGGACCTAAGCCCTGGATCTCTAGAACATCAAACAGTGAACAGTGAAATATTTATACGGACAAATCTTCAGCTTGATGCTATGAAAGAGTTCAGCAGCCCTGGAGAGGATGAGGTCTTCAAAACCCAGGGTAAATGGAGCTAGGAAGTAGAAAAATCATAGAAACATGTACAAAAGAGAACATCAAGGGCATAGGAGAGTGGCACTCATTCACTCATTTATTTATTTATTTATTTTTAAGTTTATTTATTAATTTTTTTTTTTTTATTCTAAGATGTACTTGCAGAGCACTTGTGGGGAGAAGGAGAGGAAAAGGGGCTAAGAAATAGGGTGGGAGAAAAAGGAAGGAGTGGGGGCATGGTTGAGGCCCATGGCACCCCCCTCATTCCTGCAGGGGAGACCAGGGTGCTTCCAGCGGTGGCTCGGTCATTGCTCGTCTGGATGCAGATGTCAGGGGGGTGTGGCTGAAGCCCTCAGTCCCCCACTGCCCCAGCTCAGGAGATCAGGGGGCTTCTGGCAGTGGCTCAGTGGTCAGTAGTTGATGCTGGGCTGGTTGCAGATGTCAGGGCTGTGGCTTAGGCCCCCCAGCTGTACCCCTTCCCTGGTTTGGGAGCCCTGGGGGCTTCCGGCCCTTCTAGGTTTTCTGGGTGTTCTTTGGTGATGTGAGACCTTTACTAGTTAATATCAAATTTTGTCCCTAATCTGTGGGTATTTTGTTTTTTCTTTCAGTTCTGTGTTGGATTAGTCACATTCCTACCACTTAAACTCTGCACTGGAATGAATTTGTTGTCCTTTGCTTACTTCTAAAATGTGGGAACTTCCTGTAGGGACCAATGCTTGAACTCTGGTTGAGCTACATGGCTGCTTTGCTGCTGATTCCCTGGGGAAGGCTTTTTGTGAAGCTCAGGTTTTAATTGTTGGCCTTGTATGTATTTCCAGGTCTTGTGAGCTCAGGCACACCTGGGCTATGTGGAAACTCTAGTCTGGGCCTGAGACTCCCGAGCAAACTGCACCCCCTGCAGATCTGCATTCCCAACTTGTCTCCACTGAGTGGTCCCACACCAACCCAGGGTTAGATCAGCTGTCCATGCTGTGCCCTGCTGTTCCCCCAGTGGGCCCGTCTCCCTCACCGCCCACACTAGAAACACCTCCCATGGGATGAGCAGTGCACTGGTCCCTTGCAATGACTCACCAGCCTCTGAGCAGCTCCCCCTCTCAGATGCTGTGGCTCCTCTCTACTGTGTGGGTCCACAGGAGCCCTGCCAGTGGTCCTGCTGGCCTGAGGGCCACCAAGGCCCTCCTCTCCCTTGCAGCCTCCAAGCAACCCCACACAAAAGGCGCAGCTGTGGCCTCCACCACCTCCCACTTTGTGCACTCACCAGCTCTATCCTTGAAGCGGCTGGGGCTCGAAATGGTAAGAGCGGTCCTTTCTTTCTCTCATCGTGGCTTCTCCTGCCTTCATGAACTCCACAGGTCTCTCTTCCTCTTCCCTACAGCTCTAACGGCCCCAGCTTGACTGCCGTTGCTTTTTAATAGTTGTAAATTAGTTGATTTGTGGGAGAGAGTGATGCTGGGAACAGTCTATTCTTCCATCTTGACCAGAAGCCCCCATTCACTCATTTATTCATTCAACAAACTTCACTGAGTGTCCATTAATAATGTATACAGTAGTAGTAGCAGCAGCAGCGAACACTTAAGTACCACTTATCTTATGCCACACATTGCCTAGGACTTTTAAATCATTTAGCCCTCCCTCCCCTAAGAACTAGTTATTCCTATTATCCCTAGGAGTAAACGAGGAAACTGAGGCACAGAGAAGCTAAACAGTTTGCCTGAGGTTGTTCAGCTAATGAGTGACATGAGCAAGATTGAGAAGCAAGCTCTCTGGATCCAGAGTCTACACTGGCTTCCTTAACTGTGATAATAACCTGCTACGTTCTGGCTCTCTCCCAGCTTCCACAGATGTAGTAAGGACTGGTTTCTTTTTCTAAAGGAACTTACCTTCCAATGGAAGTTCTGAAATAGCAGTAAATAGGAACATGGAGAAGCAGGTCCCATGAAAAGTTGCAGTCCATCACAATTTTCCCAGTTAGCCCCAGATTTTCTTGCCCTCAATCAGGTTGCATCCGTGGAGAGCTTACCAATTACAGCAACTTAACAGTGGCGTCAATTAGAGAGAAGAGAAAGAACCAGACTTCAGACTTTCCAAACTCCTACACTCTTCTAATAACAGATTTAACTAATGCGCATATAGTCTGAGTACTTTGTAGATATCTGGAATTTATTTCTGGTTTGCCTGAAATTCTTGATTTTTTTTAAAAAGTCTAGACATCCTATAGCTTGCCATTAAATAAATGTAAGCCTCTACTCAGAAAGGATTTAAATTCTGTTTAAAATATTTTCTGTGAAAGTTCAATGACCTTTAAGAAGAAACTCTGAAAATGTATCTATATTACAGCTAACTCATGAGTTGAACACACTGTAAAAGTACTGCAAAGAGTACCACATGTGTTCCTGAAAATGTACAGGAAAGTTCAGTAACATTCAAACTATTCTGTTCACGAGCCCTGTCTAGTTGTTTCACTGATAGGTACTGTGGCTTCTGGCTTTGGCCTGTATTTAGAGCCCTTGAAGAAACAGCTCTTGAACCCTGGAGCTGAGCTCATGGATATAGTGAAGGAGTGGTTGCTGCAGTTTTTAAGTTCTCTTTAAATCAACTTTTCCAGTTATTTATTGCTACATAACAAATCACCCTAAAACACAGGGGCTTAAAGCAACGAATGAAACTTACTTCTGCTCATAAATCTTCAGTTTGGGCAGTGCTCAGCAGGGACTGCTCGTCTCTGCTCCACTCAGCTTCATCCAGCTGGGTACTTCCCTTTTTCTCCACCACGTGATCACTCCGTATGGCAGCTTCAAGGTAGCCAGAGCTTTTACATGTCAGCTCAGGGCTTCCAAGCCATGTGTCCCAAGAAAGAGAGCCAGGGGGAAGCAGCACTGCCTTCTATGATCGAGCCTCAAACATCATGCAGCCTAACCTCAGCAATTTTCTATTAAGGCAGTTGGTTACAAGCCCAGCCCAGGTTCAAGGGGAGTGGAAAATAGACTCCACATCTTGTGTGGGAGTGACAATGTTTTGGAAAATCATGTAGGATGGAAAATATTGCTCCTGCCATTTTTGATGTAATTGGCCATATGAACCTGTAGGAAGAATTTGTCTCAGATCCTATACCAGGAATTAATGTGCTACTACCAAGAAAATGTTAGCTTAGCTCATGAAGTTGTGAATCTTGTTTCCCACATTGGCTTCCAGAAAACTCCAGACAAAGTGTTGCCTTCCACTAGCCAGACCCCTTGTCAGATTTCATATGCAATAACTTACCCTGTCTTCATTTTATTTTCCTACTATTATTTTCCCTTTGCTCCAATTTTCCCCACTTCTAATTGCATCATGTTGCTGTGTATATATTTTGCTACGCTTACTTAAACAAAGTGAAATGTGAATTTTAAAATACTCTAAGAAACCAGAGAATCCACACACTAAGAAATACATCTAGTAAAAGAAAGTACCAAAAGAGTTTAAACCTCACTAGTTATAAAAGAAACATACATTAAAACGTCACTATGTTTTGCTTAGTTAATGTGGATCCTAAGGTCAGTGCTCAGTCCTTCACTAAGGCTATGGATTATTAAAACCGTTTTCTTTCCTTTGGTCAGGGATGGGGTTGGGGGATGAACAGTGAGATAGTACATCTGTGTGTACCTGGGAGAACTGTAAAACCAAACAATGGTTTTCACAAAATACTTAGGTGATACTTATTAAAGGCCATAAAATACTATAAACTTTGATCCAATAAGACCGCTTCTAGATTCTAGAATAAGGAAATAACCCAAACTCTGGGAAATCTGTGTTTTGCATCAGGACACTGTTTATATACATTCAAATGTCATCTCATTTTATCTTTTTTTTATTAGAGTAAAATGTACATATGTAAAATTTACCATTTTGCAAATCCTTGTACTGGTCAGCTTCCCCCAAAAAAATAAATGAAAATAAAATGTACCATTTTTAAGTGAACAGTTCAGTGACATTAAGTATATTCACATTATTATGCAGCCATCACCACTGTCCATGTGCCGAACTTTTCCATCACCCCAACACAAACTCTGTACCCATTAAACAATAACGCCCATTCCCTCCTTCCCCCGAGCCCCTGGTAACCACTATTCTTCTTCCTGTCTCCATAAATCTGACTATTCTAAGTACCTCATATAAGTGGAATTATACAATATTTGTCCTTTTCTGTCTGGCTTATTTCACTCAGCATAAGGATTTTAAGGTTCATCCACACTGTAGTATGCATCAGAATTTTGTTCCTTTTTAAGGCTGAATACTATTTCACTGTATGTACATACCACATTTTGCTTGTCCATTCACCCATCGATGGATGTTTCTGTTGTTTCCACCTTTTGACCATTGTAAATAATACTGCTATGAACATGGGTGTACAAATACCTGTTCTGAGCCCCTTCTTTCAAGTCTTCTGAATATATACCCAGAAGTGGAATTGCTTTAGCTTATTTTATATCAGTGAAATATTAGAAGCAATTATCAGGTACAACAAATCGGGGAATTGCTAATTCTGGTGTCTGCTCTTCATGATCTGTCTCCTTTGAAAACGAGGACTCTGGTGACCTCCCCTCCTGCCTGCAGCCTGCCTTTTCCCAGCCCTTCCTCTTGCCTCTGTCACAGCACCTGGCCTGCAAGGCTGTCGTTCTCTTGATTGTTTTCCCTGCTAGAGCTCTGTCAGGAGGGTGATTTTGTCTTCCATCTCTGGCTTCAATTCCTCTATGCCTGGCACATAATATGAGCTTGGTAAGTGTTGATTGAGTGAAAAATAGATTAGCTACAAATTGGACAGTCAGAATCAGCTCATAGTAAATTTTATTCAGATATACATCTGAAGACATCACAATCTGTTGATTGTGAAAACCTTACCAAGAACATAAACCTAGACTATAATTTAGGGCAAACAAAATGAAAATAGTAGAAATGGTAGAAAAATCTTAGGAGAACCGTGAGTGTATCTGGCATTTGAAGGCACTAAAGCAGGTTGTGTTATTTTAGTATTTAATCCACAGGGAGAGAGTGAGGTTCTTGAATAACATGGAGTCTTCCAGAAGGGTCAGATGGATCTTTCCCACACAGAAACATTCACACACTATTCTCCACCTTCTAGTCCAATGAATGTACATGCAAATATACACACGTATATTCTAACAAATAAGTAACAATCTAAAATGCCAGAGCTAGTAAAGATTTAATAGCCATAATACATCTAACCCACTCCTAAGTCTTAAAGAAATAAATTGATTTTTAGCAATACATATCTGTAAATTCCAAATCTTATTTGATCTAGATCTTCCCCTTTTTCATCTAATACCACATCACCTTGAAAGTTCAGTCAGACCCTTATTCAATGTCACTTCCTCCAAGGAGCCTTCCCTCATCCTAGCCCCTCCAGAGCACCCCCACCAATCTCTCTCTCCTTCCACTGCTTTACCTATTCTTTGTGTCATTGATTGTCATCTGCCATGTCATGTATTCACTTTTTCCTTTATTTATTTTCTATCCCTTATTTTCAAATGTATACTCCTTGAAGGCAAAAGCTTTTATTCAACCAGTGCCTAGAGCAGCACCTAGAATAGAGTACCAATTCAATAAATATTTGTTAAATGACTATACATGTAAACTAAAGTTATTTAAAAATCAGGAACTGAATTGTATATATGCCATGGAAAAAAATGTGTATGTAATATAAATAGTATACACACCCACATACACACTGCTATGGTTTGAGTGATGATGTCCCTCCAAAATTCAGATGTTGAAACTTAATCACCAATGTAATAGTATTAAAAGGTGGGTCCTTTAAGAGGTAATTAAGTCGTGAGGGCTCTGCCCTCATGGATGGGATTAGGGTCTTCATAAAAGGGCTAGAGGAAGTGAGTTTGCTCTCTTCTGCTCTTCTGCCTTCCACCATGTGAGAAAGGAAAAAGAGAACAGCCCTCTAAGACCTGCAATTGCCTTGATCTTGGGCTTTCCAGCCTCCAGAACCATGAGGAAATAAATCTCTGTCCTTTATATATTACCCAGACTGCGGTATTTTTCTATAACAGCACAAACAGGCTAAGACACACACACGCACGCACACGCACACACACACACAAAATGATTACATGTAAATACACCAAACGCTAATAGTGACACAAAAACGGTAACACTGGTGGGACTGTGGCTGGTATTTTCTGAATTCTAAGTGTTCTAGTGTAGTTGCTTTACTTTTGTTGATGGCGTAGGGAGCTAGGCAGGGTGTTATTTGGCTGCCAAGAACTCTCAGGTTGATGCCTTGGTGAATTCACAATGCTCTAGAATCTTTTTCTCAATATTTCATGCTCAAATAGTTGACTTTTTTCACAGCCTGAGAGTAGATCATTCTTTTACAGATACATTCACATTAACCTTGCTTATAAAAGTCTAATATATAAACCAGAGTGCAAATTATGTCTTTAAAATAAGAAATTTATCTGCCACAGGGAATGGAGAGCTCAGTTGTAACCCATTGACCTAGTGACCATGGAATCAGATCAACATTTGGCTTTAAGATTTTGATCTTTAATAGGATTGTTTGTACTATATGGGAGGCTGGTGGCTGCATTGCCACAAAAAGGTTGTTCTGGTTCTCAGACAGATGAAGTCTGCTGGCCAGGAGAATTCCTCCTGGTCAGAGCAGGGACATAATGGTCAATCTGCCCTTGTGACTTTGCAAACTTCTGTCACTGACCATCTACCTCCTTTGCTGATTGAGATTTTTTTATGACATATTAATTCAACTTAACTCATAATAGCTTTTGACATGCTAATATAGCCAATTTTTCATTGTACTTCCTGCTTCTGGACCTTAGCAACATTTATATTTAAGTCATGTTTTACATATGTCTGAAGTCATCACTATGTTCTTATTTTATAGATAATTCCCAGAGACTGAGGAGTACGTTGTTTTCACTGTTACTTGCACTAGAATGATCTAAATCATTTTTAAAGTCAGAAAAGTAAAAACTTTAAATCATATTTTTAAAAATGTAAATGCTCTACAACTTGTAACAGGGTTCCAGCTTGAATCTAAGATGTGCTCTCCTCAAATTTCATATATTTGGACATTGAAAAGGGACTGGTAGGGCAGACTTACCAAGAATCTTTTTAATGATGATGAAGGTTCTTCCTAGGAAAGAACTCATCCTAAAGAAAGAATCAATGGCCTAAACTTGGAAGGGAGAGGTAAGTGAGAGTGGCATGTGACTGTCACTCAGACTCTCCTCCAACCCACACCCATGGCAGCTTGTGCCAATAAGAGCCAAAATACTTCAGTCATCTGAGAATGAATCATTTTCCATAAATGAAATGATTCTATGCAACTGAAACTTAACTCTCAGGTGTGTAATCTATATCCCAGGCTACCCTACCTTCATATGAGAGAGTATAACAACAGTTACAAAACAATATCTCTGTGGCTCTGTGCACATCGTCACCACAGGTGGTCACAGCTTCAGTGCCCAAGGTATCGGGTGCAGAAGTCAGTGCCCTCACTGCCAGCCTGCAAGTAGTTTGAACACTGACCTTGGCAGCCATGGTGCCTTGGGGGGACACTAGCAACATAACTGCATTTGGCATCTACAGTAAGTGGAGTCATTATTAAAACCATCCAGGAGAGGAGATGTTTATGAAGTTTACAAGACACAGACATCTAAACATCTGAAGGTTAGAGAACTTTAGACCATTTTACCAAATTTGAGAGGGCTGAACATTCTTCAAACCAAATGAGAACAGATATGCAGAAATATTGTTTTTTAACTGTTATTATACTCTCTCATACGAAGGTAGGGTAGCCTCGGATGTAGTTTACACAACTGAGAGTTACGTTTCAGTTCATTTCATTTATGGAAAATGATTCATTCCCAGATGACAGAAGACCAAGTGATTACTATTATTTCTATTAAAATCAAGCTATATCTATCTTTAAAATATGTTTACTTTTAAATCTGAAAAATTGTTTTAAAAATAGGGAGTACAAATGATATCATAAACACTCGTTTCTACCCAGCTATCCCACTGTTGGGAATATACCCAGAGGAATGGAAATCATCAAGTCGAAGGTATACCTGTTCCCCAATGTTCATTGCAGCACTCTTTACAATAGCCAAGAGTTGGAACCAGCCAAAATGTCCATCATCAGATGAGTGGATACGGAAAATGTGGTACATCTACACAATGTAATACTACTCAGCTATAAAAACGAACGAAATACTGCCATTTGCAACAACATGGATGGACCTTGAGAGAATTATATTAAGTGAAACAAGTCAGGCACAGAAAGACAAATACCACATGTTCTCACTTATTGGAGGGAGCTAAAAATTAATATATAAATTCACACACACACACACACACACACACACACACACACACCGGGGGTGAGGGGAAGAAGATATAATAACCACAACTACTTGAAGTTGATACGACAAGCAAACAGAAAGGACATTATTGGGGGGTAGGGGGCAGGGAGGAGGGAGGGAGGTTTTGGTGATGGGGAGCAATAATCAGCCACAATGTATATCGATAAAATAAAAATTAAAAAAAATTAAAAAATTAAAAATTAAATAAATAAATAAATAAACACTCGTTTCTACCACCCAAAAAGAACAAACATTGATATTTTGTCCTATATGCTTCAGATCTTTATCTTTTAAGGAAAATAAAAGCATTATAGTCAAAGATACTGTCTCCTAGAGTTCCTTCTCCATTCCTGTTCCCATTCTTTATCCTCCAGCTCAAGGGGAAATCATGCATGCAATTTTTAAATATACAACAAAAAATATAATACATTTTTTATGGATACATAACTAACTACAATGCAACAGTATAAAGACAAGGAGTAGATACATGCCAAGGTAAAATTTTAAACTAGGAAACAGAAAATGAATGTTTCACTCTTCTTATAAATACCGTAAAGAACCTTTTTAACTCCTTTTTAATTCAAGGAAAGGCAGTCAAGGATAATCGAATACTTTCAGTATAGAAAAGTATTCCATAGCTATAATCTCACTCTACCTTTTCACTTGAATGCAAGAAAATTATAGAAGAAAGTTGGGAGCTGGGAACCAGAGATAAGATAGTGATTCTTCCTTCCAGCAATATTTTGTTTAGAAACTGAAAGAGGAAGAGACTAGCAGAGACCCACAATTGATCTCAGCAGTGAGTAGCTGGAGGCACCATGACACCAGCAAGCCTAAAGGATAAAGCAAATCCCTGGATGTGGCTTTTGATTCCAATCCAAGAAATGCAAGGTAAACTACTAAAGGCATTCTAATCAAGGCCTAGATGTGTTTGATTACAATAAATAGATGTAAGTATATTATTAGTGAAAAAGCTACCCAATTTTTCCATAATTTTTCCATAGTCTTTATTTGCTGTGAGAGTGACTATAAAGCTTCATCTAAGTACAGTAGTCATTAAAGGTATTTAAATAAGACTCTCAATTGAAAAGCAAAACTAATGTATAAATTGAAGATTATACATCAGGCGCCAGATTTCTAACTAAACAAGGAGATTAAACCTACTCATTTATCTCTGCTCCTTCCTGGAATCCAACCAATATTAATATTAAAGGAATAAAAGATACATTAACTCCCAATTTCTCAGAGCATGAGTAGGAGCTTGGCAAATGACCCTAGATTGGGGAGAGAAAATAGAAATCTCTCAGAAGGCAAATCACAATAGACAAGAGAGCAGACAACAGCAGAAGAGAAGTATCAACACAGTTCTGGAAGGTAGAGAGGAGCTGGACTTGTAGTAACTGAATTAGTCAAAGAGAGAAGGCTGGATACTACCATAGTGAACATGTAGGGAAGAAGACAAGAGAATCTAATCTGTTCACATCATAGAATTCCAGAAAGATTCAAGATTTGGAGGTGCTAGGAGACAAGTCAGTCTGACAATAACATCCCCCTTTTTCCTCAGTTGAGTACACAACCCGTAAGACATAGATGCAGGAGCCAGGCAACTGGAGATCAAAATGTCACCTTTAATGTGGAATACTGCATTGAATCCTGGACCAGAAAAAAATATTTGTGCAAAACTAATGAAATTCAAATAAGGTCCATGAATGAGTTAATTGTAATGTATGATGAATCTTCTGCTTTCTCTCTTTATATGGTGATTACATAAGAAGTTAACATTAGGAAAAGCTGGATGAAGGGTTACAGGAACTCTCTGTACTATTTTTGCAACTTGTCCATAAGTCTAAAGTCACTTCAAAATTAAACATTTTTAAAAAGTTAAATGTCTCCTTGATTACTGATAAAGCTGATATTAGAAAACAAAGCGTATTCTGCCTGCATTGGTTAAGTTTGCCTAGTTCACCCCTGAATTTGACAGATTTACCTAATCATAATTGCAAGTCTTACCACAGAATAGAGCCAGCAGGCTCTAAGCTGACCCAAGCCCCAAAGCTGGCAAGAACTCTTGCTCTCTTACAGACAGGCAAATCTTCAGTTGAAGATCTTAGGAGCACCTAAAAGAAAGGTGAGAGGAAAGGGCTGAGCCATGCCTCCCCAGTTTCTCTCCCACTCTCTCCAATCATGTAAGTCATGCCTTGTCACCTGGGGAGGAGTCAAGGTTAGAGCAGAATCTAGGAGTATTACTCTCATGCAGTTTTCCCAATCTTTTTGGTCTTCAGATCCTTTTACACTATTAAAAATTTTTGAAAACCCCAAAGAGCTTTGGTTCATGTTGGATATTTATATATACTTACTGTAAAACTGATACTTTTTAGTATTCATTTATTCATTCATTTAAAGAGTATTAACAAACCCACAATATATTGACATGAATAACATTTATGAAAATAATTATATTTTCCAAAACAAAAAAATATGGTGGCAGAGTAGCCTTGTACATTTTTACATATCTCTGTAATGTCTGCCTTAACAGAAGACAGCCGGATCCTCATATCTGCTTCTGCTTTCTGTCTGTTGTGATATCACATATCATGTTGCCTCTGGAAAATTCCCCTGTACACTCATAGGATAATGAGAGTGAAAAGGACAAATATTATCTTACTATTATTATAAAAAATCGTTTGACCCTGCAGATCCCCAGAGATTCCTGGACCACACTTTGAGAACGGCTGTTATAATAAACGCCCTCTCTGCATGCAGAAATGGTAAGGGAAATATTCCCCCAACAGGCAACAGCAATGACCTGTGCTGAAGGCTGGAGGAGGCTGAGGCTGAGTCTGAGACAGAGAAGCACTGGTCTGTGTAGGAAGCAGTGAAACCCCCTTCCTCTAGGTCCCCTCTCTTAGCTGGCACAGTCAATTGACTATCTCTCTCTCTCCATGCTGGCAATTTATTGAGAGACTAAACCCTGACAATCTCCAGACTCAAGGATGCTAGCAGAACTGAGAAACACTCTACTAAAATAGGAAAACTGGGTAGAATAATGCATAAGGTATGATGAGATCCCTCATCCCCCTTGTCCTACTAGGCTCCTAGAATCCCGACAGCCTAGTTTGTTACCCATCTCCCAACAGACACACACTGTGCAAGAGTATAATTTTTCTCTGAGAAAACTGAACAACCCCACCCCCCAAAAAAGAACTAAAATTACTGAGAATTGGGATATCCATCATTGAAACAGCCCCAGCCTTTAATCCAAAATTAAAGGTCATCCTTTGAAAAGCCCCTGCCTCTGCACACAAAGTTCCAATAGTTTTAGATGCATGACTCTTACAAACCAATAGACAGTCCAGAATGACTAAGCCAGACACTCTCAAATAACATTCAATGGGGAAAAAAAATAGACAACACAATAAAAAACAGAATGGAAGGACAAAGTGTTTTTTAAAAAATGAACATTCATCAAACAACAAAGGACTTCTTGGGAATTAAAAACATAAAAGCAGAAATTTAAAGATCAACAGAAGTTGATAAAGTTTTGAACAATAAAATTGAAGAAGTCTTTCAGAAAGTAGATCAAAGAAAAATTGATAGGAAATAGAAAAAAATAATACTTAGAAGATCAGGGAATCAATATAGATTAAACGTGGAACAAATACAACCCCAGAAAGAGATAACTGAGAAAATTATCAAGTAAGTAAAAATGAAAAGTTTGCAGAATTGAAGAGCTTGAGTTTTCAAATAGAAAGAGCCCATCTCATTCCTAGGAAAATACATGAATATATAAAGAAATTTTAAAAGCCACACATAAATTTGAAACTTCAGAATACAAGGGATAAAGAAAAAATCCTGAAAGCTACAAGAATACAAAAACAATGACACAGGACAATGGAGATTCAGAATGGCATCAGACCCGACAATAACACCTCTGGGAATTATATGATAATGAAGCAATGCCTTCAAAATTCCAGGAAAAAAAATTATATCCACCTAGAATTCTAAACCCAAACCATTATTCAAGGATGAGGATAGATTAAAGACATAGGTACAAATGCAAAGTCTAAAAAAGGGGTACTTCCCAGGCAACCTTTTTCAAGTTGCTCCTAGAAGATGTAATCCACTGAAAGGAAGAAGTCAACCAAGGAGCAAAAGCAGAGAATCCAAGAAATAAGGTGTGGTAGCCAGTCTTCAGGGTGGCCGCACTTGAGCCCCTCCTGCTGGTGTTCACACCCTAATACTGTCCCCTCCTGTATTGGGCTGGATTGGCCTGTATGACCAGTAAAACACGGCAGAAGTAACAGTCTGTCCCTTCTGAGATTAGGTTCCACCTTGGTCACTCTCTCCCATACTTTCTCCCTCCCAAGTCACTCACTTTCAGGGAAGCCAGCTATCACGATCTGTGCAGCACTATAGACATGTCCATTTGGCAAGGAACCGAATTCCCCTGACAAGAGCCAGGTGAGCGGGCTTAGAAGCATATTCTCCAGCCTCAGCCAAGCCTCAGATGATTTCAGCCTCATGAGAAACCCAAACCAGAGCCATCCAGCTAGGCTGTTCCTAGATTTATGACCCACAGAAACTGTAAGAAAATTAATGTTTATTACTTTAAGCTGCTAAATTTTGAGGTGATTTGTTACAAAGCAATAGACAACTAATACACAGGGGATCCAAGAAGAGAAGTGACAGAAATTCCTAAGTCAAGGAAGCCCCAGGGCAACAGCCATGCAGCATCTTAGAGATTATCAGTCTAGATTTGAGCAGGAAGACAGAGGACTCTAGGAAGGGTGTCTCCAAAAAAAAGTGGAACAGATAGATTATTTTATATATTCTGTGGTAGAGAGAAGTTGTGTTCACCCACTTCAACATGAATATACATTTAGTTACATTCACAAACACTTTCATTTCAGACTGAAGTGTTAATAGTTACATAGAGAGCTAAATATAAGAAAAATTGGCAAATTCATACTGTTAGGCCAGCATAACCCTGATACCAAGACCAGAGAAGGACACAACAAAAAAAGAAAACTGTAGACCAATACCCTTAATGAACACAGATGCAAAAATCCTCAGTAAAACACTGGCAAACCAAATCCAGCAGCACGTCAAAAATATTATATACCATAATCAAGTGGGATTTGTCTCAGGGATGCAAGGATGGTTCAAAACATGCAAATCAATAAACATAATACATCACATCAACAGAGAAAAGAAAAAAACATACAATCATCTCAATAGACACAGAAAAAGCATTTAGTAAAATTCAACATCGCTTCATGGTAAAGACTCTCAACAAATTGGGTATCGAAGGAAAGCATCTTAATATAATAAAGGCTATGTAAACAAACCCACAGCTAACATCACACTGAATGGGGAAAGGCTGAAAGCTTTCTCCCTAAGAACTGGAACAAGGCAAGGATGTGTACACCCATCACTCCTATTTAACATAGTACTGGAAGCTTTAGCCAGAGCAATTAGGCAAGAGAAAGAAATAAAAAGTATCCAAATTGGAAAGGAGGAAGTAAAGTTGTCCCTTTTTTCAGATGACATGACATGATTTTATATAAAGAGAAAACTAAATGCTCTACCAAAAAACTCCTAGACCTGATAAATAAATTCTGTAAAGTTGCAGTATACAAATTCAACATACAAAAATCAGCAGCATTTCTATACACCAACAGTGAATGAGCAGAAAAAGAAATCAAGAAAAGCTATCCCATTTACAATAGCAACAAAAATAAAATAAAATAAAATACCTAGGAATATATTTAACCAGGGAGATGAGAGATTTCTACAATGAAAACTATAAAACACTGTTAAAGAAATTAAAGAAGACACAAAAAAAATTGAAAGATATCCCATGCTCATGGATTGCAAGAATCAATATCATCAAAATAACCATACTACCCAAAGGGAGCTACATATTCAATGCAATCCCCATCAATTATTACTGGCATACTCCATAGATATAGAAAAAAAAATACAGAAATTTATATGGAACAAGACACCCTGAATAGCCAAAGCAATCCTGAGCAGAAAGGACAAAGCAAGGGGTATCACACTCCCTTACTTCAAAATATACTACAAAGTGATAGTAATCAAAACAGTGTGGCACTGAAACAAAAATAGACACATAAACCAATGAACAGAAGAGAGAATTCAGAAATAAACCCACATACCTATAGTCAACTGATTTTTTACAAAAGAGTCAAGACCATACATTGGGAAAAGGACAGTCTCTTCAAAAAATAGTGCTGGGGAAACTGGAGATCCATATGCAGAAGAATGAAACTAGACCCCTATCTTTCACCATATAACAAAATCAATTCAAAATGGATTAAAGACTTAAATGTAAGGTCTGAAACTATAAAACTTCCAGAAGAAAACATAAGGGAAACACTGCAGGACATAGGTCTAAGCAAAGACTTTATAAATAATACTTCAGAAGCACAGGGAACAAAAGCAAAAGTAAACAAATGGGATTGCATCAAACTAAAAACCTTCTGCTCAGCAAAGGAAACAATCAACAGAGCAAAAAGACAACCTGCAGAATGGGAAAAAATATTTGCAAACTATGCATCCAACAAGGGATTAATATCCAGAATATACAAAGAACTCAAACAACTCAATAGTAAAAAAAAAAAAAAAAAAAATCATTTAAAAAATGGGCAAAGGAACTGAATAGATATTTTTTGAAAGAAGACATACAAATGGTCAACAGGCATATGAAATAATGCCCAATATCACTGAGCATCAGAGAAATGCAAATCAAAACCACAATGAGATATCATCTCACCCAAGTCAGAATGGCTATTATCAAAAAGACAGAAGATAACAAATGCTGGCAAGTATACGGGGAAAAGGGAACTCATACATTGTTGGTAAAAATCTAAATTAGCACAGCCACTATGGAAAACAGTATGGAGGTGTCTCAAACAACTACAGATAGAACTGCCATACAATCCAGCAATCCCACTACTGGGTATATATCCAAAGGAATGGAAATCATCATGTCAAAGGAACAACTGCACTCCCATGTTTTTTGTGGCTCTATTCACAATAACTAAGAGTTGGAAGCAACCTAAATAAATGTCCTTCAGCAGATGATTGGATAAAGAAAATGTGTTATATATACACCATGGCATACTACTCAGTCATAAAAAAAAAAAAGGCTGAAATTCTTCCATTTGCAGCAACATGTATGAGCTTGGAGAAAATTATGTTAAGTGAAATAAGCCAGGCACAGAGAGAGAAATACATATTCTTATTCATATGTGGAAGCTAAAGGAGTTAATCTCATAGAAGTAAAGAGTAGAATAGTGGTTACTAGAGACTGGAGGGGGAAGGGGGAATGGGAAGAGGGTGATCAGTGAATACAAAATCCTAGAGGGATAGGAAGAATGGGATGTAGTGTTCTGTAGTGATAGAGGGAGACTACAGTTAACAACAGAGTACTATGTATCTTTGGATAACTAGTCAAGATGATGTTCAGTGTTCCCAACAAAAAAGTAACAAATGTTTGAGGTAATTGACATACTAAGCACCCTGGTATGATCATTGCACACAGTACGAATGTACCCAAATATCACACTGTACTCCATAAAGATATACTATTATCATGGGTCAATTAAGAAAAATGTAAAAGAGAGAGAAATAGAGAGTAGAATAGAGAGTTAGCTGGCCAGTTAGCTCACTCATTAGAGCATGGTGCTGATAACACCAAGGTCAAGAGTTTGGATCCCTTTGCAGCCAGCCAGCAAAAAAAATTAAAAAGTAAAAGTTCTTATAAAGACCTTTACCGTACTACTTTGACAGAATATCAGAGATAAATGCAGAGATTCTGGTAAAGGAGGGTAGAATAGTGGTTACCAGTGGCAGGGAAAGGTAGGGGGGTGGAGGGGCCCAGGAAAGTTCAGTAGAGGCTGCAAAGTTTAGTTAGACAGCAAGAATAAGTTCCGTAGGGTGCCCTAGGGTGACAATAGATAATAATATTGTATTGTGTATTTCAGTAACTAGAAAAGAGGATCCTGAATGTTATAACCACAAAGAAATGATAAATGCTTATGTGATAGGTATGCTAACTATTCTGATTAGGTCAATATACAATACATCCATATATTGAAACAACAAACTGCATTCCATAAACATATGCAGTTAAAAAAATGAAATTTTTAAAAATTAAATTAAATTTTAAAAGGGAAAAGAAAAATTGGAATAATTATTAAGTTCGGGGGGAAAAAGGTTCAAGAAAAGAAATGTAGCTAAAGTACATATTTAGCCCAATTGTGAATAATATTTATATAATCACAGTAATGTAGATACAAGGGTACTTCAAAAGTTCATGAAAAGATTCACATTATCTTTTAATTCTCTTTCTTTATGACCTTTCTGAAGTGCCCTCATGCCAAACACTGATTTTCCCCGAAGTTGTGATAGTTCTACTGAGAGTACAAAGAAATCAGAGTGTGAGTAGGGGCAGGGAGGGGGTGGTGGTAGGGAACACAGTTTTAAGAAAACTGAAATTTCTCTTCTATAGTAGGAAGTCAGTGGATAATATCTAAAATATAAAAATCAAAAATAAATATTCTATTCAGAAATTCAAAGGTTAATACCAGGATAACAGCTAAAAGAATTGAAAGAGGTTGACTTTGGGGAGCAGGAATTGAGGGTGGGGAGCGATGGGGCCATGTAGGGCTCTTCCATGAGCCTTGTTGTTCCCTTTGTTTCAAAAAATTTTTCGATTAAAATAAAATTTTAACTTAGTATTTATCTATCACAGGACAAAATCAATTGGCAATGGCTACAATTAAAAAATTGCAAAGTAGAAAATTTCTTTGTACATGTCAGTAGCCACTAGAAGATACCAAAAATATAAATAGTCAAATGTGGTTTCCTCTGGGAGGCAGGACTGGGAATAATGTTCCAGTATTTATTGCTGCATTACAAACCATGCCAAAACTTAGCTTAAAACAAAAAGGATCAGGACTCCAAACAACAACTATGTGGGATTCGTGGGAAAGGTTTGTCTCTGCTCCACACAGAAGCAACCAGGCTGGTTCAACCGGAGCGTAGGTGATATTCATCCCAGGTGGGCGTGAAGTACCCTGTGCTGTAGCTACACACTCTCTGAGTGCCAGCTCTTAAGTTCCAACTCCTTGTGTTCTGCCTCAAACCCACACTAAATTTCTAATGTGACTTTATTCGTTCATGCTGTTTTGCAAACTGGCTGTCAGCCCCTAGGAATAACAGAAAATCATCAGTATTAAAGAGAGACTAAGGGGCATGGAGTACACATAGATCTCTAGCCTGAAGGGCCACCACTCTCCCCAAGGCTGAAGTTTAGAGAGTGGCAGGAGACTTGAAAAGCGTTAGTTATGCGATGGTTCCCCTATGCTGAGTATCCCTCAGTGCTCGGGTTTCCTTTTGAAGCCAGCACAGATGGGCGATTTACACATTTCAGGATGATACCTTAAATGAGTGGGCCATTTCCTGCATGTTTTCAAAGGAAAAGAACCACAGACAGCCCTGGCCTTCTCCCTAACATCTCCACAAGACTTAAGCCACATGCTGAACAGCCAGATGGGTACCAGCAAAGCTGTCTGTCATAATACACAGGCCTGCCGAAAGACAAGCAACTCTAAATCAAAGGAAGAAGAAAGAAATGCCATTCCCAGACCTCTTTGAAACTGTCCTAAGACGGAAGCTTGACTCCCTCACATCTAAAGCCAAGTGACTGAATCCGGTTGGTTGATTTTTAAGGTTGAGACAGGTGACATTTTTCAGGGTTGCACCCTAGAACACCCCATTGCTTTGACACTGGGTAGGGAAGAGGAAAACAACACAGCATCATGTGTAATAATAAGTCTTTCTTATTGGAAAAGGGCCCATTTTAAAACAATTTTACTTCATGTAAGTTATGGTGACTTTGAAAACTGGTTTAGTTTTGTTTGCTTTGCTTTTTGCTTTTGCCTGAAATTCTATTGTAGTAATAGTGTAAAATGTAAACTACGTTGAACCTTTTCTAATCTCTATGTGAGTCATGATTGATTAGCAATTATGACTGGGAAGAAATATGGCAAGGATAAAGGCAGTCGAAAGGTGGTGCCAAGACCCCAACCTCTCCCACATCAAAACCTTAATAACATTCTCTCTGTTGAAGATGTTTATGTATAATGAAATGCCCAAAAATAAAAACAAAAATGTTCAAGCCTCATCTTAAGTTTATTTTCCTCCACTCAGATCTTGTGAGTTGTCTACTGTTTCATATATGTATTTAAAAATTCAAAGGGAACATCTAACCTGAAAATTTTAAATAACAAGGGGCTAGATAATATTTATATAAATTAATCAGGAGTTCTCATGAAATTAGGGAAGTCTGGAAGAAGTTTTCATCAAGAAACCAATGTATCTTTACCTCCAGAGTTCTGCATTGTTTTTCTATTCAGAAAATATTTATTGAGGAAGTATGTTTCAGGAACTAGTCTAAGCTCAACAAAACATAACAGTGTTCTGCATATCTACTGCTGCCTAATGAATATCACAAAATTTAGTGGCTTAAAAAATGACAATTTATTATTAATTATACGTTATAATTCTGCAGTTTGAATGCCTAGGGTTACCTAGGCAGTTGTCTCTTGGGGTCTCTGATAAAGTTGCAGCCAGCTGGTGTTTGGGGCCTGGAGGCACCACAAAGACTTCCTCAATAACATGTTTGGCAGTCGGTGCTGGCTCTTGACTAAGACCTCAGCTGGGGCTATTAAACATAGCCTCTTTGTGTAGCCTTGGAAATCACATAGCATCACTTCTGTCAACAGTCACAAGACAGCCAGGATTCAAGGGGAAGAAGCATAGATCCCTCCACACACATCTCCCAATGGGAACAGTGTCAATGTCATGTTTAAGAAGACAATGTGGGATGGGAGATCTTGTTGTGGTCATCTTGGAATATTCAATCTGCTGTAAGGGGGTAGGAAAAACACAAAGTCTCTGCCCTCATCCATATGCTTAGGGGCTGGGGGAGCCTGAAAATAAACAAATCAAGAGATAGGTATGGGAACTACTAAGTGATGATAACTTCTATGAAGGACAATTAAAGGAAGGGATATAGAAGATACTGAGCATGCCATCTATTTTACAGAGAGTGAACACAGATGACTTCTCTGATAAGAGGCCATTTGGGCAGAGATTCTGGGGGAACTGAATGACTGAGCCATGCAGACAATGTGGCAAGAGCATTCCAGGCAGATTAAACAGCAAGTATGAGGTCAGAAGGAGAGAGAGTGCTTCACGCAGTCAGAGAATGACCAGGAAGTCAGTGTGGTTAGAGCAGTGGCAAGGATTCAGCAAGAGGACAAGAGAGGTTGCTGGGGACCCATCTTGCAGGGCCTTTAGGCATGGTGAGGACCACGGACTTAGCTCTGAGTGAGATGGGAAGGCATCAAAGAGTGTTTAGCAGGAAAAGTACGAAATTTAATAGGATAATTCTGGCCACTGTGTGGAAAATAGAAACAGAAGCCAGTCCTAGGGTGGAAGTGGTAGTCCAGTTTAGAGACTCTTGCAATAATCCAGGTGTGAGATGATAGTACCTTGGACAATGTATTAGCAGTGGAGGTGGTGAGAAGTGTTCAAATTCTGATCTTAAAAATATCTAACTCCATTTTTTTAGCATTCAGATAATAAATAAGCCATGTTTATGGATCTAAATATTAAAACCTAAGCTTAAATAATAAATGTTAAAGGATAAAAAGGATCAACTATCATTGGGCAAATTTTCTTTTAGCATAGCATTATGGGTTGTCTCTAAAACATTTTGGAAAATGTTTCCATCAACAATTTTAATACTTTTCCCTCCTGTGACATACTCTAGTCTACATATCCAAAGTAGAATGCAAATCAAGGCAATTATCTCTTAGGCCAAAAAACCGTTAAACTGAAATGTCCAGGCAATTGAAGAAAAGGTGTTTTAGGAGTTCATATGACCTAGGTAATTCCTTCAAATTTCCACTTCCCTTTACATATGCAGATAACAGTAGCAGCTGGAGTGAAACTTATGGGTAAGAGAGTCACCCCTGTGAGGTAAATGGCTTCTTGGAGGACAAGAGAATAAATCACTCTTCAGGCTACTAGGTGCCCTAAAGGAGGCCGTTCTTCCCACACATCAGATCACTTTATTCCCAGGGAGTTTTATGCTCATGCTGGCTCATTTACCACACAGCCGGATGGTTAGGCAGCTCTTAATAGATTATGGGTTATTTCCTTATTATGTTTGCTAAATCGTGGTGCATCTAATCACTTTTATCATGTAGGGAAATTTCATGAGGTCTCCCTTGCCTAGCCAAATCCCAAAACAAGATTCCCCTATTTATTCCCCTATGCCATAAGTGAAAGCTAGCTGAACCAATTAGAGAATACATAATAAGCCAATTAGTTGTTCCTTACTTTTCTTAATGAGTGTAAAATGTGTGCCTGCTCAAATTACAGCTCATTTGAAAAGATTCTTGCTAGCTATGACTACTACGATTTGGCATTATTTCATTTCTTTTTGTATCAATCTCAGTAGCTGAGCGTCTTCTATGAGCTTCCACAGGAATTGAGGCTGCCCTTACAAGATAACCATTCTCCCTTCACATCTAGCATCACGACTAGCTATCTGAATTGCTGCTCCATGGTCCCTCAGCAAAATTCAGCTGAAGCCAAACCACATCCTGAAGATGAAGCACTTCTCCGAAGAATCAACTGATGGTTCAGATAGAAGGGCTTTGGGTCCCCTGTTTCCAAAGATTACATCATTATCTTGCTGCCACCAGAGGTTAATCAATATGTTCTGTTAGGCTCTTTTTATCATGATCCATCCACCAAGGTCAAGCATGAAAAATAAGCAAAATCCATCCAAAAACCAGCATCCTAGCCATGGATTACAAAGGAAAAGAAACACTTGGGTTATTGTAAGACAGCCAGTTCTAGTATCCAAACGGAGAACAGCAACCAAAAGAAAAAAGAAAAAAACAGAATAGAGTCAGAAAATTTTATAACTTTGTCAACATTTATTTTCACCAAACAACTCATTAAATCACTATAAAAGTCAACGCATATGGTTGGATATGACAGTTTAAATTCTAGAAAGAGTTATAAGTCAAGTCAAACTCATAATACATAATGTAGTCTGGGTGTCTCATGCATGAATTATAACATTTTTATTACATCCTCACTGCAAATTACCAACTTGTTCCCTGTCCTGCCAATCTCTTGATTAAATGGGGGACTGTTAGGGATTGTGGAAATATATTATGGTAAAGGATGACTCCATCATTTGTCTTGGTTATTTCTACATCCTTATTTAAAGCTTTATCAGTAGAGCAGCTGGTCCAAACTGAATTGTCGATTTAGCAAAGTTATAGCAGAAGCAGAAGGGACAAAGTAGAAAAAAATTTTTGGTCAAAAAGACCTGTGTTCCATAGTTATTATCTTGCTGTGTTTCATCATATCTTTCTCTAATATTTGTGTATCTTCAATGTTTTTGGTGTTCATTTTGATCACTTTATATCCTTCTCTTCAAAGTTATTCTTGCTTTACAGGCCTTATTCCCATGGGCCAAACTGAAGGGTATTTTATTCTGTGTCTTATACTGATAATGGGGCAATAACTTGTACCCATCGAGTTTCCCCATAAAATGGTTTAATGTCTGGAAGCGGTGCCGATATGTCAGCTAAGGAAGTGAATCAAGTAGACATCATTTCTCGTTTATCAGAGAGCCACACTGCATTAGATCCATATAACGAACGTACTTAAAAATGAGCTTCTTTTAGGAATTTAGTTTCTAAAACTGAAGGACACATCAATATTTCAAAATATATATAACAAGTACTTATATATTGATCAGTTTTTTAATAATTTTCTATTTATTTGAATTTGTTTTGATGAATGTGTTTTATTTACTTTTTTCTAGTTGCAAAGTAATGCATAATTATTACAGAAAATTTTGAAGATAAAATGTCCTTAAATAAAATATGGAGTAAAAACATTTTATGGCTTTCCTAAGTAATTCTGATTTATGTTTTCCACTCATAGTAAAAGCAAAAAAATTATTGCATCACTAGCAGAATTTTTCTCAAGGAGAAAACCATCTTTGTTTAGGAACACACCTAAATGGACATATCTGATTATAAACTTGAAGGCCAAAGGCTTGACTTGAATCATCTAAGACAAGACAAAGGAATATCCAGATGGCTCTGCCTCAGAAATGGACAAGAATCATAATCTATTAGAAGAGGAGGAGTTAAAGGAAAGTGCACCCCAGGCATGGCAGAATTCTAGTTTCTAAGTGGAAGAGATGACCAGTAATTGTTAAGGCAGATCTGCCTGAAGTACAGACCAGGAATGCTAATGTGCTTTTCATAGAAGCAATGTACACAAACCGTCTAACCCTCCAGGTCAACCCACCATCAACCCCCGAATTTTCAGTGAAGTCTACAACACACGACATCCTATGCTGGTGGGACTTTGAGGAGAAAAGACATTGGATAAGGGCAAATTCAGTAGGATAACATAGTGAAGGAAAGGGACAGCATCATCCGAGAGGGCAATATGCAGACTGGAAATCAAAAATGGAGACAAAGTAGGAACTCATAGCCAGAAGTGATTATGAAAAATGTCACCTCCCTAGAATACCACTGAAAGGGGACTTAAACCAAATTTTATTTAGATATCAAAGACAGATGACCCCCAGCAAGCTGGAAATTTTAGGCCTGACATCTGGGTTACATTTTTGAGAAAATACTGGAAACTTTATATAATAATAGTGATAATAATAATAATGCAGTTTACATACTTAAAGGTGATGTGATAGAGAAGGCTATGGGAGCGTTCTAAAAAGACTGTTCAGTCAATCAAATAGCCAATAAAATTCCAGTATTTGCCAAGCACTTCCAGAGACAGTCTGCTTAGTTAGCTAGAACACTATGCTGATTGCATCCAGGTGTCCTATCTGGTCCCCTTTGCAGCTTATGGACCCACTGTCCCCATCCACAACCAGCTCTCCAGACAGTCTGTGGCATTGGTTACATGTTAGTGGAGAGGAAGTGCAGAAGACAGTAGAGAATGGGAAGGACTAAGTATAAACCCATTTCCTCATTACCACGTGCTCTGCCCTAAACCAAAGGCAGAAGGGACAACAGGTGCATCACCTTCAGTTCACACATAAAACCACGTGGGTGGTACCAACTGCAGTTCATTGATCGTAAGGGAATGTCACCAGAAGTCAGAAGAGTCAGGAATGTTTGGTGACTTGAGGTGGACTCTTTAAAATATACATAATGACAGTGAAGGAAGAAAATAAAGAGAGAAAGAGGAGAGGAAAGGAGAGGAGAAAAAAGATGAGGAAAGATCCTTCCAGGCTGAACAAAGACTTGGCACAGGAGATGGAAGTTAGAGAAAAGAGTAGTTCAACCAAACAATGTTCAAGCTCAGGTTGGAAAGCCAAAGAAGGATAAGATTATGAAAGCTAAAAAGAAGACTTGAAATAATTTATTAGGAAATGGAGAGCCAGTATTGATTCTTGATTGGAGACTGCCATCATAATAGTGGTGTATTTCGAAGATCAGTTTTATCTAGTTAGAGGGATAAAATATGGGCGGTATTTTTACTATACTGTGGAGAGCACAGAGAAGGTTGCTGCGATAATCCAAGTTCAAGGTGACCTGGGATGTGACCAAATGGGCTCGATGGTGCCATATTCAAGTGTAAAAATGACTGTATTTACTAGGCACCTGAGAACAATTACACAAAGGAACGGGAATTTGATTAAGTGCCTATTTCTATTTTATTGTCTAAAATTCCAAGGGATTAACTAGACTAATAGGCCTCATGGCGTGAGGTGGAGTGGAGAAAAGAGAGAGATGGTAGGAAGTCATGTTGAATAAAGAGTTTAAGTAGAAAAACAAGAAAATTTAGTGTATTAGTTTCCTATTACTGCTATAACAAATTATCACATACTTAGTAGCTCAAAACAACACCCTTATTACCTTTGGTTCTGGAAGTCAGAAGTTTGAAATAGGTTTCTATTGGCTAAAATCAAGCTGTAGGCAAATCTATGTTCCTTCTGGAAGCTCCAGGAGAAAATTGTTGCCTTTTCCAGCTTCTAGAAGCTACTCACACTCCTTGGTTTCTGGCCCCTTTCTTCATCTTCAAAGCCAGCAGCTTAATATCTTCTAATTTCTCTCTCACTCTGATATTCCAGCCTCCCTCTTCTAAAGACCCTTATAATTACATTGGACCCACCCAGGTAATCTAGGATAATCTTTCCATCTCAAGATCCTTAACTTAACATCTACAAAATCCCTTTTGTCACATGAGGCAGCATATTCACAAAGTTTGGAGATTAGAACGTGGACATTTTGGAGGTTCACTACCCTACCTTACCATTGCTGGTGCTGTGTTTCCTGGCAGAAAAAAGAAGAGCAAAGGGTGGGCACCGTACTGCTGATCAGTTAAATGCAGGCCCAATTTCCTAAGTAAATGTCATTAACTACCCTTCAACTGACCAGTCATTCTACCAATCTTTCCACAAACTCTTTTAAATATAACTGCAATTGCCCAGAGATTGATGGATCAGAGAATGGCCTTTTCGTCCTGGGCACTTCTGAAGTCCAGGGATAACAGCAGGACCCCCATTATTGATCCTCTTATCCTTTTTCCCTAGAGGTGGAGTAGGCTCCAGCCTGAATCTCCAGAAATAGCAGTATGCTTGTCTAGCAGAATATAACATAAGCATAAAGGCTAGCTTAGCATGAATTTCTCTGAGTTCCCTCTTTTCCCATGGTTATTTGATATTTTGAACCTTGATTATGGGGCAGGATGACATTTACGTAAGTCTAGAGCTGTTTTCCAGATAACCTGGAGCTGCAGACTTGCTATGAGGCATGTACTATCCAGACCCTGAGAAACCAAGAAAGACATCAATAAAGCTATGCTGACTCTACCCCAAAGCAAATCAAAATCCTGCGGGACCCTAAGATAACGTCAAAGACAAGAACAGAAACCAGATGCACCTGTTGCCCTGCAGCTCATGAACCCCTTTCCTCCTTCTTCTCACGTCCCACTTCTCGTCCCGTAAAAACTCCCTAGTTAGCTTGAGAATATGAGATGGTTTAGCCTGCCATCTCCTTGGGTTACTGGTTTTCGGCTTTGCCAGCATAAAGTTCCTTTTCCTTTTCACCAACATTTGACTTTTGAGTCATTTGTTTCTGTTTGGTGGTGGGCAGCCGGACTTGGGTTCGGTAACACAAGTGGCCAAATACCAGTGCCAACATTTTTACCTACTTCGTGCAGTCAAATTTCATTAGAGGAAGGTAAAGCTGATGATTCTCCAATACTCTGAAGTTTGACTCTCTCAAAGCAGATAATAAGGAAGACAAGTATAATACAGGTTAGACATTATGCCGTGTTAAGGGCAAAAGTAGCTAATATTAATGTAGAAATCCAGGAGAAGCTGTAGATGTTTTTTAAGTCAATACAAGGGGCAGATCTTCAGTTTCCTTTGGAAATGTCTCTTCACTAAAGGTAGGTTTCACTTTATGTATACAGATGATTTAATGTATTAATAATAAGTATAATAATAATAATAAGGTATATTTAGTCTTACCTTGTGGAGATAGAAAATTTACGTATGAAAAAAGGTACAACCACTTTTGAAAAAAAGGCAAAGGGAGAAAGAGTGAGACACACACAAGATTGGTGTTGTCTAGGATTTTTAACTTCAGTCCTCTCTCACCTGTGGATCTGGCTAACAATGGCATGGGACGTGCCATCTCAAAGTCTGCTAGACATTTTTGTGGGCCTGCCTTTGAGCTAGTCTGAAAATTTCTAACCTTCCCAGAAGGTTAGAATGGAACAATGGCCCCTAGAAAATACCTCTAGCCTATTACTTTAGGAATTTACTCAGCCCAGTTTGTATTAGATATCCAGGTCTAGAAAGCAGAATTGAGGATAATCCAGAAGGTTAAAAAAGAAATAGCTAGATTCTAGAAGATGAAAATAAGTAGACACTAATAAGCAATATATGGAAATCATTCTAGGTGTTGTGACATATTAGTGTCATTGCAGGTGTTGGTGAGATCTACAGGCCTGTAGCAGAGATTAGGACCAGCAGGGAGCCATGGTGATCGCATGGGTTAAAGGTAGACATGGGGAACAGTATCCCTTTCAGCATCACCTTTGACCGTGTGATCACACCCATATATAGTTTACCTGGAGCATAAAACTACTTTAACAGAGAGGGCAAGACATGCAATGGTATCAGTTATTGTGCACACTTTCTAAATGACACGGTGAGGAAGATAATTTTTACCACCTTTTTTTTTCTAATGACTTACTTACACTAAATTTTCAATGACAGCAACCAACTATGAGTAGAAGACCATAAAAATCACTTAGAACTGTGCTTGGCTGTTCCGAATAGAAAATCTGACAAACAGTGATGACACAATGATAGGAATTATCTGCCTCCCACAACTCAGGCTGGAAAGTGCAGGCCTAAAAAGTGCCTCAGTGAAGCCATCAGGACCCAGCCTCTTCCTGTCTTTCAGAGTCCACTGGCCCCTTAGCATATAGGCCTTTTTCTCCACATTCTGACCTCATGGTTGCCAGACGGCTGCTACTTCTCCAGGTCCCACTACCACATCCCAAGGAGACAGAACGGACTGAGCTAAAGGCCAAAAGGGTAGGTAAGCTAAGTCAACCCACTTTTAAGAAGCTTCTACAGGAGCCTCACCCAGCATCCTCTGTTTGCACTCATTGACCAGAATTGTGTCATGAGGTCACGCTTCGCTGAGAGAGGAAGGTATGTGGCTCTGAAAAGGGTCCACCAGCCAACAATGTCTGACACATCTCATAAAACTGTTTCCTTAGTGGCAATAGAAAGCTCTCAGTGGAAATAAATCATTGCTTCACAATCAAGCTTCAAGAATGAGGAAAAGGAAAGGCAGAGAAAAGCGAGAAGGAAGAGGAAAAACATTTCCCCAGGAAGAGCACTTGTGGGACACCAAAACTATTTTCTAGTGAGATGGTGGCATGTTTTTCTCTGGAGATTTTTAAGCGTTTTCAGTTGCAATCAAATGGCTGGAAATGTTTTATAATTTATCTCCTACTAGAAAGTACGGAAACGAAAAAAATAGTCCCCTGAGTTGCCATTTAATCCCAATCTGTGCTTCTGGAGTATTAGATTTCTATATTCTTAGAACTGTTTAGGAAAGTGTTCCTGGCAATAATCCACAGGCTCCAACCACAGGAATGAAGCCAAGAAAAAAAAATTCATATACAAAAAATAATAATAAAGATATTGGCCCAGGGAAACATTAACTGTTATAGACGGTTTAATATAATATCATTTTGTGTTTGCATGATAAATTTAGGGTCAATATTACTGGCAATGAGTCAAGTTCTACATATGAGCTTCCCTCATAGGCCCAAATGTGTAAATCTAAGATGGGAATAAAAAAATCACAAAATTTTTCAAGAATCTCGTCACTAAAGAGAGAACAGTATCACCCCAAATATTCAGGGAAGACTATCCAATTGGAACAGAGAATGAGTAGGTGGGAATATGTATGTGCGTGTGAGAGACAGACAGACAAAACTGGGAGAGGGGAACAGTAAAAAGAAATATAATTTTTTTAATGAATAAAACTCTGAAAAACTGCATTCCACCTGTGCAGAAATTATTGAGAGCAGAGTTATTTTGCTGACCTAGCAAGATTTTTATTCAGCAACCTCCTAACTACATAAGAACACATTGTCAATTACTTAACCTGTTAATAACTTTAAAAAACAGAAGTTCTTTGCAGACTCTGCTACAGAGGTTTATCTCTGCTTTATGAGTTCTCACTCCTGATCTTAGTGCAGCCACTATTCCCACTCCTCCTTCATCTACCAGAGGCTTCTTCTTCCCACCGTTGGCTCCAAATCCCAGGTTAGCCATTTCTCTGTGTCCAAGAACCTGCATTACAGCCCTGCAATTTCATGTGTACTTGCCTGGACTGAATATATTCAAGTGGTCTCCTCCAATAACCCTCTTGTCTAGGCTCAGATAATTTATGGAAAGGAATTTTGTGAAGGTTTAAATGTAGTCTGTGCCATATTCAATTTAATTCAATAAATATTTATTGAGTGCCAGGCTAGAATTGTGCTATGCACTGTGTGGAATATAAAAGAAATATATAGCACAATCCCTCCTGTCAAGGAGTTTGCAATAGTCCTAGGAATAAAATCTGGGTGCTGAAGTAATTATAGGATGCAAGACAGTATACAGCAATGCAATAAAATTATGTAACCAAGACCAAAATATAAGGTACAGGCAATGTTATGTTTGGTCAGGGCAGGCAGGATGGAGCTATGGGGAATAGTTCACAGAGGAGATGGAACTTGAGCTTGTCCTTGAGAGATGTATGGGTTTGGCTGGGTGCAGCAGCAGACAAGGGCACTTTAGGCAGTAGAAAGAGTGTGAGTAAAATCAGAGAGCAGGAGCAGTGAACATGATATGTAAGAGGAAATGTGAAGAGGCCAGACTGACTAAAGAGACAATAGAATGGAGGTCGTGCAGCTTTGTTAGAAAAAGCTGGATGGAAAGAATATAATAAAACCACAGAAAGACTTGAAGGGCACAGTAACAAGTTTGGACTTGAACCATATGCTCTTAATCTCACTATAGCTCTTCCTTGATGTTGTTCGGCTGTTGTCATTACAGAATTCATTCATTGGCAGCCAGCATGATGCGTTGAGGAGAACATGGGCTATCAAGTGAGAAAGCACCGATTCTGCCTTACTTGCAGCCCTAGCAAAGTCATTGACCTGCTCAAGCTGCAGCTTCACAACTGTAAAAATGGAAAACAGGGACTATTTGTATAATGTACCTTGTGTAGACAACTAGACAGAATCCTTTGTCAGTTTTATTCATTCCGTAACTATTCGTTGAATGTCTACTATGTCCAAAACACTGTGTTCAGCACTAGTAAAATGAAAACAAAAACAAACATGAACATGTCTCAAGATATGAACAGAAAAGGTTTAAAACAATGGAAAGACAGCAGCTTGGAGTCAAGTATTTTTGGAATTGAAGTCCATTTGCACCATTTACTAGTTTATGACTTTGAGGAAACTATTTAATGACTTTGAATCTCGGTTTCATCATCTATGTAATTGGCTCAATAGCATCTATCTTATAGGTTGATTTGAGGATTGAGCACAAATATGTAAAGAAACTAGTATAATATTGTGCCCAACAATTGGAGGCATTCAATAAATTCTACTATAATGGAAAAGCAAGCAAGAAAAATAATCTTCTAACAAGAAGTAAATGACTGGAAGGGCATTAGAGAAGTTTTCACAGATGACATAGTCCCCGCACTGAGACTTAAATAAGGAATAGCATTTGCTAAGTGGGCACTGGAAGAATATTAGGAAGACATTTCCTGGAAGAGGAAATAGCATGTGAAAAGGTACAGAGATATTAAAGGGACTGGCATATTCTAGGATATGCAGGTAATCCTGTATTGCTAGATCATAAAGTTCAAGGCGAAGACTCAAGGAAATGAAAATGATCAGACAGACAAATTACGAAGAGCCTGGAATGCCACAGGAAAGGATTTGGAGCCATCTGATAGGCAATGGGGACTCATTGATAAATGTTGAATAGTACAGCGACTTGATCAGCTCTATATTTCGGAAAACTCTGTAGTATAAAGGTGGCGAGGCAGGAAGAACATTAAGGAGGCTATTCTAAAACATCATGTGAAACAAGAAGATGAGAAGATGGGATCATTCTTGGAGATATTTAGGAGTTGGTTCCAACAGAATTTAGTTTTGATTCGATTTTAGGAAAGGGTAGAGATTAGCAAAGAATCTAGGATGTCTCTACTTTTTTTGCTGGGAGGTAGTACATTTGTTAATATTGAGAACACAAATGAGAAGCAGGTTTTGAGTAAAGATGACATATCCTGTCTGGGATATGATGAACTGAAAGCACGTGTGGAATATCTGAGTAGAGATTTGGACAGATTGTTCTGGAGTTCGGGATGGAGAACTGAGCTGGCTTCTGATGTAGACCTGGAAGTCGTTGACATATATGGATGGAGGTTAGCCGTGAGAATAGACTCACTTAGGACGAGAGAAGAGGCAGCTCACAAGTCAGGCTATTCCTATCTAGCCTTGATAACTGAGCTGCTCAAGTAGATGAAACTCAAGTCTTTAGGGTGAAAAGATAAGCCTCAGATGTAGAGCATGCTTAGGTATGCCCAAGGTCAAAGAAATCCATTTTCTGGCATACCTTTTTTCCTACATGATGTAAGTTTCATTTGTCTGAAAGAAATGAGAGGGACTGCATGCAGAGCAGATCTTCGATACTGAGAGGCTACATACAGGATGACAATTATAAACACACTGTCTCTAGAAAAACACTTCATTTACAAAGCAGATTTGACAGCTCAAGTTGCTTTTTGGCAGAGAAGTCCTGCATGGCCTCTGTGCGACCCGGTGAGCTTCGATTACAGCTTTGATGCTGGCTCTACCACAGAGACCCCCTAAAAGGGAAGTGATAAATGAGGTCCTGTCAGGCTTCATTCCCTGGGTGGCCTTGAATCTCCGCTGTTATCTGTTACCCTGCCAGTGTTGACAGTGATGAACACAAGGCAGGCGGCTAACGACACCCCGAGTCATTACCCAAAAAGAAGAGAGAGCACATGTAAAGGGAAGGTGACTGCCACGCTGAAGCTTTGCTCACGGTGCCGTCTTCCTCCTACAGGTTTGAACAGTGAAGAAATGATGGAGCTGTTTGTCTCAAGCAAGGGCTCTAATGATAACTCAGAACAGATCGAGTCACAAGGAAGCTTGCCCAGGAAACCATACACCGGCCTCTTCATGGTCAAGATCTTCACAAGCCTTACAAACAAAATATTTAGCAGCTTGGTTTGGTTGTTTTTCCAGCCCACTCTTACTTGAGAAAAACATAAGAAATCAAAGACACATAAAAACATCCATCTATATGAATTGCTCATACTAAATTGTTATTCATTTCAGGAAAGTACACAGTTTTTCTCTCTGTAAGACTGTATTAAGCCTCTGACTGTGCAATAGCAAACATTTCAGGCAGGCCTAGCCATTGCTTCTCATGTAGACATTTATATCTTTAAGTGGTGTCTGGTTTCTCCCTAAGAAATATTCCATCAGATTTTTGTTTCAACTGGGTTTTTTTTCTGACCTAATGGGAAATGAAGGCTTTTATTTCATTGTCTCCTTTTTCTGGTTAATGAGACTTCCTGTGATATCTGAAGACATTGTGTATGTTCAATAAATATACCTTGAATTTAATGCCGAAGGAAGACAAGGTTTTCCATCTTAATTCAATCTAAACCAGTTAATCAAAGGACTGGTTCTGTGAGACATTAAGAGGAAGAATGTTTTAAAAAGAAGGAAAAAATAGTTTCATTGCCAAATAGATTTGAGAAACCCTGGGTTAATCAAGTTTGCCTGGTTTCTTTCCTGCAGGACTTTTTCTAAGACTTTAATATATTACATTTTGACTCTCCTAAAGCAACTATATAATCTATAATATTCCTCAATCTATTTTCTCCTATTCAGAATATTTTTGTGCAATATATATCTAGACTAGTGTTACCATAGAACCACACTTTGGGATCTGTTGATCTAGACTTGGCCCCAAACCCCATCAACAAACTCAAATGATTACCAGCCTATGTTCTAAGTATATGGCAGAGCAAGCAGTCTGAGGGCAGAATAAATGCTAAAAAAACAAGGTATGTGCCCCCAAAGAGTGCATAGCTCTTGCCCCTACGTCTTGCTCTCATATATTCTGCCCTTTATTCCTATTATCAACTTTCCCTGTCTAAAAGAAAGAAGCATGGGTTAAAAAAGACACTGGAGCAGAGAGTAGATAAATTATCTTAAATTGGGGGGCAAAGGCAATGGGAGTGATTGATATGTGGGTTTTATCTTTGCTTTTTGCTAAAGACCAAATTGTCTTTCTAAAAATAGCAGCATAAGCTATCACCATTTCTTTTGGAGAGCATTTCAAGTTTTTTTATATACGTATGAATGAAAGTGGTCAGAGCTTCAGAATACTTAAATACTATAGCATAAACCTTTTTTTAAGTGCCTAATCCAAGACAAAGGGATGATTCAATATTATACGACATCTCAGCACCATATGTTTCTTGTTATATAAGACATATACACATTAGCAGTTTTTCTTATGTTGGCTATTTGGTTTCTTCTATAAAAGCAAGCCACTAGTTATGTTCAAAATAACTAAGGAGATCCGAGATCTGGACTTTAGCACAAACAAAACTCAAAAAGAGATGAACTAACTAACGAGCTTTGTTTATCAGTGTTCACTTGTTATTTAAGCTGTAGAACAAAGAGAAAAATTTCAAACAAACTGGAACTTTCACTATTCAATTTTAAACTAGTTTCAAAAGTAATATGTAAGTTGCAAACTTGTAATGGCTAGAAATGGACTGTATATATCCTCTCTGATGTTTTTCATCCTTAAAAAGCAATCAGGATTCAGGTGAGAAGAACCGATCATCCAAGAACCAAAGTAATACCTGAGAAAGATGAAACTATCATTATAAATTAGAAGTAGGCCATCATTCATTTTTCTGCTATCTTCCCTCCAGGAGAAAGTAGAGTCTCTGGAAAAGCTTGCTAGTGTTCTTTCTTCACGTGCTCCAGGAATTCAAAAGCCAATCATGATGTTTCCAAAATAAAGTACAAAGAAAGACACCGGTATTTTTATGCCTTGTTCCCAGTGGTAAATTACTTGAATTCAGGACTCGGAATTTTTCTAAGATAGGACAAATATAATTCTGTGCTTTTTAACAGAATGAGGTTTATCTTTCCACAATTTCCACATAAAATTCTTTCTTTTCAATTTTCTGTAACTGTGTGACTTCTATTTTTCCTGTGAAGGCATTTGTTTCTGGCTGGCCAATCTGGATTGTCCTGTTGCCTTGCTACCTACCCACTGATGGCAAACACACTTCTTCAGTTCTAAGTTCTCTGAGAGGTGGAGGATTGATGGGCCTGAAGGATGAGCTGGGACTGCCAGTGCAAGAAAGGAATTCATCCTGTTAGTCTCTGATTTGAGTTAATCACCTGAGAGATAATATTTTAAACTCCAAAAATCTTCTAGGAAGTTTCCAGAATTTCTCCAGGGAGACAGATCAATAGATCAGCATAATCAAGAAAAGGGAGCAAGTTTGCCAAATGCCACTCACTTGGTAGGGTGTTTTGCTTGAGTAAGCAAAAGGCTTTCAATGGAATTATTTTAACTCATGAAAGAAAGAGCAAATCAACCCTCCAAAGAAGCACCTCCAAATTTCAGCTGAAGATAAGAAAGGGTAACATTTTAATTCCAATCTCTAGCCCACAGCACAGGAATGTGGGTAGCACTTGTGTGTTATGTCGTTCAATTGATGAACAGCTTTCCCATAGCACTGAGCAATCAACGCCCTGTCCACTCAGAATAATGCAGTATGATATGGGGGTCCAGGGTCCCATAATTTTTGCTTACAGCGTCCCTCTTCTCTTGCAGTCAGAAGTAACTGAAAATGAAGTCTGCCTGGTTGCTATGAGGACACCTCGGGCTTCACTGATGTTTAAATGTTAGCCCCCAGAGCTCGGAGCTTAACTCCCAGCAGCAAAGCAGCGTTCTCTGCCATGATACCCTGAACCAGGCATAAAAATATAAAATTTTTAAAGCAAAGCATAAGTATTTAAAAAAAAAAAAAGTCACACATGGTAGGATACGAGTAATGAATGAACGTCTGGCTCCCGTGAACATTTTCCAAAAGGTTCCCTACTGTTTCTTAATTGTAAAGCACACAGATCTCCTGGAGCGCAAGATCTCCTGTTTCTGGATGCCCCTTTCCTTCAACACTGTGAGCTTTATCTGCACCTACAGCTCCTTTG
Organism: Cynocephalus volans; assembly: GCF_027409185.1. Lineage (NCBI taxonomy): Eukaryota > Metazoa > Chordata > Mammalia > Dermoptera > Cynocephalidae > Cynocephalus > Cynocephalus volans. The sequence goes on from NC_084468.1 coordinate 122,616,212, forward strand.
GGTTTTGACTCCTTCCTGATTGCTTCTGTCTTCAACTTGATATGCTCATCTCATTTTCTTACCCTCTCTCTCCTCTCTCTGCTCCATCTCTGTCTCTATTCCTCCCAATCTCCCTCCAGGCCCCTTTTTTCTCTAGTGACAGCAGCCACTTAAGCACTGGTAGGTGCTCAAACTTGTCTTACCTGACAGGGGGGTCCCTGAAGCTGCCCAAGAGAAATGAGACCCTAAGAAAGTATAAAAATTTGAGCTGGAACAAAGCATTTATATAACTCGAATTCAAAAGTATTTTCCTTAGCCTGTGCTGTATGTGCTGTATTGTTAACGTCTATCAAAGGGGCTCATATCTCAGGAATCACGGGAAACTTTCAAATGTGATTGATGGCCGGTCAAAAGAACATCCACCGCGCGATAAGCTGCAGAGAGGGAATGTGCTGAGCCGGTTCAGGATTGCCTGGCTGTGCCTTTCAAATTCCTTTCATCGCAATCGGTGACTGTAAGCACTGCAGGGTGAGAACAAGCCAGGACTTTGTGGAATATTCTTAACTGCTGATATGTAATCCATACAGCCAGTGGTAGCAGCCCGAGGATAAAAGATTTAAAGAAATGGAGACACAAGGAACGATTTTTTTGAAAGGCAACTTGGAAGGAAAAAAAAAAGAGTGAGAACAGTAAGATTTATGTTAACCCATTGGGAGTGCTCGGGAAATCTCTTTGATGAAGGATTGAGATTGCTTTGAAGCAGACTTTATTGAAGCAAAAAGTAAGTGTGGTGCCCAGGGACTTGGGTCACTTATCAGTCCTCCTGATTTTGAGTTTCCTTTTTCTTCCAAATTCTGCATGCTACCAAACTCCTCCATGCTGCTATATAAAAATATTTTCCCTCTGAAGAGGTGGCTTTTATATAACCTTAGTAATTAGTAGGAACTTGACTGGTGGGGCTTAATGGTAAAAAGACAAGAATCCAGAAAAGAGGATACATACACATGCAGATGCCCCAGTAAGACATGTAAAAGGCTGCGAAAAAGTCTTAACGCTGTTATGCATGTCCTTTCCTACTGTGAGTTCAGATTTCAGATACAACACAGCAGGAAAGTTGGGACAAACCAAATGAATATCATGGAAAAACAAAAGTGTTGACAGTTTCCATTGGTGGGAGAATCAAATATGGCTTAGGGAGCAAGAAGGAGGAAGATGGTCTTGGCTGAAAAGGAGAGAACAACAAAGGGTTTTGAACCACCAAAGAATTTGTCTGGAACTGGGAATATAAAAGCTTCCCTTAAACAGTTTGGATTGCCAGTTCAGTGATCTTAAATGGAAGCCTTAACAGAAAAAGAAAATTTAAAAAAAAAAAAAAAAATCAAGCAGGAAAAGAAACAAGTATCAATGAGTGACATAAGGACATATTGCTGGTGATCAAGGAAAAGCTAAAACTTAGGATCATCCTTCCTAGCACAAGCTGTCGACTGTAGCTGTGCTTAAGATGTTATCGTAATTACTCTTTTCCATCCTTGCCGGCTGTGACCATAAAGTAAAGAGGTTTATTTTTTTTTTTTTAGCAAACTACTGCTTATATATTCAAACAGTGTTGATTTTCAAAGAGATCAATACTGCTGTTCTTAGATTTTAAAGTCTCTGATATTAGCAAACTATTTTTTTGTGTTTGACTAATGTTGTGTCTCTGAAGGCAGTTTCCAAAGAGAAGTCCAAAAAATGGTTTGAACAATCAGACAGCAGTGTTAGTGGTATCACCAGATTTTGTGTTTGCTATAATCTGAATGTTTGTCCCCTCCAAAGCTCACTTGAAAGTTTGATCCCCGATGTGGCAGTGTTGAAAGGTGGGCCTTAGGAGGTGATTGGATCATGAGAGTTATGCTTTCATGAATGAATTAATCCTTTTGAGTTATCACAGAAGTAGCACTTGTGGCTTTATAAGGAGAGGAAGTAAGCATGTTAATGCCCTCTTGCTCAGCCCTCGCCATGTGATAGCCTACACCACCCGGGACTCTGCAGAGAATCCCCACCAAGAAGCAGGCCCTCACCAGAGGGCTCCCTTGCCCTCAGGCTCCCTAGCCTCCAAAACTGTAAGAAACACATTTCATTTCTTTATAAAAGACCCAGTTTCAGGTAATCTGTTATCAGCAACAGAAAATGGACTAATACAGTGTTTAACTTTCCCAGGTTACTTTTTGGAAAGACAATGCTAATTTTGGGATACACTTTCAAGAACTATAGTACAGAAATCAGTCATTGCTCACAAAATAAAGTTATAGGATTATTGGAGCAGGAGGAGTTGCCCTTTACACAGATACTGAGAGATATAGCAATCTGGTTACACCGATCAATGAAGACGCCAAACTAGAAAACAGGAAAGCAAGTGCAGTGAGGACTCCACCTACTAGATCATTGTAGCTCCTAAAAAATGACGAAATCACTCTGCTGCCATTTGCCCTGATAAAGAAACACAAATACAGCATATTTTCACATGTTTAGCATACAGGTATGTTCCAGAGAGTGTCACAAACTTTATGCTAGTGTCACTTTTTTATCCCAAGGTGGTTCCTAAGGATAATACCACTAACTGGCAAATGCTGAAACCCACTGTGTCCCCTTAAATTTTCCACAATATAGCAAGAATAAGAGAAACTTCAATATCTTAAATTAGTAACTATCTTCCCACAGGCAGCTCATCCTTTCTTTATATAAGGAAATAGCCCAGGGGTGTAAATGGGTGTACCTCCTCTGCAATGAGACTGGGCACCATCCCCTCAGCCTCAAAGGATGTCAAAATGGCAAATACCATTTTATTTTGTAATATCTGGGCCAGTTTTCTGTATTTTATTACAAGTGTCCACCATTTGTTGGAATTTCTTATAGGTGGTCAATGCCAATGCCATAGAAATACGGAATTTTTATTTGGTCCATGGGAAAATAAATATAGTGAACACATAAACCTTAGAAAAGGTTTTCTTTTCTCCCATTTGCCAGCTTCTGTAAAGTCTATTGGTTACCTGAATTTTTTCCAATATATGAGGGAACTGACTCAGCATAAAATGTTGAATTCTGGCACTCAGACAAAGCCTGGAATTCAGTACAACAAGTTGGCATATTGGTAAATATGATGAGCTACAAAGTGGCGTCATTTCTAAGGCACTGAGAGGTTAGCAGGGCACAAGTAGGGGAAGTCCTTGAGGCCACTGCAGAGGACAGAGTCAGAAAAATATCACAGGTGGCTTCATACTTGAGGATGAGTCACCAAAGCCCAAAGAAAGCACTGAAACAGTTTTGGGGACGGTTTCTTCACCATAACTGGCCAATTTCTCTGATGAGCCAAGATAATGCTTTCAGTTCAGCCTAAACTGGCATGCTTATGCATTGAGATGGGAGAAAGAACAGGATGAAAGAACAATTGTTGAGCCTCTATCATGTACCAGAAACTACATCACAACAATCGAGTGTGGGAAGAATCATTACTGCTATTTCTGCACATGAATCAATGGAAGACTCAGAAGTTAAGTGATTTATCTACAGTCAAAGAGCTTGCAAATGGCAAATGCAGGATTCAAACCCTGATCTCTGTGGTATCTAAGGGTAGGTGTTTTTAACATTCCTAAGCTGAGCTCCAGTGACTCTATCAAGGTGTCCTACCATTGTTTCCGGCTTCCATGCAATCTATCATACGAAAGTCCAATTTTACAAAAGAGCTTAAGTAGAAAGAAATTACTTTACAAATAGTTTGTTATTGAGTTTTTTTTTAAACAAAGACCTCATCTGGAATATCTTAACAAATGAAAATGATTCACCTCTTGCATGAAGTATGGTATATTTGTTTAAGCATGGGTCATTTTTTATGATGCATCAAAAAATTTCTTCCCTCTCTGTCTCCTCGCCCAGCCCTCCACCAAGACCACTACCAACAACCCCACAATAGTAACCAAGTGTTTACCATATACCTTTCAAGGGCTGGTTTTCAGAGAAGCCACAGGACATGATATTTAAACAGGGGGAAACAACAGAAGAGTATAAACTTGGTAATGAGAGGACAGGGCACATCTCCTCCACTGCACGCTCCCCTCTGCACTATTGTTCTGGCTCAGCCTCCCCAACCTCCCATAGAAAGCTGTATAGCAGCCATTTTTCAGTGTCAGGCACTCATTAAATAAAACATAAATACTATACTCCATGGGGCCAGGATTGGGCTCCAAACACAACCTAATGTGCAAACAACACTTAAAGGCCCTTGGTCTCCGTTCTGTTACTCCTAACACCAGCCTGGTTCAGAAACCTCATAACTCCTCCTCTCCACAAGTGACCTGGCTGCAAAGCAAGCTGTTTAGAGAAGCAGATAACAACCTCCCTTGAAAGAAACTAGTGAGGTATTTTGGAAAATAGGGTCTGCAGCAAATGTGGTCATAGGAATCACACAGCAACCTCTCAGGACTCGTTTCCTTCGGCATCGCCCTAATGATCCTGCTTACGGTCTAAGTGATGGAGAGCAGTTCTTCCACATCCTCTCAGGCCTGTGATGCCCCAGTATTTTCTCTGCATTGGACGCAGGGAAAACTGAAGGATGACAGTGCTAAAGAACTTTCTCCTGGTTAATAGAGAGAATGTGAGATCACCTGGAGAGGCTCAATCTACTGCAAAGACTCTTTGGGCAGTAATGAGACTTGAGAGATTTATCTGCCTTCAGGCAAGGCCTCTTCTAAACTACCCCAGATGAGACTCTGGCCTATTTTTGAGGACCTCTTAAGAAAAGAGGTTCTTAACTCTTTCCTTCTATACAGGAATTGAGAGAGATGGGAAGGTGAATAATTTACATTTCAAATCAGTATATATTGTGAGTCAACATAATTGTCAAAACAAAATTGCATCCTGTGATATCAGATAAGCAATTCTTAGATGATTCATAATGAAAGTACTTTCCTATCTATTGCCTATTTATGAGATCTGAACTAAGGAAATCCAACCAAATCATTTCCTTGATCAAAATTCTTCTATGATTCCCATAATCTAAGGAATCTCATGTAACAGAAATGGAAGAGAGAAACTGTCTTTTAGCTTATTGTTCCTAGATAGCCTATGGCTTGTTCCCTTGCCTCCTTCAGGGCTATGTGCAAACATCACTTTTTCACTGAGGCCTTTTATTACTATTCCATTTAAAACTGCACAACCCCATTCCACATACACACACATGCACACACACATATACATATACACAGAACCCTGTACCTCTTTCATGCTTTATTTTTTTCTATATTACTTATTGCCATAAATATACTATATAATTTTTTATTATCTATTTTTTCTATCAGAATTTAAGGTCCAGGAAGGAAAATATGTTGGTCTGTTTTGCTCTCTGTTTTGTTAAAACAGAGCCTGGTACATAGCAGGTACTCATTAAGTGATTGTTGAGAGAATCAAATGAACATATAGCTTCCTGCAAGATAGAGGGTTTTATATCAGCCAACAGATGATTACCCTTCTCAAACAGGACATGAACTGATGAATATGCAATAGCTGTTCCTACTTAGCTTCTTAATTCTGGTTTTCCTTAAGAGTCTGACTGAAAAAGGGGACTTCTAGCTGCAATCCTTGGAGCCTTGGCACTCCTCTGAAATGCCCCCCTCCCCTTCTTCCTGGGGCAGGGGGGCCAAAAGGTGAGGCTTCTGGCTTCCTGAATCCTGCTTCAACCAAGCCAGCTCTTCTATAATCTGTCTTTTGTATTGGGGTTTTCTGTAAGATGTTACTGGGGAGGAGACTATCATTGCTAAAAAAAAAAAAATAGTTAGAAAACCTCTAGCCTGGACCATGAAACAGAAAACCATGATAGAATATTAGATAAGAAACACAGGCTTAATTCATTCAACAAATATTTATAGAGCATCCATTATGTGCCTAGATTTGTGCCAGACACTGGGAATACATAGAGAAGCAGCACATAGTCAAGCACACAATCAGCCACTTCACATAACAAATAATTATGATATCCTTGGAAATTTTGGGAAATCAAAGGAGCTTTGAGGAAGGTTGTCAGGGCTTGCCAGCTAGCTCAGTTGGTTAGAATGTGGTATTATAACTCCAAGGTCAAGGGTTCAGATCCCCATACGAGCCAGTCACCAAAAAAAAAAAAAAAATAGAAGACGGATGTCAGTAATATGTCCTGCCAGAGGAACTTGCTGAGTCTTAATCTAGTTTTTGAATCTAGTTGTTAGGTAAAGCATAAGGAGCCTGACCTCCACTTTGTGACTTTAAGACCTTAACCTCTTACGTCTCAATTTCCCCAACTATAAAATAAGAGGCTCACCAAGAGTTGGAACCAACCTAAATGTCCATCAACGGATGACTGGATAAGGAAAATTTGGTATAAATACACAATGGAATGCTACTCTGCCATAAAAAAAGAATGAAATTCTGTCATTCCCAGCAATGTGGATGAACTTAGAGAAAATTAGATTAAGAGAAATAAGCCAGACATAGAAAGAGAAATATCACACATCCTCACTCATAAGTGGGAACTAAAAAAAAATTAATTAAAAAAGAAAGAAAGATACAACTATCACAATAATTTGCTGAACTTTCAAAAGAAGAGAACAGAACTGAAGCCACCAGAGGTGGCAAGCACGGAAGGGTTAGCAAGAAATTGGTAAAGTACCACAAAAATGATCACATTGTGTAACATTGAATATACTAGTCATCCTGATTTGAGATCACATATTGCACACAGGTATTGATATTCAACACTGTACCCCACAAATATGTGCAACCAATTATGTTTCAATAAAAAATAATAATGAGGCTTGAAAGTTAGCCGATATGTAAAGCCCCTGACAAATGTAAAACTATCTATCCCTCTTTGCTTACTCACTCTACAACCAGATAACAGAAATCATTAGTTTCAAGTAATATTGCTGAACATTAATAATGTATTTGGCACAGTGTGATGATCAGTAAGTCCTAAGGAAAGCTATTTAAATTAATTGGTGTTTTCTTCCATAATTGAGGGGTTTTGTTGCATTGTCCAGAGTATATCTTAATAATCCCATTGTAACTATGCTCAATACCAAAGATAAGGTAATCTGAAGATAAGTTATGAAATTATAAACTTTAGTGTTCCTATTAGCATCATTTGTTTTTACATTTAAGACGTTCTTCCACATTTAACATACTGAACAAAGAAACAGAGCTCTCTGAGTCCTAGCAAATCTGGAAATAGGAGAGGTTTCAAGACATTTTATTCCTCCATGCTTTCAAATTATAACTAACATGTCAGCCAGGAATTTGTCCACTGTTAACTACCAAACTATCAAAAGGTGACAGGTTAGCAGAATGATAATGAGTGGGATTCTGGAGTATACGCGCTTGGGGGATTTCTGTGTTGGGGGCTTTCAGTGTGTATGAATCTCATTATACTCATGGTGCCCAAATGCTTAGTCTCTATCCAGTGGTACTGAAGAAAATGACTTAGCTTCAAAAGAATCAAGTTAATAGCAGTATCTCTAAACATAGATATTGGGGTGTTCTTAATTTTAAGAAGAAGAAAGGAGAAAGTGAAAGAATATGAAAAATGTATTCTTAAATTAGAAAATGTGCACTGGGGTTAATGTCTGTAGTTCTACCACTGACTGGTTGTATGGATAAATTGCTTGAAGATAAATGGCTTGAGTTCTTGATAGGTCACTTGAGTTCCAACACCTGATGAATGAATAAACAAAATGTAGTATATCTGTACAACAGAATACTATTCGGCATTACTGAAGAGTAACATACTAATACATGCTACAATATGAATGAACATTAAACATTATACTAAATGAAAGAAGCCAGTCACAAAAGACCACATATTGAATGGTTCCATTTAATTAAATGTCCAGAAAAGGCAAAACTATAGAGACAGAAAGTACATTAATTGTTGCCCACGGCTGAGAGCCAAGGCAGTAGAGGAGTGGCCAAGTGATTGCTAATGGAAATGTTTTTTTTCTTTTTGGAGGGGTGATAAAAATGTTCCAAAATTAATTGTGGTGATGCTTTCACAACTCCATGAATATACTAGAAACTACTTGCTATGGACTGAATGTTTGTGTCCCCTAAAAATTCATATGTTAAGCCCAACCCACAACATGATGATATTTGGAAGTGGGGGGTTGGGGAGGTAATTGGGTTCAGATGAAGTCATGAGGGTGAGGCCCCATGATGGGATTACTGTCATTATAAGAAGAGAAAGAGACTGGAGCTCGCTCTCATTCTGCCATGTGAAGATACAGTGAGAAGGTGGTGATCTGCAAGCCAGGAAAAGGGTCCTCCCCAAGAACAAAATCTACCGGAACTTTGATTTTGGACTTTACAGCCTCCAGAACTGACAGAAATAAATTTCTGTTGTTTAAGCCACCCAATCTATGCTATAGCAGCCCAAACTAAGATACCACTTAATTGAACACTTTTAATAGATGAATTGTATGATATGTGAATTATATCTCTATAAAACTGTTATTAGAAAACAATACCTATCAGGTTTGTGGTGAGAATTAATATAAGGCACATGAAAGCTCTTTATTAAGAATATCCTATACAACAGTAGCCATGTAATTATACTTAAATCTTCCTTGAAAAAGATATTTCAGTGCCACCATGTCAATCCAAATATATCTAAAATAGCCCAAAGCCATCAAAATAAAAGGTTGCCACCACCCAATACATGTTCTTCAATTAGCATGTGTGACAAATCTAGAAACTGTCCCCGCGCTACAGTGGCACACCAGGAGTCTTGCTGTCTCACCAGGATTCTGTCCTCTGTCGCCATCGCTGAAAAGTCAGGCAGCAGTTACTTTAGACTTTGTCAAATTTGCAATTGTCTCACAATTTGATATCTTACTCTGAACTTTATGTATCAATAAAGCGGGCAGGAATAAACATGTATTTTGAAGGTATTTTGAACATAGGAAATCTATTGTAAAAACAGAGGTGATCAGGCATACATAATGCAGGAAAGGAGATTTTTCTCATATGGTATAACCATGTTGATTCCAATTCTGAAACCCATTTTCCCTTGCATTTGGAGCTCATCTTGGTGAACACAGCTTTCTTTTAAATCACTTAACAACTCCTTTTAAAATTTTAGTGACAGAATGAGAAAGTCATTCGTCGGAGATTGCTAAATGTCCAATGTTGATGTTGAAAATCAAAGGAGGGGAAGACAACTGCTAAATATAATAAGCTTGGGCATAAAGTCATGGATTAAAAACATGGCACTTTCAGTTTGTTAAAATTGGGTACATGTAGAAGATATTTCTGTGATTCTCCTTTGATTAAATCCATTAAGACGAGTTATTGACTGACTGAGTTTTAACTCTACATTGATTTCACACCTGATCAAGCTAAGATCCAGAATTACTGAGAACTCATTGTAACTAGAGGGAAAAAAAAGAACTAAATTTTAAAAAGTAAAATTTCCAAAATTAAAAAAAGTAAAAACCATAAAAGAAAATATAGATAAATTTGATTACCTGAAAATTTTAAACTGCTGTACAACAAAAGACACTAAACAAAATCCAAAGGCAAGATCCAAGTTGTGAAAGATACTCAAAACAAATATGAAATACAAAATGTATATGTCCAGAATATGTGACAAACTCCTACAACTTAATAAGAAAAAGACAATCCAATAGGAAAACAAGGAAAGGGTATAAAGAAGCAATTCATTGAAGAGAAAATACAAATGACCCAAAGAAAATGTGAAAATAAGCTCATCCTCACTAACAACCAGAGAAATACAAGTTAAATCACTAATGATATTTTGCACCAGATAGGAAGTAATGTTAACATTTGAAAATATCATGCACTGACAAGGTTTTGTAGAAAGAGAGGCCCATGTTATTTGTAATAGTAAATAGTAGAATTGTTAAATAAAATGTTGTATATTCAAGAGGCAGAATATTATATAGTAGATAAAAGGAATCACATGTGCAGGTGTCATCATAGATGTTTTCAAAGTAATTTGCATAAAATACATAAAACATAATTCAAGTATAATATTTTTGTGTTACAAAACAATACTCTACATTTCATTAAAATACATGTATATGTCTATTCGTACAAAAAGCAAGCTGGAAGAATATAAACAATCTCATGATTATTAGTACTAAAAAGGGGGTGGAGGGAAGGCAAGTTTTAGATGATAGTTAAAGAGGATTTTCACTCTACCTGAAATGTTTTAATTTTTTTTAAAAAGGAAAGTACATTTTTAGACTTGTTTTACTTGTATGTTCTTTAAAGTATATGCTTTCGAAAAAACCTGAAAAACAAGTCTATTAAAATGTCTAAGTGATTTTTAATGGGTAGTGGATATACTGGGGATTGTTATTGCCACATATATATGTGTTTGTGGCTGTGGGTGTAGGTATATTCTCCAAATTCCTCAAGTTAAAAAAAGGTGGGAAATGTGGTTACTATTGTTTGCTTTAGTCATATGAAATGACAAACCCACATTTAAGAATGGCCTGAATGAACTTCAAAGTGATAAAAGCATTCTGTACCTAAAAGCATGTTATATGGGAGGAGTAACCCACTAACTAATCCATTATTATACATTAAATTAAACATTAGATTAAAATATTTATTAAGCTTTAAGTTTTCACCTTGGAAATCAGAGAGTGAACCTTTGAAGAAATGAGCAGAACTAGTAGATTTTTGTGATTAAATATTACTACATAATTTGTCTTAAACACTTTTCCTTTTTAAAATGTCAAGATAATTATATGTTAAATATTATCTTAATAAGCCCTAGAAATTCAGATTTTAATTATAGAAACTTAGGAAATGTGAGGTTCTAGCCTCACATCATTTAACTCTGGCCCCGAGGAATTTGCAGGCTACACCAGAATCCTTCATTACCTGGTTACACACTAGTGGACAATATGACATTTTGCTTGGAAATGATATAGGATAATATGATGGAAAATAACTGCACTTTTTCTATTGTGCTTCTCCTGTAAGGCTATAAATAAGTTGAATTGTGCTCCCTTGATTTATGTTTATGACTATTATTATGATGATTTATTTTGCGTTGAGTGCTGACAGTGTGCTGAGTGCTATACTAGACTCATAAGAAGAAATGGTTATGCCCCAGAGGCTTACATACCAAGACAAACAATTCAGCCATAAAATACACCAGCTAAGAGATGCTTAATCTCAGCAGTGCAATGCTTCTTGGAGTTTATATGTAGGTGGTGAAAATTTCCTTCTCCTGGGGAAAGAAGGTTAATGCTCTTTGAAAGACTTTGAGGGCCAGTTTTCAATGGAGATTTCATACAGGGGTAGAGAAACATCAAAATGCATGCTCTTAGAGCACAGAGAAGTGGATGTTCAATTGATGGTTCCCCAACAACAAACAGTTTTAGTACCGAGTCAGGTGTCATGGTTGTAAGATTGTCCTTCAAGGACTTCGGTCTAGTGGGCACATTCAACTCTATGATTCCAGGTATGTTCAAGGTGCTACTTTTAGTATTACAACCATCTTAAATTTGCTCTGGAATAATATTGGTTTGGGACATCTAACTATTGAGACCAGTGTTTCAAAACGTGTGTTTTAAAGAACACGTTATACTTGGGTGATATTATTAGGTATGACAAAATTTTTAAATATGTGGACAAGTAAGTTTGAGAAATGATGGATAAAACAAAGTGAAACAAACATCTGTATTGCAAGAATTCTCAGAGCCATCAATCAAGCCATGAAAATTGTGAATCTCTGAGTTTGACTAAAAAATAATTTTTGAAAGGATACTTCACAGGACTAGTGCGCTGGAAAATACATGCTGGGAAATACCAAGGTTGGTGGAAGAGAACAAAAGAATGAATTAAACTTCCAGTTTGTTTTAACCATGATGATTGTTGGGAGTCCTTTGTTTCCTGATTCTAGTGCTAGGACATAACGTGCCCAAGTGTCTCCTCCAGCTGAGCAAGGCACAATCCTTCACACCATCTCCCAAGTACAGTTGTAAGGAAAAGGAGGGTAGGATGAAGCAGAAATAATGAGACTATACATTTGTGGTAGTCAGCCTCCTAGACAGTCCCCCATGATCCCTGCCTCCTGGTATTCCTGCCCTTGGGTAGTCTCCTCCCATAATAAAGAGGGCTGACTGTAATCAGTAAGATACTGTGGGAATGATGGAGTGTGACTGCCAAAGCTAGGTCATAAAAGACATTACAGCTTCTGCCTTGCTGTTTTGGATGGCTTGCTCTGGGGAAAGCCAGATACCATGTTGTGAGGACATTCAAGCAGCCCTAAGGAGAGATCTACTTAGTGATGAACAGAGTAGATCTTCTGCCTACAGCTATGTCAGTGAGTCTTGGAAGTGCCAAGTCAGTCCCGGGCAACATCTTGACTGCAACCCTAAGAAGGAGCCTAAGCCAGTACCACCCGCAACTGCTCCCAAATTCCAGACCCACAAAAAACTATGTGAGATAATAAATGTTTATTGTTTTAAGCCACTAAGTTCTGGGGTAATTTGTTACATACCAATAGAAAACTAACGCAACATCCTAGATTTTTCAAGATTCCAAATACTCTGTCCTGTTGTTCATCCATGTGTCCTAAGGATCAAGGCTCTTCACTAACTGAGTTAAGAGAGTAGAAGTGAATCCAGTTCTCCCCATGGAATATTAGGAAGGAGGGAATTGACTACTGTCCAAGGATGAAGGCAAGATTGCTAAGAAGGGAAACAATACACAGGGTCTGAAGAGAGCTGTGCAGACATGAAAACATCACAAGAGGCCAAGGAGCCTAGAATCAAGATAACAAGAACAGAGAAAGTGGATCTAGGAGGATGTGCCCTAGGGCATCAGTGGGAGCCCTGTAGTACAGAGCTGTGAAGGGTGCTGAGGAACTTTGGGAAGAGGGTGATCCAGCCCAGGTTTGTGGAAAATCCCCAGATCGCACAGGAGAAACAGGCTGATCTGGAAGGAATAGAGTAGATTAGGCAAGAGAAGTGCCAAGTAACAGTTCACAGGCCACAGGAGGTTGTGAGCTGGGTGACAGGATGCACATCAGTGGGACATGGAGCATTAGGAGAGGGTCCTATCTGAGATATGACCTTGCGGGGACGCCACAAACATGTAGTGGGGGAAGAAAAGAGGAGTGAAGGAGGGAGGGAGAAGACACAGAGAAGTAGGCGGGCTTCTTCTGTGGTAACCACTGCTCCATGAAGGAAGTTTGGGAAACACTTCCATGGCTGTGTAGCTGAGTATGGATTTCCGGGTGGAGAAGTAACCATACGGAAATAACCTGGGACCGTTTGGACCACAGGTGCCTCTAACACAAGAGTGTGAGTTATTTGGGTGTGTATCCACCTACTTTTGCCACATTGGAAATCTTTTAAAGGGTTCTGCACAAATAAGTTGGAATTATTTTCTCCCAGTGCACCAAGTCCAGAAATAGTCCATGACCGATAATCCATTACAGCTGCCAGTAGAAATAAATTTACTTGAAACTTTGCAACAGGCTCGATACACACTCTGCCCAAGGAAACGCACGTAGCAGTAATCAGTATTCCTCTCCGGGCCCAGACCTGGTGGATAATTACAATTAAGCTTCAATGGATTAGCTGCCAGTGGGACAGTAGATAGTGAGTGGTATTTTGCATCTCTACTTTTTCAGCAAATTTGGGCATGTGCATTTTTTTCCTTCTCCATGGAAAACAAAAAAGTTATTTCCAATTAATTCAGGAGACCATCAAAATTACTGAAAATTGTACTATTCCCCACGGCAGGATGAATGAGGTACGGAATGACTCTCCTCATTGTGTTAGAAATGCAAGGGTCATTCACATTACTTACAGAGCCCCTAGTTTACATTTTTCAATTAGGAGATAATCAGTGTGCCATTATGAGTAAAAATTGTTGGAATGACCTTTTGGCTGTATATTTTAACCAGCAAATCTTTGGGGAGGGCGTGATTGAAAGCATGACAGGAGAACAAGGCAAGTTATACTGATGATAAATAAGAACAATTATCACACATTATCTGGTAAATAATTTATTGTGATTTGCCATTAATCCATCTCAAGCCACCTCCTGTATAAAAACACACCCCAAAGACTGACTTCTCCAGCTTCTCCCACATCGTGTCAGAAACACTTGTCTGAAAAACACAAAGAAAGCATTTACCTGGAATATAAAGAGCTGTCACTGCATACTTGATCATTTCAATCACTGTAGACAAATTATGCCCCTTAAATAAATGGTAAATCAGGACTTCTTTCTCAGTTTTTTTTTAAAAAAAGAGAGAAAGAAAATCTGTGAGAAGCTGTTTTGAGGAGAAGCCATAGCTCAACACTGAAGAATCTGTTTTGTTTTAAACCTTATCTTCCATTCTTGCTTAAAGCCATCAGCCTACATGTTTTTAGTCAATGCCTGCAGCATAGTCTTAATTTCAGAGAGTACATACTATTATAATAGGATAATTAAATTCTTTATAATACTCCACAAATTCAACTGGTAAGGACTGGTTGTCTCTAAAAATGATGCTAAATGTTAGAGATCAGTGACAAATGTTATTTTTCCTGCTGCCCTCTCTACATGTTGGTAATTCCAATAGGCTTCTATGTATTATTTTTACCCAAGGTGTCAAATAAGTCATGTCGACCTTTTGGACATAGAAGTCATATTTCCCTAGTGTCTTTATCTACTGATATTTTGAAAAATAATATTAACACTAGTTTTCCCCTTTGTGCCCTCAAAGAAGACACCATGACGACTCTCAGTCAAAGATGAAGTTTTAATTCTACTGGATTGTTTTTTGTGTTTCATTTTGTTTTGTTTGTAATTTTGTTCTTTTTCAAAAATAGATGTCAAAAAAGTAAATTAATTTCATTTTTTCTTATTTATCTCTAATGTTAAACAAGTATTCTTTGTTAGGTTTTTCTGCATGCTCTTTTTCTCTTGGCACTTTTGGTCACTGCTTTGCTATTATTTACTTAGTCATCCTACCTGTAAATGTGGACTCATTTAACAGAATTCCAGGAAAATTTTTAATCAGTAGGACATTAATATTGCTCAGAAATCCGTGTATCATTATCAGAAATTACAAACTGGTATTACCTGTTGTGGTCTTTCCTTCTAGGAAACTGAATTATGGCCTTAAGAAATCAAAGGGTTCTCTCCTCTGCCTCAGGTATCTGAAAGAGATTAAAATATTTGTGTAAAAGTTCTGTTGAGAATGTGATTATACAATCATTCAAGCAATTTGACATCCTCAGAGTCAGGAAATTCTTCCTCATAGCTACACAAATCTTCTAGCTGTAATAGAAGCCCCTTTTAAATTTGATTTTAGGACTGGGAGACTTTTTGAACTCTTTTATTTTACAGATGAAGGAATGGTGTAAAGGACACCACAGTGCCCTGATTGGCAATGTTTTATCAGCAATGAATAGGCATTTCTTACCAAGCTCAGAAAGTCTTTGATCTACCACCATGAGGTGAGCCAGGATGGATTTCATAGCCCCCAACTAGAGCAGCCCTGAAAGACCCCAGCACCACATGCCTTGCAGAGTAGAGCAGCAGGACGGAGAGTTATGAGCGCCCTTCATGGCCATATAATTTTAAATCATGGGTGTGATCCTCGATTACACTCAATTTAAGGACAAGGCAAGAACTTTACTATTCCTGATACAGCCAGTCTCTAATATATCATAAATAAGTCACAGAATCTCTCTCCATGTGGAATCACAGAAGCTGTTTTAAAAAGCTAAAGGGACTGGGGAAAAAAATCTATGCAGCTTTCTCATGTCTGACATGAGAAATAGATGTCACTAATGCAAATCAGGACAACTGAAGTTCTCGTGATAATGTGGCATTCGGTATTTCAATGCCAATGAGAATTCAGGAAGGGGAATTTTTTCTCTTTCTCTCTCCCGTGTCTCTCTATTATATACATGGATGTGTCTGTCTATGTATGTGTGTGTTCTCAGACCACACAAATATAGTACTAATAAAGAATAAAAGGCAAGAAAAGGAGTATTCTACTCCCTTTTAACTAAAATGAATGTGAGTTCCTTACAGGTGTATTCCTCTTTTTAAAAGATTATCCACTTTGAAAACTAATAATCCAGCTCTCCCTTTCCAGAAGCTCTCAGGGAAGTTTGATAGATGACGTTAGATTTACAAAGGCTAGCAGAATGCTTATGGGCAGATCCTTCTGTTTGAAGCAATTCCAGAGATGGCCCTTCTGTGATGATGCTTGAGATAGAACATTCCAGCACTCCCTACCAAGCAGAACAAAGCTCACAATTCGCACAATTCCAGATATCCTCAGTCCTCCCAAGTTACCACCTATGGTTTGGACCTAAGCAAACAGAAAACTAAAGGACGAGACAAATCGTCAGCAAATCTCTTAGGTGCCAATCCACAAATACCAGGAGCCAAGGGAAATAACCAGGAACGTCTTGAAGTGATGCTACCAGAAAGGGAATTATGATCTGGTTGGCACAGGGGAACCTGTCGGGATAAATCAAATGACTGAAATGTCAATACTGAGGAATGCAATCTGTGAAGAGAGGACAAAGAGGTGGGAAAAGGAGGGCTTGCACTATAGATCACAAAGAGTTGAACTTGCGATGAAATATAGATAGATGATAAAGGAAGTAGCAACGCTGAAGCTTTATGAATTAAGGTAAAATATATATATATATATATATATATATATATATATATATATATATGAAATAAAGGTGAATTAGCAGTGGGTGTTCTCTGTGCACTACTAAATCAGGATGAGCTCACTGATAAATTTCTGCAGAAGGAAAAAACCAGATACCCATGTCTCCATAAATAAGTAAAATGTAGCATGCAGTATAAATCTCGGCATAGATGTCTCACCTCTCCCTGCTGCTACCTACTAAAATGTTCCAGCATTCCTCTTTTCCTTTTCTTCCTCTGACTCCCAAATAAGTGCAGGCGCTAAGACCCCTGTTTAACTTCTCACCTTTGAATTAATGACGATATTCTCAGTTTTGGTCCTTGAGGTCCCTCAAGCAGACTTTGACCACTCTGGGGTTTAAAGGCACAGTATAAGTAAACCAAACATATATAAAATGCTAAATGACAAGATCACAAAACTCTGCTACTCTAGATTTCAATTACTGAGACATTTCTTAAGGGATAATAAAAAGAGCAAAATGCAGGTCATCCGGGAATTTTTAGAGCTGTGCTGCTGTTAGTTGCTTGTTTCATAAAGTGGAAAGGGCAGCTAGAGGTGAGGTAATTTGGGCCTGCTCACGACAAATAAGGAAGAAACAATCAGGAATCTTGAGGTGAAGGGCACTTGGGAGCGTGACCTGATTCCATTTGCTATGCTGAGGGGAGACTTATTTGTGTGACTTCTCACAGATACACAAAATAGGAAAAAGGTGAAGCCATAAGAGAAAATTCTACACTGAAAGTTAAAACTCACAAGGGAAAAATCTGTGAAGCAAAATTACACTGTGAAATGTCATTCTCTAAAGGGCTTAAACAAGAAACGTGATCAATGTTATTACTCTGCAGTGCCATAAAGATGTTGAAGACTCAATCACTGCTCTGATTTTGCCCAACAAGTGCAAGAAGGCAGTTGTAGGAAAACAGACCCCATTCCAAAGTGCTTTCTTTCAAGGCTAAAGGCTGCAGGAGAGAAGCAAAATGGGAAAAACCACTAATACAGCCATCAAACTCATAAGTAACTTTGGATCATCACTACCCCATTGCCCCCTCGGTTTTAAAGGCACCATAAGGTCAGGGTGAGCAAAGAATAAATAAAGTTAAAGGCCAGAAAGGTCTAGAGAAAATCCAATCAAGAACCAAAGGAAAACCAGCCTAAGCCAATCTTTAAGACCAATTTTCTTGAAGATCTCAACAAAATAGTTGCAAGAAACCATCTAAAGTCACTCCAAAGTCAGGCGAGTGTGTCTAAGACTGGAGAAGAGCAGCTGCACATCTAATTCGGGATACAGATAAAAGAGTGTTTAAACAGTTAGAAATTAGCACCCATGGGGATGGTTCCCAGACACGTGATCACAGAATGTTTACAGAATGTGTGTGTGTGCGTGCGTGTGTACATATATATAACGGGCATAGATATAGATAAATACACACACAAGGGTACTTCAAAAAGGTCATGAAAAGATTTGTATTATCTTTTAATCCTATTTTTCCACAAACATTTTAAAGTATCCTCATATATATATATATATATTATATATATGTATCACAAATTGTATCATCGCAGACCCAAGTTGCAGTGCAAAAGAGAAGCATTTTAATAAATTGAGTGTTATTTTAAACAGTTTTTCATACTTCCTTTTTGCCTTTGAAATGGGTCAAACTCAAGGCTATAATATCCAAGTTGTGATCAAGTCTTCCCAGCTACAATCACCCTGATGGGGTCCTCCATGAAAGACCCATAAATTAAGGAACGGATCTGTAAGGCACAATGAAACAGAAGGACAGAAAGAGCCAAGAATTCAAAGAGGGAGTTTGCTCCCCAAATTCTCCTTGTCTACTTGCACAGCTGGCTGTGAGTGGGGAATGGGGGAATGTTCTCTCCCAGCACACAAGGCCAATTCCAAGCTTATTAGCAAATCAAAACCATCACCAAAAGCAAGATGAAATACTCTGAGCTCAGGCTAGGGCTTCCCCAGCAGGGATGCCAATAGCCCACCCTCACGTACCTGCATAAACTGATAGGTAAATATGCCAATGTCATACTAACTTTTTTTAAAAAAGAAAGTACAATTATAGTGCAATTTGGACAGTATGATCCCATTTTTGCTTTTTAAAAAAGCACAAGTTATATAAACGTATATATTTTATGAGCATAGAAAAAGCTCTGAGGCAATATACGAAAATGTTTAACTGTTTACTCGAGTAAAAGTGGGATTGCAGGGAGGATTTTATACTTGATTCACTTTTGTATTTTTTTTAATTTTTATAACTATTGTCTTATCTTTATAACTTTAAAAAACAACTTTAATATTCTCAGAATTCAACCTTGGGACTTCCTAGCTGCCTTTTATGGTTGCTTGTTAAAATAAAATAAAATTTGCCCATTCAACTTCTATAAAATGTCTTAAGGTCAAGAATTTACCTTCTTTGTGAAAGAGAGGAAGACTGGGTTGATGTTCCAGGTTAAAGAAACAAAGAAACAGGACAACTCTATACAATGCATGAGCCTGGCCAGGATCCTGGACCTAAGAAAAAATTTTTTTCTCATGCTATAAAGAACATTATTAAGATAACTGACAAATTTTGAGTAAAGTTCATAGATTTAGTAGTATTGTCAATTTAATTTACTGATCTTGATATCTATACTGTGGTTATAAGAAAGTCCTTATGCTTAGAACACTCACTGAAGTATTTAGGTATAAAGGAGTATCTATCTTGTCTTCCACTTACTCCTAATTAGGTCAGAAAAAACATATAGATATAATATGTAGATACAGATATACACACATAAATAGAAAGAGAAAGCACGTGGTAAAATGTTAACATTTGGACAATCTGGGTGGAGGTTATACAGGAATTGTTTGTAGTATTGTTGAAACTTTTCTATAAGTCTGAAATTATTTCAGAATAAAGTTTTAGAAAATCAGGAAAGAAGAGGGGAAAGGAAATTTGCTGTCTCTCCTACTCCTGTCTTACAAAGAGCTCTATGGTCCTGTCCTCTGTATTGTTTGTTTAATTGATTTTATTCATTTACATAGTTCGATCTTGTCAGTGAAATCTGTTCTCTCTTCAAGAAGAAAATTGAGTTTTCACAAATATTCGAGCCTAATTTAGCTAATAAATATATCTCAAGATATTTCACAGGCAAATATTGATAGAAAGTGTGATGAACCTAACTTAATAGGGGAGAAGATTTAAGAAATTTGGACAAAGTCACAGAATAAGTCAGTGGTAGGAACGGAAATAGAAATCAAGTTTCCTAGTAGCTTGTTCAGTATGATTTTTAAGCCAGAATTTTGTGATACTGCAGCTATTCGGCAGTGGGAAATTGCCCCTGGGAAGCTACAAGAGTTCATCAAAGACAGAGGGTCAGAGTCCTCTGTTTGCTATGGTGAGACTCTGGTCATATTGCTATGCACCCCATAAATCACAAATAATAATATCCTGAGGCATTCTCTTCTGTATTAAAAGATAAGAACTCTGTTTTTGTTTCCAGAACCATTGCTCTCTTTCCCTGCTTCTCATGGCTCATGTAATTCAGAAGATAGACTTCATTCAAAGAATGAAAAATAGGTGAGTCTGAATCCCAGTTCTTCTCTCCATCAATTCAGCAAGCTGCAGAACGTTATCTGCCTTGTAAGTAGCTCAGTTCCCTCTAACAAGATGAATTTCTTTCCTAAAACAGGTTTGTACTTAGGACTTCACCACCAGTGGTGTTAGCACCACTCTGAGAAAAGTATATGTTAATATAAGAAGCCCAGATATGGACCTTATACAGTGCAGGTAAACCTCATCAGGAGAAAAAAAGAAACGTCATATTCATAAATAACGGGCCTTAGCAAAAAAATAATAAGGAAACGTTTTCCATGAATCCTGGCAAACAGAGAGGCAAGCAGAACTCCAAAGTCATCGCCAAACTAGAAATGGCTTCAGAGGCTTTCTGCTGACATCATTCTCATGGACTAAGACCTTTCTGCTCAAAGTGTAGTCCATAGACCATCAGCTTCAGCATCACCTGGGAGCTCATTAGAAATGCAGAATCTCAGGCCCCTCCATAGATATATTGCATCAGTGTCTCCATTTAAGCAAGATCCCCGGAACATTTATATATACAATTTTGGAGTTTGACAAACACTGGACTACAGGAAATGATGCCATAGCCAGCTTGAGCCTAGGAGAAGCAGGGGGAAAACATACACACACACAAACACTATTCCAAGGCAAATAGAACCACAAAAGAAGACCTCTATTCTAGTCTGACTACTCTCAAACTGGCATCCAGTACTCTGCCACTTCATCCCTCCACCCCACCCAGTCATCCATCCTTCCCCCGGGTCTTGGATTCCTCCTAAGTGAAGGGCAAAAGCTAAGCAGCTTATAGCCTGTTATCTTAGGAAGGTGTTCAGGTAAGATTAAAAATAGAACTATAATATGATGCAGCAATACCACTTCTGGGTATATATCCAAAGGGAATGAAATCAGTATGTCAGAGATATCTGCACTCCGACGTTCACTGCAGCATTTTTCACAATAGCCAAGTTATGGAGTCCACCTAAGTGCCTATTAATGGACGAATGGATAAAGAAGATGTGGAATATATACCCAATGGAACAGTATTCAGCTTTTAAAAAGAAGGAAATTTTGTCATTTGCAACTACATGGCTGGACCTGGAGGACGTTACATGAAGTGGAATAAGCGAGGCATAGACAAATACCACATGATCTCACTTATATGTGGAATCCAAAAAAGTTGTAGTCACAGAAGTAGAGAGTAGTGTGGTGGTTACCAGGTGGCGGGGGGGTGGGCAGGATTGGCGAAACGATCAAAGGATACAAAATTTCGGTTAGGAGGAATTACTTCGAGAGATCTGTTGTACAACACATGGAGACTATAGTTAATAACAATATATTGTATTCTTGAAAATTGCTAAGAGAGTAGATTTTAAGTGTTCTCACCACAAAAAAAAGTATGTAAGGTAATGCATATGTTAATTAGCTCAATTTAGCCATTACACAATGTATATATATTTTAAAACAATATGTTATACTTGACAAATACATCCAATTTTTTTGTCAACTTAAAAATTGTTTTAATTAAAATAATAATGAGAAAGGTATTCAGGTGTGGACGAATTCTTTGCAAATGTCTGGGCTAGAATCTAAGCCTAAGGATGTCTGCATACCCTATTGTACATGGCACCCCAATTTCCAAACTCACTGGACTGTGGAATGAGATGAGGTCATATTTTTTGAAAAATTCTATTCCTGTTTTGTTTCTGTCTGCTCATACAAGGACCCAGTCCCTGAAGAGTTGCACAAAGAGAGAACACATGGATTTTGCCCACCATTTGTGCCACCTTAGAATTGTGTTGTCATTACCTGGCATAAGGTAGGTGCCTGGCAAACCTTTGTTAAATGAATGTTGAACTTTGCACCAGGGAAATTTGGTCTGCTACCCAGTGGAATCTGCAGGGCACCACTATTGTTTCTGGAGCAAACTCCTGACCCCACCTGGTAGTGCCACCCTTGTTGAGCACAGCTGTAATTCCCACTGGCTAATACCATGCCTGCCAAATTGCTGCCACCCCCCAGGGGATTGTAAGGTATCCAACTGGGCATTGCCAGTAGCATCCCTGAGGGGCCAGAGGTGAGCTATTCTTCTTTTACCCCATTTTCTATTATTCTCTGGCCAAAAATTTTAAAAAACTGCATTGATTGTGCCACAATATCTTACAGAGTGGTGGTGAAACCACTCTTTCAGCTTTAACTTCCAGTTCCCTTTCTCCCTAAGACCCAGAAATGGACTACAGATTTGAGAATGAGATGCCACCCAGAACTCAGAACCCTGAAGTTTTGGGGTTGGATTGTCATGCTGCCTCCTTCTTCCCATTAGAGTGAGATCCCCTAGGATGCTCCTGGATCCTTCATGCAAACAAACCTGTCAGAAGCCCTCCCCCATTACCCCACCACTCCAGCTTGGTAGCCTTGTCCAGACTTGTCTGAATCCCAGTAGTGGACACAGCTTAGACTCCAAGTAGGACCTCCAGCTGCATTTACAATTGAGTTCAAGACTGTATTGCATCCTGTTTCTGTGGAGAATCATAGTCAACCTGGACAAGTAGCCTCTTGGGGTGGACAACTGGGAATGACAACCATCATTTCCAGTCTTGTTCCAAGGAAACAGGTTGCAAAGGATATAAAGCAGAGCCACACCACCGTTGCACCCTCACCCTCTTTTCTCATCTAAATGCACCAGTGGGCATTTTTACTATGTCTAGCCCAACCTAAAAGGATGGAGATGAGGACAAGTTTAGAGGAGACGGCCAGGCACTCAGTGAAGGGAGAAAGACGAGTTCAGTGCAGTGTCAAAGGGAAATTTCACCAAGAACAGGCCAATGGCTTATATCCTGTCCCCATCTAAACATCATCCTTTCTGTTTCACCACCATCATCAGACTGGCCGAGGAGTCTATAGCACAGTCTGTCCACACAATGAAAGACTATTGGAGGGCATCTCCAGGACAAGAATTGGTCACTAGGTTCCCTTCACAGAGGGTGTAGGGGGTTGAATGGTAACCCCCAAAAAGATCTAGCCAAGACCTAATCCTGGATACCTGTGAATGTGACTAAATTGAGGATCTTGAGATGAGACCAGCCTGGATTAACCATGTGGGGCCTACATCTAATGACAAGTATCCTTATAATAAGATGAAGAAAAGAAAGCACAGACACCATGGAAAAGGCCATGTGCAGATAGAGGCAGAGACGGGAGTGATGCAGCCACAAGCCAAGGAATACCTGGAGCCATCAGAACCTGGAAGAGGCAAAGAGGGAATCTCCGGTAGCCCCTTGCGGGGAGTGCCGTCCTACCGACGCCATGATGTCAAGCTCTGTCCTCTAGAACTAAAAGGGAATAAATTTCTGTTGTTTGAAACCAACAAGCTTATGGTAATTTGTTACAGCCACCCTAGGAAACTGATGCAGAGGGGGTCTGTTTCTGAGCTGACATTGTCCCTAAGTTGCTTCATTATATGGCTGTGCTATTTTTAATTGTCTGGTAGACTAATGAGAATAACTTCCATTTGTTGAGTGACTACTGCATACCAAGTTATGTCTCTGGCACTGTACGTATATTATCTCATTTATAACAACCCTCTAAAGGTAATATCATTGGCCCCACTTTATTAATTTTAAAAACTGAAGCAGCAAGTAAATGATGGTCCTAGATCATGCAGCTAGTAAATGCATGAGCTAGGATCCCACTCTAGATTCCCAGTTCTGTGTTCTTTCTCCTATACCACAACTACACAGAAACTAAGGTTTTTTAAATCCTTTCCTTCATAAAGGGAAAAAAAAAAAGGGCAATTCTATCATGACTCCATAGGAAACTAGATTCTATCCAGGTTAGGATACCTAGTTTCAGCAAGGCGAGAAATTGTCCACTAATTGTTATCAGAGACAGAGAGGAAATTTATGAAATGTCTTGGAATCTTCCTCTGACAGCTTTCTAAGGGCCTCTAGAGGTGGTCCACGCCAAACACATCCCAGTCCACGTATCCCCTTAATGCATTGGCTTGAACCACGGCCCGACGAAAAATTCACTTTCATAAGAAGCTGCCCTTTCCATTTAAATAGTTTGCCCTCAAATGGATCCAAAATAGGCTCTTATTCTTCTTTGGAAGCCACAAGGAATGATCCTAAACCTCCTTCCTGCAACAGCCTTTCAAGCATTGAGGACAATAAACACGGCACACTTGAAAGTAGAAATTTCTCTTTTGCCATCAGATAACTCAGTCTTTGATCTCTTTCTTATATGACTTGATTTCCAATCCCTTTTCCATCCTGGTTTGTCCTCCAGACACACACCAATCTGCCCATGCTCCACTTTAAGTGGGCACCACAACCCACCTCACAATTATGGCTGTGGTATGACTGAGCAGAGTCATTCTCTCCCTTTAGTTTCATCCCATTTCTCTCTTTGTATCTTGATTTTTACCCCAGCCCGTCACATCAAGCTGATCCAAAATGTCATCGATCTACCATAGGGCGGTACTGCTGATAACTGCACAAACGTATTAACTCCCCAAAGTATTTCACCCACCCACTCACCCACCTGCTTCTGAAGGCTCCCGTTTTGAAGTGGCAGTGTGATCAATCAAGTCAGTTTCATGTTCCACAGCCCACACAGTACAAGGAAAAAATTAATGACACTGACTGTTCTTGCTACAGGAGCAACTCAACTAGACAGCAGCCCCCACAACAGCAGGAAAGGAACACTTCACTTTTAGTCATCCTGGAAGAAAAAGGGGGGGGGGAACACATCCATGTACACATATACATACAGACATTATATGCATTTATATATGAAGTAAAAAGCCATTTGCCTAAGGGCCACAGTAGGGTTTATGCTCTACTGACCTTAGTAAAAACTAGGATTCCTCTTTCACTTGGTGCTTAAGCACTTCACAGACACCTAAGGCAGTGAAGACAGAAATACTTGATTTAGAGTCTAAACCCAGCCCCTGTGGTTTAGCACATTGGGACTTCCCAGGCAAACCCAATGTGAACGGATCCAGTATTCGGACAGGAGAGGCCCCTGCACCATCCATCACAGGCTCCCGCAGCTCTGCTTCATTTCCTGCCCACCAGACCCTGGGAGTGAAGACTGGCTGCACTTCTCCCATTCTCTCTCCCTCTCCAACTCTCCCTGCCCACCCCTCATTCTTGTTTCAAGACTAGCCCGGGGGTCAGCCTCTCCATAACATAAATCAAATCCATCCCCTGCACAGGAAGAACCGTGAGTCGTTAAAGACCTAGTCTGTGCGGCTTTATGCCCAGCCTCCAGGCCCTCACCGTCTTCAGAAGGAAACAGCCTCTCTGTACCCCTCATTTCTCATGTCCCTAGACCTGCTCAGATTTACGCACCCTTTAACATTTACTTCCTAAATTGGATTTCCCGCCTGCATTATTTAAGCAGAAACAGCATGGAGTGATTTGAAGTTTGGACCCTAGAGAGCTTACAATAGGGCAACACCTTTTCCCATCTGTCTTCCACAGAGATCTATGCAATCTCTGGAACCACCTCAGGGGCAAAGAGAAGGCCCACAAGATGGCCTCAGGCCCTCCCACATTTCTTGCTTTTACACATAGGAATTCTATGTAGGATTTTTTTTTTTAAATAAGAATACTCTTCCGCTCAAAAAAAAAAATTAAAAAGGCCATGTTACTACAGGGAAACATGCCTTTCCTTTTCTCCCTTATCCCCCTATGACCATGACACATGCACACAGAAAGATGCATGCCTTCTCTGCTCCATGAAAGATAAGGAGCTAAGGGAAGCCTTTGTGACAGTAAGAAGTCACAGAATGTTCACTGCCTCAGCTTCCCCCTGTTCTTAGGATGACACAATATCACAGAACTCCAGCTCTTCATTATTCAGATGTGAAAATGGAAAACCACAGAGGTTAATGGCTTGCTTTATTAACTTAGAAACAAGTCACTACCACAATTTTTTACACATAGTAAGCACTCAGTGCTGAAAGAATAAATGTTTATGTAATTAATTTGTTAATATACACCCAATTCATTCCAGAAAAGAGTTCAGGTGGTTTTCTAAGAGACAAAGCAAACAAACAAAGAATGACATTTAATAGGAATGAAAAAAGAATGAATGGATGTGATTAGAGTTTTCCTTGTCTTGAAGTCAAACACCAAAAATTTGCTCTTTTTTGCCTCCAGTATTCAAGACTGAAAATTTACATTCATTGCACTTTTCTAGGCTGTCCTAAATTTTGAGTGAGAAGTAATTTTCTACTAGAACTTTAAATAACAAGTGAGAAACCGGAGAGGACTTGCAGGTAAGGAGGTTTCTTTGTAGGTAATATCTAGCATTTAGGTGGATTCTGCCTTGGTTTCATTAAAATTTATTTGCTCTTCTCTCCAGACTAGAGCCTTTCCATCTACATTTGCTGTAAGAAAATAGAATCAGGTTATGACAAACCGCAGGCCAAACAGAGGGCCTAACGGGGTCAGGTAGGTTGGCATGTGGTGGGATGGGCTTGATCATTGTGGGCAGATATCTCACAGCAGAAGGCTACAGTCTCACTTCTCCAAGATCTGCACATGAACTAGGAGCACTGGGGGCTCATTAGAAATGCAGAGTCTGGGAGGGAGAGGGGAGTTGGGAAGCGGCTGGGTGGGGGACATGGGGAATAATTACAATTTGAGGTGGTAGGCATGCCGATAGCATTGATCCAGTTATCACATCTTGTGCACAGGGACTGACAATCAGCTCAGTGCTCCATGAATATGTATAATCAATGAAAATAAATAAATAAATAGAAATGCAGAATCTCAGACCCCAACCCAGACCCACTGAATCTGAACCCGCATTTTAACGAGATCTCCAGGTGATCTGAATGCAGCTTAAAGTTTGAGAAGAAGTGCTCAACAGCACCCTTGAACTCATCGATGCAGATGTTTAAAATGCAGCCACTGAATAACTCAAGCCTGAGCCAGACAGTTGGGACGGGGCACATCAAAAAGAGGGCTTTTTGGGGGAGAAAGAGAGGAGTAGGTTTGGTTTTGGTTTGCTTGTTTTTAGAGGTTTTTGTTGTTGTCCTCACTGATCTTCAGTGAAACTATCAAATGAAAGTCAATGGGAAAAAGGTACATTTCGAGCCAATTTGTTTAGTCATACTTTGGCACACATTGACAAAGATATGTACCCCCAGGGGGCATAATTGTTCTTCAGAAGTGACTTTGTTGTAGAGAAAACTTTTGTTTCCAGAGGCACAGGCTACACAGCACGGAGTAGAATAGAAATATGGCGATTATCCAGTTCATTTACTTGCTGTACACAGCCAGACAAACCAACCCAGGTAGTGCAGGCCATAAAAAACATTCTGAGGTGCCTGAATTATCCACATTCACTGCTAACATTGTTCAGATGAACTGGGTCACAGCCAGCCTTGCACATCATTAAGTGCCTTTAAACATGGTGCAAGGAGAACCTGCACCAGCAGATGTGAGAAGGGGAGGGGCGGGTGTCGGTAACCCCTGGACCCAGACAGCACCTGACAAGGGGTGACATTAGGCTTTGGCAGAGCTTCGGCTGCACTGTCTGCAAATCAGTTATCACATGAAAGGCAGGGCAGCCTGCCAAAATACAGACACAGGGACCAACCAAAGGATAATTGCTATAAATTCCATACAGGGAGTGGAGACAGAGATGTCAGCAGAATGTGTCGCCCAGCTGGGTAGCAGCACACATAGGACTGCAAGGTAGAGTCCAACAAGAAAGGGAAGATTTTTTGAAAAGGCCAAATTTGTTCAAACAAGGTATGGCAGGCCAGCTGGAAGACATGTCAGTCAAGGACTAGACTCTCTGCTCGGAGGTATTTCTGTCACTTGTACACGACAGCTTCTCAAAACTAAATATAAGGAAAAATTACAGCTAGATTTCTTCCAGGAACGGGTTGTGTTCTGATTGCAATTTAGAAAGCCGGTAGCTTAACTGTATTTGTTCAGCCCCTCCTAAGCAGCAGGTCCTTTTTCGGGGGCTTTGCATAAATTAACTATTAGAGGGTTGGGGGTATTAACTCAGGCATCAAAACCACCCCTGATGTGTTCTTGTTTAGACTACAGGGACCCCTGAAGTTCCTGAAATTGTATGAAAAATTTTACGTGGATTTACTTTTTTTTTTTTTTCTGGCAGGAGAAACCATAGCTTTCATTAGATTCTCAAACAGCTCCATGCTCACCAAAAGGTTAAGAACTGAAGTTAGCTAAATGAACTATGAAGGATGAAGGAATTAACATCTATCAAATATTCTCTGCCAGGCCCTGTCTGTACTTGGTGCTGTCATCTAATTCTAAAAACCCTAGTGACATAAACCCCATTTTACAGGTAAGGAAAAGCAAGGCTAAAAGTGAACAAGTAGCCTTACCAGATAAACACACCTGGTAACTATAAGACCTAAAATATAAATTCAGGCCTATCTAGTCCAAAACTACCCTTTTTCTATGATACTATGATGCTTCCTGGGTATGTGTTTTGGTGGGGGGGAGGGGTAGGTTGCCAAATTAATGAAGGAAAGCACTAAGGAGGACCGACATGACATCTTAGCTGGTTCCCAAAGAATGTGATGAGTTTGGGCATCTAGAGATAGAAGGAAGGGCATTCTAGGTGGAAGGGACAGGATAAGAAGAGGCAGAACAGTGAGAAAGGATAAAACCTCAACAGAGGACATTACTCTCCCTCCAATTGACTAAAGTGCTTTGTGAAGACTTGAGAGCCAAGTAACAGTCACAAAACTAAATTCACCCAAGGACTAACTTCTAGCCCATTTAGTCTTAAATTTCCTGTCACCCAAACCCCAGTGCAACCAGAGGGTAACCTCTCCTATCAGAGACCCTGACATAAAAGCCCAGGAGCCACTTAATGCCCAATATTGATTCAAACAAGTGCATTTTGTTTATTTCTAATGCATCTCAAGCAGGGAAAACAGGTTTACTGCAGGTCAGGAAGAAGCCAAGAGCTTATCCAGGACCACTGGAGCCCAGACAGCAACATGCAGCCTCGCTGGAAAGAAAAGATCATCAGTTAAGTGTGTGGGGTTTAATGCATCTCCAGTCCCCCAAGACTGTTCTGTCTCGATATAAATTATATCCAGAGACCAAAATATTCCATGTGCACCACAACACATTTAATCAGGCTTTTAGACACGCATTGACTATGCAGGAGGATCCTGCTGCCTTCTGAAATGGAAAAGCCACTCAATGAGGGGAATATTAGCATGGAATCACATGTAATAGAATTGCGGTTTTAAGTCCTATGATTAACAGATGGCAAAGCCTTGTCCTAGAGCACTCCATTCCCTGTCCATCAGACACACCATCACCAGCAGCCGTACCTTCTTCCGATCTGGTGTTATTTTCAGTGGTTAACTCTTTTTTAAGGGATCCATTTCACAAGCACTATTATGGCTCAGGTAATAACTTTGAGGAATCTTCTCACTGGCTTGTACATGAATTTAAGTGTACGATAGGCCAAACCTTGTCAGGATTCTTGGATGGGAATTCTTGAGATTTTGTTTCCCATAAATAGAAGGCAAAAGAATATCGAAAAGATAAAAGTACATGTTATTTATCTTGTTTCAGTAGATCATAAGTTTCTCAAGGGCAGGGAGAGGTTATTTGGCTGATTGATTTAATATTTATTGAGTCCTAATTGTCTTCATGGACCACAGAAATTAATCTATCAATATACTTCATTACAAGAAAAACATATTACTCCCTTTAGAAAGTACCAAGCAGCTTTCCCTTTGATGCCTTCTTTCTGT
This sequence comes from Cynocephalus volans, assembly GCF_027409185.1. Lineage (NCBI taxonomy): Eukaryota > Metazoa > Chordata > Mammalia > Dermoptera > Cynocephalidae > Cynocephalus > Cynocephalus volans. The sequence goes on from NC_084468.1 coordinate 122,646,243, forward strand.
TATGCTGATTAACAACTTGAAAGAGCAGCGCCTGTTCAAAAATATATATATATGAGTATAAAATACTGCATTCTATTCCATAAAACTGGGATGAAAAATTCTTCCTCTCTGAAATAACGAGGTGGTAAGAAGGGGGCAGGGAAACTCATCATCCCTGAAAAGTTTCACCTTCAAAGCACACAATGTCAAAAATTGTATATAATTATGAGATTTCTCAAACCATGTTTCAACCAGAATTAATGTGCTGCATAAGGAAACCTAAAATAAGTGCCTATAAATAAATACATCACTCATACCCACCAGGATATCATCCAAAAATGCTATCCTTGGGCGGGGGAGGGTGGCGGAGAATGACCCAGGAGAAAAGGTGGCTGCAGTTTTACCCACGTGAACACTAGGACCATGCACCAGAACAGCACCACAGAGCTCCAGACCGACATCACTGTGAGCCCAACTCTGTCAGCTTGTTATCAATTCAGCGTGGGTGCTGTTTTGTAAACACATCCAATTTGGTTTTAAATTTTAATCTATAAAGTCATTACTAAAGGACTCCAGGCTGCTGAAATGATGAACCAACTGCTTCTAAAGCTGACAGGAAGGCACCAGAGCCAGAGTTAGGGTTTCTGTCCTCACCTCCCTTCTGCACGTCCCTTATCTCTCCCTCCTCTCTGATTTCTTCTCACCAATGTGCCAATTTTCTCATGTATGTTCTCCCACTCACACCTGCCTGGCTGCTCTGTATGTGCCTGTGTCTGTGTGTGTCTCCCTTAGCCTCTCTCTCTCTCTCTCTCTCTTTCTCTCTCTCTCTCTCTCACACACACACACACACATACACACACACACACTGAAGTTCTTTGCCTCTGTCTGACCCAGTATTCCAATCACTGCCTCTTCCACACTTTCAATTTAATCTTTCTATACGTAAACATTGCTCTTTAACAAAAAGATCGGGTACTGGGTGAATTTGGGGGAAAGAAATCGTCATAAAAAGCTAATGGCAGGGAACACAGTCGACTGACAGACGGACTGAGCGACTGACTGGGCCAGCAGCATCTCATCCATGGCTGTCCTTCAAGTATTGCTTCTCACAGGTAATTAACTAACCATAAGATGAGAGATTTTCTGAAAGGAGAGATCAAAAGGTGAATCTTTCAAAGCGTGGCATATTATAAAATGTGGTGTATTTAGAAAAAACATACACTAGATCTGGTTCTAATGGATTCATAAATTTTAACCACCCATGTACTCCTCGTACCAACCTATGAGGATAGTGTTATTCTTCTCTCCCATTTCCCAAGAGACGGAAGCAGAGAGAGATGAAGTAACTTGCCTCAAGTCACACAACTGGAAAGTACCTGTCAGGATGTCCACCCAGATGGTCTGGCTGCAGAGTTCCTGCTTTTAACCAACACACTCTGCTATGTCTGATTTGATTGATTGTATCTTTGTCTAGCAGCCAGGAAATTTTGCATTCATTTTTGTATTCGTTCTGTCTACTATTAAAGTCAAGTTTTCCCTATAAGGGAAAACAATAGATGACTGATTTATCCTAGTGAGTATTTATTCTATTTTATTTACCCTGCTGTGTAAATCAAATGTTGCTCAAAACTCACGTTTATGGCCCCCACCATTAATAACATGTGTGTTGACTAGAGATATTCCAGACCAACCTCTCACACTTACTTCACCCCATTCCTTTTGCCAAGTCCATATACCTAATCACATCCCATTCCCTTTCCAAAAAGCATCTTCTTAAAGAATCATTTTCAGGGACTTTACCCTTTGCTCAGTGAGGTTTAATATAGCATCCTAGAGCAGCCAAGCATTTAGGGCTACGGGGCATCCAACCCAGAGGCCCAGAAAGCTTCCCTGGAAAAAGATCAGTGATCGAGAAATTCTCTGTGTTCTGTGCCATTCTGTGATAATCTGTCTAACTTCTTTGATCCAAAATTTAAATGGCCAAAATAAACCCTAAACAATCTGGGAAAGCCAGAAGAGCAATTCCATTCTTTTTCTGTAGTAATAATAATATTTTCTGTTCTGCAGGACTGGTGCTTTTAGTGAAGTTTCTTTCAAAGTATGCTGTGCTTTAGGATTTTAAAATCCAGAGGCCCCAAGATTTTTTCCTTCTTCAAAAATGGATGGTTCTGCTTTTCATTTAAGGTGCAGTTTCGAAAGAAGCAGCCTGTGAAACCAATTAACTAATTGGAAATCACTTAATGACTGTGGCAGCATTTTGGATTTCTGGCATTCGTTCACAGCAGTCAAGAGAAATTGCTTTCCAATATTATGATAAGGTAAGCTGTGGAGGTCTCACAGGGGGCGGTTGAAGGCTGCTGAGAGAAACAATCAGCTCTAATATGCCCACCAAAATAATGGAGACATTATAACATGGAACTCGGTGATTGTAAAGTAAACACAACATAAAAATCCAAAGATATGTGGAGATCTGCTGAGAATAAATGGGCAGCCATAGTTCCTTGCTATGATTTTTGAGAGCTTACAATCTTCACACAGACATTATGTTGTTGAAATTGCTCTCACAGAGAGAGTCAGGCATCTGTGGAAAGGGAAGTGACATGAGGAGAAGGAAAAAATAATAGAGTAAATGCTCACCCTGGACCAACTGCCCAATTCACTGTTTTAGTAAGAATATAGTCCTTGTTCCCATTAGGGAAATAATCTAGTTATTGCTCAAGAGTTAACTAAAGAGAAAACAAATTACTTCAAGCACAATATTTTATCCATTTGCCATTTGTTTCAAGGTAGAGAATCCTCTTAGCATATTTCTAAATAACTTAATTCATTAGAATCAAAATTATCACTGTAGAAAATGACACCAACAGTTTTTAATATATCTAATTACTTTTTACTTTATTTTAAAGAGAGGCGTAGGGATACACATAGGCAAAGGAGATTTAAAATTGCTTTGAGGTGGACGGTCGGCTCTTATTTCTCCTGGGCCTCAGAATTATTTTGTGGGTACGGTAATTCTGTTCACCTCCCTTCGCCTTAGTTTACTCATCTGAAAAATGGCCCAACACCTCTCAGAAGAAATAGGGATTCAAGTGCTGGTCATATTTTGCAAACATGAAGCTAGGACACTGTAAATTCTTCCAGCAATGACCAATTTTCACTTTTTCTTGCCTATTGGTACAGTAAGTGTGGGCAACAAAGCCCTCTCCTGGAGCTATTTGCTGTTGTTTTCCAACCGTGAAGGAAATTCTATGCCCACGCCTGTCACTCCGCTGCCTGCATTTGGGCCTTACCTAGTCCCCAGCTTTATTAATTCAGTAACGATGAGCAATATAGATGCCTCCACTGGGTACTGCCTTAGATGCTTGCTTTGTACTCAGCCATCACCCAAAGGACAGAGGATAGAAGGTGTTCTCTTTTTAGGCAACAGCAGAAAGATGAGTGCCACTCACAGAAAGCACTATGCCAAGCATTAGCCCACCAGACTACAGGTTACAGTAGCTTTCTCTTCTCACCTGCCTCAGATATGAGGTGCCCATTCATAAAGCCACATGCCTAGAAATCCTTCACACAAGAAAACACCCAGGGCAAGGAGGGCAACATTAGAACTATAAAAAATGAATGATTCTTCCTTCAAAACGATGCCTCATCCTGAGTTGAGGGGGGTGGAGAGGAATGTTTAAATATTACCTTTCTTGGGACTTAGTTTCTCATTTCCATTCCAAAAAAGTGACATACTACTAATATCAAGATTACAACAAGACATTATCAAGACAACAGGACTAATAAGCTTATATGTAATTACCAATAAAGATGGTCAATGAGTAAAATGGAACATTGAAATTTACTGATGTAGTGGGGGAGCCACCATCTCAAGAATTTCCCCGATGTGAGGTGGACTACCTCATGAAATGAGAGGGAAACATTTTAGTCTTCTTAATGCAAGGAAAACCTCCAATGTATCAAAGGAAAAAAATCCTGCAAATTGACCTTTCAAGGTTGACTCGAAACATTTTCCAGGATGACGCACCTGAAGAAAAACGGGTGATTCAATTGATGGCGTTCTGAAGCTCATGTGTCTCACTTCCAACACATTGCACACTGATTCAAAGGTGAGGTGGTGAGCTGTACCTACAAAGACAGGCTCAATGCCAACAGCCTCATTTGCAAAGCTCGTCACTCTGGAGCTTAAATGTCCCTGCTTAACAAATGGGGAGCAATTTAGCCCATTGTGCAAAGACAAAACCAAGGCCAATGTCCAACAATTGCTCCCCTCCCTGAGTCCTTGAATTAGTAAATGTTATTACAAAAAGGAAATATACTTTTATCTAGGTTGTTCCTTTTTCCCTCTGCTGTCTTCTGTGGCTTTGCCTATAAGCTCACAGTTTGTAGTTAAATTGGACAATTACTGAGCGAGAAGTACATAATTAATGAACAGTCACTGTATATGTTTGGGAAACTGTGACCCAATCATTGAACAGATAGCTGAACCACTAAAATAAATGACTTGCTCCACTCATTACCTGATCAGCATTTGTTTAGAAGTTCCTTGGTGCCCTATCAAAATTCTAATCAGTTCTACTTAAATTACATTTTTTGCACTGCATTGTTATAAATGCTAATTTATGCCTAGAATAGAACAGCTTTATTTCTTACCTCCTGAAGAAACGGATGAATAAAAACATACTTCTACAGGGCATAAAAGATTATCAAGGGTTCAATGACTATTGGATTTTGCACTTGCCAAAACACATCCTGAAACTCTGAGCTGAAGCTTTAGGAGACAACAAGGACATTGAAATCCTCTGACAACAAAGCCATCCCCATGAGGAGGCAGAGGACTGTCACCCAGCATCTGCAGCCACCTCCCGGTCTTTCTACCACTGGGGATGGGGACAGCTTTTGGGGTGGGGGAGCAAAAGAAGGGGAAAATTTTACAGCTTGAGAATAATGATCCAGAGAATCTTCAAAGCAGATGGTTATTTTAGGATCTCGAGGCAACTTTCTTGCACTGAGAGGAATTTCTCCAAGCCTCATAATCCCATCTGCTTTTGCCAGTGATGTCCATCTCCACCAACTGTAGGCAGCAACGGATATCAAATGGTAACTCCACATCTTTTTTCACAGTTAGTTTAGTCTCCAAACTTCGTACCAAAGTGCAACTCTGAGCAACTAGGGTGGCTCCACCCAAGAGAAGACTGAAGCACAGTTTTGCTCTCTCTGATGTATGAGGCCAAGCCACTTGCAGCCTAGGGGTGGCCCAGACAGGCCCTAAGTCGTTTGGGATCTAGAGCACCTCTGAAGAGAGAGAAGACTGAGGATGGTGTTCTCTTAGAAATCTCCTATGGAGGCCACAGAGGTCCTACTTTTAAAAGCACTTCATACTGTATGAGGTTCCCCCCCCATCCCAGGCTCTGTGTCTTGGAAAGTCACTGAGCTGCCATTATCTCGCTTGGCGCGGGAGGCATCAAACTCAGAATTCATTGCTAGAAGTTTTTTATAAGCTAAGGAATTACATTGAGAGGATTGAATTTCCAAGTGCAAGTTAGCAGCTGCTGGGGAGGCTGGGACCACCTCAATCATCCTGCACCAGCCAGTCTCGTGCAGAGAGGGGGCGAGGCGAGGCTGGATCAGCCTGGCTTAGGGCTGCATGGCCAGGGAGGTAGAAAACACAGGTTCACACAGGCATTTAACCTCCTTTAAGCAGTGCAATGTGGCTGAGGCTTAAAACAAGGCTGGAACATTTTCTCACTTATTATCACCTTGATAACCTGTTCTTGTAGCTTGGAAGGAGTGTCACAAAGGAGGGGGGTGAAGGGGAGACCCTGGGAGAGGACGGGTGGGTCCTGCACTGAACGAAGAAGAGAGAGCTGCTGTTTTCCTGTTTTCTGAGTGTAGTTGGGAAGAGAGGAAGAATGTTTGCTCTCTAAATATTTCTACATTTAAATAGAAACTGTTTTCCAGACCACATGGCTAATCACCTCATAAGAAAGGGAAGAAAGGAATAGCTTTCATTCATTTTCTTTGACACCTATTCATTACAGTTTGAAAGTGAAATTTCTCTATGAAATACCTAAGTAGTGGCGGTGTGTCTGCAAGCTCTAAGAGCAGGGGAGAGACAGCAGAGATGGGCGAAGTCAGGCAGAGCCCAGGAATAGCTGTACTCGGGTCATCATGGAGAAGAGAACCACCTCTGTCCATGTCACAGAAAGTGGATGCAAGCCTTCTGCTAGCCAGAGAAAGCAGCATGGACCTCCTCTCCACACCTTCCCAGAGAGGAGCTAACACAGCATGTCTTCCTGCTCCATGGCTGAAACCAATCCTAAAAGGAGTCTTTTTAGAGAATTTAAGTTCTACTGTGATGTTTCTCAATCTTGTTAAAACTATAATAGTAATTGATTCCAATATTCGTAAAAAATCTCTCATCTTCCTCTAAAGCTATTTGAATTAAACCCAAATCAAAGCTCTCTGGTGGAAGCACATTGGTTTGAAAGCCTCATTACAATTCCTACCACCAAATGACTCTAACAGCTGCCCACCACTGTCCTGCCTGAGAGTTTTTAGACTCGAAATCAGAAGTCCTGAGTAATATTTCTGACCAAGTCCTTGTACTGCTCACATTTGAGTTATAGAATTTCACTCTTCTAATCTGAAAAGTAAACTTAGTCCCTGGTGTACTATTTATTGTCTACTTTATTTATTACCAAACTTGCACAGATTGCAATGCTTTATCACCGTTGTGAATATCTTCTGATTGTCATTGCAGGAATTTCACATTAACTTGGTAGCCACAATTTTTCTGACTTTATTCAGGAGAAATAACATGGGAATTTCACAAAAACATAGTTAGCATTGATTCCAGGCCAAAAATTTGGCATGTTATTTCAAAAGGTGATGTTCTCATTTAAAATGTTACTTATATTAGAAATATGAGACAAGAGGTCAAACGAGAGGACATATTCCATCTGTGAAGTGATTCACATTTTTAATGTATCACTTAAGGCTCAATCCACATCAGTTATAAAAATCTTGAACCACCAAAGATAGATTCCTGTGACATATCACTAGGGGCCTCGTTCTAGACTAAAATTGGTAATTAATCAATATTACATATACCTTATTGTTCGATCTCTTTAGCAATTATTTAGAAGACAAAATAGATCATGCTTGTAAACTTGAAAACGGCACAAATCTGGGAGAAAGAGTTGATATTTTGGATTCCACGTGACTCAAAAGTTCTTTCCAGGTTGGAGCAGTGAAAGATATTTAATATGAGATACCATGGAAATAAGTGTAGCCCTGCACTTAAGTTCCAAAACCGTTTTAGGTACATTATGTTTTACCAGAAATCATGTAAAAACCAGAAGGGCTCTTACTTTGTTATAAGTCAGTAGAAGCCAGTGTTATATGGCTGCCCCAAATGCTATTGCAATTTCAGATGACATAGGTAGACATCTAATCAAAACAGGAGAAGCAATACTTTCGTCGTATAGTGATCACCTATCACATCACTGAGAGAGAAAAGTTAATACGATCTCTTTCACCAACTATGTGAATTTGAACAAGTCATGCGATTTGATCCTTAGTGTTCTCATCTGAAAACGGAAATAATAACAGCTGACAAACATATTTCTATAAGATTGTTGTAAAATCAAATGAGTTCGTTTCCATAAAAGTGTTCCGGAAATTATGAAGTGTCGCTGCATCTGTTGTTTGTTACCCAACAACCATCGCCCCTTTCTGGCAAATGCAGTCCAACCCTCCCTTGGGGAACTTCTCCTCCAGCATTCTTAGCTGTGTGGTGGGTGGGCCCGACTTGGCTGAGGCTTCAAAGATTGGTTTAGAAATGGGCACATAACACAGTCAGAGCCAAGGAGACGTGAGGAGGGTACACTAGGACTTCTGAGAAAAAGAAGCTCTGGCTCCTTAGATCTCTTTGGTCGTAGAAGAAGTTGAGTCTTGCGATAGCATCCTACTACCCAGAGAGAAGTCAGCCTGAAGATGAAACTGAACCAACAAAAAAGAAGGCAGAAATGAAAGAGGCAAAGAAACCAAGCCCTGATGACCTCATCTGATATTCTGTATCCGACCCTCCCACCGCTGAAGCCAGCATTCCCTCGGACTGTTCTTTATTCCAGGCCCATATATTACCTTTTAAGTCCGTTTGAGCGGAAGTTTTATGTCACTTGCAACAGGAAGAGTCCTACAATTGTGTATTCAATCTCATGTCTTGGAAAATTCAGTTATTCAAATTATATGGAAATAACAAATGAGAAGTTTTCAAATGGAGATGATAGATAGAACAAAAATGAAGTCTATGTTTAGATTGTGTTAGATTATTATGATTATGTTAGATTGTTATGCAAAATTGTGTTTACTGATGCCAACAAAATTTTATTATTGACTATGCCTTGGATCCTAAGACTTATATAAGGAATTCCATAAAACTTTGTTCTGAAAAGACTTTTTTAGCATTCTGCCTCTGGGAAACCCGTGTTTCCAGCCTACCCCACCTTGTCTTCCTCATCTTCATGGTGAGCTAATAGCCAGATCTCCAACTAAAACAGCAGAGCCCACCTCTGATAAACAGGATCTTCCCCCACCTTTTTTAGTGACTTCCTCCCATTGTGATTTCAATCAGAGCATTGCAGGGAATCCTCTTGGTGCCTCTCCAGGACCACTTCTATTGCCATTTTTTACATATATGCCTCCTCAAGAAGAAAAAAGCCAGAGAAATGTACTCTAAGGATGGAATCCATATGGAATGTAGAGAAATTATAGCATTTTCTAGCCAGAAAGGCCTATAGTCATCATCTGTCCAAGGGTCAGAAATGGGCTAAATCCAGCCCAACTGATTTTTAGTTACAAATGTTTTTGTAAATAAAGTTTTATTTGAACATAGGCATGCCCATTTGTTACATATTATTGGTCTGCTTTCATGCTACAACTGCAAAGTTGAGTGGTTGTGCCAGAGACACAGCTTAAAATGTTTATTATCCAGCCCTTTATAGAAAAAGTTTGCTAACCTCTGATATAGTCCAATTACCTAATTTATAAAAAGAAGCTTAGGCCCAGAAAGGCTGGCTAATAGTGGACAAGAGGATAAATCCAAGTTTGCTCCTAGTTTGTGGTGTTTTCATGTTCTCCTCCCATCTGCCTACAAGATAATAGGTACCTTGTAGGCAGGTGTTGTGCCTCGTATTTATGTGTCATTCCAAACGATGCAGACTGACTACTAAAGTCTTCAATAAAACTAGTTAAGTAAATGTGAAGGGATTTGAGGAAATAATGGATTCATTCAGAGACTTCTCTGTAAACCACCTCCTCTTCCGTCTCCATAGCTTCCAAACATTTGTAGCTACAAACCAATGGTTCTCCAATGGACATCAAGCCACTACCTGTGACATCATCTATACAGTGGCACTTCACAGAGTTGTGAGGGTCAAATGAGATGAAGGGTGTAAGGCACCTAGCACAGTGCCTGGCACATTTTAAATACTCAAAGAGTAGAAGATTATGATGTTATGATGATTATCATTAAAAAACAGACATATTCTGAGATAGAACTGGGTATTGGGGAGGGATCATTTAATTACCAAACTGAAGATTTCTCTTAGATGCTTCCAGAAGCAATGGGGGAAAATACAAAGGTAGGCTTCAACACTCGATTTCTGCAAAGGATTGAGTTCATATTCAATTACCAACATTCAAGGAAGTGAGAGCACAAGTGAAGGAAACATTCTTCCAGATCCCAACAGTACCTGTAGTCCTGAAAGGAGAGAAAGATTCGTTCCCTGAGGCAAAGGCCTATTACACACAGCTATTGATATTGGATACACAATCAATTATGTTTCAATAAAAAAAGTCAATACTTAATAATGTAAGGAAAAACTTAGTAGTGTGTCAAATAGCATGGGCACAGCATGGATCCAATTGTGGCCAAGGACATTTGTCCTTATTTTCCCCACAGTGGAAAAGATCCCACCTGATTCCAGGGGCTTCCCTCTGGCCACAAATGTCCCTTGTCTATTCTGACTAGCTCTTCCTTCTTTAGATTTTATAGCCATAACTCTCAGTTAATAGGAATTTATTGTCTTTGCTCAACAGCAAATACCTTGTACATTGCGTGAAAGACTTTTAGCTATGGGCAAAACATTTTTGCCATCCAGCCCATCGTTTGCCAAAGAATTATGCTTAGATGGTATCCCCTAACATGGAAATCAGAGGAGAATAGTAAGTGTTATGATCCCATGCAAATAGAAACAGCCAAGTATTCATCCTCCACCCTACCTCTCTTTCAGGTCTAAGAAGACAACAATCCCTCTTTAGATAAATGCCCTGTTAGAACTTAACAGGAACATTTTAAAGCAATATAGTCTGCCCTCACCCCTACTCAATTCCCTTTCTTAATGCTAATTACAGAAAAAAAAAATTTTTCCAGAGTCACTTAGCCCATATTGGGAATCAAACCCTATATGGGGTCTTCTGTGATGTGCTAAACTCATCTGCTGACTCGTTGGCAGACGGAAAAGATAACTGGGGCTAATAACTAGTAAACTCCCACATTAGTAGGGCCTTTCCCACCCCGACCCCCATTCCTACTGCCGCCATCTGTGTTTGTTCTTTTGCTACATAAGAGCTCAAACTGGGTGGCGGGCCTGTTATTTTTAAAACTCCTTTAGTAGCGTCTATACCCAGAACTGCCTCATCACAATTATCCTCAGCAAACGAGGAAACTTCACATTGAGAATGGATATGGTTTTCAGCCAGCACCAAATGTCTCTCCTTCTGCCTTTTTGTCTTTCCGATCAATCAGAACATGTGAAACTCCCAAATGAAGAGTAAACACACAGCCCAGGTTCCTTTCATCTCCTAACATATGTCAGGAAGGGGGAGGGAAGAAAAAACCCTATTCCCGGCTTCAATCGAGCCGTTCGTTTTCGGTGACTTGAACCTTCAACTGAAAGGGCTGTTGTGAGGGGGCCACGAGGAGTGCCGAATGTGGGCGACTCCTTGGAAGATAATAGGTATTCACCGCATACCTGAGCCTGGGAGTCATTATCTCCCCTGTGAGCACTTCTGTATTTATATATAATGAGATCATTACCAGGCAGCTATTCCAATTTTATTCAGACTTTAATATTTCTTGAAGAAAAAAAAAAATAGCATACAAAAGGGTTTGTGATGCCAACTCAATCAGACATGCCGTTGATGGAGAATTATTCAAGTGCAAGCCAGAACAGGAAAAAAAATCATTTCAGAGAGGTTTCTGTCAAAGCTGAGTTCTCCTGTGACGATGTTTCAAGTGAATATGCCGAAGTGTCCAGAGGTGAGGAAGGAAAATAACAATGAACAGAAGAGAAGGCTGTGTACAGGATTAAAAACGAGGCACGGGGCACGAGGCACATTGCAGCCAGACTATTCAGCAGGCAGGGCAAGAGCCTCCTGCGGAGACTCCACTCCCACCCCAGCTTTCAGTGGGTAATTAGACCAGGGAAGCCGCTTTGCTTTCTGTCAGCTTCCCAAGGAGCAGTCAGGTTTCAGAAATTAACCCTTTTGTGGGTGCTATTTCTTTTTGTGATTGAATTCAGGAGGTTAGGCGAGGTAGGCAAGGCAACAACAAGCTTGAAAGAAGGGACTTTCTATTTCTCTAGCTCTGTTGAGTCTGCAAGAGAAAAAAAAAAAAGAATATGGAAGGATTTTCTTTCCCTTTGTCCAGTAAACCCCCATTCACAGAAAGTGGCTAAAAATTCAACCGCTGCTAATTGAATATTCTGGGTAAGGCTCTATCAGTTCTCCAATACGAAAACTAAACAAAGAGGAATTTCTCTGTTATAATCCAGACAGCACCTCAGGATTACGCCAAGGCTTGAGCAACAATTATGAAAGTTGTTCCTCACCGGCCAGCACTTTTAGAAATACGCTCTGCTAATGTGAGTGCTCTGGATGTTTGCACTTTAGATAAACATGAGCTCACTGATTCTTCTCAGGAATCGATGGCTCATCCAGAGATTACAAATCCAAGAAGACTATCATTTTAGCTATTTGTTCCTGGTCCTGAAACTACAGAGAATAAGCAGTTGGAGCAGGCATGAAATGAAAGGATTCTGGGTCTTGTGTTATGGTGGTTATAAAGCAACCATTATTTTCCCCCTAGCACTTCCTAACAGGTTAAACCAAAATAAAATTGGAAGAAAATTTACAGAATGTGCATGTTATCCACTGAGCCCACAAACGATACTCAAAATAAAGGTGGTGGACTTTTTTTACTATTTATACTATCCTATTAAAGGGATATCTATTAGTAGTTAGGAGTTAGTGCTGATAAAATTGTTAAAACTATTTTGTAGATCCTTGTCTTGGGATATATACTCAACATTTAGAAATCAGTTTGAGCGAGAGGAAGGAAGGAAGGGACGGAGGGAGGGACAGATGGGGGAAGAGAGAGAGTGGGAGGTAGAGATCTCATGGCTCCATGAAAGGCAGCTAGCTCTACCATAATCTATACTGTGTAGGCAAAGAATTACATCAAAATAGTCCTAAAGACTCTTGAGCTTAAACGAAAAAGACTTAAGCGTGAAAATGGGAACAATTTTTTCTCCCTTAACTAAATCCACAATAGCTAGTCATAGTAAACATTTTAATATTACCTCCTTGGGGCTAGAATCTTAAAGGGAAAGAATCAGCCCAAGTAAGAATTATTAAATTTCTATCCATCGTTCACTATTGTGTGTGTGTGTGAGTGTGTGTGTGTGCACGTGTGTATGTGTGGAGAGAGAGAGAGATTTCATTTACCGTCTACGTGGATTCCCCAGAGGAGCTCAATAACCCACCAGTGTTCCTCCATCTGCCTCCCACGGGCAAAGAGCACCCTTGTCTCTTTATCTACCTTTTGATCTTCCCTCACAGACTTAAAAGAGATCTCTATTTTTCTCAAAAACTGACTACCTTTCCAGAAGGTCTCACCCCAGCCTCCACTGGTCATGTCTTCCGTGTTCCTCTTCCATGGAAAATCCTCCCTAGGCTGGCTGTCAGGAGATGTGGGCTTCAGCCCGCTCCGCACAAGCTGGCTGTGAGACAGGCAAGGCTGCCAGGACCATCGTTTCCCCTCATGCTAGGCCTGGTACTGCCTCCAAATATTGCTTTATTTTAATCTCTTCTTAAACAGCCAGATCTCCATGACCCACTCTCTCATGAGACATCTGAAATATGGCTTTCATGCCCACCACACCACTGAAATGACTCTTCAGAACCATCACATCCAACCTTTTTGCCAAGTCAAATAGTCTAAACTGACTCAATCCCTTGGACTTTTTTGGCCGTATCTGACACAGCCAAGGAAACTCTTCTTATAACTCTTTTTCCTGAGCACCCCACACTGACCCCCTCACTGTCTGTTCCTCTCTGCCTCTATTTTGCCTGGTCCTAGCTGATTGCTATGGGTCACTAGGTTCGATTCATAGCCAGCAGCCAACCACACATGTGAGGGCCTCAGAGATAGTAAGACATTGTCTCCAAGCCCCTCCTTCCCTACCTCCACCATGCACAGAGCACCACTCCACACCCAATATTTGACTGAAAATCTGTCCCTTTGGGTTAATGTACTATGTCCCACAGAATCTTCTGTTCAAAAGGTAAATACCTTCAAAAAGCATGTATGTTAATTCATCTATTAATACAAAATTAATTTAATAGATATTGAAAGTTACCTCAGAAATCAAAAAGTAGCCCACTGAGGAAATGGAGTCCATTTTGAAGAACTGTAAACTCTATTGCATAAACAGAAAAAAAATAAAGTTATGTTCAAGAAAATAAATATTTTAATACCTATAGAAACACTGTTCACATCATTAAAACAATGTAACAGATTTCCATAATTGACAACTGGCAAGGTTATACCCTACTAACTCCCCAGAACTCTAACCAAAGATGACAAATTTGATGTCCCCTCAGAGAGTCAAAGATCTGAGGGAAGGAGGATTCTGGGAAAGTTAATTACCAGTATCTGTCTGGGAAGGTTCTGAAATAATATGGTGATTTACTATCAGAAACGTGAGAGAATTTTTCCTATTCTACTAATGTTGTAGTGCTTTTAACTGCCCCTGCACTCTACCCAGAGAAAACTGGTCACAGGATTTTGCTGTGAGCCCACAAGGACCCGACTCCTTTTTCCCATAAATAGCTCTCTCTGCACATGTGCTCTGTGGAGAACACTTAACCCTGTATCATTTCTATCAATAAAGTCCTGGAGCTTCACCCTCATGATTATCTCACTACCACTTAAATTACTGCTGGCAATCACCATGCTTAGTATAAAGCAGCCGGGTGTTTCCTCAGCAGAGTTCACTCTCTAATTTCTGCAGCTGCCCAAGATGCTTCTTTTCTACAATCCCAGAACCTACCTCAGTGGGTAGGAAATAAATCGTCTTATACTGTATGTGAGAGTGGCCAAGATTAAATTTCTCTTTTCTCTGCCTGAAAGATGTACTCTGGTATCAGATTAATAAGATTACACCTCCACTCTGAAGCAAAGTGCCACCTTTAATCATTTCCAGAAGTGGGCCACCCAACCTTCCGCTTGTTAGGTGCATGAACAACAGGAAAAAGATCACCAGGCCACATCAAAGGCCAAAAACACCTTGCCTCTGAAGACCTTCTGCTTGTGAAGACTCATGAATCAAAAGCAAGGGCACAAACACCTGATATTTCATAAACGGGGAAGAAAAACTGAAAACCCTAGCATTTGTAATAAGGGAAACTGCAAATCATGTTAGTATAAGAACCACATGACTTTTGCAAGTGATATCCTTTATGTTGTACACTGACATCATACAATAAAATTCAAGGACATCATAGAAACTGGGTGAATTGTAGATCTGACTGTGAGGTGATTCTTAGCTTCTTTGTCTCTCTATGAACCTGACTGTTTTATGTCTTGTGGGAGAAAGCAAGCTGGGGTCACAGGACAAACTGAGATTCTCTTGTTCCACTGTAAGTAAATTCTACATGTGTCTAAAGGTGACTTATTTAGTTCTTTCCACGAAAGAAAATACCCACCCTTTTTACCTGTATCAATAGGATGGCTTCTTCCAGAAGCCATAGAGCAGGAGTTCTTAGTTGCCCTATATCAGGAGTTGGCAACTACAGACACAGGCCACATCCAGCCCACCAACTTTTTTGTAAATAAAGTTTTTTTTCTACCAAGGGTTGTATTAGTCCATGTCTGTTGCTTATAACAGAATACTTGGAACTGGGTAATTTGTAAAGGAACAATATTTATTGCTTTTGGTTTCAGAGGCTGGGAAGTCCAAAGTCCAGGGAACACATCCAGTGAGGGCCTTCTTTGATGGTGACTTCAGCAACCCAGGGTACCACATTGTCAGAAAGACAGAAGCAAGAGAGAGAGAGAGAGAGAGAGAGCTCCTCATGCACTCTCCTTTTAAAGCCCTTAGAACCACGCCCATGACTACCATTAACCATTTACTAGGGCATGGTCCTCACAATTTAATCACCTCTTTAAAGCCCCACCTTTCAACTACCATAATAGGATTTCCCATCCTCTTAACACTGTCACAATGGGGGTTGTTTCTAATACGAGGATTTTGGGGGACACGATTTAATCCACAGCAAGGGTCATTGTAGTAGGAAAGCAGCCATGAACAATATGT
Source organism: Cynocephalus volans (assembly GCF_027409185.1). Classification (NCBI taxonomy): domain Eukaryota; kingdom Metazoa; phylum Chordata; class Mammalia; order Dermoptera; family Cynocephalidae; genus Cynocephalus; species Cynocephalus volans. Next base: position 122,661,887 of record NC_084468.1, read on the forward strand.
GAGTGTGGCTGAGAAATGTTTTAAGTATCACAACTCTACATTTTTCTCCTGTCTGTGAGATTCAGGGATTCATCCTGTCTGAATCATGCCTTCTCTTTGTTTATGCAAGAATAAAATGTTTTAGACACTGAGAACACAGCATAGACACCAGCCCTTCCTGGAAAACTAGGACCTAGACCTCAAACCAGGGTGAGTACACGGACCATCCCCAGTGCCAAATAATTTGCAAATGTGAATAAAGACACATTGGTTAGCAAGCTTTCTTCAATTCTCCTATTGACCCCTAACCTTTAGCAAGACAAAAATGTCACATATAATGGATCCTAAAATTAATGACACATTTTGCTTTTCAGTTGACCAGAGCAGCTGAGAATGAGGTTAGTCTCTTTCCTTCCCAAGAAAAGAAGTTGTCATTGTTTAAGTGCATTGAACAGCACCACAGACATTAGGCCTCAGAAATTATCTGATAACTTAGAAGCTCAAAATATGAATCGTGAGTAAACCTGCAAAAAGTCATTCAGCCTCATCTCTTAACTCCTGATAGGGCCACACCTAAAACATCCTGTTCCTATATCACTTAAGAAAATCTCACTAGGCTTTGCTCATTCATTCACTGGATAACCATTTACTGGGCACCTACTATTTGCAGGACACATTTCTAGACACTGGAGATATGCTGAACAAATCCACACTGTAATAGAGCTTGCATTCTAGTAAAGGAGACAGGCAATAAACAAATGAACAAGAAAACATGTTTGGGAGTAGTGGTGCTATTTTGAAGATAAAACAGGATAATATAATACAGAAAGACTACACTATTTTAGTTTGAGTAGTCAAGATTCTGTGAGGAATTGACATTTAAGTTGAAATGTGAGTTAAAAATATGGCACCCTATGAGAATTTTGGCTAGGGGAAGAACATTCCAGGCACATGGAATTCCTAGTGCAAAGGCCCTGAGATGAAAGGGAACTTGCAGTTTTCAAGAAACAGCTAGAACAGGATGAGGGAGAGGAAGTGAGATAGAGATAACGTCAGAGATGTAGGCAGAGGCCTAATCTCATAGGGTACTGAAGACGCAGGTAGGGAACTTCATTTTGTCTAATTATTATGGGAACTATAAGTAGGTTTTCATAAAGAGAGCTTTGTGATCTAACAGGTTTTGTAAAAGAGTATACTAGCTGACATGAGAGGAATAGATCGTAAGAAGGCAAAAACAGAGGCAGGTGACCACAGTGGAGATGACTGCAGAGGTCCAGGTGAGAGATGATGGGGGCTTTTACAGCAGTGGTAGTTAGTGAAGATGGAGAAAGGTGGGAAGTCGGAGAAATTTCGGGGTTGAATGGCAGGATTGGCTGGTGGATTTGATGTTGGGGACGAGAGAGTCAAGAATGACCCTCAGGATTTTGGTTGGCTCACAGCACATTGGACCTGTTCACTACCTTAGCATTTTAGATGATGACGTTTCAGCCAAATGGCACCAGATGCATGACCCATTGCACTGCAAATTTGAAATGCACTGGGAGAAACTGGTATGTTTTATAAACTATCATCAGAGAAATCATTGCTGTTCTGCCTCTGTCCTGCAAAGCGGTTGTGTTACTTGAGAGAGCCTCTGAGCCTGCATGCCTGCATTAGAAGAGCATTCTACATCTAAGCAGAAAGAGTGCGCTTCCTCATTATGTTCTCATAGCCAGGAGGCACACGAAATAGAGAGTGGGCTGGGGACTCTGTACTTTGTTAAAGTGAAGGAACAATCAGCATCAGGAACATTAGCCATGGCAGTACACAGGATTGCCCAACGATGTATGAAAAGAAAAACCAGTCATCTGAAGTGAAATTTTCAGCTGGAGTCTAAAGAGGCCAAATTTAATCATCCACCTAAAATTATCACACAAGTCAATACTTTCTCCCTTCTCCTTGCACAGGGAAAGAAACTGATTCTTCATTTTTCAATCGAGCAGGTGGCCTTGAGGCAGCTAACCAGCTGGCTGAAATCTAAATACCTTCACCAAGACAAAAGCCAGTAACATGATTGATTATCATCTCATTGTATGAGAAGAGAACCTCCCCCAGCCAATCAGTGAGCAGAACTGCTATCGGATTATCACTGAACAGAATTATTAGACTTAGTGCTAAAAAAACGAAGGTACCCAAATCCCAGAACCCACTTGGCTGGGGCTTCATTACCAGCTCAATTACACTTAATGCATTGATTTCTAACAAAGTTCAGTTAGTTCCTTAGTTGTTAAACCCTGGCTTTCTTTATCAGACCTTGAAAAGGTAGCCACACTCCCAGTCAATCATTTTAATATATCTGCTTCGGAGTTGGAATTGGTCTGTGCCCAGAGCAAAAGCTCTTTCTCCAAATATCTTGGAAGTATAGACTTCCAAGCAGCTCAGAAGCTGCTGCAGGAGATTCCTTCCAGACTCCCTTTGTTTCTCCTAGGGGTGAAGACATGCCTTGTATATGTCCTCTTAATTGGAAGCCCACAGTTAAGCTCCTATCTGACCATGGTTTGTTGTCCTGAACCCCAAGCACCTTGACAGTGGAAGGTAGGATTATCCACCTAGGGCATCAAACCAGAGTTCTTTGCACAGGAAACTAGCAGGTGTGGGTAGGACCAGACCCCAAACTGCCCCTGTGAGGTGCTGCTCTCAAACCCCAGTGTGCTTCCTGCCTCTGTACTGTAATTCCCATGTGAATCTACGATATTTTCTGGTCTCTCAAACTGAAGAGGAATATGAAAAATTGAGATTAAGAGACCCTCCTTTGGGGGCTGGCTGGTTAGCTCAGTTGGTTAGAGTGCAGCCTTATAACACCAAGGTCACAGGTTCAGATCCCCATACGAGCCAGCCACCAAAAGAAAAAGAAAAAAGAGACCCTCTCTTAATAAGCAGTAAACAGAGGTTTCAAATTCCAATTGCTTTTTGATGTTTACCAAGCCTATCAGCATCTCAAATTTCTCATTGGTAAAATGGAAAGGAAGAGTGGCAGAAACAAAACACTAGATAGAGGAATGTCAAGCAAGTGAATTAACCTTTGACTGAATGGAAATCCCATCCAAGTGTCAGAATAACTCATTCTGAAACATTGTAATACAACAGCACCCCTTATTCCTAAGAAAATCAAAGGATGTTGTTTAGTCTCTGGGAATCTTCTTTTTTCTTCTTGGTGATTGATGGTGTCATGGTTTTTAATGTTTGCTGCTAGCTTTGGTATTTGAGCTTAAGAAAAAAAGTCCCTTATAGAAAGAAGTCATCACAGAGGCGAACGGAGACAACCAACCACCCATCATTACCCTAGAAAACCTCCTTCTACAAAGCTCAGGGTGAAAGCCAAGCCTTCTTGTGCACAGAAATCTCTCCTCTCTTAGCTCAGAAAAGTTATTTTCCTCTTAAAAACTACATCAGACTTGTCAAACAAATGTTCCTTATAGGTCAGACAGAGATAGAACACTGAAGTTAGACAGATGTTTGCCAAACTATGTCCCTAGTTTCAGAGAAAAGCTAAAATTCTGATGGTGACACTGACCGTGAAGATTATAATAGCAGTTGTGTGAGGATGGAGGTAGTGCTGAGCAAGAGGCACCACCTTCAGTCTAGAAGTATAAGCCTTATGGTTAGAGGCAAGAATACAGGCAATCAAGCAATGGGGAGGGAGGGAGGGGAGGCAGGAAAGGCAGGTGACAGCTTGGCTCCTCTCCACACCAATGGATTAGGGAGGAAATCACAAGAGTCCAATAGCAGTGCTGGGTCTATTTGCATTCTTTCCTTCTGTGCTCTTAGGCAGAAGCACAAATACATCTTGTGAGAAAACCTAATATCAGTGACAGAAGAGGAATGTCATTTTCAAAGGACTCAGAGGAGCCTCAGCTCAGTCACGAGGCCCCACATGGAGCCTGCGTCCAGGAGGCCCTGCTCCTCCGTGGCTTTTCCCAGGGGTGCGGGGCCACATTCTATAGATTGCGTGACCTTGACTCATGCAGTGGCCATTCTAAATGTGCCTCCTTCCTCAGGTTGACCAAAGTTCAGTTATGGTTCTATTTATAGGAACGAAAAGATAGAGAGAAGCCTGTCTGTGGTTCTTTTCCACATTAATCGCATCCTTTATACTCAGTGGTTTTGTAGATGGTAAAGAGAGAAAGAAATGGAAGGAAGGAAGGAAGGAAGGAAGGAAGGAAGGAAGGAAGGAAGGAAGGAAGGAAGGAAGGAAGGATAAATATCAGAGGACACTTAAAATCAAGAAATCTGTAAAGAGCATGCTGATATGGCTTGAAGCTCAGCACCTGTGGGCACTCAAACAGAGAGGGTGAGGGTCTTAATAAGAGAGGTCACACAGCAGCACCTGGGGAGTGGGGGAGGCTTAGCGTCAGAATTGCCTGGGCCTTCCTGAAACACCTTCTTCTCCCCCTAGACATTGTGAGATTGATCTACAGCCAACAACATGGAAGGATGTCCAAATGTATAAAGTGGAAAACGCAAGACACAGAAGAGTACCTTTTGTAAGATCCCATTTCTGTAAATAATACAGTCATAATTGTATGCCAACTTGCACATGTCATGATATGCCTAAAATAACATGGAAGAATATACAGCAGATGTAAACAGTGGTTTTCGCTGAAAGATGGTGTTATGAAGAGCTTTCACTCTTACATTATACATACTGGGATATTTCAAACTATTAATCTGTATGTTTTTCCCCCAACTAGACCCATCAATCCCCTTTACTGATACCCTGGCATGAGCTGCATGCAAAAGAACAAGAAAAATGTTGCAAATATTTGACTCTTAAGAAAAACAAAATAAAAATGGTTGTGTTTTCTGCCCTAAATCTAGAGCAGGAGGACTCTGCCACACACTAACAGAGCAAAGGTTTTTAAGTGAAGTCCCCATGGGCCGGAGAGAAGAAATGGGGGCAGCACCACCGGGGCAGGTAAGGGTGGCAAGGGGAAGCCACAGCCCCACAGAGGAAAGTCTGGCCAGCTCCAGGGAGCTGCGGCAAGTGAGTGTGGCTGAGTTATTATCATCTCTTTGCCCCACAGTGAGGACCACCCAACAGTAGGAGTAGTGTGTCACCCAGTGAAGCCCATCTTGGAGTGACACTGATCTGCTCCCCTGTCCCCTGCATGGCCCCCACCCCACCTCCTGTGGAAAGCTCCCAGAGTCTAGTCCAATAGCACTGGACACGCATGGGCTGCCGCCCCACCCAAATCAGGCGCGGCGTGAGCACAGGAGAGTGACTGTTGAAACAGAGCCTTGCTCCGGACCGAGGTGGACCCAGACAGAACAAATCTGAATCCACTGAGCCAGGACGGCAGCTGGACACACAGCCCTTGTTCTGTGCACATCTTACAGTGTTTCCATTTCTCCTACATGCATGTGCTATTTTTGTGATGAGAAACCTGTTTGAAAGAACCCAGTTTGACTCACATTCACTATTTGTCAAGCCTGACTTAACACTGGCTCTTAGACCTTCCTTCCATCAACTTTCTGTCAGGCCAAGTCAATGTCTAATTAGTGCTCTGAGGACACCTTTCCCCGTCCATTGGCACCCAGGCACCAGTGCATGTGCACATATGCACACACACCACAAATACACAGACCCCCACACAACACACAACACACATACATATATTCACACGCCACACATAATACACACACGCACACACTACACATACGTACACACACCCCCAAACACCACACAACACACATGTATACATTCATGCACCACACAACACACATACATGCACGCACACAACACACATACATACACAGCACACACAACACACATACATACACTCACACCACACACCACACATACATACACACATGCACACACCATACATACATACACACAACCACACACACCATACAACACACATGCATGCACACACACAACACACATACATACACAGCACACACAACACACATACATACACTCACACACATATCACACATTCATACACACATGCATGCACCACACACCACACATACATACACACAACCACACACACCATACAACACACATACATACATTCTCACACGCACACACACACACCACACACACATACAGTCCCTCCTTTCCATTTGCACGCCCAGGCTCTCTGCTTTAATACCTTCCTCCCTCGCCCCCTCATTCCTTTAGTTAGTAAATGCTGACTGAATGGTCCTTTGGCTTTTGGAAACAACAGCACCGCTTTGCAGTTACTGCTCTGTCACGATGTGCCCTCATACAGCTTGCACTGGCAATGTCTCCTCCGCAGCGATGGTTAGTTTTCCCCCGCACAATCACAGCACACCACTCACCACTGACCACTGTCACTGATCCAGGATTGGAAATACCTGCTCCCTACTGAAGATTTCACTTACTTTCAACCTTGAATCTACAGCATTGCTTCCAGAAAGTACATTTTCAACCTGGAAAGGGTTTTTTTGATATCTCTTGATAGTAGTTGTAGTAAGATTCCATTATGAGATTAGCAGAAAATGGTGATGCTAATAAGTGACCTTTGAACAGAGATCTTGTCCCCTTCGGTGTTCACTCACAGAATCTCAGTCAGTCCTCAAGGAATGGGACATTAGAGTGAAACTCTGTTGCGGCCATTTCTACAGATGAGCCCAAAAGAATCGGTGATATCAGAATGATCAAGGCAGACCTCCCTCATGCAGATTTACTAGCAGATGGTCCCAGAACCCCTTCCACAGCTCTTGGTACCTATCTTCTGATAATAGTGGGAAAACAGGGCAGGGAGGAGAGAGAATTTTGGTGAGGGGTTTTGGTGCGAATATCTACAAAGAGGCATCTTTGGACAGAGCTATGCCTCCGTGAGTCCTGTGAGCACCCAACAAACTCCCCTGGGGAACAGGGACGTGGGGCTTCCCAGACCAGTCAGAGGACTTCAGGGGACCACACCGAAAAGTATGCCCTGCGGTTATATACCAGAGTAAATACCTCAAGAAAGAGCGGCCAAAACGTGAAAACCCAGAAGATCTGCACTGCATCGGGCTGCCTCGTCAGTCTGACGGCCAGTAGAGGGTCTAAGGACAGAGAGTTTGGCTGGGAAAGGAGCTAGAAGCCAGTTCTGGACCCTCCCTGCCGGGTCAGCAGCCTCGGCAGCTGGGGAGGGGGTGAAGGTTTGTGGTCCTACTGTGTCACACCCCAGCTTCTGTGGCCCAGGTGTTGGGAGGCAGACGGTACATCTCTCAGCCTTGACCTGTGGTCTTCACATCCCTGAATGGGGATGCAGCCCGAGGAGACAGAACTACCTCCCAGAACCATCCTCCAGAACCATTCCCTGCTTCAAGACCAGAGACCATGATTTATCTACACTTTCCTGAAGGAGAGGGGAGAGGAGGGGAGAGGAGGGGAAGGGGGGGAGGGGGAGGGGGAGGGGGAGGGGAGGGGGGAGGGGAGGGGAGGGGGAGGGGAGGGGAGGGGAGGGTGGGCATTGCAGGTGAGAAATCTTTGAAAGTACTGAAGAGAAACTCATATCCTAGAATATGTCCACCTACTTCCTGTATTATTCTATTTCTGTAAATGAAGAGGAAACACTTCTCTCACCTGAGAGTCACTGCTTTGTTTGTCTTAGAGTTTAAATGTGAATATGTGCCTTACTGTACACTAACATGCCTTTTGCAAATGGACACATGAGCAGGGACTAAATATGGGATGACTGTTTAACATTATGGAAACCAGTAAAACAACAAACACTGGGAAAGAAAAATATTGACAAAGTAAATGCCTTCTACTTATGATAAACAGTTTTTAAAAATTGTTTAAAATGACTGTGCCTCGTTCTACTTTGAGAATCTTGATTTGCTTTCTTTAAAAGCAGCAAAACTAGTCCTCATTTTGGAATGGTGTTTTTATCCTATTTTTTCAAATCGGAAGCTTTCAAGGACTCTAGGTAAATCTCTGCCTCTGGAAGGGTCAATCTGAAATAAGCAGATTTCAGAATGTGACACCTACAAAATATGGAAATGAACATGCTCTCCCATGCTGGGCCCACAGCCAGCCCCACATGCCATTCATTCATCGAGCAAGTAGTCTACAAACCTGCTCCACACGGGACATGGTGGCAAGCACTGGCACATGAGAGTGAAAACAGCACACAAGACACCCTCATGCAGTTCCAAGAATTCAGTGTGGAGAATTAGCTGTGAACCTATGACGGTGGAGATCTCAAAGAAATTGTAACTCCCCATCAAATTAAGTTTTAGGTGTTTTGTTTTTGTTTTGTTGTGGATTTTTTTCCTGATCTCACCTTTTGCAGATGATCAACAGTCAACATGCAGAGTTCACCAATAAGGTACCAAAAGGTGCATAATAATCAGGTGCATCATTAATTAGCCCTTTTAGTTGTCTGGCAATGCTAAGAAAATGATTAATATTAAAAATGTAGATGTAATAACATTACATTACATTAATTAATTCTTAATTAATATTAAGAATATAAGAGATGTAGATGAATGTATAGTGCTATATGTTTTCACATATAGGTCCTGCTGTTAATTCTGTTATTTAGCAATGTTTTTAATGTTCTGTGATCCCTCTTACACAGGTAACATGAAAGGCTGTTGGAAGGGAGGAGTCAGGGCAACTAAGGAATGTATTTCTATCCCACCAATATTTCATCCATCTCAACATTTTATTCACCCTCCAATAGGTAAGTACATTTTAAACAAAAGAAATTAGTCTCTGGTTTTCCCTTAACTTCTCTTGCAAAATGAAAGAGATTTTCTGTAAACTTGTCTCTCTAACCTGCAGATTCTATCTCAGTGGATCAAAGAGAAAACATTTTTGACAAGTCAAAAAATGTTCATTTTTTAGGGGAAAAAATAACCCTCTCTATCCAGGCTGCCAAGACTGTGGCTTATGTATTCTCAGTCCCTCAAGCTATCAATCCACATTTCACTACAGACATTGCCCAGATGTCTTGGTCAGTACACATTAAAGGCTTAGTTTGCTGGCTTCTTAGGAAAGAGATTTAACATTAGCAAGTGTTAGATATAAAGGAACATCCTTCTCCATCGAAAGAGAAATTCTACTTCTCAGGGAGAAAAAATACAACACGTAGTCACTAGGATGCATTATGAACCTGTTATTGCGTGTGGGATTTATGATCAAGGTCTCTGTCTTCTGCAAGGATTCTTCAGCTAAGGGCAGAATTACAGATTTCAATGCCCACGAAAATGTTCCACAGACCTTTGGCTCCATCTAGTGGCCATATCCTGTCAGGTCTTGCAAGCATTTTCCTCCTGGAATTTGAAGAGACTGAGAGGCTCTGGCAGCAAAAGCTGGAGAGTTCATGTTCTAAATAGCCTTGGCAGAAGACAGAGTTGGCCAACACAGGAACTGTTGTGTCTCAGACCACTGTACTGGGTACATGATATTTCCTCATCAAATTCCTAGAGAGAGAGCTGCCACCCGATCTCATGGCATTTTGAGAGGAGCCATTTTCAAACAAATTTGGAAAGTGCTTTTGCTGTCTCTGCTTAGTCATCTGCTTGAAGTACACTCTGGAATGCACAGGGTTGTGTGTGCGCGTGTGTGTGCATGTGTGTGCACGTGTGTGCATTGGGGGGGGCAGCATGACAATGCTCAGGTTTTGTACCGAGTTCTGCAGTGCCAACTGGCATCAGGAAGGGACATATGCAAATCACACTCCACATGGCCTCTAAATTTAGACAAGGTGTCAATATCCTGCACGAGAGGAGCTTTCTTTCTACATGCTCCGGTTTAAATGCTTAAAAACAGAAGCCAAGTTTAGCCCATTTGAAAGCACAGGCGGTTAATGGTGCTGTCCAGAAGGAAGTCAAACAGCAGTTTACACTATTGATTGAATGTGATTGAGATCCACCAGCCTCACAGAAGAGTGCCTCAGGTTCAGTCCCTCCCTCTCTCCCTACACCTGCCAACAGAAGCAAAATGACCAGAGGCATGGGGAATTCCCTTTTCTTTCTGCCCACTCCACCCTTGAGAAGCCCCTACTTGGCTGATAGACTTTAAGAGTAAAGATCAATAGAAGTTGGACATTGACAGAAACCCAGACTCGATTTCATCCAGCAATTTTGGTTCACGGGGGGGGGGGGGGAGTGCTGGAGATGAAGAGAAAGCATCGTTGGCCCTGTAAGGCTCAGAATGGCTATGGCAAGCAGTTTAAGCAACCATCTGCCTCAGAGATGTCTCAAGAGTAGGCCAGTGGCCAAGGGTGACCACAAGCTGATATCCACCATCTCCTCTACTCCTTAAACCCTGGCAGATCACGAATCCAGTAATCATTGCTCTTTTTTTTTCCCCTGCCCTATTTATTCTTATTGCCCTATATTTTTAATTATTTTTAAATTATTTTTGCATATCAGTAGGGAATTTAAAAGTAAAATGTGAGTAGGATAGAAATTCACTTTTTAGATTCTTTTCTGTTTAATCCCTAACCAATGTATGCCTTACCATCAAAGAGATATCAGTTTCCTCATTAACCCCCTTCCTATAAGATAGGGCTATTAATAGTATCTACTGTCTAGCCAGTTAGTTCACTCAGTAAAGCAGCAGAGTGTGGTGCTGATAACACCAAGGTCAAGGGTTCAGATCCCTGTGCTGGTCAGCCCCCCCCAAAAAAAAAAATAGTATTTGCCCTACCGGGTTGTTGTGAGAATTGGGTGTTAATACATATAAAATGCTCATAATAAGTACCTAAGCTCTCGGTCAATAAATGCCAGCTATAGGTACTAAAACAATTCTAGAAAGTCAAATGAGCAGGGCCAGGGAGCTAAAATAGGTTATTTGCTACTTGAAATTCTTTTTGTAGGTTGCATGACTCTGTTTATTTTCAGAAAATGCACTTCTCCTTTTCAAGACCTCAATCTCTTTAAGGAGAGGGGGACATTAAGAGATCCCGTGGGGCTCTGCAGCCACCACATTCCATCCACAGCTCAGGAGACAAAGAGAATTTGAATGGGAAGATGTGGATTCTATTAGTGCCTGCCAGCACCTGGGGATGCCCCCTTGACGATCACACTAAAAGGCCTCCAGGACCCTTCCGAGAAGAGGCCCTCACTGTCAGCAGCTGTGATCACCTGTCTTGGAATTTCTGAAAACCCTCAGGAAGCATTATAGATGTATGTTTCAGCTTTAGGGGCAGACTTGGAATTTTAATTCTATGAAACTATCTAACAGCCCACTCAGGAGAAAGATTGACATACCACAGGTGGGGGGAAAAAAACTGCTTCATTATTCATCCTTACTGAGAAGACAAGTAATTTCAGCCTGACGAGACAAAAATGTGAAAAGGCAGAGGGAGAGAGCAAGTGAGATAGTCAGACGAGCAGCTGGAGGGATAGATAGATAGATAGATAGATAGATAGATAGATAGATAGATAGATAGATAGAGTACATACATAGGTGCAGGCATATATGCATACATACATAAACAGATACATACATACATAGATCTGCAGGCTACTGAGGAGAAAGGTAGAGCAGGAGACAGGCTAAGTCAGCCTTTCTGTTCCTCACCTGAGAAACATCATAATAGCATCCTAGATTCCAACCTATACATCATCCCTTAAAGAACTCATTGAGCAGTTCGATCATGATCCTGTCCTTATCCCAGAGCTCTTGGGAAACCTTGCCATTAACTCTTACAATTGCTGCACCTGCTCATTCACTCCTGGGAAAATGTCAAGATCTTTTTCCTTTTGTGGAACAGAGGCTACAGTGAAGGCACTTTTCTTTTACTGAGACTTTTTCAGAAGGTTTTTTTTTTTCCTCCTTCGATTGCAAAGATTTTATTTTAGAATGCAGTGGAAAGTACAGAGGCATTCAGCTCAGCCTGCAGATTGCTAGAAAACCCTTCATATCTCCCAGAAATTAGAGAGGCAGCCACACTCATCAGCAATAGTGTATAAATTTGGAAGGAGTGATTTTATAGAATCAGACCATTTTAGAATGAGGAAAAACATTAGTTCACATTCTTCATCTCTGAGATGAAGGGACTAAGGTACTTGGGATCATTTTTCTCACCTGTTAAGCAGAAGAATGATAGAGCAGTGATTAAATTAACAGGTTGGTATTCAAGGGCTGAGCTATTAAAGAGCAGTTGTCATCTCTTGCAAAGGCCCCGAGCCTGGCTACCTTCTCCACGCTGCTGAGCAAAAGCAGACCTATCCCCATGCAGCTGAGGTCCCAGGCCTCCTGCACCCTGGACTCCCAAGAAATAAATCCAGAGAGATGGCCTGTGATTCCAATTCTGAGTGTTATTTACATGACAACCACATTAAACACACACCTGTGGTGGGGACTATTTAATGCAGATGTTTGGGAAGCAGCTTTGCCAAAATTGTCAAAGAATGCATGTGAGGAAATTATCCTCCCAGTCCTCGGGTGTGTATTATGTCTTTTATTGTCTCTACATTTTGAAGGATTTTCTTTTTTAAAGACATGATTTTAAAAGACTGCTCTGTTTAGGGCATGAGGAAGGGAGGAGGAGCAAGAGAAGAAAACAGAGGGGGAAATAACACAAGAGGGGCCCCCACCCACAGTAACCTGAACCAGAAGGAGCTCCGTCATTCCTCTGCTGCTCCTCAAGGAGGTGAAGTGGAGCCACGCCTGGAGAGAACAGGACTTGGGGCGAGGAGAAACTCCTGGGATCAGATGTAAAGGATGCAGGATCCTGTAATGAAAGACAGCCTCTCCCAGTGGGCCCAGCTGTCTTGAGAGATTAGACCCAGTGGCATAAAGTGGTAGCAAAAGACCCTGACCTTCAACGAATGTACGAGGAGCCATTGGTACCTGCCAGCTAGGAGCAGCCAGCAAACGAGACTGAGCAGAGAAGCCAGGCTCCAGGAGAGAGTAGGACCTCCGGGGAGATAGTCCTCCCAGGAGATAAAAAGAGGAAGTCTCAAAGGAGCTTTAAGTGCCAATGTAGAAAACTTCTCCAGGGTAGAAAGGAAAATGATAGTTATCTGGACTAGAGCCTGCAAGATCACGACAGGAAGCAGAGTGTGGCGGATTGAATTATGTCCCCCTAAAACTCACTGAAGCTTGAATTGTGTCCCCCAAGTTTTGTGTATTAGAAACTTAGCCCCCACTGTGACTGTTAACAGGGAGGGAACTATCATGGTAATTGAAGACAGGATTGGATTATAGGACCATGCCATAGTGAATGGGTTAAAAATGGTGGTCAGGGCCGTGGTTCTGAGGGTTTTAAAAGAAGAGGAGGGTCTGTCTCTCTCTCTGCTCTGCTCTCTCTGCTTCCACCATCTTGCAATGTGAGACCCCTGGGTCATTGTCGCCACCACCAGATGGACTTTGGACGTCCCAGCCTGAGAAACTGTAAGCAATAAATTTCATTTCTTTATAAATTACCCAGTTCCAAGTATTTTGTTATAAGCAACAAAAACGGAATAATACAGAGGGTATCTGGAAAGACAGTATAGAAAGATGACCCACAAGGGTAGCATGTGGCTCTCACCCTTCCAAAGAGCAGCAACTAAAGTGTAAAATATTAATTGGACTTTGGGGGCTACAGCGTGGAGCTTTCAGTTGTGCAGTAAAGGGCAGGCAGGTTAGCTGGGTGGGTTAGAGGGCTCCTCCCTGACTGGGTACTTTTTCTCACTCCCACCCCCTTGGTATCCTGTGAAGCCAAAGAGCCCTTAGTTGGCAGGAGGTCCATGGAAGAGCTTTCCAGTGCCACTCAGTAATTACAAACAATTAGAACTTCGCTAACATTGAAACACGGTATTGCTGAAAAATTCAGAGGTGGTGTAGTAGGCTGGAGAATGGCCCCAAAACTATCAGGTCCTGACTCCTGGAACCTGTTACTTTATTTGGCAAAAACTTTACAGACGTAATTAAGTGAAGGATCTTAAAATGCAGAGATTATCCTGGAGGCCCTAAATGCAATCACACGTGTCCTTATAAGAGAGAGGCAAAGGGAGATTGGACCCAGACAGAAAAGAAGGGAATGTGGCTGCTTTGGGCACCACCAGAGCTAGAGGAGGCAAGGAACAGATTCTCCCACAGCCTCCAGAGCGCACACGGGCCCCAACCCCTTGATTTCATACCAATGAAACTGATTTCAGGCTCTGGCCTCCAAAACTGTAAGAAAATAAATTGCTGTTGTTTTAAGCTACCAAGTGTGTGATAATTTGCCACAGCAGCCGTTGAAGACTGATACAGGTAGTGCTGCAACGAATGGAGAACATCTTCTTCAGCAGGGGATTATGGTCTCTATAGAAGGGACTTCCTGCCGTGCCATGGCTCACTCCAACCTGCATCTTCTCCTTGGAGCCCAACATTCCAGAATGTAGCAGGAGACACTAAAGATGAAGCCTTGTGAACACAAAGTTGGAAAAACGGCTCTGACAGCTCCTGTTCACTCCACCCCCAGTTAACTTCTGACAAACCCTGCCCCAAAGAAGGCGGTGCCCTTGGGACATTGAGTTTGAATTAGCCACCAAACCAGAGTTCCTGCAATTCAGCAATCCAGCCTGAGCCAGAATGTTCATTCTCAAAATGACATCCTGGACAATTCCTGGAAAGCCATCCCCAGTTGGCTTTGCCACAGGTTCTCTAGGTCTGGACTGTCCCTTTGGTAAACATCCTTTGTGTGCCATTCAGATGGCAGGTCATTTATCCACTGCACAAAGCATTTCATTAGTGACCTACTTTCTCACTCCACACATCACAGAAACCAAAATCCCTGCTTAAAGTGAAAACAGGATAGAGCCAAGGGCCCAAATAAATGAGTTGTGTTTTAAAGCCAAATGGGCACAAGCAAAACCACAGGCTCACCTGGGCTTAACTTCTTCCTTAAAAGAAAGAAACTTAAAAAGCAGTCAAATGCCCTGAGAAATAAGGATTAATACTGGTTAATAAACTTATTGAGAACGTGAGCTGCTCCTGTATCTTATCACAACTGTGCCTCACGTTTTCAGTCAGTGTGCTGCTAGAGAAAGCCCTATGAGTAATAAATTTATATGAATCAAAACGTGGTTTAAATACATTAAGGAAGAGTTGCTCACTAACGAAATCTCCTGCGAATTCTTTCATAATGTGAGGACTTCATTTTTAATTTATTTTTGATGAATATCTGGATTCTTCCCATCACATTTGCTTAAGGAGAGGTACAGATTTACAAGTACAAATTCGAGTGAGTTCTGCTCCACTGCCAAGGTTAATTGCCGTCCTTTTTTCAAGGAAAGCTAGGATTCTAAGCCTCCACTGTGCCACTTTTGCAAGCATCAACCTGCCTGGCCCTAGGAGTTCCCATAGCAATTTCCACATCTTACAGCCAGAGCAAGGAACATTAGGATCACTGAGTCAGAAAATCATCAAAGATCCCCCAATAATTTCAGGAGGAGGGGATGTTTTTAGTGAGCAAATAATAAAAGGTGATATTGATATTGATACAAGAGAAGGAATTCAAAATACTCTAGTTCTAAAATATATCTAGTTATAGAAATAAGAGGGGAAAGAAAGGACCTGAGAGAAAACACAGAGAGAGAAGGAAGGGAGGAAAGAAGACCAAAATAAAAGAAATAAGAGGGTGGGCTGGCTAGTTAGCTCATTCAGTAGAGTGTGGTGCTGCTAGCAACAAGGTTAAGGGTTCAGATCCCAGTACCAGCCAGCCACCAAAAACGAACAAACAAACTAAAGACAGTTAAAGGAGGAAAATTATATACTAGGAATGAAGGCTGAGGGAAAAAAGGTAGAGTGGTTCCAAAAATTGAGAAAATCTCCTTTGTCCCTGAACCTATGAATTAAAAAGTAACCCCAGCCTACTAAAACCTTACATTTGCACAATATTTTAGTTTTCAAACAGCCCTCCCTCATCATGACCATAACAAGCATATCATTTTACATACGTTTTACATACGAGCAAGCAGACTCAGTTTGTTTGCTGCCACTACTCCACAGCTAGGGGACAGAGCCTGACTTAAGGCCGGGGCCTCCTGGTACCCAGCAGTGTCTTTGCCATCCGCCTCCTGCAACACAAGTGAATGCACGGTGCACCCTGGAATCCTCACATGCATCTTTCATGGTGTGTAGGCAAATAGCTTGAAATCACCCTCAGTCTACATGCACTAAATTAGGCTCATAACCTGTCTTAATCAGCTCAGGCAGCTAAAAACAAAATACCGCAGACTGGGTGGCTTAAACAGTGGACATTTATTTCTCACAGCTCTGAAGACTGGGAAGTCCAAGCCAGGCACGAGCAGATTCGGTGTCTGGGGAGGGCTCCCTTCATGGTTTGTAGACAGCCCCCCCTCCTCAATGTGTGCTCATGGATGGAGAGAGAGAGCTCTCATGTCTCCTCCTCTTCTAAGGGCTGATCCCATCATGGGGGTTCCACCCTCATGATCGCACCTAAACCTAATTACCTCCCAGTGGCCCCATCTCCAAATACCTCCATGTTGGGGATTAGGGTTCCAACAGAAGAATTTGGGGAGGGCATAAGCAGTCAGTCCATAATATAACCTGAGCTACAGAATCCACAATATCTCACAAGTTTTCCCTACTAAGCAGTAAGGCTAAGAACTGGAAAAGACCAAAGGATGATACTGACATGAGGTGGACCAGGGAGGAGAGGAGCTCCAGCAGGTCCCTTCCTACCTCAGCCTGCCCTGGACCCAACTCAAAAGTGTGGGGAGTTTACTCTGGATCCTAAATCCTTGGATAGCATTCCCTCTCCTAAGGAGAAATCCAGTGTCCCCAGTGGCCTGTCCCACCACCTCCTCTTTTTTTCCTCTCTGCTATGGACTGGATGTTTGTGTCATCCCTGTACTTCATGTAAGCTGGAGCACAAACCCTCAAACTCAATCCCAAACATCAAGATAAAAAGTGAAAAATCCAGCCAACCACTTGATTTGGCTGCACAATGCCAAAAGACTGGTGTAACTAAAATGTTTTTCTCCTCTGAATTGACTGGTGTTTTGATGTTGCACAGACAAGGCCGTATTCCTCAAAACAGCCACGTGCATGGCACCTCTCAAGTTCTTTCAGAAACAGGCTCACATAGCCTTGAAAAAGGCTCACGTAGCCTTGAGGGAAAAAAGCAGGCTGCCCGCTCTGCTCCAACGCCCTTGACTAGAGGTTTCGCTTCCTCACTCTTCTTTCCAAGCACACAATATTTGAAAAAAGGACAGCAGAGCCCACAAATCCTCTCATCAAAGAGGCATTGACTTTTAATTTTACAAATGTGGCTCTTCCCCATAAGGAATAGAGAGCATTCATTAGTAATCATACTCTGGAGACTTACTCCACCTGCATGTTTCTTTCTTCTGGCTATTGTGTAATTACACCCCAGATTCCTGATTACAGAAACTTTTCCCCCTAACCGCTATACAATTTTAGAATCTCATTTTCCAGCCTCTCCTTTTCCAGTCGGCCTTTAAAAATAGAGGAAACAGGAAACTGGCAAAGATAAGTACGTGAGTAGGTACCTTCATTCCTAGAGCATGCTTTGTCTGTAGATAAAAGCGAAGGGTGGGAGAGCTGTGCTTATGAGACCGTGAGCATCCCTGGAAAACAATTCTAATGTGCACCCTTCTTGCAATGGGGCGGAAGCCATCTGAATGCTACCCTTACATACAAATAAAAGACACACTGAAAGGAAGCTCATTTAAAACCTGTTAATTATCACATATACCAGCCATGCAACCTGCCCTCAGCATGTTTTACCATCTGCTGAAATGCACAAAGAAGGGAAGTTACATGAATCAACAGCCTTTACAACTAGCCTCACAGAAATCCTTCCTCTGCTTTCACGGAAGAGAGGCCACATCCAAAGCTACTCTCTGTGGGAAAGCGCATCCCATACGTGTGCACTGGCAAATAGTGTGCAGTGACAGGCCCGGGTGTGTGCAACATGGAAAGAAAGGCTAATTCCAGAAGGAGGAGGCATCTGACGGGGCTCCTGTCCACCTGCAGCAAATGCATAGCTGAGCTCCTTTGAAGCACCACAGAACATGTGAACAGTTGCAGTGTCTCTCTCCTACACACACACTTACTATTTCTTCTTTCCAAAAAGGTAATTTCTCCTTAGCTTTTTGTTATCAGTCTCCAGTGATGAACAATAGGCAGGAAATTCTGAGAAAATAAAATGCCAAAATTATTATTCCCTCCTTGCTCCAGATTGTTCCGTGAGCTGCGGATGGCATGTTCTGCATTCGGTGACTAAGGCCCCGTCCCATGTGTTTTCCCAGTTCAATCAACTGTGCTAACAACTGTCACAACAGCCCTTGACGACAAGAAAATAAAATTTCGGGTAGAATGGAAAGCCTGACTTGCGTTGTAATTCTTGTTTGCACCTGTTTTTCCCTCTCTTACTTCATTCCCCCTCCTTGACAGTGTTTGCAAAGCTTTTCATCCACCTTAATGACAAAGGAAAAGGAACGGGCTATTTTTCCAGTTTGGATAATTGCTTCTGAAATGTTGTCACAATCTTCCAAATGACTATATTTCTTTCATGTCAGACCTCTGTGATTTCCACGCAGTGCAGGTTGCAGTTTTGTTAGGGTCCTGCTCTGCTGAGAGCCTTGGGAGTTTTGTTGGTTTTTGTTTCAGGTATCTTTTTTTTTTTTTTTTTAAGAATAAAAGCAAAAACCAAATGAGTCACAATGATAACTTATGACAGCAAAATCAACATCTGAATCGAATGATAATAGCAGGAGCCAGCAGCAAAGAGAGGATGTGCCTTGTGCCAAGAAAAGAAAGACATGGAAAGTTATTTAAAACTGATCAAAACCCACTAGGAGTCACAATCCCATCATGGTTTCCCTTTGGAAAAGCAGTTTTCAGAAGCTCCAATTAACCTTAATTGAATTCTGCCTTAGTAATATCTGGAATTTTAATTGACTGGGAAGGTGATCATAAATCTCCGTTCATAATGCGGCTTAGCCATTAGTAAATTCCCGGATGGCACAAAGCCTCATCATGCAGGGGACTTGGCTCTTCTGCGGGTGAGGTGGGTTTTAGATCATAAAACAAACATTCAAAAGAGAAAGCCCCTCACTGTCAGAGCCAGGCTGAAAACAGCTTCAATGCAGAAGTTCCGAGGAGAAGCAAATGATTCTGATGAACCAAAGGTCCAAGCTTGTGATGTCAGCTTCAGTGTGTTCCTAAATTATGAACAGAAGCACCAGCCCCACCACGCCCCCCAAAAGAAATCATCCTCTAGTCATTTAGGATAAGCATAGCATTGTTCATATTTTCTCTTTTAGGAAATCAAACAGCAGTTCACTCCTTTTTTTATTAAAACTGCTGAGACCAGGGAGGTATTTC
Organism: Cynocephalus volans; assembly: GCF_027409185.1. Taxonomy (NCBI): domain Eukaryota; kingdom Metazoa; phylum Chordata; class Mammalia; order Dermoptera; family Cynocephalidae; genus Cynocephalus; species Cynocephalus volans. The sequence goes on from NC_084468.1 coordinate 122,681,172, forward strand.
AGACCTTTCAAATTGCCCAAATGTGACTATTTATCGGGAAGTTTCTCAGCGAGGGTTGGGAGGCCTATCAGAATGACCTAGGTGCCTTTTCAGAATCCCAAGGTCACGCCTAAAACTGAGGGCCCTAGTATGTGCATTTGGAAGAAAAAAAGAAATTTCCCTGTTAGGTTTTTATTTGGAGTTCCCTACTACCCACCAAACCCACCACCTCAGGTTGAAAATCCATGTCTTTAGTCATATTGACAGGCCAACCTGGTCAAACAACCAGACTGATTGATTTTTGTTTCACTAAATCGAAAGGATGTTTGAATTAACTAAATTCACCAGTCATTTTGAAATCATCTAGAAATAGTTCAGATGTGATTTGACATGGTAGGAGAACCTGTGGCTCAGATAGATGTTACTCTCAGAGAAAAATCAGGGTATTTCTCCTATATAATGTATTCCTTACTTTTGTTTTGTTTTTTGTTTGTTTTTCCTTTCATGGAACAATATATTGTATACTTTAATGTTTAAATCTTTTGCTCTATTTTATTCAAACTGTCACTAACACTGCCAACAGAGACCAACAAAGCCTTAAAAAATCATTGATGGAAGGAAAAAAAGTTGTGTTCTAGCAGGGCGGGGAAATGAGTAAAACAGTGAATGTAGAAAGAGCCTTGGTTGGGGCACAGGAAAAATTAGTCACTCTTCTAAAGATCCCCACCTCTCTCTTTTCTCACATCAATCCTATTTCTTTTGGGAACTACTGAGTTGTCATAGTGAAATTGGTCAGAAATGAAGTATGGAAACTGACACTATGCAAACTCAGACAAAGGATAGGGTCATTTCTTCAAATTTTAATTCACTTTCAAAGTCATAGGAACCCCAGAAATAGTAATCTAGACTGAAACAGATAACTACCTCTCCTTACCCTGCACAAATTTTCCTGAAACTAGAAAACTTGAAAGGAAGGGAAATAATAGTTGTAAACATTACCCTTTAATAATTTTACAAATCCTGTCTTGTCTTTTTCTTACCTACCTCAGTCTGTCTGTCTGTCTTTATGTGTGTGTGCCTCTCTCTGTCTTCTATACGCATTCTGAAGACTTCTCATCCAAATTGCACTTTTTAGGAGTGACATTGAGAAAAAGGGAAACAGAGTTGGTAAGAAGATTTAGGCAACAATTAATTTTGCCCCCTGCTTGCTATGCAACTTTTCAAGCCTCCTTGGTAAGTGAGAATAAGAACACCAATGATTGATGAAAGCTAAAGAAGATGCCTGCAGAACAGGACCCAGATGCTAATTATATCAATTCCCTCCATATACCTCATTTAGAATAAAAATATCCCAGAGAACAGAGGAAATTGCATGAGTAAACCTGGCATCTGTATGGCATAAGTAGGGTAGATCAGCATTAGTACACTGATACTTGTTCACTGGTTGGCCTGTTTGGGGAAATGTTTCCAACTACCTGTAATTAAGGGCAAATCACAGAGCAAGTCCAGAAAGGAGATATAAATAGACTATTTCAGAATCAATCTTTAACATTTAGGCCCATGTTTCTAACATGTGATCAGTGAAGTACCTGCATCATAACTATCCTGGGTCCTTAGTATCAGTGTAGATTCCTGAGCTCCACCCCAGACCTACTGAATCACATCACTGAGAATGGATTCCAAGAACATGCACTTTACAAGCTACTCAAATTATATTTACACTCACTAATGTTAGCAATCATTGAGGTAGGCAACAATATTTATCACTTAGGGGGATTTTCTTATCAACGTAAGTCAAGGTGCTCCAATTGTTTAAAAGTAGGTCCCAGGAGAAATTTTTCCCTAGATCTATCATTGAGTTGACAAACTAAGTCACACTTCTTATTTTGTTCTATTGTAAAAGTAAGAAGAAATGAAATAATAAGAAAAATAAGAAGAAATGAACTTAAGCCCTCCAGGACTGGAAAGTCAGCTGTTTGCAGTGAGATGATAGAGTAACTCCTTTGGATCTATTACAAGGCAGAGAAAGTCACAATTGATGATACTGGCCAGGGGTCCATCAAGTGACATGATGAATCAGTTAGCTTTGCTACATGACAAACCCCTCCAAAATGTAGTGGCTTGAAATAATAATCATTTATTTGCTCATGATTCTGAAGGTTGGTTGGGCAGTATTTTGGTTTTGACCTGGCTCAAACAGTCTAGTATGGCCTCAGTCACGTGTCTGGAGGCTCAGTTGAGACTGGCTTCTCTCTGATCTCCAGATTCTTCTTCACCAGCCTATCCTGGGCTTCCTTATGTGGTGGCCAAACTTGGAGGGAGAAGGAGAAGCATGCCACGCCTCCCAAGGAGTGGGCTTGCAACTTACACAATATTGTTTCCACCACATTACATTTTGGTCAAGGACAACCCAAATTCAAAGGATGGGGAAGGACTCTACCTCCTGATGAAAGGAGGAGCGAAGAACTTGTGGCCACTTGTAATTATACTTCATAGAGAGCACAGGCAGGCATATGAGCAGATTCTGGAACATGAGTTGTTCTGAAAGTAGGACCAAGGTGGAGGCGATGTTTGTGCCCTACACACACTCAGCAATGTGCTGGCAGGTGGCTCCCTTCACCTAATAACTCTCATTCTCTTTACACCCTTTTCAACTGCATGTCTCTCTCCTTTTTGCTTTCTACTTTCCTTTTCAAAAACAATGAAGCCTCTTTATGATGCTGTATTAGTCCGTTTTGTGTTGCTATAACAGAAATACCTGAGACCATGTAATTTATAAAGAACAGAGATTTATTGGTTTTGGGGGGTTTTTTATTTTATTTATTTATTTTTTTTTTTGGAATATTCATGAAATACAAAGTTCATTGTCCCCCCTCCTGTCCATGATGTGGGGGCCAGATTCATACTGGGGGCATATCCATTATCAGAAATTACTTTTGTACCCTTTGTCCCCTCCCAATTATCCCCCAACCTCCGTCCCCTTCTCCCTCTCCCCTCCACTCCAATTTGTAGCTCTAGGAATGTTCCCTCCCTATTGGATCATGGCACTACTGTGGTCTTTCTTTCCTGCCTTCTTTCTCTCTTAGCTCCCACTCATGAGTGAGCACACGTGGTATTTATCCCTCTGTGCTTTGCTTGTTTCACTCAACATAAGTTTCTCCAGGTTCATCCATGTTGTTGTAAATGGGAGTATTTCATTCTTTTTTATGGCGGACTAGTATTTCATAGTGTATATATACCACAGTTTCCTTATCCAATCATCTATTGATGGACATTTAGGTTGGTTCCATATCTTGGCTATTGCAAACAGAGCTGCAATAAACATGGGAGTTCAGGTATCTCTTCAACATGATGATTTCCATTTTATGGCTATATACCTAGAAGAGGGATTGCTGGATCATATGGAAGATCTATCTGTAGTTGTTTGAGAAACCTCCAAATTGTTTTTCAAAGTGGTTGTTCTAATTTACAGTCCTGCCAACAGTATTCCCTTCTCTCCACACCCTCGCCAGCATTTGTTATTCACTGTCTTTTTGATTATAGCTAGTCTAACTGGAGTGAGGTGGTATCTCAATGTGGTTTTAATTTTCATTTCCCTGATGACTAGTGATGTTGAGCATTTTTTCATGTATCTGTTGGCCATTTGTATGTCTTCCTTTGAAAAATGTCTATTCAGCTCCTTTGCCCATTTTTTAATTGGGTCATTTATTTTTTTACTGTATAATTGCTTGAGTTCTATGTATATTCTGGATATTAGTCCCTTGTTGGATACATAGTTGGCAAAAATTTTCTCCCACTCTGTAGGTTGTTTTTTCACTCTGTTGATTGTTTCTTTTGCTGTGCAGAAACTTTTTAGTTTGATATAGTCCCATTTGCTTATTTTTTCTTTTGCTGCTTGTGCTTTCGGACTCATGTTCATAAAGCCTGTGCCCAGACCTAACTGCTGAAGTGTTCCACCTATATTTTCCCTTAGTAATTTTACAGTTTCAGGTCTTATACCTAGGTCTTTAATCCATTTTGAGTTGATTTTAGTGTATGGTGAGAGATGCATATCTAGTTTCATTCTTCTGCATATGGATATCCAGTTTTCCCATCACCACTTGTTGAAGAGGCAGTCTTTTCCCCAATGTAGATTTTTATTACCTTTGTCTCATACCAGATGGCTGTAAGCCAGAGGAGTGATTTATGGGTTCTCAATTCTACTCCACTGGTCTGAATGTCTATTTTTTTACAAGTACCATGCTGTTTTGGTTACAACAGCTTTGTATGTAATTTGAAGTCAGGCAGAGTTATGCCTCCAGCTTTGGTTTTTTTGCTCAGGATTGCTTTAGCTATTCGGGGTCTTTTGTTTTTCCATCTGAAAGGTAAGATTTTTTTTTTCCATTTTATTTTTCATTGATATTTTGATGGGGATTGCATTGAATCTGCAGATCACTTTGGGTAGTATAGACGTTTTCACAATGTTAATTCTTCCAACCCAAGAGCATGGAATATCTTTCCATCGCTTTGTGTCTTCTTTAATTTCTTTCAGAAGTGCTTTGTAATTCTCATTGTAGAGGTCTTTCACGTCCTTGGTTAAATTGATCCCTAGGTATCATAATTTTTTGGTGACAATTGAAAATGGGCTTACTTTCTTTATTTCTATTTCTGTTAATTCATGATTTGAGTATATAAATGCTACTGATTGGGGGGCATTTATTTTGTATCCTGCAATGATACTGAAGTTATTAATCAGCTCTAGGAGTTCTGCGATAGAGTCTTTAGGTTTTTATATATATAATATTATGTCATCTGCAAATAGGGAAAGTTTGACTTCATCTTTTCCAATCTGGATCCCCTTTATTTCTTTCTCTTGCCTGATTGCTCTGGCTAGTACCTCCAGTACTATGTTGAATAGAAGTGGTGACAGTGGACATCCTTGTCTTGTCCCTGTCCCTAAGGGGAAGGCCTTCAATTCTTCCCCATTCAGAACAATACCGGTGGTGGGCTTGTCATAAATGGCTTTTATTGTGTTAAGATATTTTCCTTCTATACCTAATTTGTTGAGAGTCTTTATCATGAAGGAATGTTGAATTTTTTCAAATGCTTTTTCAGCGTCTATTGAGATAATCATATCGTCTTTGTCCTTGAGCTTGTTGATATGATGTATCACATTTATTGACTTTCATGTGCTGAACCATCCTTGCATCCCTGGGATGAATCTCACTTGATCATAGTGTATAATTTTTTTAATATGTTGCTGTATTCTAATTGCTAATATTTTGTTGAGGATTTTAGCATCTAGGTTGATCAAGGATATTGGCCTATAATTTTCTTTTTTTGTTGTGTCTTTATCTGGTTTTGGTATCAGAGTTATGTTGGCCTCATACAATGAGTTTGGGAGAGTAGCATCTGTTTCAATTGTTTGGAACAGTTTTATGAGAATTGGTATTAACTCCTCTTTAAAAGTTTGACAGAATTCAGCTGTAAAGCCATCCAGTCCCACACTTTTTGTTGTTGTTGTTGGAAGATTGCTAATTACCCCCTTCAATCTCCTTGCTTGTTATTGATCTGTTCAGGTTTTTTATCTCTTCTTGGTTCAGTCTTGGTAATTTATATGTGTCTAAAAACTTATCCATATCTTCCAGATTTTCAAATTTGTTGTCATACAGTTGTTTACAATAGTCTCTAATGATTCTTTGTTTTTCTGTGGAGTCAGTTTTAATGTCTCCCTTTTCATTTCTGATTTTTGCTATTTGGGTCTTCTCTCTCCTTTTTTTTATTAATCTAGCTAATGGTGCATCTATTTTGTTTATCTTCTCAAAAAACCAGCTTTTAGTTTTGTTAATCTTTTCTATTGATTTTGGGTCTCTATTTCATTTAGTTCTGCTCTGATCTTAATTATTTCTTTCCATCTACTGCCTTTAGGTTTGGATTGTTATTTTTTTTCGAGTTCTTTGAGGTGTAGCGTTAGGTCGTTTATTTGGAGTCTTTCCATTTTTCTGAAATAAGCATTGACTGCAATAAATTTGCCTCTTAGTGCTGCTTTTGCAGTATCCCACGAGTTTTGGTATGATGTATCTTTATTTTCATTAGTTTCTAGAAATCTTTTGATTTCCTGTTTAATTTCTTCTTGGACCCATAGGTCATTCAGGAGCCTATGATTTATTTTCCATGTATTTGTATAGCTTCCAATGATTTGCTTATTGCTTTTGTCCAGTTTTAGTCCATTGTGGTCTGAAAAGATTGTTGGAATGATTTCAATTGTTTTAAATTTGCTGAGACTAGATTTGTGACCTAATATGTGGTCTATCCTGGAGAATGTACTGTGAGCTGATGAGAAGAAAGTGTATTCTTTAGCTGTTGGGTGAAATGTTCTATATATAACTGCCAAGTCCAGTTGGTATAGGGCATAGATTAAATCCCGTGCCTCTTCATTGAATTGTTGCCTGGAAGTCCTGTCCCATACTAAGAGAAGGGTGTTCAGATCACCCACTATTAATGTATTAGGTCCTATCTCCTTCTTTAGGTCTAAGAGTGTTTGCTTAATATATCTGGGTGCTCCAGTGTTGGGTGCATATATGTTTATGACTGTTATGTCTTCTAGCTGGATAGTTCCCTTTATCATTATATAATGGCCTTCTTTGTCTTTTTTAACTTTTTTTTGGTTTAAAGTCTATTTTGACTGATGCAAGAATAGCTACTCCTGCTTGTTTTTGGTTTCCATTTTCATGGCATATCTTTTTCCATCCCTTCATTTTTAGTCTATGAGTGCCTTTGCAGTGAGGTGCATCTCTTGAAGACAGCAATATCTTGGGTCCAGCTTTTTAATCCAGTCAGTTAGTTTGTGTCTTTTGAATGGAGAGTTTAGTCCATTCACATTCAGAGTAGTTATTGAGAAGTGTTGTTTAATTCCTGTCATTTAATTGCTACTTGTTTCGGTGGTTTAAATATCTTTTGATCATTATTTCCCCTTTTATTTCTCTTCTTCAATGTGAGTTGGGAATTTGAGGCAGAATGATTTAGCTTCTTTCTCTTTCTTGCTGACATTTTTGTTTTAACTGTGGGTTTTGCTCTTGCTTGTGTATTCATAATGATGGTCACCATTATTCAGATTCCAGATGAATGACTCCCTTGAGAATTTCTTGCAGGGCTGATTGTGTGGTGGTGAACTCCCACAACTTTTGTTTATCTGGGAAATACACTATTTCTCCCTCATTTCTGAAGGAGAGCCTTGCTGGGTAAAGAATTCTTGGCTGGCAGTTTTTTTCTTTTAGTATTTTGAATATATCGTTCCACTTTCTTCTGGCCTGTAGGGTTTTGGTTGAGAAGTCTGCTGTTAGTATGATGGGGGTTCCCCTATAAGTGACCTGATGCTTTTCTCTTGCTGCTTATAGAATTCTGTCTTTGTCTTTGAGCTTTGCATATTTAACTATAATATGTCTTGGGGAGGATCTTTTTGGATTGAATCTGTTTGGGGACCTTTGAGTTTCCTGGTTCTGAAGGTCTCTATCTCACCCTACACCTGGGAAGTTTTCTGTTACTATTTCCTTGAGTAGGTTTTTGATACCTTTTCCTTTTTCCTGTCCTTCAGGAATACCCACAATTCAGATGTTAGAGCGCTTGAGGTTGTCTGCTGTCTCTCATAGGTTTTCCTCATTATTTTTAATTCTTTTTTTCCTTTTTTGGTCTGCCTGACTTATTTCAAAAAGACCATCTTCAAGCTCTGAAATTCTTTCTTCTGCTTGCTCTACCCTGCTGCTCAGGCTTTCAGTTGTGTTTTTTATTTCATTGAGTGAATCTTTCATTTCTAGAAGTTCTGCTACACTCTTTTTTATGGTATTAATCACAAACAGAGTTTTATTTGGCTTACGATTCTGGGACAGCTGCATCTGGCATGGGCTTCAGGCTGCTTTTACTCATGGAAGAAAGTGAAAGGCAGCCAGTGGGTACAAGCAGATCACATGGTGAGAGGAAGCAAGAGAGGAGGTGCCAGGGTCTTTTAATCAACCAGCTTTCACAGGAACTAACAGAGTGAGAACTCACTCACTACCCCTTCTCCCCCAGGGAAATCATTAATCCATTCATGAGGGATCTGCCCCCATGACATGAACAGCTTCTAACACTGCCACATTGGGGATCGGATTTCCACATGAGTTTTGGCAGGGACAACACATCCAAACTCTACCAGATGCTAATATTATTAACACTGGAAAATATGTTTATATTCTTTTCTCCAAGTGATCCAGCCTCAAAACTCCTAAGTTAATGGTCAATTGTCCCTCTCCTTTTCCTCTCACAATTGTTGTTGCCTAGCCCTGTAGATGTGATCTCTGCATACTGTTATGTCCCCAGAGTGTGTCCCCTGCTTGTACTCATACCCTGTCATCCTTACTCAGTCTCTCATTACCTCACCATTTAGTAGTTATGAGACTTGGGCAACTTCCTTTAGGTTTCTATGCCTCTGTTTCCTCGTCTGTAAAATGGGAACAATAATATACTTATCGGTCAGAGTTGTAATGAAGAGTAAATGAGATATTCTGTATGAAGTATGTAGCACAGAGCCTAGCACATTAGCGAATGCTTGTTGACTATGACCTGCTGTATTCACTCTGTCACGATTCATCCTTCTTATTTACCTGGTTGTTTCTCCAGTTTGAAAAACATCAACAAGTCCCCCAAAGCTTTTGAAAATAAATTCCTCAAGCTAGCATTTAAGGCCTTTCAGGCTGATCTTATCGTACCTTTCTATCCTTTCTTGCTCTTCCCCTCAAAATGCCTCATTCTTTTGATGAAGACCCTTGTCCTTTTCCACCTAAGTCATATTCCTCCTTCAAGACATGCCCCCACAAACACTCAGTGACCACTTACTTACCCAGGTGCTATACTAGTGTCTTAGTCCATTTCATGCTTCTATAACAGAATAAGACACACTGGGTAATACCACAGGCTGGGAAGCCCAAGATCAAGGTTTTGGTGGGTTTGGTGTCTAGTAAGGGCCCAGTCTCCACTTCCAACATGGCACCTTGAATGCTGCACCCTTCAGAGGGGAGGAACACTGTTCCTCAGGTGGCAGATCAGAAGGGAGTGACCCACTCCCAAAAGTCCTTTTGACTGAGGCACTAATCCATTCATGAGGACAGAGCCCTAATAACTTAAACACCTCCCACTAGACCCAGCTTCCAACACTGCTGCACTGGTGATTAAGTTTCCAACACATAAGTTTTGGAGGGGACAAACATTCAAACCACAGCAACTAGTGTCCTCAAATACACAAATAGCTCACTGTCCCTGTCCTATGGTGCTCTGTCACCTCAAAAGACACCTCTTCTATTGCACATTTTCTCATTCTTCATTCTACAATCCCAGGCTGGAATAATCCCTTCTTCCTTTGAACATCAAGAATAATGTATCTGTGTTTCTCTCGTGGCACTTATATGAGTACTATGCCCTATACTGTAGTTCTGACTAATCTCACACACCGGCTTGCAAGCTCTTAGAACCATATTTTGTCATCCTCAACTACATTTAGTCCAGTGCCATGCACATAATACACCCTCAATAGACATTTTCAGAATTGAGAGACAGAAGTAACCCTTCATTGTCAGCATATTAAGCACGTATCAGGCTGTAAGTACTATATTTTGACCCATAAGTTAGCTGACCTGATGTAATAATGAAACATTACATTACCATGTTCTGTCATAGTTTTAACAACACACACATATGCACAATTTACTGCCTCAAACTCTTCCTATATATTTTTGAAAAATTTGTGGGAGCAAAAAGTTCTCAAAGTTCTCACTCACTCTTGAGTTTTTGCCCCTTTTCATAGGCCCCGTGAGTGCACTATCATCTTTACCTGATGGTATTTTAAATTTACCCATTGGTATTTAAATTTATCTGATAGCATTTTTAATTGATCTAATTTATTTAATTTACTTAACCTAATTTAATTAAACATCATCTTCACCTGATGTTATTTAACTTCATCTAATGGTATTTTAAATTTATCACAGTCTAGAAGTTAATCAGAATCAATAAAATTGGTTTAGGGCAGTGCCTCTCAAAGTATAGCCCCTGGACCAGCAACAGCAACAGGATCACTTGGGGATTTATTAGAAATGCAAATTCTCAGACCCCAACCCAAACCTACTGAATCAGAAACCCAGGGGGTGGGGACCAGCTAGCTATGTTTTCACAAGACCTCCCCAGGTGACTCTGGTGCATGAAAACATTTAGAACCACTGGAGAAGGGATTGAGTGAAATTGTTTATGTACAAGTAAACTGGTAACACAGATGGAAGATAGGAAATTTTTTGATGAAAATAAACTATTCCTGGGTTATAGTTTGCATAGATTTGCAGGAGACCAGCCGAGATAGCAGATGAGTACAGTGGCTGAGACCCAATTTCTGTGATTGGCCAAGGCACAAGATATGCATCTGTTGACTCTGGAACTAGGGGGATAGGGAAAGTGTCATAATGTGACATTGTCAGCACCCAGAGTTATTTTTAGAGCTGGATTTTTGCTTTATAAGTGGAGGAAGAAACATCCAAAAGATTTAGAATACACCCAGAAGAATGCAGTATATAAATGTCTTAGAATTTGGGTTTTCTCATCACAATGGGAGACTTAGAAATAAAAAGGAGCAGTGATTGATTGCACCATGGCTCACATTACAGTGAAGGCAGCCAGCCTCACCTGTGGGTATTCAAGAATGCAAACCCGTGGATAGGTGGCTTGGGAGCCTCACGTGATCTCCCTGAGATGGCCACCGGCAGCACAGATGCTCTCACACACTCTCGTGTGCAATAGGATTACCTCATTAACCTCTACAACACCCGGGGACCAAGGCACCCGGATCACTTCTTTGCTGCGTAACTACTTCTTACCTTCGTTAGGTCTAGTGACAGCTTTCCTAACAGTAGGAAAACATGCCTTAGCCTCTGCTTGACAACTCATGGCTAGGCCAAGTTAAGCAAAATCTGTGGCTTTCTGAAAAATATGTATAGTATGGGCAGATAAAAGTTTAAAATTCATTCCATACAGATTGCTGTTGGCTAAGTTCCTTAATCAAAGGATTTTCAGTGATTTCTTAGAGAATCAAATTGTCAGTGGAGATTTAGCTATCTATCTTAGAGATGTGTAGGAGAGATTTAGAGAGAAAGAGTAAGCATAAGAAGATTCAAGGAACTTCCATGGAGACAAGAATTTTGCATGTAATACTTAAGTTTTTCAAAATCAGGGAGTAAGTGAGTACAGCCAGGGGCTAACAGAGTACAGTTGGAAGTCGAAATGGAGCTAAAATCAGAAGTAGCTACAAAACATTATGAATTATAAAGCATTGTAGAGAAAACTCTATGAATATCAGAAAGTGATAAATTACATTCTGCATCCAACATAGGTGCTATCTGACTGTTTAATGGCACCAGTCACTACAGAGAGTGACATTCATTGGCAATCAGCTTGAGATAATTTGTGGCCCTAGGGCCCCAGTAATTTTAGGAGGAATTAATTTTATAATGTCCCCTTCTCTCTTCTTTCCCAGTCCCACCTCAACCAAAATCTAAGAAGAACCTACTAACAAATACATTTTCAGAAGGAGAAGACTCTCTTATCCATGACAAAGCTACAGAAGAGCTATCAGTACAGGTAAGAATGGTATGAAAGTCTTCCTCAGATTCTCTACTATCCCTTCTCATCTTTCAGATTCAAAGTGATTTATTCAGTACACAAATATTCATTGAGCTCCTAATAACTGGGAATACAGTCATACCTTGGTATCCGTGGGGGATTGGTTCCAGAACAGCCCCCTATACCAAAATCAGTAGATACTCAAGTCCCTTATCAAGAATGGCATAGTATTGGCATGTAACCTATGCGTATCCTCCCGTATACTCTAAATCATCTCTAGATTACTTAATAATACCTAATACAATGTAAATACTATGTAAATAGTCGTTATACTGCACTGTTTTTAATTTGTATTATTTTTTAGTGTTGTGTTTGTTTGTTTCTTTTTTCCTCCTAAGTTATTGATCCGCAGTTGGTTGGATCCATGGAGGCAAAGCAGAGACTACAAATGGCCAACTGTACATTCAAGGAGTTTACAATCAGATGCAGTAGACCAAAGTTTCATGAGAATCACCTGAGGTGCTTGTTAAAATACTAATTCCCAGGCCCCACCCCAAACCTTCTTAATCAGAATCTCTGTGGGTGGAATCTTAGAATCTGTGGGCCTCAGAAGCCGTACTCGGTATTGAAGCCTACTGGTCTGTGGTAATGAGAAAATTTCTCCCCTCTCTGTAAGTTAGGATGGCTTTGTCCTCAGCCAAATGACTACTTCCATGGAGGGAGAGCTGCATACATGGTGGTTTTAAGCAATTGCACCTACCGCTCTGGCCTTACACCAAGACACCTCGATTTTGGCAAAAGCCAAAATGAGACACTATGGAAAGGTTTTGACAACTTGGCCTTCAGCAGAGGCTCTTGGACCAGAAGGGAGGTCTCAGAAGTGGGACAGGTTGCTACAACTTGATCATGACTGTACTTAACATGTGTGTTGGGGTGGGGTGGAAATTCCAGTGACTCAGCAGAATAAGAAATTGTAGGCAGTGATTTGGGGGCTTTAACTTAAGAATGTTCAACTCAAGGGCAAAAGATATTTATTTCTACTTTACATCCTTTGGACTTTAACATATCTGGACCTGAAATTTCAAGATTTAATTACTGAATTTCAATTTCTCCCTGACTTTAACTTTGGAAGGTTCTTGGCATTTTATCATTAGATCTTGGTATCATTTAATCTCCTTAAAGATTCTCCAATACGCTATGTTGAATAACAGGACTAGAAAGGAGAGGGGGCTATTTCTTGAGTTCTGTGTTCTCAATACCCTTGTGGTACAGCCAGTGTCTAAACTGCAGAAACTTGCCAAAGGTCCATAAAGTGCTTATTCTGACCCAGGTTCCCTGGAAGTTAAATGTCTCTGGCCTAAATGGTGCCAAAAGGCATTGACAGTGAGCTGAGTAGAAATTTTGGTAATGCAGTGGTTCTGTGAAAGCAAATAAACTTATACCTGGGTCCTAAAAGGCATAGCCCAGAAGCAAATATCTGAGGCATTTGGGAAGCCAGGTTTCAAAGATTCCCCACCTCCTGTTGTCAGAGCAAGACCCAAGAATGGGATTGGGATCAGGGAGTCCAATCAACAGCTTTAAACTAGTGATTCTCAAAGTATGGAATGCAGAACAGCAGCATCTGCATTAACTAGGTAGTTGTTATTCATTTCTGTGTCTAGTCAAGTCATTGGTAGGATGTGCCAGGAAAAAAATCCTTCTGTGCCAACACACTCAGCACCATGACACAAAGGTGCAGGGCTAGAGGTCACACTGCAACGCAAACATGTCCTAAGGCTGGGATGCCCTATAACCAATTGTTCAAACCAGGTGACCTAGCCTAGAGGATCAGGCTATCAAATCAGAGTCACACAAATTTGAGATCTTATTCAAAATCAAGCATTACTAGGAATTTTGAGGATAAAACCAATCAAGATTTTAAGGATACAAGCAAAACAGAATGATGTCCAGGATGCCCTGCATGACTCTGCGTGTCCTTCCTTCTCACATTAGGCACATGCTCTCTGGCCCAGAGCAATAATAGATGGGGCCTCTAGATGAGGATTTTGCATCACCTCACACATCTGGGAGTGTTCAGGTTATGAAACATCCCATTTTATACCCAGATCATTGTACAGTTAACATGATTCTCTTCAGGGATCATGCCTCATAAATCTATAGAATCTAGGCTTGTTGACCATAAGTAATCCTAAACCAGAAATGTCCAACTAAGAACATTCCAAATATAAAGACTGTCTTATAAATATCATTAGTCTACCAGGAGTTCCGGTTATCAGCATGTTTACAGGAAGATTAAAACAGATTACCCACTTTCTTTTCTGGAAGCATCCCCCCAGAAATCAGGAGATAAATGGATCATAGACTAGCTGCTTAAACTCCTTCCTCCCCACCAAGACACTTTTGAGGGGGAAAGGAGAGATGATATTAATAATTACTCCATAACAACAGGTGTAAAACCAGGAGTAACCCAAACAAACCAAAATGTTATTGACACGCTCTTAATCCATTCAGGCTGCTACAATAAAGTACCATAAACTGGGTGGCTTATAAACAACAGAAATTTATTTTTCACAGTTCTGGAGGCTGGGAAGTCCAAGATCAAGGTACCAGTAGATTTGGTGTCTGGTGAGGGCTCACTTCCTGGTTCATAGACCAGCGCCTTCTTGCCGTGACCTCACATGATGAAAGAGTAAAGTCTCTTTTATAAGGGCACTAATCTCATCATGAGGGCTCCACTCTCATGATCCAATAACTTCCCAAAGGCCCTACCTCCTAATACCATCACACTGAGCATTAGGTTTCAATGTATGAGCTTGTCAGGAGACACAAGCATTCAGACCATAGCAGCCACCCCATCTACAGCACTCAGTACTGAAAGTTTGTGCATAGCAGAAGAGAAAAAAGGTTTGAAATATAGGGAACCAGAAGTTAGTCTGAGAGAATTTTTTTAATCTTCAGATATGTAAACTGTAACTTGAGGATTACAATTATAACTGAAAAATTGTTTTAATCTTCAGACACGTAAAATTATAACTGGAGGATTCTCTTTGAAGCCTAGTCAAAACATAAGTTCTTTTTTTGTCAGAAATATGCTCAATAATGCATGATATACAATTATAAATGTACAAGACATTTTTTTGATAAGAATTGTACAAAATAGAATTTAACATAACTCCTTTATCATAAGCCAAAATTCTATAGTTTTATTAAATGAGTTTGTCTGTGTGTGACATCACATGATTTATGCATTTCCAAGTCTAAAAAAAAAAAACTTTTATCAATTATGCTGAAAAAAGACTAAATTATCTTTCTGTGCTCACTATAGAAATTGATGTTACAAATTCATTGTAATATAAAGGGGCAAAGCATATACTGCCCCCCAAAAAAGTAGGAAAAAATGTATCCCAGAAAATAAATTAATAAACATATTATGTTGTTTTCCGGATTTTTTTGGTGTCTGTGATATTTTCCAGTTTTTTGAGTTTCCACCTGGTGAGATAGGAAAAACAAAAGAGGTTGGGTAGCCAGACAGACTTGGTCTGAATTCTGACCCTCTCCTTTGCTAATTATGTGATTTTTTTTACAAGACCCCTGTACCTCCTGGTGCCTCAGTTTCCTTATCTGTAAAATGGGAAGAATAAGAGTTGCCTACATCAGAAGGATATCATGAGGATTAAATAAATTAATCCATATAAAGTGCTTAGAACATGACCTGGTACATAGCAAGTGTTCAATTAAGTTGGCAAATAACTCTCTTAGCATCTCTCAGCCTCCATTTCCACCCTTACAAAATTAGGAAAATGATGCTCATCTTAAGCAAATGCAAAGATAAGGTGTAAAGTTACTGGGACTTAGTGGATGTCAATAAATTAGAATTATTGGTCCTCAAATAGCAGGCCCCAGAGAGCCAATGAGTCTCTCCTCTCAGCTTCCTCAGTAAACGATTCTGATCCACTTGGGCAGAGTTCTAGAAACTTGTGAGTCCAGCCCGCCCCCCACCTCTGGTTACCATCGCCCTCTCAGACTCCCAGTAACTCTCTACAGTCTTTGGATATCATGGTTACCCTATCAACCGTCCTGTTGAGTAAAAGCACCTAACTAGCCTGAGGACAACAGGATTTCTGCCTTTTTTACATTTTATTTATTTCATGATTTTTCTTTATTCCTCTCTCTTTTTCAAGTTTGGAGTGTTTAGTTCATTACACTCCCTATGGGGGAAAAATAAAAAGGCTTGTTAATTGGAATGCCTGGGATCTCCCCATGCCTAGAAATTAAATGATACTCTTGGGTCCCAAGAAGAAATAGGTATTGATTCCACTTCAACTGTCAGGGATGTTCTCTGACTTCCAGCACAGCCTCTGCTCCCTTCCCCAGCAGCCAGAAAGCAGCAGCGCATGACTTTACCCAAGGGGAGGCCTGGGAGCCTCCATTTACAAAGCAGAAACACTAAACCGATGCCCTGAAGCGAGGTCATTTCAATGTTATACTTGGAGGAAACTATGAAAAACTTGGTTATTTCACTGAACTTCAACCTCTGAAGTCAGTTTAATCCATTCATTGATTTTTATTCATTTATAAGCTATTAAGTCCCTGTGTGTGTTGCTCTGATAGGTATTCCTATATATTCAAGGCCAGAGAAGCTGAATTTTACTACTGAGTTTCTGAATTTAGAAGCTTGGTTGCTGAAAAGACACAAAGATCTAAAATGAAGGAAGGAAGGGAAGGAGGAGGAGGAGGAACCAGCTCCATGGGTCAGTCTTCATCCATCTATCTGAAAAGAACGCTGCCAGCTTTGAACCCATCTTTAGGAATCTTGCCCAAGAAAAAGGTGTGTTTTTTTTTTTTTTTCAAATGAGACAGATCCTGACAGAGCAGTAGCTCACACAAAGGGAAAAGCAACAATATTATTCCAGGTGATGCCAAGACATCATCATATTAAACTATTTAATCTATAAATCTAAAAGAGAGAGATCCATTATTTTACCACCCAGCTCAGTCTGGTACATTGAAGGGTCAGGTCCACAATCATACCACACACAAATGGGCCTGTAATATCCTCTAGCTGTCCCTGGATTCACCTCACCTCTGACTATGCTCCTCAACCTGTCGTGTCTTCTTGGTTATCGACCTTGTTCTCAAATCACACCTGGGTCTTGCTGCTCCACATCCCCACCAGAACTGGTATATTCAATGAAGAGCCAGATGCATAGGCATTTAAGCCTAAATATTAACCGAGTCATGTTGTTTAGGTAATTTAGGTGTGTGAGTATTTATATCTTCTCTCTCTCTTTCTTTCTTTCTTCAGAGTCTGTTTCAGGCCATAACCTCCAGGACAGAGCTATCAAGGAGTGATGTGAACGCCTGAACAGGCTTGGAATCTGTTCCTGTCTAGGCTCTCCTAGAACTCTAGGACATCCAGGCTCTAAAACACCTCACAAGGCAGGTGTTTTTATTCCAACTGCAACCCCCAAAATAATCCCAAGCCTGCCTAAAATCCTGGAATGTAGTCTTCAGATTCAAATCAGGCATGGACAGAGGCCCACTTACTGAGGATTCCCTAAGGGGTATCAACCGCTCAGGAAAACTGGTGTCCTTCATAAATGAACATAATGGAGTTGACCTGTTGCTTTGCGTTGCTTCACCCCCCACGGATTTGTCACCCCACTTCCCCTGGGTGACAGAGATGCAAAGGATTACTCAAAGCCCATCTCTACTGAGCAGTGAGAGGCCCCGAAGTGGTTAATCTCCTGGAACCCTCAAGAGAGAGGCATTCCTTCCTTGGGAAATTAATGCTGAATTGGGGTTCTCTTCCTGCATTTATTTTCCAGACCAGGAAGTTATAGAAAGAGAACAAAGGTGGGGTTATAGTTTAACAGTATAGGCTGGTTACTTGCAGTGAAACAAGCCAGGTGACATTCCAGTAAGGCAATTAAGTGGTCCTATCAACAACAGTTTGATCTTAGCAAACATTTCTTCTTACAGCAATTCTCAGTATCCTTACATAACAATCATTAACTAGTCTGTCTTTGAGCCAGCAACCTGCTGTGCCACAATTCTTATCTTGTGACAGAGACGTATACCCTGAGGGAAATCTCCTGTCCTTGCAAGGTCAATATTTGAAACTGCAAGGCTTTGGAAAACCAGGCCCTGTGAAGTACATATGCTTTTTAGTATATTCCACATTGACCCACTGCAAGCAAGTGCAGTATGGGACTGGCTGTAGAATCTAGCAAACTTGGGTTAGACTCTTTCTCTGCTCCTCACCAGCTATGTGATCATGGATTAAATAATCTCTCTTCACCTCCATTTCCTCACCTGTAAAATGGGGAGAATTCCATCTATGTCATCAGGTTGTCATGCAGATTAATGAGCTGAGGTTAGAAAGTGTTCAGCATCAGACCCGGCTACGTAGGTACTCAATCAATAGTACTAATTAATATTAAGGGCTGCTAATAAGACCTGGGCTTTGAGCTCTTTTATGGGAAAGCACAACCCAAACAATTCATCCCCTTTCAAAGGTCAGCTTTCATGGGTAGGTCCTGACACAGAGGCGGCTCCACTTACCTTCCCCTTGAGTTCTCTACTGGGACACGCCCCCTGCTCTGGGCCAGGTCACCACTCACTTTGTGGCTGGTCACTGCCTGGGACTCCTGGACACAGACTGTTCCAATAGGATGCCACTGCTTCTCCACGGGAGCCAGCAGGGAGGGAAGTGGCAGGGAGCACGTCCTTCACCGTGCTGTCTCCTTATTCTCTGCTTCACTCAACATAAAGCTGCTAGGGATGGGCATCAGATTTCCCCAAAATCTGGAGTAATTAAAGGAAAGTACGACATTGGAACAGACACAAAGCCATATGCTGAAGATGGTGTTTCCCATAGTGTAGGGAAAAGGACTCAAATAGATAAATTCACCTCAGTGAGGGGCACATCGCACTTCCTAACTCTGCTCTCTTATCCTCAGGTCTGCCCTTCTCTCAAAACCTCACCTTTCCCTTAACTTCTGCAGCAGAGACAATGCTATTAAGTTTTGTTTCATTTTCCTCTTCTTGAGCACAAGGGAAAACTCCATTCTCAGCCTATCATGCAGATATTGTTAGAGCCATGTGGTTGGGTTCTGGACAATGGATCCGACTGGAAGTGAACTGACCGTGAATGCCCTGCAGGACAGTACCCAGCCCCTGTCCTCTCTGGCTGTAGCATCCTTGGGGGCTGCATGTTCCAGGTGGCCTTGCCACAAGATGCAGGGGGCGGCCCGCCCTACACCACAACAGAGTTTGTGTGTGAGCAAGGAGTAAACCCTTACTATATTAAGCCACTAGATCCCAGGGCTGTGTTTTACCACCACATAGCCCTAATCATCTATGCAAATATAAGCTGAGACCAAGACTCTCATCTACTCTTCACGAAACCCTGCCCTTAGGTGTCAGACTTACTCTGAAATCTATCTCCTTCCTCAAAGATGTAGATTTTACTAAATCTGAATCATTCATCTTAAATAATGCCCCAAAGAAAAAAGTGAGACTTCAGCAGAATGGTGAGTGATGACTTTGGCACTTCTAGCTCCACAGAGCAGTCCAGTAAGATGGAGAAAAACATTGGCATTCTATATCCAAACTCTTTCAACTTTTCCTCATTTGTGTGGATTGTGGTCACACTTTACTCTGCTAACAATCTAGCAGGTAAATCTCTTTTTCTCTCTGTCTCTGTCTGTCTGTCTGTCTCTCTCTCTCTCTCTCTCTCTCACACACACACACACACACACACACACACACACACACACACACAGCTAATATTCTCAAAACAAGAGTTACAAACTCAAATGTCCAGAGTGGCCATACGGGCAACGCCAGGGATGAAACAGGCTGTGCACAGAACTATAGCAACCTGGGTAAGACATGCCTTGTCTAAAGGAAGCAGCTTCTACCCAGTGTCCCCAGATGTTAGCAGACTGTGGGTCAATGTTGACAGATCTTCCAATTGCTTAAAAGACAATAGAAATCTGGGTTCTACATAAATTCTTTTATAATTTGGCAACTACTTCAAATTAAAAACAAACAATTTGTATGCCAGACAACACTAAGCTGCCTGGTAAACCTGCCCGTGGAATATCAGGCTACCATTTTGCATCATCTTTTCCAAACCCATACGATGTATTTAACTCTTGCCCTATAGTCTGCAAGGCTGCCTCTCTCACAGTGAAGTGAACACTTCACATAATTTTGTAGAGCAGTATCTGTCCTTCATCACCAATCCTCCCCCATTTCCAAATTCAAACTTTGACACTATACCCCACTGGAAAAAGTAATCCAACTGTATTAGTCCATTTCTGTTGTTTATAACAGAATACCTGGAACTGGATAATTTATAAGAAAACAAAATTTATTGATTACAGTTGCAGAAGCTGGGAAGTCCAAAGTCCAGAAACACATCTGGTGAGGGTCTTCTTTGGTGGTGGCTTTACAGCAATGCAGGGGTCTCACATGGCAGTAAATGGCAGAGCAGAGAGAGACTCTCATGTGCTCTCCTTTTAAAGCCCTAAGAACCACACCCATGACCACGTTATTAATCTATTCCCTTGTTCACAGTCCTCAGAATCTAATCACCTCTTCAAGGCCTATCTCACTAGACTAATGTCAGAATCCTGCCAACTGGGCCAATTGTCAAGCTAGGGCTGGGTCTGGAGCTCACAGACCCCTCAAGCCCATTCCAGACTGGGTCACAGACCCTTCACATGCCAGGGTGGGTCACCAGACCCCTCACATACAGGTATATGAGCTAGGTAACTGGCCAAAAGGTCCTTGGAAGCCGTGGGTTGGAAAGCATGGCTGCGTGGAGCGGCATTCACCGGAGGCTGTCACCAGCCAAGTCACGGTGCCACACATGTGCACTAACTCCACACACACACACACAACCTGCTTACAAAGAATGCTGCACCACCCCCAACTGGGCCCAAGGCAAGAGGGTCTAATTAAATTGTTTTATTTTCCCAACAAGGCCCCACCTTTCAATTACCATAACAAGACTTCCCACCCTCAACAGTCACAGTGGGAATAAGATCAGGGGACACAATTCAATCCACTGCACCAACCATTGATAAGTCATATGTATCTTGACTGTGGCTCCCTTAGCTACACCAAGGCCGACCTCAAGCTTTTAAATTGCCATATGCAAGGACTCCATTAAATTCTTAGCCACGAACTGCCCTTGCTGCCACCTCTGTGGAGCAATGGAGGAGGACTCAGTGATGCTGGCCTCACATGGACCCACCTCTCTCTCATCCAGATATTCCTGTGAACAACAACCTACAAGTGTGAAATAATGGTCAGGAATTAGAACTATTTTTGTGCCTGTACTTCAATTTTTCTGAGAACAAGCCTAGATAGCTTTTAGAAGGATCAAACGGAATTTGAAAATCACCCTACTTCATGTGGCAAGAGCTTTAAGAATATCAAATATTTCTTACCATTTGCAAGCAAATGGGTCAGAAGATTTTTCCATGATTATCTCCTCCAGAAAAGAGCTGTTTGAAACCAGAGAAAATGGGTGTTACCCAGAAAAAAAAGAAACTGCTTTAAGAGAACGAGAGAGTCAGTCCCTAGGATAGTTCAGAAATAGAGATGGAATAACTTTCTCCTACCACACATGTGAGCTCCTAAGCGCAAGAGAGGCTACATTTCAGGCAGAAAGCTCTTTTCAAAGAACAAATATTTGAAAAACTAAACCAAGACATCAGTGCATTATAAACACAGCTGTGTTTGTCCATACCTACCGCCTGCCAGGCTGTGTTTGAGTTAACCTGGCAACCCAGAGGTGAAAGTCTCCCTCATCCAATTATTCAATCTCTCAAGCTCCTCTCTTCCAGCCTTATCTTCTTAACGTTGGATATAGAAAATTGACCTCTTATTAAATGTTGCAGCCAACAGAGAGGTTTTAATAATCTTTTGGCGTTTCGTATTAAATGTGGTTTGGGAGGGCTGTAATCCATATTCATTCCAGGAAGGAAAACGTCCAACCACATGTGTTCTGAGTGTCGTGAGCTGCTCCCACTGAGGTGAGTGTTACTGCCAGCTCCAGCCCCAACATAATGCATGAGACACAATAGTCTCCAGGACAATTTATTAGTATTGTTAAAAACAAAAAAAAAAGAAAGGAAAACCAGATGTAAGATTTGCTAATCAATTGGGCTCTGCATGTTACAGAGTTCAGCAGACTATTTTGAGCGTTCTGGGTCACCTGAGAGGGAAGTGACCACAGAAGTTGTCAGGGAAGTATAAAGCCCCGGGTTGTCATCAGGATAATGAGCTGGCACCCTGGCTAGGCTGGTTATCTCAGGCCTGCATCACGAGGCTGAGGAAGTTTACAAGAAAGCGCGTAAGGTGCAGTGTCAGTGTGTCCCTAGTTAGAGCCTGAGGGTACGACTGACTGAGCATCAGCATCCAACAGATAACAACAAAAGCCATTATCTCCCTCCCAGCTGGGCTGCCAAGTGCAGGGGCCAGGATCGCCTGGTGTTTGCAGTTTCCATAGCAGCACTATTTTGTTCTAGCTGGCAAAGTACACAGAGAGGACCTGATAAACATTGCAGGAAATGACACGAACAACCCAAGTACTGAGCCTGGGATCTCCTGGCAGGCTTTGCCCTTTGTGAGTCAGAGTAGGATGCTTTTCAAGGGATGCCTGGAAACTAACAGCTCCTTCAAGCCCAATGCCTGGCAGAGCATGGCCATCTGTCTCAGGCTGGAGCTCCAGGCCTCTCTACTCTATTGCCCAGAGCATTGGAAAAGCATACAGTGCACTCTGAATGGCGTTAAAATGTTGAGAGAGCCCCTGCACAGGCAGAGGGATGGGAGACAGACACTGCTATTTTCCTCTGCCTGAGATTCTTTGAAGCCCTTGCTTCTCTCCTCAGTGCCACACAGCCTGGCCCAGAGGAGTCTCTGAAGTCCTGGTCCCTTAGTCGCAGTATCCTGCTGCATGCGTATGTGTTAGTGGCTGCAGGGGAGCCAACACCTCCACCCCTTGCACTGAAGCCCCCTGAGGCGGATGGAGGGGGATAATAAATGGTTCGGATCTTGCAGGACATACAGCTACTATTTGCTACTTACTAAGCAAGAGGAAAGAAAACCTGGTTCCAGCCTTGTGTATTAATCATGTAGCACGTAACAGGTCTGATTTGCTTTCATTGCAGTTTTTATCTATTGGATAGAGACTTAACCAGTTGTCTCAGAATAGGAAGCAGAGTTATCTCTGGCACGAAGGAAGTCCAGCAATTTCTTGCTATTACAATATTGGAACACCTCAGTGGTATTTTCAGCGTTAAAGAAAATCCTCTAATTTAAAGATCTTTGATTATTTTTACGCCATCCTCATCATAATCATCGTCATCTCAAGCTGACAAATGGGAGAATCAGAGGTACCACTAAGTTTCATGTTTGCAGAAAGTCATAAGTGTCAGATTAAGGGTGAGAGGTCACAAGCTCTGAATCCCACCACAAACTCAACCCACTAGTCTGGGTGACATCCCTTGTTCCCTACCCTACGTACCCACAGAGGGTTTAAAGCAGATAAATTGGCTGCCTTCATCCTCCCCGTTCTAGGACGTGGCTGGTGTCATGGTACTTCTCTCGTGCACGGATCAAGCCAAACACATCCTGTGTAACCCAAAGCTCTTCCCTGTCTGCATATCTGTGCATTTGTACCTTTGGGTTAATGAGCTTAAATGTTTTTTCATTTCGGTGAGCCAGAAAATATTATGGTCTCAGCTAGATCCAAATGTCAGAATTAAGAGGAAGAGGAGGATAGATCTGAGATAGAAAGCGTTGGGAGAAACCCACATATTTAAACCTGCACAGTAAACAAAGGACAGATATACTAAGAACTAGGTTTAGCTATGATAAAAAATCAGATTTCATTGGTCTTTGTTTCTCCAGAATCATAACAGGTTGCCAGGCACATTGTTGATACCCATAATTATTTGTTGGGTTAATGATATTCCCCGTGCTCCAGCATCAGAATGGAAAGAAATGTCTGCAGTGTAGCTAAAAGCACCTGAGGTTCACGCTGCTCAGACTCTGACCCACTCCCCCTGAGTCCTGGTGGGGAGCCCAGGTTCCGAGAGCCCCTGATATCACGGGTCACTGTCCTGTCGCTACCCGACTGATGCTGGAACCCAAGGTTGGTCAAGCCTTGAAGAGGAAGAAATAACAATTTCTGCCACTTTGTTCCAGGACTCGGTAAGGACTTTTTCTTCCTAATTACAAGGCAAAAACAGGAATACAATCTCCCTGAAATCCCTCAGGAAACAAATATGTCATATCCACATCATTTCGTGTTCATGACGGCCCTCTGAGTTTCTGTAAAGCCCTCTCAAGACTGATTTGCTGAGAGAAAATAACAAAACCAAATTAAAAGCCCTGACCCCTGGGAGCTTATAGTTTAATATTAACCATCATTTAAGGAATATTTAATAACTGCCATGCACCATGCTTACATCTGGTTTATTCTTCACTCTCGTAAACGAACAGAGCTCAGAGAGGTGAAGTAGTTTGCCCTGAATAATCCAGCTAGTAAGTGATGGAGCCAAAACTGGGATCCAGGTTTGACTGACTGCACATTCCAGGCATGCTCTTTATCATTACAGTAAGCTGTCCTCTCCAGCTGACAGCAAGAGACAGTACACACAGTATGTAAATGATAAATGAGTCTACAGAAGTGCTTCACCACACTCCCCAGACAGGCAAGAGGGAAAAACATTTGAAATGCTCAGAATGTTTTTCAATTTTTTTGAATAGGTAAAACATTTACAGGTTTCAAAAATCAAACAATCTACAGAGGTTCAGAGTAAAACATCTTATTCCCATCCTGTCCTCAATCAGCTCTTTAAAAATGTAACCACCTTATTGGATTTTTAGGGTATCCTTCAGAGTTCTTTTATGCACATAGAAGCACATATGAATATATGTTTTGCCTTCTTGTTTTTAACAAAAGCCAATACTTTCTATATACTATTCTACACCTTTTTTTTCCCATTTAGCCATTTCATTTAACCAAAGACTTGTCAGTCTTTTCATACCAATACAAAGAGACCTTCCTCTTTTTTATACTCCAGTATAGTATAGTTTAGCATTCCATTGTATTGATGCACCATAATTTGTGTAACCAATTTCATGTTGATAGACAATTGGATTGCATCTGATCTTTTGCCATTAAAAATAATGCTATAATGAATAACTTTGAACACACATCATTTTATATATGTGCCAGCATATCTGTATGATAAATTACCAAAGTGGACTGCTGGAGCAATAAAGGTATAAGTGGGTACTTCATAAAGTTGTTAGAAAAATAGAACTGAAAGACAACACAACTCTTTCCATAAATCTTTTGAAGTACCCTCGTACTTGTTTTCAATTTAGATAGGTTTTGGCAACTTGCCCTCCATAGGAAATGTACCAGTGGGCATTTTCACCAGCTGTATATGAGTGCCTACTTTCCCGCAGCCTTGACACAAGGGTACCATCAAAGCTTTGAGTTCATTCCATCTGACAGATAAAAAATAATGTATTTCCATGTAGCTTTAATTTTCCTTTTTCTTATTATGAGTAAGGCTTAAGATCTTTCTGTATATTTAAAAGACTATTACATTTCCTTTTGAGGAACTCTATTTTCATATGCTTTGACCATTTTTTTCTATTGCTATTATTTCCCCCACTCTACAAATAAGAATACCAAGGCTTAGAGGACATTAAAGCCTATTGTGGGTACAAAGTTGTGAAGTGGTTCAGTCAAAATTTGAACCCAGGTCTGTCTCTGCCAAAACCTGAAAGTTTAACCAGCAACACATACTGTTCCATATTATTATTTAAAAAGGAACTATTAATAGAGACGTTTGTTCAGAAAGGGTGCAAAATGACATTTCAGTTGTCTCTTAATGTGTTTTTGTAAGTCTGACACAAAAGATCAAAGATGATATTTGAGTTCCATCAGATTTATTTTCATATTAAAAACTTTTAAGTAATGGTCGGAATATCTGAAGGAAACTTATGAGGTTGATCTGCAAGGTCTAAGTTCAGTTAACTTACACCCACTGGTTTTGGTGTTTTAGGGAGAGTATTCAAAGAGTTACATTCTGTCCTCACTTTCAAAAGGCATATATTTTAATTAGGAAGGGTCTACGATCTACACATGAAATGTGGAAGGATCAAAATTGGAAACAAACATTCTAACTTTGCTAAGGAATTGACTAAAAATAGGAACAATACTAACTTGCCAAAACTGTTCATTCATCATCTGTTCATTCACTCAACATTCTTATTAAATTTTTATCTTGGAGGTAGATAAACAAGGTCATGCTAGAGTTAATAAAGGTTGGGGAGACATTGATTTCTGTTTGAGAATTCATGTGGCTCCAAGGGAGGTGATTCTATCCCAAGGATAGAGCCCTGGAAGTTTTCTGCACCAATCGGCACCTTCCATCCCCCTGGTAAAAACGATGGGCTCAGGTGAGCACTGTGGGCTACCAGGCCCAAGCGAGTCTCAGGGCTTTGCTTGGAACTTTAGGTTAAAAGCATTTCTCTTCCTCTGGAAAGTAAGAAATAAAGTCATTTTTCTTACCATGAAGAAATCTTGAGGGAAATGAACCTTTTAAATTAATGCAAAACTTAGGTAGAGTGCTGACGATTTTGTGAACCTTCAGATTAACCTCACGTGAAGTTCAGTTTACCTACAGACAACTCAGTGACATGAGCCGATAATATTCCTTTATCGTTTAAGAGGATTTGAGGAAATTTCTGTGATTTGGAATCAAGAACTGATACGGAAGTTTTCGTGAAGTTGTTGGTGTTTGGATCGCCCCTGAAGGACATATAGGAGTTGGATGGGGTAGTGAGATGGGGAGAACGTTCCAGAAAAGAACTGATCTGGCAAAGGCAGGAATGTCCCACAGTGCTTTATCCCAATTTTGTGGGATTTGCCTTCTGCCTGCCCTGCAGGAGTCTCTTCCTGTATCTAACCAAATAATCACAGTCTGATTTATAACTAGGCCCACTCCTAAAACTTGCTATAATTATTTTTTCTTTTCACCTAACTTTTGAATGCATCCTAAATAGAAAGCAAGTCCTACTCCAGATGGTCTGGCAAGTTTGCCTTTAAGACCTAAGTGGATACTAATTAAATAGGAAAGTTCACTCGGCTCATTTTAAAAGTAGTTCAGTTTTTGACAGGATGAAAGGACAGAGATGGAAGGAAAGGGGCATATGGCTTTTAGTGTTATCTATTGCTGTGTAACAATATTACTACAAACTTAGTAGCTTAAATAAACATCCATTTATTATCTCACAGTTTCCGTGGGTCAGGGGTCTGGACATGGCTAGGCTGGATCTTCTGTTTAGGGTCTCACAAGGAGAGCATGAAGGTGCTGACGATGCCTCCTCTTTCATCTGAGACGCAACTCAGGAAGCATCTGCCTTCAGTCTCACTCAGATTGTTGGCAGAATGCAGCTCCTTGTGGTTGTAGGACTGTGGGGGCTTTAGTTTCTCACCTCTTGTTGGCTGGAGGTGCCCTCAGCTTCTACAGGTTGCCTGCAGCTCCTTACCACATAGGGTTCCCCAGTATGCCTTCTCACTTTCTCACAGCCCCCAAAGGAAAAAAAGACCCTCCAGCAAGACGGGCACCCTGGGAAGCCCTGCCTCCATGGCTCCATGCAGCCACCGTCTATCCGGCCTGTTGAAATCAACCCTCACCCGTGTTTTGAAACCTAAGAGTTGTCCCTGATGATCTCAGAATCACCTTTAGGGTGATCGTTCCCTCCTCTTGAAGAATAGCCTACATTCTGTACAGCTCTGTGATCCAATCCTGTACTTTCTAAGAAGTTCAACAGCCTTCTTTCATTTCGCCTTGTCTCTGTCCCTTCAGTTCAAACTGGCAGTGTTTCTGCTGGAGTGGCTGATTAGGTCCACGGCTCACACCCACACTACTTTCCATATCAAATGGTGGTTTAGCACACCCTTACTGTTCTCTTCTAAACACCTTCTCATTTTTTTGGAGTATGGGCAGGCTGAGAATATTCCAAATCTTTAAATTCTGGTTTCTTTTTGCTTAACAATTCTTTCTTCAATTTACTTTTCTCTTCTCACATTTTCCTATAAGCAATTATGAGGAACTGAGCCACTCCTTCAATACTTTGCTTAGAAGTCTCCTCAGCTAAATATCCAATTTCATTGCTTGCAAGTTCTACCTTCCACAAAACTCTAGAACATGAACACAATTCAGCCAAGTTCTTTCCCATTTTGTAACAAGGATTGCCTTCCCTCCAGTTTCCAATAACATGTTCATCGTTTCCGAGATATTTCATCAGAATGGCCTTTATCATCCACAGTTCTACCAACATTCTGTTCATGATTATTTACATATTCTCTAAGAAGATGGAAGTTTTCTCTACAGATCTTCTCTTTTCTTTCTGAGTCCTCGCCAGAATCACCTTTAACAGCCAAGATTCATGCCAGTCTCAGCTTTTTCTAGCATGCACTTCCAAGCTCTTTCAGCCTCTACCCACTACCCAGTTCCAAAGCCACTTCCACATTTTTAGGTATTTGTTACAGCAGCACTCCACTTCTCAGTACCAATTCCTGTATTAGTCAGCTCAGGCTTTCATAACAAAATACCATAGACTAGGTAGCTAAAACTACAGACACTTATTTCTCACAGTTTTGGTGGCTGGGAAGTCCAAACTCAGGGTGTCAGCATGGTTGGATTCCTGGTGAGAGCTCTCTTCCTGGCTTACAGACAGCCACCTTCTTGCTGCATCTTCAATGTCAGAGAAAGAGCAAGCTGAGGTCTCTTCCTCTTCTTATAAGGATGCTAATCCCATCATGGGGACCCCCTGGCCCTCATGCCCTCATCTAAACCTAATTACCTCCCAATGGCCTCACCTCCAAATACCAGGGTGAGGCCTTCAACATATGAATTGGGGGGTATGCAAACATTCAGTCTGTAACACCAATGTCAGTTCAGTAATGACTGTATTAGTCTGCTCAGCTGCTATAACAAAATACCACAAACAGGGTAGATTAAACAACAGAAATCTATTTTCTCACAGTTCTGGAGGCTGGAAGTCCAAGATCAAAATGTCAGCAGGTTTGCTTTCTCCTTGGCTTGCAGACAGCTGCCTTGTCACTGTGCCCTCAGAGAGAAAACTCTATATACCACTTCCCTAGTGTCTCTTATTCATCTTATAAGAATATCAGTCATATTGGATTAGGGCCGCACTCTTATGGCCTCATTTGACCTTAATTACCTCCTTAAATGTCCTTTTGGCCACCACATTAGCGGTGACTATATTTAACATTTGAAACTGGGGGGACACAATTCAGTATATGATGATGGCCCGCCTTCACCAGATACAGCAATGTTTACCTCACCGCAAGTAAAGTGTGCTCTTCTGTTTTGCCTGCTTCTCTCAACATATCATGCTCATTAGGTAGTGGTAGAAATTAGAGGTTTTGTTACAGACATATGGGAGACCGTGGCTTTTTTCCTGAGCACATTCACACGGCATGCATTTGCGTGTGTCTGTGTGTTACTAAGCTCCAAGGCCTTGCAACAGAGATGATGTATCCCCACTAAAGAAAAGTGACAGTCAGAATAAGAAGACGAAGCCAATTTGTCACTTAATGCAATGCCTGATTGTGCAGCAACAACAGCTTCACACTGGGATTGATTGCAAACAAAACGACACTTCCCTGTGGGCTGCCTCCCGCGTTATTAGAAATAAATACCATTCGTTTTAGCATCTGCATCACTGCAGAGGACAGATCATACCTCAGTGCCTTAGGTATACAGTAAATATCCCAGGGAGTACAATGGCTCTTCTCAACCTGCAGAAGGAGTTTTGCCGCGTATGACACAGTTTCATAAATAAAATAAGGCTGTCGCACAGCACCACAAGAACAGAAAATGAACACAGAGTTTAACTGATATTAGGGATTTATTTCCATGATGACATGTTGTCAAGTGTGGTGGAGTTTTGTTCCAAACAGCCTAATGCCCCTCCTCAGTTCTATGGCATTTTTGATTTCTCACTAGTCATGAAGCCCAAGAGAACCACTTCATTCCTGAGAGTATTCTCAAAAAAATCAGAGTTTGGTTTTCAAGATAGAAATAAATCTGTTAAATTTTTCGAATATCTCTTTGCCCTTGCCTTGACTGTTCCAAATCTGTCATCCTATGATCTTCAAATAAATAAGTTATTTTAACCAAGGAATATAGAGTGACTGCTTTCTATTTATCTCCTTATGCTTTGCTTCAGTGCAGGGCTGAATTTGATCTGCCTGTGGAAAATACATTTTTTCCTTTCCGTGCCCATGCACTCGTTTCCTCTCCACCTCTTCTCAACACTTTCCTCTCTCCGCCTCTCCTCACAAACACGGGCAGGCACTGCGAGCGCATTCCTTCCCTTTTTCAGGTGCAACACGAGTGCCCTCTGCTGTCCAGAGTGGTGAACAACCGCATCCAGGCAGGTTCAGACTAGACAAGCAGATGAAAAAACCTACCGCCGTTTTCCCATCTCTGGGCAAACACTGGAAGTATTGTTAAAATGAATAATTTATTAAACCACAATTGTTTATTGACTGTCCTTTCATTATTTACCTTTCAGTTATTAAACACACTCGCGGAGTGCCTGGCTGTCAGCCCTTAGCGACTTGCAGCTTCTCTCTGAGGCAATGATGTTCCCAGCTCCCTCGCTTCTCTCCACCTGAGACATTTTTCGATCTCTTTTGTCAGGTCAGGGTCAAACTACAGTTGTTCTGTGATGACTTTATCAATTCTCAGTTGTTAGACTCTAAATGAAAAAAATGCCTACTGCTGCCTCCTCGCTACTTAAGGAGGAGGGTTATTTGTGTAATGTTCCCTTAGTCCTGCAGGATCTATGACAGACGCAGGGAGTCTAGTGAAATAAGGAAAAAGATGTTTTTAACGCCTTTTATTAGTCTCTCTTCCTTACATCCAGAAACAGATGACATCCATCCTAGGCTGTCCTTCCAAACTGAAACAGGCAAGGGAAGAAATGCCCCCCACGCCATTCAGAAGTTAATAAGCAAGACCTGCTTTAAGTAATTATGCTAATCATCACTTCACCTTGACGTGATTCAATGTCAAAAGCACCAATTGCAGGTAGGAGGGGAGACTTTTTAAGAAGAAAATTCTCTGACCCCATATTTGAAGGGAAGCATCAGTCTGTACCCAGAGTGCCCCCTGCTTTTAAACAGCAAATATTTCCACCATCCAGAGTTTCAGGAATACATGCGGTAACCCAAAAATACATATATAAATAAATAAATAATAAATAGATAGATAGATAGATAGATAGATAGATATTAAATAAATAAATAAATAAATAAAGCTCAAAGAAAAGAAGGAAGCAGAAATTCCCAAAAATGAACAGATTTTATTCTAAAACCCAAAGTTGAAAAAATAATAACTCAATTGATACTGAGACTACATGCAAGCACAAGGAAGCTCTCACCATTCATTCTCTCTCTAATAAGACAATAGTTCTATTTCTAAATTACTCATTAAGGGTTTATGTTTGAATGCAAAAAGACCTATTAGCAGATGTTGCAAAAAACCCTAACAGAAGATAAAATTAGAAATGTCATCAAATTATTCCTTTCCTCAAACTCAACATGATTTTCAAGGAAAATCCATGCCTTGATATTTTCTCTCACAATACCAATTTTTGCAAGTTCAGCATCCAGAAGGTACAGGCAGATATGGGATAGGGGTAGGGGTCAGGGAGGGACCCAAAGCACTGGGAAGTTTTGTCTGTAAGATGTAGTGCATTTTAATGATTAAGAGCACTAAGTTTCAAGTGAATCTGACCTTCAGATCTGGGTTCCAGACGTGGCTTTGCAGCTGTGTGACTTGAACATGTCAACATGCTCACTAAACTTCACTTTTTTGTTTGTAAAATTAAACTGTTCACGAAATTAACTGTGAGCTCCTCCGTGTTATGTGCATAAAGTATTCGGCACGATTAGCGGTACAGCAAACATTCAATATATGTATGGGAACCTTAGCTTTCTACTTTCATTCCCTTCTTTCCATCCCAAACACCATACTTAATCAAAGAGTCGTCTCATTTTTAAGCTTCCTAAATCTTGCTTACTTTCATTTATTTATTTGACAAACATTTACTGAACTCTTTCTGTGATCCAGGTACTGTGCCAATCTTTAGCTACTGAAATACAAAAAAAGAGTTCTCGCCATTTAGAAAGAGGACACATAAATTAATGATCTTTGTAATATGAAGGTACTTCAAAAAGTTCATGGAAAGATTCATATTATCTTTTAATTCTATTTTTCCATAAACTTGTTGAAGTACCTTATAAAATTAATCTCTGTCTATTTCCTAGTTATTGTCACCAAAATAGCTGGTGTCATATACGGCGATGTGGCACACATGAGGGTCAGTTTGGGGGATGGCATTCAGGAGTAGGGAAGAACCACAATTATTTTTCTTTCCATATAATCCATCATTTCATTTAGAATGACACAGTATGGTAAAAGTTTAAATGTATAAATCTAGGCATTTTGAATGTCACCACAATCTTATGGATGGTAAAGGAGGCTCAAAAATGTTCGTGAATTTTTTGGCAGTTGTCCATTTTAATTTTCTTATTTTTTCCCTGCGGACTTACCTAAGAAATCATGCTGGAGAAGAAAAGCTATCTTGAAGATGAATAAATTTTAGTTTCTCATCAACAACAGCTATGAAAATTTGAGAATTGTGAGAGTTCATAAGTCCAAGTCTATCTTTTTCTCTACTGTGTCCCCAATTCCTAGTCCAAAATCTTGCATACGGTAACTGCTCAATAGATTTTTTTTTCTTAAGATTCATACATGAGACTTAATCAATAGATCTTTTTTGACAGCAAGAGACAACGTGAGAGCAGATCAAGAGAGACAAGTTCTTCCAGGCAGTATCCACTACAAGACGTGCAGGGTGGTAGGCGTGTAGGAGTAGCATGAGAAGCAGGTGCACTTGTGAGCACCCACAGACGGGCAGCATACTCCCAGAAACCGAAGCCCAGTGCAAGGAGATGCCCGTGGAGATGCCCATGGGAGGTGCACCTGAAGAGACATGTCCCTCTTGCCACAGGGAAAAGACACAAGTCAGATTTCAAATGAGCTCCAAATTGATTATTCTGAATTTAATATTTGTCTAAGGTCTGAAATTCATCTCAACCACCAAATCCTAAAGTAGAAAAGTTTAAAAGATAGACTGTTCCTGATGGAGTTTGGATGTGTTGTCCCCTCCAAAACTCACGTGGAATATTTGGTCCCCAATGTGGCAGTGTTGGAAACTGATTGAGTCATGGGGGCGGATCCCTCATGAACGGACTAATGCTCTCCCTGGGGGAGGGGGGAATTAATGAGTGAGTTCTTGTTCTATTAGTTCCTGTGAGAGCTGATTGTTTAAAGGAACCTGGCACCTTCTCTCTCTCTCTCTCTCTTGCTTCCTCTCTCTTGCTTCCTCTCTCTTGCTTCCTCTTGCCATGTAGTCTGCTTGTACCTGCCAGCTGCTGCCACTTTCTGCCATGAGTAGAAGCAGCCTGAGGCCCATGCCAGATGTAGCTGTCTCAGAATCATAAGCCAAATAAACCTCTTTCCCTTATAAATTACCCAGTTTCAGGTATTTCTGTGATAGCAACACAAAACGGACTAATACAGTTCCTGTAATAAAGTCAAGACCAATTCTGACCTTGTCCAGAATCCAGACGTTTAAAGAATAACAGAGCCTAACATAGAAGGTGACAGATGAGAGAAATCAGTAATTTATTCCCTGGACCCAGTGGTTCCCTCAAATTACTCTCATTTGCTTTCAGATGTCTTCAGTGAGCAAATATGTTCTTTCTAAATGATCAAGGCAGGCACTCAGATTTGCAGTCACTGATTTTTGATCAAATTGCTTCACACAGGGGGATCCCTCACCAGTGTTGATTTCTACGTATCAGCTAATAGAATGAAAAATATAGTATATAAAGAAGCTTTATTACTAAGTTGAAAGTTACTATAAATCTGATTTAATTATTATAATCTTAGATAATCACTACAATTGAAATATTTATTTTTAGTCTTTCCACTAAACTTTGTTCAACAATGATTAGTAATTGCCCTGGCAACACCAGGTAATACACCCCGTTGGGGAAAAAAAAAGTAGCAAATGCAATGACTGAGGTATGTGCAGGGCATTATGGAAGCAACACAGAGGAGTCCCTGGCTTCAGTTTGAGGGGTGCGGATGGGGGAAGGGAGGAGAAGCAAGCTTCCTGGAAGACTCAGTTGAGCCTGAAAGCTTCCTGTCACCCCACCCCAGCTCAGCCCTCCACTCCATTTGTATCTGGATACAAATATATGTGACCATTTTGAAATGAGGGAATAAATCCAGATACTGAATATGTCCAAACCGAAGAAAGAGGTGTTATCATTAAGGCCTTCCAAGCATTTCAAGGGCCACTCTGTTGTCATACAACTTATGATCAGAGGTCACATGGAAGTATACAGAATGATCAAGATAATAAAATTTCAAATGATTTTTATTTCTTCAAAGCAATACAAGAAAACAGGAGGAGGTGGGGGAGGAAGGGGAGAGAAAGAAGTAATTCCCCCAGCAGAAAGAAACTCAAAATATTCCTTGATCCAGAGAAACTCTTTCTTCCCATAAACATATCTGTCCACCCTGATCAGCATTTACAGAGATTACAGAATTTACATCATAAACCCAAGCACTTTTCATTATTTTTATCAGAGAAATGCAAGATGCTTACACCAGTAAGGGCTTTGAAATTTCCTGAGCAACGACGCTAAGTGCACGAAGTCGTTATTATGTCCCCCACCTCCTACCTCTGGTCCTTAAGGTACTCTCAGGAGGACCATGAATGTAGGGAATGGGTTGGAATCATGTGAGGTCAAGGAAAGTGGTGGCCGAATGTTGGTAAAGATCTCCGCAAAAGATACCGTGTCATCTTTTCAAAAATCAGTTTCCACTCATACAGCAGCGAAAGAATTTTCGATGAGCTTGGGGAGAGTGAGGTGATACAACTGTCTGACAACTGCCTGAGCTTTCTTCCCCACACTCTGTAGGGATCCATTAAAGAAACAGGAAATGGAGAGAGCAGCTCAGAGCGTGATGAATGGCGGTTACTGTTACTTTTTATGAAGCTCTTCTGTAAAGGCCTTGGGTATAGGCGGGTACGTAAGGAAGCAGATACATAAATAAACAATCCCTTGCATTCCAGGGTTATCTGCCTCAGCCCTTTGTGTGAACTTTCTGGTGAGCCTCTAGACAGAGTATGACATGTACTTGTCACTGTGGCAATATGCTGAACACAACGAGAGAGATTTGTGGCTTCCGTCTGGGAGATCTGATGGATTAGGGTGTTAGATTCTTTACTTGATGGCCGGGGAAAAAGAATACCCAAATCGCCTCAGTGTTTGTTTCTTAGCACTTTTATGGATGGTTTTGTTCTGATTTGGAAAGTCGGTAGGCCTACAACCCTCTACAGGCCAGTGATGGGAGTACAAAAAGCCACACATGGCCTCGTTTATAGCAAACCATGCCGATCTACACGTCACTGGGGGAGCATGTCTGGAAACAAAACACAGACATCCAAACAAGTGATAATAGGGCCTTATGCTTGCATGGTGTCTTTCTTTTCCAGATGCTTCCTCGAGCATTTTACAAACTTGTATAAAGGGTCCCTCACCAGTCATTGGAAGGCAACTGTATCTAGGGTAGAATAAAGGCAGCTGCTCTGCCAGAAAGCGAATATGCTTTCAATAAGAAAGGTTATTTTGTAAGTGTATTTTTGAAATGCTCGCTCTAACTTGTTCCTTTCTCAGGTCATTTCCACGTGAGTAGAGACTGGCTAGTGACTGTAGCGCTCAGGACTATTCCTGTGAGGAGCAAGCTGGGGCGTTTGACATTCTGCCCACCCCTTCACCCGCCCTACTGACATGGCTCAGAGGGCGAGAATGGTCGTGTTAAATGTCCCAGCCAGCTGGAGGCATGTGCACATGCAGGGAGGGGAGAGCGAGGGTGCAAAGGGGATAGTGTTCTTGGAGAGGCGTAAGACTGTATTGGGTGTTAAAGGTCTCAGATCCTTTTTAACACCAGCTGGCAGAGTCAGAGTCCCTTTGTTCACCCATGTGGCCGGAACCCAAAACCATGGCCCCAGCCCAACCACAAGCGAGAATTAGTATGGGGTCTCCCCAGAAACAGCTTTATGGGCTGCAACCTACAGTCACACTTCAGAAGGGCCTTGCACTTGAGTTCATTCTCCTTTGCTGCCATCTTAAAATTCCTAATAATTTTATCTTTGAATTTGTGTTTTATAGGTAAAGTCCCATGGGACAATGGGGAAGGAGCATGGGCTGAAGAGAAACAATATAGGTGCATATGCGGCCACACCATTCCTTACCATGCATTTGCATGTATCACTTGCAATGCCTCAGGCACAGAATGCTAGTGGACCCACAACGCATAGGAGTTCAGTGTACATAGTGTTATGTCTGCTGCTCCGTGGTGACTCCACCACCACCCCATCAAGAGCCTGTGCTTTCCCTTGGAACCAGTTTGACTTGAAAGGAGTCAATAGCATTGTGAGCTACAAGTACAACCAAGGAACCCGGTCATATCCTTTCGTACTCACGTTACATGCCTGTATTAGCCAACCACAATGAAAATGACGACATAGAAGGAAAGGGAAAGATAGGGCATCCCATAGTTCTTTCTCCTTACTCAGCAGTAACCACACGGGGACTGGTACTTCTAGTGATTTTTTCTTCTTTATACTTTTCTATAGTATGTAATTTTTTAACAATGAGTTTGTATCCTTTTCATGAATAAGAAAAAAACACTATTTGCACTTTGAATGTTTTTAATATGCATGAGCTGGGAGAAAAGAAGGGTAAGGAAGTTCCACAAAATGAATAAAAAGAAATTTCTTCCTGATGCCCAGTAGTATTCCTATCATCAGCACAAATAAGGATTATAGCCTAGAACCTGCACGTTTTCTGATCTGAATATTTTTGCCACAATTTTGCTAACTCTACTAAAAACAGTAATATTACCCTCCCCCACAAAAAAATTGCAAGTTTATCTCTAATCTCTCTATTTAGCAATACATTTTCAAATGTAACCATGGGATTTTTCTGACTTATCCTTAACTTTTTCATTTATCTCTTAAGCGCTATGTGTAATCTTTTTTTAAAAAGCACTGCCTTAACCTAATATGAAAGCTATGTTAATGTGCAGGTTTATTTTCCCAATTTTGTCCTGACAGTAGTGATTATTATAGAGCCTTGCTAAGACTCACTTCCTTATCAGTTTTCCCAATAATCCTCACCAGAAAAAATGGCAGAGATCTTTTGATTCAAAATGTTGAATCTTCTTTTCAACAGAGATTTGGACGCCAAGAACTATAGTGAATTCTCACATGACACAGACTTTATTGCAGTTCTCAAAATACACTAAAGGACATTTATTAGCAGACTATGAAGTATTTATCACCAGTAATTAAAACTAAGCTGCTCCTGATGTAGTAAATGCAGAGTCAGAGGGCAATACTATTACTTTTTATTGTTTATTTGCTCTTCCTTCAATCCAATATAAAAACTTCTTTACTAATGTACTAAGGCACATTTATCTTAAGGCTGATGTTAAACAAACCTATTTGCTTTTTACTAAAAAGACCAGGGGAAAGCATCCGAAGTCACTATTAAAAAATTTCTAAGGCAACGGTGCAAAGACCCAGTAATGTTTGCGTAATGCTGGTAGAAATAAGTGCAAAACGACTTTAAAAAGATAAGAAGGTAATTTGTAACAGGGAGGAAACTTAAAAATATTAATACTGTTGAACCTAAAAATTCCACTTACAGTTTTTATCCAAAAGAACTAATCATGAATGTAAATGAAGTGGTAGCTACAAGATTGTATAACCATTGCGGATTGATCTTTAAAACTGTTCAAATAACAAAATACTTCACAGCCATGAAAAATTATATTGTAGGGGCCGGCCCGTGGTTCACTCGGGAGAGTGTGGTGCTGATAACACCGAGGCCACGGGTTAGGATCCCTGTATAGGGATGGCCGGTTAGCTCACTTGGGAGAGCATGGTGCTGACAACACCATTTCAAGGGTTAAGATCCCCTTGCTGGTCAGCTTTTTTTAAAAAAAAAAATTGTATTGTAGAATATTTAATTACAAGGAAAAATAGGAGACAAGCAATTTATAAAATTATATATATGTGATTGCAATTTATAGATAGATAGATGCCAAAACTGGAAATACATCAACCAAATACTAACAAATCACCATGAATTGTTGAGATCTCTGGATGGTAGACTTATGGATAGGGTGAAAGGTGTATACTCTTCTGTGTGCCTATCTGTATTTTCCAAATTCCTGCAATATACATATACTACTTTTGAAATGAGAAAAAGTTCTTTATCAAGAGATAGTAAGTGCCCTCTAAATACTTGCCAAATGAATGAATTCAATTCCTTTTCTTTGATATTTCTCTTCCTTGAAGGACTCTCATGTATGTAAAGTTGTAATTTGAGCAGGAAAAGCTTCGTGTGGAATTCAAACCTATTCTCATTGAGACCTGCACAAGCAGAACAAGAAATTGTCTCAAATTGTCATCATGAGCATACACTCATACACGTGAAAATTGAGCACATCACATCCTAATATCAGCTAAATTAGGTCAAGTTATAGATTAGAAATAATGGGTTAGGGACAGCCACAAATAACTCAGCCTCACCAAAGACTGAGACATATTTGAGTATCCCACACTCCAAGCACATGTGACCTAAGATTCAGTAGGCGTGGTTTCTTATGAGACCTCACGTGCGTGTGCACGTGTGCATGCACGAAGCAGACCTCAGGGCTATTTGAACTCGTCTTTTCTGGATGAGCCTTGTCACAAGTATAGTTGACCCACAGATTCCTGGGAAGCAGAGAACAATTCTGTCCACACCTGACATTTAAGGCCTGTACTTTAAACTGTCACTTTTATTTTTTGTCATTTTGAGGATATTGTTGTTTTGGTAATGCTGGGGATGAGATTTGCTTTGAATTAGTATATAAAAAGTTTAAATTACCTAAAATTAAAAACAGTTCTGGAATTCCTGGCCAAGTCATATGCCCCAGGGCTCACCAAGGCCATATGACAGCAGTATCACATTTCCCTTCAAAGTTTTGAAACTGTAAAGAAGTTTTGTAATTTAAGGGGCATCTGTGGTGTAAAAACCATGAAGAAATTGAAACGAAGTAATGCCATGCTAACTTGCCTCATCCTTCAGTTCTGAGAGAACTGCTCTTCGTCTGCCTTCTGGAATAAAAGGGCACATGGTACACGTTCGTGAAACACTGCTTCTTGTTTCAGCTTAAACAACCTGAAAATAAACTTTCGTTCTGTGTTGTTAATTTTTTAGGTTTCCTTCACTTCAGCAATCCATTTAGAAAAGTAGTTCACACATACTTTTCA
The DNA here is from genome assembly GCF_027409185.1 of Cynocephalus volans. Taxonomy (NCBI): domain Eukaryota; kingdom Metazoa; phylum Chordata; class Mammalia; order Dermoptera; family Cynocephalidae; genus Cynocephalus; species Cynocephalus volans. Next base: position 122,720,319 of record NC_084468.1, read on the forward strand.
TGACTGAAATACCAGTTAAGTCAAGAAAATGAAATTAAGTTGCTGATGCTTTCTTCACAAAGGGTCCTTTCTGAGGTGGTGTAGAGAGGGTGGGGTTTGGGAATTCCCTACATCTCTGGGAACAGATTCAAATGCCAACACCTCCTGCAGCTCTGTCCTTGGCTGGGGAAATCATTTCGGAGGCAAGCCAAATTTCAGCACAGCTACTCACCTGTCTAATCCCCTCGCCACAGGGCTGGGAAGAGAGAAGACTGCCTCTGACTTTACTCCTCTTTCCTTTAATGAGTTTTGAAGGGCTTCTTTTGACCAAAGAAATAATGAATGCTTCTTGCAAACTATGGGGGAAAGCATCCTATTTGGAAGTAATTGAAAATATGTTTTGCAGCCACTTTCGAACCCTTTTCAAAATAGCCTTTTTTTCTAATTAACTCACCACACTCTCAGCTCTGAAATTCACTGGGTAGAGAGTGACATCTAGTGTATAAAAAAAAATTCGAAATACATGAACGTGAGTAAGGGGCTAAGATCTCGGCTTACAAACATGACTCTTAAGCATTTCCATTCTAATACAATAATTACCCGGTGAAAATGCAAAGTTGCTACTATGGAAGTTTCACTAGCATTTGAAATTATGAGAAAGATTGTTTTCTCTATGTACATTTAGAAAATTTTGGATGTTTTAAGGTACATTTTGCCTATAGAAACATACGGTTCCTAAAAGCAATTTGTATGGGGACAAGGTGGGGTCATAACACCTGAGAGATGAAATATGGCTTTTCCCTGAGATCAGAAAAGTAATTTTCACTTTAAAGTTAAACTGAAAGGGATCAGTGATGATCAGCTGCCCCTGAACTCTAGCAGCTTGTGGTCATGGGACTTTTTCCAGGCTTTTCAGATAGGCAGCTCAAATCTAATGCAGGAGGAAACAGTCACAGCTGACTTAACATACACAAATGCCTAACGTGAGCAATGTCTGTGCCGCGGTGCCTGTGGGGAACAAGGCAAGGCCCTTCAGCAAAATGTAAATAAAGTGCTGAATGGGGACTCCAAAGAGAGGCAATCCTATAAAAGGATCAGGAAGTGTTTGGTTGAGATTGATCAAATTATGGATTAAATTTTTGATACATGCAGATGGGAAGAAAGGGCATTCCAGGTAATGGAAACACCATGAATAAAATCACAGGTTGTGAAAAGGTCATCTGAGTGCTGCTCTGTTTTTATCAAGTAGCAAGTAGTGCGTTCTGACTCAGATGCAAGGTAAGTATAGGGAAGAAGCAAACAATGATGTTGATTGGCGTAATCTTGCACAGACCCTCAAATGCCAACAGAGGAATTTCTGCAGGATTCTTGGTGTCTCTTATCACTGCTATTTATCAGGGATGCATGCCCACATTCTCTGATTCACAGAGCCTGCAAAGGGAGCAGGAAGCCAAGCAGAGACGCTGTTGTACAGGTCAGCCATATTACTGTCAAGGTCATGGCAGAGCCCAAGTGACTGCTGTTAACATCAACCACTGAGTGAGCAATATGCAGGGAAGTTTCTCCTCCACCCACACCCCCACCTTCAGATTTAGAGAAAAAGGTATTAGATCACAGGAGGAACTTGAGCCTTTCTTCAAAGGAGAGATTACAATCTTTGGCCTTATCTGCTCTGCCAATAAGGCAAAACTTTTTGGAAATAGGTACACATCAATAGCCAGGCCATACCTGCTTGCTAAAGTCAGGATTACATCATTAAAAATAGTTCCCTGTTCTCAAAAATTCATCTCTGGATACAGTAAGGGAGCCAAGAATTATTGACCCACTGAAAAATGACAGGAGTCTGTCAAATCTATTTGACTTAGTATTTCCCAGTTCCAAAGGACCAAAGGACAAAAGGCCCTTTCTTCTTTGAGTCAGTGAGTGGAACAGGACATTTGAAAGCCAGCATTCACACAACTTAATGGTGTTGGAAGATCTAAAGTCTAAAGTTAGCACTAAACGACCTTTTCAAAGGTGACCAGGTAACTCTCCCTAAGGATGAAGCTTTATGCTAAATTCATAGAATTTGCTAATTTAATATTACAGGTATTTGTTACACTGAATCAGCTCCAAAGATTTATAATATGCAATAATTTCTCAACTAACAAATTTTTCAGAGACAAATTTGAATTAAGTCTACTGTGATGTTTGACCTTGTGGCTCTAAACATGTCATCATACTCTCTGAAACCCCAAAAATCTAATCTCTAGCTCTTGGAGGAAAAAAGGCAACAGTTAAGAAAAGCATTATTAATGAAAACTGACAGCTAGCTTTTGGGGAGCCTGATGCCCATACAATATGGGGTCTTCCAGAAGAAAAAGAATTTTAAAATAGGTAAATATCTAATTAGAACCAAAAAAGAAATCCTCACAAATTATAAATTTTTAAAAGCTGTTGAGGGTGTGCACCAACCACAAAGGCACCCTGCTGGAGAGGCCTGAGTCCTGCGGAGGCCATGCAACCCATGGCACCAGCATGTGACCAAGCAGGTAGGCCTCACTGTTGCCAGATCCCATCCCCAGCCCAGCCAAGTGTGTGCCAACCAGAGAGGCGCCTCCTCAGAGAGGCCCAAGACACCAGGCAACCATGCGCCCAAAGCACCAGCGGGCAACCGAGCAGACACTGAGGCAGCTGTGCCAAATGGATCCTAGCCAGACAATAGTGTCGAACCAGTGGACTGTGAAATCCCTTGCCACAATGACTAAACATCAAAGGAAAGGTACCAGAAATATGAAAAATCAAGAAAGCACACCACCAAAGGGTAATAACTCTCGAGCTGTAGATCCTAGAGAACAAGAAGCCCTTGAAATGTCTGACAAGGAATTTTGAGTGATAATTCTAAGGAATATAAATGAAATACAAGAAAACTCAGCTAGACAACATGATGAAATGAGGAAAAGTATACAGGACCTGAAAAAAGAAATGTGCAAGGAAATCAATGCCCTGAAAAAGCATGTAGCTGAGCTTGCCAAGCTGAAGAATTCATTCAATGAAATAAAAAACACAACAGAGAGTTTAACCAGCAGGCTTGCAGAAGCATAAGAGAGAACTTCTGACCTTGAAGATGGGCTGTTTGAAATAACACAGGCAGACAAAAAAAAAAAAGATTAAAAACATTGAAGAAAATCTAAGAGCGATATCAGACAACCTTAAGTGCTCAAATATCCAAGTCATGGGTATTCCAGAAGAGGAGGAAAAAGGAGATTGCACTGAAAACATATTCAACAAAATAGTGGCAGAAAACTTCCCAGGTATAGGAAAAGACACAGATCTTCAGATTCAGGAAGCTCAAAGATCCCAAAATGTATTCAACCCAAAAATGTCTTCTCCAAGGTATTTTATAGTCAAATTGGCAAAACTCAAAGACAAAGAGAAAATCTTAAAAGCTGCAAGAGAGAAACATCAAATCACCTATAATGGAACCCCAATCAGACTAACATCATACTTTTCATCAGAAACCCTAAAAGCCAGAAAGGCATGGGATGATATATTCAAAATACTAAAAGACAGAGATTGCCAGCCAAGAATACTCTACCCCACAAGGCTATCCTTCTGAAATGAAGGGCAAATAGTATATTTCTCAGACAAACAAAAACTGTGGGAGTTCACTACCACATGACCACCCTTACAAGAAATTCTCAAGGGAGCACTGGGTTTGGTACCTGAAAAATAACTACCACTGCCATAAAAACTCAAGAAAAATCAAAACCCACTAGTTAAATAAAAATGCCACCAATGAAGAGAAGAAAAAGAACGTTTATCTACAACCCAAGAAAACAACAAATACAGAAGACAAACAGTAAATCAGAACAAAAGGAACAAAAGACACTTAAGCATCCAAACAGAAATCAATAAAATGCTGGGAGTAAATCAATACCTTTCAATAATAACTCTTAATGTAAAAGGATTAAATTCTCCAATCAAAAGATACAGACTGGCTGACTGGATTAAAATGGAGGACCCAACTATATGCTGCCTTCAAGAGACCCACCTCACCTATAAAGACTCACATAGACTAAAAGTGAAAGGATGAAAAAAGATTCACCATGCAAACAGAAATGAAGAATGAGCTGGAGTGGCTATTCTTATATCTGATAAAATAGACTTTAAACAAAAACCATAAAAAGAGATAATGAGGGCCACTACCTAATGATAAAAGGATTCATCCATCAAGAAGACATAACAATCATAAATACATATGCACCCAATGTCAGAGCAGCCAGATTTATAAAGCAAACTCTATTAGGCCTAAAAAAGGAAATAGACACTAACACCATAATAGCAGGGGACCTGAACACCCAACTATCAATATTGGACAGATCATTTAGGCAATGAATCAGCAGAGAAACACAAGATCTAAACAACACTCTAGACCAATTGGACTTGGCAGATATCTATAGAACATTCCATCCAACAACCTCAGAATATTCATTCTTCTCATCAACACATCAATCATTCTGCAGGACAGATCACATGTTAGGTCACAAATCAAGTCTCAACAAATTTTTAAATAATGGAATTATCCCATGTATTTTTTCAGACCACAATGGATTAAAATTAGAAATCAATAACAAACGAAATTCTGGAAACTATACAAACACGTGGAAATTAAACAGCATTCTACTTAATGACATATGGGTACAAGAAGAAATCCAACAGGAAATCAAAAAAAATTATTGAAACTAATGAAAACAATGATACATCATACCAAAACCTGTGGGATACTGCAAAAGCACTAATGAGGGGGAAATTTATTGCATTAAATGCTTATTTCAGAAGAATGGAAATATGGCAAGTGAACAACCTAATACTTCACCTTAAAGAACTAGAAAAACAAGAACAATTCAAACCCAAAGTTAGCAGATGGAAAGAAATCATTAAAATCGGAGTGAAACTTAATGAAATTGAAACCCAAAAAATGTTACAAAAGATCAATGAATCCAAAAGTTTGTTTTATTAAAAGATTAATAAAACTGACAAACCATTAGCACAGCTAACTAAAAAAGAACTCTGAAAAGAAGAGAGAAGACCGAAATAACAAAAATTAGAAATGAAAAAGGTGATATTACAACTGATACCTCTGATATACAAGAAATCATTAGAGACTACTATGAACAACTATATGCCAAAATCTGGAGGAAATGGATAAATTCCTGGACACACACAAACTACCAAAACTGAGCCAAGAAGATGTAGAAAATATGAACAGACCAATAACAATAAAAGAGATTGAAGCTGTTATCAGAAGGCTCCCAACAAAGAAAAGCCCAGGGCCAGATGGGTTCACTGCAGAATTCTACCAAACCTTCAAAGAGGAATTGACACACCAATTCTCTACAAACTATTCCAAAAGATCAAAACAGACGCAATTCTCCCAGACTCATTCTATGAAGCAAACATCATCCTGATACCAAAACCAGGTAAAGATACAACTAAAAAAGAAAACTAAAGGCCATTATCCTTGATGAATATAGATGCAAAAATCCTCAATAAAATAGTAGCTAACAGAATACAGCAACACATACACAAAATTATACACCATGATCAAGTGGGATTCATCCCAGGGATGCAAGGTTGGTTCAACATATGCAAATCAATAAATGTGATACACCATATCAATAAAATCAAACAAAAGGACTGTATGATCATCTCTATAGATGCTGAAAAAGCATTTGACAAAATTCAACACTTGTTCATGATAAAGACTCTCTACAAGTTAGGTATAGATGGAAAGTATCTCAACATAATTAAAGCCATATATGACAAACCCACTGCCAACGTCATCCCTGAACGGGGAAAAGCTGAAAGCTTTTCTCTTAAGAACAGGAACTAGACAAGGATACCCACTCTCACCAGTCCTATTGAACGTAGTGTTGGAAGTACTAGTCAGAGCAATCAGAGAAGAGAAGGAAATAAAGGGCATCCAGATTGGAAAAGATGATGTCAAACTGTCCCTGTTTGCAGATGACATGAACCTATATATTGAACAGCCTAAAGCCTCTACAGAAAAATTCTTGGACTTGATAAATGATTTCAGCAAAGTTGCAAAATACAAAATCAACACACAAAAATCAGTAGCATTTCTGTTCTCCAATAGTGAACATGCCGAAAGAGAAATGAAAAAAGCTTGCCCATTTACAATAGCCACAAAAAAAATAAAATACTTAGGAATAGAGTTAACCAAGGATGTGAAAAATCTCTATAATGAGAACTACAAACCACTGTTGAGAGAAATTAAAGAGGACACAAGAAGATGGAAAGATATCCCATGCTCTTGGATTGGAAGAATCAACATAGTGAAAATGTCCATACTACCCAAAGTGATCTACAGATTCAATGCAATCCCCATCAAAATTCCAATGACATTTTTCTCTGAAATGGAAAAAACTATCCTAACATTTATGTGGAATAACAAAAGAATGTGAATAGCCAAAGCATTCTGAGCAAAAAAAAATAAAGCCGGAGGCATAACACTACCTGACTTTAAACTATACCACAAAGCTATAATAACCAAAACAGCATGGTACTGGCATTAAAAACAGACACACTGACCAATGGAATAGAATAGAGAATCCAGAAATTAACTCACACACCTACAGCCATCTGATCTTTGACAAAGGCACCAAGCCTTTACACTGGGGAAGAGACTGCCTCTTCAGCTAATGGTGCTGGGATAACTGGATATCCATATGCAGGAGAATGAAACTAGACCCATACCTCTCACCATATGCTAAAATCAACTCAAAATGGGTTAAAGAATTAAATATACACCCTGAAACAATAAAACTTCTTAAAGAAAATATAGGAGAAACACTTCAGGAAGTAGGACTGGGCACAGACTTCATGAATATGACCCCAAAAGCACAGGCAACCAAAGGAAAAATAAACAAATGGGATCACATCAAACTAAAAAGCTTCTGCACAGCAAAAGAAACAATTAACAGAGTTAAAAGACAATCAACAGAGTGGAAGAAAATATTTGCAAAGTATACATCTGACAAAGGATTAATATCCAGAATATACAAGGAACTCAAACAACTTTACAACAAAAATACAAGTGACTCGATTTAAAAATGGGCAAAAGAGCTAAATAGGCATTTCTCAAAGGAAGATATATGAATGTCCAACAGACACATGAAAAAATGCTCAGCATCACTCAGCATTTGGGAAATGCAAATCAAAACCACACTGAGATATCATCTCACCCCAGTTAGGATGGCTAAAATCCAAAAGACTGTGAATGATAAATGCTGGCGAGGTTGCAGAGAAAAAGGAACTCTCATACATTGTTGGTGGGACCGCAAAATGGTGCAGACTCTGTGGAAAATGGTATGGAGGTTCCTCAAACAATTGCAGATAGATCTACCATATGACCCAGCTATCCCACTGCTGGGAATATACCCAGAGGAATGGAAATCTTCTAGTCGAAGGTATGCCTGTTCTCCAATGTTCATTGCAACACTATTTACAATAGCTGAGAATTGGAACCAGCCCAAATGTCCATCATCAGATGAGTGGATACGGAAAAGGTGGTATATCTACACAATGGAATACTACTCAGCTATAAAACAAAGAATGAAATATTGTCTTTTGCAACAACATGGGCGGACCTAGAGAGAATTATATTAAGTGAAATGAGTCAGGCACAGAAAGAGAAATATCACATGTTCTCACTTCTTTGTGGCAGCTAAAGATAAATAAATAAATACACAAACAACCTGGGGGCGGGGAGAAGAAGACACAATCATCACAATTCCTTGAAGTTGATAGACAAGTGAACAGATATGAGGCTGTTGGGAGGGAGCGGGGAGGAGGAGGGAGGGAGGTTTCGGTAATGGGCCACAATAATCAACCACATTGTATACTGACAAAATAAAATTAAATTTTTTTAAAAAGCTGTTGGGTACCATAAACAGCCCAAAAATTAGAAAAAGAAAAAAAACCTTGATATTTTTACTAATTAGCTGCCTAACACACTTCCATGATCTGCTTTTTGCTATATTTTTGGGCTGCATATCCATGCCTCTTCATATCATGAGATTTTGTAAAATCACTTTCTATAGAAAGAATAAAAAGATAATTCAGTCCTTCCTCCATCATGACTGATCAAAGTTTTTTTTTATTGTTAGTTTAGAAAGGTTACTTTTAGCTTCACAACACATTCCTTGATACCATGTAAAATGTTTAGGATTGTTGTCAAATTTGAAAATACCTGTAACAAGTTTATTTTATAAATGAGATATAAAATTTTAAGGCATTTCAAGTGGTCTTGGGCAATGGCATTAAATAGTAATTGACTAGCTGACATTTCATCAAATAGTTTGTCAACAATATCCTCACAGTAATTACATATTATAAATTTTATAGTACCTTCATTGATATCAGTATTTTATCAAATAAGCAAGAAATGTAAATCTTTTCCTAATGTGTTTATGTGATTTACTCCTCTTCATCAGTCATAGTATCAAATAATATAAGACCTTATTCATTATTTCTATTCAAAATTTAGTTCTTCTCAATGGTCTACCACTGTAGGCATGATCTGAACCATTTAATTACAATTCACTTCTCAATATCAGAAAAAATTCTATTAATTTTGTCACTACTCTTAATCATTTTTACTTCAAATCCAATTCATTTTTCTTTTAATTTTTAAATTTTTTTATTTTAATGTTTACTTGTTCATACTTGTGGGGTATAGTGTGTTGTTTCAATACATACGTATACTGCACAATGATTCACTTAGGGTAGATAGAAGTTTTGTACCCGTTAGTCTACCACTTCTCCTACCCTTTATTTTTTACCATAATTTTCTCTTTTCTTTCATAAAAATTTTTAAGATGACTATAGGAGATATTCTTCCTGTATGTCCAAATCAAGTCTATAATTTTTCAAAAGTATTAAAGTTTGTCATCAATATCCAAATGTTCCAAAATTTTTTTCCAAATTTACTTCTTTGTTACTTTTTACAATATCTTACTATTTATTACAAACTTAATGAAAACAAATGGCCATGTGCATACATTGTTAGTCATGCAAGAGAGTCGCCCTGAAGCGTAAGCTTCATTCATTTCACAGTAAATTCATTTCTGTTGAAATGACAATTAGTTTGGGGTTCTGAGGAGAATGATGAAAACCCTCTGATTCTCGTAGGATATGTAATCTGAGAGAAAACCTGAAGCTTGTCCAAATGTGATCATATTCAAAACTTTGGGAATTCTGAAAATTCCTTAAATGTATCCTAGAGGAGGTTAAGAGTGGACTTGGCACTCAAGGATCAACAAAGACTTTAGCACCTTATAAACCAGCCTGCGTCATTAAGTGCAACAAACTGCATCAGTCAGGATTCTACCAGGGAAACGGAACCAGTAAAGAGAGAGAGAGATTTATTGCCAGGTCTTAGCTTACGCAATTTTGAGAACTAGCTAGGCAAGTCCAAAATCCACAGGGCAGGCTGGCAGGCTGGAAATTCTGCAGTCCTCATGGAAACTTTTCAGTTTTTTTCTTAAGGTCTTTCTACTGATTAGATCAGGTCCATCCAGATTATCAGTGATAATCTCCTTAAAGTCCACTGATGATAGATGTTAATTACATGTACAAAATACTTTCATAGCAACACCTGAATTAGTGTTGGATTGAATAACTGAATACTATAGCCTAGCCAAGTTCATACATAAAACTAGCCATTACACATTTATTAACATCTACTAAATATTAGAGAACGTGCTGACAAGCCTACGATGAAGATGAAATACAACTATCTTTGACCCCGTCTGAGTTAAAGGAGGCACAGAAAAGGAGATTAATTCTGCTGCATGGGGTGGGGTCAGGATTGGGGAATATATTGGTCCATTTTCTGTGGCTTAGAATAGAATACCTAAAACTGGATAATTTATAAAGAAATGGTACTTATTTCTTTCAGTTTTTAAGGCTGGGAAGTCCAAGGTCAAGGAAGCACATCTGGTGAGGGTCTTCTTCATGGTGGGAAGTACCTGCAGAGTCCCATGGCAATGCAGGGTATTACACGTTGAGAACAGCAAGAGAACTTTCATGTGCTCTCCTTGTAAAGTCTTCACTCTATAGCCATGATCAACCATTAAACCATTAACCCATTTCTCCAAGAATGGGTTAATCCATTCAGAGGGCATAATCCTCATGATTTAATCACCTCTTAAAGGCCCCTTTCAAATACCATAGTCAGATTTCTCACCCTCTTACCACTGTTACAACAGGGATCAAGTTTCCAAAACACAAAATTTGGGGAGACACATTTAACCCACAGCAGAGAAGCTTCAAGTGCCATATTGGTCAAGAGCCCAAGTCTGGAGTCAACCTCCTGGGTTCAAATTCTGGCTCTGACACTGACTTCCTAAGTGATTTCCTTATGCCCTTATTTCTTCAATGGCAAAATGAAGATAATAACAGTACATCTCATATCTATTGTGAAAAGTAAAAGGGATAAACCATGTAAAGTGCTCAGAACAGTGCCAGGCATATAACAAGTGCTTAAATATCAGCTGTCATTGTTATTATTACTCAATATGAGCCTTGAAAGATGAGTAAGATTAATCCAGGATAGGAAGGGCATGGCAAACATAAGAAACAGTAAGAGCAAAGGCACAGAGGCACAGAAATACTCGTCACGCCTGTGGGAGAGTAATTAATACAGGGTAGACAGAGCACAGAGGGTGGGAAGGAAAGACCAGGTCTGAAGGGTTGGCTCCAGTCAGCCTGTGAGGAGCCTTGAGTGCTATGTAAAAGAGTTTGTCCTTTATTTTGGCAGCAAGAAGAGACAGTAAGGCTTTTCTGGTGCAAAAATAATAATAATAATAATAATCAAATAATAAATACTTGGAATGCCCAGGCTTCAGCAGCCTATGAGTATAAATAAGGCCACATTTGAATAATTACCTCAAGTCTGAATGCACTGAATATTCACTGCTCGAGTAACCCGAAGTCCAGTCTTTTCCCAGGGTTCCTCTACCTGCATATTTCCAAGAATTCCCCACTGGAGTTTACAAGAGTTTTTCAATCGATCCTGGTGACAGCTTACTGCCATCACTACTGATGGTAGAGGACCCCACGCATAGCCCTCAAGGCAAGACTCCTCCACTATTAAGAGTGGTCTAACCCCCACCACCTCAGTCCTCCATGCTGGAACTAGGAGGTCCCCTTTGAAAACAGAGCAAGCTCAATGTGAGGCTGTCCCATGTCAAAATCATCTGGGTCCCAAAGCAGTATAATCCTACATATTCACATATTCTCAATATATCAGAGAGGTCTTGCTATACCCCACAAATCCGTTCTCTCTATCTGCCTCTTGTGAGGGCCCCAGGAAAACCAGACATTTGATTATGTTTTGTGGAGCCTAGAACCCTAGTTGCAAGAGAGTCCAGGAAATATTTTTAGCTGTCCTGCCTCTATAGTAAAGGAAGACAAGCTAGAAGGGGGTTGCACTAGGTGTTGAGTGAGCCAGTTTATATGATCTGCTACACACTTTTAAAATATTATAGAGTTTATGGATAAATATATTCCAAAAAGATTATCAAATAAGTGCTATAATAATTTTGTTGTAAGCAAAGAAAGAGCCACCATGTAAATTGGAAATTGTTTTGAGCTTTTGGTTTGTTGCAAGGGCTCTTCTGCTCCTCCACTTCATAGCACCACCAGAAGGGGGGAAAGCCTCATGAGACATTATTCCTTCTGGAGTGATTCTCATCCATTTTTGCCCACTCTGAGCTCCAGAATCTTGATGCTAAATTTGCCCTGTCCAAGGCAAATTTGTATTGCAATGCCTGAATGTTTTCTTCAGGTTGGAATTTTATGAAGATGACAAATGGATTTGCTCCAAGACAACTGTATAAATAGTTATACAATGACTTGTAAAGGTTACACAGAAGTTTCTGGACTCAATCTGTTTCTTCTCACAGAGAAGTTGGCTATGACCCTTGACCTTTATGTCTGGATATTCATTCTGCTCTGTCCTCTGTCTTACTTCTTAATATTCTACATTGTTCTTGTCCCATACTCTTGTCCTAAGAAGTCTGGTTCTTGCTCCAGAGCCCTTTTTCACTGATCACAGGGAGTTCAAGGACTTTGTTTTGCAAGAAGATAATATTTTACAAATATTAAACTTCTGCATGTAATTTTCTCCTTTAAATTATACTCCTTAGAAGTTTTCCACTGCCCAGGAGTGGGCTGAGACTTGGAGCCCCAGAACAAGATAGAGCAGGGATTTTACCTCTGTAGCAAGACTCTGAACTTGGAAAACAGGATTAGGCAGTCCTGCTCAGATTCTCGATGGGTCACCACTGGCACTTCAAGTGGGACAATTAGTCATTGTGAGGACTGTCATGAGCATTGCCCCACCTCAATAAATACCAGTAGCACACTCCAGTTATGATTGCAATAAAAACACTCCCAATCTTTTCCCGGTGTCCCTTAGGGAAACAGTAGTTCCCCTAGTTGAGAACCACTGAGCTAAAGAGATTTCCTAGCTGGGGTTTCAAGATGGCGGCGGCTGCGGCGGCTGGCGCAGAGTAGCTGAGGTGGAAAAGGTGGCCACTGGGCCTCAGGCAGCCGGGAAACTTGTGGACCTTCCTCTGGCCATCTCTTAAGGGAGGACTGCTGCTGCTGGCCGGTCGTGGGGGCTCAACGCCACTTTGCCCCCGGCAGGAGAGGCTGCCTCATTTACAGGCAACAGCTTTGAAGTGTGGAGCAGGAAAAGAACTGATTCTTAGCTGCAAAAGTGAGTCTTGAAACAGGGAACACGGCGCCAGGGCTGCTGTGGATGCAGCCAGGATCCCGGAGGCTGGGGCCGCACTGAAGGCGGCCAGCTGCCCTATTCAAGATTCGAGGTTTCAGGCCGGCATTAAAGAAGACTCCTGGGAGCGCCCGAGCGGCGCCGCGACTGAACAGCCCGAGGCGGCAGCGCCGAGAACACGGAAGGCAACAAACCAGAGACAGAGCGAGCGCCCGACCTGGCACAGCACTGTGAGTGATCCCTGGCACAGCTCTGTTCGGGGGGTGGTTGCCCACGCGGCTCCCCGACTGCACCACCAGGCCACTCACTGCCCCGGTGCTGCCTCCATTTTCCCAGGTGCGGGCAGCTCCGCCCTGCTCGGCCATCACTGAGCCCATTTGCTTGGCCTGGCGCAGGGCTTTCCGGACCCTGCGGGCCGGCTTCCTCTCCCACTCCCTCCACGGTTCTCTGGCAGGGCTGGGGGTGTGGGGCGTCCCGACCAGTTTTGGGAGGGCTAGGAAGTACGGGCGGGCCGACTGTCACTCCACCACACCCTGGACTCCGGCCCCGGTAAACTTCCTGTTACTGGGAGGCAGATACCATCTCTGCGACCACCAGTTTGGAAAAAAGCCTAACGAATTTCTGGTTGGGAATAGTGTGGTAGGAGAGTTCCCAGGTCCGCTTGAACCCGCCGGAGAGCAGGCTGCAGGCGGGCACTAGACTCGGTTTATACCGGGGGGATACAAAGGTGAACAAGACCCGAGAAAGATCTACACAGTGTTACAAAGGCACCCAGAGAGACCGGTCGTCTGTGCCTAGCAGAAACCTGGTAGACTTCCTGGGCGAGGCGGTGCTAAGCAGGGTCTTGAAGGCCCAGCTGATAGAGGAGGGGTGCAGAAGACACGCCCCAACCCAGCACAGTGTGCACAGAGGGGGGAGACGTGCGGCCAGGGAGGCGGAGACTCGACAGAAACCACACACCCGGTGGGGTCGCCACTGCACGATCTAACAGCCTGGGCCAGAGCACACGGAACGGGGAGAAGTCCTGTACAGAAAGTGAAAGCTCAACAGAGATCACACACCCTGCGGTACGTGATCCACCAGCCCAGCAGAGTACAAGCTGACCAGAAAGGTGGATCCCCGGAGAAGCCCAAGACCCGAGGCAACCACACACACAAGACACTAGAGGCCAACTGAGCAGTCACGGCGGGAGCCATACCAAATTGGCAACAACAGCAACATCCTAGTTAGTCATTAGTCTTAAACCGGTGGACTGTGAAACCCCCTGCCACAATGAATAAACACCAAAAAAAAGACACCAGAAATACAAAAAATCAAGAAAGTACACCACCAAAAGTTAATAAATCTCATACTCTAGATCCTATAGAACAAGAAGCCCTTGAAATAACTGACAAGGAATTTCGAGTGATAATTCTAAAGAAACTGAATGAGATACAAGAAAACTCAGCTAGACATCATGATGAAATGAGGAAAAGTATACAGGATCTGAAAGAGGAAATATACAAGGAAATCAATGTCCTGAAAAAAAATGTAGCAGAACTTGCTGAACTGAAGAAGTTATTCAGCGAAATAAAAAACACAACAGAGAGTTTAACCAGCAGGCTTGTCGAAGTTGAAGAGAGAACCTCTGAACTTGAAGATGGGCTGTTTGAAATAACACAAGCAGACAAAAAGAAAGAAAAAAGAATCAAGAACATGGAAGAAAATCTGAGAGAGATATCAGACAACCTCAAGCGCTCAAATATCCGAGTCATGGGTATTCCAGAAGGGGAGGAAAATGGAGATTCCATTGAAAACATATTCAACAAAATAGTGGCAGAAAACTTCCCAGGTATAGGAAAAATCACAGATCTTCAGATCCAGGAAGCTCAACGATCTCCAAACGTATTCAACCCAAAAAGGCCTTCTCCAAGACATGTCATAGTCAAATTGGCAAAACTCAGAGACAAAGAGAGAATCTTAAAAGCTGCAAGAGAGAAGCGTCAAATCACCTATAAGGGAGCCCCAATCAGGTTAACATCAGACTTTTCATCACAAACCCTAAAAGCTAGAAAGGAATGGGATGATATTTTCAAAATACTAAAAGACAAAGATTGCCAGCCAAGAATACTCTACCCTGCAAGGCTATCCTTCCGAAATGAGGGGCAAATAGTATATTTCTCAGACAAACAAAAACTGCGGGAGTTCACTACCACAAGACCACCCTTACAAGAAATCCTCAAGGGAGTACTGGGTTTGGTTCCTGAAAAATAACTACCACTGCCATAAAAACCTAAGAAAAATCTAAACCCGCTAGTACAATAAAAATGGCATTCATGAAGAGAAAACAAGCTAACAAAAACACTATCTACAACCTAAGGAACCAACAAACAAAGAAACCAAACAGTAAATCAGAAAGCAAGGAACAAAAGACACCTAAGACAACCAAACAACCAATAAAATGCTAGGAATAAATCAACACCTTTCAATAACAACTCTTAATGTTAAAGGCTTAAATTCCCCAATTAAAAGACACAGACTGGCTGACTGGATCAAAAAGCAGGACCCAACTATATGCTGCCTACAAGAGACCCACCTCACCCATAAAGATTCACACAGACTAAGAGTGAAAGGATGGAAAAAGATTTACCATGCAAACAGAAAAGAAAAACGAGCTGGAGTGGCTATTCTTATATCTGACAAAATAGACTTTAAACTAAAAACCATAAAAAGAGACAATGAGGGACACTACTTAATGATAAAAGGACTGATCCATCAAGAAGACATAACAATCATAAATATGTACGCACCCAATGTTGGAGCAGCCAGATTTATAAAACAAACTCTATTAGACCTAAAGAAGGAAATAGACACTAATACCATAATAGCAGGGGACCTGAACACTCCACTGTCAATATTAGACAGATCATCTAGGCAAAGAATCAGTAGAGAAACACAAGATCTAAACAAGACTCTAGACCAATTGGAATTGGCAGATATCTACAGAACATTCCACCCAACAACCTCAGAATATTCATTCTTCTCATCAGCACATGGATCATTCTCCAAGATAGATCACATATTAGGTCACAAATCAAGTCTCAATAAATTCAAAAAAATTGGAATTATCCCATGTATCTTCTCAGACCACAATGGATTAAAACTAGAAATTAATAACAAGCGAAACTCAGGAAACTATACAAACACATGGAAATTAAACAGCATTCTACTTAATGACATATGGGTCCAAGAAGAAATCAAGCAGGAAATCAAAAAGTTTATTGAAACTAATGAAAACAATGATACATCATACCAAAACCTGTGGGATACTGCAAAAGCAGTATTGAGGGGAAAATTTATTGCATTAAATGCTCACTTCAGAAGAATGGAAAGATGGCAAGTGAACAACCTAACACTTCACCTTAAAGAACTAGAAAAACAAGAACAATCCAATCCTAAAGTTAGCAGACGGAGAGAAATCATTAAGATCAGAGCAGAACTGAATGAAATTGAAAACCAAAAAACAATTCAAAAGATCAACGAATCAAAAAGTTGGTTTTTTGAAAAGATAAATAAAATTGACAAACCATTAGCATGGCTAACAAAAAAAAGAAGAGAGAAGACTCAAATAACAAAAATTAGAAATGAAAAAGGCGATATTACAACTGATTCATCTGAAATACAAGGAATCATTTGAGACTACTATAAACAACTATACGCCAACAAATTTGAAAATCTGGAGGAAATGGATAAATTTCTGGACACACACAAGCTCCCAAAACTGAACCGTGAAGACGTAGAAAATTTGAACAGACCAATAACAATAAAGGAGATTGAAGCTGTTATCAGAAGGCTCCCAACAAAGAAAAGCCCAGGACCAGATGGATTCACAGCAGAATTTTACCAAACATTCAAAGAGGAATTGACACCGATTCTTTACAAACTATTCCAAAAGATTGAAACGGACGCAAATCTCCCAAACTCATTCTATGAAGCAAACATCATCCTGATACCAAAACCAGGTAAAGATATAACCAAAAAAGAAAACTACAGGCCGATATCCTTGATGAATATAGATGCAAAAATCCTCACTAAAATACTAGCAAACAGAATACAGCAACACATACGAAAAATTATTCATCACGATCAAGTGGGATTCATCCCAGGGATGCAAGGTTGGTTCAACATACGCAAATCAATAAATGTGATACACCATATTAATAAACTCAAACACAAGGACCATATGATCATCTCTATAGATGCTGAAAAAGCATTTGATAAAGTTCAGCACTCATTCATGACAAAGACCCTCTATAAGTTAGGTATAGAGGGAAAGTATCTCAACATAATTAAAGCCATATATGCCAAACCCACTGCCAATATCATCCTGAATGGGGAAAAGCTGAAAGCTTTTCCTTTAAGAACAGGAACTAGACAAGGATGCCCACTCTCACCACTCCTATTCAACATAGTGTTGGAAGTACTAGCCAGAGCAATCAGAGAAGAGAAGGAAATAAAGGGCATCCAGATTGGAAAAGATGAAGTCAAACTGTCCCTGTTTGCAGATGACATGATCCTATATATCGAACAGCCTAAAACCTCTACAAAAAAACTCTTGGAATTGATAAATGATTTCAGCACAGTAGCAGGATACAAAATCAACACACAAAAATCAGTAGCATTTCTTTTCTCCAATAGTGAACATGCAGAAGGAGAAATCAAGAAAGCCTGCCCATTTACAATAGCCACCAAAAAAATAAAATACTTAGGAATTGAGTTAACCAAGGAGGTGAAAAATCTCTATAATGAGAACTACAAACCACTGCTGAGAGAAATTAGAGAGGATACAAGAAGATGGAAAGATATTCCATGCTCTTGGATTGGAAGAATCAACATAGTGAAAATGTCCATACTACCCAAAGTGATATACAAATTCAATGCAATCCCCATCAAAATTCCAAAGACATTTTTCTCAGAAATGGAAAAAACTATTCAGACATTTATATGGAACAATAAAAGACCACGAATAGCCAAAGCAATGCTCAGCAAAAAAAATAAAGCTGGAGGCATAACACTACCTGACTTTAAGCTATACTACAAAGCTATAATAACCAAAACAGTAGGGTACTGGCATAAAAACAGACACACTGACCAATGGAATAGAATAGAGAATCCAGAAATCAACCCACACACTTACTGCCATCTGATCTTTGACAAAGGCACCAAGCCTATTCACTGGGGAAGGGACTGCCTCTTCAGCAAGTGGTGCTGGGATAACTGGATATCGATATGCAGGAGAATGAAACTAGATCCATACCTCTCACCGTATACTAAAATCAACTCAAAATGGATTAAGGATTTAAATATACACCCTGAGACAATAAAACTTCTTAAAGAAAACATAGGGGAAACACTTCAGGAAATAGGACTGGGCACAGACTTCATGAATACGACCCCAAAAGCACGGGCAACCAAAGGAAAAATAAACAAATGGGATTATATCAAACTAAAAAGCTTCTGCACAGCAAAAGAAACAATTAAAAGAGTTAAAAGACAACCAACAGAGTGGGAGAAAATATTTGCAAAATATACATCTGACAAAGGATTAATATCCAGAGTATATAAGGAACTCAAACAACTTTACAAGAAGAAAACAAGCAACCCAATTAAAAAATGGGCAAAAGAGCTAAGTAGGCATTTCTCTAAGGAAGATATCCAAATGGCCAGCAGACATATGAAAAAATGCTCAACATCACTCAGCATCCGGGAAATGCAAATCAAAACCACATTGAGATACCATCTAACCCCAGTTAGGATGGCTAAAATCCAAAAGTCTATGAACGATAAATGCTGGCGAGGCTGCGGAGAAAAAGGAACTCTCATACATTGTTGGTGGGACTGCAAAATGGTGCAGCCTCTATGGAAAATGGTATGGAGGTTCCTTAAACAATTGCAGATAGATCTACCATACGACCCAGCCATCCCACTGTTGGGAATATACCCAGAGGAATGGAAATCATCAAGTCGAAGGTATACCTGTTCCCCAATGTTTATCGCAGCACTCTTTACAATAGCCAAGAGTTGGAACCAGCCCAAATGCCCATCATCAGATGAGTGGATACGGAAAATGTGGTACATCTACACAATGGAATACTACTCAGCTATAAAAACGAATGAAATACTGCCATTTGCAACAACATGGATGGACCTCGAGAGAATTATATTAAGTGAAACAAGTCAGGCACAGAAAGAGAAATACCACATGTTCTCACTTATTGGTGGGAGCTAAAAATTAATATATAAATTCACACACACACATACACACATACACACACAAACCGGGGAGGGGGGGGGAAGAAGATATAACAACCACAATTATTTGAAGTTGATACAACAAACAAACAGAAAGGACATGGTTGGGGGGAGGGGGGAGGGAGAAGGGAGGGAGGTTTTGGTGATGGGGAGCATTAATCAGCTACAATGTATATCGACAAAATAAAATTAAAAAAAAAAAAAATAAAAAATAAAGAGATTTCCTAAACATCTTTGGCACAGCACAAAACAAAGTCCAAAGGATTCATCTTATACCCCAGGGTCCCTGTCCATGTATAGAGAATAAAATCCCTTGGGCTTAGGAGAGCTAAGCCTAGGGTGACCACCTTGTCCCAGTCTGCCCAGCACTGTTCAGTTTTAGCACTGAACCCCTTAGTCCCAGGGAAACTGGAAGAGCTGATCACCCTAACTCAGCCATGACACTTGCATCCTGTTGAAAAGGATGAGACATAAAAGAAACACTCACATCTAGTCTGAAGGAATTGTGCAGAGAGGAAAAGGGACAGACATAAGAGACAAACAGAAAAGAGTACACCCAGGGTTGTTGCTTTCTCTCCTACCCCAGGCACTCCCAAACCCCTCCCTGTGGCCTACAAGGCCTTGGAAACATCCAGATAGGTGGGAGGCACCTGAAGGCAGGGGCTTCTCTCTGCTTCCTCATTAGGAAGCAATCTGTAAATGTAAAATGTGGGAGCTACAGAAGATTGCATCTTAGGGCCCTATTTACTTTTACATTAAATGACTCCTTTATAGTTCTTCCCGTTTAATTTCCCAGAACTTTTTTCAAATTCTAGGGAACTGACAATTTAAACATTCCCAGAAGGAATTCCAGCCATTGAGATGGTTTAAGTAAATGAGCCATAGGGCGCAGCAAGTGATTCTATAATGAGCAGACCTGCCTCATTCCTCTCCCCTGCAGCTCTCTGCAGGGTGTTATAAAAACCCACTGTATTGGCTAGGACTGCCATAACAAAGTAACAGACACT
Source organism: Cynocephalus volans (assembly GCF_027409185.1). Classification (NCBI taxonomy): domain Eukaryota; kingdom Metazoa; phylum Chordata; class Mammalia; order Dermoptera; family Cynocephalidae; genus Cynocephalus; species Cynocephalus volans. The sequence continues at coordinate 122,740,401 of NC_084468.1, forward strand.
GGAGGCTAGAAGTCTAAGATCAAGATATAAACAGGGCTGGTTCCTTCTGAGGCCTCTCTTCTTGCTGTGCAGATGGCTGTATTAGTCTGTTTCTGTTTCTTAAAACAAAATATCTGGAACTGTGCAATTTGTAAGAAAATGAAGTTTATTGCTTACAGTTTTAAAGGCTGGGAAGTCCAAAGTCCAGGCAATACAACTGGAGAGGCTCTTCTTTGGTGGTGGCTTTACAGCAACACAGGGGTATCACATGGCAGAAAGTGGCAGAGCAGACAGAGCTAACCTCAGCTGGGTCCTTTTGACCCACCATGACCACCATTAATCTATCAATTTATGATCAGTCCATTCACTAGGCATCATCCTCACAATCCAAACACCTCTTCAATGCCTTACCTTTCAGGCACCATAATAGAATCCCACCCTCCCAGCAGTCACAGTGGGGATCAAGCTTCTAATATATAAAACTTGGGGAACACAATTCAATCCTTATCACTCCATCCCATCCCCCGAAGTTTATGTCTTTTTCACAGGTAAATATATTCATTCCATCCCAAAAGTCTTACTTTGTTTCAACTGAAAAGTCCTAGGTCTCAAGGTCCCATCTGTGAAATCAAAACAATTATCTACTTCCAAGGCACATGGCAGGTCAAACATAGCATACATATTTCCATTCCAAAAGGGAGAAATAGGCCAAAAGAAAGATGTAACAGGTCCCAAGAAACTTCGAAACCCAGCAGGGCAGGCATTAAATCTTACAGCTGGTGAATCATGTACCTTGAATCCATGTTTGATGTCTTCTGCATGTTGGTGTGGGGGTTGGGCCTCCAAGTCCTCAGTTAGATCTGCTTCTTTGGCATTCCTTGTTGGAGGCCATACTTCAGCTCTTGCAGGCTGGCGTTGCACACTGGTAGTTCTACAGTTCTGGGCTCTACATGGCAGTCCTGCTCCCACGGCTCCACTAGGTATGGCCTCAGTGGGGATTTTCTGCTGCAACTTTGACCCCACGTTGCTCTAGTGAAGGCTGTCTGTGGTGACTCTGTCCCTGGGACAGATCTATTCCTGGGCCCCAGGTTTTTCCATACATCCTCTGAAATTGGAGTGGAGGCTCCCAAGCCTCTACAACTCTGGTATTCTCTGAGCCTGCAGACCTAACACCATGTGGATGCTGCCAAGTCTTCCAGTTTGTATTTTCCAAAACTGTGGGTCCAGTCACACTGGGACTAATTTAGCCACAGCCAGAGCCACCAAAGCAGCCAGGGTACTGGTGCTGGAAACAGCTTCCTGAGGTGGCCCTGGGCAGTGAGCCCATGGAGAGTACCACACACCTATTCCCCAAGACCATTCTGACTCCCCAGGCCTCTGGGCCTGCAATGAAAGACACAGCCTTCAAGATCTATGAAATGCCTTCAAGATCTTTTTTCCCTTCTCCTGATAATCTCTTTCTTCTGCACTAATCTACTCAGCAGTCAGTGGGCTGCACCACTGCATTTTTCTCCTAAAAATACTCTCTGCTTCTCTACCACATGACTAAGCTGCAGATTTCCCCAGTCTTTAAGCTCTGCTTCCCTTTTAATCATAAATTCTGTCTTTACATCATGTCTTTGCCACCATAACTCACCTAGGGTGTTGTAAGTAGCCATGTGACTTCCTGAATGTTTTGCTACTTAGAAATTTCTTCCACCAAGTACCCTGGGTACCTTGAAGTTCCACATTCCATAAAACTTTGAGGCACAAATGTAATGCAGCCAAGTTCCTTGCAAGTTCATGACAAGGGTGGTCTTTGCCCCAGTTTTCAATAAACTCCTTCTTATTTCTGAGATCTCCTCATTATGGCCTTTACTGTTCATATTTCTATCAGCATTCTCCTCACCACCATTTAACCAGTCTCTAAGAAGTTCCAAACTTTCCCTGGTTTTCTTGCCTACTAAACTCCCACCAGAAGCTAGGCTTTTTCTAGCCTGCTCCTCCAAATTCTTCCAGCCTCTCCTCAACACCCAGTTCCAAAGCTATCACCACATTGTCAAGTATTTGTTATAAGCAACACTTCACTTCTCTGGTACCAATTTCTATACTACTAGTCCATTTCTGTTGTTTATAACAAAACATCTGGAACTGGGTAATTTGAAAGAAAACAAAATTTATTGCTTACAGTTTTAGAGGCTGGGAAGTCCAAAATCCAAGGAACACGACTAGAGAGGATCTTCTTTGGTGGTGGCTTTACAGCAACACAGGGGTCTCACATGGCAGAAAGTGGCAGAGCAGAGAGAGCTAACCTTCTCAGTTAGGTCCTTTTAAGCCCTCAGTACCACACCCATGACCACCATTAATCTATCAATTTATTAATCAGCAAATGTATCAGTCCATTCACTAGGTATAGTCCTCACAATCCAATCACCTCTTCAAGGCGCCACCTTTCAGTTACCATAATAGGATTTCCCACCCTCCCAGCAGTCACAGTGGGGATCAAGCTTCAATACATAAAACTTGGGAGACAAAACTCAATCTTTATCATCAATGTCCATCTTCTCCCTGTGTCTTCACACTTTCCTCCCTCTATACATGTCTGTGTCCTAATATCCTCCTTTTATAAGGACACCAGTCATATTGGATTAGGGCCACCCTAATGATCTCAACATAATTACCTCTTGAAAGGCCCTATCTCCAAATAAAGTCACACTTTGAGGTACTAGGAGTTAGAACTTCAATACATGAATTTCATGAGGACACAATTCAGCCCAAAACACCTACCTCCCCAGGCTTGGCACTCTTTCCCCAGCCTCAGATTCCCACATCAACCTTCCCTGCCGAAGAGAGTCATTAGGTAGAACCATTCATAACCCGTCGACGTGGCGACTGTCTCTAGTAGCTGCTCTTAGCTGTTGGTGGGTGTCAGTGTGTTTGAGACAAGCTCTGTTCAAGAGAAAACTAGAACAGCAGTTCTTAAATTTTTTTGGAAAAGGTAAGCAATGCGTTAGCATTATTATGAAAATAATTTTGACCATGTGGACTCTTTGAAGAGGTTTTGGAATCCTAGGTGTCCTCAGACATACTTTAAGAACAGCTACCTTAGAGGAAACCCCTGTTTGGATGCCTTCATCTTCCAGCTTTTCTTCACTGCTATTCCTCCCTGGCCAACACTGGTCTTCCTCATGAGCTGAAGGACTTCTTGCCCCACCCCAGCCCACCCCGGTGGCACAGAGCAAGACCCAGCTTTTAAGAGCTGTGTTTGCACGTGAATCCACAAGAGCTGGGTCCGGAAGACAGCACGTGGCAAGAATAAACATGAATAGGCATTAAATCAGGGCCAGGACACCTCCTGGCTCTATCCTCCACAATGAGATCACTTTATCCTACTTTTCCCACAGGTGAATCAACCACTATTCACATTAAGTAAATAACAACAGTAAACAAGCTTGTCTTTGTTAGGATTAAGTTTAGATGAATATAAGGACCAAAAAAAATTTTTTTTTACAGTGGCTTAAACAAAAAAGAAATGTATTTCTCTTTCTTGTAAATCTAGGGATAGGTATCCCAGTATTGGTATGATGTTTCCAGAAAATTGTCAGGAATCAGTGTCCTTTTAGCTCACATCCGCCTTCCCTAGATTGTGACACTCATCCTCAAGGTCCCATGTGGGTGCTGAGCTCCAGACACTGCAGTTATATTCCTCGCTGAGGAAAAATGAAAAAAGAATATTTCACAAGAGCTGTGTATACATCTGTTTACATCTCATTGGCCAAAATTAAGTTACATGTTTACCTACAAAGAAAACTAGGAATGTATTCTTGTAGTTGGGCAACAATATGTCTAACCAATGAAGCAGGAGGGAGAATGAATATTGGGGGACACTAGGCACTCCTGGCCACAAATTGTCAATGAGGTGTTCTCCTCCCCCGTAGAGAACAGCAAAGCCAAACTGAGAAGCAGACTCTTGGCAGCCACAACTTGACTCACCAGCAGGTGACCCACTACTGCCCACCAGCTTGTCAGCAAAATTGTGTTTCTACATGTCATGAACCTTCCAGATTGCTAAAAATATTCACAACTCAGAATGTTAAATTCTTGAACGTAGAGTCTACTATTTCGCACATTCTCTAAATTTTCAAATTATATATTTGTATATAAAAATTATTGTCTATGTCAAACACAGAAGGTAAATATACTTAATTATTAACCTAAAAGTTTATAGAGATTATTTCTGGATAGCAGAATCACGGAACATTTTTCTTAGTTTTCTTCATTCTTTTCTGTAGATAAAAACATTCCTCCAATGTATTCACATTGTTTCTACAATTAAGTAAAAGAGTAACTTTTTTTCAAGAACCCAGCCTTTCAGCCCTATTATTTATACCCACAGTAGCTGAGACTAGAGATAATTTAGGAAATCTGATTCTTAAAATAGTTCTTTTCTCCTGAGCCACTTTATTTCCTTTCAAGCCACATTTCTTGGGTTAAATATAAAAATTACATCATGACCTTTCTTAATATTTCAGAACTATGTATTGCGGTTTAAGCTGAACCTGGAAATAAATGTAACCCACGAATAATATTTCTGAAGAACGGCCCTCACATTCTGATCTGCTATTGCAATTACTGTGAGTCAGAGGAAGGAGAAAGTTCTACAATTCAGACTTTGTAAGGAAAAAAGAATGCTTTTCTTCCCAGAAACTCCCCCAGAAGCAATTTCCCTTCTGCATTTTTGACTTTGTCATCTTCCAGGGAATTTTTGGTAGTGAAAGTGAAACCAGCAGATTTGGAAACAGCTGACTCCCAAGGCGCTGATCTGCTCGGCCACTCCCATCACCATCCAGCCCTCGACTGGCTTGCGAAGGCTCTGGGACGGGGTGGCAGCTAGTGCTGCAGCCCCAAAGACACACGGCACAAGCTCTGGCTTCCAAAAGGAGCTTGTTCATTATCCCACCCACCCCTCTCTGTTTTTTCTCCAGAAAAGGCATTTACTGAAAAACCGAAAGGCAATTCTTGATTTTTACATTTGTGCTTGTTGTTCCTACCCTAGAGCCAAGAGACTGACAACCAATTTAAACACACCAGCCTTGCTAGAAAAACACCCAAAGGCACATGGATAAAAGCATTAACTTCACACACAAAGAATCGCCTAGCTATATTTACTGAAGCCTTTTATAGAGCGTCGGGAGACAGAGATAGAATGGGTCTAGACTGGACAGAAGGCTCAATTAGTTGTCTGAGGAGAATGAAGAGGAAACCAGTTATTGCATTCACTTGAGTCTGATTCATATCCAGCCACCGATGAGTGCGAGAAAGGCAGTGGATCCTACCACCCGCTTTGTAGGGCACAGAGCAACACCCTCCCCCAGTGCAGCCACAGCTGTCATCTGCGCAAGGCTCACTGGAGCCTCAGGATAAAATATAAAACTTTCCTGATCAGCAGAAGCAGATTTTCTCAAAGCTAAGGAAGCTCACTTCTGCTCAGGGCCCCTCACTTACACAATCCCTTCCTGCTCTCATTCTAAATAAATGTGTGCTTTCTTACCTAATTTTCTATTTGTAATTCTTTTTCTATAAAGGGGACCCCCTATCCTATAAGCATCAAGCCACACAAAACCTGGATTCTCCCCTATAACAAGTAAAACAATGAGCCACGTACTCTTACTTTTTTTGCTTGTTTTGTTTTATTTTAAATTGTGGTAATTAACATGTAACATAAATTTACCATCTTAACCATTTTTAAGTATGCAGTTCAGTGGGATTAAAAACATTCATATTTTTGTGCAACCATCACCACTATCCATCTCCAGAACTTTTTCACCTTACAAAACTGAAACTCTGTAACCCATTAAACAGCATTAAACAGGATCCCTCCATCCTCTCCTTCCTCCAGCCCCTGGAAACCACCATTCTATGATACTTTCTGTCTCTATGAATTTAACTCTTCTAGGTACCTCATATGAGTGGAATCATACAGCATCTGTCCTTTTGTGACTGGTTTATCTCACTTAGCATAATGTCTAAAGGTTTATCCATGTCAGAGCATATGTCAGAATATCCTTCCTTTATAAGGCTGAATTTGATTTGTTCAATTTGATTTCAACATTTTTTTTTTTTTTTGTGACCGGCACTCAGCCAGTGAGTGCACCGGTCAGTCCTATATAGGATCCGAACCCGCAGCGGGAGTGTCGCCGCGCTGCCAGCGCAGCACTCTACCAAGTGCGCCACGGGCTCGGCCCTGTCAACATTTTTTTTATTTTAAGATAACGTAGGTAACTATTTGAAAGGCCATGTTCTGTAGAACGTGCAGTGGTGGTCCCTTGTCAGTCACATTTATGTGAAGATTCAGTGACTTTCTCTTTCAGAGTTCAATGAGGTATCATAAAGAGACAGTTATCTTTTCATTGTCAGCTTGTAAACAACTTCCCCTAACAAGTAATACACCCTGCATCTCCTTGCCAGGCCATCTCACACTTCTCTCTCTCTTTCTTATTCCGATACATTCTTTAATCAACCAACGCATATGCACTGAGAATTATTGCTTCCCTTTATTTTCAACTATTTTTTAGTACCTTTAGTGCTCTGGATATAATACTGCACTTTGTAGGGTGAAAAGAGAAAAAAAATGAGTAAGAGTAAGCCTGGATAAATTCACATTCCCAAGTAGAGAACAGACCCACAAATTCTAATACAGTGTGATAAGCTTGGTAATAGAAGTGTGTACAAGGTGCTAAGGGAGCACATTATGGGAAGAATGATTTCAGTTTAAATGAGTCAAGGAAGACTACCCAGAGAAGGTAACATTTAACCTTGGCGTTGAAAAAGGTATTTGCATGGTGAAGGAAGTTGCCGAGGTTGTTTGATGCAGAGCAAACTGTGAACAGAAGGCTTGAAAGCATTTGTTAGCTCAGGAGAAAGCAAATACTCAGGTGACTAGAGGGAGAGTGCACTAGGAGGAGGAGCAGGGAGATTTGGCTGCACGGAGAGTGAGGCATGCTGAGAAGCAGGGCTTCCTCCGGTGCGCAGTGGGGAGCCACTGAAGGTCTTTAAACTGGGGGCGAGGGCAGGGAGCACCGTGATGAAATCTGTATTTTTGTAAAGACCATCCTCTTACCAATCCAGCTGCGCGCAGGTAGGTTAGCCTGAGGAGAAACTGGAAGAAAGAGAGCGAAGGCAGGAGAGAACACGGGGAGATCCCTAAGTCTGAGTGAGTATTTCACCAAAAGACAATGTGTTTTTCCTCCATCAGCAGAAATGAGAACTGACAAACAGGTTGAATTCAGTTATGAACAAAAACACTTTTCTGTGCTTCTGCTTTTTAAAATTGCTACACATATTGTATGCCTACAATGATATATCAAAAAAATGGTTATGTTGGCTATCTTTGGACAGGAAAACTAAGGGCAGTTTTTATTTTCTTCTCTATACCCTCCTCTACTTCCCAAATGTCCTATATGCAAGTGTATTTCTTTTAGCAATAGAAAAACAATTTTTTTTAAATGTAATTTCTTATCACCCCTAGCTCTTTCATGTGTTGGAGGTTATTATTTGATCACGTGATGGGTTGGGAGCAATAGTATAAGGGATCTTCCAAAGCCTGGTTCCACTCATCCTTGACCAAGCTCCCAGGGTCCCAGAACAATATTACACCCCCAGATCTTATTACACCCCAGAAACAAATGGCTATAAGTAATGAAAATGTGTGAGACTTTTATATTCACACAGGGACTATATGTGAATTGTGAAGAATAGGTGAGGCAGACAATGAGGAAGATGGGAGTCAGAGAAAGGAAACTTCTCAGTGATTTGGGTGCTCAGAAAAAATGATGGGATTTGTACTAGTTTATCTTCAAAGGACAGAAAAAGTGATGAATATGTAAATAATATTCCAAGCTGGCAGAACGGTATGAGCAAATAGGAACTCATGGGAGTGTTTGGCAGAAGGTGAAATGACCAGGCAACTTGGAACAATGGACTCATGTAAGAAATCAGGTTGGAAAGGTGGGAATCCATTGGGCAGTGGGAAATCATTGACAGTTGTGTGCAATATTTCTGACGCAAGAAACACGGGACTTTAGGAAGATCGGTTTGAGGGTGGTGGGCAGTAACATTGACAGGAAGGAAGTGGAGTTGGAGGTGAGGCTTCCTGATTGCCACACAGCGAGATCTAAATGTCTGTTGCCAGCACTAAACTGTCTCCTAAATGTGCTGTTTCTTTCTTTAAAATTAAAAAAAGCTGGGGCCGAGCCTGTGGCGCACTCGGTAGCGTGCTGCGCTGGCAGCGCGGCGACGCTCCCGCCGCGGGTTCGGATCCTATATAGGAATGGCCGGTGCACTCACTGGCTGAGTGCCGGTCACGAAAAAGACAAAAAAAAAAAAAAATTAAAAAAAGCTGTATTAAGATATAATTTGCATACGAGATAATTTACTCATTTAAAATATAGAATTCATTGTTTTTTATTATGTTCACATGGTTGTACAAACATCACCACAATTTAATTTTAGAACATTTTAATAAAAGAAACCTCATACCCATTAGCAGTCATTCCCTATTCTCCCCTAAACCTCCAGTCCTAAGCAAACGTGAATCTACTTTCTGTCTCTATGGATTTGACTATTCTGGACATTTTATGTAAATAGAATCATGCAATATGCAATGTTTTGTGTCTGGCTTCTTTCACTTAGCATAATGTTTTCAAGGTTCATCCATGTTGTAACATGTGTCAGTACTTCATTCCTTTTATAGCTGAATAATATTTCATTGTATGGACATACCACATTTTGCTTATCCATTCAATCAGCTGCTGGACATTTGGGTTATTTCTACTTTTGAGCTATTATGAATAATGCTGCTATGAACATCCATGTATAAGTTTTTGTGTGAATATAGGTTTTCATGTCTCATGGGTATATAGCTAGGAGTGGAGCTGCTAGATCACAGGAAGGTATTTCAAAAAGTTTGTGGAAAAATAAAAATAAAAGATAATACAAATCTTTCCATGAACTTTTTTTTAATTTATCAATGTACAATGTAGATGATTTTCAAGTCCCTTTACGATTCATCCCTCCCCCATCCCACTCCCCCCTCCCAACCATCAATATCATATCTGTTCACTTGTCTTAACAAGTTCAAGGAATTGTGATCATTGTCTTCTTCTCCGCTCCCCACCCCCATTTGCTTGTATATTTATTTATTTTTTTTTAGCTCCCACGAATACACGAGAACATGTGGTATTTCTCTTTCTGTGCCTGACTTATTTCACTTAATATAATTTTTTCTAAGTCTATCCATGTTGCTGCAAATGCTTTTTAAATAAACCATCCTGCTGGGACTGCCAATTTGGCATGGCTGCCTTGGTGCCTGTGGGGAGGAGGCTTGGGCCTCTCTGGGCCATAGGGACTGACCTGGGCTGGGAGACCCACAGAAGCACCGATCTGCTCTGGTGTGGGTGGCTCAGGGCATGTGGGCCTGGCAGCTCTCAGGCCTCTCTCTCCATGAACTTTTTGAAGTACCCTCATATGTTAATTAGACTCAATGTTTCCAACCCATTTCTTCACATGCTTTCTGATAAATTTTGCTGCTTATTTATTCATTTTTGAAGCTGACTTATTTCTCACGCAGTATAACTCTGAATTTTATCCAACCAGTGGAATCTCCACCCTCCAGCCTCTCCTGTAGTTTTCAAAGCCAAGAAGGAAGTAGATGGTATGTTAGGGACATCTGCTCTTCTCAAGAAAGCAGGTTTGGTCATGGAGCTAGTCACAGCAGCCCACATTCAGGCTGCCCTTGTGCCTCCTACACTTCATGGTGAAGGAAACCAACCCCCACCCCTCTCCACTCTGGGTAAATCAGAAGCATCCTGTATGGAAGTAGAAGATTTCAGCCCAGTCAAGAATCTTCTGCTAGCAGTCTCTTCCTCTGTTGATTGAGAAAGGATTCCTTAAGGAAGGATCTCAGGATCTCAGAACTGATAACTGTCAGAGCAAAAATGGGAGCCCACTCCTTTAGAAATGTGTGTAAAATTAGAACTATCAAAAGCATTCTTCATTGTGTTGTTTAGGGTTTTAAGCAGAGGAAGGGGGAAGAAAACGTTTTGCGACCCTAGGTCGAGGTGATACCATCTGACACAAAACAAACAAATTTTTAAAATGCAGCCACAGCTGAGGTAAAGAGAGTTATTAATAAACACCCTGTATGTTCAGATTCCAGAACACCTCCTCCCCTAGGAGCCAATGTGATGACAACCAAAATCACATATAGTACAAACATTTGGGTTGGCCAAAACCAACTGACTGACCTATGTTCAATAACAAGAGCCATCAATGTGTAGTTAAGCAATAGCAAATGATTGACCTGTACTGATGACTTGATGATGGAGGGAACAAGATGTATACCTCAATATTGTTCTAACAATATTTCAACATCCCTGCCAGCCCCATACAATTATAAATAGGTTCTGCTAGGAGTAATAACCTTACTCCCAGAATCCTATATGTATGGGAAATAGGGTGCCAGGGGAACAGACATGCTGAGAGAGAGGTGTTATAACGCTTGAGTTAGGAAAGAGATTAATGTTACCGTGTTAGAGAACAAAGCATTCCGAGGAACACAAGATGATGGCCTGTCTGCCTGTTATTGGAAGCTTGTAACCTACAAAGAAACATAGGAGGTAACAAGTAACTTGACATTAGAAGCAGTCCCGCCTTAAGAAAGTAAGGATTTAACTCTTTTGGTACAAAGGTGTTGTATAAACTGGCTTGCTATTAGTCAGGAAAGTGTTCTGTTCAATCCGAAGAAGCAGATATCCTCCTCCTCTATTTTCTGAACTCTCTCCTTCTGATTAACCAACATGTCTTCTGGAGAAATTATTCAAAATGTCTATTTTAAAATTTTCACAGAAAAGAATCTTTCTGGGGAATGCACATAGGCATGAGTTTTCTCGGACAAAATATGTCTGGTCCCCACCTTGGTGAAGACCCCAGGCAACAGGCGGCCCTCTCCCAGGCTTTCTTTTTTTTTTGTCTTTTTCGTGACCAGCACTCAGCCAGTGAGTGCACCGGCCATTCCTATATAGGATCCGAACCCGCGGCGGGAGCGTCGCTGCGCTCCCAGCGCACTCTCCCTAGTGCGCCACGGGTCGGCCCTCCCAGGCTCTCTCAGACATGACCCTGGTCCCTTCCAAGAGTAAACTGTGCCAGTCTTGTCCAAAGTAGGCTACTGCTGGAGGGTAAGAATTAATTTTGGCTGCCCAGTTTCTGTTATGTTCAATAAAAGTCCAGGACTTTTGTATTTGTTTCAGCTTTTCCCAGTGTCTACTCCTTCTCAGAAGAGCAGGCATCTAGATGGGGTGTTTCCTCCATTTCCCCATAGAAACTAGTTCCTCTGTATTGGGAAAATACAGAAAAATGGTCAGGGTCCCTCAGATGTTCAGAATCTTGCCGAGCATCTGCGGTGCAGGTATGCACGTGCGCCCAGATGTTCCTCGTTACTGTCTAATGTGATTGCGCATGTGCAGTTCCGCCCAGTCCGCCATTTCTGTATAGAAATTGCAGATGGTGGGGCAAGGCCAACACTGCTCCTCACATCCTGGGGTTGGATTCTGGATCCCTGATGGGGTTTTGGGTCATGGACTTAAGTATGAAGGACTAAAGGCTCTGATACGTGAAGCTTCTTAGGACGCTCTGGGAAGCCACTAGGGTGGCTGTTCCTAGCTCAGAATAAAGCCTATTATTTCTTCTCCCAGGGCTCCCAGGACCTTTTCCTATGACCTAGCTCATAGAACTGCATGTGGAGGGTTTGTGACCGAGTCTGGACAACGGGCTCGAGGGGTCTGTGAGACCTAGCCCTAGCTCTACACTCTGTCCTAAAACCCAGCCTATTCACTGAAGGTCCTGATATCTGCCAACCTCAGATGGCCCTCCCTTCTATGGATCTTCTAAACTTTTAGCTATTCAATGAGGCCTTTATGAAAGCTACGTGGACCGTTTAGGATCATAGCTCTGTAACTCCCCTGGTCCCAGATAGCATTTTGCTTAGTCTCCTGTTGCCATGTGCCAGCTGCACTTTACCTCCCACTCTGAATCTTATGATTTGATCATCTGGACACCTGCAGTGGGCTTTTCCTTTAGCCAGGTGCTTTCACTGTCCCTTGTCCCAGCTTCTTCCTTTTATTTCCTGGCTGGCTGCCTCAAGATTGATTGAGGTTATCACAGTGCACCGAAGGGCACTGGAAATTCTAGGATGTGCAAGTACAAGGCCTCTGACCTTGTGCATATGGATTTCAGTTGCATCACTTTAATTTCTCTGACTTCCTTCCGCCCTGGCCAGCCCAAGACCAAAAATATTGAAAAGGAAGAAAATGAAGTATATTAGTCAGGGTTCTCCAGAGAAACAGACCAATAGGATATATATAAATACATAGAAAATGATTTATTATGAGGGATTGGCTCATTTTGTTGTGGAGCCTGAGATGTCCCACAATCTTCCCTCTACAAGAAACACTAGAGGCCCAGTAAAGCTGATGGTGTAGTTCCAGTCCAAACCCAAAGGCCCGAGAACCAGAAGCACTGATGTCCAAGCGCAGGAGAAGATGGATGTCCCAAAACAAGCAGAGAGCAAATTCACACTTCGTCTGTCTTTTTGTTCTATTCAGGTCCTCAAAAGGTTGGATGATGCCCACTCACATTGGTAAGGGCAATCTTCTTTATTCAGTCTACTGATTCAAATGTTAATCTCTTCCAGAAACACATTCACATTATTATCCAGAAATAATGTTATACCAGCTATCTGAACATCCCTTACCCCAGTCAACTTGACATATAAAATTAACCATCGAAGGAAGGAATCAACCTCTGGTGTTTGAAACTTCATAATAACCCATCATACTCAACAACAAACTTAAACCAACTAGCAATGCCTTTAAAACTTTCCTTTTAAAACTAAATTTCCACTAAGAGAATCCTGCATTTAGTTGAGTTCTACTTATACTCCAATTCCTTTTTCAGCAGCCAGTGTTGAAGGCCCAGCAGGCAGCTCTTCCAAGGTGAGAAGAAGCAAATTATGTTAATTGGCATATAATGAAAATAAGTATTTTATCAATGAGAAACAATTCCTCTATCTATGATGAGATCTGGTTTTTCAGTCTGGTGGATAAAAATTCTAAATAATTTCAAATACCTTAGCTGCATCTTAATGTCTACTTATGAAAAACAACAATCTATACATTACATGAATCACATTTCTCTTTTTATAATTTTTTATAATAAAAATATGCATTTGTTGTTTTAAAAAAAATTAACAATACAGAGGTATATAGAATACAAAAGTCAAAATCTCCATTCCTCTCTCCTCAGGCCCCATAGGGGTGGGACTTACCACATCATACCCTGGGGTGGAAGAGGCAATGGTTGATGTTCACAGCAGATCCTTCCAGACTTTTCTCTATGTAGGAGTGTATGTCTCTGTTCACACATACAGGTGTTGAGAATTTTTTTAATATTTATATTGCATATTTTGGATTGTACCAAACGTTCCATGTCATTACCTCTAGCACTGCCTCATTCTCCCGAGCACATGTAGGGTTATCAATATATCTCACACGTGTTCAACTATTTCCCAATTTAGCTGTTTTCACTAAGGCAAACAATGCTGCAATAAATATCCACATGTTATGCATATGCGTCAAATCAGTTTGTATAAGCATTACTGTTTTGATAGATGTTGCCAAATTGCTCTCCATAAAAGGTTGCAACAATGAACACTACCATCAATTGAACAGAACACTGTATTTTATTTTATTTTGGGGAATGAAAATAGCATATTATTGTGGTTATTTGTATTTCTCTATTTGTGAGGTTAAATAATTTTTCATATGTTTCTTGGCCATTATATTTGTTTATCTGTAAACTGTCTCATGTTTGCCCATTTTTCCTTTGGCTTATTTTTCTTGTAATTTGAAGGAACTCTTTAAATATTATGGTTCTTGTATAGTTCTGTGAAAACATTTCCTCTCTCTGTTGCTTGACATTTAGGTTTATTTATGCATCATTCATTAAACAGAATTTTTTTTTTTTTTTTTTTTTTTTTTTTGGCAGCCTGCTGGTATGAGGATCCAAACCCTTGACCTTGGTGTTACAACACCATGCTCTAACAAACTGAGCTAACCATCCAGCCCCTTTAAATAGAAATTTAAAAAATATTTATGAGGGGCCGGCCTGTGGCTCACTCGGGAGAGTGCGGTGCTGATAACACCAAGGCCCCGGGTTCGGATCCCATATAGGGATGGCCGGTTCGCTCACTGGCTGAGCGTGGTGCTGACAACACCAAGTCAAGGGTTAAGATCCCCTTACCGGTCATCTTTTAAAAAAAAAAAAAAAAAAAAAAAAAAAAAAATTTATGAGGACAGGTCTGTCAGTCTTTTCTCTATGGTTTTTGAGGTTTGAGACTTATTTGGAAGGCCATCTTCACCCCCAAGATTATTTATAAAAAACAAAAACAAAAACTCTTCTCCTATACTTTCTTCTAATACTTTTATGGGGATTTTTTTAATATTTGGATTTTTAATTCATTTGGAATATGCTTCTGAGTATGAAATAAAAATCCCTAATAATATGGTGATGGTAGAATTCCTGTCCTGTTCCTATCTTTAATAGGAATCTTCTAATGTCTCGTCACCATTATTGGATGTCCCAATGTTAAAATTTCATTATTTTCTTAGGAGTTATATTTCTCAATTTTTAAATATGTCTCAAATTTTTGATACAAAAGAAATGACACTTTTATTCCACATTATTTAAGAAGATTTGAAAATGGAAATCTAACTATTCTGCAATTTCAATGTTCAAAGTTATGCAAGTTACACAGAAGAATGTGTGTTTATTTTCATTTCTTTCTAGAAAATAAGCATTCAAGTTGGTATTTTAGCATGTGTCCCCAGCATTACATTTACTTTTCTGAGACTTTTGTTTCTTCTATGCCTTCATTTGCATTCAGTTGTAGGTTATCTTGTAATGTGGCAAGCATTATTAAGGTGGTTCCCATGTGCCAGGTTCTAGGCTTGCTGCTGCAAAGGACACAAAATTTGGAAGAGCTGATCAGTCCTCAGTCCACTGAAGGAACACAGAATAATCAGGGTCTCATTTTTTTATCTATAAACAGCGATAAGCCATGTTTATGCTACCTAATTCACAGAAGGCACAGGGTCAAATGTTTTAACAACAGCCACAGTTCATGTTTATGAATATGGAATTCTCCTTGTATCTTCCATGCATACTACCATGTATAGTTGTATAGTTAATGAATTTCTTTTAAATAAAGCTGATGGTGAAGATAGGATTAAAGAATAATGCAAGCTGGCAGCCACAAGAAGCATTACACAAATTAATGTACTACTATATTTGTACTTAAGGTCATTTAAACCATCTTTGTCTTCTTACTAGTGACGTATGAATTGTTTCGAAATATTCTCAGTGACCTTTCAAACTGAACTTAGTTCTTATTTTTTCTAATCAGAATTACATCAGTTTTTTTCTGTCAGGTATTAAAATAACATTAACTGATGATAGGTTTCAACCTGCCAGTAATTAATGATGAAACTTCCTATATTAATTAAACATGTCTTAATAATTTGTATTAATACATAATTTATGAATCAAATATAATTTTTCAGGCCCAGCTATCAGTGATAGTTTTTGGTAACCTTTCAATATGTATAAAATCGAAAAGAATGATCTCTTGTAAAGATCATTTCTATAAGCCAACTGGAAATTAAATGAATAATAACTTTAAAATGGTATTAAAGAAAATGAAATAAGGAAATTACATTGTTTTAAAGTTATTTCATTTCCTAGGTGCATTGTTAACTTCCTAGTTTTTAAATAAGTATTTGTTAGAATGGTGGCAAGAATAAAGTGGAAGAATCTGCATTTTTTAAGACCAGTATACACTTTTTCAAAAAGACATTAAAGTTAACACATGGTATGTGATGCTGAGCTATGCATTCTGTGAGAAAATAGAATTTGTTGAGAGATTTTGAACTATGTTCAAAACAGAATTGCAAAGAAAAAATTGAGGAATCATTACTATTAAATCCAGGAGACTTGCAATCATTTGGAAATTTTTACTGAATGTATACTTTCCAGAACTTTTTAAAGGCAACTTTTGTCTAGAAAAGTAAGAAGAATATTTGCTTACAATGCAAAATCAGGTTTTAGCTGAAAAATAAAGCCTATGAAAAACAACAACAAAAGCAATATTTTAAATATTTCTTCAGCAATTGTAATAAAAGTATGTATCTTTTAAATTTTTTTTCTGGTGGTTGCTTTCCCTAAAAAGGAAGACAAAGAGACTCAGATATATGAATGAGCTATTAGCAGGTTACAAAAA
Source organism: Cynocephalus volans (assembly GCF_027409185.1). NCBI lineage: Eukaryota > Metazoa > Chordata > Mammalia > Dermoptera > Cynocephalidae > Cynocephalus > Cynocephalus volans. Next base: position 122,756,749 of record NC_084468.1, read on the forward strand.
CATTATAATTTGAGACAATAAGAAAAATAAAGCTTTCTCTTTTCCATTTCTCTTTTCAAATTGTCTTTTCTCTGTAATTATCTTTTCCAACTACTGTAGTAAGTGATAGAGAGGAATCAGTGTAGGTAAATTCAAAATACCAGATTTCCCTACCTGCTTTTAAAACAGGTGCTTTTTTCGTTTTGCTTTGTTCTTTAGTTATTTTTTTTTTAACGGTGAAAAGAATGTATATTTGGAATTAACCAGCTGGACTCCGTTTAGGTGATCCCAATTTTGTTGGCAATATCCGAAGCATCATAATTAGGAGCCAGTCGAACATATGTCATCTTCTCTCCGTCAGGCCTGATCGGGGTGTTGACCCCATGCACATGAATGTCACAGAGCTTCTTCACAGCCTGTTTAATCTGGTGCTTATTGGCCTTGACATCCACAATGAACACAAGTGTGTTGTTGTCCTGTCTTCTTCAAGGCAGACTCAGTGGTCAGGGGGAACTTGATGACGGCACAGTGGTCAAGCCTGTTTCTCCTGCGGGTGCTCTTCTGAGGATATTTGGGTTGCCTCCAGGTCCACGGTGTCTTGGGCTGCCAGAAGGTGGGTGATGTGCAGATCTTCTTTTTGTGGCTTTGGACGCCTTTCAGCTCTGCCTTCTTGGCCCTCAAAGCCTTCCCTTTGGCTTTGGCAGGAACAGGAGCTTCCCTCTTCGCCTTTGGCGCCATTTTGTGAAAGGGCTGTTTTATTCTTTAAAAAGAAAAAATGCATGTGTTGAATAAAGTATAATACAAATGTACATGTAATAAAACGTGAAAGTCCTCCTCTCCCCCTTACTCATTTCCATTCCCACTTCTCTGTGCTTAATGGTTTTTGTATGGATCCTTCCAGATCATTTTCTGAGCAGATATAAATACAATTTTTCATGTAAATGTAAATATATGCTTATTTTACAAATTGTTCTATACCTTTTTAATTTAATACATCAAGTTCACACAACTGGGAAGACCTGGGACTGAGAGTGATTCATAGCCTGTCTGACTCTAGAACCTACTTTGTTTCCAACACACAAGCACCAAGAACACCACGCCCAGTTCAGAAGACTGGTTGGGTGGTAGTGTACAGTTATGCACCAGTTGAATTCTTGATTCAATCAAGACATTCTTGATCAAGGACTTGTAAATATCCAACAACCAGGAAATAAATAGTGGCACATCAACTAGATTATACACTAATTGTGAAAATTATAAAAACTATATTGCAACATGGAAAAGTAATGGTGGTCTTAAATGAAAAAAAAATTGTGTCATGGAGGGAAAAAATGACATCTTAGGTAATTTTTCCAAGAAGAAGGGAATTTTGCACCAAAACTAAATTGATATCTTCACTTTTTACAACAAAACCACTGCCTAATTTTAATGAGAATCCCTCCATTTACAAGCAATATGAAGTCTTGTTTCCCTGGGCAGAGATAATAAAAGCCCTCTGGAAACTCCAAAGTCACTATACAACTACTAATTTTTTTTTCCTACAAACAATGGGAAATCGTTACGGGTTAAATTGTGTCCCCCCAAAAAGATACGGTGACATCCTAACCCCTGGTATCTGTGAATGTGACCTTATTTGAAAATTAGGTCTTTGCGGATGTAATAAAATTAACATGAGGTCATTAGAATGAGCTTTAATCCACTATGACTGTTGTCCTTATAAGAGGGAAACTTAAACAAAGAAACACAGAGAAGAGAACATCATGTGAATGCACAGACACAAAGGAAAGACTGTGACGTGAAGATGGAGGCAGAGATGGAGCTTTGCTGCCACAAGCCTGAGGCTGGAAGAGGGACGGGAGGCAAGGACGCTCCTCCCCTAGAGGCTTGGGAGAGAGCAGGTTCTGCCAACGCCATGATTTTGGTCCTCCAGCCTGCAGAACTGTGAGAAAACACATTTCTGTTGTTTTAAGCCTCCCACTTTGTGGAACTTCATTGTGGCATCCCTAGAAAACTAGTATAGAAACCATTTAAGATTTTTAAGATTGGAGGTGGGGGACTAACATTTATTGAGAACCTGCAATGTTCCGGGCCCTATGGCAGATGCTTTACTTACTTTGTTTAATTCTAACAACCGTGGGAAGAAAGCATTTTACAGATGAGGAAACTGAAGCTCAGAAGTTGATATGCTGAAGTTCCCCCAGCTGGAAAGGGCTGAGGCTATGGCTCTGCTTCTAAACTTACAGTTTGCAAGGACACAGCATTCATTTGAGAAGACTGATTTGGCAGAATTGTGTGCTGATGTTAAACATCAGTTACCCAGCAAACTTTAAGCAGGTGAACTGGACCTTCATGGTTTCCCTGAGAGCTATGTCAACATCTCTAGACTACCAAATATTGTTGCTTATAGCACTAAAGCTTCATAATTTACCAACTAGCAGTCAAACCCTGTATTTTTAACCAAAAGTTAACTATATGCTGAGATTATGAATAAATAATCACATCTATTACTGATAGACCTTGATATTGAATGGTGCTCTGGGGTGAATGATTCCTTATCCAGCAAATACCAATCACGGACAATATCCTAGGATGCAACTTAATTTTTGGTTTTGAAAGGTTTGCTTCAACCTTCATATTCTCCTATGGCTTCAATGACTGCTAGGTGGTAAATTATAAAGCTGGTTTCCAGGATATCAAAGCCCAGTAAATATTAGTTATAAAGTCAGTGTGGAGTGTAGGTAAGAATTCTGGAGCCAGACTCAATGGGTTCTGATGTGCACAAAAACACATGCTGGGTAACAGGGCTGGATTTCTGACCCCACTTGCCCCTTTGGCTGGCATCCTTGAGCAGGGCACAACTTGCACAACCACACAGGGCAACCCTGCAGGTAGGCTCCCACCTCCGCCAACTGTGGGTGGTAGTTAGTTTTCTCCATGTCACGCCAACTGACCAAAAACTCATACAAGTAAAAAGGAAGCAAAGCAATCTGTGAAATCTAAACCATTCTGGATATTTGATACTCATGATATCGCTAAAGAAATATGCATCCCCTCAAGAGGAAAGGAGAAACTGTAGGTATCGCCCAGCTAGCACCACAGTTTTCCTCAGGTGGGACCACACTGGGAGAAAATGAAAGGACTGCAGCGGTGTGGTACAAGGATTTTAGTCAGCATAGCCCCATTCACACTCAGCTAATTCAGCTCACCAAGCAGTAGTTGGAACATGACACCATGGATGTGGTTCAGGATATGTGTCTCCAAGAGGACTAATTAGCAGCTCATAGAGAAGAAGCAGTTCTCTGATGCCCCATTAATTATAGTGCTCCTGGCAATGCAAGCAGGCCACATGAATGCCTCCTGCACAAAAAGGTCACTTCCTGGTGTTGCTATTCAGATCTGTGCAAGTTCTTATTGCTGTTCATGGTTATTTCCCTGATAATTACTCCCCAGAGGTCAGTCTGGCTACAACCTAGAATATTTGAGTGCAATAATTTGCAAGATTTATGGAAAACAATTTTTCAGAAATGTGCTCTCAATTTTCACTGGGCAAATTCCTCTTGCTCTGGTAAGTGCTTGAGCATATGGAGCAAGTAAATGTTTTAATGGACAGCATAAAAGTAACATTTTTCTTCCGAGTTTGATGATTTTCACTTAGGGCTTCCAATCCCATTTTTCACTATGGCAAGTGTTCAGTGCAAATTAAAGAAGCAAAAACTCCAAGGCTTCAACCTTGCTATCTCCACAGCTCGGTAATGACTGCATCATTTTGCAGATTCATATCACCCTCCTAGTTCTCCCGTCCTCAAGGAGGAAACTTTTATTGGATTTCTCTACCCCGGGTTTCAGTCTCCTACCTGTCTCCTGTGTTATATACATTGAACTCATTCCTTTCTAAGATTTAATACAATAAGATGAAAAGGGCCAAGGGCAGTCTTTCTAGTCTGAATGAAAAGTTAGGGATAAATGTAGTGCAGGTAAACATTACCCATGTGAATGTGTATGACACCCCGTTACTCCTTTGAATCATAACAATTGCAACCAATATTAATTTTTTTATTTTATGACATGAAAAAATAAAAACAGTGATCTTGGAATCAGTCATCTAGCAACTTGAAGTTAGAATAACAGCAATACAATTTATTCATTCAGTCATTAAGCCACATCATTTATTAAGCATCTACCATGTCTTACCCACACATTTTTGTTTCTTTACAAGTGTAACCCCCTGTGCTACTCTTATATTTGGATTAGTTGGCCTTTCTCTATTCTCTCTTAGCACCTTCTATATCTCTCCAGCAATGCATTTGTCACTTTATATTGCAGCTACCCAATTACATGTTTGTCTTTGAAACTGACAGTGGACTAGGAGTGTGGGGAGCAGCAACAGACTTTATTCTCCTTAGAATATTGAGCACCTGGCGCAGGTGTTGAGTAAATGAATGACAGCATGTGTCCAATACAACAATGAGACCTCACATGATGGAAATAAACTCTATTTTTCTAAGGCCTACTCTGAGAGTCAACAGGAAAGGTTGGGAACTTGTGAGGAGGGGTTACAAAGTTAAAAGAACAAGTTCATTCTCTAAGAGTGAAATAGAGGCTCCTTAAAAAGCTGCCCTCAAACTTTTTTAAGTGCCAGAGGAATTGTAGAGATCATCTGGCCAACTCCACCCATTCTCTGCCCTCCTCTACATGTAGAAAAATGGAGGGTATGAAATCTGCTTCAAATCATATAACATGTTGGTAACTGAGGCATAATTAGAGTTCAGGTTATTGGATGCCCCAGTCCACGTACTTTGAAAAGCAGAGCTGACAAACTGTGCAAGACAGACCCTTTGAGCATTAACTTCCGCTTTCACAAATGCAAGTCTGCATTTAAAAATGCAAATCAGAGAAGAAACCTCCCATGATTCTGTCCTGCTCCCTCCCCCAATTTGTTCTGTTTGACCTGGTCAAAGCTGCTTCAGGATCTCTGCATCCCCACACTCGCTCACCCAATGCAAACATTACACTCCTAAGAAAAGCTTTCCTTATTATTCTCTCACCCCTGCAGTCCAGATCAGTTTCCCCTTTATGTGACATCCTGTACTCCTTCATGAGATTTATCACAGCTTGAAGTTACATATTTGTGTGATTGTTTAATTAACATCTGCCTAGTGTCTCCTTCAGTAGATTAAGAGGTCATAAGTTATGTCTCTAGAGATGAGAGGTATTCTAAAAGCACATCATACCAACCAAGGGGGAGAAATGGGATTGGTGTATTAATATTGAAACTATTCCTTTGCATCTACCCCACCTGTTGTTTTGAGTCCTTCAAACTCAATTCAAGACACCCCACCCCCTCCAATGTTCTAGGAATCCCAGCATTTGCCTCCCATGTACAAACCTGAGTCCTCTCAGCTCTCCTAGGATGCCCCACATTTCCTCCCTGTCGGTGTGGCCCCCTGCAGCAATGTGCTGCTGAAGCCTCCACGTGCCTCAAACTCACCTTTGTGTTGTCAGACATGATACATGGGTCCCAATCACAGAGACTTTAATAAAACGGATTTAACTTAAATTTTTAATAATTTTTTTTCCCCATTTTGACTCCCAGTTTCTGCTCCCTAGAGCTCAAGACTGGCGTCCTTTGGGGTGAGGGTTGGGGGGAACATCTGAACATCTCTCCCACCTGATCCTGAAGCAAGCTTAGATCAACCTTGTGTACCTTGACTCCCTTTAATCTTGACTCCTTTTAACCTGGGGACAAATGCTTTGTCAGAAGCCTCCTTGGTGGGTCATCTCAAAAGACCCCTCTAAGGCCCACCAAATGGGTCTTGCAATTATCCCAGGCCTGTGTTCATTAAAGGGGACAGAGCTGAGTCTCAAGTTTGAATCACTGCTAAATTCAGAGAATGCAGCAGAGTGTCCGTGCCTGTGGTGGGAGAGGAACAGCAATGTCAAGCCGTTATCCTGGCTCAGAGGCAAGGAGAACTTCCTCTTGCACCATTCATTCAACAGTTATACTTAAGAGCAAGGTTTCTGGGAATAGCCCACATACAAGTACTGAAAATTCCAGGCAAGGACACTTCGTGACTTGCCAGTCTTGGCAGAGTCATCAGGAATATGCCCATGGGATTCCTGGAACAGAGGCAGTGATGGAGAAGTATCAGCTTAGGAGTTTGAACCTTGGCTCCATCACTTGCCAGGTGTGTTGGACAAGTTTCTTAGTCTCCATGAACCACAGTTTCCTCATCCATACATCAATAAAATCTCTATCTCTCAGAAATGTTAAGAAAATTAAACAGAACCAGGTTGGTAAATTATCAGGCATAGTGCATGGGATATAACAAGTGCTTAATAAATGTGAATTCCCTTTCCTGCAACTTTTTACCTATTCTGATTTTCATCCCTTCTCCACTTGCTTTGGTCAAAGATTTTTCCATAAAATTGTTAAAAGTATGTATTTCATTAAGTACTGGCTAGAAAATTTTACTGCATTCCTAGAGCTTATTATTGTATCATTAAATTCAGGAAACTGTGCTCATTATTAATCAGCTATTTCGTGGATTCATTCCTTCTGATTTAGGGAGACACTATTTTCCTCCACTTTGAAAATGGCTTTTAGTTCAACAAGGCTATCTCAAGTAAAAATGGTGGGAAGCTAATATTTATTTATTACCTGCTGCGGCCGATTGAATTGTGTCTCCCCAAAGTTTAATGTATTAGAAACTTAATCCCCACTGTGACAGTGTTAAGAGGGTAGGAAATCCTATTGCGGTGATTGGAAGATGGGACCTTGAAGAGGTGATTGGATTGTGAGGACAGTACCCTCATGAATGGATTAATAATGGTGGTCATGGGTGTGACTCTGAAGCTTTAAAAGGAGAACACATGAGAGTTTTCTCTCTCTGCTCTGCATTTCTGCCAGGTGAGACCCCCAGGTCACTGTTACCACCAACAAGGTATTCACCAGATGTGTTCCCTGGACTTTGGACTTCCCAGCCTCCAAAACTACAAGCAATAAATAGTTTCTTACAAATTACCCAGCTCCAGGTGTTTTGTTATAAGCAACAGAAATGGATAATACACCTGCTATGTGCCAAGGTGGCAGTATAGCTTGGTGGCTAATTGCATGGGTTCTGGAGCTACAATGTCTAGGTTTAAATCAAGACTCTATCACTTAACTAGCTGTGTAATCTTGGACAGGTGTGTTAGTCCATTTCTGTTGCTTATAACAGAATACCTGAAACTGGGTGATTTATAAAGGAATGAAATTTATTTCTTACAGTTCCAGAGGCTTGGAAGCCCAAAACCCAGGGAACACATCTGGTGAGGGCCTTTGTCCTGATGGGTTGACTCTACAGAAACACAGGGTGTCACATGGTGAGAGAATGGGCTCAGCAAGAGAGAGCTAACCTTCTCACTCCCTCTCCTTTAAAGCCATTAGAACCATACCCATTACTTCATGAATCCATCAATCCATTCATAAGGCCACGGTCCTCACAATCTAATCACCTCTTAAAGGCCCCACCTTTCAAATACTGTAATCTGATTTCCCACCCTCTTAGCACTGTTACAATGGGGGTCAAGTTTCAATGAGTTTTGGGAGGACATTCAATCCATGGCAGCAGGTAACATAAAGTCTTGATGCCTGAATTTTTAATTCATAAAATGATGGTGATTCTACCTACCTCATAGGATGGTTATAACAATTAGGTGACTTAATTAGAACAATGCTCAGCACATAATAAGTGCTCGATAAATATTAGCTATTATTACTTCCCTAATGTTATATATAGCTTGATCCTCACAGCAACCTTCAAGAGCTGTGTTTTTCTCTCCAGTGTCCCCAGAATGAGAAAACTGAGGTAGGCAAACCCGCCCCAGAGCCCACAGCTAGCATAAAGCAGCCTGGCATTCCTGCCTGTGGTCTTATAAGCTCAAAGCTTTGAACTTTTCTCTACAGCCTTACACCTTCCAAGAAGCTAGAACTTGTTCCCTTGAAGAATTAAAACAATAAACAACACGTTAATTATGAAATGGTTATCAGATATGTTCTAAAGCATGGTTGACAAACTTGATCCCCTACATTTGTCTAACTCTAAGTTATACAGATGAGTTTTAGAGCTACTTTTGTCCCAGATTAAACTATGGCCAAATTCATGATGACGGAACCCCGTAGCCACCTGGCAGCTAGAATACAACCTTTTAAACCAAAAGCTACATAGCTATTCCAATAAGCAGAAGGGAGAAAGGAACTCATGTTTACTAAGTGGCAATATTTTGTGCTAAGCACGTTACATATGTTATTTAATTCTTGCAGCAAGGTAGGTACTACTCCCCCCATTTTTCAGATAAGAAAATTAAAGATCAGACAGGTTATGTGACTTCTCTAAAGGTCAGACAGTTAGTAAGTGTCAGAGGCAGCATAACAACACAAGTCTACTGGGCTCCAGTGCCTTAATAAATCATTTCCATAAATACCTGACATCTCTTTATGACACCCTCTCAAACCCCTTGCTTAACTACTAATAAAGGCTTATCAAGTGCGTACCATGCACCAAGCTCTGTTCTAGGCACTGACATGTAGTATTTCGTTTAATCCTCAACACAGTCCTAGGAGGTTGGAGTTATTATTAACCCTAGTTTATAAAAGAGGAAACAGGCATTGAGGACTTAGCTTACTTTGTCACATATCTTAGAGGTACATCCAGGTGATTTCAGAGTGTGTTATCTTAAACATTAGGCTAGCTGTCTCCCTATTTAAAGAGGTATGAGCAAGGAAAGTAAATCCAGTGTTCCTCCTATAGCAATATGCCAAAGTAGAAAGAGCACTGGACTAGAGTCAACTAGCCTGGGTTCTAATCCTGACACTTTCACTGTGTATTGTTGAGCAAATTAATCACTCTAGGACTCAGTTTTCTTATCTATAAACTAGAGAGGTTAAACTTGGGTTGATTTGAGTGCTAAAATTCTATGATTTACAGAATGTCAGGATAAGTGACATAGCAAATCAGTAGGGAAAATTTCATTTGGCCATAGATCCTCTCCCTTATCACAGAGACCAATTAAAACTCTAAGGTAGTTTGTTAAGATTTCCTTGAGCTAGAAACTTGCTTTAAAGCTCATATTTTACCATCCTAGAGAATGCACTTAATGTACTAATTTAGAATTTACATGCTATCCAAGTGAAAGTGACAGTTTAGCATATATAACGTAGTTTTTTTGCTATAAGATATAATTGACAGTACTTCGAAAAGTTCATGGAAGGATTTGTATTATTTTTTAATTCTATTTTTTTCACAAACTTTTTGAAGTACCTCGTGTATGTATATATTTACACACATACGTGCATATATACATACACACATGTGTATATACATAAGTGTGTGTGTGTGTATATATATATTATATAATCCTTAACCTTAAAAAAGTCAAGGACTGATAGAAAAAAAAATAGACAAGGACTACAAATAACAATCCAAAAGCGAATTGAAACAACAGATTTCTTAAGGGCATCCATCTGAATTCAAATGTATCCTCCAGTAGGGGCAGGGGCAGGGGAGAGGATGAAGTCACAATAAGGCTGCAAAATGCTACAAATCCACTTAGAATTGTTTACTGATTTCTTCCCCATTCGCTTCCCTCCAATCTTTGGGGACCATAACAGGGAGCACTAAACTCTAATTTTTCTTTTCATGAATTGTCCCACGGGAATTCATGTTGTAATTGATTAATGTCCCTGCTGCCAACTTTAACCACTTAATACTACAGAAATCTGCTAAGGAAATGTTTGCGCTACTTCCCATATAGGCTGGTAGATGGTAGGTCCCCAAGGTCTCCTTAACAGGTCAGGGCAAATGCCAAGAAAGGGAGCCAGAGAACAAAGCAAGCAGATTTTGTCTTTTTTTGTAATTGAACTTTTGAGATCATTGTAGATTTACATGTAGTTGTGAGAAATACTACAGAGAGATCCCATGTACCCTTTACCCAGTTTTTCCCAATAGTAACATCTTGCAAAACTATCCTATAATATCACAACCAGAATACTGACAATTACCCTACCACCACCTTGCCAACACTGGTGTGATCTGTCCCTTTTTTTCATCTTTGCCAGTATGCAGTGTGAAAAATAATCACGTTTTTATGGTAGTAGTTGTTGTTATTGTTTTGCTTTTCTCTGATTATTGGTGAGGTTGATGTGTTTGTGGCTTTTTTTTGTTTTCTTTTCTTTTGTCTTATTTGTATTTCTTTTTGAGAGCTGCCTAGAAGATGTAGTTTTTATTAGGCATGCTGGAGCATTGATTTAAGTACCAGGAAAATAAGATCCAGTTTTAATACCTTTCCCATATACCATGCATGGCAGTGCGAGTAGTTTTTAGGTTTGTTTGTTTGTTTGTTTGTTTGTTTGTTTGTCTGGCAGCTAGCTGGTATGGGGATCTGAATCGCGAACCTTTGACTCCGTTGGGTAGAGCAGCACTCTAACCAACTGAGCTAACCAGCCAGCCCAATAGTTTTATGTTTTCTAATTTCACTGAAAATTGTCCTTCTTTCCTTGATATAAATTTTAAAAACAAAATAAAAACCCAATTGGGGATGAATGGGTGATGATGTTTGCATGGCAGTGTGAATATATTTAATGTCACTGAACTGTACACTTAAAACTTGTTAAAATGGTAAATTTTATGTTATGTATATTTTATCATAATTTTTTTTTAAAAACCAGTTGTGGAAAATAGATATAGGTATATATGTATATATAGACATATATAGACAAGAATTTTGAATTCATTAATTTATGATGAAAGACTTGACCCTCAATCTACTCTTAAAAGAGAAAATGAGACTTAAAAAACATGGCTAATATGGCTAATATTCCACTTTCATGTTCAACACTCTAAGAAACATGGGCTTCTTAAAAAATTAAATCTATACTTGTTTATTTTGAGATTTATAAAACAGTAAATCATATCATGAATAAATTGGATAGGAAGTCAAGGGTACATTAAAGAATCACGAATAAATGATACCCTCATCCTAAAGACTTATCTTATATGCCACAAATTTACTTCAGAGAAGAAAGGTATTTACATTTAAGTTCATTGATATATCAAACTATGTTTGTGACAAAATAATTTATCAAGTCTTCTGAGATCACTGGGTTTTTAAAGTTTCTTTTATGCTTCTTTTCTAGTTCAAAACACTTAGAGGTTCTCTTCCTCTCACTTGTTTTTTTTTTTTTTTTTTTTTTCTGGTAATGTCATTCAGTAATTTGCTCACATTTCATTATTCATTGTCATTTTTATTAACATCTACTAATACTTCCCCAGTTCCTGTTAGAGACTATATGACTTGGTGACACAGGTCCTGTGGCCAGATCATTAAGCCATCACCCATGCAACTGGCACCTCCAGTAACCTAAGGAACCACAGTCAAATTGTGGAAATGTCTATAAAAGGAGATGAGAAAAGACATTACCCCACCTTTGTGGCACTGAGACCCAAGTTCTGCAGTGGCCCCTCTGCTTTCTCCATACATACACAGAACTTTTTCTTCAGCACTGGGATCCAGGAAGAAAAGATTCCTATAATCATGGAGAAGGGGGTTGAAGGTAGAGAGTCTCTCACTCCCGCTGTTTGCCTGGTACCCATGGTCTTCAGCTAAGAGGTCACTGGGGAGATAGAGTCCAATTCCATTGTTACCACACCCCCTTAAAACCCATTCTTCACCCAGCAGCCAAATGTTTGATGTTTCATCTTTTACATTTTTAAATGTTTTACATTTAAAAATATAAATCAGGTGTCATTCCTGTGTTGCTTACCCTCCAGTGGCTTTCCATTGCTCTTAGAATAAAATCCAAACCTCTTATATGACAGTCGTGACCTGGCTCCTGCCATATTAGCTCCTTTCTGTCCCTCCAAGTCATCAAATTCTTTCCCACCTCAAGGCAATGGCAGTTGCCCTGGCAGTTCCGTGCTCCAGCTCTTCCTAAAGGGGAGCTCATCCCTATCCTTCAGTCTCAGTTCAAATGTTACTCTCAATCACACTGTCTTATTTACTCCCTTCATAGCACTGACCACATTGTGTAATTACCCCATTTATTTTGTGGGCTTATTGTCTGTTTCTTCTCCCTCAACTACAATGTAAGCTCCATAAGGGCACGCTTGCCTGTCTTGTTCATTTTGTGTATTGTGTCCCCAGCATCTAGTTTTGTGCCTAGAATATGGTGAGTGCTCAGTATGAGTGTTTGTGGAGTGAGCAAATGAATGAGTGCTTAAAGATCCCTATACCCTCTGCCCCAGATCAGAGTAAGCAGCCATGGAGCTGAGCTTTCCAATGCACATCACCTTGTGAGAAAACAGGTATCCTGCAATCCAAAAAGTTATAGTCTTAAGTTCATTCTTAAAGAAAAAAGACAAATAGTCAATGTGTTAAGAATTATGGTTAAGGTGTCTCTGTCTCACCCCTGGAACAGATAAAATCAGGATGAATTTACCATTTTGAAAGGAGAACACACAATGGCTCATAAACTACATCTTACAGGTGTTGTGGAAAAGAACAGGTGTTTGCTAAACCTCCACTTTGTGTGTATCCTCAGGAGGATATAACTGGAATGCAGGGATATAAAGAAACGTAAACCTCTTCTGAGTTATACCCAGAGGGCTGTGGTTTGAATGGAGTCTAGAAAAAATGATCATGAGAAGCAAGAATCTGGCTGTGTTTGTCAAACTCTATACATTCTAGGGAAAAGAAAATCTGTTTTTAAATAACCAGCCCTTCTTTAAACATAATTTTTCTGAAAAGGCCAAAAGGCAATCCTTTCATAACTAGCCAGCCAGCCAAGGAGAAATTGTGAAAGAGTCCAGTTGGCTCCAGTGCAGTTCCCTCTCAGGCACCTGCCCTCCCTTCTGTTCTGCTGACCCAGGCACTATGCCTTAGCTTCTCCCCAGGTGCTCTAGGCAAGTTCCTTCCAAGGGAGCTGCTAATGAGAATTACAGGGCAGGAGGTGTGCTGGAACTGAGGCTGCTTTCTGTTGCTGAATGATTGAATGTCTTCAAGTGAGACGGTATTCATCTATTACATCTGTATTAATTTTTAAAATAATAAAAAGAGAAAATAATTTTACTTAAACCTCTGGTTTACTCTCTCAGAATGAGGCTCTCTGTCTTCCTGGATAACAACCACTTGAAAAACAGTTTGGAAGTTTTTTATAAAAGATTTACCATATGCTATGGCCAAATGTGTCCCCCAAAAGTTTATTTATTAGAAGGAAATAAAGGGCATCCAGATTGGAAAAGATGAAGTCAAACTGTCCCTGTTTGCAGATGACATGATCCTATATATCGAACAGCCTAAAACCTCTACAAAAAAACTGTTGGAATTGATAAATGATTTCAGCACAGTAGCAGGATACAAAATCAACACACAAAAATCAATAGCATTTCTTTTCTCCAATAGTGAACATGCAGAAAGAGAAATCAAGAAAGCCTGCCCATTTACAATAGCCACCAAAAAAATAAAATACTTAGGAATTGAGTTAACCAAGGAGGTGAAAAATCTCTATAATGAGAACTACAAACCACTGCTGAGAGAAATTAGAGAGGATACAAGAAGATGGAAAGATATCCCATGCTCTTGGATTGGAAGAATCAACATAGTGAAAATGTCCATACTACCCAAAGTGATATACAAATTCAATGCAATCCCCATCAAAATTCCAAAGACATTTTTCTCAGAAATGGAAAAAACTATCCAGACATTTATATGGAACAATAAAAGACCACGCATAGCCAAAGCAATGCTGAGCAAAAAAAATAAAGCTGGAGGCATAACACTACCTGACTTTAAGCTATACTACAAAGCTATAATAACCAAAACAGTATGGTACTGGCATAAAAACAGACACACTGACCAATGGAATAGAATAGAGAATCCAGAAATCAATCCACACACTTACTGTCAGCTGATCTTTGACAAAGGCATCAAGCCTATTCAGTGGCGAAGGGACTGCCTCTTCAGCAAATGGTGCTGGGACAACTGGATATCCATATGCAGGAGAATGAAACTTGATCCATACCTCTCGCTGTATACTAAAATCAACTCAAAATGGATTAAGGATTTAAATATACACCCTGAAACAATAAAACTTCTTAAAGAAAACATTGGAGAAACACTTCAGGAAATAGGACTGGGTACAGACTTCATGAATACGACCCCAAAAGCACGGGCAACCAAAGGAAAAATAAACAAATGGGATTATATCAAACTAAAAAGCTTCTGCACAGCAAAAGAAACAATTAAAAGAGTTAAAAGACAACCAACAGAGTGGGAGAAAATATTTGCAAAATATACATCTGACAAAGGATTAATATCCAGAATATATAAGGAACTCAAACAACTTTACAAGAAGAAAACAAGCAACCCAATTAAAAAATGGGCAAAAGAGCTAAGTAGGCATTTCTCTAAGGAAGATATACAAATGGCCAACAGACATATGAAAAAATGCTCAACATCACTCAGCATCCGGGAAATGCAAATCAAAACCACATTGAGATACCATCTAACCCCAGTTAGGATGGCTAAAATCCAAAAGACTATGAACGATAAATGCTGGCGAGGCTGCGGAGAAAAAGGAACTCTCATACATTGTTGGTGGGACTGCAAAATGGTGCAGCCTCTATGGAAAATGGTATGGAGGTTCCTCAAACAATTGCAGATAGATCTACCATACGACCCAGCTATCCCACTGTTGGGAATATACCCAGAGGAATGGAAATCATCAAGTCGAAGGTATACCTGTTTCCCAATGTTCATCGCAGCCCTCTTTACAATAGCCAAGAGTTGGAACCAGCCCAAATGCCCATCATCGGATGAGTGGATACGGAAAATGTGGTACATCTACACAATGGAATACTACTCAGCTATAAAAACGAATGAAATACTGCCATTTGCAACAACATGGATGGACCTTGAGAGAATTATATTAAGTGAAACAAGTCAGGCACAGAAAGAGAAATACCACATGTTCTCACTTATTGGTGGGAGCTAAAAATTAATATATAAATTCACACACACACACACACACACACACACACAGACACACACACACACGCACACAAACCGGGGGGGGGGAGAAGATATAACAACCACAATTATTTGAAGTTGATATGACAAGCAAACAGAAAGGACATTGTTGGGGGGAGGGGGGGAGGGAGAAGGGAGGGAGGTTTTGGTGACGGGGAGCAATAATCAGCCACAATGTATATCGACAAAATAAAATTTAAAAAAAAAAAAAAAGTTTATTTATTAGAAACTTGATCTCCATTGTAAGTAACAGTGTTACAAGGGTGGGAAATCAAATTATGGTATTTAAAAGGTGGGGCCTTTGAGAGACGATTGGATCTGAAGACCTTACTCTTATGAATGGATTGATCCATTCATGGGGTAATGGGCATGATTCCAATGGCTTTATAAGGAGAACAAGTGAGAAGATTAGCTCACTCTTGCTCAGCCCATTTTCAACATGTGATACCCTGTGTCTCCTTGGGACTCTACACAAAGAAAGTCCTCACCAGATGTGTCCCATGGACTTTGGACTTCCCAGTCTCCAAAACTTTAAGAAATTCTGTTTCTTTATAAGTTACTCAGTTTCAAGTATTCTGTTATAAGCAACAGAAATGGACAAAATACAACCCAGCAATTCCACTCCTAGGCATTTATTTAAAGGAATAAATTTTCAGAGTACTTTATTGTCAAAGTCAAAAGCTGGAAACAATCCAAATGTCCAACAACAGGTGAATGGATAAAGGAATTACAGCATATATGGACTACCCAGTAATAGCATGGAGGGAACTAATGAGATACTGAACAGCATGGATGGTTCTCAAAAACAATATGCTGAAGAGTACTGCCATGGATTGAATGTCCCCCTAAACTCATTGGAGCCTTTTTCCCACTGTAACTGTTGAGGATGGGAAATCCTATTATGGTAATGGAAAGGTGGGGCCTTGAAGAGGTGATTAGATTGTGAGGACCATGCCATAGTAAATTGATTAATCCATTGCTGGTTTAATGGTGATTGTGGGCATGGTTCAGAGGGCTTTAAAAAGAGAGCCAGTGAGATTAGCTCTCTCCACTTCTGCCATTTTGCCATGTGATAGCCTGCATTGCTGTAGAGTTACCACCAGGAACAAGGCTCTCACCATCTGTGTTCCCTGGACTTGGACTTCCCAGCCTCTGCAACTGTAAGCAATAAATATTGTTTCTTTATATATTACCCAGTTCCAGGTATTTTGTTATAAGCAACAGAGACTGACTAACACAAGTACATATTGCATACACCATTTATATAAAACTCTAGAAAAAACAAGTCTAAGCTATGGTAATAGAAAGGAGATCAGTGGTTGCCTGGAGCCAGTTTTGGGGCTGGAGATTTATTAGGAGGGAGTAGGAGGGAACATTTTTAGGGTAATAGAAATGTTCTCATTGTATTATTGTGGTGATTACATGAGTGTATATATTTGTCAAAACTCATAGAACTGTGGAGGAAAATTTGGGGGTCACTGGTTTGTGAAGTATGTCAATTTAAGTCTAGTTGTTCAGCAGCTCAAAATGACCAGGAGTCAAGGATTTCCTATGCTACACATCTGTACTCAGGATAATTTAGCTTTTTCCTCTCATGACTGGTGTGTTGTAAGTTTGAAAGTATATAAAAATAAAACTTTATAACAAAGGGAACAACATGGTCATGAGAATTATTTCATCAGGCTATGGTGGCTAGAGAACATCCTTTTCTACTCTAGGTGTATTTCTATGTAGATAATATAATGCAACCACTTCCATAAGTAATAAATAACAATTTTTATTCTTTGGCATCACCCATTATGGATTTTCCTTCAGTTAACTGATGTTCACAGTTTCACATTATAATGTTGTAATACAATTAGTTGAATTACAACTTTCTTTGGTCTTGATCTGGACAGGTGATGCCCTCTGGAAATATTCAGGTATTCTTAGGACCACACTTACATTTATCTTTAATTTGGTATTACTTTGTTGAAACTATTTATTGAGTTCCAGACCCTGACTGGATTATATACTTTATCTCCTTTGATTAACATTATATATTAATATTATATATTATATTGATGTTATATGTAATATGTATATTACGCATATGTCGGGCTTTAAAAACTAACCCCACCTTAAGTGACATTACAAGTGGCACCATTATGGGCCCACGAGGGCGTATTAATGTGGCAGCCTAAGACGGCGCCGGGAGGAAGTAGGGTAGGGGTGTCTGCGGGAACCTTGCCTTAGCCCTTAATTGGCTGCACTCATGAACACTGCGTGATTGCAATAGACAGGCATTGAGACAGGACCCTTAAGCTGATTGGAGGATGTAAAAAACCTCCCTTCCCCATTTACCTTTAAAAGCAAGTGCTTGTGTGCTAATAAACGGAACTGCTCGACAGAACCCCGCCGCGTCTGAGTGTCCTTTAACCGGGCTGTTTTTGGGGGGCCGGCGGTGCCCTCACCTCTCTTCATGGCTCTCTTCCCCCGTCTCCTTCCAAAGGGGACAGGAGGGAAAGAGGAATCCGGGCCATTCGCTCGCCCACTGAAAGCAATGAGGCTAGGGCTGTACGGGTCGGCCAGTGGCGGACCTGACAGAGTGGTGCCCCGTGTGAGGCGTTTTTTAAAACTCATGGGTGAAAGGCGAGCGAGTGAGGCCCCCGGCTGCTCAGTCCTGAAAGAAGGTCGACGAAGGGTGATCAACCAGCGGAGTGGCCCCCGCAACCGCAGTAGTCGCTGTGAAGTAATCCGCCTGCGTGTCAGGTGAGTACCATAACAGGGGGAAGTCCCTGCACTTCTCTGCCCTGTTGCTCCCTTTGTCCCTTCCCCACGGGGCAACATGGGAGGTGTGTGTGGAAAGAGTGACGAGACAGCCTGCAAGGCTCTAAAGTACATGTTAAAAAGCAGAGGCCTAGAAATATCTGACTCCACGGCCACCAATGCCTGGCGTCATGTGGTGACACACTTCCGCGCTAGATGTTGCAATAGCTAGACATTGAGACAGAATGCATGCTCTTGACCTTTAAGCAGGTAGCCCCTTGGGCACCTTCGTCCAACTTGTTCTCGTATGAGACTTGGGACCGGGTTCAGACCCTGGCCAGAAAGAATGAGACTAGTCACGGGCTAGACCCCCCCTTAGGGTTCTACCCAACCATCTCTGCCCTAAAGCTTTGCTTCCGTCCCGAGCATCAGGAAGGGGCAGAAAGGGATTGGGCGCAGTTCGATGAGGAGAGAAAAAAGGAAACAAAGCTGCCAATGCAAGGCCCTGAGCAAAGTTTAGCCGAAGGAGAGAAAGCAGCACCTGAAGAAGTGGAGGAGGCTAGTCCACCTTTAAAAACATCCCCGGCAGAGCCGCAGGTTTTCCCTGTCAAGGCTCGCTGGGAACCCCCAGCCGTCCGCAGCCCGTGGGGGGAAGCGGCCCCTCAGGCCTTTCTGGTCAACGTTGTAAAAGAACTAAAAAAGGCTGTTGCCGAGGCCAGGACTTTATCCTCAGCCTTGCAGGCTCAGACACAAAACTTAACCGAAGACTTCAAGGCGTTTACCGCCCTGATCCTCTCAGGAAACAATACTTCCCCACCCTTCAGGGGCCAATGTTCTGGTTGCGGAAGACAAGGTCATTTTAAAAGCCAATGTCCCAAGGCTAAAGGCAAAAAACCCCCACGCACCACATCACAGGCGCCCCCGCTACTCATTTTCACCCCTGTGACAGGTCAGCACAATACATAGAGCTGCTCGCTATACTCCTTGCCCTGCAAAAGGTGCCAGACCCCATTAACCTTTTTACAGACAACTTATATGCAGCCAATCTTCTCCCTGGGCTTCCAGGAGCCCACATTCGCTTAGATTGTAATCCCATCTCCTCCCTTATGACACAAGTAAGGAGTACCTTACAAGGCCGCAATAACCCTATTTTTGTTCCACACCTTCGGGGTCATCAAGGGATGCCAGGATTTCTAGCCACTGGAAATGCCCAGGAAGACACTCTTGCCTCTCAGGGCCCTAAAATATATACAATAGATAGTGCCAGCCAACTGCACACTTTAACTCATGTAAACTGGCAAGGCCTAGATGCCAGGTTTCCAAATATACCTATTTCACAGCTAAAAAGGATAACCGCCAGGGGTCAATCCTAGGGGACTCAAGCCTAATGTGCTGTGGCAAACTGATGTAACTCACTTCCCGCCTTTTGGGAAACTCAAATATGTTTTTGTGTCTGTTGACACCTGTTCACACGCGTGTTGGGTCACAGCACACGCAGGTGAAGCTGCCAAGCATGCAAAAAATCACCTGCTGCAGTGTTTTGCCACCTTAGGGCTGCCAGCACAAATTAAAACAGATAATGGGCCTTGTTTTTCTAGCAAAGCCTTACAAGAATTCTTAATACAATGGAACATTAAACATACTACAGGAATTCCCTATAACCCCCAAGGACAAGCCATTGTTGAACGGCATCACCAATTTCTAAAAAATCAATTATTAAAACAAAAAGGGGGAGTCACCAGCCCTCATCAGCAGTTGGGACAGGTACTCCTAACTTTAAACATCCTAAATTTTTCCAAAAATGAACCCCTGTCTGCCTTCCAGAAACACTGGTCAGCTCAACCACCACGCCCGGAAGTCCAAGTGCGATGGAAAGACCCCTTAACAGGCCAGTGGAGGGGCCCTGACCCGTTGCTAACTATGGGTCGAGGGCTTGGTTGTGTCTTCCCCCTCAGTGAGTCAACCCCTGTATGGGTCCCAGGCAAAAATCTTAAGTTCTTGCCAGACACCCAGGGTACTGAGGACCCTGAGGAGTTTATTGTTTGTATGTTTCAGACTGCATTATGAACCCTTTGTGGATGCTCCAAGTGGCCGCCCTCCGCGGATCAACAAGGACAAGGGCCTCTACCACCCAGGAAGGTCCCCAGGAGCCAGCCAACCAAACCTGGGAGGTCATACAAGCCGCTTGGAGGTGTCTGTATCACATTTTTAAAAAAAAATCACTAACATCACTTTTTGAAGCTGTTTTACAGAATCGACGTGGACTAGACCTGTTGTTCTTACAGCAAGGAGGATTATGCGCCGCCCTCCAGTGTTGCTTCTACGCCGACCACTCTGGAGTGGTCAAAGATTCCCTAGCTAAGCTTAGAGAAGGATTAGAAAAGCGAAAAAAAGAACATGAAGCCAATTGTAATTGGTTCCAAAGCTGGCTTTCAAGTTCCCCGTGGCTCACCACCCTGCTGTCCTCCCTGGCTGGCCCCCTAGCATCTTGGGGTCTTACGCCATTCGCCAGGTTCTGTCCCTTATAAGGCGCAATACCACTTCTCTGGTAATGCTCACCCAGGTGGTAGAGGAGGTGGCCCATAATGAAAGTCCTGACAGCCCTTGGGTCAATATGGCCCTTCAAAAACTCAAGCCAATCTCTAAGGCTCCGCCCCACCCCCCGCTTGGCTGGATAGTCAATGACAGGTAAGATTTCCAGAGGGAAACAACCTAAGACAGGCACAGCCACCAGAGGGAATGGAGGCAAGGCTGGGAAGGTTAGCCGCCTCCAGCTGCCTTATTAAAACAGAAAGGGGGAGATGTCAGGCCTTAAAAACTAACGCCACCTTAAGTGACATTACAAGCGGTGCCATTATGGGCCCACAAGGGCGTATTAATGTGGCAGCCTAAGACAGCGCCAGGAGGAAGTAGGGTGGGGGTGTCTGCGGGAACCTTGCCTTAGCCCTTATTGGCCAAATATGCGCTTCCACGCTCGTGAACACTGCGTGATTGCAATAGACAGGCATTGAGACAGGACCCTTAAGCTGATTGGAGGATGTAAAAAACCTCCCTTCCCCATTTACCTTTAAAAACAAGTGCTTGTGTGCTAATAAACGGAACTGCTCGACAGAACCCCCGCCACGTCTGAGTGTCCTTTAACCAGGCTGTTTTTGGGGGGCCAGCGGTGCGCTCACCTCTCTTCACGGCTCTCTTCCCCCGTCTCCTTCCAAAGGGGACAGGAGGGAAGGAGTAATCCGGGCCATTTGCTCACCCATGGGAAGGAACGAGGCTAGGGCTGTTCGGGTCGGCTGGCGGCGGACCCGACACACACATGCATGTATGTTATTATATCTGTTAGGATTAAGTCCAGCTAAATGTGAAAGAACTCTTTCTCCCTCCCACTGTGGTTTAAAACAAAAATAGAAGATTATTTTCTCCTATGTACAAGATGACCAGAAGTAAGCGGTTTTGAGGTCACATGCCAGCTCCATAAAGTGGCCAGCAATCCAGGCTCCTTCCAGTTCTTTCCTTCACCATCTTTAACGGGTAATCTTCATTCTCACCATTCAAAATGGCTTCCAGTGTTCCAGTCACTGTGTCCACATTCCAGGAAACATTGTAGGGAATTAGAAAGAAGGATACACACCCTTCCTTCTAGGAGAATTCTCAGAATTACTGTGTAACACTTCCTCATATAGCTTGTTAACCAGAATTTAGTCATATGGCCTCACGTTCCTGCAATGATGTCTAGAAAATATGATCTCTTAATTGGTGATTCTGTGCCTAGTTAGGTGTATTTCTGTTACTCAAGAAGAAGGGCAAATGCTAATGCCACTCTAAGACAGGCATTGTTAAACCATTTTAAAGTTGAGGAAAATGAAGCTCAGACTGGTTAAATAAATAACTTGCCCACATTCATGCAGCTCATATGTGTTCCAGCTGGAATCTAACCTTAGTTCTATCTCATTCCCAAGCCCATGTACTTTACCCAGTATCCAGTAGTAACCTGGGTCACTCTCATTACAAGGGTTTGGTTCTCAGCAATGTCCCAGGAGATTCTTTAAAGCCACACAATAGGTATAGCACATCTTCTATGAAATACACATTTTACTCCAAGATTTAAGAATAAACCAATTTGATTTAAAACAAACATAGATATGTTATGGGTAGAAGGCCAAATTTGCACTAATTTTTATGATGAAATAGGAAACTTGAAGGAAATTTTACAATGTGTCAGTCCCTGTGGAGTAGCCCAGTTCGAGAGGCCCCTTACAACCTGAACTGTCTGGGCTATACTCTCCCACCTCCTCGATTTCTGTCCTGATCAGCAATTGCAGAGTTTACTCTATCTGGAATAAACTAGGTCCCAACAGTACTTACTTCTTACTTAGTATCAGTTTTACAGGCTGACAACTGATTTTGACTATAATTAACAACAACTTATTGCATACCTTCAGTTAGCTGGAAGAGAAGGTTTTGAATGTTCCCAACACAAACAAATGATAAATGTTAAGGTAATGGGGAAAAAATCAACAGTTTCCAGGGTTTCAGGGAAGGAAGAAGTGGGGGAGGGATGAAAGGTGGAGCACAGAGGAATTTTAGAGCAGTGGAATTATTCTGCACTATACTGTAATGGTAAATGCATTACATTATGCGTTTGGCAAAAGCTACAGACTGTACAACACAAAGAGGGAACCCTGACGTAAAATTCAGTTAATAAGAATAGATCAATACTGGTTCAGAATCGTTAACAAATGTACCATACCAATGTAACATGTTAGTAATAAGAGAAACTGAGGAGGGGAAAAGGACTATCTCTACTCTCTGCTCAATCTCTCTGTAAACCTAAAACTGCTGTAAAATATAGTCTATTACTTAGAATAAAAAAAAAAAAAATTGAGGCCATAAAAATAAATGTCTATAAACCAAAGTAAATAAAAATTTTTTTTTAATTTTTAAAATTTTCTATTTCAAATAGAAATGTTCTGATGCTTTAAAAAATTTGAAAATGTCTAGTGGTACCATTTGGATAGAGTCACTATGTAATAATGTTACTACTACCACAAAATTTAATCTTCCAGTCAGTTCACACAAGTTTAAGAATATGTGCTGATTTGCAAGAAGGGGTCTCAATTCCAAGGTAAATAATACTATGTGGCCTTGAAGGCACACAGTCTTAACTCCTGGTTACATGTGCTGCCTAGAGGTTCCCTTGATGCTAGCCTTGCAGACAAAGGCTCCTGCAGAGAAATCATTCAAGGTGTACCTTTTCATTGCAGAGCTTCATGTGGCTTATGGGATCCTATTACAGTGTCTACTTGAAGTCATGGTTCAATTTTAAATAAATCTTTGTTACAATTACTACCAATTTTGCTGTTTGCTCCTTACAATTATTATACCAACTAATAAAAAGTTTAAGAATACAATTTGGAGGACTACCAAATTGGCTTTAGACATCTGACAGATGGAAATGCAAATGAGTAGGAAATTTAGATACACATGAAAAACATACTTTCTTTTTTTTAAAGATGTAGATACACAAGGTGTTATCAAGATATATGAAAGTTTGATTATAATGAGATAAATTGGTACTTATTTATATGGACAAGTAGTTCAGAGACTGACCTCTAATGTCAGCAAAAATCAGGTTAGTTAGTTTGTTCTAGCACTAAACACAGCTTGCTAGGTGAGTGGATGGTAAAAAAGGAAGGGCAGGGGATCTCAAATATTAGACACAGAAATTTTCATTCTCTTTTTTTTTTCCCAAAAGATGACCGGTAAAGGGATCCTAACCCTTGACTTGGTGCTGTCAGCACCACGCTCTCCCAAGTGAGCTAACTGGCCATCCCTATATAGGGATCCGAACCCATGGCCTTTGTGTTATCAGCACCACTCTCTCCCAAGTGAGCTATGGGCCAGCCCTAAAAATTTTCATTTTCTAATCACTTTGTGTCTTATAAACAGATGATGTTTAAGCCAATCAAAAAAAGTAAGATTGGAGCCATCATATTTGCTACACTAGGGGCCAGAATATTTAGACAATTGGGAAAAAAACATCTAAGAACATCCTGAGAGTCAAAAATCTTGTGTCCTTTGGGAGCCAGGACTCAGGTTCTGTGATGACCCTGTCACTGACACAGCTAGGCTTCTTGGGCCTAACTCACCCAACCAGGATTCAGCACAGGGCAGGAAAATCAAACTTCCCAGTCAGTATTAGGTGAAGAAAAGCAGATCTCAAAAAAGAATTAGGAAAAGACTGATTATAAAGATGAAAAGAATTACGGAAGCGGTTGGTGGTAATGGTTGCACAGCATTATAAATGCATTTAATACTGCCGAAATGTACACTTAAAAATGCTTAACATGATAAATTTCATGTTATGTGTATTTCACCACAATTTTTAAAGATTGAAAATGCAAACACATAATGATTATTGTTTTAGGTTGGCAAACATGCTGTGTCAAGCACTGTATCTGAGACACGATTCAGAGTTGGGTATGTGCTCAGGACAAACTATAGGCCAGGTTAATTAGGAGTTCAGAATGGAAAGACTGTTAGGCAAGAACCCATTAAGATGAGAATCTGTGTCACTATCTAGGCTCTATGGATTCATTAGTTAAAACTGAAACACTCACAACTACTTCTAAGCCCACGCGTTAGTCTTAGAGAGATATCCAAGGAGAAACTTTTCAACTGGCTTCTTGTTCCCCAAAACTACCTTCGAAGAAGGGTAGATCCCAGCATGGTCACTTATACTGCTTAGTGTGTTGTAGGGTTTTTTTATTGTTATGGGTTTAGCAGATGGGCACTGTGATTTAAATAAATTTTAGTTGCCATGGCAGGCTTTGGATTTTGTCAGCTGAGACCAGCTCTAGTCAAAAGAATCCTATTCTATCACGTTTATATTCATAATTGCAGTATATTATTCTCTCTGCCTTCTTACATTTTGAATGACTGGCTTTGGACTATTTAACAATGTACATTTCCAATTCTGTCAATTGTTTTTATAATCAAGACAGTCTATATTTTGCTGCTTCACTATCGACAACGAGGAGCTTTGCTTAATAATGGAGCATTGTTTCCTAAATATTATTCTGCAACCTGAAGCCTAGAAGATAGAATGTTCTTGATTATACAGCTGTCTGCATTGTCCAAATTTGGCTTGTTGGGCACATATTATGGAGATGGAAGAACAGATATCTGTGTCAGAAAGCCCAAGATGGCTTTGCCTAGCTACATATAGAGTCCCTGGTTCAATTTGTATAGTGAGATGACTGTCCTGAATAAAATGCTGCTGGGATAAGGCGAGACCTGGAAAGTTAGAGAAGTTAGAGAAGATAAAGAACAGAACGTTAGAGGTCAGATAAAGAGTGAGGGCCAGCCCGTGGCTCACTTGGGAGAGTGTGGTGCTGATAAAACCAAGGCCAAGTGTTCAGATCCCTATTAGGGATGGCTGGTTAGCTCACTTGGGAGAAAGTGGTGCTGACAACACTAAGTCAAGGGTTAAGATCCCCTTACCGGTCATCTTTTGAAGAAAAAAAAAAAAAAAAGAAGTTAGAGAAAGAATGAAATAACAAGTTATTTGACAGAAGTATAATATAATTTGAAGTAGTATTTCAGGAAATTGGTCTGGCTACCACAGTGCAGAAAATGAACAAAAGTAGGT
Source organism: Cynocephalus volans (assembly GCF_027409185.1). Taxonomy (NCBI): domain Eukaryota; kingdom Metazoa; phylum Chordata; class Mammalia; order Dermoptera; family Cynocephalidae; genus Cynocephalus; species Cynocephalus volans. Next base: position 122,782,187 of record NC_084468.1, read on the forward strand.
AGGGAGCTTACAGTTTAAAAAGATGTCCACACAAGAACAAAACAGTGACTTAGATCAATCAAAAAGTATACCATGAGATGATGTAAAATTATGAGGAATTTTCCCAAAGGGATTAGTGTCTACTGAACACCCTCTAGGTGTTAGACTCTATTGCTAGGGCTATTCCCATTATCTCATCTAACCCTAACGATTGTAAACAATTGTTTTAAAAAAAAGTTGTAAAATATGTACAGTAACTCATATTGTACAGATGAAAAAAGTACAGTTTAGTGAAAGTATGTCACTTTCCCAGTATCACTCAGTTTCTGAGTGGTAAAATTGGAATTCAAAATCAAACCAGAATGATTCCAAAGCCATTGCTCTTTCTACAAAACCAAGTATTCCTCTAAAAATTATAAAATATTGTAGAAAGAAATTAAAGAATATCTGAATAAGTGGAAAGATATCCCAAGTTCATGGATCAGAAGACTTAATATTGTTAAGATGACAATATTATCCCAATTTATCTACAAATTCAACAAAATTCCTGTCAAAATTCCAACTGGATTTTTTTGCAGAAATTAATAAGTTGATCCTAAATTTTACATAAAAATTCAAGGAACCTAACATAGCCAAAACAACCTTGAAAAAGAAGAACAAGTTGAAGAACTTACACTTTATGATTTTAAAACGTACCACAAAGCTACAGTAATCAAGACATTGTGGTACTGACATAAGGACAGACTTATATGTCTATCAGTGGAATAGAATTGAGAGTCCAGAAATAAACCTTTTCACCGATGGTCAATCGATTTCCTACAATGGTGCCAAGGTAATTCAATGGGGAAAGAATAGTCTTCAACAAATGGTCCTGGGGCAACCATATGCAAAATAATGAAGATGAACCCCTTCCTCACACCATATACAAAAAATTAACTCAAAATGGATCATAGATCCAAATGTAAGAGCTAAAACTACAAAGCTCTTAGAGGAAAATACAGGAGGATCCAGGATTCTGTAGTAATATAGGGAGACTACAGTTAGCAACAAAGTACTGTGTATCTTTGAATAGCTAGTTTTCAGATTATGTTGAATGTTCCCAATACAAAGAAGTGACAAATGTCTGAGGTGATGGATATACTAAGTTCCCTGATACAATCATTACACACAGTATGCATGTATGCAAATAACATATTTTTCTCCATAAATATATATAATTATCATGGGTCAATTAAGAAAAATAGATTAAAAAGAGAGAAATAGAGAAAAGAATAGTGATTACCAGAGGTGTCGAGGTGGGATGGGGAAAGACTGGTAGACAGGTTCAAAGTTACAGTTAGACAGGAAGAATAAGTGCTGGGCCTCTAGAGTGACAATAGCTAATAATATTGTAATGTATATTTCAAGATAGCCAGAAGAGAGGATCTTGAATGTTATAACCATAAAGAAATGATTAATGTTTAGGTGATAGTTATGCTAACTATTCTGATTAGATCATTATATGCATGTATTGAAACAACAAACTGTATCCAATAAACACATACAATGAAAAAAATAATAAATTAAAAAAGAAAAAACAATAAGAATAAGAAAATACAGGAGCAAATCTTTGTGACCTTGGGTTGGGCAATGGTTTCTTAGATATGATGCCAAAAGCACAAGTGACCAAAAAATAAATGAATACATTTGACTTCATCAAAATTTAAAACTGAAACTGAAAAAACAGTCCACAGAATGGGAGAAAGTATTTGCAAATCATAAAAATTCAATAATGAAAAGACAAATAATCCAACTTTTTAAATTGGACCAAAAATCTGAATAGATATTTCTCCAAAAATACACAAATGGTCAATAATCTCATGAATAGAGGACATCACTTGTCATTAGGGAAATGCAAATCAAAGTAAAATGAGATACCATTTCACTCCCACTAGCTAAGATGACTGTAAACAAATAGATTTATAATAACAAGTTCTTGTGAGGAGGGGACAAATGGAAACCCTCCTACATTTCTAGTGGGAAAGTAAAATGGTGCAGCTGAGCTGGAAAACAGTCTCTCAGAAGGCTAAACAAAGAGTTACCATATGACTCAGTAATTCCACTCCTATGTATATACTGTTGGGGCTCAGGAAGTGAAACCCCAGAGTCACCCACGGCGGCGGTGGCAGCGGCAGCAGCCCTGCCATTGCTAAGGAATGCGGCTCTGAATAACCACAGGGTCAGACGTCACGGCTCCGGCCTCTGCTTTCCCACTCAGCTGAGGGAACGAGACACGACTGGGGGTGGGGCAGGATGGCGAGACGCGGCTTTCTCTTCGGTGCACGACAGTAGTTCCTTTGTGCTTCATAACAACAATGAAGGATGTTCCATTGACAGCTGCCTTTGGGAAGAGGTGGAATCAATCCGAAGCTCCCAGGATTTGAAGAGAGACCCCCAGAGACTTAAGAGATCCGGCTTAAAGCACAGAGCTATTGGCTTCTCAACCTTTTGCAAGATTCTATCAAAGTTGCCTAGTCCTTATTCCTGAGATTCAAAGTTGGTGCAGGATTACCGGCAGTGTAAAGCCCCTGGGTCACTGTTGCCACCACCAGATGGACTTTGGACTTCTCAGCCTCAGAAACTCCTAGAAGAGAAATCCACAAGAGCAGCCTGAGGGCAGTGCCAGATGCAGCTGTCCCAGAATCCAGCGGAGGAGCTGGCGGCGACTGCAGCAGCTTAAGCGGCACCGGTGGTTGCAGCGCCAACGGCAGCAGTGGGGGAAGCGGCACCAACAGTAGCGGCAGCAGCAGCAGAGCGGTGGAAGCAGCGGCAGCGGAGCCGGCGGCAGTGGTGCCGCGGCAGTGCCATGAGCAGCAGCAGCTGGGGAAGCAGCAGCGGCAGGAGCGACACCCTGCGGTACCGACCCGTCACCCAGCAGCCCGGCACAGTCCAAGCTGACCAGAAAGGTGGCTCCCCGGAGAAGCCCAAGACCCGAGGCAACCACACACGCAAGGCACTAGTGGCCAACTGAGCAGTCACTGAGGTAACCATACCAAATTGGCAACCACAGCAACATCTTAGTCAGTCAATAGTGTCAAACCTGTGGACTGTGAAACCCCCTGCCACAATGAATAAACATCCAAGAACAGATACCAGAAATACAAAAAAATCAAGAAAGTACACCCCCAAAGATAATAAATCTCAAGCTCTAGATCCTATAGAACAAGAAGCCCTTGAAATGACTGACAAGGAATTTCGAGTGATAATTCTAAGGAAACTGAATGAGATACAAGAAAACTCAGCTAGACATCATGATGAAACGAGGAAAAGTATACAGGACCTGAAAGAGGAAATGTACAAGGAAATAAATGCCCTGAAAAAAAATGTAGCAGAACTTGCCGAACTGAAGAAGTTATTCGGCGAAATAAAAACCACAACAGAGAGTTTAACCAGCAGGCTTGCGGAAGTTGAAGAGAGAACCTCTGAACTTGAAGATGGGCTGTTTGAAATAACACAAGCAGACGAAAAAAAAGAAAAAAGAATCAAAGGCATTGAAGAAAATCTGAGAGAGATATCAGAGAACCTTAAGCGCTCAAATATCCGAGTCATGGGTATTCCAGAAGGGGAGGAAAATGGAGATTGCATTGAAAACATATTCAACAAAATAGTGGCACAAAACTTCCCAGGTATAGGAAAAATCACAGATCTTCAGATCCAGGAAGCTCAATGATCTCCAAATGTATTCAACACAAAAAGGTCTTCTCCAAGACATTTTATAGTCAAATTGGCAAAACTCAAAGACAAAGAGAGAATCTTAAAAGCTGCAAGAGAGAAGCATAAAGTCACCTAAAAGGGAGCCCCAATCAGGCTAACATCAGACTTTTCATCACAAACCCTAAAAGCCAGAAAGGAATGGGATGATATTTTCAAAATACTAAAAGACAGAGATTGCCAGCCAAGAATACTCTACCCTGCTAGGCTATCCTTCCAAAATGAAGGGCAAATAGTATATTTCTCAGACAAACAAAAACTGTGGGAGTTCACCGCCACACAACCACCCTTACGAGAAATCCTCAAGGGACTACTGGGTTTGGTTCCTGAAAAATAACTACCACTGCCATAAAAACCCAAGAAAAATCTAAACCCACTAGTATAATAAAAATGGCATTTATGAAGAGAATACAAACAAACAAAAAGGCTATCTACAACCTAAGGAACCAACAAACACAGAAAACAAACAGTAAATCAGAAAGCAAGGAACAAAAGACACCTAAGACAACTAAACAACAATCAATAAAATGCTAGGAATAAATCAACACTTTTCAATAACAACTCTTAATGTAAAAGGCTTAAATTCCCCCAATCAAAAGACACAGACTGGCTGACTGGATTAAAAAGGAGGACCCAACTATATGCTGCCTTCAAGAGACCCACCTCACCCATAAATATTCACACAGACTAAGAGTGAAAGGATGGAAAAAGATTTACCATGCAAACAGAAAAGAAAAACGAGCTGGAATAGCTATTCTTATATCTGACAAAGTAGACTTTAAACTAAAAACCATAAAAAGAGACAATGAGGGACATTACATAATGATAAAAGGACTGATCCATCAAGAAGACATAACAATCATAAATATGTACGCACCCAATGTTGGAGCAGCCAGATTTATAAAACAAACTCTATTAGACCTAAAGAAGGAAATAGACACTAATACCATAATAGCAGGGGACCTGAACACCCCGCCATCAATATTGGACAGATCATCTAGGCAAAGAATCAGCAGAGAAACACAAGTTCTAAACAATACTCTAGACCAATTGGACATGGCAGATATCTACAGAGCACTCCATCCAACAACCTCAGAATATTCATTCTTCTCATCAGCACATGGATCATTCTACAGGATAGATCACATATTAGGTCCCAAATCAAGTCTCAACAAATTTTAAAAAATTGGAATTATCCCATGTATCTTCTCAGACCACAATGGATTAAAACGAGAAATCAATAACCAACGAAATTCTGGAAACTATACAAACACATGGAAATTAAACAGCATTCTACTTAATGACATAGGGGTCCAAGAAGAAATCAAGCAGGAAATAAAAAAATTTATTGAAACTAAAGAAAATAATGATACATCATACCGAAACCTGTGGGATACTGCAAAAGCAGTATTAAGGGGGAAATTTATTGCATTAAATGCTCACCTCAGAAGAATGGAAAGATGGCAAGTGAACAACCTAACACTTCACCTTAAAGAACTAGAAAAACAAGAACAATCCATACCTAAAGTTAGCAGATGGAAATAAATAATTAAGATCAGAGTAGAACTTAATGAAATTAAAACCCAAAAAACAATACAAAAGATCAATGAATCAAAAAGTTGGTTTTTTGAAAAGATAAATAAAATTGACAAACCATTAGCATGGCTAACAAAAAAAAGAAGAGAGAAGATTCAAATAACAAAAATTAGAAATGAAAAAGGTGGTATTACAACTGATTCATCTGAAATACAAGGAATCATTTGAGACTGCTATAAACAACTATACGCCAACAAGTTTGAAAATCTGGAGGAAATGGATAAATTTCTGGACATACACAAGCTCCCAAAACTGAACCATGAAAATGTAGAAAATCTGAAGAGACCAATAACAATAAGGGTGATTGAAGATGTTATCAGAAAGCTCCCAACAAAGAAAAGCCCAGGACCAGATGGATTCACAGCAGAATTTTACCAAACATTCAAAGAGGAATTGACACTGATCCTTTACAAACTATTCCAAAAGATTGAAACAGACGCAAATCTCCCAAACTCATTCTATGAAGCAAACATCATCCTGATACCAAAACCGGGTAAAGATATAACCAAAAAAGAAAACTACAGGCCGATATCCTTGATGAATATAAATGCAAAAATCCTCAATAAAACACTAGCAAACAGAATACAGCAACACATACATAAAATTATTCACCACGATCAAGTGGGATTCATCCCAGGGATGCAAGGTTGGTTCAACATATGCAAATCAATAAATGTGATACACCATATTAATAAAATCAAACATAAGGACCATATGATCATCTCTATGGATGCTGAAAAAGCATTTGATAAAATTCAACACTGATTCATGACAAAGACCCTGTATAAGTTAGGTATAGACAGAAAGTATCTCAACATAATCAAAGCCATATATGATAAACCCACTGCCAATATCATCGTGAATGGAGAAAAGCTGAAAGCTTTTCCTTTAAGAACAGGAACTGGACAAGGATGCCCACTCTCACCACTCCTGTTCAAAATAGTGTTGGAAGTACTAGCCAGAGCAATCAGAGAAGAAAAGGAAATAAAGGGCATCCAGATTGGAAAAGATGAAGTCAAACTGTCCCTGTTTGCAAATGACATGATCCTATATATTGAACAGCCTAAAGCCTCTACAAAAAAACTCTTGGAGGTGATAAATGATTTGAGCACAGTAGCAGGATACAAAATCAACACACAAAAATCTGTAGCATTTCTATTCTCCAATAGTGAATATGCAGAAAGAGAAATCAAGAAAGACTGCCCATTTACAATAGCCACCAAAAAAATAAAATACTTAGGAATTGAGTTAACCAAGGAGGTGAAAAATCTCTATAATGAGAACTACAAACCACTGCTGAGAGAAATTAGAGAGGATACAAGAAGATGGAAAGATATCCCATGCTCTTGGATTGGAAGAATCAACATAGTGAAAATGTCCATACTACCCAAAGTGATATACAAATTCAATGCAATCCCCATCAAAATTCCAATGACATTTTTCTCAGAAATGGAAAGAACTATCCAGACATTAATATGGAATAACAAAAGACCACACGTAGCCAAAGCAATGCTGAGCAAAAAAAATAAAGCTGGAGGCATAACACTCCCTGACTTTAAACTATACTACAAAGCTATAATAACCAAAACAATATGGTACTGGCATAAAAACAGACACACTGATCAATGGAATAGAATAGAGAATCTAGCAATCAACCCACACACCTACAGCCATCTGATCTTTGACAAAGGGACCAAGCCTATAGACTGGGGAGGAGACTGCCTCTTTAGCAAATGGTGCTGGGAGAACTGGATATCAATATGCAGGAGAATGAAACTAGACCCATACCTTTCACCATACACTAAACTCAACTCAAAATGGGTTAAAGAATTAAATATACACCCTGAAACAATAAAACGTCTTAAAGAAAACATAGGAGAGACACTTCAGGAAATAGGATTGGACACATACTTCATGAATATGACCCCAAAAGCATGGGCAACCAAAGGAAAAATAAACAAATGGGATTGTATCAAACTAAAGAGCTTTTGTACAGCAAAAGAAACAATTAACAGAGTTAAAAGACAACCAACAGAGTGGGAGAAAATATTTGCAAAATATACATCTGACAAAGGATTAATATCCAGAATATACAAGGAACTCAAACAACTTTACAAGAAAAAAACAAGCAACCCAATTAAAAAATGGGCAAAAGAGCTAAGCAGGCATTTCTCTAAGGAAGATATACAAATGGCCAACAGACATATGAAAAAATGCTCAACATCACTCAGCATCCGGGAAATGCAAATCAAAACTACACTGAGATGCCATCTCACCCCAGTTAGGATGGCTAAAATCCAAAAGACTCTGAATGATAAATGCTGGCGAGGTTGCGGAGAAAAAGGAACTCTCATACATTGTTGGTGGGATTGCAAAATGGTGCAGCCTCTATGGAAAATGGTATGGAGGTTCCTCAAACAATTGCAGACAGATCTGCCATAAGACCCAGCTATCCCACTGCTGGGAATATACCCAGAGGAATGGAAACCATCAAGTCGAAGGTATACCTGTTCCCCAATGTTCATCGCAGCACTCTTTACAATAGCCAAGAGTTGGAACCAGCCCAAATGTCCATCATCGGATGAGTGGATACGGAAAATGTGGTACATCTACACAATGGAATACTACTCAGCTATAAAAACGAATGAAATACTGCCATTTGCAACAACATGGATGGACCTTGAGAGAATTATATTAAGTGAAACAAGTCAGGCACAGAAAGAGAAATACCACATGTTCTCACTTATTGGTGGGAGCTAAAAATAAATAAATAATTTCACACACAAAAAAAAAAAAATGGGGGGGAGGAAGAAGACATAACAACCACAATTCCTTGAAGTTGATATGACAAGCAAAAAGAAAGGACATTGTTAGGTGGGAGGGGGGCGAGGGAGGAGGGAGGGAGGTTTCGGTAATGGGCCACAATAATCAACCACATTGTATATTGACAAAATAAAATTAAGGGGAAAAAAAAAAAAAAGAAAGTGAAACCCCAAAGACTGGCATTTTGACACGCTGAGAGGCCTTAGAAACTGCTTCAGAATCAAGTTCCTTCTAACCTTGTCTTATCCCCACCCCACTTCAAGTGTAAGGAGGGACTCTCTCCGAAATTTCCTTACCTAAGAAAGCTTCTTTCCAAAAGATCTGCAGTTGTCTTAAGACCCCCTCCCTAGGAATCTCATCAAATAACCTAGAAAAACCAACCCACAGAAGAGAAACAACTGGAGTCTCACTGTGCCCAGACAGACTTCATCTCTTCTGAGGGCAGCTCCTAGAGATTATTTGGGGGAATTGTCTGCATAATAAGACCCTGTGCTGTTCCGCCCCTCACCTTCCCAAACACAATCACTTACTATTGTTTGAGCACTCAACCTACTCATTCCCCCATTCTCCTCTCCCCTATAAAGAGGGCATTTAAGCCTCAACCATCTGATCCCTCTTTGAGTTTATGTTTTGTATGACTTCTGTGCACATGTGTACATGTAATAAATTTGTTAGGCTTTTCTCTTGTTAACCTGTTTTTTGTTATAGGAGTGTCAGACTAACCCTTTACAATGGGGAGGAAAGGGATGACCCCCTTTCTGCCCCTACAATATCCAAAAGAAGCGAAGGCATACATCCACATGAAAATTTGTATACAAATGTTCGCAGAAGCTTATTCATAATAACCAAAAAGTAGAAACAACCCAAATGTCCATCAACTGATTAACAGATAAATAACATGGTATATCCAAGAGTAGAATATTATTTGGCTATAAAAAGGAATAAATACTGATTCGTACTACATGAATAAATCTTGAAAACATTTTGCTAAGTAAAGAAGCCAGGCACAAAAGACCATATATTGCATGACTCTGCTTATATGAAATGTCCATAATAGATCAATCTTACAGAGAAAGAAAGTAGGTTTGTGGTTGCCCAGTGATGGGGGGTTTGGGGAGAAATAGAGAATCTATAAGGCTTCTTTTTAGTGTGATGAAAGTGTTTTAAAATCGTCGTGATGAACTCTTCTAATGTAAATTAAAACATTAAATAATACACTCTAAATTGGTACATTGTATGGTATATGAATTACATCTTGATAAAGCTGTTAAAAAGAATCCATATAGTCTCTGTTTATAATTTCAGATATTGTCCAAATATCTAGTTGACAACTTTTCATTGTTTCCCCTTACCATCAGCAATCTCAGGTTGTTGTTGTTGTTGTTTCTTGTTGTTTGCTTGTTTAATTACAGCCATTACTGGGGATTGAATCAGGAGGATCTGGTTTGATTCTAGAGGCTTGGTTCCCAGGAAAGTCAGGAAACCTAACTTCTAATCACTGCCTAGCTACTACTAACAGCCTTACTCTATGGGTCTCAGTTTTCTCATTTCTTAATAAAAAAGATTTGGCAGATGATCTCTAAAGGTCCTTCCTTGTGACACTAAAAGAGCTTCCATTCTACCACTGTACAGTGAATTGAATGGCCCCCCAAAGTGGCTGAAGCTTAATCCCCACCGTAATTGTTTAGGGTGGGAAACCCTATTATGGTAATCGAAAGGTGGGGCCTTGAAGAAGTGATTAGATTCTGAAGACCATGACTAGTGAATGGATTAATAGTGGTGGTCATGGGCATGGTTCTGAGAGCGTTAAAAGGCGAGCACATGAGAGTCTCTCTCTGCTCCACCATCCGCTGTAGAGTCACCTCACCAGGTGACTAGATCCAGATGTGTTCCCTGGAATTTGGACTTCCCAGTTTCCAAAACTATAAGCAATAAAATTCATTTTCTTACAAATCACCCAGTTCAGGTATTTTGTTATAAGCAACAGAAACAGACTAATACCCAGTGAGTGGAAGAAGTACTGCTTTTCTTTTCCCCTATATGGCCAAGCAGTCAAAATCTGATGTAATTTCAATTTACTTAGATGGTTATTAGAGCCAATTATGAAATGTCTTTATCAGATCTTTGTATGCAAGCAAAGAAAAGATGTGAGGTTAGTGTACATGGAAGTTGATTAACTACTGTTCACACTAGAATAGTAAATCAAGCTTCTAGTGGTTGTGTCATCTTCTTATTTTTAAACAGTTTATGGATGACCAATCAAGAAAATTAGAAAAATGTATCCAAGTAGGAAAAAAAAGGCTCAGCCTTCAAAGATAATCACTATCAACATTTCGGAGTATTTTCTTCCAGTAACTTTGCATCCTGTTTTTTTCCTTCACTTAACATTATATTACAAGCATTTCCCCATGTCACTATTTAGTTTTTATAAACATCATTTAATGCTAGTGGAGGTATCATTGTTTATTTACTATTACCCTATCACTGAAAATATAGACTGCTTCCAGTTTTCCTCTATCTTAGGAAATAGGAAAAAGATTAATATCTTTACATAGAAAGCTTTTTGGTATTTAGGTCTATTTCCTTGGATAGAGTCTGATTCCTAAAAAGTAAAATTAATGAACCAAAAGATATGACTGTCTCAAATCATTTTTTCAAAAATTGTGCCAAATTATATTTATATTGACCTGAAGTTTATAAGTTGTGTCTTCATCACTGAAATATTTATTTATTCATTCTTTATTGTCTGTATATCCCTGCTGAAATATAAGCTCCACAAGGGCAGGAACCTTGAAATATATCCCAAGCACCTATGAGATATTCATATGAAATATTCAAATATTTGTTTGAGGAACAAATGCAATAGATAAGTTTGTTTTTTAATCATTGTTTTTGTCAGTCTGACAATCTAAAAGAAACTGAGGCAGAAATGTAAAACAAAGAGTTTTATTTGGACTAAATTTTAGGATTGTAACCCTATAAACACAGATTCAAGTTGCCTTGAACAATGCTCCCCAGAGGACAAAAGAGAAATCAGTAATATTTAAAGGAGAATCTTAAAAGAACAGTTCCAAAGTTGTTTACCATAAATTTACATTGGTTCACTAAAATAACATGAGTTACTGATTGGCTCTACACTGCACTTTGTACCATACAAGGGTGATGTGGTGACATTTGTGCAGTTTATACCTGTTGGAAATGCACTAGTCCTAAAACAGTTGCCAAAACATGCAATGTAGCAATTATCCCAAACAAGGGTGTGGGAGACCTGGCTGAAGCCCTATGCTCATATCTCTCTGGGTCTGTTAAGTTTAGCAGACATCGCATTTCTTAGATTGTTCTGAGCTACTTTCTTTCTCAAGTCCCAACTACAAAATGGCAAAATCCAATAGCAGGTTGCAACAGAACTGTCAAATGAATGTGTTCCTGTATCCATCTTATGCTTTGGTATAATTTATCATGACACAATTTAAGCCTGAATCATTTATCACATGATTACTTCAGATATAAAAGCTGCATTCCTTGTTCTGATATTTAGCAGAAACTGCTAGCTGCCCATCTAATCTCTTACCTGTAGTTAGATAAGCTGGCATTAGGTAATTAATTGCCATTCGATTGGCAAGTAATATCTTAAGATTTTTTTTGCTTCCCTGAAGGAAGTTTGCTCACCTAGAAGACCGTATTTCCAATCTCCCTTATGGACAGACATGGCCAGATGACTAACAAGATATATGTGGATATTGTTGGAAGTCCCTCTAGAAAAGCTCTTTGAAATGTGAATAACTAGTGTAGTCACTTTTTTTCCCCCTTATTCCTACTGCTTTCTGCCTAAAATGTTGACATGATGGTTACAACAATCATCTTATACAGTGAGGTAAACTCAAGGATGGAAATTCTGCTCAATGGATGAAAGAGCAGAAAAATATGAGTCAGAATCTCTGTGACATGGAGACATCACACCAACCCTGGAATGCCTGTCTCCACGCCACACCTTTTTTTTTTTTTTTTTGGCAGCTGGCTAGTACAGGGATGGAAGCCTGGACCTTGGTGTTATAGGCAACATGCTCTAACCAACTGAGCTAACCAGCCAGCCCCGCCACCCTATTTTACATAAGAAAGAAAGTTCTCTCTCATTTACGTAACTGTTATTTCAGGTTTCCTTTCAGCTTAAAACAATTTCTAACCCATAAACTATACTAACTGTCATTTCTCTTAAAGCTTGGAGGATTTCAATAACACTATAAATGTTCTTTTAAAATAATGCTTTATGTACTTACCTCTTGTGCACTTTTTATTTGGAGCTAACTGCCATTTTTTCAACTGTTTTAAATCTATCATCCAAAACCCAAAGTCTTCCCAGGCTCCTTTCAATTACCATAATAGGATTTCCCACCTCAGTGGTTACAGTGGGGATGAAGCCTCAATGAGGTTGAGGGGGCATCCAATCTACAGCATTCTCCCATACAGTGGTGAGCAGTAAACTCAGCTTCATCTTGTTGGTGATATTTGGGAAGCCAGCTTCCTTAGGTGCAAGGGATTTATTAGGCACAACGCCTGTGAAGGAAACTGGGGACAGAGCATGGAGGCTGAGAGAATTTTCATTCTACAAAACTGGTCTGAGCAAGGATGAAGGGAGAGAGTGAAGGGAGGTATATTAGTCCGTTTCTGTTGCTTATAACAGAATACCTGAAACTGGGTAATGTATAAAGAAATGAAACTTATTTCTTACAGTTTTGGAGGATGGGAAGTCTAAGGTCCAGGGAGCATACCTGGTGAGGGCCTTGCTCTTGGTGGTGACTCTCTATAGCCACACAGAATGTCACATGGTGAGAATGGCCCGAGCAAGAGTGTTAACCTTCTCACTTGCTCTCCTTTCAAAGCCATCACAACCATGCCCATTACTCCATGAAGGGATCAATGCAGTCACAAGGGCACAGTCCTTACAAACTAATCACTTCTTAAAGGCCATACCTTTCAATACCATAATTGGATTTCCCACCTTCTTAACACTTACAGTGGAGATTAAGTTTCCAATACATGAACTTTTGGGGGACATGTTGGACTCATAGTAGAAAGAATGACCTTAGGTGGCAGCACAGTATTAAGAGAGTTCAGAAAGGCCATCGTGGAGTTCTCAAGCCAAATTCACTCCTCAGACAGGTCCCACATCTCACAGGAACTGTCCTGCCTTAGTGTCCCTATCCCTGACATGCTCAGTCATGGCCTGGGCTCCACAGTGGTGATGGTGATAGTGACAGGTGACAGACCAAAGCTACTACCGCTGTTGCAGTAGGAGATCTGAGAGACACAGTCTCATGGCTACCAGGATACCTGATGATCCTCTAAAAACACACCCAAAAAAGTGTTATCTTCTGAGAAAAAAGGATATAACGAATGAAAAAACACCAGAGTTTTTTTTTTTTTCTTTTTTGGCGGCTGGCCAGTAAGAAGATCTGAACCCTTGCCCTTAATGTTAGCAGCATGAGCTCTAACCAAGTGAGCTAACTGGCCAAACCTAACAATGGAATTTTGAATGAATTTCTTTAACTATAAAAACCTAGTGAAAGCAATCGAGATTTTCCTGTGTTTTTAAATATGCTAAAGACAGTACCACTTTAGTTATTAAAAACTGAAGAATAATTTAGAGTGATAGAATGAGAGTTCTTTCTGTTTTGACTAGTCATCAACTGACATATTCCCAGCCTCTGACAGTACTATGGACTGAACTGTGTCCTCCCCAAATTCATATGTTAAAGCCCAAACCCCCAATGTGACTGTATTTGGAGACAGGTCCTTTAGGAAGTAATTAGGTCATAAGGATGAATTAGATAAATGGCCCTCGTCCAACCAAACTGGTGGCCTTGTAAGAGGAAGATCTTTTCTCTCTTTCTCTCTCTACCCTTCCTCCTTCCTCTCCACTTCCCCCTCTGTCCCTCTCCCTTCCTCTCTGCTGCTCAGAGGAAAGGCTGTGTAAGGACTGCAGCGAGAGGAACGTCATCTGCAAGCCAGGAAGAACTGTGAGAAATTTCTGTGGCTTAAGCCACGCAGTCTGTGGAATTTTATTATGGCAGCCCAAGCTGACTAATGCACATGGTAAGAAAGAAATATACATTTCAAGACCGTGTGTGTATTATTTTTATATAGCTTCACTTTGGACAGAGGAAGTTAGGAAAAGTCAATGGGCTGTGCAAAGGAATTAGTGGAAATTCTGGGCAAACAGCAGGGTCAAACTGAAAGGCTTAATGTTAGCAGAATAACTACAACTTCTGTCTTCATTGGCTCCTTCTCAACTTGTGAATATTTTGAGGTTGCTTAAAAGAAAAAGAAAATCAGTTGGTTCCTTATTCCATTGTTCCTTCCTTTCAGCCCAATTAACCAGTGCAATCTGGTTTACACCCACCCCACACCCACCCCCAAAACTATTCACACTGAGGTTAAAAATGGCCTTCTAATTACCACATCCAAGGGATTCATTTCCCACCTTGACTTCTTGGAGGCAAATCTCTTTCCCTTCTGCCAATTCCTTAAAGATACTTGTTTCACAGGATTTTCATCTTCAACACTTTTACAATCTTACTGTGACTGAGCTCATTATCCACATTTTCAACTACTGAACCCCCAAAGGTGTTTGGTCCTGACCCTACTATGAACTCCAGGTCCATAGTTTCAATTGCCTGCGAAGTGACTTCACCTCCATGTTCCATGGGCACATCACAATTATATGTTCTAATATTAACTCAGTATCTTCACCTGAAAGCGGTGTCTCCATCTGTTTCCCTATTTGGTTCCATTATCCACCAGTCACCAAGTCATCCCTAAATTCCGCTCTCTCCTCCCTCAGCCCCTAAATTCAATCTGTCATTCAACCCCGTGGTTTCTGTCTCCTTCATAGCTCTTAAATCTGTCTCCTTCCCACCATCACTGGACCCAATTTATTTGTTTGGGAGGTGGCATTGAGGGGGGAAGGGGAATATGCATTAGAATCACCTGCGAAGTATTCTTTTTAAGTAAGTATGCGTGCCCTGCCCCTCCTCCAGAGATCCTGATGAAGTATATACTCTTCCTCATCTGCACCGTTCTTATTTTTCCCCAGTCTGATCCATCTACCACACTGCTGACAGGACGATCTTTCAAAACTGCAATCCTGATAGAGCAACCTATCTGGTTAGCCTTTCAGGGGGTCCTCAGAACCTACAGGATAAGGGGCTGACCAGTTAACTCAGTTGATTAGAGCGTGGTGCTTATAATACCAAGGTCCAGGGTTCAATCCCTGTATTGGACAGCTGCCAAAAACAAAACCAGCAGGACAAAATCCAAACTCCTCTCAAGACCCTTCACGCTTCAGTTCTTGCCCACAGCTTCTACCTCATTTCCTGACACTCCCTATGGGCAGCCTGCACTAAAGCCTTATCAAAGTGTAGTACTTGCTGTTCTTGGAAGCAAGTACCTTCTTTCTTCACCTTAATGTTGTCTCCTCTGTGGATATCCTTCCTGATTCTTTTGCACTTGGAAGTCAGCTTGTTCAAAAAGCCTCTCCAGGCAAAGTACTGTATTTCCTCTTCTCTGTTTCCACAATATTTTGTCCATATCATGACTCAGTATTTATTATCAGATAATTAATTACAAGTATTTATGTTTATAGTATGTCTCACCCACTCAACTGTGAATATATTTTGTTCAATTCATTTTTGTATGCCCTAACATACAGCCTGGCACATAATATATACTCAACAAATGTTTACTAAATGAATTTTTGAAGTGAATCAGTTTTAATGTCTATTTTTCTGATTGCTTAAAGCAGACAGTGTTTAATATCTTATGAAAATAATATTAGTGACCCACTGATAGCTCTTTGAATCCCTTTTAATAATGACAGTTTACATTTGAACAGTACTTTTCATTTTCCAAAGCACCTTTTCCAAACATATTATTATGACTATCTCCAAATAAATGGAAAAGAAAAAGAATTATGACTATCTCCAAACATACAGAAAAGAAAAAGAATTGTAACTGAATACTCATATATCCACCACCTACTTCTAAATCAACATTCTGCTATATTTGCAAAACACTTTTTATGGGCTAATTTTATTATTACCTTTTATTTCACCTAACAACTAAGGTATGATTCTGTTTTATAAATAAGGAAACTGAGACTAAGAGGGTTTAATGACTTACCAAGGAGCTCGTCTGCCAGAAGTTGTGATCAACTTGTGCCAGCTGATTCATCCACACCCGCTGGGTGTTAGACATATAACCCAGGTCTGAAAGATATTTTAAATATCCTTGGTGATAAAAAAGCGTCCAACTCCACAAGACAGGGAAATCAGCAAAATCATGGGAAAACCAACAAAACACATTTCTAACTCAAGTCATTCAGAGAGGAATCCAGTCTTGAGTTTTTCCTCCTCCTCACCCCACTACCATTCCTGGTTAATGATCACTTCCTGCCCAATCTGCCTGAGATTTCTCTTTCCAGTACCATAAACCTGGTGCAGTCTCTCCTCTCAGCTGGTCTCCTTTCTCCTGCTTTTTCCTGGACACTTGACGTCCAATTAAAGCACAACCCTGACCATATCCCTACGCAGCTCACAAAACATCAACAGCTCACCTATACCTACCAAATTAAGTCTAGTATAAGCTCTGCCTTCCCCAATATAACCTATCCAAGCATCACTTTACTCTTCAACTTCCAACTTACATAAGAAGAGTTGTTTCCCCAAATACACCCTGGGCTTTTCTGCTTTCCTATTTGCTTTCTTCATGTATAAATCACCACTACCCCCTCCCAAATTCCACATGTGTAAATTCTAGACCTTCGCGTGACGGCCCAACTCAAATGCCAGTTCTTCTAATAAACCTTCTAGAGACCCCGGGCCTACTGTAATCTCTATAACCAGTCTTTCGGCATCTTGTGACACGGATCTTAATCTACCATGTAGAACTTTATAATCTGATTTCTCGTGCCTCCTTTGCCCGAGTATAACATCCTTGGGGAAAGGGACGTCGTTTCAGTCACCGTCGCCCTCGCACACAGTCGGTGTCTTACCGTGCTTAATTTCGTTTAACGCAACACACCCCGCCCCCGCCGAAGGGTCGGAGGTAGACTCTTCGCTGTATTCACTCACCCACGCGCACTGGGACACACACGTGTCTCCTGGGCCACAGCCCTGGAACTGTCTCGGGATTCCCAGCCTGGGGGTGCTCCCATTCTAGCCACCGGAAGGGGAGGCTTATTTTTTTAAAACCACTCTCCAAGGGATACTTTTACTTTAGACCTCCTACAGCCTCCACCCTTTGTAACAGCATAAATCCCCTTTTCCTTGAAAGTAGTGTTACCCCAGGTCTAGGAACCCCAGCCCGGTCGAGCCGGGTCGGGTCCCCCGGTTCCCCCCCTCGCTCCCGCTTGGTAGCGCCCGCTTTGTCAGCGCGCGGCGCTCGCCGGTTACCTTTCAGCTCTCGCCAGCCCGCGGCAGACTGTGCCGTCGCCGCCGCAGCCGCCGAGCTCCTGGGTCTCTCTCTTGGGCTTGGCCGCCCAGACTCGCCCCAGGGCCTGGGCTGGGTGAGAAGGTGCCTGGGAGCATCCGCCCCGACAGTCTCCTCGATTCGCCGGCCTCAGACTCGGCTGGGCTCCGCTCCTCCCGCGCGCAAGAGGCCGCGGCGGTTGTGACGGCGGCGCCCGGCATGTATCAGAGCCCGCGGCGGCTCTGCTCCGCCCTGCTGCAGAGGGACGCGCCCGGCCTGCGCCTCCTGCCCGCCCCCGGCCTGCGCCGCCAGTGGTCCCCGCCCGCGGCTGCCCCCCGGCCAGCGTCCTCCCGGCTCCTGACGGCGGCCTCGGCGGTCTCGGGCGCCGCGAGGTCGTGCTCCAGAACAGGTGAGTACACGACGGTTCCGGGCGGAGAATGCCGCGGCAGCAAACGCGCGGCCGCCACCTAGAGACCGCACGGAATGAATGAGAAGCCTGGGGCTGCCGGGTTGTGGGGTCTGGTCTGGTCTGGAAGGGGGATTCTCTTCCTGAACAGCTGTCTCTGCTCCTTAACCATTGTAGACAGTTACTACCAAGTCTAGGCAGTATCCTGTTTCATGCAGTTTTAGCTTCATGTGCATGCATTCATTCATTCATTGCTTGATCACTCATTCATTCACGAAGGTCTTTACAGAATGTCTCACACACTGTAGGTGCTTTATTATAGGACGTAAAAAAAAAATGTGAGCTTTAGTCTCTCCTTAAGGAGTTTATTGCCCAGTAAGAGATGAGATGTGCAAACAAAGAAATGGTTATTTAATGAAATGAAATACTTTTTATTCTCTTAAAGATTTGCAGATGGCCCAAGGTGCAACAGAGCTGGAAGTGCCTTTCAGCACTGGTGATCCTTTTAGGTTTCTTGAACCTGGTTGGCATTTGGGCTGGGCCTTGAAGTGTGGTTAGGATCGGAACACAGTATCAAGCATTTTGTTTTGGAAAAGCAGGAGCAAATGGGGAATGGCATGAGGCATGGATAAGGAAGGGTGAGAGAAGAGGCACTTCGCAAAATGGGCAGTGTTTCCCAAATAGCGTAGAACCAGCATTAGATGCTTTTTAACAATGCAGATTCTTGGATCCTACTGTAGGCCTATTAAATCAGAAATGCGAATGGTGGCCCCGGATTCCACATTACTGAACACAGTAACAATAATAATAAAACTTCAGATTATTCTTATATGACCCAGAATTTGGACATCTGGCACCCACATGTCAGAGAAGCCTTGAAGGAGCCAAAAGCTCTTCATCCTTCCAGAGTCTTTCATGAGGGGGAGTAGTGAGTCCCGGCACTTGCCCCCACTTGACAATCAGTTCCTATCTAACTTGTGCCCTTTGACAAAAGGAGGTTACTGGGAAGATGATTGCAGTCCCTTTGGAGTTATCAAATTCTAGGTTGTTAGAATTTAAAAGGGGCCTTGGAGATGATCTCAGTGTTTTGCTTCCTTTTCTCAAGCAAGGATAGCAGCCCCCGTAAAGAGGCAGCAGTTGCCACGGTTACTGTACAGCATGAAATGCAGTTGGGAGTTATCTGTGGGTTTATAAATGCTTTCCTCCAGATTCTTCCCCTTAGATACTGAAAAGTTGGCTGCATTACTGTTCACCACCACTAGAACACGTTGCTTTTTTCTTGGTACAATTTTAAAGGCAAATACCAGCTCATTTGATGAGGTGGCTTTATTTAGTATGTCCCTTAACTGTGTGAATAAGCAGCTACTGAGAGAGGAGAAATGGGAAAGCTTGTAATTATCAAGCTTCTGCAGAATAAATTGCTTTCCTTGTGGGAGAACAAAGGTATCATTTTCCTGCAGCGTTTAGTGGTAACAGTTTAGATACAGTGAACTATTGGGGGCTTTTGAATTAATAACCATGGCTGCAGAATCACATTCAACACACTAATATATGAACATTCGCAAATCATTTAACCTTGCTCACCGTCTAACACTAGACTTTACCTAGAAAAACACAAATAACATAAATTGATAGCAGTTTATCACAAGCTTTATTGGACACCAGTACACTTAGAAGGCCAAACATTACATTGTGCCACATGACTAATTGCCGGGGAATTTGAGAAGAAAGAGAAATCAGTGTGGCTGGATTTGTCAGAAAAAAACTTTGAATAGGTGAAAGGAGGGTGGTGGTAGAGAGAAGACCATATAATGCTTGAAGAAGGCGGTAGGTGAGGGAGGAGTGGTGAACAGTGGAAAAGAGGTACTTCCAGAATCATCCGGGATGCTTGTTAAAATACGGTTCTTTTACTTGTCTACTTGAACCTGAAGAGAAGTCTAGTAAGTTTGTATTTAACAAGTGCCCCAGGTGATTCTTTTTGGAAAGTTTGGGCAGTATTTTATGAGCTCTTCCCTCCTTTCCAAAGGTACTTATTCCTGGGAAGTTTGAGAAACCCTGGAGAGGATTCTGGAAGAGTGTTAAGATCTTTGCACTTGGGGCCTAAGGCAATTCAGGAGACCCCTGAGAAAGAACATGTACCCCAACAAAAGCAGGGTTTTGTTTGTTTGTTTGTTTTAGGCTAGTCAAGTGAAGCAGTGGGAATGGAGAAGGAATAAAGAAATCTATACAACTGCTTGTGATCAATTAGTTGTAAACTCCACTGCATTTGGACCAGCCAAAAGCAGGTTTTAAGTAAGAACAGGAATTGGCATATTTATAAAAGTTCAGTGAGGACAAACTTGAGACTAACATTGTGATGGAAGTGTATCCATGAAGTCGTACACCTTATTGAGGGGGGTATGTGGATGAATATAATCAAGGAGGTTTCTGTGATGTTTACTAAAAGAAGTGAGGCAATTATATTCTGGTTTCTTGGAAGGAGAAGGAGGCAGAAGGGAGACTCACAGCATCTGTATTTGCTGTTAGGAGTCATTCTTCTGATGAATCAGAATTTATAGGACCTTGATAGCTACTTAAATGATGATATTCATACTTCAATAAATACTTAGAAATTTGATGGATGATGTTCATGGGTGCTCGGTGCCATAGTAAACCCACCTGGACTTCCATGGAGAGCAGCAAAGATATTTTGGATTTATTGTTATTCTTAGAATGGAGGAAATCACCCTTCTCACAGGAATAAGACCACAAATGAAAACCTAAGCTGTCCTCTTGGCTATATGTGGCCTCAAAGCAAAACTTGAAACCATGAATTCAGAATGTCAGGGATGTGGGTAAGAGTGCCCAGGGAAAAGAAGGCTGAAGAAAATTAGTACCATCAGATTTTAATGTCCCTATAAAATTTTTTTTTCTCTTTACACTATCAAAAAAATACTTAGGCCCCACTCAGATCTTCTGAATCTTAGTATCTGCAAGTGAGCATCTGGTGATTCTGACATGTAGCCTGGGTAGACAGCCACTTACTGACAACACAGGTAGACACCAGTGAGGAGAGTCCTTTTAACTAAATGCTTAGAAACCTGCTGTAAGTTTCTTGCTGATGTGTCACTTTTTGTGCCTCCAAAAGTTAGAGATTGCTATTAGATTGTGGGGAAGTATGCAGAAAAGAAAATATTTAAACCACTTTTATTCCATCTTCAGAATTGGAGTAGTATGAGGAGTCCATGAAAAGAAGTGCTTAAAAGTTAAATTGCAGCTAAGATTACAGTGATAATTGTTGCAATAGTATGTCTGAGAAGTCCCTTAGTCTTGATATATCCTCCCCTGCTGTCTTCCTTTCCTTTGTTTTCTATTTATTTCCTTTATTTCTATCGCTTATAACAGAATACTTGAAACTGGGTAATTTATAAGAAAATGTATTTTATTCCTTATAGTTTTAGAGACTGGTAAACCCAAGGTCCAAGGGGCATAACTAGTGAGGACCTTCTTGGTGGGGACTCTCTATAGAGTCCCGTGGCAACATAGGGTATCACATGACTGAGCAAGAGCACATTCCCACATGCATTCTTCCCCTCCTTATAAAGCCCCCAGTCTACTCCCTGATAACCCATTAAACCATTAACCAATTAATACATGAATGGATTAATCCACTCATTAGGGCATAGTCCTCACAATCCAGTCAGCTCTTAATGGCCCCACCTTTCAAATACCACATTGGGGGTTAAGCTCCAACATGATGGGCTTGGGGGACATCAAACCTAGCAGCTTGTGACCCTCAATACCTTGTCAGTACAGGGCCCAAAGTAAATTACTTTGCAGATTCTAATAATACCTTGGATATAATACTTTTCTATTTCCTTTTTTTGTTTTGCTTTCATGGATGTTAACTATCATTGAAGGTCTGCTGAAGGAAAATGTTTGTCTTGCAAATCTGGTAGGTCAGATAGATTTGCTGAGGCATATTTCTAGAATTTCTCTTTCAGATGGCTCCAAAATTTCATTTGGAAATTCGAATTTTATTAAGAAATAATCAACTTGATGTTTTTAATTAAATTTTTGAACAATTCAGAAGCAACACATACCCATAATAAAAATCTTTTGTCTCCAAACTTTAAATATCATTGTTAATATTGATTTTCTTATCCTTGGAATTCAAAATTTCATTAGGATAAATGTCTCAGCATCTGCTGAGCCTATGCAGTCTAAATACATTACCATTCTTTAGCACAAGAATAATTTTATATCGTTTCTTGGATTATTTTATCAGTAATCCAAGAACACTATATCTTCATGTTCTCATGTTGCAAACTCCTGTTAGATAGATTGATGGCCATATGGATCTGTCTTCCATGTCTCTTCATTCATTTTTTAATGTCTTTATCTCTTCTCTGTTTTGTGAGATATTCTGAAAATTTCTATTTTGCATTCATTTGAAATTTCTAGACATTCTCTATTTCTCTAATTGCTCCTTTTTTCAAAGAAGCCTGTGTTTTGTGTCTATAACATCTTCTGTAGCTTTATAAATATGTAGATACGTCTGCCTGTTTCTCCTCCAGGCACTTCTCCTAAAGAGAAGAGCAGTTAGTGTACTCTTTAAGAGGGAAGGTTATCTGGAGAGTGGGCAGCCAGGCTTCCCTGTTGAATGCTTGAGAAGGGAGCAGACTGAAGACCTCCACCTTTGCCAAACAAGGAAGGCTTCCTTCTGTATTCTTCAATCTGTTGGATCCCTCGCCCCACTTTTTTGAAATATCTTTGAGATTCAGAATTAGCTCCTGATCTGGGCTGCTTCTCTTTCAGGTCCATTTACCACTGGGAGCCCTTCAAAGGCATATCACTCACTTTCTTTGGGAGTATTCTCTGGTTCTATCCAGCAGGCAAAAGCCACACTTCCCAGCCTTTATGTGAGAGAGGGTAAGCCGTGTAACTAGTGCAGCTGTTTCAGATTTCATTCTTGAATTGATTACCTAACAATTGCCCCTTCAGCCTTTCCTTCCCTTTCTATTTGTTGACTCGGCTTGGAGTTTATCGAGGCGCCTTTGAGAAGAACCATATTTACTTTTAATGGATTGTACAGCATTTTCCTCCACTCTGGTTTCCCTGTTAATTCAAACCAGTTTCTATCTTCCTGGAATTCTCCCAAATTTTTGGTTCATTGGTGGCATCCTTTCTTGTTTTCCAATATGGGCACTTTATTACTAAAAGATTTTAGAAAGGAGAAAAAGTAAATATATGTTCCACTTCTGTCTTGATCTAGACGTACTGATGGAACATATCAGTTTCTATTTTAAATATGAGTAGTTGGAATAGAGATATTAAAAGCACTGACAATTTTATTTTAGATTTTTAAAAGAAACTTTCTACCTATTTCTTAATTATTCAAGCAAGGCTCTGGAAATTTATATATGAAAATTGTTTTCCCCCAGTTTTAAGTGACTGAAAAATCTTTCATTGGCTTTATGATGTATATACAAACTGACTATACAATTTCATTTTAATATAACCTTGAGCATGGGTTGGCAAACTTTTTCTGTAAAGAGCCAGCTAGTAAATATTTTAGGCGTTTTGGGCCATATGTCTGGCACAGCTACAAAACTCTGGTGTTGTACTCTGAAAGCAACTATGGATGATACAGTGCATACACTTTATTTATGGACACTGAAATTTGAATTTCATATCATTTTCACATGTCATGAAATATTATTACTCTTCTTAAGATTTTTTTTTTTCTTCAGCTATTTTAATATGTAAAAGCCTTTCTTAGCTCAGAGACAGTACAAAAACAGAGTGCTGGCCAGATTCGGCTTGTAGGCTATAGTTTGTGGAACCCTATATACTATAGAGAACTCGGTACTATCAGCAAAGTATTCCTTTTTAGCTTTCATATTTCCATTCATAACTGTAAAAACCGATCATTTTCTTGCGTATCCCAGAAATGTTAGTGATGGGATACTACCAGATTTTTAGTTTCTGCTTTTTCACGTTTCACTTCGGAGCATTATGCTAGAAAAGCCCAGCCTGTGGAAATGATGGGCCAGCTAATGAACAGTTGAGCACCAATCAAATGATGTGTTAAACTAAGCTTTTATCACAGAGGGATTTCCTTTTCCAGAGATATTTTCTAGATAAATCTGTCGTGACTGAAGGTACAGCTCAATCTTGTCTGGAAACCACTTTGACATTCTTGTCTAGTCTGTGACTGCTGCCTGGCAAAGCAAGGTCATTTGTATTGTCACACTGTGTCTAGGTGCTTGTAAATTTAGACACATTAGGTTGAGAGACATGATCTTCATTTGATATCTCTGGTAATGCCATGCAGGTCATGACACTGGTCTGTACACTTCGTGCTGTGCCAGCGTGTGTGCTGTGATGGAAGTGACGTTGACAAATGAAAGAGGTGGAACTTGACCTGTTTATTCCTGGCGTGAAGAACACATTGCCGTGTGTGCCCCTGGCTAGGCTCCATCGCAGTTGTCCTAACTCGTAGCAGTACTGTTGGAGATGCTGACGAGCAGCAGTCCAAGGTGCAGGTCACTTTCTCCAGTTGTGTAATCTTGAGAAAATTTTGCAATCTCTTATCCTCAGTATCTATGTCTGTAAAATGGCAAGTATAATACCTGCTTTGCAAGATTACTGGAAAGAGGGCCGAGCCCGTGGCGCACTTGGTAGAGTGCGGCGCTGGGAGCGCGGCGACGCTCCCGCCGCGGGTTCGGATCCTGTATAGGACTGGCCGGTTCGCTCACTGGCTGATTGCCGGTCACGAAAAGGACAAAAAAAAAAAAAAAGAGTAATGAAAATACATGGAAGTAGTCTGGCACATTATTTCAAATGTTAATAGCCTTCTCTTTAAGCCTAGAAAGTAAAACTTCACTAAATGTAACAATAGCTAACATTTACCTGATCACTTAGAATGTGCTAGGTATAGCTAGTTTAACTCAGTTAATCCTCACAGTAACCAAATGAGGTATAGGTTACAGTTATCCCCAAATGAAGAAACTGAGGCATGAAGAGGTAAATAAGTTGTCCAGGATCCTGTTAGTAAAAGGTGGAGCTGGGATTTGGAACCAGGCAGCCTCACTCGGGTACATACATTTAAGACTCTTGGCCCTGTTGAACTGCAGCCTGAACTTCCTGAAGAGAGTTGAGGCTTTAACCATAAGGCTTGCATTCTCCATCACTAAGTACTCCAGGCGTGCTTGTCACAGTCAGTCAGTGGCACTCAATAACAGATTTGGAAACTGGTCACTGATTAAAATAGTTGACACTTACCAGAAAATAATATCTTCCTAAATTGGTGCTTAAACTCCAGTCTCTACACTCTGGGAATTAATGTCCTACAAGTCCACACTACACAATATTTGAAGGTGGTCACCTTTGTTTACCAGGTGGACCTTCAGGGCACATGTTGCCCTGTTTGAGTTTTGGTTTTCTAGCTGATGGGTACACACCACAGTCTCACAAAATTCCAGAAAGATAAGAATTAGTTTTGATAGTGACTTAGGACAAGTCATTTAAACTTCTGAATCTCACTATCCTCTATGAAATGGTTTTAGGATAGCCAGGGGGTTCTTTGGAAGGTAACAGCAAGTACAAGTGCCTGGTGTACCATAAAGTACTGTACCAGTGAAAGGCGGTCCTCCACCAGCATTTGACAGGATTCCTTGGCTCTTTGCTCTCACTTGCCACTTTGCTTTTTTTCTTTTTTTTTTTTTTTTCCTGGCAGCTAGACGGTGTGGGGATACAAACCCTTGGTGTTATCAACAATCCTTTCTTTTATTAACTTTTTTAAAGCACTGGGCCTGGGCACTGGGGGAAGTGGTAAGCAAGGGAGATATAGTCTCTGCCCTTGTAGGGCTTAGAGTCTCGAGTAAAAGACAGGATTGTAGTTCACGTACACAAGGGTGACCTAAGTAAGAGAAGCAGGCCAGGTGTAAGAAAAAGAGAGCCACTGGGGCTTGATCCATGCAGCTGAGCGTGGGGGCTATGAATCTTTATAATGATTACTTCAGAATGTATTAAATAAATATACTGAATATCCAACATCCAAGCTGTTTTATGTCATGGTTATCTTGTGTGAATTTTCACTTACTTGTCTTGAAAGTGGTCACATTTATTCAGGAGCTTACTCTAAAAAGCTTAATGAAAATTAGTTACTAAATTAGAGCTAACTTTCTGAGGTGGTTCAACACGTGGCCAGTAGGTGGCAGCATTGGGTTGCTGTTTCAATGATGTCTTCCTGTGAAGTTTGTCACTTAACAGTTTTTGGGTATTGTGTACTTTGCTGTTTGAGGTTTCCTTGGGCCCAAGGTTGATCAGCTTCAGCAGCTTCCCAGGTGTGTACCTAAGATTATCTTGGCTTTTGTTTATCCTTTGGTTCTTAATCAGTGTTTATTCAGAGCCAACATTTCAAGATACTAAGCTCAAACTAATTGTAAGAGAAATTATTCACAGGCCCTGAATGGTTTGGGCAAAGCCTAGAACAAGCAATTGCTAGGTAACTGGAGGACCATTATGTGGAGAGAAGTCTTCTGTGATTTTTTTTTTTTTTTTTTTTTCCTGGCAGCTGGCTAGTAAGGAGATCTGAACCCTAGACCTTGGTGTTATAACACCGTGCTAACCAGCCAGTCCTTCTCTTCTGTGATTTTTAATTACTGTTAGGACTGCTTAGAATGGTGGACCCAGTCAGTTTGGGTCTCAACTGTTGGGGCTGTCCCCCAACATTCTAATTATTGATGTGAAGGTGTTTTATTAAATCCTAATCATGTTCGTCATGGTCAGCCCTCATAGGAACTTGTATTGTGATTTGCCTAGATTGCTTTAGAAGTGTGTAGTAATTTGTAGAATTAAGGGTATATATGTATTTAGATATCTTAGTGACATCCCACTTCTGCTTGTCTTTTTTAGGAAAGTAGAGGGATGAGTAAATGGGAGAAGTTTACGTAGTACTACTGTGTTTCAGAAATCTAAGTAATCTGAATTTTCTGGCAATTCTTTAAAGGCTGTTATTATAAAGATAAGAAGAGTTACTCCTATAAAGTATAAAGTAAAATAGTACTAAGGTATTAATAATTAATAGTACAAGGAGTGAAAGCATCCAGTTCTAAAGCTATATGGAAATATGCTTATAGAATTAGTGAATGGCAAGGGATAGGGTGGTGTTATTAAATGGATAGCTAGGTATAAGAAATGAAGCTATTTTGATGTGCCTATTGCCTATGTAAATTATGTAACTTGCGTATTTCATTGGGAATGATGGCTGATACTTTTTCTAGTGAAGTGGCTATGGAAAAATGAATTTTGGGCAAAAGCTAGATACATACGGGGTCTAATCCAAAATGCTCATCTCCAAAAACATAAAATTAGACCTAGAAGCCAGTATGAGTGCCAAATAAAGTACAGCAAAGGTTTTGTCAAGATTTGGTACTTTTCAATATCTTAATTAACACATGGAATAAATTGTATGTGCCATCTAGCCTCAGGAAATAAGGTTTGACTATTGAGCTCTTCTGCATATTTGGAGATCTTTTTAAAGTTCTGCATAGCAACCCCTATTAAGGCATAAAACTTCAGTAGAATGGCTTGCAGTCTTGGAAATGGGTATGTATTTATGTGTGAAAGGAATTTTTTTAAATGTTTGATATTTTAAAAGAAAAAAGTGAATGCTGTTTTTAAAAGTAGGTAAGAAACAATGAGAATTGTTACTAAGTTATTTCTTCATTGTAAAATGGGCATAATAAGAGTAGCTGTTTCCTAAGATTGTGATGATGAGAACTGAAAATGCAGTCAAAGCAAGCAGAATTAACTAATGATGCATATTCATTCAGTAGTCCTTAGCTATCATTGTCATCATTCTAAAGGTGTGTCTTAGACCCTTTTGTGATGGTGTAACAGAATACCTGGGACTGGGTAATTTATAAAGAACAGAGATTTACTTTTTATAGTGCTAGAGGCTGGGAAATCCAAGATTGAGGGATCAGCATCTGGCTAACTTGAACTTGTCCTTTTACAGGGAATCCATCCCGTGATAACAAACCCATTCCCATGATATCTGCATTAATCTACCCATGAGGGAGTTGCCCCCATACCCAAAGACCTCCCACTGGTCCTCACCTTCCAACACTGCCACACTGGGGATCAAGTTTCCAACACATGAACTTTGGGGGACACATTCAAACAATAGCAGGGTGGAAGAGAGAAAGCTGCCTCTCAGCCTTTTTTTGGTTTGTTTTCAAATTTAAATAAATAGTCTTACTACATTGCAATCTCTAGGTGGATCTAAGCCTTGGCACACTGTGTTATAAGTGCAAAAGTAATATGTGAAGTGTTTATAGTCTTTACTTTTACTTATTAACTCCCTAGCCTGGGGTTTTGAACTGCTTTGAGCTGATGTCTATATGTTACTAGGAAGTTTTGGAAAATACAGCCTTAACTGAGTTAAGCTCATAGGTTCTTGGGACTCCTAACAGAAGAGAAAAACTGAAGACAGGAAAAATGAATTGGAATACTTCCCTAAATCCCTTCCGATTTGATTCAATAACATGGCTTTATGAGAATTTTTTTTTTTTCTTTTTTTTAAAGATGACCTGTAAGGGGATCTTAACCCCTGACTTGCTGTTGTCAGCACCACGCTCTCCCAAGTGAGCTAATCAGCCATCCCTATATAGGGATCCAAACCCGTGGCCTTTGTGCTATCAGCACCACACTCTCCCAAGTGAGCCACGGGATGGCCCCAAGAGAAGAATATTTTTGAAGTATAGAAAATCTAGGTTGGGTATTAGAAATATAAGGACAGGTAAGGGAAAGTCATGATGCGTGATTTGGAGATAGTTTTAGTCTCTGGAGCATCATGGAGATAGCCTTACTCTCTAGACAGGAGCAATGATCTCCCACCTTTTGTGATCATATGCACCACCAAGTTAAAACGCTCTGTGTTTTTATGGATTATATACATTTCTGCTTTCAATCGTTTTATTAAATGTTTCATTTTATCTTCTTTAGATTAAAACATAAAGTTTTTGTTTTCTTCCCAAGGGATTGCCTTGTGTTTCCTGGGGCAGGATGTCCATACTCAAAAGATGAAAATTTTTGGAAATCTCTTAAAGTGTGGCTTAATAGAAGACAGCTGAATTGTCATTTCTGCTTCTGCATTCAGTCTGTTGTGTTAATGTTGTTTTCATTAAAGTATATGAAGAAAATCCAGTCTTACACAGATATATAGTTGGAAAAACAAGGAACATTTTAACTGCTTTTTTAGATAATAGTGGATATTCTTTGTGGTAGTTTCTGTTACCAGTTAGTTGCAAGTGGAATCTGGTACCTTATCAATGAACTTTTCATTTGCCATTACATTAAAATCTGTTGATGTGTCTGGTACTTTGAATGGGTCTTTTACCCGTGCATGATTTTGTGCTGGTCACTTGGGAAATGTTGGTTGACTGAGTTATGCAGATTTTCCAAGTGTTATGCAATATCAAAAAATAACATTAATTAATATTACCACCAATCTAGAGTGACAGGTTCATGCCATACATTTTAGTGAAAGGTCTGCTGATAACCAAATCTGACTAACCATAGTTTGTCGGTTGCTAAATTTAGTTGGGTCAAGACCAGCATTTTGTAAAAACGAGCTGGAATAGACTAGAAGATATCTGTGCATTTTATGTAGAAAAGATGATTATTTTATGAAACTCATTTCAGATATTTATATATGCCACATGTACTGGACTGTGAATGTAGAATGTGTATTTGCTGTTTCAATTTTCATATTTACGGGTTTAAATATATAACTTGTAAGTTATACATATAGTATTTAAATACTTATTTACATATATTGTTCACATAGCAATGTGTAAAATATGACATTTTTAACTTAAAATGTTCATTGTGACAGAAATGCTGCATATTCTGGGGAATAATTAGACGAGGTGTCAGGAACTCATAGAGCGCCACCCCCTCAAGACAAAATCCAAACAAAATTCCTTAGATGTAATGTTATATTTTACAAAAATGTTTTAGAGTAGTGTCTTTATTTTTACCCTCTCAATAACCTAGGACATATAAAGATATAAAATAGGTGTTTGTAGCATGAAAAAATGCAGAAAGATGATAAACTAAATGATTAGCTAATGACAGACAGCAGGTAGAAAAACTGAGCTGTCTAAAATTGATCATCTCTGGTCACTGAGAAATCTTCTGGAAGCAAGAAAGTGGGAGAAAGGGCAAGCTTACTTCTTAAAGTCTTTGCTTATTCCCAGATTAAGGATCTTAATGGTTCTCAGCCTTGGCTGTCAATTAGAATAATTTGGGGAGCTTTGAATAATCCTAAAAGCTAGCCCACTCTCCTGGTATACTTTATCAGCATCACTAGGGTTGCCACAGGTGTGGGTATTTTTGAAGTTCCCAAAGATTAAACATTGCAGCTCAGGGTGAGAATCATTGGTCTACAGTAATTCCAGGTACAGTATTTTGAGAGAATGTATTTTTTTTATTTAGGTTGTATTAAAGTTCGGGGGCAGGGGGAGTGCTGCTCTAGATAAGGTGTGGTTAGAGATTTATTTATTGCAAGCAATGATGCTATTGGCTCATTCATGAATCAATAGATACCATGTAGCTACAAGTCTCTTTTGACTCAGCTGGTTCTTCGTAGTGCCAGCTTTATAACTTATAAAAATAACTGAAGCTTTCCTTTTATGGTAAGGAAATCTAGGAACTTAGGTGTGTCTTAATGTAGAAATTCTCTGTGACTTTGACCTTTGACTTTGAATTACATAATTCCAGGAATGTAAGGTATATAAGCTGCTAAAGTATTTATTTTCGGTCCGAAGGAAAAACTGCCCAAGTATGCTTTTCAAATGAAAAAAAAAAAAAAAAAAAATTCTGTAATAGCAGTGCCACGTACCTACGTGTCAGTCTTAGATGGAGTTTGGATGTGTTGTCCCCTCCAAAACGCATGTGGAAATTTGATCTCCAATGTGGCAGTGTTGGAAACTGATTGAGTCATGGGGGCGGATCCCTCATGAATGGATTAGTGCTCTCCCTGGGGGAGGGGGGATTAATGAGTGAGTTCTCGCTCTATTAGTTCCGCGAGAGCTTGTTGCTTAAAAAGACCCTGGCACCTTCTCGCTCTTGCTTCCTGTCTCGCCATGTGATCTACTTGTACCCACCGGCTCCCTGCCACTTTCCACCATGAGTAGAAGCAGCCTGAGGCCCACGCCAGATGCAGCTGTCCCAGAATCGTAAGCCAAATAAACCTCTCTTCTTTATCAATTATCCAGTCTCAGGTAATTCTGTTATAGCAACACAAAATGGACTAAAACAGTCTTTCGTACTCCTTTTAAGGAATTTGTAAACATAAGAAAGAGTCTGTATTCTACGTAACATAATTAAGATGTGGTATTCAGATGTTGATTCTGAAACATTGTTTTCATCATAGGTGTAACATAATTAAGATGTGGTATTCAGATGTTGATTCTGAAACATTGTTTTCATCATAGGTAGAATTCATAGGAATTCATGTCCTATTTCTGCATGATAGAAGGAAGAACATTTTTGCTGAAATTGGAATGAGCCTCTGAAAAGTCAGGTGACTATTCCAAGATGTTACTTTAGGAGTTATCCCTTTACTCCACTTTTTTTAAGCTTTATTAAGTATGATATACTGTCCATAAAATAACCTATTTGACAACTTTTAGTGAATTTTTAGCATCCATCACTAAAATCCAGTTTGAGAACATTTCAGTCTCCCCCCAAAATTCCCTGAAGCCCATTTGCAGTTAACCCCTCTTCCATCCTCACCCCTAAGCAACTGCTGATCTGCTTTCTGTCTGTACAGATTTGCCCTTTCTACACATTTTATATAAATTGAATCATATTATATGAGTACATAGTCTTCTGGCTTCTTTCACTTAGTATAATGTTTTTGAGGTTTATTGCATATCATTAGTTCTATTCTTTTTATTGCTTTTTGCAAGGATATACTGCATTTTATTTATTCATTCACCAGTGATGATCACTGGATTGTTTCCATTTTTTGGCCATTATAAATAATGCTGCGGTGACCATTTGTGTACCAGTCTTGGTGTGAACATATGTTTTCATTTCTCTTGAGTAGATTCCTAGGAATGAAATTGTTGGGTCATGTGCTAAATTTATGTTTAACCTTTTAAAATAATGCCAAACTGTTTTCAAAATGGCTATACCATTTTACATTGCCACCAACAGCATATGAGAGTTCCAGTTACTCTGTATCCTCACAAACACTTGATATGGCCTATCTTTTTGATTATAGCCATTTTAGTAGGTATGTAGTAGTATCTCCTTATAGTTTTAATCTGTACTTCCTTAATGGCTAATGATATTGAACATCTTTTCATGTGTTTATTAGCCATTCTGTGTCTTCTTTGATGCAGTGTCTTTTTAAATCTTTTGCCCATTTTCTAAAAATTCTATTTTCTGGTAAAAGTCCTTAATAAGATATAATTTACAGATATTTTCTCCCAATTAGTGGCTTGTCTTTTCACTTTCTTAATGGTGTCTTTTCAAGAGCAAAATATTTTAATTTTAATGAAATCCAGGGCTTTGGGGGTTTTGTTTGTTTTGGCAGCTGGCTGGTACAGGGATCAAACCCTAGACCTTGGTGTTATCAGCACCACGCTGTAACCAATTGAGCTAACCAGCCAGCCTCAAGTTATCGTTTTTTTATGGATTATATTTTTGGTTATGTCTTTAAGAACTTTTTGTCTAGCTCAAGTTCACAAAAAACTTCTTACGTTTAAGTCTAAACAGTTTTCTAAAAAACACTTTTATATTGGAATAATTTTAGATTTACAGAAAAATTGTAAAGATGATACAGCGAGTTCCTTATACCCCTTACTCCCATTCCCCTAATGTTAACATCTCACATTGCCAAACTACATTTGTCAAATCTAAGAAACCAACACAGGAGCATTACTATTACTAAACTACAGACTTTATCCAGATTTCATTAGCTTTTCCCTAATGTTCTTTTTCTGCTCCAGGATCCAATTCAGGATACCATATTGCATTTAGACATCATGTGTCCTTAGGCTTCTCTGGTCTGTGACTATCTCTCAGTCTTTCCTTGTTCTTCAAGACGTTGACAGTTTTGAGGAATACTGGTCAGGTATTTTGTGGAAGTGTCTCTCAACTGGAGTTTCTGATGCTTTTCTCATGGTTAGACTGGGGTTATGGGTTTTGAGGAGAAAGTCAAGAGAGGTAAAGTGACACTCTCATCCTATCAGGGGGCACATTTGCTAACATAACTTAATCACGTGACATTAACGTTGATCGTCTGGTCAGAGTAATGTTTTCCAGGTTTCTCCACTGTACCCCTCTCTCTCTCATACTCGGTTTCTACAGAAATTATTTGGAATTCTTCTGTAAAGGTTTGTCTCTTCCCCCACCCCCATTTATTCAATCATTTATTCACTATATTATGGACTCATAGGTATTTATTTTTGTTTTATTTTTTGGTGGCTTGGCAGTATAGGGATCAAACCTTAGACTGGACTCATACATATTTAGTTTATACTTTGGATTATAACCTATTTTTTTTATTTGTTTCTTTCAGGGGGGGCGGTTATAATCTAATACTGTATTGTTTTGTTGCTCCAATTGCTTCGGCTTTGGTCATTGAGAACTCTCTCAGGTTGGTTCTTTGTTTCAGGCTCATCATTATTTTCCCTGCCCCAGCCATTTCTCCAAGGAGCCGTTTCCTTTTGCTTGTTTGTTTTTGAGAATGGTATTAGAAACCAGTATCTGGGTACTAAATGGGCTTTTTGCTACTGGGGTGCCATTGCTTTTTGGCCCTCTTGGGAAATGGAGCTAGGAAATATATGTATGTGTACTAAGCCATGCATACACACACACCTCTAATTACTTCTGAATCTTTCCATCTATATCTATAATATGGTAAACATGAATTCATACTGCTGTCTGGGACTCCAACTCAGTACCACATGATTAATTCTAGCCTCCCCCGCTTTATCTGTAACTTCTTCTCTGTCAGTGAAAATCTGGCTCCCACCATCCATTTACTAATTCGTTCAACCCCAGCATATATGCAAAGCTTTTTCAGAATTTTTAATACCTACCCCCATGAGAAACAACTTTATCAACCAGAGTATAGTGCTACGTACAGCTCCCTTTGTCTTTAGCCACACAGTTACCCATTAAAACGCTGTTTTCCAAAGGTACTTACATCACAGCTCCTTTTTTCCTAAACCACTTCAATGAGGAGCCATATGTTTATAGTACAGTTAGAACCATTGTCAAGCTTTGCGTTCCCTCTTGAGATCCTCCAACATCCTGGCTGATATTTTTAATTTACATACAATAAAGTTTATTCTTTGCAGTGGATACTTCTGTGGATTTTGGCAAATGCATAGGGTCGTGTATCCACCACTCTAGTACTGTTCAGAATATTCTATCACCCTAAAAATTCCCCTGTGCATCCCCATTGTTGTTAGCTGCTCCTCCCTCCCCAACCCCTGGCACCCACCAATTTATTTTCCTTCCCTGTGGTTTTGCCTTTTCCAGGAAGTCATGGATAGAATCACATAAAATATAATTTTTAGGGTCTGGCTTCTTTCACTTACAAAATGCGTTTAAGAATTCATTCATGTCGCATGAATCAGCAGCTCATTTTGATCTCTGGATAGTGTTCCATTTATGGATACATCACAGTTATTTAACCATTCACATATCACAGGGCATCTTGGTTGCTTCCAGTTTTTGCAATTATGAATGAAACTGCTATAAACATTTGGTGTACATATGTCTATGTGAATGTAAGTTTTCAGTACATTTAGGTAAACAGCTAGGGGATGTTGTTGGGCGTCTCCGGCGGCCACACGGGACCCCAACAGGTTTTTCCTTTCCCTAGAGGCTTGGGGCCAAAGGGATTGCCCTTTTCTCCCCCGCAGGATGCGGGGCAAAAAGAGATTCCAAGAGATGGGTGAGCACGCTGCTGCTCTCCCAGATAGGAACAAACACACACACATACAGCGGGGGTTCTGTCAGGCAGTTCCATTTATTGTAACACAAAAGATCATATTTATATGCTTAGCAGGCAGGGATTTCCAAGCTTAGGCCAATCCTTGAAAAGGTCAAATGTGCACGTGCTTTGCCTCTCTATGCTTAGCCCTCCCCCTTAACTTCCCTTGGGCACCACCTTTCATCCATTTAGGCCATCTGTTGTTTTTGCTTAGAAAAAGGGCGCGGTCCCGTAGTTCCCCCTTTTTGATTTAATAGAAGCCTTGTGTGGTTGTGTCTGTCTTAGGTTGTCCCCCCCGCCCGTTAGGGGATCTTACCCGTCATTGACTATCCAACCAAGCCGAGGCCGAAAGAACCTGTATTGGTCTTGTGTGGTTGTGCCTGACTTAGGTTGTCCCCACCATGGGGGATCTTACCCGTCATTGACTATCCAACCAAGCTGAGACCAAACAGGAGATTACACCTTGGTGTTAATTTTTTGAAGGGCCAAATTGACCCAAGGGTCTGGATGTGAGTTTTGGGTTGTATGGTAAGTCTTCATTTAATTTATTTTTTAAAATGGCCAAACTGTCTTCCAGAGTGGCTGTATATGAGAAGCAATAAATGAGAGTTTGTGAAGGGGTGGTATTATTTCTTCTTTAAGTATTTGATAGAATTTGCAGTGGTGCCATCAGGGCCTGGGCTATTCTTCACTGGAAGACTTTAACTTAACAGTGCCATAGTTTTGCTGCCCTTGTTGAACTACACCAGTAGAGCTGGGGTGGGGGAGATGGGAGCAGCCCTGGCCAAGAGTGTCACAGACCAGCAGTGTTCTTACCTGAAGTTCAACAGCTTTCATGTATAAAAACTTCTCATTTTGTTGTATTCCTTTGGCTGATATCCAGAGCACTGAAATGATTGGTTTTGATAGCTTTGTGCAAGTTTATATTTGCTTTTTGGGGAGAGAATTTGTCAGTTTTCTCATGCCATCATACCAGAAGTCAGAAGTCTCCTGCTCCATCCATCTTTCCTTCTCTATCACCCCTATTGGCAAACAAACATGGTAAAACAGCTTCCACCTTTAAGAAAAAAAATTATCTTGCCACTATTCCATTTCTCTCTTTTGGGGCAAAATTTCTTCAAAATACTTCTCTACTCTGTCTTATTTCCCCTTCTCCCCACAACTCCACCAAAAATCAGAAATCACTATTGTTAAAGTCACCAAAGTTTCCCATATCGCTAAATCCAGATCTATTCTCTGTCTTCATTTTCCTTGAACTGTCAGTAGCATTTGACCCAGGTGTAATGCCTCCTGGGTGAAACACTTCCTTTCCTTGTTTCCAGGAAGATCCATACTCTATTTTTCTCTTATGTCTCTGGTAATGTCATCTTATACTGTCCTTCCAGATTTTCACATCTTCCCAGATCTGTCCCAGAGCTCAATCCTTTGATCTCCTTTCTCTCTAAACTCATTTTAATTTCATTTATGCACTAATATCTCCCAAATGTTTACTTCCAGTTTGCATATCTTATTGCCAACTCCTGTTTTTGGCAAACCCCATATAGCCTTCCTAACCTGTGTAGTAGGCAACTTTATCCTTCTAGATGCTCAGCCAGAAACCTTGGAGACCTTTTGGACTACTCTTTCTGTCACAAAACACATCCAAGTCATAAACAAAACTTATTGGCTCCAACTTTAGATTTATTCAGAATCCAACCACTTGCACTGCTGCCACCCTAGTGCAAGCCACCACTGTCTTTTGCCTAGATTATTGTAATTGCCCTCTTCTGGGTTTCCTTATGTCTGCCCTTATTTCCCCAGAGAGTAGTGTATTTTTAAATTATTAGCCAGTGAGATATTTTAAAAATGTAAATCAGGTTCTCCCTCCTGCTTGGAATTCTCCAATTTCTTCTCTTCTCAAATAAAGGCCAAAGTCTTTAGAATGGTCAACAAGGCCCTACACGACCTGCTCCCCATCCCCCCTACCTCACTGTCCTCATCTCTTCCTATTCACTTTGTTCAAGCCGCACTAATCTCTTTACTGTTCAGACTTGCCAAGCATGTTCCTTCTTCAGGGCTTTTGCACCAGGTACTTTATTATTGAAGGGCTGCCCTAGGTCATGTTATTAAATATTCTGGCATTCAGTTTTGCATCAGTCCATCTTGGGGGCTGTATTTGGGTTTCCTGTAAGATTCAAGGGGGTAGAGACAGGACTATAGTAAATAAAATTCCCCTCTCGTTTCTTTTTCAAAATTTAGCCTACTAACATCTTTCTCGGGTGAGTGAATCAAGTACAAAAGGTCTATGCCAGTAAAAACTTTCTTTAAAGACAAATTTCAGTGCATTATTCCATACCTGAGTAATCAGACATGACAGAAATGATCCATTCTGAGTCTCAAAAATGAGGTGAGTAAAAGTCATTCTGAATGAAACATACAGGTTTTCTTAGCAGAGAGAAAGATGTGTCTCTAATGCAAATAATAGAGATGTTATATGAAGAGCACAACAACATAGATTTGAAAAGTTTCCACCTGTTCTAACCTAGAAGCATTTTCCAATTAATCTTGAAGAAATGATGAACACTTACACCCTCGTTTTAAAGATAGGTAAGTGGGTCTATAGAGTGTGGCACAGCAAAATGGTCATAGAGCTGGGACTAGAGTTGGATATTTTTTTTTTTTTTTTTTTTTTTAAATGATGGACCGGTAAGGGGATCTTAACCCTTGACTTGGTGTTGTCAGCACCACGCTCACCCAGTGAGCAAACCGGCCATCCCTATGTGGGATCCGAACCCGTGGCCTTGGTGTTATCAGCACCGCACTCTCCCCAGTGAGCCACAGGCCGGCCCCTAGAGTTGGACTTTTGATGCCTATCCCATTCAAGGCTTTAGTGTGCTGCACACATGCTGCAGTGTGTTCTTCATCTTTTCACTGCATCTCACAAACTTTGTCTTATGAGAGTAGATTTAATTTTTGAAAATGACCAAAACTTTTTCAAGGCCAAATCACAAATAAGTTGGACGATAAGATTTTATAATCTGCTATTGGTGCAAAGTGAGCTGACTTTAAGAAGAATGTTTTCATTGAATGCTGTATCTAATAGCCTACTAAGTAAGTGCATTTCCGAAACTAGACCCTAAAAAAGACAGCAGGAATGATAGAATTATAGAATATCCCGTTTACTTCATTTCACATAAACAAAACAGTCTCAGAATAGCAATACTACTATTATTAATTATTAATACTACTACTACTATTAATTATGATCACTGAAAAGTTTAACTTTTTTAATTGAATATGCTTTTTTCTTTCTGCTTCCTCCCTCCCCCACTTTTGATGTACTCTCTCTTAATATGTTCATTGTTGGATCGTATAGCCATTACATATTGTACTGTCCCTTTCAGTATCATTTAAACTTGACTTTCTAAGTAGCTATATGTTTTTGTTTGTTTTGGCAGCTGCCTGGTACAGGGATCGAACCCTGGACCTTGGTGTTATCAGCACCACACTCTAACCAACTGAGCTAACCGGCCAGCCCTCTTTGTAGCTGTATGTTTAGTGCTCACCACCAGTTCTTATACCAGTGTCTCTCTGGTCCTTTTGGTCTGAAGCTTGTTCTCTAGTTCCAGGGATGGCAACTTTTTTCTGAAAACAGCTGGATAGTAAATGTGTTTTTATTATTATTTTTTTATTATTATTATTGGTTATGAATATTCATTGGGTACAAAGCAAATTGTCACCACTCATGCCTAAGATGTGATGGCCAGATCCATACTGGCAGCATGTCCATTACCACAAATTGTGATTATACCCCATGTCCCCCACCCAATTATCCCCAGCCTCCCTCCCCATCCTACTTTCCCCTTCCACTTTGTATCCCTAGGTATGCTCTCTCCCTCTGCAAGTCCAACACACCACTGTGGTCTTTCTTTTCTTCCTTCTTTCTCTCTTAGCTCCCACATATGAGTGAGCACATGCGGTATTTATCCCTCTGTGCTTTGCTCATTTCACTCAACATAAGTTTCTCCAAGCTCATCCATGTTGTTGCAAGTGGGAGAATTTCATTCTTTTTTATGGTGGAGTGGTATTCCATGGTGTATATATGCCA
Source organism: Cynocephalus volans (assembly GCF_027409185.1). Lineage (NCBI taxonomy): Eukaryota > Metazoa > Chordata > Mammalia > Dermoptera > Cynocephalidae > Cynocephalus > Cynocephalus volans. The sequence goes on from NC_084468.1 coordinate 122,821,304, forward strand.
CATTTTGTTTAGGCTTTGTGAACCAAAAATAGCCCACTCACATATTGTGTGTGTTTAACTATTCTTTAAAAATGTAAAAATCATTCTTAGCTTGAGAACTGTAAAAAAATCCTTCTGACTGCAGTTTGCTAACCCCTACTCTAGTAGAATGCTCAAAAAGAGCTCATGGAAACAATATTTCAGTTTTCCTGGATGTAAAATCCTTGGCTCACATTTTCTTTCCTTAGATATTTTCAATACATTACCTCATTTTCTTCTGGCAAAACATTGCGGTTGAAGTCTGACGATATTCCAGTTTTATCTTCCTTATAAGTTACTTGCTGTTTTTGCCTACATTGCCAAGGGAGTTTTTCTTTACAGTCCCCTTGGTGTTGGGTTGATACTCTCAGGTATGCAATGTGTTTTTTTTAATATCTAGTTTTCAAGTATTGTTTTGTTTTTAAAGGTGTTCATGATTTATAGTTTTTGGTATTTATTTTGTTCCCTTGCATTGGTTTTTATCTACAAGAAATAGTATATATATATGTATATATTTGGATCTTCTTTGCTTATTTTCAATATTTGCCACTTTCTTGCAAATCCTTTTTGTCCTTTTTTATTACTAATTCTTTTTGGTGCCTCATTTCTGAGTTTTCTAGTTCTGATTTAGGCATTCTTTCATGTCAATATATCATTTTCTTAATGATTTTTAGCCCACTTTGCAATAGGGTACCACCATTTGATTTGCTTTCTGGGCATGTCTTTCTGGTTTGCTTTCATTGTCTGAATGATATTGTTCTGTTCCTTATTCTCTTTATGTGAAATTGATTTTCTTAAGTGTTTAGAAGGAAGTATGGTTTTCCTGACTTCACATAACTAACTCCTCAAGCATTGGACTCCTATTAGTCACTACCACCCTCTTTTTCACAATCATCTTTGCATAGTGCTTGCTTTTTTTTTTTTTGGCGGTTGACCAGTACAGGGATCGAACCCTGGATCTTGGTGTTCTCAGCACCATGCTGTAACTAACTGAGCTAACTGACCAGCCAAGCACTTGCTTTTTATCACAGTAACCACCCCAAAATTCAGCTTGGACAAGATACAATGTCATCAAAAGGAATGTAGAGCAGTCCTGTTGAAACTGAACTCTACATCAAGCTAGTAGTTTGCCTGAAGCCTGACAGTTGTCAAATATCACTGTTTATTTCAAGTTGAAAATATACCATGATGCCCCTAGGAATTTGCTGTGGTGCCGTGGGACACCTTGGCACACAGCTTGGGGATCACGATCCTGGCTTATGCTGATGCTGCTGATCTGGAGACCACACTTGAAAACCATCAGGACGTTTAACTGTTTATTCTTTTACTTCTGGTTTTTAAAATAAAGACTTTCAAAGTTGTACTGCCAACCAAGAAGAAAATTTCTTTCTGTAGACCCATATACTCAGAAAGGCATGTAAAGCAATTAAAATGAATTTAAAATATTGAAATCAAACAGTTTGGAAACAGTTGTGCATGTGTGTTTGTGGGTGAGCATGCTTGCTTGCAGATGCACGTACACCTGAATGTACGCTAGGAAAATCAGCGTGTGTTTCTTTGCCTTAGTCTCTAGTTTTCTTACTGGGAGGAAACAAACTACTTTGATTAGAGAAAAAGGAGCAAAAGAGAGCATGTTTGCATGCTTATTGGCCTTGATGTTCAAGGACAGTTGGTGATGACTATTTGAATTTGCTTTGTGACCTGCCACAGTGAATTTGATTGACAGCTACTTTGAGATGTGGTCAATCAGCTTTCCAAATTTTATAAAGAAAACTTTATAAAATATTTACATTTATATTTATAAAGTGCTTATATTTTATAAAGAAAACTTTGTGTCTTTTGAGAGAGGACAAGAATATGGATATGGTAGGCAAACCCAGCTTGGTACCAAGATTCGTCATGCACAGAATCTTGGATCTCTCCAGGTAAAAGAGAAAATATGGTTGACCTCTTAAAGAGCAATCAACTGCTTTCAAGCAAATTGACAAGTACAACTTCTCTCATGCTAATTAGTTGAAGATTGTGCTCAGTAGGAATTATAATCTATTAAGATAAAAAGCAAAGCAATAGAAAATGCTCATGAAGACAATGTAATCAGTGCTTCCTGTGCCTTTCCTCACTCATTCTTTTCAGCATCCCAGGAAATGTGGGCAAAGTCATGAGAACATGGTGTCCTGGATGGAAACTATGGCTGAACAAAAATCAACTGTGTTTACCCCCCAGCCCTTTTCTGGATTTTTAAAAATCCAGCAATTGATTTAGATTAGAATGTACTGCTCAGTCATGTTCACACAGTTCTACAGAAATTCCAAGCCCTGATTTACACTTAACACTTAAGAGATTTAATCTAGCCATTACTTTCCACAGCAGAGGGATCCATAAGATGACATAATCAGGGGAGCAACCTGCTACAACCTTCTCGCTTCCCAAGGATTAACATTGGCTTTCTAACATTTGACTCTTTACAAACTAGTCTTTAAGTTCTTATTAACATGTATAGAAAAAAGAATGTGGATTTTGTTAAACCATGCTTTCATAGTAAGACTGAGTTTATAAAGACAAGTCCTGACTAGAAAAGGCCATCGAGATCAAGACAGTTCTTCATTAAAAGAATTGGTTATCTTCATTAATCAGAGACTTTGTTTGTTTAGGCGGGTGGCCAGTTCAGGGATCCCTGACCTTAGTATTATAACACATAACACTGTGCTCTAACCAGCTGAACTAAATGGCCAGCCCCTGAGATTAGTTTTAACTGTAGTATTTAAATTACCTGTCCTAGTAGAAAGCTAAAACGGGAAACTCCTTTAATCTACCTCAGTAGAAATGGCTTAATACATGAATATGGCAAAATTGCCCTAAGTTGAACCCCTGGTTTCTATGGGCAGCAAATGCTTTGTCTTACAATTGAGCTGGGTGAGAAAGTCAGGAAGATGAGCTAAATGTGTCATTGTGCTTTCCTTTCCTTTAGTGTGTTCCATGGGAAACGGTACGAGCAGACTCTATAGTGCTCTCGCCAAGACACTGAACAGCAGCACAGCCTCCCAGCACCCAGAGTATTTGGTGTCACCTGACCCAGAACATCTGGAGCCCATTGATCCTAAAGAGCTTCTTGAGGAATGCAGGGCTGTTCTGCATACTCGACCTCCCCGGTTCCAGAGGGATTTTGTGGACCTGAGGACAGATTGCCTCAGTAGCCACCCACCTATTAGGGTCATGCAGTGGAACATCCTCGCCCAAGGTATACCTGATGCTTTTATGTGTGAGTGGTTGTTTGCTGTGACTTCTTTTCTGCTTCTGCACATGTCCAATGCACTGATGTCTTGATGTCTTATCTGGAGGGAAGAGGCGTGGGCAGATGGAGGAAGTATAGAATGGGGCAACTACGGCAGCATGAGGAGCTCCCGGAAGGGGAGGCTAGGAAAGGAAGTCATCTGGTTTTCACTAATAAAGCCAGCAACTCAAGAATTATTCTTGACCTTCCATGTTTGTGGGCTATCTGAGAACAATGAAAGTCTGCTTCCCAGCAGATCCAAACTTAAAGGACCCTGTCTTTTATTAGGCAATTCAACGGAACAGCCTCAGACTTTCTGTTGCCTCCAGCCTTCAGTCCACTACTAAGATTTGCAGGGGAGAAACTGAATGGGTAATATATAGAACTGCAGGGAATGGCAACTATGTGGGTGTAGTGGTGTCTAGGTATTCTTGTGCCAAATTCTCAGCCATACTCATCTATATAACTTGGGACCAAAAAGATGTTGCTTCATTTCTCTGTTCATTAAGATATTACTTTGTTATGGTAGAAAGGACTCCTTTCCTGGGTCTGCTAAATTAAACAGATGCACCAATATACTTTCTGTAGCATTGCCTTTTATGTAGCAGTTGAAATTTTAAGAAAAAGAAACAAGGGCTTATTTATTTGTTTGTTTATTTATGCATGCATGCTGGAAAAGAAGGTCCTACTCCCTGACTTATCAATCTCTGATTCTTTTATTTTTCTGGAAGCTTGTCCGTAAGTGAGAAAAGCTGCCCATTTAAAATAGGTCCCAATCATTCTGAGTAGTATCTATTTATATCAATTCACATGGCTTTATTATAATCAGTGTTAAAACTTTGTATATAGAGTTAAATATGTTCATTTCATTTAACACAGTTTATTTTTTAATTTTTTTCTAACACAGTTTAGATCCCTAGGACTGTACAGATCAGTTTCCGTAATTAAGGCTAAATCTAAAGATCTCATATCCTGGACTGTAGTTACATGAAATAGTTTCACTACAAAAGAAAATCAATTGCCTGCTTCATCCACATGGTAAGAGATTATTTAGTTTGGGTGGGTTAATGTAGTATAGATAGCAAAGAACGACCCAAAGAATCTGAAGCAGGAGAAGCATTCTGAGTAGTGCCAAACCTAAGGAGACTCTTGGGTACTTTGAAGTCATTGTTCGGTAGTAGCTGACAACTGGCTGCCTTTTTCTTTTCAGCTCTTGGAGAAGGCAAAGACAACTTTGTACAATGCCCCATTGAAGCACTCAAGTGGGAAGAAAGGAAATGTCTCATCCTAGAAGAAATCTTAGCCTACCAGCCTGATATATTGTGCCTCCAAGAGGTGGACCACTATTTTGACACCTTCCAACCACTCCTCAGTAGACTGGGCTATCAAGGCACATTTTTCCCCAAGCCCTGGTCACCTTGTCTAGATGTAGAACACAATAATGGACCAGATGGCTGTGCCTTATTTTTTCTTCAAACCCGATTCAAGCTAGTCAACAGTGCCAATATTAGGCTGACAGCTATGACATTAAAAACCAATCAGGTGGCCATTGCACAGACCCTAGAGTGCAAGGAGTCAGGCCGACAGTTCTGCATTGCTGTCACCCACTTAAAAGCACGCACTGGCTGGGAGCGGTTTCGATCAGCTCAAGGCTGTGACCTTCTCCAGAACCTGCAGAACATCACCCAAGGAGCCAAGATTCCCCTTATTGTTTGTGGGGACTTCAATGCAGAGCCAACAGAAGAGGTCTACAAACATTTTGCTTCTTCCAGTCTCAACCTGAACAGTGCCTACAAGCTGCTGAGTGCTGATGGGCAGTCAGAACCTCCATATACTACCTGGAAGATCCGGACCTCAGGGGAGTGCCGGCACACCCTGGATTATATCTGGTATTCTAAACATGCCCTGAGTGTAAGGTCAGCCCTTGATTTGCTCACCGAAGAACAGATTGGACCCAACCGGCTACCATCCTTCAATTATCCTTCAGACCACCTGTCTCTAGTGTGTGACTTCAGCTTCAATGAGGAACCTGATGAACTTTTATAAACACTTGTCTGGGTCTTTTTAATCACAATAGTCTTAACCAGGGATGTTTCAGGAAACAAATACAGAATAAGAAATTGCCTGAGAAAGGATTCCATTTCTGTCACTTCACTTTCCATGTTTGCAACATGCCCTTAGGAAAGAATCTCAAACCTTTTCAATTAAAACCTATAGCAAAGGTGTTTGCACTCCAGTTTTGGCTTGTATTGTTTCCTTTCCAGTAGCATTACCTTTTGATCATTTAAGGGCATTAAATTAGGCTTGTTTTGAATCTTTTTCAGTTTGAGGATGCTATAAAAACTCAGACTTAGTTGAGTCCTCCATAATTAACAATAAGTATGTAGGAGCAATTTCTCTAGATAGCATTTCATGTTATTTATTGGTGAGTTTTTTAAATGTCAATAAGATATGCATGGCAATATTTATTTTTATATCTTCATGTAAAATTAAGTAAATGAATTACAGTATTATGAGCATTTTAGAACCATGCAAAACTCAAGTTATAGAAAAAGTATTTTATAGTAATTTTCTTAAAGCTTTAAAATGTTTTCACTTGGGGTCTAAACAAAATGTGCACAAAAGAACTGTTTAGCCTGCAGGGGGTTTTGTTATTTAAGTATCAGGTCTCCTTGATACATTCTTCTTAAATAATCCTTGCTGTGCCTCCATGTTCCCCATTAGTGTGTATCTTGAAGAGATTCCAATTATTTAATCAATTAGTTTTCATTATTTAATCACTATTATGCATTTATACTTTTCCATTGGAATAACGTTGGTAGACATTTGAGGTCACTCAATATCATTATTTGTATTGGAATGTGCTTTTCACAATAAGTTATTTAGGAGTTGTTTTGTGGCAGTGACTAAGAAAATCAGTTGGACTTTGTTTTCAGAGATGTGAAACTTTCTAGAAAGCCTATTAACGGCTGTCACTGAAATTTCCTATGACAGCCAGAGATGACTGTGGTTCATACATCTAGAAAGAACAATGTAAAAAGTTAGGTAACCTAGAACTTTCCATCAGAAATAAAAGTGGTAAAGATAACAGGTGAAGCCTCTTCCAAACAAAATAACCTATTGATAATAAATTGATAAATATTTTAATCCATGAGTTGTAAAAACTTAAGATTAATAAATGGTGTTTTAAAGCTAGTGCTTTTATTACCTTGTCATTTTAGTCCAAAAAGAATCTGGGAGTAGATTTGATTTTTTCATACTGTTATGTGGTGACCCACACTATCCATTTACACAAAAATTTTTAAAATGGACAAAAGCAGATCTGCAGTTGCATGCTAAAAGCATCTATGCTATGCTTATGTGGTATCTCGGCTCCAAGGGTGGAATTTCCCAAAGTAGGCCACCCAAATATTCTGCGATGGTATCACTTTGGAAACAAATGATTTGTTTCCAGTAACACTGTATATACAAAATCTTGGGGCTACCTAGAAGGAATGGCAAGCAGGAAGAATATTTGTACCAATTATATTGGTTCAAATCTTAGCATGACCAATGGTAATCTTACATTGTTGAGAAACACACTGATGAGAATACTTGTTTGCCTACCCCAAAGTACACCAACCTGAAGAGAAATTATGAGATGTGACTACAAATTAAGGAGATGGGGGCAAATCCACAGTGAAACTCTCCATATGAGTTATCCTTTGGAGTTAGTTATGTATGGCAGGAGACTGAACACTTATTTCAATGATGTTTTTGTTTGATGCTTTTGCATTTGTCTTCATTTAAAGTGTAATTATGTGAGCATTCTATATAGGAATTTTTTAGTAGTTATGTAAATCTTGTAGGGATGCATTTTGCATTTTAACTTTATCTTAAGTCTTTCTTTGTAGACAGCTTTGCCTTATGGACTATGAGAGTAACCTGAAGGTAAAATGGTAAATAACAAATCTGTTCTACAGAACTAAATATAGATACCATGCATAGATTTCTTTTATTCCATCCCTGTGTACCTTTTGGTCTGCTTTTCCTTTTATATCCTATATAATATTTTGTCTGACATTAAAATAAGAGTAAATTGTGCAGATTAGAAGAATGAGTGAGAGCAGCATGGACTTTTGCATCCTTCATGCCACATTTCCTTAAATTCCATTCTACATGGTGGTAGTAATGACTGCCTCATTTATTTAAATAAAGCATTATGGTATATACGTAGGAAGAAATTAACATTTGAGTTCCTTAACTTTGGCTCTGAGAGCCTTACGTATGATCTTAAAACTACTCTTTATAGACAGTGGCTCCAAAGGTCAAAATTTAAGTAAAGTGACAATAGTAGCTGAGCCAGGACACAAATCCAGGTCTGTCTTGACTCCAAAGTACTTGCTTCTTCCCCACCACAATGTTCCCTTGGCCTTGAGTGAGTATATATGGGTAGAAAAGTGATATTGTGGGAGAGCAAGAGATGTTTTTAATGAAAAATTGTTAAACACATAAGTTAAATACTTTTGTAGTACACATACAAAATAGAAGCAAGATATAGTGGATTTCAGTTTCGAGGATGAAGTCAAGTTTTGCAAAAAGTAGAATATATGATACCGTTTGCATACTTTGATGGTAGCTTTTTGTAAAGGAAACAATAAGATCACTCTACCAGTTTTAAAACTAAAGGAAGAAATTGATGCAAATATTCTGTATTCAAACCATTTTTAAAAACATCCAAGATTTGTAAGGAAATGTTGCGTATAACTAGGTAAAGCACCTGAGACTTGAGGAAAGTTCCAAGATTTTCTAAAAAGAGATGAAATGAAAACATGCTCGTAATCACAATTGATTTCAATTTTAGAAAAGGAAAGTCATCCAAAAAATGAACGTCCTTGCATAAGAGCTCTGCTGAACTATTTTTTTAATGACATGCACAAAAATACGGCACAGGCAGGCTTTTTATCTAGAGTGGATAGATAACAGCAGATTTATTAAATGAAAAATGGCAAAGGCCTGGGCTTGAGTTTATAAAATAAGGAAAGTGGGGAAAAAAGGCAACATGTTGCAGGGCACAGGCTCTAAGTGGGAAAAAAAAAAAGATTTAGCTGTAACCAGTGTGACCCTGAACAAGTCACTCCATCTCTAGTGTCTCAGTTTTCTCAACCACAGATCATCATCACACCTGCCCTCTCGACCTCATAGATTTGTGAGATGTCTGTAAAATAATATTGTAAATTGTAATATAAAATATTTATGTAGGTCACTGAATAATAATGCTTAAGGTTCAGAACAAGAAGGAAAGGGCCCTGTACTTCATGTCATAACCCACTCCTAATTGTTAGAGAATAACCCTTCAATTTGAAAGGGCAGAACCAATAGTGTTAACAGAAATTGAAGACCAAAATAGGTGAGGGGCTGATAGAATGGCAAGAAATTGGTTGGCTGCTTTTTCCCCGACTTGTTCCTCCTCTAGGCAGACATAAGGTTGTGGGTTAATGAGGCTAGTTTCTTTAATTTCATAGGAAGTTGTCAATCCTACTTCGATCTGTAAAGAAGAAATATCTGCCTTTGAAGGACAAAAAACAGAATACCCACAACTCCAGGCCCTTGTTCTCCAGATTTCTTTGGAAAACTCTCTTCCGAGAAAACATTCATATAAGATTAAACATGTGGACAAAGCCATTCCTCGACAGAATGCTAGGAAAAGCTTTGCTGCTTCTAATCATCCGGTAACTTGGACTATATGAATCTCGATTGATTTATCTTTTTTGCTTTGGCTGCCGAGACGTTCAAAACCAAAGTTTATAGCTGAATTTTAATTATTGTGTAACATTTTACAGCACGTATTCTGCATATTTCTTTTGCCACCCTTTTTTCTTTGCCTAATTTTCTTTTGCCTCTATTTTTGTTGACTTTCATTTATGAGTATTCTTACAATATGTAAACTATCTGAAATTCTTTTACTAATAAAGTGGAGTATTGATTAAATTATCTTGCCACGTTAAACAGATTCAGGCTTCAACATCTAAACAACTTGCACATAAAGAATGTGAAAAATATTCACAGTCCTGTATGTATACTATTGAAAGACCCTAATCAAGAAAAATGATGGAAGATTGCACATAGGGATTATGTCTGACATTTGATTCTGGTACCCATAGATTGTTAAACCTAAAGAGAACACCCAGAAAAATTCTCAAACACTTTAAATTTTAGTTTTTAAGAAAGTAAGGATCACTACATGATAGAATAGTTTTATTCAGAAACTAACCTTGTTTCCTTCCTTATCCCTCTTTTTTTTTGGATGGGAGGGAGTGGGAGGAGTTGAAGCTAAAAACCAAACTGGGAGCCAGAGGAGAAGTTCTGTGATTAGGTCTGCCTGACTAGCTGAACCGACTCATGAGTCAAAAGTTTTCCTGAACTTCAGATTCTTCACTTGTAATAAAGGGAATAATCTCTAAGGTTTCTTAAAGATTTCTTAAAACTCTAACGTGAACTTTAAAACTATTTGAGTTACTGCTGCCACTACTCAGAAATATTTGATACTTTTTGGAACTGCTTCCATATGTTTTATGAAGCTCTCAAGAAAACTGGTGTGAACTTTCTAGCCCCATCACATTTTGAACCAAATACCTACCTTGATTCACATTTTATTAACCTCAAATGAGTTGGCTAAAATCTTCAACAGGAAATTTGCCTCAATTATTAAGTATGTTTAAAATTTAGATTCTGCTCTAAGAAGCAATTCAAAAGTATTTGGAATGATGGTAGCACTACTGGCATTAGTATATAGCTTTCCAAAGTAATTTCTTTGAATGGAAAAGGCACATTAACCTAGTATTCTGTTTCATAAGACTCAAAAGATTCATCCTTCTTAAGGACATGTTAAATGTGAGAAAAAGGCTTTAAAGTCAATAGAATATGCAGTATGTAGGTTTTTAAAGAGCTATCTGTAATGCTTAATAGCTCAAACTACCTTTTTCCATTGAACATTTAAAAACACTTAAATTAGGATATAGATGTCTAAATGCTAAAGCTTTCCTTATTGTAGCTGTAAGACAGTGGTCCTCAAACTTTAGTTCATAATGAAATCACTTCTTTTATAAATATTGATGGCTGGCTTCCACTCCCAAACATTGTAATTTGATTGGTGTGGAGTGTGACCTAGGCAGCGGATTATTAAAACCTTCTCAGGAGATTCTAATGTGCAGTAAAGTTATCACTGTATTAAAGTGAATTAATGTCCTATAACCTAGAAATAACTTGCACATATGTAAAACAGTATTTCACCTTTTCAGACAGTGACAGTATCACTTATTAAAGAAAGTCTTCTGAAGTAGACAAAGTTTCCCAAAGTTAAACATACTACAGTGGGATGGGAGCAAACAATATTTGGGGTGAAAACTCCATGGTCTCCACTGTTAGTGTACAACCTAATTACAGTTCCTTTTAATTTTTTTCCCTTCATGTCAAATTATAATAGGACTGTAAACACATCCATGCCACTTCCAAACCAGGAAAGAAGAGGACCTGTTTTTTTTTTTTTTTTTTTTTTAAATTTTATTTTGTCGGTATACATTGTAGCTGATTAATGCTCCCCATCACCAAAACCTCCCTCCCTTCTCCCTCCCCCCCTCCCCCCCAACAATGTCCTTTCTGTTTGTTTGTTGTATCAACTTCAAATAATTGTGGTTGTTATATCTTCTTCCCCCCCCCCCGGTTTGTGTGTGTGTGTGTGTATGTGTGTGTGTGAATTTATATATTAATTTTTAGCTCCCTCCAATAAGTGAGAACATGTGGTATTTCTCTTTCTGTGCCTGACTTGTTTCACTTAATATAATTCTCTCAAGGTCCATCTGTTGCAAATGGCAGTATTTCATTCGTTTTTATAGCTGAGTAGTATTCCATTGTGTAGATGTACCACATTTTCCGTATCCACTCATCTGATGATGGGCATTTGGGCTGGTTCCAACTCTTGGCTATTGTAAAGAGTGCTGCGATGAACATTGGGGAACAGGTATACCTTCGACTTGATGATTTCCATTCCTCTGGGTATATTCCCAACAGTGGGATGGCTGGGTCGTATGGTAGATCTATTTGCAATTGTTTAAGGAACCTCCATACCATTTTCCATAGAGGCTGCACCATTTTGCAGTCCCACCAACAATGTATGAGAGTTCCTTTTTCTCCGCAGCCTCGCCAGCATTTATCGTTCATAGTCTTTTGGATTTTAGCCATCCTAACTGGGGTTAGATGGTATCTCAATGTGGTTTTGATTTGCATTTCCCGGATGCTGAGTGATGTTGAGCATTTTTTCATATGTCTGTTGGCCATTTGGATATCTTCCTTAGAGAAATGCCTACTTAGCTCTTTTGCCCATTTTTTAATTGGGTTGCTTGTTTTCTTCTTGTAAAGTTGAGTTCCTTATATATTCTGGATATTAATCCTTTGTCAGATGTATATTTTGCAAATATTTTCTCCCACTCTGTTGGTTGTCTTTTACTCTTTTAATTGTTTCTTTTGCTGTGCAGAAGCTTTTTAGTTTGATATAATCCCATTTGTTTATTTTTCCTTTGGTTGCCCGTGCTTTTGGGGTCGTATTCATGAAGTCTGTGCCCAGTCCTATTTCCTGAAGTGTTTCCCCTATGTTTTCTTTAAGAAGTTTTATTGTCTCAGGGTGTATATTTAAATCCTTAATCCATTTTGAGTTGATTTTAGTATACGGTGAGAGGTATGGATCTAGTTTCATTCTCCTGCATATCGATATCCAGTTATCCCAGCACCACTTGCTGAAGAGGCAATCCCTTCCCCAGTGAATAGGCTTGGTGCCTTTGTCAAAGATCAGATGGCAGTAAGTGTGTGGGTTGATTTCTGGATTCTCTATTCTATTCCATTGGTCAGTGTGTCTGTTTTTATGCCAGTACCATACTGTTTTGGTTATTATAGCTTTGTAGTATAGCTTAAAGTCAGGTAGTGTTGTACCTCCAGCTTTATTTTTTTTGCTGAGCATTGCTTTGGCTATTCGTGGTCTTTTATTGTTCCATATAAATGTCTGAATAGTTTTTTCCATTTCTGAGAAAAATGTCTTTGGTATTTTGATGGGGATTGCATTGAATTTGTATATCACTTTGGGTAGTATGGACATTTTCACTATGTTGATTCTTCCAATCCAAGAGCATGGAATATCTTTCCATCTTCTTGTATCCTCTCTAATTTCTCTCAGCAGTGGTTTGTAGTTCTCATTATAGAGATTTTTCACCTCCTTGGTTAACTCAATTCCTAAGTATTTTATTTTTTTGGTGGCTATTGTAAATGGGCAGGCTTTCTTGATTTCTCCTTCTGCATGTTCACTATTGGAGAAAAGAAATGCTACTGATTTTTGTGTGTTGATTTTGTATCCTGCTACTGTGCTGAAATCATTTATCAATTCCAAGAGTTTTTTTGTAGAGGTTTTAGGCTGTTCAATATATAGGATCATGTCATCTGCAAACAGGGACAGTTTGACTTCATCTTTTCCAATCTGGATGCCCTTTATTTCCTTCTCTTCTCTGATTGCTCTGGCTAGTACTTCCAACACTATGTTGAATAGGAGTGGTGAGAGTGGGCATCCTTGTCTAGTGCCTGTTCTTAAAGGAAAAGCTTTCAGCTTTTCCCCATTCAGGATGATATTGGCAGTGGGTTTGTCATATATGGCTTTAATTATGTTGAGATACTTTCCCTCTATACCTAACTTATAGAGGGTCTTTGTCATGAATGAGTGCTGAACTTTATCAAATGCTTTTTCAGCATCTATAGAGATGATCATATGGACCTTGTGTTTGAGTTTATTAATATGGTGTATCACATTTATTGATTTGCGTATGTTGAACCAACCTTGCGTCCCTGGGATGAATCCCACTTGATCGTGATGAATAATTTTTCGTATGTGTTGCTGTATTCTGTTTGCTAGTATTTTAGTGAGGATTTTTGCATCTATATTCATCAAGGATATCGGCCTGTAGTTTTCTTTTTTGGTTATATCTTTACCTGGTTTTGGTATCAGGATGATGTTTGCTTCATAGAATGAGTTTGGGAGATTTGCGTCCATTTCAATCTTTTGGAATAGTTTGTAAAGAATCGGTGTCAATTCCTCTTTGAATGTTTGGTAAAATTCTGCTGTGAATCCATCTGGTCCTGGGCTTTTCTTTGTTGGGAGCCTTCTGATAACAGCTTCAATCTCCTTTATTGTTATTGGTCTGTTCAAATTTTCTACGTCTTCACGGTTCAGTTTTGGGAGCTTGTGTGTGTCCAGAAATTTATCCATTTCCTCCAGATTTTCAAATTTGTTGGCGTATAGTTGTTTATAGTAGTCTCGAATGATTCCTTGTATTTCAGATGAATCAGTTGTAATATCGCCTTTTTCATTTCTAATTTTTGTTATTTGAGTCTTCTCTCTTCTTTTTTTTGTTAGCCATGCTAATGGTTTGTCAATTTTATTTATCTTTTCAAAAAACCAACTTTTTGATTCGTTGATCTTTTGAATTGTTTTTTGGTTTTCAATTTCATTCAGTTCTGCTCTGATCTTAATGATTTCTTTCCGTCTGCTAACTTTAGGATTGGATTGTTCTTGTTTTTCTAGTTCTTTAAGGTGAAGTGTTAGGTTGTTCACTTGCCATCTTTCCATTCTTCTGAAGTGAGCATTTAATGCAATAAATTTTCCCCTCAATACTGCTTTTGCAGTATCCCACAGGTTTTGGTATGATGTATCATTGTTTTCATTAGTTTCAATAAACTTTTTGATTTCCTGCTTGATTTCTTCTTGGACCCATATGTCATTAAGTAGAATGCTGTTTAATTTCCATGTGTTTGTATAGTTTCCAGAGTTTTGTTTGTTATTAATTTCTAGTTTTAATCCATTGTGGTCTGAGAAGATACATGGGATAATTCCAATTTTTTTGAATTTATTGAGACTTGATTTGTGACGTAATATGTGATCTATCCTGGAGAATGATCCATGTGCTGATGAGAAGAATGAATATTCTGAGGTTGTTGGGTGGAATGTTCTGTAGATATCTGCCAATTCCAATTGGTCTAGAGTCTTGTTTAGATCTTGTGTTTCTCTACTGATTCTTTGCCTAGATGATCTGTCTAATATTGACAGTGGAGTGTTCAGGTCCCCTGCTATTATGGTATTAGTGTCTATTTCCTTCTTTAGGTCTCATAGAGTTTGTTTTATAAATCTGGCTGCTCCAACATTGGGTGCGTACATATTTATGATTGTTATGAAGAGGACCTGTTTTTTTAAAAACCTGATTAGTAAACAGAGGACCACAGCAATGGACTGCCTTGTGGGGCTGCTGAGTTACTTTTTGATATGGAGTATTTTGCATTGAACGATTGTTTTACTAGTATTGTGTTCCCACCTTGGAAGCTGTGACACATTTATCAGTATTACTACTGAATTAGTGTTCAAAAAGAGAGTTATGAGTAATTCTCAAGTAAGTCTTCCTGCTGCACTTGAGTTTTTCAAAGGTTTGGAGGTTTGAAGCAGATAGATAGGAGGCAAATCAGTGCCCTTGTAAAGGGTGAACAAGATCATAGTCTACCATTAGACTGGGAATCACTGTGTACTGAGTCCCTAGAGAATACAATAGGTTTTAATTACGGGGGACAGTGATCATGACAATGGGGCTGAAGTACAGAATTACAACCACAGAGGACTTGCATTTCTGTGAATGGTTAAAAGCTGTAATAAAGGGAAAAGTTGATTTGATTGCTGTAGAACTAAAATAGAGTTACTCTTGCCTCCTGAGAATAATGAGCTTGTAATGCCTGCAAAATACAACAGGAGACTTAAAAAGGATCATAGGATACTTTGTACACCAAGGCCAAAATTTTGTCTTCGGAAAATTTATGTGATTATTAGTAATTAAACATGACTTGTTTATATAGAGTGATAGGAAATGCACGGTCCTAATTAATGTACCAGGTGTCCCATCCCTTACATTCTGGCCTCACCACCCCTTACAGGAATTGCCCTCTCATTGTCATTGTCTTTATGAACAGTCTCAGTGGCTTTCTCTTTGGCTTTACTTGCTTTGTCCTTCCTGCTGCAGAGAGTGAGTGTGTGTCTGTGAGAGAGAGAGAGAGAGAGAGAGAGTGTGTGTGTGTGTTTGATTTTTGTGGCTGGCCAGTACAGGGATCAGTTGTTCTCAGCACCATGCTCTAGCCAACTAAACTAACCAGCCAGCCCTGTCCTGTTTATTCTCTGTGAATAACAGTCCTTGACTTCCAATGCTGATTCCTTTTCCTCTTCCCCAGTCTTTAAACTTAGAGGTCACTCTGAGTAGATTATTTCCCACCCTGAGTGGTTCCAAGACTACTTCAAAAATTTTTATTTGATGTCTATCACCTCCAACTCAGTAAATAAAACTGAACTCAAATCTAGGTGAAGGAAGAGAGAGTTGTCCAGAGAGAAGCCACCAACGGAATGGCTCAGTAAGTAAGGTACAGGTGCCTGGGATATTTGAGAAAATGAAATATTTCAGTATGTCTGTATCCCAGAGATGTCTAAAAACGAGAAAATGAGGCTTGGGGAGATAGGCAGAGGCCAGATGAAAGAACTGTAAATGTTGTGTTTTAGAGTTTTATCTTTTCAGTAAGAGATGCCATTGAAGAACTTAGGGCAATGGCAATGAAGTGATAAAAACTTGCATTTTAGAAAGCTCTCAGCTGGCATGAAGAACGGATTAGAGGAAAGCTTGGTGAGACAAAACAATAACAGTAGAGAGGATGGGAGTTATTTAGAAGGTATCTCAAACAGGAATTGGTGAATGACTGGAGGTAATGTGTCTAGAATGGCCGAGGGCATCTTCCAGGATGAGCAATGGGTAATGTCATTAATTGAGCTAATATGAATACATTTTGGAGAGAATTCAATTGAACATTCTGGAGGAAATAGCCAGTTGGCAATTACATAAACTCATCTAAAACTTACAGTGAAAGTCTAGGCTGGAACAATAGATTTGGCAGTAAAAACCATTAGGTGTGAGTGAGATAACCTAACAATTATGTTGAAGTGAAATCATAACAGTAAACATTCAATAGTGTTTGCTATGTTCCAGGAAAATCTTTAACGTACTAACTCATTTAATCCTTACAATAACAATATAAGGAAAAGAGCCCCAGACACGAAACTTTTCATGGAAAGCTGAAGGGAAGCAGACTAAGAAGAGTTGGTCAGGCAGGAAGTAAATCAGAGAGAGGTATGGAAAACTGAGTTTTGAGAAGCAGGCTGAGGCATCAGATCACATGAAAAAATGAAGTGTCTACTTGATCTGACAATTGATTATCACAGACCTCAATGAGAACTGTTTCTAGGCCAGAATTCAGGCTGCAGGCTGTTAGCTGAAGAAAGAGATGAGACTTTATGTTAGGCTATTAACCGTTGGAACAAGGAGACTGAGGAGGTGTGAAAGGGAGATGCTGAGTACAGGAGGTAAGGCACCTCCTTCCTGAGACAGGTGGGAAGAATGGATGCTGGAGTAAACAGGTCCTCTGTAGCAAGAGGCCCAGAAATAGAACAAATTCACAGCTCAAGACCATGTTCTCTGTAAAGAGGTATACTGGTCATTTGGTGAGAAGAGTGGTGAAGGCTGCAATGGTTGCTGGAAAATGACCTAAGGCATATGTGGATAGATTGCTGGTCATAGTTCAAAGGCCTGGTGAAGCTGGAAAATTTAGTGGCATCAAACCATGGTTATGTGGTCTTTCTCTGATATGCTGGACACAAAAAACATATGTAAGTTATTATTGATTTATTTGGAGCAGCTCAGATTAAAAGCCGTAACATTAAGGAAGCAGGTGAGGCATACCACTGATAATTTCAATCAGCACAAACACTCTGGTCAGTATATAATGTAAACATATATGTTTTCAAATCTAGACTTTATATGTACTACTTATTCTGAGACACAGAAAAATCTTCAGGTAGAGTGGTGGAGATAAGCTAGGTAGGCCCGGCTTAACCTTCTTAGAACCAATTAAGAATTCAGCATAGGAGGAAAGTATTCTCTTAAAATCTAAGTGTCTTTAGCTGCCCTCCATAGCATATGTCTTAAATTCTTAGCACATGTTACTAAAAATCAATACATGTCCAGTATGAGTGTCTAATATGCTCAGCACTTGGGGAGGGGGGCAGGTACGGTATAAAATACAATATTTGCCCTAGAAGAGTATTATGGAAGACATGACTAAACAAATATAACCACCAAGTAATAAAGAAGATAATACAATTAAGTGCCAAAGCATATAATATGGATTTTTAAAGCTGAAATATTTAGGAAATGTTTTAAAAGGAGGTAGATTAACTCCCAAATGGGATAAGAATCAAGTGAGTTTTTCTTTGAGCTTTATTAAAAAGTACCATCAGGTATGTTTATGGAAAAGATAAAAGATTAGGAAGGGAGCTGTTACGAAAATTTTTGTTGACCTAAGTATCTGATCAAATGTACAATTAAAGGCCAAAAAATACTAAGTATCAGTTCATTTAAATTTCTAAAAGTTATGAAGGTAACACAACTTTTCTTTGTAGTAAAATGAGCATTAAGATGTGGAGTGATAGGACCTAGTCTTGTGTGAAATTAGGTAATTCACATAATCTTTCTGGTACCTCAATTTCCTAATCTGTAAAAGGGCTAGAGTATTATTACTTGTTATTTCTACACTCAAAAGGTCTAAGAAAATCTGATTTGAAAGTGTTCTATAAATATAAATTTTTATGTGTGGCCAACTAAAATGCCAAATTCATTACGGTAAGTAGAACATTACATAGTTCATAATAATAATGTGTCAACATGCAGATATTTGCCAAATATTAATATAATGGGACAAAACAGACGTAGAATTTCTCCACACAGTAGTTGTGAAGGAGAAACAAGACTTCTATTACTTAACTAAATCAACAACTCTATACTGGCTTTTGAATATTGTTAAAAATATCACCAGAGACCAAAACACAAGATAAATTTCATTTCTATATTTCAGAAAACCTACTTGAATACACTTTGAAACAAGAGTACAACAAAATAGAATATACTTCAAATGTTGAATATACAAACTATTATAGTTCAAATCTGAACACTGGTACTTTCCCTCTTAAACTTCAACTAAAAAAAAAAAGAAAGAAAGAAAGAAACTCCAGGTATGAGAGCTACCTGACAACAATTCATGCTGAGCCTGAACTTCCAAGTGACAGTAGAACTGAAACTGATATGTCTGCACAGATGCCAGGGCTAAGTGAGTGTGACACAGGCATGTTACAGCAAAAGGCCAGAGCCAACTGTTAATTTGTCCACAATTAAGAAACTGACAGACTTAAACTACCATATAAAATGTTACATGTAAATTCTATAACAATACTGTGCTAGGTACAAGATTTTTAAAATTTTTCTTTTAATAAAAAAGCTTTACACAAACAAGCCATTAGCTTATTTCAAGAAAGAAAACCGAAAATTAGTCTAAGGCCTTTGTTTTAAATCAGCTTAAGCTATATGATATAAAAAAAAAAAAAATCACACTAGATCTTTTTTGCTATCCTCTTTCTGAAGCTTTTGGATCCATTCTTCAATTCACATTCTAAAATACCTATATTAGCAGAGTCTTCACATAGCACCAGTTAAGTGAGTACTGTGCGAACACAGTAATAATTGCTGGTATGCATATAAAATGCATCAAAAATTGCTATATGTAACAATGAGATCAGCCATCCCAACCACTTCCTACTGAAAACTATATAACCTCTTACAGAATGTTAGTGTTCCAAGTCTTAGTGTAACTTGATATTGTAGTGAGCTGCTTGGTCCCTTTCAATCCTTTTTCTTATTGACAGGTTCAGTTGTTTCCTACTGTAAGAGGCAGTTTTCTGTCAGCATCTCAATATGTAGTTCATTCCCCACTGAAACATGGGATAGGTAATTTATTTCCAGTAAGTCTGATTGTTTTCTTATATGCATTAAAAAATGTTTTAATGTCGTCCATTGACTTTTCTTGATGACTTCCCTTGCAAATGTTTGTCAGTACTACCACTAACAGTCTAAAAGTCCATGGTGGAGCTATTTTATTTCTCACAAGTCACTAGTCCTTCTGTTTTCATGGTTACAGGAAGGGCAATAGCAGAAGGAGCACTGACAACCACTACATGGGTCACTGTCTTATTTCCATCTGCTGGTTTTTCTTCCACCAGCTGCAAAGTTTTCACATCATGTTCCTGCTTTTTTGCCACTGCTTCTGATTTAACCTCTGGTCCTTTTATGACTGCACTAATAACTCGAGGAGGAGTCTGGCCAGCTGCCTGTTGAGTAGGCACTGATAGTCTCATTACAGGTGTACCATGGGCTATTGAAACAGGGGTAAGTGCTCTCACAGCCAGTGGGGTTCCAACAATGTTAATGCTTCCTGATCCAGTCAGATTTGACTTTGTCTGCAGCTGACACTGTGCAAGTTGTGTAGCTGGGATGGTAATAATTTTGGCAGGCTGCATGGTAATTTTTTCTCCGTTTTCAGTAGAGGCTGGCATCACAGTAGGGATTGTCTGAATGACTACCTTTGGAGAGGTTGCTGTAGTTGGACTATTGCTGGTTATTAATGGTGCACCTGCATTAACTGACTGAACTGCTACAGTTGAAATTTTCTGACCCAATGATGTCATCACAACAGGTACTTGCATCGCCACACGAACTGTCCTAGTAGATTAAAAGAAAGAAGTTGATTATATTTCATGCTAAATTTAAAAACGGGTCTCTTGAGCAAAATTATGAATGCAAATCCAAAATGTGTAAAAATAGTGCTCCTAAATTCTGCAGATGTGCTAGCAATTCCTGAGGTTTAGATTATGAAATACCACAAAACAAATATATTTAAAAAACTAAAGCCCACATTAAGCTCCATCTGTAAAACCATAAAAACCAATTCAGGTTTGTTGATACATCTACTTTAACAACAAAAAATACATTTAAAATATCAATCACTTTTCAAAGTCCTGATAAGCAGGTTCTTAGAATGCTACTTTTATTTTTTATTTTTTATTTTTTATTTTTTTTTTTTTTTCTTTTTCTGGCAGCTGGCCTATAAGAGGATGCAAACCTTTCACCTTGGCGTTATAACACTGCTCTCTAACCAACTGAGCTAACTGGCCAGCCCCATGCTACTATTAAACAAAAGGACATTTCATTTTTACCAAGGAGACTTTTTTAAAAAGTAAATACATTACAACTAATGGTTTGCCTCATTTACCTTGGAGCTGCTGTTGCTGATGCAGATGCAGTGGTCGTAGGAGACCTGGATGAAGCATCATGACCAGGAGAAGTGATATTCACAACTCTAGCTACACCCTTCTCTGCTCTGGAGCAGTTTATAGGAGATGAGTTTTTTCCACCACGCACAGAAGTCGCTGCTTTCAGGAGACTTTCTGCAGACAGTGATACTCGTTCTAATGATTTTTCATCAGTGGCTGCTGCTAAATCTTCATTACAGGTTTCACTTTTGTCATCATCTATAACCACTATGTTTTTGGGCATATCCTTGAATTGATAGACAAGCCTCTGCCCTTCAACCTTTGCAAGAATTCCCCTTTGGTAATAATATCTGTAAGGGGAAAAAGTACTAAATTAATCAAAAGTGTTACATTTCCCCCACACTCCATCTCCCCAAAAAATGTACAGTGGATACTAATAGAAACATTCACTCATTCCTATAAGAGATAAGAAAGGAAGAGTTCCTACTGCCTGGACTGCTCAAAAAGCCACGGATTTGGAGTAGGAATGAAGTTGGAACTTTGCGTGTCATAGGCACTGTAACCTTGAGGTCTATAAAGTAGCTAAAAGTTCATTCTCTTTCTTAAAAATAATTTGACCTAAATATAAAATATTCTACTGTATTTTACTGACATTGGTAGAAATTCTATTCTGACTTACATAGGTTATTAAAACAATCTGATGTTACATGGAAAAATTACCTAAGCCACACTTAGTATAGATGAATCTGGGACATGTGAGTACTGTTACATAAACTATGTACCAGTTGGTACTTACATACCAACATCCTTAATTAGAAGAAGTCATATACGTTACAGTGAAAGAGTTTTGTGGGTTTCTCAAACTGACAAAACTTAAGAGAAATATTCATATTAAGATAAATCCATTTATAACAAACTCACAGGAACTAAAAAGCAAATTAACTTTGGAGACAGTATTTCATTTGGATTTAGTTTGTTTTTTTCAAGACCTACAACTTAATTTCTATTAAGGCATAGTCCTAAGTGCAAAAGCACATTTTCTGCAAAAGCAGACTTTCCAATGATGTTGAAATTTTAGGCACCTAGACTAAACTCTCCTCATTTACTCGTTTAAACCTAAGAAGCTTCTCTAGAATATCCCCCAGAATTAAAAGTTACAATACGGGATTCTGAGCCTCTCTTTTAATTAGACAGCTAACAGACAATATATAAAGAGATACAGAAGTTTTGTTTGAATACTAGCTCATTTGTGTTCTTACCTCAAAGCTCGTCCCATAGTTTCATAGTTCATGTCTGGCTTGTTCTTATGCTTTCCCCAAAGCTTAGAGACAGCTTTTGAATCCACAAGCTTGAATATGCCTTTTTCTCTCTGTGTCCACTTAATATACCGGGGACAAGTATTTTTGTCTTGAAGTAGATCTAAAAGAAACTCCCACAAATAGGTTGTGTTTCCTTTAAAAACAAAGCAAAAACAATGATAGAAACTGACTGAAAATTCATTAACATAATTAAAAGCAAATAAAAGTCTGCTTCATTATAACATAAAAATCCTAAATATACTTGTTCTCTGGTTTTTAAAAACGGTATCCCCTATGTATGTTTCCAGTTATGATAATAATATAATAGAGGTCCTAGATTTTGTACTATCACATAGCACCCTACCCCTAACATTTTGAGTTCAGTAAAGGCAAAGGCATAATGTTTAGCACCAAGTTAACCTAAATTACATAGAATCAAATTTATTAATTTACACAGATTTAAACTCTGAATAAAATAAATTTATTTGCACCTATGATTATTACATGGTAAGTCCAAATTCCATAATCAAAATTCATTAAAAGGCACTTATTAATTTTTATTAAATAGGCAAGCAATATGCAATGAAATGTGCAAAACTGTTACGTATCAGTCCTAGGATTTTTTTGTAGGAAACATACTTTTCCTTTGATTCACCTAGAGGCATGAACTCTCTGAGACACATGTGTTACACTAGAGTACTTCAAAAAGTATGTGGAAAATGGGATTAGAAGTTAATGTGAATGTTTGCATGAACTTTTTGAAGACCCCTCGTACAGTGCAAACTACCTTAACCCCTTAAGCATTCTCTTATCATTTTTCTCTGGACTACTAATCAATTTAGACTTGATATCAATGAAAGGTACTTAACACAGGTTTTAAAACATTCCTAAAATCGTTCTACTGAAAATACCTAGTACAGTGAAGACCGTATATTAAAAGGATTTCTTTATATATGAACAACTCAGTTATTAAAGACATTTGTGCTTCAGTCTTAAAATATGAGCTTCTTAAATGGAAACTATAAAAAGTAGTACAGCAATTCTTTAACCTAGTTAAGTATTCATCAAATGTGAACTACATTAGCTCTGGATCACACTACTAGCAAAATATGAAAATGAAATTTTCAAATATTTCTGCAGAATAAAATACTTATTCATCATATAGTATGCTGAAGTGCAGGAGGGAATACAGAGAAGAGTTTAAAACCTGGTCCATTCCTCAAGGATTTACATTTTAGTTGGGAAAGAGAAAAAAGTAGATGACAAGTTAAATAACAATATAAAAAATAAGTAACAATTTGAGATAATATATGATATATCACAAGGCAATGCACAATTACATTCCATATGAATCATAGAAAATGATGTCTGTGGGATTTCAGGAGAGAAAATACAGTAGATTGGTAAAAATATCACAAAGTCTTGGAAGATGGCTAAGATTTGCATAAAAGAAAAGGAGGAAATCTGGGCAAGAAAAACAAGGAACTTAATCCTAAAAGGAAGAAAGAATCATTTTTTTTTTCAGGGAGAAAAGTCGTGGGCAGTGGTCATAAGAGCAGGTTTTTCAAGCTGTTTTTCTTTTATTCCCTTTGTAGCCTCTAGGAGCAGAGGTTCTTAAATTAATGAAAGAACAGGAAAGAGTCCTAAGAAGGAAAAGATAATAACAACATATGCCTCCACTGAGTCACCACATCACCTTTAGGCTCCTAGCCACTATCCTCAAATCCAGATCCAAGCTACAGGCTATGAGGGGAGTGCCTCTAAGGGTACGAAGGTTCCAAACCATACCGCAGCTACTCCATCACCTTGAACTGAAGCTCTGATGCTCTTCCCCTGGTATTTCATTTTCATTCTGAATTTCCCATAAAACTCAATAAATTCATTAATAACCCATAATTGAACCCAGCATGCATTTCTTCACCTAAGAAGACTGACCAACTTCACAATGTTACATTTGTATGTCTGAAGCACTATTACACCAGTACCACTACCTAAAAACTATTAAACCATGTACAATCTTCAACTACATCAAAATGTGTAGCTGGGAGCCATTTTTAATTTGTTCACAATCAGGAGATTATCAAGTCCTATGAGTAGTCATAGTAAAAGTGAGCAGAGATCTTATTCTGGAAGAAACTTTTGTACAACACAGACAATGCCTTGTACATATCAGAGTTTTGAATACTTTTATGTTTGTTGAGTTAGACTCATCAACATTCCTCAGTTTATCTGTAAATACTCCACCCAAGTTCCCACCCCCAAATTAAAATTAACAATTCTATTTTTGGTTTTAAGGAAAACAGGATTAAAAAAGAGAAGCTTTCTTTATCAGATAAAGGTATATATCTATAACAGGTGTTATCATCATAATTCTGCAAAACAGGAAAACATTGGCTGGATTTTGAATCCAGGTTTGACTGTAACAACTTTAATCTTCATATTACAACATGCTGCCTCAAGTTTAATAATACAAGACTGAAATGTTAATGAAAGGTGACTTTGATTGGTAAAAATGATGCATCAGGAACTTTTTCTCCAGTGTTAAGTATAAGGTCTTTAAGCATAAGAGAGCTCACTGATGATTAAATTATTTTTAAAAATAGTAATAATTATATATTTACAGTTTTGCTTTCCAAGATTTACTACTATATAACTATTAAAAGTCTTCAATATAAATTAAAAGACAAAACATGTCAGAAATGTGAAATGAAAAAAAACAAAGAAAAAAATTATTCTAAATCTGTCCTAAATTAAGTCATCAGTTCCTGAATTAAGTATTCAATGTAACTGAATTTTTTGTCTAACTAAATACCAAATTTCTTGGTAGCCTTATTAGAGACTTAAGTTTTTTAACTAGACTTAATTTTTATTTTAATTATTTAAAATTATATATGTCAGACCACCTGTAAGGATAAAATAAATCTGAATATATTAATACAAAATTTATTCAACTATTGAACACTGCTCTACTCATGGAAGTGACAAATTTTTGGTTATCAGATTATCAGATAGAACACACCTAAACCACTACTGAAATGTTACTTGATCCTTAAACAATTGCAAATAGATCTACCATACGACCCAGCCATCCCACTGTTGGGAATATACCCAGAGGAATGGAAATCATCAAGTCGAAGGTATACCTGTTCCCCAATGTTCATCGCAGCACTCTTTACAATAGCCAAGAGTTGGAACCAGCCCAAATGCCCATCATCAGATGAGTGGATACGGAAAATGTGGTACATCTACACAATGGAATACTACTCAGCTATAAAAACGAATGAAATACTGCCATTTGCAACAACATGGATGGACCTTGAGAGAATTATATTAAGTGAAACAAGTCAGGCACAGAAAGAGAAATACCACATGTTCTCACTTATTGGAGGGAGCTAAAAATTAATATATAAATTCACACACACACATACACACACACACACACACAAACGGGGGGGGGGAGAAGATATAACAACCACAATTATTTGAAGTTGATACAACAAGCAAACAGAAAGGACATTGTTGGGGGGGGGAGGGAGAAGGGAGGGAGGTTTTGGTGATGGGGAGCAATAATCAGCTACAATGTATATCGACATAATAAAATTTAAAAAAATAAAAAAATAAAAAAAATTTAAAAAATTAAAAAAAAAAAAGAAATGTTACTTGAAATCATTTGACCCAACAAATTAAGAAAGCACAGACTGGGGGAGGCTTGTTGCTGTTTTTTATTTTTAATGAGGATGGATATGCAAATTCTAAAGCAAAAGTATGGTTAAGTTTGTTCTGACTAGTGACTTACATAACTGAAATTTGTTGACAGGGAAATTATATTTGGCTTGCCCTGCTTGCATTTGGCTTTCATTGCTTCTAACCAGTTAAGAAATTATGAATCAGAAACAAGTCTTAGTTGTAAAACCTCTTTTAATTCTTTAGTGGTTCTATGTGGGGATGAGTGCTATTGTACACACACACATCCCCTAAAACAGCTCTTAAGAAGAATGTACATCAGATCACCCTTAGGACCTTTTCCAAATACAAATGACTGTTCCCTTTAACTGTCCTCCCCCACACCCTAATAATATTGCTGTGGCTACAGAATCTCTGTGGGACAGGGACCCCACATAGATCTGGAAAAAGCTCACCAGGTGATGCTGACACATCCCTAATTAAGAACTACTACCATAGACAACAAACACTCAGGGTCTTCAAAAAGTCCATTGAAGGATTCCTATTATCTTTTATTCAATGCTTCCACACACTTTCTGAAATACCACACACTTTCTGAAATATCCTAGTACTCCCATATGTGTATATACTAGAAATAATTTTCGTACAAATGCAAAAATATCACCTGACTGAAAAAAAAAAAAATCTCACCTCCAAAATAGCCCTCCCCAAATTACCTTTTCCTTCTCTGGGTTTCTTCTTTATACCTAACTCAGGAGACCCATTGGAAATTGGTGATTGTTGGGTCTTTGGTTTACGGCCAACTGAAAAAAGATATTGAAACCATACATTGAAAACAAGAAAAATAACAGAAGCATGATAGCAAACTCTCTGATAACACATTATTCATTCAGACTCTCTGATAACACATTATTCATTCAACTGGACACAGATTCATGGACTAACATATTCAGTGTATGTGAAAAGTTGCTTCTAAAAGTAGTATTTAAAACACCTGCTATTTTAGATTACAGCAGTTAGCTGGTAGCAATCTCAATATATATGGCAAGTCAGGTACTACTCATCTATTACTTACATGATCAGAGCTTCAATTTGCTAACTTTTACATTAATGCAGCAATAGAAACAAATCCTAATATAAACTTTTTTGTTTTCTGTTCTGCAGGGTAGTTAAAAACAGCCTTACCTACTTATTGCAGAAGATCTGATAATCTGTGAAACCCTATGAACTCAAATGAGGAAAACTAAGAAAAATTCAATACTTTCTACTGCACTGAGCCAGTCAATTCACCAGAATTTAAGCATTAAGTGTTTGAATTTCTTCACCTCAACATGCAGGTACATCACAAGGGTAAAAAAAATCTTCCAAGTGATTACTTTATATGTCTAATAAATGTGTGTACCCTTCCCCTTTTGTTTCTCCTCATTTCTGCCATAAGGCTCTCTCAGACAATCTACCATAATGAATAGAAATATACTTCTCTGCACTAAAGAGGGCGTAAGTGTGAAATGAGTTGTATTCGATCCTCAGCAGATGGATGAATGCCAGCAGGTGAGGCGAAGCCTCAAGAAAGAGGTTGGGAATATTCAAGTATATATTATATTTTCAAATTAAATATATTATTACTCATTTGCCAACTGTCACACATCTGAAATTTTTGATGTCATTCTATTCTTCATTAGCAAAGATTATTTAGATTAACTATATAAGGAGCTAAATTAATGTCAATTTTTATTTCAAAATGCATAGATATATTCTAGAACTTCATTATAGTAATTCCAATCAGAAAGAAATATGCTTTGGCAAAAATTAAAACAGAAAATTCACTAGTTTCCTTGTTAGAACAGAGCTTAATTTCTCAATTTAAATCATGTTTTATGTACAAATCAGTAATAAAACTAACATATTCACCATCTCCTAAATTCAAGTACAAAATCCCAACTTAATAGAAAGGTTTGCCCCAAAAGGCTTAGTTTATTTTCTTATAAAGCAGTATTTCCAAACTCATGTTTCTTGAGAAATTAGCAGGGTATTTCTCAGTAGGAAAAGGGGTTCTATAGTCAAATTAACTTTTAGAACACTACATGCTATCTACTCTTGGAGATTCACAATCCACATTTAGTATATCAAAGGATCTGGAAATAAAAAGTAGTCTTTGCTATTAAAAAATAAACTATCTAATTTTGTACATCCCAAATGTACCTAGCCACAAAAATATAAATAATGGCACTCTTTCTTCATTGTCTCTCTTACAGCAACAAGCATGGAACTGTTATATGTAATTTTTAAATGGCCATTTACTAAGACCTTCCAAAGAGATAAAATTAGTATTAAATTGGCAAATTACTTACTGGTTTATATCATACCACAACCTGTTTCCCTACATGACTCCTGCTTTTCATGGTCTTTCCATCTTCTTTTAAGTCTAAGAATTTCTTAAGTATTTTCTTAACAGCTCCCACTGGATACAACCAGGCAAGGGCTATGGTGGGCAGTGGGTAAATAAGACTATTTACATGTACACCTTTTGTTTTTAAACATTTACAACAGGAAGTAATTCTTCCTTCTAAATCCTCTCACTCATACCTCTCTCAAGATACATATAACCAAAGGGGAAAGCACATTGTCTTATTCTTCACTGTCTCTCTTGCAGCAATAAACACAGAACAGAGCACATCACAGCAATGTGAAACACCATTTAATGAATAAAAGAAAATACCATTATTTCTAACACACTCTTCCCTTATTTTTGCCTTTGATTTCTTTTTCACTCTAAAATATGAAAAAGAGGTAGGGAAGAAGTGGAATTAGTTATGTACCCAATTATTTAGGATTTCATCTCTTTCAATTTTTATCTTTGATTTCAACAGGAAAGGACCCACTTTTACTGCCTGTTTCCTCATGATGTTGGAGATATGCTGGAACATTGTGCCTCACCCATTGGTTTCAGGTGAACAGAAGTTTCAATGGAGTCAAATAATAAATGAAAATGTTCTTTACTGGGCTGGCCGGCTAGCTCTGTTGGTTAGAGCTTGGTGTTAAAATACCAAAGTCAAGAGTTCAGATCCCCATACAGGCCAGCCTCAAAAAAAAAAAAGAAAGAAAGAAAGAAAGAAAGAAAATACTCTTCTCTTTACCCACTGGTGAGTTCATACCAATTAGAAGTCTCTATTAGCCATCTTAGTGTTTTAAAGCAGAAGGTATGGAGAAGAAAATAGTATATGGCTTTTTAAAACAATGTCCACAAAAGAGGGAGAAGGCAAGACTATGAAAAACAGAGAAAATTTTAAAAGATTTTTTTTTTAAAGTAACCAAATAGTTATAAAAAGATCAGAAAGTAGAAGAAAGAAAGGGTAAGACAAATGTGCAAGGAATCTCTGATCTTCCTTGTATGTGTCCAACACCCGTTACAATCTCATTTCCAGGTAAGTACCTTCAGGGCTTAAATACTAACTCCTTTAAACAATATGAATATGTAAAAATACAAAATTAAAATCTTAACTTGTGGATTCTTTGAGAGTATCTAGTTAACGTAACATCAATAATATAGCATATATTATTTCCTGGCCCCCAGCCCCCTGTAAGCCAGTCAAATTTAACAGTAGGGGGTTGTATACCAACTTTGACACTAATGTTATTAAGTTTTGATAACCCAATACCATCAGACCAGCCTATATTCTATGTCCCTTGATGGGAAAAAAAGATACCACAAAAATTTCATCTGCTTTCTCAGAAATTTATAAATATACTCTACCTTTTTTCTTTTTCATTGGTTCATGGCTATCTGGTGATGTAGGAATAGGAGAGGTATCCATTGGTTCAGACTCTTCAGTTGACACCTCCACTACAGTTTCTGTAATGACATCTGGCCTCATAGCAGCATGGATAAATTCTGGAGTTGATACACAAGGAGGGACAAACACTTCCACTATAAAAAAAAGTTGAAAAATTAAGATTTCCCACCCCCGTTAATGTTTCTTATGAGGACAGTTCAATATTTCAGAAGAGGTGAGGTTTATTAAGATTTAATCAAAGCAGGACAAGAATTTAATACTGAAGGATTTAATGTGCTAAACATTCAATATGATCTAAAGTATACAAATAAAATCAACTTAAGGAAATATTAATCTTTTGGGTAAGGCAAAGATCATTGAGTAGTCACCCCCCACTTTCTTCACACTTTTAGATACTTTCAAGCTCAGTGTAGAAGAACTTTGAATTATTTTGACAGTTGGGAAGACATTTGAAAATAAAATAATAGTATAATAGTGAGTTCTTAATAATTAATTTTGGTCCACATATCCATCAGTATTCTTTAACTAGATAATATGTGCACGTGGTACAAAATTTTAAAAAGACTTATAAATATGTATTCAGTAAAAAGTAAGCACCTATAGTTCAATTTATAATATGAAGAAAAGGAAAACCTGCTTGTTACAGACCAATGAATATCATCTTTCAATATTTAAAATTTTATTTAATGGAACAATCCTGATGTTTTGAGTCACTAAAACAGTACAAACAGATTGTTATCTGGTATTCTATTATGAACAATAACGTTTTTCTAGCTTCCTTCCAATATACATGAATAATCAGGTTACAATATTTCTATTTCAACTAAGAGATATGTTAATATATACTATCATGGATTAACACATTCACGAATAATGTCCTAATTTTCTTCTCATATCCCTGAATAATACATGAGATTCCTATTCCAATTTAAAAAGCACAGTTGCTCTTAGCATTTATTGTAAATCTCTATGAGAAGGGGCAAATCTCACTGTATCAAGTCAAATTAACATTCGGACATTAAATTTAAATTAGAGCAAATTAAAATTAGTACAAAATTACTACCAAAGTCAGTCTTTTAAAAAAAAAAAAAAAAAACAGACTCAGGGGGGCTGGGGGGGGCAGTGCTGGCCAGTTTGGGGATCCATACCTTTGACCTTGGTATTATAATACTGCACTCAACTCAGCTAACTGGCCAGCCCCCAAAGTCCGTCTTAAAAAGGGGGCAGGTGGGGGTAAGGGGGGAGCTAGTCGGTTAGCTAACTTGGGTAGAGAATGGTGCTCATAACACCAAGATTAAGGGTTCAGATCCTAGTACTGGCCAGCTGCCAAAAAGAAAAAAAAATAATTTTTTAAAAGTTATTAAAAAAAAAAAAGCAGGGGACCAAAAGAAAAGGAAAACTTGCAGGCTGAAGGAAGTATGAAAATTATGTAAGTTCCCTCCTCTCTCTACTATGGATGGTTCCTGGAGTTACTGCCTATCTATCATTGAACAAAGGACTGAAAGTGGTCATAGGAGGCAACTGCCCCAATCTGCCATACTCGTAAGGATTACAAAGGCTTGTAATTTAACTAGAGTTAAGGAAACAGATATAATAGTATAAATAGCTATTTAATAAATATTCGTCTGTCTATAGTGGGCATTTTCTCTATCTTTTATTATGAAAATTAAATATTTAAAATATTTGAGATTTACGGACTTTGACAAAGATCAATTATTGCTGTCAGGTACTCATGAATAATAGACCTTTGAGAACTCTATCTTCATTCTAGATATATGAAGCAATGTGATATGTTTTATATAAAAATGAACAGTTCACGTACCAGGACTTCTTGAATCTCTCAGGCAGGTAGGAGATTCCATATGAAGCAGGGCTTCAGCAGCTTCAATTGTCTTATCTGTACAGTGTGCATTACTGCTATGAACTGATGCTTCCACTGGTGGAAAAATAAGTCCTACTCAATTAAAAATGTACTAAACACATTACTAAACTAAAACACATTACTGTATAAGAAATAAATATAAATTAACTTCCATGTGAATAACTCTAAACAAGTCATTGATACATATTAGTCTATATAAACTATTTACAGAAATAATTTAAAAACCAAAATAAGCTAGTTTATCAGCTCTTTGTAAAATAAATGTTGGTTATTAAAGCTACCAATGAGGTTGATTAGAAATTACTGTCAAGTTTCTGAATCTTATATAAAGGAAAACAAAGACTGAATCTTATATAAAGGAAAACAAAGACAGACTCTTGAAATTTGAACCCTGCATCAATTTTAGGCCAAAATTTAATTTGGGGACGGGGGGAAAGAAGGATTATAGATTAACAATCCTGTGAGGTCAACTGTGTGTTTTGATGTATTGCCACTAAAGCCAGAGGTAATATCTAGCAGAATAAGTCAGAAACACATCATTTTTCTCCTGAGTGAGTGAATACTCTCCAGGCAGGGATGCCTGGAGATGAATAACAACACATATTAGCTTTAGTGCCAGAGCACTTGGGAATTTTCTTCACAATAATCTTGCTCTCCTCTTAGAACCTCACAGGATTTTGCTGGGTTTTACCTAAGAAAATTTTTTTAAAAGAATTTCTATTTTTTCCCCCATGAAGGCTTTTCTAATTCCACCACCCTCTGTACTTCTCTTCCAGCTCTTCTTTTTATGTTTTGCTGATTAAGTTACTTGTGAATCAGTAAAGTGTACAGCAGTGGTCTGTGCTTTCAGATCCAACAGCTTGGGTTCTAGTCTCTGCCACTTATTATTTCTGTTATACTAGGCAAGAAATTTATTCTCATAACCCTCAGTTTCCTCTTTCACAAAACAGGAATATTACTTACCTCATACAGTTGTGAGAATTAAGTGAAGTGATTCCCATAAATATCTTAGCACAGTGCCTGGCATATAAATAAGAACTCAATAAATGGTGATAATGTCTCATCACTCCTGCAAGACTATAAGCTCCTTGAGGTAGGGGGGAGCAGACCTATGTTAACCCATCTTTACATCTGCTATAGTTCCTAATATAGACTTTTCATATAGTAAACACATAAGTATTTATTTTATGTAATGAATTAAGGACAACCCACTAATCTTACATGAAAATTGGCAATTCAAGAACAAACTTCTTAATGATATATTAATCTCACATCCTTACTTAAAATATTGACATTTACTTGGTTGGGAAGAAGTTACAAAATGTGAGTATGTAAGTTTCTAATTTGAGAGATTTTTCTCAAGATGTCTCTTTAAGGAACTAAAAGTAAATGTTTATACAAATTTCATAAAATCATATTACAAATTCACAAGCACTACACACTAAAGATATGAATCTTTTAAAACTGTTTCCAGGAAATTTTTATGGGGAAAAACAATCCACTTAGTCTCAAAACTAACCAAATGCTAAAGCCTCAGCCTTAAATACCAGTTATTTGGAGAGCACTTATTTTTAAAAAATCCAAGGACTGTTTTACCACCTGTTGCACATCATCCACACTCTCAACCAAGGTACTGGGTCTCTCCAGTTGCTCTTTCCATTTATGGAAATCTGCTCAAAGCTAAATGGTTCCAGAGAGGCAGCCAAACCTCTAAGTAAATCTATCTTTAGGTGACCCTGCTTACTCTTATCTGCAGCTTCACTGAAGCAAAGGATTCAATCAGCTCTTCTAGCTCAACTTTAAGAAACTTAATATTATGAAGTATAAAATATATTGCCATTCTCAAAAAATTTTTTTCAAAGTTCCTCCCTACAATATTCACATAAAGAACCTTGGAAAGCAAATTCTTACATTTAAAAATTTATTCTAGGAACCATTCTCTTTAAAGTCTGCTTGTGTTGTAATTTAGTTGTTGTCTTAGGTGCTATTAATAAACCATCCTGAGTAAACTAATTCCTTATGTAATTGTATTAAGATACACACTAAAAACTCTACCATATTAAAACCAGAGCTACAAGTATTCAGTAATAATACAGCAATAGAATATTACCATATTTTCAATGTTTTAAGGTAAAAACAAAATGAAATTTGTCTAACAGTTACATTTTATGAGCCCTGAATTCTGTTTGAGGTACATTTTCAAAACCATGATTTCATGTTTCGTTTGTTATGTCAGTGGAAATTATTTCTTAAAAGTGTATTTTCTTGTTCATATTTCTGGCCTCAACCTCTCCCTTCCCCGCCAAATTCAACATATTACATCTCCAAAATATTTTATATTTACAGAGTAAAATAAATGAAATAATACAAACTTAATAAAAAAACTTCCTAATTCATACTTCAAATTTAGGATGAGAATATTACATATGCATAAATTATCTCTGAATTATCAATCAGAAGATCTAATACTCTAGGTACAATCAACAAACTGTCATTTACCATGTGCCAGCCCCTGCACTATAAACCTGAGATACAAGTGTGAATGGATCTCTGGCTTCATAATAGTTCAGACAGCATCAAAAAAAAAAACATAAGTAGAAGTAAAATATTTCCAAACTAAATTAAGGTGTAAAATAATTTAAAGTTACTCTGTAAGCAAGCTAATAGCTTGTTAAAAAGAGCACAGATTTCTTTTTTTTTTAATTATAATTTTACTTCTTGTCATTTTTATTTACTAACTCAACACTAAACACAAACAAAAATCTATGAGCACATTCACAGATTAGTTTACAATAATGTACCAATGACAGTTTCCAAGAATACTTCACCCATTTTGTAAGAGTGAGCACTATCTTCTTACTTTTGTTGACATAGTAATCTGATAGAAATTTTTAAAATATTTCTATTCAAATTTCTATACTTTTTTAAAGCTTTTCAATACTAAAATTTAAACTAAAATTTTGCACAATTCTTAAGGATAAACATGAATTTAACAGTGTTGTGCAATTAAAGTAAGCAAACTACAAGCAAGAGCTGAAAAACCAAATTTCCTCATCTCTTATTTAAAACGTAATTTACTGGTATCTTTCTAGATCTGTGTATGAAATTTATGGGAGGAAAAAATAAGCAACTCATTTTAAAAATAGAAACAATGAAGCTAAAAGTAATCTGACAGGTATCATTCTGTAGTTACCACTAGCAGTTGGTATTGCTGGTCAATCTTTTTTCAAGAAATAAAATGCATCAAATAAATTTCAAAAACTATCTTAATTTTAATTACAGTGCAAAAAATAAAATTTGCTTATGCCCCCATTTACTATTGGTGAAAATCTTTTTCTATTTGTCTTTCTAATTAACCAGTGTTTGTACTGTAGACTATTCCATACTCACTCAACAGCTGTTACAAAATACCAAACTTGGTAATTAAGTGTGACAAGAGGCAGACCTCTCAGCTTTGCATAAGAGAATGCTGGCAATGGATCCAGCTCAAAACAATGTTCTCAAGTCAAAAATAAAATTTAGAAACAATTTAGTCAGGGCAATAGAAACAAATTAGAAAACACTAGTGGTATTATTCCCCTACAAGCAACATCAAAAACTAATATTACAAGGTCATCAATCCACTACTGCACCTGATTTACCAGATTATCTATCCTCTAATGCCCAAAGGCTGTAACAGTAATAGGTGGATGAATACAAACGAATGCAATGAAATGGGGAAAAAGTTTAAAAAAAAAGGTCTGGGACACTCTACCTTTACTTTTTCCCTTGACCTTATGTAATCAATATCATTGTCATAGGGTATAAAAGGGAAAAAGAACTAAAATTATTTTCTAAACCACAGCTGTCCGATAAAAATATAATATAAGCCACATAAAATTTTAAATTTTCTAGTAGCCACATTTCAAAAAGTAAAAAAAGTGAAATTAAGGGCCAGCCCCGTGGCTCACTCAGGAGAATGCTGCGCTGGTAGCGCCAAGGCTGCGGGTTCGGATCCTATATAGGGATGGCCGGTGCGCTCACTGGCTGAGCGTGGTGCCAAGGGTTGCTATCCCCTTACTAGTCCAAAAAAAAAAAAGGTGAAATTAATACCTTTCATTTAACCCAGTATATCCAAAATACTGTCATTTCAACATGTAATCAATATAAAGAAGTTTTCCACTGCTTTAGTTTTATATTTTTAATTAATTAAAATTAAATAAAATTAAAAATTCAGTTTCTCAGCCACATTTCAAATACTCAGTAACCACATATAGCTAGTGGCTACCATGTTGAACAGTGTAGCCCTAAACAACACTAATTCAGGTAGTCTCAAACTTTTTTGGTCAGAGGACCCTTTTACACTCAAATTATGAAGAACCTCAAAGAAATTTTATTAGGTCCTATATAGTTATCTATCGAATTTGAAATTAAAACAAACAAAACTTTATGTGTTTATTTAAAATAATAGAAACATTACTTATAAACAAATATCTGTACAAAAAAACAACTTTAAAAACAAAAAAATAAGTGAGTAGCTTTGTTTTTTACATTTTTACAAATCTTTTTAATACTCGATTTAATAGAAGGCAGTTGGATTCTCCTATCTCTTTCTTCATTCAATCTGTTGGAATATCTCTGGTAAACTTGTAAAAGTGAAATGGCAATGTCTTAATATTATGATGAAAACAGTTTTGACTTCACTGATCCTTTGAAAGGCTCCTGGGACTCCCAGAATCACCAGCTCAGAGATTTTGGTTTTTGAGAAATACAGGTGTAACCGTATATCACCAATTAATAACAACCAAATTCTTTCCTCATGTTCCCATACTTTTTAGCTTCTAAACATAAACATCAGTGTGTAGATGAACAATAATGATTCCACTTCTATAAATAAAACAATATTTATCCACTCATACATAGAGGATTTTTAAAAACATTTTTCATAAGGATTTTCTTGCATCCTTTTGAAGATTTAATAAGCTATAGATAAAACAAGGAGTTATTTTAAATAATTATTAAGAACACTTGACTGTCTTCCCTTCCACCCCAACCAAATTTGTTTCTAAAGGAAATTATTTTATGTTGAAAACCCTTATTGACTACATACTGATGTTACTTTAATTCAGTTTTTATATGAATTTTAGTACCAATGATGCAATAAATTATGAGGTGGTATCTTAGACGCTTTCAAATAAATTTTTTAAATGGAAAATTAAGCCATTCCTCCAGTTTTATTTCAACACATACTTTTTTTTTCACATACTGCTAATTTTTTTCAATTTGATGATCTTTTCAAGATTGATACTAGATATTTCAATTTAGAGTAAATCAGAAATGAGATTTTCAGTTTCTAATTTCACAATGAACTCCTACAAAATGAGACAGATTTGTTTTATCAGTGAAAATATCTAGGCAAAATTTCCAGAAAATGTCCCCTTTCATTTAGTAACTGCATTGTACAACAAAACTTCTAGTGTTCTTATTTCTCAAATTAAAAGAAGAAAAAGTCAAGTAAAATATACTTGAGAATAAGAAGGCAGGATATTTTAAACTGCAAATCTTCCAGAAAATCCAGACCATACATACATAATACTTTTACATATATATTAGGAAAGTAACAATGCTTGACATTTGTTTTTCTTCTATTAAGCTATTTATACTAAAAATGAGCCAAAATTATTAAATAAATTATATCATTGATTTACAACGTATAGACTCAGCCTCGAGTTCCAGTTTGGAACACACTTCTATTTTGGCTACAAGAAATTAACCTTCCAATTACATAGCAACCTTACTTTCTATTAAATATTTCTGAGCCACTTACAATTTTAAGAGCTTTAAAAGTCATTAGATAACATCTAGTCAACCCTGTCCTCGTACAAGAGATGAACCCCTAAAGAGGTTAAGTCGCTAGCACACAGCAAGCTCAGTAACAGCTAGATATAGTACCTCAACTTTGACTTCAGAGTCAAGGCTCATTCTCATACATCAATGAAAGTATGTCAAGTATGTCAAGTCTTTACCACAAAAATATCTCGTATTTTAAAATAACCGATTTTTAACAAATAAGCTTATTTATTACATCCCTTACTCAAACTCCTCTGACAGCATAAATATTGATAGCTAAAGGAGTGCATATAGGACTAGCAGGATAGCTCAGTTGGTTAGAGTGCAGCGTTATGACACCATCATCAGGGTTCGGATCCCCATACCAGCCAGCTGCAAAGGGAAAAAA
The DNA here is from genome assembly GCF_027409185.1 of Cynocephalus volans. Taxonomy (NCBI): domain Eukaryota; kingdom Metazoa; phylum Chordata; class Mammalia; order Dermoptera; family Cynocephalidae; genus Cynocephalus; species Cynocephalus volans. The sequence continues at coordinate 122,858,722 of NC_084468.1, forward strand.
AAAGCCAAAGCATATCCTCTAGTACATTAACATGTAAAAATAGTAGTGATAACGTCAAGTGCTTTATACTTTCTTAGAAACAAGTTATGCTAACATTACTCAACTTAAAGCTTATCTTCTCTAGAAGTTTTCACAAATCAGTCATTTTACACTAATCATCAAGACATTGTAACAATTACTGTAGCTATTTTAACATTTATACATTAATTACATTTTCATCTGTCTCCTCAATTAGACTATAAAATCTTTGTAAGGAAGAATTTCCTCTAATATTTGATGAATTCCCTCAAGGAGATAAACAGGTATCATTTTGTCCATTTTACAAATACAAACAACACTCTCCCAGTGCCACTGGAAATAGGCAGCAATAAAAACTGAGAACCATGATTCTTAATTTTCTGGGCCATCTTTCCTCCCCAACTATTAACTTACTGAATAAACCTTGGGTAAATCACCAAACCTGTCTCAAGTTTCCTTCTAAAATAGGGCTTGCAAGGGAGTTTCAGAGTACAAGAACATGATTAAGGAAATAATTTGAAAATAAGTATATGTAAAACATTCTTTACAGAACATTATGATCATTAAAGAAGCTTTTAAAAATTAATAAAGATGACCGGTAAGGGGATCTTAACCCTTGACTTGGTGGTGTCAGCACCACCCTCTCCCGAGTGAGCTTAACTGACCATCCCTATACAGGGATCCGAACCCATGGCCTTGGTGTTATCAGCACCACACTCTCCCAAGTGAGCCACAGGCAGGCCCCTAAAGAAGCTTTAATTGTAGAAAAACTGCAGGAGAGCTAGCTGGAAAACGGCATTTAACTTTTTAAAAAGACAAAACTTTTCTCTTTTCAAACCAAAGACTGTCTGTCTATATACACACTCCAAGCAAAATATGTACAGGTCACATTCAGTTTCGCCGATAAAGCCAAAATCTTATGAAAAAATACCTTTCTTTGGCAAAGTTCAGTCCTCTTACCTTTATAGTATTTTTCAAAGTTCTGACTGAGGAGGCTATTCTAACGTTCTCTCTGAATGTTCACACCAGTGAAAACATCTCTTGAAATGTACACGTTCAGCACTTCAAGGAAATATCAGGGACCCAACAATTCCAAGTATCGTCAGTACCAATAATATAAAGCCAAAAATTCTATCCTTTAATTCCTATTATGTTATTGGTGGACTGAACATACACAAAGGAACAAAGTTTCCATTGTGCTGTTACCTCTTACGACTAAAACTGAAGTTCTCATTATGATCAGAAAATAACTGTCAAACAAATGCGTTTTAATCCCTACTCAGTAAACTATGGGGTTTTTTGATGGGGGGGACCTTTAAAACGTGTAATATTACATTTTATACAATAAAAGGGTAGTTACCATTACGTTATACAATGCATATGGTTATAATATTCCAGACTTTATTTGACCTTAAAAGTTCTGTTAAATTTAGAAATATACATAACATGTGTTCATAATTTCCCCAAACCGAACTGAATCACAGTGTTTCGCCAACCAAACTACCAATTTCAATTCCCCTCCCTAAAAACAATGGATGGAAAATAATGTTTGCATTACTGTTCTTGGTGAATATTTCTGATCTTCCAATTCCCAACGATGGCGACATGAAATAGAATCCGGGCAAAGGAACATATGTGTTATTATTACAGTACGTAAATAGTATTCCAGCAGTGCTACATCGACCCAGGGCCCTCGCTGCGCTGTCAGGGCCCTCACTACTGTCCGCTATTAAGTAAAGCTGCTTTTTCTATGTAACTTAAGTCCGTGCCCTTCCGCTGCAGCAGTGGCGCTGCACATCCCCCACCCCTGCGGCCACTTCCGTGTTTACACTCCTCTTCCCTCCAATTCCATGCGTACATTGTCAGCTTCACTCCCGCCCAATCTTCATTGGCCCACAGCGGGCCCTTAGTCCCGCCCCCAGAAATCAACGTTCTTATTTGGAACATCTCACAGAGCAGATTGGAACCAGAGGCCTGTCAATCCCGTCCGTTCTGTCCTCTCCGAGGCGCTTCCGCTATGGTGGGAGGTTTGGGGGGGAGGGGAGAAGGGGGCAATTCCTTGCTGAGACTTCCCTAGGGCCAAGACTCCCGCCCTCCCGCCCCACTCCTTCACATTCACCCACTGTTTACAAAAATAAATGTTCTTCTCTGACGCCCCAACGCTCCAGATCAAGGGTACAAATTAAGTGCCGTGTCCTTTCGATGCTCCCCACCCCACCCCAAAAAAAACCCACGAGGGAAGGGGCATAAGCCTAGTTTCTTCACAGCCGCCCATTAAATAAGGAAAGGGAGGCGGGCCCCTTGGAAACACCATCCCCGTTCCTCAACACTATTAAGTGACCCTTTCCAGAACCGTTACTCCTGAGGTTGCAGAAGGTGGGGATGTGAGGAGCAGGGAGGGTCAGAGCATTTTTTTGGCGGGTATCGATCGACCGGACATCGCCCTGGGCGGCCTCATCCACGCGGAAGTCGTGGATTTGTGGACAAAGTCCGAAAAGAGCGGGGCGGGGTGGTGAGCGCTCCCCGGAGAAGCCCGCCGCCTCCGACCGCGGGCAGAAGCGGCCTCTCCGGCCAGACAGCGTGGCAGGCGCAGCCGAGACAACAGCCTCACTCACTTCCTGGTTCCTTTGCAACTGGGGTGAAGCGCACAACTCGTCCGCTCCCGAGTCCCCAACTTAGCCGCGGCTCCGTTCTCCAGCACCCGCTGCCAGCGCTACGCCCGGCAGCTGCCGCCGCTGCTCGCGGAGCCCACTCTGAAGCGACAGCGCCGGATTCGAGGCAGGTTACTCTCCAAGGTGATCACTTCCTGATTCGTCGCCTCCATTACTTCATTCACTCCCCCCTTTCCCCCGGCCGCCCCAGTGACTGTGAGGTGGACACTGTACCCCATGCACTGACCGCTACAGGGGAGTCACCCCGCCTTCTGTGCACCCCCTCTCCTGCTGCATCGATGCACGGGAGAAAAGTTCCCCGGTCCTTACCGGCCCGGATGAGCAGATCCAGCTGGTTCGTGGGTCCCTCATGCAGAGACGTCGCCATGTTTATCCCGGGGCTGAAGCTGCTGCTTCACATTGACTTATACCGTGAGCAGCGGCGGCAGGGTAGGAGGCGGTATCCGCGGCCGCAGACACACGCCGTGCGATCGACACACACTCACGCACTCGCACACACTCCAACGCCCGGATCCTTGCGCGTCCTCCCGACAGGAAGCCGAAGCCGGCCCGCCTCCCGCCGCCGGGCTGAGAAACCCCACCACCTAACGGCAGGGGCGGGGGGGGGGGGGGCTGCGGCGGCTCGGTTGGCAACGCGATCCTTCCGCCCCGCGCCCAGACAGGAAGTCCCGGACGCTAGCTCCCGAGAGTGGCCGCAGCCCGCGGCGAGAAAGACACCTGAAGCTGGGAAGTCGCTCCGGGAGCCGCAGCGAGGACACAGCCCCTCGACAGGAAAAGGCACATTTCACGCTCTGCGGAAGGAAAGTCTGCAATTCTCCCCCCTCTGGAAAAGAGCCATTAATCAAATTTTCTTCCTGGGAGCGATTTAATACTTAGTCCCGCTGCTGTAAATAAAGGTGGCTATTTAACTTGTTTGGGCCTTTTCAAAGCTTATGCAACATGCAACCTGTTCCCCTTGAAAGAGCTGAACTTTAAGATAGGAACACTAACAAAAAAGTCATACCTAGAAAATATTCTAAAAGCTTTACTTGGAAAGTAAGGAGCTCCCAACTACTTTCGAAGACCGACTTTGTCCTTCTCCCTTTACAAAAGTGTCAAAGGAGCACACTAAATAGGTATCTAGTAAACAACAGAACACGCCAACTTCTGGGAGATTACATTAGACTCCCCGAATTTGCTAATTATGAAATTCATGTACCCTTTCATTTCTGTTTGGTTCATTTGGGAAATAAATGAACATATTCATTGATATCATCACCTACTTCAAAAAAATCTTTTTGCTAGAAACTGACCTCATTACAAATAACGTACATATTAAAATACAATGGAAGAGGAAGAAGCTAAGTTGCCAATTTAGTGACTATAGATTTATTGAAAACACGGGGAATAAGACTTCACTAAAACAAAATGCTTCCCTGATTTCAGAATTTTGTAATATAAAAATTGAAACAAAATGTTACCCTAAAGTTGTTTATACACAAAATTTACATGGAATAGTGCCTCCTACAGAGTAAGTGCTCAGTATTTGCTGAATAAACACAAGATATGTGGCAGTTTAAAATGTAAAACAACTAAGGTAACAATTTTTATCATCTGAAGGGACTGAACTGTGCTGATAATCTAGAGAAAAAATTTAGTGGTAATATTAATGCAATTTAATTTTATAAATGTTTGCCCAACATCAGTACAGCATCAGACTGGATTTATGCAACACTTGACTAATTTTTCTCATTTTCTTCTAATACTCATTTATTCTCTTGGTCCTTTCCACTAGCTCTACCACCATGATCCCCACTCTCCCCCCGCCCCCCAAAAATAAAGAACATACATGCCATTTCCAAAGTATAACTCACTCTTGAGTTAGGTAAACGTGTCATGTATGGGACAAAAGGAACTAGATGACTGGTAGCTTTTATTTTTTAATTGCTAATCAACTTAAAACAAGGAAATGCATTGATAGGCAGCATCTTAAACAGTTTCCATATGGGGGGTGATAAGGAATACCAAGGGGTGATTGCTGGGTTTAGGCAAATCATTGAAATTGATAACAAATCTGAATTTCCTCTCCTATCACAATCAGTTCTTTTTTCATGTATTCTACTTAGAAAGGAAAAGTGTAAGAGTAACTAACATAAGCCAAAGGTTTATTTTTTGTGGAGGTGACCATTCAACTTGGCTCAAGTAGAATGAGTAGCCTTCTCAATGTGGAAAAGAGTCAGTTTGAAGTCTGATACATAACTTTTACCCTACTACTATTTGCCTTTGTGATATGTCTTAAAAAGAGAATAGTGTATATGTGTATGTATTTTACTCTCTGTTATCCTAATTACACATATTCATGTCAGCCTTATATTGTAAGCTCCAAGAGAATAGAGGGTATATCTATTCCTGCATTATATTTAAGTTGTATATACTTGTATACATATACACACATTCATATACATACACACAGAGAGAGAAATGCAGAAAGACCAGAAAGTATTCCTATATACTTAAAGCTCTTCTAAAAACACAATACCCTGGGATTTAATGCAATTCTGCCTTGCTATGTAACTAGGCTTTCAAAAGCCACCAATACGTTTTAGAGACTGATACTTGCAATGTGGCAATGTGGCAATATCAAGATTCTAAAAGAGGTTCTAAAAGATTCTAAAAGAGGTTCATATTATCTGACCCAGGAATTTCATTTTGGAGGCCTGAGAAAACAATGAAGACATTCAATGGATTAGTTTGTTAAAAACAATATATTTGAATAATTTTTTTTTTTTTTTGTCTTTTTCGTGACCAGCACTCAGCCAGTGAGCGCACTGGCCATTCCTATATGGGATCCGAACCCGCGGCGGAGTGTCGCCGCGCTCCCAGCGCAGCACTCTACCAAGTGCGTCACAGGCTCGGCCCCAATTTGAATAATTTTTAAACACATAGGAAAATATTAAAAAGATGTATGTGGCAGGATTTCAGTGTATATGTATTTTTCTATACAATATGACTCAAACCATGTAGTATGTATGAATGTAGTACATGTGAATACATGGACAGTCAGCCCTCCATATCCATGGACTCAACCAACCACGATCAAAAACATTTAACAAGGTCAAGGGTTCAGGTCCCCAAACTAGCCAGCCACCAAAAAAAAAAAGGAAGAAAAGAAAAAACATCCAGGAAAAAAATAATGGATGGTTGCATCTGTACTTAATATATACTGATTTTTTTTCTTATTATTCCCTAAACAACACAACTATTTGCAAAGCATTCACGATAAGTATTATAGGTAATTTAGACATGAGTTAATAAAGTATACTGGAGAATGTGTGTAGGTTATATGGAAATAGTATAGCCATTTTATGTCAGGGACTCGAGCATCTGTGGAAGGTCCGGGAACCAATTCCCTGTGATACTAAGGGATGACTATAATAAAATATGTGTATGAGGGCCGGTCAGTTAGCTCATCTGGTTAGAGTGCAGTCTTATAACACCAAGGTCACAGGGTTGGGTCCCTGTACTGGCCAGCTGCCAAATAAAATATGTGTATGTGTATACACACACTTATCTGTATTTTTTGAGGTCTTTGAGATTAAGTATTAAGCTGAATTTTTAAAACCGAGTAAGAATAGGCAGCTAGTGTGGTAGACATTGTAGTGCAAATTCATATTCTGCAAATAACATTACAGAAAGACATTCTCCATATTAAAGTTACTGCTATATCCTAACAGGAAAAAAAAAAAAGATGAATAATAGCTCACTCTTATTGAATGCTTACCAAATAAATGCCACTATGCTAAATGCTTTGCCTTCATTTTTTCACTTATTACTCTTCACATTCCTATACGGTCATTTTATAGAAGAGAAATCTAAGGTTCTTGCTCAAGGTCATAAAGTTAATGAAGTGCAGGGCCAGAATTTGAACCCAAGCACTCTGACACCAGAGCCCTTACTCTCAAACTCTCTCCAGAAACCAAAGTAACAAAGAACTTTTCTGTTATGATCCCTTTAGTACCTATCGATTTTCTTATCCACAAATTCTTTTATATTCCTCTCTTCAAGAAGTGGAGCCTAATTCCCCCCGCCCTCCTCACTTCTAACAAACAGAATAAAGCTGAAGTGATTGCATCACTAGCTCTTGGAGGAAGCCAACTGCAATGTCATGAGTACACTCAAGCAGCTCTGTGGAGGTGGAAAAATAAGGCAAGGAACAATGGCATCATACCAACAGCCATGTGACTGAGCTACCTAAGGAAACAGACCTTCTATCCCTAATCATGCCTGACTGAAGCCCTGGCTGAAAGACCGTAGCCTCATGAAAGACCCCAAACCAGAACCATGCTAAGGCACTCCCCAACCAATCCTTAACTTCAAAAACTGTGTGATATGGTAAATGTTTGTTATTTTAAGCTGCTAAATGTGGGGGAATTTGTTAGTGAAAGATAATTGATACGGAAGGGGCAGTTTAAAATACCAATTTGTCACATTTCACAGCTTAGATAAAGAAAGAAAAGGATTTCTAAATGACCTCCAACTTTTAACCACAGAATTCTGAGCAGTGCTTTTCATTTGCTAATTCCATATAGCCTGGGCATCAACTCTTTCAAATCTACACTCTCTGCATTTTGAAAATAATAAATATAATCATTATAATTATAGTATAATATAACCAAATAATTAAATATCCAAGGCCTTTTTATAGAATTTGTATGCCAATGGCCATACATTGTTTACCTGTGCTATTCAAATGATTCTGTGGTCCTGTGGTAACCAAGATGAAAAAATTCTTGAGAGAGATGTAAATATATAATTGTTTCCAATACCATATAGATTTTAAATGTTTTTGTTTTTAGATTACTCCGATAATTTCATTTGTATTTTTTCTTTGTCTGGTACACAGAATCATAAAATGTTATGGTTGGAAAGAAGCCTACAGATCTAGAGGTTTTCAAAAAACAAAGAACCTGAATGTCATGACGTCTTTTTCCTAACTACTATGAATTAGATATATTACACTTTAAAAACCAATATATAACGTGTGCTCTATCAGACAGTGTCATATACCAGATTCTAGTACAAACAAAGGGCAACAGTCTTTAAAGTTTAAAAAAAATTACTGGTAGGAATAAAAGGAAGAGGACATTCTATCCACTTACGTTATCTTCTCATAATTTGGGAGGATAACAATTTTCTAAGAGTTATCCGAGAATCACCAAATTAGTCCAATCCCCTCATTTTACACATCAGGAAACTGAGGCCCCAAAAAGTTAAATAATTTGACAAAGGTCACAAAGTATCTTGTGATTTCAAGGTGAAAAATTCTACAAAACTGTCTTCTATAAAATTTAGTCATAAAATAAATGAAAAGTTAAATCCATTATACTATTACTAAATTTATGTATTATCAACAGCAAAATGGTTGATGTTTTTGCTTTTTAATGGCAAAAATTAAAGCAATGGGAAGTATCTTTGTGAGAAATTAGGAGAAAAAATATTTTCAGTAGTGAACTGTGAGACAATAGGAGGAGGCCAATAGGAGGCAGTCTAAGTTTTTCCTATACAACCAAACTAACAATGAAATTCAGAGCTGTTGTTTTGGGCATACTCAGGAGAAAAAAGGGGTCAAGAAAATGAATCTGTAAGAAAAATATGTCTATGAAGGACATAATGTGGAAATCAGGTGATTTAGGACCACTAAGTAAGGCTTGGTTCATCAACATTGGAAGATAGACAATAGTTATAGGAGTGCAGTCTACAGATTTACAAAGAGAAAAAATGCATTATTTCATGTTTTATACTACTCTTTAATTTTCTATTTGCAATTTTTTATATTACTGATTTGTTTTATTTAATAGGTTTTGCAAAATATTATTAAAATGAAGATGTCTGAACCCAGAGTCACATATTCTTTTATTTATTCAACAAATAATTATCCAGCACTTGCTTTGAGCAACTTTCTGTTGTAGGTGCCTATTACTATTAGCACTAAATTATGTAACAAAAGAAAAAAATGAAGCCTTCTCAATTCACACAGAAGCCATCACCAAGAGTGAAAGTCTTAGAGACAATAAGATATACAAAAGTGCTTATACATGAAATTAAATAATAACAAATATATGCTACATTTTGAATTACCACCCAGGAAAGTTATCTATATGTATAAAAACCATCATAAAGCATGAATTTTTAACAGGGGCTCACAAGGGCAAAATTTTGTTAATGAAATATGCATTTTTCTGAAAAAGAACATGGCCATTTTTAGATTCTCAAAGAAGTCCATGGCTCCTAAAAGTTATGTTATCATAAGTTATCTTGTCATAAGCAAATAGATAGCATTTATTTCATGCAGAGGATTGAATTATGTCCGCCCAAAAACTCATTGAAGCTTGAGTTGTGTCCCCCAAGTTTTACATATTAGGAACTTTGCCCCACTGTGACTGTAAACAGTGTGGGAAATTCTATTATGGTAATTGTAAGGTGGGGCCTTGAAGAGGTGATTGGGTTGTAGGACCGTGCTCAAAAAAGAGACGGGTCTGTCTTTTTCTCTTGCTCACTCTCTCTTCCACCATCTTGCAATGTGAGACCCCTGGGTCATGTCGCTACCACCAGAAGGACTTTGGACTCCCCAGCCTGAGAAACTATAAGCAATCAACTTCGTTTTCTTTATAAATCACCCAGTTTCAAGTATTTTGTTATAAGCAACATAAACTGACGAATACAGAAAATTGGTACCAGAGAGTTCGGGTGTTGCTTATAAGAGATACGTGAAATGTGGAAATGGCTTTGGAAGTGGATGTTGAGGAGAGGTTGGAGGAGTTTGGAGGACTCAGAAGAAGACAAAAAGATGGGAGAAAGTTTGGAACACTTTAGAGTTAAATGGTTAAATGGTGGTGACCAGAATGCTGACAGACACATAGATTGTAAAGACGTTTCCAAGGACGTCTCAGATAGAAAAAAGGAGTTTAACAGATCACTCTTGCTGTGAACTGGCAAAGAATTTGGCAGCATCGTGTCCAGGAATTTGTGGAAGGTGGAACTTAGGAGTTGTGAACCAGAGTATCTGGCGGAAGAAATTTCTAAGCAGCACAGCATTAAGGAAGCTGCATGGCTACTCTCTACAACCTATGTTAAGTTATGGTGGAAAAGGCACGACATAAAGCCAAAATTTAAAAGGGAAGCAGAGCATAAAGATTTGGAAAATTTGCAGCCTGGCCATGTGGTAGAGAAGAAGAGAGCATGCAATGGTGCAGCTCACTGACCATTAGCTAAGAAAATTAGCACAAACAAAAGGGATTATCAAGAGGAGAAAAAGGCCCTGAAAGCATTACAGAAGCCTCTGAGGCCAACTCTTCCATTTCTGGCTCAGAGACCTATGGGGACAAAATGGTCTAGGGGAACAGGCCTGAGGCACCCTCCATGGGCTCGCTGCCCAGGGCCACCTTGAGAAGCTGCTTCCAGCACCAGCACCCCAGCTGCTTTGGCTACTCCAACTGTGGGTAAACTGGCCCCAAGTGTGGCTGGACGTGCAGCTCTGGAAAATACAAGCTGGAAGCCTTGGCAGCATCCACGTGGTGTTAGGTCTTCAGGCTTGCAGAATGCTTGAGCTACGGAGGCTTGGGAGCCTCCTCCCTGATTTCAGAGGATGTATGGGAAGTCTGGGAGCCCAGGAAGAGATCTGTCACAGGCGCAGAGTCACCACAGACAACCTTCACTAGAGCAATGCCCAGCAGAAATGTGGGGTTGGAGCTGTAGCAGAGAAACCCCATCAGCGCCATGTCTAGTGGAGCTGTGAGAGCGGGATTGCCATGGAGACCCCAGACCTGTGGAACTACCAGAGTGCAAAACCAGCCTGGGAGAGCTAAAGCATCACCTGAGACCAGGAAAGCCATAGGAGCGGAGCTGCCAGAGGACTTGGGGACCCAACCCTTATACCAGCATACAGAGGACATTCAAGTTACAAGAATCACCAGCTTTGAGATTAAATGCCTGCCTTGCTGGGTTTTGGACTTGTCTGGGACCTGTTACCCCTTCCTTTTGGCCTATTTCTCCCTTTTAGAATGGGAATATGTACCCCCTATGTTTGTCCCATCACTGTATCTTGGAAGTAGATAATTTCTATTGATTTCACAGATGGAACTTTGGACTTTTGAGTTGAGACAAATTAAGACTTTGGGGATAAATGAATGTATTTGCATGTGAAAAGACATGAGTTTTGGGAGGCCGGGGCAGAATGTAGTGGATTGAATTATGTCCCCCCAAAACTCACTGAAGCTTCAGTTGTGTCCCCCAAGTTTTATGTATTAGGAACTTAGCCCCCCTTAGACTCTAAAGAGGGTGGGAAATCCTATTATGGTAATTGTAAGGCAGGGCCTTGAAGAGGTGATTGGGTTATAGGACCGTGCTGTAGTTAATGGGTTAAAAATGGTGGTCAGAGGCGTGGTTCTGAGGGCTTTAAAAGAAGAGAATCAGTATTTCTCTGTCTCTCTCTCTCTGCTCTTTCTGCTTCCACCAACTTGCAACGTGAGACCCCTGGGTCACTGTTGCCACCACTAGATGGACTTTGGACTCCCCAGCCTGAGAAACTGTAAGCAATAAATTGTTTCTTTGTAAATCAACCGGTTTCTGGTATTTTGTTATAAGCAACACAAAACGGACTATAATCTCTTCTCTCCTGTCCGTGGACATCAGAGCTCAAGACTATTCAACTTTTGAGTTCTAAGACTTACACCAAGGACATCATCAGCTTCCCTGGTTTTGAAGCCTTTGGACTCGGACTGAGCCACGCTACCAGCACCCAGTTTATAGAAGGCCTATCATGGGACTTTTCTTCATAGTCATGTGAGCTAATTCCCCTAATAAATCCCTCTCATATAATTATAACATATCCTATTGATTCTGTCTCTCTAGAGAACCCTGACTAATACATTTTAGGACATGGACTATGGAAATCCTATGATGAGTAAGGATTTAGTATGTACTATTTTTGATACATAGCTTAAGTATGATTTAACTTATGTTAATGTTTTAGGCATTTTACTTAGTTATTCCTGGGCCAGACTCTCCTTGAGCTTGTTGATTCTTTACCTTATGATTTATACTAGGCAAAACACTCCTTCCAATTATTAGCAGCCACTCTTACAAGACTGCCAAGTAATTATACAGCTAGTCTTTTCTAAAGGATATTAGACAAACAACTGTTTTAAATAGCACTTATTAAGCACCCATATGTGCGTGAAACTCTGCAAACTGATTTAAATTAGTCAATAAACTCTGTATTTTAAATAATATTTATGACAACCAATTTCAAAGGTTTGGGTTCTTTATTATCATTAAAGAATGTGTAGTATTTTTAATAAACTGTAAAAAATTTTTTTGTAATTCCTGTGAAACTTTATAAGGGCTAATATTGTTGCACTAGGGCTAATGTCGGAATCTTGCCAATGTCACCAATTGTGGAGCTCTTTTACCTGCCCTTAATCCTGCACCGACTGGGCCAATTGTTGAACTAGGGCTGGGTCTGGAGCTCACAGACCCCTCAAGCCCATTCCAGACTGGCTCACAGACCCTTCACACGCCAGGCTGGGTCACCAAACCCCTTTCGCGCAGGTCTATGAGCTAGGTAATCGGCAAACAGATCCTCAGAAGCGGCAGGTTGGAAAGCATGGCTGCATGCCTGGCCACCCAAGGCAGTAAACTCCAGCCAAGGTGTTGGTGCTGCCCAGGCGCACTAACTCCACCCACACAACCTGCCCACAAAGAATGCTGCACCACCCCCAACCTGCCCTGAGGCAAGGGGGCCTGATTAAATTATTCTATTTTCCCAACAATACATGATTATTGTTTAGAATGTTTCTTAAAAAATTTACAATGGAATTCTTAACTAAATACATTAGAACTGTAAGTCACATTTTATTTCATTACAAAAGGAATAAATTACTTCTATCCCTCTCACAATATGGCTTCTGCGCCTGGCACAATGAAAAATCTTCAAAGGTCAACACTGAGCAAAATTTTAATTGCCAAACTCAGTAACTGCTCTCAGCCTTCATCGGACTCTGCTTGTCCAAACAAATGACATTATTGACCGTCCATTATTGAAATACTTTCCTTCATTTGATTTTCATAATAATAAACTGTCTGGCTTTGTTTTTTCCTATTTGTTTCTTTTTAGTTGCCATCACCCAACCATTAAATGTGACTATTCACCCAAAATGTGATGCTTAGAGATTTTCTCTTCATTCTCCACACTCTCCAGAATGGTATAATCAACCCCCACCTAGAGCTTTCAAAATAATTTCTATACTGATTCAAAAATAGGACTACGCAGTCCTGACTTAATTTTTTAAAGCTATAGGTCCTAATGTCCAATTGTATGGTAAACATTTCTATTTGAATAACCCACTGCTGCCTAAAGGTCTTTTATCTACAAATCTTCTTTGTTTCCTCTATCAATAACAGCACCATCATCCCAGGCTAGAAAACTGGGTCATCTATGTTCCCAGTTCAGGAACCCATCTCTTTTACAATTTTTGAGGGGTATTCGAAACATGTAAGAAATTACTAAAAATAATGTGACAAATAGACACGTTCCCCTCTTCTTCCTCCCAGAACCTACAACTGTTAACATTTTCTCAATTAGCTCGAAGGCTGGTCTCCTGCACCCTAAGAAATAATTCATTACGGATGAAGATAACATTTTCTTTAAATACTACCCCCAGTCTCCATTCACCATTCCATCTCTCCAGAGAAACCACTACCATAAGTTTAGTGTATATTCTTCAATCTGTTTTTTACACTTTTACATATGAGTATATTAACATAAGCTTGTACATGTTTGTGTGTACATCCCTGAATGATATATAGTAATATTTTACATGCTTTGGGTACATAAATGGCATTACACTATATATGCCGTTTTTTTTTGTTTGTTTGTTTTTTTTGCAGCTGGCCTGTACAGGGAACGGAACTCTCAACCTCAGTGTTACAAGGCTGCACTCTTACCAACTGAGCTAACTGGCCAGCCCTATGCCATCCTAAAATGTTGCTTTCTTCATTCAAGATTTATGTTCTGTCCATGTCAGTATAAACAAATGTAACTATATTTTTTAAATGTTACAAATTACTCCAGTGCACGAATTTATCCCATTTTATTTGTCAAATTATCTACTGGTAGGCAAATAAAGTTATTTCCACTTTTCACTTTTATAAACAATGCTACAAAAAAAAAATTCTTATATGCGTGTTCTTAAGCATGTGGGCTACACCACAGTATATGCCTATGAACAAAATTTCTAGGTCAGAGTAAGTGCATTTTTAATGTTATGTTACTCTCTCCAAAGCGGCTGTGCAAGTACACCAGTGTATGAGAGTTCCCATTTTTCCCACATTCTTGTCAATACAAGTCATAATCAGACTTTTCAAATTTCTGCTATCTGCTGGGTGACAAAAAATTTTTCATTGTTGTGTTAATTTGCATGTACTTAATAAGTACTAAGGATAAACATTTTTTCATATACTTATTGGCCACTAACATTTCCCCTATGAATTGACTGCCCATGTCTGGTCATTTTTCTATGCCATTTTTTGTCTTATTGATCTGTAGAATGTAAACATGTTCTACATAATAATTCAAAATATGTTGCAAATATCTTCTACCAGCCTGCTGCTTGACATTTAATGTGGTTGTTCTATGGTATCTTTTGTGCTACAAAAATTTGTTTTTGATGCAGTCGAATTAATACCTGTTTTCCCTTACAGTATATGTTAAATAATCTTTGGAATAAAAAGGAAACAATAAAGAAATTAAGAAATATTTAGAAACTAATTACCATAAAAATATAACATGTCAAAATATATGTGACACAGCTAAATCAGTACTTCACAGTAAGGAAACAAAAACGTTTAAAAATAAGCATTCAATTCATAACATGGAAAAAGCCACAGAGCAAATCCAAAAAAACAAGAAGGAAGAAAATAATGAAGAGCAGGAAAAATGAAATAGGGAACAATAATTTTAAAAACTAGAGAAGATTCACAAAACCAAAAGATAGTTTTCAAAGGATTCATAAAATGGATAGACAGTGGCAAGGGTTTTCAACAAAAATGTATATGCAGGTATACAAATTACATATAAAATATAACATAAAACAAAAGGAGAAATAACTATAGATACAATAGATACAAAAAATAATAAGTTACTGTTCAATTATATGCTAATAAAGACATCTGGAATGAAATGTACAAATTCCTAGAGATATATGAAATTCTCAAATAGGCATACACATGCAAAATTAAATAGAATAATAAGTATTGAAGAAATTAAAGTGTAGTCCAAAACCTCTGCTCCCCAAAAACTTTCAGGCTTGAATAACTTTTCAGACAAATTCTAGAAAATTTTTAAATTGATTCTTATATAAGTTGTTGTATAAAACTGAAGAGAAAAAAGAGTCACCTAGTTTATTTTATGAGCCTAGTGTAATCTTGATGCCAAAATCAGATAAGGAAAATACAAGAAAATTATAGTTACATTTCACTTGTGAATATATATGCAAAAGCCCTAACTTAAAGCAAAACGAATCAAAATGATTAGCAACATGTATCCTCAAATTGCAAAAAGAATTCAACATATGAGAATCCATTAATTAATTGACCACATTAATAGATTAAAGAGAAAAACCATGACTTATCAAAGAATACCAAAAAAGTTCTTGGTAGGACCTCATAATTATCACAAAGATAAAACTAAAAAAAAAAAAAAAAAAAAAAAAAAAAAATTCCTTAACTTGGTAAACATTATATACCAAAACCTACAACAAACATTAAATTTCAAGTTGAAACTTCCCATACACTCCCTTCCAGATTAGGAACAGGCTGGCCAATTACCTCAGTTGGTTAGAGTACAGCCTTATAAACACTAAGGTTTAGATCCCCATACAGCCTCAAAAAAAAAAAAAAAAAAAGATAAGGAATAAAACAGGGATGCCTATTAGTATCACTACTCTTTAATATAACAATTGTACTGGAGTTCTTGACCAACATCATAAGAAATGAAAAAGAAATACGATGACTGGAAAGCGGAAAGGAGGGCTGAGTTGTCCCAGATGAGGACCTCCTAGATCAGTCAGCTCTCTGCTGATCCACAGATGACCACAGATAGAGGAGTAAGTCCAGTACATCTCAGCAGAATGATGTAATTAACCCACAGGTCCAGGAGAAACAATAACTGATTCTTGATTCAAGTCAATAAATTTTGGAATGGTTTGTTATGCAGCACTAGCTGATACAAGTAGGGAATGATGGGTGGGCAAGTAGAAAGATAAAACGTGGTGAATATTTATGAAAGAGTATTGTGCAGCAGTCTGAAGCAACATTAGATATATACAAAGCAACATGCATGGATATTAAGAACAGAACATACTAAAAAAAAAAAAAAAAAAAGTAGGAAACAGAATAAGATACATAGTACCACTTATGTAAACTTTAAATATATACAACAATACACACAACACACTAAAAAAATATATTAATTAAGTGAAATTTGATGCTTATGTGGGAGGGAGATGAGACTGCTGTATAAAGAAGTCAAAAAGGAAAAAATAAGTCAATTAAAAAAACAAAAAGGTAAAAAACAGGGATCTAATTTTAAATTTATCTATCCTAATGCACATAATTTAGAGAATATACATTATTATTATTATTATTTTTTTTTTGTATTTTTTGTGACCGGCGCTCGCACCGGCCATTCCTATATAGGATCCGAACCCGCGGCGGGAGCGTCGCCGTACTCCCAGCGCCGCACTCTCCCTAGTGCGCCACTGGCTCGACCCAAACATCTTTTTTTTTTTGTCCTTTTTTGTGACTGCGCTCAGCCAGTGAGCAAACCGGCCATCCCTATATAGGATCCGAACCCGCGGCGGAATTCGCTGCGGTGCTCCCAGCGCTGCACTCTCCCGAGTGAGCCACAGGGTCGGCCGTGAATATACATTATTGAATAGTCCATCCTTTCCCCCTGATTTACCAGATATGAATATATGCTTACTCTGTTTCTGGGCTCTACATTCCATCCTACTAAAATATTTGTCTGTGGGCTAATAACAGATTTAAAATTTTTCTATAGCTTTAGAATCACTCTTTATGGATAACATGGCAAGCACAACACATTTGGTTCTTTTGGAGAACTGTCAACTATTTTTTTTCTTTATCTAAGAAAGAGTTTGCCAAATTCCATCAAAACAATTTAGATTTTGACCAGAAATTGTACAAAATTTATAAATTAATTCGGGAAGAATTAACAGCTTTATTATGTTCAGTTTTCCATATATGCTTGTGGGTTAAAGATTAAAAGAGTCAAGAAAAAAATACGAATAAAGGAATCAATGATTTTGGACTATTTAGACTTTGTTTCCTCTTCAGTAAACTGTATATCTCCTCATTTATTTATGTCCCTCAATAAAATAATTATTTTCATAAAAGTATTAAACATTACTGTTAGGTTTATTCCTAGGTACCTGATGGAGTTTTTTTTGTTTTTTTTTTACTATTATGAATGGGATCTTTTTGTTTCATTTTATCGATTAATTGCTCTTGTATTCAGCAACCCTGATGAACCCTCTTAGCAATATTAATAGTTTACCTGTACAGTCTTTTAGATCTTGTGTGTTAATTAAACCATCTAAAAATAAAAACAACTTAGTTTCTTCTCTTCTGATCCTAATGCCTTTTATGTCTTTTCCTTGTCCTACTGCATTGGCTAGTACCTCCAGTAATAACGCTAGTTAGTAGATGACCAATGGCATCCTGTTTCTCCATTAAGTATGATATTGCCAAAGATTTTTAATATATACCCCTCATTAAGTTCCAATTCTGATTAAGTCTTTATCTTCAGTAGATGTTGAATTTTTACAAGTGTTTTTTTGGATCTATTGAGATGGCTACATGAGTTTTCTTCTTTAATCTATTCACATGCCAATTACATTAATAGATTTTCTAATATTTAGCCATCTTGCCTTCCTAGTATGCATTTAGTCACTATGTATTTTTAAATCACTGCTGGGGGGACCGGCCCATGGCTCACTTGGGACAGTGTGGTGCTGATAACACCAAGGCCACGGGTTTGGATCCCTATATAGGGATGGCCAGTTAGCTCACTTAGGAGAGCACGTTGCTGACAACACCAAGTCAAGGGTTAAGATCCCCTTACCGGTCATCTTTTGAAAAAAAATCAATCAATCAATCAATGCTGGATTTCATTTGCTATTCTTTAGTTAGAATATCTTTAGCTTTGATCATACATGAGTTTGACAAGAAATTTTCTATTTTTATATTGGATCAGTTTTAAGGTTAAGGTATATTAGCTTCATAAATGAACTGGAAAACTTTCTCTCTTTTACTATTTTTCTATGACAGTTTGTGTATGACAAGGATTATGTATCCCTTGAAATTTCAGTAATAGAACTGGGTCTGATAAATTTTATTTAAATGTATACATGAGGGGGATGAATATATAATATTGAAGAAACTGAATGGTTAACAATTTGTTTAGGTTTTCTATTTCTTCTTGAGTCAGTTGCAATTTACATATTTTTGACATTACCCACTTCACAGGTTTTGCAAATTACTTGACAAGTCTGTTCATAATATTTCTTATGATTTTTAAACTTTTTATTCTGGTGGTCATATTTTTGTTCTTCATAGTGCTCATTTTTCCTCAATCTGTCTTTACAGAGGTTCATCCATTTTATTAATGTGCTGGTTTTATTAATAATCTACTATTCTATTTCATTTTCTATTTCATTAATATTGACTTTACTTTTACCTTTCTTCTATTTTATTTGGATTTATTCTACTGGTCCTTTATTAACATCTAGATTTGAATATATGCTCACTATATCAATCTTTTTTTCCAATAAACACAACAGCTATTACATTCCCCAGTAAGTTCTGGCAAAGCCCAAGTTTTAATATGCAATGCTTTCGTTGTTATTTAGTTGCAAATATTTTATAATTTTTATTTCCTCTTTGACCCACTCATTAAAGTGAGTTTTTAGTTTCCAATATCATGAAGTATTTTGATTGTCTTTTCACTGTGTTCCAATTTTATTATATCTTGATGAAATAATATATCTTGTATGATACCGATTTTCTGGACATTGTTGAGATTCCTGTAGGACATAGTACAGGTTTAAAAACTCACCTATATATAACTGAAAAAATGTATAAGGTTCTTTTTTTACTTGGTTAGGTACAATATTCTATATATTTCCAGTTTATTAAGTTTGTCAATCCCATGGCTCAATTCTTTGATGCCATTTTAAATTTTATGTCTGCCTGACTTTTCAATTTTGACAGAGATGTGTCCAAGTCTACTATTTTGGAGACATGTCTATTTCTCCTGGCAATTCTGAAATTGCCACTTAAATTTTTTTGCTTTAAATGGTATTTCAAGGCTATGTTGTTAGATGCATATAAGTTTATGATGGCTATATTTTCTGGATTCTTCCTTCTAGCAGTTTGAAGGGTCTCACTTTGTCCCAATTAAAGATTTTGACCCTAAATTCTATTTTATTACACCAGCTTCCTTTGGTTAGTATTTTTCTGCTGAACATATTTTTCCATTTTTCTCAAATTAATTTTATCTGTTATGTGTTATCTGTTCCCATTCATTTTGTTTTGTGCATCTGCTATATACATAACACATCTATTGTGTTAAGATCACAATAAATGATTTTAATATAATTTCTGATATATTTTGGACTTATTTCTGCTATCTTGATTTACGATTTATATTTCCATCATTTTTTTCTCCTTTGTTGCCTTTTGTTAAATTAGTCAGGTTTAGTTTATTACCTAACCTTCCTCAGTATTTTGGAAGCTATGTCTTCTACTTCTATGTTTTAGAGGCTTCAAATAAATGTCCCTCTTTTTCACTTCTCATCCTCTCCAAGTCATATTTCACACACTTCCTCACTATTTTATTCAAGGGCCATCATAACCCAGTCCCTCTGTACCTTTCTAGCCTTATCTTTCAATAATAGCCATCTACAAGGACTAAACTCTGGTTAAACTACACTTCTTGCCAGTCTCTAAAATACAAAATTCTTGGCACTCTGTTCTGATTCATGATATCTTCTCATTCGTTCAACCTATACTTTCATTGAAAATCTACTAGGTTTCTGGATCTCAGCAATTCCAATAAACACAACAGATATGGTTTCTGACTTTATGGAGCATAGGGTGGAAACATTAAGCAAATAAACACAAATACAAATGTAGCAGGATAAAATTTCATGAATACATGAATTCAAACAAATCAACTGGTAATTGACTCCCATTTCACCCTAGCTTCAAACAGCAGTCATAGGAATGCACAACTACCACCAGGTGGCACCAAACCACAGACAGACCTTAGGCTGATTCGAATACCTTAGTCTAAATCCTGGAACCCATTTCACATACACACCTCTTCCTCCTGTGTGCTGACTGACCCAGGCCATTTCATTAAGCTCACAATAATGCCACACTTTATATGATTTAAATTTCTTGGAATGTATTTACTACCTTATGGAACGAGTCTAATGTATCATAAGCTGTAGGTGCTAACCAAAAAAAAAAGAATGGGGGCTATCATAAAAATAAGAGAACAATCCTAATTGAGATTGAAGAATATCAGCTAAGTCCACTCTCTCTCTGAGAAAGTGATATTCAAACTAAGATCTAAAGCATAACCAGGAGTTAGAAACTGAAAAATGGAAAGTAATTTGCTCTAGAAAGAAAACAACATTTGGGAACACCCTATGGAGTTAAGAGTTTGGATTAATGGAAGGGTGTGAGAAGAGCAATGTGGTTACAACAATGTTTGCGTGTGCTTGGGGTGGGGGTGGGGATGGTATGATATAATTCATCAGAGTATAATGTTTGAGGTTGGGCCCTGGAGCCCTACGTAGTGTCTGAGTTTAACTCCCTGCTTCTACCACTTAAATAGCTCCCTAGCCTTGGAAAAGTTATTCAGCCTAGAGTTGTTGAAAGTATGAAATATGTTAATATGTAAAGCCCTATGAACTATACCTGGCAATATAGTAAAGAGGGGCTGGCTGGTTAGCTCAGTTGATTAGGGCACAAACTTGTAACACCAAGGTCAAGGGTTTGATCCCAGTACCGGCAAGCCACCAATAACAATATAGACAGACGATAGATAGATAGATAGATAGATAGATAGATAGATAGATAGATAGATAGATAGATAGATAGATAGATAGATAGATAGATAGATAGATAGATAGATAGATAGATAGATAGATAGATAGATAGATAGATAGATAGATAGATAGATAGATAGATAGATAGATAGATAGATAGATAGATAGATAGATAGATAGATAGATAGATAGATAGATAGATAGATAGATAGATAGATAGAGATATATATCTTTTTGTTGTTGTTGCTATTATTGTTTCTAGATGAATGAGAGCAGCAGAATTACTCAGTCTTGAAAGCCATGTTAAAAAAAACTCCTGCCTTTTATCCTAAAGTGCAATTAAAAACTACTAAAAAATTTTAGGGAAATGAGTATCATCCCACTCATAAATTTATATTTTAAATGACTTTGATTACTACATAAAGAATGGATTGATCAGAGTGGGGAGCTGAAATGTAAACTTCCCATTAAAATAATTAGCTAAACAGCTCTCCTCCTCACTCTTAACAACACTGATTTTATTAAACTTGAGGTTGTAAAGAGTTGTTTCCTTATATATCTTCCCCACAAGAGAGAGAGCTCCTTAAAAGCAGGGGCCATATTTAATTTCTTGTTCTAGTGCAAATAAAAAGAACAGTGCTATGCACATCACAGGCAGTCTCAGGCAGCCCCCCAATGGTCTCAAATCTAGGGCAACTCTTCTTACTCTTTTCCTTCCTTTGATAAACACAAGAATTCAGCCTTTTTTCTCTTTCAACTATTCTATCTTTTGGAATTCTGTTTCCCCCAAGACTAACTGCAAATCAACTATAATCTCTCATTAGCCTCCCCATTCCTTGCAGCCTCCAAAAGCAAATATAGAGATTCTTTTTATTAAATAACTTGCTACTACTATAGAGAAAAAGAGGATAAAAAAAATTAAGTGTAGAGTTATATGATCTTACAATGGTGGTCTCTGACCTTACACAGTTCCTGTTTCCCTTTGTGGGATGGTAAAATGAATGTACTGGCTTCTGCCCTTTACTCTTATTCCCAAGATAAGGTTCACCAAAAGTTCTTCCCTTTTTCATGGAAGCCTCTCTTCCCAGAACATAGGCCTGCACATGAAGGCTAGACAGAATAACTGGTGCTTTTTGTCTCATGTAGATAACTGGCTTCTCTGAGGGCCTCCTACCTAGGCAATGTAGTGCTAGCAATGGAACTAAAAACAAATGTGATTCTGCCAACTTTGTTTTTCCAAACCAAATAGCTAAAGCTTAATGTTGTAAACATAAATAGATGCTAATTGTTAGACCAAAATCCCCAGAAAAAAAAATAAAAAGAAAAAAAAAAAGGATGTTCAAGTTTATTCAAGAAACCAAATGCCTCAAAAAGAAATTACTGGTAGGGGAAGGAGAGGTTAGGAAGAAATTGGTAAAGGGCCACAAAAAATGTTTACATTGTGTAATGATGAAACTTATACAAAAAAAAGAAAGAAATTACTACCTTTTAATTTATTTTTCCTCTACAACCAAATACTTGGTTTCCTCTTCAAAAGAATATTTTCATTCTGAGTAATTATTCTAAATTTTGGCCTTATTTTCTGAGAATTAAATTGTGGGGGGAAAAGGTGATATAGAACAAAAAGAATTCAGATTTTCCTGAAATTCCTAACAAACATGACACACCACAAGAAGTATCTTTTTGCTAACTAGGTTAGAGGCAGAAATCTTTTCTTTTTGATGTAAAACTTTCTAGAGAGATCTTTTTGCAAGCTCATCTAGTGATAAGAAAATGTCTCCAAGGTCTAGCTAACAAATAATTCTTCTTGATCCTATTCTTAAATAAGTCCTGAAGAACAGTTACATATTATCACCGCCCAGTCTAATACGAAATATGTAAAAATGTTTTTTAGTTTAATTTTTAAAATTGCTCATTCCTTTTAGGTAGTGTCTGGATTTTGGCTGACTTACAAAGTGAAAAGAAATCAAATATCCAGTTATTACCAAACACTGACTTTAAATCTGGAGAATATAGGAGTTCTTTCACAAAAACTGTTTTTCCCTCTTAATAATGTCTAATGTTAATAGAGGATATGAGCTACATTCTTTCTTCTCTTGATATACTCAATGGAAAAATATATATGGAAATGTAAAGAATTAAAAAGTCAAAGTTAGTCCTATTTCACCTCCTAATCCCACTACTAAATGGTAACTAAATGCTGCAAACAGGTTCTCAGCACTGTCCCTTGATTTTTCTGTGAACGGGGGGTGGGGGGGAAGCCCCTCAGATTTTTGATGGTATTGTTTCCACACATAAAAAATAAAAAATGATAAGATTTAAGAGTGCTTAAGTGCATCTGACTTGCTCCTCTGCCCCTAAACCCAGAGGCCTTAACTTTCAATCATGTCCTCATGACGAAATTTAAATGTGACCTACCACAACGACCAAAATGCAATCTAGAACATTTAGATTAGCTGCCATTCTTGGCAAGTCTTTCCCTTAACTTTTCCCTCGCCATTCCCCAACCCTATATCCCATTCCATACTATTATTTGTTTGAATGCTTGTTTCTTCTCAACTTAGTATGCTTCTTCTAAGCCAGGAACCATGTCTTATTCAACTCTGAATTGCTTACTTCCTAGGAGGTACGGAGAGTATTTTGCATACGTAATGTTCATGCATAGCTTAACAAGGGGATGCGTTCTGAGAACAGTGTGATTGTTTGGCAATTTCATCATTGTGAGAACACCATAGAGTGTACTTACACAAACCAAGATGGTATAACTTACTGCAAACCTAGGCTATACAATATAACCTTTTGTTCCTACACACATAATGAGTTACGACAGTTACGACATCTCTTGGCAATATGAATTTTTCAGCTCTATTATAATCTCGTGGGACTACCATCCTATATGCAGTCAGTCATAGACCAAAATGTCATTATGTGGCATAAGACTGTAACAGGTATTCTGTACATAATAAATATTAAGTTTACCAGTATCTCAACTGTACCTAATAACTGTCACATGGAGTGGGAAAAGGAAAAAGTTATCTACTACTTCAACTTCTTGAAAAGAATGATTCATGAGTTTATTATTTTTAGCTTAATTGCAAATATTAAACATTAAAGACCAATTTTAGAAGCTGTTATGTAATCTGATTTGTGACAAAGCAATTTTACAGTATAGCAAACTTAAATGTTTTCTCCACTAGATTCTAAGTGCATAAATGTCTACACTCTAGCCCCAGGCCTTAAATAGTACCTGGCATACAGTTGATGTTTATTGATAAATTAATTAATAGTAATAATGTATTACATCATCTCAAACACCTGAAAGAATTTTACTGTCTTTTCATCCCCAATAACAATCTTTTGTGATGGGTATAATATAATATAGTAAGAAATTACAGAGTTAAGTGGATTTTTGCAATTGCAGAAGCTCTCTTTTGGTGCTATCATTTCTAATAGTCTAGGATAATGATTTTCAAGTAATGATCCGTGGGCCAACAGAATCAAAATCAACTGGAAATGCAAATTCTTGAATTCTACCACAGACTCACTGAATCAGAAATTCTAGGGGTGGGGCCCAGCAATCTGTATTTTAACGAGCCCTTCAGAGAATTCTGATGTATGCTCAAATTTGAGAACCACTAGCGATAGAAATTTTTGTCATGGAAACAGAAGGGATTTCAAACCAAAAAAGAGTTCTTAAAATATTTAATGAACCTTTAAAGAAATATACTAAATGCTCAAACATTCAAAGAAATTAAATTAAGTCGATCAATTGAAAGGACATGAAAGGTTTTTTTCCCTTAAAAAAATATAGAGTAGGGATCATAAAACTGTACTTAATAAGTGACACATTTAAAGTGGCTTTCAGATCCCTAATATGGGTTATTAGGGAAAAGAGAATAGAAGTAGGGCAGTACACAGAGAAAGAAAAGATGATGAAAAAGGTAGATGACGGTTAAAATAATACATGGGTGAGACCTGGAAACAATAGTTTCTGAGCTTCTAATGAAATTTAGCACTTTACTATTAAATAAAAGTTCAAACCACCCTAGTTTTAGCCACATCTGTGACTTCATGACCCAATAAAAATCATAGATATTTTCCTATCTCTAACAATTGTTAGAAATATCTCAAAATATAATTTATGGTCATCATAAATTATAGCAGTAAATTAGAAATGTCACAGATCTCATTATTTAATGTATTAATAAAGAAGCACATGCACTGATATATCACAATTTAGAACAGTTTGATGACTACGTTTCAATATATTTGATTCCTTTATAATCCTAGGCATTTTACTTTATATATTTAAAAACAGCTGTTTTTGAATAACTGAGGAAAACATTATTCTGAGAGAAGGTTGACAGGCTTCACGCTATGGCCAAAGGGGCTCATGACACAAAGATTGAAAACCTTATAAAAGTTAACAGGTAAGAGCTATGTCAAAAGTGTTCTTGACCTTTAAGATGATAATGGGCCCCTTTACTAATGTGAGGAAACCTTTTCCCAAACAGATATTCACAGACACCTCTCCCCCTCCACCTCCTTGAAACATATTTTGGTTAAAAACCTCTAGTTAAAATCAAAATAAAACATACCCTTAAGGGTAATAATAATGAATCAACAGCTAGAAACTATAATTAAAAGAGAGAGAGAGAGAGAGATCTTTACCATTCAATCAGGGAATTTTCACATTTGGAGGGAATTAAATAAAAGCATCTCCCAACAGCTAAATAGAGTTCTGCTAATATAAGTACCTTAATCTTCTTATTGGAAACATCTGGATATTCTAAATTCAGAAATGCTCAAATGTTGGAAAGGTAATATGATACACATATGAAATATAACATAATACCTCTGGCATATAATCAAATTGATAAATACTGGAAAGAGACTGGCCAGTTAGCTCAATTGGTTAAGAGCATGGTGTGCATAACACCAAGGTCAAGGATTCAGATGCTCATACTGGCCAGCTGCCAAAAATTTAAAAAAATACTGGAAAGATAAAAAAATCCTTCCTAGAGATGTCTAATCACAGCTTTGAAAGACTAACCAGATAAAAATGAGGTGACTGGCTTTTTAAGCAAAGTATAAACCTTGCAAAGTTTTGGAGAGAAAAAAAAAAGTGATAAGAACTGAAACTGAAAAGGTGAATATGGTAGTGTATCTTCCTAAGGCATCTAATTTTATCCAGAGTATCATGAAAACTAATGGAAGGGCTTAATGAAGGAAAATGACAATCAAAATTGAATTTCAGAAAGCATATACTAGGCAGCAGTGTGAAGAATGGATGGAGCTTTCCTATGCAAGGCACCATGCTTAAAATTGTAAATATCTAATTATTAATTTTCACAACAACAGTGAGAGATAATTACTATGCTCCTCATTTTGTAGATGAGGAAATTCACACTAAGAGAAATTAAGTGGGTTTCTCAAGGTCACATAAATACTAAAAAGGTAGAAGTGGGACACAATTCTGTTTAATATCTGGTAGTAAAGCAGAAATTTAGAACATTTTATTAATAATTGTCTTATGAAAGCCTATTGAAAAACAATGAATAAAGAATCTCTCAGACCCCAAAGCAGTGCTCTAGAACAGAAAAAGCCCTGTTCTGGGAATCAAGAGACTAGGGTTTTTGAACCTGCTCCATTGCTCACTAGCTCTGGAGCCTGTGAAGAGCTGGACTAGATTACCCCTGAAATCCATTCCTATTCTTTAAAATAAAACAATACAAAGCAAAACCCTGAGTTCTAGAAATGCCATAGATCCACTAAAAAGCATTCCCCAAAATAGCAGGGATGAGGAGGGGGAGGTAGGCAGATAGCAAGGAAACAAAAAAGACCCTGCTCTGAGAACAAGTATGGCTTTATTAAACACATAAATATCTGTAGGCAGAAAATGAGAAAGACGAAAGAATTGAGGAACTGGTTGCTAAGGAAGGTCATAGAAGACCCAGTAGTGAGTGAGACAAAATAACCTTCATACTCACACATCTGAACTTTTTAACAAACATGATGGAGCCAAATAAATGAGCATGTTTCCTACCCCACATGTCTGGAAGCATTAGAGTAACTCTGATGCAATGATCAAATAAGGAAGCACCATAGCAATTCTTCTTTAAAGAAAAACATAATAAAATACATCTTCTGCCACAGATACTGTGTTATTTCTCTGAAAAAGCTCAGATTTACCCTAAGGAGAACATAATAAACATGCAATATTCCCACAAATAAACTGTGTATAAATCTAACTTTACTTTTTTCAGGAAGATACTTCAATAACTTCAAAAAGTAAAGCTAACAACATTACTTTCTTGATCCCTCACTTATTTCTGATCACTAATGTAAGACAATTTGGGGCCTGGCCAATTGACTCATAGTATTTAACTGTCCCTGATTTACAAAGTAAAAAAAGTAAAACCTAGTTAAAAGCCACACTGCTATACAATTGAGGAAAAGCAGCATTAAGAAGCGGCAGACTTAAAAATAAGGTAAACAGCTAAATATATACAGTTTATTAAAGGAGAATTTCAGCCCCTCGGCTATTTATAACTGCCAAACTGATACTAACTGTGGAATATACTAAAAAGCACATGTACTTCACAGGGCCTGGTTTTCCAAAGCCTTGCAGTTTCAAATACTGACCTCGCAGAGGACTGGAAATTTTCCTCAGGCTATAAGTCTCTGATATAAGATAAAGATTTGTAACACAGCAAGATTGCTGGCTCAAGGACAGACTAGTTACTGATTGTTACGTAAAGATACTGAGAAATTGCTGTAAGAAGGAATGTTTGCTAATATCAAGGTTTTGTTGATAGCCTTACTGGAATGTCATCTGGTTTGTTTCACTGCAAGTTACCAGCCAATATTGTTAAACTATAACCCCACCTATGTTCTCTTCCTGTAACTTCCTGGTCTGGAAAATAAATGCAGGAAGAGAACCCCAATCTGTGGTTAATATCCCGAGGAAGGATTGGCTCTCGCTGGAGCGTTCCCAGGGAAGTTAACCACTTCAGGGCTTCTCACTGCTCAGAAGAGATGGGCTTTTGAGTAATCCTTTGCATCTCCGTCACCCAGGGGAAGTGGGGTGACAAATCCATGGGGGGCGAAGCAACACAAAGCAACACTAACAAGCTAGGTGATACTGCTCTAAAGATATAAAACTGCTCTGTAAGACATTTAGTCTTAACATGTATTCTCTAAAAAGAAGTACTTCTTCTTTAGAATCACAATTCACATTTGCATATTAAAACCTCCAGGAACTCTCACTGTATTATTTTACCCAACATTTCCTAAATTTATCTAATCAAACAATCCTAATATTGCATGAAAATCACTTTGAAAAATATTACTATTTTTTGATGTGAGCAACTTTTATGTACTACTCAGCCATATCAACCAATCAGAAAAAATTTAAAGCTTGAGAAATTTACAGTCAAAGCCAAGAAACGTCTGTGCCATTGGTATAACAGAAGAAAAAGCTACTCAATCTCAATAGTAAGACTAATAGTAAGACTCTTTAGGTGGCAAAATAAGATGAAGCTACTGACCAACAGTAGAGCACATCTCTTGGGGTCCAGATCCTTCCCCCAAAACAATATGATGCACTTATTACCACACTTACCTTGCCCCCAGTCCCTGTTGTGACCAAAGATAAACATCTGTAAGACAGCTATCCAGGGACGAAATGTTTAAGTATGACCATAAAATACAGCTAACTGCGGATTAAACCTGGGTACTAAAAAAATTGATCTTTGGTCTTCGGTTTCATGCAACACCTTTCTAATCAGGAGACTGAACTGATGACCATATGACAGACAATTATGTTAATTCATGCTTTTACAGTATGAATTAATAAACAGTATCTCAGAATTGAAAAGGATCATAAAAGAAATCCAGTTTGAATAAGACACCTAAATTCTCTTTACAACATCCCCACTAAGCAGCATTCTAGTTCATGCTTTAAAATCTCCAGTAGTCAAGACACTCAACATCCCATTGCATCTTGGAACAACAGCTCTGCTCCAGGCCTATGCTTTGAAACACTATCTATCTAAATCCCTATAAAAATGAGAAGTGGTATCTAATAGGCCATACTCCTCCAAAAAAATTGTTGGTGAGCTCAAAGAAGATCACTTCCTTTTTGGCAATTAAAAAGCACACATATCTCTAGGATATTTTATACTTGAGGCCTAGAACACTCTACGATGCCAGTGGAAATGTAAACCAGTGACTGTGTGCAATGTTGAAAACAGAGAAAGGGTTTCAAGATAACTTTTATTTATAAGTTAGTCCTCAAAAACATTAGGATCAAAAGAAATATATTAATTTATGCTGCCTTGTCAAAGTGATCAAAATAATAATTCCTATAACATAACTGATTTAAAGGCCACCAGCTAAGATAAATATCTAATAAATACAACAAACAAATACGCATGACATTCAACCAGGACTGGCTGTTTTGACTCTCACCCACGTCATAGTAAAACCCACAAGTTTACACAAACAGGAATGGAGGATAGATAAGGGACAATGATTCCTCATCCTCCTGAAATTGTACCAAAGCACACAATTTCTTAATTCCAAAAGGAAAAGCTAGCTGTGCAACTATCTAAACCTCTATTACTTTTAGCTTAGTATAGGCAATGAGCACACCTCTAGTCCAAATCTCTGGAGGCAGACAATTTAGTGGCAGGTGAATAAGAATAGTTAACTAGAAATCAGGAGGCTGTGAATGAGGAACTAAGGAGTTCAGACTTTATTTTAGGTAATTCTTTGTCCTATTTCTCTTTTCATTTACAACACTATTTTGGAAACCACTAAATTTATATTTTTAAAACTTTGCTTAAAACTCTTAAAAGGCTACCTACTGCCCTCTAGATAAGGCCCAACAAATTGATACAAAGCTTAAAAAGCCCTCAGCAGTAAGATTTTTAGCCTCATTTTAATCCCGTTTCCTTTTCCTAATCCATATTCTAGCCCTACTGAGTCCCTTTCAGCAACTCAAATAAGCGATGTTCTCCCTCCTCCAGACTTTTAGCCTTGCTATTCTCTGGTGAACTACTTCAAACCCTTCAAATGTCACTTCTTCAGGGAGGCATTCTCTGAACTCCCTGGCATTCCCCTGCTGATTACTCCCACAGACCTTTAATTAATCCTATCATAACAAGAGCGCAGCTTTATAACACCAAGCTCATGGGTTCAGATCCCCATAAAGGGCCACAAAAAATGATTATATTCTGTAATGTTGAATATACCAATTATCCTGATTTGAGCATCACATACTGCAGATACTCAATGCTGAACCCCACGGATATGTATAATCAATTAGGTAAAAAAAATTAAAAAATTTAAAAAGCAGAAGCTTCATTTCATTTTCTTTTTAGATCACAAAATCCCATTAAATTTGAGACTCGATTAGAATAAAACTCTACTTATTGAAGTAACTGTGTCAAAATACTTTTTTATGTCTATACTCTCTATAACCTAATACACGGATGGGGTCTTCAAAAAGTTCATAGAAAGATTTATATTATCTTTAAATTCTATTTTTCTATGAACTTTTTGAAGTACCTTCATACCTTATGGTTACTTTGTATACTTTTAAACAACACCATTATACGATTTTTTAATTTAAATATCCTCTCTTAAAAGACTGTAAAGAATTTAGAGAACTTACTCTGCACACGTAGGGACTGCCACACCACAACTCATGCCCATTTTCATAATCCTAATATTTTAATGTCTAATTCCCAGTAAATGGAGATTCAGGAAGATTCATAATTGCACAATATCATATTTAATTAACTGTAAGATCACATTTTTTCACATTTTGATATCTCTGAAATCAGGATGTATCTTACAATTGGTGAGCTCTTAAAATTCAAAATTGGCAGCATTTTTTTCCTTTAGTGGTATAAAAATGTTTCTTAAAATTGATGGCATCTTAGGCTAAATGAAATACAATTATTAAAATATTAAAAAGTTTTCTCTAATAATGCTTTCTAACTGATCTAAATCACAGTACAATTATAATTCAAACAATTCTAGAATGAAAACCAAATGAACTTGGGTTTCAGAAATTTTATATCTAGGCTAATGTCAAGAAAATAGATAACTGGAAGAAAATACTTTTAAAAATTTTAGGGAAAGGTCTAGATTAGAAGCAGAAATAACCGAAATGACCAAAAAAAAAAAAAAGACTTGAAGACGTTCAGTCAATAGTAGCTTCCAAAGAAGTATAGGCATGTAATAGCCCTAGACCTTTATCTATAAAAAGAAACAAATATTAGAAACATTGCAACGGCTAACTCAGATAGCCAACTGTTTAGGAGGAAAAATACTATCGTATTATTATTTCTCCCTTCTTAAGGAGAAATCATTGTCACCCTTTGGACAAAAATAGGTGTAAGCAGATGAAATAATTTTTAATTTAAAATTGTAAATATTCTTAATAAATTAAAAAACCTATCAGCATTGTCTTCCTTCTGGCTCAAACTGTTTCACCTTCAGGTAATCCTAGGATAGGGGCTCCTTTTCAGATTCCCAGTTTTTCATGTTGATCTTCTACCTCCCTGTGGCAATAATATTCTCTAATTAAAAGAGTCCTTTTGTGCCTCAGGGAGGATTTCTGACGGTATAACAAATACAAAAGTTATCACAGCTCATCATGAAGTCAAATTAGTCCTGAAATTCTTCTAGAAAGAAATTTGGCCCCTTATCTTATTTTTCAAGACAGAAATCGGGTTTTATTTTTTAAAGCTGCATTTTAAAAACCTAAACTTCCATTTATTTTTAAAAAAGCACTGCTTTCTTGTTGAATTATATAAAAATTCTTACAATTCATCTATCCAAATACAATCCAAACACAATTTTGTTGATCACTAAAAAAAATTTTCTTAAGTTTTCTTGATAATTAACTAAGACCAACTTTTTATGTTTTGATACCTGGTTAAAAAGTAAAGTCCTGCCCCCAGCAATCAAAAGAGAGAAGTAAAAAACTACTAGATCATTTCACAGCCAATGTCGATTAGTAAAGATTAATACGTCTACTTGTTATTAATTATGCTTAAGATGTACATTTAAAAAAAGAGTAGAAGGAAATGTAAAAATAAATAAATAAATAAATAAAGCGGCAGTCATCGTTTCCTTGCTGGTAAAATTATGGGTGATGATTTTTAGTTTGTTAATTTTTTGTAATACTTCCCAACTTTTCTACTACTTCCCAATTTTTCCATTACACCTGTACTGTTTTTATTATAAGGAAAAAAATCAAATTTACATAAAAACAAGAATGATTAAAACCAAATGTGATTTTAAGACGGAATTAGTTTAAGTATAACAACATTATGGCTTTGATATAACATTTTGGATAAACAGATTTATGTCTTTTGAATGACTACCTTTTTATATTTTTAAATATTCAATATTTAGCGTGTTAACAAAAAAGAAAATACATTTAAGATTTTACATAGGTGGTTCTTGATTATACAATAGTAACTCAAAATTCAATTCATTTCAATATTTATTTATTAAATAGTTATAATATGTTCAACACTATATTTGACAAAAGAAAAAAATATGGTCTGTCCTCAAAGTGCTTATACACTCACTGGGAAAACAAAAGAAGTATATACACAAGAATGATGTAAGAAAGTGCCTAAATCCAAATGGTATAACAGAAGATCAGGACAGGGAATGTTTAATGTAGGCCACAATACTTGTGGAAACTTTCATATAGTTGGACCTTAAAGAATGGATAATACCTGAGCACTGTACAGACAGAGGAAACTATCTTTGAGCAAAAGCTCAGAAGCAGGAGAATACAATGTTTTAGCAGCTAAGAAGGCCAGATTATGAAGTTATCTCCTTCTGGATGATTCTATGGGTTACTCAATTTGGCAGAGGAGTGGCTTTTAAAATGATAAACAAAGAGCTTCAGTAGAATGATCAGTGTAGATGCCAGAGCACAATAAGTTAAAGGAAGGAATGATGAGGAAAAAATACAGACTGATGATATAAAGCATTTGTTTTTTTTAAAAAGTGGAAGTAGAAAAAAAGGAGAAAAATACTACATAAACATAGTTAAACAAATGTTCTGCTTGAATGTATAGAAGATCTGTCCATATTTGAAGGCACAAGGAAAGGTGCTAATGAAGTTAAGGGAACACTTAATATGTCACAAGCACTGTGCTTTATTTATTTTACATAATCCTCAAAACCCTAAATTCCTATTTTTATGACAGTGAAACACTCTGAAAATGCTAAGTACTTCCAGATAAGTAATAAGAGGGAAATTTGAAACCAGAACTAATCCAAGTCAATATTCTTCCCTTTCTTACTAAAGAAAGACACTTAAAAGGCTAAAAAGAAAAAAAAAAAACTCAGAAATAGTCACCCAGGATTTTCTATCATATTTGAGTACTCTTTGGCTCTTTTTCCTGTTATTCAAAATATAAGCATTCCCTAAGGTTAATATCTTAATTCTATGTCCTTTCTTTATTCTCTATCACTGGGAGACAAATATGAAATTGAAATATCTTCCCCCTTGGGGAAATCTCTCAAGTATCTTTCCCCTTGGAGATTTAATTTATTTCCATGGCTTCAAATGAGGATGACTTCCAAAGCAGTCTCTCCCCAACCTTTCTTTACTAAGCTTTAGGGGTAACAGATATCTTACATTTGCCCCTCCAGATCTACTCTCCACCCTTCTTCACACTGCTGCTCTCTGTTCCAGGAGACTGACTTCATCAATAGGGTTCCCATGACTTCAGATTGGGTTTGGTCAATGAAATGCCTTGACAGGAGATTAGAGGGAGGAAGGAGAATAAAATCAGAAAACCTAATCTCTGGCTCCCTTTCTGTGGCACTGCCCTCCAGACAGCTGTGGCCTTTATCAAAGGTTCCAGATTCTCCAAATGTGACCTTCTCTCCAGGATTCTCTTCTTCTGGATTCTGGTAATCTCTCTCTCCCCTTGGCCCTTGAGCCAAAGGACAGAAACAGCTCTGTTATTGCTAGCTCTAGAATGCAGTCCTACCTTATGCTTGCTCATATGTTTGTAACTAGCCCTTCATTAAAACATTCCTGAAATTATCCTTATTTGAGCATGCATCTTTTTTGTGATAGGATCCTGAATATACATTTGTGCATTTTTAAATACCTAAATATTCCTCCTTAGATGCTGCTTCAACTCAAACTCAACATGACTATAATCAAACATATCTGCTTGCCAAAACAGTCTTGCCTTCCTCAAATCTCTGTATGATACCATCACCACCATTTAGGGTCAAAAAACAGAGTAATGTTTTACCTAACTATGCCTCTCCCCCTTATCTGTCATAGCATCTTACATATCTCTTAGATCTTACATAGCAGTGTGCATTCTACAACAGTCTTCCTGCCTCATCTTTTCCCCTACAATTCATCCTATATCCACTGAGATACTAATTCCATAGTACTTTCTATTCAAAACCTTCCAAGTCTTTCTGCTTCCTTACATGCTTTATCACTAACTCTTGAGATTCATTTCATAATCATTACACAATCCAATCATAACTCTTAATGGATATTTCTGTCGATGTCTCTTTATTCAATATCTTTTTTGTTTTGTTTTGTTGTTGTTGTTTTGTTTGTTTTTTGGTGGCTGGTTGGTTCAGAGATCTGAACCCGTGACCTTGGTGATACAGGGCTGAGCTGTAACCAACTGAGCTAACCAGCCAGTCCTCAATATCTTCTAATCATGCCTTCAATTTCAATATTCCACCCACTTATTAATTTTATTCCCTCAGTCTATAAATCCTTCTTTACTTTCTCTAAAACATTCCCTAACCCTGTAAATTGAAATTTCCTCCTCCAAAATTTCTTTTGAATTTGTAAATAATATTCATTTGACTCTTTACTGCTTTATATCTTGAACATAATATATGGTTTATCTCCTAAATTACTAAATTTAGTTGATAAAATTACTCTTTTATTAACTAAATTAACCACTAACCCCCTGAAGGGAAAAAAACATCAAGTTCATTGGTAGAAATTTGTTACTTGTTAAATGGTAATTTATAACAATCTTTAAAATTTTATATTATATATTATTTAAATCATTTTTATTTATATAATTTTTATATACTTTTAAAAATATTTTTTAAGTAGACATAAAACTGTATTTTCAAATGTCTGTAAAGAATCCAAAAAACTCCTCTCCTCCCCCCACTGATCACATCAGTCTATCCAGTAGCCCCCAGAACTGGTGGAGTATGCAGCCACTGGGGAAGATGTTTCAGGCTTGCCAGAGCCAAGACCACCCCTTATCCACATTTCATTGCTACTCCTCAAAGGCTCTTATGATTATTAATCTCCAGCTATCATCACAAGCAATTAATTAAAGATTTAGTTAAATGTGTCTATTTTATAAGTTTCAAAATATATCTAGTTTTTCCTATAAAATTTAAGAGAGCATTAGTATTATACATAAGCTGTGAGGGAAATGTGGAATTTTAGACTATAAAAAGGTGAAGCAAAATAGCCCATAATTACTACTAACAAAATGAGAAATCATTTTATACACAAAATAATGAAGGTGGCTAGATGTAAATGATAAGACTTTACTATTCCTTCCTGGATGACAATGGGCACACTGTTTCTGGTACGCACATATATGTGTGAGTATACAGGAATAAAAAAAAAACTTGAACGTGAACATGCGGAAAACTGATGTAACAGATGAATAAGTATAATTATGAACACTTTTTAGACTGATATAATCTAAATTATAATGTAGGAGCACTCCAGGAAGTTTTTCCTAGAAGTTCACAGGAAATCTTATTTGATACAGATCTCAATTCCCCCAATTCACCAAACAAAATCTGCCATATCGTAAGTATTCCTTTCCTTTTCTTCCCAGTCAGCTTCTTCTCCAAAACCTACACATATCTGGAATTTAAGTCGCCAATTTATATCCTCGCAAGAAATAAACCTGATACTAATTCACTGCCTGAAAGAAAACACGCATTAAGATAAGTCATAACAACCTTTATTCTTCTGTGTATGTTCGAGATGTCAGAAGAATGAAAATGTATTCAGACTTTAACTCATTTAAAAATGCATTTGATTCTTTAAATAGAAACAAAATTAAGCTCAGATTAGCTGATTTTAAAACTAATCTATGAATATTAACAATACTTATATAGTTATATTAAAATCCATGAGTCAGAATGAAATTAAATATGTAAGATGAACTTCTGGGGTACTTTTATACCATTTTAGAATAACATTAAGTGATTTACAAACAACATATCCTTTTGGTGTTGAAGAAAAATAAATCTAAAAAATACTGTCAAGTATTCAAAAACCATTCATTTAAAAAAAAAAACAAAAAAACACAAAAGTAACTATTATTTTACCCAGACTTCCCATATTCTCTTTTTCAATATCACAATCACTCTCTGCCCTGCAAATGATATCATTACTCTCAGAGTTCAAGAAGACTAAGAAAATAAAATCCCTTAAGTGGATTACATTTGCTTCCTATTCTAGATTGTTTTTACCTGAATTAACTCACATTAATGAAACATTTACAGCCAATTATACAACTACTGAGATTTGTCCAACCTGCTCTGGTATTTTAATGTGATAAATATCCTAATTTATCTATTTATGCAAATTTGGCACTGTAGTTTTCATTTTCTTTAAATATTCCAATTTGCTACCCAAATGAGTCTTCTTTATTTTTTTGACCAAAACATCATCCAGAAATTTCAAACAGGTTCTATATTTTCTCACTCAACTTAAGCTATCACACCTTTTTTCTTGTGCTATTAGTGTTCTGTTTAATCACGCTCCTAGAATAAAATCAGTTACAATACATATTCCAAAATATCACCCTAAACTGTTCTACTTATCTTTTTTCCTCAGGAAGAAAATTTACCTCTGCCACTATACTTCTGGCTTCATACTGAAAAACTCTCCAAACTCTCATAAAAAGACATGCATTATCTACTATAAATCAGGTACCACTCCACACTATAGTTATGAAGTCTCTATGAAGTGTTTGGCTACCTGTTTTAATAGAATGATTTGATTACCACTTCGCCTAGGGTTTGCTGGCACTGAAATCATCATTGCTCTGAAGAGCAAGTTAACTTTCAATCCCTCAGCTCAACAGAAAATAAAATTAGAAGAAGAACAGCTTTACGCTGGAAGAAGATAGTAACCCTAGGGAGTGCTACTGGGCCTCACTGAGCGGAAAGACATAAAATACTCAAAAATTATAATTGTGAGAGTTTGCTACATATAAAGAAATATGTCTAAATATTTAAGAATTTTTACTAGGGTTGTAAACAAAATACAGTCGTCCCTCGTTATCCAGGTGGGGGGATTGGTTCCACAACCCCCCATGAATACCAAAATCCAGTCCTTTATATAAAATGCTGTAGAATTTGCCTATTACCTTTGCACACCTTCCCGTATACTTTAAATCATCTCTAGATTACATATAATACCTAATACAATGTAAGCTATGTAAAAAGTTGCAATAGTGTATTGTTTAGGGAGTAATGACAAGAAAAAAAAGCCTGTACATGTTCAGTACAGATGCAACCATCCTTTTTTTCCCCCCAAATATTTTCGACCTGCAGTAGGTTGAATCCACAGATGCAGAACCTGCAGATACAGAAGGCTGACTGTATGAGGATTCTTTATCTCCATTAACAGCTAATGATAAATATTTTTGTTTATTATTATGTAATAGTCACTACAATCCTTCTGGTAAAATACTCTATTTTCTTTATGGTCAATAGCAAAAATAAACCAAGAATTATACATACTAATCCCCAATTACACATATAGCTATCTCACCACACAAAGACTGAAATACCAAGAATTCTAAGAAGACAGTAAAGGAAGAGGAATCTGATCGAGCACTACAAAGATGCTTCAGACCTAAGAAAAAAAGAATACTGCTCCATCAACAAAAATTCAGAGAAATTCTGGCTTCCTCTCTCTTGCTTCCTGTCACCATGTGATCTGCTTGTACTCACCGGCTGCCTGCCACTTTTCACCATGAGTAGAA
Source organism: Cynocephalus volans (assembly GCF_027409185.1). NCBI lineage: Eukaryota > Metazoa > Chordata > Mammalia > Dermoptera > Cynocephalidae > Cynocephalus > Cynocephalus volans. The sequence goes on from NC_084468.1 coordinate 122,896,654, forward strand.
GCAGCCTGAGGCCCACACCAGTCGCAGCTGTCCCAGAATCTTTGACATAAGGTTTCATGAAACCATGAATTAAGAAAATATATGAAAATCAATAAAGTAAGACCATTTACAACAGTCACACAAAAAAATAAAATATCTAGGAATCAATTTAACCAAGGAGGTGAAAGATCTCTACAATGACAATTACAAACCACTACTGAAAGAAATTAAAGAAGACAAAGAAATATGGAAAGACATTACATGTTCTTAGATTGGAAGAATTAACATTGTGAAAATGTCCATACTACCCAAAATGATCTACACATTCAATGGGATCCCCATCAAAATACCAATGATATTCTTCACAGAAATGGAAAAAACAACCTCAACATTCATATGGAACAACAAAATACCCCAAATAGTGAAAGCAATCTTTAGCAAAAAAAATAAACCCAGAGGCATAACACTACCTGACTTCAAATTTTACTACGAAGCTATAGTAACCAAAACAGCATGGTACTGGAATAAAAATAGACACTTGGACCAGTGGAGCAAAATAGGGAACCCAGAAATCACCCCTCAGTATTATAGCCATCTGTTACTTCACAAAGGCAACAAAAACATACACTGGGGAAAAGACTGCCTCTTCTGTAAGTGATGCTGGGAAAATTGGATATCCATATGCAGAAGAATGAAACTAGACCTGCACCTCTCACCATATACTGAAATCAAATCAAAATGGATTAAAGACTTACATATAAGACTACTAAGGGAAAATAGAAGAGAAACACTTCAGGACCTAGGTCTGGGCACAGACTTTATGAACAAGAGCCCAAAAGCACAAGCAAAAAAAGAAAAGTAAACAAATGGGACCACTTCAACTAAAAAACTTCTGCACAGCAAAGGAAACAACAGAGTGAAACAACAACCTACAGATTGGGATAAAATTTTTGCAAACTATACATCTGACAAGGTATTAATATCCAGAATATACAAGGAACTCAAGCAGTTACACAGTAAAAAAACAAATAACCCAATTAAAAAATGGGCAATGGAGCTGAAGAGATATTTTTTCAAAGGAAGACATACAAATGGCCACCAGGTACATGGAAAAACGCTCAACATCACTAACCATCAGGGAAAATGCAAATTAAAACCACATTGAGATGCCATCTCACCCCAGTTAGACTTGCTATAATCAAAAAGATGGAAAATAACAGATGCTGGTGAGGATGTAGAGAGAAGGGACTGATTCTACATTTTGGGTGGGACTGAAAATTAGTGCAGCCACTATGGAAAACAGTATCGTGTTTTCTCAAACAACTACAAATAGATCTACCATACTATCCAGCAATCCCACTTCTGGGTATGTACCCAAAGCAATGGAAATCATCATGTCCAAGTGATACCTGCACTCCCATGTTCATTGCAGCTCTATTTACAATACCCAAGATATGGAACCAACCTAACTGTCCATTGATGGATGACTGGATAAGGAAAATGTGGTATATATACACAATGGAATACTACTCTGCCAGAAAAAAATAATGAAATTCTGACATTTGCAACAACATTGTCGAGCCTGGAGAAACTTATGTTGAGTGAAATAAGCAAAGCACAGAGGGAAAAATACCACATGTCCTCACTCATAAGTGTGAGCTAAAAGAGAAAGAAGGAAGGAAAGAAAGACCACAGTGGTGTGTTGGACTTGCAGAGGGAGAGAGCATACCTAGGGATAAAAAGTGGAATGGGGGAAAGGGGGCTGGGGAGGGAGGTCAGGGATTAACTGGGTGGGGGACACAGGGTCTAATCCCAATTTGTGGTAATGGGCATGCTGCCAGTATGGATCTGGCCATCACATCTTAGGCACGAGTGGTAATGGTCAGCTTTGTACCCCATGAATATTAATAACCAATAAAATTAATTAATTAATTAATTAATTAATTAAAACTCAGAGAAATTCTTAATCAGTTATAGAATGAGAATAACATCCAGTTGAGTATTTGCACTCCCAGAAAAAAATAATAATTTTATCATTATGGAGCTATAATTTTGTGCATTCATGACATGAGACTCTGTTACACCTCAAAGAGTTATAATGTAGAACTCTGTTATATCTATTTAAATTCTCTAAACAGATGTTTCACTGGTTTCCAAGCTATACTAAATAGAATTAAAAAGAGGTTTTTCAGTACATTATTCATCTGGCAATAGTAATGTTGAAGCTGACAAAATGAGAAAGTTATAAATAATGAACATTTTATGAGATTTCTACCTGTTTCCACATTCTCGGTCTCAACTTCTTGTTCTTCTGCCACATCTTGCATCATATAAGTCTCATCATCATAAACCAGAACCTGGGCTGCATAGCCCTGCTCTAATCTGGCACTTGGAACTGGCTCCACAATCACTGCTGGATATTCAGAAACCTTTTCACTTTCCTACAAGAGCAAATTTAAAAAACAATCAACCTTTTTATTCACAAATTCTGAATTCACTTATAAATCCTTGAGTTCATAACAGTCTCAAGCAGTCCACACAATGAGTTTCATGTGCTATAAATATGAATGTAAAAACCAAAACAAGAGATGGAAAGAGCTAACTTTTATCTTTTCAAGTCTCAAGAGGTGAGACATAGATTAAACATTTTAAATAATCAGGGCTTTAGGATCAAGATGATAGATTAAAAACATGCATATAATTTCACTGTCTCATGAAAGCCCATTAAAACAGCACAAAAGACTTTATCTTATACCTAACCCCACAAGAAGAAGAGATAAAAGCAACAAGCAAGAAGAGATCAGAGCAAGAAAATCCTGAAGACTGAAAGCAGATGGATGAGTATTAAGTGGTTTAGCAGACCCAAATCATAGCCTGGCAGCAAAAAAAAAAAAAAAAAAAAAAGCACACAACAAAACAAACAAAAAAACTGAGAAACACCACACTGTACAATGGAGAATCGACAGAAAGCAACACCAATTACTTCTGGAAAAGGAGAAGCAGCAGGTGGTAGGAAAAGAGGAGGGGGTTAAAACAAGGAAGATTCCATGAAAGCTGTTTGTTTGGAAAGCACTTTGATTCCTAGGCCCTCTCCCTCCTCCATGGATGCTAGGCAAGCGGCCCTCCTCCACATCAGCAGAAGACTGCAGTTTCTTTCTGGAGAGGGAAAAACAAGAGCGTCTTCGAGATATAACAGGTACATTTGCTAGTATCATACTGTACCAAAAACAGAGTTTCCAATCAGCTTTTTAGTCTCCCACTTTCATCATAAGCAGAAAGCCAAATATTACTAGACACCCAAGGAAAAGCCTCTAACACAGTATAAATATATATATATACATACATATACACACATATACAAACTAATATTCCGCACAGGGATAAGAAGATATTATATCCATAAAACAAAAACAGAATACAATTTAGTACAGAACATTTAAAAGTAAAAGATATGGGCTAGCTGGTTAGCTCAGTTGGTTAGAGCACTGCCTTGTAACACACCAAGGTCAAGGGTTCAGATCCCCTGTATGGGCCAGCCACCAAAAAATAAAAAATAAAAGATACAGAGTTCTTAAAAATTACAAACACACAATAGCTGAAATGAAAAAATAGAGGCTTAGAAGATAAAATTGAGGCAATCCCTAGGAACCAGAGGAAAAATAAAGAAAGAAAGCAACAGAAAATAGGAGAGAAAAGATAGCAATATTAGAGGACCAGTCCAAGAGGTCCAATATCTGGAACAGGAGTTCCAGAAAAAGAAAACAGAAAAAAAAAAAAAAGAAAAGAAAGAAAAAGGAAAAAAAGAAGACTTGGAAAGAAATCAAAGAAATAAATCAAGAAAATTTTCTAGAGCTGCCCATTTGAAAGGACCCACCAAGTATCTAGTACTAAAAATTAAGAGACACCTAAACTGAGGTACATCATTGTGAAATATCATAACACTAGGGACAAAAAGAGGAGTCTATAAGCTTTTAGAAAGAAAATACAGGTTACATACAAAGAACCAGAACACAGACTTCAGTCTTCTCAACAATCACACTGGAAGGAAGATGACAATGGAGCAATTTCTTCAAAATTATGAAATAAAATTATTTTCAACCCAGAATTCACCCACTCACACCATCTTATGAAAGTAGAATAAAGACATTTTCTCAGACATGAAAGACCTCAAAACATTCAACTTCTATGCACTTTCTCAAGAAACAACTGGCAAGTACATCCCATCAAAAAAAAACAGTAAACTTTAAAAAAAGGAAGACAACTTAGGATACAGTACATAGGAGATCCAACACAGGAGAGAAACAATAGGAATCTTCAGGAAGACTGTAAGAGAGATTCCAAGATGCCAGCTGTGCAACAGATTTAAAAGACAAACAGTCTAGATTGTAGCAATATGACTCCTGAGATAGCATGGTGAGCTGTCATCACCAAGATAACTACTGACATTGTTTGTAAGGACAGAATGCCCAGGTAAGCCTGTTCCAGATTTTTATCCATATTTGGCTTACCCTGATGTACCTATCCATTCTACCTTGCCCTGCTGCCTGAATCATCTGAGAATACCCATTTCACCCCCCACATGTGTTCTGCATTGATCTACTCCTAAGTATTGGAGGAAGACCACAATGAGCTTAGAAACAAAAAATACAGAACAGCACTCCCTCCAAGTGACCATATACCACTGAATGAATATGCAATACCTGGCCCATACTATAGCACTGCCAGATACCTAACAAGGATGTGCCTTATGTACCCAAAAACTAACTCATGACATTGCTCACTAATTACCTAAATAGAAGCTCCTGAAACTTAGTGAAACCAATACTAGACTATTCAGCTGTCTTCTCCTGGAAGCCTTCATCTAACTGTGATAATACAGCCCTTTCTTAACTCAGCTTGATACACTATCCATTTTCCAAAATAAATAATACGTTGTTTAGGAATATTTCCATAGATGATAAAACTACAAAGAAAAGTAAAGGGATGATAATACATAAGTCAGGATAACGGCTCCTCTGAGGACAGGGTTGGGGATATACTGGCCAGCTGCCAAAAAATAAAATAAAAATTTAAATAAACTACAAAACAAAACAAGAGAAAACAATTTTAAATAGAATGTACATATACTTTGTATAAGGCAAAAAAAAAGGTGAGTCCAACTTTTTAACATTAAAAAAAACTTTTTTCCAACAAATTGGATATACTGACAGTTGAATCTTCCATGCTTCTTGCTCAGCTTTATAACCATAGCCTACAAGCAGCACCATTAATACAGCTGTTAATGAGAAGTGTGCAATGCGTAAAGACTAATAAACTCTCCACTCATTAGAAACTCAGAGAGCAACATTAGAAGTAGCATTTGAACTAGGTGACCCAAGCAATGATTAAAATTTCTTTCCTTTCTCTGAAATCTGGTAGTATTTTTAATAGCAAAATTAATCTGATTATTTTATACTGTGAACTTCCCCACTCCACTCTACCAGTAGGAAATAAATCAAATTTTCTAAACCATATAATACTGAGGACTGGAATTCTGTACAAGGATAATTCCTCTACCTACACTCTCTTCCCCAACAATTAGGATTCTGGCCCCATTTTTCTTTCTTATATCTTAGTTGGATTTTGTCTTAATATTTCAATGGTTCCTTCCCTTTGACTACAGAAAAGCTAAAATCTTTTGAATTTTTTTTAAAAATCAACCCTTCTTCCTTTTAACTGAACTTTAACTGATATTTACTTTTTATACCTGTATATACTTCTCAAAAATATAGTCTAACTCCCTGCCCTAACTCATCTACATATACCTTGTAATCTGGATTCCACCACCTCACTGAAAACACTCTCTCAAAATGTCAATATTGACAAAATTCTACTTCAGTTTCCATTCCTCACTGCCTCTCTGCAGGCTCTTATATATTGACCATCACATCATTTCTAAAATTCTTTCTTCCGGGCCGGCCCGTGGCGCACTGGGGAGAGTGCAGCGCTTGGGAGTGCAGTGGTGCTTCCACCGCGGGTTCAGATCCTATATAGGAATGGCCGGTGCGCTCACTGGCTGAGTGCAGTGCGGATGACACCACGCCAAGGGTTGTGATCCCCTTACCGGTCACAAAAAAAAAAAAAGACAAAATAAATAAATAAATAAAATAAAATTCTTTCTTCCATCTTTCTCTTTTTACCACTCTTTTAAGCATCTCCTCTGTCTCTTCTTTCATCTCCAGTGACTCAAATCTAGCCAACTTACTAAGGTTCTGTCCTCATTATCTCCTTTCCTTTTTCTTTTCTACCTTCTCAGGCAAGCCCAACCATTCTAATGGTTTCAAACAGCATCTCTATGCTGATGATTACTAAGTACTTGTCCTCTACTCTAACCCATCTCCTTAACTTCAGAACCAAATTTTAAACTACTGACAATGTCACTACAGGAATATTCAGCCAATACTTCAAGCTTAACATGTCTAAACGAAACAAATTATCAACATCTTTCCCTTGGTCCCCACTCCACCCCACCCCACCCCATGTTCTTCTGTATATCTCAGTTTCTTCATACTTAAAAAAGATTATAATAATGTTCATACCTCAAGAAGTCCCTTGAAAATTAAATATGCACAAAAGTACTTAGCACAGTATCTAGCACAGAGTAAATATTCAACTAGTTATAGCTATTATTATACTGTAACAATAGTAATAGTCTTCAAATATTTCTTCTAATATTTACCCTCCACTTTAGAGGGCATATTTTCATATCACAATCAAAACTGTTACTTCTTTGCACAAAAAGCTTTAATGACTTCCAATTTGTCCAAAAGTAAAGTTTAACATACTAAACAGTAGTTTTAACACTCTTTGAAATATAACCCACAACCCACCTGTTATGGGTTGAACTGTGTCACCCAAAAAGATGTTGAAGTCCTAACCCCTAGTATTTGTGAATGTGAATTTATGTGGAACTAGAGTCTTTGCAGATGATCAAGTAAAAATAAGATCATTAGGATGAACCCTAATGCAATTTGACTGTGTCCTTATAAAAAAAAGGAAATTTGGACATAGACATAAATGGAGGCAAAACGATGTAAAGACACAGAGAGAATACCACCCACAAGCCAAGGAACACCTGAAGCTACCAGAAGCTAGAAGAGAGGCTTGGAAGAGATTCTCACTCATAGCCCTCAGAAGGAACCAATTCATCCAACACCTTCATTTCCAACTTCTAGCCTCCAGAACTGTAAGAAAATAAATTTGTTATTTAAGCTACCCAGTTTGTGGTACTTTATTATAGCAACCCCTAGAAACTAGTAAACTACCTGTACAGCTTTATTTCCTACATTACTTCACATAAGTTGTTTGATGACTTGGATCGCCTCTAACTCCCAAACATGAACATTCCGATGATTTCTCATGTTATTTTGTAGCCTCCACGCCTGTCCAAATCTTTTTTGTCAACTGAAGGTTTTTCATCCAGCTCCTGGGAGTCTCTCTATAATCACGCAATTGAATCAATTTTTCCACCCCAAGTATTTCTAGAACAAGTTGTCTGCCTAATATTACCACTGTTCGCTGTCCTTTAATATAATTTACATATCCAACTTTTTCACTAGATAGTAAGATTTTGAGAACAAGAGTTATAGTTTAGTCCATTTTTATAACCTCCTCAACAATGCACACTTCACATAAACTACAGTACCACTTAAGTATTTGTTGCTTGGTTCAAGCTTAGTTCATTTGTAGCTTGTATTTTTATTTGCTAAGTCTGGCAACTCTATCAAAGAATGATAAAACTCACAACCACAATTATTTGAAGTTGATACGACAAGCAAACAGAAAGGACATTGTTGGGGGGGAGGGGGGGAGGGAGAAGGGAGGGAGGTTTTGGTGATGGGGAGCAATAATCAGCTACAATGTATATCGACAAAATAAAATTTTTTAAAAATAAATAAATAAATAAATAAAATCCAATTTCCCATCAAAAAATAAATAAATAAATAAATAATAAAGAATGATAAAACTCAACAAATTTTAATATAACAAGTACTCATAGATTCGACATTTATTAACCTACAATGGCAAGTGACTTGAGCTTTATCTCTGCAGAGGCCACTGCATGCTTATGTGCAGATAATTATCGTCTTGTACTGTGAAGAGAAATTAGCTATTTTTACTGCAGAAAGGGGTAGAAGAAAAAAATCAGGACTTTTTGCTTTAAAAGGTAACACATCCACTAGGTTATTTTACTTAGGATTACTCTGCTTAAGTCACCAAAATATGCAATAAATAAAAGGCATAAAGTCCAGATTCAGTAGGTCTTGGCACAACCTATCTAATTCCCTATAAGCTAGAGTTGCCAGACTTAACAAATAAAAATATAAGATACCCAGTTAAGGTTGAATCTCAGATAAACAATGAATAATAAGTATAAGATTGTCCACACAATATTTGAGACTTACATAAAGTAAAAAGTTATTGGTTGTATTATCTGAAATTCAAATCATTTTTTGAAATTCAAATGTATCTAGACATCCTATTTCCTATATTTCAACCCTACTATAAGTACTAACAGTGATCTTTAAAACTTCCACTCAAAGAGAGCTGACTAGGCATTTCACAAAGGAAGATATACAAATGGCCAACAGACACAAGAAAAAATGCTCAGAATCACTCAGCATCGGGGAAATACAAATCAAAACCTCACTGAGATACCATCTCACCCCAGTTAGACTGGCTATTATAAAAAAGAGAATGAACAAATGCTGGTGAGGAGGTGGAGAAAAAGAAACCCTCCTACACTGTTGGTGGGACTGTAAATTGATGCAGCCATTTTGGAAAACGGTACAGAGGTTCTTCAAACAACTACACACAGAACTGCCATATGATCCAGCAATCCCACTGCTGGGTGTATACCCAAAGGAATGGAATTCACCATGTCAAAAGGATACCTGCATTCACATACATAGTGCAGCTCTACTTACAAAAGCCAAGAGTTGGAACCAACCTAAATGTCCATCATCAGTTGACTAGATAAGGAAAATGTGGTGTATTTACACAATGGAATATTACTCTGCCATAAAAAAGAAATCCTGTCATTTGCAGCAATGTGGGTGAATGTAGAGAAAATTATGCTAGTAAAATAAGCCAGGCATGGAAAGAGTAATACCGCATGTTCTCACTCATAAGTAGAAGCTAAAAGAAACAAACTAAAAAGAAAGACACAACGACCACAATAATGCATTGAACTTTCAAAAGGACAGAACAGAACTGAGGTTACCAGAGATGGGAGAAGGGGGAGGGGTGGTAAAGAAGGAATTGGTAAAAGGCCACAAAAAAAGATTATATTGTATAATGTTGAATATACTAATTATTCTGATTTCAGCATAATATTGCACACAGATATTAATATTCAACTCTGTACCCCACAGATATGTACAATTAACTATGTTTCAATAAAAAATAATGATAATAATTTTAAAAAAGGAGAGAGATTCTTAGTTTAAAGAGGCAGCACAAGTGCAATACTGCAGTATTTACCTAAAAAGTGCTTTTATATTCACTCAGTCATTGCTCCCCAGGTATTAGAAGTTTCCAAAGACAAATACAATAAAATGGCTGAAGACAGTGGTACTGTAATCCTTTTACACTATATTTTAGGAATATATAGAAAGACATGAAATTCAGGAGTACATTAAAAATACATAAATTTGTCACACGTTTTTTCTTTTGTGATAAGAGTAAGGCCACCTTCAAAAGTCTTATCAAAACTGAAATATACAGTGTGGCAGGCTTTGGGGGGACTAATCACCCCCACCTCCCACTGTTCACCCCCAGAAGCCATTCCAAATAAATGTCACCAAAGTAAAAACAGTATGCTCTATGAAAACCCAGTTTTAAGACAAGTCTTCTAACCTACATGTTCGTAATGCAAAAAAAAGAAAACATGCATCCATCAGAAAGGTACTGAATAAACTAGCATATATCCATACAACAAGAGATTATATTCAGCATCAATTAAAAGGTTAAGGCAGGCTTCTGGTCAAGACGGCAGAATAGACGGTCCCCAGTGTCACTCTCTTCCACAAATCAACCAATTTACAACTATTAAAAAGCAAGCACAGACAAGCTGGGGCCACTAGAGCTCAGGGGAAGAGGAGAGACCTGTGAAGTGCATGAAGGCAGGAGAAGCCACAATGAGAGGAAGAAAGGATCGCTCCTACCATTTCCCGGTCACTTCAAGGCTGAAGCTGGTGAGCGCACAGAGCAAGAGCTGGCAAAAGTCACTGCTGTGCCCTTTGTATGAGGTTGCTTAGAGGCAGCAGGGGAGAAGAGGGTCTTGGTGGCCCTTAGGCCAGCAAGACCTCCACATACAAGCGAGGAGCCACAACAAGTGAAAAAAGGAGCCACTCAGAGACTGGTGAGTCATCACAAGGGGCCATCACATGGCCCCATGGGAAGTGTCTGGAGTACAGGCAGTAGGGGAGACAGGTCCGCCAGGGGAACAATGGGGCACAGCAAGGACAGCTGATCTGCCCTCCAATCAGTCCAGGCCCACTCTGTGTAGACAGGTCAGGAATACAGATCTACAGAGGGTGCAGTTTGCTGAAAAGACTCAGGTCCAGACCAGAGTTTCTACGCAACCCAGGTGTACTTGATCTTACAAGAACCTGAAGTACCTACAAAGCCAACCATTAAAACCTGAGCTGCACAAAAAGCCTTCCCCAGGGAATCAGCAGCAAAGCAGCAATTTAGCTCAACTATAGGGCTCAAGTGCTGGTCCCACAGGAAGTTCCCCCATTTTAGAAGTAAGCAAAGGACAACAAATTAGTTCCAGCACAGAGTTCAAGTAGTGGAAATAGTGAATAATTCAAAACAGAACTGAGAGAAAAAACAAAATATTCACAGACCAGAGACAAAGTTTGATATCAACTAGCAAAGGTTGTCTCATACCACCAAAGAACACCTACAAAACCTAGAAGGATCAGAAGTCCCCTAGGCACTCAAGCCAAGGAGGGGTGAGGTCTGGGGGCCTCAACCATACCCCCTGACACCTGTAACCAGCCCAGCAATGACCACCAAGCTATGGCAGGAAGTGCCCCAGGCTCCCAAGCCGGGGGGGCCCAAGGACCTCAGCCATGCCCCCCCCCCCCCAACACCCGTACCTAGTCCATTGATGACCACTGAGCCAACACAGGATGCACCCTGGGCTCTTGAGTTGGGGCGGTGGGGGAGCCAGGGCAGTGGGGGGCCAAGGGCTTCGGCCACACCCCCCTGACATCTGCATTCAGCCCAGCAATGACCAAACCACCACTGGAATGCCCCTGGTCTCCCCTGCAGGAATGAGAAGAGTGCCATGGGCCTCAACCATGCCCCCACTCCTCCCTCCTTCTCCCACCCTATTTCCTTCCCCCTTCCCCTCTCCCCCTCCCACCCAATTGCTCTGCAACATCTTAGAATGTTGTTGTCCTGAGGTCTGCAGCCGGGGACCGACCCCTCCTCCCACAACCAGGCAAGAAGCACACCAAAAACACCACTTCCATGTGGATGGCCCACCACAGCCACCACAATAGCCACAGGTGCCGCTAAAGTAGCTAGATGCCACAATCACTGTACAGATGGCCCACCAGCCACTTAAGTGCAATGACACAAGGAGAGTCACAGCAGAGACCAAAGAAAAGAGGACATCTCTCTCCACAAAGCCCATTCCAGAGTGACAGATGTATCTACTCTACAATAATAGTGGGGTACCTGAACACACCTCTCTCAGCACTGGACAGATCATCTAGGCAACAAATCAACAGAGTAACCATTACTTTTTCAGAGGAGAATCAGTAATCAGTTTGATGGTCAAATAGATATTATTAGCATACAAATGATTACAAGTCATGCTTATTCTTTATGCCCCTTAGCCAATCTCTCCCCATCACCCTCTCCCTCCCCCCTCCCACCTCCCATAACCCTAGATTTTTTCTAGGGTTATGATTATTTAATTGAATTTAATTATTTAATTGAATCAATGATGATTCGATGAAAAATAAATAAGTACGGTTAAGGCAGATATTTATATATTGACATGGAAAAATATTCATGATATAAATAAGTGGAGAGGCGGTAGAGAATGGGCCACAGAACAGTACTTCTGTACGATTCCACTTAAATATTTATTTTACATATACATTAAAAAGTCTGGAAAAATATATCTCAAACTATTAATATTGTGATGAGAGAGAGGTAAACAGACAAAAAGATGGGTTTTCATTTTCTCAGTTTGTCTGAGTTTACTGTTTTTTACAATGATCCTGTATAACTAAGAAGAAAAATCAAAATACTTCTTTTTCATTTAAAAATAACAACTGGAATAACAACAAGAAAAAAACGTAAAGCCAGTAAGGGGTAATTTGAAAAACTTAAAAATAGATAACATCTGTATAATATAAAACCTGTGGGAGAATCTTATTTATTTTTAATCAACTTTATCCAGGTATATTTATATCAATAAAATGCACTCATTTGAAGTGTACTCCTATGGATTTTCACAAAGTAGACATCCCTGTAACTACCATCACACTCAGGAAATAGAACATTTCCATCACCTCAGAAAGTTCCCTTGCACCCACTAGACACACACACACACACGCACGCACGCACACGCACACGCACACATACACACACGCACACACAGAAGTCTAAGCAACCATCAATCTATCCCTATAGATTACTATCCCTGTAAATCTGCCTCTTCTAAAATTTCATATTGGAATCAACAGTTTGTGCTTTTTGTGTCCAATTTCTTTAATGTCGATATTTATACATGTTGTCGCATGTAGCAATAATTCATTTCCTTAGAGCACGGTGTTATAACACCAAGTTCAAGAGTTTTGATCTGCATACTGGCCAGCCACCAAAGAAAAATTTCACTTCTTTTTATTGCTGGAAATTCTGTTATAGATATTCCAATTCTTTATCCACTCACCTCTCTTCATATGGCTGTAACACTCCTATGAATGTCCTTGCTCTTCCTGACCCTACCACTCCATATTTATATAGGAGTTAAAATTAGCAGATCATATAGTAATTGTACATTTAATTTTAAAATGACCATCAAATTATTTTCCAAAGTGCTTATATTCCCATTAGCAATGTTTGAGAGTTCCAGCTGCTCCATATCCTTTCTTATATGTGGTGTTACTCTGTAATTTTCATCATTCTAAGTATGTAGTAGGATCTCCTTCTGGTTTTAAATTGCATTTCCCAGACTGCTAATACTATTGGGCATTTTATTGGTCATTCATGTGATTACCTGTTCAAAGCTTTTGCCCACCTTAATGAGTTATCTCCAACTTTTTATATATTCTAAACATAAGTCCTTTGTCAATATGAGTATGGTAAACATTTTCTTCCAATCCTTTGGTTTTTTTCATTTTCTTAATAGAATTTTTTTAAAGAGCAGACATTTTTCAATTTAATGAAGTTCAATTAATCATTTTTCTCTTAAGTTCATGTTTTTTGTGTTCAATCTTAAGAAATCATTACCTATTTCAAGTTCAGAAAATTTTTTCCTGTGTTTTCTTCCAGAAGTTTTTATAGCTTAGTTTTTACATTTAAATCTATAATCGATTTTATGTTATAGTGTACAATGTGAGAGAGGATTCTGGTTCGCATATCTGCATATGAATATCCAGTTCCACCATCATTTTTAGACAACTATCCATTCTCCACTGAATTACATTATTCCATTGAATTGTATTACTGAAAATCAATCAGCCTTATATTTGTGGGTATATATTATATTCCACTGATCTACATGTCTGTTGGTACACCGATACCACACTGTCTCAATTAGTAGAGCTTTATAGTAAGTCTTTAAATCATATGTGTAAGCACTCCAGCTTTGTTCTTACCCACAATACGTCTTCCAATCCATAAACATGATATATCTCCATTTATGCAGGTCTTTAATTTCTCTCAACAACAGTTTGTAGTTTTACTGTGTACAAGTATTTCATATATTTCATTAAACTTACCTCTATGCTTTTTGATGCTCTATTAAATAGTACTACTTTCTAATTTTCCAATTGTATGTTACTAATACTCATATATAAAAATAATTGATTTTTACATATTCATATTGAATCATCTGAGCAGTCTAAATTAATTCTAATAGTTGTGTAGATTTTTAGGAATTTCTATGTACATGACCTTATTATCTAGAAAGTTTTACTACTTCTTTTCCAATCTGTGGGTCTTTAATTTTTTTGCCTTTTAGCAATGTTGCCAGTACAATGTTGACTAGACGTAGTTAGAACAGACATTCTTGCCTTGCTCTTAATCTGAAAGGGAAAACATTCAGTCTTCCAGCATTAAGTATGATGCTGGCTGGGGGTTTTTCACAGATGCATTTTATCAGATTGAAGAAGTTGTCCTTTATTACTAGCTTAGAGATTCTGTATAATGAATAAGGTGTTGAATTCTGGCAATGGGTTTTCTGTATGTTGCTACTGACATACTCACATTATTTTTCTTTTTCACTGTTAATATGGCAAATTACATCAACTGATTAAACCCACCATAAGGGATAAACCCCATTTGGTCATGACATGATCCCTTTTATATGCTGCTGGATTGATGTTTGTTTCTATATTCATGAAAGACAGTGGTTTGCAGTTTTCTTTCCCTATAATATCTGTCTGATCTTGGTATCAGAGTAATGCTGGCTTCATAAAATAAGTTAGAAAATGCTCCCTTCTCCATTTCCTGAAAGAGTTTGTGCAGGATTGATGTTATTTTTCCCTAAACGCTTGGTAGATCATCGATAAAGCTATTAGCCCTAGAGTTTTCTTCGTGGGAAAGACTTTGACTAGCAGTTCAATTCATTTAAAAGATATAGAGCTATTCAGGCTTTCTACTCCTTTTGAAATTACTTTCAGGGAATTTGTCCATTTCATCTAAGTTGTCAAGCTTATTGAAACAAAGTTGTTCATAATACTTAATATCTATAATAATAATCGCTTTTCATTCCTGATATTCGTAATCTTTGCCTTCTGTTCCTTTTTTCTTATGCAGTCTAGTTAGAGACATCAATTTTATTCGTCTTTGCAAAGAATCAGCTTCTGGCTTAATTTCTCTATTGTTTGTACATTTACAACTTCTTTGATTTCAGTTTTTATTTTTTTATATTCTTCCTTCTAGTTGCACTGGGTTTAAGTTGATCTTCATATTCTAGCTTGTTGAGGCAAAAGCTTAGATGACTGATTTTAGACTTTTCTCCTTTTCCAATATAAGTATTTGAAGCTATAAATTTCCCTCTAAACACTGCTTTAGCTATATCCCTCAAATTTTGATATATTGTTTATTTTCACTCAGTTTAAATATTTTCTAGTTTTTCTTGTGATTTATTCTTTAACCTATAAGTAATATGGAAGAAAGCTGTTTTATATCCAAATATTTGAGGATTTTGCAAGTATCTTTTTGTTGCTAATTTCTATTTTAATTGTTTTGGTCAGACAACTCTCTATGTATGATTGCAATACTTTTTTTTTTTTTTTTTTTTTTTGTCTTTTTCGTGACCGTTACTCAGCCAGTGAGTGCACCGGCCATTCCTATGTAGGATCCAAACCCGTGGCGGGAGCGTCGCCACACTCCCAGCGCCGCACTCTCCCGAGTGCGCCACGGGCTCGGCCCTGATTTCAATACTTTTTATAATTATTGAGATTTATTTTATAGCCCAGCACATGATCTATCTTGGTTGACTGTCCATGTAAACTTGAAATAAATGTGTTTTCTTATGCTCTTGGGTATAGTGTTCCATAAACATCCATTAGGTAACATTGGTTGATAATGTTGTTCAAGTCTTCTACATCCTTATTAATTTTCTATCTGCTTATTCTATTAATTACTAAAAGAGGAATGCTGCAATCTCCAACTATTATGTGAATTTATCTGTTTCTTCTTTCAATTCTGTCAGTTTATACTTTATGTATTTTGAAGCTCTGATAGTGATACATATCGGAATTGTTGTACCTTCTTGACAAAATGGTCCTTTTATTATTTATAAAACAGCCCTCATTAGGCCTGGTAATAATCTTACCCCAAAACCACTCCAGCTTTCTTATGATTAGCATTTGTACAGATACAGAAATATATATATTTCAATAGTTTTTATATTTAAACTATGCTGATATACTTAAAATGAATTTCTTGTGTGAAACATATATAGGTTTGGCTTTTTAACCCAATCTGATAATGTCTACATTTTAATTGGGGTGTTTAGAAAATACACACTTAATATCAATAAAAGGGTTTACATCTTGTTCTTTGTTAATAATTTTTTCATTTATTCCTTGTTACTTTTATTCTCTTTGTCTTTTCTAGGGCTGGGTATTTTTCAGTACTAATATTACTTCAAATATTGGCTTATTTGTTTATTTGTTTAGTGGTTGCTCTAAGATTTTATAATGTACTTCTTTATTACAGTCTACCTACAAATAGTTATGTTACTTTATGCATAATATAAAAAGCTTACAATAATATTCTTCCAATTCCCTCCTCCTATCATTTGCTCTATTGACATGCATTTACTTCTTCACACTATAAACTCCATAATATATTGTTATTATTTTTGTTTTAAACAATTATCCTTTTTAAAATTTTAAAAATAATTTTTTACACTTAAAGATCTGTTAAGAGGGTAGATCTCACGGTAAGTGTTTTGAACACTATAAAATTTTTAATTTTTTTTAATTTCAAAAAGTATTTTATACTTAACCACATATTAACCATTTCTCTAGTGCTTTTCATTACTTTGTATAGATCTAAATTTCCGTCTGGTATCATTTACCTTCCGCCTAAAGAGTTTATTTTTAACATTTCTTGTAGAATAAGTATGTTGGTAATAAATTCTCTCTGCTTTTGTTTGTCTAAAAAAAGCTTCAGTTTGAAGAATATTTTCACTGGATATATAACTGTAGGTTGATAGTTTTATTCTTTCAGCATTTAAAAAATATCATTATCTTCTGACTTGCAGTTTCAGACAAGATGTCTGTAGTGCTTATCTTTGTCCTTCTGTATGTAGCAAATCTTTTTTTTTCTGGCTGCTTTTAAGATTTTCTCTCTGAAACTGGCTTTCAGTAATTTTATTATGACGTGCCTTTGTGTTTGTTTGTTCTCTGCTTTATCCTGTTTGGAGTTTTAAATGTTTGGATCTACGGGTTCATTCTTTTCATTGAATTTGGAAAATTTATGGCCATTATTTTTTCATATATTTTTTATTTCGTCCTTGTCTCTCTCATTAAATGTATGTTAAGGCAACTTTATACTGTCCCACAGGTGATTGAAGCTTTGTTCCTTTTTTCTTTCACTTTTTTTTTCTCTGTGCTTCATAATGTAGTTTCTATTGCCATCCTCAAATTCACTGATCTATTCTTTTGTAGCACCTAATCTATTTTTAATCTCACCCACTGAACTTTTCTTTCAGATAGTATACATTGATCTCTAGAAGTTTCATTTGGTTCTTTTATGTAAATCTTAAATTGTTAGGTGGTACATTTCACTGCAGTATTTTAAAGTGTTATAACAGATAGTTATTTATGAATCAACTTTTAAGGCCTATTTTTAAAAATTTTTAGGGCAAGTTTGGACTACACTTTATTCTACGGCTAGTTTACCCCTACTAAATAAGGCATGACCCTTCTGGAGTCTTTAATGAATGCCCTGGGCACTCAACAAAGACTCCCCACTCTAGCTGGCAGGAACTCTAATATCTCTCAGCCCTGAGTGAACTCTCTAAATTACTGAGTAAATTACTGAGTTTACACCTTTCTGATCACTCTTTGCCTGGCTTTGTGGAATTCCACATTACACCTGAAAGCTGAGTATTCAGCCAAAGTGTCAGGGGCCCACCGAGCAAAGAGTTCTGGTGTTCTTTCTCTGGGCTGCTTCTTCCTCTATTAGACATTCTGCCCCTCAAATTAGTTGTTAGCCTCTCTAAAATCCAAATTTTTTTCCCTCAATTTAACGAAACAATTACACTCTTCTTGGTTCCTTTTTCTTACACCAGAGCCTAGGAAGTGGTTCCAAGCAATAAGCCAGTGCAATCGCAGAGGTGATCGCAGAGGTGACATTCTCTTCTCTCAGGAAGCACAGTCCTACACTGTCCTCCAATGCTTCAAAACTGTGGCTTCCTGTGTTTCGTCCACTTTCCTAGTTGTTTATAGTGAGAGTGTAAGTCTGGTTTAAGTTATTCCATCATAACCTGAAGTGGAAAAATTCCCAATCTTGTTTGTCTGGAAGCAGCTGTCCTCTAGAACTTGTATTTATTGTGTTTTTAAAAATTTATTTAAATCCATTTATATTTTTTCTATATTAACTCCCCATTTATAAGGGACACACCTGCAGTACATTTCCTTTATAAAAATTGCTCTGGTTACTCCTAAATGTTTACTCTTCCATATGATCTTTACATCCATATAATCAATTTTCCCCAAACTTGCCCTAACATTTGATAGAGATGGAATTAAATATATAGATTAATTGGGATAAACTACTATCCAAGTATAAAGTATATATCTTTGTTAGCTAAAATTTTCTTTCATGTCCTTCAGAATCATTAATCAATTTTCTTCAAACAGATCCCATATATCTCTTACGTTTATTCCTCAATATTTTATATTTTTTTTTAATTTTCAGAAAAGGATCTTATTTTTCACGATCTCTTCTAACTAATTACAGCCTTATAAAGCAAAGCTACTTATTTTTTTATGTTCATTTTCTACTCAGCCAAATTACTAAGCACTCTCAGTAGGTTTAATAGGTTTTTCAGTATATTCACTGGCTTTCTCAACTGGAGAATCATATTACCTGCCTATAATACCTTAGTATCTTTTATATTTATTTTTTTCATTCATAATAATCCTAATTTTATAAAATGCATTACTTTTATAATCAGGAAAAAAATGATAAAAAAATAAAGCCTGAAAATCATGGTAATAAATCTCCAGATCTTCACCACTTTTCAAACATTCTTTTTCTTCCAATTCTGGGACTATGATTGTAACATCTTGACAAATCATTTTTTACCCACCTTACATGTTAGAGTATAAATATTATTGTATACAGGAAACATATTTCTGAAAAGCTTCTCATAAGACAAAATCTTTCAAATACTACTACTTTCAAGACTCCCTTTGTAAAATCAGAATATATTTCTATTATTAGTGGTTCTTCTCCCTTCCTAGAATTTTCTTCCCCCAGATATTTCTATGGCCCCATCCACCATTTCATTTAGCTATAAACTTCTCTTCAGAGAAGTCTTCTCTGACCACACTTATTAAAATAGCTCCCACCACCTTCTCCATCCATCTCTAGCCCTGAATTATTATTATTATTACTGGGGGGGAGCTGGCCAGTATGGGGATACAAAACCCTTGACCTTTGTGTTATCAGCACCATGCTCTACCACATGAACTAACTGGCCAGCCCCATCTAGCCTGGAATTATTTTTCACAGCCCTTGTTAAATACTTTATCCCCAATGCCTAACAAAGTACTTGATACACAATAAGTGGTCAATTAATATTTGTCAAAGGAACAAATAAATGAAAGTAAAAAAAGTTCCCCAAGAATAGCTTCCCCCACTCTAGTGACACACTACCTAAAATGCCCATTAAGAGTACTGCCTTCTGACCTCCTCCATCATCAGTCAATAACAACTTGGTAAAGTCACTTAATTTATCAGTTTCTTTCTTCCATGGTAATCAGTTCTCCTGGCCATGAACACCTGGGATTCCACATAAAGGAAGAAAAATACGAGGAGGTTCCAGAAACAAATACTGGCCTGTTTTTCCTCATATTAATGATACCTTTTAATTACCACAAGGTAAATATAGTCTGCCTATTATTCATGGCAGCTCCCCTCATACTGGTTAAATGCCAACAGAGCAAAACTATAGGATAAAAATAAAGCACTTTAAGGAAGCAGTATTTGGTCTGGGTGATATAGGAGGAAATGGAAGTCCCCTGAGTCTCTCATCTCTTTGGTGAATCATACCGTGAGGTTAGCATACAGAAAGTGAATCTTGAAGGAAGAAACAGAAATTAATTAAGGAAATAAAGCATGTTCTATAGCTGTGGCTTCTCTTAATGGACTTTGAACCAGTTTTGGATTCTAATACAAAAGGAACACTGAAGAGTCACAAGTCCACTGACAAAAGAAAAGGAGTACCTTCACTTTATCCCCTTCCCACTGAATTTCCCCACAGCTTATCTGGATCTTGGAAGACTAAATGGATACCAAGCAAGCAAGAAAAAGCATCCAGACATCAGAATACACAGCCTGATGTCTTAACTTGTTATCACTATACTGGTACCGGGTACGAATAACAGCATTACCTTCCACAGAAAATTGAGAAAAGATTTTAATACAGAAAACTCTCCATTTTCCCACCTCACCTCTAACCAAATATTTATCCATTATTATGACAGCACTACCATATTATAATTTAGATCCCTTCTAATATTCAGTCTTTAATAAATGGTGGAAATAAAAGCCAGGACCTGGCAGTTCATATATTTCTGGTACTACCATTTTCTGCTCCCATCTCTTATTCTTCAATATCATCAATAACAATAACCAAATATGCTAATGATTAAAAATTCTACATCTCTAAAATTTCAAAACCTAAATATCCTTTCTGATATACTAAATATCTAAATTCATAAGTACATATATATATATTAGATTAAAATATGATGGACCTCCATACTGAATTAGATATAACAATAACCAAGAAACAAAGATGACAAGTAAAGCAGATACAGAATTCTAACTTAAGATAAATGAAATTTAGGTATTTAGGAACAGTACTCGTATATACCACACTCCATAATCCAAGACAATATATTTTATCAGGGATTTAAATTTATCTCTCAACAAATACTACAGTGTTCTTTCTTTCCATTTCTTTCCTTCTTCCATGTTCATTTTAATATATGCATGTTCCATAAATATCAGGTAAGCCCTGCAGTTCCTTTCTCAACTTTCCATTACCTAAATTATATGAGAATATGTAACATTTACATGTACAATTTCATGCATTGTACATTTCTACTTTCAAATACATGTTTGCCATTATATCAAAATTAGCTCATGCATTGACTTCTATGAACAAAACAGAAATTGGATGCCTAACCTCTTGATTTTCTACTCCATTGTTGGAAAGCTCCAAAAGAGAACCTCCACTGTCAACCACTGCTGATGTCATTGTTTATTCCCTGAGGATGCTTCAAATGCTATTAATCAGTGTAATTAAAAGTTCATGGATGATTGCCAGTGGTACAGGTTTGCATTATCATGTTTTAAAAATCATGAGAGATGGAGTGGAGTAGATATCCAGTAATCCAGTCTTCTAAAGATGATTAATCACACAGTCTAAAAAGAGGAAAAATTTGAAAAGTTATAAAAAGTATACAGGAAGGATATAAAGCATAACTTATTTTGCAATTTAATTTTTAACACTGTTTTAACTAAGAAATAGGAGATAAGCTTCAATATCCCTGCATCAAAAGAGGGCAGTAATGAGCACTTCACTTCTTATGAGTTAATATTCAAATCTATAAACATACTGAATAAGTTCTTATCAAGCTATTGTATATAGTGATATTGATACTTACATTCCAAGAAATAAAATATTACAACTTTCTCCCATTATGAAGATGTAATGTAATTTTACTCCTGAATTATTTTAGTAGAAATTTTTAATATCTATTTTGCATTGAACACATAAAATGTGCTGGACTGAGACAACAACTTCTAAAACTAATTGTCTATATAACAAATTAAAATATTTATTGGTTGATAAATATTTCATTCTTCTTCTTTGGCTCATTTGGTTTGTTTGTTAGAATAATATAATTGGAACTGTCTTTTGCTTATGGCACCAATCTCACTCCGTATTCATAGTCTGAATACTCTACAAGAACTGTAAGACAGATTAATTTGGGTTGCTTATACTTTCAAGTACAGTAGTTTAAAATAAAGTAGTGAAACCACTTAGAATGTCCTTGATATTATTTTATCGTTCTTTCCTCAATAATTGTTTCACTATTAGTTCAAATGCAATAAAACAAATAGTTTCAAGCAACCTCTCAACCTAACCTCTTAAGCTTTTTCCCCTTTAGAAAGATGAATGCCTATATATATATTTGGATTTATGAATTAAATTGTTCCTAAAAAGTTACTTTTTAATCAATTTACAGTATGTTAAAATTTTCATACACAGAAAGCACAGAGATTTATTTCTAACAAGACTTTTTTTTTTTTTTTTTTGTCTTTTTCGTGACCGGTACTCAGCCAGTGAGTGCACTGGCCATTCCTATATAGGATCCGAACCTGCGGCGGGAGCGTCGCTGCGCTCCCAGCCCCGCACTCTCCAGAGTGCGCCACGGGCTCGGCCCCTAACAAGACTTTTTAATGTCAAAGTTGAAGAATGCAGAAAAATTAAGAATATTTAAAAAGTATATTTCTAATAAGTCATTCCATTAATTTTATGACCTTACATTAAGTTTGACTACTGGCATCAAACAGATATGGAAATAAAATAATAAAAAATTTCCATAAACTTCTACAATAAAACGAAATACCTGAAAAAAAGCAGAAATTTCATCTCACTGCCTACGACGGGTTCAGTACTATTAGTCCCTTCTTTGATCTTATAAAATATAAGATATAATAGGAAGTATTTGTATCTTAAGAAGAAAAATTAAGAAAAATTCTCAGTTTCATCACACTAAAGCTTGCTAAGGTAATGACTATTTCCAAAATCTGTTTTCTAAACATACACATTACAAAAGCAGAAATAAATTTTACTTACAATTTGAATGTTTAGTAGTCTAAGCATCCTTCACTATGTTCACAACTTGGCAAAAGCTAAAATCTGAACCAGCAGTTCTTTGGAACTACTAGTAGGAGGGGAAAAAAGACAGTATTAATATAATTCTATTAAAACTATGTTGCCCAAAATAGGTGTGATACAGATAGTATAAACTTATTACAACAAATGATCACCTGATGATACATATTTACATAATAGAAGAAATTATTTCTAGGTTACTGAAGAATCAGAAGTTTTTATCAAACTTTAAATTTTAAGTTGCCCCTAAGTAACAATTACTAAGTAAGGATAGACCCGATATATGATATGAGTACATAACCAATGCCCTGTACCATAGGTTACATTTGCAACAAACAACAGGTTTCTAATAAGCGCCTACAGGTATAACCCCTGCTCCCCAGGAGTACAAAATCAAGTTTAAAAAAGATTAACCCAAAAAACTACTATAAAACAATGCTAATGATATATTATTGCCTATTAAGTCATCTACCTCCTACTTAACCCCCCAAATTTAGCATCAGTACACATCCAAAAATCCCAAGCCCTACTTTTAACTCCCAAACTTCCTCAAACATCCCTCCTGCTTTCAAAGGCTAATCTGTTGACTTATGCACTGGATCTTAGGCCTTGCTTCATCAATTATTCCCTCTTTTTCCTTAACTCTCTTATTTTACATATGCTCCTTCCCCTCAATATATAAACACTTATAATACCCTCTCATCTTAAAAATAGAAAAGTCCTCTTCCATGACCCTGCATATCCCTCCAGTTACTGCTCTAATTCCCTCTTTTCTCAGATAAAGTTCTAGAAAAGAATCCTATACCCTGTTTCCACTTCCTAATTTCTCAGGTACTCCTCCTTCTATTGAAGGTTGACTTCAACCCCAACTCAACTGAATTTTTTACTAAATTCTGCTTGTCAAATCCAATGGAAACATTTCTGTCTTCAGAGGAGTTGATGCCTCTGAAGCATCTGACACTGCTGATCATTACCTCCTTGAAATTCTATCTTGAATATCTCTACTCCCACTCTAGCTACTCCTTTTCAATTCCCTCTCACAGGGCCAACCCTAATTCTCAAGGGGCTTGGGGCAAGAATACAAAAGGAAGCCTATATACCATGTCTAAATAGTTTAAAATTATAAATCAAGCTAACAGGCTATTTTATTATTTTATCCTCTTGATAAATATACTTTTACAACAACCTCAAAGGCCAAGTTTTGATTTCAAATTCTCAGACTCTCTCAAGCTCTATGGGGCATGGGAAGGTCATACCACCTCCCACGGCCTGCGGCCTATCCCATTTCTCTTCCTACCTTTAGCTCTACTCCATACTACAAGGGACCTTACATACATTCATGTAGACATCCCAGCCTACGTGTCCAAGCTCTGATCTCACACCTGTGAATAACTTCTCCTTGGGCATCCCTTAGACCTAGAGGAGCCCATACAGGTAGTACAGTCAAGAAAGGAGAGAATCAGAGAACAGACTCATGAAGGGCCACATGGGCAGGGAATTCTGATATCCAAATACTCAGAGCTTCATCTAGAAAGAGACCAGGTAGACTAGTCACCCCAGCCCCCCAACATCTTCACTCCATGGGGAGAGACAGGCCAGATAAGCACCTCTAAAGCACATGGCCCAGAGGAGGGTTCATACTTGGCTAAGTCTAAGGACAGTGATGCTCTCTAACCAACCTTACATGGAGGGCCCTAGCCTTTTTCTCTTCTGACTCTTTATACTCCCTCTAAGCTATGACATCTACTCCTATGGCTTCACGCAAATCTTTATTACAGTCTAAGCCATTTTCATGGGTTCCAGTTTGTGTATTAGATACTTTTTGCCTCTACTTCTTTGTGAAATATTAGATGGAGCATAAATGAACAATAAGCTTCTATTCCAAGATAACCTAGCCACTCCATTCACTAATTCAGTCATTCAACAAATATTAACTGAGCACCATCATATGCTAGCACAATTTTAGGTGCCAGGGATACAGCAGTAAATAAAGGAAATGTCCCTGTCCTTAAGGTTCTTTCATTCCAGTGGAGAGAAAGAAAAAATAAAACATGTATAGCATACATACAGGTAGTGTTAAAGGCTAAGGAGATAAGTGAACCAAAGGGATAGGGAGTATTCAGCAGGGAGGAGAATTGTAATTTCAAATTCAGTGGTCAGAGAAGGACTTACTCAAAAAAAAAAAAAAAGTGACACATGAGTAAAGACTAGAAAGTATGAGCTCTGTGGCTGGGGGAAGAGCCTTGCAGTCAAAAGAAAACAGAAAATTCAAGACCCTCAAGAGGAGGTATGCCTGACTAGTTCAAGGATCAGCAAGGAGAACAATAAGGCTAAAGTGAAGTGAGCAAGAGGAAGAAAGAATAATAAAAGGACAGAGAGGTAAGAGGAGGGGACCAAGTAAGTCCTCCATAAGGACTTTGACTTTTACTTCAGGAAGGAAGGTTTTACACAGAGAGATTACCTGATTATTATAAGGATCATTCAAAAGCAGGGCTGAGAACATACAAGGGGACAAGAGCAGAAACGGGAATATCAGTCAGAAGACTACTATAATAATTAGGTGAGAAATCATAGTGGCTAGGATCAGAGTGGCAGTTCTGGAGGTAATGAAGACTGATCAACCTTTGGATATATTTTGCAGGAAAAAGGACAAGATTTGCTAGCAAACTGAATGTGGGGTATAAGAGAAAGAGAGGAGTCAAGAATGAATACAGACTGAAGGATTCTGGGAAGATGGTGGAGTAGAAAACACCAGCAATGTTTCCCCACCTAGACAATAATTGCACTGGTAGAATCTGTCTAATGTAACTATTTTGGAACTCTGAAGGATATTGAAGGCTTGCAACTTCCAGTGGAAGCCTTAGACAGTCCTCATAAATTGTGGTTAAGTTTGGTCAATTTCAGTTCTTAGTACAATATCAGCTACCCATCCCCCACACACACCCAATGGCAGGAAGCTCTGCATGTGATCTTGGAGCAGTTTGCATGCAGCTTACAGGAGCCAGGGAAGGCAAAAAGTTCCCTGTTTTCCAAATATTGTGGACCTGTGCTCGGATTGCTGATTGTTGCTTCTTACCACAGAGGTACAGACAAAGAGACAGGCAGTCATTGCTGTGAAAGCCCCTCTCCCTCTAACCAAAGTCACTTCCAGGGAATTTAAAGGGCTAGCACCCTTTCCCTCCCCTTCATTTTTATCTTTTTTCCCAGGTCGAGAGCCAAACTTTAAAGACTAGGATACTCAAAACTGCACATACAGAAAAAACTGGAACATGACTGCACATGCCCAGGGAAAGGCTCAGGTTTAGAAAAGACCTGAGAAGACTTTAAGTGTACACCTCAAGTTGATCTTTGGCACAGAGTCAACCTACAATAATTAAAACAACAACAACAACAACAACAAAAAAAAAAACCCAGCAAACCAGGGGAAGAGAAAGAATCTAATTTCCCAAGTTACCAAATTATTAGACTCAAATGTTCAGTTTTCAACAAAAAAGTCACAAGGCATACAAACAAACAGGAAAGTATTATCCATTCAAAGAAAAAACCAAATCAACAGAAACTGTCACTGAAAAAGATCTGATAGCCGATCTATTAGACAATGACTTTAGAGCAACTGTTGTAAAGAAGTTTAAAGAACTAAAGGAAGATGTGGAGGAAGTCAAGAAAATGAAGTGTGAACAAAATAAAAATATCAATAAAGAGACAAAATCTAAAAAGAAACCAAAAAAACAAAAAATTCTGGAGCTGAAAATACAATAACAAATGAGAAATTCACTAGAGATATTCAAAGACAGATTTGAACACATAGATTTCTTCTTCTTTGAGAAGAGTCAATGATCTTGAAGACAGGACAATGAAAGTTACTGAATCTGAGAAAGAGAAACAAAAGAGATTAAAGAAAAGTGAAACAACAGCAAGCAGACCAACAAACAGATTGTGGGAGTCCCCCAAAAAAAGAAGAGAAAGAAAAAGAGATAGAGAGACTATCTGAAGAAATAAAGACTGAAAATTTCCCAAATTTGCTGAAAGACATGAATAAAAACATCTAAGAAGCTCAATGAACTCCAAGGATGATAAACTCAAAGAGACCCACACCAAGACACATTATAAACAAACTTTCAAAATCCCAACACAAAGATCTTGAAAGCAGCAAGAAAAAAAAAAAAAGATTGTCACATACAAGGGATCCTCAATAAAATTAGCAGCAGATATCTCATCAGAAAAACAGGAGCCCAGAAAGCAATGGGCTGATACATTCAAAGTGCTGAAAGAAAAAACCATCAAAAAATAATCCTACATCCAGCAAAACTGTCCTTTCAGAGTGAGGGAGAAATTAAGACATTCTCTGAAAAACAAAAGCTTGAGGGAGTTCATTACCAGTAGATTTGCCCTGCAAGAAATGCTTAAAGGAGACCTGTAAGGCAAAAGGACACTAGACAATAACTCAAACTTGAATGAAGAAATAAAGATCTCAGTAAAGGTAAATAGGCAATTAAATAAGCTGGTATGATTGTTACAACAGTAACAATGCAACAACAGTTTGCATCTACTTTTTTGTCTTCTACATGATTTAAGAAAAATACATTTAAAAACAATTTTTAGGCTAAAAGCTAGTATTATTGTAACTACAATTCTGTTTTCTACAACATTTAAGAGAAAAATGTATTTAAAAGTCTTAACAGTTTATGTTTTCAGACACACAATAAACATGTAATTCTGTGAAATCTACAACTGAAAAGGGTGGGAAACTGTAAAGGAGTAGAGTTTTTATATGTTATCGAATTTAAGCTGGTATAAATTCAAATTAGAATGTTATAACTTTTGGTTTTTAAATGTTATCCCGATGGCGACCACAAAAAAAAAAAAAAGCTATAGAATATATACAATGTGAAATGAGAAATTTAAACATTTCACTACAAAAAATCAACTGCATGCAAAAAAAGACAGCAATGCAGGGAATGAGGGACAAAAAGTCTATATAGCATATAAAAATAAATAGCAAAATGACAGAAGTCCCTCTTTATCAGCAAGTAGTTTAAATGAAAATGGTTTAAACTATGCAATCAAAAGACAGAGATTGGAAGAATGATCCAACTATGTGCTATCTACAAGCAATTCACTTTAGATTCAAAGACACAAACATTGAAAATAAAAGGATGAAAAAAGATATTCCATGCAAATAGTAAGCAAAAATAAGCAGGGGTGGCTATACCAACATCAGACAAAATAGACTTTAAATGAAAAAAGGTTACAAGAAACAAAGAAGGATAATATATATTAATAAAAGTTTCAATACAGAAAGAAGATATAACAATTTTAAGTATTTACACAGCTAATGACAATCAATGAAAATATATGAAATAAAAGCTAACAGAATTGAAGGGAGAAACAGTTCTACAGTAATACTTGGAGATTTCCATACCACCCTCTTAATAATGTACAGAACAATCAGACAGAAAATACGTAAGAAAATAGAGGACTTAACACAATAAACCAACTGGATCTAACAGACATATACAGAATACTTTTACCCAACAAAAATGCAATACACATTTTTCTCAACTGCACGTAACACATTTTCCAAGACAGTCCATGTTAGGCCACAAATGGACTCAAAAGTCTCAACAGATTTTAAAAGATATATATCACATAAAATATCTTCTCTGATCACAACAGGATAAAGCTAGAAATCAATATCAGAAGTAAAACTGGAAAATTCATAAAATCATAGAAATTAAACAACACACTCTTAAACAACCAAAGGGTTATACGTCATGACCAAGGGGGATTTATTCCTGGAATGCAAGGATGGTTCAACATACTAAAATTGATCAATGTAATACACCATATCAACATAATGAAAGAAAAACGTGATCATTTTGACTGATGCAGAAAAAGCATTTTATAAAATTCAACAAAACATTCAACAAACTAGGTATATAAGGAATCTACCTCAACATAATTAAAGCCATATATGAAAAACCCACAACAAACATCATAATTTTGAAAGACTGAAAGCTTTTCCTCTAAGATCAGGAAAAAGGCAAGGATGCCCACTTTTGCCACTTCTATTCAATACAGTACTGGAATTTTTAACCAGAGCAATTAGAAAAGAAAAAGAAATAAAAGGCATCCAAGTTCAAAAAGAAAAAGTAAAATTATCTCTGCTTGTAAATGATATGATTTTATGGGTAGAAACCTCTAAAGATTCCACGAAAAAAACTATTAGAACTAATAAAGGAATTCAGCAAAGCAGCAGGACACAAAATCAACATACAGAAATCAGTTGCATTTCTATACACCAACAATGAACAATCTGAAAGGAAATTATAAAAACACTTCCATTTATTATATCAACAGAAAGAATAAAATACTTAAGAATTAACTTAATCAAAGAAACAAAAAACTTGTACAATGAAAACTACAAAACATTGCTGAAAGAAATTAAAGACATAAACGAATTGAAACGCATCCCATGTTCAAGGATCAGAAGACTCAATATTGTTAAAATGTCAATATTACCCAAAGTGATCCACAGATTCAATACAATCCCTACCAAAATCCCAATGACATTTTTGCAGAAATATAAAACACATCCTAAAATTCATATGGTATCTTAAGGGACCCCAAGGAGCCAAAACAATCTTGAATAGGAACAAAACTGGAGAACTCACACTTCATGATTTCAAAACTTGGTACAAAGCTACAGTAATCAAAACAGTATAGTACTGGCATAAAGAAGACATATAGACCAACAGAACAGAATGCAGTACCCAGAAATAAACTCTCAAAAATCAAAAAATTAATTTTGACAAGGGTGCCAAGACCATTCAATGAGAAAAGAATATTCCTGTCTTTTCAACAAATAGTACTGGGAAAACTGGATATCCACATGCAAAAGAATAAAATTGGACCCTTCCCTACCACCACATACAAAAATTAGCTCAAAATGAATCAAGGACCTAAAACAATAAAACCCTTAGAAGAAAACATAAGGCAAAAACTTCATGATACCAGATTTGGCAATGATTTCTTAGATATGACACTAAAGGCACAGGCAACAAAAGAAAAAATAAGTTGAATTTCATAAAAATATTTAATATGTGTACATCTAAAGACACTATCAACAGAATAAAAAGGCAATTCACAGAATGGGAAAAATACATACAAATCATATATCTGAGAAGAGAATATATAGAGAACTACTAAAACTTAGCAACAACAACAAAAAAAAACCAAACACAAGCTGGCCAGTTAGCTCAGTTGGTTAGAGCATGGTGTCATAACACCAGGGTCAAAGGTTCAGATCCCCATACTGACCAGCCACCAAAAACAAAAAACAACCAAAAGACAACAACAACAACAAAAACCCCAATTCAAAAATGGGAAAAGGACTTGAATAGACATTTCTCCAAAGAAGACATAAAAATGACCAACAAGCACATGAAAAAATGCTCAATGTCACTAATCATTAGAGAACTGCCAATCAAAACTACAGTGAGATACCACCTCACACCCATTAGAATGGCTACTATAAAGAAAAAAAATTAATAAGCATGTGGAGAAATTGGAAATCCTTGTTGGTGGGAATGTAAAATGGTACATCTGCTGTGGAAAACAATATGGCAGTTCCTCCAAATATTAAAAACAGAATTAACAATGATCCAGCATTCCATTTCTGGTGTGTGTGTGTGTGTGTGTGTGTGTGTGTGTGTGTGTGTGTGTGTGTGTGTGTGTGTGTGTGTGTGTATATGCAGAGGAATTGAAAGCAGAGTCTCAAAGAGATATTCGTATGCCCATGTTCATAGCAGAATTATTAACAACAGCTAAAACATGGATATGCAAGTGTGTCCACTGACAGATGAACGGAGAAGCAAAATATAATATATCCATACAAGGAAATATTATTCAGCCTTAAAAAGGAAGGAAATTCTGCAATATGCTATAACATAGATGAACCTTGAGAACACTTTGCTAAGTGAAAAAAGCCACTCACAAGAAGACAAATATTGTACAGTTCTACTTATATAAGGTACTGAGAGTAGTTAAAATCAGAGACAGAAAGTATAATGGTGGTTGCTGGGGTTAGAAATAATGGAGAGTTACTGTTTAATGGGTACAGTTTCAGTTTAACAAGATGAAAAGAGTTCTGGAGATGGACAGTAGTGATGGTGCTATATAGTTTACATGTGTCCCCCAAATTCATGGGTTGGAAACTTAATCCCCAGTGGAAGTGTTGAGAGGTGGAATTTTTAAGAGGTAATTAGGTCACGAAGGCAGAGCCCACATTAATGGATTGTTATGACAGGAGTGGGTTAGTTATAAAAGCATGTTCAGCTCCCTCTTGTTCTCTCTTACATGTGTGCTCTCTTGCCCTTCCACCATGGGATGACACAGCAGAAGACCCTCACCAAATGCAGACCCTCGATCCTGGGCTTCACAGCCTCCAGAACCATGAATCATATAAATTTGTGCTTGTTATAAATTACCCAACTGGCCAGCCACAAAATAGATAGATAGACAGGATAGATAGATACGATAGATAGATACGATAGATAGATAGATAGATAGATAGATAGATAGATAGATAGATAGATAGATAGATAGATAGATAACCCAGTGTGTGGTACTCTGTTATACCAGCACAGAAATGACTAAGACACATGGTTTCACAACATTATGAAT
Source organism: Cynocephalus volans (assembly GCF_027409185.1). Lineage (NCBI taxonomy): Eukaryota > Metazoa > Chordata > Mammalia > Dermoptera > Cynocephalidae > Cynocephalus > Cynocephalus volans. The sequence goes on from NC_084468.1 coordinate 122,928,206, forward strand.
GTATTTGATACCATTGAACCATATATCTAAAACTGACTAAAATATTAAATTTTATGCTGAGCATATTACCACAATAAAAAAAATGGTTTAAAAAAATGACTAAATCCAAAGATAATGACTGGTCTGAGCACCTAAAATAGCTATAAATGAGATGAGGAAAACTGTGGAAGGAGAAGCCCAATATATCCCAAAGTAAACTCATCATTTTCTCTGCAACTGCCCAATAGTATTACCTTTCTTACTGTGCCCAGCTCAGTAAGCTACTCTGATACCCACAAAAGGTATCGCCCAAAAACAGAGATCCTGAAGTCATCTGAGACTCCTTTCTCTATCAGGACCATTATACTCTCTCGCTTTTGACTCCTCTACAATCTCATATCCTCTGCCCTTGCTCAGGTCCTTATTATCATTTCTCTGTACTGTTCAATAACCTCAGAATTTGCCTGTTTACCACTAATCTTCCCTCCCTTTCAGTCTACCACTACAATATAGAGTGATCCAAGATGGAATAATAATGTCAGCCCCCTCTAATCTCAAGCATTCTGATTGAATAGTAATAAGCTAGGGGTCTAGGTCTATTCTTCAGCATAAATTTTCATTCTGACATGTTCAGGTACAGAAATCATTAATCTAATCAATGTTCATTTATCCAGCCTCATTTCTTTTTACTCCCTTCACCCAATTTTATTCTACAGTTATTTGTGTTTCTCTATCCTCTTCTCTCTCGTCTTAATCATCCTTCCCCTCCTTGCCCATTTGGCCAGTTCCTAGGTATCTTATATATCTCAGCTCCAATGCAACTTCATCCCTCCTCAGGACTCAGTTAATATTTTCTATAATTCCCTTCCCCATAATCCACATTACACATCTCCCTCAAAACACCAGGGAAATAACAGCTTGCAGCAGATCATTTATTTGTCACCATATCAAGCCCAACCCCTATGCCTTTCTTTCAGCACTCTCTAACATCCTGCTTTTCTTACCCTTTTAATCTTATTTCCTATTACTCCCCCAAAGCACCAGGTTTTTAAAAATCTGTGGTTTATATAGCCTAAACCAGTGCCTTTCATACAGTAGATACACAGTAAATACGTGATGAATCCAAGAATAAACAAACACGTTCCAATCAGACAAGTATCTTTACTGTTCACTACACACACCATGCTCATTCCTGTTCCTATCCCTTTGCTGGTTCTCTTCTCTCACCAGGAATGCCTCTTTCGTTACTCAGATTTCACCTGTTCCTCAAGGATAACTTTTCCCCTACAATGACATCACTTCTTTCCTATCTCTTACTACACCAGTCTTTCAATAACATTTACAGAGTACTTCCTATATGCCAAACACAGGACTATATAGGAACACAAAAATGAAGTCAGGGCCTAGCCCTCAAACAGCTTAGAATCTACTAAGGAGAAACACATACAAGTAATTACAAGAATGCAAATGTCATAAAGGAAACCACAAAGTACACTGGGAACACAGAAAAAGAACACCCAAGTCAACCTCGGGGAATCTACAGAGACTTCAGAAAGGGGCCACCATTAATACAGGATGAGAAGGGGTGGAAATCAGCACAGTAAGAAGAAGGGAAACAACTTTGAATAATGAATGCTAAATGAATTCAGGGCAGAAAAAAACTCTATGCCAAATGACACCAAACCTAAGTATCACTCAGAAAAAAATTCTGATCAGACTATAATTTAATTGCATAGAGCACAGATCATACTCATTTTTTTTTAAAAGCATATGTGTATGATTTCATTTACTTAAAGTACAAAGAAAGGAAAACTCAATCTGTGATGTTAGAAATAGGATACTACTACCACAAAGGGCTCATATCATTAATATATAAAAATGCTTAAAATAAAGGAAAATAAGAACTAAAAAACCCGAGAGAAAAAGAGCAAAAACACAAACACATTCACAAAAAATAAATATAAAAATGGTCCTTAAACATATGAAAAGATGTTCAAATTCACTCAGAGAAATGCAAAATAAAGCAAAATGAGATACCATTTCTCATTTATCAGACTGGTGAAAATTAAAACGTATGACAACAACAAAAAAAATCGAACAAAAAAATGTATGACAACATATTTTGTTGGGTAAAACTGTAGAGAAACAGACGTGCTTATACGTTGCTGGTGGGAATGCAAATTAGTACTATACTTTAAGAGGGGAATTTGGCAATATCTAACAAAACTACATACACAATTACCCTTTTTCTTTTCACAGCTTTATTAAGATATAATTCACATACCATACAGTTCACCCACTTCTAGTATAAAATTCAATGGTTTTTAGCACATTCACAAAGTTGTGCAATCACCACCACAATCTAATTTTAGACATTTTCAGCATCCCCCCCCAAAAAAAACCCCATGTAAACAGTCACTCCACATCCTGCCCCAACCATCAGTCCCTGGCAATCACTAATCTATTTTTTATATTTAGAGGTTTGCCTTTTCTGGCCATTTTATATAAATAGAATCATATAACATGTGGGGTCTTCTATGAGTGGCTTCTTCACTTAATATAACGTTTCCATGTATTATTTCCATGTATTACCTCCATATATTATTACTTCATGTCTTTTTATTGCTGAATAATATTCCATTGTATAGATATACCACATTTTATTTATCAATTCATCAATTGATACACATTTAAGTAGTTTCTACTTTTAACTATTCTGAATAATACTGCTATTAAAATTCACGTATAAGACCTATGCTTTGTGTGGATGTTTTCATTTCTCTTGGATACAGACTTAAGAGTGGAATTATTGGAACATAGTAACTTTATGTTTAACGTTGTGAAGAAATGCCAAACTGTTTTTCCAAGCGGCTGCACCATTTCACATTCCCACCAACAGTGTATGATGATTCCAATTTTTCTGCATCCCCACCAACAAATGTTTTAGGTAATTTGTTATGCAGAAATAGATAACTAATACATCACCTTGGTTAGATACAGTAAAAATCACTTGCTAAAATTCAACATCCTTTTATAATTTTTTTAAAAGTGCAAACAAAACTCAGTGGCAAAATATTTTAAACTTTCCCCAGGTACTGGGAACATAACAAGTGTACCTACAATTACCACTTTAATTCAACACTGCACTGGCAATCTTAACCAGTAGAATTGTTATTATTCAAATGATACACTGGAAAATATCTGTTAACTCCAAAAGAAGCTGTAGATAATGAACAAAGAAATAAAAAAGAAAGAAAACACATGGAAAATAACTAGCAAAACTGCAGATGTAAATCTGACTATCAATGATTAAGTTATATGTGAACAGATTAAATCCTCTAATCAAAAGGCAGAAATGATCATTTTTTAGAAAAAGCATTTAACTACATGCTGTCTACAAGACACACTTTAGATTCAAAAAATAAATAGGTTGAAAATAAAAGGATGGAAAAAGATATGCCATACAAATAGTAAGCATAATAGAGCTGGAGTGACTATACTACTATCAGGCAAAACACTACTAGAGAGGAAGAGGGATATTTTGTCATGATAAAAAGGTCAATTCATTAAGAAGATAAAGCGATTATACAAGGGTACATGGAAAAATAAAATCAAAAGATAATATAAATCTTTCCATGAACTTTTTGAGGTATCCTCATATATGCATACATACCTAACAGAGCCCCAAAAACATGAAGCAAAAATTGACAGAAAAGGAAAAACAGACACTGCATCAACAACAGAGATTTGAATACCTCACTCTCAATAACTGACAGAATGGCTATATAGAAAATCAGCACAGATACAGAAGGCTTGTACACTATCAACCAACTTGATCTAATTGACATCGACAGAACATTCCATCCACTAATAGCGGAACACATTCCAAGCATAAATCATACATTGTTCAGAAATTATTACATACTAGGCCATAGAAAGTGTCTCAGTAATTTAAAATGAGAAAAATCATGTTCTCACATTACAAGGAATTTATTTAGAAATCAACAACAGAATGAAATTTGGGGTATCCCCAAATATTTGGAATTAAACAACATATTTCTAAATAATGCATGAGTGAAAAAAGAAATTAGAAAATATTTTGAACTGAATGAAAAAAGTTTAAAAGCACATCAAAATGTATGGGATGCAGCTAACTAAGTAGCTGGAGGAAATTTTATAGCTTTAAATGCCTCTATCAGAAAAGAAGATCTCAAATCAATAACCTAAGCCTCTATCTTAAGAAACTAGAAAAAGAAATGCAAACTAAACTCAAAGCAAGCAGAAGGAAAAAAATAATAAAGATTAAAATGGATATCAGTGATGGGCTGGCAGGTTAGCTCACTTGGTTAGACCATGGTACTGATAACACCAAGGCTAAGGGTTCAGATTCCCTTCCTGGCAGATGCCAAAAAAGAAAAGAAAATCAGTGAAATCAAAAACAGAGAAATAATACAAAAAAAAAAAAAATCTATTTAACCAAAACTTGTTTCTTTGAAAAGAGTGACAAAATTGACAAACCTTTAGCTAGAATGACCCAGTGAAAAAAAGGACAAATGCTTCCAAAATTAGGAATGAAAGCAGGACTTCACTACCAACTTCAGCAACATTAAAAGCATATACAGGAATATTATGAACTGTATGCCAAAAAAACTAAATAGCTTAGATGAAATGGACAAATTCCTAGAAAGACATAAATGAACCAAAATAAACTCAAAAATTAGCAGAGAATCTGAAGAGATCTGTAACAAGAAATTGAATTAGTAGCTTAAAAATTTCCCAAAGAGAGAAACCCAAGCCAGATCCTTTCACAGGTAAATTCTATCAAATATATTCAAAGAGGTAGTTAGCAATCCTTCACAAACTCTTACAGAAAACAGAAGCAAAAATACTTCTCAATTCATTCTAAGAGGCTAGTATTACTGATACCAAACCCAAAGACCTCATAAGAAAACTATAGACATTCCTTAAAAACATACATGCAAAAATGTTCAACAAAACATTAGCAAACCAAATCTAGCAATATATAATAAGAATTACACACCATGACTAAGTAGGATTTATCCCAGGAACACAAGGCTGGTTTAACATCTGGAAATCAAATAATGCAGTACACCATATTAATAGAAAAGACAAAAACCACATGATATCTCTGACACTAGGGTGACCAGTCATACTGGTTTGTCCAGGACTAATGCAAGACTTTCAGTGCTAAACCAAGGATGGTGCTGGGCAAACTGTGACAGTTGGTCATTCCAACAGATGTAGAAAAAGCATTTGGCAAAATCCAATAACTACTCATGATAAAAACTAACCAGGAATAAAAACAAACTTCCTCTACCTAATATGCCACATCTACAAAAAAACCACAGCCAGACTGTTCCATCAGTGAACCAACTACATGGTCTTGGAGAAAGACTCTGGGATTGTGGCTCAGATGTGTTCATCGAATACTCCTTTCAGAGCTTTTATGGGTATAAGTGACATGATATGGCCAAAAATCCAAACTGTGCAGTTGCACTGTGACAAACATGCAATGTGCTGTAAAAACTCAATACAGTTCAAATAAAATTCCTATATTAGTTAAAAAAAAAAAAAAAAAAAAACCTACAGCCAGCATTGTACTGAACAGTAAAAGACTGAATGAATTCCTTCCTCCTAATAATGTGAGGATGCCCTAATATAGTGCCGCCAGCTCTAGCCACTTCTAATCAACCTTGTACAGGTGGTTCCAGTCACAAAAGGAAGGAAGCATGGAGGAAAGGAAGAGAGGGGGAGAGGAATAAATGCATTCTCATTAGAAAAGAAGTAAAAATATATTTATTCACAAATGACATGATATCAAATGTCGAAAATACTAAGGAATTCACAAAAGAAATTACAAGACCTAAAAAACGATTTCAGTGAGATCAAAGGATACAAGATAAATATAAAAAAATCAATTGCTTCTCTGTGCTAGCAACAAAAATCTGACATGAAATTTTAAAAAACAATTACATCCACAACAGCATCAAAAAGAATAAAATACTTAGGAATAAACTGAACCAAAAAAGTATAAATGTGGTATACACATACAATGGAAATTCAGCCCTTAAAAAGAAAGAAATTCTGCAATATGTGACATGGATGAAGCTTGAGGACATTATGCTAAATGAAATAAGCTAGTCACAGAAGGACAAATACATCCACTTATGAGGTATCTAAAATAGTCAAACTCATAGAAGCAGAAAGTGGAGTGGTGGTTACCAGGGGCTTGGGAGGAGAGGTGAGGAGTTACTAATCAGCAGGCATAAAGTTTCAGTTAAGACCAATAAATTCTAGAGATCTGCTGTACAATACAATACTGTGCCTACAGTTAACATACTGTACTTTACACTTAAAAAGTTAAGAGGGTAGATCTCATGTGCTTGCCATAATATTAAAAAAAAGCATAAGATTAGTACACTGAAAATTACAAAACGTCATTGCTGAGGAAGACCAATAAATGAAAAGAAATGTTCACGTTCATTATTAGAAGACTCAAGATGGTAAGATGGCAATTCTACTCAAATTGATCTACAGATTCAACACAAGCCCTATCAAATTACAGCAGAATTTTTTGCAGAAATTAACAAGCCAACCTAAAGTTTTTATATAGGACCCAGAACAGTCAAAACTATTTAAAAACAAGAACAATACTGGATGGCTTACATTACCTGATTTCATAACTTACCATAAAACAACAATAATCAAGGCAGGTTGGTAGTGGCATAAGGATAGACATACAAATAACGGAACAGAATTGAGAGTCCAGAAATAAATTCTTACATTGACCATCAATACGGAAATAATAGTCTTTTCAACAAATGTTGCTAGAACAATCCATATGCAAAAGATTAATTTAGACCTTTATTTCACCCCATACACAAAAATTAACTCAAAATAAATAATCAAATCTAAATGTAAGAGCTAAAACTATACACTTCTAGAAGAAAACAAAGAAGAAAATCCTCAAGACCTTAGATTAGGCAGAGTTCTTTCATACAACAACAAAGCATGATCTGTAAAAGAAAAAATTAAGAAACTGGAATTTATCTAAATTAAAGGTCTGGCCAGTTAGCTCAGTTGGTTTGACCTTGGTCAAGGGTTCAGACCACCTTACCAGCCAGCCGCCAAAAAAAAAAATTAAAACCTGCACTTCAAAAGACCACCCACATACTGAGAGGAAATATTTGCAAATCATATATCTAATAAAGTACTTACATCCAAAATAAATTTTTTAAAACTCTTAAACCTCAATAAGTCAATCCACTTTAAAAATGTGTAAATGAATTTGAATAACTATGTCACCGTGAGATAGATGAATGGCTAACAATCATGAAAAGATGCTCAACACTAGAAGTCATATGGAAAATTCAAACTAAAACCACAATGAATTAACCACTTCATACCCACTAGAATGGCTATAGTAAAAAAAGACAGACAATAAGTATTGGCAAGGACATGAAGAAAACTGGAACTCATACATTGCTTTCAGTACAGACACTTTGGGAAACAGTTTGGCAGTTTCTTTAAAAAGTTAAACATATAATGCAGTAATTCAATTGCTAGATATCTACCCAACAGAAATGACACCATCTGTCCATATGAAGACTTGTACTCAAATGTTCAAGGAGCATTGTTCGAAACAGTCAAAACTGGAAACAATCCAAACACTGATCAATTGGTCAACAGATAAATGTGGTATATCTATACAAAGGAATACTATTCATCAATAAAAAGGAGTAAAATACTGGTACATGTTACAATATGGGTAAGTCCCCCAAATATTATGCTATGTGGAAGAAGCCAGATGCAAAAGACTACATATTGTATGATTCCATTTATATGAAATATTCAGAAAAAGCATATTTATGGAGACAAACAAATCGTGATTGCTTGGGGCTGGAGAGGGAAATGAAGATTAACTACAGACATGCTAGAGGAAATTTCTGGAGGCAATGAAGATGTTCTAAAATTGGCTTTGGTGATAGTTTCACAATTCTACATATTTACTAAAAATTCTTGAATTGTGCACTCAAAATGGATGAATTTTTTTGGTATCAAATAATTCAAAAAGCTAACTTAACAAGTGTACCTACCCCCAAAAATGAAAATACATACACACAAAAACTTGTACACAAATATTCATAGCAGCATTATTCATAATAGCCACAAAGTAGAAACTCAAAATATCCATCGGCTGATGAGTGAATAAGTAAAATGTAATATATCCATCCAACGGAATATTATAGCAATAAAGCATTGATACATGCTACAACATGGATAAACTTTGAAAACATTACGCTAAATGATAGTAGCCAGTCACAAAAGACCACATATTGTATGGTTCCACTTACAATGAAGTATCAAGAATAGGAGAATCTATAGAGATAGAAATTAGATCAGTGATTGCCTAGGACTGCGAGTGGGGGTGAGGGGGAATGGAGGGTGACTGCTAATGGGTATGGGAGTTTTGGGTGGTGATAAAAATGTTCTAAAACTGACTATGGTGATGGTTGCATAACTCTGAGTATACTAAAAACCACTGAACTGTACACTTTAAATCAAATTGAACGGTATATGAATTATATCTCAATAAAGCTACCCCAGTCTCCCCCCCCCCCCCCCGCAAAAAGATATACAACCTGTGAGTAGGTAAAGCCATCAGCACTGGCAGGCCCTACCACAGCCACAGTTACCAATTTATTTACCTAGCATAGAAAAATCCCAAAGTTATAAATTCTTTCCAACCATACTCGAACTGATTATTTCGTAAATGAGTACTTATGCCTGAAATGAGGTACAATAATTAATCCAAGTAATTAATTCACTAAGCTTAAAAATAGGTTGACATTAAATATTCAAATTTCAAATGCCCAAGATATTTCAATTTTCTACTTCATGTGCTAAATTACTAGAAGATGTCTCCATAATATTCTTATGAATGCACCCTGTAAACTATATTGCCCTACATAAACTTTAATTATTCCTAAATTATTTTAAATACATCTTATATAAAGTCATTCTACCTTTTGAAGAAACTCTGAAGCACAAATATCCAATCCAATCCTATCTTAGTAAACTGTACATTCTTCTATGATTCTGGCACTAGAGAAAGTGCATAATTTACCTCTCGATAGAGACTTACAAATAAAAAGGAAAGCAAATCTGATTACCAAACACACGATTACTGTTCTCTCATCACCGGATTAAAATTTAAACCATACAGCTCAAGTAAATGTTCAGGAACATAAGAAAGAGGGACGATGAAGTGTCCCCCTCTTACTCATTTAATGAAGTACTAAGAATTTAAAGAAAGGCTATTCTGCAGCAAATGTGGCTCCTAGGAGAGCTCAGGATGCTGACACATGAAGAACATTAGAAACTGTGCAATCTGGATTACTCTCGGTGTTATGGAATTATTTTCTCTGTCCTTCACTGACACGGAATGCCTAACAGAAGCAGGAGCGGGGGCTCGGCTGCTCTGCTCGCAAAGCTGCTCGGGCAGAGTCGGTACCGAGCCCTGGCAGAGCCCTCGCCGTCCTGCTCCCGCGCCCCGAGAACATCTAGGAGCGCGGTCCCTAATGACCAGCAGCTTCGGGAGGAAAGGATCCAGAAGGCGGTCACTGGACGTGCGCACTACTGAGCCCGTTTCTGTTTTGTTTAAAAAATAGATTCTGATCAGAGGCAAGCCTCCCGACCCGCCCCACTCCCGTCCGGGAATAGGGGAAGGTGGCAGCAGGGGGCCGGCGTGGAAAACGAGAATAAAAGAACGGCCGAGTACAACCTGTCGTGCAAGCTAGCTGCGGAGGGAAGGAAAGGTAAGTGGCGACGACGAGGCCGGACGGGAAAGGAAACTAGTGTCCAGCCCCCCTCCCCCCCGCCACCCAGAGCGGCCGGAGCCTCCCTGGTTCCGCCCCGAGCTCGCCGCCCAGCCCCGGCGCCGGCCGCAGCCTCCCGCCCAACATAGACCCTCCCAGGACGCGCTTCCTCCGGAGTCGGACCCCCGCCCCGGCCTCCCCGCGGGATGAGGCGGGTCGGTTCAGTCCGCTTCTCGGCAGAGGTGACTCGCGCAGAGATGTAAACAGTGAGACCAGCTGCGCTCGGCCCATCCCCCCCCGCCGGGGTCCGTAACCTCTTCCCTCAGCCCTGCCCCGCGCCCCGTGCTCCCCGCGGGCAGGCGCGCAGCGCGCCTTCCCCTCTCTCAATGTCCCGCTCTCCGACCGTTGCCCAGGGGCACTCAGCCCCTTTCTCCCCACCCCCCACCGTCCCCCCACTCCCCGCGGGTGTCACCGCCACAGCCTCCGGAAAACCCCGGAGCAAACAACACAGGCACGGGGCGGGGGCGCGTAGGGAGGAGGCGGCTCTCGGGACAGCAAGGCTTTATCGCCTCGCCCTCCGCACTCCCTCTCACCAGCCTCGGCTGCCCGCGCTCTTACCTGCTATCCGCGTCGCCTGGGAAAACCGCGGCGTCCCTTTCCCTCCCAGCAGGGCCGCGGACTAGCCACCACCACCGCCGTTGGCTGGGCGTTCGGAGAGATCCCGGGCCTCCCGGGCAGCCCAAGCCGTTCCACAGGGACAGGAGACAAAACAGAGGCGCGCCGCCGGCGCAGCGCCCTCCGCCCGCGCCGCCCCACCGACCCCCCCCAACCGCCGAGGCGACGGCGGCGACACAGAGCCCGGCGCGGGGAGCAATGATGGCCCCCGCCCGGCTCCTGGACCCCTCCCTCCACCCCTCGCCTCGGCTCCTCCCCCTCGGCCTCCTGCCGCCGCCACCAGGACACTCGAGTCCGCCTCCCCCACCCCGCCCGCTCGGAGCGCTCCTCCCCTCCCCACGCGGCGGGGGGAGCGGCACCGCCAGTCACCGCAGCGCCTGTCAAACCAAGGACCGGCTATTTATACCATGCGGCCCGCCAACCGCCCCCCCCCCCCCCCCCCCCCCGCCCTCTGAACCTGCCTCTGCTGCCTTCTCGAATCCGGTCCTCCCCTTATCGCCCAACTTCTCCCAAACCCGCCTTCTCAGGTAAAGACGCTTGCCACTCGCCCGGCTCCCTGCCCGGGGCTCCCTCATCCCGCTCCCCGCTCCGGCCCCACACTGACGCGGGGGCTCCGCCGCTCGGGGCAGGCGCGTGGGGAGGGGACGACAGGGCCGCGCGTGCACCTGCAGCGCCCGCCCGCCCGCTTCTCCCAGCCGGCCCGGACCGCACGCACACACCCTTGCCACTCTCTGAGGCCCCCCGCGGGCCCGGCCGTCACCGCCGTCCCCAACTCGACTCCCGCCCTTCTCCTCATGGGATGGCTCCGCACTCAGGCAGTCTGACAGTTACTGGGGGGGCCGAAGGGTTGAAAAACTCCTAGCCCAGGTCTTTCGCGTCCCCACTCAGCCTTGGCTAAGTAAAAGATGGGGGGCGCGGGCGGGCGGGAGCGCGACGCCGGCCCCGCCCTGGCCGGTGACGCACGTGGCGCCCCGCCCCGCCAGCCTCGCGCCCTTCGGCGCCGCCCACTCCTCCTCCCCGCTCTCAAACGCCCGGCCTTGCACACCCGCGGACCACGCCCCATTCCCAGAAATTACCACCCGCCCAACGGCCCGACCGCGCGGCGGTTGATGCCCGCGTTGGCTGGAGGTCGGGCGGCGGGGCCCAGCGCGCAGCTGCGGAGCGCGGCGGGCGGCCCCTCGCGCTGGCCGGGAGCTGCCGGCCCCCGCACCAAGCCATTGTCGCTCCTCGCTTGGTCAGCGACGGAGAAGTAACTCAAGTCCAAGGATTGCTGGTGTGAGAATGAGGGAGTGTATTGGTGAGGGAGTATTTTGGTCCCAGTGCCTGCGAATTCGAAAACGAAAACCCAGCAGTAGCTGCTCGCTTCTGGTTTCCACACTTTCACACAAAGGGGAACCTCTGAGCAGGGCACTCTCACGCTCCTTCAAGTGCACAAAAGCCAATGACACGGTGCCCTGGCTTGTCCTGCGTCTGGACAGTCTCATTAATGGTCTTTCTTAGGCACAGTTATGCATACAAACGCTTCGATCTACTCCCCACCACCACCATTCCCCGTCGGCACGTTTTCTTGTATTTGTTTTTTCAACAAAGAGCATTGACTGTCCCGGTGCGCGCAGGGGTTGATTCTGCTCTTCTCTCGGGCTCCTGAAACCTCACTGCGATGGACCTGGCACCTGGCGCAGTACTCACCAGATTAATTTCTGGTCTCCAGCCTTACTCTTTTTTCTGCTCCATAACCAGTCTTGAGCGAAGAAGAAACCCTAAGGAACGTAAGTGGTAGCTGTTCTTGAAAGAACGTGTGAAACATGGATATAACCCTAGAGTAGGGCTCAAATGTCAGAAAACCACGGGAGGTTCCCCTGATTTAAGCCCCTGAAAAACCTAAGAATTTAATGATCTCTTTCTTTTTTAAAGCTGTTATTGTGTCTCTCTTTACTTGAGGGTGGGTCGTCCTTTCCTATCTTCAAAATCAACTCTAGGAGCTCCTATTAAGAAATTTTTTACTCTTAAACACAGGGGGAAACTGGATAGGATGGTGGCTAGTTAGAGATCCTCTTTGACGAAATTTTGTGGATTCCTGAATTCTAAAACATGGAGACTATTGGCGCCCTTTTGAATTAAAGAATTTAAAAAGCCTTGGTAACATTCAAACCTTTAATATACAATATACAAGATACTGCAAACATAGCACCCTTTCTAGAGCAGAATTTTTATCCTGTTTCTTGTAAAAATGACCTATCATTTATGGGAACCATTGCCGACTCTGATATTTGTAAGAGATTAATAATCAATACTACTGCATCTCCATAACATGAGATAGCATATTAAGGAACATGCAAGGACAAAGCCTGATTCCTATAGGTAAGGACAGATCTCACCTGCTGGGTCATATCATTCCTGTTAGCCACCTTGAGAAGAAATGTATCTCTCCCAGTGTCAACTGGAATTAAGCTGGCAAGTCCCAGGTGGATAACAGTGGTGGATAACACATTATCGTTCCCAATTTTTCACTGCTTCATGCATGTGTGATCTTTGAAATGTGGCTTTGAAGTTCCTCTCATGAGAGATAGAATGTTTCTTCACCCCACTAATGTTGGACTTAGGTCATTTCATTTGTTTTTGGCCAGTGGAATATGGGCGGTAGTGACAGTGTGACAGTTCTGAGCCTGGCCTCAAGACATATTGCATGTCTCTGCCTGCCTCCCTGGCACTTCTACCTTTCACATTGTGAAGAATATGCCTGGGTAGTCTGCTGGTCCAAGAAGGATGAGACACATGGAGCTGGTCTGGAACTCTCCCCAACTTGGAGCCAGTGACCTGCAGCATAAAGGATTGTTGTTTGTGTGTTTGAGGTGGTTTGCTTCCCAGAATTAGTGTTACAACCCCTGACTGATAGAATAGCAGATAGAGCAATCTGCTACCATGGTATTAGCCTTGAAGGTGCAAAACTTGATGTCTATAAGGAAGCTCTTTGATCATGAGTCTTAGAAAGACACGTCCCTTGTGGAGGCAAGCTAAGTAAGAAAGCCAGAAAGTTTGCAGCAAAGCATTCTGAAGACTTCAGAGTCAGTAGAAAAGGTCAGATGTGGCCAGAAGTCCTAGAAGTAAGCTAATGATCATGGAATAAATCTCTTTGTAATTGGATTGCTTTTGCTTTTGTTTTTTATATCACATAACTTACTTTCTTATACAAGTGATTTATTAGTACATTCTCATCAACAATTTTGAAATAATACAAAATAAACTTTTTAAAAATCCAAGCCCTCCTTCCCTCTTTACGTCTCTTTCCATTTCTCACTTAGCCTTCACACCTATCCAGCCATCACATATTTACTCTTCTGCAGAGAACCATAAATCATAGTTTAACCTGTAAACTTTCAGACTTTTTTTCTGTGCATTTATGTACATGTACATGCATTTATATAAATTAAAAATAAATGGAAGTAATTAATATGTGTATTAGAATGCTTTTATGCTTCTTTTCTCTGTTTATTTCTCCTTCTAATAATATAGAAAGTCTTTTCAAATTTTTAGTCTGTCTTCAGTATGATAGGCTAAGCAAAAGAAGAGGTTTTCCTGCTTTTATATCAGAATGTTAAATGAGAGGAAGACCCTTTAGGGCCCAGTCTGGGCGTGGCAGTGACAAGCAACATGAGAAACACAAAAGAAAACTAAATTGTCAGAGTGGTGGCCAATAAATTATTTCACTCTCCCAACCTAGAAATTCACTTTCGGGGGCTAATCCTCGGAGGCTTTGAGTTACATTTGATTAAATGAGGCCATACTTCCTTATAACAGTTCAACGTGAGTAGTCACAGAGAACAAGGTAGAAACTGTGCTACATTTTCTGACCTGGCCTCCAGAGTCACACACCATCACTTCTGCCATATTCTGTTGGTCACATAGATGAGTCCTAATTTAGTGTGGAAGGGCACTGCACAAGAAGTATACCAGGAGATAAGGATCTTTGGGGGCCATCTTGGAAGCTGGTTGACACAATGGCATTCACAGTAGTGAATTTTGAGTGACTGGAACAATCTCTAAACTTGTTGGATTCTCTGATTGCCATCAACCATGTAGACTTTAAAAGACAGCCAGAAACATTTCTCCTTAAAGAACAAGGAGTTCTAGGCAACTATCCAGTTGTATGCTGGTGTTAACCTACCTTATTTGTGAACCACTATATTTATATCTCCCACCACCCCTTTTGGGGCTTCTGCAAAGAAGGTTATTCATAACTTTCCCATTCCCTGGGTCTGCAAAGGAACCCAGTGTTATAGGTATTGTCTTGCCTTTTATGAATCAGAATCTTTTAAACATTGTATATTAAGAAAGTTATAAAGGCCTGCCTCACAAAATGACCAAAACCAAAATAAGTTTACAGGGACATGTTAAGTTTCCAAAATCCAATGAAGCAATTTTTGAGGATGAAATTTATAACATCAAAGGCAACCAGATATCCATTTATCTGATCCATAAAAAAAAAAAATGCAATCGGATAAAATGAGCAGAAAGTATAAAGTCTTAGAAAATAGAAGGGGAGTTAGATCTCATGAGTTGCATGCATAACTCTACCAGGTAATGTTTTCTAGTAGTATAAGTACTTAAAGTCATTTCATAATTTGGGTTCCTTATGTATTTTTAATGCAGCCTTCTCTTTAAAATAGTGCTTTAGTTGGAAGAATGTTATTAACTTCGTCCACAAATAAACTACCGTTTTTTTTCACAGCTGGCCAGTAAGGGGATCCAAACCTGTGACCTTGAGGTTACAAGGCTGCTCTCTAACTTAGCCAACTGGCAAGACTAATTTCTCTTTAAAGAATACTTTATTGCTTTATTAAAAAATATGAAGTGTTTAAGATGGATTACATTTTTATTCCAGTTAGAATTTCTAATATTTACTTTAACAGTAAGGGAATCTTAACCCTTGACTTGGTGTTTTCAGCACCACGCTCTCCCAAGTGAGCTAACCGGCCATCCCTTCTTTTTTTTTAGCAGCTGGATGGTACCTGGATCCAAACCCATGACCTTAGTGTTATAAGGCTGTGCTCTAACTGACTGAGCTAACTGGCCAGCCAAAATTTCCAATATTTTCAAAGTTAAAACCAACTTTTGTAAGCAGATTTTACTTCCTTGTCTTTATTCTAAAATTAAAAGTCAAAATAAAATGTACATGAAGACATTTTATTAGTAATTTAAGATCATGTTAATCTTTAAAGTTTCTGAATAAAATTGGTTTCTAATAAAATTCAGGATAAATGCAATAGTACTAATTTAAAACCCAAAGATTTACATGGGAAAATACTTGAAATAAATTTTCGTATTTGTCAGTTGAATAGCTTTAAAGGGCATTTAGCACTGTTTCTTCCATGCTACCAAGCTAAAAAGATTTCATAGAAATGTTTCTTTTCATTCACTACCCAAATCGCTCTAAAGATTAGAAAGACAAACCAAAAGCCTTATTTTCCCATTATTTATTTGTTTTCTTCTCTGGAGGGTTTTCCTATTTGTCAGCTAATTATGGTATGTGGCATTATTTTAGTAGTAGTATATTGTGGAGTATACTATAAAGCAAATATTTTTCACAGGGCCTAGTTTCTCATAGTTTCAGGTTTAGCCTAACTTCTTAAAAGTACATGTAGAAATGTTAACCTTGCAAAAGACAGGAAATTTTCCTCAGGCTAAAAGTCTCTGTTGTAAGATATAGAATTGTAACACAGCAAGGTTGCTAGCTCAAGGACAGACAAGTTACTTGATTGATATGTAAAACACTGGGGAAGCTGCTGTAGGGAAAGAGAATGTTTGCTAAGATCAAGCTTTTGTTGGTGGATCGACTTAACCTTTCGCAAATTGCACTATGGAATGTCACTTTGCTTGTTTTGCTGATGTTACCAGCATCTATTGTTAAACTTATTAAACTATACTTAGCAAAAACCCCACCTGTGTTCTTTTCCTGTAACTTCCCGGTCTGGAGAATAGATGCAGGGCAAGAACCCCAGTTCATGGTTAATTTCCCAAATGGAAGGAATGCCTCTCTCTTGAGGGTTCGAGAAGATTAACCCCTTCGGGGCTTCTCACTGCTTGGAAGAGATGGGCTTTGAATAATCTTTTGCAGCTCCATCACCCAGGGGAAGAGAGGTGACAAATCCATAGGAGGTAAAGCAAGAGTATATGATAACAGCAATCACAGCAATAATATTGGCCACTATTAGTATACTGCTAGGCACTTTGTGTTCATCCATCTTATGAGTTCAGTATTATTATCTCTATCTTACAGTTGATGCTGAAGCTAGGAGAGGTTAAGCCACTTGTTTAAAGTTACATGGTAGGCAGCAGAGTTGGATATTGAATCCTTTTCCAAAGCCTGTGCTCTTAACCACTCATACATCATACTACTAAAGTGCTTTCTTGTTACATGTATGGCAGCCTTGTTTCTACTGTTCATGTCAAAACCTCAAGGATAAAAAGTATTGCTCTCTGCTTCAGCCTTAAAACCAGCCTTATAATATCCTATTTCTCCAAATTCACAGGACACTGCTGCCACCTTGCAGCCCAACTCATCTCTGCCTGGCCTCCCTATTCTGCTTAACATACCAGGCACTACCACAGTAGCTTGAGTATTTCTGGCCATGTTCCCTATTTCCTACTCTTTAGATACTTCCTTCACCAATGATTGCCAACAAATTCCCTCTACTCCAACCTGTGGCTTCTGTATCCTGATCTTCCTACTGCCCTTCCTGTCTGCCACATTGTGTCTGAGCCAACTTTCCATATCTGCTGGTGACACTGACTACTGAACAAAAAAAGAGAGACAGAGAAATTTAAGGCCAGGACAAGGAGCCAGTCAATATGGAAAATAAAAGGCTGACAGAAGGACCACAATTAAAATGTGAATACCAGAAAGAAAAGAGTGGCCATGGTGCTAATAACACAAAGGTCAAGGGTTAGATCCCCTTACCGGCCAGCCACAAAAACAAAAAAGCAAAAACAAAAACGAGAAATAGATATTCTTCACAGAAATGGACAAAACAATCTCAACATTTATATGGAACAACAAAAGACACTGAATAGCCAAAGCAATCCTGAGCAAAAAACTTAAAGCCAGAAGCATAACACTACCTGACTTCAAATTATACTACAAAGCTATAGTAACCCAAACAGCATGGTACTGGCATAAAAATAGACACTCGGACCAGTGGAACAGAAGAGAGAACCCAGAAATCACCCCTCAGGATTACAGCCATCTGATATTTGACACAGGGAACAAAAACTTACATTGTGGGAAAGCCTGCCTCTTCAATAAATGGTGCTGGAAAACTTGGATATCCATATGAAGAAGAATGAAACTAGACATGCACCTCTCACCATATATTAAAATTAACTCAAAATGGATTAAAGACTTAAGTATAAGACCTGAAACTGTAAAATTACTAAGGGAAAATATAGGTGAAACACTTCAGGAACTAGGTCTGGGCACAGACTTTATGAACATGAGCCAGAAAGCACAAGCAACAAAAGAAAAAATAAACAAATGGGACTATATCAAACTAAAAAGCTTCTGCACAGCAAAGAAAACAATCAAGAGAGTGGAACAACCTACAGAGTGGGAGAAAATTTTTGCTAACTATGCATCCAACAAGAGATTAATATCCATAATATATGAGGAACTCAAGCAATTATACAATAAAAAAAATAATAACCAAATTAAAAAATGGGTAAAGGAACTGAATAGACATTTTTCAAAGCAAGATGTCCAAATGCTCAATAGGTACATGAAAAAATGCACAACATCACTAGTCATCAGGGAAATGCAAATTAAAACCACATTGAGATAACATCTCACTCCAGTTAGACTGGCTATAATCAAAAAGAATGAGAATAACATGCTGGCAAGGATGTGGAGAGAAGGGAACGCTCCTACACTGTTGGTGGGACTGTAAATTAGTACAACCACGATGGAAAACAGTATGGAGGTTTGTCAAACAACTACAGATAGATCTTCCATATGATCCAGCAATTCCACTTCTGGGTATATACCCAAAGGAATGGAAATCATCATGTCGAAGGGATACCTGCATTCCCATGTTCATCTCAGCTCTGTTCACGATAGCCAAGATATGGAACCAACCTAATGTCCATCGATGGATGATTGGATAAGAAACAGGTATATATACACCATGGAATACTACTCTGCCATAAAAAAGAATGAAATTCTCCCATTTACAGCAACATGATGAGCTTGGAGAAACTTATGTTGAGTGAAATAAGCAAAGCACAGAGGGACAAATACTGTATGTACTCTCTCATAAGTGGGAGCTAAGAGATAAAGAAGAAAGGAAAGAAAGACCACAGTGGTGCGTTGGACTTGCACAGGGAGAGAACATACCTAGGGATACAAAGTGGAGTGGGGGAAGGGAGAGGTTGGGGATAATTGAGGGGATGATTGCGTGGGGGATACAGGGTATAACCACAATTTGTGGTAATGGACATGCTGCCAGTATGGATCTGGTCATCACATCTTAGGCACGAGTGGTGATAATTTGCTTTGTACCCCATGAAAATTCATAACCAATAAAAAAATTAATTAATTAATATAATTAAATGAATAAATAAAATTAATAATCTAAAAAAAACAAAAGAACCCAGAAAGAAAGAAGTGGAATAAATGGGAAGAGATATTGACAATTTTAAAATACTGCAAATCTACATGAAAGACTGGAAATTCATAAGGTAAAGGAGAAGGGAAATAAAAATTGTTCTGTGGCTAAAATTAACATTCAAGAGTCCATAAATAGGTATAGTAATTGATAGTATCCTAGATACCAACAAAATGCTTTTGAAATTTAGCATTATCTTAATAAATGTACCTTCTTTTAATCCTCACGACA
This sequence comes from Cynocephalus volans, assembly GCF_027409185.1. Lineage (NCBI taxonomy): Eukaryota > Metazoa > Chordata > Mammalia > Dermoptera > Cynocephalidae > Cynocephalus > Cynocephalus volans. The sequence continues at coordinate 122,947,587 of NC_084468.1, forward strand.
ACCCAGTCAGGACGGTGTTAGTACCATTTTGCAGATTATGAAACTGAGACAACTAAAAGAATATAATAACTTTTCCAAGACCACCAGCGAGTTTGGGAACCAGGCATGGGACCCAGACAGGCTGGCTTCGGACTCCAAGCACTTAACACTCTGCTCAGCTTCCTCCTCCTCCTCATCGCCATCTCCAGGGTCGAAGGCTGTGTCTGACATGATTTGAGGGAGGTGAAGGAGTCCAGGTTATAATCTAACAAGCCTAAAAATGCTTTACATTCTACTAGTACAGAATTTCAGATCCCCCTCACATAGTGTACATTGTTATTTGGTTACCTGAGTAGGGAAAGAAAATTAATTATATGTTAACAAAGATTAATTCTGTTACCACCTAGTGTGACTAAGGAGAAAGTAGGTCCCTTTGTGATCAGGACAAACCATAGACAAGCTTTGACAGATAAAAGAGGCAAGGAAGGGTTAAGAACAGGAGCTCCCAACCTCCAACCTTTTAGTCTCTTAGATCTGTCAGGAATAGTATATATTTAACCTAATCATCCTGCAGTTGACAAAATTGAAGCCAGAAAAATTGTGTCTTGCTTTTGTTAATACAGCTGAGCAGAGTTGGAATTTCAGTCCAAGTTTTCTTATTTTCACGGGCTCACTTTTTGAGGTCATTGACGTGAGAGGTGGGGAAGAGGAAGGTCTTAGGAAATGATGATGCCCTTGAGCCTAGTGAAAGAGGTTTAGCAGTAACAGGCTCCCTTTAATTTATTTGTAGGGCAGGGCAGAAGGGGAGAAAGGAGTGAAATTGGGGGGAGGGGAAGAAGCCTGGTGTATTAGTTGATTTCTGTTGCTTATAACATAAATACCTGAAATTGGGTGATTTATAAAGAACAAAATTCATTGCTTACAGTTGCAGAGGCTGGGAAGCCCAAAATCCAGGGAACACATGTAGTGAGGGTCTTCTTGGTGGTGGTTTTTACAGTGATGCAGGGGTGTCACATGGCAGAAAATGGCAGAGAGAACTTCTCATGTGCTCTTTCAAAGCCCTCAGAACCACACCCATGACCACCATTAAGCCATCAACTTAATCACCTCTTCAAGGCCCCACCTTTCAATTACCATAATAGGATTTCCCACCCTCTTAACACTGCCGCAGTGGGGACCAAACCTCCAGCACATTAAACTTTGGGGGGATACAATTCTATTCATTGCACCTGATAGAGAATGATCTTGGATCTGGTGAGGCAGGGAGTAAGTAAAGAAATTACGGAAATCTCAGGAAAGAGCTAAAATTGGTTAGGCAAACCGTGGACTCAAATGTAGACAATTATCTACTTTATAAATATGTCTATATCTAGCCATATTCATATGTTTAAAATTATTTTGCTTTTAAGTTTTTCCTCTAGATAGCCTGTATATTTTTACAAGGTGGTGTACATTTACTATGAGCCAGTTTTGGTACTTTTCCAACAAGATGGAAAACTTTAATTATTTTTATATTGTTCTATTGAAATTTTCAGTCATTAATCTGTTTTTTGGTTGGGCTTTTTTTTTTTTTTTTTGGTGGCTAACCATTTCTGGAATCTGAACCTCCTTAGCCATAAAGCCCTTCAATCACTAAGGTAATACTTGTTAAATTAGGCAAGAACTAGATATTAGAGCAAAAGCTCTAAATCCTGCTACTTATGCCAAATGACAGCAAGCTGAGAAGAGCAAGGGATAAATTTGTATGGAAGTAAGATGTATATCTGCTTATCAGCACCAGTGGGTAGTACTAAATTTTTTTTTTCGGACCCGTAAGGGGATAGCAACCCTTGGCACAGTGTGATCTGCACCATGCTCAGCCAGTGAGTGCACCGGCCATCCCTATATAGGATCCAAACCCGCGGCCTTGGCACTATGAGCGCCGCACTCTCCTGAGTGAGCCACGGGGCCAGCCCATACTGAGCTTTTTGACTGTAGTTTTCAAATGGCAACAGGAGGTTTTTCTCTAAATGGTCTAGACACCTTGAAAGGAGATTACTGAGTAGTTCACAGAGTGTGGTGTTTGTCATTGACTTTGTGGAGCCCTCTCCCCACAGAAACATCATGGCGATCCTGTTTTCTAGAAGCAGATTTTGGGGGTGAGATGAATGGAGTAAAGAAATGAAAAACTAAGATAAGAAAGCAAGAGAGTTGTGTTCCAGGTACACTAACTGTTAATATTCTTGTAGAAAAAACATTTCAAGGATCTGATTAGAAAAAAAAAGAGAAGACAAACTAAATATATGTATGGTTACCATGGCCTAAGGTCATTTAGTATGCCAGTTAACTATTTATTTATTTATTTTTATTTTAGAATTTGTAAAGTTAACATCAGTTGGAATTGATAGTATTATGAAGATAGCATATAACAAATCTTCTTGATGAGCTATAAAGAGGTAAAATATCTCTTTAAAAATATCCTCACAGATAACAAATGAACTTTGAAATGCTATAAGGAAATATAGTCTCACTTAATAAATTTAACTCAAAGCCTCCACGGATTAGCCCAAGAAAGCAAATTTCAAGGTTGGGAGAGGCAATTGATTTATCTGCTACAATTCTGAGAATTTAGTCTTCCCCTGTGACTCTCACTTTGATTATCATTTCCACCTCCATGCTGGGCCATAAAGGATTCTCCTCCTACTTAATATTCTTGTTTTACTCCCCTCTCTAATCTCATGAGTTGTGAAATAATTTAGCTTCTCCTTAGGTTCTCACATACATTCATTCCTACCCAGGATCCTTCTAGTTCAAGCCAGAGGTTGATAACTTTGCAGTTTGACCAGCCCAGGAGCCAACTTCATTCTCAGACCACCAGGCCCTGGTTCTGCCTCCAGCAGCCATGCTTGTATTACGTGACTTTGCTGTCTTTGGCTGTAACCAACTGATTGAATCAGCAAGGTGCACCTCATCTAAGATGGGCCTATCGTATTTGTTCTCGGTAATTTAGGATTGGGACCAACAGGCCGTGTCTCTTAATGTGTCTGGAACCTTGTGTGTGTATGTTGGTAGTTGTATGAGAACCATAGTCTGCCATAAGGAAACAGAAGCAGAGAAAGCCCTTTAGTTGTTGCGCTGCCACAAAAAGAAATAGGTATTAGAGGGCAAGAGAGAAGTATGTGGATTCCTGGTAGTTTTCTGGATCCAGTCCATTCCACTGGCTGGAATCCAGCTTTTGTAAAGCCTGAAGCTTAATATGCTTTGGGGGAGCCCTCTTTTTTAAAAAAGGAAAAGTATGAGTACAAAATTAGGTATGGATATTTATTTAGAATGGGAAATAAATCATTAAAAAATGACTTTTTGGGTTTTCTTGGTGGCTGGCTGGTACAGGGATCTGAAACCTTGACCTTAGTGTGATAACCAAGAGATTTTTAAATAGCTGATGAATATTTTAAAATATTTCAAAACCCAGAAAAATAAAATATATTATTTTTTTTATTAACTACCTGACATATCTCTGAAATAATTTTCCTGCATTCGTTGGCTACATACTCTCTCATTGTCTCTTCATGTGACGATGTTGCAATATTATTTTCTATGGAGAGAACAGAAAGATAATTAAATTTTTCCTCTAGGATAGAAGATTAAAATTTTGGTTTTTTGTTACTGATAATTTAGATAAGTTTATCTCAGTCTCACAACTAATCAGTAATGTCCTATACATTTTTAGGATTATTTTCACTTTGAGAGACTTCTATCACATTTCTTTCATATGGAAGTAATATTTCAGGATATTCTAGTTTTCTTGTGCAGTGACTAACCTTAAATTGTCTTTGGATTGAAAACACTCATTAATTAGTTTGCTATTTGATATTCAGTGAGTAGTGATAGAAGTCTTATGTTATCTTTATAGATATTAGTATTTAAGATCAAATCAGCAAGGTATTTACATTTTTTTGCCAATGTGCTCTTCTCTTTGTCAGTTGTGGTATGAAATAATCCAGTGCTTATCCATTACTTATTTTCAAAATGTACCTTTTCCTTGTGAATAATTGCTTCTGTTATGATCTGAAATCATGATCTTGAATTACTGCTTTTGATATGACCATCACCTTTATCACTTTTGCTGTATAGCCCTTTAATTTTTATCTAAATTAAAAATTAAAAATATATTTAAAACAATAAATGAATTTAATAAATACATTGTAAAATGATAAAAGAAAACACCCTTCATTTCCATCCAAATCAGGAGTGTTTATTTCTTTTTTGTTTTCTTAAAATGTCCCAAAATGTCTTTTCAAATTACAGTTAAAATATACATTTAAGCTTTATCAACTTTTTGAATAAATATTCTCTATCTTGTTTGTGTATGAGTTTCTCTTCTGAATCTTCAAAAAATGTATTTTAGAATCTTCAAATTGTCATTGTACCATGCTGCAAGGCTTGAACAGTTTTACAGTGGACACACCATCTCATTATGTATAGTCACTAAGAAAAAATCCAAGCTGACATGTGTATTTAAATGCTCCATCTAAGGATTAGAAATGTTTCATCTAAGACACAAACCTAAAAAGAAAGCATGTAACTTGCAGAGTACTGAAGTGGTCCACAACCTCAAGTATTGTGGAAGCAGCTTTCCTACCCTCCAACCCCCTTCCCCCCACCCCCCAAAAATAGCTAGCAATGGTTAGTGCAGACTCCAGGAATAAGTGAGTGGAGAGACAAAGAACTTAAACATCTATGGTTAAAATGTCTTTTTTTTACAAATTTCACAAAAACGCTTCACCATGCAAGTACATTGCTAGGGCCCATCCCAGGTCCTCTAAAGCAGTGAAAGAGGCCCTGAAGTTCAAGTTTATTAACCTGAGGCCCACCTGCCTCAGGGATCTCTGAAACACCTCAGTTTCTTTATAACATATTTTCCTTTTTAGCTTAGGTTATAGAAAGTTAGTTTCCATTTTTTTGCAAACTAAAGTGTCTTTTCAGGAAACAGACTTCATGAATACGACCCCAAAAGCACGGGCAACCAAAGGAAAAATAAACAAATGGGATTATATCAAACTAAAGAGCTTCTGCACAGCAAAAGAAACAATTAACAGAGTTAAAAGACAACCAACAGAGTGGGAGAAAATATTTGCAAAATATACATCTGACAAAGGATTAATATCCAGAATATACAAGGAACTCAAACAACTGTACAAGAAAAAAACAAGCAACCCAATTAAAAAATGGGCAAAAGAGCTAAGCAGGCATTTCTCTAAGGAAGATATACAAATGGCCAACAGACATATGAAAAAATGCTCAACATCACTCAGCATCCGGAAAATGCAAATCAAAACTACACTGAGATACCATCTAACCCCAGTTAGGATGGCTAAAATCCAAAAGACTCTGAACCATAAATGCTGGCGAGGTTGCAGAGAAAAAGGAACTCTCATACATTGTTGGTGGGACTGCAAAATGGTGCAGCCTCTATGGAAAATGGTATGGAGGTTCCTCAAACAATTGCACATAGATCTGCCGTATGACCCAGCTATCCCACTGCTGGAAATATACCCAGAGGAATGGAAATCATCAAGTCGAAGGTATACCTGTCCCCCAATGTTCATTGCAGCACTCTTTACAATAGCCAGGAGTTGGAACCAGCCCAAATATCCATCATCGGATGAGTGGATACGGAAAATGTGGTATATCTACACAATGGAATACTACTCAGCTATAAAAAACGAATGAAATACTGCCATTTGCAACAACATGGATGGACCTTGAGAGAATTATATTAAGTGAAACAGGTCAGGCACAGAAAGAGAAATACCGCATGTTCTCACTTATTGGTGGGAGCTAAAAATAAATAAATAAATTCACACACACACACACACACACACACACACACACAAAAAAAAAAAAATGGGGGGGGAGAAGACATAACAACTACAATTCCTTGAAATTGATAGGACAAGCAAAAAGAAAGGACATTGTTGGGTGGGAGGGGGGAGAGGGAGGAGGGAGGGGGATTTTGGTAATGGGCCACAATAATCAACCACATTGTATATCGACAAAATAAAATCAAGGAAAAAAAGAAAAAAGAAAAAAGAAATAAATAAAATAAAGTGTCTCATTCAAGGCCCTATTATTATCATTATTTAATTAATTAATTTATTTATTTATTTTTGCAGATTGCTGTATTAGACCTGTAACTGGTATGCTTAATACTAACTGTACCCAATTCCAATTAGTTTTATACATCCCTGCCAGATTAATCTTCCTAAAGGATAGCTCTGATGATGTCATTATTTAAAACCTCTTGAGTACAAACTCCTCATCTTGGCATTGAAACCTTCTGTAAAATAGCCTAATGACTATCTGTCCAGGCTTACTTCCCACAATTTTTTTGATGGAATCTTGGCACCAACCACAAATGGCTACTTAACTGATTATGCCCTGAACTTCCCCACCCATGTGCCTTTGCTCAGGATCCTCCTCCTACACAAAACTTCCTCCCTTGCTCTGTCTGTCAGAGCTACATATTGTTTAAGGTCCATCTCAAATATCACCACTTTCCTGAAGCTTTTCCTGATTTCCTAACACACCTTTCATTCCCCAAACTGTGATCTTTGCCCTCCTTTGACTCACCATGGCCTTCAATTCTTATTTCATCCATGAAATTATATTTTGCCTTAGTTTATAATCATTGTATACAGCAGGCTTACATCTTACACAGGGGGTTCAGACTCCAAAGTCAGTAAGCAAGGCAAAAAAAAAGTACAATAAAAAATTTCTGGAAATTTCTTAAGAAAGTGCCAATTTAGAGAGCAATTTACTGCCCTCCCTAGCTCAACCACACTGTACTCCAGCATTGAAAGGCATCACTGTTGCATCCTACATGGAGGGACCCTATTACAAGAACTGCAAAATCTTCCAAGCTAAAATTTTCCCCAGCTTGGCAAATTGTCCACTCTATGAGAATGACAGGAACTAAACAGGACAGGTTCCTCATCTCCCATAACTCATCCCCTACAAGGCATGTGCCAGCTGAGTAGAATGAAAAGAGGAACTGCCCTATCTATTTAAATTCCCCTCCCCATCTCTCAGTGCATATGGTTCAATTCATATAATCTAAAAGCACATATAAGGGGATTTTATAATAGAAAAAGTACACTTAAGAGTAGTTAAGATGCAGACTCTGGCAGTAGACTAAGCATGTTCAATTCTTGGCTCCACCACTTACTAGATGTGTACACCTTGGCCAAGTTATTTAATCACCTATTTTCTCTGTATCTCCATTTATGTTTGCAAAAATGAATAATAATAATGTTTAATTAATAAGCTTGCTGTAAGGATTAAATAAGTTCGTCTGTAAAATAATATTACTTACCTTCTAGGCATATGTATGTAAAGCACTCAGAATAGTGTCCTGGCATATATTGGTGCTCAATAAATATTAGCTATTATCGTTAATTCTTCTATGTCTCATTATCCTCATCTGTAAAATGGAAATAATAATAGTACCTCTCACATGCTTGTAAAGGTTTGAATGAGAAGCACTTAAACAGTGCCTCTCACACAGTGAATAGTCTATAAGGATTGACCATGATGATGATGATGATATTGCCACTGTTGTGTCCTCCCTATTGCAAGTTTCTTGGGGACAGGAACATTATCTTTTTTTTTTTTTTTTTTTAATTTTATTTTGTTGATATACATTGTAGCTGATTATTGCTCCCCATCACCAAAACCTCCCTCCCTTCTCCCTCCCCCCCTCCCCCCCAACAATGTCCTTTCTGTTTGCTTGTTGTATCAACTTCAAATAATTGTGGTTGTTATATCTTCTTCCCCCCCCCCCCGGTTTGTGTGTGTGTGTGTGTGTGTGTATGTGTGTGTGTGAATTTATATATTAATTTTTAGCTCCCTCCAATAAGTGAGAACATGTGGTATTTCTCTTTCTGTGCCTGACTTGTTTCACTTAATATAATTCTCTCAAGGTCCATCCATGTTGTTGCAAATGGCAGTATTTCATTCGTTTTTATAGCTGAGTAGTATTCCATTGTGTAGATGTACCACATTTTCCGTATCCACTCATCTGATGATGGGCATTTGGGCTGGTTCCAACTCTTGGCTATTGTAAAGAGTGCTGCGATGAACATTGGGGAACAGGTATACCTTCGACTTGATGATTTCCATTCCTCTGGGTATATTCCCAACAGTGGGATGGCTGGGTCGTATGGTAGATCTATTTGCAATTGTTTAAGGAACCTCCATACCATTTTCCATAGAGGCTGCAGAACAGGAACATTATCTTACACAACTTCATATCCTGCAGTGACTCAAATAGTGTCTGGTACATAGAAGTCACTCCAAAAATTGTAAAATCAGATTTTGCACCCCTCTCCAAAATATTGAATTACATTGATTTTAGTTTTTACAAGTTATGATTTCATTTACATGAAATGTTGAGATTGACAACAAATAGGCAAGAGGGATCTCTTTGGGCTGATGAAAATGTTCTAAAATTGGATTGTGATAATGATTATACATCTGTGTAAATTTACTAAAAATGTTTTAATTGTACACCTAAAATGGTATATAAATTATACTTTAATAAAGCTGTTTTTAAAAAATGCAAAAAAAAAATTTTTACAGGTTCATAAAGAAATAAAAACAATGTACAGTCTTCTCTTGGTGTCTGTGGGGAATTGGTTCCAGGACTTCCCAGAGATATCAAAATCCATGCATGCTCAAATCCCTTATATAAAATGGTGTGATATTTGTCCATAACCTATGCACATTCTCCCATATATTTTAAATCATCTCTAGTTTACTTATTATACCTAATACAGTATAAATGCTATGTAAATAGTTGTTTTACTGTATTGTTTAGGGAATGGTGACAAGAAAAAAAGCCTGTACATGTCCAATACAGACGTGACTTTTTTTTCCTAATATTTTCCATCCATGGTTGTTTTAATCCACAGATGCAGAACTCACAGATAGGGAGGGCTGACTGTATATTTATAAATACCTAAGTCACTTTTCTACCCTCTTAAGATGTATTTACCATCTTCTGCAAAATTTTTCATTGCGAGAGCTCCCTCAGGTGGCGTTGAATACTTTTCTGAGTAAGGAGTTATTCAAATACAAAAGATGAATATAAATTACAGTACTTGGGATAAATGTTGCCTTTGGCTTCCCTAAGTTTTAATAAGAACATTTTTGCTATAGAAATTAATCATTAAAGCTAGTAATTAATGATCTGTTGTTTGAAACCACCTTAGAAATGATGCCAGGGCTCCAAGAAACATATAATCCTAGATTTCTAACTAACTACAAGTTTTTTGTATCGTAAGTATTCTATCTTCTCCATAAAGTTATACCAACTGACCTCAAAAATGTGGTAGCAGATAAGAAACATAATGCCTAGCAAGTTAATATGACTATAGTTTATTAAAAGACTCTTTTGTCAGACATGACTTTTTCTTCCATGCATCTACTTATTTAGGAAGATCTTCCTCTTCCATAGCTTTCAAAGAGACTGTATGGAAAGATGGAGAAGGGGAGACTCTCAGTACCATCATTGGAACAACCTTTCCAATCAATGGGATAATTGAGGTGTTACAGATCTGTTAACCTACATAGGTGTCAAATATTCCTCTTAGTTTAACAAATGGGAAAATTTTATTTTTCTAGCAACTGGTGTGATAATTTCTCTTATTATTGAGAGCCACCATTGTTGGGAAAAACCCCATGATTATCCTGCTTGGAAGCTGAGGCCCTAAGTGTGAACAATTGCACAGTCTAAAATAAGGGGAGGAATGCGTTGATTGTGCTGGAGAGGAGAGGGTGGAGGTGGAGCCATTGAGATGATAGAAAGCCAGCTGTGCACTATGAAATACGACCCATCCAGCAACCCCACAAACACTTGACAAAGTTATCAACATCTCAAAATGGCTGGTGGATGATAATGATTGAATTGTGTTCCCCAAATTTATGTACTAGAAGCTTGATCCCCAATGTGACTGTTGGGAGGGTGGGAAATCCTACTATGGTAATTGAAAGGTGAGGCCTTGAAGAGGTAATTAGATTGCAAGGACCCTGCTATAGTGAATGGATTAATAATGATGCCCATGCATGGTTCTGAGGGCTTTTAAAAGGAGAGCACGTGAGAGTCTCTCCCTCTTTGTTCCTGCCATATTTGCCATTTGACACCCTGTGTCACTGTAGTCACCACCAGGAAAAGGCCCTCACCAGATGTGTGGCCTGGACTGTGGACTGCCCAGCCTCTGAAACTGTGAGCAACAAATTTTGTTTTCTTATAAATTACCCAGTTTCAGGTATTTATGTTATAAGCAAATGGACTAATACAGTGGATGTGGAATTCCTATGGAAACCAGAGAAAAGAGTGCTCCTAACAACCATCTTAGCCTGAGGTAGAAACACAGAGAGCCCTGAGGAAGGAAGCAAGCTTGAGGGATTTACAGAAATCTCAAAGTAGGGTCTGGATTCTCACAGTGCATAAAATGGGTGATGGCACTAAGTTTATCTATATCTCTGAGGGGCAAGTAGGCACCAGTTCCACATGGTTTACATTAGTAGTAATGTTAGGATAAAGGTACCTTATTCCCCAAATTATGAATATTTAAACAAAATGGGGAAAAACAAGAAATAAACGTTTTAAGGTACTTTTAACTCAAACTGCAAGGAATTGTGCCTGACAAAACCAAGCAGATCACTTTCACTATTAGAGCAGAAATAAATAAGAAGGAAAATTCCTTGCTATGTTAACAATTTTAAGCAAAATGTGGGAAAGTACTTTAAAACAGAGACTGCTTTACTCTGTTGTAGCATCCACCTAGTATCCTACCTTGAAATGAAGGGCCCTCAAACAAAAATGCAGATTTGGTCCTTTCTTATCTGATGATTTAATGTTTTTATTTTATTTTTATTTTATTTTTTTTTATTTTTTTTATTTTTTTTTTTTTTTTTTTTTGTCTTTTTCGTGACCGGCACTCAGCCAGTGAGTGCACCGGCCATTCCTATATAGGATCCGAACCCGCGGCAGGAGCCTCGCCGCGTTCCCAGAGCCTCGCCGCGCTCCCAGCGCCACACTCTCCCGAGTGCGCCACGGGCTCGGCCCGATTTAATGTTTTTAGACTAAGGTTGGGCTTTTTTCTTGTTATAAAAGTAACACATGACCATTTTGGAAAAGTTTTAAAAGAGGGTTGATTCATGCCTTTTAAAATTATAAATTAAATTGATCTCTAGGCTCTCTAAATGCAGAGATCATTCATAGTAGTATCACCAGTAAGAATAGCATATGCTGAGAATGAATTAGTGGTGAAGGTTACAGAACTGTGCAGGTCATAGAACTTTTACTTTGGGGAAAAAAGAAAAAGTAAGAAGAATTTTGCATTTTACTCATTAAATTATCAGGATTCTTAATGGCACATGGCAATAACTTGAGACCATTTAGTCAAAGACGTAAATTTATTGGCTCATATAACCTGACAAAGATTCTTTACTTGACCAAACTTTAGCCAGACTCCTGAACCTTCTCCTATGCCCATCTGTGCAGTTTTAGCAAGAACCTTGTTAGGTCAATGTAGCAAGAACTCCTCAGCCTGGATACCTGATCGCCCTCTATATCTAATCTCATTCCTCATTCTCCACCGTCCCCCAGGTGATGTCTGATCATCCTGGCCTTTCTTCAGCAAGGATCCCGTTAGGTCAGTTTAGCCACATCCCCCTTACCCCTGACGCTTTCTCTTAATTTCCATCCACTGACCCCTAACCCTGCTCCTTGGCTATAAATTCCTACTTGCCCATGCTGTAATGGGCGTTGAGTTCAGTCCCTCTCTCCTACTGAAAAATCCCATTGCAGCGGTCCCTATACCTATGGTGATGATCTTGAGCAAAGTCTACCTTAGCATTTTCAATGAGTGTCATTGAATATATATATTTTTTTCTTTAACAAACCAAACCAGGGGACCGGCAAGGACAACTGTAACAAAACCTCTCACTTTTGGATGCCCCTTCTCCATTGCTCTTTTCTTCCTTCTCTCAAGCTAGCTTGCTATATGAGGGACGTTGCTGCCTTCAAGCCCACATCCTCACAGTGTCCATGGGCTTCAAGATAGAGTGAAGATGGATCCGTTCTCACCAAAAACAGGAGCACTATTTCTAGAAGAATGGGAAAACGTTGGGAGCAAAAAGTAAAAAGTTCTGTATAGTTTATTCCTTGGCCACTGCCCGGCCCCCGACCCCACCACCGCCACTCATACCCATACCCTTTATCCCATACATACAGTTTCAAAAATGTCCTTGCCTAGCCACTATGTGACCACTCATATCCTTGTTCCAGCTCCAGGATCTTTACATCATGTCAATTCATGATCAGGATGAATTAGGTTCATACAACCTACAAATAAAAAATAAATGTAAATATCCTCGATGCATTTAAAGATACAATAATGGAGGAGAAAAATTAAAATAAACATTCTTTCAAAAGGAATGTTCAAAAGGGGGGAAATGGAAAGCAACACTGACAACACAGAACACTCCTTGCTGAAGAGGGCTAGCAAATCTTTTGCAGATACAGTTAAGAGCATTCAGCCTTGGAGAGAGCTCTGAAGAGGGTACTATTAAGGATCTATATGTCCACAAAAATCCTAGGTAATGGGCAGAATTATGAATTTATAGATAGGTTGCAGCTGCTGCAGTTTCCATGTTGGTAACTTTTTGATCCCCACATTTTGCAGAGGCTGCTTGGACATTAGTGAATACAGTGGCACTTAAATGAAATGGAGATTAGAAAAGGAAGGAAAAAAGAGAAGGAAAGAAGGAAGAAAGGAAGGAAAGACAGACAAAAAAAGAAACAAGCACTTGCTATCTTTTACAATAAGCACGTTAATTGACTTTTTTTAAACAAAGCCACTGTATTATTGTAAGATTTTAGGCAGATTTGAGTAGAGGGCAAAGAAACTTCTAGAAGTCCAATGCGCTATCCATTGCGCTACGGAGCCACCTGCAAAGAAACTTCTAAAGGAAGTTTAGGGTATTCTTCCCTAATGAGGAGAATCTTTAGCTAGTATTCTTCCTTTACTTTTATGAAGTAACAAATACCAAAAAAATTGTTGGTAAGTACGAATATTGACAAAAAAAAAGCAAATCCTTGAAATGGTCAGTATCTAAAAGCATCTTGAAAAAAAAAGGAACATGTTAACGTGGCACCAAAGGCAAGCAGATGAACAGTACAGTAAATTATTTGGTTCTAGACTTGGTTTTTACATGGGAGTTCAGTGAGTCTGTTTCCAGCCAGAGCAACCAGCTGAGGTAGTGCTGGACCATATTTAACTCTACTGTGAGAGAAGTATCTTATGCTGACCCTGACCTTTAGATGTGTCCAAACTAAAGGATTAGGGTAGAGGAATTGGGGATGGAAGCAACTACCAAAGTGTCCTCAGTAAACAAGCATGTTGAGTAATTTCTTACTTTATTTCAGAGTTTGAAGCTCAATGGATTCATAAAACATAGCCATCTGCCCAGAGCATCATGAGATGGCAAAACTTAGTATATATAATTCAAAAACACTAAAATTTTATGAAAGTTAACTTCATACAACTCAGAAACTATGTTGTTTTTCAAATAAGAATAAATACCACATCATTCACATACAAAAATTCACCCAATTCTGCACATAAAATTGTAGTTTAAATGAAAAATAGAATTGAATTTACAAAAAAAATTATTTATTGGATTATTTGTGTTAAATGTTTTTATTCTGGATATTCTGGTACCATTTGTACTTATTTACCCAAGAAGAAAAGAATAGAGAAAACCATGGCAGGTAAAAGAAAATTTGCAGCATTATGTTGTTTTTACAGAGAAATGTAAAATCTGTAATAACACCATTAATTAACTAAAATATAATTTCAATATTTACAAAATTAGTGTAAATCACTTATAACTTTTTTCCTTAACTTCTGTTTTTAGGCTATAAAGCAACAGCTGTTCCTCAGATGCTAGCCTCTCAGATTTTTACCCTTAGTGCTTTTGAGTTTTGTGTCTATCAAATTCTTAAAGATAGCAGGCAAACAACTTCCCTAATCTCTAAACATGTACTTCTCTCTCATATATATATATATATATATACACACTTCGAAAGTAGTTTAATAATTTTGTTGAAAATTTTTAAAAATCATTTTCACATTGAAACTTTCCTTTCTTGTTTTTATATCCAAAGGGGAGAAATATTTTAACATTCTGAATGAAAAGAATAGTCAATGATTTTAAAAACTATTCAATAAATTATTTTAAAAGTTAGGGTAAAATTAGACATATAGATGGCAGTGCATCTTAGATACATTATTAAATTTGCCACTTAAATGATTGCATGGTTTTCCATGACCAAAAAATATTATGTTCTGAACCTGTGCTGTCCACTAGCCACTAGCCACATATGGCTTTTGAACACTTTCAACACGGCTTGTCCAAATTGAGATGTGCTATAAGAGTAAAATACTCCAGGTTCCAAAGACTTAGTACCAAAAAAAAAAAGAATGTTAAAGCTCATTAGTAATATTTTACTGATGACATGTTGATGATAATAATAGTATTTTGGATAGTTGAGTAAAATAGAATATATTAATAGAATTAATTTCTATTAGGTTTGGGAAGAACTACTTGAGACGGCACTACCCCAAAATACGCTGAACTTTCAATTTCACCTCTTTCTTTTTACTTATTTTTAATGTAACTACTAAAACATTGAAAATTACACACATGGTTGGCACTTTATTTCTGCTGGACAGTGCTGCTCTGAACATGCTTTCTTACAGCAGGAAGAGATTAGCCCTTGTCTAAATATCCTGGGGTAGGAGACAATGTGGGCAGTTCTCAGAAAAGAAAAACCTCAAATCTAAAAAGTCAAGAATGTATTCTTACAATGGGATACTGAAATATTTGTTTTGAACTGTGTGGCCCTAAAAATCTGTCCCAACACCATTATTTTATGAGGTTTTACTTTGTAGATTTAAGCAGAAAAACTAGAGCCTCTGACCCTCCTCGCAATAATTTACCAAAATATTTGAAAAGTAATTTTCCAATGTGGAAAAAAGCAGTAAGCTATTATATTTTTCCTTCTAGAATAGAATTTTATAGAATTTACTAAAAGATTTCCATTTTTTTCATTAAATAATAAAAATTAAAATGGAAAGAATTGCTGGTAAGACCAAAACTTGGTTTCATTGAAAGGATCTTTTCAATTATTTGTTTCCCTGTTTCCACTTAGCATTTAGATTCAATGTGCAATCTGCCTCTTTCAGTCCTCAAGTGAACCTCTTCTTCCAAGCATCACTTATACAATTTCTCAAACCTGATGCCTTACACCAAATCCTAGTTGCTTTCTAGAATGAAAGAAAAATCACAAGAATATTCACTTCCTTCCTCACTTGTCTTTCCCTCTCCCTAATCCCCTCCTTCTCTCCCCTCTCTGGTAAGCACGGTGTTTGAAGCTTTTTGACTTAGTGCCCTCTTCTGTTTAAAACTTTAAAATGCAGATCCAGGCAAGTCTCATTCTCAAGCAGCAAGAAAGAGCTCGAAACTGTTAGGAGCAAACCTAGTAGAATTCAAAAGGACTTCATTTTCATTACTCTGACAACAATATGTCTGAAAATTAGATTTGTCTCATTTTCCTTTTCCACTACTATGCCTAATATATTTTAAATTCCCAGAATGTCTTATTTAGTGAACATTAACATTCTCTTATAGGTCAACGAAACCAAAACCATCGCTTGCTTTCTCATTAGACAGGGTAAATCACCTATCTAGTTACACTTACGTTGAAATTTTTAAAGTTGTCTGACAAAAGGGAATCTTTGTTTAAATTGTACCATGTCCTTGCTGACAGTCCCATTGCCTTCTCTTGTGCCCCCCCCCCTTTTTTGGCAGCTGGCTGGTACGGGCATCCAAACCCCGACCTTGGTGTTATCAGCATCACACGCTCCCAAGTGAGCTAACTGGCCAGCCCATTATTGCCTTTTCTCTTTACCTGCTGGAGCAGTGGAGAACATAGGACAACATAATCCTTTCTAATCAAATTATAATTGGGTGAGAAGGGAAAAAATGTCAGTTCAGAAGCATTTGGGGCAGAGACACTCATAAAATATGGAATGGGAGTGCTGTGAAGGACATACTGTGAATGGCCACTAAGGGTTCCTTTGGAAGCATTCCCCTTGACTTCATTTCTATCCTTATGATCCAAACTCAAATGGACAAAGCACAGGCCCAGGCTCCTGGAATTGACACTTTGCACTGTGAGAAGTGAGGGTAAATAGGCTAATTTGCTCAACAGGTCTGAATTTGTAAGGTGTCCTTGACACTTGATCACACTTAAACTATGTTACCACCAATGAAACCAAGTTTCTTGTTTAAATCTTGTGATCCAAAAAGTGATAACTGCCATAGATATGATTCTCATGGTTAAGGGTTAAGCTTGCTGAAATGTGAAAGGGTTAATTAATTAAGCATGCTGAAATCATGACATCGTGATTTTTACCAAAATATAAACTTTAATATTGCTAAAATGAATATTAACCAGTATGAACTATATTCATTACTTTCCTAGTGATAGAGCTCTGTCCTGGGAGTTAGGGGATCTAGGTTTCAATATATCCAGATTTGCTGCTAACTGTGTGTATGACTCATGAAAAGTCACGTACATTCTCTAAGCATTAGTTTTCACATCCGTGAAATGAAGATGATAATACTTGCCCTGTCTTCCTCAAGGTTTGTTGTTTCAAGAATCAAATGAGAAAACACGGGAATGTGCGTTTTAAATTGTAAAGTCAAAGATGTTACTAACCAAATATAAAATTAAAGGGCCGACCCCGTGTCTCACTCGGGAGAGTGCGGCGCTGGGAGCGCTCCCGCCGCGGGTTCCGATCCTATATAGGGATGGCCTGTGCGCTCACTGGCTGAGCGCGGGAGGGTTGCGATCCCCTTACCGGTCACACACACACACACAAAAACAAATATAAAATTAAACAATCTCCTTTTGATTTGCAAATGAGATCATTGGGGAACCCAAGGAGATAGATGTTTTGCCTAGTTTGTTATAAAAGTTTAGCAGTGATGTAACCAATATAACCACCTTGAAGGGCTTAGAGAGATCTTATAAACCACCATAATTGAGATGTATAAAGAAAAAACTTTCAGCATAGTGAACCAAATGGTGCCTGAATCTGAATGGTCTATGTAAGCCTTTTAAAAATAATTTAAAAATTTTTTTTAATTGTGGTAAAAAACACATAATATAAAACTTGCCATCTTAACCTTTTTTTTTTCAAGGCTAGTCAAGTGAAGAAGTGGGAGTGGAGACAGAACAAAGAAATCTGTAACTGATTGTGATCAATTAATTTGTAAAGACCACTGTACCAGCACCAGTCCGTCTTACCCACTTTTAAGTGTTATATCTTAACCATTTTTAAGTGTGATATCAGTTCGGTAGTGTTAAGTAGATTTCCATTGTTGCGCAACAGATCTTCAGAAATTTTTCAACTTACTGAAACTATATACCCTTTAAAGAACAACTCCCTATTTCTCTCTCTTCCCAGCCCCCAGCAATCACCTACTACTTTCTGCTTCTATGAATATGACTACTCTAGATATCACATATAAGTGGAATCATGCAGCATTTATCTTTTTGTGACTGGCTTATTTCACTTAGCATAATGTCCTCAAGATTCATCCATGTCATAATGTGACAGGATTTCTTTCCTTTTTAAGGCTGAGTAATATTCCGTTGTATGTAGTACTGCATTTTGTTTATCCATTATCCATCAACGCACATTTGGATTGATTCCACCTGGTCTACGTAAGACTTTTGTTATAACGATATTAAGTTCTGAATTAGTTAGCTTGTTTAAGATCAAAGGAGCACCTTCAGTAATATCAAATTCAGTAATGATCAAAGGATCATCTTCAGTAATAGGGTGTGCTGCAAGGACATGTAGAAACTTGGGGTTTCAAGAAAGGTAGGTGGCTCTGGCAATTGCCTCATCCAGTTTAATCATACTTCATGAAATTGTGCAAGAGTTATTACAGGAACCAGAACTTTTTTTCATGACAATAATCTTAGATAAACAAACTCACCTTTTAAAAATCTAGTACTTATACTAGATCTAGTATATATCTAGTATTTATATTTCCCCAAAGAGATACTTTATTTGAGTAGATTTGTCATTATTTATTGGGAGTATCATCCTCAGACAGAGTGCTAGCCAGAGTGCTGCAGAGGCAGCTAGTCCCTCATGCCGTATGTTACTGCCTTTGGCTTGTGTTCCAGTCCTCAATCCAGGGTGCTATGACTAGGAGAGCAGGCTTGGTTTCACCTGAACTGCGTAACATAAACCAGAGTAGCTCAGATAGGAAGCAACTATTTAGTCTGTACTTTAGGATGGAGCTCTAAATGGATAAGTCCATGCCTTTCATATACACATATATTTTTACTTTTTTTTGACAGCTGATGGTACAGGGAACTGAACCTTTGACTTTGTGTTATGACACCACTCTCTAATCAGCTGAGCTAACCAACCAGCCATCCATGCCTTAGAGAGCATATATATATATATACACACACACACACACATATATATCTGCATTTGAGTTGTATGTGTGTCCTCCATTCTTCCCCTTAGCACCTTCCATTTATTTGCTTATTCATTTATTCACCCATTTATCTGTACTGTCATTCAACAAAAACAAAAACACACCAAGTCTTCTGGTGCCTTCATTTCCCTCCTCCCACCCACCCTCTTAGAGGCCTTGAGAGGCAGGCCGTATTCATGCTCTAGTACTATTCAGGCTACTTTTCCACACCAAAAATCAGAAGCTCTATGTTTCAATCCTTCTGAGCTGTGCTGTTTTATATCATTAATTAATGTGACAAAATTCTAACATGTTAACTAGAGTTAATATGGTACATTTTTCAGGTAAATTATTTGCTTTTAAAATAAGGCCCTTCTGAGGCCAATGCTTTCACCCAAAAAATTGCCTACATAATTTTGGGAGCCCAGTGAAAAATGAAAATTCAGGGCCCCTGTATAATTCAAAAATTAGTAAGAATTTTAAGACAGCAAGAGCAGAACATTAAACCAAGCACAGGGCCCTTCTAAGTGTGGGGTGCTGTGCAGCTGCATAGGTTACACACCCATGAGGATGGCTCTGCAAAGGAGAGGTAGCAAGTTGGAACTTGAAGCAATGTGGCAGGCCATTAGGAAATATGGTTTAAATGGACAGCTCTCTTGCCATCCTTTAAATAATACCACCTAAGCAAGTCTCTGTTTAAACCACTTATAAATAAAACTCTGTGTTTGCCAGAGTAGAGAAAAGGGTAAAGCTCTCTGGGGATCACTGGGATGGAGGAAGAAAGAAGAGTCAAACAACAACAGAACTCAGAGAGGTTAAATAACTTGCCAAAGGTCACATATTCAGTAAGTGTTTGAGCCAAGACTACAGAACCCGTGTTCACTCCTCTCTACTCCCTGCCTTCCTACAGTACTACAGTGTCCTCAAGGTTTGGAAACACAGGGAAAATAGCATACTTATTTTCGTTTGTTCAGATTGACATTTGGACCCATTATTTTAATTGTAGAGATCATTCACCTAAAAAGGTGTCTAATGGTTGAAAAAAATATATTGAGCATATTATTTAAAAATGAAACTTACCTGCTGTTTAAAAATAAATTTATCTTAGTGGTGATGGTTGCACAACATTGTAAATGTTCTTGATGAACTGTCTACCTAAAAACGGTTAAAATGGTGAACTTTGTTATGTATATTTTACCACAACTTAAAAAATAAAATAAATTTTTCCTAGGTTTCCCAATTTTTCAGACACCCAGTACATGTTTTTTTGGGTTTTTTTTAAAAAAATGATCAGTAAGGGGATCTTAACCCTTGACAGAGAGCTAACCGGCCATCCCTATATAGGGATCCAAACGCTTGGCCTTGGTGTTATCAGCACCACACTCTCCCAGGTGAGCCACGGGCCAGCCCTCAGTACATGTTCTGACACTGAAAGACATCCAATATATATTACTGAGTAAAAAATCATATTATTCTACACTATGGATAGGATTTACAGATGCTCCTCAACTTATGATTGGGTTACATACTGATAAACCCATTGTTAAGTTTAAAATATACTAAGTCGAAAGTGCATCAAGGTGCAAGAGAGCTGGCCATTTAAACTGAATGCTTACTGCTTTTGCATCACTGCAAGGTAAAAAAATTGTAAGTCAAACCATTGTAAGCTTGGGATCCTCAATGGTTTGACTTAAAATTTTTCAGCTTTAAGGTGATGCGAAACCAATACTCATTCAGTAGAAATTGTACTACAAGTACCTATACAGCCATTGTGCTTTTCACTTTCAGTACAGTATTCAATAAATTACATGAGATATTCAAAACTTTATTATAACGTAGGATTTGTGTTAGATGAGTTTTCCCAATTGTAGGGTAATTTATATTACCTAAGTGTTTCAGCATGTTTAAGGAAGGCTAGGCTACTAGATGTGATTTGTCTCCTCCAAAACTCATATTGAAATTTGATTTCCAATGTGCCAGTTTTGGGAGACAGGGCCTAGTGGGAGGTGTTTGGGTCATGGGAGCAGATCCCTCATGAATACATTAATGCCCTTCCACAGGGGTGAGTGAGTTCTTGCTCTCTCAGGAATGGATTAGTTGTCATGACAGCAGGTTGTTAAAAAGAGTCTGGCTTCCTTGGTTTTACTTTCTTGCTTCCTCTCTCACCATGGGATCTCTTTGCACACACCCATTCCTGTTCCTCTTTTCTGCCATGATGAGTTGAAGCAGCACGAGGCCTTCTCCAGAGGGAGCTGCCCAGCCTTGGACTTTGCAGCTGCCAGAACTGTGAGCCAAATAAATCTCTTTTCTTTATAAATTACCCAGCCTCAGGAATTCTGTTATAGCAACACTAAACAGACTATGCATTTTCAACTTAGGATATTTTCAACTTATGGTGGATTTATTGGAACATAAATCCATAGTCCTATTGACACCCTGCTAATAATGAGGTTAGGATATCTTATTGCTATGGAGTGAAAGTTTGTGTCTCCCCCAAATTCAGATGCTGAAACCCTAACCCCCAATGTGATTGCATTTAAAGATGGGGCCTTTGGGAAGTAGCTAGCTCATGAGAGTAGAGCCCTCATGAATGGGATTAGTACCCTTATAAGAAGAGATGTGAGAGCTTTCTCTTTTTATCTGCTCTCTGCCATGTGAAGATGCAATAAGATGATCATCTACAAATCAGGAAGAGGGCCCTCACTGGACGTGAGATCTGCCAGCACCTTGACCTCAGAATTCCCAGCCTCCAGAACTGTAAAAAATAAAAAGCCACCCTGTCTATGGTAATGTTATAGCAATTCAAACTGATTGAGACAATGATCAACTGTGACATTATTATGGCAAAAGTCATAACTGCTAGGCCATAATTCACTAATTGCCTGCTAAATTTTCTCACAATATTAGCAACCAGATTCTCCTGTGCTTCTGAGGAGTCCTGTGTGTTGTTTTGGAGTAGCTGTTTGTGGGAGATGCAGAGTTCAGAGGGAGAAGAGTACAGAAGAGATTTGCAGGCCTAATCTTTAAGCAGAAGGAAAGGCTGGGAGAGGAAATGGACTAGGCTTGATATAGTTTCCTATGGATTGTGTAATCAATTGGTTTCTTACCCATGATATTATTTAACACTATATAACCTAGACTTTGGAAAATATACTTTCACACTGCATTGTAAGAACCATAGGGCCACCTATGTATGGGAGTAAAATTTTCTCCAAAAAAAACCCCACTATGTTCCCACTGTCACTCAACTTAGGAAGAAGTCAGTTCTAGGACAAGAACTGAGGACTTGGAGAGGTAAGCTGTGGCTCAGAGGCAAGAAGATCTTCCTCCTCCCTATAGCACTCAGTCTGGAGTCTGTTCTGGATTTTTGAATCAGGGTACTAGAGATTAGAATGGTGAAGCAGGTTTTCAAGGACAGAGTGAGTTGCTCCAGACTAATTATGACAGTGCCACAGTCAGGAAGAGAGCTAACTTGGTCAGAGACCCCCAGAGCAGGTCTGGGCTTGAGCTATATTTATAAGCTTTTTTCTGTTTTGCACTCCCTACCTGAGCCTCCAGTAAAACCACAGTTTAAGTTGTGTTATAGAGAATCAGTCAAAGGTTGTACCCACACTTGACAAATTTATGAGGAAAGCACAAAGTCCGGTTCATATGCTTGGGTGAACCTCATGCTAGAATTAGAGGGCCAAGCATCCTAGGATTTAGAAGGCCCAAGGAATGATATCCTTGTATCCTACACAAATGTGTAAATAATTGAGAGAGAGATGAAAGAATAAGGCAGCGGGAGAGCAAAATTATTACCTTTACTGCCATTAAGGCAGTTGAAGGATATGGATATTAGGTGTGTTAGTCAAGTGGGCTACCTAATATTTCACCCCTGAATTGGATTTGCCTACCTCATCACAAGCAGTGCCGGACAAACACTTGGAAAAGCAGAGCAGATTGTGTGCACTCTGCGGGCAGGCAATACTCTAAGAGAAAAGGAGGAGGAAGAACCTGAGCATGTCCAGCTCCTTCTCCCAAACCTCCATTCAAATCCCTCACTCGTCCTGTAGGGACCAGTAAGTAAAGGGGGCAGAAAAAGGCCAGGGGTGTTAAACATGGAGCCAGGGGAAAGGAAATTCCTCCATCCCCCAAGTGGTATGCAACAATGAATGTCAAGGCTAATAATTGCTGCCCAGGTCACACGAAAACATTGATTTCCCAAAAAGAGCCAACCCTGTTCACCATCCTCATCCTGTTATTCCTTTTTTCACAGAACCTGGAGAGGGTCTACTTGTAGTACCACCTTTAGGCACAGGTGAGAGGGGCCTTTGCCTTGAGCACACATATCACAAAGACACACGTATTTGTTAAGGAGTATTATAAGTGCCTTTGTCACTTGGAATCCAGTACTCAGTGCAGTAGAACCCAAACCCTACATATCCATTCTTCTGACTAACATCATTCAGGCCCCACAGAAATATTTCCCTGCAACTCTTGCCTCATGCCTTTGAAACAAAAGACAACCATTTCTAAATGCCAACTGATTTGTGTGGTGTGCAGATAATATTGGAGGTAGATGGTAACAGAAAAGTAACAGAAGTATTTAAGTAAGAGAAAAGACAAATTAACTAACTCTCCAGATCCTTTTTCTCAATAGCATGAATGCAGTAACTTCTTACATTAAGAACGTATTGGTTCACAGTAGGACCAACAATTTTGTTTTTCTTACTTTTAATCAATTTGTGGCTCTGGAGCTATCCATGAATTGGTGTCTTATTTGCAATAGCTGCACATGGTAGCTAAGGAACATTTTCCAGTGAAAAGCAATTCATTTTACTCTTATATTTGTATATGGGTGGGTTGTATTTATTATTTAATGTTGCATAACAAAATCATCCCATAACCTCGTATCTGAAAATGTTAATAGTCATTTATCATCTCTCGCCATTTTTGATCATCAGAAATCCAGGAGTAAGTTGGCTGTGCTGTTCTGGTCTCAATCTCTCATGAAGTTGTAGTCAGATGTTGGCTGGGTCTATAGTCATCTGAAGGTTTGACAGGGACTGGAGGATCTACTTCCAAAATGGCTCGCTCACATATTTAGCGAGTTGGTGCTGGCTGTTGGCAGGAGGCCTCAGCTCCTCTGCATGTGGGCCTCTCCCAGGCTGCTTGAATATCTTCACTCCATTTCTGCCAGCTTCTGCCAGAGCAGGTGATAGGAAAACAGGCAAAATCTTCAATGAATTCTATGACCTGGATTTGGAAGTCATGAAGCATCTTTTCCTCCATATTCTGTTGGTCATACAGACGAGCTCTGATGTGGAAAAATACTACACAATGGCATGAATACCAAGAGGCAAGGACAATTGGAGACCATCTTAGAGGCTGACTACTGCATAGATTTAGATACGACATGTGTTAAGCATGACATCAATTTTTTTTATATGGGAAAATCTCTGTATCTATACTGAATGTTTAAAATGTGAATAGTTTTACTTTTATTGAAACATTTAAAAAGACAAGTACATTTTTAAAAAGTAAAATCAAAATTTCAGCTTTTAAAAATAGTTTAAAATTTTAAATGTGATAATCATTAATTATAATTTATCAGTTGGTTAGAGTTCAGTGTTATAACACCTTGTTATAACAAGGTCAAGAGTTTGGATCCCCATACCCTCCAGCCACAAAAAAAAAAAAAAAAAAAAAAAAAAATCTATAGTTTCTATTTTATTTTTCAGCTTTAATAGGCAATATAAAATATTTAACAATAATAATAATGTTTTGGGGAATACATACAAAATAAATTATATTTTTACATTTAATTTATAATTTTTGATTAAAATATACTCAAATTTTGTGTACTTTGAATGCAATTACATTTTAATTTTGAATTTTTTAAATCATGGCTATCATTAGAACACAAATTTTGTGAAAATCTTGATTATAACAGCATAATTGGTGATTTGCTGAAATGAACACCAGAAAAATAAATATATAAAAATTTGTGAACTATTATGGCCTTTATTATGTTACTCATCAATAGAACCCCTAGACATGTGCAATAATAATTAAATTCAGTCATCTTTAATATTTTGCCAATTTTTAGTCATATTAAAAAACTACAGCTTTACATATATTTCAATTTTATTGTTCCAAAGGTATATTTTTCAAGGTAGAAAGATATATAATAGATTTTATTAAACAGTTTGTCAGCTAGATTTATAATTTATACATAAGTAGACATATGGTATGTATGTCTCCATTTGAATTCTTGTGCTATTTACCTGACTCAGGCTGTAACACTTGCAGCCCTGCTGGGGTAAGGGATGGAGGGACAGAGCCTTTCCTGCTCACTTTCCTGTGTGTGAATGCTTGTGGAGGTACAGGGCTAAGAGAGAGAATAGACCTATTCCCTGCTTTTGCTGCAAAAAACCCACAATATTTGCTATGTGGAATTTGGTCAATGGCATATGTCTAAATCAAGGGACATAAGCATCCCCAACCCCCACAATACCCAAGGAATTCTACTCTGACTGGCAAGTCATGTCAGCAGGAGTCTCCTGGCAGGAAGATGTTATTCAGAGTTAGGTGAATGGTAGTGTTGTACAACCTATCTAGCCTCCAGGAGGACCCCAGATAAGCTACAGGGGATGGAAGCCCAGTCCAACCCATTGCAAAGAAAAGTGGCAAAACTTAAGCATATTATGAGTGTCTGAATCCAATAAGTTAATAGTCAGGAAAGATTTCACTTCCTAAAGAGGATCATGGTGTTTAAAGCAGACACTACGTAGGGCCAGCCCATGGCTCACTTGGAGAGTGTGGTGCTGACAACACCAAGTCAAGGGTTAAGATCCCCTTACCGGTCATCTTTAAAAAAATAATAATAATAAGCAGACACTATAGCAAAAGTCTAGGCACATATACCCTGCCAAGCATAGCAGGTGACTGAGAAGGATGCAGCTTAGAGGGTAGATAATAGGGTCCCTGAGCTCACCCAGGAAGTATGGAAGTGGTAGAAGTACGGAGCTAACAACAGTAGAATTAAACCCAGATGCCATCTGTCAGTTAAAATAGGCTCTTGTTATATTGCCCGTCTTGGTCAGAACTATCTTCAAAACTGAGGAGGCGGTGGTTATAGGGCTGTTCCTGGAAAAGTAAGGGCTGTCAAACATCAGTAATTGGTTGGGAGGGAGCTATTTTTTAGTAGAAAGTCTTTCTGCATCCATCACAAACAGCGTTAAAATTACCCACTACCACAAAACATTGGTTTTGAGCAGAAACAAATACATTCTAAATATAAATATTTAAAACATACTCAGGTTGCTGAGAAACAGTACACTATAGGGGTGGAATAGTCCCAGTCATGGCCAGGTCCCTGTGGTTTCTTGAACTAGAGAGTCAGTAGTGAAGCTAGAAGGAAGTGGGATGATCTGGGCAAGAGGAAAAAATTACAAAAGGAAAAAGATGAGGAAATTACCAAAGCATAGTCTTGAGAAGGTTGGTGGGGATAACAGCAGATCACCAGGAAGGGCTGGCTCAGGCATTTATTGCAATAGGAGAGAAGGCAGCAAATGTGGGGACAGAGGTTACATTCAGAGTTATTTAACTCCTACAACGTCCCAGACTATTCTAAGAGTCCCATGTGTCTTAATTTATTTAATTCTCACAACAACCCCATGAGACAGGTATTATTATCATCCCCATCTTACAAAAGAAAAGAAAATTTACCCACTGGGTAGATTGCCTAAGGTCCCATAACTAGCAAGCAGCGAAGTGAAGATCTCAATTTGGGCAATTAGGCATCACAGCTTGAGCTCTTAACCACGGTACTAAATCCCCGTACATGCAGAAGCTGGTAGATTCGGTGGTGGGAAGAATTGCAAAGAATGATAAATTATGCCTCTCAAGAAAGTCGCTTTATAAATGGCCTCCAATAAACAAAAAGGAAATATCTTTTACATCAAAACCCAAAGTGTAATGCCTCTCATTTAGGAGCATTTGAAGAATCTGGGATGTGTTCTTATTTTTCTCCTTTTATAGTTAACAAAATGTAGTTTCATAAGATATTAATTATGGATCAATAATGCATTTAAACTAAATAAAATATTTTAAAACATTCTGCACAAAGAATGTACAGATCACATTTAATAGCAAAATGTCTAGTTGTTTAATAAAATGTTTTAAGAACTTACTATAATATAATTTTCAAAACCAAAGAACAAAAGTATTAAATAAATCACTTTATTGCACAGGACACCATAAACTTATTTATGCAACACAGCACAATAGGCAGATTTTTGTGCTAGAAACAGAATGGAGAAAAGTCTAAATTAAACCAAAAATTCAGAGAATGAGTATTCATAAATTTCTGGTTAACTGAGGCATAATTTTATAAGAACTAGGGGCCTTTGAGCATCACATCTTGTTTATAAAAATAAAAATTTCCTCAAACATCAGCAGTATACTTTTCTACCTCAACAAAGATTTTTCCTTTGATAATTCAGAATTTTGCTGTCCATTTGTCAAATTTATGAATAATATCTGGTAATTTCTTAAACTTAACTACCAATGTCACCCTTCAGATGCTGATTCTGTTGCATTTTCTTACAGTTTTTCTTCCCAGTGAACCTAGGGCCTAAAGTAGGAAAGCTACTGGGACATGTTAAAATAAAAAGTGGTCTTGGGCTGGCCCCGTGGCTCACTCAGGAGAGTGTGGCGCTGGTAGTGCCGAGGCTGTGGGTTCAGATCCTGTATAGGGATGGCCGGTGAGCTCACTGGCTGAGCGTGGTGCAGACCGCACTGTGCCAAGGGTTGCGATCCCCTTACCGGTCACACACAATTAAAAAAAAAAAAAAAAAGTGGTCTTAGAGAGACTTTATTCATGAGTAATTCAGCAAGTATTTATCGAAGGCCTTTTACATTCTCAGCTCTAGAAAGACGCAGAAAGACACACTCTCTGCCTCCAAAGAACTCACCCTTTAGAATACAGCAGGTAAAGCACTGATTCTGAATCATGATGAGCCTTCATCTTTCAAGATTTGCATAGATACTAATTTCCCCTGGAAGGCAAATGAAATCTTTTCTTATGCACATCAGTCTTTGGATTCTTATGAGGGGTATTTTGAAATCCATTTGTTGAACAGGCCTATACTTTGCTTTCTGCTACTTATGACAATGTCTAATATTTTGTTTTACCTTTCAGTTCTCCCCAACATGTCCTCTGCAGTTTTGTCCATCCAGTTGGCTTTTTTTGTAACACTTTACTACAGCTTTCTGTTTCCCTTCACTCTTGTCCTACGTTGCTTTCCTCTTCACCAGAAGCCTGGTCCCCATCTTCCCTTTCCTGGCTTCTGATTCACTTGGGTGACTAATCCTAGCACTTCTTTAAAAGTTGGGTCTTCAGTAATTTCCTTGAGCTTTCTGTGAACTTCAGATCTTCTTTGCAACAATAATCTCTTCCTGAATGCTATTTAGAAATATTATCCACAAAATGACAATGGCTTTCTGAGGATTCCTGTTTTAAAAGTTGTATTAAAAGAGACTGAGGGTCAAGATGGCGGAATAGATGGTCCCTAGTGTCACTCTCTCCCACAAATCAACCAATTTAAACTATAAAAACATAATATCAAGTGCATATGGAATGGGGAGACGTCCAGCGGAGGAGGGAGGAGCTCCGCGGAGATCACATGCCCTGCGGGGCCGCTGTCACACGATCCGGCAGATAGGCTTCACCACCGCCACCCGGCTCCATTCCCAGCCCAGCCCAGTGCACACAGAGTGGGGAAAAGTCCGGCAGGGGAGGCGGGAACTCCATGGGGACCACACTGCTGCCCCGCGATCCAGCAGCCCGGCCCAATGTGTATGGAGCACAGAGACGTCCAGCAGGGGAGATACAAGCTCCATAGATTCCACACACCGTGGGAGGGACGCCGCCATGTGATCCAGCAGCAGGTAGACTTCAACGCCGCCACCCGGCACCATCTCAAGCCCGGCCTAGCGCGCACAGAGCAGGGAGACATCCTGCAGGAGAAGGGGAAGCTCTGCAGAGACCACATGCTCTGCGGTGCCTCGACGCATCCCAGCAGCCTGGGCCAGAGCGCACGGAACAGGGTGAAGTCCAGCACGGGAGGTGGAAGCTCAGCAGAGACCACACACCCTGTGGTAACGCCCCATGATCCAGCAGCCTGGCAGAGTCCAAGCTGACCAGAGAGGTGGCTCCCCGGAGAGGCCCAAACCCGAGGCAACCACACATGCAAGGCACCAGTGGCCAACTGAGCAGTCACTGAGGTAGCCATACCAAATTGGCAACCACAGCAACATCTCAGTCAGTCCATAGTGTCAAACCTGTGGACTGTGAAACCCCCTGCCACAATGAATAAACATCCAAGAAAAGATACCAGAAATACAAAAAATCAAGAAAGTACACCACCAAAGGATAATAACTCTCAAGCTCTAGATCCTATAGAACAAGAAGCCCTTGAAATGACTGACAAGGAATTTCTAGTGATAATTCTAAGGAAACTGAATGAGATACAAGAAAACTCAGCTAGACATCATGATGAAAGGAGGAAAAGTATATAGGACCTGAAAGAGGAAATGTACAAGGAAATCAATGCCCTGAAAAAAAGTGTAGCAGAACTTGCTGAACTGAAGAAGTTATTCAGCGAAACAAAAAATACAATGGAGAGTTTAACCAGCAGGCTTGCGGAAGTTGAAGAGAGAACCTCTGAACTTGAAGATGGGCTGTTTGAAATAACACAAGCAGACAAAAAAAAGAAAAAAGAATCAAAGGCATTGAAGAAAATCTGAGAGAGATATCAGACAACCTTAAGCACTCAAATATCCGAGTCATGGGTATTCCAGAAGGGGAGGAAAAAGGAGATTGCATTGAAAACATATTCAACAAAATAGTGACAGAAAACTTCCCAGGTATAGGAAAAATCACAAATCTTCAGATCCAGGAAGCTCAACGATCTCCAAACATATTCAACCCAAAAAGGTCTTCTCCAAGACATGTTATAGTCAAACTGGCAAAACTCAAAGACAAAGAGAGAATCTTAAAAGCTGCAAGAGAGAAGTGTCAAATCACCTAAAAGGGAGCCCCAATCAGGCTAACATCAGACTTTTCATCAGAAACCCTAAAAGCCAGAAAGGAATGGGGTGATATATTCAAAATACTAAAAGACAGAGATTGTCAGCCAAGAATACTCTACCCTGCTAGGCTATCCTTCCAAAATAAAGGGCAAATAGTATATTTCTCAGACAAAAAAAAACTGTGGGAGTTCACCACCACACGACCACCCTTACAAGAAATTCTCAAGGGAGTACTGGGTTTGGTTCCTGAAAAATAACTACCACTGCCAAAAAAACCCAAGAAAAATCAAAACCCACTAGTATAATAAAAGTGGCATCCATGAAGAGAAAACAAACAAACAAAAAGGCTATCTACAACCTAAGGAACCAACAAACACAGAAAACCAACAGTAAATCAGAAAGCAAGGAACAAAAGACACCTAAGACAACCAAACAATAATCAATAAAATGCTAGGAATAAATCAAAACTTTTCAATAACAACTCCTAATGTAAAAGGCTTAAAATTCCCAATCAAAAAACACAGACTGGCTGATTGGATTAAAAAGGAGGACCCAACTATATGCTGCCTTCAAGAGACCCACCTCACCCATAAAGACTCACATAGACTAAGAGTGAAAGGATGGAGAAAGATTTACCATGCAAACAGAAAAGAAAAACATGCTGGAGTAGCTATTTTTATATCTAATAAAATAGGTTTTAAACTAAAAACCATAAAAAAGGACAATGAGGGACACTACTTAATGATAAAAGGACTGATCCATCAAGAAGACATAACAATCATATATATGTACGCACCCAATGTTGGAGGAGCCAGATTTATAAAACAAATTCTATTAGACCTAAAGAAGGAAATAGACACTAATACCATAATAGCAGGGGACCTGAACACCCCACTGTCAATATTGGACAGATCATCTAGGCAATGAATCAGCAGAGAAACACAAGATCTAAACAATACTCTAGACCAATTGGAATTGGCAGATATCTACAGAACATTCCACCCAGCAACCTCAGAATATTCATTCTTCTCATCAGCACATGGATCATTCTACAGGATAGATCACATATTAGGTCACAAATCAAGTCTCAACAAATTCAAAATAATTGGAATTATCCCATGTGTTTTCTCAGACCACAATGGATTAAAATTAGAAATCAATAACAAATGAAATTCTGGAAACTATACAAACACATGGAAATTAAACAGCATTCTACTTAATGACATATGGGTCCAAGAAGAAATCAAGCAGGAAATCAAAAAATTTATTGAAACTAATGAAAACAATGATACATCATACCAAAACCTGTGGGATACTGCAAAAGCAGTATTGAGGGGAAAATTTATTGCATTAAACGCTCACCTCAGAAGAATAGAAAGATGGCAAGTGAACAACCTAACACTTCACCTTAAAGAACTAGAAAAACAAGAACAATCCAACCCTAAAGTTAGCAGACGGAAAGAAATCATTAAGATCAGAGCAGAACATAATGAAATTGAAACCCCAAAAATGATACAAAAGATCAATGAATCAAAAAGTTGGTTTTTTGAAAAGATAAATAAAATTGACAAACCATTAGCATGGCTAACAAAAAAAAAGAAGAGAGAAGATTCAAATAACAGAAATTAGAAATGAAAAAGGTGAGTCTACAGCCATACCACCCTGAACGCGCCCGATCTCGTCTGATCTTGGAAGCTAAGCAGGGTCGGGCCTGGTTAGTACTTGGATGGGAGAAATGAAAAAGGTGATATTATAACTGATTTATCTGAAATACAAGAAATCATTCGACACTACTATAAACAACATACGCCAACAAATTTGAAAATCTGGAGGAAATGGATAAATTTCTGGACACACACAAGCTCCCAAAACTGAGCAATGAAAACGTAGAAAATCTGAACAGACCAATAACAATAAAGGAGATTGAAGCTGTTATCAGAAGGCTCCCAACAAAGAAAAGCCCAGGAACAGATGGATTCACAGCAGAATTTTACCAAACATTCAAAGAGGAATTGACACTGATACTTTACAAACTATTCCAAAAGATCGAAACAGACACAAATCTCCCAAACTCATTCTATGAAGCAAACATCATCCTGATACCAAAGCCAGGTAAAGATATAACCAAAAAAGAAAAGTATAGGCCGATATCCTTGATGAATATAGATGCAGAAATCATCACTAAAATACTAGCAAACAGAATACAGCAACACATACGTAAAATTATTCACCACGATCAAGTGGGATTCATCCCAGGGATGCATGGTTGGTTCAACATAAGCAAATCAATAAATGTATACACCATATTAATAAAGTCAAACACAAGGACCATATGATCATCTCTATAGATGCTGAAAAAGCATTTGATAAAATTCAACACTCATTCATGACAAAGACCCTCTATAAGTTAGGTATAGAGGGAAAGCATCTCAACATAATTAAAGCCATATATGATAAACTCACTGCCAATATCATCCTGAATGGGGAAAAACTAACAGCTTTTCCTTTAAGAACAGGAACTGGACAAGGATGCCCACTTTCACCACTCCTATTCAACATAGTGTTGGAAGTACTAGCCAGAGCAATCAGAGAAGAGAAGGAAATAAAGGGCATCCAGATTAGAAAAGATGAAGTCAAACTGTCCCTGTTTGCAGATGACATGATCCTATATATCGAACAGCCTAAAACCTCTACAAAAAAACTCTTGGAGGTGATAAATGATTTGAGCACAGTAGCAGGATACAAAATCAACACACAAAAGTCAATAGCATTTCTGTTCTCCAATAGTGAACATGCAGAACGAGAAATCAAGAAAGCCTGCCCATTTACAATAGCCACCAAAAAAATAAAATACTTAGGAATTGAGTTAACCAAGGATGTGAAAAATCTCTATAATGAGAACTACAAACCACTGCTGAGAGAAATTAGAGAAGGTACAAGAAGATGGAAAGATGTCCCATGCTCTTGGACTGGAAGAGTCAACATAGTGAAAATGTCCATACTACCCAAAGTGATATACAAATTCAATGCAATACCCATCAAAATTCCAATGACATTTTTCTCAGAAATGGAAATAACTATCCAGACATTTATATAGAATAACAAAAGACCACGCATATCCAAAGCAATCATGACCAAAAATAAAATAAAATAAAATAAAGCTGCAGGCATAACACTACCAGACTTTAAACTATACTACAAAGCTATAATAACCAAAATAGTATGGTACTGGCATAATAACAGACACACTTATCAATGGAATAGAGTAGAGAATCCAGAAATCAACCCACACACCTACAGCCATCTGATCTTGGACAAAGGCACCAAGCCTATTCACTGGGGAAGAGACTGCCTCTTTATCAAATGGTGCTGGGAGAACTGGATATCAATATGCAGGAGAATGAAACTAGACCCCTACCTTTCACCATACACTAAAGTCAACTCAAAATGGATTAAAGAATTAAATATACACCTCAAAACAATAAAACTTCTTAAAGAAAACATAGGAGAAACACTTCAGGAAATAGGACTGGACACAGACTTCATGAATACAACCCCAAAAGCATAGGCAACCAAAGGAAAAATAAATAAATGGGATTATATCAAACTAAAGAGTTTCTGCACAGCAAAAGAAACAATTAACAGAGTTAAAAGACAACCAACAGAGTGGGAGAAAACATTTGCAAAATATACATCTGACAAAGGATTAATATCCAGAATATACAAGGAACTCAAACAACTTTACAAGAAAAAACAAGTAACCCAATTAAAAAATGGGTAAAAGAGCTAAGTAGGTATTTCTCTAAGGAAGATATACAAGTGGCCAACAGGCATATGAAAAAATGCTCAACATCACTCAGCATCCGGAAAATGCAAATCAAAACTACACTGAGATACCATCTAACCCCAGTTAGGATGGCTAAAATCCAAAAGACTCTGAACCATAAATGCTGGCGAGGTTGCAGAGAAAAAGGAACTCTCATACATTGTTGGTGGGACTGCAAAGTGGTGCAGCCTCTATGGAAAATGGTATGGAGGTTCCTCAAACAATTGCAGATAGATCTACCATATGACCCAGCTATCCCACTGCTGGGAATATACCCAGAGGAATGGAAATCATCAAGTCGAAGGTATACCTGTCCCCCAATGTTCATTGCAGCACTCTTTACAATAGCCAAGAGTTGGAACCAACCCAAATGTCCATCATCGGATGAGTGGATACGGAAAATGTGGTATATCTACACAATAGAATACCTACTCAGCTATAAAAAAGAATGAAATACTGCCATTTGCAACAACATGGATGGACCTTGAGAGAATTATATTAAGTGAAACAAGTCAGGCACAGAAAGAGAAATACCACATGTTCTCACTTATTGGTGGGAGATAAAAATAAATAAATAAATTCACACACACACACACACACACACAAAAAAAAAAACCAGGGGGTGGGGGGGAGAAGACATAACAACTACAATTCCTTGAAGTTGATATGACAAGCAAACAGAAAGGACATGTTGGGTGGGAGTGGGGAGAGGGAGGAGGGAGGGAGGTTTCGGTAATGGGCCACAATAATCAACCACATTGTACATCGACAAAATAAAATAAAAATAAATAAATAAAATAAAAAATAAAAATAAAAAGAGACTAATACAGGAATGCATAATTCAGCAAAAGGATGCTTCTACTGTACTGCCAATTACCACATTACCAGCACTACATTCTTCAAAATCTCCTGTTAAACTATCTGGTGCAGGGAATCAATTTACACACATAAGAGTTAGGGTTAGATCAAAAAATTCAATTTTTGGTTCTTTGATATGATATTGCAGTGGCTTGAATTATGTCCCCCCCACCCAGAACTTCCCTGAAGCTTGAATTGTGTCTCCCAAGTTGATGTATTAGAAACTTGGTCCCCACTGTGACTGTTAAGAGGTAGGGAAATCCTATTATGGTAATTGAAAGGTGTTGCCTTGAAGAGGTGATTAGATTGTAGTACCATACCATAGTGAATGGATTAATAATGGCAGTCAGGGGCGTGGTTCTGGGGGCTTTAAAAGAATGAATGAGGAGGTTGGTCCTCTACTCTCACTGCTTCTGCCATCTAGCAATGTGAGACCTCTAGGTCATTCTCGCCACTACCAAGACCACCACCAGTGTGTTCCTTGGACTTTGGACTTTCCAGCCTCAGAAGCTGTAAGCAATAAATTTCATTTTCTTATAAATCTTCTGGTTTCAAGTATTTTGTTATAAGCAACAGAAATACAGATATTAAATTGAAATTTATATGATACATGAACTTTGAAGCATAAGAAAAGCTAAATGATAAAAAGTTAAGATAATTGACTATTCATTGATATGTCTATTGCCTTCATCATAAACTATATATTTAAATAAGAACCAACCCATTTATGAGTCTGCAAATCTGCTGCTATTAAGCAAACTGCCATCCACAATCCATAATCCTTTTAAATTTTTAACTCAAAGACAAACACATGTAAGATTCAGTAAATTTTAATTTTTTTTTTTGACCGGTAAGGGGATCACAACCCTCGGCACGGTGTGGTCTGCACCACGCTCAGCCAGTGACTGCATTGGCCATCCCTATATAGGATCGGAACCCACAGCCTCGGCCCTACCAGTGCCACACTCTCCCAAATGAGCCACGGGGCCGGTCCAGTAAATTTTAATTTTAATTTTCCACATGTTCTCAGGAAGAATTATTAAAAGCATCTTCCCATTATAAACACGGTTAGATAATCCATTTATCCCAAATGAATTACCTATTTGTATCGTGAGGTAGCAATCAAAGACTGTACGATCGTCTCTGGTGGTAGTACTTTCAATTCATAAGCATTAACTTTTCACATGAAGGATGAACAAGAAGGAACAGAAGAGTCACTTTTCACTATTCCACTGACTCTAGGTGTTTTCATAGTAGGCTAAATGGCTGAATTCAAATTTTACAACAACAAAAAATAGCAATATTTATTCAGAAAGGTAATTGAATGTTCCAAGTAGCAGATATTAACAACTTCCAACACGGTCTCTAGGAATAATTCGCAGTTCTGAACCATGCTTTAGAAAAACATTTCCAGCAGTTCTTTCAGGATTTATTCCTTATTCCATCATTGGTAATAACTGCACTCGTTGCTGCAGGACCTTTAAATTCTTCTGCTGCAAATTTTAAGACTGCTGTGAAAGGTGTACTTTCAGGAACGTTAGTACTTTGAACGGCAGTCGTGGGACCGACGTCAACGTCATCTTAAAGGAAACCTTCGACGTGGTGGCTCTGGTCTGGACAGACACCGCAGGCCAACTCTACCCACCTGCTCCTCCTGGAAGCCGCACTTCCTCCGCGGTGCCTGGGATGTGTTCCGACTATCAAACACAACAGACTCTTCTTGTCCTGGCCACTAGGGGGAAGAGTGGAATGTCAAAAAGTTTAGATGTCTTCCACGGATTCTCAATGGCTGAAAATTGGCGTTAATTCTTTCACTAACATTAGCAGAATATAAAAATTCTTTTGTATTTTTTTTACTTGTGAAAGATCACTTTTAAATAAAACTCATTAAGCACTTAAAACACTGTTCTTCATTTTCTTTCTAAAAATAAATGTATTATGCTAAGTGAAAGAAGGTAGACACAAGAGGTCACCTATTGTATAATTTCATTTATGTGAAATGTCCTGAAAAGGCAAATCTATACAGACAGAAAGTAGATAAGTAGTTGCCTGGGGCAGGGGCTCAAGGGAATGAGGATTAATAGCGAATGTGGGGCTGGCCGGTTAGCTCAGTTGGTGAGAGTGTGGTGCTGATTAACACCAAGGTCCAGTGTTCATCCCTATACAGGCCAGCTGCCAAGCCCCCCAAATCCCCCCAAAAAAACAGTAAATGTGCATGAAGGATCTTACTGAGTGAAGAAAATGTTCTAAAAATGATTTATGGTGATAGCTGCACATGTAAAATAGTAAAACAAACCTACTAAAAATCATTGAATTGTACACTAGAAACAAGTGAATTATATGATATATAGAATAAGCCTCAACAAAGTTGTTGGAAAAAAAGTAACATTTTATAAATCAAATAAAAAGCCTATTCATTCAAAAAGATGGAAGATTAATGTTATATATGCATAGAAATGCCTAGAAGGATATTTACTATTAACAGTGATTAACTCTCAGAAATGTGATCGTAGGGGGAAACTGGGGATTTTTTATACTCTATGTCCTTCTGTATGACTTTTTTTTTGGCAATAATTAATCAAAAAAATTTAAAATTTAAAATTTAATTAAAAACTAATTTTTTAATACTTAGGAAGTTAAAAATGTATAAAATACAGTGGAATTATAAGTGTTGCCTTTGCATAGTGGAATATGGTTCATATCTTTTGTCTTTTTAACTTTATTTTCCAATTTAAAAATGATAATTATATATTACTTTTACAACAAAAACTGGAATGAGTTTAATACAAAATAAAAGCCAGGAAACATTCAGATAGGTTTTTATTTTTGTTTTTTTAAAAGATGACCGGTAAGGGGATCTTAACCCTTGACTTGGTGTTGTCAGCACCATGTTCTCTGAAGTGAGCAAACCGGCCATCCCTATGTAGGGATCCGAACCCGTAACCTTGGTGTTATCAGCACCAGACTCTCCCAAGTGAGCCACGGGCTTGCCCTTCAGATAGTTTTTTAAAAGTCAACTTTAGCACAATGTTTGTTGTATTTCATAAAGAACAGGACATTTTTTTTTTTTTAGATCAACGAGGACCTGGGGCTTAGACACAGACAAAAAGAGGTGACATCTACTGGCATTTGATCTTGGATGATGTTAGTGAAGACGGAAGGTATTCCTCTTCTCATTTTTATTTGCATGTACAAATGTATACAGGGTTAGGAGAAAAAAACTTTGTGAGATTAGAAATTGGAATCTTCCTCTTAATATTCCTTTTAAGATTCAAATTTATTATCAGATGTCTGATGGCAGAGGTGGCCACAGAGAGTCTGGAAGGAACAAGAGAGCTAAAATGACAATGGGGGTGTGGGTAGGGGTAGAGTCTCTAGGAAGTAATTTTCTATAAAGAAGAGACAATCTGAACTGATGACCCAGACCTTTCTACAGGAGGCAGATGTTGACTTGGGGCACAATGTGTAGTTGAGCCAAAAATTTCTCCCTGCCTAAATACTATGGAGTGCCTTGCAGAAAATGTCTGCACGTGATGAGTTAGAAGAGCTGTATAGAGAAGGCCATTTCTAAGACTGACACAGAGTAAAGTGCCTGGAAGAAACACTGAGCCCCAGATACATTGCAGAGATCTGTATCAGTAGCCCTAGAAACAGAGAGCAGGGCACCAGAGCTAACAGAAATATATCTTACAATATAAGCCTCTTGAAGACTAGGATTTTAGTCTCATTTGTATCTGCTTAGAACAGTGTCTGACATGTAGCAGGCACTCAATAAGTACAAATACTTGTGGAATGATGAGAGAAAGAATTAATAGATGGGTGGGAACCCAGTCAGGCCCTTGGCCTGTGGTTCTACCTGGATTTCAGTACCACAACAGCTGTCCTGGCAGGTAGGCAGAGCAGAGCCCCTGGGGCCAGGGCAAGGCAGGCAGGATCTGAAAGTCACTGATCAATGAACCAAGCATGATTTACCCACAAAAGAAACACTTCACTAACTCATTCTAGAAAATCAAGGGTGAGGGTGCACTGTCATCCCACCAATGACCAGGGGTGATTTAACTGACCCTCCTGCTTGTGTATGCCTGCCTGGAGCTGTGACTCCTGTCCAAAAGAGCAACTTTCCAGTGTACACATAGAGGGTGTTCTAGACAGAGCATATGCTGAGTTTTAGAAACAGAAATGATCACTTTGTATGATCCAAAAATGCAGCCATAATCTTGCTTATAGTGATTATTTTTTTGTTTGCTTGTTTTTTTTGTGGGTGGGGGGTGGTGAGATGGGGGAGAATGTCAGGAAATATCCTTTAAGATAATGATATTTTTAAAAAATTATCTCAAATAGGTCATATTTAAAATCTAATGACTATGCTGTAAATGTATTATTCTTCCTGAAAAATGAAGATTCAAATTTGAAAAGTCTAATAAACTGCCATGTTATATATTTTCTCTTCTGAACCAAGAAAGTGCCCCAAAATGTCATCATTGTCATAATATTTTATTGCCTGAAAAAAAATGGAAACTTTTTGTGATTGAAAAGTAGTACAATACAATCCAGATGGGTTAGCCGAGACTAAGAGTAGTCAATAAAATACTTCATTAATGGCATAAGAGTTGCCTCTGGGTACTGGTGTTCTGATTACATAACATCCACATCAAAAAAAAAAAAGAAAAAAATCTAGTTCATGTGAAAGCATGGGAATGCTTTAGGTGTGAAGGCAGCTGTAACTGTAATAGGACCAGTAAGGCAATGGACCTGTTCAAACACGCCCCTACTCTGTGATTATGAAGGCTATAGTTCAAGGTGTTATAACTCCAGGTAGCACTGAAACTCAACCAGCAGAATTTCTCCCATAATTTGTAGCATATACCCTAATTAAAATAGTAGCAGTGCTTACAAAAATCACCTGCAGACTCCAAATATCTTGCACTCTGAATGTTCATCCTGACTGCTCCCTTTACCCAGAATGCCTACTTACCTAAGTCCCCACTTCTTCATTTGGCTAACCCTACTCGTCCTTCAAAACTCAGGTGAGACTTTGTCTTCACCCAGAGGCCCTCTTGGACCACAATTCACTTTCCCACTCCTCCTATAAGCTCCCATAGCACCTTCTGCATTTCTGTGTAATTAACACGTCACATGGCACATTTTGTCTTTCTCTCCAACTAGGATATAAGCTTCTCAGTCTATTTATGCACCTAGTAAAATGCAGTTACCATAGTAGTTCAACAAATGTTCATTAACAAATGCTATTTGGGGTCTTGAAAAGTTGTGAATTGGTTTGACCAAATAAAAGGAGCTTAAAGAGCTCTATCAACAATAAGCCTTGATGCTAAAAAATTTTCTAGTGATCAATGAAAGAGGAAAAAACTGAGAAGCACTGTTCAGTTTTCTTTCAGTTTCTTCTTTCCAAGAGGGCACTAATAATTCACTATGCCTCTCTATTTATGCTCAGAAAAATCTAACAATGAGG
Organism: Cynocephalus volans; assembly: GCF_027409185.1. NCBI lineage: Eukaryota > Metazoa > Chordata > Mammalia > Dermoptera > Cynocephalidae > Cynocephalus > Cynocephalus volans. The sequence continues at coordinate 122,987,417 of NC_084468.1, forward strand.
ATAATCACCTTTGTTTACATTTTCAGCAAAGGTTCTTGCTGTGTGGCAGAGAAAATGACTAGCAAGAAATTGCAAGCAGGAAATTAGAATTACTGACTGCTCTGAAGAATGTGGACTCTCTCTTCCAGGTTCAGGATGGCACATTTTTAATTCCCTCTTGACCACAAAAAGTGAGAATGTTGCCTGAAATCTGCAACATCCATGGCTAAGGAGAAAAGTTCTTCAACTTCCATTTGACAGAGAAATACAGATGCAGAGCAGTGTGACAATGGTCTTTGATCACTCAGCACATCACCTAAGCAGAAACAAATCCCAGAAGAGAATCGTAGGAAAGTACTTGGTCCTATTGCCCAGGAAACCTAAAAATGGAGCTGGAATCTTTTACCATTATACTAATTGCATGGCAAGCATGTGACAGATTTTTACTTTTTAGTCCAATTTTTTTTAAACCAATTATAAAAGATGGCAAGCATATACTTTTCTTGGGATACTTTAGATAGAGCCTTATGTAAGTATTATTTGTCCTAAAGTCAGATAGATTTTTCTTTATCCCCCCTTCCATATTTTACATTTCTGAAAATAAAACAGGAAATTACTTCAAGAAAATGCCTGGATAAAAATCAAATATTTTTGAAACATTCAGAGGAATGGAATTTTTTTTTTAATTAGAATTTTCCAAAGGGGAAATAAACAAGTAATATTTAATTTGTAAAAACCCAAAGAGGGTTGTCTTCACTGAGTATAAATTAAAAACAAAAAACAAAAAAAACAAAAGAGGGATAAAACAGCTATTATTCTGCTACCCATGCTATCATATCTGGACATCCCTTTTATTGAGTTATTTATCATTCATTCATATTTGGGAACATACATGGACCTTCTCTGACCTCTTGTGTCTTGGCAGTCCAAAGAAGGGGGAAAGCCAGCTGCTTCTCCTTGTCTGTGTTTTTTGGCCACAGAGAACGCTTTGGCTGTCACTTGCCGCTCTGCTTCCAAGTCTGTAGTGACTGGGGAAGTGCTATCTGGTTTTATCTTTTCTGGATGTGGAGAATGCAATAGAGAACCTGAAATGCCTTCCTGAAAATACCATTTGTTCATATTTTCTGACCTCCGCTAGTGTCCTCTGGGACTCATTCAGAGAGGCAGAGAAGGATACTGTCTTTGACTTTTGTTATGTCCTAAGATTTTGAAATATAGTAATGAACATTCTTATCTTAATTTAATGAATTCTCATTACTGATTTTTTTATGTTAAAGAAATATAGTGTTCATGCTCCTTTAAAACTAAAATTACGACTGAAGTCAGTGTAGTGAGTGGTTAACTTTAGAGTTAACTGGAGAGTTTATATGTAACAAAATTATTCATGAATCTATAATTATTTCCTCCTCCTCCTAATTGGTTTTACATTTCTTCATATCTGTTTTCACAGTGTGAATGGGATTTATTGCAAATTACTGACCATACCTTTTGAAGTCCAGATGGGTAAATATTATAAATAAATAACAAACATATATATGTGTGTAAAATTACATTTCCTTAATCATCACCAACTTTGAGTACGTATGTGTCCTGGCATCGTTCTGTATGATGTGGAGGAAGGCTAGTAAGACATTCTGGGTCCTTATGTAGATTATAACCCAGAGACTCAGATAAGGGGTGATATCCCGTTTACACTATTTATCCACAAGTCAGGCATTACCTTTGAGATGTTTTTCTGGTAGTAGTAGTGAGTTTGTGCTGGCACCAACCACCTTCTCCTAAGTGGCCCTTTCTTTGACTAATGGCATACATTTTCTTGAAGTCTTACAGTTGGGAGTGTGGGGTTTGTTTTCGAAACAGAGCAGAGATAACTAGAATACATGGGGTTCTAATCCACAAGCCTGGCCTGATTTCCATCATCCTCTAAACTGCTAATTACATCTATATAAATTTGTAGAAGGGAGCCATGTTTCCCAGTTTTCTCTGCATGGGAAGTGCAGAGAGGAGCATGTTTCCCAGTTTTAATTGTGACAATCATGTATCAGTGTGTGACACCAAACTCTAATGAACTGCAAAGACTGAATTAAAGCAATGAATACAAAATGCAATATATGATGGTATATGATAAATACATAATTCAAGTTATCTCATTTATTTTGGAAATAATTCTGAAAGGAGGAATAGAAACAGATTAAAAGGAAAAAATAATTTGTTTTCAAATACTCAGAACATCCTCTGAAAAGGCCAAGGGGCAGGAAGGGAATGGAGACTGTGGAAATAATTTGTAAAAAAATAAGGAAACAAAAGCACTTGATGGAATTATAAACTGAATCAGCAAAGAAATGATGAATAATGAAGGCCATTAAGAAGGAGCCAACTGGTGGAAAGTGCTGGAGCCTGCAGTCAATACCTTTAATTTTATCTAGAAGGGTAGTACAGAATTTTTGAGGCCTAATAGACAACAGATGTAGCATTTGAGAGAAGAACTTAAAGACTGTAAGAAAATAAACAACCTAGAATCAACCAGATTTATAAAGAAGGGTAATGTTCTGTTTATGGAAGAAGAGCTCTGAAAAATTTCAAAAACAAAACAGTATAATTTAGTTATTAACCGTCGGGGAAAGAGACAGAAAATAAGAAACAAAATTCCTCAGTAGTGAAGTCCATGATGCACCTTACTCTTTAGTAGAACTTCGGGCATTGTAGCATTACAGAGTTTTTAGATGAGATGTAGTGTCTGCCTTCCAGACCAACATGGATTTTCAGAATCCTGGCTGCCATTTCACTTCAGAATAGATCCCTATGACAATACGGCCTCTTTCTTCCAACCATTCGCACAGGTGCAATGATAATCTAAATTTTTTAGAGTCAGAAGGAAACTTACAAGATGTTCTAGTTCAACCTTCTCATTTGACGGATTAGAGAGGATATCTGATTTGTTCAAGGCCACACAGTTAATTTAGTGCTGAAGGAAGGTAAAACTCAGGCTTCCACGTTCTTGACAGTACTATCTGCCAAATGTTTTCTTTCTTCTATTACAGAAAGGCCAGGTAGCTAATTACTTTGAATGACGAAGTGCAATGTTAAATATACAACAGTAAGGTTTTTTCACTTTGATCTAACATTTTTATTTCAAAATATTTCAAACACAAAAAAGGATAGAGAATACTATAAGAAACACAGATGGACCCACTCCCTTGCTTCAAAATATTGTAACATTTTACAATTTTTTGCTTCACATCTTTTTAAATAAATAAAGCAATAAAAATACAGTTAAAGTTCGCTATATGTATTCCTCTTCCTCCCTCCCTCCTCAGAATAACCACTATCCTGAAATAGGTATCATCTCCATACATATTTTATTTATTTATTTTTAATTTAATTTTATTTTTTGGCAGCCAGCCAGTGGGATCAAACCCTGAACCTTGATGCTATCAGCACCATGCTCTAACCAGCCAGGCTATCCATGCATATTTTTATATTTTTATGATATACATAGCTATCTATAAACAAAAGATAATATTTTTCTTATTTTTAAGTATATGGCATCATACTCTACATATCATTCTGAGACTTGCTTTTCTCAACATTATATTTTAAAGATTTATTAATCTTGATACCTATAGTTCTATTTCATACGTTTTCACTGCTATATAGTATTGCCATTCTTTCTCTCCCCTCACAACGGCTTTTCTGCTTGAAAAATAAAAATGCATAAGCCTCTAATTTTTTTATTCATTATTGATTATAAGCAAAGATGAAAATATAGGTCCTACATTTCAATAGCTCTTAATGAAAAATGCCAAGAAGCTATTGAAACAAGATATTTTGAGACTGTCAAGTGTTAAACAAAGTTATGAGAGACCATTGTTTTGGACTGAGTTCCGTATTAGTCTCCAACAGATCAGGTCAAACTGAAATGGAATCACTCTTGCCACATGCCACATAATCAAACTGAAACTTTAAGGAAGCAGACAGAGCACAACACAGGCCAGTAAGGGCCGGCCGGTGGTTCACTTGGGAGAGCGTGGTGCTGACACTACCAAGTCAAGGGTTAAGATCCCCTTACCGGTCATCTTTAAAAAAAACAAACAACAACAACAAAAAAACAGGCCCCTCTGTTCTAACCCTTCCAGAAAAAAAGTAACATGAAGTAACCTAACATTAACCAAATAGTTTTTTTTCTTTCTATTGTTGTTTCCCCTTGTTCCTACCTTATAAAATACACTGTTCCATTTTTCTGCAGTAGTTGAGGCCAAATAAATCCATTTAAGATGGTGATAGAGAGTGATGTCAATGCCTAAAGTTTTGGTCAACCTCTAAAGCTGGGAATTGTTAAATTAAATTTGGCCTAAAGTGCTGAGGGGTTAGCTCGGTTGGTTAGAGTGCAGCCTTATAACACCAAGGTCACGATTTTGGATCCCTGTACCAAGTACTGGACAGCCACCAAAAAAAAAAAAGAAGAAAAGAAAAATTTGGCCTAAAGGTTTCTCTGAACATAGTGAACTATAACCTAACTTGACGTGTAAACAGACTGTAACCTACTCTTGTAACAAGTAGCCAAGTCTCAGCCAGTCACAGGCAGCCAACTGTTCAAATGAGGCAAACTCCTAGCTATAACCAGTCCAGCTGTTTCTGTACCTCACTTCCGTTTTCTGTACCTCACTTTCCTTTTTCTGTCTATAAATCTTACCTGAACACGCAGCAGCCCCCAAGTCTCTCTGAACCTGTTCTGTTTCTTGGAGCTGCCTGATTCATGAATCGTTCTTTGCTCAATTAAACTCTGTTCAATTTAATTTGTCGAAGGTTTTTCTTTTAACACGAGAATAAAATTAACAATTATCTTTGGTTTAGAAAGAAAGAGAAGGGGCTGACCAATTAGCTGAGTCAGTTAGAGCCTGGTGCTGGTGGATCCCGTACAGGCCGGCTACCGAAACAAAACAAAACAAAACACAGAGAGAGAAAGACAAATATTGTATTTGCATACTGGTTGCCACAAAATTTAACTAAAACTTATATATTTTCCCTGTCTCATCAACAGGAAAATTTTTTCTGTCTGTTTACCAAAAATGGCAAAAACAAATTTCCTATAACATGGAAAGGTTTATTTTATTTTATTTTATTTTTTAATTTTTTTTATTTTTTCTTTTTCGTGACCGGCACTCAGCCAGTGAGTGCACCGGCCATTCCTATGTAGGATCCGAACCCGCGGCCGCTGGGAGCGTCGCCGCGCTCCCAGCGCCACACCCTCCCGAGTGCGCCACAGGCTTGGCCCGGAAAGGTTTATTTTAATAGCTCCAATGAGAATAAATTTTTTATTATAGATAATCACATTTGCTATAATGTTTGCTGTAGAAAACTAAATTTGTTTACTTTAAATTGTACATACTTTGTTTGGCACAGGAGGTTGATTTTGTCCAAATAACTGTATCATAATTAATCACTACCACCTGACTGTTAATGCAATACACTAAACTTTTTCTTATTAATGTGGATTTATAATTGATACATAATGAATATATAATATGAAGATTCTTCAAAAAGTTCATGCAAAGATTTATGTTATCTTTTAATTATATTTTTCCATGAACTTTTTGATGTACTCTCTAATGTAAGGGTATTCCTCTTTATAAGTAAGTTGTTTTCCTAAAAAAATAAATGACTTAAACAGATTACCTTTAAAGTCCACACAGTGTCTCACATTTCCAGAACACAATTGTATCAACCATAAATTATTTCTTCCTTTTCTGTTGATATTCATTTAGATTATTTCTAATTTTTCACAATTACAATGTTTCTGGTACCATTCTGGTACATATCATCTTGAGCACATGTGAAAGTTTCCATAGGGTACATACCTAGAAATGGAATTGCTGGGTCACAACAATGAAAAGATCTTCATCTTTACTAGATATTGCCAAATTCCATTTCAAATTGGATCTACCAATAGCATTGTATAAACCAATGCATCACTTGGTATTGTTAGAGTTTTGAAATTTTTGCAAATATGATGGCTTACTGTTTTTGTTTGCATTGCCCTGATTACCAGTGAGGTTGAGGTTGTTTTTTTTTTTTTTAAAGATGACCGGTAAGCGGATCTTAACCCTTGACTTGGTGTTGTCAACACCACGTTCTCCCAAGTGAGCGAACCGGCCATCCCAATATAGGGATCCAAACCCTTGGCCCTGGTGTCATCAGCACCACACTCTCCCAAGTGAGGCATGGGCTGGCCCTGAGTTTGAGGATTTTTAATATGTATTTATTAGCTATTCAGCTTTCTTCTGCTTCTATGAATTCTTATCCATTGTGAATTTTTATTTAGGATGTTTCTCTTCTTATTATTCATTGGTAGAAATTGTTAAAATATTCTGGATCCTAATCCTTTCTTGATATTATGTCTTGCACATATCTTTTACATGTGGCTTATCTTTTCACTTTCATTACTGTTATTTTTGTAGTACAGAAGTTTTTTATACCAATGTAATTCAATTTATCAATTGGTTCTTTTTGTTTTGTAATTTTGTGTCTTGAGATATCCTTCCCTATTCTGATGTCATAGATATACTGTCTTCCAAAAATTTCAGAATTTTTCTTTTCACTTTTTAATTATTAATCCATTTGGAAGTTTTTGTGTATAAATTATGAAGTAAGGAACCAATTTTATTTCCTATTTCCATATACTCAATAGTTCTGGCACCATTTACTAAAGAATTTATAATTTCCTCATTGATCTGTAATCAGTCATATACTAATATATGTATATGTGTGGGCTTCTATCTCAGTTCCCTATTTTTTTCCATTACCTATTTGTCTGTCCATCCACCTATACCAACTATCTTAATTGCTATAGCTCTGTATCTTTATATTTAGTAGAAGTTCCCCCCCTCACCCCCGCACACACTCCTTTCTTCATTTTTTAACCGTATATTTTACCTGTATATTTATATTAGACTTCAAACCATAGGAACTTGACTAGACAAAAATCAGCCATGCAAAGAAATTTCAGACAGTCCAGATGATGGCCAACTGTGTGCCCTGACAAGAATATGAAAAATTCTGCTTCCAGAGTTATGAAGAAACAGGAAATTGAATTTTAGGGAGAAGCAGGAAATATTACTGTAACCAAAATAGCCAATAGGTAAAGAAGAATTAAGATGGTACTGGAACTCTGCTTTTTCATTACTGTTGTTTTCCTGAGTAAATCTTATGAAGTGAGATATCATTGGACGAAAATATCTTTGCAAAAACATATCAACTTTATTATTCTCTCATATTAATTTTATTATACCGACTTGATTCTTGAATGAGTTTTAAGGACTAATATGAGGATATTGAGTGTTTCTGTTCAACTTTCAGCTTAGGAGAAAGCTAGTCACTCTGATATGAAGAGTCAGGTTTAAATACTTGGGAAACAATCTCTTCAGGAGCAGTGAAGCTAAAATAATGTGAGGTGGCACATGTAATTGCACTGGAATCTGCCTGCAGCTACAGTTCTCATGTAAACTGATTAATGTGATGATGCTTGTTCTAAAGCTCAAAGGCTTCCCAGAGCATTGTTGAACTAAAACCCTGTTTGCCCTCTCTAGTTTATTAAAAAAGATTTGAAGGGCAATAGCCTAGATGGAGACCTGAGCAAGATATCAATAAATATAATGCTTCCTAAAAAAACAAAAGTACAAATGGAATTAACTTTCCATTTAGAATAATATGTAGGCTTTGTACTGAGAGAATAAAAATACAGGCTAATTTCTTTATGTAAAAACATTGTATTCAGGAATTTCTTTGTTTGAGTTTCTATACAATCTGAGAAAATTCTATATTTACATTAAAAGTTATAATCATTTTAGTGAATTCAACCAATCTGAACTTTTCTCAAGTTTTACCTTTTGGAATGTATTTAGGTTGAACCCTGTGGAAATTGCTGTTTTTGTAGGTCAAAAATGGCCAAATACCAGTAGTTTCATAGAATTCAACCCTACAAAACAAGCCATAACTCCTTGAACCTCATAATTTCATTCAACAAACATCTATTGAGGGCTCTGATATAGTCTTTGTTTTCAGGCAACTCTCATTCTAGTGTGGGATTCTAAAATAATTGCAAAACAGAATAAGTGAAACAATAGAATAGGTACAGAATGACACAAAGGAAGGTGTGATAGATTCAGTTCAGTCAGGTGAGGAAAGTCTTTGCAAAGCAGATGATGTTTAACTGAATGATTAGAAAGGAGTTGAGTTGGTTGAGGGGTGGGGAGTGTCTTTCCAGGTGGAGTGAACAACATGTACAAGATCTTTGAGGTGTAAAACAGGATGGCAAATTCAAGGAATCATGCTGTTAAATCATTTAGGCTATTTCTATCATGGGGGAGGGAAGGTGGCTGGAAGCTGCAGGAAAAAAGGAGTGAGGACAGAAGGTAAGTTCGGAAAGAGATTGAATAGGGATGGATTGTGGAGCGCCTTAAATGTCATAGTATAGAATAAGAATTTTGACTGTAAAGTTATAAAAAATTTAAACATGCTCAATCAGATAATGGTAGGCTAGTGAAATTTTAACTGGGAGGTAACATGATCAACTTACTATTTTAGAAGGTAACTCCATGAACTGAATAGTAGGGATACTTGCTTAGAGGTTACAGGTGTGAGGAATTTAAATCAGGTATCAGTCTGGAGATGCAGAGGACAGGGAGGAATGTGAGATGTGATAGAGGTAAATTCAAAAGGGCTCAATTCCAGAATATTTTGCTACTATTTGAGTTATTTTTAAAAATATAATGCATTTTTCTTATTGAAAGTTCTATATAACTAAAATAACTATGTGGTGGCTTTGTAGCACTTGTTATTCTAAACATCTTAATAACAGAATAAAATCACTGCATGATTAATTCAATCAATTACCCTCTATTCTCAAAATGAATTTAAAAAATCAGGTTAATTTTTCATTCCATTTGGTTTCTGCTTGAGACATAGTAGACATAATCACAGTCTTCATGAAATTTTCTACTCCAAAGGAAGATTCCTTTTCCTAGTTTTGAATGAAAGCATTTCTGATACGTGAAGAATTCTCATTAAATGAGGAGTAGTAATGTCCACAATCCTCTTGTTTTCATATTTTGGAAAAAGCCAATTTATTCTTCATCTTTTTCCCCCTTGGAAATCACTATTTATAAGAAATAATCTGAGGAGCTGAGGGCAGCCACCTCCACCTGGAAGCAGGCAAGAGAGTACACCTGGGGTCCTATGCAGGAGCCAAGGGCAGCTCCCTCCACCCAGAAGCAGGCAAGAGAGCATGCAGAAAACATCACTCAAGTGGGTGGCCCAACAGAGCCACCACCACAGCCACAGCTACCACAAAAGTGGCTCAATGCCACACAGTAGCCACAGCCACCATGCAGGCAGCCCACCAGACACATAACTGCATTGACACAAGGAGAGTCACCAGCAGAGACCAGAAAAAGAATAGGATTTCTCTCTCCTCAAAGCCCACTCCAGAATAATAGAAGAAGTAACTGCTCAATCAGATGACCAGACATCAATGTAGAGATAGTAGAAATATGAAAACCCAAGAAAATATGACACCACCAAAAGAATACAGTAATTCTCAAATACTAGACCCTATACAGCAGGAAACCCTTGAAATGACTGAAAAGGAATTCTGAGCAACAATCTTAAGGAAATGCATTGAGATAGAAGACTCAGTTAGACAACATAATGAAATGAGGGGGAAAAAATGTAGGATATGAAGGAGGAAATTTACAAAGAGATTAATACCTTAAAAAAAAATGTAGCAGAACCCATGGAACTGAAAGATTGATTCAACAAAATAAAAAAACACAAGTGATACCTTAAACAGCAAGCTAGAACAAGAACAAAGAATTTCTGATCTTGAAGACAGTCTTTTTGAAATATCCCAGTAGGACAAAAAAAAAAAAAAAAAAAGGAAAAAAAGAATTTTAAAAAATGAAGAAAATCTAAGAGACAACCTTAAGTGCACAAACATTTGAATCATGGGTGTTCCAGAAGGGGAGAGAAAGGAAAAGGCATGGAAAACCTATTCAATTAAATAATAATGGAAAACTTCCCAGGTATAGGGAGAGACATGGACCTTTAGATCCAGGAGGCTCAAAGATCCTCAAACAGATTCAAACCAAATTGATCCTCTCCAAGCCACATTGTAGTCGGACTGGCAAAGCTCAAAGACAAAGAGAAAATCTTTTATTTTTTTTTGGTGGTTGGCCCATATGGGATCTGAACCCTTGACCTTAGTGTTATAACACCATTCTCTAACCAACTAAGCTAACCAGCCAGCCTGCCAAAAAAGAATCTTAAAAGAAGCAAGAGAAAAGCATCAAGTCACTTATAAGGGATCCCCTATCAGACTAACAGCAGAATTCTCAACAGAAACTCTACAGACCAGAAGAAAATGTGATGATATATTCAAAATACTAAAAGAAAAAACTGCCAGCCAAGAATACTATACCCAGCAAGTATATCCTTCAGAAATGAGGGGAAAATAGTATATTTTCCAGGCAAACAAAAACCGCAGGAGTTCACCACCACACAACCAGCCCTATAAGAAATCCTCAAGGAAATCCTGCATCTGGAATCCAAAAAATGACAATCACTCACAATAATACAAGAAAGAACAAAACTCACTGGCAGAACAAAAATGCAAACAAGAAGGAGAAAGAAACTAAATCCTACCACTACGAGAAACCATAATGACAATGTAATAATGCCCCTGATTTATTTCTGATTTTAGTAATTTCAGTATTCTTTCTTTTCTTTTTTTCTTTTGGTAGGTCTAAATAAAGGTTTGCAAATTCTCTTGATCTTTTTAAAGAATTAACTTTTGGTTTTGATTTTTCTCTATCGTTTTTAAGTCCCCATTTCATATGTTTCTGTTGTAATCTTTGTTATTTCCTATTTATATTTGCTTTTGGTTTAGTTTGCTCTTTTTCTATTTTCTTAAGGTAGAAGCTTACATTACTGATTTGAGATTATTCTTATTTTTAATATACACGTTTACAAGTATCAATTTTCCTCTAAGCACTGCATAAGCCCTGCATCCTATAAATTTTGATATGTTGTGATTTGATTTTTATCTGAAAGTACTCTCTAATTTCCCTGTGATTACTCTTTTTAGCCATTGTTTATTTAAGAGAGTGTTGTTTAATTGGAACACATTTGTGAATTTTCTAAATTACCTTCTGCTATTTTGGTCAGAAAACATATTTTCTCTGATCTTAGTCTTTTTAAATGTATTAAGACTTGAGCCCAAAAAGAAAAAATAAGAAGAAATAATCTCAGAAAAATAACAGTTTTTATATTAGTTTAATTATTAATTTGGGCAATGATTACTTGAAATTATATGTATGTGCATGTGAGAAATTCAAATAATAATAATTTAACTTTCAAAATTCTTCCAACTTGTTCACTAAAAACGTACCCCAAAAGTTAAATAAAACAAATATTCTTGTCCTAGAAATTTCTTTTTTCTTTTGTTTTTTTTTTTTTTGTGGGGATCCAAAACCTTGACCTTGGTGTGATAACACTGCTCTCTAACCAACTGAGTTAGATGGTCAGCCCCCCCTTTTCTAGAAATTTCTTGAGGAATTTTTTTAATTGAGGGAAACCATTATATTATGTGCCTTATTATAATGGACAGCACTGCTTCTAGTCAATGGATGCCATCTGACAGAACAAATAGTTGGCACAGAAACTACTAACGCATTCAGAATATAATCTTCCCTGAATCCAGCTTGAACTCTCAAAAGCTGGGTGTGCAGTACACAGTACTTTGTAATAGAAATTTCACATTTTAAAAAAATGAACAGAAGTGCTTATCTCAGATCCATTGTTCAAGATTGCTCCACACATTTTTTCAACAGTTAAAGTAATATTTAAATTTCATGGGCATGTCATCAATTGGAAAGTGTGTTACATGTTCTAAATTTAGTCTTCCTATATGTCCCATCAGAGACCTACATCAGAGAGAAGTAATTCAGTTGTCTGATTCTGCTGCCAATTTTTATCTTTTGCAATACATTTAGCATTCTAGACCTCACACTCTATCCCACTGTGATTTTTTCCATGTACATTTTTTATTATATTAAAATCAGTCAAAGGTCCAACAATAAAACGCTGCTTATGAGATACTGTTGTTAAACTTTCATTACATTGATTGTTAAATCTGAAAAAGTTTAATAAAACATAGGTTGCTTTTGAATTTGATAGCTGCATCTCCCAAGAATCATTTTAAACAAATATTAATTTTTAAGAGGAAAAAAATGTTCTGTATGTAGTCACATTTCAGTATCTAGCAGTTCTGAACATAATTTCAGAAAAAGCAACAATTGGCCAGGAGTTTAAGCTAGACAAATTCTGGTTCTGCTGGGCACAGCTAGTTCTTTTTTCATCCCTTTCGAGGAATGTGAAAAGAAATAGTACTAAAGCAAAAGGAAAAAAAAAAAAAACGTTGTTCAACAAATTCAAAGTTAAGTTTTATTTCCTAACTATCTTAACTACAGACTGCTGCTTAACAAAACTACCCCACCTTCATGTCTTAGTATACAACCATCTTATTTGCCCACAGTTTTGTAGATCAGCAATTTGGTCTGTGTTCAACTGGGTGATTCTTTTCTGGTCTTCCCTGGGGTCACTCATACAACTGCAGTCATCTGGCATCGTGGCTAGAGCTGGATGGTCTAGGATGGCCTCATTCACGTATTTGGGGTTAGTATTAGCTGTAGGCAGGGCTTCTCTCTCTTTATGATCTCTCATTCCCATGGAGGCTAGCCCAGGCTTCTTCACATGGCAGTCTCAGAATTCCAAGAGGGTGATGAATCTCACAAAGTCACTTCCACAGCATTCTATCAGTCAAAGCAAAGTACAAGGCCAGCCCAAATTCAAGGGGATGGAGAAACAGTTTCCATCTCTTAATGGGAAGAGATAAAGCCACACTTAACTGAAGTGTTCATGCAGGCGTGGAAAGAATTTGCAGCTATTTTTTTCAATCTACTACAGTAAAAATGGCTCAAAATTCAGAAACTACAGAAGAGATTGATCAATTTGATTACATTAAAATAAAAAAACCTAGTACTACAAAAACACTAAGTAAAATAAAAAGATGAATGACACACATGAAAGGATATTTGAAATTTATGTCACAGACGAAAGTTTAATATCTCTAGCATATAAAGAACTTCTAAAAAACAGAAAATGGAAGGACTGACAACACTATAGAATACTATAGAACACTAGAATGCACTAGAGACATAAACAGACAGTTTGCAGAAAAAGAAATGCATGTGGTCCTTAACCATGTTAAAAAATGTTCAACCTCACTTTATTTTTCTTTTTTAAGCAGTCAGACTGTTCTCTCTCCCCTACTCTCCCAAAGGAACAGAATACCCTCACTTCTAATAAAGGAAATGCAAATTTAAACTACACCGAGATATAATTTTTTATTTATCACATGAGCGAAAATGCCAAGTGTTTGACAATATATTCTGATGAGAAACAGGTCCTCACATACATTGCTGTTTGGGGAATGCAAAATGGTATCACTCCTATGAAAGGACTTTTGTAGTAGCAGCAAAATTACATATATATATTTGACCTAGCAATCCCTCTTTCAGAAATCTATCCCAGTGATACACTGGCAAAAATGAAAAAAGACAAATGCATAAAGCTATTCATTACAACACTATTTGTAATAGCAAATGGAGTCCAATGTCCATCAATAGGAGACTGGTTGAATAAACTATAATACCTACACAGTGGAGTTCTATACAGCTGTAAAAAGCAATGAAGAATCTCTCTATGTAGTAATATAGAGTGATTTCTAGGCATATAGTTAAATGAAAAAAGCAAAATAGAGAAATGAATGTATATAGTATGATACTATTTATCTAAGAAGGAAGGGCAAAAAATGTATATATACATACCTTATACAAAGCAAACAATGAAATGAAAGATAAACCATAAAGTTTTTTAAAAAACGATTCCTTGGGCCAGCCCGTGGCTCACTCGGGAGAGTGCGGTGCTGATAACACCAAGGCCACGGGTTCGGATCCCATGTAGGGATGGCCGGTTAGTTCACTGGGTGAGCGTGGTGCTGACGACACCAAGTCAAGGGTTAAGATCCCCTTACCGGTCATCTTATATATATAAAAAAAAAAGATTCCTTATTGGGGAATAAAAGGAACAAATGGAGGGAATAAGGAGACTACTCTGCCTATACCTTGTTTCATAGATTTGACCTTAGAGCCAAGTTTACATCATTATTAAGAAATTTTGAACTGTTTAAAAAGGCAATCCCTCAAAGCAAAATGAAACTGTGATTTGAGTTATAGCATAACTGCACAGAGAACAATTCCAAGTAAATTTAAATCACAATGATTTGATTGTATATGCACCGAAGATAAAAAATACTAAAAAACACCCCAAAAAACCCTCAATGTATTTTTAGTAATCATATTGTTAACGGTGATATTTGCTATTTTGAACCTGCTGTTTGTGTATTGTGGGATAAATCACATAAATCAATTATATTGGTGTTTTTGAGATCCAAATTTTTAGACTGGAATAGAAGATCTATCAAGCTAAATAAAAACCCTGTGGTCCTAACTTTGAATTGGAAGTATCAGTATGAATTCACAATATATTTTATCTTTAAAAAAAAATGCTGTCTACTAAGAGACCTAGATACAATGACCAACCCAATAGCAATTGACACCCACTAAACACCCAAATTGTAGTCCTTAAATACTACAATCACATTTTAAATATCAGGGTTGCTTAAAGAAATACGTGATTCCAGGTCTGGAGTAGAAAGGTTACATCTTGTCATACCAGAAAGCAAGGAAGTTATCCAAGACTACTAGGGTTTGACAACAGGACTCAGAAGTCAACATGAAGAATCTCCCACTTGCCAAAGATGGGACCATGTGAGCATAAGGATAATAACTGCAATTGATTGAAGCACATAAATTATGTTTAAATTACTGAGTCCATAACGATACTAAAAACATTTTATTTGTCTTTGAAGGACCCTGGGGAGCCATCTCATTGTTTTGAAAGCTGGAAATAAAAAGAAAGACAGTATTTATTGTCTTTTCTATACGAACTATACCTCATGTAACCAAATAGTTGGTGAAAGAAGCTCCTCTTTATAGAAGCAGTCCAGCTAATAAACAACGGTAAAATTACAATATCACGATTTTATAATCCCTGACATAATGACTCAGTGGCATCTAACATCATAAAGAGAAAGATAACCAGACATTGTGCACCTCCTAACAGAAGTGTGAACATGACCTACAAAGAATTCCTGCCAAAACAATAAGTCTGAATTTGACCAGACCTCTAGATCGAAATACCTACTTATAGGCAGTACAGGGGAGAGGAACATGCTAAAACAAAACAAAGCAAAACAAAAAAACCCACACGGTTGCGATAAGCAAAACCCAGACTGTGAAAAAATTCTTCAGATTAAATGATTCAATTTATTCAAACAATAAATTGCAAAGAAAAATAGAAGAGAGATGGAGGAACAACCTATAGAAAAAGGGACTTAAAGACCTATCGACTGACTGCAATTTGTGGACTTTAATTGGATTCTGATTTGAAAGGGAAAAAAACCTTTATGAAGCAGTGGGGGAAATTTAATCACTGACTACCTAATTAGTAATACTAAAAAATTATTACTATTTTACACACGTGTATCTAGTTTCATAGATCTGACTTTAGATCCTCACACATATCTGGGGTAGGTGTTAGCCATAGGTGGTGCCTGGGTGATGGTGACAGAAGGTAACAGTTGGGAGTATGAATACAATATTTGCCATGACTTGATAATTGATTCATATGAGTATGGGACACATGAAGATTCATTATACTATTTATCTCTATTTTTGTTTGCAAATTTTCACAATAAAATGTTAAAAAGAAAAAAATGTATTTAAGTTATTTTTCTAGGATGAGAAAACTCTTTTTGAAAGTCTTCTAGTGGGCATTATTGTGGCTAAATACCTAGAATTGTGGTGATTCATTCTGTGATTATGAGGAAAGCCTGCCAAGGACAAAGCCAAAACATTTTTGAGAGTAGAGCAATGTAATAGAATCAACCTGGTTCTTGATGGCTAAGTCACAGAATAAACCCACCCTGGATATCTAGTTATATAATAACTATCTCTGTTGTTTAATCCATTTTGAATTGGTTTCTGTTATTGCAGTGGAAAACATTCTAACCAAAACAGTGGAGAAAAATGCATTTCTATGTGTGTAAGGTCAGTAAAAGTGATACTAGGTAGTGTGTCTGCTTTATCTTACAGAGTGTTGAGTAGAACAGCACCCCTCTAATCACACCATAGGCCTTAGACTGTTTCTTTCTACCTCTCAAATTCCAGAGGAATTATTTAGCCAGTATATCACCCTCCACCTATATCCTGTTCCAAATCTTAGTAATCACATTGCTACAGAATGCCAGGCACTAGCAATCCTCCACCTACCACCAGGATGGGGGCCTCCTTGCCATCTAGCTGAAGAGTGATGCAACTCCAGAATCTTATACTTAGAGCCTGCTTCCTAGGACCACACCCAATACCAATTATCTTAGGTGAAGTTCCCTAGAAAAAGGGATTCTTGTGCAAGTGATTTGTTGGAGGAGTATTCTCAGGAGAACAGGAGGGAGGAAAGTAGGATAGGACAGGCAAAAAGCTAAGCAACAATATAATTTCAGCTGGAGACCAGCTTTCACCTGACCCTTGGGGAGTTCTGGAGTCCAATTCGTACACGAATTGTACTGCAGAGATAGCCCCACCTTTTGTACCATTACAGCAGTCAGTCATCGGTTGTGAGCTGCATGGGGTGAAGGTGGGGGTGGGGTCTGTGTGTGTAACACTCATAGCAGCTGGGGGTAAACGTGCCCAATTAAAGGGATCTAGGCAGAGCGTCAGCAGTGTCCACTACAATTTCCAAACTTACTCCAAATAATAGCCAAAATCTGGGCTGGCTGGTTAGCTCAGTTATAACGTGGTGTTGCAACACCAAGGTCAAGGGTTTGAATTCCTGAACCAGCCAGCCGCCAAAAAAAAAAAAATCTTACGTGACGCTGCATGATCTAGCCCATCCCTGCCTAACCACTCCCTTTCTGTCAAAGATAATCTCCAGCTACTCTCCATTTTTCACTCCACTTTAGCCAGACTGACCACCTCACAATTATTTGAATTCTCTAGCATGTTCCTGCTTCAGATCCTTTGCGCTTCTCTGTTCCCTCATCTGGAATGATCTCCCCACCCCCACCCTCAACCCATGTTCTTAAGACAAGGTCCCTTGTATATCACGTCTTTACTCAAATGACACCTTCTTAGTAAGGCTTTCACTGGATGCCCTATCTAAAACTACAACTTCCACCTCTAACCAACACTTACAATCTTTTTATTTTCAATACTTTTATCCTTAGCACTTATCAGTATCTAACATACTGTATAGTTTTCTTATTTATCGTATTATCTGGTAGCACTCTAGAATATAAGCTGAGGAGCACTTAAAACAGTGCCTCGTAGGCTGTATGCGCTTAGTTAATATTTGTTGAACACATGAATGAATGAATGAATGATTCCTGGCACAAAGTGTAAATTCTCAATAAATATTGTTTGAACTGAACTGAAATGAAATGGAAAATATCTGCACAACCCCCTGTGTAATATAGATGGGGAGAGGGCATATATATTTTCATACTCAGAGTTTGCCATAATATATGTTCTTTCTTCAATAATATTACAAAAGCTTAATTTCTTCATGTTATGTTATATGTGTGTATGTTTATATATATTATTTATATATATAAATATTAGTAATAAAAGTAAAAGCACTAAAGATTTTCTAATTTTATTTAAATGAATTCAAATCAAATTTAATAATCCAGATCTACATACAATAAAGTAAGGTAAAGATATGGCAAAATTAAAGTGAATACAGGTTGTACAGATAGCTCAATTTCTATAAAATTTAAATTAAAGATGAAACTATTTAAGATCTTATATGCAATGGAATATTCTGATCTCAGAGAGTAGAAAACTATTAAGACATGTAAAATTACTAAGATGTGTAAAATTTCAAATCTCTCAATCCTAAAATGTATCAGTAGATACCAAAAATCTTCAAGGCACATTAGAAGTTTTCTACAAAGAAACCTTTTTTTAAAACTAAGAAAACTATAAAAGCACCTATCAGACACTCTATGGCATTTTTTGCTGGAAAGTCTACCAGCATGAGATTAACCTTGAGTGGAGGCAGCCTCAGAACCAACTCTGGCTTCTTCCTGTAAATCATCTCCATCAGAGGGTTCTGATTCAACTGGAGAATTTCCTTCTTCTAGCTCAGCATATTCATCAGAGCTCTTGTTCTCTGTGGTACCTTTATCATTATTGATGGCAACAGCTTCATCTGGAGCTGCATTCATAACCTCTGGGGTCATTTCAGAATTGACTTCAGAGGTTTCAGCCGTCACTGCATCTGTAATCTCTGGCCCAGTTTCAGCACTGACTGCTGTTGTCTCCACCGGAGCAGTCTCCACATCACCTGGACAGGCTGAAGCTTCTTCTATGACCACGACGGCAGCACCTGGAATTTCTTCTGTGCCTACCACCTCAGCTGCCACTACCGATACTTCAGGGGCTTCCGCACTTGCTTCCTCAGCTTCTGCAATATTCTCTTTTTCACCTTTAAGATTTAGTCCATTAAGCAAAGTATTAATTTAAAGAGCATGGGAATACAATGGAACACTGTGCAGTCATTTTATTTTGTGCAGTCATTTAAAAATGTGAGACAGATCTATATGTACTGATACGTAATGGTCTTCAAGGTAGACTATAAAGCAAAATGGCAAGGAAGGAACAATGTATACAGTATGGTACCAAATATCTGCATATTTGTGTTAGGACAAGAGGGGGTAAGTTATTTACCTAGATAGGTGTATTTGCAAAGCCTCTCTCTAGGAGGATTCAAAGAAACTGGTACTATTGGTTACCTCTCAGGAGGAAAAATGAGGATCTGCTTTTCTGTAAACCCTTTTGAACTTAAAAAAAACCATTTGCACGTGTTACTTATTCAAATACAAAGAACATGAAAATAAATAGCCACCCTATTCAACCTTTCATGTGAAATAGCATGGAAGAGCAGCTGATGACCCTGAGGAATCACTAATCCTCTCTCAACCTCAGTTTTGTCATCTGTAAAAGAGGGATACTGATAATATCTACCTCACAGTGCTATTGTGGAGATTAATTAAGTAATAGGTATGAAAAGGGACTTAAAACCAATAAAGTACTATCCAAATGCTGTATTTGATTATTATTAAAATAATCTTCCATGATTATATTCAATAATATTTATTGATGCTATTCTGTTTCTTAATGTTGTCATGACTAAAAGGTTAAGACTGGCTTATGAGCAGCTAATATCTCTGTCCCTAAATAGTGATCATAGGAATTGATAATAATGGCATTATAGTTGAGATGAAAAAAGTATGGTTTAAAGCAAGAAGTTTAAGGTAAGAAATATACATTAGGGTAAAAATGTGAAGTTTTTGTTTCTATGGTTGCCATTGTATCAACTGAGAGACCCAATATATACCACTGATTCCATTAATGTCAATTGTACTTAAAACAAAGACACACAGGTGGTCTTAGCTGAAACTGAAACAAAAATTAGTTTTATGATTTTAAAAAAGCAATGAGGGAAATGAAAGGTCAAACTGCTGAGAGAGACAGATACTAAAATTATGACTGCATGAATGGATGCCTGAGCAGGGGAAAAATAATATTACCGTACAAAGAAATCAAAGCTACTTGTCAGCAGTATAAATGTAAAATGTGTTCATTTATCAAATGTGCTCATCCAAAACATATAACAATATTCTTTAGGTTTTGGTTGGACTTTTCCTTTCTGAATAAACTCCTATTCAAAGCCATTCTGGATTAAGTTAGTAAAGAAGCCAAAAGCAAATAGAGTTTATTACTAGACTAAGATGATGAGATTTAGTGCCTCAAAACATAAAAATAAAATAAAATAAAATAAAAATAAATAAATTAAGAAATTCACTTTACCTTGAAGTGGAAGTAACTCTGCTTTTGTTTTTTCTTTCAAATTTGTTATATGTTCCGTGTGTTTGGCTTGCTCTGATGTGACTGCCTTGTAAGTCTGGAAATAAATATGTGCTTAGGTTTATTTCTTGAGTTTTAGATTCATCATGCCAAGCTAAAAGGTATATACAATTCTCCATATAATCATCATTAGAAGTTTAAAACATAATCCCAATGTAGCAAAGAAGAGAAATCAATGTACACCATTTACTCTTTTACTTCCCCTTTGGAAACATTTGTCATTAAGAAGAATGCTCTAACAGGAGTCAAAGATAACTGAAAACATGCATAATAAATAGAAAAAAAGTTTGACAAAGAAGGAAAAGATAAATTATGCTAGAACCAAAATATCCTGAAAGGTATTTACAAATGTCCTCCAGCATTTAAATCTACGTTCACACAAAAACCTATATGCAAATGTTCATGGTAGATTTATTCATAATAGCCCAAAACTGGAATCAGCTCAGATGGCCTACAATGGATGAATAGTTAAATTGACTGTGGTCCATTCGTAACATGGAACACTACTCAGCAGTAAAAAGGAATGAACTGTAGATACATGCAACAATTTGGATAAATCTCCAGATAATTATGCTGATGAAAAAAAGCCAATTTCAAAAGGTTACATGCCCTACATTCAATTTGTATAATATTCTTCAAATGACAAAAGTATAGAAATAGAGAACAGATTAGTGACTGCCAGGTTGGGAAGAAAGAAGGGAAGAGCAGGAGGGAAGTATGTACAGTTATAAAAGGACAACACAAGGGATCCTTGAGAAGGAACTGTTCTGAATCTTGACAGTGGTGGTGAATGTGCAAATCTACAAGTGATAAAACTGCATAGAATTAAATACACATGCACACATAAGTGCATATATTGGTAAAATATGACAAAGATCAATGGATTGTATTAATGTTAATTTCCAATGTTGTGATATTGTATTACAGTTATAAATGATACTATCACTGGGGAAATGAGGTGAAGGGTATATGAGATCTCTCTGCATTATTTCTTATAACTGCATGTGAATCTCAATTATCTCATAATAAAAACATTTACAAAAATCTTCCAAAATGACTCTTGCTAGATCCTAATGAAAATTCCTTAGGTAAGCTAGGATTAGTCATTAGAAGCAACAGTATGATCTGACCATAGGTTACATGAGAAAGAGTATTAGAAGAAAGCTATCTTAACCATGGACAAAATGTGCAGGTTTCCTTTCATTTTATATTTAAGTAGTTCTCTCTGGTCTACATTCAAATTAGACAATGATATTTAAAAAATGAAAATCTCACTATTCACATATTATTATTATCTCAGCTTTTTAAAAATGTTGGTAGTAGTTTAACTCTCCACAATAGGATTACAGATTTTTAAAATTTGTATATTTATACAGTTTTCTACATTTTTAATAGAAACCACGCACCTTATTAAAAAATTGTACTATGCAAACTACAAACCATTTTATAATATAAAAATTAGACTGTGAAAAGGAAAATCTGTAACCTCAGGGGTGGAAGTGATGCAAAAGTGGCCCTTTTATAACAAACTCCTCAGGATTTGGTGAATTCATACTTGAACCATCTGGCTTTAAACTTGCAGAGCAAATAGGATCAGCAGGAATGACAATCAACATTTTTGTATAAAAGCAGAGAATATTTTCCTAGCAGGGTGGGAGCTTCTGACAGTTTACAGAACAAATATGCTGAGTCAGAATACTCAGTTCTCACTACACTAAAATGAAACTGGTGTATAAGTTCACATTCTTGAAATGACCATCCCAGCAGCAATATCCCAAGGGACACTAATCTTATTGTTCAAGGGGATGAAACACAAAGTGAGAAAAAAGACTAACTTTAGGCAGAACTGAAGAGATGACAATATTAGAATAATTCACACTCATGTGGCCCAAAGAATTTAGCTTTTCCAAATGCAGCATAGTTAAGCACGGAGTAGAAAAAAGGCCTATTAGAAGAGATGGTCTCAAATTTAGACTTTGGAAGTTATTGACAAATGATATTATTCATTTATTAAAGGGCATTTAAAGGGCCAGCCCATGGCTCACTTGGGAAAGCGTGGTGCTGATAACACCAAGGTCAAGGGTTAAGATCCCCTTATCAGTCATCTTAAAAAAAAAAAAAAAAAAAAATATATATATATATATATATATCACAATGTTTGTAAATCAGTCTGTTATTACTTTTTCTTTTCTGAGTAATAGACTATTTTATAGCAGTTTTAGATTTTACAGAGAAACTGAACAAAAAGTACAGTTACCATACTCCCATGCCACACCCCTCCCCCACAGTTTCTCCTATTATTAACATCTTGGTATTTTTTTATTATTATTATTATTTTTTTTTATTTTTTTAAAGATAACCAGTAAGGGGATCTTAACCCTTGACTCGGTGTTGTCAGTACCACGCTCTCCCAAGTGAGCCACAGGCCGCCCCCAGTATTTTTTTTTAATACACCCAGACCCTCAAAAAAATTGAAGTGACCTGGGCCTCTCTCTGATTCTTTGGGGCCCTAATAGTAGAAGATCTCACTTGGAAATGAAAAACTGCTCTTGGCTACTGAGCACTGTGGGGTCAGTTTGTAAAAATCTAATATAGATTTTATGTTAGTACAGGTCATAAAAAGGAAGGGGAGGACTAGAATACAAATTTTGGAGTGCCTTCAGGTGTATTTCCTTCTGAAAGTAGCCTAAGATTTTGGGGAATTAAGGTTTTCAACATTCGAGATTAAAACTGCATAATGTTAGAGATGTCCAACTTCTACCCCCAGTGGGAGCGAATGAGACCATAAAGTGTTCTCAAGGATAGCCAGTTTATAACCTCTCAGTTTAAGATTCCTTATGCAAAGAAAAAATTCACAGACTGGAGAGGTTCATGTCTGGCACTGGTAAATATAATTAGGGATTGGTCCTGCCCCGTGGCTCACTCGGGAGAGTGCGGCGCTGGTAGCGCCGAGGCCGCGGGTTTGGATCCTGTATAGGGATGGCTGGTGTGCTCGCTGGGTAAGCGTGGTGCAGACGACACCAAGCCGAGGGTTGCGATCCTCTTACCTGTCAGGAAAAAAAATAAAAATAAAAATAAAATTTTTTAAAAAAATTATATATATAATTAGTGGTATAGCGATATCCAGATGAAATTCAGTCTTCCAGCTTTCCAGATCATTACACGGCTTAGTCCCAGTCTTTGATTTTTCAGTGACCTATATCCAACTAGAGTGGCCCTGGGCAGTAAATTCAACATTAAACAGCAGAAAGATGGCAAAAGCAAAAGAATCTGGGTACAAGTGAAAGCTGGTAGATTAGATTAGTGGAGGACAATATAAGTGACATGTCTGAAGTTCCCTGACTTCTTGAGGCTCTCAAAATTCTGAAGATTAGAATATATATTTTGGTTTGGCCATATCAGACAGTTCCTGTGCAACTGCTCCTAGTCATGACTAAAAATCCCTTTACCCATTTTTTTCTAGGGTCAAACCAAAGTATGAGGGTACTTCAAAAAGTTTGCGGAAAAATAGAATTAGAAGATAATATGAATCTTTCCATGAGCTTTTTGAAGAATCTTTGTATAGTAATAGTGTACTCTTACGGTTTCCAACGAATTTATAATTACTTTTACTCGTAAGGAAGATTTGATTTCGATTTAGAAACTTTATGACAAAATGGTGAATGATTCAATAGGCTTATCTTATTTAACTCGCAAATATTCTGTTGTTTTAGCTCCAAAATCAGACTATTAAAAGTTTTGTTTTACAGTAGTTACCCGGAGAAAATGGACAGGGACTGGAGAGAAAAATACACTTTTCATTTTATGTATATCCATCCTGAATTTTTAAAAAACTTATGAACAAATATGATTTTTTAAAAATAATAAAACCATTTAAAAATATAAAACTAATAAAAATTATGGAGGCAGTAAAAAGATTGGGGTTAGGAAGGAAGAGATGACTAGGTGGAGTAC
Organism: Cynocephalus volans; assembly: GCF_027409185.1. NCBI lineage: Eukaryota > Metazoa > Chordata > Mammalia > Dermoptera > Cynocephalidae > Cynocephalus > Cynocephalus volans. The sequence goes on from NC_084468.1 coordinate 123,011,515, forward strand.
AGGGGAATTTTAGGGTAGTGGAAATATTCTGTATGATATTGGAATGGTAGATACGTGTCATTATATATTTGTCAAAACTCATTGAATATACAACACAAAGAGCGAACCCTAATGTAAATTATGGACCTTAGTATAATAATGTATTGATATTGTCTCATCAATTATAACAAATGTACCACACTAATGTAAAATGCAAGTAGGGAAAGAAGGCAGGGGGGAGTGAAGAGATATATGGCAACTTTCTATACTTTCCACTCATCTTTCTATGAACTTGAAATAGCTCTAAAAAAAAGTCTATTGGGGCTGGCCCGTGGCTCACTTGGGAGAGTGCGGTGCTGATAACACCAACGCCGCGGGTTCGGATCCTATATAGGGATGGCTGGTTAGCTCACTTGGGAGAGCGTGGTGCTGACAACACCAAGTCAAGGCTTAAGATCCCTTTACCGGTCATCTTTGTAAAAAAAAAAAGTCTATTAATTGTTTGAAAAGTTAATCTTTCAAAACAGTTCTTGTGAAATGTTAATAATACTACCTACCTTACAGAATTGCTGTAATTGTTAAATGACCTTGAGCCTGGCATATGATACGCAAATGTCAGCTATTATTATTAGCATTTATAATAACATTGTTTTTACTGAAAGTCATCCACATTAGTGGTATTAAGAAATGTCAATATGATACCTAGAAAACTCTTCATAATAGTCTGGTTAATATATTCTTATGAAAACCTTGTATTTTAATGATTACAAGGTATTTTTCAAATGTGTATACTTAATGACACTCAAACCTATTGCTACATTGTATATTTAATTAATCCCATGTCCTGATTTTGACACTGCTTTGAGTTTTACCACAGGATGTAAAATACATGAATTCCTGAATACATGAATTATTTAATTACTTACATAATATCCACCAGCACTGACTGTGACACCTACAACCAAATAATAAATCATATTTGATCCAGATGATCCAGGGAATTTGTTAGATGACATCCGGCGAAGAGATGCTAGGAAAATAAATTTAGACACAGTTAACTTTACTACTTATGTGGAACTATTTCAAATAATTACATCTTTAAAAAAATATCTCCAGGTTCAGATCCCCTTACCGGCCAGCCCCCAAAAAATAAAAATTAAAAAATTTTAAAAATTAAAAAATTCTCCTCAGTGAACCTAGAATCTATTAACATCAAGTGAACTTAGCTTGAGGGAATACAGTATTGTCAGGCAGGGTAATAATTCCACTTGACATCCTCCCAATCTAATTTGGTAAGTACTTATGAAACCTGTCACCTTGATACTTAGCATCATGCTTTTCTTGGAAGGGGTGCAGGTGTGGGTAAGGTGAAATTACAAAAGCACTAAACAAATTTTTTTTTTTTTTTTTAAAGATGACCGGTAAGGGGATCTCAACCCTTGGCTTGGTGTTGTCAGCACCACGCTCAGCCAGTGAGCAAACCGGCCATCCCTATATAGGGATCCGAACCCGTGGGCTTGGTGTTATCAGCACCGCACTCTCCCGAGTGAGCCACGGGCTGGCCCAAGCACTAAACAATTTTAACAGCCAAATGAGATGTATATTAGCAAAAGAAATCCATTTACTGTATGTACTCTACTATAGGTTTCATTGGGAAAGATTATTTTTCAAAAAAGTGAATTAAATATATTTGTACATAAAATTTAATAAAATTTGTATTTATACATTACATAAAATATTGATGTTGAAATCCAACATATTTCTGTAGATCTATAATACAGATATAGCTACAGGGAAAAAAAACCTCAATTTTTCTAATATAAAGCAGAGATAGATGAAAGCTTTTATAAGTGAAATTTTGCAACAAGGTCGTACCTGAAATAAAAGTGCAATTCTGTACAAACTAACAGAAATAGATAAAAGTACTGTATTATTATATTTAAATATACTTATTCTCTAGTGTTAGAATTTTACATACCCTAATACCTTGGAATTGAAATTTTTACAATAGACTCAAAATTGGAAGGAGCTTGAAGTTCATATAGCTCAAATTCTTTATTTTAAAGATAAAGAAGTAAAGACATTTATGTATTCATTCAACAAGTACAATTGAGCATCTATTACATGTTTGAAATGGTTAGAAGCATTAAGGATACAACTGTGAACAAGACATATAAGGTCCCTAGCCTCAAGTAGCTCACAGTAGGAGGGGACGAACATACAGACAAATAACTATGGATGACAAATGCTGTAACAGATGGTAAGTAGATGCCTAATGCAGGGAAAAAACTCAGCCAGCTGGCTTAAGGTAGCTGTCACAATTGAAAAGACACTACCTGAGTTTCAAAGGAAAGTAGGAGTTTGTCAGATAAATAAGGGAAGGAGAAATGCCACTGGAAGCAGAAGGCACAGCATGTGCAAAAGCATGAGAGTTTCATGGCCAGGAAAATGCAAAGTAATTTGATGTGGTCTGACCTAGAGAGTATAGGTGCAGGACTAGTGAGAGATTATGATTTGCACAGGGTGAATCTTAAGACAAGTGCACTGGTCACAAACCTTCCTAGTAGCAAAATTACGTTTCTTGTTTATGTTCTGAGTTTGAATATAAATGGTAATCTATTGAAAAAAATTTTTTCTCTACAAATGTGCTTCAAGAAGCTATAAGAAATTATGGCTTTGACTTGTGGGATTTTTGTTGACTTAAAAATACGTCTATGATCAAATAGGGAATGTATAGCATCATATTTCTCAACCACACAGAAATATCAAAAATATTCTTTAATAGGAAAAAATAAAAAAATTATCAGAGATTTAAGTAGACTTAAATACAAATAAAATTATGGCCAAGTTATTTAAAATAGCAATAAAATTGGAAATATTAAATAAGGATTAATTAGAAAAATTTTGGCACGTTCATACAATGCAAAAAATATAGACATTATAATTTTTGCAGGAGATTATTTACTTATATGAGAAAATATTTACAATATATTAAGTGAAAAGTCATAGCAAAATACTGTGTACGGAAATACAGATGCTTCTCGATTTATGATGGGGTTACCTCCTGATCAAATCTTAAACTGAACCATTGTAAGTTTGGAACTGTCTGTATCCCAGTCTTGTGGAAGCAGTATGCATAAGGAAAAAAATGCATGAGGGGGAGAAAAAGGTCTGGAAGACTAAATATACTAAAATGTAAACAGTGGTGTTCACTGCTGGTAGAATTACAGGTGACTTCTATTCTCTATTTTGCTCTTCAGGATTTTTTCCCCAATGATCTATTATAAGCCTAAATTACTTACTCATTAAAAAGTTACATTTTTAAAAGCAAAAAAGGAGACAACAAAATCATAAAACTGAGACAAATTTATTTTTCATTGAAGTAGAACCAATAAAAGGTTAATTAATATACCAATAAAAGGTTAATTAATGTCCACGACTGAAGACAAATTTAAGTTTCTAATCCATACTGTGTCTTAGAATACATAAATCAGTACTACAAAGAATACTAATTAGATGAAAATTAGAGAAAGACCAGTACTGTTACAACCAGTATCCCTAATCACGTATATAGAACTTCTATTTGTTTGTTTTTGGTGGCTGGCCAGCACAGAGATCCGAACCCTTGTCCTTGGTGTTATCAACATCACGCTCTATCCAAGTGAGCTAACCCGCGCTTATTTAGAATTTTTAAACTACTTTTATTTTGCCCTAAGGCGGGGAGGAAATTATGCGAAAGGCGCAGCTATAAACAGGTGTAGGTGTCTGCGCGCGACGTCGGTGGGAGACGCAGACGGCTGATGCGAAAGGCCTCGCTCAAGGGGCTCAGCCTCTCTTCCCCAGTCAGAACAGCCCCGTTATCTTCGGGCTTCTCCCTACTTCATCAGTGGGGGGGGAAATTGCTCTTACTCAGTATATAAAGATGGAGAAAAACGAAGACATCTTATTTCTGTTACTGTGGGAGCAACTTCTTCCCAGCACTATTTTAAAAGAAAAATAAAGCTACTTGAACAGACCTCCCTCCCTCCCACCACCATCGTCCACACAGGCCTAATCAAGGTGAAAAAAAGAGGCCCGTGGAATTTTCCGCGGGAGTCCCTCCCCCTCTCTCCGGTTCGAATCCGCGCTCCGGGATAAAGCTACCACAGAAGCCTCGGGACTGAGGCGAACTGAAGAGAGAATTCAGAACTTTCCGTGAGGTTGTCTAAGAACCGTCCCCCTATCAGGGACGGAGAGCGGGGTGACCCATGAGCACCAGCAAAGAGCGGCTGGGGCAGAACCGCACCGGATCGCAAACCTGGTCCCTGGGGGGGAAACAGGCTTTCCTACTCACACCTATTAAGCACCTACTACGTTCCTGGCACTATACTAGGCGCTTTCCTATATGTCAATTTTTATTTGACGAGCTTCCAGCTCGCACTGCAACTTCCCTTTAGGAACTTTCCGAGGACGCTTCTCCCATGCATCCCCAAACCCGAAGGTGATGGATGTGTGGACTACCGAGCCGAACAGTTGGACGGCCGCGGGCCTATCTGCCGCCCCTTAGGAAAGTGGCCCAAGGGCCGCTCCCTCTCGGGGGGCACTCAGGGCTCCGGCGCTCGCGGGGTCCGGGCTGCCGTCGGCGCTCCCTCCGCGCGCCCACCCGCCCGTCCGCCCCTCTGCTTCCCCCTAAGGTTGTGCAGAGAATGGGTCCCCGTAACACTGACAGAGGTGAGCTTCGAGTATGTTAGCCGGGCTCTTTCCTCAGTGCCTTCAACTACATGTCGACTCGTTAAAACGCACAACCATTATTGTCCCTATTTTACAGATGCGGGAACATCTGAAACCACTCGCCCGGGACCAGGATTCGAACCATGAAGTATTCAGAAGCCAACGCTGGAAAGGTCCCCTACTTCCAAATCCTCCAAGGGCTTTGGGGTGTCTTCCCTGCGACCCTCCCCAGTCCTCCTCCTCCCCGTCCAGACTTGCGTAGCTCCGGATCGTGCCTGGCCGACAGTCCCTCTCGGGCCCGACCGCCGGAGAGGCGCCCCGGACTCACCGTCCTTCCCCAGCGGCGCGGGGCTGGGAGGCGCCCGCAGAGGCAGCGCCAGGGACTTGGAGACCGCCCTGCGGAGATACATCGCGCCCGCCGCCCGCAACGCCGCAGCCTCGGCAGCCTGGCGCGGGCTGACCCGGCGCCGCGAGGAGGTGGCCGGACACCGCCCCGCCCCGCCCCGCCCCAGCCGCCCCCGGGAGGTGGGTCGGGGTTCGTCGTCCGGACCGTCCTCCTCTACCCAGTCTCCAGCTCTGTTCCCTTCCCGGGGATCCGGGAAGCTGACGGTGTCATCTCAGAAAAGGGATAGGGGACCTAGGAGTCACCGTCACCTGCCTGACCCGTTCTGTTCCACTGAGTGTCACTCCTAAAAGCAGGCTGGAAACGATTTGGGAACAGCATCAGGATGAAGACATGGACGTGGTTCATCATGCTGGTTGTGATCTGAACCCACTTGATCTCACGCACTCCGTTAGCTTTCCTAAGACAGGTACGGATGGTGGGAAGTTTCCTACAGATGTAGTGAAGAGAGGGGGTAGCCTCAGCCTTCTGCTAGTGCACTGGGCAATGGTTGGATTTCTAAAACTCACTGTGAAAACATTAAACACAAACTCCAAAAACGCTATATATTACTCTATGGGATGTGAAATTAGTATTTCTATATCAATGAAAAATGTTAAATTATTAGTTTCTTCCCCCAGATTTCAATTACTTCCCTCATCGTGGCTACAAGAATTTGTCATGGTTTGAATATGGAAACAAACATTTATGCTTGTAACATTTTCTAAATGATTCATCTTTGGAAGGGACCGTTTCCAACTATAATAATCCCTCATGTGTGTTTGGCACTTGACCGTTTATAAAGGACTTTCACAAATATGAGTATTATCTCCTTTAATTCTCACTCCCACCCTCTGAGGGAATCATTCCCTCTAGCAAATGACAACGCCAAGTGGTGGGGAGGAATGTCCAAGGATTTATTGATGGTCATGAATTTTTATAAAAATGACATGAACATAATACTTATAGCTCGAAGTTCTCTTGGCATGTAACAGGCACAACATTTGTTCATTTGCTATGTGAATAAACATTTCTCAGAAGTTATAGTCCTGACCACAATTCTAATAATATTTACCATATTCTCACATGAAGGGTACAAGTTGATGGTCAGACTGGTTTTCTTGATACTCAAAGTTAGCCATCCCTAGTGATTAAGCACCTAACAAGGGCAATTAAGTAATCTGTAGTTAATGAAGGGTCAAGTTTAGACTCCCGAGCAGCAAAAGAAGAGGCCAGATACCCAGATGCTCCACCACCAAGTCAGTAGTCCCCCAAATAGCAAAACACAGATTAGTACACTTGCAACATTTGATCAGCGTGGAGTACACATCCTCTGGCAACTTGTGATTAGCTACTACACTGGTGGTGCAGAATGTTTAATGAACTGCTAGCAGCTCGAACAGACTGACAAATCAAACCACATCTGTCTACCACTACAGCTCATTCTTTTCTTGGTATATGTAGAGCTAAACTTTGACTTGGTTGCCAAGGACAGAAAATAGTCAAAGGCAGTCAATGCATTTTAATAAATGAATGGCTGCATTATATTTTTATTTAATGTGTTGTAAGCATTAAATACCAAGGCTCCCCTAAAAAGTATTCTGAGTAAACATTTATAAATGATGATGGTTCCACGACCCTGCTCTAGACTTCCCTTCAGAACTGAATTGTAGATTCAAGGTCTGGTACAGTCTGAGGTCCTCTGGATCACCCCCAGGTTTCACAGCAGCCACCCAATCTCAGTCACTCAAACCATGTATAAGATTCTGTTAAGATGCTTGCAATATGCTAGGGACCATGCTTGACGCTGGGGATTCATTATAACATTTCACATATATTTATCAAGTATCTATTATGTGCTAGGCACTGTTCCAAGGTGTTCTTTAATGGACAAGATATAATTTCTATCACTCACAGAGGTTATAGTTTCAGGTTAAAGAGTCACAGAACAAACATTTTTTCTCAGTGGTAGCTGCCAAGCCCACCATCAGTGGGGTCAATGATCACAAAGAAATCTCTGACCAGATATTGATGATAAATGTAATCTAGGGGCTTTGGATTAAATCAAATTAGTTTAAACAATGCAAAAATAACGTACACGTATATAGGTCTTTAAAAGCTTTTTTCAAGCATTGTCACAATCCTAAGGAGTAGGTGAGGAGAATGTTGAATATCCCTGTATTACATATGAATAAAATCCAGGCAGTTTCTGTGGTTCAGGGCATGAGTCTGGACCCACCAACCCCCCCCCCCCCCCAAAAAAAAAGTTTTGGAATATCATATGCCTGGTCTGATTTAATGGTCTGAGTAAAATGTGGGTAATCCTTTCTTCTACAGGGTTGATGTGAGCTCTAGATATGAAATGTGCTCCATTAGTTTGAGGAAGCTTTGCTAATTCTGACTTCTAGTCTAAGCCCAAGCTCAAGTCTACCCTGCTCTACTCTCCTGCCTTTCAGTGTGGCACATGACAGGATTCAGTGTATTCCATCACTTATCACATGGTAAGGTCCAGTAGGGGGCTTATCACATCCTCTAGGTTGGATGTGGTCATCCCAGCTGGTAGATGAAAGAACTGTGAGATAAATCGTGCCACTTGTCTAGGTTCTTTTCCTAGTTAAAAGCTCATGCCTCTTGGGTTGAAGGAAATTGCTACTAACTCTACTGCTCCTAGAAGATACATGGCTTTCCATTTTGATGGAAAAGTCTTTTTTACATCTTGATGAAACATTTCTCAAGAGAGGGCATGGCCTTGAGTTGTCAAATATATTCTGTGGCATGCTGTTTCTCCTGAACCCCAGAGAATTTTAGCATTAGATCCTTGCGATAGAAGATTCTGTAAGGCTCAGGCAACAGTTTCCTAGCTGCTAGTTACATTGTTGATAATGCTGTCCTTCAGCATATCCTTGACATTTTTCTTGGTTTGGCTGGGAAAACAAGAATCTAGGGTCAGAGATAACTTGGCCTACCTCTGATGACCTCCATCTGTAACTTGGCCAAGATATCAGTCTTGAAAACATATTATAAGGGTCCTCTACTATTAGTATTAATTATACTTACTCAAGGCATAAGTGCTATATAACTAAAAGCAATTTTCAAAGACTGTCTTCCTAGTCTCCATAGAAAACTAAAAACAGCTAATTTTTCTTAACACTCAATTCTTAGGCTATAACCTGTACTTTTTGACAGATCAATATCGATATAAAGTGAAACAACTTAGAAGTGTATTAAGGAAAACAAATTGGCAGCAATTAAGAAAGTCCTGACAGGCATGCCTTGATATCTTAAACTATTTAGATAGAATGAAGGAGAAAAGATGATTGAGACGGTAAATTCTTAAACTATTTCTTGGAGGTCACTCAATACTTTTCTTATCTATTCACTTTCTCTTCTGTAACAAAATAAACGTGAGATTCCCTAATACTTCTGTATTATTTTCCTAAGGATTCCATGACAAATTACTACAAATTTGGATGGCTTAAGACAATAGAAATTTATTCTCTCATAGTTCTGGAGGATAGAAGTCTGAAATCAAGATGTTGGCAGAGCCATGCCCCCTCTGAAACTTATAAGGGAGAATTCTTCCTTGCCTCTGCTAGCTTCTGCTGTTTGTCAGCAACCCTTGGCTTGTAGATGCATCACTCCAGTCTGCCTCCATCATTCACACGGCTGTCTTCTCCCTATGTGTCTCTGTCTCTTCTCTTAAACATAGCAGATATTGGATTAAGGACCAACCCTACTCCAGTATGAACTCATCTTAATTAATGACATCTGCAATGACCCTATTTCCAAATAAAGTCACTTTCTGAGATATTGGGAGTAAAGACTTCGACATATCTTTTGGGGGGACACAATTTAACCTAAAACTTCTTATACTAGAAACTTAAGTTTGTGCAGCCTGTCTTTCCCGTGGCAAATTAAGAAAATAATTTAAATGACAACTTCATAGATACTAAATCTGAAGAAAGGCCTACCTGATTTTGATCTAATAAAAAACTTGACTGTACTTGACATGATTTTGTCTGCATCTTTTTATATAGAAACTCTTTCTTTAAAACCATCCTTTTACCACAATTAATTCTATATTCCTTCTGGGAATTTAGAACCAAATGATTCTTGTTCAGTCTAGCCTCACTCTTGCATTGAGATGTATATGCACAAAGTATTTGCTGTGGCCTTCTGTTAACAACGTGGACTGGGGAAGAGGTCCATGTGCAAAGGAAATAAAGTAGATGCACAGATAGAGCCAAACAGCAAGAGTCTTGATGCATTTGATTCCTAGGCGTCAATTATTCCTGGGCCCAGGTGCATTGCTGTTCTTGGGTTCTGTTACTCTGTATCCTCATAACTTTTTTTTTTTTTTTGACAGCTGGCCAGTATGGAGATCCTAACCCTTGACCTTGGTGTAATAACACTGTGCTCTAACCGAGGCCAGCCCCTTTTTTAAAACGTAGCTTGAGTTAGGTTTCAATTATTTTAGGAAGCAATTTTATCAGTGCCACCATGTGGACAACTCTAGGAGTGCTGTCTAATCAGCCATTAATACCTTGTAGCTATTTAAAGTTAAATTAATGAAAATTAAGTAATACGAAAAATTCAGTCACACCAGTCAGATTCCAAATGCTCAATAGCCACATTGGTCTACTGTCTACTATACTGGATGGCAAAGAAAGAATATTTCCATGACTACAGAAAGTTCTTTTGGACAGCCATGGTCCTCATAAATGGCTCCCCCTGGAGTTACACAGGCACAATCAAGAGGAAGGTTGACCTAAGAGTAGCTGGATTCTCAAAGCCTGACATACGGTAGATACTGTTTACTAAAGGTATATTTTATTTCCAACTAAGGCTATCCATTCCTAGGATTTCAAGTATCTTAAAGTTTTCTGTTCCCTTTAGGAATGTGAATTTTTAAGTGTTTCTTTTAGTGAAAAGTGCCCTGAACTGGCAGTTGATACCTGACCTCGTGGTGTCTTACTATGTGACAGTGTTAGTTTCTTGTTGCTACTACAACAAACTTAGCAGCTTAAAACAACACAAATTTATTATCTTATGGTTTTGTAGGTGAAAAATCTGACATGGGTCTCCCTGGGCTAAAATCAAGGTGTCAGCAAGGCTGTGTTCCTTTCTGGAGGTTCTAGGGGAGAATTTCAGGATTTACCCACATTCCTTGGCTCTTATCCTCCTTCCATCTTCAAAGCCTGCAATGACAGGTTGTCTTTCTCACATTGCATCAATCTGACACACTCTTGTGCCTCCCTCTTCCACTTAGAAGTACAAGAACCCTTAGACCCAAGTGGATAATCCAGGATAATCTCACCTCAATGTCTGCTGTTTAGCAACTTCAATTCATCTGCAACCTTAATCCCCCTTTATGATATAACCTAATATATACATATGTTCTAGGGAGTAGGACATGGACATCTGCCTTGAGTTGAATGTCCCCCCAAAACTTAATCCCCACTTTAACTGTTAAGGGTGAGAAATCCTATTATGGTAATTGGAAGGTGGGGACTTGAGGAGGTGATTAGATTGTAGGACCATCCCACAGTGAATGGATTAAAAATGGTGGTCAGGGACGTGTTTCTGAGGGCTTTAAAAAGAGAGTGCATGAGGAACTCCCTTTTTCTCTCTCTGCTCCACCATTTTCACAATGTGATACCCTCCATCACTGTCACCACCACCAAGACCCTCACCAGCTGTGTTCCCTGGACTTTGAACTTTCCAGCCTTAGAGACTGTAAGCAGTAAATTTCATTTTCTTTCTAAACTACCCAGTTCAAGGTATTTTGTTTTAAGCAACAGAAACAGACTAATACAACATCTTTGGTGGCTTATTATCCTATCTACCACAGTGATGATGTATTGGAGTGAGCAGGACTGAAGCCATGTTGAGACCTAAAACCGCAAGGGCTGTGGAGAAAACAGGACAGCTTTTTCCTCAGTATGCATTTCTCTGAGTTCCCTCTTTTCCCATGGTTATTTGATATTTGGAATATTGGTTACAGGGCAAGATGACATTATTTACATAAATCTAAGTTGTTTTCCAGTCAGCCTGGAGTTGCAAACTTGCCATGAGACTCGTACTACCCCGATCATGAGAAACCAAGGAAGACATGAATAAAGCTATGCTGATTCCACCCTTAAGCCAAGCAAAATTCTGCAGGACCCTAAGATAATGTCAAGGATGAGAACAGAAGCCAGAAGGAGCCTTGATGAGAATTTGGACCTAGCTCCTTACACGTCCCCCTCCCTTCTACTTTTGATTTCCCACGTTCCATTCCCTCAACCCCCTCTTTAAAAACCCCTCAGTAAATCTGAGTCTTTGTGATGGTTTTAGCTTCGCCATTCTCCTTCAGGTTTACTGGAGAGATGGGTTAGTCTAACAACTCTCCTCAGATCACTGGTTTTCCTGAAGAAAAGGTGACTTCCATTTTCACCAACATGATTTTTGGGTTGTTTGTTTCTCTTTGGGGCAGGAAGCAGTAGTCAAGTTTGGTAACAAGATTTTGGCAAGATAAGCAAGCTGAATGTCCTGTGGTAACAGATTTTGGTGGGCTAAGCCAGGATTTTTGTTTGGGGCAGGCAGCCAGACCTGGGTTTAGTAACAGTTGGGCAAATCACCCTTCAGTTCTGGCTTTTGCATTTGTAAAATTATGACTGGTCTGTATGATCTCTAAAGTCTTTTTCAGCTCTAATCGCTAGGACTCCAAACTGACAAAAGTGAATTAATAGTTATCTGATCTTTCATTGAATTTGAATTAAATAATTATTCTGAAATAACGTAACTCTGAATTAATTTATGACTTCCAAATATATTGGGCTGTAATTCTCCCAAAATAAGTATTGGCCAGAGCCCAACACATACAAAACCAATAACAGGCAACGAACTTTTCCACTTAACATCAGACTGGAGATACAAATAATAAATTTTTAAATGTATGGTACACTAAGTACTTAAATTATAAATTAATGAAGTGGCGTATAAATAAGTTTTAAATAATTCACAAGAAAGGACTTTTTTTTGCAGCTAGCCAGCACAGGGACTGAACCCTGGACCCTGGTGTTACCAGCACCATGCTCTAACCAACTGAGTTAACTGTGTCTAAGAAAGGGTTTTGATGAGGGAGGAATGAAGTATATTTTAAATTGTCTATTATACCCCCCCTTTTTAAACAATCAAGAGTTTGCCAAACCACTGGATGAAAATCATATTATCAAAAAGGGACAACAAACTTCATGTTACCATTACAGTGAGAAAAAAGTTACCCAAATGAAAATCATTCAAATTCAAGGAAATGGAGTCAGAAGAAACTCTAACAGGATTCATTTTTTACTTTGAGACTTACCAAAAGGGCTCCTGTAGAATAAAACAATATTTGGGCTTTTTTATCTTTTGAGTAATAAAGTAGTTCTGTCTCCTTGACATACTAAAGAATAAGTATTGTGATTAGAAACTTAGTGTTGATTAGAATCTGCTTCAGGGCTAAAGGGGGAGAAGAAAAAAGAGAAATTAAGAGTTGATTAAAAAAAGGCTGATCAGCTAGTTCAGGTGGTTAGAGCACAGGCTTGTAATACCAAGGTCACAGATTGGGATCCCCAAAACAGCCAGCTGCCCAAAAACCCCACAAAAAACAAAAGAGTTGATAAAAGGAGTAAATCCATCAGAAGTGATTTTTTTTAACCCATTTCCATAATAAGTTTTATTACCAACGTGTCCTTAATTACCACTGACCCTTTGATCAGTAGTACTTTCCATACTGAAATACTTCTAATAATGTACCTTAGAATTGACATTTTCTACAAATTGTCACAATATGTATTAACTGAAGACTAGAAGTTTTTTCTTTCATTTAATGATGTAAAACACAAATGCTAACTTGACATATTCTAACATGTAACTTTTTCTCTCACATTTACAACTCAAGAGATTGATGAATCCAGAGGAACTGCTATAATCACTGTATGGAGCATACCTATAAGGAAGAGGAAAAAAAATAAAACTATAGCATTAACCAGCAAATATAATATTAAAATTTATCCACTCTGAATAATTCATCTTAGAGCATCAGGGAAAGTCTAGAAAACAAATCCACAAGAGTATCAATACCTCATTTTATTTAAGTTTTAACAAAATCTCTTTTATCTGAACTACGAAAGAGCAGCAAAAGCCATCTGGTTTTGACTTATATGCCTATTTCACTTTTATCTTTCTTTGGGCAGCTGGTCACTAAGGGTATCCAAACCTTTGAACTTGGTGTTACAAGGCCATGTTCTAACCAACTGAGCTAACTGGCCAGCTCATTTTTATCTCTCAATTGACTGACTGGAGTAGTGAAATGGGCAAGGTGATATTAACTTAAAAAAAGAAGCCAAATATTTGGATAATCAAACCTAAAGAGCTGAATTTGAGTGTTATTAAATATGTAAAACAAAGTGTAGTTTGTGATCACTATGTTTATTATCCTGCAGATATGTTACCTACTTTAATCAACCTAATCCATGAAAATTGAGATTTTTAAGAGTGATTTTTTACTTTACAAAAGGATTAATATATATATTAATCAGCTGGCATTCTAACCAAAATATACAATAAACTCACTCTTTTAAATCATATACCATGCAGAGCATGCTATCTTGTTCACAGGTAGGTTTTATTAGGAATTATCCAATTGGATGTTAGTTGTAGTGACAATCATAATAAAATGGTCATGCAGAAAAATACTTAAAAATCTACTGCCCCTTCTCCGAATATTGTCTCTAGGAATAATTTTAAAAATCTATTGCTTTTATACATTCATCCATTCTACACTTTTTTTAAAAAAAAAAAGAAAAGAAAAAAAAGATGACTGGTAAGGGGATCTTAACCCTTGACTTAGTGTTGTCAGCACCACACTCTCCCAAGTGAGCCACGGGCTGGCCCTCATTCTACACATATTAAACTCCTAGATGGACCAGGCATTCAGCAACTTGCTAAGCACATGACGATTGGACAAGTTCCTGTTCTCGTGGAATTCACACTCAAGAATGGGATATGCCAAACAGATACTAAGAATCACCCAGACAAATAAGAACAACTGGTCATAAGTGCTATAGGCAATGTATAAAGCACTATCAAACTTAAGAAAATAATACAATTTTATTTTTTTGTCTGGTGGCTAGCCAGAATGGGGATCTGAACCCTTGACCCTGGTGTTTATAACATTGCACTCTAACCAACTGAGCTAACCAGCCAACCTAAAATAATATAATTTTGGTTTCATTCTTGTTCCTCCCTTGGTGGCAGCTGGCCCATTAGCTCAGTTGGCTAGAATGTGGTGTTATAACAGAAAGGTCAAGGATTCAGATCCCCATTCCGGCCAGCTGCCAGAAAAAAAAAAATTATATTATTTTCTTAAATCTAATAGTGCAAGGATGGTTTCATTCTTAAACATAACTTTCTTTGAACACAGAGTCAATGAATAATGATTAAAAATGATTATGCTGGGCCAGCCTATGGCTCACTTGGGAGAGTGCGGTGCTGATAACACCAAGGCCACGGGTTCGGATCCCATATAGGGATGGCCGGTTTGCTCACTGGCTGAGCGTGGTGCTGACAACACCAAGTCAAGGGTTAAGATCCCCTTACCGGTCATCTTTAAAAAAAAAAAAAAAAAAAAAAATGATTATGCTAGGGCCGACCCCATGGCGCACTCGGGAGAGTGCGGCGCTGGGAGCGCAGCAGCGCTCCCGCCGTGGGTTCGGATCCTATATAGGGATGTCCGGTGCGCTCACTGGGCAGCCGGTCACAAAAAAAAAAAAAATGATTATGCTAAAAGATGCTTGAGCCAAGGTATTAAAAATTTCATAAATTTGTCACAGACAGGAATATGTATGCTAAAAGTATTAAGCTAACTTAAAAAACAAACAACCAAAATACAGTACTTAAAAAGAGGTCAGATTAGCTTATATAATCTAATCATCCTATAAAATTGTATACTTACTCTATTGGTATTTCAATAGTTTATTCCAACCCATTTCTTCTTTTATACTCTAAAACATCTTCATTATGTTGTTTGATGAGCTACAAATAGTTAACAGTTAAAATTAGAAATGTAATCTTTTTGACAACTCAAAGAGGAGGAGTCTAACTCATGATACTTAATGTTTTGCAAGAGGAATAAGCATAGATTAAAATAATTACAACTACTCTTGTTAGAAATAAAAGGCGAAGAGATCCAAAGTCCAAAAACCATGAATGGTATGTATACACTTGTTCACCACAATCTGACATTTAAATTTGAGAAGGCAACCTTAACAATTCAAATGAAACTTCTGCCAAAAAGATTACTTCATTTAGTGGGTAAGAAATGTAATAATGCCTTACCTCAAAGGGGCTAAAACAACATGACACAGCAGAAGTTGGTTATTAAATGAGTCCACACTGGTTGGTATATGTGTGTTATACCTCTAATCTTAGAAGTGTGATACTGTGAGTGAATGACCAATCCTCTGACCAACTAATCATCTGTGTATTAATTAGATGTCATGAAGGACAGCCACTTTCTTAGAACCACTGTCTGACAGAATACGCAACTGGAAGAACGACTGGCAGAAAATGACATTCACAGCAATCAAAGATAAAATTTCAATCACTAGTGCTCGCAGCAGCAACCAAGCTGATTTTAGGAAAAACTTTAAATTAAGAGTGTATGAAATTTCATTATAGCAAACATTATTGAAAAGTATTAGTTATTCCTGTCAAATTTCAAGTAACATCTGTTACTCCTTTCCATGACAAATATCTGAACCACTTTAATAAGAAAATCCAAAATAAGACATTTTAGAGCTGGAAGTGGAGGACAGTGAAGAAGCCCCAAACCCATTAGCTATGAAACAAAAAATTTAAATACTAATATAAGAGATACATTGAGTCAACTTCCCAAAATAATTTTATCTCTAGAGAGGCACTGTTCACAGTGGTCTACGGTATAATATGGTCTCTGAAGTTAGGGAGAACTGGGTTCAGCAAACTAATTTCTCCAAGTGTGTTTCTTCATCTGTAAAGGGTCAACAATAACAGTACCTATCACATGGTGGTGTTGAAATTAGTCATGTTTACATGTAAAGCATTTGGCATACAGACAAAAGGAGTCTAATGGGACTTAATTTGAAAAATTTGTTACAGCTGGTTTACCCCCAGGCATCTGAAAAAGGTGCCTTCAGAAAACCCCAATCTGCCTCAATTCTCATTAAGAAATAAAGTATAATTAATATTCAGTGAAACTGCCATTCCTCACAAAGTCATGCTAAGTAACAATGAATAATAGAAATTTCAGCCTCATCATACTTTTTGATGCTGCTTAAATCGTAATTTCATTTTAGTCCTTGGGATTTCCCTTATGGAGAAATACGCTATTAGCGATTACATAAATATCCTATCGTATGGGAGTGTTGCTTAACAGCAACATTCGATCTTACACTGCTATCTCATCTTCCCTCTACGTTGGGGTCTCACGACACAGTGGAGTAAAGTACTTACATAAACCCACAGGAAGACGGTGGTGCCTAAGGTCAGCCCAACTTTCAGCCAGTCAGGTTTGTCGTGTAGGGGCTCCCGCACGTAGAACTTTGGCCGCGCTGAAGCTGAAAGGGGATAGAGTCTCTAAATCTGTAAATCATTGCCTTGTATGAAAACGCCTAACATTTACATGAGTATTATCACATTTAATTATCTCTTTAATACCCCCCACACACTTAGCCAAGGAAGCAGAGGTACAGAGAGGTCAAGTAACTCGCCCCTTGCTACGGCGGAGCTGGACGGGTCTCCTCTGTCCTGCAGGACGCCTTCAAGGCCTATTTTAAAGTCCTGCGGACTCTCAGACTAGTCGGGAGTGGGAGGTTAAGAGGCGCCCTTGGGGGTGTCTCCTCTGCGCCTGTTTGCAGAATCAACCTTGCAGAGTTGGGGGAGGAGAGACGCAAGGTCCATTAGCTGAGAGCAAGAGGGGTCAGAAGGCCCTTGGAGAAGCGTTGACGGAGGGCGGTGGGGAGCGGAGAGTCCCGGGTAGGTACAGGCGTGGGCTGCGGGCTTCGGGCCCCGGGTCAGGCAAGGTCACTGGAGGACGAGCCCGGGCCGCTGCCGCCTCCAACTCCCGGATGAACGGGTCCGCCTGGGAGAGGCAGGTTGAGGGTCGAGCCGGCCTGCAGGAGGAGGGACACTCACAGATGCTTGGGAGCCTAGCGGGGGCCAGCAGCCGTGAAAAGGGGCGCAGCAACGTGGAAGGCGCCATCTTGCCAGGCCGGGCTCCGCCTCCTTCCCCACTACCCGACCCCGGCTCTGTTTCTGTCTCTAGGTCTCTCCTGGAGTCGGCGCCAGGCCCAGCGCCCCCTGGCGGCAGGAAGCGCGTGACTCGCCCCCTCCGCCAACCCAGCTCCGTGGGGGTATTAACGCGAATCCCAGTCGCGGGAAGGTTCCCTGGCACTTCTGGCTTCAGTCTTCTGTTTGTAAAGGGGGATTAGGAAGGAAATAATTAAAAGAAAAGAGAGAGAAAAAAGGCAGTTTATTCACTCCTCTGTCCTCTGAGGGTTTATTTTCACTCCCTTCCCAGAGGCACTCATCAAGAGGTTTACTAAAATCTTCCTACATGAGCCAGAAAACGGAAAATGAAGTGTCGTGCTGAATAATAACTAGCATTTGGATTGAGTTGTTGGTTAGAACACAGCCTTATAGCACCAAGGTCACGGATTTGGATCCGCATACCAGCCACCACCAAAAAAAAAAAAAAAAAGGATAGCGTTCTGTGTTCCAGGCACGTTGCCTCAACCCGTTGTATAGTTTACATTCACTATCTCATGTCATTTTTCACAACGACCACATGACATGCCGTAATTATCAGCCTTAATTTACAAATGAAGCTCAAAGACAGCTACTCATCAGAGGTGACATACCTTATACTTGAAAAGACCTCTTGATAGTTCCTAAAGTCCGTTTACACTCACGATCACAGTGAAGCCTCACAACCTTGCGAGGTAGAGAGAATACTCTATTCTGGAAGTGAAAATGCCCTGAGGGACCCAGGATCACACAGCTGGCAGAGGTGGGATTCAGCTTAAGGTGTTCAGACCCCTGATCTATTGATCCGCCTTAGCCCACTTAATAGGCCTGAACGGCCCCTGATGCCATGAGCTACATAGATTAGGATTCAAACTACCGAGTTCAATGCCCCACTCCTGCTCACCACTTTCTTATCTGTATGATTTTCAGACAAATTACTTAACCTTACTATATCTCAGTTTTACATATGTAACATAAACCCTATCCCACAGGGTCCTTGGGAAGCTTAGGAAGTGTCTGATAGTAAACAACTTGTTTGTTTTTACTATTAAAGATATTGTACTAACCAATAGGTTTTATCTTACACAATTGAACCAGATTTTTGTGCATTCAATTCTCAGTTCAATCTGGTCTAAAAACCATGTAAAAATATGCATAGGTAACAAAGATAATAAATTTTAACCTTTTAAGGCTAATCCTTTAAACCTAACCCCATTTAGGTTCATTATTATTTTTTTTGTGTGTGACTGGCCAGTAAGGGGATCTGAACCCTTGACATTGGCATTATAATTTTTTTTTTAGGTTAATTTCTAAAGCAAAACAAATATTGGGAAAATTTTTTTTCCTTCTGTATTTTCTTTAGCAATGTTATTTTAAAATCTTTATATTTTAACCAAAAATTATTGACCAAGGAGTAAAACAGTTGTACCATGTTTTCTTGTTCATTTTACGTGCAAATGATGGCTAAACGAACTACTAAATTGTGAGTCACTTTATAGTATGTAAACTTGTTTGAGCCTCCTGGACTCACACTCAAGTAAGCCAACCACCCAACTAATGTGCTGAGTCAGTTGTTGGCTCTCAACTTCTTGGCTTCTTGTCCACTCAGCAACCCATCAGTTGTATATCCATTTTACATCATACCTTGGAAACTTGTCCTGACTAAGTTTTTACTAATATACAAGTTGAAACAGAAGCCACTTTTAGTCACAGTATACAGAACCAGCAAACAAATTACTAATTTCAGTACTGCTGTTGGGAAAGGTTGTTTTGTTCTTTTTCAGAGCTTGGTCCCTGTATCCTTTTACTAGTATGTATTTAGGGAAAGTGATGCAGTATGAGCACTATTATCTCAGCATAATAGAGTTGATGGAACTGTACACTTGGAGGAAGCAGCTGTAGGTAAAACTCCACCGTGAAAAGAATCCTGATGAAGCAATTCTAGGCAGGAGCTAATAGCTATGATATTCTGGTAGAAGTTGCTTCAGGACGCTCGTTTAAGCAGGATTTGAACTTCATGACTCAGGTAGAGAGGGGATTTGAGTTAGAAGCTAGAAAACCAAAGTTTTAGTCCCAGCTTTTTCTACTGGGAAACATCTTACTCAACTCACGTTTCCCAGGGTTAAGAAAGAGCAAGAATCGAAAACAGTATAAAATGCAAAACCACTACATATATGTTTATTGATTTATGATGCATGAGAATACTACAGATCAAATTCAGGACCTGCAAAGGGCTGGCCCTCCTGATGCATCTGCAAGTATTTTTTTTTTTTGCATTTGGCCATTATGGGGATCCAAACTTTTGACTTTGGTGTTATAGCACCACACTCTAACCAACTGAGCTAATTTGTCAGCTCGGTATTTGCAATTTTTTTGTTGTTGCTGTTGTTTTTTGGCAGCTGGCCATATCTGCCAAGTTTTTATTTAGAAAAAAATCAGAAGCAATAGTAAAATGTTAACTTTGATAAATCTGGGTGACAAATGCATAGATTTTTAAAAATATTTTTCTATAAAATTTAAGTACTTACTACCTACATATCTTTTTTGTAGAATTAAGTATGCAAGGTAAATTATTTTATTTATTTATTTATTTTTGGTTAATTTTTTTTTGGAGGGGGCATTTTGACCATGGTGCCACTCAAGTATATGAGGTAAGCTGAATGAACTAATCATTAATAGCAGCAGCAGTAGCATCATATAGCTTTGCATATGTTAACTTCCTGGAAGCACAGCTGTCATTCACAGCATAACTCAAAGTAGATGGGATCGCTATTTGTCAAATAGTGGTGATCAGAGTAAGTATTTTATTGTTGAATTCAGGCTATCAAGTCATTGATTGAGTAGGTTAGACTATTATCTGAAGGTGTATTTTAACTAGGAAATATAATGTACTGGCCAGCGGCCAAAACCAACAATAAACTAGGAAATGAATCATGAATGTTGAATCAGATTAGTATTCACTGAGCCTTAAAAATTGCTATCTATTTGTTTTCAGCCAAAAAGAATGTAACATTTGCCAGTCTATATTACTAGCTCATCTAATCATGTACTCAGCTTCTGATGGAAACTTTATTACAAAAATCAGAAATTTTCTTCCCCTGAAGGGAAAAATACAATATTATTTACAGTAGAAATTTAGAAAACCATAGCAAATAATATTGTTGTAGGGATTTGGGGATATGAAGCCACAGATTTGGAAACCCAAGTTAGTAGCTAAGCTGCATGTATCACCTGCACTTAGAAAATTTTCTCTCTTGGGCCGAGCCCGTGGCGCACTCGGGAGAGTGCGGCACTGGGAGTGCAGTGACGCTCCCGCCGCGGGTTCGAATCCTATTATAGGAATGGCCGGTGCACTCACTGGCTGAGTACCAGTCACGAAAAAGACAAAAAAAAAGAAAATTTTCTCTTTTAATAGTTTAGTTGGGAGACCTCTTGGGGGCAATAATTTTTTTAAGTTGTTTTTTGTTTTATATGTATATAAAAGTTAAGGTTAAGAAACTGGCCACATTTTGAGACCAAAACATGGTTTCCAGTAGATACAATCTTCTTAATTAAATTTCTGAAGAGAAATCACAGAGTTCAAGGAAATTCCAGAATTTGACTCCTACGGCCTTATTTACGACCCAGGTGAAGGGAGAGGGCAATTGAGTCAGCAGCTTAGAAAACCTGTTTTAGTTTCAGATTTTTCTACTGGGAAATATCTTACTCAACTACCATCTTCCAGGGAGGGTTAAAGAAGAGCAATTTGAAAACTGCAAAATATATGAAAATTTAAAAGCAAAACTACTGCACACATTGTTTAATTATTCATGATGCAAAGAATGCTATAGATCGAATTCAGGATCTGGAAAGAGATAATAAAAAACCAAGGGTAAAAATGGCTCCTATGACTTGGAAAAATTTTAGATCATCGATGAAATGCCATTTTCAAAAAGTTTTACTGCCAGCTGTCAACGAGATGTATTTGTGAAAGGGGTCCTGTTCAGTACCTAGTCTGATGTTGCCCACTGGAGCAGTTCTCTCTAGTATCCTAGCCAGATATTCTTCGGCTTCTAAGATTTGAGGATTTCCGGTGATGGGGAGTTCAAGAAGTCACGATATTAAACTTGAAGCCAGCTCTAGAGAAGTCAGTGGCCCTGAACTCTCCACTACCGCAAAGCGACTCATAAGGTCTGGTCGTCAACCCTGTATTGTATGGCCTCAACAATGAAATAAAAACACACACTTCCACCTTCAGAGGCTCCTCTGTCCGTGCAAATATGTCACTTCGGATCTGGCTATCTTTTCAGGCTCATTTTAAGCAAACGTTCACCAAAACACCGAAACTCCAGCCAGCAGTCCCATTTAATCGGCCAAGTTCTCTCACGCTTTTCAGACTTCCTCTCCAGATATGTTCACAAATCCCCACTGTGGTGAAGCCTTTCCTATTTTCCCCTCCGCCTCTGCTTCTTAATTAGGTACTTCGTCCACGATCACCTACAGTGCTTCCTACACCAGCAGTTTACCACTTCAGGCCCAAACTATGATCACACAGTCTGGGAGAGTCTACCCAACGAACGAAAGGCAGATGTCGCAGGAAGGAGCATAAAGGCTATTTTTGATGAGGAGGCCATCACAACCGTACTGCTACTCTTCTGTGGCTACCCGGGCCCCCCGAGCTCTGCACTGAAAGGATGGGCGGAGCTTGTCCCGACTCTCCCGTCTCTGCAGGCAGGCCAGCTTCCAGGTTTCCCGGCAAGCTCTAGGACAGAGGAGGTGGGAAAAGGAGGTCACCGCGCCTGCGTGCTAGGAGCTGTGACCCGGGTGGGAAAGCCCTCCGCGTCCGCCATTTTGGCTGCCTCTGTCGGTCCGTTCAGTTACCACGTGAACCGCCGACGGAGACCCGTAGGGGGGAGGCGGCGGCAGCGTTAAGTGAGAAAGGAAAAAAGACAACGAGGAGAAGGAGGTGTCCGGGTAGCGCGACACGGCGACGCCCGAGGCCTAGTGGTGGCGGTGGATCGGGGTATTCAAGGCTGAAGCAGCCAGGGAACGGCAGTGGCGGCGGTCGGACAAACAGACTGACCGAGCCGGGTGGTGGCGGGAGCAGCGGGAGGAGCCGGAACGATGCCGGCCGTGAGCCTCCCGCCCAAGGAGAACGCGCTCTTCAAGCGGATCTTGGTAAGTGTGAGGCTCCAGGCAGGCAGTGGAGAGGATTTAGCCGGTAACCGGGCCTGTCACCCCTAACCGCGGCCCGGCGGGCACTGAGCCACCCCCTCCCGGGACCCCGCCCTCGTAGTCAGGCAGCATGCACTTCTTCGTCCTATCCCTTTGGTTCCCACTTCGGCCTGCGCGCTAGGGACCTGAGGCTTCCCCCCTCCCGTCCTTACACTTCAGAGGCCCTGGTTCCGGACTAGGCCCCAACATCCCGACTTCTAGACTGCCGGGTCTCATTCTCCTCGAACGAACGGAGGGGAGGCCCGGCCTTCAACACGGGCAGGAGTCGTAGCCGGGGTTGGTGCGGTAACCCCGCCGGTAGTGTACTACCTTGGAAGGTGGCACCCCTGGAAGGAACAGGTGGTGCGGATGCAGCACGGCCCATTCATTGCCTAAGTGCGGTTCTCCTATCGTCCGTCCCTCTATCGTCCTCCCCTCTTTGGATTCACCTGTCCCCGTCCGGCCGGGGTCACTGCATGACCTAGGGGGAGTGCATGAAGGAGGTTGTTCAGTGGAAGAAAGGAAGCTTTCCAAACGACTACCCCCTTTTGTCGCATACTTGAGTTTCAGGTCCTCCATCTCCCTGTTCCCTCCTTTCTGAAGTTGGGAAGAAGCATTTATTTCTTAGTTTCCGAGCGGGAAACAGCCCCACCCCATCACCCTCTTCGGGAGGTGGGGCCCATTGCGAGGGGGCGGTCCGGTAGGAAGTGAAAAGTTAGAGCCTTTAGTGGAGACGTTCTAGACGCAGACTTGTCTTATACATCAAAGTGTATTAATACTGATGCAAAAACTTAATAGAGAAAAGAGAACATAAGAACTTTTGAGATGGATCTTGTTGACGCTAGCTCAAACTCACTTATTTCCTGTATTTCAAATGTGTGCAGTTTGCTTTTTTTTTTTAAACCATAATGCATTGATGTTTATAGGGACCATTTACATTGTAAGGTATGTCCTGTAGCCTTGGCGCCATAATCAATACATTGTAGCACATTTTTTGTTTAGCATTTAGTGTGTGCGTTGTCCTTTCACATAAACATTTCTTTATGTACGAATTAACTGTATTTGCCAAAGTTAAGATATTTAAATTTGCGGGTGTGTTAGCCTTTTCTCTTGCAATTATAATTTCACTTGTTTAAAAAATAGAAGGACTCCGGTGATCCAGTTTTCCTAGAAATAATCATCCAGGTTGCACTAACTTTAATTTTACAGAAATATCCATATGCCCTACAGATTTAGTCAATTCATGTTGAAAAACATTAGAAAGTCACACCCAATACCACATAACTCTTAGTTACCCTGAAATCCTTACTGGTGTTTTGTTTTGAGACTAATTGGAGTGTAGGTGGGTCTATAGCATAGTTTTAGGGGAACAATTATTTTAAAACCTTAAGACTAATTGGTAGGCATGGTAGGCAGGACTGTAACATAGTTTTAGGATATACCCCTACCACCCCCCGCCGCCATTCTTTATTTTGAAAAAAAAAATCAAGCTGGAAAGTTGAGAGGCGAGTGCAAGGAACACTCATAAACCCTCTACCTAAATTTGTTATTTATTTTCTTTTAAAATCTTGGTGTATCTAAATTTAATATTTAGCATTTTGTCATATATGCCTTCTCTCTCTTCAATATATGGGACAATTAAAGGTAAGTTACCAGGAGATGGGCAGTTAGCTCACTCGAAGAACAAGGTGTTTAGATCCCAAGCTCAAGGGTTCAGATCCCTGTACTAGCCAGCTGCCAAAAAAAAAAAGTAAATTGCAGACATAATATTCCATCCCCAAAAGTTCAAAGTTCAGGTATCTCCTAAGAATAAGGACATTGTCCTGTATAACCATCAGACCTTTTTTTTTAAAGAAAAAAAGATGACCAGTAAGGGGATCTCAACCCTTGACTTGGTGTTGTCAGCACCACGCTCTCCCAAGTGAGCTAACTGGCCATCCCTATGTAGGGATCTGAACCTGTGGCCTTGGTGTTACCAGCACCACACTCTCCCAAGTGAGCCATGGGCCAACCCTAACCATCAGACCATTAACAGTCATTCCCTAACATTGTCTTATATGCACTTCAAATTCACATTTTCCCAGTTGTTAGCACTTGTTTAAAAAATCAAGCTTTATTTTCAGATAACTGTAGATTCACACATAGTTTAAGAAATAACATAGAGCTATCCCTTGTACCCTTTACTTAAGTTTCCCCAACACTAATGCCTTGCAAAACTATTCATTATCTTAACATCGATACAATCTACAGATCTTATTTAGATTTCCCCAGTTTTATTTGTACTCATTTGTGTATGTGTGTATTAGTTCTATCCAGTGTTGTCACAGGTGTAAATTCCAGCACTACAATTCAGATATAGAACAGTTCCATCAGCACAAAGGATTCTTCTGTTGCCCTTTTAGAACCACATCCCCCCAACTCCCTCCTGTCAGCTTCTGGCAACCACTACTTATCTGTTCTCTATTTGTATAATTTTGTCATTTCAAGAATGTTTACTAAAAAGAATCACCCAATATATAACTTTTTGGCTTTGGCCTTTTTTTATGCAGCAGAATTCCTTTGAAATTCATCCAGGTTTTTGCTTTTATCAGGTTTTTGCTTTTATCAGTAGTTTGTTCCTTTTTATTGCTGACTACTATTCCATGATATAGATGTACCATAGTTTGTTTAACTGTTTATAGAATAGCAATTTTTGGTTAAGCATCTTAAACTTTTTTTTTTTTTTTTTTTTTGGTAATAGTGATAGTAGGGCATAACCTTTAAGTTCATTGCTAAAGTTACGGTACTAAAGGGTTTATTGTGATAAGGTATAGATGAGAGAAATGTGAAAATCACTAAATGAAAGAAAAGTGAAGAAGATAAAATGCCATTGTTCTCTTGCATTAGAATGAAGGAAATATTACCAACCAAAAAAATAGGTAGTATTGTTTTTCAAAATTACTTTTGCTTCCTCTGCTTTGATATGTTAGCTCTTTTATTTTTAAGCTTTTTTTGCCCTGTCTGATAATGTATAAGTTGGGTATACTCTGATGCTTTGTAATCAAATGTTGCTAGGTTGGTAACTGTTGTTATGTCTCTCCAGCAGTATTTAGTTTTTGAGCTGCTTTATTGTACCATACTTGTTTATCGTAAACTTATACAGGAAATGAAGTTACTTTGTATTTTTTAAAAGTTTGAAACCTCCATTTCAAAATAATGAAATAGGTTTTCTCATTAGTTTTCCAGTGGAAACTTGGTTTACACATCAGTTTGCAAAAATTTCGGTTTCTGCAGTGGATTTGCCTGACTTGATCTAGTTTAGTTGATATCTAAAATTCAATTTGTTGCATATTTGGCAACAAAAATATAGGTGGTCAAAATGTCTGCATAATTTTTTTGTGTATAATTTGTCTAGAGAAAGGGGAGAATGAATTCAATGTGATATATATTATGCAGGAGTTTAGTTTAAAGAAGAATTATGTGCAAGAAGCTTTTAAAAATTTTTTTAAAACACACTGTTTTAACTTCTTTGGAAAAGTAAGTCATAAGAAAACTGTGGGCTTTGTCTACTTTTAATGTTTTTTTGTTTATCTAAATAGTTTGAGGGAATTATCAAAGCTCACTTTCTTAGGATGTAGGTTAAGGATAGGAAAAATGAGGTTGCCAGGGTAGAACAAAATCCACACCTTTTTAGACTTAAGCTTACTTGGAAAATTTGGACATACCTTGATGCCTTTTAATCAAGAGGTTTAGTTGGTTGCTGTTGCTGCTGTTTCCTTTTATCTTCTCTCTTGTTCTTCAGATGTTAACGTGCGTTATGAGGTGGAAAAAATCTAAGTTGGAAATACTTAAAATGTTGTATGTCATTAATGAATGTAGTTTTGGACTTTAGCCTGAATGATTTATGTTGTTATTTATAAGTCTAAAGGACAGAATTTTCCTTTCCTAGAAAAGTAAGTGGTAAGAGAAGTTAGCATAGCATGGTGATAATACTTGTGATTTACTGAAAACCTACCATTTACCAGGCTCTGTCCTAGGTGCTTTAGAGTAACACTGCACAGTAGAATTTTCTGTGATGATGGAAATGTTGTATATCTGCTCTAATATCGTAGCCATTGGCCACATGTAGCTATTGCACACTTGAAATATGGCTAGTGTGACTGAGAACTGAATTTTTAATTAAGTTTAAATAGCCTCATGTGGTTAATGGATGCCATTTTGGACACAGTGCACTTTTTAGAGTCTTTTCATAATTCTCAAAACTTTTCAAGGTGAGACATTTTTATTAAGTAAACAGACTGAGAATAAGTTTAACAGTTACTGTTAGAGTGAGAATCAGACTTTGGGCTTTTTTTTTCAGGGCACTTAATCTCACCTGCTTAGTTTGTAACTATTTTAGTGAAGGGTGAAGAGGAAGAGAGAGTTGGAGTTCTTTGTTAGGCAAAGGAGTTATAGTAATTGTTAAGTGGCTGCACATATTGTAGACAAATTATTTTATATGATTTTTTGCCTATGGAAAAATTGCTGTTTCTACTGGTTAATGATACTTGGGTTAGCTTTAGTTGCTGATGAAATTCAGATTAGGAGTTGTTAACAAGTAGATTTCATATGCACATGAAAGATGAGCTGCTTTAAATTAAATTTCTATATGACAAAATTCTAGTTTTGCAACTGAGTGTGGACAGTAACTTTGAAATTGGGTTTAATATACTTTTGCTTGTACGGCATGTGTTTAGAATATTAACAAAAAAAAAAAAATGGAAACAAAGTTTTACCTGCTGTGATGTTCCTTTTCTGCAGTATGTGGTAGGTGATCTAATGTTTAAACTAGAATAAACTTAGTATACCAGAAAACAAAATGCAATTTTGCTGTAAGTACTGAATACTATATATTCTTATAGAAATCACAAAATAATTATTTTTAAAGTCTGTAAAAATCTAGTGAGAAGTAAAAACCTTTTGGTAATGTGATAAATTCACTGTTTGCTTACTTTTAAATTTCTACTCTAAATCCTTAAGGGAATAAAGTGTAGTATGAATAAACAAATATGTTTATTTTAATTTTTTTTTTTTTTTTAAATTTTATTTTGTCGATATACATTGTAGCTGATTAATGCTCCCCATCACCAAAACCTCCCTCCCTTCTCCCTCCCCCCCCTCCCCCCAACAATGTCCTTTCTGTTTGTTTGTTGTATCAACTTCAAATAATTGTGGTTGTTATATCTTCTTCCTCCCCGCCCCCCGGTTTGTGTGTGTATGTGTGTATGTGTGTGTGTGAATTTATATATTAATTTTTAGCTCCCTCCAATAAGTGAGAACATGTGGTATTTCTCTTTCTGTGCCTGACTTGTTTCACTTAATATAATTCTCTCAAGGTCCATCCATGTTGTTGCAAATGGCAGTATTTCATTCGTTTTTATAGCTGAGTAGTATTCCATTGTGTAGATGTACCACATTTTCCGTATCCACTCATCCGATGATGGGCATTTGGGCTGGTTCCAACTCTTGGCTATTGTAAAGAGTGCTGCGATGAACATTGGGGAACAGGTATACCTTCGACTTGATGATTTCCATTCCTCTGGGTATATTCCCAACAGTGGGATGGCTGGGTCGTATGGTAGATCTATTTGCAGTTGTTTAAGGAACCTCCATACCATTTTCCATAGAGGCTGCACCATTTCAAATATGTTTATTTTAAATTGATAAAGCATTGGCTGGCCAGTTAGCTCAGTTGGTTGGATTGTGGCGTTATAACATCAAGGTCAAGGGTTTGGATCCCCTCACTGGCCAGTGTCCAAAATAATAATAATAATAGTAATAATAATTGATAAAGCATATCTTTTTAAAATGCTATATTGTGTTAGAAACCCGAAATGTTTCTTTTGAGTCAAGAGAGTCAGTCAAAAACACTTCTTTGTCTAGATTATTTGAGGCAATAGGATAGTCTGGTTAAAAAAAGAATGACCACAGGTTGGTTTTCAATAGTAGACAACACTATATTTTCAGAAAAGCAGACAAAAGCTTAATAGGGAACTGAATTTAATGTTTCATTCTGTAGATATTTCAAAGCCTTGCAGTCCTTCTGGGTCATTATTGCACACAAACTAGTTTTTTCATGATAATAGAATTGCCATCTCTTTGAAGCACTGGTTAAAGTTCACTTTCCAGGGAGGCCGACATGGTGCCTCTGTGATTGGAGGATTGGAGAGCTACTGACCAACTAGCCTCAGCTGAAGGGATCTCTCTACTTAGTGTGCATTCTTATGTTCTTTAATATTTGTGCTTCTGACAGTACAGTCCTGACAAAGCATTGATTCAGATATATTTTCTTTGTTCATAAAAGTGTTTTTGGACATAAAAAGCTAGGTCATATAAAGGATCATATGCAAAGGAATGTTCAGAATTTTCTCCCCCAGATACCTGTGTGGCATACTTCTTTAATTTCTTTTGGGACTCTCCTCAGGTGTGCTCTAAGTGTAATATAGAGGCCTTTATTGCCAGGAGTCTTCCTCAATCTTATTTTCTTATTTCTTGCTTTCTTCCTTGCTTTATTTTTCTGCAGTATCATTTATCACCATCTGACATATAATTGTTTGTCTGTTTATCACATGTCTTCCACAATTAAAATGTAGGTTTTATGAGGATAGGGATTTTGTTCTGTTAATAGCTAGCTGTATTCACATTGATTAAAATCATGTACTGCAGTAGATGCTTAGTAATATTTGTTGCATGAAATGAGTGTTAAAACAGTGATTACAGGGCAAGGGAGAGATCTTTGGATTGTGTGTGTGTGTGTAAATATTTTTGGAGAAGGAAGTTAACCTGGGCCTTGGCATTGTAGAGTTCATTTTTATATGAGGTAATTATAGGATATCAGGTAGAGCTTGTATCATCCGGTAAGAACTTGGAGCTTTCATTTATGAATGAATCATAGTATTAATTTGGTCCTTATATGACTAGTATGATCCTTTATATGGCCTTTCTCTAATCATAAAAGCATAATAAGAGGAAAAGTTTATTGTTTCTTTCTTAGTTGTTTTAGCGTTGGAGGAAAAATGGTATCAGGATTAAATGAGTTTGTTGTGAGAAGCCTCCTGAATTGGAATCTCCAGATGGTAAGGCTCAGTTTTATGATATTTCATAAAGCTCTCCAACTGATTCTGTTGGAGATAGTCAGGGTTGACGATCACTATATATGATATTATTACACAGAAATATAAAATGTTAGAAGGAAAAAATTTGTCGGTTTGAGTTGTTTTATGAGTGTTTCTCAGAAAATTTAAAAATCAAGTTAAATTCTTGGAATTTGGAAGGTATGCTGGGAAGCTGGTGGGAGAGTCACTTAACTAATCAGTGAGCTTAGCCGCTCATCAGCATTCATATCTAAGTACAATTTTGCTCTCTGTTTACAGGTAATATCTCTTGTTGAAAAGAGAAAACTTAGATTCTTAGTGAAAGATGGTTCTGGAAAGAATGTCAGTTGCCAGTTCTGATGGTGAAAAACGGAAGTGGAGAGTTTTAAAGAGTGATTGTTCTTAGTATAAATATTATGGTGTGGAGGGAATTATATTCTGTGGTTGTATTCTTAACTTTTGAGAATTTCCCTGGTATGTCAGCTGTACACTTAAACATCTAAGCTGTTTTATGAAGCATGCTGTACAAACTTGTATTAAAGTTGTAACTTAAAAAAAAACTAGTCTAACTTGTTGCATATGGTTTTTGCCTCCTAGGTAAGGTACGAATTATATTGTTCACTACTTAATATTATATTAAAACAATTCCTTAAAATTGTAATTTAATAAAGCAATCTTTTTTTTTTTTTTTTTCTATTTAAAAATAAAATAAAGGGCTGGCTGGTTAGCTCAGTTGGTTAGAGTGTGGTGCTGATAACACAAAGGTCCAGGGTTCAATCTCTGTACCGGTCAGCCAAAAAACAAACAAATAAACAAAAATAAAAGTAAAATAAAAATTGCAGCATAAAAATAAGCGATAGAGACGTTAATGTTTTTATTATTTAATACGCTCTACTTTACTGAAATTTTATTTGGTTGGTATAATATGAACAAATATTCAGTTGAGACAATTTGGAATTTCTATTAAAACCTCCTAGGGAAACTATGATCCTATTTGAAGCCAGTAAAAATTTTAATCTTAAAGATTCCATTTGATTTTATTACAGAGGCTATTGTTTAAACATTCCTGTGTGGCATCTGTAAGAGTTGTTTTATCTGACTACATAAAAGGAGAAATGAAAGTTTGCTTTTAAAAATATAGACTAGGAAAAAAAAAAAGCCTAGGCTTAGGATTGGTTGTCTTACTTCTACACATGGTTGCTGTTCCAATTAAAAAACTTTTTCCCCCCTAACACATTATACTTAAAATGGCACTGTTATTTTTCAGAGATCTCATTTGTTATTACAAGATCGTTTTTGATTATCAGTGCTTGAGAACTAAGTCAGAATCTTTATGAAGGGGGAAATGAAACAAACTAGTATTTATTGAACATATATATATATATATATATATATTTTTTTTTTTTTTTTCAAAGGGGATCTTAACCCTTGACTTGGTGTGGTCAGCACCACGCTCACCCAGTGAGCGAACCGGCCATCCGTATATGGGATCCGAACCCGGGGCCTTGGTGTTATTAGCACCGCACTCTCCCGAGTGAGCCACGGGCCGGCCCCTGAACATATATTTTGAGCCAGATTTTATGCTAGGCTTTTTACATGTTAGCTGATAGAAACCTTGCGATACTCCTTTAAGGAAATTATAATAAGTACAGCCAACACTTATGACTACATTGTTAAAATTATACTTCTAATTACTTTATATTTGGCAGTTCTGCTGTATCAGGACATATAGATTCCTAAAAGTGACTGCATTGTGCAAAATCATGTAATAAAAACCACAGGGCATATGAGAAAAAATGGTGTTGGGCAGATTAAAAACAAAGAACTTAAAAAAATGGTAGAACAGTTTTACGTATGTTAAATGGTTAACAAATACATTAATACTACGGTGTAAACACTGCACTTTTCCCTGGAAAAGACCTGCAGCTTGCTTGTGGAGATGGGCATCTGAAGGGTTGCGGTTTGAATTTTTGTGAGGTGGTGGAGGAAAGGTTATGTGAAATCTGAGGTAAGGTAACATCAGAGGTGGATAAGTGTGGCTCACAACCACTGAGCCAAGGTGAACCGAGGTAGCTGGTAGATGTTTGAGGTGTGTGCGTGTGTGTTGTGCATGTCCACGAGACTTGTTTCAGCTGGGTGCTATTTTCTGTGTTCATCGTGTTTCTGGCAGACAAATCTCACAGAAGCAAACGTGAAATTTGAAATGCTCAGAATGTTCCCTAATATATCAATTGTGTTGGAGCAACTGTGTGTTTTTTAAAACAAGCATTATCTAACTTAGTGTGGTAGAGATCACATAGCCTATGTTTGGGTAGCTCTGAAGTGTGGCTGTTTAATAAGCCAGAGCCCTGGTCTTCTTGCATCTAGAACCTGACTGAGATAGTGTCACATTCTTTGTCTTCTTAGTTGCCACTGCCACTGAATGATAGCCAAGGAGATTTAAACTTTCAACTTTTTCTTTGTTAGGGAAGCATTTTATATAGGCTGATTCATTCTAATTTTGTGGGGAGACTAAGTAACACTTTAAAACCATGGAAATAAACTATTACACGTTTCTTCAATTTGTGTTTTGAAAAATTTTTTTGCTCAGTGGAGGAAGCCTGATATGGAAAGAACAATAGATTCAGAGCTGGAAAGCCTAGGTCTGAATCCTGGCTTGGCTTTGTTTTATCACTTGCCCTCCTTAAGACTCAGTTGGCAAATCTGAGTAACGAGAGAAAAACAATACTTTTCTAACCTGCCTCATAGATTAGGTAATCAGACATGTATGAAAGTGCCTGGTAAATGGTACTATAAAGTAGGTACTTTAACTTTTAACTAAAACCTTAACTTTTTCAGTGAATTGATCTCATCTTTGTCTTATGTTATACAGATAGCCCTAAGTCGAAAATGTATTTAATATACTTAACCTATCCAGCATCATAGCTTAGCCTAGCCTACCTGAAAGGTGCTCAGAATACTTTAGCCTACAGTTGGGCAAAACCACATGGCAGCATAGTATACTACAGAGTATTGGTTGTTTACCCTTTACCCTTTTGATCATGTGACTGACTAGGAGCTGTAGTTTTCTGCTGTGGCCCAGCATCACGAGAGAGTATTGTTCAGCATATCGCTAGACTGGGTAGAGAACAAAATTCAAAACTTGAAGCATGGTTTCTAGTGAATGTGTGTCGCTTTTGAATCATCGTTAAGATCAAAAATCTTAAGTTGAACCATTGTAAGTTGGTGCTTATTGTGTGTCTTGTATTCTGTTTAATATTTTTATTTGCTTTGTTTTTGTTATTTTTTGGAATAAAGGTTTATATTTTTGTTAGTTACTTTTATATTTATACCTTTAAAAATACTCTTAGTTCCTTTTTCCTTATTTAGGCTTCTGCTGTTTGGTTTGTCAGCTTTAAATAAAAGCTGTTGAGTATTATTTTCTTATGTGTGAGGCAATGAATGATTTTATCCTACTTTCCTTTTTTTCCTGTGACTTTTTTTCTTTTTCCTTTGACTTTTTAAAGCTATTTCTTTGTAAGAGCATGCCGTTTTACATACTATTCTTCTATCTTCATCAACACCTTTGTTTTAGAGTTAGTTTTATAATTAAATATAATGAATGTGTATTAGTAGACTCCCCCCTCCCCAATTGTTTCTTGGTTGGATAAAGGTCATCATCTAGTAGATTCCTCAGGAATGCTTGTGGACATATTTCTTAAGTTATCACATATTTAAGCTGTTTTCCTATATCCCTGATATTTGAAGGACAGGTTGGCTAGATACAACATCTTATATTCACGTCCTCTTATGTTTCTTGAAAGTTTGCCCTGCTGTTATTTTGCTTGCATGTTGCTGATGCCAACCTGATTTTATTTCCTTTGTAGATGACTTGGTCTTTCTTCTTAGTGATCCAAGGGTTTTTTCTTTATCTGTAAAATTGAATTGTTTTACTAGGATGTGTCTCTATCAACACTCCGGGGTAAATTTTAGATTAAGATGCTTTGAGTATTAGTTCTTTTCTTTTGTTTCATTCTTCAGGGATCTTTGCCTATTGCATCTTCTTTGCCTCTCTTCTATATCTATTACTTTTCTTTGATTTCTTTCACCTCTATTTCTTTTTCATGTACTTAAGAACATTTCTATTTTCTTTTTTGGGTGGCTGGCCAGTGCAGAGGTCTAACCCTGTAACCTTGGTGTTATAAGGCTGCACTCTAACCAACTGAGCTAACAAGCCAGCCCTCTATTTTTTTTGCCTCTTTCTATCATATCTATCTTTCCTCTGTTGTGGCTAGGGTTTTTGGTGTGTTTTCATCCACCAAAAAGTTTTTCACTTTTTATTCCTTATAAGTAGGTTGGAATGGATGCTGGTTCCTTTTTTCTGTTCAGATCATTGTGCTAATTTTACTGGACCAACAGTATAGGTGATTTTATTTTTTGGATGGCGTTTGGGTGGCTTGTTCAAGAGCACTCTCATTTGTTGCTGCAGTGAAATGCAGTTTTTAAAAATAATCCTCCCGTCTAGTTTCAGTAGGGCTTTTATCTTTTGGTCACTTCCATCTTCCCTTCACCATCAAGCTCCAAGTGACACCTCCTCCTTCTAAGGTGCCTCCCTCTGTCTCAGAAGCTGTGCCTTGCTAAAACTGTAACCTTTGGTCTCACAGACTTTCTAAGTGTCCTTTTTTTTTTTTGGCATCTGGCTGGTAATGGGGATCTGAACCCATGACCTTGGTGTTATAAGGCTGCATTCTAACCAAGTGAGCTAATAACTGGCCAGCCCCTCTAAGTCTCTGCTTTTTGACTCCCCAGTAGCCATTGCTCTCACTATCTTGTCTCAGATCTGCTTGCAGTACTTCTTACATAGGACCCTGTCCTTTTGAGGGTGAATTCTAGGAAACACGTGGATTTAGTCACCACTAGGACCCTGCTTTATTGCTCTTCTTGGACAGTTCTTATTGGAGCTTCTGGACTCAGATGCTTATGCACTTAGATGTAAATTGGAGTTTTTGGTTATCTCCTCACCTTATAATGCTGTGGGGTCAGCTATAGGTGATTTTATTTGCTCTGTTTCTTGGCTTGTATGGTTTTTAATGAGGATTTGTGAAATGTTTAGAAATTAGGGGATAGCTATTATCCTACAGGGACTTCATCTTTGTTTTTATGTGTTATGCTTGAAAATAATAGTGCTTGCTTGAAAATAATGTTGCAATTCGGGTTTTATTAATTGAATACTTGGTTATACTTTTTCTGTGTCTCCATGGCCACCCTATTGTTCTCTTCAAACTCTTCTGGAAGTGTTTATCATTGAAATAATTATGAGGTTCTATTATATAGCTGACTCTCAATCGTATGTATATACCTTGAGTTTTGCAGAATTCTACTTATATTAAGCAGGAATCGTAAATCCCCCTTCAACTTCCTTTTTTCAAGTGACATAATTTAATGCTGCAAATGAAAAGAAAGTAAGATACAATCTGGCACATTTTATGATGCACTAACAAGAGTATAGTATCCAGAAAGCAGATGGTGATTGTCACACTAATTTCTGCTGCTAATAAGACTGTATCTGTAACTTTCACTTTTCGGTCCAAAACTTCTAGAGATATAGACCAGTACTTCACAAAAATATCGTAAAAGTCCCAGAGACCTTTTTTGTTTGGTTTATTCAGAGACTGTGTACTTGTTACTTTTTAAATGTTAAGATGCCTTTTGTTATGTGAAATACTAATGACCTATTTTAAAAAATGGTTTATTTGGAAAAATAAAAATTTAGCAACTCCATTTCAGTTTCCCAATTTGTTTTTTGAAACATTACTAGTTTTTTGTTTGTTTGTTTGTTTTGGCGGCTGGCCAATAAGGGGATCCAAACCCTTGACCTTGGTGTTATCAACACGGCCGCGCTCGCTCTAACCGACTGAGCCAACTGGCCAGCCTTCTACTTTTTTAAAATATAAAAATGTGGGAGCAATATTGTATCAACCTCCGGGTGTTCCAGAATGTTAAGGGATTTAAAACTTTCATATAAGGATACAAAATTGTGTTATTTCTTTTTGTTTGTTTGTTTTAGCGGCTGGTCAGTAGGGTGATCTGAACCCTTGACCATGGTGTTTTAACACCACACTCTAATCCAACCTGATTTTTGATTACAATGAAGAGTGGTTAAATCAAGCTAATTAACTTATTCATCACCTCAGATAGTTAACAATTTTGTGATAAGAACATTTGAAATTTACTCTCAGTGAAATTTAAATGTGCAGCTCTCAGTTATTAGCGGTATTCACCATGCTGCATATTGACCTAAAAAAAATTTAAAAATCATACTTATTCCTTCTAAGTGAGGCTTTGTACCCTTTGACTATCATCTCCCCATTCCTCCCAGCACCCCGTACTCTGGTAACCACATTTCTGCTCTCTGCTTCCATGAATTCAACTGTTTCAGATTTCACATGTAAGTGAGAACATGCAGTTTTTGTCTTTCTGTGTTTGGCTTATTTCACTTAGCATAGTATTCTCCAATTCCATTCATTAATTTTCTTTTTAACTTTTTAGTAATGGAAAATTTCAAACATATAAAAATAAAGAGAATAATGTAATGAACATAACTCCTAGCATTGACAGTTATCAACTTTTGGTTCATTCTTTTTAATTTATGACCTCTGCCCCCTGAATTATGTTGAAGAAATCCCAGGCATCATCTCAACATGACTGACTTTTAAAGCCAAGTTTGACTTATCATTCACATTAATTTGAAGCTGCATTCTTTTTAATCAGTTTTGAGGAATGAAAATGTGTTTTTTGCATTAGTTGAAGGAAAATGATGGAAAGGTATCTTTAATACTAAAGAAAATCATTGTGTAGTTTTAATGCCACATCTAAATTGTATGTATTTCATTTAAGTTTTTTGTGTCACTATCTTCTATTGATGTAGATAGCCTAGTTTCCTTGTTTGCCGCATCAGAATCTGCACTTTTGAGGAAGTGTTTTTTTCTATTAACTAAGATTTGGAAA
Source organism: Cynocephalus volans (assembly GCF_027409185.1). Lineage (NCBI taxonomy): Eukaryota > Metazoa > Chordata > Mammalia > Dermoptera > Cynocephalidae > Cynocephalus > Cynocephalus volans. Next base: position 123,048,187 of record NC_084468.1, read on the forward strand.
AGGATGATGAGCTAACCTTCTGCAGTAGATCACCTCATATAGTTTTCTCTGGGCTTTTCACAGCTTTCCCAACTATTTATGTAAGCAGTCAACTGTTTTGGAGATTTCTTAACCCCTTTCACATTCTTAGTAGTGACATTAGAGATTATTTTTTTCTAGAAAGATCAATGGAATGATTCTCAATATTGTTATGTTTCTTAACATTGTGGGTTCCAGATGCCATGATTTCATAGTACCATAGTGCTTCAGCTAAGCCGTGGTGCTGATGGACTGTGGCCGATCCCTGAGAGCATCCCCTTCTGGGATTCCTCTAATATAGGTGCCTAAAGCTCAGTTCATTTTTTAAATCCCATTTTTCTTTTTGGATAAATATTATTGATCTATCTTCAGTACACTGATTTTTCCTGTTATGTTCATTTTTCTGTTGAGCCTATATAGTGAATCCCTCTTCCCCCAAAAAAGTATTTCAGAGAGTTCACTATTCAAAGTATTCACTATAAAAATGCTTCCGCAAGCATTTTTATAGTAACTAATATAAAGTATTAATTCACCTCTGCATGGACATCAATTGATTGTCTTTTCCCAGACAAGTTGAGATTTTCCTGTTTGAATATTATTTTATCAGACCATGGGTCTTATTTAAATACTGTAGAGAATGTTTATAATTTTGTTTTAGCAGATCTGGTTAGGTTCAAGCTGCAAGTCCCAACTCCTCCTGTGGGGTATTCTAATACCAGTTCATTTTTCAAAATCTTTGCAGTCCTATTTGTATCTGTCCCTAGTATGTGCCACCCCATAGCCAGTCTGGTACCTGGGCAGTGTGTCTGTTAGTTCAGTTTTCAGAGTCTTTGGTGATGTTAATAAAGATCAAGTCCATATTATGTGCATTTGCGGGTGAACCCAGGAGTTCATAAACAATTTTGTGGAGTTGTTTTCCCCAGTTCTTTTTCTCTGTGATCTTTCTGAATGTTTCCCCAGGGTGCCTCTTTTCATCAGCTGGCTGGAGATCTGGGGCTTCAGTTATTCAACTGTGCTGTGTACTGGTTTCACTGATTTCCTCTACTTTAGTTTTTTCTATTTAATGGTGCACTTGGGAGAGTGCGGCGCTGGGAGCGCAGCGACGCTCCCGGCGCGGGTTCGGATCCTATATAGGAATGGCCAGTGCACTCACTGGCTGAGTACCGGTCACGAAAAAAGACAAAAAATAAATAAATAAATAAATAATTGATTCTGTTCTTACATTTATTACTTCCTTCTGTTTACTTTGGGTTTACTATGCTCTTATTTTTCTAATTTCTTAAGGTGGAAGCTGAGATAATAATTTTAGACTTTTTGTGATACAGACTTTTTTCTGACTGCTTTTATAAGTTTTCTTTTATTCTTACTTTTCAGCAATTGGATTGTGATGTACCTCTCGTTTTTTTATTTGTTTTTTGTTCGTCCTGTGGGGTTTGTTGAGATTCTTGGTTCTGTTGGTTCAGTTTTCATGAAATTTGGCAATTTTAAATATTTTTCCCATTTTGATCATTCTGTCCTCTTCTGGTACTCTGGTTACATGTGTCTATTAGACCATTAGACCACTCAGTGTTGTTCCACAGGTCATTGAGATTCTATTCTCTCTTTCTGTCATTTTACTCTTTCAGCTTTCATTTTGGATGGTTTCTATTACTGTGTTTTCAAGTTTGCTGCCACCTTTTTAAGTTCTCTGCCTTGTTTTTATATTTCACTGCAGTGGCTTCAAGTTCACAAAAGTTAACTTTTCATTTTAGGTGTTTTTCTATTCTAGAATTTCCATTTTTTTTATTGATATTTCTTATTTGTTTTCTGATTGTATTCATGTTTTTCTTTAAATCCTTTAATGTTACATAATAGTAACTTGTTTTAAAGTCTTTGCTACTTTCATCATTTTTATTTCTGAGTCTGTTTCTGTTGATTGGTTTCTTTCCCCTATAGGTCATGGGTCACAGTTTTCACCCGCTTCACATTTCTAGTAATCCACCTCCCCCACCCCCATAATTTTGAGTATTATGGGCAATAGGATATTGAATGCCTGGAACCTGTTGCCTTTCTTAATAGTTTTGTTTTGGCAGACAGTTAATTTGCTTGCTCATCAGCTTGTTCTTTTCAAGGCTTATATTTAAGTTTTAATAAAAGTGGGTTTAGATTAGCCTTACTGGGTTTCTGCTGAATCCTGGGGTGTTTACTAAAGTCACTTAACTGGATGTTTGGAACTCAAATGTCTGCCAGCCATGTGCTAATACCAATAGTTGTTAGCCTCATGCTACTTGGTAGTTTTTCTTTGCCCAGCTTCAGTAGACTCTTGCCATGTTCTGCTCAGCTTAGTATTTGACCAAAGATTATTATGCAGATTCTTGAAGCATCCCTGTACAATTCTCTCTGGTACCCTTCCTCATAAATTGCAATGATTCCTGCAGTTATTAACTCTGATATCTGCTTAGATCATTGATACTGCCAGGCTGTGTTTGGGTTCTCCCTCCGCATTCTGCAGTTTGGAAAATGCCTCTAGGCAGAAACCGGGATTTTCTTGGGATTTACCTTGCTTGTCTTCTGAGACCACAGTTCTGCGTTGTGTTGGCTTTTGTCCAAGCTGAAAACGGTTATTTGATATATGCTTTTCAGTTTTATACTTGGCCTGAAGTGGTGTCAATTATTTGTATATTTGGAAGCAAAAGTCATGGAGTGTATGGTGCCAGAATTTAGCACATTGGATTTTATTATCTGATAGAACAATTCAGCCTGTTTAATTATATTCTATTTTGCTTCATTGTTTCTGTAGCACAGTGTTAATATTTTAAACTTTAATTGCTGGTGAAAGACAATAGCCTATAGTGTTGTTGTATTGCTGAAACTATTATGTTTAGTTTTGAACTAACATATGTTCATGTTATAAGCAGAAGGATGAACAAAGTACTATGGCTTTCATTCCTTACTAAGGGAAATCCTTATTCACAATTTCAAAATTTCACAAACTCTCCAAACACAAGAGTCAGATAAGAGAATGCAGACTTGTATTTTTATTTAATGCAGTGATTGTGCTGGAGAGGACTAAATATGTTGATTGTGTTATTTCACAAAACCTGTTTTAAAAGAATTGAATATGAAACATTTGCTCAAAGTATATATGTAGTACTAGGGGTCTTCAAAAAGTTTTTGGAAGGATTCATATTATCTTTTAACTTTTCTGTGAATTTTTTGAAGTGCCCTCGTGTTTTGCATCTCTTTTGTAAGTTCCTAAAAACTTAATTTAAGTCTACTGGCTTGATTAAGAAGACAGCATTAAGAATCTTATCATGATATCTATCCTCCCATATTGTTCTGTAGAATGAACTTCAGTGGTGGTATTAAATGGAATATTTTTTTTTAAACAAACAAATAAACCTATTCTTTTAAGTTAACTTTTAACCATTTTTAAGTGTGGAGTTCAGTGATGTTAAGTACATTGATATTGTTGTATGCCCATAAGCACCATCCATCTCCAGAATTCTTTTCATTGTGCAAAACTGAAACTCTACACTCATTAAACAATAACTCTTATTCCCCTCTATCCCCAGCCCCTGACAACTGCCATTATACTTGTCTCTATGGTTTTGATTACTCTAAGAATATCATATAAGTGAAATCATTCAGTATTTTTCTTTTTGTGACTGCCTTATTTCACTTAACACCCTCAAGGTTTATCTGTGTTGTAGCTTATTGCAGAATTTCCTTCCTTTTTAAAGGCTGAGTAATATTCCCTTGCATGTATGTATATACCACTTTTATCCATCAGTAGATACTTATGTTCCTTCCATTTTTTAGCTATTGTGAATGATGCTAACCATGAACATAGGTGTGCAAATAACTCTTTAAGACCCTGCTTTCAATTCTTTTGGGTTATACCCAGAAGTGGAATTGCTGGATAGTATTGTAATTCTTTTTAAATTTTTCGAAGAACTGTGCCATACTGTTTTCCACAGCAGTTGGTACCATTTTACATTATCACCACAGTGCACAGGGTTCCAATTTCTCTGCGTCCTTGCTAACACTATTTCCTGGGTTTTGTTGGTTTAACAATAGCCATCCTAATGGGTGCAATGCGATAGTTTTGATTTGCATTTGTCTAATGGCGCGTGGTATTTAACACCTTTTCATGTGCTTATTGGCTACTTGTATATCTTCTATAAAGATGTCTATTCAAGTTCTTTGCCCATTTTTGAATTGTTTTTGTTGTTGTTGAGTTTTAGGAGTTCTTTTTATATTCTAGGTATTAATCTGTTATAAGTTATATGATTTGTAAGAATTTTCTCCCATTCTGTGTGTTGCCTTTTTACTCTGTTGATGGTGTCTTGATGCACAAAATTTAAAAATTTTTGGGAAGTCCACTTTATTTCATGTTTTGCTGCTTGTGCCATTGGTGTCATATCTAAGAAATCATTGTCAAATTCAGTGTTGTGAAGCTTTTGCCCTACATTTTCTTCTAACCAGCTGAGCTAACCAGCCAGTTCCTCTTTTAGGTATTTCTAAGCATGCTTTTTTTTTTTTTTTTTTCCTTTCTTTCTTCTTTTTCTTTTATTTTTTATTATTTTAATTTAATTTTAGGCTGGCCGGTTTAGGGGATCGAACCCTGGACCTTGGTGTTGTCAGCACCATGCTCTAACCAACTGAGCTAACCAGGCACCCCCTTTTTAGATATTTCTAGCTAGAAGATCATATCATCTGTGAACAGAGATAATGTTACCTCTTCCTTTCCAGTTTGGATGCTTTTTAATTATTTGTTTCTTTTCTTTCTTTTTCTTTTTTTGTTTTTGCTTAATGGCTCTGGCTAGGACTTTAGTACTATGTTAAGTGGAAGTGGCATTGCGGAAATACATTTCACTTGGTCATGATGTATAATCCTTTTAATATGATGTTTAATTTGGTTTGCTAGTATTTTGTTGAGGATTTTTCATTTTCTGTTATATTTTAAGAGTGCTTTTATAAGATTTTATTTTAATTAGATAAAACCTGTGTTAAAGCTGAATTATACATACATCTGACCTTCTATATAATATAGCTTTATGGGGGAAAGGGAAGCTATCAAATGAAATATGATGTATTATTTTTTATTTTTCTTATCAACCTTTATTTGCTGTGAGAGTTTATCATCAGGCAAGGACAGAAGCTTTAAGGGAAATTTCTAGGATTTCCCATAAGTTGAGTATTGTTTCTTTTTTCTTTGTGAGAGAAGTTCTCTCCTTTGTAGTAAGTGACTTGCTATAGAAGCAGTGTTTTTAGGAAAAAAAAGATATTGAGATCCATTTACTTAAATGTGTACTGATTCTTGATGAGAAGTGAATTATTAGTAGTTACTTGGAGAGATATGTTAGTTTGAATTATTTTTACAGATTACATTGACAGGAAATAATTAGGGTAATGGCATTGAGTATAATTTCAATATGGAAGACTGCCCAATTTCATTAATTGGGAAAATAGTAATCATTAGGATATGCAACCTAATTACTGTTCTTAACAGCTATAAAATAAAGTGCTATAGTATAATCTTGTCTCATTCAAAGAAGGGGTCTGGCAAACTCAGTTATTTGGAGAGATTATCCAGTGGGTTAATCTTGCGTGTATGTTCATTTTTCTAATTTTATCTTTAGCATTTTTATTGTACATTTGATTATAAAACTGAATAAGCAAGGAAACAAGGTGAAATAGTTGAATTTATTGATTAGAAGATCTATTAAAAGATTAAAACTCTTGGCTTTAATAACCTTTACACTAATGACATTTAATAACATTTCTGTATGTGATGGAAAGAGCTCTCAACCAGGAGTCAGAGGGCCTAGATAGTAGTCTAAGTTTTGTCACTAACAGTTATGTAATTTCAGGCAAATTGCTTGTTTTCTAAATTTTACCTGTACAATAAGGATTGAACCTTTTGTGCTTAGTTTACAGGATTATCATGAAGATTAAATGAGATGTTAGTGTGAAATCCCTTTGAAAAATGTGGTGCTGTAAACAAATGTAATGTATTTCCGTTCAGACCATGAAAAAACAACTGGAATCCTGAATATTTTAAGTTCAACTATACAAAATAAAGTCACATTGTTCATGTCAAGTAAGAATATCAATGTCTGTATTTTTATATGCAAGTATGAATTGTATTTGCACAAGTTCATATTTATACTGTAGAATAATAGACTGTTCTGTAAGTTTTGGATTAAAACTTTTCATTAAAAAAATCTATGTTTAATAGTAATTGTCTCTGCAATGGGATTTTGTGTTAATCTTTTTCTTTTCTTTTTTTCTTAAAGCTGTCTACAATGGCTAATATTACTTTTTTTTAGTAGTTTTATGTTATTAAAAAACACATTAAGAAAAAAAATGTTCTGGGCACTGTAGTAGAGAGGTAGTTATTAATGGTTAAGGGAATGGCTCTGGATCCAGATTGTCTTGGTTCCGATTTTTTCCCCATCGCTTAATAGCTGTGTGATGTTGGCCAAATTATATAACCTCCCTGGAATTCAGTTATCTCACATAAAATGAGGATAATAAGACTACCTGCATCATACCAATGCTAAGATTGAATGGTTTTTCCTGTTAAGCACTTAGCATAGTTCCTGGCACTCAGTAAATGCTCTGTAAGCATTAGCTATTATTATTACTAAGTGTTTTACATGCCTTTTTCTGATTCTTTATCTCCATGATTTAAGGGTTCTTTTTGATACTCAGCAAGGTACTACATAAGATTACGTAACTAGTTTTATTGTCTGGAGTCAGTGTTTAATACCAGAGCTATTTGGTTACAAAGGCAGTGTTTTTCACTCTTTAAGTAAAATTTTCAGTTCATAATGTTTCTATTCTGTTGCATAAAAATTACCTTGAAATGTAATGCTAGGATTATGAAACAGTGATGATGTTATGATTTGTGTAGTTTAACAGAGAAGACCTAGACTCCTTTTGTATCATGTTTACCATATTGGCTTTGGTAGATTTAAGCCTTTGGCATAAAAGCCATTGATACAAAGTCAGTTAAAAGACTTTTGATAACTTAATGAGGGTACTTCAAAAAGTTCATGAAAAAAATTCACATTGTCTTTTAATTCTATTTTCCATGAAATTTTAAAAGTATCCTTGTACTTGCATTAATTCAGGTATGTCATTAATTTTAGTGGTCCTTTTTGTCATTTTCAGTTTTTTGTAATCTTATTAATAAATCCTGTTCCCATTAGTGTGAACTGTTGAACAGTATTTTTTAAAAATCAAGTTTATTAAGGAATACTTTTCATATTATAAAATTCCTTCCGGCAAAATTTTCCAGAGTGATTGAACCAATTTTTTGCTCCTATGTTCAGTAGCTTCACAACTTCAACAACAGTTGATATTGTCTGATTTAATTAATGGTGTTGTATGTGTGATGTAATTATGCATCTTTTAGTGTATTTATTGGCTATTAGGTTGTGGATATAAGATCTTTGTTGAACATATTTATTGTAAATGTCTTCTATCTGGCTGTACTAGTCTTTTTCTGTTGCTTGTAACAGAATACCTGAAACTGGATAATTTCTAATGAAAGAGGTTTATTTCTTATAGTTTGGGGGCTAGGAAGTCCAAAGTCCTAGGAACACATCTGGCGAGGACCTTCTTGGTGTGAACTCTACAGAGTTCACGTACGAGAGAGTACACATGGCGAGAATGGGCTGAGGGAGAGAACTAACCTGCTCACTGGCTCTCATAAAGCATCAGAACCATGCCCATGACCACCCAGTAAGCCATAAATGGATTAATCCATTCATGAGAGCACGGTTCTCATGATCCAATAACCTCTTAAATGCCCCACCTTTCAGATATCGTAATTGGATTTTCCATCCTCTTAACACTGTTACAATAGAAATTAAGTTTCAGTACACCAACTTTTGAAGGACACATTTGACCCATAGTACTGCCTTCCCATTTTTGGACCTTATGTTGAATGTTTAAAATTTCCTGTTTAAGGGATCTTGTCTACCCTAGTGTAATGAAGATATTTTTCTATGTTTTCTTCATTTTAACTTTCACATTTAATTCTGCTATGCCTTTAGAATTTTTTTTTTCCTTTGGCAGCTGGCTGGTACAAGGATCAAACCCTGGACCTTGGTGTTATCGACACTGCGTTCTAACCAACTGAGCTAACTGGCCAACCCTGCCAATTTATTTTTTCTAATTTATCTCTTCTCTCTATGCTTCAGTTTGGGTAGTTTCTATTTTTGCAATTTGTTTTTCTTCTGATGTGTCATCAACTGCTTTCACCAGATAATCTTATCTGGTGAAATTTCATTTTAAATATTGTATTTTCATCTCTATAAGTTCTGTTTGGTTCTTTCTTATGTTTGTTTCTCTCTTCATATGTTTATGCACATTTGTAATAGTTTTGACTTCCTTATCTGATAATTCCATCACTTTTCTCCTAATTCTCCTGGTGATGGGTCATATTTTTCTGCTTAGCTTGTCTAGGAATTTTCCATTGAATGTTATACCTTATGGATATTACATTATTTTACTGGATTTAACTGTCTTGGAGTGTTGGGCTTTATTGTGGTAGACACTGAGGTACTTGTATATCATTCTGATCCTTTTGCAGCTCTGTTAGGATGTGTCTAGAGTAATACTTGCTCTAGGGCTAGTTTATGTCTAATACCTACTGAGTTCTGCAGCTGTTCATTGACACTCCATTCTGGCTAGTTGTGACTTTTAGCACCATGTAGGCCCTGAGAATTGTTGAACTTACTGCCTCCTTGTTGTTCTTTGTCTGGCCTCCTGAAGTTTCACCCTACTTGTGCAGGATTTAGTACTCAACAGTTTTCAGCAACAGACACATGGGGACCCTGTGCAGACTTCTGGACTTCTTTTTCTGGGTAGTTCCATCATTTTCAGTACTCTTCCTTGCAGAGTACCACAACCTCATTGAACATCACTCTTTGTCTCTTAACTCTGTGGACTTCCGTAGCCTGCTTGGGATCCTTCTTCCTGTGCTGTGATCTAGAAATTACTTCCGTGTGTAAAGCAGTGTCATTTCTAGAGCCTATAGTTTCTTTCACTCTCTCATGGTTCACAATCTTGCACTGCTTGTTGAATAATTTCATATATTTTGTCCAGTTTTGTTTATGGTGGAAGGGCAAGTTTGGCTTTATTTACTCCAACATGACAAAAGTGGAAGTCACCTATCTACATTTTTAGAGAAATAAATTTTCAGAAAGCTAATGATGGTTTTATGAACAGTGACACATTCTTTTTTGTATGTATATAGTTCTTAGAAAACAGCAACAAGTCAAGAGCATTCCTTTTAATTGGCTTAGTCTTTACACTATAGTGTTTTTTAATTCTTATTACTATCATCATCATTGTAAAAAGCACATATTATTTTTAGGCTTTCTGCTAAGTAAGTGAGAACATGAAGTTTAGTTGCTTAGTCTTAGAGTTTCTTTGGTGTTACATATGGTTAATGATAGCTTCCAAGTTACTGCTTCTGCTGTCCCCTCCTGTTATCCTCTGAGTCACTGTACTTACTGAGTGCATAGTTGATTGTGGGAGCAGAGAAGATATACAAACCAATTAGGAAGCTATTGCACAGAAACTGGGCTTATGAGACCTACTAGAGGATGGAAATGAGGCAAGGAGAGGCCCCAAACCAAAGATGATTAGGTTTTTTGCTTGAACATCTGGTTAAGTGAGTTGAGGGGACGGCATTAACTGAGATGGTGAAGAATAAATTTGGGAGAATAAAATCAGTTGTTCGTATATATTAGGTTTGAGATGCAAAACAACAAAGTAGAAATGGCGAATACATAGTTGGTTATAGAACAGTTCTGTAGTTTGCTGTAGCGTGAGCTTAGTCAATTGATTTCTTAATGCTAAATGTAAAATTTTACATTTTCATTGTTTTGTTTGTACACATTTTCTATTATGATTTTGTCATCTCTTACATTAATTATCCCTCCCAAAATTTGAATATATTGCCTCAAAAGTTGTGAGTATAAAATTTGTTTAAATTTATGACAGTGAATTCTGGCATCAATTATCATATCTTTTAGGTGCAGTTTTTTTCTGTGACAATGCAGTGCTTTAAAAAATAGTTTTTTATTATGAAAATATATGTTGATACCTAAAAGTCAACTAGCACTAAAAGGTTTATGATGAAAAAGTGTCTCCCTGCTCCCTTGCCTTCCCACTCTAGTATCAAGCAACCTCAGCCCTCTATTTCTCTGGTATTTGCCTTCTTGTTGCTTAATAATATATCACTATTTCTTGATGCATGACTTTTAGACATTAGTTGACTTCTGGCTATTAAAAATGAATACTTAGAACTTCCTCATTTACACACTTGCCTGCTTTCTTTTTCCTCATTCCCTTAACTTAGTTATTTCACAATTTTTGGTAAGTCAAGACTGAATATTTACATTTTTACAACTATGCATATATTGTTCACTGTTACACCAAATGTTATGCTAAATCCACACCTTTTCTTATTGTAAGCCTTTGTTTTTCCTGGAGTTAATACCTATTTCATTTCATTATTGGCCTGGTTTTCTGTGGACATATTGCTCATTTTCCCCAAATATGTCTATATTTCTATCATGTGCCTAAAAATAATATTTTCCATATTATCAAGCAAACACCAGTTCCATTTTTGCTCTTGCTAGAAACCTATTCCATGACAACCTTTAGCTTCCTGCTCCAGTTTGGAGTGTCTGTTCTGTAGTCCTTTTTTCTGTATTAGATTTCTTATTGAATACATCCCATATTGTCTTTTAAAATTTTGTTTTAATTCCTTTTAATAATTTGGAAGAATGCATGGAGGTAAAAGTTTAGCTTTCTGAAAAGCCTTAAAGTAATTTTATTTGTATACTAGACTGATAACTTGGCTGGGTATAGAATTACAAATTGAAACCTAATTTTCATTCTGAATTTTGAAGATTGTGTATTTGGTTTTTAGCTTTCAACAATATTTCATTATTTGGAATAAAAATTCATTGCCATTCTAATTATAGATCCTTTTTATGTGACTTTTTTTCCTCTTTGGAAGTTTTTTTTGTTTTTGGGGGGAGGTTTTTTTGGTGGCTCTCTGGAAGTTTTTAAAGACTTTATGACCAGGCTTTGAAATTTCACTGTGATGTGCAGTGGTGTAGGTCTTTTTTTTTTTTCTATTCATTTTGCATGCTCTCATTCAGCCCTTTTAACTTAAAAGCTTCTTTCCTTCAGTAAAAAGAACATGTTATAAAGGTATAAGATATAATTTTCATACCTTTTATTTTTCTGTTTTTGCTTTCTACAAAGATCAGTTGTTGCATCTTTTTTTTTTTTTTTTTTTTTTTGTGACCGGTAAGGGGAACGGATCCCTTGGCTTGGTGTCACCTGCACCGCACTCAGCCCGTGAGCGCACTGCCCATCCCTATATAGGATCCGAACCGGCGGCCTCGGCGCTCCCAGCGCTGCACTCTACCGAGTGAGCCACAGGGTCGGCCCAGTTGTTGCATCTTTTGGAGTGAGCTTTTGTTTTCTTATTTTTTCTAATCTATATTCTGTTCCTTTGTCTTGCTTTTACTTTCTGCATTTGAACCTTTTTTTTTTTTTTTTTTTTAGTGGCTTTTTAATGGGCTTTAGAAGAATATGGGAATAACATTCTGTTGTATTTAACAGAATCAAAAATTTAGCATTGAATTTTAAGTTGTTTGCATTTCTTGGTAAATTCAAAGTTTTCTTTTTTGTTTTGACAGAGATGTTATGAGCATAAACAGTACAGAAATGGATTGAAATTCTGTAAACAAATTCTCTCTAATCCCAAATTTGCAGAGCATGGAGGTAAGTGCAAAATACCATACAATTGTAAGTATAAGCAGATAAGTCTTTTCTGTATACCTGTCTGGCTTCTCTTAGTTGGTACTGTTACTCCCTTCTGCCTTAACTATTTTATGGAGAGAATAGATCCTCTTATCATTGACTCCTGTGAGACGATGAAATTTAATACTGAATTTTTAATTTAATGGTAAGAAAATGATAACACATTCTACATGAGTTTTGATTTGTTCCCTCTTTGAATATTAGTTCTGTAGAAAAGGCAGAAGAATCTAACAGGGCAATATGCTTGTTTAAGTAAAATTCTGTTATGAGAAAAATTTACTTTAGAACTTTGGTCGAGGTGGAGAAATTTTATTTCTTACAGTAAGCTTATTCAGAAAGTGACCGTTTGGTCCTTTGTTTATGATCCCTCATCTTTTTATTTACATTGTATCTTAATTAGTTTTTTAGGACATGATTTGTATATTATAATGTTCTGAAAGTTTACTAGTTTTTGCCTATATGAAGGTAGACAATTGGACATGATAGGTTTGTAGAGCAAGGGGAGAGTGTGGCTAAACTTGTGAGAGGGCAAAGGAAAAATAAGCTTTCATAGGTCTGATTTTTACAGAGTTAGGAAACATGGCTGTTTAGTAATTAATTTGATAGTGTGCTCTTAGTGTTTATGAGGAGGGGTAGAGTAATAGTTCTCTCTTAGCTTTCTTCGTTCTTTTGCCTGTGTTCAATGTACCTTCACTTTCATTGCATTTTACTTTGTACTTTCACTGTAGTTGTTTGGAGAAGGAGAACAGTAGGAGTAAAAGTATCTAAATTTATCTCTCTCCTTTCCCTTGTTAAAAAAATTATTTCTTTTGCTGGCCAGCTGGGTATTAGATAATTTTATATTCATTTCTAAAATATACATACTGGTAATGTGATTTTTAGTGATGTAATGATTAGAGTACCCGTTTTTCCCATATTATTTCATTGTTTCTAAAATGCAGTTTCCCTTGTATTTTAATAGTGTACCTGAAATCAAGTTGCATATGAAGTGTCATAATTTCATCAAAAGTATTTTTAAACATACATGTTAACTCTTACTCAGGGTTATTTCTTTAAATCTTACATTATTAATTATTTTATAAATTTTAAATTTTGGTCCTAAAAATTACACAAATAAATGAATAATGTTGGTTAGGCAAATTAGACAATAATGATTTCTTTTTCCTTTATGCTTCATAAGATATACATTATAAAATTAGAAATCTTTTTTTTTTTCTTTTCAGAAAACTTAATATTTCCCTCAACTCTCTCTTTAATCTCTTGATTGGGAATGACAGGTTTCTGACATCTTTTACTTGTATATTTAATAGTAGTCCCAAAGAATCATTTCAAAATAAATATCTATGATATCAGAAGTGTAGGTAATTTATGTGTATGTTTTCATCATTGAAGAATGAATTTAATCTTTACATAACTTAGGTTCACAGAAATAAAGTCTTTTTTCAAGACAAAGTTTTTCGTATTTTAGATGAGTAGTTATATAAAGTCATCCCATGGAACTCCCTCCAAAGAGCAGTAATAGAGTGATTATATCTTGTCAGAATGTGAATTACTAGGTTATGTTTCTAGTCAGATGTACGTACATTTTGTATCTTTTTATCTAAGAATATAGCTTTGGAATCTGTGTTTACTTGATTTGTCAATTTTTAAAAATCTTTTAATTTTTCATGAAACTAGAAAATGTCTCAGAAAAATCTTGAGGTTTCTTAGGATAATGTAGCATTTGTTTTTGAGACTATACTATGGTTACCTTTTGTAGTTGTTAATTATTTTAAATGTTTAACTTTTTCCTTTTTCTTTGTTTTTAAAATAGAAACTCTGGCTATGAAAGGATTAACATTGAACTGTTTGGGAAAAAAGGAAGAAGCTTATGAATTGGTTCGTAGAGGTTTGAGAAATGACTTGAAGAGTCATGTTTGTATCCTTTTTGAGATATACTGAAGGATTGAGTAGGGTATGTTGAGCTAAGCCAGCAATTTGAGAGTCAGAAATTTTAAGTCCCTTCTGCTGTGTAACTCTAGAGGAAGTTATTCTTTCTTAAATTGAGTAATAGTAATTGCCTTCATTCAGAGAACACTTTTATATACCTACCATGTTTTAACATTATATCTGTCTCACAGATAAATAGTACTTGCCTTTAAAGATTTCTGTGAAAGCTCTACTTTTAAAAAAAAAAAAGGGCATTGCTACAGTCTGAATGTTTGTGTTCCTCCCTAAATTTATATGTTGAAACCTAATCACCAATGTGATAGTGTTAGGAGGTGGGGTTTTTAGGAGGGTGATAAGGGTAGAGATCTCATACATGGGATTAGTGCCGTTATAAAAGAGGCTTGAGGGAGCTTGTTTGCCCCCTCTGCCATGTGAGGAACACAGTTCTTAGAAGGCTCCATCTAAGAAGCAGAGAGCAAGCTGTCACCAGGCATTGAATCTGTTGGCATTTTCATTTTTCCAGCCTCCGTAATTGTGAGCAATAAATTTCTATTATTTATAAAGTACCCAGTCTAAGGTATTTTGTTACAGTAGCCCAAATGGACTAAGGCAGGTATCATGCAGATTTCAATATGATCATAACTTTGGCGAAGGGTATATAAGGAATGCATTATAATGTACTTGTTAAGAGCATAGGTTTTGGAGTGTATAGGCTTGGAGTGTGCTTCACTTAGGTTTGAAACCCAGCTCAGCTTCTTTCTAACTCTGTGATCTTAATGCTCAGTTTCCTCATGTGTAAGATGGGGATAATCATACCCCTTCATTGTGATGTAAAGATTTAATGATGAAATACCTAATATAGTCCCTGATAATGCTAAGTGCTATGCTAGATAAGGCTTATTTTATTAAGGGAAGTGTGAGGGTGGGAGCAAGAAGAAATGTCTGAGTGAAGATAAAAGAAAAAATTGTGGTTTACAATTTTTTAAATAGTCTTTAACAAGTATTTCTGTACCTACTTTGTGTGCTAACATGATTTTAAGTGCTGAAACATTTAGCAAATTTTCAAGTGTTTACCAGGCCCCTGGCACAGTACAGACGAAGAAAAGATGTGGATTTTGCTCTCAAGAAACTTATAGTCTAGTGAAGGAAGATACTTATTAGAAGCATGTACAGAACACGTTCGAGTATTATATAAAATGTCATGGCTTGTACAAAGAATTGTCACTACCCCAGTAAAGCAGAAGTGTGAATTGGGAGTGACCAGAGGACTAGAAAGGTAAGCAAGGGCTAAATTAATAAGACTGTTGTGGATATCTTTCCATCATTTTTAATGATTGTGTAGTATTCTACAATATGTATTTACCATAATTTATTAAATTGGGTTCCTCTTGATGCATGTACCTTTCTTTAAATTGTTAGCAATGTTGAACTCCTGGAGGATAGCTTTTTTGGGAGGTGGATATTAGAGGCAATTATAAGGTTCTTGCAATGCTCAAGAGAGGTGAAGTTTTGAAATAGGTTATTGGTGATAGAAATGGGAGGGATTGGAAAGATAGGTAATGGGAACCAGATTTTGAAGGGTAAGATTTTAGGTTTTTAAAACCATATTCCAGCCAGCTAAGAGGATTTTGTCAAGCTTTACTTTGTCATTTATATTGTGAAAATGAAGGTTATTTTTCAAATATCATTTATAACATTAAATATGTATTTTTAGTTATACATGTCATGCTAGACATTCTATATTTTATTGACTGTTAAGGATCTCTGGCCTAAAAGTTGTTAGGCTGAAAAATTTGAGCCTTATCTGATAGAGAAACATTATAAGTTTATGTAAAGGGAAGTGATATTTTTTCTTTTGATTATGTGTGTTTTAGAAAGATTACTTTGGGAGAGAATAAGAGAGCCAAGGTAGGAGGATTGAGTGTCTGTTGCAATAACCAAAGTCTAAAGTGAAAAGCACCTGTATTAGGAAGGTGGGATATTTCTTCCACCCCTTTATAGCATTTTTTATGACCTATTGTAATTTTGCTTACTTAGCTGTGTCTTTTACTAGACTTTAAGTTCTTTGAATGTAGGAAAACTATTTTGATAATTATTAAGAATTTTTAATATTGATTGATTGGTGGCTGGCTGGTAGGGGGATCTGAACCCTTGACTTTGGTGTTATCAGCACCATGCTCTAACCAAGTAAGCTAACTGTCCAGACCAATAATTATTTATTAAATGGGTGAATGTTTTTATTTTATATGTGGTTGAGCTTTAGGAATTTTGTACTGCACTAAGGGCTGTCCTAAGGACCTTGTTAGCTGTAGAAGAGGAAACTATATGATTTTATATAATTATATGCCATGGAAACCCATTCCTTCCTTTTCCTTTTAATAATAAAGATAATTCCTTGCATTTATTGAGCATTTACTTTGTGCCTGCCAGTGAACACCTTATATATGTTATACCGTTTAGTCGTCACTACTATGCTTTGCTGTATAGACTATTTCTATTTAACATTTTATAAATGGGAAAACATAATGAGACTAACTTGTCTAAGGTTACAGAGCTAATAAGGCAGGCTAGACCTAATTTTCTCTGGCTCCAAAAGCTGCGCTCTTTTCCACTGTATTAAACTGCCTTCTATCTTTGTATTCCCGCCTTTTTTTCCCCCCTCTTTTTTTTAAAGGTCGTAATTTTATTAATGGCTCTAGTTTCCAAGTTTCCTGGGAGGTCACTTGGAATAGTATTTCTTGACTTGTAGATTGTATCCTTAACTGAATTCTTTAGGTTGGCATGTTTATGGCCTTCTTCAAAGGTCAGATAAGAAGTATGATGAAGCCATTAAGTGTTACAGAAATGCACTGAAATGGGATAAAGACAATCTTCAAATCTTAAGGGACCTTTCCTTACTACAGATTCAAATGCGAGATCTTGAGGGTTACAGGGTAAGTCAAATAGAGAATTTTTTTATTCTAAGTGGAAAATATTATTATTTAAAACTTTGAGTACTTCCTGATAAAGAAATTTTTCATTCCATTTTTGAAAAGAATTTGATTGAATACTTTTTTCCTGCCTCTATCATAGTGGTTATGTTTATGATTTGAATAAACAGATCTTTGAAATAAATTATTTTACTGTGAGGCAGATTTGGATTACTGTATAGGTTGGTTTGATCAATTTGGTGAAAATTAACATTAATACTCCTCAAATAGACAATGCCTTTGTCTGGTATTAACACATAACTATAACCTTTACTTCCCACATTTTTCTGGAAAGCAACTTTTTTGTTTCTCCTTTTTATATCCATTGAGACTGTTTTTTTTTTTTAAAGATGACTGGTAAGGGGATTTCAACCCTTGGCTTGGTGTTGTCAGCACCATGCTCAGCCAGTGAGCCAACGAGCCATCTCTACATAGGATCTAAACTCGTGGCCTTGGTGTTATCAGCACCGCACTCTCCCGAGTGAGCCACGGCCAGCCCGAGACTAATGTTTTTGTATCTTCAATTTTAACCCCAAATCAGTCTTGCATTTACTTAGTTCCTCTTTCATATATATATATTTTTTTAATGGTAGTACCTGCTGAATTTTTTTCTATATCTTAACTCAGTTGGGCACTTCATTTTTTAAAGAATTTTTGAATGATTCCTTTGTATTATCCCATTCTGTCTCTTTTCTTGGGTAAATAGATCAGGAAATGACGAGTATCTGTTCTTAACTTTTTTAAAAATTGCAAGATTGGCTTAGCCACTTCATTGTGCTTCTTAAATATTTCTTTGTTTCTATAAAGCTATACTGTATGGATATTTGAAACGTTTTTTCTAGTATTGTGTTGCAAAATGCTTAGTGCTGTGGGATAAATTAATGTGATCTTTTAAAGGAGCATTCGCTTTCATTGTAAACCTAAGAAAAAGTGGGGTTTTTTCCCCCCCTTAAAGGAAACGAGATATCAGTTACTTCAACTTCGACCTGCACAGAGAGCATCATGGATTGGTTATGCTATTGCTTACCATTTATTAGAAGATTATGAAATGGCAGCAAAGATTTTAGAAGAATTTAGGAAAACACAACAGGTAAACAACTAGAAGCCATTTTACTATATCTGATTCTAAGTGTAACTAAAAGAAAGAAGTGTATATAGTCTGGCTAACTTTTTATTTTGAAATAGTTTTAAACTTACAGAAAAGTTGCAAGGATAGTACAAATAACTCCATATAGGAATTTACTTACATTAACTATTCGTTAATATGAGAGCACTTCAAAAAAGTTTGTGGAAAAATACAATTAAAAGGTAATACAAATCTTTCCATGAACTTTTCCAAGTACCCTTGTTTTTGCCACATTACTTTAAAATCTCTATCTATTTAAATTTTTTTCCTTAAGCATTTGTTTTTTGGTGGCTGACCAATACAGGGATCAGATGCTGGATTTTGGTTTTATCAGCACCATGCTTTAACCAGCTGAGCTAACCAACCAGCTCTTTCCTTAAACATTTGAAAGTAATTGCAGACATCAAGTTTTACTCCTAAATGATTCAGTATTTCTTAAGAGTAACTCTATAATTGTCAGTTCTATAGATAGTACTGTATATATGTCAGAATTAGGAAACTTAACATCGATAGACTGTTATTGTCTAAATCACAGCCCATATTCAGAATCTATTAATTGTCCTAGTTATATCCTTTCCAGCATTTTTCTTTTTTTTATTCTAGGATCTGATTTAGAACCATACTTTGCATTTAATTATCATTTTTCTTCAGTCTCTTTTAATCTGGAACAGTTTTGAAGACTTTCTTTGTACTTCTTGACATTAATATTTTTGAAGATTACAGGGCAGTGCTTTCATAGACTGTCCCTCAATTTGGATTTGTCTGATGTTTTCTCATTGTTAGATATAGTTATACATTTTTAGCAGGAAACCACAGAAGTGATGTTGGCTCCTTCTTAGTTCTTCATATCAAGAGACACATGATGTCTGTTTGTTTCTCTTTTTTGGGGCAGCTGGCCGGTGTGGGGATCTGAACCCTTGCCCTTGGTGTTACAACACCGTGCTCTAACCAACTGAGCTAACCGGCCAGCCGTGTTTGTTCCATTTGATTACTTGGTTAAGGTGGTATGTGCACTGTAAACTGATTTTTTTCTCTTTGGATTTAATAAGCAGTTTGAGACTGAGTAGCCTATTCCTCATCAAACTTTCACCACTAGTTTTAGCATTCGTTGCTCACGATTCTTGCCTGAATCAACTATTACTATGGTAGTTGCAAAATGGTGATTCTCTAATTCTTTCATTCCTTTTAGATTTGTTATTTGGCATTCTACTGATAAGTAAGAACTTTCTTTTCTCCCCCATCTATTTATTATATGTAAGGACTGATGAATTATTATTTTATTCAACATTTTATAAGCTAATATTGTCATTATTTACTTAGTTGCTCCATAGACAGATATTTAGGAATTTTTAAAAAATCAGTTATATCAACCAGATGTTATCCTTCGACTTCTTATGTCTTACATGTTTTTGAGTGTGTAAATAATTTTCTGATATGAAAATAAATTTCTTACTGTTAGTATTTCTTATAATCATATACAGACATCCCCTGATAAAGTGGATTATGAATATAGTGAACTCCTTTTATATCAGAATCAAGTTCTTCGGGAAGCAGGTCTCTACAGAGAAGCCTTGGAACATCTTTGTACCTACGAAAAACAGATTTGTGATAAACTTGCTGTAGAAGAAACCAAAGGTATTTCTGAGAGAATATCTTTCTAATATTTAATTATGACAAAGAGTAAGGTTGAAAAATCATCTTGTTGCTGCTGACAATTGCATATAATTCAGCATTTTGATGATAGAAAATCTTTTTCTTACTCATGCACTTTGAACCATTTGTAATATGGAAAAATACACATTTAAGCAACAGAATTGTTGATATAGGAGAAAATAATTATGAACAATAAAAATTGTTAAATGAGATGACTCAGTATAACATCCTTTCTTTAAATAAAGTATCTTAGTATTGAAAATATTGCAGGGTTTGATCAAAACACAGTAGACAACTATTTAGTTTAATGAGACAGAATTGAATTTCTTTTTTTTTATGTTTTAATACTTATTTGCATATTTAAAAAATTGTGCATTCCAATAATTAATATCATTTAAACAAAAAAATGGCACTCTGATTAAACTACATTTTACAGCTGGCAGGATACCTTAGACCAGCTTGGTTTTAACTCTAGACTTCACTGTCATCCCTCCCAGCTTTTCCTTTACCAACATGCAAGTTCTTTTCCTTCACTGCCAGCTAGACAGGCAGGTGGGAGAGGAAGGAGCGGCCTTCGTTGTTAGTAATTCTTTGATGTGAGAAAGGGGCAGCCATTTAAACTTGATCCAACCTCCTTGCATCTTACAAAGTTAAACAGCTAAAAGAAATAAAATAAGAAGGCAATGCTTGTAGAATGTACAGTGCATATTGGTGGGACATGCCTCATTACAACTCACATGCTTGCTTCTCTTGTTAGATCATTTTTTTGGAAGGCAGTGGATTTTTCTCTTGCGTTTCTGTCTTCTTCAATTTTGACTTACCAAATTTCTTGATCTCAACCATATCGGGTTTGTCAGACATGGTTGCGGAGGAATCTGCAGGTACAAAGCCGAAGGGGAAAGTCCAGAATTAAATTTCTTAGAAATAGCTTACTAGGAAAACTACAGTGTGTGTAGTGTATGCCAGATTTCTTTATTGCTAGT
The DNA here is from genome assembly GCF_027409185.1 of Cynocephalus volans. NCBI lineage: Eukaryota > Metazoa > Chordata > Mammalia > Dermoptera > Cynocephalidae > Cynocephalus > Cynocephalus volans. The sequence continues at coordinate 123,068,709 of NC_084468.1, forward strand.
AATATATATTGATAAATTAGTCTTTACAAAATACATACAGGACATTTCTAAGGTCTTTATGGTTAATTTGAGTGTCTTTGAGGACATAGAAAAGAACATGATTTCTGAAAGGAAAGGAAACCAGAATTTGGATTCACAATGTATGGATTGTGATAGGTGGGGTAGATCCCTAAATAAGTGGCTTTAATGCTGTCATTTATTAGAGCGCTGGGGAAAAAGAGTTATAGTTTCAGAGGTTGAGGAAGTGATAATAGAAAATGAAAGAAGAATAGCAGGTAATTGAAATAAGTAATATTTGAGAATTGTCATGTGAAATGCTTCTTTGCCCTTGCTAGTCTGAAGAACTGAAGTTTGCTGGTTTCAAAATCCTTTGGCTCACTTTGAAGTTGAACACTAGAAAAAATGTAGTATCTGTGTGGGTATAGTCATAGTGGGTATAGTCAGTATTTGCCAGATGAACTTTCATCCGAAGATAATACTACTGGCAAGAAAAACTGAAAGTCTGTGGTTCCTGGAGCTCAGCTGTGAACTGTAGACACAGGGCAGCTCTCCTTTGAATTGATTATCCCTTAGTAGTCTATAAGTTATAAAGGAAAGATATTTCGGACTTAATGGAAAGATCACAAGTCTGGAAAAAAACTAGTTTGGGTTGCTACTGAGTAGCTGTGTATGACCAGGAGCAAGGTTTGGGCCTCAGTTTCTTTATGGAAATACATGACTATTTTTCATGTGATCCTTTTGATATCTTTATTAGTGAAGAAGAATGGCAGATAGGGCAAGTTAGACAAGGACTGAAAATTGGCCAATGGATTTTAGCAATTTGGAAATCATTGGTGACCTTAACAAAAGCACTTTCTGAGCATTTGGAAGGAGGACGGTAAAAGCCCAAACCTCAAGTTGATTTAAATGAAATTGGGAGTAGAGGAATTGAAGATAGGAAGAATAAATGACTCATTCAAGGAATTTTGCTATAAAGGAAACAAATGGGGTGGTGGTAGATGAAATGGGATATAGGATCAAAAGAAGATTTTTTTTTTACCACGTGTGTTTATGCTGACTGGAGAATGATGCAATAGAGACAATATTTGATACAGAAGAGGGGATGTGATCTAAAGGATAATTTGAAGGATAAACTAGATAAGAACATGAGTAGTTCATCCACAGTAAGAAGAGATGATAGAGTATATGGGCACGTAGGTATGTAGAGTTAGTGAGTATATGGGAATTTTCTTCTAATTGCTTTCATTTTCTGCATGAAATAGGAAACAAGGCTATCAGTTCATTCCACAAAATATGTGTTGAATATGCTTTGAGTCAGGTGTTGGAGACAGGGTATATAAAGAAAATAGAAAGGAACTGACAGTAGAATCAGTCTTTGGAAATTCTAGCAATAAAAGCATTGTTGCTGGTGGTAGTAGTTGGGGGGAGAGCATGAGATGGTGAGGATCACTGGGAACTTTTCCTGGAGTGGATGAGTCGGCATAGGAAGGCAAAATGTTTTATTGTTAACTCTAATACCACTATTTCCTTCCACAAAGAAAAGGTAGGAGAAGATTAAGGGAAAGGAATGAGGATGGGTGTGGTGTAGAGGAGTAAAGTTGCAAATAATTTTTGTTTTCAGTGAAATTGGCTTTTGGTTAGTATAAAGCAGGCTTTGTCAACCTTGGGTGTGTTGACATTTTGGTCCTGAGTTGTTGGGAGTAGAGATCTGCACATTGTAGGATGTTTAGCAGCATCCTTAGTTTCCACCTGTTAGATGCCAGTAGTGCTTGCCACCCCTAATATAACAACCAAAATGTCTTCAGATATTGCCAAATATCCCCTGGGTGGCAAAAGTGTCACTGGTTAAGAACCACTGCTACAGATATTAAGAATATGTGCTCTTTTAACTAAATTGCTTGGATTCAAATCCTAACTCCAACATTATCTGAGAGACCTTTGGCAAGTTTACTTAAGTTCCCTCTGCTTTAAAATGATGAAAACAATAGTAACCTATGTCATAGAATTCTGAGAACTGAATTAATTAATGCATGTGAAACACTTAAGTCACTGGCACATAGTAAGTACTTAATAAGTGTTTGTTTTTATTACTTGACAAGAACAAAGGCTGCAAGGATGAAGTAGTGGTTTGAAAATAATACCTTTGCTGAATGGGAGCCTGTTAAGGATACAGAAAAGGAATCCTGACTAGTATTTGAAGCTTATATGACTTTGAAGCTCATGTATTTCTAGTGAAACCACTGACTTGTTTCCTTACATGAGAAAGTGTGGAGCAGACAAACAATTGGGATGATCCAGGTTTTAAAATTAGTAGGGTAGGGCCGAGCCCGTGGCGCACTTGGTAGAGTGCTGCGCTGGCAGCACGGTGACGCTCCCACCGCAGGTTCGGATCCTATATAGGACTGACCAGTGCACTCACTGGCTGAGTGCCGGTCACGAAAAAACGACAAAAAAAAAAAAAATTAGTAGGGTAAACAAGGGAATCTAGATTTTAAGATTGATTTTATACTTGGGACAGTTAATGTCATTCATGGATGTGGTGGGTCTTGCAGCCCACGGAAGGCAAGCAGTGAGTCTGTGAGTTGCTGATAGGCCTGAAGAAAAAAGAATATGAGTTTTTCTCTGAGATTGAAGAGTAGGGATTAGTGAGACAAGAAGAAGGAAGATAATTAAGCTTAGAGCATGATGCTTCTTTGGTTGGCCAGATTATGGGTTACTACAGCAGAATTGTTTAATAGTTGATTTAGGTATCATAAGGTTAGGGTGTTGGATTGGGATGTTGATTTGTTTTTTTTTTTTTTTTAGACTGGTAAGAGGATCATAACCCTTGACTTGGTGGTGTCAGCACCACGCTCAGCCAGTGAGTGTACCGGACATCCCTATATAGGATCCGAACCCGTGGCCTCGGCGCTACCAGTGCCGCACTCTCCCGAGTGAGCCATGAGGCCGGACCTGGGATATTAATTTGGATATGGAAGTTGTTCATATGGTATGGGGATAGTTGAATAGGTGATGGCTTGATGACAGTGTGTTCAGTGAATGTGGGAAAGTGGCCTGGAGTTGGACAAATTCCCTGAATAAACTGAAGATGTAAAGAGGATGGCATGTAAGTAATACAAACTTCAAAAAAGGAGAGGACAATCAAATAATATGGTGAATGGTCTTTTTGAAGGGAATTGGGAACTCAGGAGTTACCAGATCCATCTACTTCCCAACACTGATTTATAATGAGGTTTGAAGAGAAAATCTGAAGAATAGTTGAAATTACAACGAGAAGATTTTCCTCAGCTATTTAGTTAATTTTCTTTTTCCCCCAAATCAGGGGAACTTCTGTTGCAATTGTGTCGTTTGGAAGATGCTGCTGATGTTTATAGGGGATTACAAGAGAGAAATCCTGAAAACTGGGCCTATTACAAAGGCTTGGAAAAAGCACTCAAGCCAGGTATATTGTTTAAAATTTGCTTTCTAAGTTCTGATTGCTTCTTTTGTTAATATATATTTCATTAACTAATTGGAAAGTACAACTAGAAGAACCGTGGTTAAGAATTGGTTCAGAATCTGAATACAAAAGCACATTTGCAAACTTCTGTTTAATATGGCGGCTTGAGCATGTTCTGAGACCTCTCTTCTACTACAAATTTATAGAAATGGTTGAAAAAAGAATTTTAGGAGCAGCTTCAGAAAAAAATCACAAATGCATAGTAGCATCAAAAACATGAAAGGAAAATTTCCACTGACAGAAATGGAGATGTAAAGGAAAGAAGTAAGCATAACCTCTGTGATAAGCTGTGGCTGTAGCAGAGTGTCCTGTCGGGGTCACATGAATGTATCCATGCTCAGTGAGCGGCACCGTTCCTTTGTAGGAAGAGAGGTTACATTTCTATTGCTTAAATAGACTTCGGTCCAGAGACTCTCTGTGCCACTTCCCGCCAACACTCCCCCTCCAATCATCCTCTCCCACAAATGGGGCCCACTGTGGGGACAGGCCAATAAACAAATAGACAAGATCCTTGGCCAGTATGATCTGATTTGAAGCTATGTTTCCCTCAAGACTGGTAGTGAGCCGTTTCCGATATTGATATACAAAGAGAAGCCTCTTGCTGCAGATGACTTTGTAACAAAGATTCTCAAGCTATCATAGCAATACCAGCAAGGAACAGTAATCATCAGTGCCAGTGAAAGAGAGCACGAGGTGATGGAAGAATCCAAGATGAATCGTGGGAATTGCAGCCATGAAACATGAATAGTTACGAAAAGTGTCAATTGGAAATGAAAATCTTACTTTTTGAAATAAAAACCTTAGTAGATTGAAAAGAACAGAGGCCACAGCTGAGGAAAAATTAATGAAGTGGATGACTAAACTGAGGAAAGCTCTCAACATTTGCACTGAGAGTAAAAGACAAAATATAAAAGATATGTGGAGAAATGGAAGATAGGGGTTAGAAACAGAAGCTCCAGAATAAATCAAGGGAGAGGTGTTATAGGGGGGAAGCTAAAGAGAATAATAGAGAAGTAATATATGGAAACATAATCAAGACTTTTTTAGAACTAAAGTAAAGGAGTTCTCAGATTTTGAAAGCCTACCTAAAGCCAAACAGGATAAAGAAAATGTATTTTATATGATTACAGGTGTTTAAAATATGAAAATATTGTAAAGAAATATTCTAAAATGATTGTTGATATATTTAGGTGTAAGATTACAAAAAATTTTCTTCTCATTTTCAAATTTTTTTAATATTATAATTTTTATGTACTTTGAAAAATTTATAATTTGCCCCCCCAAAAATACAACTTATAATTACATACAAAAAGAATTTTTTTGTTTGTTTGTTTGCAGCTAATATGTTAGAACGGCTAAAAATATATGAGGAGGCCTGGACTAAATATCCCAGGGGACTGGTGCCAAGAAGGCTACCATTAAACTTTTTATCTGGTAAGTGAGAATAATTACAAACAAATGAAAATACTAAAGTGATTTAAAATTTCTTTTCTTGGTTTTAAGTATGAGTATATATATTAAAGCTAAGGTACACATTGTTAGACTTGTCTGAGTAAATGTAATCCAACAGGATTTTTCTCTTTCAAGGTGAGAAGTTTAAAGAATGTTTGGATAAATTCCTAAGAATGAATTTCAGTAAGGGTTGTCCACCAGTCTTCAATACTTTGAGGTCATTATACAAAGATAAAGAAAAGGTAAATCAAAATACAATGTTTTCTTTTGGCTCTCATTTCTTTGCTCAGTATTTGGAATGGTTGATTGTTGATTATGTATACACAATAGTACATGTTTTGTGAATCTGATATCAGCCTTCCCAACTTACAGTTTAAATGCTTCTATACCTCTTTCTTCCTTTTCATCATCTTTTCTCTTAGCTCAGTAACTTAGTGCTTATTTGTTTTCTTTTGTTTCTGCTGTATACTTTAATGAGTCAGTGTAGATTATAAAAGGTTTGTAAGGTAGTGATTTCTCCATTATTTTTAATCTGTTTGTGGTCAAAAGTCAGAGTGATTTTTTTTTTTTAATACTTACTCTGTATTAAATTTAAAATTACCTGTATTTTATGCAGGTAGAGAAATTTGACTGAATATTTAACATATTTGTAATGACATGGAAATTAAATTTGGATTAAATTTAGAGATCTGTCTGTTTCAAGGAATAAGAGTACCCACACCTCTTTTGAATTCAGATACCTCAGAGGCACCCTACTGTGGTGGCTTCATCTTCAGCAAATTACAAAGAAAAGAATACAGCACAAAAAATGCTAGTAGAGTCTCTTTGGAACCTAGTTGTTATTCTCATGGCCAAATTTAAAAGGAAAGACTGAGTATGTAATAAGTACCAAGGGAAACTCCAGGGAAATTTTCTTCCCTAAGGTTTGTATAAAAAAATCTATGACTTTTACAGTTCAAATTTCTATTTTAAGTCTCAAATAATAAATAATTTATAAATGGTCTGTTTTCTAATTCTAGAATGTTCATTCTTGGAGGTTATGTTGCTGAAGACACAACAATAATATATGTTCCTCAAATGTTAAGTCTGCAAGTTGTATTCCTCTCTAAGCAAATATTTTTTGAATACTTATTGTGTGCCAAAAACTGGTGTTACTTTTCTACTTATTTTTAATAAGATGACATGTTATACAGATTGAGAAAGCCAGAAATTACCATCTTTGAACTAAAACCACACTTTTCCAGAGATGTTTCAAAGACTCCTGTATAAAGAGTGGAGAAGTGATTTTTTTTTTTAAACTAAGTTTTAGCTTAGTAATCTTTCTCCTTCTTTTATTCAGTAGAAAAAAAAATTCTGTCAGAAGAGTTTGTTTATTCTCCCAGTAAGTCAATTTACTCTTTCAGCTATGTGTTATAATATTCAAAATGCTTGTTTAAAGGAATTTTTTTTTTTTTGTCTTTTTCGTGACCAGTACTCAGCCAGTGAGTGCACCGGCCAGTCCTATATAGGATCCGAACCCGCGGCGGGAGTGTCGCTGCGCTCCCAGCGCCGTGGGCTCGGCCCCTTTAAAGGATGTTTTAACCTTAATTTAGGTTATTTTGCTTGCATGTACAGTGTCATCAGGACATGCTGGTTGCACTTAAAAAAATAAGTTATTGAAGAATCAGAAAGATGGAACTGATTAAACATGCTGAACACTTTAACCTGAAGCACAGTGTGCATTTATTTGCCAGTCTTTTTTGGGGGGAGGTCCTAAGGAATGGGCTTTATTGATTGCTCTTTCACTTTTTTTCCTTGCCTAAATCATGTCCATAAAATAGGGTCTGTTACTTTTAGTTTTGGGAGAGTGAGAATTTGATGTTTATGAAGTAGTCTTAAGTACAGAATCCTATATTTTTATGATTTTCTTCTATTTATCATTTTCTGATTTATACCTAAATTGGTTAATACTTAATTTATCTTTGAGTCTTTCCATGGTATTCAACTTAAGGAAACAGTTCTTTTTGTTTCCATTTCTTAAGTTTACCTAATATTGAATTAATTTCTGCCATTATGATAATAAATGCAACTGATTCAAACAGATTTGGGAAAACAAAACTGAGTCTTGGTAAGCATGTAGCTCAACTTGTGGGAAGGGAACAGGAGTGCGTCAGAATAACCTAGCTGTAACCATTCAGAGAGAGCTGGTGTTAATCTGTTGGGTCAGTTAAGTTGAGGTCGTTTAAGGAGCTTCCATAGTGTGAGAAGTCCATTAAAAATGGATTAAACAAAGAAGGGAATAAATAAATCATTAGTATTCATAGATCTTTCAGGAATCCAGGAACAAGTAGAATAGTCAAAACTTGGGAGAAACTAGAACCTGGACAGCCATTCTCTGGGACCTCAGAAACCCACCAACTGTTCTATGCTTCACTTTTACTGATGTTTTCCCCTGTGTTATGAAATTGAGAGTTGATTACTTTCATCTACTTAGGGAATTTAGGTTTTCACATAGCATTTAATTCTTGATTCTTAAAGAGCAAATATTAACTGTATATTAGTCCATTTCTGTTGCTTATAACAAAATACATGGGACTGGGTGATTTAAAGAGAATGAAATTTAGTGCTTACAGTTTCAGAGGTTAGGATGTCCCAAGTCCAGGGAACACATCTGGTGAGTCTTCTTTGGTGGTGGCTTTACAGCAGCAAAGCAGGGGTCTCACATTGCAGAAAATGGTGGAGCAAAGAGAGACTAACCTCTCACATGCTCTCCTTTTAAAGCCCTCAGAACCATACCCCTGACCACCATTATTAATCCATTCACTTTGGCATGGTCCTACAATCTAATCACCTCTTCAAAAGCCCTACCTACCTTTCAATTACCATAATAGGATTTCCCACTCTCAACAATTACAGTGGGGATTACGCTTCAGTGAGGTTGGAGGGCATCCAGTCTACATCACTGTGGGTATTACTTATGTCATTTGAGATAAAAATGAATCAAGATATAAATCATTCACAACATTGCCTCTCTTTGTCCACCCCTTTTCAGATTTCTGGTTCAGCTGATGCTTTATTTTCTATCAGGGAAAGGGAGTTTACCAATAGGTTTTTAGAAAGTTGTGTCTTAATGCATATCCGCCCAAATGTATGATTATTTTTGATTTAAAGTTAAGAGATTTATAAAGGTGTATGTGTGTTGGGGTGTTTTTTTAGTCCTTTAATAGTAAATAACAGAGTTCACACAGGAATAGTGACTGTATTTTTTCTATTAACGTGTGCTTGTGTGTTTCTACTCTAGGTCGCAATCATAGAAGAATTAGTAGTAGGTTATGAAACCTCTCTAAAAAGCTGCCGGTTATTTAATCCCAATGGTAAGTGCTCAAGTTTTATGTTTTAAAAACATCTTGAAAATTTTAATACATTATGAAATTCTTAATCAGAAGGTCAGTTATTAATTATTTAGTCAGTAAGTGTAGTGCATTTAAATTTTCTCCATTTAAACTGAAAATCCATGGGCCGAGCCTGTGGCGCACTTGGTAGAGTGCTGCGCTGGCAGCGCGGCGACGCTCCCGCCGCGGGTTCGGATCCTATATAGGACTGACCGGTGCACTCACTGGCTGAGTGCCGGTCACGAAAAAACGACAAAAAAAAAAAAAAAAAAAAAAAAACCTGAAAATCCATTAATTTGCACATTGTGTGATAATATTTTGTTAGAAAACAACCACATTAGTTTATTGAAAAAAAATTTTTATGTAAAATTTAAAACACCTATAAAACTAAAAGCAATAATATAAGGATCCTCTGTTTACCCAGCACTCAGCTTCAGTATTTTAATTTATGGCCAAACTGACTTCATCTGTATCCTTACCTACTTCTCTCTACTCCCATATTATTCTGAAACAAATCCCAAACATCACATTATTTCATCCAGGAATATTTCAATATGTGTAAAGATAAGGGCTTAATTTAAAACATAACTGTAATGCCATTATCACACCTGAAAATTAATACTTTCTTAACATTGAATATCCAGTCCATGTTCACATTTCCAGTTATATTACAAATGTTATATTTTTTTCCTTTCCTTTCCTTTTTTGAAGTTTGTTTGGATGTAGATCCAGATAAGATTTTTATTTGAGTTTGGTTGATAAGTCTTTTAAGTCTCTCTTTTAGGGCTAGCTCATGGCTCACTTGGGAGAGTGTGGTGTTGATAACACCCAGGCGATGGGTTTGGATCCCTATATAGGGATGGCTGGTTAGCTCACTTGAGAGAGCATGGTGCTGACAACACCAAGTCAAGGGTTAAGATCCCCTTACCAGTCATCTTTTTTTAAAAAAGTCTCTTTTGGACTATAGGTTTCTCTTCCATCTCTTCTTACTGTAATTTATTTGCTGAAGAAATTTTTTCTTGAGTTTTCCCATTCCAAATTTTGCTGAATGTACCCCCATGTGTTGCTTAACATGTTATTCCTCTGTCTTCTGAATTTTCTATAAATTGGTAGTTGGTTGTAAAGCTGTGCTCTCCCCCACAAGTGGCTAATGAAAATTTTTAAAATTAAGTAAAACAAAAAATTCAGTTTCTCAGTTGCAATAGCCACACTTCAAATGCTTGTTCAGTAGTCACATATAGCTAATGCCTACCTTATTGGACAGAAGATACAGAACATTCGTCATTCAGAATCTTCTAATGGACAAGTCTGACTAGAGGCTTGACTAACCTGTTTTGCTTTTGTTTTTGTGTTTTTAAACATAAGGGTAAAAAGATTATTTTGTAGGGTAAAAAAGATTATTCTTCCATCAGTAAGCATATAATGTTTGATGTCTGCAAGTGATAAGAATTACCAACTGGTGATATATCATTCCTTCTCTATTATCTTAAAAGAAATTTCTGTTCATCTGTTATCTGCTTACCCAATATTTCAGTTTGTATAGGAGAAGCATAAGTTTTTTTCTCCCCTACTTTTTTTGTTTTTTTTACCAATTTTAAAACTTTGGTTGATTATCCCCTAATGATTTGGTTTATTAGCCCCCTCAAAGATGGCAAATACATTTTTAAAAAGTATTATTATGAATTCATGGATTTAAATTTATTTGAAGTTTTAAATCTCAAACGGTCCGGTCTTTCACATGCCATGGTGATAGTTGATAGCTTCTTTGCTGCTTAGTATGACAGGATATTCCAGGATATCTTGTACATTGCCACTGCAGATCTGGAATCAATTGTTTTTCCAAGGAGATCTGGTTCCTATAATGGGAAAGCCCAGTATGGGACCTGGGATGCTCATTGCTATTGGGTTGATCATTGTTTCTAGGTCTCAAATTAATTTTAATAGTACTTTTAAAAAGACGTTACCATAGTTTCATTGGTTAATCATCATGATGTTCCTTTGATTATCAGCATTTTCCTACATATATTACAAATCTGGAAGAGGTTCAATGACATGCCCAAGAATATGCAGCACTTTTGTTGCAGATCTATCAGATCGGGAGTTGGTGAGTTCCACTCCTATTGTTTGTCCACTGAGCCATCTTGCTTTTACTAGAAAAAAAATAAGCAATTTATTGCTTTCTTTGAAAACAGATAACAATTCTCAGATTTTAGAAATTTGTATTTAAAAGATATTTTTAATGTGTGAGTTGTATATTTAACTTACACATTTTCTTGTGAGTATATTAAAATTAAATCATGAACTAAAATGGAGACTAAGTATTTTCTACTTATCTCATTTTTTGGGTGTAGTTTTCATTCAACCTAAATTATGCATCTTTGCATATTCAGTATAGTATTAAAATCTATTAAGAATATTATAGTCACCAAAATTCAAAAGACCACATCACAAGTATATTTATGTAGACTTTAATGCATAAGCTAGAAACCCAGGGCTTTTTTTTTTAAAAACCTCAAGTTAATGGAAAATTTCTTTTGATGCCCATCCTGTCCCCATAAATAACACCCTGATCAATACACTCTAATAGTTGTAGTATGACTTGTCTGCCCCACCCCTTTCAGTTTTTTTTTTTAGATAATTGGTTGTATCTTTGATCTTATTTTATCTCCCATATTTGTTGTATAAAGTTATTATTTGCAAGATATTGTGCTAGGGGCTATAAGGATATAGAATAGAAAACATGGTTCTTCCAAAGATCTTATAAACTTAGGCAGGGGTAGTTTTATAGCTAGTTATATAAATAAACTACCTCAAACTACTTTTCTTACTAATAAAGGAGACATTTTGAGGAGGTACTCTCTTGATATATGTAACTCCTAATCTGGTTTCTTCCCTCTCCCTTCCCCCTCCCCTGCTTTTTAAAGATGATGGAAAGGAAGAACCACCAACCACATTACTTTGGGTCCAGTACTACTTGGCACAACATTATGACAAAATTGGTCAACCATCTATTGCTCTGGAATACATAAATACTGCTATTGAAAGCACACCTACACTGATAGAACTCTTTCTTGTGAAAGCTAAAATCTATAAGGTAAAATTCTTTGCTCTTTTTTTCTTATAAGGTAATGAGATTAGTGAAAATTATTTCTATATTTTAGAGATCCTAAGTGTAAGAAAAATGACATAATTGATGACTCAAAAACATGGTATGACAAGTATAGTACATTTCCTTAGGAACTTCTTCCAAAAAAAGAAAGTAAAGAAAAAGTAGAAGTACATTTCTCAGTCTGATTACTTGCAGATTGTCATGGTCATGCTAATTTGATCGTCCATCTATATCTATATACATGCATATATGCATACATATTATTCATCTATATATGTTTATATATTCTCATATATATGATTATTTTCTTGATTTGGGGGAATAAGAATATGGTTAATTCAAAAATAATTATGTTTGCTGTGAACTGTGTGTTTCTATTAACATTTGAGTATAATTAATTACCTATTAGTATCTGGTATTGCTAATGAATTGAAATTTGAAGATTCTTTTACGAATTCTACTTTTATCTCTTTTGACTCCTCAACTCCTGGGCCCTGATTGAGTGAGAATCTCCAGTCATATGTTCTATCATCTTAACATTGGCTCTTCTTTGTCTTATTGCAAATAAAATTTAGTAATCAAAGCTCTTGAGGGAGTGACTGTAAACCAATAATTCATCTAGGAAGAAAATAATGAAATAAGTAATATTTAAAAAACACTTTTTAAAGCCAGGTTGTGCTTATCAGTTTTGTGGCTTTGCTTAATGGGCTAGTTAGATGCATTATAAGGGTCATTGGTGAATGTCCTCTAATAGTCCTAATTAGTAACATTTTCATGATTTCTTTGGAGTATAAATTTGGCCATCTGTTTGCCTTTTGTGAATTTTACATTGAACTGTGTTGTTCTAATTTAAAGATTTCTATTATTATTTATTCTTTGTTTTAACAATTATTTTTTAATATTTACTATGTGCCAGGCACTGTTGTAAGCAATGGGGATAGAATAGTAGTGTATTAGTCTGTTTCTGTTGCTTATAACAAAGTACTTGGAGATGGGTAATTATAAAGAAAATGAAGTTTATTGCTTATAGTAAGTTTCTGTGGCTGGGAAGTCCAAAGTCCATCCGGTGGTGGTGACAGTGACCCAGGGGTCTCACATTGCAAGATTGTGGAAGCAGAGAGAGCAGGGAGAGCAAGGCAGACTCTCCTCTTTTAAAGCCCTCAGAACCACGCCCCTGGCCACCATTTTTAATCCATTCACTACCAGACAGTCCTGCAATCCAGTCACCCCTACAGGGCTCCACCTTTCAATTACCGTAATAGGATTTCCCACCGTCTTAACAGTCACAATGAGGGCTAAGTTTCTAATACATAAAACTTAGGGGACACAATTCAAGCTTCAGGGAGTTTTGGGGGGACATAATTGAATTCACTACAAGTAGATATAACTATTAAAGCAAGTTTTTACTGTCAGAGAGCCTACATTCTAGATGGCCAGAAAGGTATCAGGACTTATATTATGGAGGAATGCATGCTTCTACACTGATTAGCATCTTGAGTCAGAAGAATACCTTTTCTTTCATTTGTTTAATTATTTATTAACAGGTAACAATAAGCACAGTAATTAACAGGTAACCTGCACAGTAAAATTAGCATACTTACTGATTTATTTTGCTTTTGTCCTTTGTAAGCATGCTGGGAATATCAAAGAAGCTGCAAGATGGATGGATGAGGCCCAAGCCTTGGATACAGCAGACAGATTTATCAACTCCAAGTGTGCAAAATACATGCTAAAAGCCAATTTGATTAAAGAGGCTGAAGAAATGTGCTCAAAGTTTACAAGGGTTTGTACAGCTAGTGTTCTTTCTTATGAATAAACAGGACTTGAGCCAGTTCATACTTGTATACCCTGCTCATTTTATAAAGTTTGTTTTTAATATTTTTAATATCAAAACAGTTCAGATTTTAATTAAGTCACCATATCAGAAAAACCTGAGGTCAACTTTAGTATAAAACATTTTCTTTTTAGATGGTTGTGCAATGAATTTTTAAACTCTGGTTTATACTGGTGTATGTTCAGTTGAATTTTTTAGGGGCTAAGGGAATTAATATTTATTGAGTTACCTATGTGTTAGTGTTCTTCTGTTAATCCCTACCCCCAATTAGGTAGACCTTTTGTTTGATTAATGGTTAGAAAGAGAATTTCAGTTTCTTTCACATATTAAAGATTCCCTCTTACTCTAAGAATGGTTAAAAAAAATTATTTTGAAAGAATTTAAATCAGCCGACCACCTTTGCCTTTTTATATCCTATGGTGGAATGATATATTTAGTAAGAAATGGTCTTGAATATATGTGATTTTTTTATAGGAAGGAACGTCCGCGGTAGAGAATTTGAATGAAATGCAATGCATGTGGTTCCAGACAGAGTGTGCCCAGGCTTATAAAGCGATGAATAAATTTGGTGAAGCACTAAAGAAATGTCATGAGATTGAAAGAGTAAGTACCTTATATACGTGAGTTTCTCATTTTATTCTGTAATATGTCGAAGGTTTTGGGTAAATCCTATAGTTTTTTCTCTTCTCCCTCTTTATAATTCACAGTAGGTGATTTTTAAAAGCTGTATTCACTTTTTTCAATTTTTTTTGGCGGCTAGCCGGTACAGAGATCAAACCCTGGACCTTGGCCCTTTTTTCAGTTTTTATAATGGAATTATTATAGGCTATGTTTTCAGCCAGCTTCTCTTGTCTATATGTCCTGTAAGAATTCCTTTTAAAAACTTTGTGGAAATTTTGTATCTTGGCTGTGTTTTTATTGATTTTTAACCTTTCTTAACAAATTGCTGCTGCTGCCTTTTTTTTTAAAAGATGGCCGGTAAGGGGATCTTAACTCTTGACTTGATGTTGTCAGCACCACGCTCAGCCAGTGAGTGAACCGGCCATCCCTATATAGGATCCAAACCCATGGCCTTGGTGTTATCAGCACTGCATTCTCCTGAGCAAGCCACGGGCTGGCCCTAAATTGCTGCTGCTTCTTCAATAGCTCATTAATCCTAGAAGCCTGTTTGTTTTGGGGTTGATTGGTAATTGCATGTATCCTTGATAAGTTAAAAGCTTTGAAGGCCACTTCACAATGTTTCTGTAGCTTATGTAATTCTTCATTTTCTGATAAAAATCATTGGTTTTTTTTAGTTGTCTTCACTTTTGATTTATTTCTGTCACTAATAGTTGGCTTTTCTTTTTTTGTGTTTTTCAAGTAAACATAGTTTATACAATTAATTTCACGTTTGTAGTATTGTCAAGTATAGAACACCAGAGCTTAGCTAAAATGTGGAAGTTGCTGGTTGCTTGACTTACTTGCTGATTTCTCTCCCATTGCATAGGGTTCAAATTTGTATCCTCAGAAAAACTGACGAATACTATATATATTATAATCCTTTGCAGATTGCTCTAAATATAAAAACTTAGTGTTTAACATGTGAATCTAATGCACTGTACCATTATGTGTACTAGGAAATAATGCTTGATTTGTTATAATAGCGTTAAGTATGATTAAGGAAATATATATATTTATATATAGTGTGTTTATATATGTATTTTAAAGCATTGTACTTCCTTTTTATTCAACAAATAATTTAGCACCTAATATGTTTTATCCTGTGCTAGGTGATGGCCAGCTGTATTTGCTTATTTGATATGCAAAGTATATTGAGTGATTGCAATTTTTAATATTAATTTTTTTATGCCAGAGAAACAAGTAATTCCAGGCCTTTGATGTTTTAGTTTTCTTAGATATTGCTGTACTTCGCTATAATAATAAAAAGATAATTTTGTCAGCATTTTATAGAAATCACTGATGACCAGTTTGACTTTCATACATACTGCATGAGGAAGATTACCCTTAGATCATATGTGGACTTATTAAAACTAGAAGATGTACTTCGACAGCATCCATTTTATTTCAAGGCAGCAAGAATTGCTATAGAGATCTATTTGAAGCTTCATGACAACCCCCTTACAGATGAGAATAAAGAACGTGAAGCTGATACAGGTATAGTATTCAAAGATTTCTTACTATTTGCTGTGGTGTGTGTATGTGTATTAGTCCATTTCTGTTGCTTATAACAAAAATACCTGAAACTGGGTGATATATAAAGAAAACAAAATTTATTGCTTGCAGTTTCAGAGGCTGGGAAGTCCACAGTGCAGGGAATACATCTGGTGAGGGTTTTGGTGGTGGCGACAGTGACAGCAGAATATCACATTGCGAAAATGGCAAAGCAAAGAGACAAAATGTCTTCATGTGCTTTCCTTTTAAAGCCCTCAGAACCATGCCCATGACCACCATTTTTAATCCATTCACTAGTCATGGTCCTCAGAATCTAAATTACCTCTTCAAGCCCCTACCTTTCAATTATCATAATAGTATTTCCCATCCTCAACAGTTACAGTGGGGATTAAGTCCCAGTGAGGTTGGGCATGCATCCAGTCTACAGCAGTATGTGTATTTATGTTTTTGAATAATATAGATTTTTATTGAGCATCTTGTTGGGAAAATGTTATATATAAGGTTAGAAAATTGTGGTTATTTTATGAATTTCTCTAAACAGCAAAAAATATTGTTTACTTTTGTACTTTCAAAACAATAATTTTTTTAAACAAGAATTTAATTCATAACTGGTCATTAGCATTTGAGCAGTTTGAATTTTGTGAGTTTTACATTTAAGATCTGGTTTACCCAATACTATAAAGTGCTAACTACTTTACTATAAATGCTAACTACATAATTAGTGTTGGCAGTTAGTGTAACTAGTTATTTTTCTTTTTAATTGTAATTTATAGGTTAACCTACTAAAAGATAAATATTGCTTGAACATTAAAAGCCAGCTTGGAATTAACCTTGGAAAATTGCACAGTGACTTCATCCCTTGACCTGTTTTTAATGTGCCATTTTTATAGCAGAGTGTCAGGATGACTAGGGAGAAGTCTTCCCTAGACAGTTATTTAGGAAAGAATCTCAGAATGAAAGTGATCTCCTCTGTAGAAGGATATAAATTAATTGTATGTCCAAATATTTTGTGACTTAATGGCAAACATGTTGTGGGAATTGGGGCATAAAAAGTGTGTCAGATTTTTTTTTTTTAAGTATCATTTATTCCACTTTTGAGGATAGGGTTGGTTATTTCCTGTGTCCTTCCTCCTGCTAAAGAGCTTTTGAATCCTTTTGTTAATTTGTTATTACTTTTTACGTTCTGTTGCCAAAAGACAGTTTAGAATTTTCTAAGGTCACACATTGAAACCTTGTACAGATTTTACTTGAATCTATTTCTACCTGTTGGTGTTGCTTCAACTTGAAAGAAAATGCCAATAAGAAGAATCTGCTGGACAATTTACAGTAAAGTTGAGAGCTATGACTCTCTGGCTTCTTTTGTTTACCTTTCTTTTCAATCCTCCTGCCTTCCCTCCAAATTATACAAATAATAAACAATTAACTTTAATTATACAGAGTTGAAACAATACAGAAATACAGCTTGCAAATATGAAAATCCCCTTTCACTTTTCTCCCATCCCATCTCCTTTCCAGAAGTTATCAGTGTGAAAGAATCAGTTCTTTTATGCACAATTACAATTTTGAGTTTTTTGTGTACATATATCATACACACACATTTCATGGTTGTTGTTTTTTTTGGGGGGGGGTGGTCATAAATGAGATTATATCATACCCACTATCAGGCAAACCCAAACCCTCCACTCCCCACCCCAGTTAATAATACTGCTCCATGTCTGGGCACATCTTATCATCATGATTATTTCCACCATTAACATTTTAATGGCTATGTAGGAACCTATGTGGATTTCTTTTTACCATTAAATTTCTATATAAATGTCCTTATACATCATTATGCACGTATTTATTTATCACAGATTGTTAGAAGTGGAAATTGCTGGGTCAAAGGGTATGAGAATTTGAAATAGTGTCAAATTGCCTTCCACACAGGTTTCATCAGTTTTTATTACCACCAACACTGTGTTGAGATTGTCTTTTATTTTACACTATCGCTAACTCTGAAAATTATTGGTTCCTTACGTTTTTGCTATGTTGGGCAAAATATCTAATTTATAGTCCCTAGATTTTTAATGGAGTGGAATAGCTGCATATATTTTCATGTGACATTGAGTTTTTTCTGTGAATTGCTTGTTCATTTCTTTTGTCCACTTTTGTAAAACTTCTTGATTTTTAGAAGTTTTTTTGGGGGCCGGCCCCGTGGCTCACTCGGGTGAGTGTGGTGCTGATAGTGCCCACGCTGCGGGTTCGGATCCTATATAGGGATGGCCGGTGTGCTCACTGGCTGAGAGTGGTGCCGACGACACCAAGCCAAGGGTTGCGATCCCCTTACTGGTAAAAAAAAAAAAAAAAAAAGTTTTCTTTTTAAACGTGTGCAAGACATTAATTCTTGTTATATTGGATTGCGTATTTATATTATCTTGCTGTCATTTGGGTTTACCTTTATTTATGGTGGGTATCTATCGTGTAAAAGTTTTAATTTTTATGAGATCAAATATTTAGTCTTATATTTTATGGCTTCTGGGTTTTAGAAAATTTTTTCTACTTCAAAATTAAAAATATATTTATGAATATCTTTGGTTTTTTCTCATACTTCTGTTTCGTAATTTTTACATTAGGGTCTTTAATTATCTGGAGTTAATTTTTATATATGATGTGAAGTGGAAGGTGGCTCCCCCCAACCCCTGCAAATAAACTAACTCTTTAACAGTATTTATTGAATAAGTTGTCATGTTCCCCACTGATTTAAAAATGCCACCTTTATCATGAACTAAATCCTGAAAATGTAACATGGTGGGTTGTGGGCATGGTTTCTTGTTCTAACATATATTAAAACAATAAAGACATAATAATTAAAACTGCATGATGTTGACATCAATACACAAGTTTGTTTCTGTTTGTATGATCTATTTCTCTTAATCTAATACTGTATCTTCTTTAGAATTTTCATGGTTTTACATGCAGGTTTTTGCTTATGCATTGATGGCATTTGAATGTATTGTCCTCCGAGAACTCATATGGAATTTTGATCCCCAGTGTGGCAGTTTGAGTTGTGGGGCGGATCCCTCATGAATGGATTAATACTCTCCCTGGGGGAAGAGGGGTAGTGGGTGAGTTCTCTCTTGGTTAGTTCCCACAAGAGCTGGTTGCTTAAAAGACACTGGCACCACCTCTCTCTCACTCTCTTGGCTTCCTCTTGCCGTGTGATCTTCTTGTACCTGCTGGCTGCCTGCCACTTTCTGCGATGAGGAGAAGCAGCCAAAGGCCCATGCCAGATGCAGCTGTCCCAGAATCATAAGCCAAATAAACCTCTCTTCTTTATAAATTACCCAGTCTCAGGTATTTCTGTGATAGCAACACAAATGGACTAATAATACATGCCAAATTGTAGAATTAGCTTGTCTTTTGGAAAATTTCTTATGGAGTTTTTGGTTCGAATTGCATTTCTCATACAGAGTACTATTTGGGAGTGAGTGGTGGGGTAGGCCTTAAATAATATTGAGTCTTTGCATACCAGAATGCATATGTCGATTATTTATTTTTTAGTATAATTGTACATAAATCTGACAAATTTACTGTCATCATTATTCCTATGTGTACTTCTTACCATTACAATATTCCAATATGGTACAATATTTTGTATGTCAAGTGGGTATTCTTATTGAACTCTGATATTAGGTTTAGTCATTTTTCAGTTGATTTTTGAAAATTTTCTTTGTTGGCTATTACGTTATTCTGTAAATGGTAGTAGTTTTGTTTCTTTCCTTTTTATAACTACCTCTCTCACTCCCCCACCCCCCGTGTTTTATTGCATGGTTAGGGTTGCTAAAACAGTGCTGATTAGTCGGGACAGTAGTGTATTTACTGCCTTTTTATCTTTAGAGGCAGAGCTTCTAATGTTTCACCATGAAGTTTGATATTTACAGTAAATTTCTTGTAGTTACCCTTTATTTGATTGAAAAGTTATCTTTTTTTTCTTATGTTTTTATGTTTTCAGTGGACTTTAAAGTCTTTATATGGTCAGATTTCTTTTATTTAGGCTTCTTGTGTGGATGTTTGTCTGGGTATACTAGTCTAGGTTCAGATGTTTTCTGTGTGTACACACATATATACATATGTGCTTTCTTAAAAGATAGTGCAATATTGTCTTCTAGTAGAGTAGAATTTTCCTTTAGTTTCTCTGAGCCTCTTTTATGCTCACAGAAGTGAGCTATGTAAAGTTAAGAATTACAGTATTTCTCCAGATAATTAGTGCTAAATTAAAGAAACAGGATTTGAATTTGTAATTTCTTTATTAATTACCTGTGTGGTTGTTCGTTTCTCTGTTTGTGTATGGCAACTCTACTATGGTGAACTGACATGAGTCCTTTTAAGGTGGCAGGTAATACAGAATAAGGCTGCAAATTATAGCCCATGGGTCAAATCTATACTGCAGTCTGTTTTGGTAAATAAAATTTTATTGGAACATAGCCAAGCCCATTCGTTTTTGTATTACATATGGCTGCTTTCACACTACAGCAGCTGAGTTTATTTGCAGCAAAGACCTATGGCTTATAGAGCTGAAAATACTTACTTCTGGCCCTTTACAGAAAAAGTTTGCTGACCCTTGGCATAACATTGTGGAAAAAACCTATACTTTGGAGTCAGTGCGAAGTAGATTTAAGTCCTTGCTCTGCCTTTTATTATCACTCGGAGTTGTCGTTTTTCCTGTTTTCTCATACATAAAATATTACACTCTAGTCCATGAGTTTGTTGAGAACATTAAAGAAAATAACATATGTACTATACCTAGCATGTAGGAAGGATGCAAGTGGTGGCCACTGTTTTGAGAGCCACCAGCTAAATTGCGGTTCCAGTGCTAGAGCAGTTAGCAGCCCTGCCCTAATGGGAAACAAAGGGGAGCTGAACGTGGGTGTTTATAGTGTGCCTTACATGGGATACTTTTTTTTTTTTTTCATGGCAGATGGCCTAATGCCTACTTGTTTGACTGTGACCAGAGGGTCCCTCTCACAGGAAATTTTTTTAGTACTGGCAGATGCCCTTGTAGCTCTTTTCTGACCTGTGTCCAGTTTATGCTTCCCTGGTGATGGCTCTGGTGCTGGGAGTCAACCTTGTGTTCTCCCCAGCATCCCAGGGAAAACTTGGCCTGGGGTAGTCCCTAATTCTTTAGATGAAAGGTATAAATTCATTACATCACAATAGGAAATAAGTTCAAAGGTTTTTTACTTACAGATCTTGACCAGGGAGGGTACATTGTGTTAGGAGAGCATTCCACTATCCCTGTGTCTCTTGAGGCAGGAATGAAGGGTCAGGCAGAGACAGAGAAAAGTGCATGGCAATTAGCAGTATAAATAAGGGAGTATAAATATGGGAGTCACCTTAAGTTCAAGATAAATTCCTGAATGGTCTGTTTAAAGGTAGCAGTGGGGAAGTTGGGAGCCCAGTCTGCTAGGCGGGAGAGATGCCTGTAAGTTCTTATCTCTGGACACCAGCTTGAGCCATTTGGATGTGGAGTAGAACTGGAAACTCTGTCAAGGCTCACTTGGAAGAGCGTGGTCCTGACAACACCAACTTGAGGTTTAAGATCCCCTTACCTCAAGATGTCAGCCAGGGCATCTGAAGGATTGACTTGGGTTGGTGGATTTGCTTCCAAGGTGGCTTACTCTCTTGGCCTCAGTTCTTGGCCACATAGGTCTTAATGAGTTTGGTTGGGTTTCTTCACAACATGACAGCTGGCTTCCTCTGAGTGATCCAGGAGAAAGCAAGGAGGAATCCACAGTGCTTTCACGTCCTAATCTTAGATGTTACACACCTTTGTTTCTGGTACATTCTGTTCATTACAAGTGAGTCACTAAGTATAGACCACATTTAAGGGGAAGGGAAATAGACTGTGCCTTTTGAAAGGAAGAATTTGTGTGCATATTTTGAAATCACCTCAGTAGTGATGTATTTTTGGAATGACTTTTTTTCATTTCTTTTTTTGGCAGCTGGCAAGTATGGAGATCTGAACCCTTGACTTTAGAGTTACAAGGCCATGCTCTAACCAACTGAGCTAACTGGCCACCTTTTTCATTTCTTAATGTTAACATGTGTTATGCAAATAAATGCTGACTGAGCATGTAGGTTTTAAATTTGTTGAGTTAAATCTAAACAATATACATTTTTCACTTTATTATAGCGTATTTGTTAGTTATTTTCAGTCTTTCTCTTGAGACATTCCACAGTTTATACCTCCAAGGATATTGTTGGTTTTCAATATCAAGTTTTTAATTTACCATAGAGTTATTCATTTATTCTGTCAATTATTTGAGAGTTTTCTGTTATGTTTTGGCATGCTGCTAGGCCCTGATAATACAGAGATTATGAGTAAGGCAGGGTCTCTTCCATCAGGTCTAAAAGAGAGACAGGTGTATAAATAAAGTATTATGACAAGCAGAATATATTAGGCATAGAGGCAGCACAGAGAAGAGAATAAATAACTGGCCAGGTTAGAGAAGACATAACTAAGAGAGAGCATAGTCCTTTGCAGAGATATGCAACTGCTTGTTATATTCATAAAATTGCAAGTAGTTTAATATTGCTGGAGGAACTCATGCTTTGCCATGCATATCCCACCTGATTTCCAAAAAGAAATTCTGAAGAGGTTACATTGTTCACTAACTAATGTGGAACCATTAAAAGGCTAGGTACACATAGGCACATTTACATGGATACTATGCAGTATTTTCTTATGGGAGTCTGTATGGGAATATTAAACAGTAGTAGTGGATAATTGCTAATCTGATTAACATATTTATAATTTCATTATGCTTATAACTTCATTAACATTTATTGCCTACAGCAAACATGTCTGATAAAGAGTTAAAGAAACTACGTAACAAACAAAGAAGAGCTCAAAAGAAAGCCCAGATAGAAGAAGAGAAAAAAAATGCAGAAAAAGAAAAGCAGCAGAGAAATCAGAAAAAGAAGAAGGATGATGATGATGAGGAAATTGGAGGTCCGAAAGAGGAGCTTATCCCTGAGAAACTGGCCAAGGTACTTAATAGTGTTTGGTACGATTGAGTGAAATTTCATGACCAGCTATTATCATTTTTATATTGTCTTATTTGCCTAATGTGATCATAGATTTTAGAGCCAAAAATCATTTTAATTTTTAGTCCTCTTTCTTCAATATTCTGTTTCTGATCATAGTTCACATTTGAAGCTTGAAGTAATGATCCTGGTCCAGAGTATAGTATAGTGGAAAAAATTTTGGCTTTTGGGTCATTCGTATCTGGGTCCAGCTCTTACACTTTCACTGTGTGCTCCTGGACACTTTGTCTAACCTTTCTGCTGGTTGATTCTCATCTATAAAACGGGACTAAGAAAAATATGCTCGAACTAGAGAAAATATGTATGTAAAGCATCTAGGTTCTGTTTTAAATGATAACATGCAAGTTTTTATATCTAGGCTAAATGGAACTTGCTATAAACAGAGAACTGTATCTGTATCTCTCGCTTACCCATGTTGTCAGTTTATAGTTTTGTTTTTTAACTGGCTGGCCCCATTTGAACCTAATATCTTAAAATTCCCTAAGTATTTTCTTCAAGCCAGAATCTAATCTGCTGTTTGGTTTAAGCTGAAACCAAGGTATTTATTATTATATGAACCATTTTGATTAATGACATACCTATGCACTTTCTTTTGACCCTTGACATCTTCCTGTTTCATGTGAAATTAATTGCATAATTTATTATGTAAAAGCAATATAAGTAAGCACATTGCCCTATACTTTAATTTTAGCCTCACTAGTAACTAAAAATTCAAAATCATTTCCTTGGCTGCTTTATAACTAAGGAAAATTATAATACCAAACAAAGCTGGAGAATATTTTTAGAATTATGCCAGAACAGGTGGACAGTAATATCTCACAGATGCGGTAATATTGCTATAAGAAATATAGAAAAATCTAGTTTAGATTTCACAAGGATATATTGACATTTTTTTTTTATATATATATTGACATTTTTTTACAAATAATTGTATACCTGCTGGGAACAACGATTATATATACCTTTTTATTGTTGAAAGTTTATTGGAAGAATACACGGGGAAACAAGGAAGCACAGAAAATCAACCTTTTAGGCCTCATGGAGAATTGCAAAGTAATTCAGTGCAAAACATCAACTTTAGGGGCCTTCCATCTTTATGCCTAAACTTTCTTTATTACTATTGCTTTTACCACCATCATTGCCTGCCTGCCGCCATCACTATGTATATTTGCTTTTCCCTTTATCCCATGACTTTCCTTAATGACTTTTTTTCTTTATAACTTTTCATGTCTTTGTATAGTTCTTAAACAAAGAATCTGTTTGGATTTCGTCACTTTAACAGAGTACCTCTGCAGAGCAGAATTGTTGTACCAGGCTTTCTTATAGACTGTGGTTTTCCTTGTGTCCAGACTATAATGGTTGCCTTTGAGCCACAAGTCAAGCTGTGGTCTAATTATTTGTAGCTAAGGTGTAGAGTCTCGGAACAAAATAATGCCTACAGGAAATGCTTCTGACTGCTTTGTTTGGAAGGAGCTTAGTAGAAGGCACCCTTTTTCATGAACTGCTCCTTAGTACATACTATTCTTACCTGTTAGGCTTACTTCCTCAAAGATGCCCCTATCTAATAGCATCCATACTTACGTTTATCCACAACATGGTGGCAATGCCAAATTACATCAAGCCATTATAACTAGGAATGGCATTGTAGGCTATTTTAAAAGCTGCTTGTCAGGGTCTACAGTCTATAGTGGGTTTTGTTGTTGTTTTTCATCTTGTATTTCAGTATTCTTCCATATGATAAATGGCAAATTTAGTGTCACCAGTTCAGGATAATATATATAAAATAAAAGCATTATTAAGTTAACAGTAATTCCAGTTAAGAAGAAAAGGAAAATGGGAAGGGATTTAGTTAGTGAGTTTTAATATTCAGTTAACTGAGTATAAAATCTGAGGTCATAGTAAAAACTGTATTATTTTTTTCTCCAAGTTACCGAGAGGCGATAGTTGGTATTTATGAATTCCCTCATGTACCACCCATCTTAAAGTCCTCCTTGCCTTCAGTCAGCAAGCATTTGAACTTAATTTTTTTTTCCTATTGTATGCACACACCTTCCTTCCAAGGGCTATGAGACCTCTTAACATAGGGATTAGATTTTAAGTCAGTTTATATATTTAAAAATTGCATATGATTAAACATCTTAAATTGCAGATGTCTTAAATTGCCCATCAAGCACAATGCAGTTCCTTTCTACATGCATTTAATTAGGTAAATTCAATTTTTAATGATTGAATGTAATTTTTTTTTTTTAAGAAACAAGGAAAAATATAATGTTGGCACTTCTAGCCGATATTTCACTCAGTGAATTTAAGACCCCAGCTGAATATGAGACGGGAGGTATGACTGCCATTTGGTTAGTCTGTCTCAGTTTTTATGTGCTTCTCAGTATGAACTTGTGATGATGCTGGTGATTCTGAGGTTTTCATACACATAATGCAAACTCGTTATATATTTATATCTACCTGCCTATCCTTTTAATTTAAGGGATTTTCAAGGGTAGTTTCAACTTTTCCCCCCTTTAGCAGTGATTTTAGAACTTCATTCCTGTTTACATGCTTTTGTATATATAACTCTGTACTACATTATGTATGTGTAAATGCAGAATATGGTTAACTTTATTGTGGTTATGTACGTATATTTAAACACTTAGATTTACCCTGACAAAATCTTAACTGTGAGATGCACATCAGAAACTGAGACTACATGTGGGAACAACAGACCCAGATTTCCTTTGGGAGCATATGTTCTCGTTTATTAGAATTGCAGACAGAATTAATTTCTCTGTTTTCTCTCTCCAAGTTCAAGTACTTGATTTTACTAAATGTAATACTTATATTGGTTCACCTTCTGTATATTCCTTCTTGTTTCCATACTGTAACAGCAGCCATATATCCAACATATAGTGGCCCTCAATTCAATCTATACCCCAGTAGGCATGAAAAGCTTGATGTAGCTGGGTGGAAATTTTAGTTCCCAGGTTTTTACCTTTCCCTGGTAGAAACATTTCTCCCCTGTGTACCACAAATTCCAACCCAGTAGAACATTGAGTCATGAGTACAAGAAACAAAATATTTAGAAATATATAAAAAAGGTATACTTATGAAGGCCCCTATTTTTTCTCTTATATCTTGATTCCTGAATCTACAGTTATTAGAGTGACAGTGCCATATATTGATTTCTTGTTCTGGTGTAGAGCATGTATACTTCAAAGTAACACCAGCTGGCACTGTAGGTGGGATTTTAATGGATTATTTTATTGTTTATAAGGCTAGCTGCTTAATGCTCTGGGACAAGGTGGATCCCATAGACATCACTTCATTTCTTAACTTTCTTTTTTTTTTAATGCTGTGGAATAATTTTCCTGCCAGAAGTTGTGGTGGTGAAACTGTAATTACTGTACTGGCAGAGACATGTTGGACAAATGTGGTAAATCCAATTTTCATTCAAGGTAAATATGATGAGAGAAGGCAAATATAGAATGCAGACAGAGAATACACCTGTCTAGTAATTATTACAAGTATTAATTAATATTACATTTATATAATTAATAGAGGATGGTAGGGACAGAGTTCTATAAGTAAAAATCTTTTCAAATGCCATCTCATCATTAGTATGGTATTTGAATAAATAGTAATTCCTGTAGACTGTTGAGGAACAAAGCAAGACAGAATGTGTAATGTACTGTTTATTCTGAACAGTTTGAGTATATTTTACTTAGTTTGAATTATAAGGAACATTCACTCATTCTGTAATGTTCTGTACAGTTTCCTTCATACCCCTTTTCATTTTATTTCACATCCCTCTTCTGTCTTTTTTTCCCCTTGGATATCTGACCTGTTTCTCTTATTGTCTTTCTTTCCTTAGTTCTGTTTTATCTACTTCTTTCTTGTTGAATAGTTTTTATTCAGAGATAATGTAATATCTGTGGTTAAAAATAAGTTAAGAGGGGCCGAGCCCGTGGCGCACTCGGGAGAGTGCAGCGCTGGGAGCGTGGCGACGCTCCTGCCGCGGGTTCGGATCCTATATAGGAATGGCCGGTGCACTCACTGGCTGAGTGCCGGTCACGAAAAGACAAAAAAAAAAAAAATAAGTTAAGAGTTCTAAAGTTCAGAATCCCCTTTGTTTAGATCATCGGAGGTTAATGTTTTTCAGGTGTTCACCCTGTTTTTCAGGTTGACTGGTAAGTGATTTTTACAATAAAAAAAGGTATTTTTAATAGAAGAAATAAAATCACACTGCCCAAGAATCTTACTTTGTGTGTATAATGTCATTTATTTTTGTTAGGTTGAAACTCCATTGGAAGAAGCTATTAAATTTTTAACACCATTGAAGAACTTGGTGAAGAACAAGATAGAAACTCATCTTTTTGCCTTTGAGATTTACTTTAGGAAAGGTAGGCAATTAGGTATAGTAGCACTGATAAAGCTGTATTTCTTCACCCAACTCTGATGGCCTCACAACTAGTATTTTTTTTTTTTTTTTTACATGGGTGTGTAATATAGAAGTGGCTGGGAAGAAATAGATCAAAAGAGGAGACGTCTCTTCATAGAATTTTGAATGATTAAAATCTTTTCTACTGTGTTTTCTATTTTTCATAATTATTATAACTTAAAATAATGTATTTAATAAATAGTCCATTAATTTTCAGACTTCTTTTTTAACAGTTAATACAGCTCCCCTTTAAGAAATATTTTAAAATGAAACCCCAAAGTATAAAATAACAAAAGCTACTCCACTAAAAGAGGGGAAAGGCAATCTAAAGCCCCATTCAATTGGCTTCTTATCCTTGTTCTAACCTCTAAAGAGCCCCATCATTTGGAATCCACTGCATGAAATGGATAATGGCAAAGGGCATGGCAGTATTTTTAGCTGATTGTTGGAGGCAAGGGAAAAGGAGTTATCAGAAGAGCCTGGGGTTTTGATATTTGGAAAATGGTACTAAATTAGGGAAGTCTTAACGAAGAGGTAGTTACAGATAAAACATGGAGGTAGACTGAGTATCCAAGTACAAATCTCCATAGAACAGGTGGAAACAATACTGAAGCTTTGGAAATATGGGGGATGGGAGTAGGGGTACATAAAGAGAGATTAAAAAATGACTGAAAACAACCTTGGTGAATACACTACATTTAGAGGGGGAAGAAGAGTCAGGGATTGACAGGAGAGAAACAGCCAGGTAGAAGAGAAGCTATTTTACATTTCGCAAAATACAAGAAAGGAGAGACTTTCAAGCGTACACAATGAAGTATTCTGAGTAGTGGGGAACATCTCTATTTTGATTAAAGGAGGTTGGAAAATGAAATGGCTTCAAATTTTCTTTGTTTATATGGCATTAGTTCAAATATTGCTGAATGCTAAGTTTTCTATATAAAGTATTTTTTCTTAAAGAATGTTATGTGAAAAATATTAGCTAATGTTGCTAATTGAAGGAAAATCGTTTGCTTCAATCATACGTTGCAATTTAGATGTGATTGACTCTAAGTTTATTTTTTCTATTTGTAAGGTCTTTGCCCTCCAAATTAGGGCATCTTATTTTATTAATTGATCAAAATATATCTTACTTTTTCTTTTTTATAGAAAAGTTTCTTTTGATGCTACAGTCAGTGAAGAGGGCATTTGCTATTGATTCTAGTCATCCTTGGCTTCATGAGTGTATGATTCGACTCTTTAGTACTGGTATGTTTTGGTTTTCCATTATTTATTTGATGACAGTAGTTGATAGTAACTGTATAAATGATCTGTACAAATTCATCGTAAACTCAATCATTTTAAAGCTGTTACATATTAAATTAGCTGAGGGAAAATTAAGGCTCTTTTCTTTGTGATGAAAGTCTTTAAGGCTACAAATGTTACCTATGGTGACATAGAATTGTTTAGTCCACATATTTGAGAATCGCCTTTGTTTCTGTTTCTTAAAAGTTACATGTAAGTTGAAGTTTTGGATCATATTTACTTATGTAAATCTTCTTAGTAAATTGTTGTAATAATGGAAGACTGTCTTTGAAATTAACTAGTTTTCTCCTTACTTATCTGTCTTGTACATCTGAATTAGCACGCTTCTTCAGATTTTTTGTTACTTAAAAAATCATCTACTTTTCAAATATTTAGAGAGATCAATATATTAATTTTAATGTGAAGTAGACCTACAGAATTTTAGAGCCTGAAAGGTGGAATTTTACTCTAAATAAAACTATTTATTCTAGATAATGTAAATACTTAGTAATGAAGCAGGGACTAGAGCCCAGGTCTTCATATTGTTCTTCTTACTAGAATAAAGTACTCTTGTAGTCAGGTAGTATTGTTATTGGTTGTTTTGATTTTTAAAGGACTGGAGAAAGAGAAGTAGAACCAGTAAAAGAACAATCTACAGAATTTGGAAATAATATTATAAATTAGTTATTTCATTGCTGACTCCATACATTATATAAAAATGAGAAATTAGACCATGCATCCCAATCACACTTTAAAAATGCTAAATTGTCCCATGAAGAACATTGCTTTAACTTCCAAGAAAAGGTAAAGCCTTATTTAAATTATATTTATGCTTGTCAAAAAATAATTCCTGTTATAGAAACTGAACCATAGAAACATTTCCCTCAATTTTTTAAAATTCTGAAAATAATAATGTAACCACGTTATAGAAAATAGAAAGCAAGAATTGCTGTATTTAGAGAAAATAAAGAAGTTTATTTCTTTTTAATCTTTTTTTGGCATTAAAAAACTTTGAAATAATTGAACCAGAAAATTAAGACTAGAAATGATAGTTTTAGTCCATTCTCAGTTTGGAGGGTATACTTGTAAAGTATTTTTTAAAATAACACACACTTTCACATACTTTGTTTTATGTACTAGATTCTTTCCTGAAAGGTTGTTAAATATATAAATCCTGTGGAGTTAGGGACTTTCTTTTGAAATATGGAATAAAAGTCACGCTTGTAATAAGTATGTGGATTGATTAACATGACTATATTCTTTCAGTAGTTGGTTTTAAAATACACATAGGCTTAGAATTAATTAGTTAGAATTATTGAGTATTCATGTTGGCTATGCCCATTGCTATAGGTGTTCAGCTAAAATCGTCATGAAAAGACTTTACAAAGTGATTCTTATTTTGATTGAGTTTAAGCAGTGAAATTAGGTCATGATTATTTGCAGTAATAAAGATGGACCATCTCTGTGAAAGCCTTTAAAGCATGATGTTGATAGCACCAAGGTCAAGGGTTCAGATCCTCATAACTGGCCAGCTGCAAAATAAAATAAAATAAAAAGCCTGAGAAGTTGGGTAGGGGCTAGCTAGTTGATTAGAGAGCAGTGTTAGTAACACCAAGGTCAGTGGTTTGGATCCCCCTACTGGCCAACCCTGCCCCTGCTGCATGCGCCAACCCCCCACCCCACCCCTGGCAAAAAAAGTTGGGTATTTATCATTACCTTTGTTAAGAACAGAGGTATACCATTAAGACATTTGTGAAAATGCAGATATATAAAATAAACCCCAAGGGTTTATTTAATGTATTTGGTACTTTAAAAAATATATTTAAAAAATATATTTAATTTAGAAGTAATTTTTCAGGAATTCATTTGTCAGGTTAAGTTATATTGTTGTAACTTTCAAAGAAACCCTCACTAATACACCTTTCTGTGGAGTATACAAGAAAAAAATAATGCCTCCACACCTATTTTATTAGTTGTAGAAACTTCTTCATTGTAGTACAGTTACTGGCACCCTCTAAATCTCCAGAATATGTTTTATGCTACTAATGTAATTACTATATGCCACATGAAGTTATTTACCATATAGGACCACTTTCTTTCACACCTCCTTTTTTTTTTCTTACTATGAAGATGATTTGATATCTTTTTTAAGTTTTTCTTTTCTTTTTTTTTCTTTTGAAGTTGTAGGGCTTATAGCAATTTAAATTACATTTCTGGTCAGTGCTAAGTGAAAGATAGGAGCTTATATACTCAATTTGACTTATTTCCTTACATGTTTATATTCTCTTACATGCTTTTAAAATTAGCACTGTTTAGCAGTCTTGATCCACAGTGAGTCTTATATCTTTTTCCTCTCTTTTGTACAACCTCATTTTTCTTTTATCTGCAGAGATTTTTCTTCTGTACTTTCCTCTCAGACCTTCTTTTATACTCTCATATATTATTTATTATTTAAACCTTGCATACTATGTATTGTTATTAAATTATTAATTAAGTTATTTAAGCCTTGTTTAATATTATTTATTTTGCCATTTTGAGTGATGCTCGCTTAGTAAGTTGTGTTATATAATCTAGTAGTGAGTAGTCATCATCTCTCACAAAATATATTTCCTTCCCAAATTATTATTATTGTTATTGTTATTTTCCTTCCCAAATTATTAGTTTCCCAGTGCCAGCTAGCCTGGGAACCCAAGGCAACTCCTTTTCCTAAGAATCAGGTCCCTTTTCAGTGTGGCTTTTAACCATTGGTGATTACTTAATTCATTCTGCTATTAAGCTAACAGTATGAACAAAACATTTTTTCAATTTTATAATGTCAGAGGACCCAAATCAAAATCCCCTTAGAGCTGGCCAGTTATCTCAGTTGGTTAGAGCATGACGCTCGTAACACCAGGGTCCGGGGTTTGATCCCTGTACCTGCCAGGAAAATAAATAAATACATTCATACATACATAAAGCCAGCCCCTTAGGGAAGGCTTTATTTCTTTACCCCCACCCACACAACCCCATCAGTTATTACTTTTCATTGATTTACAAGATATCACTCTATCATGGAAGGTAATTGAGTAGTATGATATTTTTTTACTTTGCCGAGACCACAATATTGTCCGTCTTATCACTTTCAAATGATTTTTAGATTGATTTTGTTTTTCCACCCACTAGTCTTTAGCAGTAATAGGTCAGTTGATAAATCTGTGACATTTGAGATGGCTTCTTTTCTTAAAGGTAGAGGTAAAATTTTATTACACAGAATTCCATAGGCCATTCTAATTTTTGGTTTTTTTGTTATTTTTGGTAATTGATATCTTGGAAATTACAGTTGCAATCTACATGATTTAAGAGAGAAAACTGAGTGGGTCTCAACTTTTTGTGAATTACTTAATGAGGAAATGTTGGGAAACAGCTATTAATGAAGTTGGGAGTTATTTAAATTTATATGTATATATTTTTAAATTTGTGAGGCTTTTTTTTTTAAGCTGTTTTTTCTTAATTTTTCTGGGGAGATTGTTTAATTTGAGGAAAGCAAGGTAATGAAAAATAAAGAACACCTACCCCCAACTGTAATGTAAACTATACAGTTACCTTTCTACCTACATATAAAGTATTCTGAAAGCATTTCAGGGAAACCAACAAAGCCCATGGAAATAACTTTTACATTATAAAAGATCTATGTTTTTGGAGATAATGTTTATTGTAATTCGTTGTAACCTATTTCTACAGCTTTTCTTCCTTCTTCTCTCTCTGATCCTGCTTCCCTCTGAAAAATAGGTATTGATAAATTGCCAAAACCAAGTTTAAAGTACTGCCATAATATAATGGAGGTTAATCTAAATTCTTTAGCTAGTAGCTTATTTATTTGAACCACCTAATTCTATAGAACAGGTTTTTTTAAATGCTTTTTAACCAACAAAGGGCAATCTTAATTAATAATTATGTGTAGGAAAAATATATATAGCTTAGATGTTCAATGTTTTATTAAACTTAGGGTAATGGTCCATTAGTGGGATAATGAAATCAGTTATTTATTAGAAAATATCAGCATATGTTGCACGTAGTATTTTGTGAAACTTTTGCTTCACGTAACTTAGGGATATGCAATATGTACTTGTCACAGTACAAACATGTGGTTGCAATAAAAATTTAAAGGCCACCACCATAGTTCCTAATCATAAGGAAAATCTTATGTTTTCAAACAGACAAAAATCATAATAATAATTCATTGAATACCTATTATTTAATTAGCACTTTTACCCAGTATCTTTTCCTTGCTAATAATCCTTCTAGGTTAGATATCACCCCAATTTTGTAGATCAGGAAATACGTTCAGAGAGGTTATGACTTGTCCAAGTCCAGATCTGTCTGTGTCTGTCTATACCAAAATAACAATGAAGCAGAACATAACTTGGATTCAATCCAGAGGGATTGGGGTCAGCTTTTTCCATCTCCAAATCTCAAGGCCTGGGAATATAATGACTCCAGTGTATTTATTATAGGAAAATTCTTTGGTAATCCTTCAGAGTTTATTACGTAATGATTAGTTCAATTCACATAGTTCCAGAAAATAAAGTCAACCATGTCAACCATGTTTTTTTTTATTCTTTTAATTGACAAATGTGCCTGGGTATAAAGGAAGATGGGGAAGGTGAGGAAAATTCTGTTGTCTTCAGCACTATATATTTGCTGCGCCATTATTTATCAGATAGATGCTGTCAAGCCTCTGCTTTGTAGACCTTAAGGTTGAGGGGGAAAACTCTAGGGACTTAGAAGGCTTGAATGACATCTTTTGTCATCCATTTTGCTTCATGTTCCTTTCTGTAAATGAGTCCTCTGCCAATGAAATTTTTGAATGACTTTAGAACAATCATTGGATCGTTCTGCATATATTCTTTAAATTTATAGAGGTAAGCTATTCATTAAATGTTGAATTATCAGTAGGTTTTATCTAGTCTTTGCATATAATACCATGTTTCGTTGGCCTCATCAAATAGATAATTTAACTCCTACAAACTTTATCAGAGTATCTAAGTGCTAAGAGAGTTTGTTTTAATTTATTCAGCAGTGTGTGAAAGTAAAGACTTACCTGATACAGTTAGAACAGTATTAAAACAAGAAATGAATCGTCTTTTTGGAGCAACGAATCCAAAGAACTTTAATGAAACTTTTCTGAAAAGGAATTCTGAGTCATTGCCACACAGATTATCAGGTAATCACTTTATTTTGTCCTTCTCTTAGTATTCTAAAGCAAATTCAGTACTTATTTTAATGGATCAATGACAAGATAAGTTTACACATTTAAATTTCTTAACACAAAATTATTACTAGAGTCATCTCTCCTGGTTCAGCATGGGTATTACAGAAAAGCAAGTATAATTGAATTTCAATGTATATTACATATAGTGGAGGTGGAGCTTGCTTGCTTTCTTCTTTTCTTTCTCCCATCATTGTGCTCTTAAAATTCACTCGGATGTGACCATTGTTTTCCGTTTCTCATGTTTATGTAGGTATCAGTGTTGACAATGCTAAACACCTGAAACCATCTCACAGTTAACAAGAAGTCTACAGCAAGGGTCTTTGCCTGTGAGCCAAAGTCTGACTTTATGAGACCACGTGGGTCGTGCTTTAGTAGTGTGGTTTTAAACTACATGGCTAAGAAGCCCAGCAGCTTTGTATATACCTTTGTGGAATCGTGAATTTAGCTTTTTGGCTCATACCATTGAGGTTAGGTATTCCCCTCTCACCTTCTGCATTTAATAAAGTATTCCCCTCAACCCCCAAATTATTATGCTTATTTTGAAAGAAAACTATCCACAGTCCCACCATACAAAAGACAAGTATTACTAGAATATTTGTATTTCTTTATAGTCTCTCTTACTGTGCATATTTTACGTAAACATTATGTTTTATTGGGTATATATACAGAATGTACGTCAATCATTCTTCTATTTTAGACAGTTAGGCTATTTCTGGTCTACCTCTCAGGATTAATTTTTTAAATAACGGTGTCTCCAATGGATATTTCCATTTTTTAGTAAAGTGTGCCACACTCTGTGTGCACATATACCGTGCATTTTATATTTAAGTGGGTAGAGGGCAAGATGTTTTTACCTTGAAACAAAACAGATTTCCTTTTTCCTTCTCATTTAGCTGCCAAAATGGTGTATTATTTAGATCCTTCTAGTCAGAAGCGAGCTGTAGAGTTGGCAACAACACTTGATGAATCCCTCACCAACAGAAACCTCCAGGTAAAGAGTTTTTCATAATCTCTCTGTAAGAATACCTAACATTGTTGTTCTCATCAGGAGAATAATTTTAACCAAGAGAAATAATTATTTTGTCACTTAGGCATGCTGTTCTCCAAACCATTATGAATCTACGTCAGAAACTTAAGTTTATTTAAGAGTGTGTGTGTGTGTGTGTGTGTGTGCGCGCGCGTGTACATACATGTGTGCATGCACACCAGACTACTTGGCATTTGGTACCTAGGTTCACATCTGTAACTTAGAATAACTTTTTTAGGAAACTGTTTTAGTAAAATCATATATATGTTCCATAATTATTTTTGGATTTCAATTCATATTTGGATTTCTGGGCATTTCTGAGCAAGCAGTGGTCCCAGTGAAGATTCTGACATATTTAAGATGTACTTACCAGGGGCTAAATTAAAATATTCATTTTATAGCTTGTAATGCCATATGAGATTAAGTATTAGTAAAAGATAATAAGGATGTGTTGCAAAATACAGATTTTGGTTTAGACTTTAAAACAAAGGACAAGTTACCTTGTGTTATAATCGGCCAGATAAAAAAATGCTTGCTGAAATACAATTAAATATATTCATTTAATAGTAAATGAAGGCAGTATCTT
This sequence comes from Cynocephalus volans, assembly GCF_027409185.1. Lineage (NCBI taxonomy): Eukaryota > Metazoa > Chordata > Mammalia > Dermoptera > Cynocephalidae > Cynocephalus > Cynocephalus volans. The sequence continues at coordinate 123,103,809 of NC_084468.1, forward strand.
TAAGGAAGAAAAATTGGACTTGTTGGTTGCTAATTAACACATCATTTAGATTAGAACTTGGATTCAAGGTCCTTTGTAGCCTGGTAAGATTTGTAGAATATTATGTATCTAGAAACAATGTAATGTTTTCTAAGTGAAAAGATTAAGAAAGAAAGCATGAGAAATGCAAGTCAACATTAGCTATTTAAAGATATAAGAAGTAGACTTACTTAGGGGTTCGGTTAAAAGAATTATTTGTTTTCATGAACCAATTTTTTATATAATCACTTCATGTTTGAGATACCCATTGCTGCTTAGTTTTTGGACATGCCTTAAGATGCTCTCTGATTTTAATGTAAGATTTGAAAACTATGTTTGATTTTGCTGGCTGGCTCTAAGCCTCCAAAAAAATTAAAAGGCCATAATGCAGTAATTGACATTGTAAATTTTGACATTTATACACAGGGCCAGGCTAGGCCAAGGTAAAGTTAGCACGCAGGGTTGTGCACTTGTTGGGAATGAGTGCCTCTTCAGATATAGCACCTTGTACATCTGCTTGTCTCACCTTAGTCCTATCCCTGTTTATATATTTGTCCCTGTTTATCCTTTTGTATTAACCCTGTAGTTCTGAAAAATGGCTAAGATAGGTCTTGAATATTCTTATGGAATGTATATGAAGGAGTAAATGTTTTTGTTTTAAAACATTTATGTTTTAAATGTGTACCGTCACGCACCACATAACAACATTTCGGTCAACAGTAGAACCCCCCATTCAATGGTGGTCCCATAAGATTGTAATGGAGCTGAAAAATTCCTGTTGCCTAAGTGACATCATAGCTGTCTTTGTGGTAATGTCATAGCACAAGGCATTACCTTTTCTGTATTAGGTATGTTTAGATACACAAACACCACTGTGTTACAGTTGCCTACAGTATTCAGTACAAGAACATTCTGTACAGGTTTGTAGCCTTATATAGCCTAGGTGTGTAGTAGGCTATACCACTATGTTTGTGTAAGTATATTCTGTGATGTTCCCACAATGACAAAATTGTTTAAGTACGCATTTCTCAGAATGTTTCCCTATTAAGCGATGCATGACTGTACATTTATTCCTTAATTTTGAAATCTGTTGATGTTGAAATGTCAAATTCACAGTAAAAACCTTTTCTCTGGACAAATTATAACGTGACTTTTATTTTCTTTCTATAGACATGTATGGAGGTATTAGAAGCCTTGTGTGATGGTAGCCTAGGAGACTGTAAAGAAGCTGCTGAAGTTTATAGAGCAAATTGTCATAAGCTTTTCCCTTATGCTTTGGCTTTCATGCCTCCTGGATATGAAGAGGATATGAAGATCACAGTTAATGGAGATAGTTCTGCAGAAACTGAAGAACTGGCCAATGAAATCTGAACATCATTAAACAAACAAATGGGATGACTTTGGACCATATCTAGTGTATAATATTTTTGTCACGCACCTGCTGCATTGCTCTAACTTACACAGAATGAGAGGAGTAAATGTTCTTGCCTTCAAATAGTGTTTTACGTTTTTTATCCTGCTGAAAAAGTATATATAAAATATCTAACATTACAGGATATAGATTCAGTTTCTTAAAAAATTAAAAGCTGCTAAAATTGAGGGTGTTAAAAAAAGATACCATATCTTATTCCTACCTACCCACCCATGTTTTTAAACTAATTTATATAAAATCTGGAGGCTGTTACAGCTAATAAAGCAGGTGTGTGGCAGAAATATTACTTTAAATTTGTCTTGTGAGATTTTACTATATCTCAGACAGCATAAATGCTGTTTTAGCACTGGATTCTTTCACTGAGCACAAAGAGTTGTTGGGGCTTTAGCATCTGACTGATTTTGTTATGGGGTTGATTCTGACCATAGGAAGTATGAAATGTGAATCACTATTTACAGAGAAATCTACAACAGATGCTTGATGTTGTAGAAACTGGGACATATAGATACCAAGCAGAATTATAAGAAACCTAGAAGGTATTCAAAACGCTTATTGTGTTTCCAAAATTCACTGTACATGATCAGTTTGGTGTTCTTGTACCACAGTTTTTAACTGAAGGAACCAGTTGGAACAATCTCAATTTTAACTTAAACTTGAAGAACTAAAACAACAATGCAAAACCCTTCAGCATTGTTTTGGCCAAACTTGTTAAAACTGTAATGCAAGAACCAAATGCACTGTGATGTGGCACCAACTAATTAGCAAGCATGAATTTTTCACCCAAGAGTGAAAAAAAGAAAATCTACCATGGCTTGACGTTAAAGAGCAGAACTTCTGACTACCATTCTATGACTGATCAAGAGACTAATAGTTAAAAACCTCAGCAGGCCTTGTTCACGATATGCAGAAAAAAAAGTGCTGCAGTTTAGATACCTCTGGAATTTTTCCACAGTGTCACAGGTTTGTAATACTTGAAGCCCTACATTTCTAAGAATATATTTCTTGCTCAGTTGTTTCAGGCAAGCCCAAGACTTTGTAATTTTTAAAGGGCCCAAGATTTTTTTTTTTTTTTCCAATAACAGACCAGCTTCTTTTTCCTGCAGTTACAGATGTAATTTCCTTTTTGTTGTCAAACATAAGGTACCAAATATGATGCAATAAATTGTTTTGAAAAACAGTTGTGTGAATATTTCAACTAATCTGTGTTGGGCTTCTATGAAAATATGCAGGTGGAAACAGAGGTGCAAGTCAGAGGCAATGTAATATGCTATAAGGCTAGTGCAGATTGGAGCTTTCTAGAAAGGGCTAAGTGCTGGTGTCAGAGAAATTCCATAACAAAGTAGAATGCTGCTCCTGCATTAAGATTTCATTGAGGGCTAGGATGGTGGCAGGTACTATGAATGTAATTCATAATTTGAAAGGAAAATTAAAAACTGCTATTTTGATTAGAAAAATGAGCCTTAACATGTTAAACCTGTACACTAACAACTAGTCTCAGGCTCAATATTCTCATTGCATTTGCAAGATTTGATCAAATAAGATTAAGTAAAATGAATCAGTTGTATATATAATTGACTTTTTACGGTACTTTTAGTTTATAGAAAGTATACTCTGAAGAGAATTTACAAAAGACCTGATCCTTTTACTGACTGAACAGTTGTGCTAAAAACCAACCTTTCATAGTACATGACCTGCATTCCATATCCTAGTCTAACAGTTTAGTGATGTAAAGAAAAGTGCAAACTGAACTTCAGTGCTTTGTTATGTTTTATTAACTGGCCCTGACTCAGGAACATCTTAACAGATGACAAAAAAACAAAACTTTTTTTCAATTTCTCTTATGAGTGGCAACTGAAGTTCTTATTATTGGGAAAGAACACTAGTGCTACCTCTATTACTAATGAGGTTTTTGGAGGAGACACCAGCCATAATAGGGGGTGTATGTGTGAATTTTGCTTAAACTCTACTGTATATTGAAATTTATCTGTCTTGACAATGTTCAAATGATGTAGATCGTCTTAGAATGAATATTCATAAGTACTCAGAACTCTTAATGCAGGTGCCACCCATGAGGAGCTAAATTCCCAACATGTATATTGTATTCCAACCCAATTTTACTGGAACTATTAAATAAATCTTTTATTTTCTTTCAGGTTTACTTGATAGTGGATACATTGTCTGGTGTCAGAGGACCTTGACTGGGTTCATTTTATGTCCTGACATCACCCCTAAAACATTGTACTGTATTATCTTGCTCTGATAGTCTCAACTGGATCATCTCACATTTGCCTCATTCATTCTATTAATTTCAAATGATACTGTGGGGGGAAAACAGGGTTAGAAAAGAAGTGGAAAAAAAATGCAGTGATGTTGTAATCTAAACAAGTGCCTTATGTTTATTGCTAAGAACTGGTGTTATCAACCCTTTTGAGAAGAAAGGGTCCCTTGACCTGTATTTACATAGGAAAGTAAAGTTCTTTTTGTTTTTCTTTATATCCAGCTACTCTTGTCATTTCTCATTGATAAACTAAAATCTGACTAGGTTAGTTTATTCAGCTTTAATTAGATAGTTAAGTCATACATTTTTAACATTTTTCTGTATCTATTTATTATGCACATCAATAAAATGTGATCTATAATAGCATGACTAAAAGTACTGCCAATGTTAGTAAATAGTTTTTCTATCGGCTTTATTAGGCCCTTGTTTTTCACAGTGTTTGTATTCATGATGTATTGCTATTAGAGCTGTGTAATGAAAGCTGTGACTGTATGAAGAGGTCAGGAAAGCATAGTCCAGATTCAGGTAGGTTGCGATAAATTCAGGGAAGTCTCCTGAACAATTTCTAGGAATATTTCAGTTGTCATGTCGCATCTGGGAAAAGCTAAAAAGTGAAATGTTGGACTTTGTCTTAGATAATTTCAGCCTTAAATTTTGAAATTAATCTTATTAAGATAATTCAAAGAAAGATGACCTTTCTTTGATGGAAGGCGGTCTTCTAATTCTAGCCCATATGTCACTTTAAGTTATAAATAAGGTTTCTTGATACCCTTTTATCATCTAAACTTTGCTCAGTCCACTGCCAAACCTAAATTAAAAACAAAGTCCCATGAAATGGCTATTTTGCACCATAGGAAACAGAAACATTAAGTTTTGTTCCAGTCTTGATGGTTGAGAATCTCACAACCAATAAAACAATCTTTTTTAGCAATAAAGTTTTTTAGAAAAGGTGATTCTTTATTGAATTGCATTTTTAACTTTCAGTGTACAGCCTGAGATGGATGTTGAAATAAAAGTATTGGTAGTGTGCAGGAGGTTCTGGAGAAAAGAATGCTCTGTTTTAATAAAGCAGAAGGGTATCTTTTCCATACTCTAGGCTATATAGCATATTAAAAACTGCTACCTCCATAAGGACATTCACACTCTTATGATGACATCAAAAATGGGCAGAGGGAGAGGGAGGAGTATACTGTAGGATACATAGTCTAAAAGTTTCCAGCTTCTCAAGTTTATCCATCTGCCTTTGGAGCAACGCCATCTTGGGATTATAGCCAGAGGAAAGGAAAAAATGGTACTGTATAAATTAGAACTTGTCAACTATTGACCAGCTTGGAAATTTAATAATCTTCAGTGCTCTTCATAGAGTTCTATGTGCCAAAAACAATACAGACTTTGTTTCAAGGCTGCTTATACCAAAAGTAAAGTTGATGCTTGGCAATTTAGAAAAACTATACTGTGGTTCTTACATTTTTAAAAATTAGGCCTTTGTCTCTAGTTAAAGGGTCTGCATTATTTCATATAAGTGGTATAGCTGAAAAAAAATGATGGTGAGGAATACATGGTGGAAATTTTTCTATCTGTGATATAAAGATTTCTGTTGTTGGTAAATCTTCAACTTGACCTCAGTAGTTACAAATTATCTTCTCATTGAGAAACACTAGGAAGTGAGATTTGGTGGGTCTTTTCTGGATCCCATGGCTTGCTTGCAGCTAGTAATTACATTTGTCCTCTATATTTAGTTACCTGTGCATTGTCTAACATACAAGAAGCCTCTATCCGTAATGTCCTATGGCTGTCTTTCCAGTCTACTATAGTTTCTTAACTTTGGGCTTTTATAAATTTGCCACTTGTTTACTTTGATCTGCAAGTTTGTCAGGTCCATTGTCTAGCGCTTAATGCCTCACCACAAATGGGCTAGGAATGGGCTTTTTCTAAAGCATTCTTCCATAACTATCTCTGGTGTTTCTCATGTGTTTAGCTAGCATTGTACAGAACATTTGTTCAGAAGTACACTGAAAAGAACCTAGGAATAAACCAACTGCTTCGATTGTAATTTTTCATAACAAAGTTTTTAAAAAATTGTGAACAGTATAATTGTTCTCTTTTATTATTAGTTATTTTTTTTAACTGAAATATACTTGATTACACATGTTTGTGGGGTACAGAGTTGAATATCAAAACTTGTGTACAATATGTGAGGGTCAAATCAGAATAATTAATATATTCATCATTACAAATGTGATCATTCTTTGTGACCTTTAGCCAATTTCTGGCTAACTCCTTCATCTTCCCTTTTCCCACCTCTAGTAACCACAGTTCTGTTCTCTCCTATTGAAAGTTCAACATAGGGCCGGCCCGTGGCTCACTCGGGAGAGTGTGGTGATGATAACGCCAAGGCCACGGGTTCGGATCCCATATAGGGATGGCCGGTTAGCTCACTGGGTGAGCGTGGTGCTGACAACACCAAGTCAAGGGTTAAGATCCCCTTACCGGTCATCTTTTTTTTTTAAAAAAAACAAGAAAGTTCAACATATTGTGATTGATTCTTTCCTGCCTGCCTGCTTGTTTATTTTCTTACTTATTCCCACTTATGAGTGAGGACATGTGGTATTTCTCTCTCTCTGCTTGGCTTATTCTCTTAACCTAATTTTCTCCAAGCTCATCCATGTAACTGAATGGCAAAATTTCTTTTTTATGGCAGTGTAGTATTCCACTGTGTATATATATCACATTTTCCCTATCCTATCATCTGTTGATGGACATTTAGGTTGGTTCCATATCTTGGCTATTGTAAATGGAGCTGCGATAAACATGGGACTACAGATAGCCTTTCAACATGATGATTTCCATTCCTTTAGGTATATACCCTATGGCATTGCTGGGTGTATACCCAAATGAATGGGTATATTTAGGGATTGCTGGGTTGTATGGTAGTTCTATCTGTAGTTGTTTGAGAAAACTCCATACCATTTTTCATAACAGTGTCACTTATTTACAGTCCCACCAACAGTAAAAGGGTTACCCTTTCTCCACATCCTCACCAGCATTTGTTATTCTCTTTTTGATAATGCCAGTCCAACTGGGGAGAGATGATATCTCCAGGTAGATTTGATTTGCATTTCCCTGATGCTTAGTGATCGTGAGCATTTTTTTCTTGTACCTGTTGGTTGCTTCTATGTCTTCCTTTGAGAAATGTCTAGCTCCTTTGCCCATTTTTTATTTGAATTTTTTGGTTTTTTACTGTTAAGTTGTTTGAGTTCCTTGCATTTTCTCAATATTAATCCTTTGTCAGATTGTATAGTTTGCAAGTATTTCCTCCTATTCTGTAGGTTGTCTTTTTACTCTGTTACAGATTTTTTTTTGTTTGCTGTGCAGAAGCTTTTTAGCTTGACATAATCCTATTTGTTTATTTTTTCTTTTGTTGCCTGTGCTTTTCAGGTCTTACTCATAAAGTCTTTGCCCAGGCCTATATCCTGCAGTGATTCTTCTATGTTTTCTTCTAGGAGTTTTATAGTTTCAGGTTTTATAATTAAGTCTTTAATCCATTTTGAGTTGATTTTGGCATATGGTGAGAGGTACTGGTCTAGTTTCATTCTTCTACATATCGATCTCGAGTTTTCCCAGTACTGTTTATTGAAGAGGCTGTTCTTTCCTCAGTGACAAAGACAACAATATTCTTGTTGTCTTGTCAAAAATCAACTGGCTGTAAGTATATGGATTGATTTCTGGGTTCTCTATTCTGCTCCATGTCAGTTTTTATGCCAGAAGCATGCTTTTATTTGGGTTTTTTTTTTTTTTTTTTTTTTTTAACTGTAGCTTTGTGGTATTAATTTGAAGTCATTTAGTGCAATGTCTCTGGCTTTATTTATTTTTTGCTCAGGATTGCTTTGGCGATTCAGGGTCTTTTGTTGTTCCATATGAATGTTAAGATTGTTTTTTTCTATCTCTTTGAAGAATGTCATTGGGTTTTTGATGGGGATCACTTGAATTTGTAGATTGCTTTGGGTTGTGTGGACATTTTCACAGTGTTAATTTTTCCAATCCATGAGCATGTAATGTTTTTCCGTCTTTTTGTATCCTCTAGTTTTTTTCAGCAGTGATTTGTAGTTCTTTTTGTAGACTTCTTTCACCTCCTTGGTTAAATTTATTCTTAGGTATTTTATTTTTTTGGTAGCTATTATAAATGGACTTACTTTCTTGATTTCTTTTTCTGCTAGTTCGTTGTTGAAGTAGGAAAACACTACCGATTATTGTGTATTGGTTTTGTGTCCTACAACTTCACTGAATTCATTATTGGCTCTAAGAATTTTTTGATAGCATCTTTAGGTTTTTCTATATATTAGGGTCATGTCATCTTAAAACAGAGGCAATTTACTGATTTGCATATGTTGAACCATCCTTTTATCAGTGGGATGATTCCTACTTGATAATGATGTGTAATCTCTTTGAAGTGCTATTGTATTTTGTTAGCTAAAATTTTGTTGAGGATTTTTGCATTTACATTCATCAAGGATATTGACTTGTAGGTTTCTTTTTTTGCTGTATTTTTGTCTGATGCAGGCCTCATAGAATGAATTTGGAAGAATGGCCTGTATTTCAGTTTTTTGGAATAGTTTGAAAAGGATTGACATTAATTCCTCTTTAAAGGTTTGGTAGAATTTCACAGTGAAGTCATCCAGTCCTGGGCTTTTTTTTGTTGGAAGACTTCTGATTACTGTTTCAATCTCATTGGTCAGTACCAGTCTGTTAAGGTTTTCTGTTTCTTCTTGGTTCAGTCTTGGTAGTTGTATATGTCCAGAAATGTGTCCATCACCTCCAGGTTTTCAAATTTGTTGGCATATAGTTATTCATAATAGTAATCTAATGATTCTTTGTATTTCTGTGGTATCAGTTTCAATGTCTCCTTTTTCATTTCTGTTTTTTGTTATTTTGGTCTTCTCTCTTCTTTTTAAAATTAGTCTGGCTAATGGCTTGTCTGTTTTGTTTATCTTCTCAAAAAACCCAACTTTATGTTTTGTTGATCTTTTGTATTGTTATTTTGGTCTGGATTTCATTTATTTCTGTTCTGAGCTTAATTATTTCTTTCCATCTAATGTTTGGATTGGATTGCTCTTGTTTTTCTAGTTCTTTGAGATATAATGTTAGGTTGTTTATTTGAAGTCTTTCTATTCTTTTGACATAAGCATTTATTGCAACAAGCTTCCCTCTTAGTACTCCTTTTGCAGTATCCCACAGGTTCTGGTATGATGCATCTTTATTTTCATTAGTTTCCAGAAATTTTTTGATTTTCTGCTTAATTTCCTCTTGGACCCATAAGTCGTTTAGGAGCATGTTGTTTAATTTCCATGTATTTGCATAGTTTCTGAAGTTTTGCTTGTTACTGATTTCAAATTTTAATCTGTTGTGGTCTAAAAAGATACTTGAAATGATTTCAGTTTTTTAAAATTTGTTGAGACTTGATTTGTAACCTAACATATCCTGGAGAATGTTCCATGTCGTGATGAGAACATATATTCTGTAGCTGCAGGATGAAATGTTGTGTAGATGTCTGCCAAATCTAGTTGATCTAAAGTGTAGTTTAAATCCTGTGTTTCTCTGTTGATTTGTTGCCTGGATGATCTGTCCAGTGTTGAGAGAGGTGTGTTGAGGTCCCCAACTATTACTGTATTGGGGTCTGTCTCTCTTTAGGTCTAATACTGTTTTCTTTATGTATCTGGGTGCTCTGATATTGTGTGTGTATATATTTATGATTGTTATATCCTCTTGCTGTATAGATTCCTTTATCATTTTATAATCTATCTCTTTTTGTAGTTCTTGGTTTAAAATTTATTTTAATCAATAGAAAAGTAGCTACTCCTTTCCTTTTTTGGTTTCCATTTGTGTGGTACATTTTTTTCCATCCCTTTACTATTTGTGTGAGCCTTTATAGGTAAGGTGAGTTTCTTGTAGGCAGCATATAGTTGGGTCTAGCTTTTTAATCCACTTAGCCAGTCTTTGTCTTTTGAATGGAGAATTCAATTCATTTACATTTAGGGGTGATATTCAAAGATGTTTTCTTACTCCTAGCATTTTATTTTCATATGGTTGTTTTAAATTATGTTTTGTTCCTTTGTTTCCCTTTTATTGTTTGTCTTCAGTGTTCATTGGCTTTTTGAGGTGGTAAGATATAGTTTCTTTCCCTTTCTTGTTTGCATATCTGCTTTACTAGTGGGTTTTGATCTTTCTTGTGTACTCATGGTGGTGATTATTGTTTTTTGTATTCCAGATGCAGGACTCCCTTGAGGATTTCTTGTAGGGCTGGTTGTGTGGTGGAAAACTCCCACAGTTTATGTTTGTCTGGGAAATACACTATTTCTCCTTCATTTTTAAAGGAAAGCTTTCCTGGGCATAGTATTTTTGGCTGGCAATTTTTTTCTTTAAGCCCTTTGAATATGTCATTCCATTCTCTTCTGGCCTGTAAAGTTTCTGCTGAGAAATATGCTGTTAGTCTGATGGGAACCCTCTTGTAAGTGACTTGGCATTTTTCTCTTTTTGTTTTTAGGATTCTCTTTTTGCCTTTGAGTTTTGCCAGATTGACTATAATGTGACTCAGAAAGGACCTTTTTGAATTGTATCTGTTTGGGGATCTTTGAGCAAGTCCGTATCTCTCCCAATACTTGGGAAGCTTTGTACTGTCATTTAGTTGAATTTGTTTTCGATGCCTTTTTCTTTCTCTTCCCCTTCTGGAACACACATGATTTGGATGTTTGTGTGCTTAAAGTCATCTGGTAGATCTTGTAGATTTTCTTCATTTTTTAAAGTTTTTTTCTTTCTTTTTGTTTCTTTTGTCCACTGGGGTTATTTCAAAGAGACTGTCTTTGAGATCATAAATTCTTTCTTCTCCTTGTTCTAGCCTTCTGCTTAAGCTCTTGGTTGTATTTTGTATTTCCTTGATTAATCCTTCAGTTCCAGGAATTCTACTACATTCTTTTTTAAGGCGCCTATCTCTGTAAATTTTTTCCTTCATATCCTGGATCGTTTTTTCTCATTTTCTTGTGTCATTTGACTCTTCTTGTATCTTATTGAGTTTCCTTAAGATTGTTGCTCTGAGTTCCTTTTCAGACATTTCAAATGTTTCTGGCTGTTTGGGGTGTTGTACTTTAGAATTATTGTATTTCTTTGGTGATGTCATATTTTCTTGGTTTTTTGTATTTCTAGTATTCCTATGTTGGTGTCTGGTCATCTGATGGAGCAGTTGGTTCTTCTGTTTACTCTGGACTGTCTTTTGAGGTGAGAGATTTCCTCCTGTAGATGTGTTTTATATTGACAATTGGGTAGAATGTTTTTAGTTTTGGTTTTGGGTACATACATGTAGTAGTGTAGTCTCCATGTGGTTACTTCAGCTGTATTCAGTGTGGGAGTTGCCTGTGAGTGTCTCCATGGCCTAACCACTGGGGCCTATGCACTGGGCACAGGCAGTGTTGGAGTTGCCTGTGAATGTCACTGTGGCTAAGCACTGGCTCCTCACTGAAGTGAGAGACAATGTGTTGGGTTGCCAAGGATGTGGTGAGATCTTAAGTTATTGGGAGAGGCTCCTAGGTGACCTGTCATTCCTTGGCCGAGGTGGGTGTCCCTGAGCAGCCTTGTTGGCACCCCAGCTGGTGTCCTGTCACCCTGATAGGTGTGGGTCAAGTGGCATGAGGTGCACAAGTGGTTCCTACTCCTGAGTGCATGGGGTTGCACTCGCTTGTCTCCTCCCATGTAAAACACAGGAAGACCTGGATCTGAGTGAGGTGCAGCTGGTGGCACACCGGCTGGGTGGCAGGGTGGAGGATGAATTGCTGTGCAGGGAGACCAGAGCAGTGGGAGCAGCGGTGGGAGGGGCTGCGGTGGCATCAGAGGTGGCAGGAGCACTGGGGTATACTGAAGTTCCTGAGCTTGACTGGGTGACCCTGGGTGGGGTTTCCTCTTTCCTGCAGGCAAAGGCTCCTGGGTTCTTGCTTCTCCCAGTTGGAGGATGGTTTGTGGTAACTGGTATTTTCTCCAGTGCTCCTTTTGGCTATCCTGAGTTTCTGCACTAACCAGGGGTTCCACACATGTCATTTCCTGGGTCAAACTGGCAAAACTCAAAGACAAAAAGAATCCTAAAAACAGCAAGAGAAAAATGTCAAGTCACTTACAAGAGGGTTCCCATCAGACTAACAGCATATTTCTCAGCAGAAACTCTACAGGCCAGAAGAGAATGGAATGACATATTCAAAAGGCTTAAAGAAAAAAATTGCCAGCCAAAAATACTATGCCCAACAAGGCTTTCCTCTAGAAATGAAGGAGAAATAGTATATTTCCCAGACAAGCATAAACTGTGGGAGTTTTCTACCACACAACCAGCCCTACAAGAAATCCTCAAGAGAATTCTGCATCTGGAATCCAAAAATCAATAATTTCCACCATGAGTGTGGACTAGGCATTGGTCTGTTTGCCTTCCTTTCTTACTTTCCTTTCCTTCCCTTCTCTCCTCTGTCCTCCCTCCTCTCTCCTTTTTCTTCCTTCCTTCCTTGGCCAATGATCCTGAGGTGCATCCAAAGTTGAGAACCACTGTCTTCGATGATAAGGAAGAATATAAAGATATTTTATAGTATTGGGGTTTTTCCTCAAAGAGATCAACAGGCAAACAATTATGGAAATGCAAAGAAATTAAGTTTTCACCTTAAGTGGAAGAACCCAGATTTGAAATTCTGTGAAGGGCTTTCTGGTTACTTTCAAAGTCCATGTTTTTCCCTGCTTAAATGGAGCTGTTACTATATTACCTAAGATGCTGGTAGTGAGAGAAAAAAAATTACCTCTTTTGTTAAATGCCATGGTAACTTGACTCCATTGAAACAACTTCTTAAATATACTTACAGATAGATGCCTGAGTTTTTAAGAAGTTGAGTACCAGAAGAAGCCTTTTTAAATAAGGATAGGTGATAGATATTACTCCCTGGAAATACATACATACCTAACTCTCCATCAAACACATATCCATTTGTTATCTTTATAGACCTGTTTTTTCATGAAGAAATGAATCACTATTATAAATCTTAGACACAAAAGGAGCAGACAGAATTCAAGCTGAGATTGCAGGTCTAGTAGCGTAGAACCTTACGAGATTTACATGCTGCAGAATCATATCAAGCTAAAACCTACCTTAACAGATCTGTTGAAATAATGCCACTCCGAGCAGAAATCCAAAATTTATCCAATCTAGTGTTTTTCTATAATAAAATAGGGATCATTTTATAGACCAACCCTCAATTCTATCTAGTTTTTTGGTTTTTTTTTTTTTTTTTTTTGACTGGTAAGGGGATCGCAACCCTCAGCTCGGTGTCGTCCACACCACGCTCAGCCAGTAAGTGCACCGGCCATCCCTATATAGGATCCACGCCACACTCTCCCGAGTGAGCCATGGGGCTGGCCTTCTATCTAGTTTTTTAATGTTTGTATTAGTCTGTTACAGTTGCATATAACAGAATACCTAAAACTGGATGATGAAAGAAATGAAATTTATTTCTTACAGTTTTGGAGGCTGGGAGTCCAAAGTCTGGGGAATACATCTTGTGAAGGCCTTCTTCCTGGTGGGTTGACTCTTCAGCAATTCAGGGTGAGAGATGGCATGAGCAAGAGAGAGCTAAACTTCCTTATAAAGCCATCAGAACCATACCCATTACTCCATGAATGGATCAATCCATTCATGAGGGCACAGTCCTCATAATCTAATCACCTCTGAAAGGCCCTACCTTTCGAATACCATAATTGGATTTCCTACCCTTTCAACACTTTTGCAATGGGGGTCAAGTTTCCAGCATATGAACTCTGGGGGACACATTTAACCCATAGCACTGGTTAAAGAATATTTGATAAATGAGCTTGGCATTTATTGAGCAATGTGTTGATATTATTCATCACCGTTCTTGAGTTTACAGGCATGGATGATTTTACACACCAGGAGTGTAAAATTTTTTAATCTCTTTGCATAGAAGCCTTGCTTTATGCTTTAGTTACTTTTCTACTCTAACTGCCCAATTTCTCGTATAAACACTTTATGTTTTGGTACAACAGCAGTATAACATAGTTAAAAAGAAGATTTTTAGGTCAGACAAAACTAGGTTTAAATTCTGGCTGAGTTCCTTTAGAAAAGATACTAAGAATTTCTAGGTCATAATTATATGACAATTCTGACGTAATTATATGACAATTATGTTGGAAGGATTAAGTAGCATTGTATATAAAGTGTTTACGGGAGGAGGGAGGGAGGGAGGTTTTGGTGAGGGGCAACAATAATCAGCCACAATGTATATCGACAAAATAAAATTTAAAAAATAAAAAAGAGTAAAAAAAAAAAGTGTTTACCACAGGCCTGACACATAGTAAGCATTCATTATAAACATTAGTACTTATAAAAGGATGTTCTTTTCTGTTTATTTGTCAACATTTTACTTGATTATCCTTATTTGTCTACTGCAGTACATTGGGCCAGTGCTTCCCAAAACAGTTTATAATCCTTTCCTAGATATCAACAGCTCAAATTTTTACTTTTTTTTTTTTTTTGGGATTTTACTTTATACTTGCTAGTACCTTATACCATTTTGCCTTATACAGTAGAGAAAAACACCTGTAATATCTCCATCTGCCATCATCATCTTAACATTCATTGAAAGCTTTAGTAGTGTTAGCAAACTTGACAGATTTCATGGGGCCACTGTTTAAAGTTATTTAGAAGACATGCAATAAGGCCAGTCCCAGTCTCCCTCCCTCCATCCATTCAGTAGTTACTGAAAGCCTGTCTCCAGGTGCGATGCTTCATATTAGGAATATATGACATAGTCTTTGCTGTCACATTTTTCACTGGCTCCTAAAGGAGGAAAATCAGGAAATGATTCCAACAGCGACATATAACCCCCTGGGAGTCAGTACTCATTTCCATTTGGATAGACTAGGAAAAGCTTCCCAAGGAATGTTGAGTTTAGAAAGATAAAGATGAGTTACCCAGACAGAGGATAGCATGTGCCTAAAAGCAAAGATATGCGAAATAGGATAGTGTATTCAGGAATTTTATGTAGACTAGTGTAAAGAGAATCTGAGAAATAGGGCTGGGGCTCAGATTAAAGAGAGAATTAGATGATTTACTAAAAAGGCTGAATTTAGCTTTTTTGTAAGCAAAGGACAGTTGTTGAATTAGAGAAGGATGATACTAGTTTGACAGAATTCTGCTAGCAATATAATGGTGGGGATGGGGAGCAAGACTGGAGGCACCAAAACTAATCTTAGAAAAACCGTATGAGGTAGATGTCATTGCCATTTATTTATTTATTTATTTATTTATTTATTTATTTTCATAGCTAACTTATCTTTATTTTATTTTATTTTTATTTATTTTATTTATTTATTTATTTATTTATTTTTAATTTTATTTTGTCGATATAGATTGTAGCTGATTATTGCTCCCCATCACCAAAACCTCCCTCCCTTCTCCCTCCCCCCCTCCCCCCCAACAATGTCCTTTCTGTTTGCTTGTTGTATCGACTTCAAATAATTGTGGTTGTTATATCTTCTTCCCCCCCCCCGGTTTGTGTGTGTGTGTGTGTGTGTGTGTGTGTGTGTGTGAATTTATATATTAATTTTTAGCTCCCTCCAATAAGTGAGAACATGTGGTATTTCTCTTTCTGTGCCTGACTTGTTTCACTTAATATAATTCTCTCAAGGTCCATCCATGTTGTTGCAAATGGCAGTATTTCATTCGTTTTTATAGCTGAGTAGTATTCCATTGTGTAGATGTACCACATTTTCCGTATCCACTCATCTGATGATGGGCATTTGGGCTGGTTCCAACTCTTGGCTATTGTAAAGAGTGCTGCGATGAACATTGGGGAACAGGTATACCTTCGACTTGATGATTTCCATTCCTCTGGGTATATTCCCAACAGTGGGATGGCTGGGTCGTATGGTAGATCTATTTGCAATTGTTTAAGGAACCTCCATACCATTTTCCATAGAGGCTGCACCATTTTGCAGTCCCACCAACAATGTATGAGAGTTCCTTTTTCTCCGCAGCCTCGCCAGCATTTATCGTTCATAGTCTTTTGGATTTTAGCCATCCTAACTGGGGTTAGATGGTATCTCAATGTGGTTTTGATTTGCATTTCCCGGATGCTGAGTGATGTTGAGCATTTTTTCATATGTCTGTTGGCCATTTGGATATCTTCCTTAGAGAAATGCCTACTTAGCTCTTTTGCCCATTTTTTAATTGGGTTACTTGTTTTCTTCTTGTAAAGTTGTTTGAGTTCCTTATATATTCTGGATATTAATCCTTTGTCAGATGTATATTTTGCAAATATTTTCTCCCACTCTGTTGGTTGTCTTTTAACTCTTTTAATTGTTTCTTTTGCTGTGCAGAAGCTTTTTAGTTTGATATAATCCCATTTGTTTATTTTTCCTTTGGTTGCCCGTGCTTTTGGGGTCGTATTCATGAAGTCTGTGCCCAGTCATTGCCATTTAAAGGAAAATTGAGAGTCAAAGAAGTTAGGTTTGTAACTTGCCTGTGGTCACTAAGCTTATAAATGATAAAATCTGGATTGAAGCCTAGGTGTGTCTAATGCCAAAGGGTGTGCTCCTAAAAACTGTGCAATATAGATAGCCTCAGGCAAGAAGCGGTAAGAACAACAGTAAACACGGAGAAGAAGGCAGGAATACAGGAGATGTTAAGGTAGGATTATATCAGCAGACTTTGTTGATGCGAACAGCGGTGGTGAATAGAGAAGGAAGAGTTAATGATGTCCAGGTTTTTGGCTTAAAACACCTTGTCTTTAAACAGAGTAAGAATTGGGAAGAAAAAATTGAGGGGAAAAGAGAGGGCCATTTCAGACATGAATTTTAGGAGCTTATGGGACATCTGTGTAAAGACATCTAGTAGACAGTGAGGTACATATGGGTCTGAAATTTAGAATAGAGGTGACTTGAATGAGTTGTGTGTGGTAAGGCCTGAATAAGACTGCTCAGAGAGAATGAACAAAGATGACAGCCTGGCAAGTACCAATAGAAGCGGGTAGAGGAAGAAAAGCCAGCAGAAAAGACCAAGAGATTGTAGTCAAAAAGCTAGAAGTAGAAGATAATGGTGTTAAAGAAACAAGATGTTTCAATGAAGGACTGGCATCAACAAGATCAAAACCAAGATGCTATAATTCACACCAATCAAGTCGGTAAAATGTTTAGTCTAAATATCAAATGCTGATGAGGATGTTGTAAAACAACACAGGAATTCTCAGGCTCTGTCTTCAGAAGTATAAATTGGTATCATCATTATGAGGGCAGTTGGCAATATTCATTTAGTAAAATGAGATATACATGTCCTGTGAACCAGCAATCCACTCAGGTATAAGTCCTGTAAACATTTCCACACATTTGTCAGAGAAACATGTGCAAGAATGTTCAGTGCAGCATTGTTTATAATATTAAAATTTGGAAATAAAATGTCTGTCGACATAAAATGGGTAAATTGCTCTATGTTCATCTAATGCTGTACAGTTAAAATGAATACACTAGCATTAAGTGAATCAAGGATTATCTTACAAAACAATGGTGATCCCCCCAAAAGAAAGTTAAATGTCATCATATTATATACCATGTATATATACATTTTTTTTAAATGCAAGATAATATGAAGTGTGGTTTATATAGTCACATAAAGTAAAAGTTTAAAAACAGGCTTGGGAATTATAAACACAAAATTCAGGACAGCAATTCTCTTTAGAGGAGGGAGGGACACATAGATGGCATACCTCTATAATTTTAAAGAACATTTGAGGTAAGTGTAGCAAAGTGTTAAGATTTGGTCTCTTTGGATTTATTTGCGATCTTTTTTTAAAGTTATAAAATTTTTTTTTTTTAAATTTTATTTTCTCGATATACATTGTGGCTGATTATTGCTCCCCATCACCAAAACCTCCCTCCCTTCTCCCTCCCCCCTCCCCCCAAAAGTTATAAAATTTTTAATTTTGCATTCCCCACTGAAAATGTGGGTGGACAAAATTAGTAGATAATGCTCAGAAAGCAGAGGAACTATCTACAATTGAAACAAATTATTTTTTTGGTTCCAAAAGGTCAAGGGTACTTTTACTGATTTACCAAGAATGACCAGAAATTGAAAAAAGCAACAAGGGAGGGTTATCAGGATGTCAGGAGAAAAAGAGGCTTGAATAATACCTAAAACATCATTAACCTTTCTAATTTCCAAAGTGCTCATATGTAGGTGTTACTATCCCTTCTTCACAGATGAAATTATGTGTGTCAGAGATGTTAAATGACTTGCAAAGGGTACCCAGATACTAGTGGAGAGCCAGGTCAAAGAACCCATGCATCCTGACCTTCCCCTGTGTTGCTCATCCCATTATCAGCTGGTTGTGCAAGGTCACAGAACTGTAGATGTTAGAGCAGGAACTTGAAGCCAGGTTTTTAGTTTCAAGGCAAACTAAACTGCACCATGTTCCTGGATCCCATTGTTTTGCTTAGGGGGTTATTACTGAAGTTAAATGCCTTTTGCTATTTAGAACTTGCTTAAAAGAAAAGAATTGTTGATATTAAAAAGAAATGGGGCGGGGCAGTATTTTTCAAACTGCATTTTTTTGCATTATAGCACCTGTTTAGAGAAAAAAAAAAAACTAAAAGGAAGTCAGAGGATGGTTACAAGTAAATTTGTAGATGTTGGAGGAGAGGTTTACACTAGATGTTTTCAATATTTTTTGTGAAGTAAGAAGTGATACGTGCTATTATTTGTGAAGTAGTAGGAGGGGGCAAAACGTTAGTTTGGGGTCTTGAAGAGAATAGACATGGTTTGGAATAGAGCTAACTAAAGACAAAACTATCAATGAACAGTATTAACCATGAAATTGAGTTTGGAAATCATGAAAGTATAGTGGTTTTGTGAATGTTTCTAGCACCACAGCTGAATGGGTTACAGGGCTAGGCAGATACTGGGACTGATCCGGAAATTATGAGTTGGGTAAGAGATACAGGAGAAGGAAAAGAATGGAAGAGAATTGAGGTCATTTGTGCCAGGCATAACATATAAATGTGACTTCAAAGAGAGATACCAAGGAAGGAAAGATATAAAGGGTGACTGAAAACATGGATGATAGAACAGGTCTTATGACCAATTAAGAGATCCAGGCCAGAAATGGAAGGAAGTGGGACCAAGAATAAACCAGAAGAAAAGGCAGTAGTATAAGAATGGAGGTCTTGATGAAGTTTGGAATCAGTCACACCGGGGGTAATATGGATGGAATGATAAGGGTACTGGAATCACCTACAACTGCACCATAACAAAGTGGAGAGTGGCCAAGGGAACAAGGGTGAAGTGGCCTTGGAAATGTGATGCTTGGATGTTCAATTGACCATCCACACGAGTGCTGAAATCTCCTAGGAAACGAGTAAATGAATAGGGTTTAAAGGAATAACATGGGCCAGGTATAATGTTATTGTGGGAGGATGATCTGGAGGTTCATGATGTCAGGGACAAAGCAAGGTAAAGGAGGACAAAATTGGATGGAATGAACTTCAAAGGAATTAAAAGTTTTTACAGGAGAATGGAATGGTTTGGAAGAGACTATAAGACAAAAAATGGCAATACCAATTCTGACCTTCCATCATAGTTTGAGAAGACTGCAAAGGATGCAGTGTCTTTGAGAGAGGGGTCAAGGAAATGGAAGACATACATGTCAAAAGAGCTGAGGGTGTAAGTGAGTTTATTTCTAGTGGAATAGGTTGACAAAACCCACAATGGAAGGTGCACAGGGAGGACATTTGTGTGGGGGTGGTGGGGTGGGGGGAGGTTGCCATCAGATACACAGCAATTTGGAGACAAAAAATGAGAGGAAGCTGATGGACAGGTGAGGGGCTGCTTCTGAAGAATGACCAGGTATAATAGGAATGAAAAGTTCAGATGGGACTGAAGTTCCTCAGCTTTTGACCAAGTTGTTTTGAGCAAAACTAAGTTGAAGGTCTCAGGCAGTGTTTTACCTTATCTTTGTAGGGGTATCTCTAGATCCATGGCATAGTGGTAATTGCTGGATCCTTGGAGGGGCTACTGTGTAAAATGCTGAGTGTGATAGTATTTGGGTTAGTCTGTGCTGGACTTCCTTATGGTTTAAGACAAGTAGTAACTGATTAGCTACACTATCTGGCAGGCACGGTATGCAGCAGACATCCCAGGAGACAGAACCCAAATACTTTTCTCTGTAGGACTGCACCCTTTTCAGCACAAGTATCAGTATCTGTGCTTTATATAATATGCAATCCATTTTTTCCTGCTTTTGTTAAAGATAGGTTTCATTCACCAGTTTTTTGCAGATAGTGTGATATAGTGGAAAAAGCATGGACTGATACAGAACTGGGTCTGAATCCTGGAAGCTTCTTGGGCAGCTCACTTAAATTTTCTGTCTTAATACATACTAGATATAATAGGCCTTGCATAAAAAGTGCTTAGAAATCAGGAAGTCTTTAATAAAATTTTCCCAGCATTATTTTATAAAAGTCTTATTGAAGACTATCTGCCAGGCACTGTGCTAAGTCCTGGGAATCCAAAGATGAATATGATATGATCCTTGCCCTAAGATCCTTATAGTTTAGTGGAAGGAGAGACAAAGATTAAGTATATTCAATGACAGATGAGGGGTGCTTTGATAGATGCACAGATGGAAAACATTGGGAGCCCAAGGGAGAAATAGTAAGTTCTGCCTGTCTGCCTGCCTGCCTGCCTGTCTGAGGTGGAGTGAGAAGGCAGGGAGCCTCTTTAGCTATTCCTTCTCAGTTTTCTCTGCTCATCTTCCTTGCACTCTGTGTGTGTCTATTTTCAGTGTGGCACATTTCCTGAAATAGATCCAGTGTGTCTTTTGTCTACTCCCATGGTGTCAATGATATCTATGTGCTGAAGAGTTCCAGATCTCTCCAGTGAACATCACACCATATATCCAATTGTCAAATAGATATTAGATATATCATGAATGCCTCTAGCTCAATGGGAATAGAAACTGAATTTTATACTCTCCTCAGAATGTGCTCCTCCACTTTTTGGGTACCACCATCCATTTAGTTGTCAAGTCAGAAACATGGAAGTCATCTTTTGTGTTTCCATCTTCCTAATTCTCCACAGTCAGGGCTGGCCAGTTACCTCAGTTGGTTATAGTGTGGTGTTATAACACTAAGGTCAAGGGTTCAGATTCCTGGACTGGCCAGCCACCAAAGGAAAAAAAAAAAAAAAAAACACTAGCTTATTCTCCACCTTGAGCTTTTAACACCTCACTATTATACCTGCAAAACATCTTTCAAATCCACCCACTTCTCTCCATTTTCATATTTACAATCCTAGTTTAGTATCATCATCTCTTGCCTAAATTACTCTAACAACCTCTAATTGGTCTCCCTGCCTCTAATCCTATCTTTTTTTTTTAAACCCTGGACCTTTGTGTTATTATCTCTTTTTAATCTGTTCTCCATACTGCAACAAGGATATTATTTCTAAAATACAAATCTAATTACTCCATTCCCTTGCTTAAGTTCCTTCAAAAGCTTCCCACTGCACCTAGAATAAAATCACTTACAAGGCATTGCAGAATCTCATCTGTCCTTCCCTCTCTAACCTCATATTGCCTCATTTCTCTCCTCTTACTCAATGCTTTGATTTTAGATAAACTTCTTCTCACTAATCTTCCCTAAGCTCTCAACTGGTCATGGTGCTTGTTGGAACTTACATATTTTTTGTACTTCTGCTCCCATAGTACCCACTACACTATGTCCTTTTTTATTTTTAGTTTTTGGCGGCTGCCACTAGGGAGATCCAAACCCTTGACCTTGTTTATAACACTGAACTCTAACTCACTGCATTTTACTCAAATGCTTAGTTGCCTGTTTCACTGACTAGACTAATCTCTTTAGGGCAGGGAACAAATACATTGTTTTATTTTAGAGGTGTGTGTGTGTGTGTGTGTGTGTAATATGGGAGAGCCCTGAGTGTGTGTGTGTGTGTGTGTGTTTAATATGGGAGAGCCCTGAGTGTGTGTGTTTAATATGGGAGAGCCCTGAGTGTGTGTGTGTGTGTGTGTGTTTAATATGGGAGAGCCCTGAGTGTGTGTGTGTGTGTGTTTAATATGGGAGAGCCCTGAGTGTGTGTGTGTGTGTGTTTAATATGGGAGAGCCCTGAGCATGAAGTAATCATAGGATACACAACCCGACCTGACTGGGTTGAAGCATGTAATTATTGGGAGCAGCGTAGGCTGCACTATGGCAGTCACATTCATGCCCTCTGGAAGGAAGAGAAATTGGTTGGAGTCTTCTGTGTGTTCCTTGAATGGCTACATAAGAGAAATTGAGCACTGTCAGGAATGTTCCAACAATATACTCAGTATTCAACATTTATAGGGCAATGTTGTTTCTACAGTTTACACCTAAATGAAGAAGTTGATTAAAATTTAATTTTCTCTCAGCAAGTTGCCTGTTTTTACATTACAGTATGACATAGTAATAGGACTATTTATTCCATTATCTACTCATACTCTGGATTTAAGTTTTCCCTAACATTTACTATTCCCTAATAAAGTTGAATGATTTCAATCTATAGGAATAAAACATTGTATATCATTTTACCTTATGTAAGGTACTAAGTCATTTGACCTAGTTTATAACTAATCATATAAGTACTTTTGTCTTCATTACCATGATTATCTTGTATGGTCCAGAAATTAAAATGCATGCAAACTGATCTTATTAAAACTTTGCACTTATCTTTCACTTAGATATGACATAAAATGGTATAAAAGACAAAACTGATGCTTTTCACAGGAAAGTGTGTTTTAAAAAAGTTTTATTGAGGTATAATTTGACTGTTAAGAGGGTGGGACATCCTGTTATGATAATTGAAAGGTGGGGTCTTGAAGAGGTGATTAGATTGTAGGACCATGCCATAGTGAATGGATTAATAATGGTGGTCAGGGGCATGGTTCTGAGGGCTTTAAAAGAAGAGGAGAGTCTTTCTCCTTCTCTCTCTCTCTGCTTTCTCTGCTTCCACCATCTTGCAATGTGAGACCCCGGGTCACTGTCACCACCACCAGATGGACTTTGGACTTCCCAGCCTCAGAAACTGTAAGCAGTAAATTTTGTTTTTCTTTATAAATTACCCAGTTCCAAGTATTTTGTTATAAACGAACCTAAATGGACTAAAACACATTGGGACTTCTGTGTCTTGTTTAAATGAAACTTTCTGACCAAAATAGGCTGATATTAATCTCTATTAATATTGTGCCTTGTGTGCTCTCTCACAATGAAAATTTCAGGGTTAACTTTACTAATTGTGTGGTCAAGAGGACCACCCTGGCTGTTCATTAAAAATAGTACCTTTCAAAACAAAGAAAGAAAAAAAGACAAAAGAAAGGGCCACTTTCATTATCGTACAGTATCCTTCCCAAGTGGATCATTGGCATATTATAATTAAAAAACTGGAAATATGCTTTCCATTTACCTATGAACAAAGTCAAGAACTGGGTTATTCATAGTTCTGCAAGCATTCTCAGTGCTTTCCAATGCCAAGCTTTCCTCATTCTTCTCTAGCTGAAATATTCTTTTCTCTATTACCAACTGACCAAATTCTGCCCATTCTTTAAGGATTTTCTCAGCTTGGATATAAGCTCTTCTTTCTCCGATCTTTCATAGCACATTACATTTTTCTTTAGACATTTTATATTTTTTTGAGTATTTTATTTTTATACCATCATAAGCTCTTTATGGGCAGAGTTTCTGCCAAATACATAGTAGGTACTCAATAAACAGTTGTTTCGTGAATGAATATGTCTGCCAATAAGAAGCAGGAAAGTTATAGGTAGTTCCATTAGCCTACATCAGAACAGTGTTAAGATTTCAAAGGAACACATCCATTGAACACTTAAATACATTTGGGGCCATGTAAGCTTTACATAAAGACACTCACCAACATTTCATATAAGAGGATTTTTACTATGATACTGTGCTCCACTACATTCTAGGCTTGTGGTTTAAGCGTTAGAATAAGTACTTTGATATGGCAAGGGCATCTAAGATGAAAACAGAAAGTCATCCAACATAAAGTCATAAAATGAATCTTCATAGTTGCACATAACATTGGATATTATTGTCAACATGCCTAGTCTCGCTTTATCTTACCTTTGCAATCTGATTTCCCACAATTTTCCTAGACAAAACTCCCGGCCATACTGACCTACACACCAACAATTAAAATCTAAGCTTTTTGTTATTCCATTCCTCTAGCATGGAATGCACCATGCATTTCCTATTTCTTTCTAAGGCTCAGCATGTTTCTTTCTCTGTGAAGTATGCCTATCATTTTAACTCAGTGATACTTCCCTCGTATAAATTCAGCTTTACTGCCTCTACTAAATCACATAGCTTCAGAACATCTGATGTTTGTGACAGCTCATATTGCTATTTAGTTTTTGATGACTTGGCATTTTCTTTATAGAGATCTTTTCTCCAAACTGGATTGTGTACTTTCAACTGTAACTATGTACTTTCTTATATTCCTCATTACTGCCCCACACTCCATAAAGCCTTGCACAAAGGAAATGCTCACTGAGTATTAAATGGATGAGTTTTATTTCACTTGGAAATACATTATGAATACATACATGTCCTTAATTTGGTTAGCAAAAAATGGACAATTTCCATCATCAAAATCAAACTGTAAAGATACAGACCAAAAATAATTATATTTGCTTATGGCTTATATAGTAGTTATGATTTTGCATATGACCAGTGGGTTGCTTCAAATAATAGTATATTATGGTAGACAACAGAATTGGGGTCTGCTTTGTGGCTTAGCACAGGTTTAAGAACTCTTGTTTTAAAAGTTCATCCACTGGTGATAAAGATCTGGGAGATCAGTTCACACAAACCACTGAATAAATTAGACTGCCAGCTTAAAAATATTAAGTTACCACAAGAAAGATCATTATACAGGATGATCAATCCACTTTAGACAAATCATAGGTCATAAGTTGGCTCAGTGAGCCAGAATCCGAAAGCAAAAGTGCTCAAAAAAGATCATCGCTCATTTTAATTTACATTTTGGACTATAGGAATCTTACTGCTGAAGCTTAAGAGCTGGAAAGTTTAGCAGCTTATGTGAGGTCATAAATTAGAAAAATTATAAAAGAAAAATCTAATTCTAAAAAGCTCACCTTTGCTAAAAAATTAAGTATATCATTAAATTAGAAATTAAATCAAGTACGTGAAGTACTGACTCGGATAAGACCCTATCCTCACCCCTAGTACCTGTTTGCCTGGGGCTGTGGATCGTTCGGCCTAGAGGAAACCCTGTTTGCTAAGGAGCAGTATCACCAAAGTGTACATGGCATTTCTGTAGTCTCCAAGGTACAGTGCTACTCTGTTTTGTTGTTTTGTCACTTTGAATGTGGTAGTTATGAGAGAAATTCAGAGGCCATTGGTCAGGCCCAATGAAATTTTTCAAGCAATTACATTTATAGTATCTCTCCAGAATACACACTGCTGTTTTCAAATCCTTTTAGACAACCCTAATTCTTCTTTTACGTAGTATCCACTACTTAGAATGCTCAAATTTGATAACTGAGTTCAAACCTCAAGGGCTAGATGAATTACATCATGGGGTTCTTTCTGAAAGAAGGATCCAGTTTGTTTATGAATGCACTCAAAATCCTATTTTCAGAAACTGTGAGAACAGGAGAGATTCAACAAAGCCCTTAAAGGCCAAATAGAATTTCAAAACGGCTCTGAAGCTGGACATTATAAATTTATAGTGGCATCTATCACTATATCTCCAGTAGTTCTGAGGCAGCCATCTATTATTTTGTTTTCCCAGTAGTCTCTCCCTGTGGGAGAACTGTTCCCTCCCTGACTCCACAATGTAGTTCTAATGGAGGCCACCAACTAAAGTATCTTGTCCCCTAGTTAGAGATGATTGGTCCATGAGTGAATACCTGACCCAAGCTAGGACAGAGTATTCCCTTGAGAGTTTCTGAACCAGAGTAAGAGAAAAAGCTCAGTAACTTTCTAGGGATGGGAACCATGGGATGTGATACTTGAGCCTATTTCCTCTCATGTGGAGAAAATCGATGCATTGGAAAAGTGTGATGGAAGCAGAAAAGACAGAATGAAAGTGATTCCCAGAGGCATCTGACCCTTTAGTTCCAGCTGTCTCTGAGGCCTGCCACACTTTTGCACTTCCTATGGTTTGATTACGTGAGCTACTGCAGTATCCTTCCATTAAACTCTCCTTTTCTCTAAGCTATTTTGAATTGATTTTTGTCACAAACAACTAAGAGTTCTAGCCAAAACAAGTACTTAGAAGCCTGGGTACAGGGGTAGAAAGTAAATTATTATATTGTTCCCAGGCTGGATTTGAGTCAGGT
The DNA here is from genome assembly GCF_027409185.1 of Cynocephalus volans. Taxonomy (NCBI): domain Eukaryota; kingdom Metazoa; phylum Chordata; class Mammalia; order Dermoptera; family Cynocephalidae; genus Cynocephalus; species Cynocephalus volans. The sequence continues at coordinate 123,129,979 of NC_084468.1, forward strand.
GAACAAGAGAACAACGGAGTGAAGGTGTTTAAGAAAAGTTGGATCAGGAAACATGGACCATGCATCTAGGCTGATCAAGAAAAGAAGTGGCAGAAGGGAGCTGTTAGCAAGAAAATGGATGGGTAAAAGAAATGGAAGAGTTTAAAATACAGGCTTTAAGAAGTAGAGCAAAGTGTGATAAACTACCTGATTTGTGATAAACATATGTATAACCATAGAACAAACCAAAGAATAAAATAAAGTTGTGACACAACAACCTGGTGGTGGCAGACATAGGTACAGCCATAGAATAGACCAGATAGAATGTGTTAAAGGTCATTAAATTGAGAGGATTCAAGGAAATAGAAGCTTGGGCTATCCACATGGACAATAAAGTCATCCCAGATGATGGTGGGACCCATAATGGAGATGAAGACCATAAACCAGAGAGAATAATTGGGAAGTTAGTAGATGACAGTATGAAGCAGGAATAGATAGATGGATGGTTGAACAACATAAGCTTGAAATGACAGGCTTTGCTACAAGAGTGAGATGAATTAACAACCTCCACCCAAAGTGTCAGTAAGAATATTTTTCAAAATGGAGACCAGGTTTCTGTTTAAGGCCGGGAGGTGGGGAGAATATTTTGTTAAAAGGATGAGAATATAGGTGAGTTTGTTTTGAACAGGCAGGAGTACAAGAAGGCATAGGGAAAAGGAGCAGAGCTAGAGGAGGAAGGGGTTGGAAGGACTTGCAGAGCAGTATGGGAGAGGATAGGCATCGGCAGAGGTTGTGTTTGGGGAACTGCTGAGTGTGATAGGGAAGTGAAGATGAACCGGCCTTAGTATCTCAGGGAATTCCTAAGAAAAGATGTCTCAGGACTGGTCTAAGCAGAGGCCTAGGAGGCACCAGAATTCTGAGGAAGAGGATAGTTGCAACTAGGTCTGCGGTAGCTTGTGTTATAGACATAATGCTATTAGTAATTGGTTTTTTCACTTACTCAACAAATATTTGTTGTACATGTCATATGCCAGGCACTGTGCTAGATTCTGGGTATGGGGTTACAATAGTAAAAGAGGTACAGCCTCTGTCCACAGAAACATAAAATACAGTGTGGGATATAAGCCAGTAAACAGACAATTATAATATTTTGTATTCTGATGGGGGAGTGCAAAGTGTAATGGGAATATTGGCAGTATGGGTAGAACACATACCCAAATTTAGGAAGATCAAGGCATGTTTCTTGAAGGAAGTGCTGAATAAGCTAAGTCCTCAAGTGTTAGTATAAATGAGTCAGACGGGATGAGGGGGCAAAGAACAGGTGAAGTACAGTGTTTTAGGCAGAGAAGAGCATGAATAGCATGTGCAAAGTCCCAGAGGTGAGAGAAGGAAAGGCTGAGTGATTGAAAGAAACCTGTTTCCTATCTTACAGGATTGCTGTAAGACTTAGCTCTTAGAACAGTGCCTGGTATAGAGGAAGTACCCAGAAATATCAGAAATTATTATTACTATGCCTAGATCATAGAACTGAAGGTGAGTGTGTTACCGGGCACAGGTCTGGATACCTGCCCTCTTTCAAAAGTAAACCACTCAAAAGTCAAATGTTGGTGAAAATGGAAGTCAGCCTTTATTCAGGAATGCTGGTGACCTAAGGAGAGATGTCAGGCTAACGGGTCTCTCTAGTAAACCTGAAGGAAAATGGCCCGACTAAATCCAGCTCAAAAGCTGAGATTTACTGAAGGCTTTTTGAAGAGGGGCTTGAGGGAATGGAATGTGTGAAACAAAAAGCAGGAGGAAGGGGGACATGAACTGCGGGGTTACGTGCAAGGAGCCAAGTGCAAGGTCTCTCCAAGGCTCCATCTGGTTTCTGCTCCCGTCCTTGCTGTTATCTCAGGGTCTGGTTGGAGCGTGGAATCAGCATAGATTACTGATGTCTTCCTTGGTTTCTCAGGGTCTGGATAGTACATGCAAGTCTGCACCTTCAGGCTGACTGGAAAACAACTTTACATTCATGTAAATTATGTCATGTTACCCCATAATCAAGGTTCAAAATATCAAATAACCATGGGAAAAGAGGGAACTCAGAGAAATGCACACCAAGAAAAAAACTGTGTCCTTTAAAAATCTTTTAGAGCCCATGCAGTTTTAGGTCCCAACATGGCTTCAGTCCTGCTCAGTCAACAAGTGGGAAAAGATGGCTACCCACGTAAGCAGAAGCCAGATTACAAAGTCCTATAAACCATGATGCCAGGCTTTTAGACTTAATCCAGAAGTCACTGGCAAAACACTCGCAGATTTTAAATGGAGTGAATTTCATGCATTTTAGACAGATGGGCCGAGACTAGCAGCAAGGAGATGAGGCAGGAGATTACTGTAACAATGGTCTGAGCTAGTTAGGGACAATGATGATGGAGAAACAGATTTCAAAGATATTTATAAAGTAGATGTATTAGTTTCCTGGGATTACCATAACAGATTACCACAAATGTGGTGACTTAAAACAACAGAAATTTATTCTTTCACACAGTTTTGGAGACCAGAAGTCTGAAATCAAGATGTAGCAGGGTTGGCAATCCTTGGTGTTCGTTGGCCTGGAACAGCATAACTCCAGTCTCTCCCACAGTCTTCACACGGATCCTCACATGGCTTTCTCCCCTGTGTCTGTCTCTCAAATTTCCATCTCCTTTCATGTTTAAGGACACCAGTCATTGGATTTAGGTCCCACCTTAATCCAGGAAAATCTCATCTCAAGATCCATAATTATATTTGCAAAGACTGTATTTCCAAATAAGGTCACATTCACAAGTACTGAGGGGTTAGGACTTTGACATACCTTTTGAGGGATATAATTTGTTGCACTGTAGTAGAATTAATGGAAGCTGATGATCGGCTGGAGGGGAGAAGGACGTTGAAGGAGAAGGAGAAGGAGAAAGTAAGGACAATATCCATGTTTTTGACTTGAACAACTGGGTAGATGATGGTATCATTCACAAAAACAAGTAACACTGGAAGAGAAGCAAGTTCGGAGAAGGAAAATGGCATCTTTATGTTGAGGTGCTTATGGAAATCCAAGTGGATATCAAGTTAGGCACTAGGTCACATAAATCGAGACCTCAGTGCAGAGATGTGGGCTGGGTGTGTAGGTCTGGCAGTAATTGACACTATGCACGTGGGTAAGATGGCCAAGGGAGAATTTGTAGAATAAGAACCCAGATCAGAAACCTGCAGTACACAAAATTTAAGAAAGGGACAGGAAGAGCAGCAATCAGGGAAGCAGGAGCAAAACAAGAGAGTGATGTTTTGGAAAAGCTCAGGGAAGAAAATATTCCAAGTAGGAGTGAGCAGTTTCTATGGAGTTTTCGAGAAACTAGAATGAATGAGAGGCGAGGCAAGGCCATGCAGAGGGTAAAGAAATATTTCAAAAAATTTGGCTGTGAAGGGCAAGAGTGAGAGATCAGCAGCTGACAGGAGATGCAAGGAAAGGATTTTCTTTTCTTATTTTGATTTATTTAAAATGAGAGAGATAGGTACTTGCTAAAAATAAGGTGTAGCCAGGTAGAGTTGAATGTAGATTAGGCAATGTTGAGGAATGCTGAAGAGGCAGGACACAGAGGAGACACAAATCTCAAACAGGAAGAGAAGCATCTCTTCCACTTAAAAAGAGGGAGAGGGGAAAGGATGGCTGTAGAAGCAGATAATTTTTTGATTTGCTGATTTGATAGTGGAAGTTAAAGGTTTGTTCACTTATTCATTCAACAAATATTTTTGAATGCCTGGCAGGTACCAAGCACCGTTCTAAATGATGATGATACAAAGTGAACAAAACGAAGTCTCTGGGTGGGGGACAAGGGGTACAAAAGCAATTTGTGGTAATGGGTATGCTGCCAGTATGAATCTGGCTCTCACATCATGGGCTTGAGGGGTGACAATCAGCTTTGTATCCCACGAATATTCATAACCAGTTTAAAAAAATGTACCTTCATTGCCATGGTGGTCACATGACTATGCTTTTGTCAGTTGTCATAGAATTGGACACCAAAAAAAAGGAAATGTACTGTATGTAAATTTGGAAAATTAATTTTAAAAGATCAAAGTATTTTGAAAGAAGAAAATTTAAGAATTGGTTATTTGAAAAGATTAACAAAATTTGAATACATGCAAAATAATATTTTACTGTATATGTGTATGTAGCAGAATTTTAAGAATTGCATGGGAGTAAGAAAATTCTGAAAGTGGTTATCTCTGGATGGAAGAAGAAGATGGAGAAAAAAATCTTTAAAAAATCAAAATCTAATGTTTAAAATGTTACCACCTATATAACTGAAAAGTGGATACATGATTAACTATTTTATTTTTCTGGATTATGGAAACATTTTACTTAAGAGAGCAACAGTAGAATAATTTTTTTTTTTTTTTTACAGCTGGCTGGTATAGAGATCTGAATCCATGACTTTGGGTTATCACACTACACTCTAACCAACTGAGCTACCCAGCCAGCAAGCTAGAAGCTCTCATTCTTAGATGATAAGACTAGACAATACCCTAAATGGGAGAAGATTAAAAAAGAAACAAAAAACCCCAAGTCTCCATCTTAATAAAACTTACATTTCAAGTGGGAAGACAGAATATATATATATATAATATATATATCATATGATATATATAATATATATATCATATGATATATATATGAAGAATATATATTCCTCATACATATGACAGAATATATATATATACACACATCATGCCAATGTAAGACAGAAAAAAATATATATATATATACATAATTGTTGCTTTGTGTTGCTTCACCGCCCATGGATTTGTCACCCCATTTCCCCTGGGTGACAGAAATGCAAAGGATTACTCAAAGCCCATCTCTACTGAGCAGTGAGAAGCCCCGAAGTGGTTAATCTCCTGGAACCCTCAAGCGAGAGGGATCTCTTCCTTGGGAAATTAATGCCAAATTGGGGTTCTCTTCCTGAATTCATTTTCCAGACCAGGAAGTTACAGGAAGAGACATAGGTAGGGTTATAGTTTAACAATATAGGCTGGTAACTTTCAGTGAAACAAACCAGATGACATTCCAGTAAGGCAATTAAGTGGTCCTATCAACAACAGTTTGATCTTAGCAAACATTCCTTCATGTAGCAATTTCTCTGTATCTTTACATAACTAGTCTGTCTTTGAGCCAGCAACCTGCTGTGCCACAATCCTTATCTTGCAACAGAGACTTATAGCCTGAAGAAAATTTCCTGTCCTTGCAAGGTCAATATTTGAAACTGCAAGGCTTTGGAAAACCAGGCCCTGTGAAGTACATATGCCTTTTAGTATATTCCACACATAATGCCCACGTAAGGTAAAGTTTTATGAGGAAAATAAAGAAGCATACGGAAAGAAAGAAAGTCTTGGAGGGGTATCTGTTAAAATAAGGTACCTAGGTTCAGCCTCTCTGAAGTGGAAAATGAGAAAGCAAGGTAATAAGGATCCAGAAAGAGCATTCCAGGCAGAGGGAACAACAGATACAAAGGGCCTGAGGCAGGATTATGCTTGGCACCAGCAAAAAACAGCAAGGCCAGTGGAGCTGGAGCAGAGTGAGGTAGCAGGAGAGATGTATGAGGGCAGAATGGTAAGCAGAGGTCAGATCACACAGGTCTAGTAGACTTTGGTAATGACTTTAGATATTTAGTCTAAAAATAATGGGGAGCTCTTGGAAGGTTTTTAGCAGAGAAGTAACATGATCTAATTTATGAAAGAATAACTTTGGCTGCAGTGTGGAGAGTAAATGGTGGACAACAAGAATGGAAGCAGGGAGACCAGTTAGTAAGGTATTGCAGTAGTCCACGTGAGAAATGATGCTAACCTGGGCCAGGGTGGTGGTTTCAGAGGAGTAAACTATCATTGAATTTGGGATCTATTCAGAAAGCAGAGTTCATGGGACTTACTGATAGACTGAAAGTGGGATGTAAGCTTAGCATATGGCATCCTGTCCTTCCCTCCACTGCTACTGCTGCCATTATTCTTTTTCTTTTGCAGCTGGCCTGGATGGGGATCCAAACCCTCGACCTTGTTGTCATAACAGCACATCCTAACCACCTGAGCTAACTGGCCAGCCTATTGCCCTTATTCTTGATATCAACAATCCATCTATTACCTTAACTATGGTCCTACATGATTTGCCGCTGCCTACTTCACCTTCTCATCCTGCCATTCTCTTCCTGTTAAGTCAGAAACTGTGAAGTGTCTAAGATTTTAACCTTCTTATAAGACAACAGGTTAGCCTGCCAGTTTCATTTACTGACAGAGGACACCAGACTCCTGGGCTAGGGTCATAAAAGATTTGTTACTCAAAACACAAGTATTTACAGCCAAATCCTTTGTTATTTCCCCATGGCCCAGTTCCCATAAGGCAGCAGAATGAGGGCCACGTGTTTCTGGCATGTGCAGTGGGTTGCATCACAGGAGCAGTATCCTGAATTTAGGAGACTCCCTATCAGCCTGTTTTTTGTCTTGCTATAACAGAATACCTGAGACTGGGCAATTTATAAAGAAAAAAGGTTTATTTGGCTCACAATTCTGGGACAGCTGCATCTGGCACAGGCCTCAGGCTGCTTCTACTCATGGCAGATAATGGCACAGTAGCCAGCGGGTACAAGGAGGTCACATGGTGAGAGGAAGCAAGAAGGCAGGGGGAGGTGCCAGGCTCCACTTAACAACCAGCTCTCATGGGAACTAAGAGTGAGAACTCACCCACTACCTCCCATCTCAAGGGAAGGAAATAATCTATTCACAACGGATCTGCCCCCATGATCCAAACACCACCTAACACCGCCACATTGGGGATCAGATTTCAACATGAGTATTTGGGGGACAAATGCAGGAAGGACAAACATATCCAAACTTTATCATTCTACCCCTGGCCCTCCAAAACTCAAGGCTCTCTCCATACAAAATATAGTCATTCCATCCCAATAGTCCCAAAGTCTTAGCTTGTTCCAGCACCAACTTAAAAGTCCAAAGTCTCATCTGAGACTAAAGGCAAAACTCCTTCAAACAGTGAACCTGTAAAAATTTTTTTTTTTAAAAAAGTATCTATTTCCAAGATACAGTGCAGGAACAAACATTGGGTGTACATTCCCATTCCAAAAGGGAGGAACAGGCAAGAAGAAAGGGGGAACAGGCCCCAAACAAGTCTGAAATCCAGCAGGGCAGCAGACTTTAAACCTTAAACCTCCAAAATAATCTTTGATTCCAAGTCCTGCATCCTAGGCACAGTGGGGGATTTGGGCCCCAAAAGCGTCAGACAGCACTGCCCCTATGGCTCTGCTAGGAACATCCCACTGGGCTGCACTGGGTCCTGCAGATTTTCCAGGTGAGTGTTGCACATTGCCAGTGGCCCTACAGTTCTGAGGTCTGAGTGGTGGCCCTGCTCCCATGACTCTGCTATGCATTGTCCTGGTGTGGGCTATCTGTGGGTGCTCTGGCCCTGCATTTTCTGCCTGGGTTCCCCCAATCTTTTCCATACATACTCTGAAATCTGGGTGGAGGCTGCCACACCTCCACTGCTCTTGCATTCTGCCATCCTGAAGACTTAACACCACGTGAACGCTGCCAAGGTCTCCATCTTGCACTCTCCAGAGCTGCGTCAGAAACCACATATGGGACCACTTGAGGCAAGGCTGCTCCAGCCAGAGAAGCTGGGATACAGGGAGAAGCATCCTGAGGCTGCGCTGGGCAGCAGTGCCCAGAGTCTGTCCTCAAAACAATTCAGTCCCCCTAGGTCTCTGAGTCTGTGATGGGAGGGGTGGCCCTGAGACTTCTGAAATGACTTCAGGGCCTTTCTCTCATTGTCTTGGCTATTAGCACCTGACTGCCTCATAGTCATGCTAATGTCTTTAGCCATCATTCCATGTGCTGCAGGCTTGGATTCTCCTCTTGAAAATGCTCTCTCATTCTCTACCACATGGCTAGGCTGCAAAATTTCCAAATCTTTATGCTCTTCTTCCTTTTAATTAATTCCAGCTTTACATCATGCCTTTGCTGCCATAACTGAGCATAGGCTGTTACTTACAAGTAGCCATGCAGCTGTCTCAATGCTTTGCTGCTTAGAAATTTCTTCCACCAAATATTCTGATTCACAACAATTAAGTCTTGCCTTCCACAAAGTTCTAGGACATTGACACAACACGCCAAGTTCTTGCTGTGGTGTAGCAAGGGTGATCTTTTGTCCAATTCCCAATAAGTTCCTTATTTCTATCTGAGAACTCATTAACATGATCTTTACTGTCCACATTTCTATCAGCATTCTGGTCACAAGCATTTAACCAATTTCTAAAAAATTCCAAACTTTCCCTTCTTTTGTCTTCTGAGTCCTCCAAACTCCTCCAACCTTTGCCCATTACCCAGTTCCACAGCTGCTTCCACATATTCAGGTATTTGTATAGCAACACCCCACTCCTCAGTACTAATTTTCTGTATTAGTTCATTTTTGTGTTGCTGCAACAGAATACCTGACACTGAGTAATTTATAAAGAAAAAAGGATTACTTGGCTTATGATTCTGGGACACCTGCTTCTGGTGTGGGCCTCAGGCTGCTTCTACTCATAGTGGAAAATGGCAGGGCAGCCAACAGGTGTGAGGAGATCACATGGCAAAGGAAGCAAAAGAAAGAGAGAGAGGGGGAGGTACCAGGCTCCTTTTAACAACCAGCTCTTGTGGGAACTAATAGAGTGAGAACTCATGCATTTCCCCCCTTCCCAGGGAAAGCATTAATCTATTCTTGAGGGATCTGCCTCCATGATCTAAACACCTCCTAACAGTGCCATATTGGTGATCAGATTTCAACATGAGCTTTGGGCGGGGGGGGGGGGGGGGAGAAAAGTTGGGGGGACAAACACATGCAAACTATATTAGAACCCAAGCTTTCATCAAAGGTGGTGGTGACCTACCCATTCCCCACACAGAAGAGAGATTATTCATTATATTGAAATGTAAACAAATTTCCTCTGGGAGAGAAGAGGAAGGCTTCTCCAGGTTTATTACCCTGCAATTTAATAAACACTGGGTTTTGGGGGGAGATATGCATATCACTATGCCCTTTCCCACTCACAGAAGACTAGTCTGAATTTGCTGCCTGAACCTACACAGGTTGATTGCCTGGTAAAAAAAAAATTCAACATTCTCAATAGAATTTAAGCAAGATCCAGATTCTTAAAACAATATTCAAAATTACTAAACATACAAAGGACAAGGAAAATCTCAGTTCACATGGGAAAAAAAGAAATCAATGTTGAGAGAACACAGGTGGTGAATTTATCTGATAAAGGCTTTTAAGCAACTATTTGTTGGGAGAGCTGGCCAGATAGCTCAGTTGGTTAGAGCGTGGTGTTGTAAGATCAAAGTCAAGGGTTTGGATCCCCAAACTGGCCAGCTGCCAACAACAACAACAACCTCCAAAACCCAATTCTCCTGTGGTCTTTTGTGTTTCTGCATGTCTTCTAGGCAAATGCATGAACAGCCTTTTTTTCTGGACTGTCTTGAAAGATAGAGATAATGTCTTTCTCTGGGGTCAAGGGAAGATTAATTTGTTGTCCTAGATAAATAAAGGTAATGTCTCTCTCCAGGGCAAAGCTAGTCAAATTTGCTGGCCCTTTATTAAAGACTGTAGTTTCCTACACAGTTCTCCTCCTATAACTAATCCACTGCATGTACACAGTATAACCTGGTCCTTATGGCATCACTCTGTAGGAACTGGGGCTCAGGAAACTAGCATAAATGCTAATACTCTGCCTCTTACTATACATGTGGTTAATAAACTGTTCTTTGTCTCTGACCCAGGAGTCTGATGTCTTCTGCCACTATTTATGAAACTGTGGCAGTCCAACTTATTTTCAAGTATGGTAAAATCTCAGACTCAAAAGTTCTTGACTTTGCTATAAAAATTCTCCTACAAGCAATCACGAGCACTTTTGAAATCAATGGAAAAACAGAAGTATAAGCAAAGAAACAGAAGATACAAAGAATAATCAAATGGATATTTTCAAACTGAAAAATGCAATAGCCAAAATTTTTAAAAACTCACCAGATGGTCTCAATAGCAGAGTAAACATGACAGAGTCAATGAACATGAAACTAGATCAATAGAAATTAATCAATCTGAACAACAGAGAGAAAAAAATATTGAAAAAATAATGAATAGAACCTCAGGGATCCGTGGGACAATAAAAAAAAAGTGCTGAAAAATTTAGAATAAATAATGGATGAAAGAATCTCAAATTTGGCAAAAGTCATAAATGTATAGATTCACGAAGTTCAACAAACTCCAAACAGGTTGAATACAGAAATTTATGCCCAAATACATCATAATAAAAATGCTGAAAAATAAAAACAAAGAAAAAGTCTTGAAAGCAGCTAAAGAAATACAACATATTACCTATAGGAAATAATTTCTTTTTTTTTTTTTTTTGGTCTTTTTCGTGACCGGCACTCAGCCAGTGAGTGCACCGGCCATTCCTATATAGGATCCGAACCCGCGGCAGAAGCGTCGCCGCGCTCCCAGCGCCGCACTCTCCCAAGTGCGCCACGGGCTCGGCCCAGGAAATAATTTCAATCACTGCAGATTTCTCATTGGGAATCTCGCAAGCCAGAAGGAAGTAGCACAAGTTTTTGAAGTGCTGAGAGGAAAGAAGCATCAACACAGAATAAGTACTATCTCCACTGAAAATATCTATCAAGAATTAAGGTGAAATAATAGCATTCTCAGATGAAGAAAAACTAAAATAATTCATTTACAGCAGATCTGTCCTCAAAGAACTGCTAGAGAAAGTTCAATTTGAAACATTAAGAATGAAGAGCACCAGAAATGGTAAAAATCTTTGTAAATGTAGTAGATTGTTCTCCTCTTGAGTTCTTTAAAATATATTTGATGGTTGAAAAAAAATTATAGTATTGTTTAATGAGATTCTCAATATATATAGATGTAATTGATGACAACTATCACATAAAGGGGAGAGAATAAGTGGACCTATATGGTGGTAAGGTTTCTACATGCTACTTGAAAAGGCGAAAAAATATTGATTCTAAGCATTTTCAAAAAATGTAAATATGTGTTTGCATTATTTGAAACTCCTTTCTGCCTCAAGCTATTTGCAGTTGCTTTTCCCTTGTCTGAGAAACCATTCCCTCATATATATGAATCACTTGTTCCCTCACCTCATTCATTTCTGCACAAATGGCTTCTCCCCGAGGAAGCCTTTCCTCACCACTCATATAAAATAACCACCACTTCCCATCAGGCTCTAACTTCATATCCTGCTTTTTCTTCTTTCATTTATCATTACCCAAAATTTGATTTTATATTTGTTAATTATCTCTCACTGGCATGCAGGCTTTCCATGAAGGCAATGGTTTTCCTGTTCACTTCTGTATTCTCAGGGCCTAAACCAATGCACTGTGTTTTGTTTGCTTAACCTATCATAGAAACAAAGAGTTGTGTGGAGATTTGCCACCCCTTGTAGTTCAAACATTTATTTGCCATACATATTTTAAGTCCATTTCATTAGTTACAAACAGGTTTAGAATTAATCAATCTTTCTGGTGAATTCAACTTTTTTTCATTAGATAATGACCCTTTCTATTTTTAATAATCTCTTTTGTCTTAAAACCTATCGTTTTCTCTGAATTTGTTGGATTGGGATTTGCCTGGTATTTATTTTTCTATTCCTTATCTTCTACTGTTTTGTATCCTTATGTATTGAGTACCTTGTACATGGCATACAGCTAGATTTTTCTTTTTATTTCAATCTGACGAAGTGTCTTTTAATTGGTAAATTTAATACGTTCATGTTTATTGTGATTTTTGATATATTTGGACTTACTTCCACATCTCACTTTTTTGTTTATGTTTGCCTTGCTTTCTCTGAGACACTTTTTCCACCCTCCCCCCTTTTTTTGCATTTTTAAAAAAGTGAGTTTATGGTTCAATTTTTTAAATTCCATTTTTTTCTCCACTGAATTAGAAGTCATTCACTCTATATTTATTCTTTATATTTCTCTTCACCTCCACCTTAACAAAATGTAAAGGTAAGCATATTTTAAATCTCTCTCCAAACAAAACAATGATCTTAGAATAATTTTAATTCCATTAACTCCCCTTCCCTCCAATACCTACATGCTATTGTTATCCAAAGTTTTAGTTCTGTTCCCCCCTTTTAAACTAACCATTTATTGTCCCCTCATTAATTAACAGGGTTGAAGGGCAGAGAAAGGGTGAAGATGCTTCCAAACCTACCCTGTCCCAAGGCCTCAGGAATCCCCATAGGAGGCTCCTCTCTGTTCCTTTTTTAAAACTTCACAGATCAGATATTATTATTTTTTTTTTGACTGACAGTGTTTATTTGGATTGACTCACCACTCTATCTTGCACTTCAGACTATTCATTTAGGATAATTTCCTTTTCTCTTTTAAAGTTCTCATTTACAAAGCACTTTCTATATGCCAGGATTTGTTCTAAGTGTTTTATTTTACATTAACTCATTTAATCATCATAACAATTCCATGAGGTAAATATTGTCAAAATTTTACAAATGAGAAGACTGAAGCACAGGCATGTTAACTCATTTGTCCAGTGTCCTACGACAGGCAAAATGGCACAACAGGGATTCATCCAGTCTCCAAAGTGCACTTTTTTTTTTCCTTGAAAGATGACTGGTAAGGGGATCTTAACCCTTGGCTTGGTGTTGTCAGTACCACACTCAGCCAGTGCACTAACCGGCCATCCCTATATAGGATCCAAACCCGTGGCCTTGGTGTTATCAGCACCACACTCTCCCGAGTCAGTCAGTGAGCCACAGGCCAGCCCTCAAAGTGCACATTTTTAACTCCTATGAAATTCTGCCTCTCAACTATATCATTCCTTTAAGGTATGTCTCTGAGATAAACTCTTAGTTACCATTTATCTTTAAATGTCTCTATTTTACCTTTGTTCTTGAAAGACAGTTTGAGTGAGTACACAATTCTAGTTGACCATTACCTTCTTTCAGCACTTGAAATAACTTCCATTAACTTCTGGCTTCCATTGATGCTGATGAAAAAATCCATTGTCATTTTAATTGCTGGTCTTTTGCAAGTGATCTGTCCTTTTCCACTAGCTCTTTTTAAGATTTTTTAAATGAGTTTGGCAGTTCCCCTATAATGTGTCATTATACTTTTTTTTCTTTTTTAAAATGTATCCTGCTTTCATTATGTTGTAGTTTCTGGGTCTGTAGATTTATGTTTTTCATCAGTTCTGCAAAAATTACAGCACCATTGCTTTAAATAGTCTCATTAGCAAAGTGATAGGTAGGGGACAGCGATTGACTAGCAAGAGACATAAGGGAATTTTCTGGGGTGATGTATATGTTTTATTTTTTGATAGGTTGTGTTATGCAGGTTTATACACTTGTAATAACTCATCTAATGTTGCACTTAAGATTTGTATACTTTGGGCCAAGCCCGTGGCGCACTCGGGAGAGTGCAGAGCTGGGGGCATGGCAACGCTCCCGCCGCAGGTTTGGATCCTATATAGGAATGGCCGGTGCACTCACTGGCTGAGTGCTGGTCACAAAAAAGACAAAAAAAAAAAAAAAAAAGATTTGTACACTTTACATAAATTTTACCTGGGGGGGAAGAACTATACAAAAAATTGCACACTAGTTAATGATAAACATACTAAAATGTTTAGAGGCAAAGTCTGCAACTTATTCTGAAATGCATCAAAAATACATAACGGATTGATGGATGGGTAAAGGAATGGATATATGATATAGCAAATAACAAAATGTTAATTCTATCATCTAAGTGGTAGATGAGTATTCACTGAACAATCTTTTCTACTTTTTTTTGCACGTTTGAAGCATTTCACAAAATGCTGGGGAAAATACTGCCTCTTTATTCTTTCTCTTCCATCTTTCTTAGATTACAATTAGTCATGTTAGACTTTCTCATTCAAATTCCTATCTCTTAATGCTTAATGCTTTCATATTTTTAGTTCATTGTCTCTCTGTAGAGGATTCATAAAGCAAATGTACTTCACAGGGCCTGGTGTTCCAAAGCCTTGCAGTTTCAAATATTGACCTTGCAAAGGACAGGAAATTTCTCCCAGGCTATTGAGTCTCTGTTGCAAGATAAGAATTGTAACACAGCAAGGTTGCTGGCTCAAAGACAGACAAGTTACTAATTGATATGTAGAGTTATGAAAAAGCTGCTGGAGGGAAAAGGAATGTTTGCTAAATCAAGCCTTTGTTAGTGGATCACTTAATTTCCTAACAGAATGTCATCTGACTTGTTTTCACTGAATGTTACCAGCTTCTATTGTAAAACTTGTTAAACTGTACTTAGCAAAATCCCACCAATGTCTCTTCCTGTAACTTCTTGGTCTGGAGAATAAATGCAGGAAAAGAACCCCAATTCGTGGAAAATTTCCCAAATGGAAGCAACGCCTCGCTGGTGAGGGCTATGGGATATTAATCCCTTTCTGGGGCTTCTCACTGCTCAAAAGAGATGGTTTTTGAGTAATCTTTGGCAGCTCTGTCACCCAGGGGAAAAGGGGTGACAAATCTGTGGGAGGCAAAGCAACATCTCTCTATATTATATGCTGGGTAATTTCTTTAGTGGTATCTTCTCATTTATTAAGTCTCTCTTCATTTGTATCTAATTTGCTCTTTAACCTTTCTCTCTCTCTTTTTTTTTTTTTATTTGGTGGCTGGCTGGTATGGGAATCTGAAACTATGACCGTGGTGTTACAAGGCTGCACTCTAACCAATCCTTAACCTTTCCACTGAGCTTTGTTATTCTAACAACTATATTTTTCATTTCTAGAACATCCCTCCTCTCCTACCTACCTCCTAACTTGCCTGTACATTCCTGGAGGTTTCTTGTTCATCTTTATGATTACATCCTTTACTTTTTTAAACATTTGGAACATGGATGTATACTCTGTATCTGTCAATTTCACTAACCTATGGTCCTTGGAGTTATATATCTACTGAATGTTATTTCTGCAGATACTCATAGCAGTTTGGCTTTTTAGTGCTTGGAGTTCCTTGATTGTGAGCACATTGCTTGACCTTAATCTTGGGAGTCCTCTTGGCCTAAATTAGTGATATTTTCTTCTAGAGATGATTTCCTTCTATTTCTGCTCAAAGGCAGGGAACACCACAGACTTAAAATTACTTCTGCCATAGAGAGTCTTTTCACGGTGAGGGAAAATGTATATCCCATGTATGGCTTCTCCACCTGTGAGCTGGTCCACAGCTCTGCATCTGGATTGCAGCTGCTGTAGACATATGTCCTCCAGGCTGTTTGCTGATCAGCTTGGTTTAAGGGGTTTGTGTGTGAGTAGTGCTAATGTGGATTCCTTAGGACTTTCTCAACTTCTTGGGGATTAGTGATGCCTCATAGAGCTTGTCTCATGCAGATTATAGCCACTGAAGGATGAGGTCCCATAAAGAATCTTACCAGCCATACTTCTGGAAGAGAAAGTTTGATATTATTAGGAAAAAAAAAAGTATCTTTATATTCCTAGTTTATAAAAATGGATATTAAATTTTATATCAAAAGCCTTTTCATCATCTGAAGAGATGATGAAACATAAGATTTTTCTCCTTTAAGACATGTTTTGTCTCTCAGCTTTTTGCTTGCTCTGTAAAAAATGAAACTGGATCCTTCATATATTTTTCTTTGCTAGCTGGCACAATGTTAAGGTATGCCAATAGGGGGTACTAGAAAGAGTTTTTCTTCCAGGTTCCTGCTTGTTTTCTTGGCCAACACTTGCAATATACACAATTTCTCTAGCACCCAGCTCCTACAGTGCCTTTAATGTTTCCTGCATTATAGGTAGCTTCCTACTACCTGGCCCTTGTAGTACAAAAGGTTCCTCTGGCAGCATGCTCCTGCAATGTTGGCAGTTTCTCCAGCACCCAGCATCCAGCAGCTTCCCCTGACCCCCCTTAATACTGTTTTGTAGCAGAGTGGCTCCCACAGACATCTACTCATGAACAGGTTTCTCTAATACCCTAGAGGGTGAATTTTTAGCAAGTAGCAGAAGATGGATTTCCAGCATTTTTTGTTGGCACAGCACCACAGCAACTTCTCTGCCACTCAGAAGAAGCCATGGACTTGCCCTCTCTAACAATATCTAGATCTCAGCCTGGGTCTGAGGTGAAGGGTAGGGCACTTTGCGGATCTATCACAGCCCTAGGGGTAGTGGCTGCTTCTTATATCTGAGATTCCTGTAATATTTAGAGTTCTCTTTACTAGCTAATCCCTGTTAACTTCAATCCCCTATAATAGATAATAATTCTTTATATTAAACTTTTCATGGCCAAATTACTATGTAGTTTCTGTTTCCAGATTGGACCTTGACTGATACAATTTTCAATCATTTTTAAATGTATTGTGAATTAAAAAAAAATCTCCCAGATTATGTTCTATATTAGTGAATGTTCCATGTGCCTTTGAAATAAATGTGTACTCTACGATTGCTTGGTGTAGTGTTTTATAAATATCATTTAGGTAAAGTTGGTTGATAATATTACTCAAGTTGTCTTTCAATATCATTACTGATTTTAAAAATCTATTTGTCTATTAAATACTGCAGAGGAATGTTGAAATCTCAACATAGCTGATAGTTGTGGATTTGTCCTTTCTGTTTTGCCAGCTTTTCTTCTTCATGTAATTTGAAGCTTTGTTACTACATCTCCTTGATGAATTTGACCCTTTTGTTGTTTATGAGACATAATGAGGGACATTCTGAAATGTCCTGAAGACAGGCCATATTTTTTTCCCTGCAGTTTACTCTGACATTAATATAGATATTCCAGCTTTATTATGTTTGCATACTGCTATGGTTTGAATGTGCCCCCAGCCCCCACCAAATTCATGTGTTGGAAACTTAATCCCTAATGTAATAGGAATAACAGGTGGGGCCTTACAGACATGATTAGGCCATTAGGGCTCTCTCTCATGAACGGATTGATGCCATTATCATAGGAATAGGTTAGTTATCATGGGAATGGGCTCCTGTTGAAAGCATAAACTCAGCCCCATTTTTCTCTCTCTCTGTCTTGCTTGCTCACTTTTGCCTTCTACCTTCCACCATGGGAAGACCTTGGCCAGATGCTGGCACCATGCTCTTGGACTTCTCAGCCTTCAGACTGTGAGCCAAATAAACTTCTGTTCATCATAAATTACCCTGTCTGTGGTATTCTGTTTTAGCAACAGCAAATGGACTAAGACACATAGTATCTTTTCCCATTATTTTACTTTTAACCTATTTGCATATTTGTTAAAAATGCATTTTTTGTGTAAAGTGTATAATTGGCTCTTGCTTTTTGTATCTGGAGAGGTATGACTTCCTTTTAATTGCAGTGTTTAGACTACTTACAATAATTTAATTATTGGTATGGCAGATTTTTAAAAAATTGTCTACTCTGTTCTTCATTCTATTTTTCCTCCTTTCTTGGCATCTTTTGAACTATTTTGTAGTATTCTATTTTAATTCCTCTGTTACATGCTTAGCTATACTTTATTATTTTAGTTGTTCTAGGTTTTACAATATGCATCTTTAACTTGTCACAGTATACCTTCAAATAATACCATACCATAACACATACAATGTGAGGCATACTTATATTTTTCTTCCTCCCATCTTTTGTGATATCGTGGGCAAACATTCTCTTTCTACATGTTTTAATTCTCATAATACATTGCTACTATTATTGCTTTAAACAGTGAAGTATCTATGACATTTTAAAATGACAAAAAAAAGTCTTATCTATTTATTTACCATTTCTGGTGTTCTTCATCCCTTTGTGCAGTTCTGAGATTTCATCTGGTATCATTTTCAGCCTCAATAACTTCCCTCAATATTTCACATAGCACAGGTTTACTGTGACAAATTCTCTCAGCTTTTGAGAATGTCCTTATATTGCTTTCAGTTTTGAAGGATACGTTTGCTCCATAGAAAATTCCATTAATTTTTTAAAATTTCAGCACTGTAGAGATATTTTATTGTCCTCTATTTTTCTTGTTTCTGATAGAAAGTAAGTGGTGATTCTTATCTTTGTTTTTATGTTTTTATGTATTTATTATTTTTTTTTTTCTGGTTGTTTTTAAGATTTTCTTTTATCGCTGGTTTTTCACAATTTGATCATGATGTACCTTGATGTTTATCTTCTTTCTATTTATCCTCCTTGGGGATTACTCTGCTTAATTACTCTGGCTAAGACTTCCAGTATTGTGTTGAATAGATGTGGTAAAAGCAGACATCCTTGCTTTGTTCCTGATCTTAGAGGAAAAGGTTTCAGTCTTTCACTATTGAGCATGATGTTCATTGTTGGTGTTTCATAGAAGGGTACTTCAAAAAGTTCATGGAAAATGGAATTAAAACAATACAAATCCTATCATGAACCTTTTGAAGTACCCTTGTACATGGCTTTTATTATGTTGAGGTAGTGTTATAGACTGAATGTTCGTGTCCCACCAAAATTCATATGTTGAAACCCTGTCCCCACAATGTGATGGTATTAGGAAGTGACGTCTTTGGGAGTTAATTAGGATTAGATAGGGTCAGGAAGGTGGAACCCTCCTAAATTGGGTTAGTGCTCTCATAAGAATCAGGAGAGCCTGCTAACAGATACAAGAATTCAGAGGAAGGCTGTCAGCAGACCTGATCATGCTGGCATGCTGATCTCAGATGTCTGTTTCTAGAACTATATGAAATAAATTTCTGTTAATAAAGAACTAGTCTATGGTATTTTGTTATAGCAGCCCAAACTGAGTAAGACAGTAGTTTCCTTCTATTCCTAGTTTGGTGAATGTTTTTAGTATGAAAAGGTGTTTAATTTTAACAAGTGCTTTTTCTGCATCAATTGACAGGCACATGTGATTTTTTTCCCCCTTAGTTCTGTTAACGTGGTATATTGCATTGATCAGTTTTCCTATGTTGAATCATCCTTTCATTCCAGGAAAAAAATCCCACTTGGTCATGGTGTATAATCCTTTTAATATGCTGTTGAATTTGGTTTGCTAGTATTTTCTTGAGGATTCCTGCATCAGTGTTCATGAGGAATATTGGTCTATAATTTTCCTGTAGTGTCTTTGTCTGGCCTTGATATTAAGGTAGTGCTAGTCTCATAGGATGAGTTAGGAGTGTTCCCTCCTCAATTTTTTGGAAAAGTTTGAAAGAATTGGTGTCAGTTCTTTAAATGTTTGGTAGCATTCAGTGCCCTTATAACTCTTTTTATTTATGTAGAATTGGTATTAATGTCCCCTTTTAATTTCTGATTTAGTAATTTAAATCTTCCCTCTTTTCTAGTTCAGCTAGCTAAAGGTTTGACAATTTTGTTGGTCTTTCAAAGAACCAAATTGGTTTTTTTGATTTTTCTCTATTCTTCTTCTATTCTCCATTTCACTTATCTCTATTCTAATCTTTACAATTTCCTCTTGCTCTTCTTTTTCAGTCCCTTAAATTGTAAAGTTAGGTTGTTGATTTGGAATCATTCTTGATTTTTAATGTAAGCATTTATAGCTAGAAAATTTCCCGTTAGTACTGCTTTTGGTCTGTCTCATGAATTTTGGTATTGGCGTGTTGTTTAATTTCCACAAATTTTAAAATTTTCCAGTTCCTTCTGTTATTGATTTCTAACTTCATCCTGTTGTGGTCATAGAAGATATTTTGCTGTCTTTTAAATTTTACTCAGACTTATGTGGCCTAAGATATAGTATATCTTGGAATATGTTCTATGTGCATTTTAGAAGAATGTGTATTCTGTTGTTAAGTAGTATGTCCTGTATATGTCTGTTAGATCTAGTTGGTTTATTGCATTGTTGAAGCCCTCTACTTCCATACTTATCTCTGGCTCTATCCGTTATTGACAGTGGGGCATTGAAATCTCCACCTATTATTGCAGAACTGTATTTCTCCCTTTAGTTCTGTCAATTTTTGCTTCATATATGTTGATGGTCTGTCATTAGGTGTGAAAATATTTATAACTGTTTATCTTCTTGCTGTATTGAACTTTTTATCAATATATAATGTCCTTTATCTTTAGTAACGTTTTTTGGTTTAAAGTGTATTTTGTCTGATACTAACTTTCACCTAACCAAACCACCCCTAACTTTCTTTTGGTTACTTAATATCCTTTTCCATCCTTTCACTTTTTTTTTCTTTTCTGGTAGCTGGCCAATAAGGGGATCTAAACTGTTGACCTTCGTGTTATCAGCACTACATTCTAACCAAGTGAGAAAACCCCCCAGCCCCATCCTTTCACTTTCAATATGTTTGTGCCTTTGGATCTTAAGTGTGCCTCTTATAGACAGCATATAGTTGAATCATATTTTTTAAATCCATTTTGCCATCTCTGTCTTTTGACTGAAGTTTGAACCATTTACATTTAAAGTAATTATTGATAAGGAAGGAATTGTCATTTTGCTATTTATTTTCTATATGCCTTACTGCTTTTTTTGTCCCTCATTTCCTGCATAACTGTCTTCTTTTGTGTTTAATTGATTTTGGTATTGAAACTGAAACTGGCAACCAAGAATGGCCACTCCTTCACCTGGAATAAAGGACTCAAGAGTCCAATGTCAATGCAAAGTTGGAAACTTTATTATCAGGAAGTGCAACCTGGGAGACAGTTCTGCTGTAAACTGTCTCAGAGGCTAAAGAGCCTCAGCAAGGGTTTTTAAAGGGAAGAGTGTGGAAAACAAAGTGGGGAGATTAGTTCCATCAAAAAGCTGCTATGTGAAATTTGGCAGGTTTGGTACTTTATCTCAGGGCCAGTACCATAACTCTTTTATCTGGTTCTATAATTCTTTCATTCATCTTTGGAAGGTGGGTGGCGCAGTCCACGCCATGGTGGGGTCTTGAAAAGAATAGCTTGGGCTGCCCTTTCCGAGCTGGCAAGGCCCCAGAGGGAGAGCTGCTGGCAGGGCCACAGCTACCAGCACTTGCTTTCAATGTAAAGATCTCTGCCTTGGCATAGTGGTGTGGCTTTCGCTTTCTCTTTTGATGTTTTGGTCAGCGTGGCAGTTTCCTGAGTTTCCAAAAGATGAAAGATCCAGGAAGATTGAACAATTCTAAATTGTCCCTTTTGAGTCAATTTATTGCACCAATGGATGTTTTAAAAACACCTATGAATAGCCATGAACAATTGCCTTTACCAAAGAAATTAATAAGCAACAGAAATCCCCATCCTCTTCCCACCATCTGGGTAAATGTTTATATGGATTATAAAATGGGAAAAGGAAAAATTTGGTACCCTCCTATGGGACGTCCTAAATATGACTTAAGTTGGCAAACGTCATTTACAGGGGATTACATTAATGGTAAGAGAATGGTTGGAATTAATGGAAAAAGATACTATAAAAAGAATTAAGTTTATGAGAAAGAATGCGTAGAAACCCTATTACTCATTGGTGTCCTAAGTTAAATAAAAACATCTTAGTAAGATATTGGGACAAAAACATATGATGCACAACTTTCCCTCCTAAAAATAAGGATTATAGATGGAATTTAGAATACACCTGGTTTTGTGAGGGATGGTGCTGTGCACTTTGACAATTTACATTGGGCCACACAGCTTGCTATATTAAGTACATGCATGATAAAGCTGTTCAAATATCCTTTATTCCTTTTCCAAATAAACAATAGGTTCATGCCTATAGAAATATGAGAATCATTAAATTTTTAGTTGATTATAAGTTTAATTGTTAGATTTATAAGTTTTAAATATAATTGTTAGAATTTTCTTTTATAGTATTTAAAAGTTAAAAATATATATAAGGTTTGTTTAACTAATTTATGCTTGCTGGTAGTAAGAAGTTTAAGGTTAATACGAGGGCAAGAAGAAAAGAAACACAATGGTGAGAAACGTCAAGAACAGCAAGTCATGGACTAATCGACCACAACAGATATAATCACCAAAAAGAATTGGCTGACCACCGAGTTTTATTTAACCTTGTGAATTATTAATTTTATGAAAATTGATGTAATTTTAAGAAAAGTTTCCATTTAATTATTGGCTTAATAATTTTAAAGGTTTATGTAGTTAAAATGCCCACATTAACCCCCCTGTGTTGTGTAACAAATAAAAATGCTGTTTTCAGTCTAAAGGCTGCTGCAGCTGCTTTAGCTGCTTTGGCTGCTACAGCGCTGATAGCCTGCAGGGTGAGAACATGCTTCAAAGGAACCGAGGTCTCTACCTGTGTTTTTTATTTTCGCCGCCTTTCCATCCCTATTTCAAAGACCCCCAACTCGACTGGAGCTGGTCTCCGGCAGGTGGGTGTTATCCAGCTCCAACAAGCTGGATGCCATCTTGTTCTCAGACAGCTGTGACTCCAAAGGAAGAATGGTTAGTTCACCAAATTCTGGATTAGCTCTTTGTTCTTCCTGAGTACTAAGTCTTGTAGCATTTTCCCATGAACTATGCTGTGAGAAAAGGTTACAAAAAGACTTCTTTATGGCCAGCATTCTGCTTAAAGCTATATTCTACCAAATGTCTCTTCTAAGGCTAATTGTCTATGATTATTTGCTGTGGTGGGCTCTTACAAACCCTTTAAATTCCTTTCTCATTTCCTAAAGCCATGGTACTTTAATGTAAATTTCTAGGAGGTTAACTTGAATAATGTACACTTGAATCCTTAACAACATGTCCTTACCCCTTTCAGTTGTTAATGTCATATAATTAAATCTTTATACAATGTGTGTCCAAAAACAAACTATTAATTTTTTAAATGCATTAGTTTCTTAAATTAAGTACAAAATATCCTTAAATTAAGGACAAAATAGAGGTACAAACCTGTTGTGAAAATGTGTTCTGGGTAGATGACTGCAAAGTGAATTGCAGAATGCAGCAATGCAGGAAAACATACCAGAGCCAAGATAATTGCTGCTGCCTGCTGCTACCCCTCCATTTAGGAATGCTGACCAGATTGTAAGGAACCTAAACAATCCCTTTAAGTGGAGAGTAAACAGGTTAACAAAGCAACCAGATGGCTTAACATGCCATCCCTGACTTTTTTCCCCTTTCCTTTCCCTTTCTTTTTATGATACAAAAGACTAGACAGGCATGCACTGCAAGCAAAAAGATCTACCTTGTCTTTCTGCCACACGAGAATGCCCTATATGTAAGTTACCCCTGAATAAATCTTTGACTCTCTACCAACCTGGAGTGGTCTGCTTTTCTTTGGCCTGAGCTTGCCCTCCACTAATGGAAGATGATTCTTCGTTTTGGAAGGGGTTTTCCCAGCAAAACCAAAATTACAACAATATCAGCTTTTAGATTAATAATTGCTTTTCAAATATATTAGTCTCTTAAATCACACAGAAAACAAAAAGTGGAGTTATGTATCATGGTTGCAATAATGCTAGCTTTTATAATTGCCCATGTATCTACCTTTACTGAGATCTTTATTTCTTTAAACAGCTTTGAGTTACTGTCTAGTGTCCTTTCAAATCAACTTGCAGGACTCAAATTAGCATTTCTTGCAGGACAGATCTAGTGGGAAGGAACTCCCTCACCTTTTGTTTACCTGGAAAATTTTAACTTCTCCCTCAATTCTGAAGGAAAGTTTTGCCAGATATAAGATTCTTGATTGACAGTTTTTTTTTTCTTTTGCCATTTTGAATATATCAGACCCTTGTCTTCTGGCCTCCAAAGTTTCTGATAAGAAATCTGCTGATAATCTTATTGAAATCCCTTGTATGTAAAGAGTATTCTATCTGGCTGCTTTCAAAATTCTGTGTTTTGATTGTTTGATTATAATGTATCTTGGTGTGGGTTTCTTTCAGCTCATCATACTTGGAGTTCATTAAGCTTCTTAGATCTTTATGTTTCATCAAATACACGAAGTTTTTGGCTATTATTTCTTCTAGTATTCTCTCTGTCCTTTTCTCTCTATATACATCTTCTGGAATTCCCACAATGTTTGTTGATCTGCTTGATGGTGTTCCACAGGTCCCTTAGGTTCTGTTCATTTTTCTTCAGTCTCTTTTCTTTCTGTTCCTCAGACTCAATGTATTATTTCCATTATCCTATCTTCAAGTTTGCTGATTCTTTCTTCTGTCTGCTCAAACGTGCCTTTGAATCTCTCTAGTGAATTTTAATTTCAGTTATTGTACTTTTCAGCTCCAGAACTTTTTGGATTTAGGATTTCAATTTCTTTATTGATATTTCCCTTTTGGGCATACATTGTTTTCTTGACTTCCTTTACATCTTCTTTTTGTTCTTTGAGTATCTTTAAGATCTGTTTTAAAGTCTTTGTTTAGCAGGTTTTCCATAAAGTCTTTTTCAGGGAATCTCTGTTTGTTTGTTTATTTATTTATTTATTTTTGCCTCTGAATGTGCCATAATTTCCTGTTTCTTTGTATGCTTTGTGATTTTCATTGAAAACCAGACATTCAAATTTATTAATGTGATAACTCTGGAAATTAGATTCTTCCCTTCCACAGAGTTTGTTATTATTTTTATTATTTGTGGTTTTTGATTGTTGTAGGCTTTCTATGCCAGGGATCACTCTGAAGTGTAAACTCATCTTCTCAGACCTTTTCTGGGCCTGCACCTTCCCCTGGGCATGCACTATTACTTTCTAATTTCTCCTGCACATGCAACTGCTTTTGAATATCCTAGTCTTTTATGTCTAACTCCCAAAAGGGGAAAAGAAAAATGAAAAGGAGGAATGAAAATGTCAACCCTTCAAATCCCCTGGAAATCACTTCTGCCAGAGGATGAGGTGCTTGTGTCACTGGGAGGAAATGCAACAATAATGGTTACTGCCTCTTTGCACCTCTGTGATCACAAACAGCAATTGGTGATGAGAGCACAGATCCCCAATATTTAGAAAACCAAGTCCTTTTGCCCAACCTGGCTCCTACAAGCTATGTGCAAACTGCTACAGGAACATGTGCACAGCTGTCTGCTGTGGGGCTGAGTGTTTGGGGATGGGTAGCTGCTACTGTGCTAAGCGCTGAAATTGACCAAAATTAACCACAGTTTATTGTCTAAGTCTTCCCCTAGAAGTCACAAGTCTTCATTAGATTGTAGAGTTTTAAAATAGTTACATCAGACAGCTTCTGCAAGTGCAATTATTGTCTAGGTAGGGAGACAAATTTCTGGTACCTCCTACTTTGCCATCTTTCCAGAATCCTCTCCTATTTGGATGATTTTCATTCATCCTATATTGGTTAATATTAAAACATCTGATGCTGTGATTTTACTCTCTATATTACTTTGGTTGAATTCTTATGTTTTCACTATCAATTTCTAAATAGTTTGTAAATGTGCAATTGTGGTCTTGATTCTCTTCTTGACCAAGAATTTTTAAGAGATTTTCTTTTTAGTTTCCAGTTGGACAGATTTCAACTTTTTTACTTAAAAAAATTGTTTTTATTCCTCTGGTATCAGAAAGTATAATTTAAAATTGAGATTTTTTTTCTGTGTAGTTGAATTTTAATAATCAATTTTTATAACTGTTTCATGTACATTAAAATGTACCTTCTCTATCTGTAAGTTATAAAGTATAACACATTTGTTAAACCTCATTTGGTTATTTAGATCCTTTCCAAAATTATTGTCTATTGCTTGCTTGCTAAGTTTTCAAATACAGAGAATGCTATATACAAGGATACTGCAAAAAGTTAGTGAAAACAGACTTAAAAGATAATATGAATCTTTCCATGAACTTTTGAAGTACTCTCATAGTCAAACATCCTAAAGGCAAGGAGAAAGGGAGAAAGAGAATGAGATAGAGGAGGAAACAAGAGGCCACCATGATTCACTTTTCACATACATCAAATATTTGCAAATCTTGCTTATTCATAATTTAGTTTCATTAGCTAGAAAAATGCTATTACCACAGGCACACTCATCTTCAGCTTAATGTCTGTTTTAGTCCATTTCTGTTGCTTATAACAGAATACAAGCAACTTGGTATTTTATAAAGAAAACAAAATTTATTGCTTAGTTTCAGAGGCTGGAAAGTCCAAAGTTCAGGGAACACATCTGGTGAGGATCTTGGTGGTGGTGGCAATGATGGCAGAGTATCATACTGCAAAAATGGTGGAGCAGAGAGAGAATGAGAAAGCAACCTCCTCATTCACTTTCCTTTTAAAGCCCTCAGAACCATGCCCCTGACCACCCCTATTAATCCATTCACTACAGCATGGTCCTACAATCTAATCACCTCTTCAAGGCACCACCTTTCAATTACCATAATAGGATTTCCCATGCTCAAAAGTTACAGCTGGGATGAACCCTCAGTGAGGTTGGGGCATCCAATCTACAGCAATGTCCACTACAGGAGGCCTGCCATCCTAGCTCCCAGTCTGCCTACAAGTAGGCAGAGCCATTTTTAATCTTCCCGTGAACATCTTTCAACTCATCTAGAGTTCTTGAAGTCCAGGCCAAGCAACTCTAGTCTAAAATTTAGCATTCTATTTTATCCTGGTATTCACTAATGGTTCCATATTAACTTGTCTCTGCAGCTAGATTATAAATTCCTCATGGGCTAAAATCATATCTTATTTTGTATCTTCCCCTTGTCCCAACCACAAGCATAGTATTGAGTTCAAATTCCATAACTCCTCAATGACCCTACTTAGGAAGATGTGACTTGAAGAATTCTGAAACTCAGTAAGCTAACCTGTGAAGTGATGGCAATTTACTGTTTAGGTACTAAAATTAAAGCCCTTGTATGATGTTTGGGGTTATTAAACACAGGCATATGGCAATGTTATGGAGGTCAAGAAGACCAATGCCATTCTTCCCTTGGTAATTAGAATTCTGTTTTTAAGGGAGAGGTAATTCCTACTATTAACTGGGATGGACAGGAAATAAGAACTATGAGAAGAGCCTTTATGTAGGACAGTGGCTCTCAAAGGGGGGGGCAGGATTTTGTCCCCCAGGGGCATTTGGCAACATTTGGAAACAGTTTGGGTTGTTACAACCTGGGTGGGAGGTGCTACTAGAATTTATTGGGTAAAAGTCAGGGATGCTGAAAAACATCCTACAATGAACAGGACAACGCCTCACAACACATTATTTCACGGTTTAAAATGCCAGTAGTGTCAAGGTTGAGAAACCATTAGGTAGGCAATCAAAGAATTTTCCTTTGTCCTCTGTGTTCAGGCCTGAACTTAAAAAGTTTAGTTGTCTATGAGCTATTCCTGGGTAAGACCCATGAAAAAATGGCCTCTGCCACAGGGAGGAGGCATCTCTCCTAAACAAAAGCTGAAATTGAGTACTTATTTTGTACACAAGATTATTTTTATGTTATCTGTTTGTAATATCCAATGTTCTTTCTCCTATTAGAAAAGTACTTTTACATAGTCATCTTACCCTAAACCATTTATAACGTTCCAGTTTAAGTTGTACTGATAAAGGATCCAAATGTATTTATTTTCATTTTTGCCTACGGCTGTGTCTATAAAATAGGCTTGGACTCCTAAATATGAGCTCCAATTCTCTGCCACCTGACACCCAACTCTAGTGTAAACATCCCCATTAACTC